>NC_141262.1:26535000-28935000 GCF_054856545.1 Hippocampus guttulatus
GCGAGAGATTGGAAAAGTGTGAAAGATTACAGGACTTGCTCAGTGTCAGGCTGAAGGAGCGGACCAGTTGAATATTATTCAAATGTCTGCACCGCCGTGACTCGGCTGGTCTAATCGCAGGCTGCCGCAGCCCAAGCGCTGTGAAATCCTTCTTGATGGTTTGAAAAGTGGTAAAAGCTCACCTCTCTGCGAGCATTGCAAAGGGTGTGGCGCTGCCGCAGATCACACTCGCACTCCTGGGAGCGAAAATTCAATCAGATGCCTTTTGAGTGGGATGCGCTTTGAACTTGTCATTTCAAGGGAAAGGAAGCCTCTCATGAAACAGTTTGATGGCCCAATTGTGCACAGGCGGCAACCCGCCGTCCAACTTTGAAATTCCCATGGGAGAGAGGGGAAAAAAAAAAAAAACACTTCCCGTGCAAGCTCTCATCTTGTTGCGCAATGCTCACGCGTTCAGGGCCTTCAATATATATGACCTGTGTCAAATGGTGAAAAACAGTCCTATTGTTGTCCTCTAGTTTAGCTTAAAAACATTGGAAGCACTTTTTTTTTTAATCACACGCGCTCAGGTTGTCCCCGCCCCCCTCAACCCTCCCGTGTTGGGGGGGAGCCGTCGAGGCACATTAGGAATCAGCAAGAGCATCTGATGATGCGATCTGCTCCGCTATGCACTATTAGCAACCACGCGGCCCTGAGAATGCATAAATGAGAATGAGAAGACGGCACCGCTCATCCATGAAGCCTCGGCATCAGCGGCAATCATAATGGCAAACGGCGTGCTTCGACTGTTCAGTCAAAAACGGGCGGCCCGGCGCTTGTAGCGGTCCTTGGAAAGTGACATTTCGTCATCTTTAAAACCCCATTCCCTTGACCTCAAGGTTAAGATAAATAAATAAATACATCACTGGGTCGCGCTCGCCCTCCTCAGAGGAGCGTCGAGGAACTCGGCAGCTGTGACGCTTGACGAAGACGCACAGAAGCACGCAGGTGTGTACACGTCGCGATCACGATGGAGTGGCATTAATATTCATGCGCGTGTGCAGCAAGCAGAACAGATTAGCAGCAGTAGTGATGAGCGTGTAATGATAAGGCGACCGCAGCGGTCTAAACAGGACCTGCTTAAAAGGCCCGACGCAAAGAAGCAAGCGAGGACTCATTATGGCTTAATAGCCATTACATTAGCGGGAGTTTCTCTTTGAGGGGAATATTGCAGCGACGGAATCGCTGCGGCAGCGTCCGAGCCGTTCAAGGATTGTTATTAGCATTGATTTGGTGCTATAGAGCATTAAAGCTAATGGGGGGGGGGCCCTTTTATTTTTCTTCCTTGCGACAAAGTGTCTCGAAGTTATAAGCAGCGTTAACTTGAAAACGTAACTTGACTTCAAAAGTAGCTTGGTTACTGATGACCTGATTATAAAAGTAACTAAGTAAGATTCTAAGTTACTTTTGTTCATTTCAACAGATGCCAACAACCACACTGAACACAAGATTGACAAACACTTAATTGGAAGTAACGGTGACATTTTTGAAAAAAAATGTTTCTTTTGTCATGAAACAGAAAATAAAAGCAAACTTTTGGGTTTGACAAAATTATTTTGACTTGTCTGTATGGATTTTTACTTGACATAAACAGAAACGAATTGTGATCTTGCAAAGTAACTGTGGAACTGATTATTTCGCTGAAGCATGACAAGTCGTTAGTGCAAATAAATGGTGAGAATAGAGAAATGTGTTTCTTTCTAATGGGCATCACTGGAGAGCGGGCCACAAATGGCCCCTGGCACGTTGTTTGGACACCAGTGTCATCGACAGCACAATACTGTATTCTTTGCACTGAACGGATGAGTGACAGCTCAAACAAAAGTGCCTACCTTTGTGTGATTCGTGGCATCACTCGGGCGAGGGTGACAGGCGAGCGTGATGAGGCCCAGTGAGCTGTGAAAAACAAAGATAGCGCATTAGAAAACGTCAAACAGCAGAGGAGTTGTTTAACCAAGCAGATAAATAGAACAACACTTATTGACTGCATATTCAAGTGTAGAACCTCGAATGATTGACGAAAGGTCTAAAAAGTTGTCACTTTTTAATAAAGTTGCTGACTGTTTGGTGTTTTGGTGAAAAACAAAAACAGCAGCGTTTGAGTAAGAGTTGAACTTTTTGTACGTGAACCAAACAGCTGTTTTACTCTCTTACACAATTTGGGAGTGCGCTACGAACGAATTTTGAACCGTTGAAGGTTCTGCTTGGTTGGTTAACTGAATCTCACACGGTGTACACTCACAAATGACTACACACTGTAATTCTAACTACTTATTAGCAAGTAGACTGTACCTCGCTATACCTTGACAAACCAATATGTCGTTATTTCTCAAGTCTTTGCACCTCCAGTATCTCCAGACCACCTTTCAAATGCGCACTTTGCCAAACATTCTGAAATGGAACGTGTCAATCGATAATTACCACTGCAGCTTGTTGCACAAACGGACACCTACCTCGTTTGATTTGGCTGAAGCTGAGCGTGCCCAAAACAACGTCGGGTCCAGTTCAAACGTCGTACGGCTGAAATAAAATTGCTTCTGTGAGGAAAAATAAACAAGTAATGATGATTTCAAAGTCGAATTTTGGAGCCCATGTCAGACTTTACAGCTGGGTGCTGCTGAGTCAATCGGCCAATCAGGAGCAAAAATCACGGCCATGTGATTTGGAGCGGTGCGTTCGGGTTTGTCGGATTGAGAGAAAAAAAAATCAATTACGTTCCAAAAATACAATAAGAGCGTTTGAATTTATCTATATATCTACTGTATTTAAAAAATCCTACTTACATTTAGGAGGAAATTATCCCAAATCGTGATAGTGCGGTGGTCTGCAACCCGCGGCTCCAGGGCCGCATGCGGCTCTTTAGCGCCCCCCCCCCCCTAGTGGCTCCCTGGAACCTTATAAAAAAAATTGAAAATGGAAAAAGATGTGGGGGTGAAATTTATTTTTTTTGTTGTTTTAAATATGGTTTCTGGGGCGGCCCGGTAGTCCAGTGGTTAGCACGTCGACTTCACAGTGCAGAGGTACCGGGTTCAATTCCAGCTCCGACCTCCCTGTGTGGAGTTTGCATGTTCTCCCCAGGCCTGCGTGGGTTTTCTCCGGGTGCTCCGGTTTCCTCCCACGTTCCAAAAACGTGCATGGCAGGCCGATTGAACACACTAAATTGTCCCTAGATGTGTGAGCGCGCATGGTTGTTCTTCTCTGTGTGCCCTGCGATTGGCTGGCAACCGGCTTTAAAACGGTACACGTGAACTATGATAGTGAACACGCTGCAAAAGTCTGTCCCACGCCCCCACGTCAGGTCCCGACGAAGGTAGGTAGGCATGCGTTGGTAAGTGCGTGCGGTAACGGGTTGATCGCGGTAGGTTGGTTGGGCACCCCTGCCCTACAGGATGCAGTGCAGGGGAAAAAAAAACATTTAATCATGAAGGCTCATTGTGCATCTGGAGTCAATTTAGTCATTTTGATAGTAGGCTAATATAGCTCACATAGATGCATACAGTATGTGTTTCCTTCGCTATAGGCCTTTATTTATTTATTTTGCAGCCCCAGACGGTTTTTGTTTTTGTTTTTTTTGGTCCTATACGGCTCTTTCAACAGTTTGGGTTGCCGACCCCTGTGATAGAGTGAGTCATGTCACAACACACTCCACAAAAAATGTTTTGGTTTTTTTTTTTTTGTTGATTTTGCTTTCAAATAAAAGGCCGCCATCCACCGCACATTTTTCCCCGAGGCCTTTTCCAACCTCTGGCAGCCTTTGTCTTCTTTGAGGTCGTCAAACTTAGTGCTGAAATCATGGCTGGTCTCTTTGCGCAAGAAAGTTCCTGCAGTTGTCGTCATTCAAATTATGTGACGTGGGATGCCAACACCTGGTTGCCATAGTAACTGGGCATCAGATGTTCACATCCGTTTCCTTGCTTGTAAGTGCCAAAGTGGGACTGATCCTAGGGCTTATGCATCAGTACACAATAGGGGATGTTTGTGGAGCTGGGAGTCAGCGATTGTGTGTGCGTGTGTGTGTATGTGTGTGTGTGTGTGTGTTATGAGACAGAGACAGAGAGAGAGAGAGAGAGAGAGAGAGAGGACCAGTAATCAACTCTCACACCCACACACACCATCGATCAAAGTGGTCACACTCAAGCCCACCCTGGTGGCATAGGATACATTGAAAGGGACGCCACCTGTTACCACAGCAACGGATAGAAGGGAGTAAAGGAGGGGAAATGGGGGAGACAGAGAATGAAATCAGGTCTGTCAATAGGTTGCCAGGCAACCTTAACGAAGGCAGATTTGATAAATTGTTGATAACACTTGCGGGAGAGTTAGCGTGTGTGTGTGTATGTGTGTGTGTGTGTGTGACTGCAGTGCTATGAAGCGAGGCACTAAAAGGAACCATGTTGTGAGTAGTCTATAGTACTGACAAGAGGAGAAAACGACTTCGAAAAGGCCTGGCCAGTGGGCCTCTGATACACATGCCCACGCACGAAATAAAAAGACCCTCACACAAAAATGAACCTCACATCACAAGCAAAAGTGGTGCTGAAACATTTGTTTGTTTGTTTTTTATTCAACTGTTTTTTTTTCTTCTCCAAAGCAGGAATGTACTCATCTTTTCCTCTCTTCAGAGGTGAGTTGGGGGCGGGAGCGGGTTCACTGTGGGGGTCGCTGTGATGAGGAAACAATGCGGGGGAGAGGAGGAGATGACACACACACACACACACGCACGCACACACACCTCACATGGAGGCGTCCCAAATACAACACGTCACATTTGAGGGGCCGCGTGACACAAACACACACTCTTTTGCTAGCCGATGGTGATGCCCCCCCCCCAACCCCCAAGCCTTGCAGGCAACACTCTGTTTCACCAGGGGGGCTCAAACACATAAGGTGACATGTTTAAATCCACGTGAAAACATGAAAAAACATGGCAGTCCGAGGAGGATGCTTGAGGGGCCGCAAAAAGTGTCGGGGGGCAGTGAGAGTCTTTGTTATTTTGTGTGTAGCCCCCCCCCCCCCACTCCTCACCACCACCCCAACCCTCCCCCGTTGAGGTTGCAACCATTTATTTTATTTTTTTTGTACATAACAAGTCACGTTGCACAAGTTGCCAATGCGGCCTCAGAGGGCGTGTGCACTACTCTCTTTGCGGGTTCAGATCGACAAAAGACGGAACAGTGTACATAAAAACAACAAAACACAACTTTGTCGTCGTACAAAAGAGTCAAACCCCCCCCCCCCGCCCCCCATCCCACCCTCCTTTTCTTTCCCCACTACTCAGTGTCATCTTTTCAACTCAATTTCAAACCGTCAAATATAGGCCAGAAGCAACCGGGGCGACAAAAATCTCCAACATGGTCGAATGTGACAATTAAAGCACACCTTAATACATTGTGTAGATGATGTTAGGTACTGATACAAAATACAGTTAAGGAAGGATCACACAAAAAAAACGCTGATGTGTGTGCGTGTGTGCGCGTATGTGTGTGTGAGACCATGAACCAGTTTACACAAAAGCCACAAAATTTTTGCGCAACACAAAACAATTTTACTGAAAGCATGTGTGCACCCAATGGCGCCTCCGAATGCAGAGTTGTGTGTCCAACGTCTGTGTGCGATCCCCGTTTACATAAAAGCCACAAACATGTCCCAGCAACACAAAACGACTTTACTGCTAAGTAGGTGAACAAATAGCGCCTCAATTGGCCATCATGTGTCTCGTGGTACTTGCGCCGCACGACGTACGCACACACTCATTAAAAACAAAATGTGTGTGTTTCAATGCAATCAGTGTAGCAGTCATTAACAGGCGCTTGTGTGTGTGTGTGTCGGTCTGTGTGTACAAATAATGTAACACAACAAGAGGAGAACTTTTGAAATGTGCCACCTGTGATGTGATTGTGTGTGTGTGTGTGTGTGTGTGTGTGTGTGTGTTGAATGAGTTCAACTCCGGAATACGTTTTAGTGCCGAGGCTGCCGCTCTTCATCACTTCCATCTGGATCCTTCATCATCCGTCCTCCTTTTTTCTTTAGTGTGCAATTTCCTCACAGTCCTTCCTTTTGCATTGCTTTGTCTTTTTTTTTTTTTTTTTGCCCGCAAGCCCCTCCTTGCCACATAAAAAAAAAACATTTGGAATAAAACAAAACAAAAAAAAAGCGATCAGAGAAGGCTCTACCTCAACACTTCCACGAACGAGGTCTAAACTTCAACACTACTGCATCAAACAAGAAGCTATAAAAATATACAAACACCTTAAAGGGGAGGGGTGTTAGGGCGGAGGGGTGGGGGCAGATTGGCCGAAAAAAAACAAAAAAACAGTGGGATTAAATGAATATAAAAGGCAGATTGTACCACTGTAAATGTGAAAAGTAGAAAAAGGGCTAGCAACACAGGTGTGGCTTTAGCTGGTAAAATCGAAGAAAATCATAGAAAATAAAAGCAAATACATCTATTAACTGGATATTTTTTATATATCATCTATAAGTGTTGATAGCCATAGAAAAATCTCACCTTATTGGATTTTTTTTGTGATATCTGCTCACTATTTTGTGTTTTGGTATTTTGAAGACAAGTCTAAAGAGCACAGTCACACCCATGTCACTCACACACACACACACACGCACACACACACACATTTTATTAAAATATACAAGAGTCTGAGTGTCAGGGCGGCCCGACTGCTCAGAGACATCCTCGGGCCCTGGGTCAGGTCATGTGACCCCCCCCCCCCGGCATTTCTGATTGGCTGAGTCCAAGAGGCCGCTGCTCTTTTGCTCTGAGAATTCCAAAGGTGTCGGCGGTTCACCGAGCGGGCCGTCTGATTAGCTGATGGCGCTCTGGGGGGGGGGGGTGGGGGTGGGGGGCGCAGGCTGCTAGGTTCTAGGCAGGTATGGTGACTGGGAGTTTCCTCAGCACTCCATGGGCTTTTAGCAATTTATTTATTTATTTATTTTCTCAAATATAGTCCTTTGATTCTCCTCAGGTCCAAAAGCCACATTCACGCACTTCCAGGTGCATTCTGGGAATCTCCTCTAAGAGTGCTCCCTTGGGCCGGCGAACCCTCGCGGACACACGTAAGTGTGGTGCTGGGGTTTGGTCATGGTTGGATGGTGGCGGGTGCGAAGGTGAGAGGGGGGGGGGGGACGTTGGGCCTTGCTCAGGCAGGGCGCGGAGTGATTCTGGGGGGTCTCGGGCTGGAGAGTTCAGTTCTCATACTTTGTAGTAGATGTTGGCCGGGCTCTGCGGTGGCATTTCCTGCACAATGTAGACGGGGTGTCCATAGTCGCCGCTCACCTTCTCGTAATGCGGGCAGTAGGCGGAGTCCGACGTCCTCAAAGGGATGATGATGTCGCTGGGCTCGGAGCCGTTGTTGTTGGAGCTGCCCATGCCCCCGGCGCCGCCGCCTCGCTTGGGGCTGGTGAGCGACGACAGCGACAACGGCGGGTGGTGGGTGTCCGAGTGCTTGGCGTGCCGTCGCCTGTAGCACACCACGCAGATGACGGCGGTGACCAGCAGCAGGAAAGCCGAGCCCCCGGCCGCGCCCGCGATCAGGGCGATGTTGGACGGCTGCAGCGGACCGTTCTCCCCGCCGCCTTCGGCGCCCCCAAAGGTGTTGGGTCCTCTCGAGTGGGTCGAGTTCCCTGCAAGAAAGTAAACATTACATTCGGTTGCAAGCGCGAATGGGCTTTTTGTAACGGGGAACCAAAATAAGCGTTTTGCGACTGCGCCGCTTTCTCAACGTTTTGACATTGAGTGAGCACCAAAGCCGCAGTGTGTAATCAAGGTAACACACGGCCCAACAACGGTGTTGACTTAGCATTACCGGCGGCCATGTGACCGCAACCACCGCGCGATGGGCCTCCACCGCACGTGCACACAGTAAGACGTCCGTTCCGCATCCGTCAAGCTGCCTGTCCCTCGCGCCGAAGCAACCATCAACCTCAGGAAGCGGCAGGTGAACAGTGCGGCGGCGGTGCGCGCGTGTCGTCGCACTTTAAGCGGCAGGTCGTAGCAGGTGCGAGCGGCGAGCCGGTTAAGGTCGCAACTGCGCGCCGCCGCCTCGTGATTAGCCCAACGATATTCCTGGCACGCAGTCGCCCTTTTTTTTTTCCTCCCCACATCCTTTCTGAGTCTTGGCTTTATTGGAGCAGTAATGACCTAGCTTACCGTGCGCCCCGTTGTGCTGCACTGGGGGCGAGCAAAGCGCTAATGCTTGCTTCAGCCGGCTTTCGTCCTCTCTCCATTAACTGACATCCCTCATTCTCCATCTCCATTATGACTGTCACCTTTCGCTGGCTCTCTGCATTATAAACCCTCTTCCGTCACCTCTACGCCCATTTTCTTTTGCGCTCTCTCTCTCTCTCTCTCTCTCTCTTTCTACTCATATAACATCTCACCAAAAAAAAAAAAAAAAAAAGACAGTGAGCTCTTTGTGCATGGATCACAGATGGGACCTCATGCCTTTTTCAAAGGGTTTAGATATTTAAGGTCAAGGTGAGAACATAATCATAAATAAGCCTGGGAAATTTATCAAATCAAAAGGACATCACAGTGCAGTGAAAGAATTTTTTCTAATTGCCAAGGCTTCAATATGGCGGGGAAAAAATGCTTCATTTTGGTTGGTTTGCATGCGCATATATACAGGTATATATATGCTGGGCAGAATTTTGTAAAGTTGTGTTGGATCAACCATTGAAGTGGACCGATCAACAACAATTGACCTGTCAATTTCTGATGTATCAACAATTATTGCCAAATCAATGATAACTCATGGCCAATCAACTCCCCATGACGAATCGACAGAAACTCTGAACAAATCAGCAGGAACTATTGAGGAATCAGTGATGACTTTTGATGACTTCACCACGACGTTTGGCAAATCAAAAACTGTTGCTGAACGCGAATGCTGAAAAGACTGCAAGTTAAAGTGTTAAGTAAGTTGACAACGCTGATAGAAGTCAATAAATGGCATTTGGAGCATTTTGACTGATCTTTCAAGGCTCACAGAAGACTGTTTTATGTGAACATAGAAACCACCAAATGAAAGATTAGCCTCTATTTTCTCATCTATAAAAAAAATAGTTTTTACCTTATTCGATTCTTTTGTAATCAGCAGAACATGGGTTGGTTTCCCCCAAAACGCCCATTTTATACCAAAAAAAAAAAGAACAAAATAATATTTTTGTGATTTTTTTTATGTGACTTATATGCTCATAAGTGTGGATGGCAATTCTCATTAGGATTCCCAATGACGGCATTTCCCGTCAACGGCGCTCGGAGACTTAATTCATGGGCCATTTGTATTTATTTTAGCAGAAGTATAACCTATAAGATTAAAACATTTATGTATATATTGTTTATTGTCCTATAGATTGATTTTTTTGGATTTGTTTCTTAAAAAAAGAACACATTGGATTGAAATCGCAAAATTGAGGACCAAAGGGGGAAAAAAATCACAAATTCTTTTAAGCGTGGCCTAACATCCAGCATACATGATAAAATATTGCTTTTGCTTCCACTCGCGCAAAATAAGGAGCTCTAATCCGAGACAATAATTCTGAGTTACTTCAAAGTGCGCCGTGTGCGGATGTCCCAGATCGGGTGTCCCCCGAATGCGCACGAAAGGCCATAAAATGTGATCCGAAGGCTCCTCCTCATTGTCTATTGCCCGCTCCTCTTAGCTTTTCACTTCTTCTGGTCTCACTCCACCTCTTTTGCCTCACACGTCTGTCTGCTCCATCACCCCCCTGATGCCCCCCCCCCCCTCCGCCAAGCACGCTCTCGCCCATCCGGGCTGCAGCATCTAATGACGGTAATAACTCTCTCAAATGTTGCCTCTGGTCTCGCCCTGGCTCCTCGCCGCCCCTCCGTTCTTCCTCCCTCTTCCCGTCTCTCTGGCTATCTGTCTTTTTTTGTCCTTTGCCCAATGTAGCTATTAGCCATCCACTGCCCGCCTGCGGCACTTCGCTCCGAGGGGACGAGACTAGCGAAGGGGGGTGGGGCGAGGAAGGATGGAGAGAAAATATATGGAATTAAATAGAGAGATCCGCAGATGTCAGCGCTGCACATCCTCCATCTGTCCCCCACCCCGCTTAAGCTCCAACCACCCCTCTCCCACCCCGCCTCCCCCCGCTGCTTATTGTTGTTTCTCCACACTTCTGCAAGCCTTTTCTGTTTCCCTGCATCCATCTTGTGGATCATCTCCATTTGGTTTGCTGTTTACCTGAGTTCCGGTTGGTGGAGCGTCCCGCTGGCTCCTTCTTGGGAGGCAGCCCGTATGGACCTGTGAGAAGGAGGCGGGGCGGTTGTTGATCAGTATTATGACACCGGACGCTCGATATTACCAAACGAATAGTTTAATTTGCATATTTGCGTTTCTGTCCTCCGTGGGTGTTTTGTTTGGCTTTCTCTTTCTTGATTGGCAGCACAGTGATGTCACGCGAGAATGAAAGGATTCCAGGGGACAGGATAAGAAGATCGTCATCATGAGTTTTCGCAATAAGGCCAGAATGGCTCATAATCTGCGCTCGCTAAATCGGCCCATCTGCCTTTGAGTCTGTCACTGTCATGGTGATTAAACGCATACACCATCGAGTGCACTGAGCATGCCTTAAATCAAACAAGAAGAAAACAAAATCGTGAAATCAGGAATACTGCACTTTAGTTAAACAACATTATGTGCCGTCAAGAAATGTACACGGGCTAGCTGAAAAAAAACCCGCTTACAATTAATGTACTGTATTAACAGAAGTGCATCTGTACTGTGCAGCTTCTCAGTGTACAGGAAACTGTATTGTAACTATATACTGTATATATACAGTATATATACAGTATATATATATATAAATATATATCTTCCCTCCAAATTTTGCTGCTGTAAATTGCGAATTTCTCCATTGTGAGATAAATAAATAAAAGTATTCTGATCTCATCTTATCTTACCTGAGAGAGGAAAGGAGAAAGCAAGGAAATGGAACAGAAACAACCAACAAGAGGATATCGAACGGGAGACCGCCGGGTCGCCTTTTACAGTGCCCCATTTAAAAATATATAAAGGGGGGGGACAACCATAGACTAAGCTCCTGTAATGGGAGCACAGTACGGAACATAAAATTGCTCATGAACATTACACGATCTGATGAAGTCCTGTTGAGGGTTACGTGAATGAAAAGTCCTGGTATTAGTGGTGGCCAGTACAAATATTTTACAAAGCTTTTCGCGGGGCGGCATCAATTTCTTGTGGTTTGGGTTTGGGCTTGCCCCCCCACCCCCCACCCTCTGCAAATAGCGCGAGTTTACCAGACATTTAGTGACAAGTACACAGCCCGACAAACACCAGCTGAGGGTGGAGGCGTGTGCCGGGATCAATAGTGAGGGCGATTGGGAGCAGGCGAGATAGATGTCCGATGAAATAAGTCAATGTGTGGACGCGAGCGCACACATTGTAAAGTGCGCGCGCGCGCGCCGAGAGACGACAACCAACATGGTCGTGACCTTTTAGCAGCACATTTGATTGGATGGAAAAATAAGCAGAGAGCGGAGGGAGGACTTGGACGAAGAATTGAAACACCAACGACAAGAGGGAACAAAGAAGGGGGAATTTCAGAAGGTGAAGGGCGACCAGTTTACAACCCACAGCTGAAATATAATGTCAACATAATGACATTCATTGATGTGAAAAAAAAAAAAGAGTAGCGGTTCATGATATCTCACAATGATTATCCACATTTTTTTTCAATAAATAGGCATTTACATTTCTCCACCATATCAAGAAAATCACCATTTCCAATCGCTGGTCAACTATTTGGGCTGGCCTGGCACCTGTGTGGCGGTTGTGTGGATTCTTTTCGCAAATTAATTTTTTTTCTCTGCTTTTTGGACAGAAACCAGTGGGGGGGGGGGGGTTTGGACAAACCAACACATGTTCGACTGCTGAATATTAAAAATAAAAAATGCAAGCAAACATTTTACACATACTTGTGACATGGCGATTCTATCTTGCAATCTTCCAAGGGTAATGGAAAGGCCAAATCATTTGAATTGTTTTGGCGACAAGCTCATCAGAATATATTACTCATTCATATGAATTATTATAAAAACATCTTACGTTTACAAAAAACTAACCGATGATCGGAAATATGTCCTCTGTTTTCGCTGTAGGGGGTCATTTTAAATGCATTTCTTTTGATGAGTAGTAGTAGTTGACTTTTTGTACGTAATAATTAGTCACTTTTTTCATCTTTCCCTCAACAAAATACAGTACTCCATATAGTGTAAAAAAAAAACAAACAAAAAAAACCCTAAAACTAATACTTAAACTAACAATGAATGGACTAAAATGTAGCATTAAAAAAAAATAACTGAATTTGAAAAAGAAAATTCTAATTAACGACTGAAAAATCCAAACCAAATTTTTTCTTACCCCGGTTGGCATGTGAAAGCATCACCATTGAGCCGGCAACGCATTTCTGTCGACTCTGCTGATGCGACGGCTGATAGCGTCGACACTATACAAGCGCGCGTCGAACAGAGCGGGGCGGGGTCGCGTGAAGGACACGTGGCTATTATGTGCGGGAACGTGCGGCTCATTGTTTGAAAGCCACTTTTTTTTTTCCCCTTCCAAAGCGAAAGCAGTGGCCAAAATTCATGTCCATATTTTCTGTACGTTTATAACATGTTGAGTGCGAGTGGTTTAAAGCGAGCACAAGTGGGCCTCATTAGAGCTGACTTGTTGCGACACTTTTCCGCCGTTCTCGCCACTTAACAAGCTCTAATATGCTCGCTGAGAGGAGCCACCCACAACAAAGCCTGTGTGTGCTGTACCTACATGCGGGAAAGGCACACGTAGATGAAAAACATCCCTTCATTTTTCCGATGATCATAGCATTTCAGACTCACTCTGCCCCACTTTCAGGACCACCTTCATGCCCTGCGTGGCACAAACGCCTCCCCTCATGCTGTCCAGACCTTGGCGGGTCCCATCTGATGTAGCTGCAGGGACACAAAGACAAAATGGCATCGTTAGCGGCATACACACACACACACACATACATAGTACAAAGTCCACAGGCACTCAAACGGAACAATGTCTCTCCGTTTCAAACAATAAATTCGACTCGTATCGTCAACCATTCCGGGGGAGCCGACAAGTGACATTTGCGGAAGCGGCAATTTAAAAGCCAGACTCGAAACTTTGAAATGTCAAACTAGAAAGCCGACGAGCACTTTAATAAGTCCTCATTTTAAGCTGCTCGCTGCCATCCATTAAGAACCCTGCCGGCGTCGCTTGGACTCGACCACTTTCACTCCGGTTCAGGCTGCACAAGCCGCGCTGGATTAATACGGGGTTTGCGGCTGGCAATTTCGCTTTAAATTGAGATTTAGAACGTGTAATTGGCGGCCGTTAAAAAAAACCCAGGACAGAAATGTCTTGCGAGTGATGAAAAGGCGAGCCGCAGTCGTGATTTTGCTCGTTTTATTTGAGCTCAATTGAATCAGCTATTTCGGGGTTAACAACTTGAGCAGTCACCTGAATGTGTAGAACTTAAAGTCCATGTGCACACACAATGGAGGTGTGTTGTCAACACCCCTGAAAAGTTTGAATGATCAAAAAATAAATAAATAAAGAGAAATCACCCTGCATACAAATGAGGCAATCATTTAAAATGAAGCCGTTCTTTCTCTCCATAATTGAACACTGCAATGAGGCGCTCAAGAGTAAACACCTGTCCACATCAGAGCTCTTACAAAGTAATCATCCCAATTAATATCTCATCAGACTTTCTGTGCATGCCGCACGTGCACTCACGGGTGACAATGAGGCACTCTAACATGGTCATGCCAATTCGAAGCCCTTGTCAAACCGAGCGCTAGTTATCAAGCCAGACCCCATTCTACCCCATTATCTCACTCGCCTTCTCTCAGCGACATGCGCAGTCTTACGGCTGACAACGAGGCACTCTAAAAGGCTGTACCAGCAGGTTACCACATGTCAAAATGAAGCAAACAAAGATCTTTTCGGAAATGATTCCAATTACACTAAACACGCGTGACACATCAACCACCCATCAAACCGATTTCACACTTGCGCTGAGCGCGCCTGTTTTCGAACAGACATTCACAAGGCAGATGCACACCTCAACCTCAATCAACCATTCACAAGTCCACACAGCAGCCAATCAAAAAGCTCTTCCTCCTCCAAGCCGCCGGCCAACCCCCTTGAACGTCTATCAAAAATGTCATTTCCCCCCCTCCCCTCACAAGAGCCATCAGCACGTTTGGAGGAAGAAAAGCGGGTGAGAGAAAAGGAGGTGTGAAGGACATGCAACTTTCCTTGTCACACCTCCTTTCTCTCTCTCTCTCTGTGCATAATGCGGAGTGTGAACGCACGAGGACGCTTCGGAAATGAAGCGAGACGAGGTCAACGCAGAAAAGCATTCTTTCGCAAATAAGGCAACGAGAATGCATTGCCAGTTCCAAATCGACTCGAGGGATAAGGCGCAGTGATGCCGTCCCACATGTGTCAGTGACAACAACATTGGATTCGAACAGAATTCGAGAACGATACACGGATGTCCCCAGAATATAAAGGTCCTGAAAAATCCCAAACCGTGATGACCTTGCTCCCGCGCCAACGATTAGACTGAGCCCAGGTGATACTGACAAAATACTTGGAAGTGAATTGCTGAGCGAGGTGGACTAAATGGAGCCGTCCACTCACCCTCAGCCACTTTGGAGATGAATGTCCTCTGACACACGGAGAGAAGGCAGGAAGGCGGGCGGGCGGGCACGAGGGAGGCCGCGCGGGGGCCGGCAGCCCGCGAGACGCGATTGGCCGTGACAAGGTGTTGCTGATATGATGGCGGCGAGAGGTCATGTGATGATGTCAAGGCTGGCTAAGCGGCCCACCAAGCATTTACGTCATTAAGAGTCCTGTCATAGCCGATTCATCTCTTCAGCATGTTTTCCCTGAACTTGGTCAACTAAAAACGAGGCATTCATTTTTTTTGTCTTTGTTTTGACACATTTATTGAATTAATTAAATAAACAGTTCATTGATTTCTTGTCATTGGAATGAATGAAAGGGTAGGCTGAGTTACTCCCTGGCGACCCATGCAATGGGGAGATGAGTGACAAACGCAGCTCGGGGTTGCCTGTTGGAGAATATTGGTTCCGCTTAAATAGCCGCCGTTTCCACACGGGCCCATCGCACTGACGGACGACTAGAACTTATGGGGAGCGCAGCGGAGCAGAGCTTTTTTGGAATGGTAGTGGCAGTTCGTAACGTATGGCAGGTTTTCCATGATGATGTTAACTTGGTCAGTCCGGGCTTGATTTGATGTGTTTGATTAAATTTGGAAGCGTTTCAGACGCAGATATCCGGCAGTCTCTCTGTGGTAGCAAAAAGAGCTGCGAGGAGCGGTTTTGGTTTCCTTTTCTACTTACTGTGTGCAGGCCAGTAAGTGACATTTGCCTTCCCACCGCCAAGTGGCAGGAAAGCTCGATTGTAACTGAGTAACTCCTGGACAATTGCAACAGCTCCAATTGATGACAGACACTGCCCCGCGGGCCACAGGCTCAAAGCAGGAATTGTTTTGTGCGGCCCAATAGTTGGTGCGCAGCCATTTTGTTCAGAATCACAGATTTTCCAGGAGGGGAGATATTAGGTATCAACTTATGGCCACCCCTATTCGTGTCAGCCCAGTGAAAAATTTCTGGCTATGCCACTGAATGGAAGTGCCGCTAATCTAAAAAAAAGTTTAAAAAAAAGGTGCAGTACACTATAATATTGACCTAGTTAAACAGAAATAAATACAGTTAAACATCTTTTCTCACACTTTGCTTGAATTTCAGCTTATCTCAGCTCCTCTGAGAGGATAAAGAATATATGACTGAAAAGGACTGTTATGTGTTAGCATTAGCATTAAACCAGCGGACAAAAGACTAAAGTTTGCAGTTGTTTTAATTACACAATGTGAAAATATTCAAATTTCATGTTTACTTTGACCGTAAACTTCAACTGCGAGTGGCATGAAGAAGCTTAAAGCTCCTTTTGTTGAACAATTGCTCATCTTATTGTGAAGGATTTAAAACACTGTCATGTTTTATATAGTTAATAGTTATAGTTAATGCCCAGCCCACAATGTGGTCCAAAAATTTGTGGCCATACTTCCAAGACCATCTTGAGTTGCTTTTGGCGATCAGTGACAAGTAATGAACTCAAAAGAGGAAAAGATATGGCCGGCCCTGGCTGTGATTTGGTACGAGATTAAACGGGAAAGCGGGGAAGGAAGAAGGCAGACGGCATGGTTGGGTGGGGGTGAGTAATTGAGATGATGATGAGCAGTGATGGGAGATGGGGTGCGACGCGCGAGAGGATCGACGAGAGAGGAAAGATGTCTCTCTGAGTACAAAACCCAAATCAGTGGAAATCAGGCTTCATCACACCGGGACACCAGGAGAGGAGACAAAAGATGACGACATTACGACTTCATACATGCCATTAAGACACAGGCACGCAGCAACAGACTGAGCACATACATACACATTGACAGCACTTGTGCAATTTGGGGACAGAAACTCCACACTTTGCTTTTTAGCCACATACATACATACACACACACACACACACACACACACATACATACATACATATATATATATATATATATATACACACACACACACACACACATATACACATTCACACACACACACACACACACACACACACATATGGCTAAAAAGCAAAGTGTGGAGAGTCTCCGTTTCCAAATTGCACAAGTGCTGTCAATTTATTTCTATTTATTACCTATTATTGATTCAGGTAAGAAAATTGAGAACAGATTCTCGATTGTCCTCATTTTGCCTGTCCAAAACTCCAGCCAATTATGATTATTATGCATTATAATTATTGTCCAGCGCATGTTGCCCCCAATTGCGTCTGCCATCCTGTTCCTACCCATCGTGCTTGTCGGCTGCCTGTCTGTCTGCCTCCAATTATCCGTTTTTGTTTTTTCCGCAGGCTTGGGTCTGTTGGGTCCGCTTGCCTCCCGCGGTGCCGCCCTCCCAGTTCTGCTGCAAAGTTTTGCGAGTTCACGGCGTACTTGAGTGTGTGTCTGTTCAGAGAGCTGCCGTCTGTGCAGCTTCGCCTTCCGCAAAACCAACTCAACTTCTCAAGTGGATGATGTGCGTGCCTGCGTGCATTCAGCCGAGTAGTATTTACAGTTGCCTTCCTGTTTTAATTTGTTTTGCTCTCTCTCCAGAGTGCCATGTGTGTCACATCCATGATGAAGAGCATATAACCCCTCTCTTTTCCTCTCTCACTTTCTCACCCCTGAACCGCCCACACCCACCCTTTACAAAAAAAAACAAAAAAAAACAGTCTCGAATCCTTTTCATAAATCTGCTGACGCTTTCAAACCCGACTGTGAACATTAATGAAGCCATCATAAGCCATTAGTTTGCGGGGAAACGGAATTCGGGCTGAAACAGACCAGGCACTATTTGGTCTCCACATGTCGGAGAAGAAAAAAAAAAAAAGTATTATATTCTCTTGCATTCCATCTCGGATACACGGCGTACCATTTTTTGTGCAGGGTGAAGTTTCCTCATGTTTTCCTGCAAGGGGTGGGACAGTCCTAAACCCTTGTGAGCGATCATCACCGAAATTTGTGTGCACATCTCTACCCATGCCCACTTCGACCTCAGAAGTTATTTTTATATAACTGTGATTAAGATTCAGTGGGAATCATGTCCTCGTGAATGCATGAAATCCAAGTGGAAGATTTCTGACGGGACTTCGTGGTCACAGGTTCAAACCCAAGTGATGCGTCACATGCCAACCAAAAACACTCACAGTCACGCAGTCCTCCCCGATTTCACACATACACCCTCAACGCGGCAAAAAAAAAGAAAAAGAAAAGTGAGCGCTGACGCGAGGCGTGCACGGACGGGCGTGCTGGGATGCGAACGGTGAGTTCAGAGGCGCTACGTCAAACCCACCGCTGAAGGCCCCCGCGCTGCAGGATTCGGTCACGCTGTTGTTTGTCTTGAACTAAATCCGTGTCACAATACGTGTTACGGCCCAGCTTGAGCTCCGTGTGCGAGTGTGTGTGTTAATGTTCCACAGAGGCTGATGTTTCATGTGTGAGCGCAAAAGGTCACAGATGTTTTTAAATATGTTCCTGAGACCGCATTGTGAAAAATCTCCGGCCCGCGAATCCAGATACAAAATCACTCACACACCCGATGAAAGCTGCTTAAGTCGGGGATGTCCGACGACAGCACTACATCATATTGCACTTTATTAAACAATGTCGTAATAACACAACGAAACAGAATGTAAAGAATTACACAGTCGGAGCCACGCAATAAAATCACTGCGAGTGTTCCTAGGGCGCACGTCTTAGTCGCCAGAGAGTTGTGTGCTGTCAGGGAGTTTGTGGAAACACATGTGGACAGATAACATTAACAATAGGCACAGGCATATATTCTTTATCTTCTGCAAAAAAATAGACCAATATTACTGAACTGAGGAGTTGTCACTGTATGCATGCATATACGTGTGTTTCTCTCTCTCTCTCTATAATATGGCAGCCCAATGGAGCAGTGATTAGTGTCTCAGCCTCACATTGCAGAGGTGCAGGGTTCGATTCTGGCTCCGGGCTTCCTATGTGGAGTTCACATGTGCTCCCCATGCCTGTGTGGGTTTACGGGTACACCGGTTTCCTCCCACATTCCGAAAACATGCACGGCAGGCTGATTGAACACTCTGAATTGTCCCTAGATGTGTGTGTGTGAGCGCGGATGGTTGTTTGTCTATGTGTGCCCTGCGATTGGATGGCATCCGGTTCAGGGTGTCCCCGCCTAGCGCCCGAAGACAGCTGGGATAGGTTCCAGCATGCCCCGCGACCCGTGTGATGATAAAGGGGGTCATAAAATGGATGGGGCGAGAGAAAGAGAGAGAGAGAGGGATGCACGGTGAGGAGGTGAGGCTTTGAGTTTGTTCCCTTAATTGCACATGAAAAAAAACCCAAACCAAAACAAAACAAGACGAATAAAACAAAGAATCCAAGTGAGTGGCTGGCTGCATGACGTAACATCACCAAAGTGGCGGCCATGTAGGACAGTCACAAGCAATGTTCCGCACAACTGGGTCAGCCCTCCCATCCCAGGGCAGCGAGGGCATTCTTGAGTGTGTGTGTGTGTGTGTGCATGTACCCTGCAGTCTACCTTGAGAGTAAAGCAGCATGCATTTTAAATGTTTACTTGGGTGACCTCCTACCAGGCGAATGCTGAGTGACGATTGCCCAACCTGGTGGGCTGCTCATGCGGCAAGTTCATCGCCGTGTTTGTATGTTGTGCATTCCGGAGTACACACACACACACACACACACACACACACACACACACACACACACACACACACACACACACACACACACACATGACCATCCTCCATTCCTTCATCGACTGAAGGCCTGTAAGAAATGGGTCAAGCTCTTCTTCCTCAACGTCTCCCGCTTATGTGTGTTTCTATTTTTTTTTCTCTTATTCCCAAGATGCTCCAAGAATCCAGTCGTTCTGACGCGGCAGGATTTAAAACCATCATAATCTACACTCGGCAACTCTGAGGAGTGTGTCTTTGTGGACAGACATAATCAAACAAAGACGTGCTGGAAATGTACACAAGATACACTGGCACGTCTTGCTCAGTGTGCATATGCAAATTTGTGTTTGGAGCGGGGTTATCAAGTAGTCCGTCAGCAGAAAATGCAACCGAAAGAAGAAAATTGAAGTTATATCCTCGCGTTTCCAAAGTGAATCTGCACTTCTGCACCGAAGCATGACAGAAATCCACTTTTAACAATTCTGGGTTACTCAAATGTATCCACTGTCATCTAACAATTTTTACTTGTTATTTTCTTTAAAAAATAATAATAATATTGAGGGGACATCATGCTGCTCGGCTCCCTTAAAGTGACGGAAGAGGCAGTGCACGTATTTTCTTCAATCTTTCATTATAAAACCTTACACAGTACCGGTAATTAGCATTTCATCAACATTGAGAGTGACACACTGCCGACGGATATAACAGAGGATCTGGTGATTTTTTAAAAAATAAAACATCTTTCAGATTCCGAAATAAATAAAACGGAAGTAATGTAAGTTGTTTCTTCTTTCTGTGCGGCCCGGTACCAAATGACCCACGGACCGGTACCGGTCCGTGGCCCGGGGGTTGGGGGCCACTGCTGTACAGTCCAGGCGTGCTCAAAGCCTCTGAGTCACGTCAGCTCTTTGTTCGGCCTGCAGGGAAACCTTCTCTCTCATGTGTCAATATGAAGCAACGCATCTTTCCGCAAAATGCCCGCCGATAAGGGGCACGTAACTAAAACCGAAAAATGCTCTTGATTTCAATGATGTGAGTGCATCACCAAACTATATTTGCCCGTCTATAACTGCGAGTCCTGCTCCCTGGTTATATTTTCGGCATTAATAGACATTTGGTTTTGTCATTGTCAGCCATCTCTCTCATAAACACAAACATCCCCTCGTGATGTACTGCGATGTCACTTAAGCGCAGCGAGGGGGAAAACGGGAGACAGTGACACCAAACTCCAGGGCTTCACCCCCCCCCCCCCCCCTGTCAGACTGTCATCACCGCACACACACACGCGCGCTGACTCCTCCACTGTGACATTGTCTGTCATTGCTGGCTTACAGCATTGGCGTCAGGCCCACAGAAACGCTCAAGCCGGCGCGGGATGAGGGACCTTTGAGCGAAAAACCCCGCTGATCCGATTTTGCATTTATTTGGGAAAAAAAAAACATTCCCAAGCTGTCAGAGTCGACGTGGTAGTCGATGAAGCTCAATAAACAACCCGGATATTTGGAGCAGGATGGCGCAAGAGGGTGAAAATGTATCCAGGTGAAGGACGAAAGTCTGCTTGTTGGGAAGTGGGTCACGTGTCCGAAGGGAGGAACGATCTGTGACATGCATCTGGAGGGAAAAAGGAAAGCAAGTGGGAAGGGGGAGGGGGATGGCGGGCTTCTAAATTAAGACGACGGGATGCAAAAAGGGATTGAGTGTGGAAATGTGACGGAACAAGCGAAATGTCCCAAGCTGGCCACTTCATTAGGTACGCTATCTGATGCGATCCAATCACGACGGTCACATTTTGAAATATTAACGCGACAGAATGTGTACTGCTGCGAATATGTTTATAATCAAGGATTCTATTTTGATCCGAGACGGCATTTGTGTCGCGCAACGTATGTGTATGTGACGGTTCCAAAAATCTCTTGATGAACCGAACCCTTCATTCATAAATGTGTTACACATTGTATGATTATTTTTATATTCTAAAAACCTGATGTGCTAGAGAAAAAAATATATAGAAATTTTTAACCTGCATCTTTGATTGTCTTTGTATTTAAAAAAAACAACAAAAACAAACGATTGACCTGCGTTATTAGACTTTGAATACAAATATAATTTTCATTATCAAGCACAACAATGTACACATGAAGTGCAAGTATTATTTGTGTAACTCGGTGTTGCCATCCTCATGTTCCACTGTAGTCTCAGTGACTTTTGAGTGTGTAAAAGGCAGGGCCTGGTCTGGTAAGTGACGTGGGTGTCAGCAAATGAGAGTGAGGAATCGACTGCTTTGAATGTTTGATTTTTTTGCTGTTTGTTCAATAAAGTGATGGTGTACAGTATATTTTTGACCGCTTGCATTACAATCCATTCTAACCAGCAATGTCGGCTATATTAAATTAGCTAACAATACATTACCATATCGGAAAAATACGGCTGAGATTTTGGTAGGCCTTCTTTTATGTTATTAAGTCTAAGTCACACATATGCTGTTGTATCCGCAAATTAATATGGGGGCGTGGCTTAATCAAGAGCATTGACTCCAGCTCCGGTTGCTCATTTACTACAATTTGGAGTGTTCAATCAGCCTGCCATACATGTTTTTGGAATGTGAGGGGAAACCAGAGTACCCAGAGAAAAGCCACGCAGGCGAACATGCAAACTCCACACAGGGAAGCCGGAGTTGGAATCGAACCCGGTACCTCTGCACTGTGAGGTCGACGTGCTAACCACTGTACTACCGGGTCGCCCTGTGAGTTTTCATACCATTTGATAAAAAGCAGAAGGTGCATTTTCATTTTTCTTTCCAGCTTCTCAAAAAGAAAAAAAAAGAGCCACTTTCAACACCAAGGCTGTAAAACTCACAACCCCCTGCTAAAGCAAAGACAACTTGAGCCACGCTGGACCTCCCAAAGCAACATCTGCTGTTTACCTTAAGCGTTCCTGCACTGACATGAAAGGTTATCCTTTCCTAAAACAGTCCAAATTCATCCCGAAGTGGAGCAAATTCGGCGCTGCTGCTCATGATTAACAACGTCGCTAATACGGAGCACTTCGGCCGTTTTCCATACTGCTTGTCCTCATTCACACTCACATTCGCACCTATGGACAATTAACAGTATTCAATCTGCGGATTTTGGGAATGTGGGAGGATCGCACACACACACACACACACTCACGCGCACACGCAACACAACCGTGACTGTTACTACTCCGTGTGTGCGCACTTGTGTCCTTGTTGTTGCACATGCGGTACAATTCAGAGATGTTTTGCTCATCTCCAACAGTCCAGTCTGCTTTCGCTTGCAGGCTACCCGACTCCTCCCACTCTCCCCGCCTGACGTTATTATTGTTTCCAAGAGGAGGAAAGCACGTGCGCGCGCACACACTCACTCACACACACACACACACACACACACACACACACACACACATACATGAGAGGCAGCCAGCCGAAATAATGCATCTTGACATGTGTGCCTGCATACCGCTGCAGGGAGAGAATGGAGGGAAGGAAAGTGGAAAGAAGGAGGGCGAAAAATGAAGGGCAGGATGATGGACCGCGGAAGGCATAGTGCAATTATATACTATCTGTGTGTGCCTGTGTGCGTGTGTGTGTGTGTGTGTGTGTAGCAGTAAAAGAAAGGGAGTGATGACAGTTGTGTTTGTTTAGCTTCTCTGCGATTAAAGCGGGCCGCTCTAAACCGTGTGTTCAAGCTATATGGCAATCTGTCTGCTTTCCTACCCTCTATGCGTGTGTTGGTGCGCGCGTGTACCTTTCACAAGTATACGCGTGTTTGCTCGGCTAATGCATCAGTCTGCCAGAGTGTGCCGACACGTCTCCAGGTTTGTCGACTCACTTGACAATCAGCCGCACGTCGGCAAACAGTGAGCAGTTATTCAAAAAGGAAAAAAAAGCGATTCATTACCCCTCAAAGTTGAATTCTACTGTCAAACTACTTAACGCTAACGCTAAATAGCATCGTCGTTGCTGTCCTATCGCCCTTTCAACCCTTGAACACTGAAGCAGCACATGTAGATCGATAATATTAGAGTGGCTACTCACAGTCATATTTTCTTTATCCTCTGCCCAGATGGACTGATATTAGTGCAGCACCGACGAGCTGAGAAATGCTGAGGGATCTCAATGCACAGGCGGCGATAAACAGCATTTAAAACATTTCAGGCGGCCCAGTTGGGGACCGCTGCACTCTCAAAATCGATGTCAGGAAGCGACCCGGGGTCCTTTGCGAACAAGCCTGACAATTACTGACAGCGAAAATGCGATTTCATCACTTGACCACCTGAGTGAGGCCTCACACAAGGTCAAGTGAGAAACAGCAGACGCGCTCCCGCAGGATCAAACGCCGTGAAAGTTGTTGCCGGCCGCTCTTTTGCAAGCCACGTTTGTGCAGGCTGCCAAGACATGACAGATGGGAGATATCTGCCTTTGACCGGCTGACAAATGCCAGCTCGTTTGCTGGAAATGTAAGAACCGATGCAACACGCACAGCCAGCGCACTTCAAGAAAATAATATTAGGATTTTTTTTTTTTTTAATGTGCTTGGTCATTTCAAAACAAAACAAACAAAAAAAGCAGGCGCATTGTATATCCCTGAATAAACAACACGGTAATTGGTCTCCAGGTGGTTTGATTTCATCAAAATGTCTTGAATTCCTCCATCAACTCGTGAGAGGAGCTGCCTGAGCGCTGATCTGCACTTCATCACATGCTTCCTAATTGCGCTCCAAAAATAACAAAGCCTCGCTTGGCCGACCAGCGAGCCGCGCTAGTACACGTGTATCAATCATTGAAGGATAACAAACCGCACTGTTTGGCTTTTTTTTATATGGTAAAGTGGAATAAAAACAGGGCTTCAATCTCTATTAAAGCTTCAAATCATCCCCAAATGGACGTGACCGAATGGAAGAGCGACGCTCCAAGCGAGGTGGAACCACGACTGGAGGGAATAAATAAAGGTTGAAGCAATAAAACAGAGCAGCCATTCTCCATTGAAATTTAAAAAAATTAAATAAATGAAAGATGCCACTGGTTACATACAACAAGGCCGGCTTCTCCCCCTCCCCTCCGCAGCGCCTCCCAGAAAGCAGCGGGGGGCGCTGCAGATGAATTAGCGCACTGTTTTCACTCATTAGGCCGCACCCAACGCTTCACTTTTATTTACGCCCTTTTCTTTGGGCCCGACTTCTCTGGCGGCGGACAAAGAGTCTGCTCATAATGAGTGTGTGTGTGATTCCATACGTGCATGTGTGTGTGCGTGTGTGAAGGATTATGGCAGCTCCAATGCAGTGAATAGGGGCCGGACTGGGTCCCGGCCCCTACTGAATTAATTACTCTAATTAGCTTGTTAATTGCATATATTAAGCCGCTGGTGAGCTTCCATTTTAGGGTCCGGATTGGTCTATGAACACACACACACACACATATACAAAAACGCTGTGGGTGGCAGACCTGCTCGCTAGCTCTCCCTCCCTTCAATCCACTTGAGGTACAAGTGGAGAAACGAGACCCCCTCCACGATGGGGCTATTCAATTATCCAGCCGCAACTTCATCAATGTATAATAAGTGCATCGAACAAGAGCAGATGCGCGGTAATGCGGACGATAAGCCGCCTAAAGTGGAGCCAAGGGGGGATTCGCTTGGCATCGAGTGAGAATATTTGAACGCTGGTTGAGAGAGCAGCCCCCCCCCCCCCGAGGCCTCCAATTTGGATCATCATACAGTAGATACACCTCCTGTATTTTACCATGAATAATCACGTCATAAAAACAACAAACAATCAGTGCAGACTAGAACGCTAATGAGATATCGCGGCCGGCTCCGGACCCGAGGGGTCGTGACCTTGGCGGCGCGGCAGTTTGGGGCGAAACGTAGCCAACATTCGAGACAACAAGGAAGATTAGTGGAGGACGAGTCAACAGCTAATGAAGCTCTCTTCCATACAAACGCACACAAACACAAACACACACACACTGTGATAATGACGTCCTTTGTGCAGTTTGGAAGCAATTAGGACGCTTAAACGGTGACTCAAAAGGATTTGCAGCCGATTGTTTGTCCTTGTGTCTTTGAACGGTGGACCGCGTCCCGCGCCATCAAGTCTCGTGCTACGTCTCTGTCTTTGTTACGCGTGCTTTTCTCATCAAACTATTTCGGGACGGCCGTTTGCTGCCATGGCCGAACAACAAGAAGCGTGCATTGCCGCAGCCGAGTAATTGCCGTGGAACGCAAGCACCGACCCGACCTCGCAAGGGACGCAACCGACGCGACAGCCGCTATGTGGCTAAGCTACATGTTGTTAGAATGGTAGCAAAACTGGCCAAGTGCTTTTTAACTCTATGTTACACACATCAATAAAAAATACAGGTATGCTTGCGAAAAATGTTTTTTTTAATTAGTTTTTTTGCTATGTTTTCTAAAAAAAAATTAAAATGTGCTATTTGGTTAACGATGTGGGGGGAAAAAAACGCCTTACGAACATGTCGCACTTGCCGAGTTGTTGTAGCATATAAAATGCAGTTTTATCGCCTGATGACATATTACATGAATTCATTTCCACTATTTCATCTTGATAGAATCCGAGCATTAAATGTACTCTAAAAAAGTACTCTATTAATAAAGTTGAGTTTCGTTGAGTTGAGTAAATCGCTGATTTTTTTAAAACGCATTTCACTGTTCATCACATTGGCGAGGAACAAAAACAGTCGATTGTCATTGTCGGGCGGAAATGTCTGACACACCCAATTCCAATCAAGTTGGCACGTTGTGTGAACCATAAATCAAATCGGAACACAATGACTTGCAAATCATGTTCAACCTTTATTGAACTGAATACAGTACAAAGACCAGATCAAACCGATTAACTTTATCGTTCTAGAAAATCATCATGAACTTGGAATTCTATCGCTGCAACATGTTCCAAAACTGAAAAGTTGAGGAGTGCTCATCAATCACCTGTTTGGAACCTCCCACAGTTGAACAGGCTAACGGGGAACAGGTGCGTGGAAGGTGTTGCAGCCATACATTTCGAAGTTCATGATTATTTGGTAAAAACAATCGTGTTGATCAGTTTGAACTTGACATATCTTGTCGGAATTGTGGAATTGGGGTTTGTAAATTTTTCGCACGCCATTCCGTCATTTTTACGCCTCATTGAGTGATTAAAATTGCCAGAAATAGCTTGAAAGCAAATCTGTTAACGCTCTTGAATTGTTTGAGAGGTGTCGTAAAACTCTTGTCTCTTCAATCACTCTGCGGGAGCCGTGCCGCATTCTTTTATCTCAAGGTTGACTGTCATTTTTTTTTAAGACAATAATGAGTGTAAGTAGTTGGGTCATCTACATTTTGGACGTATTTACAGCGGGAGGTTGGAGGAGTGGGAGGGCGGGCGATCGCGTTTATGTGATCCTGGCCACGAAATCAAGCGCTATATCAGTGAACTCATACCGTCAACGGATGGCAGAGGTCAGCTGGCGAGGTGCGCTTGTTTTACACACCCCTTTGCCTCCCAACTGCACTGGCACGTTTGACTGCTTAGCAGAAGGCTGCTTTGCGCACAATCGCGCTTTTGTCCGTTTTAGCGGTGAGGAACGTTTTGCGTGAGAGAGCAAGACAGAGAGAGCAACATAGTGTGCGAAGGTTAAATGAATCATACAATGTTAACCGGGCCCTATCCAATTAAGAAGGGGTTCTTTAGTGCGTCTGTGTGTGTGTGTGTGTGTGCGCGCGCGTGACCTTTAGCGGGAGAGACGTATTCACACTCCCGCACGCAATCACCCCCCACCTAATGCGCACACACAAACACCCAAGCTCACAGCAGACAGTAGCTGGGCTCTGATTGCTGACCTAAATCAAGTCGGCGATCTGTCACTTTCTCTTACTTCCACTCACCCCACATCTTTTTCCTTTATTTCCACAGTTTTTCTCACCCCTTCCTCTTCTCCGACTCCTCCGTCTCCTCTTTTTCTTGTCCAAATAATCCTCCTCTCTCCCTCACTCTCTCCCCCGTGTCACTTTTACTTTAACTCACCCCGGGCTGAGCTACGTTCTCCCAATAAAACGCCTCATTGGTGGCGCGCGATATTACCATGGCTGTCGACGCACGCACACTCACTGGCCACAGCATTGAGTACACCTGCAGAAACTGGAATCAGTCAAGCGCTTGGTTCTGTGATATAAATCACCCGGTATGTATATAATGCCCTTTTTTTTTCAATTCCATTCCTCAGTTTAGCCCCTTATTGCAGGGTGCTGCCTTCACACATGAGAATCGAGCATGTTGCCTCAAGAACTGGAAGTGTTCGTTGGAGCGCGAAGAAACGCATTGCATGCTGGGAGCGCCTGGGAAGAACTCCCGATAGCAGAGTTTGGAGGGGGGGAGGGGGGCACTCAATGGAAAAAAAAAAAAGTCAAATAAATTATAGTGAGATTCACTAAAAGGTCCAGGATGGAATGTTCTGCTCTGCCGGGGCAATATTTGTCATTGGCGATGAAGAAACCTCCCCTTGAAATTTCAATAAACATTTTTCCAGACCAGCGAGTCATGTATGGAACGGAGCCATTGGAAGAGAGTGGGATTCACTCTCATGACGAATGACTTCTCAAGCCCAAGAGAGATTGCAAACGTGCTTTTAAGTGAAAAGGACTTTCGGAAAGACACCTGGGGCGAGGCTACTGAAATCAATGAGCTTCCATTTTGGAGCCGAATAGCTTCAAGAGGGTCAACTTCCACCCGAACTATGAAAACCTGAACCTGTTTTACATTTGCAACGGATTCTGATTAACTCTTTGAGCGCTGTTGGCATGAAATGTCATCAACGGGAAGTGTCAGCGGCGTTAATGGTCGTTAACTATGTTTTATTTTTATTGGCGGGGAAAAAATCTTGGCCGGCTCTGATTCGATAGTAAAGTTGAGAAAGTAACATTAGTAATCTAAACATTAACTATTGCCAGCAGATGGTAGCATTGGGTATCTTTTGGATGAAATCACCATGTATCAAAGGAACATGGAAATGGCAGAGCTATGGAAATGTGACCGTTACAAGCAGCTTGTGATTGCTCAAAGGAATTAAATCTACAACGAAGTGTGTCCCAGAAAAGAAGGCAGAGATTGTTTAAATTTGGATGGAGAAGCGATGATGTAATTTACATACATATATATATATATATATATATATAGATAGAAATGCACACACACAACTAAATACTACTACTACTACTGCTAGTACTAAATAGCATGCAAAAGATTTGCAAATGTAAAATTGTTACACTGCTGATTATTTGTGAATACAATATTTTCCCATCAAATGCAGATTTTTCTTGTAGTTGGTATGTTGTAGAAGAAAAGGATGTTTGAGGCATCACAAAAGCAAAAATTAATTGCATCAATGTAACTGTTGTACACAAAAAAGTTTTTTTAAAATTTCATTTGAAATCACACAATGTTTGACACTGCATTTATGAAAATGTAGATGGATTCCCCCATAAAAGTCAACTAAAAACAGTTTTTACCCACATTTTTGCTTCCATTTAATGGACATTGTGCTGCTCTTTCTGGGGAGCGTGCTTTGACCACCTGGGGGCAGATCCATATGGACATGGAGCCAGCCTAAAGTTTTCAGTAAACAGCAGCAAAATATGTCATTCTTTGTAGAGGATAAAGAATGCGTGACTAACGTGAGTATTGTTATGTTATAATTGCCTACATGTGTTAATTCCGTTTACATTTACAAATTTGTTGTACAGCACGAAGACAACGATGCTATTCATCAGCCGGTCTCAAGGCACCATTTACTTTCCGTGATGTTTTTGTTTGCCGGCGATGGTGAGTCAGGCCGTGTAATTTCAAATGTGTGGATTCAAACCAAAACGTCCTGAAAAGACACAAACAAACTCATAAAAACGCTTCGTTCGTCAAGATTTCACTTCCACGCCGAGGGCAGTTTGTCCTTTCCCTTTCTCCTTCCACATTTCTCCTCGCACTCAAGTGTCTACAAATCAAAAGGTTTTCGGCCCGATCAAATATTCAGCAGGTGTAGATTTGTCAGGAGTGAGCGACCGCGCACACCTGAGCGTTCTTCGCACCAAACAGTGAGCGCGGAGCGGAGTTGGTGGCCGCAGCTCATTTAGTGCGCAGTGCAGATTTCCTCCCACCGCATTCATCTGCTCTTTTGTCTCCTGGAGCCGCACTCCCTACCCGTGCACCTCTTCATCTGCCGCTCACCTTCACCCTCCTCGTCCCTCCCAACCAGACCAGCGGCTGCCGCTTGTGTCATTTATTTCAGTTTAACCCTGATAAATAAAACAGCGCGCGCCCCTGCATTATTGAACACTCTGACAACGCTGTCTGCGCGCACCGCAACCTCCAACAATTAGACCCCCCCCCACACTTACCCCCACTATACACACACGCGCGTGCGAGCTCACAATCCATCACGTAAAAACACACAGATGCAAACATACAGCTTTCAGAGTCCACTCACTCTTCTATTATTCATTTTAAGGTTGGTGTTTACGTGGATCGGCGTGTGACAGCGACAACCAGGCTCTCCGCAAAGCCCCGGGGGTCCTGCCGCATCAACAGCTCGACTGGGAGGGGGAGGAGGGGGGAATGGGGGCTTCCACTTGCTCGTTCATTCACACCCATGCGGGGAGACGGCGGTGTCCGCATTCATCCGCACTCACGGTACACGTCAACAAAAACCCGTGCCTGCACACACACACACGAAGGCATTCTCTCACACATACACACTCTCACACACACCATCTGTCTCAGCATGCAACTACAACACAGTCCCGGAGTGGGTGACCTGCTCAACTCCAACAAGTCACCAAACTTTTCGGACTATTCTGAGGATGTTAACAGTAACTGTACGTGTGTGTGTGTGTGTGTGTGTGTGTGTGTGTGTGCATATAATCAGAGAAGGCCCCTGTGTGCGCTGATGTGAGTGTGCATTCGTTAGCAGTGGCATAGATAAGTGCATGTGGGAAAGCGACCGCCAGGTTGAGGGGAGTGAAGGAGATCGCGCGCACACACGCGCACACACAGACGCACACAAACGCACGCGGGGTCAAATGTAAGTTGACTGTGAGGCGGCCATCATTCACTGCTAGGTGTGTGTTTGCATACGCATGAGTGTGTGACATTTGAATCCATTTGAAGAAGTGATCCATTTTTCTGGATGGCTTTTTGAGCACGAGCCTACAAACGCAGCGCAACTGCAAAGTAACTGGAGCTGCAGCGATCGAGTGTTTCTTTATTGCACCGATTGTTGGAGTACTTGGACAGAAAATAGATTTTGCTACAGCATATTAAACACACACACACGCGCATGTGAGGCGCGGGGTGACATTTTTGTCGCCATCTTCTCATTCAACTGTCGTATTTAAAAGGCTGGTGAGTGACGTGGGCGTCAGATTATTGGTGCTACGTGCAAACGTTCCACAAAGCCACGCGGTATGACGCGCTCGAGTGTGTGACATGTAGCATTTACGCGACTGCGTGCGTGTGTGCGCGATGAGGGCACCCGCTTACATAAACTCTGACCCCTTGTTATGAATGAAAACATCCATCAGTGAGTATGACTAATCAATTTTGCCGCTCTTTCTCTCCCCTCCCCGGGGTGGAGGAAGAAAAGAATCACGTTTAATGGGATTCGAGTAATCTGATTACAAAAGCAGTGGCATCTGTAATACATTAGTGACCTTCCAAAACAAAGTCATTAGATGAGAACGCTTCCACCGCCACAACCACCAATAGATTTGCAAATGAAGCCATTAGTATTTGTCAGCCGCGGACACGCAATAGCATACTCGGGAGTTTAAAGTAGTTCACCCCAACATGCTGTTCATTTTTCATGCGGCAATTTTGAAAGATCCCGACAGTCATTGTCTCTTTCAAATTATGGGCCATACATCTTTTTCAAAGTGTAATTAATCCTGAATCAGTTTTTCAGTTCCAAAGGGAATGTGTTCTGATTTGCTATTGAGCAATTGCTTGATTAAAAATCAAATCTCCCGCCAGTTTCTAGTCAACCTTTGACCTTTGTATGGCTTCCGTCCCTTCCGTTGAGTCCGTCTGATCATTCTTAAGAGATTTTATGTCATCGCGTGAAGATTCCCCCATGACCTTTCAAATGCCAACAGGTGCGCGTTTTCTGCGGCAATCCGGGCAAATTTGGTGGGATCAAACTCCGCTTGTTCCTCTGCGGCAGCTGTCGCCTCAAGATTTCAAGACTGCGTGATTTTTAGATAGCGAGTGAGAATTGTTCGGTGAGAGACATTGAAGTAAGCCGACTATCCATCCATCCATTCTCTTCCGCTTATCCAGGGTCAGGTTGTGGGGGCAGAAAATTTAGCAGGTAAGCCCAGACTTCCCTCCCCCCAGCCACTTCTCTTCCCGGGGGATCCCAAGGTCGGGAGACGCAGCCTCTCCAGTGTGTCCTGACTCGTCCCTTGGGCCTCCTGCCGGTGAGACATGCCTGGAACACCTCACCAGGGAGGCTGTCCAAGAGGCATCCTAATCAAATGCCCAAGCCACCTCATCTGGCTCACTTCAACGTGGAGGAGCAGCAGCTTGACACCGAGTTTCTCACACTTTCTCAAAGGGAGAGCGTGGACACTCTGCGGAGCTAATTTATTTTAGCAGCTTGTGGCTAGGATCTCGTTATTTCGGTCACGTCTCGTAGCTCGTGACCAGAGGTGAGGGTAGGAACCTAAGATCCGCAGTAAATCCAGAGATTTTTGCCTTTTGGCTCAGCTACTTTTCACCACGACAGACCGATACAGAGTTCGCAATCGGACAACGTTTTCCCCTTTTCCGGAGGCGAGTTAGTGGGCCCCCCCCTCCACCCCTCTGGGGCCAGACCTGGAGGTGGAACTCGTTGATGAGCGTCTGGTGGCCGGGCCTCTGCACCCATGGGGCCTGGCCTGAAAAGACAACGTGGGTCCCCCTTCCCATGGGTTCGACACCTCTGGGAGGGGGTGAGGAGCCTTTTGAGATGGGCAGCGGGCAAAGGCGGGGGACCTTGGCCGTCCGATCCCCGGCTACAGAAGCTAGCTAGCTCTTGGGACATGGAATGTCACGTCTCTCTAAAGCAGTGGTTCTTAACCTGGGTTGGATCGAACCCCAGGGGTTGGCTAAATCAGTCTCAGGGGTTCGACGGAGCCTCTGCCATGGAGGGTAAAACACGCGACTCAACATGTTCATTAGTTATGACGCCCACTTGGCCATCACTGGCTGCAGATGATCACATGACATCGTTTGTCCAATCAGTGCTGTGCGAAATTTAGTTTGCTTCGTAGTCAACGTGTGACTGTCGTGATAGTACGTCGTACAATTAAAAAAAGTTTTACTTTTTTCTGTTTTTAATAAATGCGTTTTTTTCTAAATATCTTGAATTTGTATAAAATTTTACATGTATTTTTCACTCATGAAGGGTTCAGTGAATGTGCATATTAACTAGTTAGGTTTGGTACCTCTAAAAAGGTTAAGAACCACTGCTCTAAAGTAAGCCTGTTAAAAAAAAAAGATTGCTGTACTACTTAGTCAGCATAATCCTTTTTTTTGCATCACTCATGACTCCAAGACCTCTGAAAAATAACTTGAGAAGACTATTCCATGATAGGTGGTGACATTCAAGACACAAGGATTCCTCAGTCTATACGATACGCAGCCTGAAAATGAAGCCATGCTAGCTGTCAGGATTCACTAATGGCCATCTTGAAGGAAGTGGCTACGGCCCCTAAACGGGCCATTACATGGGCCGCTTATTAACGATGTGCCAGCTTCATTAAACCAGACACCGTAAGCGCCGTTCTCGGTTAAGAACCATCCCAATTAAAGCTTGCATATCGTTATCAATAAGTTATCAGCGCCAGATGCTCTGTGCGTTGAGCTACTCCACTTGTTCCCTCCTTTTCACACCTAAACGCACGTATGTGTCAGTGTGTGTGTGTGTGAGTGAGTGAGTGAGTGACCTCCAGCCTCCATTGATTAGGCAGGAGCTGTCAATCGATGCGTCTGTGTCGGTGATGAAGGTGTCAGATCTGGACTGACCCGCTCAGGGAAAGACCAAATCAAGCTCGAGTCAGGAAAAATTGATTTTGAAATCACACACCTGCTGGATGGGCCAAATTAAGTCTCCGATTCCCCCCCCCCCCCCACACACACACAAAAATCCGATTTCTGATTTCAAGCCATCGCTCACCTCAGCTGATGGAAACAAACAAAAGGAAATGACATTATTCAAAGCAAGGCCTGTTTTCGTTTTCCGTCCCCCTTGTGGGATTTGCTTCATTTCTCCTGATACCAAACAAGCTTTGAAACTATTTTTTTTCTTTCACCAGCGTCAACTTCCACAGACATAAATTGAAATAAATTAAACTCACTTGTTGCCTGTTTGAAAAATAGCCGCTAAATATAGCCACCAAATCGCTGAGTCGGCAAGGCTAACTCTGATTTTGTAAACCGGCCTTGTCTCGATTCACAGCCATGTTGTTATTGTAAGTCAAAAAAAGAAATCATTCTTAAAAAATCATCCAAAAATGAAAAACGGGCTGACTTTTGTCTGCATTGCCGAACCCAATAAGATATTATTTTAGTCAGGATCTAACTGGTTTAATTCTTCGGTTATCAGAATTTTACCCTGCCAAATATTTAACATGCGTAATTGGCAGCGGCCTCAAGAAAACCGTAACGTGGAGCCCTAACGGTTACATACGACCACTCTATTAAATTCCTTTCCTCCTCTCATTTTTTTTTTCTCGCCACAGATGAGAGGAAGTGAACAGACATAGCGTGTGCGCACCTGAGCGCATCTCGCCTGCGAGGAGTGTGGGAGGAGAGATCCAAACAACTCCCTCTCACTCCCGAGGTGTTTTTTGCATTGTGTCTGAAAATGAAACACAGTAAAACAAAGCCCCCTTCGGCTTCCGCAACGTTTCATCGCAAACGACCGCATCGGGGCCCGACTTGCCTTGATGACCTCATCGCCGGGTCCCCCCGAAGGCCGCAAACGATCTGCACCGAATCGACCAAAGCAAAGCGCGCTTTCGTCTTTTGTGGTGACTGTGGAGTCAGACGATAACAATAAACAGCGCCGATACAATGCGCACCAAGTGATTTGAGAGGAGTCAGTCATACTGTATGTCACCACTTTTGGGAATTGCTGGGTCTCAATGAAACTTTGATTGTTGTATTACCGACCAGGGTGATGTGGAATTGTTTTAATTTCCTTTTGACTCTTGTTCTTTTTTTAAATTTTTTTTAATTCAGTTCATTTTTAGTACTTTTTGGAGCAGGTTGGTTACTTTTTGATTTGTTTTGGTTGAGTTTTAATGAATTTTACTTTATAGTACTATTTTTAGATATTTTTTAATGTATGAAGTATTTTTTGGTGGGAATATAATCAAAAAATTGTATTTAAAAAAACGACGAAGTATTGTGTAATTAAGTAAACGACAAACCACAAATGCCGAGTTGAGCTTCCTTCTTCTGTACAGACGAATCGCAATAGCGAAACAAATGCATTTAAAACGAACCCCAAAAGCTCATGTATGATCTTGGCAAAGACCAAAACAAAGGCCGTTTTTCACTATAATTTAGTTTTGTAAATGCAAGATGTAGTTTCAGCTAGTTTTCATTTTTAAGGCATTTTCAGGTTTGTTTGTTTTTTTCATTTCACAAACCAAAATGTTTTTTCAATTTTTGTTTTTGTTATTTTGCTAGTTTTCGTTAACTACAACAACCTTGTTATTGACACAACTTGTCGCGGGCCCGCCGCACTCTGCATGACACGGCCGAACACGAAAGGAATGGACCATTGCAAAAAAGTTGATCACTAACCCATGCATATCTAGCGACTTGCGGCAAAAGTATTGTGCTAAATTACATTTGTTGAACCACAAAAACATGGTGCAATTGTCAATGAAGAAGCAAGTTCTCTCAAAAAGAGGAAGAGGGTGATAACACGAGGCGGAAGATGTTGCGTCGATTTTTTTTTCGTGATTGTGAATTAATATGCGTTTAGTTTTTCAAAGTCCTCCTCCCATGAATTTATTTATGCATTTATTGTGTATTTATTTATTTATTTTTGCAATCACAAGCAATTCATCTCTGTTACCCGGTTACCAGGGAGTTTATTTCACTACTTTGTCACCTCAACGTTTCATGAAAGATTGATGCATAAACATGTGGGCTGCAGTTCTTTAACCGCCAGTCTGATCTCGACAAAAATAAATAAGCTGGACATATACGACCAAAATAAAGCCAACCAAATGCGAGGGTTAAGACTCGCTCCCACCCCTGCCCAACAACATGCCCTGGCAATCTCAACGGCCATCAGCATGATAAACAAACACAGTCGGGCTCAATCAGAAACCAAGCGTGAAAGCATAACATCGGGTCACGCACGCACGCGCTTACCGATGATGTAGTAGTCATGCATGCTCTTGAACTCGTGGCCCCACAGGTTGGGCGAGAACTCCTGGAACTTGATGGTGAAGCGGCGCTCCCGCACGGGCTCGTCGCACGTCAGCACGATGTTGGGCGGCCCCGTCACCTCGCATCGGTCCGCCTGCTCCCGCGACGACACCAGGTACAGTTTGTAGAACTCGTACTCCGGCGTGGAGCGGGCCGTGTCCAGCGGAGGGCAGATCAGGTCCAGCCGGTCCCCGATCTGAGGGTAGAGGACGTAGCCCTTATCGTCTCGGAACCTGTAGAGGATGGGAAGCGAGTCACGTCAGATTTGTGCACGTTTGCGTTACTGAAAAGAAGATAATGAAGAGGCTTCATTGACGACAGGAAACGTCAAAAGATTTTGATGACGACACGGTGGAACCGCAGGACTCTCACAGCTTGAGCTAATCTGACCCGGGAGTTTTTGAGACAAATTCCATGATATGCACTCAGAACGTGTTTGGAAAGTTATTTGTTCAATATGTAACCTGCATTTGTGTTTGTTGGACTCCCGAGATAGAGAGATAGATAGCTAGATAGCCAGATAGCCGCATAGCTAATCTAACCATCTAGCTAGCTAGCTAGATGGATAGATAGACATGGAGATACAATGTATATAGATAGCTAGACATCGATTTTTTTTTGATTTCCAATTCCAATTCAGTCCAAACGAAATCCTGAGCTACATTTGAGCTTCCTTTGACTCTGCATCTTGGCTTTTCTTTTTTTCTACCCTCAGCCATCAACAATGGAGCCATTCATGTGGCCACACTTTGAAACGTGGTGTGGTGGGAAGGGTTGGGGGGGGGGGGCAGAGGTGACACTGATGGAGTTTTAGGGAGAGTTAGAAAGGAGGAGGGGCTTGCTTTTCTTCTCCGGGCAGAAAGATCATTTTTTTCACCTAAGCATCGACCTCAAGGACCCTGACTCCGTGAGTGGCTCCTTGCACCCCCACCCCAGTGCCTCCTGCTTTCCAGATGCCCCCCCCCCCCCGCAACCCCACCTATCCACTTGACACTTTTGAGAAGCAAGGTGGACTTGTGTGTCCTCTTTTCTGCATATCATCATGACAGACAGCTTAAACATTTTCAAAATTCCACAGCGGCAATGCGAGCCCATTGTGAATCCCAAGTTGGGCACACAGGTGCCAACAGCTGTGTGTGTCTGTTTGAGGAGAATGTGTGGTGTGTGTGTGGGTGTGTGCCAGGTGGGCCCGAAGAGATGAGAATCCACAAGGCACAATCACAGGGCCCCTATACATTTGAAATGTTTAAATTCCATACTTTTTCCAGGCCCTAATCACCAGACAGAAGACGCTTGGTAGGTAATATGGCACCTAAATAGTGTCTCAGATCAAATTCCAAACTTTCCACACTTGCATAGGAACCATACAGTGACCTCAAATGCTACGTCAAGTTTCCTCATCCTTGAACGTATCACAGCCTGGCAGGAGGTGGAGCCAACAAAGTAGGTTTCTATTAGAGAACAATAAATGACCAGGCTGTTCTTTTCTTGTGGCCTGGTTAGATTTATGGCGTCCCATCCACATAAAGCTGTCCACTCTAATCTCATGGTGTAATTTCAGACACGTACACAGGCGCACACTTTTAATGTACACACAATGTCAGATGCACAGCAGGGGAGCGGGTGGGGATTGGGGCCAGGGGGACTGCGGGGGGAGCTCAGGAAAGCGATCGACTGCTGAAGAAATGAGTAATAACATAAGATGTTCATTTGAAAATAGAAATTCAAATAAATGAGAGAAAATACGGAAAATAAGGCGTTTTTTTTGTACATTACATTACCAAACAAAACATGAAATAATCATTCGCGCTTGCATTTATTATGGGGGGGGGGGGGGGGGGGGTTAAATGTGTAACCGTGAAGCTCATTCGCGAGCGAACCAGCTCACACATCATTTTTAAACGCTGACACAAGCAAACATCCTTAAATTAACTTTCTGACATGTTTCCCCATCTCCTGGGATAATAATAACAATAATAAAAATGCCTGTGTTAAGGATGAAGAGGGGAAATGTAAAAAAAGAAAAAGAAAAAAAAAAGGGGGGCAACTTTGAGGAATATTATTCCAGGCCTGAGACCTGGCTTGAATCAGTGGCCGTAGTGGAGAAACGACACGAAGCAAGAAGCAGCTGCTAGCGTTTTCCGATGTTTTGCTGCGGCAATCAGAGAAGTGTAATGGGGAACAGAAGCTGCGGAATATGTAATACATAGAAACGCGCGTTCGATTCCTCCCTCTTTGACACGGCAGCCGCTATTCCTTCGCAAATGTTTGTTTTAACCTGACTGCACGATATGCAGCAAGTAGCATTCCATTCAAGCTAGTGTGTCCCACTCCATATACATACCTGTAGTCAATCGAGGACTCACCGATACCAAGTACCAATACCGCTTGTATTTACGCTACAGAAAATTTCAATTAACACCAAAACAACGGGTAAATAAGTTATCATGTACTTCCATTGTTTTGTCTTCATTTCATTGGATGCGTCTTGGCTTTGAGGGTATTTATTCATTTATTTTGTTTTTTTTTTTGTCCAATCAGATTACATATTATCTTTCCTAGTGCATTCAGAATATCGAGTGCTGGTGTCGACCACACACACACAAAATCCGATTTTAGTTTCACCACTCACCTTCACCTTCATGAAGGCTCTGAGTGACGAATGAGTTTTTAGCCCTTGGTTGTGCTTCAAGGATTGATTAACAAAGTAGGGAGGATTAAAAATTCATTTGCAAGTGTCAAGAAAAACAGAAATTTATGTTGGTAGGTCAATGAAGAGCAATGCTGGGTGGCTCGTTGAAATTGATTTTTTTGGGCGGGTCACCGGGAGCAGGGGCAGTTAGCTTACGTAGAAGTAGCGAGTGGGCGAGATCTGCCGCATTTGCGTCTCTGGTGAGTGTGATGCGACTCATTTCAAGTTTTTATCCATGGTAAATCCTCGGTTTAAATAATTCATGATGTTAATGTCCTTCTATTCGGAATGCTCCGCCCGCTGTCCATTAGCACGCAGGTCGGACAGACGGCTTTAAATATCCATAATGGTTATTAGAGTCTTCATTAAAGAAGCATGTACCCTGGAGAAAAAAAAAAGAGCGCAAGTGCTCTTTGAGTGTGATGGACCAACGTTTTGGAGCAGCAACGAGAGACTTGTCATGGAAATTGATGAGAGTTGAAGGCGAGGCTTGGCCCAGATCCCTCAGAACGTTTTGTCTTGTAAAATGAGCATGTTTATGAACATTGTTACATTTACACAAGGGACAGAAAGATCAGAGGGGGGGAAAAAAATTCATTCGGTGTGTTTGTGGTTTTTGCATTTTGGTTTGTGGATATGACAGTCATGACATTGTTGAATATTTTAGTTTTGTATTTGCACTGTAGTATCTGTGACTTTGAATGTGTGTGGCTCTAAACCAGCGGTGTCAAACTCATTTTTGTCGCGGGCCACATTGTAGTTACGGTTTCCCTTGAAGGGCCGTTATGAATCTTGGGAAACCATATTAAATGTTTAATCACCTCCACACATTACATACACAGCGCACAACAAATTGATGGATAACTAGTTTTAAAATCAGAAGTCAAAAATATTGACTGTCATTGTGGATTACGTATGACAATTTGAAATTTTGGTTCAGACTTTAGCAAGCATCATAGAACTTGACATGCTTGATTTGCTTTCGCGGTCGACATAAAATGATGTGGCTGGCCAGATCTGGCCCCCGGGCCTTGACTTTGACACCTGTGCTCTCAACCTGGTGAGTGACGTGGGTGTCACAGCATAGAGTTGGCGGGTATGCTACTCTGCCTTGGTATTCAGCGATATGGACGTGTGTGAGGCAAAATGCACTTTGGTGTTTACTTGTGAAAAGAAAAAAAAAAATCTTCTATCCAGCATCAAGTGCGAAAAGTCACATGTCAAGAGGAGCGCTAGCAACACCAGGGCAGCGGCGCGGACAAGCGGAGAGGCGCGAGAGGTTGACGCAAAGTCAGCCAGCGCCGCAAAGGCCACAGGAATGTCGGTGGTGAGCACGAGCAATGACAGCGCCGTTAACAGCTTCCATGTGGCGGGCAGGCGGACGAGCCAGCGAATGAGAGGAGCGAGAGAGAGAGAGAGAGAAGCACAAATGAGGGGTGGCAAGAATCACGCAGTAATGCAGAAGACTGTGCAGAAGTACGGGTAGCAGAAAGTACGTGTTGCAATCGTGAGAAAAGATGATGCAGTTCCTGGAGGGAATGGCGAGCATTATGTTAAAAAGGAAAAAAAAAGATGCGGTGAGTCAGTGTTGCGCGTTTTTTAGCTACATATCTAAATAAATTACACATTTTCTCGTTTTTGTTGTTTCACAGGTTGAGGTGTGAGAAATTTAAAAAAAAAAACATCAAAAATTACTGTTCTACTTGACATGTTTTTCATTTAAAAAAAGTCTGTTTGTTCAGAAACCGGTGTTTTTGGTGAAACCGACTCATGTCCTACGGCTGGTTCCAAAAGAACAGAAAAAGCCTGACTCCATTTTTTTTCCTGAAATTTCTCAAACGTTGCCTCAAAAATGACAGTAGTTTCTTCGAATTGACTCGGGTTTCTAAAATATGGATATTTTTGATAATGCATTGATTGGCAAGTCGTGTGCTTTGGCAGTTTACGAAATGCACTTGGATAGTGACTAAAATTAGTGTTTGTGCTTTGACATCATCTGTTTTTGCATTTGTTTACGGCTCATTATTGCCTAATTTTGCAGAATTTTTGTTTGGTGTTCAAGACTGCGCATATGACATCCCATCAAAATTTAAATAACACTGGATGGACATGCTTAAAAAGACAGTCTCATTTACGTTTTAGCAATTAATATGACTTACAAGTTATTGGCATTTTTTTTAAACTAAAAGATGGAATCTCTTAAAAACTAGAGCCAATCTGGAAAAAAAAAGATTCAGTGACCCGAATCTGTTAAAACTTTCTTGTCACCAAAATGTGACAATTCCCCTCAATATCGCTATTGCAATTTAATGTGATTTTTTTCAAGGTCCTCTTCCAATTTTTTTTAAAGAACACAGACAAGCAAAAAACTACAATTTACAATTAAAAAAAAGATCAGCTTTATTATAGGCTAAAATAATCGCAACTTGCAGCCTCTTGTACAATATTTGAAAAATCACCATCGACCACGTTGCGATGCGCATTGGAATTGGATTAATTGTTCAACCCGAGCTCTCGTCAAGGAAACATGCAACCCAACAGGACAGGTTGAAAATATATATAAAAATAGTGAGATGGCGCCCAGGGACTTTGAAGGTAACTGTGCCCTTGTCATCACACACACACACATTTCTCTGACTGGAGGCGGTTGGGAACGCCGCAGCGTCTGTGTCACATCCAGTAAAAATCACAGCACAGTTGCAGGTTGGAGCCATGCAGGATGCCATGGCATTTGCAAAGAGCATGCACACACACACACACACACACACACACACACACATGCGCGTGTTGTGTAGCTGGAGCCCACCAAAACGCACCCTCACGCCCTTCAGCTCCCATGTCGCGGTGCGCCCGCTGATGGGGGGGGGCGCACCCCGCGATGGAGACACAATGCAGCAGCAGATGAGCACATCACATTAAGATGAAGCAGCATCAAGCGAACTAAGCAAAGTATGGAGGAGGACGTCTTATGTTTCGTTTTTTGTTTTTTTTTGGCAGCCATATTCAGGTCAGGAGGAACTTTTTCCTCCCGTCTGCTTTTGTCGTTGCCATTATCATCATCCTCATTTGCATTCTTCCCCTCCCTAACTTAATTTTTGCCTGTGTGTGTTTTCATGTTCCCGCTGTCGCATCTGCAGCTCAGAACTGTTTGTTTTTTTTTTGGTTCACAGCTTCTTCACAACTGTCGGCGTTGCAGGCGCTCCGCGCTCGGCACCTCTTCAACACCCCGCACCGCCCCCGACCAACTTTTAAATTCAAGCTTGGAGTGGGGGGGGGGGGGGGGGGGAGAGACAAGAACAAGTCAACAGGGGTGACGTGCAGACTGCTAACATGCTGATGGGAGTTGATGTGAAAACTGGAATTGATGGCAAAATGTCAAGATGGGTTATAATAGTGTAACAATAGCTCATTTGTATTTTGTTTTGATTTGTTTTTGTTTTTTTTAAATTCGTTTTCTAGACTGGGTGTGTTCATTGTCATTAGTTGTTTTTGTTTTAGTATTAGTTTTTTTAATAGTTCAGTATTTGTTGAGTGTTATTTTTTTTTTTAAAAGCTCACTAATTTTTGTGTAATCAAGTCAACTAACCTTGCCGCTAACGTCATCTTAGCTTGGCAAAAGTCTCAACTAGATTTTGACTTTGTGTTACTGAGCAAGGTTAAGATAGTTTGGGATTATTCAGTCTAGTTAGTTTTTCATTTGTTTTGATTAGTTTCCAGAGCATTTTTTTTGTTTTGTTTTTATTTGTATTTTTTAAATGCTTCATTTTAGTTTTTTTTGTTTAAGCATTAGCTTTAGTTTTGTTAAAATTTGGATTGTTTGTCATGTGCCAGATGGAAAAAAAGGTCATGATTGTGGAATAAAGTTGAAAAAAAAAATTATTCAGGCAGATATTTGTTTTTGATTTTTTTTTTGCGTTACATTTTAATAAAATGGATAGTTTTTTAATTGTTCTCACAGTACAGTATATTTAAGCACATTGCAGTAAAATTGTTCAGTTGTCTTTAACTTTTAAGTACGACATGTTTGAACTGGTTTAAAATATTTAATGAGGTACTACTTCGATCTGCAGCACATTTTAATCAAATCATTATTTCAGTGCAGTGAATCCAATAGAGTCCATTTGCTGAACGAGGCTTCAGTTGGATTCAACTTTTAATTTTTGAACGTGAACATAATTTCTCAGGTTGCTATTTTCAACCCCGGACTACATTTTTTTATCTATTCGACTGAAGGATAAAAAGTGGCTTTTTTTGTTGTGTTTCAATTTTTTTCTGGAAATGGAAAGAATGAAAGACAGTTAACATCTGCAAATGCTTCCTTGGCTATCTAAAATGCGGTGCGGGACTGCCACTGAGGTCCACAATGCCATAAATTGTCTTTTTTTTTTTCTTTTCCTGCTCCAAACGCTCACTTTGGCCACATGTCTGGAGGTGAACTGCACGCGAGTCACCTGGAAGAGTAGCTGCGCCACGTCCCCATAGCGTTCACACAACTGACAACCAAGTAACAGTTTCACTTTACCCACATCTGCTTTTTTTGTTTTGTTGTGTTTACCCCTCCCCCCCTTCCCGTGGACGATTTATACGAGTCTGGATTGGTCCCATTAAGGGGCTCTAGTAGAGGTGTGTGTTGATGGAGTACTGCAGGTCCTGACATGTGTGCATACATGTGTGTGTGTGTATGTGTGTATATATTCACATCCTTAAAAGCCCCACTGAGGTTTTCCCAGTTGAAGTGTGTAGTTTAGGAAGAGACACGCGCACACACACACACACTTAAATGGATGGCGGCAGCTGGCGTGTGAAGAGTCTTTGAGCTTCAGCTCGTTCAGGTCGACCACCCCACTAATTTAATTAGGTCACCCTGTGCTCACCAGTGTAGGGGCGCGCGCGCACGCGCACACACACACACACACACACACACACACACACACACACACACACACACACACACACACACACACACACACACACACACACACACACACACACACACAGAGCAACCGTCCAATAGTCTGTGAGGTGAGATGTTGATTCTGCCAGTATGTGTGTGTGTGTGTGTGTGTGCGTGTGCCCCTCAGAGGCCACAGGGTGCAAAGAGTTTGAAACTTTAGCTAAGGACGCCTCAACTCAGAGGCTCAGTCGGGGCCAGAATGTCGGGGGAGTGCTGTAATCCATCGGAGGTCCCACGGGACCACCAAATATGCACCAGGCGACTCGTGGGTGGGATGTGGACTTGAACCGAAGTGCGTCGAGTAAACTCGCACAACGAGCACTTTGGACTTGAAAGGTCGTAGAAATAAGAGCAGTTCCCTGACTACGGTTTTTATAAAGTGTAAGGAAGTCGTGTGACATTCAAACGTGCCTTTAAAGGGGCGGGGCCAAAGTGAGGGACATCATGGTCAATTTTTGTTCTAAGAAGGCACTATTAATCAATTACAATGTATTATTGAAATAAAAAAGTTTGACACTCAAGGCCACTTCATTAGGTCCACCAAACAAGCGCCAACCACTTGGTGTTTGCATCCTAGCAGGGGGGCACAGCGCTAAATCCGCCATCCCACTTTCTCATGCTAGTCGGCATCTTGAAGCCATTTGGGCCTCAAAGCCTCGGCTGCCCCCCCCCCCGACTTCAACCCCCCTCCGCCCCTAACTCCCAAGCGCCTCTTCCCGTCCTGGGTTGAAGGAAGTTTTAAGCGCTTAGGATGACAGCGGTGTAGCGGCAGTACCTGTTTAGCACATGCCGGACACACAGAGTGGAACTGTTTATCTACAGTAGTACAGATTACGCATCAGGGTATATGCTCAACCTCATCTGCTTGGTCAAAACTAACTAACACAACCTGGTGTAAAAATGACTCAATCTGCTCAAAAATCCACAGTGCAGTTGTAAATGTGCATTTGCCATAATTTGATTTGTGTTCATGTGCTTCTCACCCATCTTTTTATGTGCGGACTCGATTCAGTCGTGCAGTGGGTCATTTAGCGAGTGTGACAGAGAGAAAATATAAAAGCGAGCGAGTCATGAAAAAAATACCATCCACTCCTGTTGAGATATTGCGGCGTGCTATCGGTGTCGGATTGTGCGTCTGTGTGTGTGTGTGTGTGTGTGTGTGTGTGTGTGTGTGCGCGCATGCATGTGCGCGCAAAGGGCATTGTGTGGGAGTGTGCTCCAGCCACTTCTCACCCACTTTAGCTCCTAAAGAGCGATGTGAAAAAGTCACCCGTGCTTGTGAGTGATGGGGGCTGTCTAATTCCTGGAGCGCTCCCATGGAGGCATCTTTCGGCCAATCCTAAACAATCCCTCCATCCTCCAGCGCACACCCACCTGCAACCCCCGTCTCTCACCCGCCACCCTTCATCCGCACCTCCCCTCCTGTGCGCCTTCATCCCCTCATCCTCAACGCCTCCCCCACAACCCTCTCTGCCTCTGTTTGAAGCTGACTGTTTGTCTCCAGGGCTGGATGATTGACAGCTGAGAGAGAGCCAGGCAGCTCTCTGGTGACAGATAAGGACTTTGGCTCTATTACTCACTGGTTACCCCCCCCCCCCCCCACACACACACACCGGCGCGTATGTACGCATACCATGAGTCCCGTACTGCGCCCCAGTTCGGCAGGGAGTATACAAACCCTATTTGCATTAGGAAGGGCCGTGTAAAATAAATAAAGAATCGGATGAATCGAGGAATAAATAGACAGGCGGCTCGGCTGGGGAGGCGCGCGCAGATGCATGTGTGTTCATTCTCAACCTCTGGGCTGCCGAGCGGGGGAATGTTGCGAAAAGAAAGCCTCAGTTGAGCTTGCACATAAACACGCAGTCAAATATACATGAAAAGATTGCGAGAGCCCAAATCATTACGGAGATGAAATATGAAAAGGGTGTCGAAATAAACTCTTCGTCCTCCTTTTGTTTGCCGGGCTCTCCCACGAGGTTGTGTTGCCGTCCCGCTAACGTCTCCAGAGTAGCTTTTTTTTTTTTTTTCGTGGCAGGACAACGAGCCGATCCATTTTGAATTTGCCGATTGACAGCGGAGAGCGACAACGGGTGCCACTGATGTAACATTGCGGGGAGAGAAAAAGGATAGTGAGGATTGCCGCCAGGTTGCAGTATAATGGATGTAAAAAATAAATTTAAAAATAGTATAAGACTGTCACACACAATACCTGTCATATATAAAATTCAATTTAGCACTATGACAACACGTTTCAAATAAAACCCTTTTTTTTTCTCACACAGCTGATGAATCATCAATGTGTCAAATTGCTACACCATCGCGCCAACTACTGCCTCGTTGTTACTCGATGTCTGTCGAAGTTTCTTTGTTTTGTTTTTTGGCCTTAAATATCGGGGGCTGGTATCGGCAAAGCCCCACGAGATACTTTAAAACACAGGTGTCAAAGTCAAGGCCCGGGGGTCAGATCCGGCTCGCCACAGCGCTTTATGTGGCCCGCGAAAGCAAATGACGATCACTGCTAAAACCTGTACCGAAATGTGCAATTGTCACGTGTAATAAATAATGTTGAAATGTTGTTATCCTTGTTCCATTTATCTCAGGAATAATTGAGCAACAACAAATAAATGGTTGACTCAAGGTATTTCAAAACTAGTCATCCATCCATTTGTTGTGTACAAGTAATAATACCCCGAGAAACATTTATTCGGTTTCACTTTTGGAACGGCTTTCCGAAGGAAGATGGAACTCGAAAGTGTCCCGCGACAAAACATGAGTTTGACACCCCTGCTTTAAAATGAGGCCGGTATCAGCTCGATGCCGATACCTGGTATCGGTGCTTGTCCATTTTTACACATTTTGGACATGAATAGAATTGATGAAATCCCCCACCAATGTCTTAAACTCTTGAAGGTTTCATTCAAGTTCAAGTTATTAGTTTTAAGGAAAAACTGCTTAATGCAAACTCTCTTCCCCCCCAAAAAAATCAATAAAAATGCTTGCGATGTAAAAATGTCTCAGCAGACAAAGAACCAGCATAATCCTTGATATGAAACCTTGATTCCATATTTTTGTCATCAGAATCAGAATCAGAATCATCTTTATTGGCCAAGTATGTAGAACACACAAGGAATTTGTCATATGCTTTGACTGGTGTTTTCACTTTTTGCCACGGGATCAGAATCCGAGAGACTTAACAAAGGTACCTAAGAGTTCATTTTGCGATGGTGCCGACCTGACAGTGTCTGGGCTTGAACCTTGGTTAGCGGCCTCTCGCCGCTCATCCCCAGCATCGGGCGTGAGAGGTCACGGGTCTCGCTTGAGTACTGATTGCCGTGGGGGGGGGGGGGGGGGGGGTCAAAAAGCAGATTAAAACTCACAAATGCGGGAGTGGAGGCAAGGCGGGGGTCAGGACCAGCGCCTCATCTGCCGCCCGATTGGCCGAGATGGCGTCATCTGTTGCTCGCGGCGCCAATGGGAGGCGGAGGCCCCCCGACCGTGCGTGCAGTTGGCGACGTCGCAGCCGAGTTAGTATTCATAGCCGGCTAATTGCAGGTTAAGCCTGAGGCGCATTCCTCCGACTTTTGATTTGTTTTTTAGTTGACGCGTCTGTCCTCCCAGTGCACTCTTATCACAGAGTTCAAAGTTCCCCGAGACGTGACACACTCCTTCATGCCTTTTGCCAACTCAATTGAAGACCAAAACTCAATAAGAGACAGAGGAGCATCATCTGGACCGCTAATGTACAAGATCATTCCTGAAAACGTGAAAAGACTGAGCACAATGTCAAACTCAGTTGTGAAGAAAAAAAAAAACGATAAACTGTTTCCCCGATTTTTGGGGCATGGCGAAAACGGTGCCGCGCGATGCACTTTGGAAAAACTTTCTGTCAGCGACGTGCAGTGAGCTAGCCAGTCTTGCCGCCACCTTAAAATTCATTTTCCCTTTGGATAGTCGGCTAGCGTGGTGGCTTTAGAGCGCCTCGTTGTCAATCATGAGTGTGTGGCTGTCACGCCGAGAAAGACGGAAGAGTGAGGAGGGCGAATTTGTTTCTTTTTTAAGTCCATTGTGACAGCCCGTGTGTGGATTGGGGCATTGTGGCGACATTACCGCTTTATAGCGCCTTGTGGTTTTACCATAGAAAAGCCACCAGAGGTTTTAAGCAGAAATATTTTCTCGGATGAAACACGTAGTTGTGTCAGGCATAAGCGGGATGCCGGATGAAGCAGTCTCCATTTTTCCAGGTTGTAGAAGTGGTATTTGATTGACAGATGACATCTGAGTAGGGCGGAGCTTCACACATTCGGCAGACACGTCCACAGGCTTCAAGAGAAGCGAAATGGCTTTTTATATACTCGGTGAATTGATTTAATCATTGAAATTTAGCAATCTTTGGGGTGTGTCAAATTTCCAAGTCATTTAATTTCTAATAAATTGACTCTGACGTTAGCTAGGCTGTAAATACAGTACATAAGAAGTCTATACATTAAACATAATGCAAAACTGCGACATTCGGTGTGTCTATTATTAAATAAGTAGTTCTTTATGTGCAATCTGGGCATTTGCATGCGGGTTGTTTTATTTGTCCCGTGGGTTTAAGTAGAATCATGTCGCTCTGGTTCACTTGACACGGAAGATCGGCATTAAGTGGAAGCCGAGCACTTGGACCCGTGGTGTGAATCAACCCAATAGACACAACAGAGTCACACAGTTTAGGTGCCGCTGGCCACTCAACACGGCTTGGATGAAAAGCACAGGTCCATCCTCAATGGCATTTGGCGTTTTTTAATCTCCCCTGAGGCCTCGAGGTTGAGTGAAAAATATGCCTGGGGGCAAAACGGAGGCTAATTCACAACATGGAATTATACCGTTTCCACGCGTGAAGCCTCTGAATAATTTAAGGCACTCAATGGCTGGACATTATTCATTCAGTGCACACCTATATGACGGGAAGCGTCTGGGCTGCGGTGCAAATTCGGCCACGGCCTTGCCAGATCTTTAGCGGTGCCTCACTAAACAAGCAAGCGGGTTTGCGCTGCGGTAAGTCAATTAGTTGTGCCCATTGAAATGAATTGAAATGCCAGTAATCCATTACAGCCATCTCAAAAGTGGAAATCACTAAATACCTTTTTTGGGGGGCGGGGGGCAGTACTTTTGCTCATCAATGACTTCGTTTGAGGAGGAACATTTGAAATGCAAAAAAAGGATCTAATGTTTTGTATGTTATGTAAAAAAAGATGTGTTGGGCAGATCTCAAAATTATAAAATCAAAACTCAGCACTCTGTTGTCAAAACAATCAAAAAAGTAGTACTGAGAATATGAATATTTTATACTTCAGTAATATACTTTCATGTTTAGAGGCCACTCCCCCCGGCCGACCTACGGCGTAGCATACCGTGATCAAGTTTTCGGTTCTGTTGAGTGTCATTTTTTTCCCTAGGGCACAGGTATCAAACTCAAGGCCTAGGGGCCATATCTGGTCGGCCACATAATTTTATGTGGCCCGTGTAAGCAAATCAAGCAGGTCAACTTGATGCTTGCTAAAATCTGTACCAAAATTTCAAATTGTCAGATGTAATAAATAATCATGTTGTGATATCGCAAGCATTTCCTTGTCATGGTATTACAGTAACTTGAACAGCAGTTGAACAAACTAATGTCCTTCACTTTTGATTTAAAATTTTGTTATCTATTAATTGTGTATTGTATATGCAATAATACACGGGGATGATTAAACATTGATACGGTTTCACAGTCATTACAGTGACTACCATGTGGTCCGCGACAAAAATGAGTTTCACGCCCCTGTTCTAGAGTCCAGACACTGATATTTTCTTCCTGCTATTTTGTTGTTCAACATTCTGTGAAAAGTGTACTCAATGTCAAGTTTAGGTTAGCTTAGCATTTAGCATGGCATCTCTGTCCTTGCTCGTCAATCCTTCGTCAGAACAAAACAATTCACAAGTGTATCTTATTTGTGTGCTAGTCCATCTTTGCGATGGGCACTCTGGCTTTTCGCTGCATCTCAACATTTGTTCTCATTTTCCTGAATGTGATAGGGCAGAAGGAGGAGAAGATGGGAGGTGAAATAGGCGCAGTGACATTAACAAGATTGCTTGTTAAGGAAGGTGGAGAGTGTAGGGAGAATGGCGGGGGCCGTAATTGGCTGTAGTTTTTTTTTTCTCAAAAAGGCGAGGAAAGAATAGACAGAATTGGGTTTCCACGCCCGCCCGGTGTGTGAAAGTGTATGCGTGTGCAGACCGACCAGATGAAGGGTTAAAGGCCAGACACACCTTTCAATCAGGTTTGTACAATGTGCCGAGCCGGGCCCGGGGTGCCCCCTCCCCTTTCCTCGCCCTCCACCTTCCAGGACAAAGACACAGTGTGCAACACACATTTGCTGTTGCAGTGTCAGCAGGGCCGCGACGCAACCCAGTTTCACACGACCGGCACACACGCAACCTCGCTTCACACTGGTGGTTCTCAAACTGGGCTCCCTTGGGGGTCCACGGAACAAAGCTCGCAATAAATCATGGCATAGTATCAATGAAGAAAGAGCATACTTACATATGGGTAACAATAAACAAAGAAATGACTCGTTGAAAGGCGTAACTGACGAATATATGGTGCAGTATGGATTGCATGAAAATGAATGTCGATGGCAGTGAGTTGAATGGATACCTGGACCCCCAAAAAACTGAAAACCTCAAAGCTTCAAAGCTCACACACAAAGCCATATCTTGCGCCCAATGCCAGGAGCTCGTGTGCATAGGCGAAAAAGCGCTTAGCATTTCTTCGAGACGTGCCAACAAGACGAGCGTGTGTATGCATACGTGTGTGTGTGTGTGTGTGTGCCGGTGTAAATCAGCGTAATCCCTCGCCGCGGGACACTCTCCCTTCTTCCCATGCCAGATTGGAGGGAGGTTACAGGGCCAATTTCAACAGGGGAACACGCTGCCAAGCGCAAAGACGGCGTCATGGGCTGCCATGTGATGTCACGCCTGTGGGACACAGCGTGTGCCACGCGTCACTCCGACAAATTCAGATTTAATATTACTATAACGTGGGCTTCAAATGACTGTTCACCACCAGCTATGAGCGTGTCTACAAATGGTGAACTTCATTTAATAGATGCTTACACGTGAGAACAACAGCTAGCTAACAAGCTAACTAGCATGGCTAAAATCAGTTTGTTTCCACCTTGACGTTGCTTAAAAAAAAAAAAAAAAAACTAAGAAGTGCAAAGAAGTAGCCGCCACTTTTCTGACGACTAAATACTTTCACTGTTGACTTTATCCACAATTGGTTAGTTTCTTTTTATGTTTACTAACGTATCTATGGTGCAAGTTCAGTGGAGTATGGGCGATATTTTTGTTCACGGTTATGAAACCACAAGAATCGGAATCTTAGCCAAAATACAATAAATATAAAACATACTTTTGTCACAAAAATATATATTTTGCCATGTCAATCACAAATTGTGCTGTCACAAATGTCGTCTGGTTTCGTGGAGAACCAATTATATTTTTGGGGTACAGTAAAAGTTGGTTGTCAATTAAATACCATATTTTTGCGCACTATAAGGCGCACCTAAAAGCATTCCATTTTCTCAAAAGCTGTCAGTGCCCCTTATAATCCGATGCGCCTTATATAGGGATCAATATTCTGATTTCTAGGGCGTAGTATTGGAAATGTTCTGTAAAGCACTTTGTTACAGCTGCAGCAGTGGTGAAAGCGCTCTAGAAATAAAGCTGTATTGTATTGTATTCCCTTTAGTGTAGCTCCATCTAGTGGATGCATAATGCAACCTCGGGCAATATTGTTGCTTCTATTCTGTGCGCCTCATAATACGGTGTGCCTTATATATGAAAACGCTTTTAAAATCGGCCATTCCTGGAAGGTGCGCCTAACACTCCTAAGCACCTTATAATGCAGAAAATATGGTAGGTGCTAAAAATCTCATTCTGACGTTTTTTAGCCAGGCTACAATTCCCAAACAGGTGAAATGCCAAAACGTGAATACGTGTGGGTCTACTTCACATCACTACTTTCATTACCTGAAAATAATGGCACTTGCATGAAATGAGCGGCTCATTGTGTACAGTTTCCCCAGTAAATTCACAATAGCGCGGCCGACACACACAGAAGCTAAGCGCAAGTTTATTCCAGCCTACGAGTCTGGAAGCAATGCTGGCGGATTAGCGGCGAGACCCGCAGAGAGGTGGACGGCGGGAGGTGGGAAGCGAGGCGATGGACAAAGATTAGGGAAAGACGGCGAGGCGCAGACGGAATTCGGAAAGACGGCTATGAAACGGTTAACCCCGCCCGCAGTTGATAGCACGGGATGGATTATCTACCCCTGTGCGCCCCTTCTCCAATCACTCCATTGTGTCCCACTATGGAAGTGAAGGAGCGGGGTGAGAGAAATTCCCCCCGTCTCTCTCTCCAAGTAAATTAATAATATGAAGTCTCCGGATCCCTCTCAGCTTGCCTTATCCTTTTATTCCCCACTTTGACGCTTTATCTCAGTATTCCCGGCTTCTATTATTCCCTGGGCTATATGCCGGCGTTATGGGAGTGGATGCCTGCCTGCATGTGTGCATTCAAAGAAAGCACGACAGGCTTTGAAAGGGAGGAGGAGGGAGGGAGGGCAGATGAGAGATGGACACAAGTGCGACAAAGAGACCGGTGAGAGGGATGGAGTTGGGGGGGGGGGGGGGGGGCATCACCGGAGCCCCCGTGGGTGCATCTTTTGGACTCTTTCAAAGCCAAACCCCATTCCCAGCGGCCGTTGCTTGCCTTTAAAAGGTGCCTTGACTGAAAAGTGACGTCATTATATGCATTATACGCCTTTTAAATACATGATGGTGTTTCCGTGTGACAGGGCAGTGATTCTCAACCACAAGAAATCATCTTTTCCCAGTGGAATCGATGGGAATGGCATTAATCTGTCAATAAATTACAGTGACAATTTGAGTTTCACTGAGGATCAAGAATATATGCCTGTGTGAATTGTTATATTGTCTGTCCAAGTGTTACTGCGAAGTTCGGGTTGTTTCAAAAGCTATACCTACCGCGACATCAATGCTAGGATCCTTAACCCGTCTATAGCATTTTGTATTGTGTGTTAGCATACAGCTAAGGGACTCGCGCAAGTTATGTGGTGTGATCAAATCCACAAGGCGTAATTCTATTTGTTTTGTGTTTAAAATTCAACTGGGAATGTCAACTAACACCTCGAAACTGGTTCTTGTGAAATTCCCCGCCCCCACTTAGCACAACAGTTCGCATCTTGAAAAACTGGTATCTCGGCTCACTCGTAAATCGAGGTACCACTTAATGTGTATTAGTTTAAACAATATTGGGAAAAGTTGTAGAGTGTGCGCTTCACCCGCCTTGACGACAGCAGAGCTCAACCGCAGCTTGAACAAAAACTCAGCATCAAACCTCAAGGAAAATTTTGAGCATGGATGAAAGCGGCAAGATTCTAAATGGTATTGGTGCAGATTAACCCGTTGATGACCGGTCAAACTGGTCAGTTTGAGGCAAATGAGATGCAAAAAAAAAAACCCCGCCCCAAAAAATAAACAATGAGCATGCAGGCGGGCTAACCGGTTCAGGTTAAACAAGCACTTCAGCACAACCAAGATGGCAAGATAGCCAGGAAAGGAGTAACGATCTCCTAACAGCATAGTTGATGCACGTGATATGGTTTCCCCTCTGGCACCAAAGCATCAGTTTTCCAAGCAGGAAATGCAAAAAAAACAAAAAAAAGTCCAAATTAAGAAGAGGTGGAATGAAGGGGTGAAAAGGCAACGGGGGGGGGGGGGGGGGGGGGGGTACGGACAGTCCAGTGATTCCTAATCCCCTTACAGACAGCTTTGTTGAGTGATTGACAGCCTAGCGCGCCACATTAGAGCACAGGACATGGCGGTTGGTGGGCGGGGGGGTCAAAGAGAAGGGTGGGTGACCATTACTAGAGGGATTATCTCTCCCCTGGCTTCACAACCTCCCCTCTGGACACCCCCACACCCCTCACTCCACATCACCTCATCACTGCTTGATAGGGTCAAGTGGTCCCGGCCACTTTCTGTTGTTTTCACGCCCAACACTGCCTTTGTCTGCCTTGTTTTGCAAATAATGGCAGGAGTAATAACAGTGTGGAGGGGAGGGGGGGGGGGGGGGGGCAGGCATCTGTGCGGGGGTACCCAGTGTACACAAGCAGCCCACGCGGGCTCGTATCCAAGCCCTCACACCTACGCCTGACAAGCACTCAAACCGCCACTCCGAAAAGCTTTGCCCTTATTTGATTGCCAGGCCACCGCTGCTGCGAACGTGTCTTCCCATCTTCCTATTGTGGGAAAAGTTATGAAAAGTTCCTTTTTTTGGTCCCACTTCGCACAAATAATCGAAAGATTTGGTTTGGAAGATCCAAATAAGAATCGGGCATGCTTGCAGCCCAGCGCAGCACATCAGTCTACTCCACACCAAAGAAGGAGACTTCTGATAACCCCGCCCACCGACCCTTTGTAACCGCATTCTTCTGTGAGGCGGGAGGGGGAGAAAGGGGTGGAATAAAAGAAAGGGCGCAAGCAGAAAGGAAGAAAGATGGTCACCAAAGTGTGGCGGACCAGACCCTACGGGACATGACAGTGAGGACTTTGTAAGCGGTGATGCCTGGGATGCGTTACCAAGTCATGCGCTACTCGATAATGGCTACTCATTCCACTAACTACTCATCTAAAGTGCACAAGCACAGTTGACGCTTTACTTTGTGTCAAAATAGTTGGAATAATTCTCAGCTAAGGAATAATGATCTACAGAGATGGAGGGTGATCGCAAACAATTTGCCACCAGGGTGCAGAAGTATGTAACATGAGGCACAAATTCGGCCATGGTCTGCTCGATGTAAAAAGGCACAAAAAGAAATAAAAATTGCACAGGACGGAACAAAAAGGTAATAAAGAGAAACGATAAGCATTATGGGAGTGACGTCACGCGTGCGCCGAGTCAAATCATTTTTCAGCACACTGGTGTGTCGCGTGTTCAGACCAAGGAAGGAAGTCGACACATTTGCGTTTTTCGGCTGGAAGTACAGTCCCTATGTTGAGTTTGTGTCGAAATAAGGGAGGTTAGCATACCCTGTGCTGTTGACAAAATGTTATCTATCTTAAAAAAAATAATCTACATCCAATTGGATGAAACGTTTGTACATTCAAGCAGTTCCAACAGGTGTGAGGCAGAGCTGTGACGAAAGCAGGAGGTCCTTCCCTGATTTTTTAAATTTTATTTTTTACAATAAATCAAAAAAGCTGTCTTCAATTCATTTTTTTAAAAATAAAAACTTTCCTGACAAAAATGCACTTTTGATGACAAAAGGCAAAACCAGCTGTGAAAGTAGCTCATAAAGTGACACGCAATCTAACTTGATCACTTTTAAAATCAAGCAGTTACTTTTACAGTCAAGTAATAAGTAATATAACCAAGTTACCTTTTCAAGTTACATGTGGCGGCGCCGTGAAGCATTTAAAAGTAGCAGAAGGAGAAATGCGTGAACATTTTCTCACAGGTGTCAAACTGCGGCCCTCGAGGGCACCAAACCTGCATGTTTTAGATGTCTCCCTGCTCCAACACACCTGACTCGAATAATCAGGCTTCTGCAGAGCTTTCTGATGAGCTGATCACTTGAATCGGGGGTGTTGGAGGAAGCAGACGCTTAAAGGATGCAGGCTACGGATCCTCGGGGGCCGTAGCTTGACATTGGTGAAGACGAGGATGTTATGTGAAGTCATCAAGCGTTACGCAACAAAACAGGGGAGGAGGGGAGGGGGACATTGGATGATCTGTAAACTGCCATGTGATTTCGCTTTCCTCAGCCCCGCCGCATAAAAACCTCCAAAATGTAATGTCGTATTTATGACACCAGTCCCATTCAAGTTATATTTAGTACAGCAAATGGAGCGTGAGCTCTCCGAGGTCGCGGTGTTACAACGGCGGGTTAACGCCAAAGCCAGATGGGCCGCGCTCTTTTAAGCGCTAATTACAACTCTGCGCACGCGCGCGCACGCACGCAAGCAAGCGCAAGCGTTTGAGGAGAGCGAACAAAGGCGGCGGAACTCCTGAAGGCGGAGAAGGGCTGTGAGGTAAACTGGCTGGTGAACACGTTGCCGTGGAGACGCTGCAATTAGCTAACGTTAAAATAAATTCTTACAGTCAAACGATTCTCAAGGCGCCGACTCGATCGCTGCGGGACTGCTTTGTTTATCTGAGAAGACTTTTCGCGTCTCATCGTGAGAAGACTTCATCAGTTCATACAACGTAACTTGGTTAGGACCGTCGAAGCCGAAGTAGTGGAGGCACGACCGCGAACGGCGTCATTCCAATACGACAACACAGGTCAACAAATTTCCGATGGAACACGAAATTATCCTGAGGTGTGAGTGATTGGTTGTTTGTCTATGTGCGCCCTTCGATTGGCTGGCAGGCAGTTCAGGGTGTACCCCGCCTACTGCCCCAAGTCAGTTAGGATAGGCTCCGAAAGTGCTTCAGAAAATGCATGAAATTTCAGGCACGGCAAAATCCGAATTTTGTGCAACTCTTATAGGTCAAACACAAACACAAAAAAAATGTAAATATCAGGGGAAAAAAAATCTGATGGCAAGAAATCAAATATTCGAAACAAACGATTCCTCATTCTCAGTCGCTGACACCCACGTCACTCTCCAGCTGTGGAGCTTTGACAAGTGGGTCCTCACTTGTCAAAGCTCCACACACTCAAGTCACGGATGCTAGAGTGGAAAATAAGACAAGTCACATAAATTATCTATGCATGTTTTTGTGTTGGATGATGGAAATGACATTTTTATTCTAACTATCTTATAATGCTGGTCAAAAAAAAAATTTTTTTTTTTCAAGTCACTGATGGAAATAAACTTTCCCAGATTATTATTTTTCTCTTGGACATCCGGTTTTCATCAGACATTTACCCTCTTTTCTCAGTTACTATGGCTTGGTCGAATAGAAGATATCAAAGTTTAAGCATGTGTGACGTAATGCTGAAAGGGTCCATTACAGACCGCGAACATAAATGATGGGTTGCCGTGGCAACAATTTCCCTTCCTGCTACAAGTCTGAGTACAAGACACGCGGGTTGACATTTGAAACTCTTTCGTTGCCTTAACTTATTGTAGGAACTACAGAGTTGACAGTTCGCTGAGGGCTTCGTGCCGAGCTGATCAAAGTGCTGGTTCGGCCCGAAAAGTTCCTTTAAAAGCTAAGCGGATTTCACCCAGTTGGACCTCCTGCGGCTGAACGTGGCGGGAGGTGTCAGTGATGAGGGATGGCAAGGTTTACCCAGTCGCATGCGGGCAGGAAGTGGCTCGCTGCGGTTCTGACCCGAAGTCATTTTGTCTGGTTGCTCCATCTGAACCGAGCACAACTGCCCGACCGCACTTCCTCTCCACTCGATCTTTTCTCCAGCTCACCAGTCCTGTCCTGTGTCTACACAACACTTCCAAATATTACAGAAGCATTTAGCTCGTGGTTAAATTCAATGCCTTAAAAAAGAAAAAAAATGCTTCAAGCTATTTATTTCCACTTCCAGCAAAAATGTACTGTCAAGTTGTGCATTTTCCTTCGTCTTCTTAGCTTAATGCTAACAAACAGTGGAAAACGCCATTGACATGCTAACAATTAGCACCGATAGTCGCAGTTTTAGAAGCCATGTATTTTGGACCACCAACAATGGCATGACACAAGTAGGCAAATAATATAAATACCCACAGGCATAGTGTATATTCTTTACCCCCCCCCCCCAAAAATGACCTCTATGCTCAATCAAAGTTAATTTATACAGCACTCTTCTTCCATAAAATGCAACAGTAAGTGCTTGGCATAAATTTCAGCCACGCTCTTCCACCACTTATATCACATCATTTAACCGAGTCACCTCAAGTAATAGAAGTGCTACTCATTCTTCATTTGTGTCTGGATGACTATTATGCTGCCCCCGGTGGCCAGTGGGGGCACACCTGAAGGAGCAACACAATAAATTGGATTGCAGCATTAAATCATGATACACAAACTGTTTTACTTCTTTACCTTCTATTGTATTATGCTAAGATTCTACATTTTTGTCAAGCATATTATTATCAAGTGGTATTTTTTTCTTATGCGTAAACACAATCACAAGTAACTTCTGCCAGGAGGACTGGATGATCCTGCTTAGGTGTGAGCTGTGAACCCTGTGTGTGTGCGCGCGTGTGTGCGTGCGTGTGTGTGTGTGTGGGGGGGGGGGGGTCACAGTGATGTCCTGTCAAGCCATGAGCCAGTGAAGCTTTACTGGTCCCACTTCAGACATCATTTGCGCACAGACTGACGGCTTCATTAGGTACACCTATCCTCTTGCAAACAATACAAAAACGAGACAAAGATAACAGTCAGTTTGAATTGAGGTCAGGCCTAAATATTAGGGACATCTCTCCGTATGAAGCAACGCTGAAACCACAAATATCAACGTTAGGAATATGCCAAACGACTTCTTAAAACAGATAAAAAAAATGTATGCATCCAATGACATGCTGCAGGTGTTCCTAATGCCTCCTTTCACATGCGTTTAAATTTTATTTTTGCGAAATTTTATAGCACTTTTGCCACTCCGGCGACAAGATTTCCAGTAAAATCTCATTTTCTTTTTTTTTTCCTGCCATTGCTGTTAGTAGTAGAAACACTTAGCCTAGTTAGCTTGTCTTTTATCCGGTGCCAATTAGCAGGCGATTAATGAATTATTGAGGACGTGGAAGCAGGAGGGAGGGGGATTAAACGTAATGTCTCGAGGAGGGGGGTTGTTGGATTACAACACGCGTGAAGAGACCACCCCTTAAAAAAATAGCTCCCCTAGTATCCGTTTCAGAAAGTGAGGCGACAACAAGGAACACCATGATGTCATCTCCATCCGTCCATCCATTTTCCACACCGCTTTACCCTCACAAAGGTCACGGGGGGTGCTGGAGCCTATCCCAGCCGTCTTCGGGCAGTAGGCGGGAGACACCCTGAACCAGTTGCCAGCCAATCGCAGGGCACACAGAAACGAACAACCATCCAAGGCAGCGTTCAATCAGCCTGCCATGCATGTTTTTGGAATGTGGGAGGAAACCGGAGTACCCGGACAAAACCCACGCAGGTAAGCCGGAGCCGGAATCGAACCCGGTGCCTCTGCACCGTGAAGTCGACACACTAACCACTCGACTACTGGGCCGCCCTGATGTCATCTCAACAATCTATTTCTGGAAATTCATCTGATTGAGTCATTAATGGCTACCTGGCATGATCCCATCACAGTCACTATTAGGCCCCAAAACAACAATAACCCAAAAAAAACGCTAAAAAAACATATTTATGATGCAAAAATGATTGACACGTCATCAGTCATGCGTTTTCTTTCTGAGTGGTTGTTTTGATATTAACGGTGGCCAATATGGCACTGATGCCAGCCCAATAGGACCAGTACAAAATATCAGAAATAAATTCAATGAAATCCACATTCTTGCTTTTTACTGCAATTATCCGTTTTATCTACTTAAATCGATCAAGCCATTTTACTGCACTGTCAACATTTTAAAGATGCTAAATATGAAAATCAGCATCATTGAAATTTATCGAATGATATCATCAGGTACGGGGGGGGGGGGGGGGCTTCCAGTTCTGACAGGTCCAGCACAACTTGATTCACTCAACAAGGCTAAAACCTCTCACACAGCTTCTCAGTAATTAACTGGTTTTGTTCTGCTTCTAAATCCCTTTGATTGAATACTGCGTGATCCAAATTGTGCAATCATTTTCAACAATAAAAGAAGACTGGAAGAAAGGTGGTTGGGGGTGGGGGGGGGGGGGTGAGTGAGCTTCAAAGCGGCGCATCAAGAGGTCTGAAGGTTAACAACGTGACACTCCATTTGATATACACAGACCTGACGTGAGACGCACGTGATGGACTTGGGCAACTGTGTCAACTCGCGTCGAGTTCACAAGTCCGAAGCTCAAAAAACAGAGGAGGCAAAAGTTCTCTCTATATACTTCAGTATAAGTGCAGATACTTGTGTAAATGAAAAAAGACAGATCAAATTATATTTGATTCCTTTACAAAGCAAAATTTGTGACTTTGCACAATTAAAAGGGGTAGCTAGTGTGGGCTCAACTACGAAGCTATCCAAGCACTAGTTTCGTTAGCAAAACAAGGTTTTCGCTGATGTGGAAGCCAAATATCCATTCATGTATCCATCATCTCAAACCGCATATCCTCACGAGAGTGCCGGGCAGTAACATGCAAAGACGAACAAAAATTGATGAATGAGCTCATGATAGCAAATGAAAAAAAATCAGGTTCGGATTTGTGTGATTCGTTTAAAAATTGGGCAGACATTTTTAGGGCTAGAGAGCTTTGCTTCAACTTTCATGCGATCAAAGTGATAGCTTCATTAGTTAAACGATAGCTTTGCTAACATAAACGGAATACCAAAAGAAAAATGATAAACTATTGAGAACAGGAAAAAAAATCCACCGATTTATAAGTGATTTTTCAGATCAGACAGTCAATTTTTGGATTCCAGAATCTGGTGAATTTTAGAGCCGGGGACCATTGGCTCAACTCTTATGCTATTAAAATGCTAGCTTTGTTAGCAAAATGATAGTTTTGCTAACATTGTGAACGGACAACTGGAAATTTTTGACTTTCCTTCTCTCTATTTAAGAGTTTTTTAACATTGTGTCCTTCTCCGCAGAGGTAAAAAAAAAAGGAACAAGTCTATTTTGACAAGGAATGAGTAGAAAGTATAGCTCTCTGCATCCAAAAGTCATCAGAAAATCAAGACTGTCGGTGCCTGAAAAACAGCATTAGATTAGTCATGAAATATTTGTACTTCCCATCACCGGTTATAAGCACGTGAAGCGCGCCTGCCTGAACGCTCCAGCTCTAACACACGACAGCATGGAAAAGGGAAAGGCAGAAAGTGCATGGATGTGTGTCGAGAGGAAATAAAGTGAAGGACGGACTAAGCTGATTAAGTATGAATGCTAAGCTTTGTGAAGGCACACAAAGGCGTACAACAGGCTTTGTACTTTGCATATATGAGCAACCCGGTTGCAGATGACTCAGAGCGCGGCGTCACAGTCCCGCATCCCCCACTAATTGTCATCCGGGCCACTTTACACTAAACTCCATAAGGGTGCAGAGATACCTGTAAAGGCCGTAAAAGCCTGCTAGCAGTTAGCTGCGCCAGAAATGCAGAAAGGACCCCCCCCCCCACCACGCCCCCTGCTTGGATCCACATCCAACCCTGTGGGCTGAATCCACCCACTGCTGACAACAAAAACCCTCATTAGAGGCTTCACGCCTGGCTCCACAGTGGGAGGGGAGACTCCCGTACACTGTTGCATCCCGCACGGGAGAGGAGGAGCCAGACTGGCCGTAGCCTCCAGCCCACGGACACAATACTAAAAGACCGCCCCCCCCCCCAAAAAAAAAACCAAAAATTGGGAGAGAGCGTCCGAGTGTGAATTTGTGATGCAGTCTGGAGCACCGCTGGCAATGTTTAAAGATTCAACCATTGCGATTTGTTTATTGTTCCTGAAGAAATAGACATGAAGTGCACTTGTGTTGCTAACAAATTGCTACATTTTGATTCTTCTTTGACCCATGACCAATAAGTGCCCGAGAGGAGGTAATGCGGCTCAGTTCTTAGAGGTCTGGTGGTGCTTTGAGTTGAATCAAAATCTTAAATAATCTTTTTCCATTGAAACAAATTAAAATTCTGCCTTGGCCACCTGGGGTGGTATAAGACAGAAAGAGGGACATTTTGTTCACTGAATTCCTTTCAGCTCATCAGGAAGACACTTTTGGAAGTCATTCTTCGCAGAGGATAAAGAATGTATGAGTGAGGATCCTGTTATCTAGTCTGCCAAGCTTTTCAATCCACTGCTTAACGGGTTGTAACGCCGCGACATAGATGTTTAGCTTTAGCATCAAGTTAGCGGACTGGAAGGTGAAGTATGCGGTCGTTTGAAAGACACGACGTGTAATTCTTTGTTCGCTGTTTGACGGGTTACTTCAACTGGGAGCGACAGTTAACGGTCAAACAAGCGCGGCTGTGGCGGACACCTTACTGAGAGCCGACGCTGAGGGTCAAATAATTTGAAACACCTCCCACAAAAGCTATTGTGCTGCATGTCATGAGACCGTGCAGGTGTTGTGAGCAGCTGCTGTGCATTTGACTGTCTCGAAGGCAAACAACAACAACAAAAAAATCTTTTTAGGGCAAGAGGTGTGTGACAAGTTGCTTTTTTTTAAACTTCTACTGGGGACTTGTTGCATTCCAAAAGAATTTCAATTTCAAAGTGGAGACTTTGCCTTCCCCGTAAATGCAGCCAAACAGCTCTCGGGAATTCAGCAGCCAATCTATTTCTGACCCTCAAAAGCTTCCGTCTGTGGATGGCTTTTAAAGGATCCTAAACATGACATTTTGGACTCACTGACATGACAGAAAAGGACTTTTGATTCCACCTCTTGTCACCACGGGTGGCAAACGCGAGGCGAAAGAACAACAATTTCAGCCTGAAATGTACAGTCGAATCACAACAGATCATTGTTGGATCTCCAATTCAACACAGTCCGTTTCCTTACCTCTCGTTGAGAGAATTCCAATAGATGGGCTCCATGTTGCTGGCCGTGGTTCCCTGTAAATCCAGTACAAATGCCAGCAGGACCCACAATCCATTCACACTCCACAGACGCGCCATCTCCAAATTCGGTCCACAAGTGGTGGTGTCAAAAGAAAGAAAAAAAAAATCCAAAAAAAAAAAGACTTCCCAAATTGGAGGCGAGTCAGAACCTCATGGGCGCAGGATGCGTTGAATTAAATGGATATATTAAAAGTATATTAGAATCATAAAAACCAAAACTTTCTGGACTATTTCTGCACCAACCCCATGACTTTCACACTAATGTGCCCTTAGCGCACACATATATAAAAATGGCTTTCGTCCAGGACGTAAATCAAACTCGAGCAAATCCACCGTTGTCAAATTAATCACAAGCCAGCCGTGATTCTGTTCTCGTTCCTTAATTGTCTCAGTTTCGAACAACGCTCCCTTGTTGTGTGTGCACCCTCTCCCATTACCTTTCCCCGACGCCTCATGCAACACACGATAGAACTAAAATACACATTCAGGGTGGTTTTTGGGGGTTTTTTTCTTGCGGGGGGTCAAAAAACAAAAATGCAAGCCGCTTTATAGGCTAAAAATGTGCCGCCGGACTCCTCATCTTGACGCTCATAAACGTTTCTCAAGTCCAGTCGGTGCACATCACAATCCTTGCAGACGGTTTGTAAATCCACCAACGCTTCAATTCTCAATTTGAGAATTCAAAGAGGTACGGAGGGGGAAAAAAGAAATCCAAATGTGTGTGGTAAGGTAAAAGCGTCTATTTCAAGAGTTTGGGGGGGAAGCATCCACGCTTTGCTTGAAAGAAAACTTGCCGAGTGCTTTAATTTGGGGGGGAAAAAGATAAAGAAACGAGCCTGGGTCCCAAAAAAAATGTGTGCGTGAGCTCCGCTCCGACCAACAACACGACAACGTCACAATTCCGACACTGGTCCGACCTGCACGGAGGTTCGCCTCGTACTGGCAGAACTGCCAGGACCGTGGCCGGAACACCAGAACCGAGAATGGAGGAGGAGGGAGGGAGGGAGGAGGGGGGAGGTGGAGACGAAGACGGCTTTTTAATATCCCCGTTCGAAGACTGCTAGGCAGGACGCACCGACAGAACATAATACATTAGGAGGAAAAAAAACAAGGGCGAGTGTCGTAAAGTACCTTTACGGCTTGCTCGCAACACCTCCTGATTCGGACCTGGGCTCGGAAGCGCTTTATTTTGGTTAAAAAAAAAAAACACCCAAGAAGCATTTATCCTCGACGGAAGTGCAAGAGCGCCACTCAACTACACATCATAAAAAGACACTCCAATGTTTATTTTTTTCCTCCCAGAAAAGTGAATTAAAAGAAACGTGAGGTTAGCTAATCCTGGCTTGTTGTTTCAGAAGCGAAACATGCAAATAGGCTACGAGCCAGAAGACAAGGGCGATGCACACTCATGATAAAACACAAAAGACGCTGGTTGATTTTGAGGGGCCTGTGAAGTCGCCGTTTCACTAGAATGAACCCGCTCGAGGTTAAAGTTGCAACGTCTCTCAAAATGGGGGTTATACTGTCACCATGCGGACAAATTGAGTACTGCCGCACTTTTTACCCAACATGAGACGACAGGCCCTTAGACTTCGACTTTTGGTGTCATACATTTTGATTGCATCATTAAAGTTGAAATGAATCCACTCTGACCCTCTGGGTTTATTTTTTGTTTGTTTGTTTGTTTGTTTGTTTTTATCAGCTTACGTTCGCCGCATTTCTGCCTGTTGGCCTCCTTTCGTGCTCTGACCTTCAACTCTCCTCCATGACTCCATCGCCTCCCTGGTGACCGTGGCTTCGGGGCCTTGTACCCGATACGCAAACAACATCGGGAACGCCTCCTGCTGACTCTCATCCACGGCAAGACGCATCCGGCAACACAAAGAGCTCAAACGGGAACACACACATGATGGCAATGAAACTCACACTGAGCTTGATGCACGAACGTGCGTGTGCGAGCGCGTGTGTGTGCGCATGAGTCAGTGTCAGCGCACAGCATCCTCGCCCGCCTCGTAGCTGATAGATCTCAGCTGCACGTCTTTATCCTTCGGCATCAGTCTGTTCCTGTGCGCGGGTGAGCTGAAGCTCACAAACACGTACAAGCGCGTGCACGCGCACGCCCGCAACAACAGAATCAACACAAAAGCTGCCGACAAAAGTTTCCATTTCATATTTCTGGAGGGCAATTTGAACATTTTTTTTTAAACATCAGCCGCTACCAAATGGTTGGGTAGGTGTGCCTCATTTTGCGGCCAGCCAGTGCGCCACCTCGCCAACTAGGAATTCATCCTTGATGACGCCTCAGTTCATTTTTCTTGTCCTCCCTTGTTGTCTTCGTACCGACTATCCTCCCCTGAGGCGGTGACGGTTGCTAAGCGACAGCCACCACAGAGCAGCGCAGCAGTTACACCCCCCCGCCCCCAGCTCCAACTCCAAACCCCACTCCCCATTCGGAGGGCCTCGACTAATCACGTGCCGGGCAAAAGGTGAAACCATCGAGTGGTGGGTTAACATTTCCAAAGCAAAGGTCGACAGACGCCTCGGATACGGACCGCTCGGAGTTCGTTGAAGTGATGTTCTTGACTTGCTTTCGAGCTCAAGGGAGAGCAAACGGCAGGTTTGCTCGCAGTATCGCAATAGTCGTGTTGAAGTTTCCTTTTTGAGAGCCGAGTCACAATATAAGAACAATAAAGTCAGATATTTGAGAAAAACGTATCATGTCAAACTGAAAGTTATATTACAAGAATAGGGATGAATTTGTCATGATTTATAATTTTGAGATTATACTCATATTTTAATGCAAAAAAGTATATTTGAGATTAAATTTGTACATTACAGTTGCATATTTTTATGACTAAAATTGTGTATTTGAGATTTATGTTGTCGTACAAGAAAAACAAAATCACATTTCTGAGAGGAGAAATACAACCCTCAGAAATATGCTATTTTTCTTGCCAGAATAGGTTTAAATATTACTTTGTAGATGTGAACCAATGTATGTTTTTCATTATTTATTTGTCTGCATTTTGCCCATTGGTACACACGGAAAAGTATTGGAAATCATTTAGTCAGTTGGGTAAATCTAATGGTTTGCGCAAGCGCCTTGCAAGTGGCTGAAAATGTTCCAACTTTGAAGGGGTTGGAGCGCCCCCTGGTGCTTCGATGTGCTCTTGACAGCCTGTGGATGCCAATTTGTCAGGGGATTCAGATTGTATTTGTTTGAAAAATGTGTTGGATATGTATAACCAGCAGTTTAAAAAAGCAAAGCGCATTATCAGATGCACACTTGTGGCACCACATTCAAAAAAAAAAGTAAAAATAACAAAAATAGAAAGCTTCTTGCACAACTGTGTTCATTTGCGTCCTTGTAAAAAAGGTTTTGCAATAGGCACAGTCTCGCCTCGTGAAAATGACATTCGAGTTCAACTGTGCGTGTTTGAAACCTCCTCACTCTGCTCCTCGGCAGGGGGTCCGCAAGGTCCTGCCCACCATATGCTCAACCCGTTGTCGGTGCGGTTGGCGGCCTGGTCGCTTCCCTCGCCGTCCGAGCACGAGGAGGACGAGTCGCCCTCGCCGTCGCTGGGCCACAGGAACTGCCGCTGGCCGCTGGATGTGGCCACCAGCGGCATGAACGGATGGATGCTGCGCGCACAAAATCACAATCAATCACTTCAGATATCTACTGGCAAATTGGGTATTTATCTCCATTGTGAGACAAATAAAGGTTCAGACTTTCATGTGCGCCTCATTGGTCTGATTTAGTGAATTGCATTTTTAGAGAATAAAGTTGCATATTGTAGAGAAAAGGTCATTTGGGATTATGTCACATTTTAAAAAGTATTTTTTAAAAGGCAGTTGAAAACACCACCATAACACTACAAAAATCAAGTGACATTAAAAAAATCTTTTTTCGAACAAATTCATAATTTTACAAGAACAAAGCTGCATATTTTCAGGAAAAAAGATTGAGATTCAATTCGTAAATTTAGTAGAATGCATATTTTTGAGGAATAGGCATTTCAGATTACCGTCATAATTCTACAAAAATAAAGTAAAGTATTTTTGAGGAAAAGTCCATGGCGAGATCACCATTGAAATTCTCCAAGAATAAAGTTGCATTTCATGAAAAAAGTTCTTTCCATATTTTTGAGACAATAATTGATTAAATTCATCATTTTAAAGATTAACGTTGCATTAAAGGTGGTAAACTGTTCAGATTCCAAAGTTGTCACATTAGAATTATATTTGCATAATTTAAAAAAAGGCTATTTTCGAGTTTAAAGTTGTTATGTGACAAAAATGCAGTTGCACATTTTCGAGAAAAAGCCGTTTTGATTCGGGGTGCAACTTTTTTCCTCCGAATGCTGTTTCCCCTCTTCTGTCTGCTTTAAAACATGCCCGTGATTTTTGGCCACACCGTGCCAGTAAGCCGGTACCTGATCCCATTGGTGCAGTCCCAATGGGCCTGGAATCTGAGCTGAGGCTGCAGTAGCTCCTCGCCACCTGGGGGGTTCTGGGTGTCCCACACTGACACCTCTCCCTCTGTGCCCCCACTCAGCAGGTACCTGCCCGACCTGGCAGAGCACAAACGCACATGGGAGGGACTTTTGCCGGGCGGAGAGCGACGGCGGACGGATGTCCACTTACGGGTCCAGGTCGAAGTAGATGCGCTGATTGGTCGCCACGTTCCTTTTGAGCGAGAACACGACCTGACCGGGCTCTCGAAGGTCCCAGCACAGGATCTCGGGATCCTGCGCATACATCACAACGTGATTTACTGTGCGAAAATCTGCTCGGCTTTCCCCAATGAATAACATATCGTTTTTGTTAAAAATGAATGATAATCATTGAAGTGATGACACTGTTGACAATTAATTTTTTTTTTACAATTAGCAAACAGATAAATAGCAGTAATCGACAATTAAAAAAAAAATCTCTGACATGATCGCTTCTATAACATTCCTAGAAAAATCACAATGTCCCATTACTGGTGAGATACTTTTTTTTCCCCCAAACAGGCCCGCGGGCTTCTCACGTGGTCCTCGAGGGCGACCATGTTGGTGACCCCTGTTGGCGTTTGGAGCAATATTATTTCAATTCACCCACATACCTTGCGGCCCCCCGTGTACAGGTAGTAGCCGTCGGGTGAGAAGAGCAGGTGGGTGAGGCCCCCGCGGTGGCGGGTGGGCAGCAGTGCCAGCAGGGTGCCGTCCTGACACGAGTAGAGGCCGGCGCAGCGCGCGTACGAGCCGCAGGCGTACAGCGACTGGCGCGGGCTGAAGGCCAAGCAGGAGATGATGCCGCTCTGGCCGCTTTGCTTCTTCGCTGCGGTTGGGAGACCAAAAGGGAACGCTTTGGGAAAGGGACATTCGCCTCATCTAGCGCACACACATTCCCTCTCAGGCAAATAGACCAAAAGCTCACATTCTCTCACACACTTTTTGTCACACACATATTTTTCCCTCACACTTATTTTTTTTTTTTGTCTCAACGTCCAAATTTCATTGGAATTAACACTCTCTCTCTCTCTTTCATTAATTTCCAGAACATGACTCAGAGCTAATCTCTGTAATAGCACATGCTAAAATAAAATGACCTAAATTTTTCTCTCATGAAATTCTCACATGAACACTTTGAGACAGTAATTCATGCCTTTGTCACATCCCGGCTCGATTACTGCAATGCCCTTTACTTTGGAGTCAGCCAGTCCTCCATTAAGCGCCTTCAGCTGGTCCAGAATGCCGCCGCTCGCCTCTTGACTGGTACTCGTAAGAGGGAGCACATAACTCCTACTCTGGCATCCCTTCACTGGCTCCCCATTCATTTTAGAGTTATTTTCAAGATCCTCTTATTTGTTTTCAAATCTCTGAATAATCTCGCGCCACCTTACCTCTCTGAGCTCATCCGCCCCTACACACCTGCCCGGCGCCTCAGGTCTGTGGACCAGACTTTATTAGAAGTACCAAGAACTAAACTGAGGCTCAGAGGGGATCGAGCCTTTTCTGTTGCTGGTCCCTCTCTCTGGAATGACCTCCCACTAAACATTCGGCAAGCCTCCTCGCTGCCCATCTTCAAAACCCTCCTCAAAACTCACTTGTATTCTTTGGCATTCGACTCAGCATGACTTAGATTTGTTCTTGGTTTTACTGTTTGGTGCTTTCTACCGCCTTTATTACCGATTTGTCTTACTGTTTATTGTGCATGTTAAATTGCTCCATGTACAGCACTTTGTATGCAGCGATGGCTGTTTGAAAGTGCTCTATAAATACTGTTGACTTGACTTGACTTGACTAAATTGAGCCTTTTTCTAAGGGTCCTTATTTTCAATGTAAAGAGAAAGAAAAAAAAACACGATATATCAATAAACCAATATAAAATAGTTCTATGCAGTTATAGTTTTCAGTCCTACCTTAAGGTAAACTGTAAAGTTTCCACTGCAATGCAATTTATGCTAATTATTGTTTCAGAGTTACATAAATAGGCCGATCGAGTGTTTTGGCCAAAACGCATTCATCAGTCAAGAAGAGTGCTCGCAACTGCCGCCATTATCAAAAACAAGCGGCCAGTAAACAAAAGAGCTACGCATCGTTCGAGGAGAGATGAACGGAAAGGTTGTTTGAAGTGCATAAGAGGGCATTTGAATGCAGCCGCGGCATTTTGTCGCGTTGTTCTTCTCGGCCCGCTCAAGGAGACGAGAATCGAGACATGACGAGCGGCGGGCTAAACGATCCTTGTCGTGGCCGTCTGTTCCCCTTTTTTAAAAGCTTGTTTTTCTTCAAACGCTTCTCTTACACAGTCAGCAAACTGCATCGAGCTAATGTTGTTTATCTGATGTTGTTTTGAGTGAAGACAATTTGCTACAGCCACAACATTCTTTCAACTACAGGGTTACGCATAATTTACCCCCCCCCCCTTTAATAACCAACCCCACATTTCGGTTTACGGCTGACCTGTGGTGGGCCGCTCCTCGCAGTCTCTGCCGGGCCGCTCGGTGTAGAAGACCCTGACGGTTTTGTCGAAGCCGCAGTAGAGCTGCAAGCCGTCGGGGGAGAAGCAGAGCGAGTGGGCCGCCGTCAGCTCGTCCAGGTGGTTGTAAGGACGGAAGCTGGAGCGCACCTCCCCGTAGAAGGCGTCCCAGATGTGGACTGGGTTGTCGCGGCTACTGCTGGCAAAACTGAGAGAATGAAAACACTTTGGCTGCGTTCACTCGTTCCCTAATCACTACATTTTACTCCAGTGGATTATATAATCAGTCAAATAAAGAATATTTTTGGACAGCCTGGAAATAAAATTTGTGTTTCAGAAGGTCGGACTGATGCCTGAATGTAATCATGCAAAGCCCAAAATAACATCACCGCCGCTTAATTAGCGCAAAGCTAATTAGCCGCGACGGCATTGCCGCTTTGTTTCAGCGCCGGGGAGTGGCTAATTATCATCGCTCCACTGCTGCTCGCCTGGAGCGATGGCCAAAACGTTCAATCATAACGGGAGGCCCGAGCCCCGCTGATTAGGATCAAAGGATAGAATAGTTTGGGATTTTTATGGTCGTTAGTTTTTATTTCGGGGCGGCCCGGTAGTCGAGTGGTTAGCGCATCAACCTCACAGTGCAGAGGTACCGGGTTCGATTCCAGCTGCGGCATTCCTGTGTGGAGTTTGCATGTTCTCCCCGTGCCTGAGTGGGTTTCCTCCTGGTACTGCGGTTTCCTTCCACAGTCCAAAAACATGCATGGCAGGCTGATTAAGCACTCGAAATTGTCCCTAGGTGCGAGTGTGAACACGGATGGTTGTTCGTATCTGTGTGCCCTGCGATTGGCTGGCAAACGGTTCAGGGTGTCCCCCGCGATTGGCTGGCAACCGGTTCAGGGTGTCCCCCGCCTACTGCCCGAAGACAGCTGGGATAGGCTCCAGCACTCCCCGCGACAGTCGTGAGAATAAAACGGTTCAGAAGATGGATGGATAGATTTTTTTCAATTCAACTGAATTTGTTTTTCAAGCAGTTTTTTTTGGCCGGGGGGGGGGGGGGGGGGGGGGGGGGTCATCCTCCGTTGTAGTTTAGTTTTCAGACCTGGGCAAAGTTGGGTCATATCCTGTCTGTCGAGAGTCTCTGACCAGCCCTCAAAGTGACCATGAGCTGTGCTTTTATGTTATGGGGACACGCGTGGATGCTCGCACAAGCAAGGTAGCGACCAAGAGCTCCGACTGCAGTGATGCAGACGTAGCAATGTTTTCAGCAAAAATGACAACAGCAATCCTGATGTTAGCAATGACTTTTTTTTCCCCTGCATGGTGGAGGGAAGATTTTTAAAAAGTGCAAAGATGTCATTTTAGTGTCCATTTATTATTGTGTTTAAATGTTTTACTTGCCAATTACAACAATACATGGCAATTTATTGAAACAAGACCTGATGGTTTTTTTTAAATAAAAAATAATATCCAACAAAGTGACCAAGTTCCTCATTTGGCCCTCTGGGCAAAATTAATTGCGCACATCTGTTTTTAGTATGTTTTGTTTTTTTAAACAAAAATAAAAATATTTAAAATGAACCCCAAAAGCTCATGTATGATATTAATTCACAAAGATGAAAATTAAGAACATTTCCACAATAATTATACTATATTTATAGCGGAAATGTTCTTAATTTTCATAATAATTTATATATATATATATATATATATATATAATGTACAACTACCTACATGTCTTCCCTCATGGATGCCGTGAGGGAAGACATGCAGGTAGTTGGGGTCAGAGTAGAGGATGCAGAGAACAGGGAAAGATGGAAATTAATGACTCGCTGTGGCAACCCCTGAAAAGGGACAAGCCGAAAGGAGAAGAAGAAGATATATAATAACATAAATGTAGTTACTTTTAGCTTTATTTTTTATTTTTGTCTGGAAGCACTTTGCATTTTGATTTTATTATGAAAAAGCTTTTTTCCATTTTAGTTTTAGTGATTTCATTAATCAATACTAACTATAATAACCTTGTTGGAGCAAAGCTATCAGAAAAGGTGCAAGTTTCACGACGATGGACAAAGATTAAACCGGGCAAGTACTCACAAGCAGGTGTGAGGCTCCAGAGAATTCATTTTGGGGTACCAGCAGTAGTCATATACAGTGTCTCCCTCAGCCATTTTCAGCACCGGACTCTGGCAATACAACAATGAAGATGTCGGTGTCCACTTAAATGTCTAAAATCAAACTATATGATCAATTCTGCCTTTGCAAAGATGACAATGTTCACCCAATGTACACAAAGGAGGGTTTCTTGAAGTTGCAATATCAACACTGACCTGATGGGGGCACCAGAGGAATTCGAATGAGCTTGCTATAAAGTGCATGGTTTTGTGCTCACATCTTATTTATTCATTGATTTGTTTTTATTTTGCACGAAGTACCATGTGTCACTTAAAAGACACTTTGTTCCAAGTACCACCATTGTGGCCAACATTATAATTAGGCCAGAATGTCCAGAATAACCGGGGAAGATGGTAACATTGTGAAAAAACGAAAACTAGATACCTAATCAAACGTATAAAACAAACGCTTCCAGATGTCATGCATATGTATTTAACTTAAAGGTAAAAATATAATACAACTGTACTTTGGCATTTTTTTTGGGGGGCGGAGCATATTTATTTGTCATGTCCTTGTTTATGATGATACTAATGCAGCGTGTTATACCGGAGACAAATTCCTTGTGTGTTCTACATACTTGGCCAATAAAGATGATTCTGATTCTCATGAGGGAGCCTGCGTACCACAAACTTTTGAGATGTAACGCTCACCATCTCCGGCAGCACATCCCAGTTGTAGGTATAAACCTCTGGAGGAAGGTTGTAGATGCGGAGCACATTGTCTGCACTGTTGCTCAGGATACAGGAACCATCCGGAGCCCTGACAGGGCAGCAGAAAAGTCACTCTGATTTCATCCAACACACAAATTGATTGATAAAGCAGTATGTTGATTTGTACCTTGGTGTATTTTAATTACCATTTGCAACCTTTGAGGTAATTCTCTGGGAAATTGGAGTATTCATTCCAGGAGCTCGTCAGTACCTGGGGGGTCTGGGAAAAGTCTAAGGCGAGGCTTCTGGGATGAAAAGAAAGAAAGGGGGGGGGGGGGGGGGGGGGGGAGTCAAAGCGAATCATGTTAATGCAATACCATATAAAAGTTGGTTCAACTTACTGCTGTCCTTCATTGGGACTGTCAGCAGATTCATTAGGCTTCTCCTCCAATGGTTGCATCCCTCCATCATGGCAGCCATCGGCATTCTGCTGGCAATGCCCCTCCTCTTCGGTGCCTCCACCCAAAGTCATCCGCTCTTCATCTTTATCTTCTTCTCCACCGACTTCGGCATGCAAGGTGGCTTCTGTTGCCAAGTCCAGAAAACAACATTCCATGTACATATGACACAATTGCTAAGATGTCAAAACAATGAGAAGAAAAAATTCTCTACTTTGCTCGTCCTGCTCCATGTCTGCTTGTGCTGGCTGGAGATCCCCATGCAGCCCCTGTCCCTCGTCACCAAGCCGGGCACATTTGGCAGGAGTGAGGCTTCCTTCATCCCAATCCTCCTGGACTGTTGCATCCTCTTGGGGTGGTTCACGATCCCACTCTATGTCCTGCCCCTCTATCACTGCACTTTCAGGGCTCAGACCCACGTCAGTCATGACTTAGTTCCTCCCTGGTGGTGGGCTGTCAAAAATGCAAAACTGTGGTCTGCTTTCTTCCTGCAGGGTGGCTTTCCAAATATGCTGGCAGACGAGGACATTACAGCACCCACAGGCCTGCAAACAAAGAGGACACACACTCATCAGAACACAGATGGAATTTAACTGTTTTGTTGGAAGTCATTTCTTGTAGCATTAGGGGTTGGTGGTAACATGTAACAGTTACCTGAGTAACTTTTTAGAAAAAATAATATACTCGGGGCAGTTTCCTTATTATTCATACGCACATATTTTTATAAGGAAGGAATGCTACTCTTACTTCATTATTTTGAGCATACATTGCACTTGCTACTTACTCTCTGTTGCATTGCAGTAATGTTGATTCGTGTAAAGTTTTGGGAAGGGAGCAACAAACAATCAGTGTTAGACATTACTGTTGAGCTAAATGTTGATGTCTTATTTGTGTAGAAAAATAAAAGCTTAATTTGTTATTTTAACTTAAAAATGTATTGTTTTTGCAAAAATGATATCGTCGGGAAACGGAAGTTGCACGTTCATATTTTGTATGTATTTTTCCATTCGATGGCCATGATTTACAAATACAAGTTACTCATTAATTATTCTGTACTTATTTACTCAAACCCAAATTAGTTATTTGGGGGACTGCATTTAACATTGTAGTTCATTCTTTTATTTAAAAAAAAAAAAAAAAACAGTACTACCCAGTAGAATTTTTCGCTACTTTACCTCCCTATGTAAAATATACTCGGCCAAAAAATATGCACATACCTTTAAAAAAAGTAGTGTAATTTATTTGTTCAATACTTATTACGGAAGACAAAACAACCAGGTTTACGTGTTAATTATGCGACAGCAATAACGTAAATAACCGGGCGTCTGAGTAGTTTTCCAAAGCTATTTTCCATTCGACTTAATACATATACATACGTTATTTTCCGGAAAATCTAGCACGTTTAGTCAAGCTGTACACTCAGTCTAGCAAAAAAAAAAAGAAGCTGTCTCGCTTCAATTTGTTTCAAACGTTGGCGCAAATAATAGTGTACGTCACGTTAGCGTTAGCATGCTAACACTCTCCGACTCACCCGATTTGTGGCTCTTCCCAGCCTCTAGTCTCGTAAAATTCAGTTTAAATTCTCCTTCGTGGTTGAGGCGAAGGTTCCACCGGAGTGTATTGAAGCGTGTGTGGCGTCTACTTGAACGAGGTATCTGGAGATGTTCTATATTGGAGCTTTTCTTTTCTCTGAGGAGGAAGAGGCATTTATGGCGTGTAGCCATGTGTTCAGCAAGTCTCGCGCGATTACGTTAGTGTGCGTGATTTGGGGAGCAAATGAATTGCGCAAGGGTCAGTTGCTAACTGCTAATATTTATTTTGTTCTTCAAACATAACAATCCAAATTATTTACATATCTTTCAGGTGCTCTTTTTCCACCAAAAGAACATAAGCCCTTTGAAGCGTGAAGTCAAGTTGAAAATGTCCTTTGCCATCATGTTCTACCCCCTTCGCCTAGTCTGAACACGTTATCATGTATTATTCTTATTTAACAAATGAAAAATTAACACCGATGTCTAGAGTAGTCTAAACACGGTATCACGAGTGTGGGTGGATTAGTCTTATTTCACAAAAAAGAACGTTTGTTCAGACTAGTTTAGGCACATAGGACAAATCGTTCAATTGAAAATTTGAACTCGACTTCCGCTTCAACTCTCCTAGACTAAAAACAAAAGGAGCTGAGCTGATTGGGTTATACAACTTAATGTTAGTGTCAGTGTTTTGCTGCAACAATTTACTAAAGACCAACAAGAATCGCTGTATTTCATCTTAAAAATAAGTCTTTTTCCGATAGACTGACATGGGTTTTAGTCTATAATTCACACCTTTTAGCTCAGTCAAAATGACACGAATCTGCTCCAGTACAAGTCAAAGGTAACGTGCGTCGCTCTTAATTGAAATTAAATCTGTAATCACTGGAAACGGTAACATCAATCTATGAAATCTGATGATACGGGCATGCATCAAAAACAGGATACATACAGCAAGCATCTAAGAGTGAAAAATGTACAACTTCAGTAAAACTATAAACCTGCAAACTCTAAATTGAACGATGATCTGGTTTAATTTGTCTTCAAGGTTTACATGTTGCCTATTGATATTTGGTCACGCAGCAACAAATCAGATTTAACTTCTGTCCTTTCAGCTCAGCTCCAAACACCACCAGACACTGTTAGTCAGTCTGCAGTGCCCCTGCCACGCATCTAAACACTATTTTTCAATGGAAAAAAACAAAAACAAAGGGGGGTGGGGGCAACCACCAGTTCCAAAAATATATACATACATAGTCAAGAAAAGCTTGCTGCTCTGTTCTTGAGATAACCAGAAAGGCCGGTACATAGCGCAGGTTGTTATGCAGTTGTGTCCGACTCAAAATTCTCTCGTCAGTGAAGCCATTCCGGACTCGACTGTAGTTTTAAGGCATGTTGAACTGGAAAATTAAAGCAAAATTCGTGTGTGGGGGAGGGAGGGGAGTCAAAACCACCAACATACAAATGTACAGTATTTACAAAGCCCCAAATTGAACTGGTGTGTGCGTTTATGACTGGAGAATCTATGTGACATGGAGCAAGTTAACTTGGGTCAAAAGTCTTGGGGGGGGGGGGGGGGGGGCTTTTTGTACAAGTTTTCAGTCCAGCCTAATCCACGGCTGCAGAGCTTCGTGGCGGTTCGTTATCCACTCGAAGCCAAACCGGCCTTTTGTCCTTGTCATCCAAACAGGGCCTGCTGGTAGGTTAGGACCCACTTCGGAGCAGCCCGTCCGAGGTGGGTGATGATGGTGTCATGGCTCACAGACTGAATCCGTTGTCGTCACGTCAGCCCGTTTTTTTCCAGGAAGCTGCAAAAGGCTAGAGTTCGCTGGGTCGGGTCTAATCTGGTTGACTGACGATTGCAGGCGAAGTGGCACACAGGCAAACTGCTTGCAAGAAGACAAGAATGGGACATGAGTACATGGAGCAAAAAGCAACACAGCGGTCGGGTTTCATCGGTCTTACCAGTGCCAAAGGTTCGGACCTTGTGTGGTTGTGTCAAAGCAATCTCGTAGCCACGGCAACATCCATTTGCTAAGAGTCCTGCTGAAGCTATCTAACTCCAGGGGGGAAGGTAAAAAAAAAAGTTTTTCTTAAAAAATGTCACTGACATAAATGGCGCGTCATGAGTTTTCCTTCATTTGTCCGCAAGCCGTCTTGTCGTCTACTCTGAAAGATGATAGAAAAATATGGTTATGGATAGGAGGCTCCAGTCTCTCAGTTCATTTTCGGAAATTTCTTTTCAGTGACGCCACCATCCTCCCGTTGTGCTCCCGTCCTCAAAAAAATGGTACCTCACAGCTTGAATTCAAACAAAAGTGCATAGGTGAGTTGGTTAGGGCAGGGTGAGTGCTGGCGAGGACTGAGCCCGGGACTCGTATTGCCTCTCAGTTCCTTTTCCGACTGGCGTCACCCTGCACTCCGTTCCACGCACCAGGAGAGAAAAAAAAAACAAAAAACAAGACAACGGAGGCCAATCCTTGGATATCCTCACTCCGCATCGCAGTCCCAAAAAGCTCCAGTTAGGCAGCAACGTTGTCCATCTTGCCTCAAGAACATCACTCAGTGTCCACAATGGCAGAAGCGCACTTGCAAACTCTGCCCATTGAACATGGGAAACAAAAACAAAAAGACGTTGATGGGGGACGCGCCCACTGATATCCATGTGGTTTTGTAAACAACCAAAGCTCCAGTATGGAATAGAAATAGTCCTTTCTTTTAATTCTTAGTCACCATTTGTACGATCAGGATTGTAGAGGCAGTGTGTTCAACTGTATCTATCCACAGTTCTTTTTTTTTCCCCCTCCTCCATGTGTACTTAGAAAAAAAATCCTCTATGAAGCTTTCTTGTATTTTGTTTCCATTTTTGAAATCTTCTGAGGAAAAAAAATATCAGCACGGGTTTCTTGTCATTTTTTGGAATACATTCAATATTTTCTTAAGAAAGAAATACACTTCACATGGCGAGAATGAAACAAAAACAAAACAAAAAAAAAGTATCACAACAAAAATAGCAGCCCCAAGTGCTCATTATCTTAGTCCAAATACTTTTTAAACTTTGTATATAATGTATATATTTGTATATATTTCTCATAAAAAAGGAAAACTCGTCATTATCAAATTGCAACAACGAACAAGTAACAATGCTAACCTTACATGCACCGTTAGGATGCTGCAATTTTTCTTTTTTTTCCTCAACCTTTGATTCACAAGTTCGAGCTAACAAAAGGCAACGTGATCGCACCCCACCAATGGATCACCCCCAGACCGAACCAGAAACACCAACGATATATCTATATATATTCATATATATATAAAAACACACACACACTTGACATACACTGTGCTGAGCACTGACACACATCACACTCACTCTGAAAAAGAGCTAATGTCTCAATGGCCATGCACCCGATCCAAGTTCTTAGGCACAAATGTGCATTCACACACACACACACGCGCGCGCACACACACAAAAGCACATAATTGAAAATGAGTACCTGTCGTCTCAACTCATTTCTTTCAACAGCAAATGAACTCACTCGCACGCACAAGCCCGCGATCATCTTCTCCGGTGATTTCCCCAAGTCATTCAAACGTGACAGTTTTATCACAAAAGCGGAGAGAGAGAGAGACAGAGCTGCGAAGAGAAAGGATGTGTTGTGCAATTGCCCTCTCTCTTACTCAACGCGCACGCACACAAACATCAAAGTACAAAATAAACATTAGACCAAAACAACTCAAGAATGGCCACTTTCGTCTCACACTAATGGTAAGCAACTTTAAAAAAAAAAGACATTGTGCACACTGGTATATTACTGACAAAGAATCAATCACACATCAGTCATTCGGACACATTCACAAAAATATCCACTTCTATCACTAACTCATTTTTTTCGATTTTTGTTTTTTTTAGGCAAGTGCAAATCTTCAAGTTTTTATAATCCACTTTTCAATAGCTTTACTTTTTTCATATAAACGTAAAAAAATGCAAAACAGAAATATCAACAGTGTTTGTCTTTCGAGAAAAAGGATTTGCTCTCAACTTAAAGGTCCCCGACTTTGAAACGCTCAACACCCGCCCCCACCCCCAAGACCCCCGCCCATGTTAACACTTCCAGTTGTGATGCACACATACCGCGTGCACACCGATTGAGCGCGCACGCACACACACGCAGTCACAAATCACACACAGACGAAAAAGAAATATTCAAATCCCATCTCAATAAAGTGCATTAGTTCAGTATAAGGTGCTTAAAATGTTGAGTGCCAGAGGATACCCATGTTTCTTTGAAACCCATGCCCCCACCCCGCCCCCGTTGCCCCTGCTCAACTGGTGCAGCAAGGAGCCCCTTTTTGTCACAACCCCAAGAGGAGTGGCGCAGACAAGCCTCGCCCCTCCCCCCAAACCACCTCGTACCTCCTCCCTTCCCCCCAGCCCCCCCCCCCCGGGTTCCCCTAGCAGTGCACATTCGTCATCAGGTTTGTCTGATTAAAAGACAAAAAAGGCCTCAGGTAGCTATTGCTGCTGCGCTGCGTCACATCAGTAATCCTCCACCATCTCCATCTCATTCAGGCTCAGACACTCGGCCGTACTGTGGAATGAGTAGCCTGCAGGCAGGAGAAGGCACAGCGAAGCAGGAGTTGCGTCAGTAGTAGGACGCGTCAATAACGCTAATTCGATGAAGTGAAAAAATTTTTTTCGTGGGCAATGAAAGACGCTAATGGAATCAAAGTAACGGCGTCCATATTACTTCGCCAAGTGGCCAATCTGTTTATTTCCGGCAAATCTATATACATTTTTAAAATAAAGGGGGAGAAGGTTGTTTTTAAAGAAACCAATGCACGCATGGGCGAATGATCTATCAGAGACAGTTCTATAGGGTTCAATTTTGGGCCACCTGCTGTTTCATTGTGTTTGCTCCCCCTGGGTTCCACCTTAAGAAAGCATGGTAGTAACTTTCACTGCTATGTGGATGATGGGCAGATCTCCAGTATGTCCCACTAAGCAAAAAGGAGGCTTTCTCCTTAAGGTCATTTTTGCCCTGTTTGGAGGATATCAAAGTCCAGATGCCACTAAACATGTTGAACTTCAATGAAAAGAAAACAAGTTGTGTTGTTTGGGCCCTTGTACATCTCACCCTGTTGACCTCCGAGTCTCATTAAAAGGCAACATTTTGGAATTTGGGTTTTAAATTGGACAGTGATTTTAAGTTGGACCAGAAAATGGGTGCTGTTGTTAAATCCAGTCATTATCATTTTTTAATCTTAGGCAGCTGGCTCAAGGTAAACTTCGCCTTTCACAAAAGCACTTGTTTTCATCTCAACCAGAACTACTGAAATGGACTTTATTTTGGAGTCTGCCAGTCCTCCATCAAGTGTCTCCAGTTGTTCCAAAATTCTGCTGCTCGCCTCCAAACCTCCTAACTGGAGCTCGTAGGAGGGAGCACATAGCTTCAATTGTGGCCGCCCTTTACATTTTAGAATTGATTTTGAGATTCTTTTGTCTTTCAATCTTTAATTGGTCTCTTCCCACTTTACAGGTACAGATGCTACTGGAGGTACCGTGGACTCCGCAGAGACTCAAAGAGAATCAAGCTTTGGTCCCTCCCTTTAGAATGACTTTAAACGTTAGGCAAGCCCCCTGTCTGTCCATTTTTAAAACTTGTCCTAAATCACATTTTTATTCTTTGACTTTCGCCTCAGCATGAAAATCTGCATTGCTTTAGCGTTTGATTGTGTTTACTGCTTTTATGTTTAGTTATTTTTATGTTATTCAGTGATTGTCTTTGTTTTGATATGCCAGATTTTTACTTTACGTACATTACTTTCGTATTCAGCCGTGATTGTTTTCAAGTGCTCTATAAATAAAAGTTGATAAGGCGTGGCTATAAATATGCAGGGGAGTTTGTGAGCTGACATACCTAAGATGCTGGGATCCGAGTGCAGCATCATGGGCTGTTTTTTTTTCATCTTCCCTCCTTGGTTGTCATAGAGACCAGCCTTGCCCATGTGATTGGCCTGGAACATTGACTGCAGGGCGCTAGCGTTCATACCTCGCATCGTGTCCTGTGAAAGAGACGTCAATAAAAGTAAACGAATGCAACGTGAGCCACGCGACGGCTTGCAACTCGCTTTCAGCATTCGTATTTACCTGCAGAGGGAAGTTCATGTTCAGGCCAGCCACTTCCTTTGACAGCTGAGACCATTCAGAACAAAAAGCATTTCACGTGTGGGACCAAGACAGCAAAGTCAAATTTGTCTTATGTCATCTCAGCTGCAGTTTACCTGCTGCTGCTGTCTCTGTTGGTTGCCCTTCTGTTTGGCACGTCGCTCCAGAAACTGTTTGGTGAACTCTTTGGCTTCCACTGTGTCCCCCAGGTAGGACTGGATGAAGTCCAACACTGCCAAGGGAGACTCCACCCCCTTCAGGTAGGCCACAATCGTAGCAACTGTGGCACAAGGACCAAAGCGTCGCAATCACATTGCCCTCTTCTTCTGTCCAAATAGGGACGGCAGCAAAGTTACCATCCAGAGAAGAGGAGTTGCTGGCAGAAGTGTTGAGGGTGTGCAGCATCTGCTCACACCAGGTGGTGAAGCCGTCCTGAGGCTTCATGCCCTGCAACAGCTTCAGCAGATTCTCCTCATCATCTGTGCGCTTACGACGCATCATGTACTGCTCACTGGAGGGGCCCACACACACACAAGGGCTGGAGCCAACGCGATGCAAGCGGAACGGTACGGAAATGAAAGCACCACAAGGGCAACATGCAGACCTGAGTGAAGGGCTGCTGCGACTGTTCTTTAAGCCCAAGCTACTGTTGCTGTTACCGCGCAGGCTGGCCTGGTTCTTCACAGCCTCTTCCCACATGCCGATGCTGCCACTTTTGCCCTCCATGCCTCCAGGCCCACCCCAGATGCCAACGCCGTCCCCCCACTGGCCTCCAATAGAGGAACTCCCCATTGACATGCCCGAGTGCTGCAAATCGGAAACAAAAAGAGCATTAACATTTCACACGCAGTTGTATTTTTTTTGGCCACTGGATTTCACCCCCCCCCCAAGCCCCTATTTTATTTCTGTTCATATTCTTCATGTTATTATCTGGATAATTTGGTAAAATGGTTTCACGCAACGTCCCAACCTCATTGGAATTGGGTTTTTATCGCTCTCTCCAAAATTAAAAAAACTGATCAAAACAAACTGAACCGGTATTAAAACTAATCAAAACTAACTGAACTTAAGCAACTATAGTCAGACCATAAATTTTTTTTTTTTGGTACTAAAATAAAAATGAAAAAATCCCAAACTACCACAAACCTGATGCAGACAAAAAGGAAGAAATGTATAATGGTTAATAGCGAGGCCTACCCGCTCCCTCTGCTGCTGGACTCTCTGCTGCTGATGCTGCTGCTGCTTCAGGAGTCTTTCCGTCTCCTGCTGCATCTCCAGCAAAGAGAGGGGCTTCCCCGTTTTCGAGAGCCCAGAGGAAGATGCCCCGCTCCAGCTGACGCTGCCTCCCACTGGCCCCTGCTGCTGTGGGGCCTGCTGCAGCAACTTCAGAATCAGCTCCTGTTGCCGACGACACCGAAGCTCGTTACGGCCGTCAACCGAGGCAAAACGGATTGAGGGAGGAATGGGGGGAAAAAAAACACTTCACCTGCTTGCGTCTGAAGAGCTCTTCATCCTCCCTTCTCTTTTGCTCCTCCTGTTGCCTCCTCTTCTCCTCCCTTCTCTTGCGTTGCTGCTCCTCTTCTTCCCGCTTCGCCCTGAGTTCAGCGTCTCGCCTCTCCTGCTGGAGCTGGATGGAGTACGTTACAACCGCAACATTAACTCAAGAGAGAGAGAGAGAGACAAAAAAAAAAAAAAAAAAAAACCTCGGCGAGCAGTGAAGCAATCATTTGAACGGCAAACATCAAACCTTTTGAAGCTGTTCCAGAGTTGAACCCTGAGTAGAACGATTCATTATGTCCCAAAGACTGGCTTCACCACCTATGGTACACGCAAAAAGGGCATTTTAAGCATGGCACCACTGCCATTTATGTGTATGCTTTGTTCACCCCCCCCCCCCCCCCCCACTCGTCGAAAACAGCGCACCTGACGGCTGTGAAGCTGAGGTATACATGTCCCACATGGACCCTGTATCTGGCACTGACATTGACCTATTCATCGAAGGCATCATACCCTGCTCACTGCACCTGCGTTGTACAAAGCAAAGACCGACTGAAAACGCAGTTTTTATCTTCCGAGCTCACAGAGGGCTGTCGGCACGCACCTGTTAATGAGCTGGAATAACTGCTGCTGTTGGAGCTGCTGATAAAGAGCTGCCGCCGCCAGCTCCTGCTGTTTTTTCAGACGCTCCTGGTCCAGGTTTCCCTGAGGGGGTAGTGGGGGAAAGAGCGCGGTTCGTCAGCGGCACGCCTTGGCAAACAAGACACCCAGCATCTCTAACTACAAACACGGATCAAAAGGGTCTTTTCTGCATGCACGGGCGTCCGTTAATCCTGAGAAGATGAAAATCTGTTACCGTGGCCTGTCTATCCATCTTCCCTCCCTTGTGCATCCACCCCTTCCCATCGTCTATGTTGGCTGAGCTCTGACTCACAGTCCCGGCGGGCCCCCTGCTGGGCTGCGGGCGCTGCGTCGGTGGTGGCTGTCTCACCAGCAGGGGCGGCGGGGAGGGCCCCGGGGCGAAGGGCACGCGGCCCCACATCTTGATGACGTCGCCCAGGGGTTGGAAGCCCTCGTCACAGCCCCGCTTGACCAAAAGGGTCATGGTGAAGTAGCCTGCTTGGAACCACTCGCACATCTCCACGGTAGTGAATGGACCTGGGCAGAGAGCCAGATTCTTTTGGTTCTCGTCGTCACCCACGACCGAATAAAACGCTGCGCAAATCCATGTCGAGAGGAATTACCCTGAATCTCTCCCTGTGGGTCCTTGTAGAACCACTTCATGGCGGCCTCGTGCGACAGAGGCAGAGCGGCTGCGGTGTTCCTGCTCTCCTGCTGCTGCTGCTGCTGTAGAGCTTGCGTGAAACACTCCTCTTCTAAAGATGTATCCTGCAACGATGCCACCATCTTTTCCGCCTCCTAAACACGGAAACAAAAAAAAGCTAATTTGGCGGAAGCATGAAGCTATTTACTTGTCTCAACATGATATTCTGATTATGATTACATTCATGCAATGAGAAGGAGAAGCCATTTTCATCAATTTCAGTGCGCCGCCATTTTGTCCTATAGTGCCCTCTGCTGTTGACTGAAAGTGATATCATAGTGCCATCACAACTCACCCATTTGCTGGGTTTAGTCGTGTTCAGGACTGCATGAACCCCGTCATGTTTTGTTTTGGGTTTTTTTTGCTTTTGCCCTTTCCTTTCATAATGACATGCGTATTCAGTTGCATCTATCCTTTTTGAACAAACCCATTGAAAAAAATAAAATAAATAAAAAACAAGTAGCAAAAGACCCCATTTGCAAATGAACTCATTCACTCCCAAAGACGTTTTTAAACGTCTTTTCAGACTTGGTCTAGAATTGGCTGGTACTGAATGAGTTAAGCTCTCAGATTGCTGTTTGACTGCATACAAGGAGGAACGATCCATACCTGTTGCAGGTGTTTCATGCCCTCGTCGTCCTCAGTGTCTCCTACCCCGGACGTAGGGAGGAGTGGAGCAGCAGAAGATGGCGGTGGTGGAGGCAGCACCGGGGGGGTGGCAGTATATGGGCTCACCTGGCTCTTGGATCCTACAACCAGAGTCACATTTGACATACAAATAAAAGCAATAGGCCTCAGATTTTTTTTTCCCCTCTCAATTTTAGGTCAAGGTGAACAACACGTCAGCCGTCTGGGGCGGTGCAGCCATGTGACCCAGTGAGAGCAGCTGTTTCAGTAAACAAGATATGCAATAGCTGCAGATAAACATATTGGATATCAAACCAAAATATCAACATGAGCCACTCTTGACTGCTCTCAGGTTCGATGAGTTGAGAAGAGCGTTCACAAAGGCTGCCGCGCCCTCGAAGAAAGCGCTGCATACCTTCACTTGGTGGGCTACTCTCCTTTAAAGGGTGGCTGCTGCTCAGCTGAGCCGTGTCCGCTGTTGGGCCGCTGTTGCTGGGCTGGGGCTCCAGGGATGGAGGGGCACAATGGGCAGGGGGGGAGGAGGAAGGCGCCGCTGGCTTTGCCTCCCCGTCGACTGCAGCTGATGGGGATTCCTTACTCTCTGAAGGAAGGAAAGAAAAGTGATTAACGGAGAATCAGAATAGCTCCATTGTATTGTAATGGACACGGCGCAACGAAATGGGCACAGCTCGTCCAAGAGACGGAGAGGAAAAACAATGACCAACAGGGAAATACAAAATGGGAGTACGCCAGGTCGCCTTTCATAGTGGCTTGTTTTGACAGATGAAATGATAAAAAAAACAAAGCTAGTGTAAGGACAGCGAAAAAATGGATTTGGGGAAAGGAAACAAAAATTGTAATGAATCAAACAGGCACACGTTAGTACACGACACACAGAATATGAACATATGCGAAGGTGGGGCAGGTAACACAGGCAACCGGCTGCAGCTGCACTGAATAAACTACCAAGCAACAAGGTGCAGGTAATATGTGCCGCAGATCAGCGGAAGGAATCTACTGACCCTTATCTTTGTCTCCATCACCGCCGTTTCTCTCCGTGTCGGGAGGACTCTCCTCTTCCTCTTCCTCCTCAGTGCCCTTGAACTCCAACTCTTCCTCCAGGATTGTCTCCTTGCCACCCTTCTGAGAAACGTCCACCAGAAGAAATGGGGAACTTGAAAAAAGGGATGCTCGCAGAGATCAAGACCAAAACAAACTCGTAAATGGCCTTTTGAAAATGTCTTGAAATGCACACGGCCCATCAAAACTTCACCTTCATGGGCATGAACGCGCCAGAGGAGTCAAAGGTTCCCATTCCTCCATCCTCCTCATCCATACACCACTCAGGCAGGCCGTCCCTGTCGTCCTCTGGCCCGTCGCTGCCGGCGCGCCGGCGACTACCGCCCAGGTTCTCGGGACCCCCGAAGTCAAAATCGAATTTGCGGCGGCGACTGTCACCTGGACCGCCGTGATCCCGCCAGCCTGCTGAGCGGGGACCGCCATCTGACAAGAGAACCCATGGGTGAGCGCTAACTCGAGCTTGAGTGTCATGAAGCTGTACATCAGAACTTCTTTGAACAAAGGGAGGGTGGGGGAGGGGGGGACTGAGGAGTACAGCTCAATGTAGAAAGTGTTTGTGTTGATCATACCGTCCCTGCGGGGTCCAGCAACTCTCCAACTGCTTGCCGGCTCGCCCTCCTCCCCCTCCTGCTCCTCCCGGAGGGTGCGCCAGTTATCGCTGTCAGCCCTTGTGTACTCCTTCCTCCCGGAACCCCCGGGACCTGCAGACTCCTCAAAGCCAGGGCGGCCCACCTCCCGTCGAAGCGGCTTCTCAAATCGACGCTCACCTCTGAAAATTGAAATTGAAGAATTGGGGGGGGGGGGGAGCAAAGAAATGATCAGGTTACGAAGGGGACGTTCTCGGAATTCAATCTCCTTAAAGATGTGGTAAGACAAGGAAGGGAAATGAGAACCGTAATTTCCTGTGAATACCGCTCACATATTTTTGAAAAAATATAATTATCCCTCCCCTCCCCCAAATCACATTTTATGGATGTTTGAGGGACTGGCGAGGTTCCATAGTTGGAACCTAGTTTACATTGCCAACGGTTGCCAACTTGAGGTCACATTCAATCATTAATTCAGGGCGCTAAAAAACAAGCTGACTGTTGCCAGTCGGAGCGGCTTCTCGCAGCTTGAGCGCCAAGAAAGTTTCAGCGGTTTGGGGGTAATTTGATGTCAGTGACTCTGAAAATGACATTGATTCTTCTGAATTGGCTCGAGTTTTTGAGACACTCCACATTATGGCTTCACAAATGAGCTAAAAATAGACAGATTTTGACATTGGTTCTTTTCACGTATGCCCAAACAGTATTCTTTCGTTTTTTTATGCAATATCGTAAAAGACATGCAAGTCATGTTTCTGGCGAAAATCAACCATGAATTTAGAACATTTGACAATATTCGCAGTAAACAACAAGCTTGTTTCACTTTTACTGGAGAATAAACGCATTTAACGGAAATTAACTGCAGTGTAATAAAGGATGCCAGCAAATCGGCGGACCACACATATGTGTATATATGTATTCAGAGAGAGAGAATAAAAAAACATTTTAAGGCCGGTTTGGAGGAGCGTATTATACTATGGTGGGCGGCTTATTCACGGGAGAATTCCAATCTGTGCCGACTTCCTTACCGGTCATCCCAGCTCTGGCTACGGTGCATATCTCTGGAGCTCCGACCAAAACCAACCTCGGCATCTTCAATACTTCTTTGGTAGAATCCACCTTCGCCGCGTGCCCGGCCTGTTAGCGCACAAACACACAGACATCACAGACTCAAGCATGTGTGGCTGCACAAAGCCAGGTCAATAGGAAGTGAGCTCCACCAAGATGGTGGAAATCAACACTTCAGCATTTCCCGAAAGAGCTGCCCATGCCGCCACTGGAGTTACAGCCGGAGCACATTTCTTTATTTTGGCCGTGCCATATTTGAAATCTCGTTCTCATTTTTTCCCCAAAGGAGCAATCGTACCTCTGCTGCCTCTTGCGGCGCCCCGTCCTCGCACCGCTCCGGCCGGGGCAGCTCCGCTCGCCCCCTTTCCCATGAGCCGCAGAACAGCCACACTATTCACAGACATGGAGAAGTTCCTCTGCGAGTGGGGGGGGGGGGGGGGGGGAGACCAGGGGGGCGGGGGGAAAGAATGTGAGGAATGTCAGCCAATGTAGAGGCTCACCTTGACATTGTCACTGCGGTTTGTGTTGCGAGGCTGACCTGCTCCTCCTCAGTGAGAGGCACCAGTGCCAGCGGCTGCATGGGCTCATCTTGCAGAATAGCAGCAAATTCCTTATCCTGCATGTCCTCCGGGACCTAAGATAAACAACAGCAGAGCCTTCAGAGAACACGGCGTCATCGGCCAAACGGCGGAAAGCCAACTTTGGTACTCGAAAGATGGCAAGCACATCGCACTACGCCACGCGGGAGTAAGGAATGGCGCGACCTACCTTGTTGTCTTTGATATAAAGTGCTAACATCTCCTCTCGGCCGTAGCGGTAGTCGGCCAGCTTGTACTTTGGCATGGCGGGGGAGGGAGGGGGGGACGTCACACTCCCCCCACTGGACAGTGCACGGAGCCTGGAGTTGGGACGGGCACGTAGAAAGCGTTGAGCATCAATTTGTCATTTGCGCGAGACGAGAGAAAGAGAGCTAAGCAGACTGAAAGCTCATCCTGATGGGTTTTCCTCAATACAGTGATCCCTCGGTATTTCACGTTCGTTTATCGCGGCTTCGGTGCATCGCGGATTTTTTCAAACATATTCATAAAAAAAAATATATATATATATATATATTTTTTTTTAAGTCCGCAAACGGTCCGCGAGGAGCAGCGAAAGTCAGCAAAACAACAGTGAGTCACATAGAGCAACATATACAGTACATGTGGGGTGAGGGGGGGGGGGGGGGCTGAGAAGATGCAAAGCCATGTTGATTGGCTGTGCATCTTTCTGTTTTATCAGGTGGGTTGTTACTCTTTGATCTTTAATCTGTGCCCAAGTGTTTTTTACGATGCTGCTAGCTGCGAGTGTCTGTGTGTGTGTGTGGCTGAGAGAGAGAAAGAAAGAGAGACAGAGGAGGCTTATAAGAACAAAAGCAGGTCTCTTCCATCCTTAATTGTCTCATCATCCTTAATTGACTAATCATAAACACGTCTGCTGCACGCCGTGGGATCGCTGGCCTGTGTGTGTGTGTGTGTGTGTGTGTGTGTGTGTGTGTGTGTGTGTGTGTGTGTGTGTGTGTGTGTTAGTGCCGCTCTGCTCAAGCACAGGTCTACGTGGGGCAATTTTTTTATGTATGTTAATTGGTCGCTGCTTCCCGGATTTTCGTTTATTGCGGGTGGTTTTGGTATCCATTAACCGTGATAAATGAAGGATTAGTGTATTGCAATTGCGATTTAATGGACCGTCATGTTTTTCCCGAGGTCCTCATCCCATGTACTTGTTTTTTTAACAAACACAAGCAATCTGTGCTACAATAAACAACGACAGATTAAATCGGAGGCAGGACAGGAGCGATTGTGTAACTGTGAAATTGTCATCGGAATTAGGAAAACACACTAAACAAGAAACCTTGCTGACTTTGCATTCCGTAGCAAGTCAACTGTCGCCCCCACACCGAATGAATGCACTCGGCTTCGTAATATATTAGCTTTCCAATTTGAGCTGGGGAAAAAAAAAAGCTGTTACAAGAAGGAGCAGCTTCCAAGGCCAGCAGCTGAACAATGGCTCCATTCACTTGCCTCTCAGAGGAGCGTTATTGACTCACAGGCCCACATCTAAACCATATGTACCTCTGAGAGGAGGTGGGTGTCGGGTGCTAGCGGCAGCACAGCCGAATCAGAGAAAAGCAAGAGAGCGCAAAGGCAATTGGGTGAAAACTTTCTATCCCCTCACTGGATTTAATAAAGCATCCATTTGTGTGCATAGGGCACGCTGAGGTAACTGTAATTTTTCTTACCAATTTATTCAAATCATAACGCCCTCTGCACCCTTTTTTTCCTTAAGAATAGCGAAATAAGGACCAAAGTCAGCCGCAAACAAGCGGCTGCAGATGTGCCGAGGCGAAAGAGAGAAATATTAATAATAATATATCCCCGTCTGGCCGCGTACCAGGGAACGTTCACAACTACTTAGTAATGGAGTGTGACCAAACGGCAGGCGACACCTCCCCCCATTTATCGCCGCACAAACACCCACTGGCAAGGCGGAAATGGAAGTGACGATGCCTCCGTGGCGACTTGAAATCAATCACTGATTCAACTTGAATTGTCTTTGGGATTAATAAAAGGAACCATTGGAACCACAAAAGCCCCAGTAATAATACTCTTAAACAGGGCTGCACAATAGATTGGGAGTGGGGGGGGGGGGGGGGGGTCATTGCAATAACGGTGCGTGCAATATATGTATCGCAAAGATGTGCGACTAAAAAAAAAATACATAAAGATATATATGTATATGAAAGAGAGCAAGAGACAGAGACATACGTGTGTGTGAAAATATAAACATGCATGAATAAATAAAAATTAGTATATACTGTATGTATACACACACACACACAAAATTGCATGTCATTACAAATAGTGAGATAAGAATACATTAAAACTGCTGATTTTGGCGTGTGGAAAAAAAAAAGTCTCTTTCAATCAATGTCATTCTCTTTAGGTGCATGTGAAATACCACAATAATCTTGATATCGCACTATTCAACACCCACATCGCATCTGGCATGTTCTCCCTAATAGCGTGCAACCCAACTCTGAAGCATATTGTTTGGTACGTAGGATGCTGACACTCCTTTTGTATCGAGAAACTTTTTCTTTTTTTTTTGGTGGTTGTGGTGTGCAGCGGTGTCAAAACTGCGCTGTCTGTCGCTCACCATTCTGGGCCGAAGTTGAGAGTCTCAGCAGTCATATTCCTCACGTCCACACAGATGTGAGTACCTGGGAAGCAAACGCATTCTTTAGCGTCATACGTCGTTATTGTTGACATATTTTTAAGCCGCGTGTAGAAGTGGGCGTACCCCGTCCAGAGATATAGGAGCAGGCTGGACTGAGCTGGACCAGGCTGGAGCTGGCTGGGTTAGTTAGGCTTGGGTGACGAGAAGGCTGAGTGGTGCTTAAGCTGTGGTCACACGGTGCCCCCCCCCCCAACACACCTCAAAAAATACACATCCACAAGAATAGCTGCCAGTTGTAGGTGCTTGAGGGGTACCAGGTTATCAGTCCGTGCTCGCTTCGGGAGGGCTTTGACGACAGATTGGAGAATGGAAGCTCCTGCTACTCACAGACCGCGAAGGTTGCACAACATTGAAAGAAAAAGGAACTTTGGAAATTATCAATGGAACAAAAAAGAGGAATTGCAAGTATCTCACTTGCTCCCTTGCGCTCGCTCGATCTTTTTTGTTTTGTTTTTACAGCAGTTAGATCTCACATTTAAACTCAGAACCTGAACCACTTCATCAAAAAAAAAAAAGTTAAAAAGTCACAGCCGCCTGAAAAAAAAAAAAAAAAAAGGCTGCCGGAACAGCTGCCAAGAGCAGACGCGACCCGCACTCCTCTTCTCCGTGCTCGCCCCCCTTTCCTTTCCCTTTGCTTGGTGTCTTTCTCGCTCGCTCCGACTAAAATGTGGATTGGCGGAGACGACCGTCCAGGTAACGCCTTGACTTCCTGTCCTCCTTTCCTCTGTGCCACTGGAATAGACATCAAAGAAAACAAATAACTGATGAACACACCCTGATGCATCACAATTATTTTTTTAAATATACAGCAGCGGTGTCCAATTTTTAAAACGGCGAAGTGGAAGGCAGCAGTTAATCCATCACATCACACAGGTTGGGGGAAAATACACACGAACATTTCCTTTCAAAAATAAAAAATAAAATAAAAAATAAAAGAATGGGACAGCAAACTATTTCCAGGCAAGCGCCAAAAATCAGAAACCTCAGACTTCTCTTTCAATGTTGAGAGAAATCCGCTGGGGCGCAGCTACTTCTCTTAAAAACAACGTCACAGTAACAAAAAAGCATTGAGTCGGCGCCATTGTCTTCAATTCTTGACACGTTTTTGCACACAACTTCTTTAAATCATCCATCATGTGGCGTGGTTACACAATTGTACGAGACAAGGGGATTTTTCTTAATTGCGGAGCAGTCCTGTTTTATTATCATTGTTGACATTGAGAACACACTTCACAGGACTATGCCCCCTTGAAGTGATTTATTATTGTGGTTGTATAATGTGATTGGAGTATCTCCAAACGCATTTTCTGTATTTATTAAACACTGTATGGGGAAAGTTCCCTAGCTACACTTTGGATTGGATAATAATTGGAAAGAACGAATGACCCAAAGACTGACTATCAGTTTGTGAAAAATATCAAATTGATTCTAAATTGAAATATGTCTGTTCATCAAGCTTTCAGTGCAGTGACATTACAAGAGAATGCAGTGGGGACCTACTGTAAAATCCCGTGAATAATATTCTTTAAAAATAAATAAACACTGAAGCGGGTATATAACGATGGCATAATTACAAAAAGGAAATGTTAACTGTGATTGCTTACATCAGGGGTCACCAACGTGGTCCTCATGGGCACCACACATGATCAGCCCCCTTGGCGCTGTTCCAAAAATAGCTCTAAAGTGATTAGGACATTGTGACTTTCTAGACATGTTATAGAAATTATTACTTAAAAAGGTAAACATGATCAGAGTCTGAAAATGAGTATCATCAAGTATTAATAATAACACATACTAATATTATTAAAAGGTAATTTGAGCAAATACGTTATTTTGGATGTGTATCAATTTGGTCGGACAATGAGTACACAATAAGCCACTTTCACTCTGGTTTAGATGTTTATGAGTACCTCGGGGTTGTTTAAAAAACGGCACCTAGGTGTTGTTTAAAAAAAAAGAGCAGAGAGCATGAACAGGTTTTCTCAAAAACACGACTTGGGTTTTTTTGTTGGGGGGGGCAGATGTTTAAAATAGTGATTTTACTGAGGACGACAGGGATTAGAAAATAAATTGCGAGTATTTGGGCCAATTATACACTCTCAAAAGGATGATCAAATTTGATGTTGAGTAATTAGATAATGAATTGCATTAATTGATGCAGTGACTTTGCGAGCACTAAGTTTCCACTACTGCAGAGCTCCAAGCTATTTCAACGATTTCGGGTAGCTCTCCAAGCTCGCCGTCTTTTCGATCACATTTGGATTTGATCGTGTTTGCTCTGCAAAGCACTTTGACTTCAAAACACGGCGCTTATAAACCCCGATTTCACTCCATGGTGCACCTTCAATGTGAACTGGTGGCAAAATAAACAGCAAAGACGTCGCGCTGACTCACGCAATCCACATTGTTTGGTGGTATGAAACTAGTACCGTGCCGGGTTGTTGCTTGAAAGAATAAATGGCACAGATCGAGGGGGTTGTCGCACCATGATCCAAATTGTGCGGTGTCCGCAGCTAGTAGCGTCGAAATTCGGTGTCGATGGCCGAGGCCTCGGAGGTTCAAATGACACAAGCAACTATGATGGCGGAAAGGGGGGCGGAGTGTGGGGCTCCTGCGGGCCTGCTTGCCAACGGCCAGCGCTCGCTTTCAAAGTCCACGACGAGGGCGAGAAAGCAGAAAAAGAGAGAGAGAAAGAGAAAGAGCAAGCGAAAGAGAGCGAGCAAGCTCATGGAGTCCCAAAAGTCAACCGCGGCGACGCCATGTTAGCACGGCTGCTAAAGCGAGGCAGCTAGGTCGCGATGAGGAACCAGGAGCTCCGCAAGTGCGGCTAAGCTTACCTTCACTTGTTTTCAATCGCAAGCACCAGCCAGGCTGCGTCGCCTACAGCCGATTTAATGCACGTGTCGCTCTCCGAACACTCGTCAACGCGTTCGTTCGACACGATGGTACTCCCGGGAAGCCGTGCTCCGTGGCCGATGTCGTATTTTTGTTCTTCCTTGCCTTCCTCCAACGGTCGCATCAGTGTGTGCGTGTGTGTGTTGCCTGCTAGTCTTGTTTGTGTTTCTGAAACATGGCCGTCCGTGTGATACCACGTGACTGCACACTACAGCGGCGAGCCAACCAGAGCTGGCGAAAGTACTGTACTCCAAACTCGAGTCTGTACTCAAACGCTTGCGTAAAAAAGACTATTATGAGTCAAAATGTTGGTCTTTCGTAGCCGTGCCAGACAAAAAGTTCAATGTCACGCTTGAAGGGATTAATTTCACGTTTTAATCACAGGTATACAGACTCGTTGCGCTAGCGCAGCTAACCGACGTGCCCAAGTATCTGCCATATTTGTAGGGGCGACGCATTTATGCTGCATTCGTGGAAAGTAGGAAGTCGGGTTTATTTATCCCACTCGGATTGTCCCAGTTTCAAACTCAAAGCGTTCGAGGTGAATTTATATAACAAAGATGGCCGATTCCGACAAATTGTTTGTTCTGTTTCATCACAGCACATTCTGACTTCCAGTAAATTCTCTTCCTAATTTCCTTACATGCCTCCAAATTACTTATGGCTGCGAGATGACGGCATCTTGTGTTACGTGGAGTTAACTCAATCAATGTAATAAATTAAGCAGCTTGGATAATGGATGGATAAATAAATACGAACATTTAGAATCGTACAAATTATGTTTTGCTATTCACGGTCCGTGTCTCAATGAAGGTGCGCCATTGTCAAGTGACATCGGATGGAAGCTGGTGGGTAAAGTTGGTATCCTTTTTTTTCCGACTCCGGAACTCTGACCTCCCAGTTCAGAGGGGCGTTCGAGCGCACTTCACTTGTCGGAGGTCGACTTCCTACCTTCCCCGAATGCAGCATAATTCAAGCTCCTTGTCGATTCTCAAAAGGCACCGAGTCAATAAATCGAAAATTAAAACTTTAATTGGCATCAAAATGTCTTAAATCTATATCATTCACAAAAAGGACACCGCCAATGACCTGAACCGGAAATAATAGCTTTGGTTTTGCCATACGCGGAAGTCAAACTCAAACTTGTCATGTTTGAACGTGATAACATGGCATGTTAAAGCGTGAAACTTTAATACAGTACTGAACCATGAAACTTCAGATCATCCTAGTCCTGTAGTAGCGGTTTTTGTTCAACAGAGGGGACTGTTGAACAACCACGGAATGAAGTTCAGTACAATGAGTCAATGACTTCTGCTTCAGAGATCGCACATACTGTATAGGCAACTACTGTACAATTTGCAGAATATATTGCGAAATCTGCCGTGAAAAAAAACCCCCAAGAGGCCCATTCAGCACTTTTGCTACTAGATTTACCAGCCTTTACTGAAAAAGTTCGTCCTGTAGCAACTAATTTAACTGTATGCTTCGTAAAAAGCTATTTTGCACCGACTGGATAACCGAATTAAGTAAAAACAAACAGTTGTTTGAAAAACAACTGTTGCGTTTATTTTGGGATTCAATGTAGATTATGACACTTTTCTCAATGTCAATTTTGGATTTTTAGTACCCTAAGTTTGAAAGAAACAAATGAGCTAAACAAAACTTTTATAACATACAGGTACGTTTACTTCATTGATCACGAGCCCCACACAATGTTCATTTTACGAGTTCAGGTGGGTTTTCTGCCAGTCTGAGGTAAACACAGATTATAAAAAGAAGACTGATTGAAAGACGCCAATCTTTTCCACGCTGCCCAGCCTCGCCTTTGTGCCTCTCCGCTCTCCAGCTGACCTCCATAGTAGTGGGGGTCCACGATTAGCAGGTAGCTCCCAGCGGCCCCGGTGCACACCCCCAAAACCCCTTTTGACGAGTTGTCCCTTTCCCCGCCCATCATGACAGGACATCCGCGTTTTCCAAAGTGCTGATGGAGCTCTTCTACGGCGTTCTGCTCCAGCTCTCCTCCACTTCTGACATGCACCAACCTACAGGGAACATCATAAAAATAAGAGAGCACCAGAGAGGCTTCAAATGTCCCAATCCAATCCTTAGAACCCAGAAATGAGCTCGGTTTGTCCATCATGGACACTAAGGCTTGTTGGATCTCTGGAATGCTCGGTGGAGGTTTGTTTTCGATTCGAGGTTTCACATTATATCCCAGCCAGGAAGCCATAGTCTGTATGGTGCGGTATCCACACCCCCAGCCTCTGTCATCTTGTCCATCGCAGCCGTAATGGTAGTAGTGGTAGTCCCCTTTGGAGAGGCTCGTTTGCAGAGGATCTGCAACAGGGGGCGGCAGACCAGTATGGACGTTCGTCAAAAGAGTTGAGTTCGTCATAGCATTTACATTTCCAATGGCGCTTCCACCCCAATCGATCACCATCTCGCCTGCCGAATCGAGATCGCTTTGGTCCATGTTTAAAAGTCCTGTTCTGTGTTTTGCTCTAGTCTCTAAGGAGAAGACGACTCGCTTGACATCGACTTCCTGTTTTGGTGTAACTACATTATTCTTTCGTGTGATTGCAGCGAAGTTGCGGCGGATATTAGTTCCTACCTATGACGTACAAATAGAACAAAAAAAATCACATTTTTAAAAAAGTTTACTACATGTTTGAATCTTTTTTCAGATGGACTGTTACATTGAGACTTACAAATTTGGAGATAACGAAAAAGGTAAAAAGATTGTTGACATCTCCTCCGAGTTGTTTATTTGGAGTCTGCCAACAATTTGTCTATATATTTACAAAAAGTTAGACGAGTGTGTAATCTTAGTTTACAATGTAACTGATTGTTTGAAAACTAATAATTATTGGCTATTATTCTTCTGTTTATGTCCGATATTGCCTTAAAAACATAATGTTTTTACTAAATGTTACCAAAAATGTACAACCACAGTCCTCCAACTGCAATGACTTTGAAATTAAAATAAAAAACACATTTGTTTTTAGAGCCTCTCTTGTGCAGGTGCTTGTGGCTTTCCTGGCAGTTGTCCATAGTTCCAGTAGTGGGGAGCAGTGTACCTAGAGGCCAGTGCGGAGGCCCCTCTGCACCTGAGTTCATCACCATGCATGGGTTCATGCATGAGGAACTGACTCATGGACCACCTGCCGCATTGTTTCCTGAAAGATGAGAGCATGAAAAGTCTAGTTTATATTATGACACAAATTAAGCGCAGAGTTTATACTGTTAAATAATACAATCATGCGTTTTTATCCATTTTACTGCATCTACTTATGTCCTGTTTGGAGAGGAGAGCTACCACCACCAAATGGGCACCCCTCACGGCACTGTCTCAAAGCCACTCTGATTTTTGAAAGTCTTTCTGGATGAAAAGTAAAACTGATCATTAAATGGTGTAATCCGGATAGTAAACTGTAAAATGGCCTGTTGGTTAAACTCATTCAACTCTCAGGAAGAATGAAATCAATCTGAGGTGCTACTTAGCTGTTAGGATTTACTTCATGCTGTGTAAACGTGACTGAGATGATGCATTCACAGTTGACGTATTACGTATCAAGCAGTAATTTATACAAATAATAAGTAAAAAGTACATTTTTGTTGTTATTTTGTGGCACAGGGCTGTTTTGAATTGGTCATAACAAGGATGCAAGTCAATCAGTATCATGATTGCCTTCCGCTTGGACATTAAGCTGTGTTTTGTTTGTTGTTTGGTGCTGCGGGCCAACTATGGTGATCGGAATTTTGTCATAATGTGTAAACAGGAGTTGGACCTCAGCGCCATACTTTGTCAATAGCCACTCCAGAGAAGTGACGAATACAGGCCACGGCTCGCGTGTTTATAAGAAAACTTGAGAAAGGAAAACGTGCGACATCTGACAAACTTCCACCACTAGGAAGTGCAGCTACTCTAATTTGTCTGTCGCATGGATGCCAAGGATGTTTTGGAACACTACTCAGGCGCCTCTAATTACATCATTGTTGTTGCAAAATTACAACATACTGGATCAATGTCAGCTGGTGGGTTTCCCGTAAAAACTATTGAACAAATAAATGAATAATCACATGATATCAGGTTAAGATAGGTGTCTTTTTCAAACTGGAATAAAAAACACCCCAATTTTTTTTCACTGAGCATTAAGACTATTAGACAAATGATAAGACAAATTATTATTTTTTGCTGTCGGCACCGATGTGATGAAAGCCAAGTCGAAGAATCGAAGTCAATGGTGTTAGTGACCCTCAACCTTTCGAACGCCACGGCCCGCTGGCACGTCGATGCAAATTTTGACAGATTGGCATTCAAGCAACAAAAATGGACTAATAGGAAGACGAAAAACAAGTGATTAGTGACTAGTCGACTTCAAGCTCAAGTCGAGTAGGCTGCACTATGCGTGTAACCGTGTTATAACGTGCTTCTTTTTCTGTATCATGCAAAGCATCAATGTTTTTCCAGTGACCATTAACTGTTGCACAGCTGATGATTTTTTTTTAACCGTCGCCACTGATGTGATGAAAGCCGAGTCAAAGTAGATTGGTCAATGTCATCTGTGACTCCCAAACCTTTATAGCGCCATGAACCGGTGTCACGTACAGACACATTTTGATGTACCATCATAGAAACAACCAAAATTGTTGAATAGAAAGACAAGATGATAAAAACAAGTGATTAGTGACTGGTCGACTTCAAGCTCAAGTCGACTAGGCTGCATTATATGTGTATCTGTGTTCTGATGTGTTTCTTTTTCTGTATTGTGCAAAGCATCAATGTTTTTCTAGTGACCATTAAGGGCTGCACGACTGCAGATTATTATTATTTATTTTTTTTTTACAGATGACACTAATGTGATGAAAGCCAAGTCATAGGTGATTTATCAATGGTGTCAGTGACTCCCAACCTCTGTCGCACCATGAAGCGGTGTCATGTAAAGATGCAATTTGACAGAGTGCCATTGAAACAACAAAAATTGACTAACAGTAAAACAACGTGCCCAAAACCAGTGATCAGCGATGAGTCGACTTCATGTTGGAATCGACGAGTCAGTCCAACCACGAGTGACCATGGGTTGTTCACCGCTTGTCAGGATGCATTTTGGCTTACATTGATGACACTACACAGGGGACAGCAGATGCTCACTCCACGTTTGGCAGTACTTGACCAACTCATTATTTAGGACATGACTGTATATGATAGATAGTGCGAGATTCCAAATACTGTACGGCCATATTCTGAGGGAAATCACAACGATCCTATAATGCCCCCCACCCAGTAACATTTTGTCAGTGACACGGGAGCACAGCAAGGTCACCGTATTCCTGTCACCATGGCCGCCTACAAGCCGAAACAAGGAATTCCGGCCCCCAGTCGGTGGCTCCTACCTCGGCTCCGGTGTACCTAACAGGCCCCCTCGCCACACCTCCCCTCCATTCTTTTATGTCAGCTTCCTGTCTTGTGTCGCGCCAGAGGAGTAGACCTGGCTGGCCACGAGCCCACAAAGGTGGATGAGAAATGGAGACGCACACAAACGGCGGCAATGGGCCGGACGTGGCCTCTATATGCGCTCATAAAGCCGCGAGGTTTAGCCTTGACAAACTTATATGCAACCGATGCAATGTTTGCATGCCGATGGGTCATGACGACTACGCTCCCTCGCCAGGCCTTGACTACACACACACACACACAGGCATGCAACCACGCACACACTGAACCCCCCTGGAGTCACCTTCCACCCTGAGTCCTCTGATCATGGAGCATGGCTCGCAGCACGTACCTTGTCTCGCTCTCCCCACGCTCCCATTCTGGCTCAGACAAAAGCAAACAGCGAGAGCAAACACAGCAACAATCTGTCAACATTGTCTCCTTCACTTTAACTTGGCGGCAGTTGAGCTTTCAAGCTGCGATTCATCATGTGCAGGTACACGTGCGTATAGTTCCTGGTTTGGAATTGCACCGAGACGTGATTCCTTAAATTAAACTGCGTTCGACCGAGGCCGGCAACATATTCGAAAGAGCACCTGAGTGTGAGCGGAGCGCCAATCAAACGTGAACGTCGGGGTCTTTGGCGAGGTCAACTCGTGCATTGTGGAGACCATACATAATTCCTCACTGACTCTGTGAATGAAGTGAACGGCGACAAGTAATGGTTGGCTACTTGCGTCACTGAAGCGTGTGACATTGCATGACATACAGGCATGCTCTTTCCCCTCCCCTTACGCCGCATAACAGCAATCGTAAGGGCCACACGGAGGGAACTTCCAGGAAGGATCGATGCCTTTTAATAGCTGCGCTTCCACGGGGTCACGGCGAGGATGTTTAAAATTGGCATATAGATCTGACATGTGCATTTGATTCTCATGCAATCGATCCAGCCCCGTTTAGCTTGACTGCTTCCATAACACGAATGAAGCCAACAGCCAATGACAGCCATCTCGCCTCCTGTGTGCGTCCGGGGGCCATTCGTGTCTTCATATCACAAGGAAGCCATATCATGTCTCGCCTATTTTAGAAACACTGCCCGCTCACACTCGCGAGGCCGCCGTGGACAAGATTCTCGGAATCCCTGCCTCTTCCTGAAGCGTAAAATTGGTTTTCATGGTTCAGAGTGGACTTGAGTTCTAGAAACTAAATCGCAAGGAGGCTTGAGCGCATGCGGCCTCCAATGCAGCAAACCGCAATTGAAGACTGAAGAGTCTATCTAGTGATGTGAAATAGATTTACGTTGGAACAACTTGAAAAGTTATTGATATTCACGGCGACAATTTTTGTTGACTTAGATTTGTTTTTGGTTTTGCTGTTCTGTGCTTTCTACCGTCTTTGTTACCGATTTGCTGTATACGTTAATTGCTTCATGTACAGCCCTTTGTATGCAGCGATGGCTGTTTGAAAGTGCTCTATAAATACAGTTGAGTTGAGCAAATGAAGCAAGGTGTTCGCTCCAAAACCATTTGCGGAGTTGTTTTACTTATGCCTTTAAGTTGGTGGCGGAAATGCAAGGTACAATTAGTTTTGTCAACTATCATTTTTTTGGTTGTGAAATGTGGGAAAGCTTAAAATATTTTGCTAAATTGCCCAACTGAACTTAGTTTTTTGGTTTACAGTGCACAGCTGCCCACTGCCTTGAAAAAATGTGATGAATTTACTCAATTTTATAGCTCATCAAATGGCTGAACAAAATCAATTCATCTGGATCCAAATATATGTTTAAAGTAGATGAATAGTCCATTTGAAAAATGTTACCTGGATCCAGCTGACAACCACTTGACAAAGTAAAATGAAGTCAGCTAAACAAAACCTTTTATTCAGTAGAATAATCTAGAATTAGAAAAATGTAATTAAGGTCAATACGATTTAATGTTTAAAAACACATACACACGCGCGCACACACATTTTTTGCAACCCTTGTGGACCTGGAAAAAAATTCAGAAAATCAATTTGGTACAGAAAGAAAAAAAAGTGTAACGTCAGAACTGTATTGTCTAATTTAAAGGGCAGCATGTAGAATGAACTGTCATCTCTCTATGACGCAAAGAGTCATTTGAAAAATAAATTGTGTGTGTGGGGGTGGGGGGGGGGGGGGGAATGCAAAAACACCCAGCAAATGGAAGGCACCCAAACAATGGATGGGAAGTCTCAGCACCTTGTTAGCGAGCCAGTATTTACCTTTTTGGGAGCCATTCTTTATAAACAGTGAAAGAAAGCCTTTCGTTGGGACAACAATGACAGAAAACATTTTGGGGCTGCGGTGGGATTGTCACCAAGCGGACAATACAACCGTATCCCCCTGGGCATCAATTATTTACAGACAAAATAAAAAGCATCACTTTTTAGAAACACCTACCGGATAAGCGGCGTGCATCCCCAAGACCCTCGTTCCCAATTAACGGTCCAAAGCGCGCGGACGGTGCGAGCGATGCGGACGGTGCCATGGACTTTGCCGGTGAGTTATCGAAGTGTTTTTTTTTTTTTGGCCCTTCCACGCTCTGCTGGTGGGGGAGTTGGAGGGGGAAGACGCGCGCGTCCTCGCCTTCGCAGCTCGCGCCTTTGGGAGGGCGCGGGTGGCTGCTGGGGTGGGGGTGGTGAGGCAAATAAAAAGCTTTCGCCAGAGCCGAGCGGTGATGCAAACGCGGTGTGCTGGGGGAGGGAGGGGGTCTCGTTCTCTCTCCTACGCAGGCAGACTTCCTCGCCACAGAGCTTTTTTTTTTTTTTTTTTTAATTTTGAGGGGGGGGGGGGGTTGCGACTTTGCTGGCCGCTGCAAGCTTCGTTGATGCGCATTTGCTGGCATGTTGGTGAAAGATGAGGCAGCCGTGTGCGAATGTTGCAGAACACCGGTAGAGGTAAGAGACCCGTCACGTTGTCTGATCAGGTGCTGACGAAGCATGATCCAGCATGTCTGCGCAAAGTGGGTGGGGGGGACTATTGACATTGTCGCTGATAGCTTTGGACACTCATTCGTGCTTCGAAACACCGTCCCACGCGCGCGCACACACAAAAGCAACCCAGCACAAATCTACTTCAATCCGTTTTGAATTTATGATTACGTGGTCATTTTCCTGCTCTGAAAGCTCCAGTCAAGTATAGCAGAAGGGCTGAGGGCAGACTGCGCCTGCACGCACTGCAGCACACATTCAGTTCAAATGCTGAATAGCCACAGATTCGTTCAGCTTTCTCCATGTAACCAATTGCTGGAAAGCCTAGTCCCAGAGTTGTGAAGGTCAGGTAACACGATGACTTGTGACAAGTCATTATGCTCTTTAGATGATGCCGTTCTCACAGTCAGCATATGGAACATGAATAAATCTGACAATTTCTTATTGCACATTTACCCGAAGCCATGCAGCAGTGCAAAGTTTCAATTTTGAGTTCCTCAGAATAGTTCTTTTCGGCATCTCCACAGGGAGAACAAAACGGCACTTAAGTATAACCAAGTACGTCTGGCTGATAAGGAGAAAGCTGATAAGAAGGAATTGACTCGAGGCTGTTCTTTCAATGACAATTCATAATGTGATTAAATGTCACTGTACTATATTGGTACAATTCTCTTTGGCAAAGTGGTCTACAACAAAGGAAATGATACTGGCTGTGGATACTGGAAATGGATGTAAAAGAATGCAGGTTGGGCACGGAAATGATCCAATCCATTTTGGACCTGGAGGACGGGTTAGTGGTCCATGCAGTCTAAACCATCGTGCATCGAAAGAGGCTAATTACTGCAGTGGAGAGCTGGTGGTGGAGGCTATGTGCACACACTTAAGTGCAAAGTGACATTATTCCGAAAATGCGTCAACCTCAGCACATTCCGCCGCTGCAAAGTCCATGGCATTCGACTATACTTGTGAAAAGCTGTAAAAGTGCAAACTTTTTAAGAAGCATTCATCCGACAAACAGCACTGTCAGAAATAGGGGTGCGGTTGGAGTACCTCAAGGTTCATTCATGTCCCCCCTGCACTTTTCTCGTGGGAACACCTTGGTCCCGAAACTTAAAACCTACAAATGCATGAAGAGTCAATTGCGTGTAATGTGAACACTGACTGTGCAGATTCCAGCAAAGTTATCACCTACTCGGGGGTGCAGAGGTTATCCTCGGGATTCCAGCTCGGCCAAGGTGACAGTGGCGCCGCACCAACAAGCCAGCCAACCTTGGTGAAGGAGGTCAGGAGGCAAACGCTCCTCAAAATGGCATCTCCTCCTCTTCTCACTCCCACATTTAGCCTCCTGCTACGTTGGAGTGGGTGAACCCGCAATGTCGGAACCTCACGTGCGCATCCCAACGCCTCTGGGACGCTTGCCACCGTCCGCACGGCTTGAATTTAAAATAGATTAGTTGGCAGACGTGGCTCGTCGGCCATTTAAATTCTCCCGCCACACGAGGTGATAACGCATTCCCACGTAGGCAATGGCGGAGGTGCAGAGGTCAAAGTTAATCCTCACGGGGGAGTCACACACTCGTTCTGTTTGCAAAGGAGGCTAATGATTTGCACACACCTCTGCCACTAGAGTATACGTTCGTGAAAGGGTCGACCCTCCGAATGAAATCATCAATCATTAAGACTCGGATTGGGCGCCTTCCATCTGAGTCACTGCTCAGAGATTTGCATGCCTCCAACTTGGTGGGAAAACTCCTTATCTGTCCCCAAGGCATGCCTGGATGAGACGGCATATAAAAGGCATGCCTGGATGAGTTTGAATCAAGGTCATCAGATGAAACGACACAAAACGGTCGACCTAATGATGTCTAATGACTGTCACAAAAAAAAAAGTTGTAGAGTGGAAAACATTAGCTGCTTCTCAAAGGGAATAACATCCGTAAATCTGAAAGTCCACTTGAACAGTTCAGAACTTGCATAAACCTGAATTGACCAAGAAATGTCCCGATTCAATTAGAACCGGTGTTTAAAACGGTCGTCCTCGTCACGATGTTCACATTTTGACGTCATGAGACCAAGATGACACCAAACAATGGATCAACAGTACATTGCCATTGTGATGCTTCAAACACGACCTTCTCAGACGCAAGTGGCCACTGAGCTTAGAGAGTCACAGAGTATCATCAGCAGGTTGCAAAAGCGATACAGAGAGACTGGAAGAATCACAGAAAGATGTCGAAGTGGACGTCCTTTGGTCACATCCCATGCTGATGAGCGCTACATTGTGAACAATGCCCTGAGAAACCGGATGATGAATGCCAGTCAACTCCCGGGAGGTGTGAGGCACCCAAGCGTCACGTCAGACCATTCGAAAGCGTTTACATCAGCCTGGTCCGCGCGCTAGACGGCGTACAAGGGTACCTGACCACACCGTTCGTTGGGCCCAGGCGTCATCATCTTGCATGGGCCAGGGAGTATTTATGTTGGACGAGGGACCAGTGGCCCTCAGTGCTGTTGTGCTTTTAATGGTGGCGGTGTTCCAACCAAACAATTTTGACCAAACACAAATGAATTAAAAGTCGCTGAATTTGAAAACCAAATGTGAAAATGAAATAAAAACGAACCAGGGTTTAAAAAAAAAAAAAAGGTCAAAGCTATGACCTCTTTGAAATTTCGTGTTGAATATTCTGAGGTGCAGTCAATGATTGCACTTCTGGCCACTCCAGTCAAATTGCGCCACAAGCCCGTAAAACTTCATCTGGCCTTCATCTGATGATCCTCTGTGTCGTCGCGTCCTGCGTCACACTGTGGCTGCAGTGAAAGACTGCATTCAGCTCGAGGTGCACAAGGGCCAGGCGGCGTGCCCACATGACAAGACAACAGGAGACCTGCTCTCATTTGCCAAGCACACCCGGTGAACCGGCCTTGAGTAAACACAATCATCCAGCCGCCGTGTGCATTGTGCGTGCGAGTTCTTTTAGCATCAGCGCAAACAGCGAGAGATGAACGACCCCAGCTCAGGCTGAACAATTGATTCAATTCAAATTCGACATCAAGGGGGCCTTGAAAAAATTATCTCACATTAAACTGAAACTACAAAATGTGGGGATGGGACGGGGGGGGGGGGGGGGGGATTGTTGGAATTTTCATGAGGGAAAATTTGCTAGGGCGGTATAAAACAGATGTTTGACTGCAATGTCACAAGTCCTCTCAGCTCATCAATGCGGCACTAATAAGTACCTTTCTTTGCAGAGGATGAATAATGTATGTCTGTGACGAGTGCACTGTTATATTGACACTCTACACCAGGGATGTCAAACCAATTTTTTGTCACAGGCCACATTGTAATTACTGTTTCCCTTGAGGCGACATTAGGACTGTGAAACCGTATTAAAAAAACTCAAGAGTAATGGTTTATTCAACTAGAGTATTGTCTAAGATAGTGTAATGAGAGGTTTGGTAACAAGAAAATGCGTACAACGTCTGTTATTTATTAAATATGCACATTTTAAATTTTGGTACAGATTTCAGCGAGCATCATGAAAGTTGGCATGTTTGATTTGCTTCCGCGGGCCACATAAAATGATGTGGCGGGCCAGATCTGGCCCCCGGGCCTTGACTTTGACACCAGTGATCTACACGTCGCGACACTGTGGGTGTCTTTGATCAGTTATGAATGGGCAATAGCATTGGAACCAGCAGACTAAAAAGCCACATCTGGCTTGTGTGTTCTCTTTAGTTTATGTTTCGTTTGAGAGTAAACATACTCGCTACCTCGAGTTAAGTCAAAGGAAAAATAAAAACAGAGCAATGATGTCAGAATCCTAATTCGGGTCACTGGTATTGTGACGAACAGCCGTCGAAACCAAAACAGCAAATCGCATCAGAATCATCTTAACGGAGCGACTTGTTCCAGGACTACTTGCCTTGCTGTTGATGGTGTTGGAGTGGACCTGCCCAAGCCTGCCATCCCCGCTGGGGCCCATCTGCGACCTGAGGGTGCTGAACCATTTCATCAAAGAAGCGCAAGACGCCGAAGTCGCCATGGTGAGCCCGCGGGGATCGTGATACGGCAAACGCTTCACGGCCACGCCATTTCGTCACTCCTTCTCTTGTTTCCTTAGAAGTCATGCCGGAATGGATGCAGCCTGTCTCAGTCCGTCAGCATTCCCCAAACCAGAGTAGACTTTAACGTCTGGGAGAGGAAAAATGTGAGACGTCCACCGACATTCTTGCTGCGAGATCCTGACGGTAGCTTACCTGTACTTAGCGCGTAACTTGTGTTTTGAGCAGGCCATGGAGAAAGCCCAGGAAGTGCAGTGCGGACTGTGGCTTCTGCAGCAGGCCCTCGGCGTGCTGCGCAGCTCGGTCACCAACGCGGCGCTGCACGGCCACATTGACAACTCGGTGAAGAACGTGCGCAACATCAACGGCGTGCTGCGCAGCCTCAACATTCCGGTGAGTCGGGACGCCCGCGCTCCTTCGACGCACTGTTAAGGTTATATTATTGTTAGGGTTGAATAGTATTTATCCTCTGCAAAGAATGACCAATGAAAAAAAACATTTTTTTGTTGATAAAATAAAATCAGAAATGCTTTACAAAAACGAATTGAAACTACATCTTATGTTCATTACAGGAACTAAAGCTAATATTAAAGTGAAACTGTCCTTCATTTTCATCTTTCTCAATTAATACTGTATTATACGTGAGCTTTAGGGTTCATCTCAAATGTCTTTATTTCTCTATTGCTGTACGCCCGTACAGAACTAGGAAGGTCAATCAGTCGTATAAGAACCACAGTTTACTTTCCTTTGTTAGACAATACTTAGTGAATTTATGTTTATCTAGCACTCAACAAATATTCCAAATCTTAAAAAAAAAAAAAAATAATAATAATTACTAAAACAAATCAAAGCTAAACTAAAACGAAGCATTTTCAAAACACCTAAAAGTGACAAACCCACTATAAAAACGATTTAAAACCAACCAAATTTAAAAGATGAAAGTGAAACTAAAATTTAAAAAAAACTACCTGGAAGGTAACTCAATGTGCTTCGCATAATTCAAAGCACAACTGTAAACATATTTACAAACAAAAGAGTTTAAGACATTTAAAAGCAAAATAAAGGAATGAAAAGTAGCTCTCTAAAATGACTTAACGAAGGTACAGTGCAAGAACATGATTTTGGAAAACAGAATTTTAAAAATCCTTTGAAAGACCTGAATAGTAGATATGGAGGGTAGCGAGGGGGCATATTTTTTAACCTGGATTTAAAGCAGTTACCCCCCCCCCCCCCCGAGGCTGACTTCACTTCTGTTCGAAGCTTATTCCATTTGCGTGCAGCATCACAGCTAAACGCTGCTTGACCGTGTTTGCTTTGAACAGTCATTTATAGATGACATTTTATGAAGGACCTTGCTTGAGTGAGGGTATGAGTGTTCTCTCAAATCCATCATGTTGGTGAGCCCTGATCTAAATATTCCTGGTCCAAATAGGGATCGGAGAGATCAATGTGCAGTGACCTTTCCTTTTTTTTTTTTTTTGCCAAACAGTGATCTTTTTTTGTGCATCAAAACAAGAGCCAAATTGTTCTCCTTTTTGATGAAATTAGTCTCTGGGCACTGGAACACATGCCGCTCTTCAAACACGCCTCCGTTTGCCTCATAGCAGTTTCATTGTCGATGCCAGGCTCTAGAAACAGGGCTTTAAGTTACGTAAATGTCATCAAATCTATAGGGTTATTTTTTTGGTCCTTCTTCATCTGAGTCATTTTGGACTACCGTGAGCTTTGTGGGAAAAGTTTGGACCAGGCGTAACTGCGCCCCAGGGAACAAACAAAACAAGGTCCTTGGAGGCCTGTTGGACAGGGTAGAAGAAGCTCGACAAACACCAAACACGGAGTGGTATCGACACCAGTAACTTTGGACCTGAAAAATGCTCCAGAATTCCCCCAGACATCTTCCCAGAAAATTTTTGCGACATGTGGCCCACAGGTGCTCTCCAGGGGCGGACAAAAGAATCATAGTTCAGTTGTATTTCACTTTGAAGTACACCCACATTTGCTTTGAACCTCTTTCACAAGTGCTTCCTTTTGAAGATGTATTCACGCGTGTGACAATTCCATCTTTATGGCAGGAATGCACGCTTCCGGCGAGCCTGGAGAGCACATGGCGGGCGTCCACGGCGGCCGACTTGCTCCAAGTGCACGTCAACTTCCTGCGAGGCAAAGTGCGCCTCCTTCTCACGGACGCGCAGGTCTGCCAGCAAGACATGAGCTGATTGCCCCACTCCAAGCTTCTGCCGCTTTATCCTGCCGAGGCGAGAGAAAGGCCTCCCCTTCTGATGACCTACTTGCTAGCTGCTAGAAGTGGTGTGGAATTGAGGAGACAAAAAACAAAGCACAAAGCCACAACCATCCTTTTTTTTTTTTTACACTAAGCAAAGTGAGGGCAAAGAACGGTCACAGCTGGAGAGAACGGCACCTTGAAATGTCCTCGCGGACATACGCAAAGAAGCGCGGCTCTTGCACTTTTTGTGTATGTGCCAGTTAAGACTGCACATGGGTGTATTTGTCTCTTGCCTGACAGTTTAACCTTTTGAAATACGGAACGGGATCCGGTGAATAATTGATGACCTACAAAAAAAATACGTGAATGAGGCCTTGACACACACTTTCTGTTTGGTGTTTGTTTATTTGTACACAGTGACCAGGTGGCATATTTTTTTATAAAAATTGCATAATGACTATTTATACAGATTTTCTACTTTTGAGCTTTGTATTTGTCAGTGTTCATCTTGGGCGTGGCTAACAGATGTTTGGAAAAGCCACCGTTTGCTTTGAGTCATCCTGTTCTCCCCCCCCCCCCCCCCACCCCCAAAAAAGGATGCAGTGAATGGGGCAGCCAGAGTTCAATCAGGAGTACATGAGAACTGTGAAGCTGCTCCGTCACTATCTGTCCGGCAAACAGTCAAGCAGAGCCTGCACAGTGATAGCCTGCTAAAAGAAACAAAAACATCCTGCAAACTAACCACGTCTTTGAAGAGCAGGAAAGCGGTCTGTCCCCTGAATCTGCGTCATTTGGACAAAATGGAAGTTCAGCTATTCCAAACTCGTTCACTTTTCTTCCTTGTTGTTTTCCTCTTTTTTATTTTTATTTTTGTTACTTGTTGCGCAAGTGCAAGATGCTTTTTGAGGATGTTTGCACATGTTCTCCTTTCCTGTTTTCACATTACCAGTCCAATCACTGTAAAAGTTGCTATTTATGTACAAAATGTTATTCTTGGATAAAGAAATGATAGAAACAAGTGGTCTGTCTTCGTTTTTCCTTGTTTGCAAATAAACAAATGTGATCTGAGGACAAACTGCCGATTCCAAATTGACACAAGTGTATTGAATTCACTTGGAAAAAAATAACCATCCATCCATTTTCCACCGCTTACCCGGGGTCGGGTCGCGGGGGCAGCAGCTTTTGGAGGGAAGCCCAGACTTCCCTCTCCCCAGCCACTTCTTCGAGCTCTTCCTGGCGGATCCTGAGGCGTCCAGGAGGCATCCGAATCAGATGCCCGAGCCACCTCATCTGGCTCCTCTCGATGTGGAGGAGAAGCGGCTCTACTCTGAGCCCCTCTCGGGTGACCGAGCTTCTCACCTTATCTCTAAGGGCGAGCCCGGACACCCTGAGGAGAAAACTCATTTCGGCCGCTTGTATCCGGGATCTCGTTCTTTCGGTCACGACCCACAGCTCGTGACCATAGATGAGGTTTGGGACGTAGATCGACCGGTAAATTGAGAGCTTCGCCCTTTCGCTCAGATCCTTCTTTACCACGACAGACCGATACAACGTCTGCATCACAGCAGACGCTGCACTGATCCGCCTGTCGATCTCTCGCTCCCTTCTGCCCTCACTCGTGAAAGGGAAAAAAATATAAAATTTTAAAGGGCTTTTTTAAAAATTAAATTTGTTTTTCTGAATATTGTTTTTGGTTTTCACAATTATTGTTTTCATTAAAAAATCATTTTTTGGGGGGGGAGGTTGGTTTTTCTATTTAATTTTTTTTATGACAGAAAAAAAATCAATAAAACAAAAAGTTACTCAGAAAAAAATAACTTAAGTGGATGTACGTTTCCGTAAGTGCACTGAAGTGAGGATAAGGAATATGATGCACAAATTGCCTGCTGTTTTCCAGCTATTTTTATTTGTAGATTGCAAACACAAGACTTCCACTGGCAAATGTTTGGGACGCTAGAAGAAAACAAAAGGTACCGCTGAAGCTTATTAACTACTGACACCCTACTGACATTCAATACAACAACACAACTTGCAAAGTAAACATTACTGTACATTAGCGATGTGAACAATACTTGGTGCATATGGAAAGCAATTTTTGCACAAAATGGCATGCAAAACTAAAGAAGCATGTTCCTAACACACTATGAAAAAAATACTTCAGTCTCACATGTTAACTTTGCTTAAAGAGACACAAAAAGACCCACTAACCTGAACCGGAATAGCTTTGTTTTGTTTTGCTGAAGACAGAAATCAAAACCAGTTACTAGTCAAAATTTAGCGTGACATTTAACATTTTTCCCCATCAGTACGCCTCTGTACAAAACTCAGTCCTCCAAATAAATTACACGTTTGACACACACGCATGCAACTGAAGAGAAGTTGCTCTGGCTGCTTCTTGCTGCCTTCACTGAGGGTCGGGGTAGAAAACCTTGATATGGATGGCCGAGTTGTTACGCGTTCGCGTCAGGGGCTCGGCGACCTCGTCCGGGTCCTCGGGTTCCAGGTCGTCCACCAGCTCCACCGTGGAGGTATTGGCGGCCAGCTGCAACGCCCCCTGGCTGCTGGCCTGCAGCTGCAGCGCGATGTTGATGGCCCGATTGATGGCCAGGCCCAGGCCGTGCACGCAGATCTCCCGGTGGCCGCTACCGCCGTCCAACAGCTTCTGGCAGCGGGCGAGCTGCGCCCGAAAGTCCGTCTTCATGTTGACGTACACGTCGTTGCGCCTCTTGGGGAGCTTGCGGGGCAGTCTTTTCCGAAGGGTGTACTCCACCGGGTCGATGTCGATGGCGCAGGGACTGTCGGAGGGTTGCACGGGGGCGACCGCGTGGAGGGACGACATCCCCGGATTGCGAGGCTCGCTCATATCACACCGAAAAGCTGCATCGGGAGGAAAATTGTATCACCTCTGCCTAAAAATGGCTGCGGTTTACTTCACTATGACACATTGCAGCACTGAACGCGAAATAAGATAAGAAACCCTTTATTAGTCTCGCAATGGAGAAATTCCTAATTCAGAGCAGCAAAGTTATGAAAGGAAGAAGTAGAACAACAAAATATAGGAGCTGCTGGAAAGGCAGCCACTCTCGCGGCGCCATTTTGAAGTCAAAATAACAAAAATAATACAACACAACACATAGGACACAGACAGTCGTGCAATCTTCACCACTTTTCTGCATACACTTTGTTGTCTGAAGCAGTTATAGATGAAAGAGGAGAGGATCAAAGTGTCCTTTCACCAGTGGATCAGAGACGTCATGCTGAAAATGTGCACACGTCTGCTACAAGCTAAGTTTTGAAAGCAAACACGGAGCTGTAGAGGGACGCAAAATCGGCTAATAAATGCGTTTTCTTCTTCTCGACCAATCACGTCATATTAAATCAAAGTCTCCTTGCAGTATTTCTTACCTGCGGCTGATAATTGGGGAAAAGATTCGCTTTTTCTCGTCGATTAGCACAGTAACATCTTAGCACAAGCGGTTCAAGTCGTCACCGTGACCCGGATGTAGAATAAAACAGGAAGGGGGACGCATCGCCCGGCGTAAATAAATGTCTGGGGTTTTTTTCTTGCTTTTCAACCAGCAAATGAACATTAAATTATCGCTGTGCTTCTGTATTTCTTATCAGTGGCAGTGTCTTTCGTTGTCGCTCAGTCGGAGTGGCATCTTAACACAAGCTGACTGGCCGTGAACCGGAAATACAATAGAATAATAAAATATGTATTCTTCAATAAAAACCACGTCTTATTAACCACTGAAAATGAAAACTAACGGAATTAACAATAACGCAATGTGGTAAAAACATGAAAAGTTCAACGCAAGTGATAAAAAAAAACCGAAGTGAAAGAGAAGCACATTCATGCCACAAAACGTGTGGACCTATCAGGCGTTAAGTTGTGTTGGGTTGATTGGCATCCTCCTCTATATACTCTTCAAAAAAATGAACACAAATCGTAAAACATTTTTTAAAGAAACTACGCGTCTGGTTATGGGCTAAACGACGGGGTCTGCCGCCACCTTGCGGTCAATGATCTGTCACACTGAATAGGAAGCGATTGTGTTGGTTTTTTTCCCAAATATGTATGCTGAAAGGTCATTTTCAGACGGGGGGTTGGGGGATTTTCCCCAGTACATTGATATTGATAGACCCGTGCACTTTAAAATGTTTATTATCGGTAATGTTATTGAATAGCAGCTTCAATAAAGATGCCCGGTGCACACACTGGCTATGAATGTCTTTAATGTTCCCAGATCAGTAATCACAGCATACAGTGGATCATAACTTCAAAAGTAAACAGAAAGATCACCTTAATAATTTTTCTCTACTCTTTTAGCACCTTTTTTTCCTCCAAAATTCCCCTCTGGAACAAATTTCTTCTCAAGTCTTGGGTTACCAATTAGAAAAAAAAACAGAAAAAAAGGAGACAACAGGTGCAACCTTGCGTTGGAATCCAAGCACGAAGTTCATGCCATCTGTGTGGTTGCTATTGTGTGCTTGCATGTGCCATTGACTTCAAACAAATGACCGTGTTTGACTCCTCCCTTCAGAATAAACATAACAGGCAACACAGTGTGCGGACAGTATCGTAATAACTGTAAGATCTTATTTTTGTGTGTGTGCGAGGCATCTTATGGTGTCAAAGCCCTCATGTCAGACCCACATTGAAGTGGCTTCATGTAAACATGATTACATGTGAAGTGAGCTAATCGAGGGCCTCGTTTCACCATGGATCAATGGCGGCTTCCCTTCACCTCCCATTTTGTGGCGCACAAAAGCATGGCTAACTTTGACTTTAACATCTATGCAGAACTCAGCTCGTCAGGTATGCTTAAATAACAAGGTGTACTTTTAAAGTGAAAGAATGAGAATATTATGTCAGTGGCAATTATATTTCTGGCACAAAATGAGATTATTCTGATTTATTTTTTTGTAATTCAGAGTAGCATTTATTTGAAAACCAGCGTGATGTATTTCTGCTACAGTGTCTCATTGCTACAAAATGTCCACAGTCGTAAGTGCGATACGGACAAGACAAAAACAAAATTAGCACAGCCGCCCTTTCTTTGCAAACTGCACCTGTTGTCATAAGTCGTCACAAAATTTGGGCATTTTGTTTACCCCCCCCCCCCAAAAAAGGAAAATGAAAAACTATCAAGAAACTTAATATTTACAAATATTTTATCTGGTTGATTCTTATACTTAAAAATGTACACTTTTGATTTGTTTGCACGTTGGTGTGTGTCTGTGGAAGTCCTTCAGCCATCTCGCATCCTCGTTACGCACTGCAAGTCATCTTCCAGTGGCAGTTTATAAAATAGACAAGAAAGAAGAACAGCCTAGCGTGGCGTGCTTGCGGTATTCTGCTTCAGGTGGTGTCACGGTCCCTTCACCTCATGACCCCCACCCGCCACTCACTGACTTTGACCTCACAATGGGGTACAAAAGCGTGGATCGGGCATCCTCCAAAGGACAGAAATGCAAAAGTGTCATCTTGGCAAACAGAGAAGATACAAAGCTGGCCATGCCTCGAAATGTCAGCTCAATGTGTCCCCTTTATGATTTAAGGCTTTCTGCAAAGTCTCTTTTTTTCCTCCATCATCGGCTCTGCAGAGCTCCACCACAAAGGCTCTTTTTTTTCTTTTTGTCTAATACATTGTGCAGGTGTGTCTCTTTGCAAAACTCTCAGATTGAGCGCTCAGTGAGGCGATGGCCTCCGGCACCTTTGCCCCCTCACTTGGATCGGAATACAACAAAGAAAAAAAAACAAAGAAACAGGCTAAGAGCTAGCACACAAGCAACATAATCGTGGACAGCTTAACATGTTGCTGTTTTGGGGGTCCCACGTACCGTAACTCTCCGCAGGTCAACCCGCCTGTGTGCTTAGAGTAGCCATTTCAGGTCTTACTTTACCTTTGAATGACAGGATTAGAAATAGAAGAGTCGAATTATCATGAAAAGAGACACACACGCACGCACACGATGATATGACGCACACTCTTTGCGTTGAACCTAGCACACTTGAAGCAAACCATGGACGTGCGGGATCGAAAAATGAGACGCAAGTACAGCTTTTGGTAACTTGTGAAAGCGCTGCGCAGATGGCCAGAAAGCAGAAGCTTGCTGTCGCTGGCGTCACTACAACAGAAGGTTGCCCAAATATCCACATGGGAGATGAGTGAGATGAAGATCGCGCTCGCGTGTTGTCTTTTGTTTTTTTCTTTTTTTCCTGAACTGATGCAGGGAGGTGAAGCGCTTTTGTCGGATTGGGGAAAATGTGTGACAGCAGTGCCCCCCCCCGAACCCCCAATGAGCCTCCTTTGAAAAGAATTCATGCATCGATCCCAAACCGCAAAATACCCAATTATATAGACTTTCTCCTTTGTACACATATACAACTATATATTTTTAGATATACTTTCTCTATAACTATATTTTCAACGAAACAAACTGCTGTTGCACATTAAAAAAAAACAACAACAACAACTGAACAAGAGACAAGCAGTGAAAGAAATGAAAAGCACAATCAAGGGCCACTTTGGCACTTTGTCATGAGAACACATTTGTTAGTGGACAATAAATATTGTCTTTTCTTGAACTTTTTTTTTTTTTTGCCCATCATGAGAATGCAAACATCGAACTTGGCACCGAGAATGCTGGTTGAATGAAAGTATAAGATAGAAGATACTTTTCAGAGCCGACTCCCCCTCCCTTTACAAACACTGGAAAACGGGCGAGGGAAAAAGCAGGCTTCGGAGACAGATGTAGAAAAGAGAATGACACAGAAGGGGAATGAAACAGTAGGCGACACCACTATAATTGGACTAATTAAAGACAAACAAAAGGCGAGAGTTCCCCTTCAAGAAATGGCAAGGGGCTGCTCGGAAAAAACAAAACAAAAAACATCCCAGCACTTTTGAGAAGAGCTGTTTCTCTCAAAACGCACAGTTTGGTTGCTATGCCGACTCTTCTCTTGAGCTTGGCCGCACAATATGGAAGTGGTGGAGATGTTCTCAGAGAGTCACCGAGAACCACTGATTCCAGAGGTCGCCCTTGCAGGTTGTCAGAAGCACAACCGGTGTTCCTGGTTCTTAGATGGTGCTGCTAGTGTTGGCTCAGCCCCAACTATACTCGGGTGGTGGAGTGGGGGTGGGGCAGAGTGTTGTTGTGGCCGGTGGTGGGGAAGGTATTGAAGGCATGAAGGGGCTGCATGCTCGTGATGGTGCTGGGGATCATGGTGATGGTGTTGGGCGTCATCAGGGGCACGTCATCCGGGGCTCGGCGCAGCGCCAGCGTGTAGTCGGGCGGGCAGGCGGGCCGCAGGATGTCATGGGGCCGCAGGGGCTCCATGTCGTGGTGAGCGTCGTGCTCGGAATGCTTCATCTGCAGGGACATGATCTCCTCCTCCTGGCTGTGCGCCAGGTCATTGGCGGGGCCGCCCCGCTGGGGAGAGAGCCGGTGGCGACGCATCTCGTGCCTCTTGTCACGCTTGTAGTAGAGGGCGGCGAAGGCCAGGATGTTGAGAAAGAGGAGGGACGCCCCCACGGCCACCGTCACGCTCAGCTCCGTGGAGTAGTCGCGGGTGTCGCCGGGGAAAAGGACGGGAGGCGGACGCTCCGAACCGTCGGGCTCCGGGTCATACGAGAAGGTAGGGTAGGGGCGATGGGTGGTGCGCGGGCCTGTAGTTCTGGTTCTGGGGGTGCCGGGGCCCGGGCCGGGACCGGGGGGTGAGCGAGTGGTGGTTGAAAAGAGCTCATCGTGCAGATTGTGGAGATGGGGGACCAACTCCAACCAGAAGGCCACCTTGTTGGCCCTGTAGTTGTCTCTGACGCGAGGTTTCAAGCCAATGTGGAGGTACTGCTTGTCCTTGGAGTTGAACTTGGTCCAGATGACTTCTTCAAAGCGATTGGGCTTGGTGTGGATGAATTTGGTGTCCTGGGGGACTGGCAAGTTGGGATCCCTGGCGGAGGACCAATGAGACAATGTCAAGGTCACGTCACTGAACATCAGTAAATATGCCAAAAACCAAGGTTGACCCTTAGGGGCTCTCCATTGTACAATCTAAAGTAGGTACAGTGAAACTCCTTTACAACGAAATCATGTTTGCAGCAAGAAATTTTTCACAACAGGGGTTTTTTCACTGTAGCAAATTTGATCTCAGATATAAACACACATACACACACACACACACACACACACACATACACACGGACAAACGTATGTGTACTCTTTATTTTTATTCCAATAGTGCATAAGTATGAGCATACACTTATTTGACACTTCATAATAGTCAGTATAGAAATAAAAAAAGGGAAAGAAATTGCGAAATTTACGATCAGCATTCACTTTCACCTTCATCAATTTCTTGGAAAATGTATTTTATTTTGCTTCCTCTGTCTTTCATTTTGATCACTTTTACCCTCTTCTGGCGTCAGAGCTCTTATCTTAGCGGCTTGACATCCAAAGGTCTGTTTTGTAGCCATTTTAGCAATGCAACGTTCTTGCTGCGTCTGAAACTAACAATAACAAATACTTCCTGGACTACAGTGTATGTGTAAACCAGTGTGGTGGTTGCTGTTGCCGTTTCCGAACGAAGCAGTAGAGGTCGCTGTTGGATTAGACTTCGTTGTAGTGAATCTCGTCGCGAGGCAAGAGCAGAAAAAAAGATTTCGTATAAAGCAACAGGGGGTTTTTTTCGTTGTATGGGGGGCAGGAGAGTGGGAATGGTGTTAATGCATGAAGATTTTTTCACATTAGGGGGTATTTTCGCCCATGTAGGTTTCGTTGTAGAGGAGTTTCAGTGAATCGGAACGTGAAAACCAACAATGCTCACCCGGTCTTGGCAAAGTTGGTCCAGTAGGTCATGACGACAGCGCTGAGCATCACATCATTCTTGGAGAAGTTGCACGGGAACAAGTCCGTGGCACCGATCATGGGCACCCCGAAAACATACGGTATCTCGTCTCCGTGGGCGGCGTCGGCCCACTCGGGCCGCGTCTCCGTCTGGCAGTGGTGGTAGAAAGTGTAAAAGTAAACGGGCGACTGGAACTCGGCGTGGAGCTTGGCGGTGGCCACCGCCGGCGCCACCCACTGGTGGTCTGTAAACAGCGCCAGCAAGGTCTTGCGCCGCATGTCGCCGTTGTCCCTGTCTGCCCAGTCTGTGTACATGAACTTAATGGTCTCCCTCAGGATGTCTTTGCCTGGAGGAGGAAAGAGAAACTGTGATCAATCATCAGTAAAGCTCGTTGTCAGAGCCCCACTGACACGAATGTGACAGAGATGCACTCAAGGCCAAAAGGTCGAACGGGTCTCTAAAGGAGTGACAGGCAGGGCAAGCGCACTCTCCATCTGGGTTTTTTTTTTTTTTTTGATGGAGGCTTGCTATGTCGGCAGTTGGATTCTGCTCGAAAAGACGGCGCTGTGATTTGAAGATTCCACACTCTGGGATGGCGGGAGACGGCAAAAGCACCCGCAGAGCCTCAAAGCATGGACCTACCATGGTGACAGATCATCCTCATGACGGGGGATCTCCTTTGTATGCCAGACCACTTTATTTGCTTCAGACACTTGAGTGGCTTTCGTCGCTCATCTTTTCCCCTCCCAATGTTGAAATGATCGCTGTTATTTTGTTGGGAATAAAAGCTCTTGGTTGCCGAGTGGTTAGCGCGTCGACCTCACAGTGCAGAGGTTGTGGGTTCGAGCCTGGATCCGGCCTTCCTGTGTGGAGTTTTCATGTTCTCCCCGTGCCAGCGTGGGTTTTCTCAGGGTACTCTGGTTTCCTCCCACATTCCAAAAATATGCACGGCAGGCTGATTGAAGGCTCTAAATTGTCCCTAGGGTTTGAGTGTGAGCGCGGATGGTTGTTCGTCTCTGTGTGTCCCGCGATTAGCTGGCAACCGGTTCAGGGTGTCCCCCGCCTACTACCCGAATCGGCTCCGGCACCCCCTGCGACCTTTGTGAGGAAAAAGCGGATTGGAAAATGGATGGATGGATAAAATTTCTTACCCTCGGGGTATCCATAGAGGTTATCAACAAAGTTGGAGATGGTATAGTCAAATGCCGCCGCTGAGATGCCGTCATTGTCCTCGCTATCGTCGACAAACTTCAGCCCCTCTCCTTGATTGACGCCAATCAGCATGTCGTAGTTCAGGAACTCCCCCTTGAGGCCGTGAGCAGGAAGGAAACGATCAGTGCCGGACATCGCAAGGCTCATGCAAAATATCTTCATTACCTGCTGCATGAGGATCTCGGGATCGTCAGGCACCACGTCTCCGTCGACCACGGGGCCGAAGGCGATGTGGTAGCGAGCCGGCTGAATGTCCTGGTCCACGAGCTCCCTGAAGTTCTTGCGCCTCAGGCAGTCCACCAGGTCAGCCGTCTCGGTGTATGTGCAGCCCACCTTGCGAGCCAGGATCTTGGTGTACTTCAGGGGCTGGTAGTTGACAGACCAGCTGGAGATGGCCGTTCCACTTTGGGCAATGGCCCTGTGGAAGAGGCCTGGAAAGAAAAGGAGACCCTAAATGTTGTCGATTTCACGAGCATATGGAGTGGAATCATCTGCTCATTTGCATTTAAAATATTCTCCAAAGCTGGCGGATGAAGCCTCACATGCGGTATAATGTAAGGGATGCTAATGAGAGGGTTTGGAATGAACTGTCAGACTGCGGTGGTCTCCCTCGTCTTCCTTAAGTCTGTCTGACTCAAGTTCTGTCACTCCGACTGCCCAAGTGGCTCGTTAGGGGGCTGCCCGCATCACTCGTTTTTCGAAACACTTTTTTTTTTCTTCATCTCGCCGCCTCGCTGCGTCGGAGTACCGGCCGCTAAATTATTAAGCCCGGCTGCAGAGCCCCCCGTTTCCCTTAGAAATCAATTACCGTACACTGAGAGAGAAGTATGGCGGCAGAAGGAGAAGGCAGCTTTTCTTCAAAAACATTTTTTTTGGTTTTTTTTTGTGACTCGCCTTCCTCCATTTAGCTGCCATGATCACGCCGGTTTAACCACGACTGTTTTTATTCCAACACCCCTCACTCATTCTCCCTCCAGTGATTCACAACAGTTTTGAGAGCATGATGGCGGATGGTAGACGGACTCCTTACCTGCGGCTCTGGCGGAGAAAACTGGGGAGTGACAGACACATAGCATCGAAAGGGGCCGATGCTGGAGATGGAGACGAGGACGATGGCAGCGATGACGTGATGACAATGAAGACAACATTTTTTAGGGGGGGGGGGGTGTTTGTTTTCAGGGAAGGAGGCAGCAAAAGGAGACAATGGGTTAAGACATGTTAGCATTCGATGGCTGCTGAAGGGGGCTACTCTGATGAATCAACATTTGAGGACAAGTCTTGCAATCCAGTCCAGTGATTCCCAAGCAGTGTGTCATGACACATTTAATCTAAATGATTCACTACAAACAATGTACCTGTGATCATCTATCTATGCCGGTGAGGTGTTGTGACAGGCAGATCAATAAAAATGCTCTTCCATTACCTGTTGCCATTCAGACAAAGGAATGACGGGCTTGCGTTCAACTCAACAGGCTCCAACTTGATCATTATTTTAGACAGTTCTTTTCTGTTTTTGGCGGTGTGCCATGAGATTTTTTTAGAATGTAAAATATGTGCCTTTAGGGTTGGGAAAAACTGCTAGTCGGTGTGCATTCAGCTGTCTCGTCAAGTAATCGGCAGCAGTGGTGCCTTCGGATATGAGTTTAGTGTTATTGTGAATTCCACTTGACTTCTAGACAGCCCAGCCTGGCAGGGCATGGCTTCACTGAGAGGTCTCAACACCTCCTTCTGATCATCAGTATGACACTAGTAGTGGCGGTTCTACGCAGAGGATGAAGAATACTAGTTATTTTTATACAATGCATGTTCATACAGCAATTTGCTTAGCACTGCACAAAGGCAGGAAGAAGATCAGCATCAGCTGGGAAAATGAGTCTTCCAGAAACTAGTTTAAGATAAGATAAGATAAGATAAGAAAACCTTTATTAGTCTCACAATGGAGAAATTCCCAATTCACAGCAGCAAAGTTACGAAAGGGAAAGAAGTAGAACACGTTTAATGAATTTAGTGGGATTTTGTACAAAAAAGTACCGTATTTTCCGCACAATGAGGCGTTTTGGAATATAACCTTCAATGAATGTTTTACAGTGTGCCTTATAGTGCGGAAAATAGGGTCATGCCATAATTAGTTAGTAGGTGCGTTTATGACATGTAGCAGGACATCATACAAAAAAGTAGAACACTGATGTTTTGGGGGCGGTTAGCTGAAAAATCAGAAACACGGTGAGTGTGTGAGCGTCTGGCTGCGGGTCATAAATCGCTCAGATCTGATTCCAGAACAAAGGAGATTGCTCCGTGGGCCTCTCGCTGTAACAGTAGTTGCTAATAGGGAGCAGGAGGTTAGCTGGATGTTGGTTTTTGGTGGAGCCCAAAGCTCAGTGCAACGGACCATTGTGAGAAGCACGGGCTAGGTTATGAGCGCTAATGTCCCCTGTCAGTCCACGGACAAGGGCACAGACTGGATCAAACACGGGCACTGCTTTGAGTTCAAATCCGATGCGGTTAGCTTTAAATGCTCAGCTTGAGAGCGTCACACAACAGCTTCTGGGACTTTTTTCGAATCTGAATTAGACACGTCCTAAATGGTACCACTGCCTTGGTATCAAAGCATTTTGTTCTTGCCCCAGACAGGGGCGATCAAAGACAATTGTACCCTCCGAGTGGTGTGAGAGGATGAGGAGGTTGACACAGGATGCCCCAGCTCCCGATCCAAAAATGGTGATCCTCTCTGGGTCGCCGCCGAAGTGACCGATGTTCTCGTTGAGCCAGCGCAGAGCCTGAATCTGGTCCAGGAGGCCGTAGTTGCCCTTGGCCGACTGGTCACCGGTGCTGAGAAAACCTGCAGACGGAGAGCAACGGCAGCATGACGTTAGCATCTACAGCGAATCTCTTAGTCCCATTGTTAAGAGATTCCGAGACAAGGCCCCCCAGGGGAGTGTCCTGAAGCCTCGTCGGGGGAAAATACTTACGAAATTCAAGGCCATGATTGGACTAGTCAGCCACCTCCATATTTACTCAAACCCACAACACAACCAAGAGAGAGTCCAATGAACGCAACTCAACTCAACTGTATTGATAGAGCACTTTAAAACCGCCATCGCTGCCGCATAAGAATATCTCTTATACAATGCCAGTGTATTGTTTTGTGTGAGAGTCCTGTTGTAGTCCTGGTTCTTTTGTTAACAACCTCACAGGAGGAGTCAATAATCAGGCCAGAAAACAAGTTCAATTTTGTATTCTCACCGAGTGATCTGTCGTCTTAAATTTTAAGCCTTTTCATCTGTTTTTCCAACTGTGTTGGTCCAATATGAGGAAATTCTCAGTTGTGTCTCCAGACCATCCAGCCCTGACTTCAATTGCTCTTATAAAATAGTTCAAATGGGGAGACTGAGTGATGTGTCTGTCATTTGCCCACACACACTGTGGCTAAGAGAGCCCCATGGTGAGAAACACAGGGTCTAGCAAAGGAAACTATAACAGGCCAGTTATTTCAAGGGTCTGCATCATGTAAAATCAAGTTTTTGGAGGTTTTAGCCATGTTAAAAATGTTAATGCCTCACTCATAACAGCCCCAAAGTGGTCTTTTCTTCCAATCAACGATCTCTGAGCATTCCTGCTGTCTGAGCACCAGTTCCACCCAATGCCCTCAAAAAGATTGAGTCCTCAGTCTTACATGTAACAAATCGAGGAGCCACAACCGTACCGCCTCTGCAGATTAAACACAAGACCACTTTCTCGAGCAGCCAGCGGGACTCCTGACTAGTGTATCCGGGAAAGAAACGTGATGAGCGGCCACCTCGGGCCAAGGCGCAGGACTTCCGGGCTGGAGCGCCACTCCTGTGCGCTTGCCCGCATAATGTGTGTCCAATGAAGGCGCGCACAGAGCAGCCTCCCTGACGATTTTCTTACTATTTACTGTTCCATGGGTGGTGCGCATAGCCGTGATACGGGGAGAGGCGGAGTTTCAATGAGCTAGGGTGGGGGTGGGGGGGGGGTTTGGAATAATAGCCACCAATATAACTCATATTGCAAAGGAAATATATAATCAACAACTGTATATGCCTATAGGTAACTTTGGAAAACTTAAAATAACATGATATAGGCCACGGGTCTCAAAGCTATTTGAAAAAACAAAACAAAATAATAATATCGAACCGGTAACATTTCGTTTTTGGAGTGCATGTGGGCAGAGAGGCATGCTCGCAGTTTTCCCAAGACCACATACTCATGTTGTTCAAACAAATTTAATATCTAACAATCCTGAAAGTTTGCCAGTTGTACTTTGACATTTGCCTCCATAATTGCTGCTTAATATCTTCGATTGTTCCGACAAACAGGCCAGTATGTTCTATTCATCCTCTATTGATCTTAATTAGACCCTTCATTAGATGTGCGGAAAAAAAGGTCACCCATTAAATGCATACAGTGAAGGTCCATCATTCAGACAAGGCCTATTACAATCACACAAGTACATAAAATGAAACATCAATAGGGATGTACTCCGCGGTTTCCTTTGAACAACGGCATGATGGCAGAAGCGGCACGGAGAGAACAACTGCAGCAGTCCATTTGAGCCCATCTCGCCGAGCACATTTATTCGAATCTGACAAGACGCTCGGACAAAAGTGACGTTGTGCTGCGTGTGAGATGAAAGCGAGAGAGAGAGAGAGAGAGAGAGAGAGAGAGAGAGAGAGAGAAAGGAGGATAGTGGGTGTTCTGTGAGACCTGAACAGAGGAACACTGTTTCATCCGACTCCAAGACAGGGTGCACAAAGTCCGGACCTCCTTCGCCATGCAAATACACTTTTGCCCTCGAAATGAAGATGTGATGGCAGCAGCGCCCCCTGCTGCTCTGGTAACATAACGAAAGAGCAGATTGATTGATTTCAAATGGACATCGCAGTGCCGTAAAGCGCAATTTTCAAATTGTAAATTTGGGCTATTGCTTGTGTTTGTTAAGAAAATATATGGGAAGAGGGCCTTGGAAAAAAAAAAGATCATATATTCAATCGCATTATTGAGAAGAGGAAAAAAAAATTGCAAATAAGTCAAAATCATCCAGGGAAGCGTCTCTCAGGCAAAAATAGACCACAGAGAGGAGGCGTGGTTGTCAAAACGTGGGCCCATTCATCCGCTATGTGTGTGTTTCTCTCTCCTCTCAAGGGATTTCCTTTTAAGCTTTTTCAACATTGTTTTGATGTCTTCTCAAGCTGCACGACGCGTGTGTGGACGCGAGCGAAAGCAGGCCAGCTCCCGGCAGAGCACACGCGCTTGTTTGCATGCGTGTGTGTAGAACGTGCACTGTGCCCCCCCCCCCCCCCCCTCCCCCGCGAGCTTGAACTCCCAAGGTGCGAGGTGCGCATCATCACTTGAACTGATTTCACCAGCAGGTTCCTCTGGGCCCACGGAGTGCGCACCCACGCACCTCTCAAGGTTGGCAAAAGCTCGTATTGACATCATCAGTTTGTGCAGGTGTGCCTTTTTTTGGTTGTTTTTTTTTTTGAATGGCAATTGGGTGTGCCAGCTAAAAATCCAGCACTGTGATTGTAATGTTTGTTGGTAAAATGCTGCACCACTTGAAAGAGAGCTGGCCTAGATTTTGGGACTCCTCCACCAACCGCCTCCTCCTCGTACTTGGCTGCAGCGCGGTGCACTTGAGCCGAGCTTGGAGCTCGTTCAGCTTGTGTCATTCACGCCGTTTGCCACATTTTGTTGAAAAAAAAAAGCACAATCAGTGCAAAGACTCTTTTGCCCTCGCATGTACATTGCGTGAATCCACCATGCCAGCAACATGAGCTTTTTGTGTTGCTGTCCAAACAAAACAAAAGACATCAATCACACATGCCAACCCAATCGGATTTGCATGAATGATGGCTCTGCCTGATCATTAATGGCTGGCCTCCTTTTGATATAGAAGGAAAAAAAACAAATTTTAATAAAGGCACCAAAAAAAAAAAAGGCACAATTGTATGCCGCCTGTCAATATGGGAAAACGGGTCAAATTGAAAGAAGAAAAAAAAATGTATCCCTCACTTCATGTTCATTTTAGAAAATGGCTGCAATTGACCTTAACAAAAACATTTTTATGTTATTTTTTAAATATTATTTTTTAATTTTTTCATACAAATCGATACCAATGGACTGTCCTGATATCTGCTATTTTTATGCATTATTAACCAATTTAAAGTGTTGAAAATAGCTCAAGAGCCACTCTAGAAACTCTCTTGAAAGGTCACGTGTGGTAGAAGTCACTCTTCCGTCACTCTGCAGGAGACATGAAGTTATACTATTGCAACTGCATGTCTGCAAACTGCAAATTTCCCCAGGGTGGGACAAATAAAGGTTATCTAATTGTTTTTTTTTTTTTAAGATGAGAACAAGTGTAAATAGATACATTTGAGTCAGCCTGTTTTGTTAAAAATGGATCACTGCACGCTTCAATGCAGAAGGAACTGGTCACCCACAAAGGTAAAAAGAATGATGAGGTGTTTGCTAACTGAAGAGGCAAGATGGCATTTATTATTATTATTATTTTTTTAAATTTCCTGCACAGTACGGATTTTGGGGTTGCGAGGGTTCCATCTCAAACCATCCATCCAACCATTCATTTTTCTGATCCGCTTTATCCTCACAAGGGTCATGGGGGGAGGAGGGGGGGGGTGCTGGAGCCTATCCCAGCTGTCTTCGGGCAGTAGGCGGAGGACACCCTGAACTGGTTGCAGGGCACACAGAGATGAACAACCATTCACGCCCACAATCATACCTCGGTACAATTTAGAGTGTTCAATCAGCCTGCCATGCGTGTTTTTGGAATTTGGGAGGAAACCGGAATACCCGGAGAAAACCCACGCAGGCACGGGGAGAACATGCAAACTCCACACAGGATGGCCGCAGCCGGAATCGAACCCTGCACCTCTGCACTGCGAAGCGGACATGCTAACCTCAGCAACCTCAAAACAATGACATGAAATTCGAAATCTGCTTAAGTATACGTGTACAAAAGGTTATTTTCTCGATCGCCAAAGACGACAAAGTGTTGCGCTACATGTGTTTGTGATGAAAAAATACAGACAAAATTGTTTCATCCACTCTTCCAGTCAGACTCCATGACCTTGACAATTACACGTCGTGAAATTACGCAAACGACTGACCCGCTTCTCCGAGCGCGCGGACGACTGAAAGTCGTGAGCGCGCGGGCAACTGGAGGTGTGGGAGGGATAAAGCAACGGTACCAACCGTGTCTTCTGGCGCAGCGCAATGGGCAACGAAGCGAGCAATTTGCAGAAGCACAAAGCGAGAGCACCTGTCAAGACATCTTCGACAGTGTTTATCTCTGAGCGGCGCACCCTTTCTGGAAGGAAATGGACCACGTCTGAATAGCTCTGAATAAGCCGCCTTTCCGCCAAGTGTGAATTCACGTCGCTTCAGCTGGCCGGCGTACGGTCGGAGGCAAATCAACCGTGTCAAAGCTCGCGTTTGTAAATCAGTCGCCGTCACCGTAAAGGATATTAAACGCGTTGCCAGGCCGTAAAGGCCCCATCGATCGGCCGGCCGGCGCCAAAAGGGAGAACGAGAAATGAGAACGGAGGCGACCGGCCACCTTTTGTTCTTGAATGACGTGGATTGGGTAGCGTGGAACGCAGATACGCCGCGCTGTACGGACGAGCGGCCGCTCAGTAGCAACGAGACTTCAAGTCACGCCCGGGGGGTTAGGAAGTGGTCTCAATGAGAATTCGAATGAAAGGAACGTGCCGAGTCAAAAGAACTTTGGTGAAATATTGAAAGGTAGCGAGAGGCTGACACGCCGACTGCCATCAAAGGCATCGAAAAGGCCTTGATGAATAATTTACAAAGCGGCATAAAAAGATGCAAACGGAGGCAGCCCAGACCCAAAATATACAATGTACAGATTTAGAATTTAAATCAAGGCAGCTGCCTTAAAAGTTGATAAAAGATAATGCACATGAAGAGAAATGTTGCTGTTAAGGGAAATGATTAAACTCCTGAATTTCAACAAACAACCGTCCATTTCAAAAACTGCCTATCATCCGGCCCAAAGCACGGGACACTCGCACTCACCCTAGCCAGAGTTTCTCGCTATTTGACTGATTGAAGTTATCAGGGGGAGGCCGGCTCCCTATTTGGCAGGCGGGAGGGGGATACGCTTCGGCTCTCAACCCGCCGGCCTAAAAATACATCGGTGCAAAAACTGGCACTAAAAAATAAGGGAAACAAAAACCGAGATCTTTTCCCAGCAAAATGAAGAAATAGGACGTTCATCCGCTCCAGCCTTCCAAAAACACAACAAAATTGTTGTCGGGTGATTGAAACAGTTTTTTGTCACACTCTCTCCTGCAACACAGATGTTGCTGTATGTCAGACAGCCTGACAGACTCGTCATTGAGATGTCTCAGCTCCTCTCAGCTCATCAGTGCAGCACTAGTTAAGTCATTCTTCGAAGAGGATAAAGAATTTATGCAAAGCACTGCAGTGTAAAGCAGAGGTATGTATTGTACTATATTTCGCCTTGATTACAGATTTTTAAAGTGATCCATGAAATAGAAAAAGAATGCCATTTTCACACTCCTCATATCAATTTAACAATGTGTACCACCAAAAATAGATACGTTTATCCTTCCCCTTTGAATAATATTGGGTTTTCCGCTGCTGTCGTTTTCCTCCGCCCTCCTTCCTCGTTCACCTCCATCTCTCTCTTCTTTCGGCACGTCAGGGCTAGGAATGATTAGTCCACTAATGAGCTCTCACTATCCCTCATTTACCCTCGGAATCCATTCCTTCTCTGATTATAATGAGGAAATGACAAGGGGGCCTATTAAAGATTAATTGGTCTGTGACAGGAAAAAAGTGGAGTGCAGATGAGAGAGGGGGAAAAAAGGTTACATCACTGAAAATAATCAACAAAAGTTAAGCTCTGCGGTTTGTTTTCGCTCCAAGAGTCACTCCGTGAGTTCCAAGCTTTCGCCGGCATCGACAAACAACCATTCACATGTCGAGCTTCGAAACTTGAGAATGGCGACAACAGGCGCGCTAACCACCGCTTCATATGTCAGGGAGGCCGACTTGTTTTTCCTCACAGGCCGTGAGCATCCTCTCATTGTGCCTTCCAAATCAGGCAGATGCTTTGACGGACGAGCGGCCCGCCACACTTGGCAAGACGGCGCTCTGATGAAACAAGCAGAGTGACGCGATGACAACACGGATCGCTTTCGCGGCCTCGCCGGGCCCTCGTGGCGTCTCACTGTCGAGGTGTCGCGTCCTCGCCGAGCCGTCGGAACTCCGCGAGGGGAGATGGAGCAGTTCGGGACGTCTCATTAAAAGACGCTCGCGCTCGTGCCTTTTACTTTTTCCGACACATCTCCGGGATGGCGCGTTAGGATAATTAATGACTTGAAAGATTTCCTCGAAGAGCTCCAGGATGTCCGAGCCCAAATGCTTTGTTCTCACTTTGAGTAAGAGCGTGGCCGAGAGGCACTTTTACCGACGTTTCCCCAAGTGTGCTTTCTATCAGCGTCTGAGGTGTAAACATCTGGACAAAAGGCAGACGCCGTTTGTCAAAGACGCGGCGTCGCTTCGGGTTTCCGAGGACAGGCGTTGATGAAAACCTTGACGGATGACGCCCGGCCGTCTTCCAACGTTGCGCAGAACAGGAATCTCCAAACGACGGCCCGGGGGGCCATTTCTGGCCCGCCGACCAATTTTTCATCGACCTTCGGCATGCCCGGAAAAATATCGAATACAAAAAATGACATTTGACATGGGCCACAAGTTGAGTTCATAAAGGTGAAGGTGGGAAGCGTGAAGAAGGAAGCGTGGACTGTAGAACTTGTCGCTCTATTCGAAGATACAAATAAATGATGAAAAGAGTCACACAATTCATCTTCAAAACACTGCGGTGAATAAAGGGAATTCAATGTGAGAGGCAAAGATAGTTTCTTCCACTTTGTGCTCCGTGGGCTGATTTATGAAGACATTACATTAATGATCCTCAAGAAACTGAAAAATGGTCACCTGACGACAGTTGGCTCTTTTTTTTTGGGTTCTGAATGTGGAGATGGGAGTCGGCTGCTGTGAAGTGCAGAGCTGGATCGATTCTGTGAGAGTCAAAAAACCCCTCTCATGATCCTGTTTTTGTGCGTCTCCAGCAGGTGGTAGAGGAGGGCTTTCCCTCCAGCGTGCTCACCTGCTGCCAATGCGTTCGTCAAGTCAGGATTGTAGTGAAGGACTTCCGAATCGCCAAGTCTCTGTCGGATGATTGACCTTGTTTGCTGCTCGTGCTCAAGTGTTCTTTTCGAGACCTCACGTCATTTTTGCTCTCTTGTCTCTCGCTTGTAAGTAGTGTTAGATATTATTTTGTCTTTTCATCTTGCGCTTGTTTTGTTTCGTGAGATTGGACTCTCGACATTTCCTTCGTATTCTCGGCTTTACCATTACCTTGCCTTTGCGAGGGCTTTTTGTTTATGCATTGTTTTTCCTGGCTCTTCGTGACCCTGCGATTTCTGTTTATACTTTGTCGCTGTGCTTTTGTTGATAAATAAATATTTTTTTGTTCTTTGTACGTTTGTGGGATCCGATCGCCCTTCAGTTTGTCCACGGACCGTGCCCAAAACTGTGCCGACACAGTTTTCACAGAAAGCTGATGAAATGAGACAACACAAACAATAAATAATTCCTTTGTTGACTGACTTTAGTGTGTTTCAAAAACGTTGACCAAGTGGCCCTTCCATCCTTCCTTTTTTTTTCTGTATGCGGCCCTCAAACATAAAAGTTTGGACGCCCCAATGCGCAAACTGAAGCCTTTACAAAACCAGCTGCATTTCAATTCACTTGAATATGGCGGGAAACTTATTTCAGCAGTTTAATCACACACGCACACACACACAAACACACATACACGGGATGGATGGATAGGAAGCGACAGGCACACTAATGACAAGTGAACACACTACACGTGCATGCTTGGCATTTGCAAAGCTTCCATTGAGAGGTTGTCTATTTGTTACATAATTAACATTTGCAGGCACACGCACACACAAACACACATACGCGCACGCCCCTTCTTGTGTAATTAAATCACCATCATATGCGTCTATTTTTAAGCAGCGTAAATATCTGTTGACTCACAAGCGAGGTAAAGCTCACACTGCACACATTTCCACAACGAGCAAGGATATTTACATATTTTGAGGATGTGATTTACGATGGATTCATGATTTTTTTAGCAACCTTGATAAGGGGAGATGGAGGTGGCGCTCCAGATCATCGATTTTTGTCATATTTGGGCTCAGCCGCACGCAAGCGTGATTGTGGCGCGGCTGCTTGAGCTCACGTCACAAATTTGTCTCTTTGATGAGAAGCTGCGAGCGGTACAGGTGTCGGGATCGGGATGGAGATGCGATGAGGGATAGGAGGACCGCGACTCAGGCTTGCCGGTGCGCCAAATCCTATCCTTTCACTTTGAAATATGTCGAGATACGTATCGAATCGTCTTTGATTGGAGAGATAGATCTGCGGAGGAAATGGCATATTCACAGTCCTGACAAGTTCATTCGAATGGACCACCTAAAATGACAACAAAATATTCATTGCATCGTTCCCTCTCTACCTGAGCCATGCCATATCGACTTGAATCTTATACCCACTGCGTTGTAATTTCCCCATTGCGGGACAAATAAAGGATATCTTATCGTATTATCTTATCTTGAACTGAAAAGAAGATTGTTACACTTTCAAAAACTCTCTCTCTCACTCTCTCTCTATATATATACAGTATATACTGTATATATATATACAGTATATACAGTATATACTGTATATATATATGTATATATCCATCCATCCATCCATTTTCCGAACCGCTTGATCCTCACTAGGGTCGCGGGGGGTGCTGGAGCCTATCCCAGCCGTCTCCGGGCAGTAGGCGGGGGACACCCTGAATCAGTTGCCAGCCAATCGCAGGGCACACAGAGACGAACAACCATCCACACCCACACTCACACCTAGGGACAATTTAGAGCATCCAATCAGCCTGCCATGCATGTTTTTGGAATGTGGGAGGAAACCGGAGCACCCGGAGAAAACCCACGCAGGCCCGGGGAGAACATGCAAACTCCACACAGGGAGGCCGGAGCTGGAATCGAACCCGGTACCTCTGCACTGTGAAGCCGACGTGCTAACCACTGGACTACCGGGCCGCCCTATATTTATATATATATACACACACATACTATATATCCATCCAACCATCCATTTTCCGATCCGCTTATCCTCACAAGGGTCACGGGGGGTGCTGGAGCCTATCCCAGCCATCTTCGGCCAATTGGTGGGGGACACCCTGAATCGGTTGCCAGTCAATCGCAGGGCACACAGAGACAAAAAAAAAAAAAACATCCGTGCTCACACTCACACCGTGGGACAAGTCAGAGTGTTCAATCAGCCTGTCATGGACGTTTTCGGAATATGGGAGGAAATTGGAGTACCCGGAGAAAACCCACCCAGGCACGGGGAAAACATGCAAACTCCACACAGGGAGGCCGTAGTTTGCACTGTGAGGTCCACGCACTAACCACTCGACTACCGGGTGGCCACACACACACACACACACACACACGCACATGCACACGCACATGCACACACACGCACACGCACAAGACCAATAAGTGATCGATTCAAAAGTGGGTTAGTTTGAGATGTTAAGTTCTCCGCTGGCATCTTACAATGGTCACCTGCTGGCCAGTTGAGAGGGTGAGGACAGACTTTTTTTTCTCTCGCAGAATGGACAGAAAAACAAAAGCAGTCATCGTGTGGTCGCCAGAACACGAAATGCTGTTCTTCCATCCGTCTACCACATCCTGTGCTGGAAACAAACCAGGATTTACAGTTCCCAAGCTGAAATGGACCGCACCAGTAATTGTTGGACTCGGGTTCCGTCACGGCTTGCCTCCTCCTCTGCATTCACGGATGCACGTCTCTCCGCGGCAGTTCTGCGACGGATGGATGTGTCCCGCGGGACACCTGAGGCAATCACGAAGAGTTGATTGCTGTCCCACTTTCTTCCCGTGTCCGTCCTTTTCCAATCTCACCCTGGCAGGACGCTCGGCGCGCATCCAACTGCTGCCTTGCCTCCATCAGGGCGCATGGACCGAACTCTCGTCTCCTCTTATCCTGGGAATATCGTACTCCCCGATTATTTGCCTTTCCAACTGTCCACGAGGATTTAAATTTGATGATTTATCAATATTCAAATTACGGCCTGACTGATGTGGATTTTTATTTTTTTTTAAGCTGATGCACATTCTGATATTTGACAGAGAAAAATCCGCTAACCTATTTGTTGGCCGATTATTGTTTTTTCAAAGTGATATACAGTAGGAAAATAAACAGATTCCCCCCACGTGTCCTTTTCCACGTGTACGTGATCAGAGAATTGCCAACAGTCCTTCCAAAGGCGGTGGGAGAAAATCAAGAGCACGCCGCAAGGAATTTGAGCACTTGACACAAACTGTATGATAGCAAGAACGCTGGAGGGCCCCCTGCAGTGTTTGGCTGCGTTCACTTCATGCATTATCCATGCGGTGGATCTAATGTATAAATCAACAGCGGGTGCTAATCTGCAATTGTCAGGAAGCAGAAGCTGAGGTTGCTCAGGTTTGATAGTTACCGCGTATAGTGGCGAAAAAAAAAGTTTACACACCCTGTTCAAATGCCGGGTTAAAAAAAAAATTTATTAGATCTCTTCGAGAGAGGAAGCAAAACCAAATTGTCATGTGGTTGCACAAGTGCGCACACCCGATCGTAACTCGGATCCGGTTGTGTTTCGAATTAAAGTCAGTGCACATTTAACATGGCATACATTTAAAACGACTCAGATTAACACCAAGTGAAGTTCAGCTCTTCTAACTCATTCACTCTCAAAGACGTTTTTAAACGTCTTTTCAGACTTGGTCCAGAATTGGTTGGTACTGAATGAGCTAATGGGCTTTGTGGCAACACCGACTACTATTTCGATCTGTTCATAATTGCATAGGTGGAGTGAATTATGAGCAGTTCATAATAGCAGTCAAAACAAACATCTGTAATTTATTTGGGGTTTATCAGAGGCGCTTATATGGTGTCAGGTGTGCCACATCCCCAATTTTAAGAGGGTGTGCACACTTGTGCAACCAGGTTATAATTATGATAATTTATTTTTATTTTATTCACAATTGAGTTGCATAGATTATAGGTGACCTTGAAAAAAACATTGAAGTGATTTATCTTGGTTTCACCTTTTTATATCACAAAAGCCTGCCATTTGCACAGGGGTGTGTAGACTTTTTAAACCAATGTGGGTTTTCATTTGCATGTACATGAGTGGGTGATCTAAAAAAACAAAAACAAAACAAAACTATAAAGCCCCACCCCGGCCTGTGATCCTGCACCATATTCTCTGGCCTGACACGGAGGGCAGGAAGGCAAAGGAAGACTGCCAAGCAGTCAGATCAAGCGCCGAATCCCGTTTGCTCCTTCCGCCCCTCACATCTGCTCAGCCAGGATAACCCCCCACCCCACCCCTCCACAAAGTCACCTGGACATCCACATCGTAACTTTGGACTAGTATTTCAAACCTCGGGGAACTGTGTTGTATCTGTGTATTTTGGAGCATGGGGGGTGAGTAATTGTGCGGAAATGCTCCCAGTGGCCCCAGGTGCTCCTTCAGCCGGGTTTGATGGGATGATAAAGGGGCGATAGCGAGACTGCCGTCAAGTACGCATCCTCCCGCATGAAACTATGGCGCGCCTTTGGAACATACAGTACATGATGGACGCAGCGGCGTGTCGAGTGGCCAGGCACGCAAAAAGGCCAAAGGCGGAGGAATGGGCAGAGCGAGAAAGCGGGAAAATGAGAAACGACGCAGAGATAAGCGGAGATGTCTTCAGATTGTGCTGGAGGGCCGCCGGCACGCGTCAGGGCTTCTGATGTCACCGTCGGGGTGGGGGCATACCCGACAAGGGCACTTTCCCACAGAGATCCATTCAAATTGGACCCATTCGAGTGGATAATAGCTTGATTTTATGCTCGCAAAAAACAGCCTGGCGTGGCAAAAAATTGTAAAAAGAAGTTCACACTGTCCCGCCAGTTTTGACTAAACATGGAGAATGTCGGACTCTAATGGTCACGTCCGTATCGTGGTGATTCCCAAAGTTCTTACAGTCAGGTCCATCCAATTTTCAGCATGCTCAACCGGATTCAGGTCAGGTGAATGACTTGGCCATTGCCAAACACTCCGCTGAGAGCCTTCAAAAACGCTTTTGGTGGCCTTCGGAGTGTGCTTCGGGTCACTGTCCATCTGCGCGTTTGGGTTTGGCTGAATATGAGCCGATATTATTGCCCACTTCAAAATTCATCCAGATGGTTTTGTCAGCAGCCATTGAATGAATAAATACAAGGCGAGCTGGTCCATTGGCGGCCATTCACGCCCACGCCAGGCGTCACTGTTGAGGTGCTTCGGCGCCTCGTGTCAAAACGCGGCAGAAAACAAACGGCGTCCCGCAGTGTCACATTAACCGGGCGGCACTCAAGCATCTCCGCCGCCATATGTTGTTTACCTGCGGCGCAGCGAGCAGACAATTCGCGGCTTCCAAGTCGGTGGGAGCACATTGCGCAAGTCGCTCGTCCGCGAAGGCGTGCTTGGATGGACGAACCTCATCAATCACCCTCGGGATGAACTCAAACGGAGAGCGGCGGCGCGGCGGTCGACCGGTTGCCACGTCCGCCTGTCAGTTTTGAGGTTGGGCGTTCTGATCTCGGCTCCCACCGCTTCACGGTACTCATCCTGGGTGTTTACGTTAGATTGGAGCCTTCTGAGAATATGCCCCAAATACAGTAAGCCGTTCGTCGCCCCCCCCCCCCCCCACCCCCACCTCCCGCGGGGAGGAACGGCGTCGTCCCGCGGTTATCCCGGGAGCGCTTCGCGCGACGACTCAAAGCGCTGTCATCTCAGCGTAAGGATGATCAATCCCGGCTATTAGTGGCCCGCAGTTCCCCGCCGACAACGCTTTTGACAGTGAAACACGCATCCGCCTAATCGGGTCCATAACTGCCGTTTTTGCCGGGCACTTGCAGCAAAAAGAAAAAAAAAGTGGGTCGCGATGAGGAGGGACAATGGGGAGCGGAGATGAAGGAGCCCTGATGAGGAAGGCAGGCAGGTAACCAAAGTGGTAAAGTCGCAAACACGCCATTGAGTAAACACCTGCGGGGATCGCTGATTGACGAGTGGCGAGGAGAATGTCAAAACTGAACAAGGACGACTTTTGACAGCACACGTGTCTGTGTAGGCGTGGATATGTGCATGCGTGATGCCCTATGGTGGCTCTGAGTTGCAAAACGCGACCACAAATAACTAAATACGACAACAAAAATAAAATAACAAACAAAAACAAAAACTAAACACAACAGCAGTTTTTTATAGTCTTGAAATTTTCCAATTGCTGTTGTGATTTTGTTTTTGTTTATTCATTTACTGTTGTGATTAGTTTTTGCTTTTGTGTTTTTTCGATTTGCGGTGGTGATCAGTAATTTTTTTCATTTGCTGTAGTGATGACTTAATGTTTAGTTTTTGTTGTTTTTTTCGCTATTTTTATTATTTATTATATGGTTGTTTTTTTTAAATTTGCTGTTTTGTTTTTAATTGAGTGTTGCAATAATTTTTTGTGGGTTTTTTTCATTTGTTGTTATGGTTATTTATTTGTCATTGTGTTTTGCACTTCAGAGCCACCGTAGACAACAAGATTCATGCCTCATACTGTACAATAATAACGTTTTTTTGCATCAATTCTTATGGATGTTGCTATGGAGACTGAGAATTTAGTGTGCATAATGTACACGTGTAGATGTGTATTGATCTATTGTGTGTGTGTGCGTGTGTGTGTGTGTTCATCATGGCCAATGTGCTTGAGCTCTTCTGTTCATGTGTCTCGAATATTGTCTCAAGTCATGTCAGGTTACTCTCACGCGGCTGCGTGATACCACGTGCGCATACAAACACGTACACACACACTCGCGCGCACACACACACACACACACACACACACACACACATACACACACACACACACACCTGATTCGGAGGACCCTGAGGGGATTAGATTGGCATGGCAACACATAGATGCTGAAATGTGATTGGATAAAAAAAGTGAGATTGACACACTTATTAGAAGCAAATGAAGACAATATATTATCAGGAATAAAGCCGGAAGGCCTTTCAGGTCCCGCTCGCCCCACTAGTATCTTAATAGGAATTCATTAGCTTTTACGACAAGCACGCTTTGTGTGTGTGTGTGTGTGTGTGTGTGTTGTGTGTGTTTAAGAGCAATTTAAAACACAATTAATTCGAAAGCCTACATTTTGTGTGTGGCACTCCTTGGGGATAAGATGGTGCCTTAACTGTGGCGAGAATGTGTAACAAACAAACACACACACACACACACACACACACACACACACACACACACACACACTTCAAGAGTGTGCAACAACACGGGCTCTGCCGCACACTGAAGCGGCTCTGCGGGTTTTATTTTTAGCAACACGGGCAAATCCACCTCCCCCCTCCTGCTCTCCGGCCTCCAACTCATCTCTCTCATGCCACCACTTCTCTCATCTCTCACCCTCATCTTTGTGCGTGCGCGCTTTGATGCCCTCTGCTCCCGCCGTCATTGATCACGTGCAAATGCGTTGTCTCACTTTCATCTCCCTCCCCTTGCGCCAGGTTTTTTCATGACATCTGTCGCCACGGCAGCCGAGCAGCGATGAGGTCAAGTGCCGGGCGGGCCATTATGTATTTAACGCTGCACGATTCCCTGCAAACTCACATGTGCGGGGATCAGGGGGCTTCCTGCACGTCTGCCTGCTGCAGACGATTGTTGTATGCTCTGTTTTTTTTTTTTTTTGCCCCCAATGTCGTTTGGGGTTCCACTGGGGTCCATTTTGGGGTCCTTGCTGTTTTCATTGTTTTTGCTGCCCCTGGCTTACATCTTACCAATGGATGGTCATTCCTTTCACTGCTATGCAAATGACAATCAGATCCTGCTACGCAAAAAGGAAACTTTCTCCTGAAGGCCACTTTTATCGTGTCTGGAGGAAATCAAAGCTTGGATGGCATTGAAGTTTTTCAATTTCAATTAAAAGGAAGCAGAAATTATGGTGTCCATTCCCAGTGGCCCCTGTACCCTGTTGAGTTCGTATGTGTTGCTGCTCCGCGCGTGTTAGATTAGCAGCTGGTTGGAGGTTTTGAATCACCCTCTTGCACTTCCGTTAGACAAGAATACTTTGGTGTTTAGACCGTATAAACAATGCTTAATTCTCTTTTGTTTGTGTCAGTTTAACAGTAAACTTCAGCTGAGGGTGATCAACAGATTTACGCAAGCATGGTCGGTCATTCTCTTGTTTGTAGAACTGCGCAAGCGAGAAATTCTTTTGGCATTCTCAGTCTCCCAATTTAGTGAGCGACACACAGCCTGTTAATCGGAACAATCAATACAAAAGCTCCGTGACTCACCCAGCACACCGAGACGATAATTCATGGTCACGACGATGACGTTGCCGTAGGCGGCGAGGACGCTGGCGTCAAACATATTGCCAGTGCCTTCCATGTACGAGCCTCCGTGAATGAACAGCATCACAGGCTTCTTCCTGCGGTCACGAATATCTGCAAAAGGAGAAGCAAGAACACATCACGGGCTCAATGACACTTCATTGTATCGTCTTTGATTACCGTATTTTCACGACTATAAGGCGCCATTAAAAGTCAAAAATTTTCTCCAAAATGGACAGGACGCCTTATGATGCGGAGCGTCTTGTCTATGCGCTGAGTTCCAAAACCTGACTGACAGCCGACACGCTGTTTATATAGAGAAAAGGCGGAAGTGACTGTGGACAGGCATGCGGCAAAGAAGTCGGCCAATCAGTGAAGGGTGGGCGTGTATATATACATATATGGAGAGAAAGAGAGAGAAAAGGCAGACGTGAGTGACAGGCATGCGGGGAAGCAGGCCGCCAATGAGTGAAGGGTGGGCGTGTAAGTGGACGCTAAAGGGACGCTACAAGCAGGTACCAACACCTGTATAGAGTGTGGCTATGTGCATTGTTGCAAAACAACTTCGGTTTTGGTTTCTAAGAACCCCCGAAAATAAATTCTACAAAGAGACACGCCTACGAAGCTCAGTTCAAACTTCAAGCCATCGGTTATGCTTTTGGCATGCGTGCCCATCTCACAGCAGCGGTGAAAAACCAAGTCAAGCAAATGAACTCTGAGCTTGCCGTTATTCCCGGAGGCTTGACTAAAGAACTCCAACCGCTGGACATCGGCATCAACCGGGCGTTCAAAGTAAAGTTGCGAGCGGCATGGCAACAATGAATGAACACAACTTTACAAAGAGTGAGAGGCAGCGCCGGGCGAGTTACGCCACAATTTGCGAATGGATTGTGGCTGCTTGGACGAACGTGTCTGCTTGCACTGTTGTTCGAGTTTTTGGCAAGGCCGGCATCATTTCTGTGGAGCCACATGGCAATGAGAGTGACTGACAACGAGAGGGAACACGGCGTTTTTGATGGATTACCGGTACTTGCACAATTGTTCAATTCTGATGCAGAGGATGAGGACTTTGATGGATTTCTGGGTGATGATTGATCGAAAAACGTGAGTACATTGTACGATGGCTAAATAAAATACAACGGAACTCCGTTTTGCTTCGTTGCCTTTTTAAAAACGTGTTTTTAGCTTGTATCTGTATGTCTTGGCATGCTACCGTATGCTACAAGCTAACGTGTTTTTAGCGTGCGCGCATGCATGCCGTATGTTTAAGCTGGCGTATGTTTTACCACTTTAAAATCGCGCCCAATAATACAGTGCGTTTTGTCTATGTGTAAAATACAGAAATAGCACCCATTAATGAGACTGCGCCCAACCATACGGTGCGTCGAATGGTCGTGAAAATACGGTACATGTTGCTTTTGATAATAAGAGCAAATTGTAAGGTCGGATGAAACTCCAACATTTGATTGAGGAGCCCTGCTCAACAAAAAGTAGTTTGATCAGTACTTTAAAGTAACAATTTAGGGTAATTTAAAATAATAGCGCAAGCAGTCTTGCTGATTGGGAAGTGATGTGCATCTTCATTACCATCCAGAGATGCTGCAAAAAAATGTATTTCTTGACTCGCATCTTTTCCTCACTGTTGCTTTGTGGGGGAGCAGGGGGGTAAAAAAAAAAATAGCTTGAGGTCATTTCGGTTGTCGATAACAACTGCACAAACAAGCCAAGGTTTCCTTTTGAACGTCTCCAGAAAGTGTGCTGAACACTTGTATCTATTTGTTTTTGGACTCTGATAATGTATCTTTTCAGATCAAGGCCAGCGAGACGTGAATGCAGAAGAGAAGAACTGAGGCAGCGGCGGGGCAGGAAAAGGTAGCATCAGCAATGATGTCTGCCACTGGTAGACAAAGAATGGGAAGAGGTGGGGGGGGGGGGGGGTGGACATCAACATCCAATGTTGGGTGTCCCGCATCCATTCCTGTCCTTGCTCATGACAGACCACCAGCTGTGTTTCTATCCCACATTTCCATAATCCCCCCCCCCCCCCCACCCCCCTCACCTTGGCTCGCGCCTCGACTCTCTTACAAATGCATAAATCAGTGGCTCCGGCGCTGAGCTGCAAGGACGGTTACATCAACATCTTTCTGGGTCAATTCCCCAGTGGTCCATTTCCAGGAAACATATTCTCTCTCGGATGCTTATTGTTGTGCGCTGGCAGGGCTGCGGCAACGGGAAAATGACCCAAAAGTATTTCACGCGAGCAGCAACACGCCGTAATTGTCGTTTAGAAATCGTCTGGATGCCATATTGGCTTGTGATGAGGAGAAAAATCAGCTGTTGTTGCCATAGTGACCTGGCATCACCAACGTCGGTGCTCCAGTCATGCCTTTTCTTTGCATTGGTCTTTACACTTGCCCCATGCTGAGCTATCAACTTTACACAAGGCCCTTTGACTCACACTACACAGTGACATATCGTTCTCTGGAAACAATGCATCCCAAGTACCTGTTTGCAAATCAATAGGATCGATCCCTTTCGTTGACGGACGGCTCCCCTGCAGCTGCATTCAAGCTCCTCTGGCGAAGCACGTATGCAGCAATTGCTGCACATTTACACTGCACTGTAGTCATTGTGGAATCCTGAGTGGAAGCAAAACTATACAACTGAAGTAATGTGGTTGAACGTGTAGTAAGTGCCAACGAGGCTGTGTTTAGAAATTGCTAATGGCATTCTTACTAATGTTAAATAGGAGTCAGCACACATTTGCCTTGATTTCAATTGCCCCTAATAAAGTTCAGCTGTTCCAGGAGTTGCTGAAAATTCCTGCAATTGCTTCCTATGTTGTACTTTATATTTATTGCCAAAGAAAGAGGCACTTGATAGGATGGCAGGATCTGTGCTGAATCCAATTTAAGACGATTCAGACTTAGATTGGTGCAATCTGAATACAGCTGCATCTCCATTCATGAGGATGTGTACACTTTTGCAACCATACCTCAGTTGTGTAATTTTACTTCCCCTCTCGAAAATATATTTTGTTCTCAATTGAGTTGTGCGGGTTAAAAGCTGTATTAATGGAGGGAATGTTTTGAAATTATTTGTCTGTCTTGTTTTTTGATCGCACAGAAACTTGGCAGTCCAAGAGAATCGTCCTGGGAGTGTGCAGATGAAAGCGGTCCAAAATGAGCACAGTAAATACGGCGCAACGAGGGTGAACACGCCGACCCCGCTCGGAAAACTTGAATAAGAGGGGCAGAGATGGCGCAAGTCAGCAGAAGGCTGGCACCCCGAAGAGCCAGATGCTCTCAAGCAGAACGGTAGACAAAGGCACCATTAGGCCTGCACTTGTGTTCGGCTCACCACCCGCGACGAGCCCCGGGACGCCACCTTCTGCTCCCCTCGCCATTCAGCTGCTTGACTGATGACTGATGAGCAGAGTCTTGAAAAGCAACCACATAGCTTCGCCATTCAATCTGCTAGCTTAATGCACATGGCCATTAGCATTTACGTGGCAGCGCTTTAACCCTTTAAGCAACGGATTGAAGACATTGCAGCAACACCAGACACACACACAAAAAAAAAAGTGACATCCATATGTTCTTTATCCTCTGCATAGAACAACACAATATTGGTGCTGTACGGATGAGCTAAAAGAGGAGCTGGGAGAATTTAAAATTTTGGCAGAGATTTTCGCAAGCATTATGGAAGTTGACTTGTTTGATTTGCTTTCACGGGCCACGTAAAATGATGTGGTGGGCCAAATCTGGCCCCCGGGCCTTGAGTTTGACACATGTGCTCTTCAGGATGAGTGGCGTTGAAAATGGATGGATAAAACTATTTCTTGCATACTCTTTATCACGCAACCCACCCAGGTTCACAGTTAGACCCATAGCAACATGCTTAAAAACCAAAATGCTTTTATTCGGCATTCTCCGGCGAGTGACGTCATTTACAGAACGCCGCGTCGCTAGTCAGCCATTATACTGCATTGTTAATTGTCCCATTCACTGGTCTTTGGGATTGTTATCAAGTTATTCGGCGCTGTGTGGCGATGCACTGTTCACATTCAGGCAAAGAGTTGTTTGAGCAGCCAAAAAAAAAGAATCGGGCATGTAAAACGACCAGAAAATTGGAATGATCCACTTTCATTCTCACAAAGCGGATGAATTTCACGCCGGTGCCGATGAGCATTCTTCTTACAAGCCCTTCGAAGACCTCTGTTTTCTCAACCGGATTTGCAAAAAAGCTAGGCGTGCTGATTATTGAATGACTCTGGATGTTGTTTATGAACGCATTCGTTTCCAAGTATTATACGTGGATGTAATCCTGTACGAAAACATTCAAACTATGTGAGTGCATGGATGGAATCATCTGTCATGGTTTACAACTGACAATGCTGGAGATATAAGGTGCGCAGTGGCCAACAGAACTATGTTAGCAATGACAATGTAGGACACTAATACACTATAATGTGTGCTCTCAGTGCTAGCGGGAATATATCGACCAAGTGGGTCATCCCATGGTGCGCAATTTACAGCACGGCAAAGCATCGAAATGCAAACAATAACGCGAGGGTAATACCCGCAGCCTATATATCTTACTGTTCTTCCAATCTCAATGGATCTCGTCTCCACTCCACGTCCGGCCATTCAGGCGCATTATCCGCATCCTGAGCATCTGGCTCGTATACAGTATGTATGTTCCAACATACATCTTGCTAACAACCTCCTCTTTCTGCAACCCTTGGAAAACCTGGATCCCTTCGGATAAGTTCGAAACGTCGCTTTCCCAATCAATTTATAACTGGCCTTGTACACTTTCCATGGTGAGCCCCGCTGTTGTTGTCTTAAAGTGACATCACACTTTCCGGGTTTGACGCTCGTCGGTATCTCACTTCCGGAAAACGATTACTTTGTTGAATATATGGAATAGCAACTATTTTTTTTATGCTTTATTTAATGTATTTTCTTTAATTACTTCTGATATAAACATATTTCGTTTGGGATTTTCTAAAATGACTTCACAGTTGACCTTTTAAAATCCAATCAACTCTAAAAGTTACAGTGCATTTTGGGGTCAGCATATATTTTGGCAAGTAGTGTATGCCCATGTGTGTCAGTGACGAGACGAGTGTCACATGCGTGCGGGTTATTGGGAGGCCACAATGATGGAGGACCAGATTTGGAGAGAGACGGTGATGAATGGGCCCTGATGAGATGCACAGTGGCAGAGCTGGCCCACAGGCCGCGACGCTGCCTGAAAGACCGATCGTTAGTGCGCAATGGATCGCGGGGCCGACTGATTGCAGCCGAGATGTGTTCGTGCGTGTTTGTCTGCATGTGTGTGTGTGTGTGTGTGTGTGTGTGTGTGCGTGAGCGTGTGTACGTCGAGAATGTATGCCAGCTAAGGAAAGGTAAAGTGGATGTGACTGTGTTTAATGGGCATTGAAACGGACTTGGCCTTTAAACATCAACCACACGTGCACAATCTAAAAACATATACGGGGATAGTAACGTAAGCGTAGAGTTTGACAATCGACCAATTTGAAGTACTTGTATCATGACGTCCTTTTCAGTCATCTTGCCTAGCCCTCTGTATCAGCCTAGGTTCTTCTAAGTACCCCTCTGCCCTTTTGACACGTGGTGTTTCACAGGGTTCTATTTTGGGGCCCTGCTGTTTTCACTGTGTTTGCTGCCCTCAGTTCCATCCTTTGTAATTTCTTCCACTGCTGTGCAGATGACAATCAGATTTATGTCCCGCTGAGCAAAAAAAGATGCCTTAAGACCACTTTTGTCCTGTCGCGAGGAAAACAAAGCTTGGATGTCAGAGAATTTCTTCAATTTCAACGCAAAGAAAACAGAAGTTATCATGTTTGGTCCCAGTGGCCCTTGTACATCCCATCCTGTTGTCCTGGGTCCCCTAATGTCTTACCAAAAGCCAAGTCTCGACTGTGGGTCTTAAAATGGACAGGCAAATTGGTGCTGTTGTGAAAGTCAGCTTCTTTCATTTTAGGCAGCTGGCTAAGGTAAAACCCGGCCTTTCTCAGCAGCATTTAAAAATGATCATCCATGCCTTTGTTACATCTTGGCTAGATTACCGCAATGCATTTAATTTTGGAGTCAGCCAGTCCTCCCTCAAGCATCTCCAGTTGGTCCAAAATGCTGCTGCTCACCTCCTAACTGGAGCTCGTAAGAGGGAGCACATCACCCCGATTCTGGATTCCCTTCACTGGGCCCCAGTACATTTTATAGTTCATTTTAAGATTCATTTATTTGTCTTAAAATTTGTAAATGGTCTCATCCCACCTCACGTGTCAGCAGACGTTACTGGAGGAACCGAGATACCGTTTTCAAAAAGTTGAAATGGCCTTGCCCCCCTCTTATCTTCCTGAGCCCCTTCCCCGCTTTGCATGTGTTAGTATCATTCATTTGTGTTTTAATGTACTCTTTTCACTTTCTTTTGTAAGTGGATTATTGGTCTGCATATATATTTTTGTCAAGATTTCTATAACTAACGATATATAACATACCCAAACAAAAATGCTCCGTTTTGAGAAATTCATTAATTTGCTAATCAGAGAGAAACACTGCTTTTGCTGCTGCTGCATTCGGCACAAGAAGCGCAAGTGAGGCAAAACCTACATTTATTTAAAAAATAAAAAAAGGTGGAGCGGATGTGGTGAGGCGGTGCGGCAGGGAAGAACAGCAACCTGCTCTGATCAGGATAAATAACACCTTGAAGAACACAACGCACCTTGGCATTCAAGTGTTTGCGCCTCTTCCTCGCTGGCCTCCCATTACGCGGGATCCATATCAGGTTGTTTACGGAGCCTCCGGCAGGAGCAGAAGCTGCAACTGCCTTGTCCCCCTCCCCGCTGTCTTTGCTCATTTAGGCCAAACAAACTGGCAGCTTGCTTTGCTACTTTTACGAACTAAACCCCCCTACCAGATTTCAGCCTCTCTTTGTTGCCATGTCAATCAAACCTGCCCTGGGCCTTTTTTTTTTAATCCTGTCCCATTCAATTTAAACTCTTCGCAATGGGACCGTTTCTGAAAATTGATCTGTTTTCAAATTCGTCCTCATAGGGCCTGATGACATCATCATTGGTTGCTCTCTGGTCAGGGTGATTATTTGATTCAAATTGTTTTGTCATGTCCGTTGATAAAGATCAGGGATCCACACTATTTTTTTATAGGGGGACACAGCGCCCCCTAACAGAAAATTTGAGAGTCACAAGTAGAAAATTGACCCGAAATTACTGATGAATGCTTTGACAATAAACAGGAACTATCCCGTTTATTTACATTGGCACTGTTTGTTGTTTTTCACTCCAACCTAATTGGTGCCCTCCTCGCTAACTCCATCTCTGCTTCACTGTAGACGATTTATTTTATTTTATTCACGGTGCTCTCACTCCTTACGGAAATCCGCAAATTGAGCGGATGGGCAGGTCGATCCAAGCTTTCGGGTGACACAGAACCAACCACCCGTCTCGTCGCCAGCACCGCATGAGACAAAGACGGCACAAGTGCAGGCGTTCTGGCTTGCTTTCCCTCCTTTAACCTCTTTTTCCTTGCATGCCCCGTGTCGCTTTCTTTGAGCCTTAAGCCTCTTGGACTCACGTTGACCCCCCCCCCCCACACCTCCCACCCCCCTCGCCGCTTCTCTCCCGAGTCTTTCATGTCGGCTCGCTTGCTTTTGTTAACGCACAAAACATTTCATCCATGGATTGTGACTTTCTAAGTATGCGCGACAGTCCCATTTTCAGCCGGAACGGAAAATATTCTCAAACGCACAGAAAGGAGAATCTTGGCTCGTCGCTTTGAGGTCAATAATGGGAGATGAAAATGCTATTTAATTATTTACAATATTCATTTCGATTCGAGAAGAGGTTCCTATCAGGATTTTGTGGAAAATGACTCAAATGTAAGCGTATGTTATCTTATTATTATCATTTTATGTTTGAGCATCATATTATGACATGTTAAGATGACCTAAATACATTCTGTTGTTTAATAATTGCTTAGACATATTTTATGTTGATAGCCTCTGATTGGCTGAAGAAAACGAAAGCAGGAAGGGATTCCATTGCCGAGAAGTGTGTGTTTTTCGATCGTGCTGCGCTGCAGGCGTTTTGAAATAACGCTGCGTTCAAACGGAGTCCATCTCTCATTTTCCCGTTTCTTAAAGTAGAGCCATCCATTCATAAACAACGAACCCCTCAACTTACACAAATATTTACCATTACTTCTCATGCGACAATTCCCATACCGTTATTTTTTTTTTTCGTTTTCTGTCATGAAAAACAAGAGTCCAACTTTACTGAAGTGCCAAGTGAGGACTGTAAATAGTAAAAAGTACATTGAAACGAAACGGCACTATGGATTCGACATTGGAAAGATGGAGGCAGCGGGGCGAGGATGAAACCGCTGGCAGGTTTGGGCAGAAACGAGGGCGGACAACGGGAACGCGTTCCCTTTCCTCGCTTGCTTCCGTCCACACGCGGACGACGCGATGAAGCGTGACACCGTCCTCGGGCAGCCTCCTCTTTCTCCCCCCTATGCCTCGCTCACACGGTCGTGCCCTTAGCCAGCCGTTCACCGGCCGCCTGAGGTCCGAAGTGGCAGAGAACCAGTGAGCAAGGACTGCGCTTTGATGAACACTGCAAGACTTCGATGACTTCCCCCAGCGAAGAATGCATGAATCCATTTCGCGAACGTATACTTGCGGTCCAGTCTGTCCGTTCGCATTCCAAATGCTGATTATTGTGACCCCCTCCAAAAAAAAGATTACATGACGGCATTTCTCATGTATTTTCGATTGAGCTGAAAAAGGAGAAGCTTTGACGGCTCCAGGGAGGCTGTCAGAGAGGGTTCTCCCTCTCGAATGCAACAGTGCTGCCTTAATTGGGACACTCCTGCGACAGCTACTATCCACTCAGGACTAAACACAAGGAGAAAGTAAAAACAAAAGCACCCCCCCCCCCCCCAAAAAAAGAGAGAGAGAGAGAGAGCGCTCAGACTGGGAGAGTGACACTGTGGCTGACTTGTTAGTATTTCTGCCTTACGGTGCAGACGTGCAGGATTCGATCCCGGCTCCAGCCTTCCTGCGTGGAGTTTGCAAGTCCTCCCCGGCCTGCGTGGGGTTTTTTTCCGGGTGCGGCGGTTTCCTCCCATATTCCAAAAACACGCATGGCAGGTTAATGAAACAGTCTAAATTGTCCCTAAGTGTGAGTGTGAACTGGCAACCGGTTCAGGGTGTACACCCGCCTACCGCCCCGGAGACAGCTGCAATCGGCTCCAGCAGGCGTGAGGATAACGGGATTAGAAAATGGATGGATAGATGCATATGTATATATATATTTATCCCACTTTAATGTTCATCTTGATTAGGATCCTTTGATTTAATCTCATTTTAATCATTTTTTTCCTTTGCCTCTGCCACGCAATCTGGATTTGTCGTCGATAAGAGTGTCATGTTGACACAAATAAAGTTGCCATGCTTAAAAGGATTTAATCAAATAATTATGATGAGAAATGGAACCATGTCTTAATGACCCTCAATATCACACTGTAATTAAAACTCAGTTGCACTGCGCGGTATTCTTATCGCCGGCAGTGGTTATTGGAAAAATCCAAAGCTCATACGCATGCATCAACTGTCAACGCCCGGGGACGGGCGAGCGCTTGGAAATAAAATAATCAGGCTGTGAAGGAAACTCGTTCACAATATTAAAAAGCAAAACATATTAATCAAAGACCCTCTTTATTTCCTATTTGTTTTTGCCAGGGGATTTCCATATTGTTGGGATCTACACCTCCCAGAGTCCGAGTTGACAGTTTCCAAATTAACAGCTGGAGTAGGTCATTTGTTTCTGCACTTTAATTAATTGCTAAATGCTAACCTCCCACACTTCACTCGGCTGTCATTATTTCCGTTGGATGGAGGCCACGTGAGCTGTGCTGTCGCCGGAGCTCGATAAGGATGCTCATTTAAAGGCGCGGCCGGGAATCATGTGGCTGGAGGCGACGGAGTCAGAACGGAGCAGAGCGTGTTGGGGTGATGAGCGTGATCAACCCCGACAAGCCTCGTGATGACCTTTCAACTGGCCCACCCGCCTCGTTCGTGTGCGCAATGTTTGGACGTATCACAAAATAAGGTAGCAGACCTTTTCAACTGCTCACTTTTTAGTAGCACACCTGATTGCCGGTGTATACCCACAATATCGTTTCACAGAAACAGAAACCAAACGACCTGCGGTTATTCTCTGTCCAGTGATGCCAGTGACTTACATGTTTTTTCCTTGAATATGTTAATTTAAATTTATTTTTTATTTTTTTTTACAGTCAGGACTAACGTAACCCATTATAGTTCTCTACAAGGTCATAATTGGCTACTGCATAGTAATGAATAATGATGACATTCAGCTCACAGAAATTGGCCACTTTACCATTCATTCACAATCAAGTTGTTGTACCACTCACTGCCTCTTGGGGGCGTCAGTGAGTGACATTTGACAACACTTGTATCGGAAGCATATATATCCATTCATCCGTCCATTTCCCGATCCGCTTTATCCTCACAAGGGTCACGGCGGGGGTGCTGGAGCCTATCCCAGCCGTCTTTGGGCAGTTGGCGGGGGACACCCTGAACCGGTTGCCAGCCAATTGCAGAGCACACAGAGACGAACAACCATCCGCGCTCACGCTCACACCTAGGGACAATTTAGAGTGTTCAATCAGCCTGCCATGTAAGTTTTTGGAATGTGGGAGGAAACTGGAGTACCCGGATAAAACCCACGCACGCGGGGAGAACATGTAAACTCCACCACACAGGGAGGCTGGAGCTGGAATTGAACCTGGCACCTCTGCACTGTGAGGTAAGCATATACAGTGGGGCAAATAAGTATTTAGTCAATTCTGTCTCTCATGGTTGAGCTTTACCCATGTTGGCAATTACAGGCCTCTCCAATCTTTTTCAAGTAGGAGAACTTGCACAATTGGTGGTTGACTAAATACATATTTGCCCCACTGCATATATATATATATATATACAGTATATATACCTGTATATATATATGGGGTTTTTTTCAATCATGATTTTCCTTTGCGCATGTATGGGGAACAAAATTAAAAATGAATTAAGACACGGGGCCAACAACTACGCATTATGCATGATAGAAGCCAAAAGGAAGGAAAACTGGCAAGTATTGTGGGATTTCACAAAATGTGTTTTTGCCTGAGAGAGTGACGTCACGTATGTGCCATGTCGCGTTTAGGGCCACGTGAAAAATCACAAAGGAGGAAGCAGAGAGATTTGTGTTTTCAGGCTGGAAATTCAGTAACTATTTTGCGGATGTGTCAGCTGAAGAAAATATGAAGGTACGTTGAATATTCTGTGCTGTTGACAAAGTGTTATCTAGCTTCAAAAACTGGACGATGTGTCAAATTGAAAAAAAACATTGATGGCATCACATTCGAGCTAAAAGAGAAAGACCCTCAAGGCTGTATGGCTGCATGAGGTCCCCACATTTAATCACCAAATTAATAAAAAATGCACATTATAAATATTCGGCCATGACAAAATACACAGTAAAATATGTCTGGCCAAAACAGACTGCCATCAAACAATATATTTATGTGGATCGAAGACTAGAAAGGCTATTTTAAAATAAAAATAATTTGCCATTTCTGACAAGTAAAACCAGATGGATCTTTTTTTGAAATAACAATACAAACTTTTATTCAATCAAAAAAAGGCATTTATTTTATGTGTAATAATAAAAAAAACACCTCATTCTTTAAAATCACCATTATAAATTTCCATTTAAGTGTTGTCAAGTTTATGTCGACATCTGTTTCATCCAAAAAACAAAGTAACTTCTAATTTGACTTTGTTTGTTGAAAAATAGTTACTTTTAAAACCAAGTACTGTATTCAGTCCCAAAAAAAAAAAACGTTGTTACTTCTTCAAGGTAACTGTGGCAACACCGCTTCTGTAAACCCCCGCAGGAAGGCCATCCAGTCTTGAGCTTAAAATGGTGCTCATCTATTCTGAACCAGTTTGACGCCCTAGGAAAGAGCCTCAAACATGTCCAAGAAGAAAAAGATTCCCTCCACACAACCCCCAAGAGGAAAAAAAAGTGCCAAGAAACAAGAAGGATGATAAAATCAACTCCACTGCTGCAGCGAGGAGATAAACGGCTAACATCCTCCAAGGGGGGCCACAAGTGTCCTTGGATGCCCCCCCCCCACCCCCCGAACCAACCTGATATTATTGGCCAGCGATATATTTGTGGACTGCGGAGCAATTTCACCCTTGAGCTGAGGGATTGAGGTCCAATCATGGTGTGCCTCGTTGTCGTAAGGGCTCATCTACATTTTGGGGACAAGGCTGCCGCGGTGCGTTCAAGGTCGCTTCGGACGTGGTGATGAAAATGGAAAACACACACGGTGACTTCCAGATCAAGAGTGGTCATCTTAGCCATGGTTAACGTCAGCACATTTATGCCCCTGTGTAGATCGTCGCCACCTTGTGATGTGTGTGTGTGGGTGGGTGTGGGTGTGTGGGTATGTGTGTGTATGCATGTGGATGTGTTTTCCATACACACCCCCAAAAAAGACTGGAGAACAAGAAAAAAGGCAAAACATGCATCAAAAATACCTTCGTCTCGAGGCTTGTTGGCTGCAGATTCATCGTGTTTTTTTGTGAGCGGACCTAGGGTTCAGAAAAAAAGGGGGGGAAAAAGAGAAAAGAGAAAATTCAAAAAAGATTACTGGTAAAAAACGTTTAAAAAATGAAAAGACAAAAAAAGAATAAGAAAAAATAAGAAAAGAAGCAAGAGCAAAAAGGACAAAGCAGTCAGAGTTGTTGTTGTTTTGTTTTTGGTGGTTGTTTCAAAAGAGGACAAAAACAAAATGCATCACAGACACATTAATCACAAGAAAAGACACAAGATCAAGAAAGTTGATGATGTCGTCATCTCCTCTTTTGCTTCTCTCCTCCTGCGGGAGAAATGCCCTCGAGCCCTCCCCCCTCCGATCACTGATTAGTGCGTTTGAGTGGGTCTACGAGCTGAGGTGCTGACACTTTTAAGATTTCTATCCCCAAATTTCAACGGAAAAAAAAGATCTGTAGTGGATAATTAGCTGATTTGATACCCTCCCTATTTGAGCTGCTAATTAAGCAGTGAAAGACAATCGGCAATTAGTCCACCGTAGGGCCACACCGTCAACCCAAACCCCCCAGCAGTCTTCGATGACGCTGCTGCGCTGTTGGATTCTATGCCTGTCACGGTTATACGCGTGTTCGGGGGGAAAAAAAAACACGTCTGCGGGGGTGATGCAGGGGCGCACTGTCATTATTCACAGAGTCAGTCAATAATTACACAACACAACAAGAGCGGCTGATTGAGGAGTGCGGGTGAAAAAGGGGGGAAGAAAAAAAAAGTTAATTTGTTCCCTGTCTGCCCACTGGCTGCTTTTGGGAAGAAAAGAACCAAGAAAATCAAGCGTTTATTTGACGTACTTAGGTTACCTTAAAAGAAAATGACAGCAAATGACTGAGTAAGTGACCGTGTGTGCCGTGTATAAGAATGAGTGTGTGTGTGTGTGTGTGTGTGTGTGAGAGAGTGTGTGTGCACGCATGTGTGTATGTGACTATATATATATATATACTGTAGAAATATATATACTGTATATATATGTGTGTGTGTGTGTATATATAAAAAAAAATTCCTCGTCTCACCCCCCCTCGGGTGGTGTCCGTCCCTCATTCAGCTCGGGTCCTCTACCAGAGGCCAGGAAGCTTGAGGGTTCTGCGCAGTATCCTTGCTGTTCCCAGCACTGCACATTTCTGGACTGAGATGTCCGATGTTGTTCCCGGGATCTGTTGCAACCACTCATCTAGTTTGGGGGTCACTGCCCCGAGTGCTCCGACCACCACAGGCTCGACTGTCACCTTTACCTTCCAGGCTCTCTCCAGCCCCTCTTTGAGCCCTTGGTATTTCTCGAGTTTCTCGTGTTCCTTCTTTCTGATGTTTCCATCACTTGGGACCGCTACATCCACTACAACGGCTTTCCTCTGCCCTTTATCTATGATCACGATATCTGGTTGGTTCGCCATTACCATCTTGTCAGTCTGGATCTGGAAGTCCCACAGGATCTTCGCTCTGTCATTCTCCACCACCTTCGGAGGTGTTTCCCATTTTGACCTTGGGGTTTCCAGTCCATACTCCGCACAGATGTTTCGGTAGACTATGCCAGCCACCTGGTTATAGCGTTCCATGTAGGCTTTCCCTGCCAGCATCTTACACCCTGCAGTTATGTGTTGGATCGTCTCAGGTGCCTCTTTGCACAACCTACACCTTGGGTCTTGTCTGGTGTGGTATATCTGGGCCTCAATGGCTCTGGTGCTCAGGGCCTGCTCCTGAGCAGCTAGGATGAGTGCCTCTGTGCTGTCCTTCAGGCCAGCCCTCTCGAGCCACTGATAGGACTTCTTGAGATCGGCCACTTCAGTTATGGTCCGGTGGTACATCCCGTGTAGGGGCTTGTCCTCCCATGATGGTCCCTCTTCCAGCGCCTCATCTTCTGTTCCCCATTGTCTGAGACATTCTCTGAGTACGTCATCCGTTGGAGCCTTCTCCTTGATGTATTCATGGAGCTTGGATGTTTCATCCTGGACAGTGGCTCTCACACTCACTAGTCCCCGGCCTCCTTCCTTTCGGCTTGCGTACAGTCTCAGGGTGCTGGATTTGGGATGGAACCCTCCGTGCATGGTTAGGAGCTTTCGGGTCTTAACGTCCGTGGTCTGAATCTCTTCCTTTGGCCACCTTATTATTCCTGCAGGGTATCTGATCACTGGCAGGGCATAGCTGTTTATTGCCCGGGTCTTGTTCTTGCCATTGAGCTGGCTTCTTAGGACTCGCCTCACTCGCTGGAGGTATTTGGCCGTAGCCGCTTTCCTTGTTGCCAGTTCGAGGTTGCCATTGGCTTGTGGTATACCGAGGTACTTGTATCTGTCCTCAATGTCTGCTATTGTTCCTTCAGGGAGTGAGACCCCTTCAGTGCGGACTACCTTTCCTCTCTTAGTCACCATCCGACTACATTTCTCAAGCCCGAATGACATCCCGATGTCGCTGCTGTAGATCCTGGTTGTGTGGATCAGGGAGTCTATGTCCCTTTCGCTCTTAGCATACAGCTTTATGTCATCCATGTAGAGGAGGTGACTGATCGTAGCTCCATTTCTGAGGCGTCTTGGTGATTACTTGGCTGAGGGGGTTCAGTCCTATGCAGAACAGCAGTGGGGAGAGTGCATCACCTTGGTATATGCCACATTTGATGGACACTTGGGTAAGTGGCTTGCCATTGGCTTCAAGAGTGGTTTTCCACATCCTCATCGAGTTCGCAACGAAGGCTCTTAGGGTCCTGTTCACCTTATACAACTCCAAGCATTCAGTGATCCATGTATGAGGCATCGAGTCATAGGCTTTCTTGTAATCAATCCAGGCTGTGCACAGGTTGGTACGTCGGGACCTGCAGTCTTGTGCGACAGTTCTGTCAACCAGGAGCTGATGTTTGGCTCCTCTGGTATCTCTACCAATGCCCTTCTGTGCTTCGCCCATGTATTGATCCATGTGTCCACTTATCTTAGCCGCAATGATGCCTGACATGAGCTTCCATGTTGTGGATAGACAGGTTATTGGCCGATAGTTGGATGGGACTGCACCCTTTGAGGGATCCTTCATGATCAGGATCGTTCGCCCTTCGGTTAGCCATCCTGGGTGAGTCCCATCCCTCAGCAGCTGGTTCATTTGTGCTGCTAGGCGCTCATGGAGTGCTGTGAGTTTCTTTAGCCAGTAGGTGTGGACCATGTCCGGGCCTGGTGCTGTCCAGTTCTTCATATCTGAGACTCTTTCCTGTATGTCTGCCACTGTTATGGTAACTGGGTTCTGTTCAGGGAGGTTGCTGTGCTCCTCTCTCAGGGTCACCAGCCATTGTGCACTGCTGTTATGTGCAACCTCCTTCTCCCATATGCCTTTCCAGTACCTTCAGTTTCCAGTCTTGGTGGGTCAGCTCTGTTGTTAGGACCCTGCCACTGAGCGTACACTTTCGCAGGTTGTGTTGCGAACAGCCTGTTTATTCGTCTGGCCTCATTCTCTTTCGTGTACCGCTTTAGGCGGCTGGACAAGGCTTGGAGCCTTTGTTTGGCAGTTTCGAGTGCTTCAGGTATGGTCATCCGGATGTAACTCTCGGGTATCGGCCTTTTCATCACACCTCACACCATCACACCACGGTGTGATCGTTACGGTCGGGATCGCCCTCAGTGCTGCATTCACACTTTCCATGAGACTTTCAGGTGGTACTTCACATAGCCGTTGTAATCGGTTTCTAGGTTGCCCAGCTTTCATTCTCGCCATGATCTTAGCTTTCAGGTCAGTTGCTCCCTCGCTCAGCATTTCATTCATTGGGGCTGGCCTCCCAATCTCATCATCTGCATTCATTGGGGCTTGCCTCCCAATCTCTGGTATGACCTCCTCCTCTGATCTGGCAGCCTGGGGCCCTTCACCATGGAACCTGCGTTGTACCTCATCAATCTCAAGTTGTGACAGCAGTTGCCGTTTGTGGATGTTGGAACACTGAGCTACTAGTTGTTTCGTGGTCAACCGTGACTGTGGGTTTCGAAGTAACCATTTAGCCCACATTCTCTGCATGTAACCCCTCTGACTAGGGTTGCTTGAGTAGTAGCATTCCAACAGAGCCATGTTATCGCATCTCGCCCATCTCCGCTTTGTTCCAGTAGCCCATTTTTCATCAAGGTGCTCTGGTTCCCCAGCACCTGACGCAGACCTTGTTTGGCCGGGCGACGTCTGAGCCGGCATGTCATTCATTTTATTGTCTCTCATCATTGTATGAGGTAGGCATTAGCGTGAAGGATCTTGCCCAAGGACCCACACTGGATGGTGTTATGTGCTCATTATTTTTTGCCCCAAGCGGCATTCGAACCACCGTCTCCCGTATGCCAAACCGATGCCTTACCAACTGAGCTATCCAGCCGCGATATATATATATATAATTTTTTTTTAGCAAAAGTGGGGGTTATGTAGCAATATTCACCGGTTTGGTGACACCCCGTCAAGAGGAGCACTTGATGGTATTTGATCGATATTACAATGAGCGGCTGCGAAGGTGAGAGGTGGGAATCAAGGGGGAGGGGGGCACAGAAAAGAAGACAATGGCGCCGTTTTATGGAATGCAATGGAACTTTCATTTCAGTTTTCACACTGTCATGGAATGTAATACGCACCTTTCAAATCCGTTCAATAGAGTTATGATAAACTACTTTTGTCTTGTCTTTTTTCCCTTTCAATGGATTTCATGGAATGATGCCCTCTAGCTATGCCTGTCTATCTGCAGGATTATGCAAATCCCGCCAAGACCAATTTCACGACATAAACCCAAAGATCGGCCCACTTGAAATCGGGTCAAATGTGTGTCGACAAACGTTCAATCGTGCAGGGATTCGGCCTATCAGAGAAGCGGATGACACCACCGCCATGGATGACCCCACCGCCATGGATGACCCTCTGCGTCAGGACACAGAGGAGAAGGGAGGTCAAATTGCTGAACTGTCATGAGGAAGGGGGGGGGGGGGGGGAGCGCCAAAATGTAAACAGATGATTTTGGCGGCCATGTCATGTGAAACCGGGTGTGAACGGGAAGCAAACAAGGCAGACGCGCCGAGTGATGGGGAAGTCGACGGAATGACATTTGCAGAACGGTAATCATCAAGTAGGCGTGAAGGTTAAAGCCATTTTCTACCCACGGAGCCCGCTGCACATTGAATACACACAAACACACACTTTTGTCGGATTAGGTATTCATGCTTTCACCACTGCCAAACCTGACTGCAAATCAGATCAAATAAGGCAACCAAAACAAAAAAAAAGGCATTTTCCATTCATTTCACTGGAGGAAAGATGATTCTCTCTCTCCATATGACCAATATTTCATCTGCACATCTTTCATGAGTGGAGGTAAAAAAAATACATATTTCTAATTCATGATATTTCCTTGAGTCCAGATTCTGTATTGCAAAAATTAGGTGCACTTTTGTTCCCGAATTTCCCAATAGGAGTGACCCAAATTTGGACCTTTTGGACCTCGGAGGAAGCAGTAATAAGAGTACCACATCGACATTTCTCATAAAGTCGACCAAAATAATCCAATAGTTAGACAACTTTATTTGGTCTGTCAACTCCCACGAGTAAACGCCGCACTTACGTCTTCTTAATGAAAAACAGCTTCAACACCCCCCCCCCCCCCCATTCTATTCACTTTGCAGTGATTTCTTAGAACTCCCTCCATGGGTGAAAGGTTTATAAAGGCATTGAAACTCCAAAAAGGATGTTTGCATTCTCAAGGAGAATTTTGAAGACATTGCGGCAAATGGTTCTCACGGATGCTCCGTGTTCTCTCTTCCCAACTGGATGCCGTGGCTGTCCTCCACTTGTACACGAACAAATGGAGACGGCATTTATCTATCTATATATATATATATATATATATACACACAGTATATATATATATATATGAATATGGAGCAGAGCTATCAGTGGTGCTGAAATGTGGCTTTAAATGATTCACAGGCTCTCCCGCATTGAGCACTGTGGGAGGTACGGGCTATTGGTGTGTGCGGGTACGTGAGCGGGAAGGAACTAAGGATGGTGGTGGTGGTGGTGTAGGGGGTGTCGATTTGCATCCATTGCCAATTTCATGCTCAGCTTCAGAGAGCCTGGAGGGAAGAAGAGCTGCCCCTTTGAGGGGCCCGTTGACGGTGGAATCGTCGTGGTATACGTACGCACAGCGCTGCAGCGCAGCATCCCGTCATATACGGTCCCTCATTGCGTGGTGACTACAGTGTGTGTCATTGTGAGAATATCTCGAGGGCTCCTAGATGCGGAAAGCGGCTTGGTATGCAGTTTGAGGTCCATGTACCGGTAGGATCTTCGTTCTAAGTCGCACAACAACTACGGCATCCTCGTAAGACACGTTACAAGCGGAGCAAACTGTGCAGAGGCGCACGCGTATGAGTACACGGACCGCAAGATGGACAGGACCGCATTCACTGCCTGCGTTGTGCATATTTGTCAGCTGGAATATAATCAGTGAGTGCCGCCAGTCTATACTCAATATACTGCACAGTACATCAAGTATATTTTTCAATGGGCAGGCCAAGAGGAGGATCTCGCCCAGCTTAACTGTGAACAAGCAGAGCATTATAGCGTAAGTGTGTGACAAACGGATATTGTGTCGCAATACGTCGTGGCTACTATGTGCTGCGACTGTGAGAAAGGATGATAGCCCACCGAGTGAATGGCAAAGGCCACGTAAGAAGGCCACGGATTTTTTTTTTCTTCGCTGGATATCTGTAATTAGATTATGTTGCTATCAAAACCCCTTTCTCCAAATTAATTTGCTGAAAATGAAAAAAATGAGCTGCAGCAACCGAGTCACTGAAAAGTGAGGACAAAGAGCATACGAGTACAGACCTTGCGCTGGAAATGAGGATATGGAATAAATGCTCAAAAGTCTTTTCATAGCGGGATGTTTTGGGAATGCTTCCCGCTTAAGGTTGCTTGAGGACTTGAAAGTGTCACAATAAAGTTTTCTTTTGTCCACTGTCACTTACTTCCTTGTCCACGTGGAATCAAGAGTTCGCCACAAGATGGCCGACTGCACTTGCTTGAATACTGCTGACCAGGCAGCTCCGAACGACACCTGCGCCATCTTAATGAGATGGAACACAACACCTGCATGACAAATTCCGCCTTGTCAAAGATAATAACACTGCAGTTTATTCAAAGTGTTTGACAGCGTTGCGAACTCCGGTCACAATAATAAACACGTTCTGAAAGCAATCCCTCTCTCGCAGACTCAATCAAACCCGAACGTTATTATTCTCAGAAATTCATGCCTGAAATGAAGTTTTTAAGAGATATATTCAGTCACTGGGATAAATGGAGCGTGCGACGTGGTGGTAACACTCCTGTGATCTTTAATAGAACACAATCAGAGGTACTTCTTGCACCCGCACTTAAATCAGACGCGCTTGCAGATTGTGTGATTATTTAAGTGCCGTTGAAAAGTCAATTCACTCCGCCGAGCCTAAATGGATCATTGAAATGAACAAGCAAAGTCTTATTACGGTCTCTATTGCTCATCTATCGGCGGGGGGAAAGCTGCAAAGGGATAATAGCGACGGCGCAAGACAATGAGAGAGATTATGAGCATCATGTCGAATGCAGGACAAAAGCCCACCTCAGGGTACGAACCACAACTTCCACCCCCACAATATAGCTCGCTAAAAATCACAAAAACTGAGTTTGCTAACTTTCATTTGGAGCCAAGAGGAAAGGCCAAATGGATGCAGCCTTCAATGCCTGATACTACTCTGCCCCACTGTCGGACGGTGTTCCACAGAGTTCAACGTTGGGGCCCCTGCTGTTTTCATTGTATTTGCTGTCCCTGGGTTCCATCTTAAGAAAGCATCGTATTTCTTTCCACTGCTATGCAGATGGCAGTCAGATCTATGTCTAGCAAAAAGTACGATTTCCCCATCAAGGCCACTGGATGGTAGTGAACTTGGACGAAAGAAACCAGAAGTTATGGTGTCTGGTTCCAGTGGCCCGGTACATCTCACACTTTTGACTTGGGGCCCCCTGGCATCTTATCTCAAGTCAATTGTCTCAGATTTGGGTTTTAAATTGCACAGTGATTTGAAATTGGATCCACGAATTGGTGCTCTGGTTAAATCCATCTCTTTTTTTTTGGCAAAGATGAAGAGCTTGTTCCAATCAACTTGGTGCCGACTAAGTAGGCTCTGATCCACAAAATGAGAAACAGACACAATGAAGCTGTGCGCTAAAGTTTGAATAAAGTCTACTTATTAGGGTAACTCTTTCTCCAAGCTGGACTGGGTTCTACCGCCAAGAAAACTCTGCGTTAAATGGTGGAGGGGAGAATTAGAAAGTCGTGTCCAGAATTATGCAGTAAGACACACGGGAGATGAGACGGTCTCTCACAACTAAATGGAGTCTCGGTGAACAAAGTCCTCAAATACGTGGGGACGGTGAGTGGATTTATTTCTGCAATTAATCAAATTGTCGCCGGGCAAAATGCTATTTGTTTGCCTCTTGGTTTGGCTGCAAAACGCATTCGCTTGCTTTCACACACACAAACGTAGAAATTCTTTTTGTGCAGTTTTGTTTCTTTTAGAGACGCAACCGAGTCTGGCAAGAGAGGTAAAAAAAGATGAGCGCGACCATAAAAGGGATTTTTGAGGGCATCGGCAGTCATACATCACATTTTATTGCAGTGGGCTGGCACTCACTTCTTCCATGATTCACTTATTTATATTTTTCCTTCTTTTCTTCTCGCTTATCGGGACATCTCCGTGCCAATGTCGCAGCAGTGTCAGTGCCGCGACGGGCCTGCATTACCGCGTTAGCATCGAGCCGCTCCCGATGGATCTCGAAAGGAAATTGAAATATTGCAAGATTGCGAAGTGTGTGTGTGTGTGTGTGTGTGCGCGTGCGAACCGGGTTGACGCGCGGAGATGAATGGCGTTGCGGATGGAATAATTATGAGCACGCAGGCGGCTACCACGCCCAGGAAGCCTGCCGCTAACGAGGTTGGGATGAGAGGTTGACATGCCGGAGCATCGTCTGGCAGAGCTCCCCGAAACACTCAATCAGGAAAAACGATTTAACCCATTCTTTGTCAGGCGTTTCCAAAGCAGAGTTTGATCTTGTAAGACAGTGGTCCCCAACCCTCGGGTCGCGGACCGGTACTGGTCCGTGGGTCATGTGGTACCGGGCCGCACAAAAAGAATAAATAACTTACATTAGAACAACGTACTTTTTATTTATTTTGGAATCGCAAAGATGTTTTATTTGGAAAATTTACCGGATTCTCTGTTACATCCGTCGACAGCATGTCACTCTTGGCAGGACAGAGGCCAAGGTGCGCTTCTCGGTCACGTGATAGGTTACCGCTAAAATGAAACCCAGGAGCTAGCAAAATGAGTAAAAAAAATAAAAATAAACATCTTGGAAAGTTTCTTTGGGAAGGGGAAAAGGCCCAGCAAGGAAACTTTCAAGAAAAAGACGGCTATTTTTAATAGACAGTATCAGGAGTCCTACTTAAATTTATCTCAACGGGAGATTCCCACGCACCGCACCCACTTTGCATTATATGAGGCGATGGTGAGTCGTATTTTTCATGTACTTTGTATCTTATTTTGAAGGCACATTTAAACATTACCATAGCGACGAGAGAGCGTTGTGGCCAGATAGGACGTTCCCCGTGTCATGATTCGTGTTTATTATTCTGTTTCGAAAATACCGCAGTTTTCATGCAGGTCATCTCATATTATTTTGTTGTATTAATCCGCCACCCCTTAAAGGCCGGTCCCTGAAAATATTGCATGACATTAAACCAGTCCTTGGGGCAAAAAAAGGTTGGGGACTGCTGCTCTAAGACATGCTGAAGATTGTGTAACATAACGTAAGATAAGATATGATAAGATAAGATAAGAAAACCTTTATTTATCTCACAATGGAGAAATTCCCAGTTTCTTAAGCAGCAAACGTGGGAAACTATAAAACAACAAAAAAGAGACTGGGAAAGGGATTTTGATGGCAAAATCCATTTTCGGATATGGGAATCACCTGCTATCTGCAAAATGGGTTGCTGTTTTTGTTGTTGTTTACGCTTTTTGTTGTTGCTGTTTATGCTTAAAGTTGGCAATGCCCTCCGTTTTGGAAGTCTACAGTTCAGTTCAGGTTGGAAGTAGAACGCACGGGGTGAAGCGTGTACTTTGTCTGCGTGTTCCAAGCTAGCTGGGAATGACCCCGCCCCCGACACACACGCCCCCACGCAGAAACCCTGCGACGTCGCCTCCCTCCCATCAATCCAGCGTGACTCTGCAGGAGCAGGAAGAACAGCTCTCGCTATGATGAGAGCAGCCTCCCATGTCGCTCTTCGGGACCGACATGAGGTCCGAGTAGGTTGCTGACGTGATCTCCTTCCAAGGAATGAAGTAAGATCGGCAGCCTCCCGCTGATATAAATCACGTTCAAACCAGCATGAATACAAATAAAAGAATGTGCTTCTAAATAATACAATGAACTAATGGCAGGATATTTTAAAAAAGACCACAGGGGAGACTTTTCTGTGATCAGTGAAGGAAAAAAAAAGTGCAGGCGAGTACTGCAAGTGCGAGAGCAAGTCTGCACTCAAAAGAAAGAAGTCAAATAGAGAGATGTGTACTCTTGCTATCACAGACACATGTTTCCCATGCACCTTTGCTATTTAGATTGAAAAAAAAAATCTATCCACAGTATCGGTGAATATTGACGTCGAAAGGTGGAGGCAACTTGACCTTTGAGGAACTTATATTTAGATGCCCGAGCATGCTCGGTAGATAAGCGGATGGATGGATGAACATATTTTAAATTAAACCAGCGACTAAACTGTTGTGGTAACTTATTATCTGCATTTACGGATGGATAGCAGGGGACAGAATAGGACCTTCCCCAAACTGTTCGAACCAAAATTGAATGACAAACATGAAGAAGATTCGAGGGGCATTAAAAGGGGTCTACTCCATTGCATGATTGATTCTTAAATCTACTCAGAGGTATGACTGACCAAGCTCCAAACTCAATTTAACCAGTTATCCCAATTAAAATGAATTGGAATATCATAAATTGATTCCAACTCCCAAAAAGAGGAAAGAACAAGGCTCTGTACGGTATAAAAATTTGCGATCAAGGAAGGGGATGATACCCAAACAGGGCTCAACTAGAGAGGAAGGACATGTGACATGCCAAGTCTCCAACTCGTCATCAGAACTCCTCTCCATTTATCTAATTTCTAATCTGCTTCTCCTCACAAGGGTCGGAACTGACTTCGGCCAGTAGGCAGGATCCACCCTGAACTGGTCGCCTGCCAATCACAGGGCACTCACAATCGCACCGAGGGCGAATTTAGTCTGCCATGCATGTTTTTGGAATGTGAGACAAAACCGGAGTACCCAGAGAAAACCCACGCAGGCACGGGGACAACATGCAAACTCCCTACAGGAAGGCCGGAGCTGGAATCGAAACCCTGCACCTTTGCTCCGTGAGGTGGATGTACTAACCAGTCGAACACCGTACCGTCCTATCAGAACGGGATCTAAAGAAAACCATTGTGTGCTGCATTCACACCACCAATCAAACAGAACATCTACCAGGTCTCATTTTGGGACAGAAGGAAAATATGAAATTTTAGTTCGGTATGGGGTCAACGACCCCACAAGTGGGGAATATCTGGTCGGCATAAGTAACGAGAAGCCAGAGGAGAGAGGGGTCATTTTGACCTGGTTGTGTCACTCTACAAAAACACGTTGACATCAGTGAGTTCGTTTCCTTGTATGTCAAGGTACGACTGTTCTTGTAGGAGCGTTATTAAAAAAAACAAAAAACAAAAAAACAAAAACATGAGGGTTAAGAAACTTCTTTGATTGATGACAATCTGCTAAGGCCCTCCCCCTTAAGAGTGTTTGGCCAATCACAGCTTTGCAGTCCTATCAACCACATTATAGAGCTGTGCGCGTGTGAGCGGCGATTGAGCCGACTGCCAGGGGGGAGGGCTTGGCGTAGAGTCCCGCCCCCCACCCCATTTACCCGTCGCCCCTCCCACCCAGCAGCCCTGCACTCACCATCCTCCGTGGGCACGTAGACGTTGAGATAGAGGCAGTCCTCGCTCTGGTTCTGGATGTAGCCAGCCGCGACGTCCAGGTTGTCGGTGAACCACACAGGCAGCATGATCTCAGGCAGCACCCCGTGCACGTTTTGGGGGCACACCGGGGCAAACTGGGTGGCGTTGCGGATCTCCTGCCACGAGCCCGGGGCTTCGGGCGGCTGAAAGCGGCGGTCGCCTATGGGCGCCGTGGCGTAGGGCACGCCCAGGTACTGCTCCACCGGCCCCAGGATCTCGTTGTTCAGGTCCTTCTTGATCCCTCGGAGCTTGCCGTAGTTGGTGGTGACTACGGGTTGATTGGAGGGCTCCACTTTTTGACCGCAGGCCACGTTTAAGAGGAGGGCGAGGCCCAGCGACACGCACCAGTCTGCCATGAGGGAGGTTTGTCTTTTTCGTTCACTTGCAAGTCGAAAGAGGTGCATGGCTGCTTACGGAATAAGCAAAAAGTCGGAGTCCAAAGGCGACTGACGAAAACAGTGAGTGGGGATTCGCAGGGCGGGCCTTCGCGGGGGTGCCAGGTCAGTGCTGAATACGAGCCAAGGCTGTCCCAGTCGCTTCCCCAGCCACGGTTCTGTTACGTTCCATCCCTCTAGGTCCCGTCCCGGTGATTTCATCGACGTCTGCACCTGCATTGAGATACAAGACCGAGAAAAAAAAAAAGAGAGTGATTAGCTGAGATCTCTAAACTTACGACATCTTCCCTGAAAGGAGACGAGCTAAACTCAACTGGGTTCATTTAAGGGAAAATCCTTTTGGTGCACAGCACCGTGATGACTTCGCATGAGCCGAAAATAAATCCGGCCATCGGTATGGTGTCACGTGACCCGGGGAACCTCCCGCAGAGTGAGTTCACTCTTCCGCCGCCTGTGCTTTTACGCACCACGGGCCTAATTTGGATTCATTTAAACTTGTCCCGGTGTAACCTGCGCGAGGACGGCACTAACACCCAAAAGTAAATATAACTCCAAAGGTTGAGATATTGCTCAATCTCCCCCGTCAACGGTAAACAATACGGGAGTGGGGGGTGTATTTTAAGCGGTTTTGTTTGTGGCAACATGCATGCACAGGCGCATGCAAATGAGCGCCTGGGAGCTGTACATCCATTCATGTAATCTTCGGTGCAAATCCTCATGTGACACAGCCCGTCACAAATGCAAGGAGGAGATTACAGTGTCACAATAACATTGTTGGGTGCTTACGCAACGGCGCGGGATGCAGGAACAGCCATTCGCAATGTTTAGTGTGCGGCGAGAGCTCTTTTCCCATTGCCACGCTCTCTCTTTGCTTTATCTTCCGGCTTTAATTGCCTAATTTAAAGTTGCCATTAAGCGCATAATTGCATCACCCGCACCCACCGGAGCAACTTTACGCCGTCGTCTTAAGTCCCCTTCTGCCCATTTCCACACTGCCAAGCGAACAGTTTGCATTTAAAAATCCAACGTCCTGAGGAGGGATGGAGCTTTTTTTTTTTCAGACCTGACACCAACATGAGAATTCACTCTTTTGAGTACCGTATTTTCCACACTTAAAGGCGCACTGGATTATGAGGCGCAACTTCAGTGAATGGTCTATTTTGTAATTTTTTTTATACAATGGGCGCATCGCATTATAAGACGCAATCTACAATGCCTCCACTAGATGGAGCTACGCTCAAGGAAACACCAGCAGAACGATCAGATGTCAGTAAAACTTATTTAATAAAGCAGCGACGCAGTTCACGTAACCAACAGCAAGTTATAACTTTGACTCGTTAACGTTGAACTCTCTTGCTGCTGCTCTATTTCCATGTTCAACTGCGTAACCCGATCGCCTTAAGTTTGAACTCTCCGTTGTCAGCATGTCTCGAGCAAGGAGCCATTCTGGGGTCGAAATATTATCGTAATGACCATACACAAGGCGCATCGGATTTTAAGGCGCGCTGTGAGCTTTTAAGAAAATGGAAGGTTTGTAGGTGCGCCTTTTAGTGCGGAAAATACAGTACTCACAAATACCGAGTACCGACACCGCTGGTATTTTTTTTAGGTATAAACTTCATTCGACACAATGACATTGACATTGTGAACAAAAGACTTCATAGAGCGCCAACTACTGCAGAGGAGGACTTACTCCAGGCCAGCTTTTTTTTTTTGCCTCAAGGATCGGGGCTGGTATCGGTAGCCTCCACGAGTACTCGATTCTTTAAAACGAGCCTCATATGGGCCCAATAGAATACCCGGTATCGGTAGGAGAATAATTTAAGGCCTCTCACCCACTCGGGTGGCTAATTTCTGCCATTTACAACCACATTTCTCCTGCACAGGAAGGAAGGGTGTCCTCTAGCCTCTAAAACAAACAACCCCAAAAAAAAAAAAAAAAGAGGTTTGGGCTCATTGAAGCTTAAAACCCGCGGTGTGCGTTTGGTACAGTGCGTTCAGCCGAAATGCATCTGCAGCACCTGCTTTTGGTTCTCCTTGCATTCCCCTCGCTGACAAGCAAGCAGAAAGAAGACACATCAAAAAATAGAAAAAAAAAGAAAAAAGGGGCAAAGCTTTATTTTATAATGCGGTGTCAGTCTAACTGCAAACTTGCAGGGTGCATCTGAGGTTTTCAATGCAAACCGGCTCAATCTAGCAGACAGAATTGATCCAGCTTGTGTGCTCGCAGTGGGCAAGCATAAGTGATTGATGAGGCAGGGACGCAGGGACGAAGATGGCGGACCCGAGAGCTCGGCTTTTGCTGCCAAAACCTGAAAGGGAAGATTCCAGAAGGGGATTGTGCACTCTAAAGTAGGTCCACAAACGTGACACAAAAGCGCACAAGTGGGTGCACCTTTGGTTGACCTTTCGCCGAGCTCTTGTCGTCGCAGGGCCGCCTCCGGGTGACGCCGTGCATCGCAATCAATTTCACCGCACCCTGATTCCATTGCTACGGGGCTGCGAAGGTGGAACGTGTTTTGAGATGCTTATTCAAAGCGTCACCATGGTAACCGCACCGTGCTAAGGTGAAACCTCCACGTTCTCCGTGAATGTTTAAAAAAAAAAAAAAGTAAGAAGTCTAGTTTGACAGCGTCAGGCATAGAAAGCACAGACACCTGATTTCAAATGTGGAGAGTAAAAAAAATGAATACTCCATAGAAGTACAAATATATACTGTATATAAAAATAAAAAACCTTGCACGTATTTGGGCCTAATCGATTAATCGGCCGACCAATTTAATCGCCTGATACATATACATATATATATATTATATTCATGCATTCATTATTTTCATTGGCACGCTCGCACAAAAATAAGTGACATTCCAAAACTGCGACTGTACTGGACATTTTTATAAAGTGCAATATTTGACATCTCGATAAACAGGCAGGCCTCCTCTTTCCGAAGGATATATTCCATTTTGGGGTTAAGAAGGTGTAGCCTCTTCTTTCCAATTACTGCACCGTCCGCACCTCAAGGCGAAGCCAGCCAGTTGGCAAACTCTGCAATGTTAATCACACACCATTTTGCGTCTCCTGCTGTTTAGCCCAGCCTCTCCCTCCCTCCCTCCCTCCCCCACCCTTCCTCCCTCCTCTCTTTCTCCCCCATCAGCCGCCAAGCTCAGCAGCAACTGGCGAGCTTGCTCAAAGGCACAGCAAGCCCTTGTTTTCGCGTCACTCGCATGATGTGTTTTACAGTCGCGGGGATGCTTGTTTGTTTTGCCAAATGAGCAGCCCCCCTCGACTCGTTTGGATTCTCCTTTTTTTTTCTTTCTTTTTTTTTTAGTCTTAAGAAATGGCGACTCAATGCCTTTATAAGAATACAAGGTGTCCCAAAAGCCACAACACACTTCCTTTTTTTTACCCCAGTTTTGTTTCGGGTATCATTCGGACAGACAATTGAATTCCCTTGCCCGTGGTTTGCCAATTGACACGAGGCCAGCGTTTGCAAAAGCGCCGTCAGCGAGACATTTTTCAACGCCAGTTTGAGAAGGGATCTGGCCGACACACCGCTCCGACGCGTCGTACGATTGACGCGATCCATGGCGAATTTCTCCAAACAGGATTTGTTTTTGACAAACCACAAAGCGGACGGTCTGCTACGACCATGACTGATGAAAACTGTGAAATCCTCGAGCAGGTGTTTGCTCAAAGCTGGAGAAAGTCTCTCCAGAGGGCGATGGATGCTTCGGACAGTGATAAAGCTTGACCTGTCGACGAGGTTATTACAGTTCACAAAAATGATTTTCCAAACCAAAACGGCATCTTATGTTAATAAAACTAACTATAATTATGGTAAAAATGTCCTTGGTTTTCATCATTGTCAATGAATATCATACATGAGCTTGAGGGGCTCATTTCAAATATTTATTTTGGTATTGCTGTACGTCCGTACAAATGAAGGAAAGTCCAACACTTGTTTGACAGTTTTATATTACTTGAGCTTACACTATCCTTACTGAGCTTCTTTTTTATTTTCCATCGTGCACTCAACAAACACTCCATCTTAAAAAAAATTAAAACTAATACTAAAACTACTAAAAACAACTACAACGAGGCATTAGTGAAAAAAAATGCTAAAACGAATAATCATGAACTCTAAAAACGAACTGAATTTAAAAAACAAAAAGTCAAAACCAAATAAAAACGAACGCGATTGAAAATTCCCAAAGCATACGAACCCAATGCACTTAATGCTCACTGCAATGTATAAAAGAGGCCAATGGTTACATATTTATGTTTTGCTCTTCAATTAAAAAAACAACCCCCTCCCAAAAAAACCCAAAACATATACCCTGATCCTAAACCGCCAAATAAATCCTTGTTAGAGCGCGTTGAGTAAATCGTCGCAATACGGCGAACAGCCAAGTTATCGGAAGTGGCTGCAATGACTTGGATGAAGATCAAATCATTTGAGCCAAGCAAAGGTTGGATGCGTCATCTCGTAGTCAATTAAGCCCCCCCCCCCCCCCCCCCAATGCTGCAGTTGGCCGTAATTAATGTGTGAGCGGCCTTTAATTAGCACCAAGGCTGCCTGACATTAGTCACTGCCACTCTCAGACTGAGACTTCACCACGGGTACTCAGATGCATACGTGCTGTGTTGCTCCTGCGTGGATAAAGAGACAGTCCAGTGACATTCCGGCAGAACCGCGTGTGCCGGCACACCGATTAAAAGGTTAAAATGGTGCTTAGCAGGCCCAATCGTGGATGACTCGGCACAGGCGGGAGTGCGTTGTGTGCTCGACCATCACCGAGAACAATTAACACGGCGACAGCTGCAGCCGCTGTGACGGGGCACGCTGTCAAATCGGCTGGTCCAGACGGCCGAAGAAGAGACCAGCGCACCCTCCCTCAGCAAATACATCATCGGATTAAGCTTTCTGGTCCTGATTTAAATTTAGCACCTCGACGTGCGGAAAAAAACCCACACACTTTTATGACACGCCTGTAAAAATCTCTTCACGCAAGAGGTCGGTTGTTCGTTAGCACCCCTGACGTCTCTGACGAATTGACTCCTTTATACGAGTGGAAGTGCGAGCGTCGTCGCCTTCTTGTGCTCCAAAGGAGGGTGAAAGTCGCACGCGCACACTCACACTTGCTCAAATACACGCGGAACAGACGACAGCTGTGACATCAGTAGCATATTTAAAAAAAAAAAAAAAAAAAGCTAAGATGGAGATGCAGAACAAGTATCAGTAGAGCACTAGTCTTCATCATTCTTGGCAGAAGATCAAGAATATATGACTGCGAGTATTGTTGATTATCTACTGCAGTGTGTGGTCAATCCATTAAAAGGGTGATAGCACTGCAACATCGGTGCCATTTGGCGTTAGCACAAAGCTAGCGGACCATAAAGCTAAGCTATGAGGCTCTCAAGTGGCTCAGTGACGGTAAGTGAATCCCTTTGAGCACATTTTTATCATGAAGTCATGACTATTCTCATCTTTGCAATGGCAGAATTTTGGCACAGCTCCTCGGTTGGATCCGTGCAGGCGTACCTAATGTGACGTCCGCTGAGAGTACACGATCACAACACGCGAATACAAAGCTTCTGTCTGATTGCGCACCGCCCACGCAGGCTGGCTGAGGCTTTTTTTTTGTGTGTCTGTGTGTCACACTTCCTTCAAAGTGTTGCTATAAATAGACGCAACGTGCCAAGCTATGCAGTGTGATGTGTTATATAAACTCGAAAGGCGCACGTACACAGACCAGTATCAGCGTACTTGGCGGGGCGCTGCATGGATGGACCGATCATCATCCACCCACCATCCACCCGCCTTACATTTCCGATCCAGCTTCTTTTTTTTCTTCTTTTTTTTGTGGTTTTCAGTCCTATTCAGGTCTTTGGTTCTTCTGCGTTTGTTCTTGTTTCCTGCAGTGTTGGCGTGTGGCAGAAGGCACGGCTGACCTACATTTGAGGAGTTGCAGCCGTGCACACCTGAATTCTGCCGGGTTTGATCATGCTTTCATTGTGCTTCCCGTGCTAACTGATCTCAATGATTTCAGCTTTCATTTGTTTTGTCCTCAGCCATCAACTGGAATCTGACATTGTACTGTTCTTCAATGGGTCGGTGTGAAAAGTGGCCTCTTGTAACGCAGTGTAATGATTGACAATTTTTTTCCCCCCTGGAGATCAGCACAGTTTTAGAGTAGAAGACAAAGACTCTTGAATGGAGTTACCTCTATGTGTGTTGCAAACAGTAATGCATGTCTCTCCCTCGCTCTCAAAAAAATGTACATATAATATACTATACTCACACACACACACACACACACATTTACATATCCATCCATCCATCCATTTTCTGATCCGCTTTATCCTCACTAGGGTTGCGGGGGGTGCTGGATCCTACCCCAGCCGTCTTCGGGCAGTTGGCGGGGGACACCCTGAACCGGTGTCCAGCTCTACGCGCTAACCACTGGACCACCAATGTAGATATTATATTATGTGTATGTGGAACAAAACTAATAATTAATTTTAAAAAATACATGAGGAGACACCATTTGACGATAAAGATAAAAAAAAAGATTTTATGTTGTGTTGCATACGCTGACTCTGTGCTGTTGACAAAGTGTTATCTAGATTCAGAAACACTACCAGGAAGAAGAAATCCATAAAAAACAATTTAAAATAAAAAGAATAGGTTCAGCCAAAAAAGGTTGTCAGTATGTTATTTTAAATTAAACTTCATTTTTAAATGTCACTGTTAAAAATATACTTCCAATTAACTATCATAAAAAAGGCATATGCATTTATTCCAAACCCAGTGACAAGTAACATAAAAGTGAAGGGGACTTAGTGGGGTTCTTGTATGTGTCATCTCGTATCTCGCTCCTATCTTGGCGTCTCATCCCCACAAAATCCTTGTCATGCTTTCCTTCTGTCCTACACGAGCTCACCTTGGAGTGTCGCTTTAAATCTTGTGTGAGCACTTTCATCATTCGCCGCTAATCTGTCAGCCGGCACCACCTGAACGCCCCCCCCCTCTCTTCATCCCTTCTTTCCTCTTCTATTTCCGCAGTGTCGCGGTTCAGCACACACATGACGCCTGACGCTCCGGATGAGTGCAGCCACACACACACACACATGCACGCACGCACGCACGCACGCACGCACGCACGCACGCACGCACGCACGGGCTTTGAGATGCAAACGCTTGCTCAATCTCCAAGCAGGGAATGAATGAGGCTTCATTGAACCATTGCGCTGCTTTTCCACATCCAATATGGCAGTGACATTGCCGTGGAGATCTCCCTCTCCTTTGTACTGAAACGTCAAGATCACTGGAGAGCTATCACATACGCTGACGACCACATGGGAGAGGAAAAGCATGCAGGATCACTGCGAGGATCGATAGCGACGTGTGTGTTTCGGAGATGGAGACTCAATTTGACCAACCCACTTGTGCAACACTTGCATGCGGGTCTCTTTACTTAGAGACGAGCGTACAAGGTTACTGGCCTCGGGCCATGAAGATGTGCGCAATAAAATCCTGCAAAATATGTGGCGCTCACTTGCGGGGATACAGAGTTCAATTATTTTTCACCATTTCAGATTTTGGGGGGATGAAATGCATTCTCCAGCTATAGAGCGCCTCATTGTCGGCCGTGAGTGCTTGCAGGTCACTGAGGGAAGGCAGAAGAGGGAGGGAAAAGAAAAATTCAACGTAACAGTCATCTTGTAGACCGGGCTTCGTGCAGACGTGGCTACTTTAGAGCACCACGTTGTCAGCAAGGTTATTAATAGCGAACGAAAACTAACAATATAACTAAAACTAACGTTGAATAAGCATTGTCATTAGGTATTCCGTATTTTTTTTTCATAATCTCCATGTATAGAAAAAAACTAAAACTAATACTGAAGCTAATAAAAACTAATTTAGAAGCATGTTCAAAAAATACAAATTGGAAAAACCTAACTTGCGTTAGAAACGATTGAATACTAACTTACTGACTTGTGTGCGGGCAGTGTGGGACATGGATGGATGGATACGAACTTAATTGAAAAATATCTAAAGTCAAAACAAAAACAACCCAAACATTAACAGTCATGAAAAATCACACCCTTTTAGAACACTGGATGTCACACGACCACCCAGTGAGATATATTCCACCCACTGCATGCTTCAGAGCGCTACGTTGTTAGAGGTAAATTATGCAGAGAAAGATGGATGACCAAGGATGGGGCTTTATTTTATTTTACTTCAATCTGACTGCACAGTCAGCATATGGCTTCACTCTAGCCTTCCCGCTTTAGAACGCCTCATTGTCACGGTGTGAAAAATCCCAATGATAATCCGGTGGAATATGTTCCAGGACATTGAAGCTTCACTTTGGAAAATCTTTTTAATCAGACAAAATGGGCCATTCGGCTAACGCTCTCCGTCAAATTCCGAAGATTGTGATTTTTTTTTCCCCCTCGACTTTTGAGTGCATCCAAAGTAAGCTTGTTTGTCTGCTACACCCTCTCAACTTTAAAACCACCACCGCGAACCATTTGCGAAACAAGGCGCTTGTAACACGCACGCCTGGTGTTTTATTGTGCCAATAAACCGGCTGTGTCTTCCTCGTTTGTCTGACTCGCCGAGGTTTCTAAAGCTGGATGGCTAACAGACAAGCACGCTGATTGAGATAAATGGCGAGGGAGCGATCAACGTGCGGCAGCCATGCATCAGCTCCGAGCGCCAGACGAACGGGATTGATGGAGCGAATCACGTTGCGTTTGTCCTCTCCTTCCAACGCGCTCTTTACTATTCACGGCGGAGGCCCAAACGCGTCGGAGCCAGCGAGGCTCCCAAACGGCCGGCGCCGCACTTCGATAAATAAAGAGCCATCGTAGGTAGTGTCGACTTTGTTCTCCATCCCAAATTTTTCAAAAAGAGCCCAGCGGGGCTCGCAAAATAGCTGCTCGGTGAAGTAACTAGAGGGAAAATAATGCCTTTAGATTTCTTCAAAACAAAGTCCGTTTATGTGAACAAATTGTTGACAAGGCATCCGAGCTGGTCCACCAAGGCCGCAAAACGATTCTAAATTGTCAATATTTTTCCCCATTCAATTTTTTTTAACAAGCAATAAATTTATCCGCAATACAATACACAATCTCAGATTTGCTAAACATAAACGCTTCCAGTCTGGGTAGGTGGAAGTTTGTTTTTTATCCAATCAGATTTCAGCCCTGAGATGTTGCTAGGTCAATCGAAATCTGCCCAGGTGATTTCAACTATAGCAGCAACGACAATGTTTCTCGAACCAATCTCATTCCAAATTTGTCTAACAGGGCCAGCTAGCCCACCCACATTAATGTCAACATTATTTCTTTCTCAGGCGGCAAGGTGGGCGACTGGTTCACACGTCCGCCTCACAATGCAGAGGTACCGGGTTCAATTCTAGCTCCGGCCTCCCTGTGTGGAGTTTGCATGTTCTCCCGGGCCTGCGCGGGTTTTCTCCGGGTACTCCGGGTAATACAGTGGTTCTAGACCTCACTTAACATAAATATATATCTTTTAAGGCAGTCTGTTTTGGCCTGACATATTTAACTGTGAATACATACTGGCAACATTTATAAACCATTATTTACATATTTATTGTGTACATCATGTATAAATATAATCATTACATTTCTGAACGGTAATGCAAGATTTTCTGTTTTTTAAATTTGATGTTCTGGTAGTGTTTTTGGGCGGCCTGGTGCTCCAGTGGTTAGTGCGTCGACCTCCCAGTACAGAGGTTGTGGGTTCGATTCCGGCTCCGGCCTTCCTGTGTGGAGTTTGCATGTTCTCCCGGGGCCTGAGTGGGTTTTCTCCGGGTACTCCGGTTTCCTCCCACATTCCAAAAACATGCATGGCAGGCTAATTGAACATTCTAAATTGTCCTGAGGTGTGAGTGTGGATGGTTGTTCATCTGTGTGTGCCCTGCGATTGGCTGGCAACCGGTTCAGGGTGTCCCCTGCCTACATCCCGAAGACGGCCGGGATAGGCTCCAGCACCACCCTTGTGAGGGTGAAGTGGTTCGGAAAATGGATGGATGAATGGATATTTCTATCTCTGATTGGTTGTGCCGATCAAAACTATTTCGTTTTGTAGTGATAGAGATTGATCAAAAGTATTATTTTAGATTCACCATTTACCCACCTGCTTCTCATGCACGGATGACTAACTGGCGGACCATGTTAAGGGGCCCCTTCATTCACCCCGGAAAAAAACGTTTTTATTCTTTTTTTTTTTAACCCAAATTCTTCACAAAACGCAGAGAAATGGGAGTCGGGGGGATCCCATATAAACTGTTAAAAAAAGAAGGAAATATTGAAAACAAAAATGTGCAAATATGTGAATATGTGGGTTGTAAACTGCAAATATACAGGGGTCAGCTAGTTGGAAGTTGTAATGTCACCAATCACCCCTAGATGGCAGACGTAGCCTATTGGCAATGACAGTGGGACTTATACTGTCCTATACTTCAACCTGAGGCCTAATATTTTGGGGGAACGATATGCAGGACAAATATGTGAGTGGACTTTCGTGGGGTAAAAAAAATTACAAAATGGACTGAACATTAGTTTCCTGTTCAACAGTTTTGTGCCACCGTTGAATTGTAATTTTTTTTTCAAAACCCTTTGTTGTTGGGTGAGGACTGAAAAATGGATTATAAAAACCGAAATATATTATGATTTTGTCCTGATTTAAAAATCCAGAGTTTTAGTTGAGAAACCCATGGCGCACTATGCGACCCCCCCAGTAGCACTGATGAAAACTTGTGGCCCCCTTCAACATTAAAGGTGCCCATCTCTCTTTCTAACACTTAATACACGTCACTATAACACAGATACACGGCGCCACTCCAAAGTGGACTTTCATATATTTGGACACCGTTGCCCTTTTTGCCTTGTCCAAAATGTCTCATTGAATATTTCATGTGCGCGTCGGTCTAACTGTGGCGGGGGGCCCCCGAGCATGCCTCCAATTATGCAGGCTTCCACCACTGAGTCATCAAGGCCGCCACGGGGTGCGGCGGCTCACCTTTGCTGCCCCCCGCCCCCGCCCGCCCGGACTCTTCCTCCTTTCTCCTCATCATCATCGTCAACTCCCTCCCCGCTAGCGACCTTGTGCGCCCTCACTGTTTTGGCAGGGGAGGACTCGCAATTGGCCTTTGCGCCGCTCTCCGTCTGTTTCGGTCTGTCTGCCTCCAAATGACATTAAATGCACATTACATGTCTATGTATAGTAAATTGGAGCAGACAGGAAGCAGAGGGCGGTGCAGTGGAGGTTGGGGGAGGGGGGAGTCGAAGCAGTATTTAAATGGCTGCATTAGCCTGCTGTTAGGCGTGGAGTGCTGCCACGGCTTTGGCACACGCCCCACTGATGAATATGCAGAGCAGCTGCAACGGTGCCCGAGTACGCGCGGCGTGCTGATGACAGAATAAAATGGCGGGAATAGTAACAGCGGAAGCGCAATTGGGTTCGTTTCCAGCAAAAGGGACGCAGGGTTGAAAACAGCCCGGCTTGTGCTGTCACAATCTTGCTCACGCTGAGAGCGTCCATGCGCATCCTCGCGCATGTTAGCATGCTAGCACAAAAGCACACTTAAGTGCATGTTTGATATGTCCTTGCATGGTGCCCTTGAGCGAAGAGGGGATCTACTGTGCTCTTGCATTGTAGGCGGGCGATGTAAAAATAGAGACGCACGGGTCTTCAAGGATCCTCCATTTACATTTGCATGCATGACTTTGTCCCTTTCAATCTTTCGGAGGCTTCTCCCATACAATCCAAAATGGAAGAATGTGGCATCATCAACATAGTGGAACCTGGCCTTTTGTGCGGGGGGTTTATTAACAACAACGGCGTAACACATCCTGCTTCAGGTCAGACTTTTTAAATTAAAAAAAAAAAACGGAATATAAGAACACTTATTTTGGCTACGTGGTGGCCTTTGAAAATTGATTTCCAAATTGTTTGACGGTGACTGTTATTATTCGGGTGTGATATTACTGAGGCCAATTCCGATATTTGGCAGAATAAAATTCTGATAAACAGATTATCTGGCCAATTAATTTTAAAAAATGCAACCGTGATGAATGAAATTGTGTTTTGGGGCAATGGACCTCCCTCACTGTCATGCCAACAAAAAAACAAAGGAAAACATTTTACCGTTTTCCAATCCTTTGTCCTATTGTACTTGTTTCACTTTACAAAAGAGATAAATCCACAAAAAACAGCCGTTTTGGAGGGGAGGGAAGGGGGAACATTTGAATGTCATTATTTTTTATCTTATTTTGTAATGTGTTGCGGTGTAAAAAAAAAGTGTAAAAAGAAAAAAAAAGGCAAAAACAAATATGCAGATTTTTGCCACTTACACAAGTCAACAGCAAATTGTAAAAAGTGTCTCGACTTTTTTTCTAGCACATCCCGATTTTTATGGAGATTTAGAATGGATTTTACCATGTGCTGTAATTTATAGCTGTACGGAAGAGGATTAGGGCCAATGAAGAAAGAAAAAATAAGGTTGGCAAGATTCTCACTTTAATCTCAGAATTCTGACTTTAAAGTGAGAATTCTGACTTTAATCTCAGAATTCTGACTTTATTCTCAGATTCTGAGGAGAAAGTCAGAATTCTCACTTTAAAGTCAGAATTCTGAGAATAAAGTCAGAATTCTGAGATTAAAGTGAGAATCTTGCCAACCTTATTTTTTCTTTCTTCATTGGCCCTAATCCTCTTCCGTAATACGGAAGAGGATTCCGTATAGCTTTGACGTTTCCAAAAGAAAAAAAGAAAAAAATCCAGCTGTCGCAGAACCCAACCCTTAATTCATTACTTCATTACTTAATATATTTGATATTATCATACTGAAAACATGATGTTCTGGAGAAAAAAAAAACAAGGGCAGGTTTGGAATCAGTGCAAAAAAATTATTTTCAAAAGTTTACTTGCATCTCTGATTAAAAACAATTGTAAAACTCTATTATGCAGTCTGACAAAGAGCTACAATTCAGATTCTGATGTGCTTTTATTTTGAAGGCCTGACTTTTAACAGGACGCTGCGCCATTGTCGCTCCAACTTTTCCGAATGTTGCCGAGTAGAGCGAAAGGCTTGTCATTATTGCGCGGGGTTGTGGCGTGGTGGAGGAGCCATGTCGACCAGTTTGAAAGATGATTGGCGGGGGGTGGGGGGGGGTGCACACAAAAGTCATGGGATCGCCGTCAAATTTCAAACTCTGAGCCTTGAGTGGATATGAGTCACAAGTCAAGGCAGTCCGAGCAAATTAAATGTGCTTGTGCGTAACGTTTTTGTGTGTGTGTGTGTGTGTGTGAGGAAGTTGTGAGAAAATATGTGTCTGGGTGTGTGTATAATTAGATCAAATCACACGGAGGAGAGGTTGAAAGAGTAATGACCTAACTTCAGTTTTAATCATCTTATCTCTATCTCTCTCTCTCTCTCGCTCTCACTTTCCCTCTCACACAAAAAGACACACACACACTCACGTTTCTCTCACACTCTGCACTCACATTTCATCTCACACTACATGCACGGATTATTTCACTTTGCACACACACGCTCACAAATTTCTCCCACAAACGCTAACACTCACATTTCTCTCACACCACATAAACAAACATTTCTTTATCGCTCTCTCTCACACAGACTCACACACACAATCTCAAACCTTACTCACACTATGTACCGCTACAAACACTCACGTGTTATCCACACATTCTCTCAAACTACTCTCTCGTGCGCTCTTTCTCTCTCTCTCTCAGCCACACACTCTCAAACGTTACTCATTCTAACATACCTCACATCACACATTCTCTCAAACTGCACACTCATATTTCTCCCTCTCTCGCACTTAGACACAAATTATATATATATATATATATATATATATATATATATATATATATAAAATGTGTGTGTGTGTGTGTGTGTGTGTGTGTGTGTGTGTGTGTGTGTGTTTCCAGTAATAGCCCCTCCACACTGACATTTGTTCCCCTTCACTCAATCTTTTCTTAGTCTTTCCGCCATCCTTGGTGATCCTCCATTTCTCTTGTGTTGACACACTCGCCTTTTTATTTTTTGGGGGATGAAATTCCTTTCAAGCGCCCGGCACCGTCTCAGCCCCAATAACTCAAACAGAGGAACCTTTGATGCATCATTCATGGTTTTGTTCCCTAATGCACTCTCTCTGTCTCTTTCACAGTATCAAATCTCCATCACAGGCTTTTATCCAGCGTTGCAGCTTTGTCCATTCCCTCTTGCTTTAAGAGTCTCATCTTGTTGCCGCAGCCTCGCCCCCTCCCTGCTTTTTTTTTTCCTCCTCATTTCCACCCATGCACCAAAACTCTCCCTTTCAGCTCTTTTTCTTTTTTTCCCCTCATCCTGCATTCCCTTTGCCGTCCCACACGTGCTCATTTTTCAGCCACCTCGCAAGTTCCTCCCGCCATCTCCCGCATCCGCCGTCTCTGGCATTCCCCCTCGAGGTGAGCGGCTGAGCGCTAATCCACAGGCACTCGGAAAGCCATCGCTCATCGCCATATCCGCGGAACCTGTCGTTAAACGCGTCACTCGAAGGTGTCGTGCACGTTGGTGTGCGTGAAATTAAATCACAGGTGAAGAATGAGGTCAATGCAGCGATGAGATCTTTCCGATTTGCAGGCTGGTCTCTGCAGTTTTCGCTGCACTGACAAGTTAAAGATCTTCAAACGCTGATGCGTGCACGAGTGGAGTCCTGCCAGAAGAGAGGCGTGGGACGGGTAGCGTTGACGTGTAGCGGTACCAGGACGTAAAAAATCTGCCTCCACAACCTGCCGCCTCTCAGGAAATCAAAGAGGATAAAGAATATAAGCAATGCGAGTACTGTCATACAGAATGTTGAAATGTATCGCTGCACCACTTGTGTTTGAACACCAGTTGCCGAAGGCAAAGGCAAGGCAGCTTAGGTGATGGAGCGTATTTCACGTATAAGGTAACTCAATGTGCTTTGCGAAATGTAGACGCAATATTTAAAGGCAAAAGAATTCAAGATAGTTTTGAAAAATGAAGAATTTAAGGCATTTAAAAGGTAAGTCGAGAAATAAAAAGTGCGTGCAGCATTAAAGCTAAATGCTGATGCACCATGTTTACTTTGAACACTGAACTCCACTGATTCAGCGGTCCCCAAGCCCCGGGTCGCGAACCGGTACCGGTCCGTGGGTCATTAGGTACCAAGCCGCACAGAAAGAATAAATTACTAACATTACTTCCGTTTTATTCATTTCGGAATCTGAAAGATGTTTTATTTTGAAAAATGACCAGATTCTCTGTTACATCCATCTACAGTATGTCACTCTTTACGCAGATCAAGGTGCACTTCTCGGTCAGGTGATAGGTTACCGCTAAAAAAACCCCCAGGAGCTAGCAAAATGAGTCAAAAACAAACGTCTTTGGAAAGTTTCTTTGGGAAGGGGAAAAGGCCCAGCCAGAAGACAGAAGAGCAGCCTATGACTTTCAAGAAAAAGAAGGCTACCTTTAATAGACAGAAGCAGGTGTCCTACTTAAAATATGGATTTATCGCAACAGGAGATTGCCACCCACTAAGCCCACTCTGCATGATATGCGGCGATGGTGAGTCGTATTTTTCATGCACTTTGTATTTGTGCTGTATCTTATTTTGAAGGCACGTTTAAACGTTCCCATAGCAACCAGAGAGTTTTGCGGCCAGATAGGACGTTCTCGTGTCATGGCTCGTCTTTCTTATGTTTCGAAAATACCACAGTTTTCATGCAGGTTTCAAAGGCCAGTCCCAGAAAATATTGTCTGACATGAAACCGGTCCGTGGGGCAAAAAAGTTTGGGGACTGCTGCACTAATTGACATGAGTCTGCTGACTTCAGAACCCCGACTGGGACCATTAGCATTTCTTGAATTACTGTATTCAGGACCAAAGCCATGCAGTGAATTTTGAGACCAGTATCTTTTTTTTTTTTTTTAATCGATTCGACAGCTGACTGGGAGCACGTGTAAAGTATTTAGACATGGACTAAGAAAGGGTTAGGTATGATTTTCCCATCATGTGCTATCGATCTCATTAAGCTAGCAGCTTGTTTTCAATACAAATTGTGGAAATCTCCAACTACTGCAGTATTGTATTGTAAATACAGGATTTTGGACATAAATATTTGCACTGCGCAACAGCTACCCAGCAACAAGTACCCGTAAATATGTCCTGTTCGAAAAGGATCGATTCTGTTGATCCACATTGTTTGTGCTGCTTCCAACGTTGGCTTTGGAAGAAAAATGTGAGCGAAGGAGGACAGACGGGTAAGCAAGAGTACCGCAGTTTTGCGATTGGTGCTCCAATTTTCACCATCGAAAGGCACCACTGCCTGTTTGATAGTTTTATCGCTCACCTTGGCCCGGTGGAAGCCCCGGGGAGCATTCTCCTCTCACGCCTGGAAGAGTCATATTTAACTTGTTCTCAGCGCTGGGCCCGCAAATCCGCATCTGTCGTGACTGACCTTGAATTAAGGCTTTGACGTGACCAAATGTAACAGCGTCGCAACTGTTGCCCAGGCAAGACTCCGGGGGGGGGGGGGGGGGGGGGGGGTGTAGCGGAGGCACTTGGCAGAGCCGATTATTCCCAAAAACATATTTACCCTCATGCCGCAGTGACAAGCGACAGTGAAAAGCACCCGAGGCTAGTAAACCTGCGTGCGCATGACAGGCCGAGCCGCGGCAGCCGGGAGAGCCACTTAGGCGACTTAATGTGGCCAGACGACAAAGAAGACCGCTCTTCACCCCCCCCCCCCCCAAAGAACATTTCCGCTATCGTCCACACAACAGCAGCGGGTGACACAAAATGCTCAGGGTACCAGGAAACACACGTACTTTTATTTATTTTTTCTCAATGTTGAACGCTTTAAAATGCGTTTCCCAGGAATCCACAGCACGGGTCGAATGATCAACCGAGTAGTTGTACAAAGGGACGGCGGGCTCCGAGACAGGAAGCCTATCCGTGGTATCCGCGGTAATCCCCGAATCAGCCACGTCAGTGAGGTCGCCAGCCGTCCCGTAAAAATACGGAATCGTCCTTTGATTGGGAATTAAATGTTGCGCCCTGTATTTGCGTAATCATCCCATGCGTCTGTCACACACAAACATAAAGACTGAATTGAACAATAATAAACAAAATAAAAGGCGGGAAATAGTCAAGACAGCAACGTAGCCTACGCCTGAGGTCTTCTCCTCTCCTCTGTGCCCAATCCTCTGTCTGTCTGCCTGCACGCAGGCAGCCCAGCCTGCGTAACGCGCTCACTGCACACTAAATATCAGGCTGCGTGGCGGGTTTTAAAAATGTCAACTGTAGCAGTTTCATTTTTTTTTCTTCCTCCTAAAGTAAAGGTGTCCCCAGTTGTTTACATTTACAGCACTTTATAGGCTATTTGCTTTAAGTATTGTCCTTTTTCAGTCAAAATGTCCCCAGATAGGCTTTGCTTAATTAACACCACTTTATACGGATACAATACAATACTCAAGTTCAGGCTATTAAGGGTTTCATCATTGTTAAAAGTGTTCGAATATACATCTTTGTTTAATTTACAGCACTTTGTAATAGCCTATATGCTATGCTAAGGTTCAAATCAAAGCATTTTGGTTTTTTTCATTTAAAAAAAACAAACAAACGTGTTTTGATACATTGACCTTGTCCATTGCCAGCTGCTTAAGCATTACCGGGAGGATGCTAGACGCTAAGCTAACTTAGCTACAAGCTGTGGATTGTTAGCTCCAAGCTACACTAAATCTTTCAAGGAGGGCAAGGGGTAGTTCATCATGCGACACACTGAGCAAGAAGAGAAAAAAGGAGAAAACTAAGAAGCCACGCTAACTGCTAGTTCACGTGAAATGTAACGCGGAGAGAATTCAACTCTGGAAAAAAAAAATAAATGAAACCAAAGCTCCATTGTCTGGGTTGTGGAAGGCGTTTTCTCATAAGTACGAGAAAATATTTGGTTGTGATTTCATTGCGTCGTTTAGCAAAACATATCGGCTAATCTGCTAGCTAACGTCGGCTCCACTTCCCTGTCAAAACAGCACATCTTTGCCTTCATAATACCTACTTCAACAGTGCTTGAAGTCAAATCCAATTCCGTGCCTGGGGATTTGGATGTAAACAGAAAGAAAAAAAAGAGGAAAGAGGCAGGATGGAACAAGAATATAAAGGCAGGTCCTTGACAACAATGACCTCTGAGATCCTTCTAATTGAACAAATCTCTGAGCAGAGACACAGCGTCCCACTTGAGTCAGGCGCAGGCCAAATGAAAAGATGGGGAGGAAGGAAGAGAACGGGGGGTGAAGCTTTTGAGCCACAAGAGGGCCGCCATGAAAAGGTTGCGCTATGCGAGCTGAATGAATCGAGGGGATTGTACAAGAGCGGCATTCACCTCCACCCAACTTCCTCGCTGCTTCAAATCCCATGTCCACCATCTTCAACCTTTCGACGGTGATTTGGGGAGGAAAGAGAGAGAGAGGAAAAAAAAAAACGGAAATATTTGAAATATCTTCTGCCGCTAATCACGAGAGAACTGAGGCCCATTTTGGCCGAGGGACCTCGCTGGCTAGACGGCAGCAAATTGCGAGAATAGTGAGAGGCGTGAAGGAAGCGGCAGAGTCGTCTCTAAAGGCCGTTCTGGAAGGGTAATTTATGTGCGCCCTGATCAATGGGTTAATTAAATGGAGAGCGGGAGAAACGGGGAGGGTCATTGGCACAGAGGGACGGGCGAGGGCTAAGTGGGACAACCGTTTACATCTGGAGCATATCGAGCCCACCGTGGACGCTTCAAGCCGTAATGAAATGGACGAGTTCCACCCAATTCTTCTCCCCGGGGGAAATTGTTCATGTTAGTGATGATGTCAGCCGGAGGATCAATACGGCGTTGCCTCCTTTGGATTTGTCAAAGTCTTGTAAAAAAAAAAAAAAAAAAGCTGTCAAGGAGGCAATCCGTGGGGCGGTCTTGGAGAGACCTTTGGGGGAAAAAAAAATCAATTCTGATATTTGGTCGTCAACAAAATTGGCAATGGGAAGGAAGAGGAAGCGTCAGGCAGACCAAAAATGTGCATTGGTCGTCCAGGATGTTCGGTGTGATCCCCGGTCCGAGTGTTCAACCTGCACGAAAGGCCTGGGAGGTGGAAAGCAGCGCAAAAAAAAAAAAATAATAATAATAATCCTGTTGACTTGCAGGCTTTGAAATGGCCTCTTCCGTTCCTTGCCTCCAAGTCCCTGGAGTGGGAGCCCAAATGGAACTGGAAGGTTTTACGCGGGCGCTGGGGGAGCTCCGCTTTGCTTTCTTCCCATGTCCTGGAAGGCCAGTAGCGAACCCTCCACCCGACCGGCCCCAGCGTCCCCATCCAATCCCGGCAGCCGTTTTCCGAGTGATACGCACTAACAGACATCCCAGCGAGAAATCTGCTTTGCCACTAGCGTGTGATCAAGGTTACACTCCCTTAGCAGGGCTAATTAGGCTGACAAAACCACCCACATCTTTCTTCCTCAAATGCCAAACTCTGTGTCTATACATTCGTGCATCTTTAAGTTCCCCGCAATTTTTTCTTTAATTTAATTTTTTTTTTTTTTTTTTTTGTGCTCCACCTCAGGTAGTTTAAAGATTGTGCGAACGTGACTCATGAAGGGCACGGCATGGGCTTCATTTTTTTTCCCACCAGGATGATAAAGCTGCGGGCCAAGTGGATAGGAGCGTGCAGTAAAGTTCAGTGCCGGCCACTGACATTTACGTGCCGACCGCTACCTGTGCAAAACACATTGGGGCTGAAGAGGGGTCTTTGCATTTGTCACCAAAAGGACACGCTCCGGCCTTGGAGCGCCGTGGATGAACGGTTGGAGCAACACGAACTGTTTTCTCTCAGGCATGGAGGACACGCATGCGGCAAATATCAAGGCCAGAACAACAACAACGGCAACAACAAAAAGTGGATTTCCTGAGAGCGAACCCGAGAGAGAAGAAGCCAAAAGTTTTGTAGCGGCGTCTCTTGTGCGTTTGTGTATTCTCACACGCGCGCATCGCCGTTCATCCACCCCGCCCCCTCCCCGTCGGTTGTGACAGTGACAACAACCATCATGGGCTGCTTGGCATCAGCTGAGCGTGAAAGTCCAATGCTGACACCGAGGCGCTCATTCGTCACTGTCAGCCGCCGTCTCGCCCTGGCCAAAGCGTCAGCGCAGCCACACAAATTGCCAACCCGAAAAGAGCAGACCTAATTCTCCGACGTGAGAACAGGCGTCTTGGTTTCATTATGGTCGCGCCGCCGACGGCGAGCGTAAAACTATTTTTAAAAAGAAGGTATATGGTTGCCGTTGAAAAACACACGGCGGGAGTCTAAAACCCGTGGCAACGGAGCCACACGCGGCTCCGTCAGCCTTCTGTCGTGGCTCTCGCTTTGGAAAATAAATGCTGAGCTTTTCATTTCAATTGACCTTATTGCAACGTTTTGGAATTAGAGCGCCGACTGGCACCCAAAATCAAAGGACCCCTAAATCGTTTTGACTTTCTTTTGGCGTGTTGTAAATACATTTGGTGCACTACCACCAGTGGTAATCCACCAAAAGTATTTGTCAACCCCCCGCGCAGCACCGCAACCCCCAAAATAAAAAAAATTAATAAATCAAGCACAAAATCAAATTGTAGAAGCATTCCTGGCAACTAATATGTGACAGATCGCAAGTTGATCATGCGGCTTCCTTACGCCGCAACACTGATTTCCAGCACCGAAACCCAGCACGTTGACCGCGATTCTATCTTGGGCCACGATACGACGCAGGAATCGAGTTAAGGTAAGCCATTTTAAACTAAAAAGAAAAATGCAGCATATGTTGTCAATCAATCAGCAGCTCGCGCCTGGACTGTTTCCATCTGGAGTGCCTGACAAACTTGGATCCAGCACTCATTTTTTTGGGAAACGTTGAAGAACTGAACGGCACATTTGAACAAAGTTCTGAGTTTTCAAACAGCGGGAGCGAAGCACTGCACACTCGGAGCACATTTCCGAACGCAGCCACTATTCGGGAGACGGGCATTTCGGGTGCGAGCCTGAGCTGCTCTTGGTCTCCGTTTTCCCCAAATAATGCAAATTATACCCCAGAGCAACTTATTATGTATTTTTTTTCTTCTCCGCGACTCATATTTTGACTGTTGCGACTTATACACCGGAGCAACTTACAGTCCCCAAAAATACAGTCTAAATGAGTTCTTCCATTTTTCAGTGACGGCTCGCACTCCGGATCCCCTTTGTGAGGCGGTCCAGGTTTGTGCATGCAAGCCAAACGGCCGTGCGCGATTCCAATGCATGTAGCAGAACAACAGTGGGGAAGTGTGCCACAGAAGAGGGAGCTGTGTGTGTGTGGGGGGCGGGGGGGTGCTAATGTCAGTCATTCTCAGTGGCCGGCTGAACGGCTGCTTCCCACCCCCGCTGTCTGTATCACGCTTTCTATTCAAGATGCATGAAACGCTTCTTTTAATCTTCGCAGGATTGCGGGAGGTACGTGGCGGTGGGCCGGCGGGCCCTGCGGGCAGTTGTGCTTTCTTTTACCTTTTATCTATTCGAGAAGAAGACCAAACAAATGTCCATTGATCCCGGCCGGTGTCACCCGCTCTCAGCCAGGGTGGTGAGCCGGGGAGAGGTGATCAGAGAGAGTTCAGCCCATCTCCAGCCTCCTTAATGAAGCCATTGCTAATAGGCTGAGTGAGGTCTGAAGGCACGGGTAAGATGCGGACAATAGCATTTGAAGCAGATGTTTCATTCACATGGGAGCTTCCTGGAAACGCTCACTTCATTGTCCTCGTAGGACGCGCAAGGCTCTTTCTGTTTTGTAAGGAAAGCAACCGCAGATATTTGAGCACAGTGGCGTCCAATTTGTTTATCTCGTATGTGTTCTCCAGCAAAAAAAAAAAAAAAAGCACCAGCCAAAACTTGAGTCTGTCCCACATTTAGCTTTGCAAAATGTTGCTGCAGTGCAACAAGACACACTGGAGCGAGCCAGGGCTATGTTGGGAAGCAAATTGAACGCGACGTACAAATACACGGTAAGCACATCAAGCACGAACCGCATACAGAAATGATGACCGAAGGCAATAAACAGAAAGGCCCCTGCTGGCTGCACACTTAAGTCTCACAAGTCCATTTTGTCGTGACGGGTGAAGAAGCGCGGCGCTTCCATCTCGCGGGTTTACATGTTACTGTTTGCGTCAATTGTTTACACGGCAGTGCGGCCCTTGCCTTTGCAGAGCAATAATGTAAACATTTATCGGTGGGAGAATGCAAAGGAAAATATGATCAACAGTCTTGAGATGCATGTTTGCACAAAGCGCACCCCTTACGTGGCTTCGGAGGACAATCAACAGCTTCTGGTGCCTTGAGAAGCCATTAATTCTTTCCAGCCTTTGACTCGAAATCACAAAATTGTGTTGAGGATAAAGAATATATGCCTGTGAGTATAGTATTGGGCTCACTAACCTTTTTGAAAATGATAGCAAATTTGGGGGTACGGATTCAATGCAAAGGATAACCAGTTTGAAACACCCTGCACAAGGACTAGTAAATCACAATGTCCGATCCCTGGTGAGTTATTTTTAGAGAAGGTGGCTACCACATTGGAGACACTTGGACCAAACATGTCAAACAGGGCTGAACCATTTTGAAAAATAAGCCTAATTACAATTTTTTTTTCCCCGCCCTCAACATTCCATTTGCGATTTAACACACAATTACTTTTTTAAGGCTTTTCATTCGCGGGTGTTTTTGTCCTCACATCCACAGTGACCATATAGGGCAGGTGAACTGCATGAAAGGCAAAAAAAAAACCAACCAAAAACCCCCCAAAAAGAGTGCTAATTAAGCCGAGCCAGGCTGCGGCTGAGCACAGAGGTCTTCCTTGTCCCCGCTGAATCCTGTCATCTAGCAGGCCCCGTTGATCCGAGCGGGTCACAACAGACAGCAGCCTGCACGGCATATCAATGCGGCCCATTCTTTGTGTGCCGCTTGCATTTCGGGGACCATGCCCTCACAGCTATGGTGTTTCCTGTTTTGCGCTTTCTCGGTCGAGGAAAGAAAGGAGGCCCGCGTGGACGTGAAAGACGAACACCGTGCCACACGCGTGACGCCGCAGTGTGCACCTTCATGAACATGGGACGAGGACTGAGAGCAATTTGCATTCAAGTGAATGAACAGAAGCCCGCGGAAGCCGCATTTCACTACGAGGTGTTCAGTAACGGAGCAGAGGTAAATGTCAATACGTCCCAAAATATGATTTAGGAAACCCTGCACACATTATTTGGACAAGTGAGTGTGCATTTCTTCGGCGTTTAACAGTATGAGCAGCAAAGAGAACACAAAGTGCAGATGAAGATGTGTGAAGCACTTGGTCCTACCTGTTAATTTGGGGTCCCCAGGTGCTGGTGGAGAGCCAGGTTCCCACTGATGTCCTTTCTTATCTCCTCGGATTGTGTCCTTCGCTTGCCAAAAAGCCCATTCAAGCAACAGAGTCTATAAAGATGATTACAAAAAAAAAAAAATTCTAAATTAAAAAAATAAAATGAAAACTAATTGACAACAGCAGTCCCTCCCTTCTAGAGTCGAAGTGGGCGAATGACACCGGAGACTGAACCCACATGCAAACATTAAAATGCGTCTTTAAAAAAAAAAAACGGCCGGGTGGCGGAGGGATAATCAGCAGGAGGCTCTACAGCAGCGGAAGCCGCATCCGTGCGCGCTCAGCCGCCGTCGTCTCCAGCAAGACGGTAGCACATTCGCTCATGGTTTCACCGCCTAGCAGCTGGGTCCACATCGGGCGTAATTCGAGGCCCGGCCGAGCCACACCAGAACCTCCGAGCGGCGTGGACGCGTCTGCGGATACCACATCGCCGAGCAGTCACCTGTGATTGCAACTCGGCTATGCTCGTCCTCCGCGTCGTCGTGGCGGCGAATTCCACAAACCAAACGCCAGAAGGCTCCAAAAAAAAAAAAAGAATCCGGTACAGTTTCGGTGGGCAACTCACGGTCTCTGCTCGTCTGCCGCTGAGGTGAGCCGCCTCGGCGCGCGCCCCCGTGACGTGCGCGTCTTCGCCGGCACGCCCCCGCCGCGCGGGGCACGCGCCGCAGTGTCCTCCCACCGAGCGAGAGCGGGTCGCCATGGCAACGCTTGCCTATGACCTCAATACGACGGCGCGTGATCCAGCCTCAGCATCCTTTGGACGGATGGAAAGAATTGGCGCTGAAGGGGACTAGCTTGACTTTATTTGGATTTTTTTTTCTTCGAGCGCCATCAGCGGGTCGAATTTGCAGCTGTGTGATGTCAGAGGACGTTGTTGGAGCAGATGTCCATTTTGTTTTGGCACAGCCACCAAATCCGGGGTTTTCAAAACTTTTTACACCAAGTACTCGCGAAAAAAAAAACCTCTCCAAGTACCTGCAATAATATTGTGCTTAGTTTGAACATTAACACCAAGCGTAAATGTAGGACTTGTGACATGGTCAATGGCTGGTGGGTCTGAGCAGCACGGGGTAAAATCTCCAAACCTTTATGCAAGCTTTCCTTCACCTCTTTTGGATGCTGTCATCAATTCGAGGGGAGATGTAAACGTGCTTCCTTTAAGGTTTTCGTATTCAGGTTTCTGTCAGTCGATAGTTTGTCATTTTCAATGTGAAAAGAAGTGTGACGTCATAAGACAGCAACTCCTGAGAGCCGCCAAAGAAAATTGTTGAACAAAGGCAAAAGAAGGCCCTTAGCGGTCAAGAATCCATAGTAGCGGAGTCGAATGTTAAAGTTGAGCCCATATTGAGCCACACCTTGAAATGCATTCTGCGGCCAGGGCTTATTTGGGTGGGTTGCATTAATCGGCAGCACCCCCCCCCCCCCAACCCTCTTTGACCTCGTCCCCTTCAAGGGCTGATAATCAGATCGCTTTCAGTGTGTTTCAGTCCCTGAACTCATCGCTGCAGATGGTGGAAACTGTGTGTTGGCAGCACCTGCGCCTCTGGATGCAACACGACCACATGTGCGATTACACCGGCGGCAGTGCAGCCAAGCATCACCCCCACCGCCACCAGTCGATGCCTTTCCAGCCTGACACGGACTTCCCTGATCATCAGATTACACTTCGGGCCCAAGCTACCAAAAACACGCTCAATTCAGCATCCGCTACTAAGGTTCTTTGTAAAATCAGACCAAGAGTAAGATGCCACCAGAGCATGTGAGCAGGCCCCATATGTGGTCATGTCCTTCCAGGCGATAGAAGTGGGCCCAACGTCACAATCTTTTCGGTTTCGCTTGGGAGACAGCGGAGTCCAAGAGAGACATTTTTCCAAAAACCATATTCCATATTCCACACGCCTATGGAACATAAACTATGTGTGTGTGTGTGTGTGTGTGTGTGTGTGTGTGTGTGTGTGTGTGTGTGTGTGTACATGCATACATACATACATACATACATACCTACAGTACATATACACACACACAGTAATCCCTCGCTATAACAAAGTTCATCTTTCACGTTTACATACATATATGCATATAGCCTATAGTGTACATACACACATTCACATCTATATAAATTCATCTATATATATATATATATATATATATATATATACTGTACAAATACACTTACACGTATGTAAATATAGGACGGTATGGGGGCCAACAGGTTACCATGTCTGCCTCACAGTATAGAGGTCCAGGTTTCGAATCCGGATTCCGGCCTCCCTGTGTGGGGTTTGCATGGTCTCACCGGGCCTACGTGCATTTTCCCCGGGTACTCATAAACATTTATGGGAGGTTAATGGAACACTCTAAATTGTCCGTAAGTGTGAGTGTTTGTTTGTTTGTCTATGTGTGCCCCTTGATGGACTGCCAACTGGTTCACGGTGTACCATACTGCCCCGGAGTCGCCTGGAATAGCCTCCAGAATGCCCACAACCCTCCTGAGGTAATAGGACTTTTTTAAGACCACTTTATTCATGCAGGGATGTCAGATTTACTTGTTGATACTTTGCAATCATATCAGCGCTTTTAACTGACCAAAAGTCAAGACAGGGAGCAGTGATTAGTTGAATGTATTTGTTTCCTTTGTGCACCAGTTGGCTTGCACGTAGGAAGGCCATTTAATTGTAAATTCATTTGGGGACCACCAAGCCTTGGCTTGGAGGTCCTCAGGGGTCTACAGACCCTAGTTTGAGACACCCTGTGTTTCAAGGTCTATTTAGCACCACCGAAGCTCACGCAGCTCCACCGAGAATAGACCCTGACAGGTCGATTTGGAGCCTCCATTGGGTAATTTGTGTTTGCAAATGCTCGTCACCGCAATCTTCTAAAACCATTAACCTTTCAGTCGGAGGGGCCACGAGTAGACAATAAAGCTCGTTTTCTCTCGGCTTAATTTACCTTTCCCCGAGCTGAATGACTGACACTCCCACAAAGACGCCAACGCCCCCCGCCGCCATCTTACGTGTTGTCAAAACGCAAGAGGCCGGCCTGTTTTAAGATGTTGATTAAGGCAGTTAGACAGCACGCTGGACTGCTTGCATGATGTCCCCCTGCCAACCGCCACCCCCCTCGCATCTCTAACATTTCACTGAACCTCCACTCCCAAACTTGTGAACAAATCATTCCAGTTCAACGGGCAGGCTTAGCCAAGTTGACGAATGACGTTGAATGTATTAAATTGGCTGGACGTTTTCATTTCCTTTGTTTTTATCGCCGCCTTGGAGAAGTGCAGCCGAGACAAATCGGAGGGTGCACCGGTGCACTAATTTCAAGACGGAAATAAATGGGAAAATAAAAATAATCAGCCCAAGTGCACAGTTAATTGAACCGCTTTGGATGTATAGAAGCTCGCGGCGCGGAATGTAAAACTTGCCCTCATTTTCGCCTCCATTACACCATCTGAGCGGCGCCGCGTTAAATGACGGAGCTGTGCTGGTCAAGACACGCCTCATCAATATCTCGGCTCATTTGCGAACTTAGGAACCGTCAAACTTTATTTTGGGTTTGGGCTTCGCGCGAGCTATGTCAGGATGAATGAGCTATTGTTTGTTCTTTCTTAGAAAAAAAAAAAGTGAAATGCTACCTATCACATAGGCCTCCACAGCAACCGAGTATCCGCTCTGTGATGGGAGTTGAAATAAAAAAAAAAAAGGAACTGGCTTCTGCAGAAAATACATTTCTTCCCCCTGTGATAAAAACCCTCACTGCAAGCAAGTTTCCAAAGCTTGAAGATCGACATTTTGGGCCTAATTGGTGCCAGTGGCTAAATCGCATCTATTTGCATTGATCTCCTTTGAAGAGCCATGCAGATGAGCTTAAGCAGGCTACTAATTATGCTTGCACGACGACGTGGGGAGCCTGCTGGAACTGCAACTGTGTGTGTGTGTGTGTGCGTGTGTGTGTGTGTGTGAGGGAGGGATCTTTGCGGGTGCACAGCAGTCGTTTGAAGTGGAAGGAATGAAAGTTGAGCGTGTGCAGATGCAAACAACGTGACAATGAAGAGTACGACCAGCGTTTAAGGTGCACCAACTAATATCTGTATTTGGTTGTCAACAACAGTGATGCCGGGCACGCATGAGAAAGTCACACGCAACCCGAATAAACATATGTATGTGGAACAAAGTGACTAATTAACAAATAAAATACAGGAAGAGAGCCCATTTCTAGATAGAGACACAGCATACAACTGTGCATTAAGAACGCTTTAGAAAGGTGGAGTCGAGTATTTACAGTTTGAAGTGAAGCATTCTGCAACTTCACAATTTGTATTCCCATCTGGGGGGAGTGATGTCACGTATTTGTCGTGTCAAATCTTGATCACTTTTTCAAACTGGAAATCCAGTCGCTGTTTTGAGTTTGTGTCAGCTGAAGAAAATATGACGGTACGACGCCTACCTGTGCTGCTAGCAAAGTGTTATCTAGCTTCGAAAACACCACCAGGATGTCAAATTAAAAAGCATAAAGCATGTGGATCGTAGCGCATTCCAGCTTAAAGAGAAAGACCCCACAGGGCGGTGTGACTTTATGAGGTCAATGTACATTATAAATAGTTGCCAATATGTACAGTTCAATTTGTTTATGTGAAGTGAAATCCAGAAATACCCCCCCCCCCCCCAAAAAGAAAATAATGACTTATGTTCAGTAAAAACAAGGTTGCCTTAATTTTATGCTCAATTAAAAAGTAAAGGTTATTCTTTCTTAAACAATACTGTTAATTAAGCATGGTCAAAACTGGCTGGGAATTTTATGTAAAGCGGAGTTGTGGGCATCTGGTGACTCAAAAAAATCAAGTAACTTGTAATCTGTTACTTTTAAAATCAAATAATTAGTAACTTAAACGTGTCATTTACATAGATAGGTAATCAGTAAAGTAACACAGAGGCTTGTTTCAAGGTAACTGTAGCAGCACTGGTCACCGCACAAAAGGGCTATTTTGCAGCCAAAAGAATATCATTTTGTTGACATGACTGTTTGCATACCTGAGGCTGTTTTGGTCCGCCGCGCGCGTGCGCGTGTTCCGATGCCAATGACTGGTGTCGCCTCCCTTTGCACACAACAGCCTGCGTAGCGAGACAAAATGTCAGTGGACAGCAATCCCCGTTGTTTCTCGCAGCATCCCCTCCGAATTCCTTCTTGGCTGAGAGCGATGGAACGACACAAGTCGTTGATGTGAAAAGCTGTGACACGCGGGCCCGCAGTGCCTCCGTTTTGTCGGGTTAAACGTCTCTAAGTCGCCATCACGCGCATTCAGATAATTGGCTACTCGAAGTGAGTCAAAACACACAAAGAATGTTCTAACTGGTGCTCACGTGCACGCGTATTTTTAGTCTTAACTTTGCAACACACGATAGGAGCAAAAAAAAAAACCCAACAACAAAACAAAACAGGGCCTTCGATTAGATTTTTTTTCAGCTTTGAGGGCTGTTTTTTTTTTTTTGCAAGTTTCAGAATCACAGGTGACGCCTGTGACTCATGCCAGGCTTGATTCTAACCCTGCAATCATAAAAATGTGTTAAGTAAATAGCTTTGTCTCAATGCTGTTTCAAAGTCACCTGAGGACAAGGTTTGCTTGTTGGGAAATAGTCGAGGATTCTCCATCCTGACACACCTAAGCACAACAGCGCCCTCCTCTGGCAAGCTCTCTGTATGGTGCCTCATTAAAGAGGTTCCAAACAACAAAAAAAACTAAAGCATACCGGTACATCCCCTGCAACAAACATCACTTCACCCTTTCACTATTCCCCCAATTTGCAACTAGCAATGCATAGTGTTAACCCCTCTGCACGGCTCCTTTGGTGCTGTGCCAGTTTGGCGAGATTAATTATTCATACAGAGGAAAGTGCGGTCCTATAATGCAGCCATTCTATGAATAATACATTTTGAATATGAGTTCTGAAACAAAGCACTGACTGTGATTAATGTGATGATTTCACACACACACACACACACGCGCGCGCGCGCACACACACACACACACACCCTAAGTCCCGCCCCCGCGATCTCGGTCAGGTAATGGTTACTTTTCGTTGAGTGACATCAGATTGAAAGATCATGTTTATTGTTAGACACGCACGTTGGAGGGGTTCTTAAGTTTTGACTTGGATGTAACTATTCAGTACTAAAATGACCTATCGAATTCTCCAAATTCTATGAGCAGACTTTAAAAAAAAAAGTCAACGTACATTGTCACACTTACCTGAAACCTTTGATGAAACCACTAATCAACTGAGAATGTGTTCAAGAATTGGGAAAAAAAAAGACATGCACTTTTTGTTTCTGTGATTTTAAGTAGGCCCCAGCACACTAAAGGATGCAGTTGACTCGTAAAAAGGGTCACTTAAATCACTCGATAAAAAGCCAAGTCGGGGTTTAATCATTCATCTGAATTTGAATCTTTTTTTAATCTTTATTGAACAAATCAGAATACAATTCTCAGCAAACAGAAAACAAAACGAACGTGCTACCAATACATACACACATCTGAATTTGAATGGTCCAGTATGCTTGCCACTTTCTGTACGTCATTGGAATACCGGAAGCGGAAGTGAGTGCTTATCCGTGGTACTGTTGCGTTCTAAGGCATTGTGAAATTACGCTTTTTATCACGGGAACAACTACTCTTGGACGTTTTCATGTATGTGAGGTATATATATTCTTTTAATAATATTTCATATAAACGTGACGTTCAAAGTAGTAAATAATATCCTGACATGCAACGGGGTCGTCCGGCTTGAAAGCAAAAAAATCTGGAGTACGTGAAGGCAACATGTTTGCCTGTCTTCCGGTGGTGTGGAGGTCCCAGCAAAGCGATCATGACCGCTGTAGTAGTCCGCCGGCTTGCTGCTCTTTCTGGGGCTTCGGCGGTGGCACTTGGTGCCTACGGGGCGCATGGTAGGAATTCCCCATGAGCCAGCACTGCAACTTGTTTTCTGTTGTGTTGGCATATCATAATATTTCACTTTCTCGTTGCAGGTTTTAAACACAGCGACCCTGATGATTACCAGAGAGTGGTATGGCGCGTTCTCGTCTTCACAATTAAGAGTTTTGTCATTTTTATTTTTTCAGCGGGACACAATGAGTCTAACCGCCCTTTCCTGTGTGTTTATGCAGCTATTTGAAACAGCCAACAAGTACCATTTCTATCACAGCCTGGCCCTGCTGGGTGCCGCCCACTCCAGCAAACCTGCTGTGGTGAGTGAGCTTTTCAAGAAACGGATAAGACGTCTATTTGAAATATGGCTCGTGGCTCTTGTGTGCAAAGTTGGTGATGAAAATTCAGGTGTGCTTTACAATGATTCGATTTGAATAAAGTGACAGCCTTCTCAGCCGGGGGTTGCAACGCATGGCATCATCCAAAAGTTTTGTTTTTGCACAGGAAAAAAAAACTCGTCAGGAGCTTATTTGAAAGTGTTTAGGGGGCCCTGGACATGAATATTGCCAAAGAGGGAGCTCTCCTGACAAGCTGTCACCATCCCTTTTCGTCTGTGCCATTGTAACGTTTCCTCTCTGCATCTTAACTCAGGCTGGCACTCTTCTGATTGCCGGCATGGGCATGTTCTGCGGATCGCTCTACCATCAGGCCATGACGGGGGACCCCGGTCTTCGCAAGGTGGCCCCCGTGGGAGGGATGGCGATGATCGTCGGCTGGCTGGCGCTCATCCTCTGACCTTTTGTTTGCTTGTGTGTTTATGTTGTAATGATGCCTGTATAGACTTTGCTGATCTACTTTTTAGAATAAAAATATAACTTGGTGGCAATGATTGAAATGGATGTGCTCATTTCAATTTCTAAAGGTTTGGAAATGCTCCACAACATTTCAAGTGAGCCTTTTTACCCGCCTCCAAGGTGGTTGAGGCAAGATAAGGTGCAAGGGGAGCCAATTGCAACCTCATATCGCATGTGCACCTCTGGATTTTGCAGTATCTTCCAGTTGCACACTAAATACTGCAACCCTTTGCCCCTCAAATGGCAGACTACTCACAAAAAGTTTGGGATATTTGGTTTTCAGGTGAAAGTTATGGAAAATGTAAAAGGTTCACGCTGCAGTGATATCACATGAAAGTAGGCCATTTTAGTAGAAAGATGCACTGGTGATTTAGTTTCAAACAATTTATTGAAACAAAAGTGAACAACAATGGTGGGTGCACCACAACAAAACATTTCAACGTCTCAATAACTTGGCATGCGCCCTTGAGCATCAATTACAGCTTGACAATGACCTCTCATGCTGTTCACAAGCCGACTTATTGTCTGCTGAGGCATGGCAATGGCATCCCACTCTTCAGAAGCCTCAGATCATTGAGGTTCGGGGGTGCAGAGTTTCCAGCCTATGGTGACTCAGCTGATCCCACAGGCTGTAACAGTCCGTTATTGTAGTGTGGGACCACGGCACACGATAGCGTCTCTTGGATTTGTTGCGTCAGTTGGTCGGTCACCTTTTTTCCTTAACCTTCCATAGTATACTTTTTTTTGTTTTGTCATAGACTCGGTCAGGTGTACCGATGTGCTCTTAAGTAGCTTGTGGTAAAGCTGAGTGACTTGTTATTTCTTACAGGATAAACAATTGTTTGTGGAAGCTCAAGAAGACGGCTGCCCAACAGCACTTGACCAGGGCTGGTTTCCTCCTCGGCTCACACCACCACGTTACAAAATGCACATATTGTGTTCTTATTTTTCAACTGGTAAATTTTCACATACAAATACAAATGTTGCTCCTTCCATCATGAAAGTTGCCTATCCTGGCATAAACTCTGTGTGTGTGTGTGCGCGTGTGCGTGTGCGTGTGCGTGTATGCATGCACGCATTTGTACATTAGTGGTAGGAGCCAACCCATGCTTTCGTGCACATGCACGAAGTGATACTCGCCTCGCCCCTCGTAGCTCGGTTCTCAGTAGCAGCAGAAGCTTTGCTCGGGTGCGTGCGTGCCACCATCCTGCGCCGCTTTTAATCCGCGGATCCTCCCCGGGGAGCAGGACGCCGTTTTCCGGTCAGGCGGCGCTGATCGAGGACCTGTTGGAGATGACAGCTGACCAGGGCGGACTGAAAGGCAGGCAACGAAGCACCCCACGCCCAGGAAGTTGCCGTGTGACCGGTGTGCTTCTTTCCCAGCTTTTAGGTTGCGATTTTGTTTTGCTCTTGCGTGATTGCGAGGCTTGGAGGGTTTCCAGTGCCCACTTAATGGCCCCCACCCGTGTCACCCTCACCTGTCAAGTTAGCTAGCATGCTAGGTGGCTAAGTTGGCAAATAAAACAAATGAGCAGCTTAGGATCAAGCCGACATGCAGTCTGTGATTCCTCTGATCAAACATGTCACGCATATTCCGCCTCTATTTAGCAAGTCACCAAATTAGCCGCAGTGCACTAATGCCAAGAGGGCTAATTAGCTCTGCGATTAGCTTAGCCATCTTGCTAATTTAGCAAGTTAAGAAGGTGCAAAGGCCGTGTTATGTTTGCAAGTCGGGTCTTGTTCACGTTGCACTTCGGCCTTTTTCAACTTCCATTCCATCGCGTTAGCTCACTCAAATGTTACGATGCTCACGGAGATTGATGTCATGCCACTCAATACGAATGGCAGCCTACTCAATCGTAATAATAATAATAGTAATAACAACAAATAATGACGGACGCTTTAATTTGCAAACGCATCACCGTTACATTTCAACATGCTAAACATCCCACAGTGCAACCTCGCGGAAATGCACCAGAGAACCAATGATTGAACTGTGCAATATTTAGCATGTTTACTTTTTAAGAATTTTCTAAAATTATTATTATTTTATTAGTCGGGTGATCAATAATTTGGCCTATTTTTGTGAAATGTTATGGACCAATCCAGTAGCTGAGTCAATGAATTCACGTTTATGCCTTTTCTGACTGTGAATTTGAAATATTTTCCATTTTTTAAATAAAGGGGTGGAAATTTAAAAAAATTATCAGACTCATTGATTAATTAAAAAAAACAACAACAAATAGTCGACAGACTGACTTCTTAAAATAATGATTCATTTGAAGTTGCACAAGGATGATCATTTCTAACTTATATATACTGTTTATATATATATATATATATACAGTATATATTACTGTATACATTTAATGTATTTTTTTTTATTAATTTCTTTTAACCCCCAGAGCCGTCTCCATGGAGTCCCTGATGAGTGCCGTGTCGCCTCGCTCCCTGGCGCCCGGCAAGAAACTCTGCGAGGTGGACTTCCGCTCGGGCGCGTCCCTGGAGCAGCTGTCCACCCAAGTGTCCGAGCTGGTCCTACTGGAACAGGGCGGCTTCAGGGACCAAACCGCCTTGGAGGTCCACACGGCAAAAGATTTCATTTTCAACATGTTAGGTACGTCAAATCCATTTCATTGTCCACGTGATGTGTCAGACAGTCAATCAATCTCGAGGCTTCTAAAACAGCACCACAAAGAAGTTGGAGGGGGAAAAAAAAAAAATCATTCTCTCTTCAGGTTTAGTCCAGAAGGTGGATCAGCGCCTCCCGGTGGCCAACGAGTACCTGCTGCTGTCCGGAGGTGCCCAAGAGGGCGTCTTGGACCTGAATCCGGAGGACTTGGGCAGTTACGCCAAAGGTGCTGACTTTGACCTGGACTTCACCCTGCTGGTGCCGGCCCTCAAGCTGCACGACCGCAATCAGCCCGTCACCTTGGACATGAGACACTCGCCGCCGTGCCACTCGTGGCTCAGCCTGCGTCTGTGCGACTCCAACATCCTGTCCCGCTGGAGCATCTGCTGCCAGGAGGAGAGCGGACTTCCTGTTGAGGAAGACGAGGAGGAAGAAGGAGAAATTGGTAAAAAGAAGTCCTTTGAGATGTTTTCCCAGCTGGACGCTGAGGGAATTTAACATGCGCCCCTCCTTCCTTTTCCCTTTGCCTGCCCAGGGAAAGGCTCTATTCCGTCACTAGACTCCCCTCAGTCCCTCGATGGGTGCTACTTCTCCCCCACCCTGGTCACAGACTGGTTCTGGGGGGTGGTGAGCGAGGCGGTGGACGAGCTGCGCCGGAGCCCCCAGAGAGGCATCCCCACCCCAGAGCGACTGGAGAGGAACGGGCCACTCACGACCGTCATCCTTCAGGTACAATCAGACTTTTTTCGGGCGTCTGTGGAACAAAGTCCTGCTCCTTCAATTGAGTGAGTGATTTTCAACTCTTGGTCCTCCTGCAGGCGGGCTCCAGCAGGGTGCTGTATGACCTCCTGCCCGTGGTGTCGTTTCGGGGTTGGCCTGCCGTGGCTCAAGGCTGGCTGACGGCGAATCACTTCTGGGATGGGAAAATCACGGAGGAGGAGGCCATATCGGGCTTCTACCTGCTGCCCTGCTGCTCGCCGCTGGGCGGGAGGCCCGACAGGGAGTGGAGACTCGCCTTCTCCCGCAGCGAGGTACTTTTCTCAATTGTTCTTGCCCAACATGGCATCGAAGGATGGCCGAGTACCGATACCTGATACCTCGAGCCGAAACTAGCCTTATTTTAAGGTATCGGGTACAGTGTTCCATCAATTTTCGTGGGTGATACATTCCAGGACCCCCCACAATAGGTGAATTTCTACACTGTATAGGGGTTTTTTTCCCAGCGATTTTTCAGACTCCCCCACAAATGGTTTCTACGCATCTAAACATTTGTTTCACCTAATAAATTTAATTTTGAAAATGCAAAATAAATAAATAGCAAGACTGTAAATCCTTGTACTACTGGCGGAAGTTCTTTGTCAAGAAAAAAGAATCATGGTAGTCACGGAAACTAGATTTTGGTTTCCACAACAAGGATTTATTGAATCCAAAGGCGCCTTAACCCGCCAGGATTGCACCTTATGGCTCCAGTGCAATGCAGGATTCTGGTTCAGGTAAGCCATTTTCAACTAAAAAGAAAAACTTGTATGTGGTTCTTTAGTGGACATTTAATTGTCCTCGTGTGCTGCGGGTGGCATAACATGCTTTGCTCACACAAATTTCTGAACGCATCCTGAAATCAGCAGCATGTGTTTCAAATGTTTCCTTGTACCGCATGACACACTCGGCACCAGTATTGAGTTTTTTTGGTGCAAGCAAAACCAAGTCTTACATCAAGTAAATCCTTCTCGGCAATAGTTGGCACGATACTGCGGCAGTTTGACACGCAGTCAAATCATGATATGCGCCAGGGAGAAATTGTTTTTTCACAATTTTTGTTCTCAATGTGTTGTACAAAATTTTGTATATTAACTCATTCACTCCCAAAGACGTATTTAAACGTCTTTTCAGACTTGGTACAGAATTGGCTGGTACTGAATGAATTAAAAGTAGTAGCGCTATTGGTTTTCTGTATCTACAAGTACTCAGTCTCTAATCGCTTCTGTAGTGTTTCACCAAATTTCAGGGTGAAAGAATGACGTTTAAGGTCTTTGTATTGCTGTGAAATGTCAAAACTGGCCATAAGGGTAAAAAGGAGCCTTGTGTGTTGTAAACCAGGTCCAGTTGAAGAAGTGCATCCCGTTCCCCATGGCGCAGGCTTTCCAAGCCGCCAAGGCCGTGCTGTCCCGTATCCTGGCTCGTCCCCGCACAGGTCTCAGCCTCTACCACCTGCGCACGCTTCTCTTTTGGGCTTGCGATCGACTTCCCGACGCCTACCTGTCCTGCCCCGACTCGGACAACCCCGGCCGTCTCTTCCTGGGTCTCCTGGATGACCTGGCGCATTGCATCCTAGGTAAAAACTGCCCAAACTACTTCCTGCCGCAGTGCAACATGCTGGAGCACCTGACGGACGGCCAGGCTCTGCTCGTGGCCCGCAAACTAGCGCACGTGCGCTCCGATCCCAGCGAGCACCTGCGGGCCGCTCTGGACCAAGCCCAGCAGGCGGGCCAGTTGAAGAAGGAGCTGGCGAGCAGCGCCAACGGCTCGCCGGGGCATCACCCCGTCACCGGCATCATCTCGCCTTCCGAGGATAAGCTGGCCCAGCGTCTGCAGCAGCTGGTCACCGAGAACCCCGGCAAATCCATCTCGGTCTTCCTCAATCCGGACGACGTCACCCGGCCGCACTTCCGCATCGATGACAAATTTTACTGATGCGTTTGAAGATGGAGGAAGAAGCCGAAATATGGTCAACGGGGCTGGACGTCACCGGGCTGATGCCGAGGAGATTGCCGACTCCTAACGAGCTCCGACGGACGTACACTGGTGAGGGCTGGCTTTCATCAACTGAAGGCGTGAACACGATGTCGATGTACGCCTCGGGCTCATCACATTTCATACACTCCAAAAAAGAGGCTGCAACATCCCCCCCTTGCGGATTTTTCTTGATCGTTTTTCAATATCATGATCAGTGTGTGACGTTCACCATCAGAAAGCAAGAACGGCGTGAGGATGATGGAACCGAATGTAACATTAGGGAAGAGACCTTCCGCATCTCTTCTCGCTGACGCCCACCCATGTTTCACTTTTGGTCGTCGTTTCTCAGGTACCGAGAATCCTTACATTGCGAGCTCTTCCCTAGCTTCAGCGGACAACGGAATGTACCAAAGAGAAACATGCACAGGACGCGGCCATTGCAATCGCTGATTTCAAAAACAAAAGAGAGACAAACATTTCTCTCAAATTAGGGTCTTGACTCATCCAGTCTTAGGTTAAGACTTTTCTCTTAAATGGCTTTATCTCATATGTGGTGATAAAAGGCACAAGCCAGCCAAGTTTACATACAAAGTGACTGAATTTGTTCTTGGAGCAAAGCTACTGTTTTCTCTACAAGTTGAATGTGTTTACTGCTGAATTGTTGAAGCTACACTCTTTTGTGTGTGTGTGTGTGTGTGTGTGTGTGTGTGTGTGCGTGTAGTGAAGCTGAAGTGACTACCAAAGTGTGCAGAATGTCGACTGCGGTGCGTTTAAAGTAAAAAAACGCAAAAAGACTAAATAGTGCAGAATATACTCGGCACAGTTTTCTTTTGTCATCTTGCTGCTTTTTAGACTCGCGCTGCTGAAATCAAAACTTTTGTTTTCAATATCTCCGAATACTTAAGTGCTAATTGTGATTGTTCTCATTTTGACTGATGACTGATTTCACGTATTTATTATCACTTGATTCTGAGGGCTTGTTCCGTTTGCGCTTCTAGCATTCAATAAATGACGACCTTTTGAGTCACAAAGCACCAAGTGTTATGATTGATTATGATGTCACGAGGATCTGGCATGGTAAGAGCAAAACTGCAGCGCATATTCTCGTCAATAGAGGGCGCCCTGAGACTACACAATGTCCTGTAGCGCCGGGACAGTTGGAACGCAATTTGCATTGGTAATCTATCGCAAAATTTAGGAATACATATCACAAATTTTTCAAAATTATTTATTCACAGTGATGACTTAAATTGGAAAGTGTTACATGTGCACAGTTGTGGGCTCTTCCCGTCAGTGGTCACCCAACCTCATCACCAGATACCAAGTGCACATTCATAATTAAAAAAAAAAAAAAAATCCTCAAATGTGTCCCCAGCCATTTTAGTCGGGGATCTAATAAATCAGTATAAAGCATTTACAAGCACATTAAGCCACTTCCGGGTCTTTAAAGGTTCTGACAAAGACAAGCTTTGTGAAATTCGGCTGGCTTCGGAACTGATTGGGGCCAGATGGAGCTGCATACTAAAGCGTCCACGCTCAGTGCACACGTCAAGAGTGGGGGAGAAACGAAAGAGCTAACGAGAAGGAGATGAACTTGCTTTCCACCCAAATGGCACCAGAGTAGAATGGCATCAAAAGATTAGCCCTGGGGAAAAAATTTAATCAAACACTTGCGCACACACCATCATTTTGTAATTTGTAAAAACTGACAGTATTGACAGAATCAAGAATTGAAACACTTTTTTTGGCCACATATATGTGCTTCAATTCACTCGATATTGTGCTGCTCCTTCTGGTGTACCCACCTTGACCACTGGGGGGCATTACAGGTCAATTCTCCACAAAGGATAAAGAATATCTGCCAATGAGTTGTGTTATATTGTCTGGCTACATGTGTTGCTACGCTGTGCTCAAATATCTGTCCTTGAAAAGGTACCTCAGGCGGCCCATTTTGAGGTATTGATCGGGAAACGGAGCAATATTGTAAAGTTGGATTCATATCCGATGTTCTCATTTCTGTAACAAAACGTCATGGAAAGAAAAAAAAAAGTTCACCGCCAGGCCGGCTGGGAGCAAGGTGATAAACAGCACCACGCTAGTACGTAGGACTCACTATAATCGACATTACAAAACTCCGTTCCTTCCTTTTTCATTTCAACCGTATTTTTATAGCAACACTGCCTACTAGTGTTCAGTCAGAGAACAAATACTGCCGCAGGGATGCTATTCATTAGCCTTTCTATCGCGTTTTCTATTGTTTTTTGTAGTGTCGTAGATGTGATGAAGAGGCGAGCAGGCAGAGTGGCGCAGAGGGACGCATTAAACCGCCGGCAAGAAAACTGATGAGACGGAAGGAACAGATGGATGGAGAAGTCGCAGGAGCGAAAAGACATATTTGGGATCCACCAGAGATTCCTGGGAGTCAACATTTGCCAACGAGAAAAAAATTTGGCTTGCGAGCTCTAATCTCTCTTTTTTTTCCCCTCCTCCTTGTCCCTGTTCCCACATTAATTAAATGTGCATGTAATTACTGTCGTTGAGAATCGGAGGCCAGCGGACGAGATTGGTCACAGCCTGCCTTATCTCTGAAGTCGACGTCACTACTTTGGCTAAACTTTTACCTCCCCCGGGGTGAAAGGCACTCCTGTGTGGAAAAGGGCGTTGGATTGAAGAGCCTGCGCACGCACCTGTTTGCTCTGGCTCCAATAGCTCTGCCGTCAGGTTGAAGGGAGTGGACAAAGGAAAGGCCGAGCGCATGAATAATTCCACTGCAGAGGTGTCGCTTCTCAATAATACACAGTCGTCAAGCTCATTTTCCGAACGAGTCTGCCCAGTCAGCAAAGGCATCTGGCCCGGATTCGGCATGAAGCTGGCACAGCTGGCCTTGAGTCGGCACTGGCATAATGCATGTTGGCCGAACACGGCCCAGGAGTGGCAAAGGAAGCACTGGCTTGACTCTGCCAAACCAGATGAGGGCCAGTTGTGGAGTGAAGTATTTGGGCCAGAAATCAATTTACAACTTCGGCCCGTATATGGCCAGCCAGTATTGAGCCACCCTTAAATGCAGTTTCAGATTTATTTTTTCAACACACAGCCTTGTTTTACAATTGCACACCGATGCGGAATTCCATTCATCACACACACACACACACACACACACACACACACACACACACACACACACACACACACACACACACACACACACACACACACACACAAAAAATGCATAAAAGACACAGAATTAATATTTTTAATAAGGTGCAAATCATTGAGTATCCGCTAGGGGACACTGTTTTGACCAGAGAAGAAGACAACAGCAGCCCCAGTCCGTCACTGAGACAGACCCATGACAGCAGACGCTATCAATAGCACTCTCACATTTACACATTTAATAACACTCTCCTTAGTTTGTAAGGTGTAGGCAGGGATTACATTTAGATTTTATATGCACGTGTAAATGGTTTAAAACTTCCTTTCTTTATAAATCTTGTTTAATCATAAAGTGCATTACTATATTTTTCAATACCAATTACTTGTTAAAGTTTGTACAATCAATAGGATCATTTGCAATGCATATATGTGAATGATAAAAGTAAATAGCACATTTGTTGAAGGAAATTTAAGGTACTTCATGAAATGTTTTGTAAAAGATACGTTCAACATTTTTCAAATGTTCTTGTGCTTTTTTATACCAAAACAAAGGAAAGACATGTTGTTTTGGTTGTTTATAGCAAAGTATGGGATCATTTTAATGGTCCGGCCCACTTGACATCTACCGAGGCCGTATGTGGCCCACCATGTTAAATGAGTTTGACACCAGTGATGTATAGTAAGGTGTTTTTAGCTGAAAAAAAACAACCGTATATATAATAAAGCGTTTTTAGCCGAACCCCCCCCCCCCCGACCATGTATAGGAAGGTGTTTTTAGCCGAAAAAAAACAAACAACCATGGATAGTAGTAAGAAGGTGTTTTAGACGAAAAAAACAACCATGTATAGTAGGGCGTTTTCGGCCCAAAAAAACAACCATGTATAGTAAGGCGTTTTTAGCCGAAAAAAACGACCATGTGTACTAAGGCGTTCTTAGACGAAAAAAACGACCACGTATAGTAAGGCGTTTTTAGACGAACAAAACAACCACGTATAGTAAGGTGTTTTTAGCCGAAAAAACGACCATGTATAGTAATAATAATAATAATATATTATTATATTATTATTATTATTATTAATTATTTTATTTATAAGCATCTTTCAAGTAAGGCGTTTTTAGCCGAAAAAAACGACCATTAAGAGTAAGATGTTTTAAGCTGAAAAAAACGACCATGTATAGAAAGGCGTTTTTAGACGAAAAAAAACAACCACGTATAGTAAGGTGTTTTTAGCTGAATAAAATGACCACGTATAGAAAGGCGTTTTTAGCTGAAAAAAATGACCATGTATAGTAAGGTGTTTTTTGCCGAAAAAAAACGAGCATGTATCGAGTAAGGCGTTTCTAGCCGAAAAAAACGACCATTTATATAGTAAGGCGTTTTTAGCCGAAAAAAACGAGCATGTGTACTAAGGCGTTTTTAGACGAAAAAACGACCATGTATAGTAAGGCGTTTTTAGCCCAAAAAAAACAACCACGTATAGTAAGGTGTTTTTAGCCGAAAAAAAGGACCATTAAGAGTAAGGTGTTTTTAGACGAAAAAAAGTCCATGAATAGGAAGGCATTTTTAGCCGAAAAAAAACAAAACATGTATAGTAAGGCGTTTTTAGACGAAAAAGACGACCACGTATAGAAAGGCGTTTTTAGCCGAAAAAAATGACTATGTATCTAGTAAGGCGATTTTAGCCGAAAAAAAACGACCATGTATAGAAAGGCATTTTTAGTCGAAAAAAATGACCATTAAGAGTAAGGTGTTTTTAGCCGAAAAAAAACGACCATGTATAGTCAGGCGTTTTTAGACGAAAAAAACGACCATGTATAGTAAGGCGGTTTTAGCCGGAAAAAAAGGACCATGTATAGTAAGGCATTTTTAGATGAAAAAAACAACCATGTATAGTAAGGCGTTTTTAGCCCCAAAAAAACAACCACGTATAGTAAGGTCTTTTTAGGCAAAAAAAACGACCACGTATAGTAAGGCGTTTTTAGCCGAAAAAAAAGACCATGTATCGTAAGGCGTTTTTAGACGAAAAAAACGACCACGTATAGTCAAGCGTTTTTAGACGAAAAAAACGACCACGTATAGTCAGGCGTTTTTAGACGAAAAAAAACGACCATGTATAGGAAGGTGTTTTTAGCCGAAAAAAACGACCATGTATAGTCAGGCGTTTTTAGACGAAAAAAAACGACCATGTATAGTAAGGCCTTTTTTAGCCCAAAAAACCAACCACGTATATTAAGGTGTTTTTAGCCGAAAAAAACGACCATGTATAGTAAGGCGTTTTTAGCCGGAAAAAAAGGACCATGTATAGTAAGGCGTTTTTAGACGAAAAAAGCGACCATGTGTACTAAGGCGTTTTTAGACAAAAAACCCCCACCATGTATAGTAAGGCGTTTTTAGCCCAAAAAAACAACCACGTATAGTAAGGCGTTTTTAGCCGAAAAAAGGACCATGTATCGTAAGGCGTTTTTAGACGAAAAAAACGACCATGTATGGTAGGGCGTTTTTAGCCCAAAGAAAAGTCCATGAATAGTAAGGCGTTTTTAGCCGAAAAAAAAGACCATGTATAGTAAGGCGTTTTTAGCCGAAAAAAAACGACCATGTATAGTAAGGTGTTTTTAGCTGAAAAAAACGACCACATATAGAAAGGCATTTTTAGTCGAAAAAAAAGGACCATGTATAGTAAAGCATTTTTAGCCGAAAAAACCCGACCATGTATAGTCAGGCGTTTTTAGCCGAAAAAAACAACCATGTATAGTAAGGCGTTTTGAGCTGAAAAACAAACAACCATGTATCTAGTAAGGCGTTTTTAGCCCAAAAAAACAACCACGTATAGTAAGGCGTTTTTAGACGAAAAAAACGACCACGTGTACTAAGGCGTTTTTAGACGAAAAAAACGACCACGTATAGTATGGCGTTTTTAGACGAAAAAAACGACCACGTATAGAAAGGCGTTTTTAGCTGAAAAAAATGACCATGTATAGTAAGGCGTTTTTAGCCCAAAAAAACCCGACCATGTATCGAGTAAGGCGTTTGTAGCCTAAAAAAACGACCATGTATATAGTAAGGCGTTTTTAGCCCAAAAAAACGACAGTGTACTAAGGCGTTTTTAGACGAAAAAACGACCATGTATGGTAAGGCGTTTTTAGCCCAAAGAAAAGTCCATGAATAGTAAGGCGTTTTTAGCCGAAAAAAAAGACCATGTATAGTAAGGCGTTTTTGGACGAAAAAAACGACCACGTATAGAAAGGCGTTTTTAGCCGAAAAAAACGACCATGTATAGTAAGGTGTTTTTAGCCGAAAAAAACGACCACATATAGAAAGGCATTTTTAGTCGAAAAAAAGGACCATGTATAGTAAGGCATTTTTAGCCGAAAAAACCCGACCATGTATAGTCAGGCGTTTTTAGACGAAAAAAAACGAACATGTATAGTAAGGCGTTTTTAGTCCAAAAAACCAACCACGTATAGTAAGGTGTTTTTAGCCGAAAAAAACGACCATGTATAGTAAGGCGTTTTTAGACGAAAAAAACGACCATGTGTACTAAGGCGTTTTTAGACAAAAAAAAACCAACCACGTATAGTAAGGCGTTTTTAGACGAAAAAAACGACCACGTGTACTAAGGCGTTTTTAGACGAAAAAAACGACCACGTATAGTAAGGCGTTTTTAGATGAAAAAAACGACCACGTATAGAAAGGCGTTTTTAGCTGAAAAAAATGACCATGTATAGTAAGGCGTTTTTAGCCGAAAAAAACCCGACCATGTATCGAGTAAGGCGTTTCTAGCCTAAAAAAATTACCATGTATATAGTAAGGCATTTTTAGCCGGAAAAAAAAGACCATGTATAGTAAGGCGTTTTTGGACGAAAAAAACCACCACGTATAGAAAGGCGTTTTTAGCCGAAAAAAAATGACCATGTATATAGTAAGGCGTTTTTAGCCGAAAAAAAATGACCATGTATAGTAAGGTGTTTTTAGCCGAAAAAAACGACCACGTATAGAAAGGCATTTTTAGTCGAAAAAAAGGACCATGTATAGTAAGGCGTTTTTAGCCGAAAAAAAAACGACCATTAAGAGTAAGGCATTTTTAGCCGGAAAAAAAAGACCATGTATAGTAAGGCGTTTTTGGACGAAAAAAACCACCACGTATAGAAAGGTGTTTTTAGCCGAAAAAAAACGACCATATATAGTAAGGCGTTTTTAGACGAAAAAAACGACCATGTGTACTAAGGCGTTTTTAGACGAAAAAAACGACCATGTATAGTAAGGCGTTTTTAGCCCAAAAAAACAACCACGTATAGTAAAGTGTTTTTAGGCAAAAAAAACGACCACGTATAGTAAGGCGTTTTTAGCTGGAAAAAAAAGGACTATGTATAGTAAGGCGTTTTCGGCAAAAAAAAAGACCATGTATAAGTAAGGCGTTTTTAGACGAAAAAAACCCCGACCACGTATAGTAAGGTATTATTAGCCGAAAAAAACAACCATGTATAGTAAGGCGTTTTTAGCCGGAAAAAAAACGACCATGTATCTAGTAAGGCGTTTTTAACCGAAAAAAACGACCATGTGTACTAAGGCGTTCTTAGACGAAAAAAATGACCACGTACAGTAAGGCGTTTTTCGCCGAAAAAAAAGGACCATGTATAGTAAGGCGTTTTTAGCCCAAAAAAACGACCATGTATAGTAAGGCGTTTTTAGACGAAAAAAACGACCATGTGTACTAAGGCGTTTTTAGACGAAAAAACGACCATGTATGGTAAGGCGATTTTAGCCCAAAAAAAAGTCCATGAACAGTAAGGCGTTTTTAGCCGAAAAAAAAAGACCATGTATAGTAAGGTGTTTTTAGCCGAAAAAAACGACCATGTATAGAAAGGCATTTTTAGTCGAAAAAAAGGACCATGTATAGTAAGGCGTTTTTAGCCGAAAAAAAACGACCATTAACAGTAAGGTGTTTTTAGCCGAAAAAAAAAACGACCATGTATAGTCAGGCGTTTTTAGACGAAAAAAAACGACCATGTATAGTAAGGCGTTTTTAGTCCAAAAAACCAACCACGTATAGTAAGGTGTTTTTAGCCGAAAAAAACGACCATGTGTACTAAGGCGTTTTTAGACGAAAAAAACGACCATGTATAGTCAGGCGTTTTTAGACGAAAAAAACAACCATGTGTACTAAGGCGTTTTTAGACGAAAAAAACGACCATGTATAGTAAGGCGTTTTTAGCCCAAAAAACAACCACGTATAGTAAGGTGTTTTTAGGCAAAAAAAAGGACTATGTATAGTAAGGCGTTTTTAGCCGAAAAAAAAGACCATGTATAGTAAGGCGTTTTTAGATGAAAAAAAACGACCACGTATAGAAAGGCGTTTTTAGCCGAAAAAAATGACCATGTATCTAGTAAGGCGTTTTTAGACGAAAAAAACGACCATGTATAGTAAGGCGTTTTTAGCCCAAAAAAACAACCACGTATAGTAAGGTGTTTTTAAGATAAGATAAGATAAGATATCCTTTTTTTGTCCCACACTGGGGAAATTTACAGCCTCCAGCAGCAAGAATGTAGGCAGAAAGAAGAAAGAAGAAAAAAACAAACAAACACCGTTCAATTAAGTGCAATATAAATACAAAATGGATAAATCGCAGTGCTATTTACAGTTGTTTTCCACATCATTTAATTATTATTAATATTATTGTTGCTATTTTTATTCAGCAGCCTGACAGCAGTTGGTAGGAACGAGCGTCGGTATCTCTCCTTCTTGCAGCGCGGGTGTAACAGTCTCTGGCTGAAGGAGCTACCTAGTGCTGTCAGAGCGGGCTGGAGAGGGTGGGAGGGACTGTCCATCATAGCTTTTAGCTTAGTTAGCATCCTTCTGTTGCCCACCTCCTCCAGAGTGTCAAGGGAGCAGCCCAGGACAGAACTGGCCTTCCTGACCAGTCGCTCCAGTCTCTTTCTGTCCCGGGTTGAGATGCTGCCTGACCAGCAGACAATGCCATAATGGATAGCCGAGGCCACCACCGAGTTATAGAAAGTCTTAAGAAGCGACCCCTGAACCCCAAAAGACCTCAGTTTCCTGAGTAGGAAGAGTCGGCTCTGTCCTTTTCTAATCAGGGTGTCCGTGTTTGTAGACCAGTCCAGTTTGTTGTTCAGAAGAACACCTAGGTACTTGTAGGAGGTCACCCTCTCTATGTCCATACCCTGGATGTTCATCGGTGCTGGTGAGGACTGTTTCCTGCAGAAATCCACAACCAACTCCTTAGTTTTCCTAGGGTTGATCTGGAGGAGATTCTGCTGGCACCAGTCCACAAAGTCCTTCGTCATTCCCCTGTAATCCCGATCGTCCCCCTCTGTAATGAGGCCAACAATCGCAGAGTCATCGGAGAACTTCTGAAGGTGGCAGTTTGGAGTGGCGTGTCTGAAGTCCGAGGTGTAGAGGATGAACAGGAATGGAGCCAGAACAGTCCCCTGCGGCGCTCCAGTGCTGCAGAGAAGCCTGTCAGACTCACAGCTCTGCAACCTCACGTACTGCGGCCGATTTGTGAGTTAGTCTATGATCCATGCTGTGAGATGGTGGTCCACTCCGGCGTTCTGCAGTTTGCCCCCCAGCAAGTTGGGCTGGATGGTGTTGAAGGCACTGGAGAAATCAAAGAACATGATTCTCACAGTGCTCCCAGCCTTCTCCAAGTGTGACAGCACTGAGTGGAGGAGGTAGATAATGGCGTCTTCCACGCCGATGCCAGGCTGATAGGCAAACTGCAGCGGGTCCAGTGCTCACCAGCGGTCGAAGGTGGGCGAGGACGAGTCTCTCCAGCGTCTTCATCAGGTGAGACGTCAGCGCCACCGGTCTGTAGCTGTTCAGCTCCTTAGGGTGGGGGGTCTTGGGCACTGGGACCAGGCACGAAGTTTTCCACAGCTGTGGAGCTCTGCCCAGCTTCAGGCTCAGGTTGAACATGTGCTGGACAATGTCACACAGCTGGTCAGAGCAGGTCCTGAGGAGCCGGGAACTGATCTTGTCTGGACCTGCTGCCTTCCTCACATTCATCTTCCTCAGTTGGTTCCTCACCTGCTCTGTTGTGACGGACAGGCAGGAACCAGGTGACAGACTGGGTTGATGAGAGCTGGTCGAAAGAGGAGGGGGAGGAGAAGAAGTCCTCAGTGAGAGTGGTTGCAGTTGGTGGTTGGGGGAAGGGACAGACGACTGGTCGAACCGGTTGAAAAAACGGTTCAGTCCATCTGCCCAGTTCTTGTCCTTCTCAGTCAATGTCTTTGGGCTGTCATGGCCTGAGATGGTTTTCAGGCCCCTCCAGACACCAGTGACATTGTTGGCCTGCAACTGGTCCTTCAATTTCATCCTGTATATCTTCTTCCCCTCCCTGATCTTTCTTCTCAGCCGAATCTGGACGGCCTTCAGCTCCTCTCTGTCTCTCCACATAAAAGCTCTCTTCTTCTCCTTCAGGAGGGCCTTTATGTCGGGATTAATCCATGGTTTGTTGTTGGAAAAACACCGCACAGTTCTGGTGGGTACGGTGTTCTCCTCACAGAAGTTTATGTAGTCCGTGATGGTGTCAGTGAGTGCATCAATGTCCTCCCCGTGAACCTCGCTGAAGAGTTCCCACCTGGTCGTGTCGAAGCAGTCCCGCAGAGCATCTTCAGATTCCGTGGACCATTTCCTGACCATTCTGGTCACAGTTGGCTGCCTGTGCACCAGGGGTATGTACACAGGCTCGAGACATACCAAGTTGTGGTCTGCTCTTCCAAGGGTTTATATGCCTCCTTGGTATTGGCATAAAACAAGTCCAAAATTTTATTGTCTCTAGTGGCACAGGTTACATATTGCGTGAAGGTTGTTTTTTTAGCCGAAAAAAACGACCATGTATAGTAAGGCGTTTTTAGCCGGAAAAAAAGGACCATGTATAGTAAGGGGTTTTTAGACGAAAAGAACGACCACGTATAGTCAGGCGTTTTTGGCCCAAAAAAAATGACCATGTATAGTAAGGGCGTTTTTAGACGAAAAAAACGACCACGTATAGAAAGGCGTTTTTAGCCGAAAAAAATGACTACTGTATATAGTAAGGCTAAAAACACCTTACTATACATGGTCGTTTTTTTCGGCTAAAAACGCCTTACTATACATGGTCATTTTTTTGGGCTAAAAACGCCGTACTATACATGGTGTTTTTTTTCTTCTAAAAACGCCTTACTGTACATGGTGTTTTTTTTCGTCTAAAACGCCTTACTATACATGGTTGTTTTTTTCGTCTAAAAACGCTTTACTATACATGGTGGTTTTTTTCGTCTAAAACGCCTTACTATACATGGTTGTTTTTTTTCGTCTAAAAACGCTTTACTATACATGGTTGTTTTTTTCGTCTAAAAACGCCTTACTATACATGGTCGTTTTTTTCGGCGAAAAATGCCTTACTATACATGGTCATTTTTTTCGGCTAAAAATGCCTTACTATACATGGTCGTTTTTTTTCGGCTAAAAACATCTTAATATACATGGTCGTTTTTTTTTTTGTTGTTGTTAAAAAGCCTTACTGTTCATGGTCGTTTTTTCCGGCTAAAAACGCCTTACTATACATGGTCTTTTTTTTTCGGCTAAAAACACCTTACTGTACATGGTCGGTTTTTTTCGGCTAAAAACGCCTTAAGACACATGGTCGTTTTTTGGGGCTAAAAATGACTTTCTATAAATGGTTGTTTTTTTCGTCGAAAAACGCCTTACTATACATGGTCGTTTTTTTTGGGCTAAAAACACCTTACTATACATGGTTGTTTATTTTTGATTTTTTTGTTAAAACGCCTTACTGTTCATGGTCGTTTTTTCCTGCTGAAAACGCCTTACTCTACATGGTCATTTTTTTGGGCTAAAAAACGCCTTTCTATACATGGTCTTTTTTTTTCGGTTAAAACCGCCTTACTATACATGGTCTTTTTTTTCGGCGAAAACACCTTACGATACATGGTCGTTTTTTTTCGGCTAAAAACGCCTTAAGACACATGGTCGTTTTTTTCGGCTAAAAATGCCTTTCTATACATGGTTGTTTTTTTCGTCGAAAAACAACTTATTATACATGGTCTTCTTTTTTCGTCTAAAAACGGCTTACTATACATGGTCATTTTTTTCGGCTAAAAGCACCTTCAATGTCAATGTATCTCAACTCAACATGTATGAAGCAACTCTGGACAGAGCGCCTTTTGTTTGAAGCTGCCCGCTTTTCAAGTGAGCAAAAGTATTGGAACATATGTTTTAAATGAAATTAAAGTGAATTAGTATTTAATATTTGGTGGCATAACCCTAACTTGCAGTAACTGCATCAAGCGGCCGACCCATTGACTTTGCGGACTCTTGTGTTCTTCATTTGAAAATGCTTTTGCATTTAAGTGTGTGTGTGTGTGTGTGTGTGTGTGTGTGTGTGTGTGTGTGTGTGTGTGTGTGTGTGTGTGTGTGTGTCAATCTGTCTATCTAGCCATCTAGCTAGTTATCTATCCATCTATCTAGCTAGCTATCAGTATAGGTCAGTATTGCAGCCTTTATTGGCATTGAGCAAAAGTAAGCAGCAAAGGAAGGATGTGTTGTTTCTCCGCAGATGACAAAATATCGATGGACGCCAACTTCAATGAATAAAACAGTGACGGTTTTTGCATAATTGTTTGACATTTGTAACATGTGCGGGGTTTTTTTCTTCTTCTTTTTGCATGAGTCATCAATCCCCTGTGATACATTCCCGGATGTTTTTTCTTTTTTCCCACACGCGGAGCGAGCAAAACACGAGTGTTATTAAACCGAAGCGTCGCCTGCGTGAGCACGCGCCGTAACACAATTGCAGGGCAGCAGAGCTTAAGTGCACAATGCTGTTCACACATACATACATGTGTGCAGCCACATGTGCTGGACGACAAAAAAAAAAACAAAACAACTTTGTCCTCCTCCTCCTCACTCAAGAAAGCGCATTCGGTGTTAAATATTTATTTCACGCATGCTCATGCGCTCGAGCGTGCCGAATGATGATGTTAAACAAACAACGACAAACCAAAACAAAGACCAAGGCCTGCTCTCGAAAATTGAATATTTTCCTCACATTCCGCTGCGGTGTACTATGATCCGGTTATCTGCCACCTGAAGCACCTCTTTTAATTTGAGGTCAACGACTGGATCAATCACGGTCTTAATCAATAATTACACACCGATCGCTTGTAAAGTCATTTGTCACAGCACACAAGCTCCCCGTGGGATGAGGCATGGGAGCGCCCGAGGCTGAACGAGACAAGTTGAGACTCTGTTACGCATGCAGATGCGTCCAGTTTCATGACGACGGGCAGCTCAAGCCCGGGGAAGAATTTGTTTCATGAACATTCTTTTCTTGGCCTCACTTGACACAATCGATGTGATGACATCACGCCTCGGCGCCGTCACGGCTAACACGCTAGCGGTCCGCCAATGCGGTGCCACCGTGGGCAAGAGAAAGGCCACTTGTCCTCACCGCATGATTTGGAATGTAAAATGACAGCACACTGGTGCTGGTTGTCATCAACGGCGGCATAAATCCGCACGTGTGGGAAGCGGCAGTGTGACAGCGCGCCGGGCATTCAATGAGTGCCTTCGCTTATGCATCATCTTGTCGCTGACTTGTTTCAGCGCGGCCTGCTGTCCTCATCAGTTTTCGGCTAATCCCTGCGGCGGCGTCCTGGACATCCACACGGGCACGAACGTGCATGTCGCCGCGTTGGCTCTTCTTCAAATTAAAATGAAGACCAAAAAAAATATGTGACAATTTAGGTAGGTTGCAATGAATTGAATGTGTTTGTCAAATCATCCGCAGCAACCATTTCGCTCTGATGCCATGAATCATCTGGTCTCGGGATGCTTTTGGTATCAAATGTACTAGGAAAACTGTCAGTGTGTGAAATAGCTAACCCAGGGTTGGTCTAATGCTGGGTTATTTATAACCCATCCGTTGGGTTGAGGAGTTGGCCCAGGGTGTTGGGTCAAGATTTTGCTTCATATTCAGTGTGGAGCAAAATAGTGTCCAAAATTCAGCCTGCCTGCCTGCTGAGTCAATATAACTAACCCACCATTGGGTAAAAGTAACCCATTCTGCTCAAAATCCACAGTTGTATTTTGAAAACAGCTGAGTCAAAAGTGACGCAATTATGGTTTTAAAATGTAAAGGACCAATATTTAAGTTGTCTTGACTGAAATTTTGTGAAATTGACCCAAGTAACAATTTGGTCCCAAATTGGGTTCTTTTTTTTAACCCAACTGTTTTTTAAAAACTGTACCCAACAAGTGGGTTAGGAAAACAACCCAGCATTGTGTGTGTGTGTGTGTGTGTGTGTGTGTGTGTGTAGAATTGCACATCATGTAAGATGGTACATGTTAAAATTCAATTTTTTATTAAAAATGTTAAAATTAAATTTACAAATTTTTCATCCATCCATCCATCCATTTTCTGATCCGCTTTATCCTCACAAGGGTTGCGGCGGGTGCTGGGGCCTATCCCAGCGGTCTTCGGGCAGTAGGCGGGGTACACCCTGAACTGGTTGCCAGCCAATAGCAGGGCACACAGAGACGAACAACCACGCGCTCACACTCACACCTCTGGACAATTGAGAGTGCTCAATAAGCATGGCATGCATGTTTTTGGAATGTGGGAGGAAACTGGAGTACCCGGAGAAAACCCACTCAGGCACAGGGAAAACATGCAAACTCCACACAGGAAGGGCGGAGCCGGGATCGAAACCATGACCTCTGCACCGTGAGGTCGACGCGCTAACCACTCGACCACCCGGCCGCCATCATTGAAAGGGTTGGGCGGGGGGGGGGGACATTCACATTTTTCAGGGTGGTTAACAATGCTCTCTCAGCTGTGTTTATAGTTTCCCTTCACAGGCACATTTGTAGGATATCAAGGAAAGCGGCTCTGAGTCCATTACCCCACTTGAAAGATAAGCATGGGATGTGCTCGCCGGTTCGTGCACATCCGAGTCCTCTCGGTGCAGGAGAAGGTCACGAGAGCCTTCCTCCAGGTGGGCCGAGAGTTGCTGATGTACTCGCCTCTGCAGAGGTCACGTGTGCCGTCCCCAAAGCCCACAGGCCTGAGGAAGGGACATCAATTACGGCAGACCTTGGACGCACGCGCCCACCAGAAGGCCATCGGACCACCGCGGCGACCCTTCTAAACTGAATAAACTACTGCATCGGTCGCAGGGATGTCGGCAATGCGTTACTCCAAAATGCGCGCATCTTCCAGTCACAACTAACCTCACGCGTTACTCTCTACTCAGGGGTGGCTTTGATGGGATCTTGGTCCACACAGTGTGTGAGCGTGTGTTTGCAGTACGACAATCCAGCATGCGTGGCGAAGTGACGTGCGAAAGCAGTGTGGCGGTGAGAATATAGATCAAGTTCAATTTCCTGAAAAGTTCATGCGTAGTTCATGTCCCGGTGTGGTGTTTTTCTTCCAATTAACTGTTCTTTTGCAATTAAAGTGCCATTTTTTGGTGTTTTTTGATGTTGTTTGATCGAACCTCAGGGGTGCGACGGAGCCTCTGGCAAGGAGGTTAAGACATCCCCGACTCAACCTGTCATTTAGTTGTGACACACCCGCATGGATGTCACTGGCTGCAGATGACATTGCTTGCCCAATCAGTGCTGCGGGAAATTTAGTTCGCTTAGTGGTCAACGTGAGATGGTCGTGGTAGTACGTCCTGCGAATGTTTTAACACATGCTGTGTCGAGCAAAAAAAGAAATTGTTCGGATGAATTTGTACAAAATGGATTCAAATGCATCACGGAATCTGCATGATTGTTTATTTTTCTTTTTTGGTAAAGTTAATGAAAATTCAGTTCTATTCAGGAGGTGGCGCTGATCCAAATGAGCCGCCTTTGCGCCGCCCGACGGTTGATGAAAACGACATCATTTCAAAGATAATGGAACAGCGGAAGCCGCCAAGCTGTGCCATCGCACCTCTTTACATTTCACAGCTCGCCGTATTAGCCGCGCGGCGCGCATGTGGCATCCCGCTGCCGCGCCACGTGTTCATACATTTATGCAGGGTTTAATTAAATCTACACGCCCGCGGCAAACAATCGCACATGAGCGCGACAAGAAGGATGGTAATTTTATTCTGCATTAGCCAAAACCTTTGGCCGATATCAATTTTAAAAAAAGGTGCAAAGAAGAGGCGGGGAAAACAAAAACGTTGGCCCCGATGACCTCCCAGTACTGCCAACATGGCGGCCAGCTCTGGCACACGTTGCGGCGGCCATGACGTGAGCATCAGACAGCAGGCAAAGCGCAAAAGCAGAAGCACGAACAAGCTACGCAATAAACGCTAATGATTAAAAATGTGTTTTTGACTCAAACGCGCGGTGTCATAAAACAGATGCTCCTCGCCTTTGCGTGCCTGCTGCCGCAGCTGCCGCGCCGCACTTGACAAATGCAAAGTGGAGAGTCTCGCCGCGGAGATTTATGGCGGCGTAATGGCGCGCACATCAAAGCGAGCGTCGTTATGGGCAAAGTGGAAAATAATTGGGGGTGATTTGAAGCTCCCCTCGTTAGCCTTTATGTCCTCCACGATAGCCACAACATTAGGTACACCTCGGCTACGATGACAAAAAGTGCTTCAAAAAAAAAAGCGTCCGCTGAATGCGCTGAAACCACGCCCCGCTCAGCTGTCAATCAAATACCTCTTCTCCAAACAGGAAAAATGGACGCTATTTCATTTCACGTCTTCCCTACACTTACATATAATGTATTGATGTTAAGTCTACAAAGGCCATTCTTTAAAATAAAACTATTATGTTCAATCAAAAAGTTTTGATTTTCCATTAGATTTTTAACTCATTCAGTACCAGCCAATTCTAGACCAAGTCTGAAAAGACGTTTTGGAGTCTTTTCAGACTTGAACATTCCTGGGAAAAGCTGCACTTCCAATTAAATATTGCCAAAAGCACTTTGATATTAACTCATTCAGTACCAGCCAATTCTGGACCAAGTCTGAAAAAACGTTTAAAAACGTCTTTGGGAGTGAATGAGTTAAGAGGGTTTGTCGGCGTCGGCTGAAAGTAACTAACAAAGCAAATTTTCTATGTTACTCATAAAAGTAATCAGCAAGGTAACAAAGTGACTAGAAGGAAAGTGCGGCAAGACTGCAGCGAACCACATTTCTGAGCTGCGGAAATACTAGTCTATCCGCACGCACCATTGAAAGCCTCCGGCAGCGAGAAATTATCCCACCGGGTCGTCCCACCGCAACAGCGCTCGGAAAACCTCCTGTCCAAATGTCGGGATGCAATCTACAGAGGCTTTAAACGGGCCACGGTGTTATTCCTTATCAGCCGAGTATTCCAATGAGCCACATTCAAAGGGGTCTTCCAGGGAAGCGAGCCACAATGGACTGGTATTAAATAAGCGATAATGACTGCTGGGTGTTCATCACGGGATGCGGTGCACACGGACGACCGCACGGACAGCAAGCAACAACTAGATTAGTTATTGACTCGGAAGTCGATCAGGACATTCCGCTGCCAAACTGGACCGTAGCGCAGAGCTGCCGGTCAGCCTCGGGTGCCCACTTTCCACGTGGGGCCTTAAGGGTTAGATCAGCTGTCAATCATGTCATACGGAAGAGACCGTCTCCACGCTAACAGATGTTAGCGTGTTGCCTTCGTATTTAAATCTGCAGTATGTAGATCAGCACCAACCAACCAACCAACCAAGATATGGTTTTCCAGGTTATAATGACCCGTTGACACTGTGCAATATCTCTGCAATATCTGAATCGTCAAATGCCCGAATCTTTACACATTCTGCTGTATGTGTATTTTTTTTTCTTTTTGCACTAGCTAGACAAGGGATGGGCAATTTGAAAGCTGGCAGTGGGCCATAATTTTTCATCAGTGCTACTAGGGGGCCATAAACTACTTAACCAGATGCAGACAAAAAAAATCTGATTTTAATCCAATTTTAATTCTGGTCAAAATGTGTAAAATATGTGATCTTAATATATTTCCTTTTGGATAGGACATTTTTCAATGCACGTTTCAAAGATTCACTATCGTAACCAAAACAAAAGATTTGAAGCAAACAACAAAATGACTTGCACCAAAAAAAAAAAAAAGGAATTCAAGAATGGCACGAACCTTCTGAACAAGAACCCACATTAAGAGCAAGAAATCACTTAATTCAAAATTTTTATTAAAAAAAAGTAATAAAAAAAATAATCAAGGGGCCACTCAAAGATCTGATGATTGTTAAATAATTAAGGTTGGGCTATCCAAAACAAAAAAAACAAAAAACGACTCAACTGTGACTACGTTTACATGCAGTCAATAACCCTTTTAAAACTCAAATATTGGCAGTATTTGTGTTTTTAAAAGTCATGTAAACCCGCGCAAAAATGTAATCTGACTCGGGATTTTAAAAACTCGAATAAGACCCCTGGGTTACCCCTTTTCTAACTTGACTATTTGGTCATCTAAATGCGATCGGGCTACTTTTTTCTAACTGGCTATCGGTTTATGTCCTGCGCATGCTCTTCTTGCACTATCCAAATCTTAGTTCTTGTCGTGTAGGACGCACTTGTGCATCTGGCAGGAAACTCGCAGGAAAATTTTACAAGCAGAGGTAAACAATCACGGCAAAACTCTCAGACGCGGCACAGGGAGCTTTTGGAGCGCGGAGGAAACGAGCAGTGACATGAATACAACGCGTTTTATTGACAGTAGAAAGTAACAAGCGGAAACAACGTCGAGCTGACGGTGTTCGTGCGTCCCCGTTTATATCGGGATATTCAAATGCGGGTTAACTGTCTGCTCACGCATGTAAACGGGTGTTACTCTAAACATTTCACAAACCAGAATTGTGACCTTAAACCGAATATTGACTGCATGTGAATGTAGTAACTGTTGGGAAAAAAAGAAAAAAAAAGCCCCAAGGAGAAGATTCCTCTTCCGAATAATAATAAGCACTTTACCCGCTCCAATCTCCAGGGCGCACTTCTTGCTACATCCCGCTTTTCTCCTCGGCGGCTCCCGGAAAGCTAATCTCAATTTGTTTCACTGCGATATCGCGCCACCGCTCCAGTGTGGGAGCGGCCCCCATTCTTTCCGGGGTTTGTCCTTGCCGCCTGCCAGCCTCGTCGCTCTTGCTCCCTCGCTCTCGTTTTGGCCGACTTAGTGTGTCGCTCCGTAGGCGGCGCGCGGGTGCTAAGCTGCCCAACCCCACCCCTCAGTGATCCCGGCAAGCAGAAATCGACTGCAAAAAGTCTCATTTTCTTTGGTGGTGGGGGTGGGGGGGATAAAATTAGAGGCAATGAATCCTTCAAAACTGCCCCCACCCAAAAAAAGCACCTTCATTTCGAATATCTCTGTCAAGTGTGATTTTTTTGGGGGGCAACAACAGCGATAAAAACAAAATGACCCTGCGAACTGGATGTCAGTTATCTCCCAAGTCGGGAGCGTCTTTGAGTTCTTCTCATGTCGTCCTCGCTTCACCAGGATGTTCTTGTCACTGGCCATGATGTCAGAATCTACTTCTGCAATTCCTTTTTTTTTTTTTTGTTCCCGACTCACATCAAATCTGTGTTGACCTCCTGCATGTCCCTTCAACGTCAATAGGGCACCACACACACACACACACACACACGCACGCACGCATGCACACACACACACACACACACACACACACACACCTACACACACACACACACAGCGTAACGTCAATGCCCCATTTGGCCCTCGCACGTTCCACTTTGACAAACACAACATTCTGGTTCATTTTCACGTTGCTGGCAAATGTGCGGCGCTCTAAGTATGTCCGACATTCATTTGGCTCTGTGATGCGTTTCCGCAGGCTTGTACTTGTCATGTTCCGCAGATCTGACGAATGACAGAGGAGTCTTTTAATGGACTCTCCCGATGACACTGTGTGCGCCTACCCCATGTGTACACAGCAGCAAATCAGACTGGGAGGGTGAAAGTGGCCGGCACCGGTAGATTTAAAAAAAACACGAAAGATGATTCGAATACACAGATGAGTGCCCGATCACAACATCACAGCCACCGTTTAGCGTCGGACGTATGCGGCACTGTCAGCGTTTTGACGGATTGGTGCAGAGAATGATGCGACTGAGCGTCGCTGCGAGACGCGTGTCGTCGCGTTTTTGCGCAATTAAATGTCGTTGGGTGCCACTTTTTGTGTCCAAGCAAGCATGAGCTGAGAAAATAGAGCAGCTACCATCTATCAAGCAGGAAGCACCGCAGACGAATTCTCAGCTACAACAGGCACACTTCCCCTGGTGGGGGGGGGGGGGGGGGGGGGGGGGGTGACAATTTATTTTGATAGATATCTCCTTTTTGTTAAGTCAATATCAACCCAGCAGGGCTCTGAGGTCTGCAAGCTTGGGTCAATCTGTGTAGCAAAGATTTCAAAACATACAAGGCGAAGCAGCATTCAGCTGTTACGCCGCACATAAATGGAAGAAGCTGCAAACAGAAGCAAAGTCAGCCCCGAGTGCACTGTACGCTTTTTGTGATTTGAGCAAGCTAGCTGCAGCCCGGTGGGTGAATGGTTAGCGCAACTGCCTCACAGTGCAGAGGTCGAGGGTTCGATCCCGGCTCCAACCCCCCGGGTTTTCTCTGGGTACTCCGGTTTCCTCCCACATTCCAAAAACATGCACGGCAGGCTCATAGAACACTCTAAATTGTCCCAAGGTGTGGGTGTGAGTGCGGATGGTTGTACGAACCTTTTGCCAGCCCTGCGATTGGCTGGCAAAAGGTTCAGGGTGTCCCCCACCTACTGCTCGAAAACAGCTAAGATATGCTCCGGCATGTTCCGTGGCTTGTGAGGATAAAGCGGTTCAGAAAATGGATGGGTGGATGGAGTAAGCTAGCTTTACAGTCTGTATTTTGTTATGAATCATCTTTTGTTTGAAAACGCTTTTAAATGTCGTACTTTTGATGATATGAAGCACACCGACTTAATGAGCGTATGAAACCATGTCAATAAAACTACCTTGCCTTGCCTTGCCTTACCTGTTGCTTTGGCATGCCCACGAGCATCTGCCAATGCCTTAGCGGGAAAAGAAAACCCAAAACGATTGTGTTGGGAAATGCAGGCTCACGGTGGGAATGACAGGGACACCCTTTTTAGAGTGACAGAGAGAGCAAGAGAGAGCGAGAGAGAAAGAGAGAGGTGGGAAGCTCCGTCTCTCGGTCTCCGTCTCTCATTCTGAGAGGCACCGTTTCTTCTGCTCATTAACCACATTCACCCCGAAGCAGATCAGACTTCTCCAGTCCACTGTCTATCGTGCATACCTGCCAGCTAGCGCCTCCCTCTGCTCCCGCACCTCCCTCTCCCCCCGTCTCTCTCTCCCTCTCGCTCTCTCTCCCCGCGTCTCATTCCACTCATTCATCCCTCGTTCAGCCAGCTGCAAGGCAGCGAGCGCGGCTGAAGGACACGGAAAGCTCGATCCGACAATGGGGGCGTAGATAACCCTCAGCGCTCCTCTTCTCAAGCCCTTCCTTTGGCTTCCACTCTTTGAATGTCACCTCTGGAAGAACGCTCGGATGGAGCGCTCGCACGTCTGCTCACTTGCCCGCTCAGGAACGCAGGACGGCATGAAGGACTCGGAAAGAGGGAGTAAGTCAGGCAGCTTCCTCCTTTCGAACTGATACCTCAGGTCTGATCAGCTTGTGCACTTCTCGGACCGACGCCGTCAACGTGTCCGAACGGTGACAGGAGGACCGTTGACAGTCAGTCTTGAAAGATTCCGCGATTGGTTCAAATGTTGGAGTCAAAGTTCGCCGGCGCTGAAGGAGACAGGGGCTGGATTGGAGTGGAACTGATGTATTTGTTTGGTTAAGAACATGAACCATCCAAACAAAAGAACGCAAGCGAATCCATTCGGGGCTCACCAGATCGGAATCTTCAACAAGCTCCCGTTTCAGCTGGGCGGTTTTTGAGAGCACACCCCTTCCTTGCCTTCCGTCCATTTTCCTTCAGCTCATCGGCCCAAGACAACCGCAGCGCTGTTCCGTCGCCCTGGGTGAACGGGCAGGGGGGTGGCCCGCGGTACCCCCCAAGATCTGGGCGCCAGTGGGCCGCCGGCAGGGCCCGAGCTGGCAAGATGGCCGCCCTTGCCAGCTCCCTCATTCGGCAGCGTCGGGAGGTCAAGGACCCCCAGACCAACCGCCAGATCGCCAGCAAGCGAAAGCCGTGCCCCAAAAGCAACAAGTCGCTCTGCCAGAAGCAAATCCTCATTTTGATATCCAAGGTCCGATTATGCGGCAGTCGCGGGAGAAAAATGGAAAAAAGACCAGGTGAGCTCTACTTTTTAAGCGCTTCTTCTCCTTCTGCTCCACGTCTGCCGGTTTCTGACAGCTGATGGTCTCGGGCCAGATGTCAAATTAATCCTGAGTGCAAAGGACATCCATGCTGTAATTTCCAGTCCAGATCTTAATCCCAATCTGGGAATCCGTCCAGCCTCTCTTTCTATTGGCTGCTGACAAGCCAGAATGGGATCATTTCCTGTCTCGGCTGCAAATCCACTGTCCCAATGTGTGCTTTGCATGCCGGTTGGTTCCGCTCAATAATAAAGCAATATCATGACAATTCCGTTGTAGAGGTGAGTAGCACGTGACCTCGGGGGCCTATTTTGTGATCCCTGGAGACCCGAAGTCTCGCGCGCTACTTTTGCAGGCATCGAAGGCAAGCAGCACATCATTTCCGGTTGTCTTGCGCGTTAGCATGCTAATTGCGCAATTAGCCACTCTAGCTCAAGAAGCTCAATGTCACATTTTGCTCATTTTCAACATCCCGCTCAGAGACATTTGAATCGGAACTTGGACCGGACCAGTGTACTAAAGGAGCATTGACGGATTATGTCCAGTTGAGACACGTGACGCCAATGCTAATCAGTGGCCACCAAACAGCTCTGGCTGCACACTGGATACTTCGTAAGGCAAAGTGAGAGCACCTTGTCTGGGAAACGGTAAAACAGAGGTAAAGTTCAGATCTGAGGCTCCCCAAAGGAAGGGTCTCGGCTGATTGAATTGTATTTAGGGCTGGCGAATGAAGAAGAAGAAAGGAATCGTGATGTCTGAAAGACATTTAACCCTTTCGGGGGCAGCAGTTACTGCAGTGGACAGTTTATCATGTCAGCGTGTTACAGGGTGCCTAACGGGTTCAATGGACTATTGAGAGTCAGGTTGCTTTCCCAGTGGACACACAAATATGTATTTCAAGGTCACGAATGAGATTGTTGTATGTCAATATCGAGATGAGTTTTCTTGATCTTTCTCGAGGAAAATGCCGCTGGAGTTTTTCCGGCGACTCCGCGCGAGGTGCGCTGTGACTGCGGTTGTTATGCGGCCGCGTTTATGCGCAAGGTTCACGGGCGATGATGACGTGGGGAACCTCTAACAGCAGGCAGCATCTACACTCGTAAAATATGTGGGACAGGTCGTGGCAGCGCGGAGGGAAAGCGGTGACATCGAGCCATTGTTGTGGGGAGCGTCGCCGTCGGCGCTTTTTCACACACTGATGGGTTTATTATGGTAATGTGGGGACCTGAGTGAGGAGGCTGAGGTTAGAGAGCCATTATCGGGTTGACCGTTTCATAGATGGGGTCTGTGTTAAGTACCACGTGTGGCAATGTGCATCTTCATCATTCCCTCAAGGAGGCCGTGCACGCATGCGGCCGAGACACTGCGGTGACCTCCGGCCGTCGTTTGCGAGTGCTCCTTCCCGCTCGACGCCCAAGCCCGAGGCTGCGCCTGACCCTTTTTCAGCTGGATGACATCAGAATCAATGTGGATGTCATCGGCTGTTTCTAATATTTTGTTTGGGTTGTGTGGAGGTGTCATCGCGCAGCCAAGGCCGCCCGCTTCCGTGTCACTGCCTCGGAAAACTTTGGCCAGCCGTTGTTTCGCTGAAGGCCGTTTCAGGTCGTTGGTGCATGTGCACGTGCGGGCACGGTGCCCGAAAACTCGAGAGGGCAAATTTTCTTGCTGAAGGGCCAAATTGGATTTTTGGGCCACCTCTGAGGTAAATAAATAAATAAATAAATGTAAATGGTGTTAAATATATAAACATATATTAATTATAACATTATTCATTAATTATAAAGATGCTGAGGCTAAAAATAATACAATAGGAGTTTAACTCATATTTTTAACCCATCTTGGGTTATTTTAACCTCTTTTTGAACGGTGTATATATTTTTAAGTAACAATAATACTACTACTACTAATAATAATAATAAGAGCAATAATTCAAATGATTTTTAAATATATTCCTCTACATATAATCTAACTATATTCAGAATACAATAAAACAATTACAAATATTTTCCCATCATCATTATAATTTTTTGAATATATCAAACAAAATCAAGTAAAATTTATATCTAAAACTAAACTAAATTATGTCTACGTTTTATATTATTCTACATGTTTAATTAATCAGCTTAATTGAATAAAATGTAAATAGCCACTCATTGTAATTGTATTTTCAACAATTTCATTCCAATGATTTAATGAAGTAACAGACAAGAATTTACCAGTATGTTTTCTATTATTATTATTATTATTATTATTATATTAAATTTTCAATGATTATTGATTAAAATAAACCAGTGAGATAAGCTGAACAATTTTTTAAAATAATATGTATCCACTTTTTTATATTACCTCCATTTTAAAATAAATTAAAGCAAACAAATTGCTTGAATTATATAATAATAAATCCAACTTTATGTTCAAGAAATAATTTCTTTGTTATTAACTAATATGTTATCCATCTTTTGATCCGCTTATCCTCACAAGTGTCGCGGGGTCATATTTTAATTTAAAAAAACAAAACAAAACAAAACATTTAACTCACACTTTTTCTGTCATTATTTACAATGAATCAATAATGCAATGAGATGAATGCGCACACAGTCAAATGAAAATGAAGAAACGCATTCGAATCAACCACTTGGAAGACCAACTGGCAAATGGGAGCGCCACAGGCCTCGTAATAACGCATGTGCTGGATGGGGTCGACTTTGCTCACTTCCACCTTAACTTTCAGTGTCTTGTGAGTGATGGATGCGTGCGGGTGGGCCATGTGCCGGAGTCCCGGCCTGACCCACATACCTTCCCTCGTTACGCAAGTAACCGCATGCAACCGTGCAAACCACGAGCCCACTCGTCTTATGCCAAGGTCAACTTGACCCGCGCGGAACTCCTTAATGAAGCGCCTCACGCACGTGCCGAAGGCAAAACACACATTCCGACGGGCGCGCGACGACGTCAGCAGACTGATGTGCTTGCACAAACAAACGATGAGACGCCGTGATAATTGAGGAAGCGGGTGCAGAGGGGAGATAATGTCGCCAACTCCCGTGCGTGCGCTCGTGCGTCCGATATGATCTAATGAGGGCGACTTAAGCCGCCTATTGGATATCAAAGCCGAACCAAAATAGCTCACGTTGTCCTCTGGAGTCGCCGTGCAACCGCGGCCTCGAGGACAACAGCTCCAGTTCTGGTCTGAGCCGAACTGGGTGGCTCCGTCGTCGCTCGCGTCGTCATTTGTCATCTCCTGTCGTGAAGGCACACCGGTTGGTCAAGAATGCGCGGCCGCGTTTTCTGGCTGCGTCGAGCGTCCCACTGGACGGGACCGCACCGAGCAGCAAGCGGCCCTCTTATCAAGGACGTCGGGCCTTCCGCCCTCCCCGCCATGTTTTCTCGCTAAATCATTTCGTTTTGGGCCACAGTTTCCGCAGCTATTGTGTTGCTGTGTTGTATCCTGGCGGCGCCATTGTGAACGGATCAGTGTAAAACAGCGTTGCTGAAGACAGAAGCAGCGAGTCACAATATTAGGGACACTTGAGCGACACTCATGCTGGAGAAACAACGGCCACCGCATCGCGTTGTGTGAACACACTGCGCCGCCTTGTTAAAAGCTGTTAAAAGTTGATGCAAATATTTAGCGCCTGCCATGATGAACATGCCTCCCCCACCACCGTCTTCTGGCTTTTTGATTGATGGTTTGTTTTGCCGCAAAATGTTTTGAGGGAAGCGGCTGGGGAGTGTATCAATCATCGTTATCAGATCATGTATTTCTGCTACTTTTTCCACCCCCCTCCCCCCAAAAAAACACTTCATACCAGGATCTTTAATTTGCAGTGAACTGAGTGCGCTTCAGACTCCCACAGCTAGATGGCAGAATATATATATGTATGTATGTACTGTATATGTACAGTATATACATATATATAATAAAATTAAAAATTCCTCGTCTCACCCCCCCCTCGGGTGGTGTCCGTCCCTCATTCAGCTCGGGTCCTCTACCAGAGGCCAGGAAGCTTGAGGGTTCTGCGCAGTATCCTTGCTGTTCCCAGCACTGCACATTTCTGGACTGAGATGTCCGATGTTGTTCCCGGGATCTGTTGCAACCACTCATCTAGTTTGGGGGTCACTGCCCCGAGTGCTCCGACCACCACAGGCACGACTGTCACCTTTACCTTCCAGGCTCTCTCCAGCTCCTCTCTGAGCCCTTGGTATTTCTCGAATTTCTCGTGTTCCTTCTTTCTGATGTTTCCATCACTTGGGACCGCTACATCCACTACAACGGCTTTCCTCTGCCCTTTATCTATGATCACGATATCTGGTTGGTTCGCCATTACCATCTTGTCAGTCTGGATCTGGAAGTCCCACAGGATCTTCGCTCTGTCATTCTCCACCACCTTCGGAGGTGTTTCCCATTTTGACCTTGGGGTTTCCAGTCCATACTCCGCACAGATGTTTCGGTAGACTATGGCGTTCCATGTAGGCTTTCCCTGCCAGCATCTTACACCCTGCAGTTATGTGTTGGATCGTCTCAGGTGCCTCTTTGCACAACCTACACCTTGGGTCTTGTCTGGTGTGGTATATCTGGGCCTCAATGGCTCTGGTGCTCAGGGCCTGCTCCTGAGCAGCCAGGATGAGTGCCTCTGTGCTGTCCTTCAGGCCAGCCCTCTCTAGCCACTGAGAGGACTTCTTGAGATCGGCCACTTCAGTTATGGTCCGGTGGTACATCCCGTGTAGGGGCTTGTCCTCCCATGATGGTCCCTCTTCCAGCGCCTCATCTTCTGTTCCCCATTGTCTGAGACATTCTCTGAGTACGTCATCCGTTGGAGCCTTCTCCTTGATGTATTCATGGAGCTTGGATGTTTCATCCTGGACAGTGGCTCTCACACTCACTAGTCCCCGGCCTCCTTCCTTTCGGCTTGCGTACAGGAACCCTCCGTGCATGGTTAGGAGCTTTCGGGTCTTAACGTCCGTGGTCTGAATCTCTTCCTTTGGCCACCTTATTATTCCTGCAGGGTATCTGATCACTGGCAGGGCATAGCTGTTTATTGCCCGGGTCTTGTTCTTGCCATTGAGCTGGCTTCTTAGGACTCGCCTCACTCGCTGGAGGTATTTGGCCATAGCCGCTTTCCTTGTTGCCAGTTCGAGGTTGCCATTGGCTTGTGGTATACCGAGGTACTTGTAGCTGTCCTCAATGTCTGCTATTGTTCCTTCAGGGAGTGAGACCCCTTCAGTGCGGACTACCTTTCCTCTCTTAGTCACCATCCGACTACATTTCTCAAGCCCGAATGACATCCCGATGTCGCTGCTGTAGATCCTGGTTGTGTGGATCAGGGAGTCTATGTCCCTTTCGCTCTTAGCATACAGCTTTATGTCATCCATGTAGAGGAGGTGACTGATTGTAGCTCCATTTCTGAGGCGGTATCCATAGCCTGTCTTGGTGATTACTTGGCTGAGGGGGTTCAGTCCTATGCAGAACAGCAGTGGGATGTGGCATCGAGTCATAGGCTTTCTTGTAATCAATCCAGGCTGTGCACAGGTTGGTACGTCGGGACCTGCAGTCTTGCGCGTCTGTTCTGTCAACCAGGAGCTGATGTTTGGCTCCTCTGGTATCTCTACCAATGCCCTTCTGTGCTTCGCTCATGTATTGATCCATGTGTCCACTTATCTTAGCCGCAATGATGCCTGACATGAGCTTCCATGTTGTGGAGAGACAGGTTATTGGCCGATAGTTGGATGGGACTGCACCCTTTGAGGGATCCTTCATGATCAGGATCGTTCGCCCTTCGGTTAGCCATCCTGGGTGAGTCCCATCCCTCAGCAGCTGGTTCATTTGTGCTGCTAGGCGCTCATGAAGTGCTGTGAGTTTCTTTAGCCAGTAGGTGTGGACCATGTCCGGGCCTGGTGCTGTCCAGTTCTTCATATCTGAGACTCTTTCCTGTATGTCTGCCACTGTTATGGTAACTGGGTTCTGTTCAGGGAGGTTGCTGTGCTCCTCTCTCAGGGTCACCAGCCATTGTGCACTGCTGTTATGTGCAACCTCCTTCTCCCATATGCCTTTCCAGTACCTTTCAGTTTCCAGTCTTGGTGGGTCAGCTCTGTTGTTAGGACCCTGCCACTGAGCGTACACTTTCGCAGGTTGTGTTGCGAACAGCCTGTTTATTCGTCTGGCCTCATTCTCTTTCGTGTACCGCTTTAGGCGGCTGGACAAGGCTTGGAGCCTTTGTTTGGCAGTTTCGAGTGCTTCAGGTATGGTCATCTGGATGCACCTCTCGGGTATCGGCCTTTTCATCACACCTCTCTTGGCCTCCGTCAATTGACTCACATCTTTCCGAGCCGCCTTGATCTTAGCCTCCAACCGTCTTTTCCATGGTGGGTAACGTATCTCATGGCTTCCATGGTTGCTCTTATAGCCAAGCATCTCAAGGATCACTGATGCTGAAGCGTATATCAGCTCATTGGTTTCCGTGATCGTTATGGTCGGGATCGCCCTCAGTGCTGCATTCACATTTTCCATGAGACTTTCAGGTGGTACTTCACATAGCCGTTGTAATCGGTTTCTAGGTTGGCCAGCTTTCATTCTCGCCATGATCTTAGCTTTCAGGTCAGTTGCTGCCTCGCTCAGCATTTCATTCATTGGGGCTGGCCTCCCAATCTCATCATCTGCATTCATTGGGGCTTGCCTCCCAATCTCTGGTATGACCTCCTCCTCTGATCTGGCAGCCTGGGGCCCTTCACCATGGAACCTGCGTTGTACCTCATCAATCTCAAGTTGTGACAGCAGTTGCCGTTTGTGGATGTTGGAACACTGAGCTACTAGTTGTTTCGTGGTCAACCGTGACTGTGGATTTCGAAGTAACCATTTAGCCCACATTCTCTGCATGTAACCCCTCTGACTAGGGTTGCTTGAGTAGTAGCATTCCAACAGAGCCATGTTATCGCATCTCGCCCATCTCCGCTTTGTTCCAGTAGCCCATTTTTCATCAAGGTGCTCTGGTTCCCCAGCACCTGACGCAGACCTTGTTTGGCCGGGCGATGTGCTCATTGTTTTGCCCCAAGCGGGATTCGAACCACCGTCTCCCGTATGCCAAACCGATGCCTTCCCAACTGAGCTATCCAGCCGCTATATATATATATATATATATATATATATATATATACACACATACACACACACACACATACGTATGTAAATATACATATATACACACATACACACATACACACACATATACATAAATCTACATATTCACACATGCACACATATGTAAATCTACATACACACATGCACACACACATGCACACGCGCACACAAGTAAAAATTACAGTACATATACAAACACACAAACACACTTACTTAAATATTCGTATACACACACACAAATGCACACACACATACACACACACATATATGTAAATATACATAATACACATACACATTTGTAAATATACATACACACACACACACACACACAGTGGTCGACTGTGTAGTTTTCAATTACAATATGACATCTCACCATAGATGCCAGACGTGTGTTAGTTTCCGCTGACATTGGGTCATATATGTTGGTTTCTCGCTCAACAGTTTTGTGCCGTCCTTAAATGCTCATTTTTATGCAAGAGAGCCCTTTGTACTGGGGAAAAAAAAGGTTCCAATTTTCGTGGTTTGCTTCTAACTCTTTGTTGTTGAGTGAGGATAGTTCTTGCTGAGTTGTTGAGTGAGGTAATTCTTGCAAAATGTATTTGCCGAAAATGAATGACACTATGAGCGCGTATTTTGCACGTATCCATGCAGAATGTCGTGTTTTTGCTATTTGTCATCTGGTTAGGAAGTACGCGGTTCTACGTAACACTGATGAAAAACGGTGGCCCCCTCCACCATTGAATTTGTTCAAAAGAAAAAAAGTCCGGAAACAGTACAATGTGCCAAGATTCTGGTATTTGACTGTTCAAATATTGCAGTTTGCAGAGATATTGCACCGTGTCAACTGTCGTCATGACCTGGTAAACCACTTCATCGCTTTAACGCTTCAGTATGGGTCGTTTTTTTTACCCCTTTTTGGATCAAAATCTCGACCTGACGCGTCGGCTCGAATTCTCAACCCAGCATTTGCTCGGCACCTTCTGGACCCAGCACTCTTCTTCGCTCTTTCACCCAATTTACGTCACTTTTTGACCCAGCGGTTGATCACACGCGGTCCCCGGCAATCGCGATCCCTTAAAAAACAGTGCTGACAGTTCCAGATCAGGATCGTAAAGCCCGCATTAGCATTTTACGGGCAATCAATTTGCCGCATGGTTTGTGCGCAGAAGCCGGCGAGACGCGGGGGTCACATGGCGGCGCCACTTGGGTGACGCGCACACATCCACTCGAGTATACTGTATGTCAACACGCCCCGCGGTGGTCATGAGCCTCACTTTGTCCCTGACCAGCCTGACTCATGAAGTCACACGTCATCTTTGGCCACTCGGGTGCGTGTTTACCTCCCACACAAACAGGCGCACGCTGCCCTGTCACTCATCGTCTTGCCAGAATAAATTGTCCCCAGCAGAAGTGGCTGCGTGCATGCGTGCGTGCTTGCCTTCATTTACTTTGATCACACGCAAGATTGTGGCACCCAAGGGCGGTGTCGGATTCGCTGACAGCCGGCGCTCTCTGACTGATGCCCAAGTGGATCCGCAACATTTTAGAAGGTGGTTACAACAAAACGGAACCAAAAAAAGATAAACCCCAAAACAAAACAAACCAAAAAAAAAAATTGGAAGAAAGGCACAAACGCCCCAATCGGATTGCGCCATCTTTAACCGTCGTGCTTTTCCTCCACTTTGATGACTTTCCTCCCCCGCTTGTCTTTCCTTCCCCACGGAACATTTTAAACATGCACGCATGCATCCCCGCTCTTAAAGCGCGGCTGCCAAGTGAATACGTGCATCACGCTGAATAATGGAGATCCACTGTAGGCGTGTGCGCCCGCACTTTTCAATGTGTATGTACCGCTGTCGATTCGGGACCTTGGGGCGATTCGTTGAGTTCGGAATGATAAGCTAAGATAAGATAAGAAAACCTTAATTTGTCTCACAATGGAGGAAGTCCCAATTTACAGCAGCAAAATTATGAAATGGACTAAGTAGAAGACAAAAAGTATATCAATAAATATGAATATAAAATATATTCATTCATTCATTTTCCGAACCGCTTGATCCTCACTAGGGTTGCGGGGGGTGCTGGAGCCTATCCCAGCTGTTTTCGGGCAGTAGGCGGGGGACACCCTGAATCGGTTGCCAGCCAATCGCAGGGCACACAGAGACGAACAACCACCCACGCTCACATTCACACCTAGGGACAATTTAGAGTGTTCAATCAGCCTGCCACGCATGTTTTTGGAACGTGGGAGGAAACCGGAATACCCGGAGGAAACCCACGCACGCCCGGGGAAAACATGCAAACTCCACACAGGGAGGCCAGAGCTGGAAATGAACCCGGTACCTCTGCACTGTGAAGTCGACGTGCTAACCACTGGACTACCGGGCCCTCCCTATATAAAATATAAATATAAGCATATTAAAAATGGGTGAGTGGGGGGAGTCCACATTTTCAGGACCGCCCAAGTGCATTTGGAAAGGAAAGTGCATAAAACGCTGGACAATTACCGGTAATATGTATTGCTGGCTTGTTTTTGTTTTTATTCGGGATACCTGACAAGGCGAAAAAACGACTTGTGAATTAGTAGGACAACCCGATTTCTCAATAATTCCAAAAGGCCGTACTAAATGTGTTTTTCAAATTCTCGCCACTTGCTTTGAATTGATAAACTGCACCGGGCTAAGAAAAATATTGATCTTTTTCTCTTTTCATTTTGACTTTCTTGGTTTGTTCTTGTTTCATAGAGGTGTCTTTTTTGTATTACACCGCCCCCTGGTGGCCAAAACTGGCATACTGAGAGAAGGAGCAGCACAATGTCGTGAAATGAAGCATGAACTCGCAGTGTACAAACTAAACAATTCTTTGCATTCTATTTTTAAAAAAAACATTTTTGTTGGCATTTTGTACAGCAATGAAAAAAATGACAATGACATTTGGAAACTCCAACTTACACAACATATAACCTTACATATTTTTTAAAAATCAATTTTTGCGATGGAACATTATATTTTGACAAAGTGATTGCTTTCTGCTGAAAAGCATTTGTTGACCCAAAATACTAAACTCTCTCCGCTCAATCCATTCTCGTGAGGACAAGTTCTGCCCCGTGGTGGGCAAGCGCACAGGTGAGTGATACGTCCTTCACTTGACAGACTGTGGTAGCAGCCTGACGGTCCGCACACACGCACACGGAAAATATCGTCAATACTCTGGCTCAGGGGTTTGTTGGCGTGCAGAGCAAAGGCGGCAGAAATTCTTCCAAAACTGGGGCCCCCTTCGTTAAATTATCCATCATGCAATTAGACCCGGTGAGGAGAAAGCGGAAGGGGGTGGGGGGCGAAGACGCTCCTCCATTAACTTTTGCGTTGATGAGGAGGCTGAACTGAGAGTTTTTGCAAACCGCTTTCAAAATCCAAAAACCACGTGATGACATCACATTCGAATGACGGACGGATTTTTGGATCATTCTTTTTTTACAATCAAACCGGGGTGGCATTTTTCGTGCCAAATGGGAGAACCGACAAAGTGACAAAAGGGGCAAAGGGCGTGAGAGATGCTGCGAGGCCCCTCGGGAACATCAGTTCACCAAGGACAGACCTTCCTTGAAATGTATCATCGTTTCAAGCGTTTCGGCTTTATTGGCCATTTTGAAGTGGGACACCACAGCCCCCCCCCCCCCCCCCCAAGCGCTCGGGTGCTGACATTCAGCAAAGGTCACGTGGTGGGCTTGAAAAAAAAAAGAAAAAAACACCTTGCATCTCCACGGCGCATTTTGAGTCGCGCCGTATGCATAAATGCAACTATTCACATATATATTCACGTTTAGCGAGTTTCGCGGGATGTGCAGGCCATGCGCAAGCGGAGGGGATGGGAAAGCATGAAACCCCTCATCATGAAATGCTTGCAAATGATATGCCCCTTGGTTAATTTTTCACATTTGATCGGGGGCCGTCCACTCAAAGCTTTAACAGCAAAACACATTTTTCTCTTGATGACGTTTTGTAGTGCGGAGGGAAACAACACATTGATGGCCATTTTTTTTTTCAAAAGCTGAAGTATTGAGCCCAGGAGCTGAAGAGTGATGCTCTCCGCAGTGCTGACCTTACCACTGACAGAGACATTAGCAACGGAGGCACCCAAGGTGGGAAGGAACGGAGATCCATCTTGGCCAGATGGGCCGATAGCGAAGAGGTAACAAGAGCTAAAAAGACGCTTCAAAGTAGCGAGGAGGAGATGGCGGCGATAGGGAGAAACCGGGAGTTAAGCGGGCCAAGGGAGGAGGGAAAAACAGTCGGCTGAAGGATGGAGATAGCGGAAAAGCTCACTTAAGCAAAGGAAGGTTGACTCACTCAAAATCTGATTTCCAGTCAAATGATCTGATCTCCATGATCTGAACTGCTTTATTCTCACGAGGGTCATGGGGGTTCCCGGAGCTTGTCCCAGCTGTCTTTGGGCAGTAGGCGGGGGACACCCTGAACCGGTTGCCAGCCAATCGCAGGGCACACAGAGACAAACAACCATCCGCGCTCACAGTCACACCTTGGGACAATTTATAGAGTGTTCAATCAGCCTGCCATGCATGTTTTTGATGGGGTTTTTTTTTTGATGTGGGAGGAAACTGGAATACCCGGAGAAAACCCACACAGGCATGGGGGAGATCATGCAAACTCCACACAGGAAGGCCGCAGCAGGAATCAAACCCTGCACCTCTGCACTGTGAGGCCGACGTGCCAACCAGTTATCCACCATGCCTAGATAGATAGATAGATAATCCATATCTATCTATAGATGTCGTCTTTCTAGACTTAACAAGGTAAAGTGTGAAATGGTTGTGCTGTGGAATGGAATATGAATTTGTGCCCTCTGTAGGAGAGATTTGGTAGTAGAAGTAAAAAAAAAGTACAATTGCTGATTCAAATGCTTGACTTCAGTAAACCAATACCAACTCTGAAATGTAAAAGTCACAATTATTTTTATTGTTCATATTGTGATTTATTGTCATTATTGTTGATAAGTGTGCTTTATTTATTTATTTATTTATTTATTCTGCGATTGGCTGGCAACCGGTTCAGGGTGTCCCCCGCCTACTGTCCGAAGACAGCTAGGATGAGGCTCCAGGACCCCCGCTACCCTAGTGAGGATAAAGCGGTTCGGAAAATGAATGAATGAATATTTATTTATTTATGATGAACTTGCATCGTGATCAGACTGAAATGGGAAAGAAAAATCACAGGACACACCTCTGTTGTAAAACTAATTCTGACAATGTCGTGTCGTCATCTACGGAGCTTGAAAAAAAATGACAACAGTACTTTGGACAGAAGTCTCAGTCTTTGTGCTTCACTTTACACTTCTGTCCAAAATTATATAAGAAGGAAGAGATGTTACTGCTCCATCTCGGTGTGACTGCAACGCTCAGGCTTGAGACACGGCGGCATCAAATATTAACGACCTCTCTCCACTCCCCCTCCAACACACACTCGCGCAGACACGCACACGCGTGCACACCCACGCCCTCGGGGCCATGCGGTGGTTTCCTGCGGGAGCATAACATGTAAGATTCATGTCATTGAGGGAAGGCCGGGGAACACCGTGCAAGCGCACGGCAAGGACAGAATGGGGGTCGGGAGTGCGCGCCTCGCCGCTGACATCTGAATGCGGCGGAGCGAGGTTTGCGTGCGGCGAGCGGCAGCGGGAAACACTCGGGGAGAGTCGGTAGGAGCGTTTGCTGGCACACCGCCGAGGGGGGGAAACATCGAGCCCGACTGTGCGCGCAAGGGACGAGAGTTGTGACAAGTGCGCACTTGAGGTGCAGAGTGGGATATTGCACGAACGATACCAGTAATGTGTTAGAAAGTTACACAGAACTCGAATCGAGAGATTCACATTTTCAAGATGGAGATCCAGTCACTATTTTCAACTGGTGTCAGCTAAATAAAATAGGAAGGTACGCTGCCCACTCTGTGCTGGTGACAAAGTGTTATCTAGCTTCAAAATCGAAAAAAATATCTGTCCCATGGGCATCAAGTTTGACACCTGTGCAGCGTTGCATGGATTTGAATGAAGCCGGGCCAGACTGGAGGAGAAATTCTCTGCAAATCAGTTTAATTAAAGAGTAGCGATGCATGAGATTGCACTGGGAGCCTATGGTGCAAAGGATATGATTACACAGGCAAGCACACACAGATTGGGGAGACAAAAAAAAGAAACATGCTAGAAGATTCTGCAGTGAGATTTTTCAGTGGGGGTGGGGCTGGGGTGAGAAGTTGTTTCCCAGCTGTGCTCCTACTTGGAGCAAGGTAGCATTAAGCGGATGATTGATACAGTCTGGATGCAACACGTTTCGGATTGTGAGCCGGCTAGCATTCATCGAGGATGAGTTCAATCACTACAAAAAATAAATAAATAAAAATTTTAAAATCTAGTGAATTTATAGATTTGCCCTCTACCACTAAATCACAATAACGCTTATTATTGACCTTATTGCATCTGTCTCACTGTGAAAATAACTTCAAGCACGTCTACTTAAAAAACAAAAACAAAAACAAAAAAACCCCAATGCATCAACGTTGAATGCTAGGCGCTACGATTGTATTATTGTCCAAGTTTTATCTTGTGTTCTGTTGTATTCTTGTTATTTTATGTTAAATGTTCCAGAAAGCGTTTTGTTACAGCTGCAGCTTTTGCAAAAAGTGCGACATAAATATAGGATGAAGCTAACTTAATTGCTCGGCACAAGCTGCGGCTAGCTAGCTAGCTTGCCCTGCTTAACACTGTCCTGCCACGGCTCCTCGAAGTCACTTATCATCGCCTCCACAGTGGCAAATGAGATACACTTCTCACAAGTATTTGTTATCACTAAAAGAAGATGAGGAGTAGTAATAAATAAATACATAAACAAATAAAAAGAAACCATGCTAATTGCTAAGCTAACAGGAAATATAGAGCAGTGAAGCCACTTTAGTGCACTTTTACTAAACGATGGAGAATATCGAACTATGAACAGCGAATTAGCGGGTAAATTAAATGCGGTGTTATAAAACTTTCTTTTTTTCCCCACAATATAAAACTACATTTGCACCCCCCCCCCCCCCCCCCGCTGTATATGTTTCCCAGTTATGCAAATCAAGGATGCCAGAATCTGCAGGTCACGAGTGAAGCCAGAAAGACGTCCAAAATTAATGAAAAGAAAACAAGGGACGGGCAAAAAAAGACAAATTAAGACAAATGAGCCAAAATCCTCATTGTGCAATCTAATATGTGCGTAATAAACCACAGTGGGGCGATAAGACGCTTCCATGCGCGACATGGCTGGCATTTCCGTAGGTTTGACTGATGGACTGCGGCACATCACTCATCAGAAACGGCCGGTCGGGGCCGATGTTCACTTTGCAAATGAAAGTGATATGACCTGCGGCAAAATTAACAACAACAACAAAAATGACAAAAAAAGTTCTCGTTAGGCATGTCTTAATTGCCTCATTTGGGAGAGAGGAGAGAAAGTGTCGCTTCTTTTTTGCAAAGACTCCTGACACTCGTTAAGACTGCATTTTCAGTCTCCTATGTGTGTGTGTGTGTGTGTGTGCGTGCGTGCGTGTGTGTGTGTGTAGCCTGATTAGCATTGTGCCCCATGTTCCACTGCTGTGGCTTCTGAGAGAGGCTATGACAAAGCAAGCATGGAGAAGAATGAGAAAGGGAGAGTGAGAGAAAGAGAGAGAGAGAAAGAGACACATGAAGGAGGAAAAAGTGCTGGCTCAGCATTGTGCCATGCAGGGTAGGAAGGAGAAGAGAGGCGGGAGGTGAGCGACGTGTACACTCGGCGGCCAAAACATTAGGTACGGCCGCACGTCTCATTCTCTCCGTCAAAGAGCTCTTCGTATCGTTGCTCTCGAGCGGAAAAATGGAATGGTATCTCGCATCTTTCATGTCATCAAAAATCAGATGCAATCACAAAGTTAATTCACGAAAGAACTGTACCGACAGTTTGACCAGATTAAAAAATAAATAAATCAATACTTCACAAAAGCAGAATGACTGTGGTTGCGTCGTCTTCCCAAATGCTTTCTCGAAGCTCCATGAGTGATGCAAGAAATGAAACGAGCTGAGAAAGCATTGCAAGAAATCTGCACACAATGACCTTTGTTGCTGACCAGTTCCTTCTGAAAACCATTTGTGACAAAATAGGCTGATTCAAATATATCTAACCTATTTTAAGTCTTTGTCTGGCAGGCAAGACTTTTTATGGTAGCCTTGTTTCTCTGAGTGAGTCTTATGGTGTTCCACAGGGTTCGATTTTGGGACCCCTGCTGTTCGTATTGTATTTGCTGCCTCTGGGTTCCATCTTAAGAAAGCATGATATTTACTTTCACTGCTATGCAAAAAGGACACTTTCACCATTGGGCTACTTTTGTCTTGTCTGGAGGAAATCAAAGCCTGAATGGCACTAAACCTCTTGAACTTCAAGGAAAAGAAAACAGAAGTTATAGACATGATGCGGCACCCTCTCGGTCTAGAATGACATATGCAGGTTCTTTCAGCAGGGCTATTGTGCCACTTTGTCGCCGTCACTTGTGCCAGTGACTGATGGAGTCTTACACTTCAAGTGTCATCTGGAGAGCATCTATGGACAGGAAATTGGTTTGTATTTGCCCCTTAATGGCTCCTGGAGGAATATTGCCATTCATCTTGGTAGAGGTGTGCACTTAGCATGAAGCGGAGACGTACAACACTGCATTAAACAGCTGAAAGATGGAGGCTACCAAAGGAGGCGGGGCAAAAAAAGCGATACAGAGAGGAGAGGGGAGAGTTAACTGCGCGTGGGTGGGAATTGTGGTTCCTCTTCATTGACTTCCTTTTCATTACAACGGCGAGGTGATCGATCTCCCCGCACCGCTATCATCATCGCCTCCCTCTCGCACCTCCTCGACCTTCATCGCCCTTCGCATCCTCGTCCTCGGCTTCATGTCCCCCGTGCCACCTTATGCAGATACCATCTCCTCACCTTCGCTCGCCGTTCGCTACTTATCTAATCGCATGCAACTGCCCAAATCCATTTCGACTCTATTTGGCCATATCTGCTGCCTCTGAAGACAAACGCTCTTCAACTTGATTGATGGGAAACCTCTATAGCCTGGCGCTAGCTGGAAGGGCAGATCCTGATGTGGCATCAGAGAGTAGCGTCGATTCATTGGACAAGGAAGCAAGAATGCCAAGCTGTGCTCCCCCACCCCCTGCACCCCCGACCCTGCTCGGTGCTAAGTACGCATTTTGGTGCCCCTCACAACTTTTGCTTCTGGAAACTGATGAGAAATGTGCCTCAAATTCGGATCCCAGTTCCAGAAGCAAGTTCCTGTGGCATTGCACTTGCTTTTGAGGCTATTTACACACACCGGACTTTGTATCTCACCCCACCCCCGTCACACCCCCACTGCCGGCTCCTCACTTGATGTACGCCTTTGTCTTCTCTCTCTCTCTCTCTCTCTTTCATCCTGTTTTCTATCTGGCCCTTTATCTTCCTGCTTATCTTCCTCCCCACACACACTCTCTGGCGCTTTCGTCTCCAGCGGCTTCTTTTGTCCCCCAGACTCGATCATTAGGGCCCTTTTTTTTTTGTTTTGTTTTAAGCTTTATATCATTCACTCTCAGGGTACAGTTTGACCTCGTCGTCTGTATGTTTGCCTTTGCGGGAGTTTTTTTTTTAATTGCTCGAGTCCATTCACCTTTAGACATTTGCTTGAACCGCCCATTCAGTGAGCAGTTCTTGACCGCCGGCTATTCGTAAGCTCTCAGCGAGTGATCAGCAGAAGTGGGAGTCAGTCACAAGTCTCAACCTTCAAGTTTCAGATCCCGTCATGGCACAGGTGAAACAATCCCACGCATAAGTCAAAATCATTGAGCCCCTGTGTATGCAGCTCAAATCGCGTCACGTTTGGAACGCACAACCTTTCCATCAGGCAAAGACATGTTTTTCAAAGTGTCCTTGCCAACGCTCTGACAGATGAAGATGAAATGGAAATCCAAAAGAACGGCTCCCGGTTCAATGTGACCATCGTAATCCTATTACAAAGTAGATAAATAACAACATCGTCAAAGCCTCCGGGCAGTACGCAAGCAGCTTGCCTCGTTATTTATTTCTTTTAGACATTTTTTTTCACGTCAACTTCACCCGATAAACGTTTTTGTTTTTTTTTCGAGTCGGCTTGAAGCGGAGTTTGTCTTGCGTGTGTCTCGGGTGACCTCGTGTGTGGCTTTGTACTTTCTCGCTAATTCTCATGGACCCTATTGATTGCCCCCCCCCCCCAAAAAAAAAACGGTTCAGAAAAAGCGAGGCGGTGGCTGATCTAGTGGTCAACAAGAAAGAGAAGTAGTTTATTTTAAAGGTCCTCCATCACACTCGCTCGCTCTTCTTGCGGTCAAAATGATCTCGCCTCGCCCTTGCCTTCGATGTTCTGTCACCATGACTCCACATGTTCCATCATGTGTTTACCATTTGATGCCATAAATGCTGAGGGCTGAAATATTACCGGTTGTAAAATCCATACCGTATATCCACAGATTAATAGCCCGGGGCGTCTCGTGCTTATGGCGAGAGAGTGAGCGGGCGAGCGAGCGAGCGAGCGAGCGGGAGAGTGAGAGAGAGAGAATATTGGAGTCAGTAGGGAGTAACAAGCTTATTAACTGTGGAAAAGAGGCAGGAAGCGGTTTTGTCGGAAGTAGCACGTGGCTGTAGTCAAGCAGGACTTTCTCCAAAAAGCTTCTATGGTCAATGATGTTGACCTTTGCGGCGGCGGCGGCGAAAAACGGTGGATGGCCCAGTTTGACTTTTAAACAATACGGAACATCAAATGCATATGTAGCGTTCCGCATTCTGGCTGGTGTAAAGCCAAAGTTGACGGTGTTCTGTCTCCAGCTGTCGGTCGGCGACAACACAACCGAGGAGGTTGCGTCGCGATACGCAGATCACGCAATGGGAAGGGTCAACCTCTGCCGCAGGGAGACATCAGCTCTGCGCTTGCGACAGTCAGCGCATTGTCGTGGAAAGCAATTACTGCTGCTTTATTTCGAAAGAATTTTGGGAACAAGTCAGTCAAGCGAAAGACACACTGCTCAATTCATGCACAGTGAAAGACGGGGCGGCCTAAAAGTTGACTCCTTTTTTTTTGTTTGGTATCATCAGCATTTCCAATCAGCTCCGAGTTGATTAAAACGGCGCCACGTCCACATTACGTTGTCACCCATCATCCCAGAAGCCCTCGCGAATGCGAGGCGCTAAGCTAACCTGCTCTGTACAATGTCTTCGGGAGCAGCGCCGCGTGGATCCACTCCTCTGTGATTCGGGGCAAATAAGATACACTTGTCACAAGTGGCGCGATCACTAAAGTAGTGGCGAAGCATTCGACACCAAGTGACATGAGACGATAGAGAAGCTAATGCTAATTGCTAACGTCAGCTGTACAGTACAGTTTACACAGAAGTCTGTCGAGAACCGTGTGAGGGCGGCTAGCAGCCAGTACTGAAAAGAAATTTCATGTTACAATTATCGCCAAAAGAAGGCGACAGCTGTGTTGTCAGCACACGCTAAAAATAAAAACTAAACGTAAATGAGGTGACAGCTGACATCAGCCACGACGAAGAATTTTTAAGGTCAAAAGTATGTTAAATATTTGTAATGCCTGCAATGTTATTTGCGATTATTAGCACTGGGTTTGGAGATCTACACAATCATAAGTGTCAACATGGCAGTTTACGTCTTTCTTTTGTCGTTGAAAACGATGACAGAAATACTTCCATGATGAGTTTGACACACTCACCGCGACTGCGAGGTGATTCAATGAATATCCCTTGAGATGGATTTCAGGCCAAGCAGACAAAAATGGTTGCTTTGAAATATCATGTTCTGTCCAAAGAACTTGTGCATGAATACAAAATTTGAAACAAAAAAATGTAATGGCCTTCGAGATGCCGTGGTAGAAGTACAGTTTAACTGTATATTCTGAAGGTCAACAACGGCCTGCTCCAACCGCTTTGGGGTTACACCAAAGCAGATGTGCAAAGCGGCACATGGCCGACGATGTGATTTGAGGCTTAATTTGGGATTAACACTCAGGATATTCCAGATTAACACACTCCAGTTTGACCTTCTGCGTCCGGCCAGCCGACCACGAACGAGTGAGCTTTTATCTGCGGCGCTTTACGGAACGTCGATCTTCCTCGCTGAAGCCCTGGCGTCCAATCGGAGGCCACGGCGTTCTGTTTGTTGACGATTTCTTTCCCTGATTACGGATTGACATTTCAAGCAATGTGAAACGGGCGAGTTGAAATGATTACATTTTGTCGCCGTAAATGATTTACAGAGATGTGCTGAACAAGACGGTGAGAGAATTCGTTCTTACACGGAGGTGCGTTTCGATGAAAGGCTCACGCGCACACGCCGACACGCACACACAAGCCTGCTGCCGTCTCGGGGCAAACTGCCAGCTGCTCCTGTATATCTCTGTTCTCATTCATAGTTGATGTTCCTCATTAAAAGTTGATCGCGGGAACACTTGCGCAATGCTTCTTCTAAGTCGCCGTCTTCGGCTCTTTAGTTTGCAGCGTCCTCGGACTGCGTACGACAGGCACAAGATCATAATTCGGCCGCAAATTGGCCCACTGCGAAACAGAAACCCGATATGAGCGGGACTGCCAAGCTAAAGTGAACCCCCCCCCCCCCCCGCCCCTAAAAAAAAAAATTCACCATTAGGGACTCTTCCGCGCACACTGAGCCCAACGCTTCTTCTTGACACGCTGCGGCGTAAAACTAACTAAAACTAAGACATTGGGGATCCAACCAGAGTGTGCTGTATTAATTTATACTGAACCGCAAAAAGATGGTGGGATTGGTCATAAAGAGAGAAAACGGCGATAATAAAAGGGAGACGGTCACTGTGGATATTTTAGGATGCCGATATGATACGGCAATCGATTGGCTCGGTGACGATCGCACCGCCTCCCGCATAGAGCAAACAACGACGTGCTGTCTCGGTAATCCCGCAGAAGGTCACAGCCGCACGCATCGCAGCGACTTTACTATTTGACCAGTTCCCAGTGCAAATATCAGGACTCTGGCTTTCCTTCCCCATGCACGTCCGTCTGTGTAACCCTTTCCTCGTGTGCTTGCTTCGCAGAGCCGCAGCTGAAGGGCATCGTCACGCGGCTGTACTGCCGCCACGGGTTCTATCTTCAAATGCTGCCGGACGGCACCATGGAAGGCACAAAGGACGAAGGCAGCTCCTTCTGTAAGTGAGCACGCGTGAGAAAGGAGCATCCCGCGATTGTATTATGGGATGTCGCTCATGTGGCATTTTCCTGTCACAACGCCGATTCGGATGGAAACATGAAGTGAGCACAACGGCGAGATTTACGGGCAAGCGGGAGCGGACAATGGCCTCTTTTGGCCGCGGAGCCGCTGCTTGTCCTTTTTCCGTGACGTGAACATTGGCGGGCTGGCATTTGCTGAGCGGAGATTTTGTTTGCTTTAAGGTTTGGAATGGGCCAAGCGGTAGGCTTGAGCAACCCCTTGTAAGAAAAGAGACCATGAAATTGGCCTTTGTCGTGTCTTCTGATGTCTGATCAAGGAGTCTTCAACGGCCTTAAAAACGGGCGTTGAGGGTTGGACTGCAGCCCACGGAAAGAATTATGAAGACACTGATGCTGCAAGAGTGACTCGATCAACACTCTGCAAATATGAGACTTGAAATGGTGTCGCTTTGTGTCGTGCCGCCGTCTGACCGTGACACAGCCAATCCCGTCTTCCCGGGCCAAAAACACAGGGCCACCTGTCGGGCCCTATTTGTCACCCACGCTCATGGACTGCCTGGCCAGTGCAGGCGAGACTTAGACAAAAACGGCCCCAGGGCGACAGTATCACCCTTCCAGAGAGGAATCCGAAAACAGACAACAAAGATTGGGTCAGGGGGCTTTAAGCGCACGCAAGAACAAGCAGCATTCTTGAAATCTCCTCAAATTATTTCGATGTTAATAGTGATAGAGTAGAATACATGCATTTTATAAGAAAGCGGATCCAAAAATGGTTAGATATACCAATCCATCCATAGTCTGAACCACTTTATCCTCACGAGGGTCGCGGGTGCACTGGAGACTAACCCAGCTGTCTTCGGACAGTAGACGGGGTACACTCTGAACTGGTTGCCAGCCAATCGCAGGGCACATAGAGATGAACAACCATCCGCGCTCACACTCACACCTAGGGACAATTTAGAGTGTTCTATTAAGCTACCATGCGTGTTTTTGGAATGTGGGAGGAAGCCGGAGTACCTGGAGAAAACCCACGCAGGCACGGGGAGAACCTACAAACTCCACATAGGAAGGCCAGAGCCAGAATCGAACCCTGCACCTCTGCGCTGTGAGGACGACACGCTAACCACTCGACCACCGTGCCACTGATGGCGTAGTCTTTCTAAACTTTACATAAATGTTTTGGGGATTTTTTAAGTCAGTTTGTTTTGGCCTTATTTGGACATAATAATGTACATTGTTTTATAAACATAATCATGAAATGTGGGGACCTCAGACAGTCACACTTTGCAAAGTGACTGTCGTCAGATTACCCAAGTGAGAAAAGCAACATTTTGCGGTATATGGCTGCTTTGAAACCCATTCTTGGTCCAGAATACGTCCATTTTTTCATTTGAGATGCAGGAACACAGCTGAGTCTTGAGCTCAGGAGTTGGTCCGCCTGTGTTGTGACATGCGCTCACTCACTGGTTGCTGGGTTTCCCCGATGTATACGTGGGTGCAGTCCTAACGGCACCAGATTGGGTTTTCGGTTGAAATGATCGTATTTACGCACGGTGGCTGAGGAAGACAAGGTCGGGCTTTCCACCAGACACCACGTCTAACTGATTGTAACGTGACCATAAGACTATAATCTCATTCCAAATGTTTTTTTCACGACCAATTAAGCGTTCCACTTCATTTGACCCGAAACAAGTCTGTTGCAGAAGGAAAGAGGCGAGCTGAAGATCCCTCAAGACAAAAGGAGGAAAAAAGAAGAAAGAAGAGAGGAAAGTGAGATTGGGGTGATGAAAGCCGTATTGACTCTCAGCGTGTAGATCAGAAAGCCACAAGGAGCGGCGTCATCCTCTGACTTTTATCCTCTTTAATTTGCATCTCCCGCTGTTGGAAGGAAATGTTATTTATCTGCGTCTTTGCTCTGGAGCATGTCGCGCTCGCTTTCCCTCCTTCCTTCCCCCCAAAACCTTTCCATCTGCGTCTCTTTGTCTGACTTTCCCCCGTGCTTGATATCATTCAGCGAGAGAAGAGAAATCAAAGGCTCGGAGAACTGCGAGGAACAAGACGAAGACGGTGAGAGTGAGCGTTTGAGGAAGAGCAAAAGACGAGAAATGAGACGGGGGAGATGGTGTGTCTCATGTCATGGAACACAGTACAGTAGTTCAACTCAAAAACGGAATCTCAAATCATATTTCCCAATTGAAATAATGGAAAAGCCATTAATTCGTTCCAGCTCCCCCAAAAACACCAGCAGAAATTGTTGTCTTCTGCTTTAAATAAGGAAAAACAGCACTGTACAGGTCCATACCTGACACATAATACTTGCAAATTAATATTTTGCGCCTAATCAACACATATCATCTAGCAAAACTGAGATTTAAACGCAGAGACAACCGTCAAATTTAAGTATCAGAAGTAAAAGACCCACCAAGATGCTCCTCAAAAACTCACGCCACCAGCACGGGTGGTCAGGAGCCCGAGAAGTAGCTAGCTAGCAACAGCTACGGCTAGCTACGAGTGCAACTAAACTTGTTGCGGAGTCGCTCCCAAGTCGGTAAGCATTTCCTCCGGTGCGGTGAATCAGTTCCATCTCTCACTAGCATCATACTGACGCGGAGCCATGACGCGGACGCGGAGCCATGCTAGATACTAAACTAACCTAGGAATGAGACCGCTAGTGCGTCGAATACCGCAAATAAGTGCTTCTGTGATTGATTACACATTTTACAGACATCTGGCCTGGCTGGAACCGCATTAAAGCAGAGAACATTCAACTTTGAAGAGCAAAACAGCAGGACAATTAATAAATGTGTTTTGGGGAGAAAATGTAGTTCATCTTTTGTTTTGGGGTTTGGGGAAATGTTTAGTCAGTACGTGGCTGGTCGTTAAAATGTCTGAATAAATTAATAAACTGAACTGAGCTGAAGAGCTTCAGCATAATTCGTTGTGTTCCTCAGAGGATAAAGAATATGTACCTTTGAGCATTGTTATATCGTCAATCGACACGTGTCGCTCCGGTTGGTGTTAAAGAGAAACTTGCTGAATGGTTGATCATGTAAGCAGCGCAATCATAATGCCAATCTTGCCGACGGCGTTTGCTATGACGTGTTAGCATTAAGCTAACAGACTTTGGTCAGTCAATTACACAGCGCGTATTTCTCTCGAGGTAGCACTGTCCCTTGTATTGCCACTGCATTCCAGGTGCAGCACAATGCGGCGGCAAGGTCGCACAATCCCGCCGTTTGCATCGCTTAACTTTGTGTCCCGCTGTCACCACCAACCCCCCCCTTCCTCAACCCCCCTCCTCCTCCCCCCGCATCCAATCTAGCTCCACGTTCTCCTTGCTTATTTATTGTCTCTATGATCTCCAGGCCTCAAATTGACTGGCGGGATTGATTTGGCAACACCTTCCTCCCGTCCCTCTCATTTCCTCTCCCCGGGGAATGACCAAAAAAAGTAAACAATAACTTTTTTTGATGTTGTTTTTCTTTTTTCAGAGTCGATTTGAATAAAACGGATGAAGAGCGCGTTATCCAGGAATAGTGATGATGATGATGATGGATGTGATAGCAAGGCCTTATTTATCGCGGGCTGTGAAGGAAAGTCAACTATTTGTCAGTTTGCAGGCAGAAATTATGCAAAAGACGGCTGAGGGCCCAGCGAAAGTCAAAGCAGCACTTGAAAGGCGGGCAGGAGGCTACAGTACAAAGAAAGCTTGGATCCCAACATTGGATTTTTTTTTTCCCCATCCACGCGCTCTCCCCTCTGTTTGTCCTCCCATTGTGACACTTGGCTCATTTGCGAGAGCGCCTCTTTGAGATGCAGAGATCGATGAGGCAAACAGAAGCAGAGCCCCTCCGGAAAGGCAAGGAGGAACACACGCGGTGGGCGAGGGGCTCCATGTTCCAAACAGAGCCGACGTGACCACAATGAGGCGCTCTCTTTCCGTGAATGGAAAAATTCGGATGCGTTTCCCGCAACGCACCTTCCCCCAGTCACTTGTGTCGACTCCCAAACTTTTCTTCTCCCCATCGCAGCCATGATTGACTTTCCGTCTCCATCCGTGACGCCGATACGACTATGGACTTGAAATTGATTGGAAACTTGCTAGTATTACATTTTTCATTTCGGGGGGCGGGGGGGGGGGGGTCCTTCATTCATCCATCAACTTGAAAATGCACACACGTAATCGAGGTTGATGACAAAAGGCATGGCTGACGTTTGCGCCTGCGCGCGTAATTCCAAGGTTGCCTTTGAATGAGCAAAAATGCGGATTTTACGTCATCCGCTGCACCCGAATGTCTTTCAGCCGCGTGTCCGGCCGGATGACCTGAAAGTCCTTCCATTCCTCCTGATCCCGTCCTCTCAGCCGCTTTCTCACAATGATCACCATTTATTCATTTTTGCGTTTTTTTTTCTCCCAACAGTGCAGTTCAACTTGATTCCTGTGGGCCTCCGCATCGTGGCGATCCAGAGCACCAAGACGGGGCTCTACGTGGCCATGAACAGCGAGGGCTACCTCTACACTTCGGTACGGACCTCTAATGGATCAGCGCAGTGAGCAAACCAGATCTCACATTGGATCTCACTCCATTGCTCCTCATTGAGTGGTCACGAGTAAATAAATGGAGCTTTTCTCTCATTCACAGTACATTTGACAATAACGTTTATCCAATCCAATTGAGCGCTCTTGAAATTAGCCTTTGAGCATACTCCACCCGCCTCTGTCCAGCTCAGAGCTTTAAGCAGCCTCACCAGGGGCAGCGAATCCCCCCACCCCCTCTCACCCCAAATAAGAACCAAAAAGTGCCATTGATAAGTCAAATTTTGAGGCCGCATTCTGTACAATTGTGATTTTGATTTTTTAATTTTTTTTTAACAATATTCATTTTTGCACAGTTGAGAAACCCCGCATTAGTGACCCACTTCTCTTCAACGCAGGGAAAGCACCCCTGCGGAAAAGGTTTGAGAAAATCCCTGCGAGATGACAGGGAAAGGCGGGCAGCCAGATGTGTAGGGGGTGAGGAGGGGAGGGGGGGGTGGTTGTTTCCCGTCCCAACCTTAAATAACCTGCTCTGCTCTTATTCTCTGCAAATGTAACCCTCCAAATGAAAGATAGAGGGCAAAGCTGCAAGAAGGAAATTGAGGAGGGAGGATTTCTTTTCAGGTTTTTTTTCACCTTAGAGCTGGAAATGTGCAAGTAGCGTGGTGTCCCTCGCCCCAGAATGAATCCAAAAGAGCCTCAGTGAGCGCTGGCTCTGCAATGCGGGAAGAGGAGTGATCGGTCCGGGCTGCAAAAGGGTGACCATCCGAGCAGTGCAACCTCATTAAGGGAAAGGTTACGCTGCTAAAACTTGCTGTGTCCTGCTGATCAACTGGCACACTCAATATCCTAACTACCGCAAGAAAGTGGAGAGACACTTTTTAGTGAGGAAGAAGAAAAAAAAATGATTGCAACCAATATAAACAAGGCAATTTAAAAATACTGTATATATTTAAAAAAAACATGCACATGTAAAACAATTGTTGGGTTGAAGTTTACTGCCAAACTAAACATAAAACAGAGGATTAAACATTGTGTATAACACCTTGCCTTACAAAAGTCTGCTAGCTTAATGCAAACACATAATGTAAATTTCCCCAGTGCGGGACAAATAAAGTTTTTTTTAAAAATCTTATCTTAATGGACAAATCTAAAAATGAGCTCACGAACAGCATTTAGATGACGATATTAAGCGACAGGTATTTGAATACATAAAGTACAGCACCACTTATAGACAGACAACCGGACACTATTTACGAGCATATGTATGGCCTTCTGCGAAATTACTTCCAGGACTCTTTCTAATTTATTGATGCGTAACCCAAACCCATGAAACCAAACCAATTTATCATACATCTGAAATTGTTGATTGTAATACAGATGAACCCTTTCAGGGACAGCGGTTACTACAGTGGACAAGTTCTCATGTTATCAGGTTACAGGGTGCATAAAAGGGTTAATTTATCACTTGTGTTAACAAAAAAATAAGAATAATAATAAGGGGAAGATGGGATCTTGAAAAAATAGTCGCATGATGAATCACAGTCACAATATTAAGGGGGGAAAAAATAATTTGGTTATTTTTCAAAATCGTTCAACCCCCATCTTGAAGACAATATTAAAAGCGGATCATTCAAAACACAAAGGGTTCTTGCTCCAACGGGACGAAATAACCTTTGTTAGGAAAAATGAAAAATAAATAGCGCTCAGCTGAGGACATTGTGGCCCATTTTCTTAAACGTGGGGTGGGGTGTGGAAAATCCTCCTGGGAAGAGACAAGAGGGAAATGACGTGTGGCTGCTCTGCTGCGAGTGTGCACGCGTGTGTACTGGTATGTGTGTGTGTCTTTATTATACAGTTTAACACAGCATGACCGCCCACCCTCCTATGTCCTACACACACACACACACACACACACACACACACATTCTCGCCTGGTCAATTTGGCTTCCCACCACATGCCCTCAGCAAAGCTACATGTGCAGTCAGGTATCAACACAGAAAGGAAGGCAGACGTAATTGGGCCGGACTGGTATCGGGGCCTCCACTATCCTCCCCATAGGGAGAAAAAGTTGTTCAACTCCAAACTCTGACAACGATGAACACAGCTTTGACCCTTGGGACCTAACATTGAGGAGGAGGGTATCGAAGCACAGATCGATGCTAAACTATTCATAAACTTTATATTAGATATACAGATATGATATCGCTGAGAGCCGGCTGGCAGGTACCCCAGTCGGGGTCCTGTGCCGTCCTCCACGTCCAACACCTTCATCAAGACTATGGCGCTCGAGTAAAAATGTTGATAAGCTCATGCAGGAAGGAGTCAAGCAAAAAAAACATAAGAGCAGAAAACAAGTTGAATTTTGTATTAAGCCAATAAGTAAAGTCACTCCACAAACACACCCTGGACCCCAGACCACACAGACCACCCGCTAGGCACACTGTCTCACCACTAACATGTGTCCTCTCAAGTGGCGGACACATGGAACCGACAGGAAGGAGACGAGAGGCGACGTGACGGATTAAGCAAAGGTGGCGAGGGGCAGAAAGCGGCCCAATATTTCTTGTACCCTTTTGGAAAATCCCCAAATGCTCGACGAGGTTCTGGTAGTCAAGGTGAGAATCAGAGGACACCACCCCCCTGTGCGTCTTGGCCACCGTGCACCTGTCCAGTTGTTTTCATGATGACACACCCCAGCGTGCACATAGTACGCATGCGCCTGATTGACGCCGGGAAATCCATTCGTCCTCTTGCACCTGGGCAAGAAACATCTGCGACTTCCAATTGAAGTTCCTCACATTTTCCTGGGTTTTTTTTTCTCGCCTAATGCTTATTGACTTTTCGCAGAGGTCTTACATCGAATCCATTTCGCAGCAGAGCGCGCGGGAGTCCTCACGCGAAATTATTTTGTCTGCCTTCTTTTTCTCGCCATCCCCACTCGCGCCGTTGCGAGTGAGCGACCCCAGGTCGCACGGCTGCCTCACGAGCGGAGTTGTGTAACGACGTGCGCGTTCTCTAACTGGCGCAAGTTGAGTGGGGCGCCTCAGCAAACATCTGCATGCTTTGCTGCAGCCAGTTGCACAGAAACGAGCTGAAGCGGATCGAAAATGGCTGCGTGTTTAGAGCACCCTCTACTGAACAGTCAAGAAATTGAAGCAAGTTCAGGGTGTCTTTATTTCGTTCGGGCGACGCTCAAGGTGACGAGGGGTGACCAACAGACCCTTGAAATGATGAGAATTGGCGTGACGGCTCGTCAGAGTAAAAGCTTGGCAGACAGCTGCGCATCTGTCCTCCCCGTGCGCGTGCCCCGTGAATAATGCAATGACTTAAATGAGTGCGTTGTCACACAAAGTAGCAAATCTGACGGCACCCTGGGGTGGGGTCGGTGGGCTGGGCCGTGATGAATCTCTATGCCTGTTTGCGAGTCTAATGCCCAGGTGTTCGCAAGAGGGCATGGACATTTTTTATTTGTGACTGTCCAAAGGTGGATATTCCGCCGAGGCTTCAGGAAAAGCTCCAGCATCAGACGTCCATCTGAAGGAATGCGAGTGAGTGAGAGAGCAAAGAGAGAGAGAGAGAGCAAAGTCCTTATTCAGGCCTTTTCTGCTCACCCGTCACATCAAGGCTCCAAATCAATCCTGCAAATTGGTTTGTTCCCTGACAAGGTTGCAACATGACAGAGGGATGCGAAGGGGGGAGGGGGTATGGCGTGAACAGGGAGAGGTGGAATGTGGCGTGGAGAGGGAAAAACGTGGGAGCTGCAGGAGGAGGGAGAGTTGTGTTGGCGGGGGGGGCTGCGCTGGATGTCCCGCTGTTGACGTATTGCCGGATACAAGCGTGTAAATGTCTGTTTGTGTACTGAAGGCCGAAAGCGGGGTTGCTGGACCATCCAGAGCAACGGGGGGGGGGGGGGGGGGGGGGGGCTCAGCCCATTGTTGTTTGTTACAGCCAGGTAAAGCGCTGTATAAATAATGGCATCCTGTTATCGCGATCCGGTTCTCATGAAATGTGGGCTGCGTTTTCCCCACATTCCCATATCCCAAGTGTGCTATTCTCCCACCTCTCACCTTTGCGTGTGTGTCTTTCAGGAGCACTTCACGCCAGAATGCAAGTTCAAAGAGTGCGTGTTTGAGAACTACTACGTCACCTACTCGTCCATCCTGTACAGACAGACTCAGTCGGGCCGGGCCTGGTACATCGGCATCAACCGGGACGGCCAGGTCATGAAGGGAAACCGCGTCAAGAAGACGAAGGGCGCCGCACATTTTCTACCCAAACTCATTGAAGGTAGATCAATAGCAGCAAGCTCGCCGTATTGATTGTGCATTTGGTATCGAGCCCTTCAGTGGGGACGAATCTACCGCTTCATACCGCCGCTCACATGCCATTTATTAGAGGGCTCATCAACACGATACAAAAAAGGGAGCTGTTTTCCATTTCAATAAAATGCACCACACCCACCAAAGATGCTGATTAGTGTGCGCTGATAGTGAAAGATGTGTTTTAGTGAGCAAACGAACTTGGCTAAAATAAGTTTTGATTTATCCAACAACCAAACAGAGGACCGAAAAATACTGATGTCATTGAACAGTCGCATTTGCTAATACAGTATAGTTTGGGCATCTCTCTTATTGGAGTGAACAAACACTAACAAAATAAGTACAACTAAAATTTAAAAAAAAAAGCATTTTTGTAAACAAAATAAAATAAGTTCAATTATTAAAAAAAGAAATTAAATAACCAAAACTAAAATTCACATTTGTGAAACTAACTGCAGTAACTATAATTACGTCAAAAACATCCTTCGTTTTTATCTTTGTTAATAAATTTCGTACATGAACGATCGTGGTTTATTTTAAATATATTAATTTTGGTATAATGGCCGTACCAAAGAAGCAAGGTTGAACCGTTGTTTGGGAATTGAAGTTTACTTTATGACACAATGCTTGGAAAACGTTTTTTTCCCCATTTGCACTCCACAAATATTCCATATCCGCCCCCCAAAAAAACCTACAACTAATACTAAAACTAAACAAAAACAAGGCTTTTTATCTAAATAAATAAATAAAATACAAACTACAAACCCACTGTAAGTACAAATTAAAACTGAAAAAAAATCCAAATTAAATATAAACTAATGGGGTTTTTTCTTAATCCAACACTATTATAATCCTGATGGGTATGCACTACTAATTCCTAAATGGGCAAATTAGCTTGAAAGGACAACACTCGGAGGCTGACATCCGACAAAAAGATCAAGCATCCACTTAAGTATATTGGAAGCATAGAAACCAAGAGAAAAGTGAAGAAAAGAATAGAATTCACTGTTGGGAATAAATGAATACAATTTCAGTATAATTCAGATGAATTGTTGAAATGTTTTTCTTATTCCCGATATACAGTGGCCATGTACAGGGAGCCATCCCTCCATGACGTCGCTGAACAGAGTCCGCCTCGGAAAACGCCCAAGACCTCCAGTGACTCGCCTGTGCACCAGAACGGCAAGAAAGACCCTCAAAGCAAAACCAAAACTTTGTCGTCCTAGCGCTGTGAGAAACGGGGCTGGGATGAGGATGGACCCCTGGAGGACGCCCGAACAGGGTTGGACACTGAAGAGACCATCCTCCGCATCTACCTTCACGTCCTTACCTCTGTGCGAGTATAATTTGGGAAGCAATAACTCCATTAAGAGGTGTGGCCTTCTTGCCAAAAAGCACTGTGGGGTTGTTTTTCCCCGAAGTCGGTCCAGCAGCTGAGCAAAAAGTCTTCCTGGCATTTATCATAACGGGTGCAAAGGTGGATGCTGATTTGATTTGACTGGTTCCATCAACATCTTCCATGCATGTCAGCAACTTTTTAAGAAGCCCCGTGTGTGTGTGTGTGTGTGTGTGTGTGTGTGTGTGTGTGTGTGTGTGTGTGTGTGTGTGTGTGTGTGTGTTCTTCCATTTACCACTGGTGTGATTTGATGAATTTGTAACTTGTACTCAATTTTTCACTCATCATTGCTCATGATGTTGATCACTACCTGTCAACCTTCCCCAAAAAAACACACTGACACACACACACCAAATGAATATCCCCCCTAAATAATGGCCATCGATCCACTAATGTCGTGAAATTACAATAATACCAAAAATGATGTTGCACTTTACACAAGTAAGCATCTTTTTTCACTTTTAAGCAAGGGAGGACTGAATATAAAGACCGTAAACTTTCAATTCAATGAACCCATTTAATGTTGCCGTCATTGTTACAGTTGTTCCAAGCCGGTAATTGTTGAAACGCCACTTTCGCACCCGGCGGAAGCGTTTTAGACCTTAATTAAATCGCTAAATAGATCTTCAGGTTGCCATGTTTGACCAATCATTCCCTATGGATCACAAAGTCCATTAAATGTTTGACTATTCTCCACAAAGTAATTACACAAATGTTTAATTAAACACCGCCGCTGCTCGAATAGAATTAAGACGATGGGCAGGAATTGCTTGGGTGGAGGTGCGGAAGATTTAACTGTGAAATAGAAAACGAAAAAATCTTGGATAACTACTTCATTCTAAGGGCTGGGACGTTTCTAGGTTGCAATATGTATTTATTTATTTGCTTTAGGTTTGTTTTCAGGGTTAACTCTAGAGGCAAGAAGCTGCAATAGGCTGATGGCAGCGGTTGAGTTTTGAAATGGAGTATGCGTGGATTTGAGGCTTGAAAAGGCACGAGATGAGGTGGAACGTTTGAGGGAGGTCGCGTTGTGGACATTGTAGCGAAAACATGATTTCTTGGTTTTGATGCCGAAAAACAAATCGAATGAAACTTGTATCTCAAGGCACCGCCGTATCACAAATATCGCACACAAGGTTTGCATATCTGCCTCGAGCATGAAAGCGGCGATAAGGGCTACAATTGCGCAGTACTGTAATCTCCTCCCTGGGGAGTCCCTCGCCTCCTTGAGGTGCTGACCACCGCAGTGAGGGTCATCCCAGGCTGAGAGAGATGCTTCCACAGCCCTGTCACTTAAACTGCATGTGGCATCCATGGATACTGTATGAGGTGGACGTAATTTGTGTGTGAGAGAGTCGGTGGAGGAACAATCAATGAGTGACTGGCCCAAAAAAAAAAAAGGCAATAAACGCCATTAACAAGGTGCAGCCACCACCATGTCTGACTTGGGGGGGAGGGGATTGGGGAGGGGGGGGATTAATATTGATATTGCAAGCTCACGTGTACTGTACAGACTTTGATTCGTGTGTTCCCTTGAGTGCGGGTGTGTTTGCGTTACTTTGCGGTGGAGTCCCTAAGCCACATCTGCAATGCAGCAGAAAACACAAAAAAAAGAAAAAGAGTAAGTGTGTGTTTATGTGTGTGTGTCTGGGGGGGGGGGCACTCTGACAAAAGAGTGACGCTGTCCTTATTCTTCAACTTCCAGCCCCCATACGAAGCTTTACTATTATTGTAATGAGGATGATGATTCTGTTTGGATTCATCATAGCGCGAAATGTAGAGATTGTGATTGTCGGACGGCATGCCAGCTTCCAGACTGAACATAGAGTGATCTTTCCATGCACACCCACACACCCACGATGAATTTCTTCCCCCGAAAGCAAATGCACCAAATTCATGTTTCCGATTGGCCGTTCCGTCTAAACCCGCCAGGTTGGACCTCATCCTCCGAGGCGTCTCCCGCTTCCTCACCAGGAACAAGCTCAGAGGACCTGACTGAGCTCCGTCACAGGATTTTAACCGCACAACTCGCTGTCGACCTTTGAAGTGTCTCACGTCATCCACAAAAGTTTTTTGTTGTTGTTGGTGTCATTGTTCTTTGTACTTCCCGGACACCTTCTGCAGAAAAATCATTGTCTTCCAATTTTCAATTCGCTTGAGTCTTCCAGCTGTCAAAGCTACAATGACACTACAGTATTTTTGTATGGAAATATATCCAGTCTAACTGTGTCGAAGTGTCCCCACGTGAGAGCGACACGCAGCGGGGGTGGGGGACAAGCTTGCATGCGCCACAAATGAACTTTGCCCTCTATTTACTCTTGAAGCCCTTCATGGCCTCCCTCAACCTGCCGCCCACCCTTCCGAATCTTCACCCTGCATTTGCAATATGATATGCATTTATTTCTATAACTTCCCTCAAGTCAAAGACAATTGAATAAAACAAACTAATATATTTGTATGATTGTAACACTGGTGGTCAGAGTGATTTTTTTCCCCTGATAGAAGGTGATGAATTGGATTTGAGATTTAATTTATCCCAAAAAAAAAACAAGACGGTAAAAAGGTGGAGGATTTCTTAATTGAATGAAGTGTGGCGAGCGCCGTCAAATTGATTTTGCACTGATAACGTCAACGCTTCTTGCCGATGCGTATGGACCCAAGAAAACAATCCAATTTAACTCCGCCGATAAAAAATGCGAGTCATCTGTTGTCGATGGCCTCCTCGCCGGGTGGATGTTAACACTTTGCTTCTATGCTAATTAAATTGGACATGGACCAAATGGCGGCGGGAGCGGATCATAAATGATGTTGGCATGTTGTTTGTGGTCGCTGAGCGCCGCGTCTCGCTTTTGTTCTACTGGTTGTGGCTTGGCGAACGAGGCCTGAATCCGGTGTGACACGGAGGAGGGACACGCACACGCACACGCGCGCACACACACACACACACACACTCGCGCCCTGGCCGCCCCCTTGTCCGTCGTAATTGGAGCAGTCAGCAGATGGCCCGACCGGCCTGATTGACAGACAACAGTCCGCTCGGACTAAAAGTCACACGGAAGATCTCTCCGCAGGACTTCCGCGGGAGCAGAAAAGACGAAAGAAAGACGATAGACTAGCTAAAAAGAAAAAGGAAAAAATATATATTTTCCGACTTGGAGTTTTGTTGTTTTTGTCACGATGAAAAGAGCAGACTTGTTCCTGTTGGTGTGTTGCGTATGCAGCCTGAGTTCACTGGGAGGTAAGCAACAGGAGTGCGTGCGTGTGTGTGTGTGTGCGCATTCAGTATCATGTGCATTGCCATCCAATAGGAGAACTGTATGTAGGGGCTTTACACTAAACAAATTCCATTCGATAAGAGCCTGATTATTATTCCACATGAAAAAAAATAGTTTCATCAGATAATAAAGATGCCATTTTAAATATATATATGAATGACATTTTGATTGGAGAGGCATCATCTCACTACTAAAAATTGTCGGGTTAGTTCACCAGACTACAAATCAAGCTAATCCAATGGCCCAGTCAGTCCCCAAACCTCAACCCCATTGAACACCCCGCGAATGGTGTTACAGAGGAGAATGCGGAGGAGAGGACCCAGGTGGTTGGATGGATGATTTTGAGGGACTGTGCAAAGAGGAATGATCCAAGATCCCCCTTGCTGTATCCTGCCATCTTGTGAAACACTATTGGAGAAGATGAGGTGTTTGTTTTATTGTCAAAAGGGCCTTGCTCAAAGTATGAACATTGGGGGTGCTCATAATTGTAGCGTAGGTGATCCGATGCAAAATAATTATTTCTTCATGTGGGACTCCCCCCACACCTCCCATTGAATAAAGGCGGTTGAATTAAAGGTTGGCTGTATACTTACACTGTATATCAGGGATGGCAATGGCTAGTGATGAAAAAAGCGGAAAGGGGCATGGCCTGGACGGGGCGACCAATCACAACAAGTAAGACATCATACACGTCCAATCGCAGGGCTGTTTACAATCGGAAGATGGAAAGACTGATCGGCAGAGCTCGTGAAAACTTGACGATAAGGTACCTGACCCCCCCTAAAATTTTCTCAACGGATTTAGACGATTCACAAAAATGATCAATTTAAGAAATAAAACGGCGGATTTCGGCGTATCCGCGGAAAATTGCCATCCCTATTATACATGTGTAGACAATGAACCAGCATCTCTTAGTTGTATTGCCATGAATAAAAAGGACATGTACAGCACAAGAAATCAGCGTTAGTTACTCACCGATTGGATCCGTGATTGGACCCGGACTGATCTCGAACCACCAGGACTGCACAACTGTCTGTCCTTGCTCAAGAGAGTCCAGGTCGAACGGTGGCCCAGATTTTTCAAGTAAGGGGGTCTTTCCCATCCCGTCGTGGCATTCCTGGCAAGCAGACATCATTGTGAAAGTTCACGTCTTGAATTGACAATAACATGGCAGCACTGACCTCGTTCAAGTCATCACAGAAATGTGTCCATGATATCCTCTAGGTTTTGATATTCTCCTCTAACGTGGTCACAAATTAGGATGAAAGTTGTACTTTCGGTCTAGATTGCGCAAAATAATAATTAAATCAATTTTCCTGGGTTGGACATCTCGGGAAGTGATAAAAGATCATCAGTCATTGTTGGGGACACCCCAATTTGATCTTATTTGTCAAAGTACAGTACATCTGAATCAGTGTGCAGGAAAATTATTGGTATTCTTTTCCAAAAGAGTCATTCCCACCAGTTGTGTTTTCCAACTCTTCTCAAAAGGAATTGGAGTTGAGTCTATTATTATCCAATTGCGAAATAAATCAATAAAAATTGGGGTCCCAACGGATTTGATTCTTGATGTTCCTCATCACTGACACGCCTCTGACACGATTTGAAAGCAGAACCAGCACTTGACGATCATAAAGACGGCATTTGATCCCAAATATACACGATCAGCAGCACGTATAGTCAAGACTGGACGCATGAGCTCTTTGTTTGATTTGGAACTGTTCAGGAGCAGGGGATGTCGAGCAGGCGCTAACGAAGCAGGTCTTCACCAACTACAACCTCAAGGTCCGGCCCGCGCGCACCCCAACGGAGCGAGTGGTGGTCCGAGTGGGCATGATTCTCTCCTCATTTGTTGGAATGGTGAGTTCAAATGAACGGATCTGAAGATCGGTGACATTTGGATCGCCTTTTGTCCCTCGTACTTCGCAAAATAAGTTCCGCTGCTTCCAGTAAGCGTCCCCCGGCTCAGTGCCCGTCCCAGCTGTCTGCCTGACATTCCTCGCTGTGTTTAAAATAGCCGGGTCGGGCTCACACACACACACACACACACACACACAGAAACGCATGCGTGGATACTCAAGCAGTGAATCAAGTTTCTCGATTTAAACCCTTGCCAACCGAACAATACATTGCCTTTTTATTCTGTTTTGCTTTCAGAACATGAAAAATGAAGAAATGAGCACCGTCGTCGTCATGAATTTGGTAAGCGCCGATTCAAAACGTGCCTTCCATCCAAACCTTTTTTTTTCAAAGAACTTTGCAAACAGGAGTGGACAGATTACAACTTGTCATGGGATCCCAAAGAGCACGATGGGATCGAGGTGTTGCGGATTCCCGCTGCAAAAGTGTGGCTGCCGGACATTTATCTGATTAACAAGTAAGGCGACTGCATGCGTGCTGAGATTTAAAATGACAACACAGCCCACACATTTTGTCCTCGCCGTGTTTTTTTTTTGACTCGTAGCAACGACGGCGTGTTTGATGTGGCGCTGCATGTTCACGTCCAAGTGTACAGCAACGGCAGGGTGACCTGGACCCCACCTGCACTCTACCTGAGCTCCTGCGGCGTTCGGGTGAGGAGAGAACGTTCTTGAGCGACAACACAACATTTCTGCTTTTTCCCCGATCTAAAGCTTTCCTTTCCGGCCCCCGCCCCAGGTGACGTATTTCCCCTTCGACTGGCAGAACTGCAGCATGCAGTTCCGCTCCTACACGTACGACTCCACCGAGATCGAGCTGCAGTACGCCCTGGATGCGAACGGCAACGAGATACGGGAGATCCAACTGGACGAGGCCTTCAGCGGTGAGGCAACAAAGTACACTCAAGGGGACACTTCATTCTTCATACGTTTTGTTTGCGAGATGAACAGGACTGTTGAAATCTCCATTGTAACTTTACTTTGGAGTCAGCCAGCTCATGAATGCTCGGTGGCACTTTTAAGCAACTCTGACAACTCCGGAGGTAGAAGATGCAGCGCTTCCTCTTCAACGTCGCTTACGTCAGAGTCATCGTCAGTTGTTTTTCTCAGTTACCGCCATCGTGGAAAGTATCAACACAAGCTGAGAGCGCCCTCTTGCGGTTTAATGTGAAAATACCATGTGATGTGTACAATGTGTTAACCATTTCACACATAAGTCGCTCCAGAGTATACTGTAAGTCGCGCCCCCGGCCAAACTATGAAAAAAAAACTGCGACTTATACTCCAAAAAATACAGTAAGTTATTTATTCTTTCTGTGCGGGCCGGTATCGAATGATTCACGGACCGATACCGGTCCGCCGCCCAGGGTTTGCAATCACTGCTATACAGCGCTTCTGTTCATCCACGGTTCTTCCTAAATGCTCGGCAAACAAAACTCAGTTGAGTTGAGCTGTAATAATGTGCTGACTGCGCGACCCCAGAGAGCGGCGAGTGGCACATCAGACACAAGGCGTGCAGGAAGAACATGAACAAGGACCTGTACGAGGACATGAGCTTCTACCTGATCATCGAGAGGAAGCCGCTCTACTACGTGCTCAACATCATCATCCCTTGCATCCTCATCACCATCATCGCCATCTTTAATTTCTACCTGCCGCCCGATGCGGGTACGGTCTGACGCCGGCGCGCCAAAGAAAAACCACGTCCACATCAACGTGCCGATATGTGACTTTGCATGAGATTACCGCAGCAACACCTTGGCGTCAACTTTGCTCTCCGCCTCAGGTGAAAAGATGGGACTTTCCATCAACGTTTTGCTCACCCTCACCGTCTTCCTGCTGCTGTTGGCGGACAAAATTCCCGAGACCTCGCTGGGCGTTCCCATCATCGTCAAGTACATCATGTTCACCATGATCCTGGTTACCTGCTCTGTCGTCCTCAGCGTGGTCGTGCTCAACTTGCACCACCGTTCTCCCAACACCCACATGATGCCCCTGTGGGTCCGCAGGGTGAGATCACGCCACGCGACAGACGACGGGGCGGTGGGGAGGTGAGGGGAGGGGACATTTTCCCATTGGCCCTTAAAGTCAAAGAGATTTCCTTTTCCACAGATCTTCATCCACATGCTGCCCCCATACCTCTGCATGCTGCGCCCCAAAGTGGAAGTGCCCCTGGCCCTGAAAATGCTGCCTGCCCAGCGGGAGAAGAAAATGTTTGCCATCAACAAGGCCGCCGACGAGTACTTCATCCGCAAGCCGGACTCCTCCATCTTGTTCCCGAAACCCAACAGGTGAGGCCACGCCTATAAGCGATGAGGTCATCTGCGTTTCTGCGTACCTCTTCATTATTGTCGGGAAAAAAAGCATTATAATGAGCGCCAAGAGCAAAAGGTCAGTCCGGTAAGGGTCTGTAAGAGCAATTTGATGAGGCCGCACTTTGTTCCAAGATACACACATACACACACGCACACACACACACACATACACACACACTTAACTGGATTTAGTGCATGTCTTGGCACCCGACACAGCCAATTTTAGTTGAATTAGTCTAATGAATTGTAATTTACTCCTTGCTGAGGGGCTACTTTGAGCATGATGCGAGGGGGGGGGGGGGGGAACAGAAGAGAAAAACTTATGAGGCAAAACAAGCCTGTTCTCTTCCTCTTCCGTTATCCCGATGCCCACAAATGAGGGCTAACCCCCCCCCTCCCCCCTCCCATACCTTCCCCTTGCATCACAGAGGTCACACCCTCTTTGCCAGGACCACCACAGCATCGTAAACTCATCTAGTGTTTGAAGTGAATACCAAGCAGGCTGTTTCACGCTCAGGCCGGTCCGGGATCCAAAGCCACACTGCCCTCTGGCGGTCAGTTGTCGAACCACAGGAAAAAGTAAAAGCAAGAATCTGAACTGCTCAGCTATTGCTCCCAATTCTGAAATATACTGAAGTACAAAAGTCTAACTGAATCGTTTGATAATATACACACACAAGCTCTTCATCCTCCCCACACTACAAAATCCAAATGATGACGTCTGTACGTTTTGTCATCTTATGCCGTCCTGAAACTCACCATCAAGACTGTTTGTTTGAACGTAGGTTCCAAGCTGAGGGCAAACCATCCGACCTAAGGAAATTCATCGACGGGCCCAGTAGCTACCTCTCACTGCCCCCCGAACTCAAGTCCGCCGTTGAGGCCATCACGTACATCGCAGAGGCGCTGCAGGCCGAGAAGGACTATGAAGCGGTGAGATTTGCGCCATCGACAAAGAATCTCTTTCATTGCAAAAGGGGGTGGGGGTGGGGGGTTAACTATGCCTCTCTGATTCTGCCTCCCGCATGCGCTGCAGCTGAAGGAGGACTGGCAGTACGTGGCCATGGTGGTGGACCGCATGTTTCTCTGGATATTTGTCATCTTCACCACCGTGGGCACCTTGGCGATTTTTATTAAGGCCAGCCTCAATCGCGCGCCCACCGACCCTTTCTAACACGCCGTTGGAAAGAAAAAGTAAATCAACTTCGGCATTTGTTTTTTGGGGGTTTTTTTCTACTGACTTGCGTGGAAGTGTGAAAGTTGAGGTGGGTCGGCCAAATGTTGCAATCGTTTGATTTTACGCACATATGAATGAACATCGTGACTCTTCGCAGAGGAGCAGCCCGGCTTGAAAACACCAACACACCAAAGCCCGAGCCCAGATTCCAAGTGCGAACCTCAGAACTGTGAGGCAGACGTGCGAATCCGCTAGTTCGATTCTGTGCTAAAAATACTCATACGTGTTCATCCGCGCCAGAGCGTGGATCCGGCATGGCATAAATATTCCGACGCCGTGTCAACAAATAAACACATGAGGCAGAGCAGATGCCATAATGACCCGGCTGTATGCTTTTCATTTCAATGTGTCACAATGCGCCGCGGTGTGTCACATGCTTGATGGATATTCCTGTGCCTAAACTAATCCTCTTTGTATTTAAAGCACTTATGTGTATTTGCACAGGGAGGCTATTCTTACGTCGCAGCTGTGAATAGCTTGTGGAATTCCCACTGTATAGGTGACCTTTCTGTATGTTTTGTTTAGTTTAGTTTTTTTCTCGTTCCGTCCTCAACTCCGCGGTCTGGATGTCAATACGTGCCTGCCTGCAAATGTGTTGTTTTTTTTTTGTCTGCATTAATTTCAATAAAGATCTGAGGTGAGATCATACAAACGGCTTTATGTGTTTTGAGAAGACGCGCACGCGCGCGCGCACACACACACACACACACACACACACACACACACACACACACAAATAGACTCTGATTATCAAACAATGATGTGTTAATATGTTTTATTGAGTGTACCAGAGATGGCGGTCTCAAGTCGTTTGGAATTAGAACGTCATGGTTGCCAATTTGCTTTCACATGCTCCCGTGATACTCAACTATCTTTTATTGGAAATGTGCAGTGAATAGAAATCAGAGGAGGCCCACTACTGGGCCTCCTCTGATTTCTATTCACTGCACACACACACACACACACACACACACACACACACACACACACACACACACACACACACACACACACACACACACACACACACACACACACACACAAAAGCTGGCACTGGTTCAGTTTCCCGCATGGACTTCCCTGACATTCATAGTGTTAATACAGGGCCTGGACGCACAAAGACGTAACACACAGACATATATAGTAAATAATGAATCCAAAATTGGATGAAGAAAAAGAAAGTAGCTCCATAGCCACACCGGTAACATCAGCTTGCCGATTGCGACGTCCTGAAATTGTGGCGGCAAAGACCAAGCAAGGCGATCCACAAGGAGCCCGTCTCATTGAAGCATTTATACGGCGAGCAGGCACAAGGCAGCCGGCCGAGCTAGAGACGTTTTCCCTTTAGCCACCATCAACCTGTGGCTGATTAATGACCCGTTTATGTTTTCCCTTCGGGTAGCTCGGCCGTTGCAAGGTAAACGTGAGACTCTGACCCAAGACACAGTAGCTGAAAGTTGAATGTACAGTATTATCATTCTGTGGAACACATTCTTGCCCTGACCGAAAAACACAGTGCGGTGCCATGCATTGTAATCACCGTGGAGATGTACGGTTCAAGGTGAAGCTCGGGAACGTACATGTACTTTTTGGACCTTGCAAAAGGCACTTGAAAGTCAGTGTAGACTGACCTATAGATCAGGAAATCATGAAAATTCAGTGCACGCCACCCAAGCACGCTCTTCCCCCAAAATATCTCCATCGTCATCGCGCATAACTCACCGCTGGTCCTTCATCCCCATCGGACCAAGACCGCCGCCCCTCCATTTCCTCTTTGTTCCTCCCCACCCACCGTAGCCACGGTCCCGACATTCTCAGATTGGTGCGCACCAACAGGTGTCTGCTCCAAAGGCTTCCCAGTACAAACACATTCCAGCCTCTAAAGTCACTCTCGGCACCAGTAACCAATCAGGCCGTGGTTTCCCCATCGTTGAGGCATGACCCGGAGCAGGCGAAGACAACGGCGAGAGAGCTCTTTGTTGGACGACGAGCTGCCAAAAGGTGCCAAATAGATGAGCGGAAGCATTGACTTTTCTGAGCTGGAGCGATTGGAGAGAGCCACGTCAATCTGGGTGAAGGTGCAGACGGGTGACCTTCGTGGGGTCTTTGGACTACCGCAAGAAGATGATTGGACCACATAACGTGAAGGAGGTTCACCTGAACGTCAACCGACTCGTTATCCTCTGCCTTTGTCTCTCGATGACCACCGGTAAGAATATGACCGCTTTCTAAAATGTTCCTTTCGCATATTTCGGAACAGATTTGGATGCAGGGACGGCAAGATCTCCTCCATAGTACATCCCAAAGGTGTTTGATGGGAGTTCTTTGACCTTCCCCACACTAATTCCTTCATGTTGGAAGCGTAGCAACGCTCATCTACCCCCCGATTGAGTCGATGACGCAGCACCCCTCAATACACGTCCTATATGATCGTTTCATTTCACCAAAGCGGAGATTGTCAAAGAAGGTCAAGAGAGGACTTTGGATTTTTACAAAAGACCCGATACAAACGACGCTGCACCACCCCAAATTTGAGAAAAATCAGTAGTGGGCCTCCTCTGATTTCTATTCACTGCACATTTCCAATAAAAGATAGTTGAGTATCACGGGAGCATGTGAAAGCAAATTGGCAACCATGACGTTCTAATTCCAAACGACTTGAGACCGCCATCTCTGGTACACTCAATAAAACATATTAACACATCATTGTTTGATAATCAGAGTCTATTTGGGGCCCAGATGGCGCTGGCATCCCAGACATCCCTTTGATCCCGCTCCCCTGCTGCATATCAATTACATTAGCTCAGTCACCTTTGCGACCCGCCACACGCCACCAGCACCTGCCCAGCTCACCGCTCGCGCCGCGTGTCCTGGTTGTCCTTCTTTGTGTCTGCCCCTTGTCTTGTTGCGCCACATATTTGCGAGGAAGGTCCAGTTTGTCATCAGAGGACATATTTGGGTTCCCGTGTCATCAAACTTTGTGCAAATCATTGACTCCCAGTTTGCTATCCACGCTCTCTCCTTTGTTGTCGCCATTTTCCTCTCGTTGTGGCAATCCGCTTCTTGCTTGACAATCACGCCATGTTCTCGTGGTTCACTGAGAAATAATAGTTTGGAAACAAGGTGGCATATTCATGTCAACCGCTTGCCGTGCGACAAGCCCAAAATGCACACCTCCGCTCCATTTCCGATCTGCATCACTAATTCGTATCGGCGTCCGTAATTGATCGTGCGTGTTGCCGCAGGGGCCTCAGAAACAGAGCGGAAGCTTCATCAGAAGATATTTAAGGACTACAACTTGAAGGTGCGACCCGCACAGTACTGGGAGGAGAGAGTGATGGTGCGGGTGGGAATGACTCTGTCCCAGCTCGTCAGTTTGGTTAGCGCACACACACACACACACACACACACAAATGCAGTGTATATATGACAAATGGTCATACCTCGGATGCGTGTGTCTACCTGACTACAGAATGAGAAGAATGGCGAGATGACGACCAACGTGTTCATGAATCTGGTATGAGGGTACAAACACACAGAATCACTCCAGCCAAGGTCACTTTTCACTTGTCATGCCCCACAAAACGATTTCCCATTCGAGTTTGTCCTTTTTCCATCTTTTGCTGGGCGCTAAATGACAACTGGGGGAGGGGCTTTAAATTTGAAGCGGTACGAATGAAGTATTGTGACTTCAATCATAATGGACCGCGGTAAACGAGAGCAAAGCTAATCTGCGCGGCCGTTGAAGCCGTACCATCGAGGTCAAAAGTATGACATGTTGGCAGGAGTGGAAAGACTACCGCTTGTCGTGGGACCCGAAGGATTACGACAACATCAATGTTTTGAGGATTCCCGCGAACAAGGTGTGGCGCCCGGACGTCTACCTCATCAACAAGTGAGCGTCCATTTATTTCCGCTGACTTTCCAAATGTTGAGAAAGGCTGACTCGTCTTTTGTTCTCTCCGCAGTAACGATGGGCAATTTGACGTGGCGTTATATGTCAACGTCCTGGTGCACAACGATGGTAAAGTCAACTGGCTCCCACCGGCCATCTATCGCAGTTCTTGCTCGATCGAGGTGCGGTTCAGTCGTAGAGGTCAATCCAGTCATCGTCCCGAAGCTCTTTTCGCCAAGCAAGCTCTTCCATAGGTTGCGTACTTCCCCTTCGACTGGCAAAACTGCAGCATGGTTTTCCGCTCGTACACCTACGACGCCTCGGAAGTGGAGTTGCAGTATTATCTGGACGACGATGGGCAGGAGATCCGGGAGATCGTCATAGACGAAAACGCATTCACGGGTGGGTGAAGGACTTCGCTTGCCCTGAGCCATTGTTCTTGACATCCTTTCCATTCCCTGTGGCGTAACAGAGAACGGCGAGTGGAACATATGCCACAAACCCTCGAGAAAGAACGTCAAGGAGGATCTGTACGAGGACATCACCTTCTACCTGATCATTGAGAGGAAGCCTCTTTTCTACATCATCAACATCATTGTCCCCTGCATCCTCACGAGTGTCTTGGCTATCTTTGTCTTCTACCTTCCCCCCGGAGCAGGTGTGAAACTCAAGTCGTCTCGCCCTTGTCCGTGTAAAAGCGCCTCATTGTCCGTCACACTTGCTTTGTAGGAGAGAAGATGACCCTCTCCATTTCGGTTCTCATCGCCTTGACCGTCTTCATGCTCTTGCTGGCCAACAAGGTCCCCGAGACTTCGCTGGCCATCCCCATCATCGTCAACTATGTGATGTTCACCATGATCCTGGTCACCTTCTCAGTCATCCTGAGCGTGGTCGTCCTCAACTTGCACCACCGCACACCCAGCACGCACATCATGCCCAGCTGGGCTCGCAGCGTAAGTCGGACGCCGAGTGACGTCGTCATCTTTGCCTTTCGGATTGTATTCAGGGTTGCCCACTGTAAATTGTCTTCTTCCATGTCTCCGTGTCCTTTGCGTCTTCCGCTCAAAGTGTTCCTTAACTGCGTCCGTAAATCTCCTTTTTGGTTTTCCTCTTTGCCTCCGACCTAGCAGAGCCATTTCTGGTGTCCGTTCCCAGCTTGGAATAATTTCAACATATCTCAACTTCCCTCGGAAATTGACCAGAGACGTTCCAACTGCTTTAGAAAGCACTCCGATTTCTGACTTTGTCCTTCCAGTTCTTCATAAATTTCCTGCCCAAGTACATCGGCATGACACGGCCCGAGCAAGAGTGTCTTTCGAAGGAGGATTCCGGCGACCAAACGCCCGCCCCAAGCTTCAACGGACGACATCCTGGAGGGGAGTACTTCTTCCGTAAGATCAACCCCGATCTCGTCATACCTTGGAGAGGCAGGTAAAGTCGTACAAATGCGAAAGCAACATTGACTCGGCTTTCCCGCCGCCGCACCCATCTTCAGTACATCCAACAGCCCGTGTCAGTCAAGCTAAGCCCCGCGACCAAGCCACAGCCGCCAGCTCCTAAGCCGCCATTTTGGTTGGGCATCAAGGTCTAATCCCGCTGAGAATGTGTGAAGATTTGTGTGGTGACGATCTGTGTCACACTGAAGTTTATTCCTTCACGCTCTTTATCTCGAGGGGCCGTTTAGAGCGAGGCGCACCATTTGTAGGGAAGACTGTGTTCTGATTTATCTCCTTTTTTTCGTAAGAATCAGCTCAGCAAGGGTTGTGTTGATTCCAACTGATAATAGTCGAAGGGTCCCGTGTCTTCCTCATCCTTGTAGGTGCGAGAGTCCGGTGCGGCTCCAAAGACTTCCGGAGACGGATGGATTCTGTCTGATTCTACCTCCCAACCTGAAGTCGGCCATCGCCGCCGTCACGTACATGGCCGAGCAGTTGAAGAAGCAAGATACGGACGATTCGGTCGGACTTTTTACAACCTCAATTCTCATATTTGAGCCATGAAACTGGATTCATTTCTTTCCAACGGTCCATTCTCTGAATTTCATGAGACTTTTTTTTTTTTTGTCCAATCAGATTTTAGCTAGTCTGTTGTCCCACGGCCTTCGCAATCAGTCTTGTTGGCCTCTGTAACTTCAACTGGACTCCATTAACAGTCAAACTATTTCTTTAAATCCATCCATCCATTTTCTGATGCGCTTAATCTTACGGGTGTCGAGGGGCGTGCTGGAGCCTATCCCAGCTGTCTTCGGGCAGTAAGCGGCGGACACCCTGAACTGGTCGCCAGGCAATCGCAGGGCACAAGTAGACGAACAGCCATCTGCACAAGGGACAATTTAGAGTATTCCATTAGCCTGCCACGCATGTTTTCGGAATGTGGGAAGAAACCAGAGTACCCACAGAAAAGCCACGAAGGCACAGAGACAACATGCAAACTTCACACAGGAAGGATGCAGCCGGAATCGAACCCTGCACCTTTGCGCTGTGAGGCTGACATGCTAACCAGTTGGCCACCCTCTCGAAACAGATCAGATCAAATCAGATTTCAAATACGTCCACACAGGGCTACACATTTGACGATGTCAGCAATCGTCTATACTCTTATTGGTTGGTCTGAGCAAAACTTGTTCCAGACAGTTGCAACATATCCCTGTGTATACATTTGAATAATCAGCATCTCCGGTGATGAGACGTATTTTCATAAATTTTTTTCGTGTTTCGAATAAATTGTGATTGTGAACTGCTCCTGATGATGCATGCGGCACAGCTTGCCAGCTGTTCTCATGGCGTTTTTTTGCACACGATGGATGTTTTTTATGACGGTGCCTGTGTGTGCGCAGATGACCGAGGACTGGCAGTTCTTCGCCCTGGTGGTGGATCGTCTCTTCCTGTGGCTTTTTGTCGTCATCACTACTCTGGGCACTTTGGCCATGTTCTTGGACGCCAGCTTCAACTACACGCCAGACAACCCCTTCCCATAAGAGGGCGTCAAATCACCCTTGTCAAGCAGCGCCCCCCCCCCCCCCAACCCCGACCACAGCCTCCAGAATCGTCATACGGTTGATTAATTTGAACTCGCGACAGTGTATGTGACTTTCTGATGATCTGGGAAAAGTCCCTTTCCTTAACAGATATGCCATTTTTTTAAAAAATCTTTTGTTTTATATTCCTATTCTGGTGCATAACAACACACTCCAGGAACATAATTGGCTTACAGAGCGGTTGAAATGTCACCGACCTATTTTCAGGCTCGCCGGTGCACAGCGAGAGGCGCGAGACACGCTGCGCAGTGCGCACACAACTGCGGCAAATGTGTTATTTTCGCCACAGACAAAAGAAGGCCCCTTGCCATCTCCAGACTGGGACAATGAGCACAAAGGACAACACTACAGTCCACTGGTCCCTGTCCTGCTGCTATTCCGCTCAAGTTGGGCCCTGTTGCATAAGAGAAGCTTTCAGGAGCAAAACAACAGGGATGAAGGAAAGGGCGCCACTCCCCCCCCCCCCCCCCCTTCGGTCTTCAGGAAGAAGCCGCGAGTGGGCGCTTTGCTGCTAATGCCTCATGAACTTCCAGGGACCCTTGTGGGACTTCAATCGTCAGACTAGCCCTCCTTTTCGAGCACTTGAGACCAGGAGGAGCCCACAGAAAAGCGGAGGGGGAAGGAGTGGGGAAGCCCCGTGCATGTGAGAATGCTGTAAGTGCTTGTCTGGGGGCTGATTTAGCTTTTCTTTAGTTGGCCATTGAACAACGGCTGAACCAGCGAGTCAAATGTGTCTTTACCGCTCAATAAAGAAGTGAAACGTGGAGTGCAAGAAGAAGTCAGCGAGGGGGCGGCTTTAAAGAGCAGTGCACTCTTTTTGTGTTCTCTGCAAGCCAAGATCATCAAATAAATCAGGTTACCAATGGCGACAGCATCGGTAGGCCCCAGACTGTCCACAATCCCCCCCTCCTCCTCTTCGTCTTCTGTAATGTGGAAAAGATGCATCAAATCGGGGAGATCCAGGGCAACAATAAGGCATTTCTTGTCAGCTGCGAGGCAAAAAGCAAGACAAAAGGTCAGGGCAAGTCACTGCAAGGCCAAAGAAGCTGGTGGTGGACATTTTTTTATCCCCGCGAAAGTGACCGGATGAGAGATTGCGCAATGTGCCACAGGGAAATGGGACCATTTCATCAAAAGTCAAAGCAAATGACATGCCACAGAAAAGAGCGTCGTTAACAACTTGTCAGAGATTTTATCGGAAAAAGTTAAAGAAATGACTCGGCACATAGGAAAATTGTCTTCAATATCGGCGGGAGCGGATCTCTGAGAGCGAACGACGGTTAGTTGCTCCGCGATCACACTCAAAGTCCCGCCACCGCGAGTTCGACATTTTATTGTAACATATGCAAAATACAAGAAAAACACTGCCCCCGATATTTGCATGCCGCACCCCCGGTCCGGCCCCTCGGTAGTGATTGGTTACCTGTTTTTCAAACTAGAACCACCAGTACATTGGCGCCTTTTCTGTCTGGTCTACATCGAATTAGCATGTTGTAGACTTTGCGGATGGCCAATGTCGCCTGGGCGCAACGGGTGTTCTCAACCGCTGTTCTCGAATTATTCATTCCCCTTTTGTGACCGAGTTTCGCCCTCTCCCCCGTAATCGCCCACCTGCATTGACGTGCTAATTGTGGACTTCAACAGCCCTCCGGCCAGGTAGCCGTCGCCTTTGTGCACAGGCATTTGGGGGGTTAGATGTGCCCAAATTAAATGAAACTTTAGACATGATCAATTTTGCTCATAGATTTCTCTATCACAACTCCATCAAATTTGAAGAGTTGAAAAAAAATCTCCTGCGATTGGCTGGCAACTGATTCAGGGTGTCCCCCGCCTACTGCCCGGAGACGGCTGGGATAGGCTCCAGCACCCCCCGCGACCCTAGTGAGGATCAAGCGGTTCGGAAATGGATGGATGGATGAAAAAAAATCTCAGTTCTCTCAAGGCTCCATCAAACAACGTCCAACCACCCCTCTACTAGTCAACTGTCAATCAAATGCCACGACTATAATCGACAAAAATGGATACTACTTTGTCTGGCAGTTTTCTTATGCCAGAAAGAACTACAATTTTCCAAATGAAGCCGCTTAATGCCTCAAGTGTCTGGAACATACCCCACCGGGTCGTCTGGTATATTCCACAGCCAACAACGAGGCGCTCTAATGCGGACTCGCCAGCCCGTAGCCCCACGATAAGGGTCGGGTAGAACGTTTAAAAAAAAAAAAAAAAAAACTTCCCTCTCTCTCCTGCCTTTACATTTGTGATGTGGGTGCACTCACGGCTGACAACGAGGCGCTCTAAAGAATCCACGCCAGCAGGACGCAAACCCCAAATCTCAGAATTCCCATGACAGTCTTTAATTGGTCCAAAAATGATTCTTTCTTTTACAACAAATAATGTGTCTTTGTTCAGCTGTACATGACCAACAGAGCAATTAAATGTTCTTCCCGCTCAATGGCAGGAGATACAAAGAAACGATGCATTCAAAAACAGAAGAGTAGTTTGGTGCTCTACTAAACCGGCCCACACTTCTCAGTAAGTAATTATGTGAGTACGCTCAAATCACCCTTACTTCAGGATCTCTGCACTTGTGATGACAAACTATGTTTCTAACGGCTCACGAGAAAAACTGAAATGTGCATTTTCCTTTCATTTTCTTTCTCTTGTAGTTTTCCAGCCGCTCATTAGAATATCACTGACAAAGATGTGCTGTAAATCAGCTCCGAGCTGTTTAATTGTCCGCGCGGGGTAGAGGGGCGGTGTGGGGGCAAGATCTGGGTCAGTACACATTTTACACACTCATAGTGGACAAACTATGCAAAAAAAAAAAAAAAAACGCCCGAAATGCCTCATGAGCATGAGAATGTGCGGACAAAAAAAAAAAAGAAAAAAAAGAAACCACGGTGGCAACCTGTTGCTTTGCTTGCAAGTGGAGGTTCATTTCCCAGCAGCCGCCCCACACATGACAACAGCGCACACCCACATCTTGCACGCCCATCCCCAAGAAGAGCCCTCAGAGCTCACACACACACTCGCGTACATACGAGAGCTTTTTGCACACAACTGCGCGACTTTGAAGACATTCTGGAAAGGAGGCCTCGTTTCCTTTCGGGAGAGACAAATGGCCAACTCCGGGATTCAACTTTTGGGCTTCTTCCTGTCGCTGACTGGTATCGTGGGTCTGATCATCGGGACCATTCTGCCCCAGTGGAAGATGTCGGCCTACGTCGGGGACAACATCATCACGGCCGTGGCCATGTACCAGGGATTGTGGATGTCCTGCGCCTTCCAGAGTACGGGACAGCTCCAGTGCAAGATCTACGATTCCATCCTGCAGCTCGACAGTAAGTCGCTACACTTACTATTTTAAGTTGGAGGGGGAGGGAGAAAATTAAAATCCTTGTTTATTATCTTTGCAAAGAGGTCAGACAATTCAACATGGAGACATCTCAAACGTCTGGGCTGAGAGGGGCTCTCAAAACAGGATTTTGAGAGCAGCCTATTAGGGCTGAACAAGTCATCAAAATAACATCCACATCGAAATGTGGCAGAGCACAATTTTCAAATCGTAAAGGGAAGTAACTTTGGGGGTATTGTGGAAATTTGACAATTTGATATTGTGGATAGGCAGATATTTTGCATTTTATGCATAATATGTGACTGGTTGTCATGTCACATCATTGATCGGATCCGGTCACCCCACCTCCATCCCCATACCTATATTTCCTGTGTGTTGAATGTTTATCAACGTTTTGGGGAGAATTTTTAAGGTTTCATTATTATTATTATGTTTTTGCCAATGCAATTCAATGGGTGTCAACTATGCATTTCCTGGAAAACAGCGGGTGTCGACATCACAGTAAATAAACAAGCTGTTTACAATATACAATATACAATATAATACAATTGGTTTATCTTTGGATCGGATCGGTGATGTGTTGTTTTTTTTTAACTCGCTGATTGGCTCCAAAATTTCGATTCTATAAACAGAGTGTAACTGTATGTCACACACATTTTTTTTGGCTTATGTTTTGTTAAAAAAATTAATAAATAAAATACATGGGAATAGGATGTTGAAAGAAATTTATAAATATTAAATTGCAATCGTAATAGAGAGGACAAGAAAAAAAAAAAAAATTCGATTTTTTTCCCAAAATCATTCGGCCCACACGCCAATGACGCAATCGATACAAATACTACGGACAGACAGAGCCAGGTGGTCCAAACTGCTGAAGTCACTATTGCGATTCACTCAGTAATAGAATATCAAATGCGAATTTTTCCATCCTGCTTACTTCAAGCAACGACACCCACGTACGCAAGCACCAGAATAAAAACACCTTTCAATAAGCTGCTTTCTAACGGTGACTTTAGATGTAAGCTGGTTCACACAGCACTTGCCCGCTTCCAGAAGGTTCCACAGGACCTTCTCAAACAATTAGAGGCCCCGCAACAGTACCACGGCTCCCTTCGCTACGGGAGGGTGCTGTTTGTGCGGGCCGGGGCGGACTGGCACAGACTGGTTCGAGGTGGACAGGGACAAAGGAAGGTTCGCCCTGTGATGGTTTTATAGGAGGTGGGGTGGGGGGGGGGGGGGGGGGCACTGACAGATGAGGAGCGAACAGTCGTATTTCAAAGTGTGGCGCCACAGGGTTGTAACCCACGGTTTCGCTTCCAGGAAGAGTTGACACTGAAGCGACCCAACTGGCAACGAACCAAACGGAGCACACACACACACAACAAATAAAAGCAGCTTTTGAATCCATTATTTTGTGCAGCATCTACACGGCTCGTCGAGATGTTTATTCATTGAGCGCTTCCTCATCAGAACATGATTGAATCCCCTCCAGGTTCTCTTCAAGCCACCCGGGCTCTGATGATCGTGGGCATCATCGTGTCCGTGGCGGGCCTGGGCGTGGCCTGCACGGGCATGAAGTGCACCACCTGCGGTGGGAGCGACAAGCTGCGCAAGGCCCGCGTCGCCATGACGGGGGGCATCATCCTGTTAGTGGGAGGTGAGTTTTACGGCTCCATCCGGTGACATCCAATACGAGAAGTGCAAAAATAGCAAGACAACACACACTGTATTTAAGTATAGGCACATGCATTCAAAGTCACAGATACCGCAGTGTGGAATGTCAAGATGGCAACCCCAAATTGACAAAATTAATACCTTCCCGCTACATGCATATTTGGTATTAGTGTGATGCAAAAGGCTTAAAATACAATATAGAACTAACCTACATAGAATATAGATAGACGTACATAGAATTTAGAATATGCTCATATTTAGTCGTGCTGTATAACTTTCCCATGCCCGCAGTGTAGCTTGGCGTCCTTGTAACAATCATCACCTAGAATTGGAATACTCCCTGCTGAAGACGCACAAACTTTGGAATGCGCCAGGCTGAGAATCGGTTTAGGAGAAACGAAAGTTATGATATCACACTTTGTGTCTCGGTACCGCCCTTCTGATGGTATAAAAATGATGTGATTCTCTTCCTGCTTCGCACTCGTGACGCGCAGCCATCGTCTGTAATTCGCGGGTGCCCGGAATATTCTGTTATTAAAAGCTTTGAAGGAATTGTTCATCGATTCCAGCCTCTGTTTGAAGACAGACATTCTCGTCGTCCGAAATTCAACGAACATGCGGAGGAAAAAAGGCCACTTTCCCCCCAACAATAGATAGATAGATATAGATAGATAGATAGATAGATAGATAGATAGATATTCACCTTTTTTTCGCTTCTGTTATGATGAGATGGCATAGATAAGGACTTTATGAGGAAAAAACAACTGTAAACTGTAACAACAACAGCATGTTCAAGAGACGTGCACTACTCACTCCAGTCTAAACAACAGCCATTGAAATACATAGGCTGATAAGACATGCTCTTTTTTTTTAGCTCGCTGCTGCTTATAGCAGATGCTAAGCTAACATCTCTGCTCTATTTGAAAGGTCTCTCTGCCCGGGTGAACGTGGCCGCCAATATTGGCATGCTTTTTTTGAGTGCTCAAGTCATCTGTAAAGTGTTTCTTTTTGACGACAGCTGCGCAAACCGGAAACTCGTTAGCAGTCTCTATCTGTTGATGGTGCCACAGTGTCGTCTGATGGCGATGTGAAGAATTGCAGCCAATTCTGAAACTACCGTATTTTGATAGGGGGACGTTTTGAGTGGACTGGACACTATTTCCAAACTTTGTAAAAATCACAGCTTGAATATTTGTAAGTTAAACAATAAATGTAGTTACAAGAACATCAAAATATAAATTATTGGTGGTCATGGCAATTACTGGTAGTTCACACAACAGAGCAAGCAATTTGCAAAAAGCCTATTTTCACGACAGCAAAACTTAAATGTTTCTTTTGAATTGCCAGACTAAAAATGTTATCAGTTTGCTGCCTTGAAATCCAGAGTTCACCCATTTTTTTAATTGAACAAAAAGACAATGAGATATAATTTATAGCTCGCTATTATTTCCATATATGACATCTGGTATTGCGTTATTTTCATAATTTAATTTTACTTTGTGAGATGATTAATTTTATGTTGGCGTGTTTTGGCCAATGATTTTCTTTGCTGATGAATTTTATGTTTGTGTTTGTGTTGGCGTGTTGTGGATAGTGATTTCCTTTTCCGAGTGGCTTGTTTTTCTGGAAACTGCTGTATGGACTGTTCTGTTTTCTAGGAACTGATTGAATAAATGACCCAACTGTCCCACAACACATTATTAATTTGTACCCCCCCCCCCCCCCCCCTTAGGGCTTTGTGCCATCGTGGCTTGCTCCTGGTTCGCTCACAACGTGATCCGGGCGTTCTACAACCCCTACACTCCTGTCAACACCAAGTAAGCTCGGTTTGTGCTTACACTTAAATCATTCGAGTGTTTTGCATACCGTTCTCATACCTGTCAACATTTCGGAGCGCCAACCTGTATAAACTACCAAAAAAATCCTTATAAAGAGCAAAAAATCCTTATAACATACCAAAGCATTTTATATGTCAAAATAACGGCAACCCCCCCCCCCCCCCCCCACGAAATTTTCAATGATATTGATTGTAGATCTCCATAATACAATGTCTGGTTAATGTCTAATCATCATTCTACTTAGTGGCATTACTGTGTTCAGAGTTGTATTCCTGCGTTACTTTTTTCACCAACTCCAAATGCTGACCCATCGGCTCGAAGTTACAGCATCCATTCATATTTACTTTGGAAATGAAAGCATTCGAGTAGACTAGCACCATTCTGGGCAAAAGCAAACGGAACTACCTGTTAGGGGGGGGAAACGGAAATTGTCAGAATTCGTATGATTTGTGCGATACGGCCATATAGTAAGACTCACCACAAAATCCGTATGAACTATAGCTAAACCGTATGAGTTGACGGGTATGCGTTCTGGTTGATGACACAGGTTTGAGTTTGGCGCCGCCATCTTCATCGCGTGGGGCGGTTCCCTCCTGGATGTCCTGGGCGGGGCCATGTTGGCCGCCTCATGCTCACAAAAGAAGCAAGTCTCCAAGTACCCATCCGTGGCCAGTTCCCGTTCCGGGCCAGCCAACGGCAACAAGGAATATGTCTGAATGTCATCAGTGTTATACAAAGATATCCAAGTGAAAATGTGTGTGGGCCATCACTGAATTACTAAAGGGGGACTTTATGCGTTTAATAATTGCTTGCTTGTGACGCAGCACTGTCTCAACCACATGCGTTTACACAAGTGCTATTCACTATTAGACTACAAGAAACAGACAGGATACAAATTCTAGTCTGAATGGTGAATACAGAATCGTCCACACTTGCACAACCAATGTAGACCTATTTTATAGTCACACATCAGCCACTGGGTTGAAAGTTATTTATTTGGCCAAACGTAGGTTGACTTTTAGATTTCAGGTTTGTAGATGGATGTCATATTTTGGTGAACTATTTTATATATATATACAGTATATACAAGACATACTCCTGATGCATGTAGCTGATAATATGTAGAAATAAAGGCATTGTAACATTTTATGTTTGTCATGTGGTCCGCTTTCCAAAACAGCAAAACCCCAAGTTGGTGCCCAGTATGAAAAAAAAGGAAGACAAAATTCACAAGGAGGTGTTAAAAGTCATTCTCAACATGAGCATGATCACGTGATGCTGTGTTTAGAAAAAATGTTCCCACAACATCCTCTACAAAGATGTTTATTTCCCCGGATGCACATTTGAAAAGTTGACCACTTTCATGCAAACGGGCGGCATAATCCACATCAAATAAAAATCTCGAGGAAAAATAAACACGTGTTACAATTTCACTACCCCCCCCCCAAAAAAAATAAAGAAATAAAAAATATTTTTAAAAAAAACTCACATTATACCAGCATGAGAATCCCCAGACATTAATGACGATAATAATACAGTCAGTTGGTGCTTCTTGTCAGTGTGTGATTGTCTCAGCAAATCACAAGCGTGTTTCCACAAGCTCATTGTGTAAATTGTAACTTCCAGTGTATCGACGGGAACATGACAATGGAGTCAAGACATTCACAACTGTACAGGTTCATCCTGCCACTTCCCCTCTCGGCATGCAGGCAACAGCGGTGCAGTGTCAAAGTACGACGACATAGCCCTTATAAAAGGTAACATACCAAGTTCAAGGATACGCTCTCACAGTCTCCATGCGAAGAACACACGTGACGGGCATCCCCACAAAGTGCAAACAACTTCAAAATTGACAAAATAGCAATTGGAAATGATATTTGTTTTGGTTTGTTTTAAAGCACATTTCTTCACATTGCACAAACAAACAAATAAAATCCGTCATTATTTTGATGTCATAAATAACAAGCTTGCATCCAGTGGATTATACAGTAAGCACACTACCAGTATCAGCAGTATGGAGGACAGGTGCTGGACAACATGTTGCCGTGAAGGCGAAAGCACCATCTTCTCAGCGACACTCTATCAGAAGCTCAGTCGGCAGGTCGCCGTAGACCTCCCACAACATGCGGACCCGTCTGAAATGAGGTGAAATCAACAGGCTGTATTTTACAATGAGGGTGGAGGCTCCCACCGGCGCCCTCTGTGGGCTTTGTCACGCCATCGCTTGGATACGAGCGTGGGCCGAGATGGAGACACTGGGGAGGAGGTCTTTCGGTTCAGGACATGGGGAGAGACACGGGACACTGGCCGTTGTTGTTCATGATGTCGTCCAGTACTTCGTCATCCAAGTCCACTAAAATAAGATAAAATTAAAAAAAATATATAAAAAAAACATAAAAAGAGGGTAAACGGTCAAGATTTAACCCACAACCTCGAGACTGTGGGGCAGACATGCTCATCGTTTTTCAAGATTGTTCAACAAAAACTAGAAATGTTCAATAGCACATTTTTTCATGCGGATACCATTACGATTATTCACTGGAGCGGAGTATTCACTTTTACCAAGTACCAATTCCAGGAGTACTTATGAGACATAACATTTGAAATGTGTTCCAGCTGCAGCTGTTTTGAAAACGCTATATAAATATATATTGCATTGTGTTGTAATTAACAGAATACGTGTGTGTACACACACACGCACACATATACATATCATTATATCGTACACCTATAGTTGTCGTAATATTAATTTCTTTGCAGAGGACAAAGAATAAATGCCTCTGAGTATCGGTAAAGCCTGTCTACATAAGTTGAGCCTCATTTGTGTTCTGTTGCTTAAAGGGTTTTTAAGTCCACAACGTTGATGCTATTCGAAAGTCCGTCTTTGGCATTTCCAATTACGTGTTAGCATTAAGCTATGTTATGTAGTTGTTTGAAAAGCCACACAGTGCAATTTTTTTGAGCCTTTGAGTCTCACCTTTCTTGGAGCGCCCAATCTGTCCCAGCTTGGGGGCCCTCTGGCCAAGCCGCTGGGGGTTAGGAGCATTGGGCCCGCTGCCTTGGCCGTGCTGGGCCCCGGGTCCGGGCTGCAGGGGCGGCCCCGCGGGCTGGATCAGCTCGGGGACGCCAGAAACGCCGTACATGTCTGCAAAGAGGCGCAAGTCCTATTTCAGCCGCTAGATGTCCCCACAGCCAAAGAAGACGAGCTTTGTTGTTGTTACGCTTTACTTCCGGAATACCGCTCACGGTTCAATAAATGCAATGTTGAGCTGTGAATTTTAAAAAAAACAAGATATCTCGTTGGAATAAATTTCGCAAATACTACCCAGTCTATCGAAGTAACTGAACGTAAAGTTATGAAACCACAATTTATCGAGCCGAAAGGACCCTATCGATATTCCTCGAAAAGCTTGGTTCGAATCTCCAAAAGCACAGTGGTCCGTGTAGAGGTTCAATGGTGAATATTACCTGATCACTCCTCAGCTGAGGCCGCAATGACGAAAGGTTGAAAAAAGAAACGAACCTCAGAGCAAACGTGTTGTTTACTGGACTGCGGCTCTATCTCTCTCGTTCTCTCTCTTTCACTTTCTCTCCCTCACCCGAACTCGATGCGCCGCAGAAGGCGAGTGGATTTATTTAAAGGAGCCTCAGTGCCATGGGCCTTTCCTCACTCTCTGCTCCAAAAACGTGCGCGTCATCCGTCGGCTGGTGCGAGCCACACTGCTGCTGACGCCTGTTGTCATTCTCGAAACTTTAACATGAGGAGGTGATGCGTAACTGGCTGCGCACGTCACACATCGCCGAGCGTGACTCAACCTCAGCCAATTGACACGCCTCGATGATGCTCATCCATAAATCATGAGGATGCTTTTTTTTTTTGTCACCTGACAAGCACCGAGGGACCACGCTGCGGGCACATATTGTATCCTGAAGGGCTAATAAAAAAGTAATTTAAGTTGGAACAACTTTAAAATTGTAAATTGTTGACATTTCGGCAACACTGTTCGTTCGCAGAACAAAGCAAGCAGGCTGTATGCTCCAATACTAATTTCTAGTTGTTTTCATACTTTTATCTGTATATTGGAGGGCCAACACAATTGTCCCTTATATTTCCCCACCAACTAAGCAAATTGTTTTGAAGCAAACACCTCGCTTGCTTTGTTGTCATAACTATCATTGTTGCCATAAAAGTCAGTAATTTATATTTTAAAGTTGTTGTTTTATCCCTCCTCCCGCAAATACCAGTTGTGTTTTGTAGAGTGTGCTCCATCCAGCATCGATGTGAGCAAAGGTCACATCCCAAGGTGTGAACAATTTGCTTGAATGTTTGCCGACTTTTGAGGATTTTCAAGTTCACAAGACACTAACGATGAAGTGATTGGGTCAGCAGAGTCACACGGGAACGGGTTGTGTCTACACCAAAACAGTATCGTGTTGTGTTGACACCAAAACAACGCGCTTATAAGAAGCACGCACAAACAGTTGAAGTGGACAAAAGGAACACGGACTTCCAAGGATTTTGCAAGTCAGGTAAGTTGTGGGTTTTTTTTCCATCTGCTTTTTTTGCTTGCAAAAAAAACAAAAACAAGATGACTAATTGAAGACTCCTGAGCTAAAGATTGACGAAAGAAAACACGGCCGTGTCCGGTCTACTGTGTTCCGGTCAAAGTCAGGATGGACTAACAAAAGGCACTCATGCTCGGATGTTAATAAGTCAAGACACTAGTTAGCGTGTGCGCTTAAGGGGTGCTTTGTTGAATCGCTCACAGTGCCTTATCAAGGAAATTGTTGTCAACATGACATGCATGAACGTGTGAAAAAGTACGAGATCGATCACATATTTTGACACCAGTAATATATCCATTGCCCTCCGGGAAATAATATTACTGAGTCTTTTACAATTGTTGTGAATGTCTTCTTTGTTGGCATTGCTTTACTGTATGTTACTGCCACCTGTTGGCCAAGGCTGGCACACCAGAAGGGGCAGCACAATGAATTGAAATGAATCAATGAATCCTGATGTGTTAACTGTTTCCTCATTAAAAAATAAAATAAAATTTAAAAAATTATATCTGCGTGTGTGTGTGTGTGTGTTTGTGTGCGTGCGTGTGTGTTTATTAGGCTGCATGGGCATTTCCATTCACTTCAACAAGAAAAGATGCTTTGAGTTGAGATGTCTCATCATGTGATCGGGTCCCAGCCGCAAAGGCGGCGCATCCAGGAGGGAGCGCAATGGAGCACGGGCCTGTGTGCTTGTCATCAAGACGTGGGAGACTGTAAGTGCATCAGGGGAGTGTGGGGCTCATATGACATCACGTATGATGATCCCACTGGGTGTTGGGATGGGGGGGTGGCTCAGATGACATCACGTATGATGACCCCAGTGGGTGTTTGTGCAGGTTGCTTTGCCCTGTGCTGCCTCCCGGTGTTTACCTGTAAGGTGGCGAGGAAGGCGGGTGTATGTCCCCTTTTGCCACTGCTGGACTGTCTCGGCTGCGTGCCCCCGGCTTCCCTCGCGGTGAGGGCCTCTGTGAGGGAAAAATATGGCATACAGGTGCGTCCATTATAAAATGCCTTCGAGATTTGGGACTGAGTCACCAATGGTGAAATGCTTATTGATTTATTTATTTTTTTAAATTCCCCCAAAAAATTCCGACTCGATAGCCAGCGTGTGGCTTTGGGCTATCATAGCCACTTTAGAGCACCTCATTGTTGGCTGGGACTGTGCATAGAAGATATGGAAAGTGAGGGAAGAGCAAGAAAGGTGGAAATGCTTTTTTTTTTCTTGACTTGACTGCCAGCATGTGCATAATGCCTTTGTGCTGATGTGGCTGCTTTAGAGCACCTAATTGTCTCATGACGATGCCATGATTCAAACCAACTGGCTAAGGGAAACCTGAAAATCCCATTTAGGCAAAAAGAAGAAACATTGAGAAGCGACCGCAGATGAGGGTCGAAACATGCATGAAAACTCATCAAACTTTGCACACACATCAGGCCATATTCCAGCCATCATAGCTTTAAGCGGATATTATTTGGAGCCTCATTTGCGATTTTTAAAAATAATTCAAATAGAAGGGTTGTTAAAAACACTCAGATTTCGAAGATTAACTTTACAGGGACTACCTTTCCACCCAAAGGTGGTTTACAGTTAAAATAATAATTGAGATCTTTGTAAAATTACTGGGCATTAGGGGACTGGTGTGACAATATGTGACTTTTGGAGCCTGGACTGGGCAAATATTGAGAAACAAAGATGCAGGTGGGGGCGGCTGCACTGCAGAGTTGGAGCACTGCCATGAAAGGAGGTGGTTGGTAATGTTGGCTCCTCCGGAGGTGGAGTGGGCCGCGGAGCAAGCGGTCAGACTTTGCAGTGTTGAGATTTAAAAAAAAAAAAAATTGAAATCAGTGCAGAATGCGTGCGAATTTCTCCACTGTGAGACAAAGAAAGGTTTTCTTATTTTAAAGACAAAGATTTGGGCATGCGCTCCATTGAGCGCCATTCGTGCTTTCATCAACTTGAAGCGTCTCTTCTCTGTATCGTTTAGCTCCCCTTCTCTCATCAGTGGAGAGAATCTCGCATCCAGATATGTGATGATTTATAATGCTGGCAGCATTGTATGGAGCTGCGAGTCCATGTAAATGTTCACCTTTGGTTGGAGCCTCCCACTCGCGCTCTCTTCCAGGGGAGTGTGTGGGGCGACTGCCTGTACGGATGCTGCTGCTACACGCTATCTTGGCTCCAGATCTCCAGAGAGCTGAAAAGGAGAGCAGCATCTCACGCCTCCTCCTCTCCGTCCTCCTCTTCCTCAGACAAATACGCGACATTGACTCCCCTGCAGGGAGCGCACTTGGTCTGAACCACAGGGCCTGGTTATCCAGAACAAGTGTTTCCCAACCTATGTAGAGAAGGAAGTTCCACATTACCATGTAAATGCCGGAGTTAATCAGAGGTTTGATATTTAACAATATGATAATAATGGTAATGTATTTTTTGGGGTTTTTTGTCTAGCATTTTGAGAGTCCTTTTGAGAAGAGACTTGATTGTATTTTTGGGTACTCTTTGATGTTGTATAGCAGGAGGAAATGTGGGTTAATATTATTATATGCATATAGGTCTTTGCTGACTCTATTGTAAGAAAGGGTCTGACATTTGATGGGTGAATAAATTCTCGCTCCAACTACCAAGACTCTTAGTTGCTCCCCCTCTGCTGGTTGTCGGGAGAAAAACATAATGGGGGGGGGGGGGGGGTATTCCGATTTAAGCAACGCGATCAGTTCTGCAGACATTTGCTAAGTTGTTGGCATGACTGAATACAACAGGACCTAGCATTGAGCCCTGTGGTACTCCAGTAGACCTAGTGAGGCATTAAAAAAAAAAAAGAATTACCGACTTGCACTGCCTGTTTTCTGTCTGGCTGGTTGAATGTGTTTCAACGGCCACTAAAAATGTTAACATAAATTGCAAAAGTCCTGTGCCACCATTAGGCTTGTTGTCTAACAATGGTAGAGTGAAAATATCCAATTGTTATCATTTCTTTATTAATCAAATTTTCTCCTTTCAGTGCTCAATTGTCATAAGTAACTCTAAAATGTGTCCAGTTGTTCCTATTTTACCAAGTCAAAATAATTGCTGTGAAATGTTATCTGTGGATTTTTTTGTGTGTATTGTTGTACCTAAAATAAATTAAATACAGAGTTAAGAAAAATCTTAGTGATTTCATTTTTTAAAATGGGAGTTGAATATAATGCCTGATTAAGTCATCAAATTGTCCACACAAATATCTCCTGTTTCTGAGCAATACAAGTGTAATACAAACAATGATGCAAAAACAAAAAAAATTTGCAGTCCATTAGGCTTGTGTGCACGTGCACACAGAAGATAGCACTGAACATCCTTGTAACACTTTTCAAAATGTTTTACATCTCGGGGATCTAATCAGGAGAATCAGTCCGTCAAATTTCGGTGTTGCACGCTATTGGACCGGCCCGACCAGTTAGTGCGACGTGGCTGCACGTCTATAAAATAAGAACCGCCCGGGGGCTCGCGCAGCAGTCGCTGTCTCTCCTGACCGGACCACATTCGACTTTCACTCATGTAAGTTGTCCTGCTTTTAACCAAGGATGTGTTTGAATGTTTGCATATGAGTGAAGTCTTCAGTCATGTTTTAGCCTTTAATGTCGAATTGAATGAAATGGTTCAGGTTGACACTCGACCACAAACAAGCTTGGTTGTTAAATCAATAGATGTCCACAATCATGAAACAGTTTCATGATTGTGGAAGTCTGTTTGGCCTTCTTCGGCTCTTACATGCATATGACCCCCACCCCCTCCTACCCATCACCCCAGAGATCGCAGCCATGTCTCACCAGTTGAATCAACCGAAGCCCTTCACCATGACCACCATGACCAGTCTGAACAACCAGTGGACCTCGGACATCTGCGACTGCTTTGAGGACCTGCCCCAATGTGAGCAAGTGTGCTGAAATTCCACATATGCGTATCAATGATGGCGAGACATGATTGAGCGTCAGAGGAACGCTATCAGAGGCTTCATATTGGAGCCGAGCCATTGCGAAGAGGGTTTAGGCACGGTTAGTTCAGCTGCCTTTGATGCGTTGTATGATAAAAGGCACTCGGTGACGTGCACACTTAACAGGGGGCACGATGTAGAGGATGCGAAGGAACTAGGACGTGGAATTCCTCGAGAAATTGCGCGTGCATGCTCAAGTGCTGAATGAAAAAAGAAATTAACGTACCTGTATGTATGTGGAATGAAGTGGATTTCTTTGGAATTGCATAGAATTGAATGATTGGCTTTTATTTTGAAATTTTGAAATAAAATGTAAGTCGGGAGAAGCTCAAGAGCAGAACTGTTAAAATGTTGAAATTACAACAACAAAATCAAAAATTTTACTTTTATTTAGAAATTTTGACAAAAAAATAAATTGCGGTCAATCATAAGATAAACAGTTTAAAGTTGAAACGGTTAGAATCGGTCAAAAAAGGTGGGAATTGCACCAACTAAATGAATAAATCAATTTAAATGTTTAGCTTTTATTTAGAAAATGACATTTTGTGAAAAAACAAACAAACAATAAATGCTCAAAAGCCTAAATGTTTAATGTTGGAACAATTAAAATCGGTCAAAAAAACGAGGAAACGAACCATCCCGAGGAGAAAATTTGAGCATCGCGGCTGAAGGCAGTCGTGATGAAGCGCACCCGTCTGGTTACAACGGTTTTAAACAGAGAACTATGAGAGAGCGCCCACCTCGAACAAAATGCTCTCGCGACTTAACGGTTCAAGATATTGGTTCTTCAAAGGGCTCATTAGAACGGCAGAGGCTCGGGGAAAGCGAGCATGCTGTCATTTTTTTAACTCGGTTGAAAAGTGACGGAATTAGAGCTGGTTTGGGGGAAGAAAAACGAGCACCAGCCGAGACCCTCAAAAGTGTAACTGAGAATGAAACGCACCTATGGCGTGGGCCCACTCAAGATTGCATTGTGGGTTTTCTTGTTTTTGTGAAAACGTTTGGCTCTCCAGGTTGTTTTGCCTTCTGGTGCCTTCCATGCTTCACGTGTAAAGTGTCGCACGACGCCGGCGAGTGCCTTTGTTTGCCGCTGCTGGACGCCTTTGGGGTCATCCCGCCCATGACCACTGCCCTCAGGGTGTCCGTACGCCAGCGCTATGGCATACAGGTACGCACCAAACTACAAAAGAGAGAGGAAAAAAAAAATCGACAGTTGGATAGTTTCGAAGATAAAACCATTGTTTCACCTCACCGATATAGAGATATACAGTAGATTAAAAAAAAAAAGGGCTACAAAATTTCAGATTTTTGTGACAAGTTTCTATTTTGAACTGCACATAATTCCTTCGCCCTTGTGTATAAGGTACGAGTTCCAGCTGAAAAGAAAAATGGCCTCCGTGTCTGTTAGTACCCTGTTCTTCTGGACATTACACATATCGGAATTATGACGGGTTCAAACTTGGTTTTCATTGGCACATTTTCTCACATAAACTGGAGAGATTTTTGTAAAAGTCTGATGAAAGCAAGGTTGAATCTTTTGATCGTCATTCCAAAAGGTGCCGTGCGTTTGGCACCAACACAACACGGCTCATCGCCAAAAATACTTTTTTCTTTTTAAGCTGGAATTAGATCCTAAAAGCAAAAGAAATGGAATTATGAACAGTTCAAAATAGAAGTTGCTGTGAACACAAAACCTGGCGCCAACTGGAACATCTGAAATGTATTTGGGGTAAGCCGCAACTTGTAGTGTGCTAACTCCCGATGAACACGAGTTTAAATGTGATTGTTTAATTTTGAACACGGGCGCGTGCACTTTGAAATGTCCTGCCTCCATTCAAACTGGTATTGTGTGCATTTTGCCCACAGGGCACTGTTTGCCACGACTGCATCTACGCTTGCTGCTGCGGCCCGTGCACCTGGTGCCAAATATCCCGTGAAATCCAAGCCAGAAAAAATCCCATCACGTTCGTCAACATGGTGCCCTGAAAAAAAATATATATAATAGATAGATAGATAAACCCTGACGTCCCTCATCCCTCACGTCATCACTCAAGCTGAGAGCACATTCTTGGACTTTGTGTCTTTTTCAGACAGCAAAGCTGAAATCTGATCTGATCTCATCCGAGTGCATAGCCACTCTCGGAATGTCACCAGTCGGCTGATTGAACTTTAGGATATGTCACATCACGTACTAAAGCTGACCTATGTCTCCTGGCCAAAAAACCCAAAACAAAACACTTCAGTCATGTTATTGTGATGGAACAAAACCGAGTCAATAGAAACAAAAGGATTATTTTTATTAAAAATATTTTTAATAAAGGTAAAATATTCCAGTCCATGGCAATGTTTCTGTTTGTTGTTGTTTTTTTTAAAAATTGGAATGCACTAAGCATTAAGCACGAGTAAAACATTTGCAACAATGGTTTGAATTCAAGTGTGGAGTCTTTTCAAGGCAAACGCGGAACTTTCCGAAGCTGTCTCCGCCGGTTTACGTGAGCGCCGGAGCATCGTGTGAAATCGCTGCAAAACGACGGCATCATAAAACGCCGCTGAAAAAACAAACAAAAGCCGCTGTCGGAGGAGCACGCTGGGAATCCAATGGGCCACGATCGTGAGATGTGCGACAATTGCGGGAAGGAAGCGTTCGAGGGCCAGCGAGCGCCCCCGAGACTTTTATCCGCATTTGGCTTCCGGATGGACCTTGAGAAGGTGTGAATAAATGTGATTATTATTGTTGTTCTGCCTCCATTCAGGCCCTTTCGCTTAATCACTGGAGCATACTTATTCTCGGGCACATTTATTTTCCCTGTGCTTCGCGTGACCTTGTCATTTCCTGCGTCACTGCCGCTCCCGTCGCACTTTCTCCCGGTTTGATTAAAAGCCCTCAAGAAACTTCATGGAATTTTCCAGAAATTCAATTTCTCTTGCTTTAATTTATCACGTCGAATGAGAATGAGCGCACGCTTGCCACCAGTTAAAATGCCGCTGATAAACCCAAAACAAAGTTCTGATGTTCCAGTAGGCTTTTTCGGTTACTTTCAAACCGAACAGGAGTCAAAGACAATTGCTTGTTTATTTAAAGGCAAGCGCATAGCCTCAGATAACTTTATGCAAACATACAATGGGGAAACTCCACAGGCATGCGGGCTAACAGTTAGCATCTACAGTACGCGGCCGTGTTGTTCAATTTTCAGCAATGGATATCTGGACACAAACAGTACCGTAGAACATTACTCACATGCATATGTTTGAAGAATGAACAAATATTACTGCCGTGCATCAGAATGAGCGGCACAAAAAGTGTGTGTGTATGTGTGTGTGTGTGGGGGGGGGGTCGCAAATGTCGTTTTTAATTGTCAGATTCCTGATGAAGGATGTGGAAACCAGCCCGTTTTTCACGTCATCTGCCCGTAATGATTTGCGCTTCAGAAATTACTTCCCGGTTTTCAAGGTTCGCCGCCGCCACATCACATGATCACGACGTCACATTTGGACTCTGACCCAGTAGCTTGCGCTTGGTGCGAAAGGGGATCACGGAGTGAGTCAGCACATTTGTGGATTTTAAAACAACAAAGGTGAGCTGATTGAGCATTTCGCACCACTTATCTGCCTGTTACTATTATTATTATTCTTTGTGGATTCGTTCACTCCATCATTTAAAGCTCGGGATGGTTATAAAGGCTGAGACCTTTGGACGGGCAGGTGCTTAAAATTCCATGTGCCCCATGAAGGTTTGAAATGGTGTGAAGGGAATGATACACATGCACGTGTATAAAGTTGGAATGTGCTCTGCTCGGCCAGCTGATGGCTTACCAGGACTTTGCGGATCCTGAGGTCCTCGATCTGGCACCGGCTTTTTAATTATTCATCGGGTGAGGACCAAAACACATGGCGAGGCTGCATTCAGCCATTTTGGTCGCCGGCTATGGAATGGCCTGCCAGAGGTCATCGGGTCTGCAGATATTGATATTTTTAAGAGGAGGCTGAAGGGATCCTCATATGGTTTCTCTGTGCCTCAACATGTATTTTTTTTTAAATATCAGGGTCATTACAATATGTGTGCATGTTTTATGTATGTGTGTGTGTGTGTGTGTGTGTGTGTGTGTACATAGGCATGCTTGTAGGAATATATATCTGTGTATGTTGAGAGGAGGGGGGGGTTCTCTTTTTATTTTGTTATTTGATGTTTTAACTGCACAAGACTTTGAGTTGCATTTTTATGTATAAAAAGTGCTACAGAAATAAAGTTTGATTGTTTGAATATGAGGGATACTTAGAAGCTCCATAAAATGGCAAATGTGTTGGATTGTGCCCATTTCTAAACGGCATTGTTGCCATTAAAGTTGAGCTTATTAACTCATTAAGTACCAACCAATTCTGGACCAAGTCAGAAAAGACGTTTAAAAACGTCTTTGGGAGTGAATGAGTTAAGTACATATGCATATGAGCTGTGCTTTAATGACTGAGAATAAAAGCCAACATCTCTTCATGTCTTACCCACGCAGCTGCCCGTCTCCCCCAGGACATGTCCAAGGGCATGGCGGCGATCCTTGCCGCGTTGGCCTTCCTGTCGCTGTGGCCGGCTGGGTCCGACAGCAGCAGGATCCTGGTGGTGCCGGTGGATGGTAGCCACTGGATCAACATGGCGGTGATCCTGAAAGAGCTGCACTCCAGAGGACACCAACTCACAGTGCTGCACTCCCCCAACAGTTGGTACATCCCGACAAACGGCTCCTTTTACACTTCAGTCACCGCCACCATGTTGGAGGACGGCAACAACAAGGACTATTACAATCAAGTCCTGTTGGATGTGATCAAAGTCCGCCAGTCCGCCGGCTTCTTGAGGACCTTCTACCAGCAGGGCTTGATCACCGACATGCTAGCGAGGGGTCATAAAATTCTTGCGGAAGCAGCCACCGCGATGATCGATGACCCGGTTTTCATGAAGAAGCTACGGGAGGCCAAGTTTGATCTGATGCTAACAGACCCGGGCCTGACGGTGGGGGTGCTTCTGGGGAATTACCTCAAGTTGCCGATGGTTTTCAACGTGCGGTGGATGAATAACGGCGAGAGCCATTTTGCCATGGCTCCCTCACCGCTCTCCTACGTCCCCGTGTCCGGAAGTGAGCTCCACGATCAGATGGATTTTCAGGGAAGGCTTAAGAACATGTTACATTACATCTACAGTCTCATTGAATTCTACTTTTACATCAACGCAGCGTACGCAGATCTCTTCCAGCGCCACTTTCCTCCCAAAACAGACTTGCTCACCTTGGAGCGAGCAGCGGATATCTGGCTGGTGAGGTCCGATTTTGTCTTCGAGTTGCCCCGCCCGACCATGCCGAACGTGGTCTACATTGGCGGCTTCCAGTGCGCAAAGGCCCTGCCCTTGCCTGCAGATCTGGATGCCTTCGTGCGGAGCTCAGGGGTGCACGGGGTGGTGGTGATGTCGTTGGGAACGCTGGTGTCAGCCCTGCCCCGCGATGTCACCGAGGCCATCGCGGCCGCGTTCGCTCTGATCCCCCAGAAGGTGGTCTGGAGGATCAAGGGAGAAAAGCCTTCGTCCTTGGGCAACAACACCCTGGTGGTGGACTGGCTGCCTCAGAAAGACCTCTTGGGACACCCCAAAACTCGTGCGTTTGTTGCCCACGGAGGGACCAACGGCATGTATGAGGCCATCTACCACGGTGTTCCAGTTCTGGGTCTGCCGCTGCTGTTTGACCAGTTTGACAACCTACTGCGGCTGAAGGTACGAGGGGCGGCCCGGGTGTTGGAGGCCAATTCGCTCACCAAGGAAGGCTTCCTCGAGGCTCTCAGGGATGTTCTGGACAATCCAACCTATCGCGATAACATGCGGCGACTCTCTCGTCTCCACCACGACCGCCCCATGGCTCCCTTGGAGACTGCCATCTTTTGGATCGAGTACGTCACCAGGCACAGGGGAGCGTCCCATCTGCGTCCGGTCGCTTACAACCTCCCTTGGTACTCCTACTTCTGCTTGGACGTGGTCCTTTTCATCACCGCTGTTGTGGTGGCCTTTGTGTGGGCTTCCACAGCCATTTGTAAGGCCATCTGCTGTCGGAGGTTCGGGACAAAGATGAAACGGGAATAAAACATTCGTTGACCGACTGACGAACTTGAGCGTGTATTTTCAACAGGGCACTTTTGTTTGTTTCTATCTGTTGTCAAGAAGCACTCATCTGATTTCATTTGGAATGACTCGTGATTCCTGCAGCCTGGGAATCAAACCGCAGAGCAATGTTGGAGTACAAAAGGCGAGCGGGTCGAGCTCGCCCGCCTGTGTGAGGTGGGAGTGTCTCGGGTCAGTTTTTTGTTAGTCATGTTGGATTGTTTTTTTTTTTGTTTGTTTTAATCAATAAATCGGTCTAGGGGCATTTTCAAGGGAGCAAAATGAGGGATTGGATATGAATAAGCTTTCCCTTTTTAAAAAATACTTCCTGAAGCCAATTGTCTCCACACAGCCATTCTTCCTAAAGACAATGCCAATTGTGTTTCCCCTCTCGAGCCGTGCCGCAGCAAGTGGCATAACCCTGACCGCGCCAAACCCCTGCGAAGTCATTTGTGAGATATCGTGATTTGTGCAATATTATGAATACTGTACCTGAATGGCTCCTGTGGTGTGTTTTGGAGTGGTGTGTCCATATCAAAGTCATGTCTTTTAGAGTTTCGACTAATTACAGACACTGTCTGATGAAGCCATTTTTTTTAACAATCAATAAAAAATGTTAAAAAACTAAAAATAATAGAATTTGAATCGATAATGTATCACACAAGATTGTGTTAACTCCTACATTGAACAGCAGATTGGCAGCTCGCAGCGTGGCCGCCGTGTCTGTATGTTTTTGTTCAAGCCCAAAAGGCGTTCTCCCGTCTCAGGATGTTGCCCTTAAAACCCAAGAAGTTGACTTCCTGTGGAGGAAACGATCAAAGAATGGACAAAAGTCGCTCCAGATGCCCAGTTGCCAGCACTTGTTCAGCGCGGGTCACTCGACAACAAGGTCTAGGCTGAAGTCGCAGCGTACACTTTTGAAAGGCACTTGATGGTGATGTTCTTGCGCCCTGTGCGGCAGGGTTTATTTGTCCCCTGATGGATTATGGATGCTTGGAAAATTGGTTAACGGGCAACCCAAAACCTGAGCTTGACCTTTCCCATGGGAACACGCCATCACGGAGCGCTTGCTCTTGAATGGCTCGCAGCGCATCACGTCGAGGCGTCCGGCGTTCGACATGTCCAACGACAGCTGCGGCCTCCCCTTGGACACGGACGCACTGGGCCTGACTTGCATCTACGGCCTGGTCTTCACTGTGGGCCTGCCCTGCAATCTGCTGTCCCTCTGGGGGTTGTACCATCTGGGCCGCTCCGGTAGCGGTGGCTGCCAGCTGGTCTACATCCTCAACCTGCTCCTGTCCGACCTCCTGCAGCTGCTTACCCTGCCCCTGTGGATCCTGTACCTGCAGGACGCCCACCGCTGGCGCTACGGTCAGCTCGCCTGCGAGCTGGTGGGCTACGTGTTCTACGTCAACGTCGACGCCAGTGTCATGTTCTTGTGTCTGATCGCGCTGGACCGCTGCCTGGCCATCGTGTTTCCACTGAGCAGCCGCAGGGTGAGGACGGTCCGGGTGGCCGCCGTGTCGGGCCTGGCGGTGTGGACGCTTACGTTTCTCTTCTGCCTGTTCGGACTCTTGCCATCCGTTTTTGACTCGGAGCGACTACTGTGTCTAGAGCGCTACCCTGTCAGCCCCCGATATGCCCACTTCAAGATCACCACTGTGGCTCTGGGCTTCCTGTTGCCGTGCGCTATACTGGGGTAAGCTAAACCGCAAACGGCTACGTCCCAGCGTCATGTGTCATTCATTTTTTTTCCATACTGCGCTTGCAGCTACACCTCAGCCCACATCTGGGTCACACTGCGACACTCCCCCTCCCTGTCAGCCCACGAGCGTCACAAGATCGTGGGCATCCTGGTGGTCATCACGGTCAACTTCATCGCCGTGTTTGGACCGTACCACCTGGTGGGCGGCTACAGATTTGTGTCTTTACTGCAGGCCGACGAGCCCTGCACGCTGGAGCGCTCCATCTTCTTGCTCTACCGCCTATGCTACGGGCTGACCAGCCTCAACACAATGCTCGATCCCCTCTTCTACATTTTCCTGTGCCCTGATGCACGGCTGGAGCTGCAAAGGTCGCTGCCCTGCTCCGGGCGAGGCCAAAACGTTGGCAAAGTGACAGCCGGGAGCAGCAGAGCTCATCCAGATGCACACGAGCAAAGTGGACAAAATCATGTTTCCGCTGCCTAAAGGCTTTGAGTCCGGAGAAGAAAGATTCCAAAAACACCTCTGAAAATTCTGACTGACATCTTGCATTCTATTCAAAAGAAAAAACAAAAACGGAACTTTATTCTACAGTGAGGGGAAAGTAGTAGTACTGCATGAAGAAAGTACTTTGTGCTGTACTACTACCCCCCCCCCTCCCGAAGAGATTTGATGATGTCACATTTATTTCAGGGTTTTTAATGGGCCAAAACTAAAGTCGGGATGAGGGATTGGTTGATTTAATATGTTGGTTTTTATTGATGCCCCACCGACCCCAAAATGTAGGTATACACTTTTTTTTAAATGATACGACAAGTTATTTCAAATTATTTTGAAAGCCTAATAGCTAAGATCAGCAGATCCTCAGGTGTCATGTCAACGAAATACAATTTGTGGAAAAGTAACAACCATCACCAACGCATAACCATCGACTTTGTTGCAAATGAACTGTTAATCCTTTCATGAGTATTGTCTGAAAAACTCAATTCAAGGCATTTTGGAGGAATAAATGGCAAGATTATAGCAACCGAGTGTCATCGGTGCAGTGAACAAGTAGAATACTGTACATCCCGCAAAAAAAATCAAATGAGAGAAAATAAAGCATCCTGGAGTGAATTTTAAGCATTGTTGCACAAGTACATGACACAACTCTACTCCGCCTTTGTGACGAGAAGACTTTTTTTTTTTTCCACTGGAGGAGGCGTGTTTTTGATTGCAAGCCCCTTCTTGATGCCACCGCCATTAAGGTAGAAGTCTCAACGGAGAACGGGATGCTGAAGCTCTGCGTGTTCTGGGTTGCTCTCTTTAGAGCCCGTAAGTTATGTCATTGACAACCATTTCTGCAGAAAATGAAGCAAAGACACGGAACTGTCCTTCTTGTGTGCATTTCAGATGGCAGTGTGCTTTTTGCCAGCCTGGGCGACCAAGTCACCCTGCCCTGCTACTTTGCCCCTGACGCCAAATATCTGTGCTGGTACAAGCAGGTCGCAGGCGACAAACCCCAAATCGTGTTCTGCTTCTACGTCTATACACTCGACTCCCACAGTCACCAGATGACGACGGAATTCAGCAAGCGGATGACAATTCACGCCGGACAAAAGTCCTTCCATCTGAACATTTCCAACGTGCAGCTCTCGGACACGGCCATGTACTACTGCGGGCAGAGCCATCTCAACGTCATGAGCTTTGACAACGGAATCTTTTTGCTTGTGAAAGGTATGCCACCTCTTTGAGCCTTTAACCCAGTGAAATATTCTGAAACAAGACGGTTGTACAGACATTTTTGGAGGTGTGGGGGCATATGCTCAAGCTGTGTTATTTTTGTTATTTTGACTTCAAAATGGTGCCGCGTGAGTGGCGCCTTTCCAGCAGCTCCTATATTTTGTTGTTCTACTTCTTTATGATTTATGATTTTTATGATCGCCGATCGTTGTTATTGATTCAACAACACGTCGGAGATTCGGCCGCGTTTTGGCAAGACGGTGGTGAAAAGACGCTACCTCCGTTCTTGGCTAACCTGCCGGCTAATCTCTTCCGCGTTCGCTCGCCCCCTTCACAGAAGCGCCGCCGCCGTCGCCGCGGCAAACGTAGCGGTCAGCTCGTGAAGCTAAAACGGGATCTGAGACACACTTCGATCACTCCGGCGTGGTGTGCCCTCGACCCCGTCGCCTCGTGCTTGCTAACAGTCGTTGGCTCTCCCATCGCGCCACGGCATTTCTACCCTCCACGCCTTTCTCGGGGAGGAATCCAGCGAAAGCTTTTGAGGGAATTCCCCCGGGCTCGGCGATCGGAAGAGGCAATCCCTCCCGTTGCTACTCCCACAAGGATCGCGTTGTTAAACGCCTGGTCGCTGACGAACAAGACCCATATTCTGAGGGACTATTTCCTTTCCAATGACTTGGATTTCCTGTGTCTGACGGAGACTTGGGCAGGTACTGGTGAGTACAACGCTTTGCTTGAATTGTTGCCACCTGACTGTGGTTTCCTCGAGGACATCAGGCCGTGGTGGAGGAACGGTGAGCATCTTTAAGAACAATTTCAAATGTAAACGGTGCACATTCACCACATCGGCCACCAGCTTTGAAGCAACCTTCGTTGAAGTCGGTCGTGTTTTCCCGGTGCTCTGTGCTGTCATTTACCGTCCTCCTAAATACAACAAAGACTTTTTAAGCGACTTTTCAACCTTTCTTGCGGAAATCAGGCTGAGATATGATCATATCCTCCTAATGGGGGATTTTAATATCCATGTGTGCTGTCCGGAAAAAACGCTAGCAAAGGACTTCTTAAGACTTATCGACTCTTTTAATTTCGTGCAGTATGTGAGCAGCCCGACACATGAACAAGGTCATATTTTAGACCTTGTCCTTGCTTATGGTCTACCGGTGTCAAATCTGGAAGTCCTTGAAAATGGGATTTCTGATCACATGGCAGTTTTATTTGACGTAGTCTTATCGCATGCTGCTGTGAAATCTGCCGCTCCTAGTTTTAAACGCCGAATTTTTAACCCTCGCACTGCTAGTTGTTTCTCTGATGCCTTTAATAACCTTTGCGTACCCTCGTCGAACACAGAGGAACTCACCTCTTGGTTCAACTCATCATGCCGTGCCATCCTGGATTTGGTGGCTCCTTCAAAAACTGTGCTCCCAAAACCTAAACCCTTGCCATGGTTTAACGACATTACCCGTGCAGCTAGGCAGGGGTGTCGCAAAGCCGAACGCAAGTGGAAAAATGACAAATTGCATGTCTCTTATCAAATTTGGAAAGACTGCTGGCGTAACTACCAGCTCACAATAAAAGAGGCCAAAAGAGAATATCTGTCGGACCTTATTCAAGCTAACCGTCACAACCCACGCGCACTATTTAAAACGATAGATTCTGTACTCAAACCCCCTCTGCCTACTTGCTCGGATTCTTCACCCGAGATGTGCAACAGATTCCTTCAGTTTTTCATTGATAAGGTCTCTACAGCTAGGACTCCGGTCTCAAATACTGCATATGACCCCTCTGTCCATGTTCCATGTTCAGCTGTGCAAAATTCTTTTGAAACTGTGTCCTTGGCGCTTTTGGAGGATGTAGTTCGCCAGACAAAGCCATCTGGCTCCCCTTGCGACTCTCTTCCCCCGCACTTCTTTCAGGAGGTTCTCCCGAGTGTTGGCGCATCAGTCTTGGATATCATCAACAGCAGCCTCTCTTCTGGTGTAGTTCCCCAACAGTTTAAACATGCTGTGGTCCAACCCTTGATCAAGAAACCTGGTCTTGATCCAGATGTGCTGTCAAGCTTCAGGCCCATTTCCAAACTGCCTTTCATTTCCAAAATTCTGGAAAAAGTGGTGCACATGCAGTTGAAATTTTTCTTGGATGAACATAACATCTTGGAGGTCTTCCAGTCAGGTTTCAAGACGATGCATAGCACGGAGTCAGCCCTGTTACGCGTTTCTAATGACATCCTCCTGGCAAATGACTCTGGAGACCACGTGCGTCTAGTTTTATTGGACTTAACTGCAGCATTTGATACCGTGGATCACAGTATTCTGCTGACTCGTTTGCAGCACTTGGTGGGCATTGGCGGCAGTGCTCTTGAGTGGTTTAGGTCCTATTTAGCTGACAGAACCTTCTGTGTCAGCCTTGGCTGCTCTGAGTCACGCACTGCTCCCCTGTCATGTGGTGTTCCACAGGGCTCAATTCTGGGGCCTCTGCTGTTCTCGCTGTATCTGCTCCCATTGGGTTCCATCTTAAGGAAACATGGTATTCCCTTCCACTGCTATGCAGATGACTGCCAGATCTATGTCCCACTGAGCAAGAAAGACGCCTTCTCATTAAGGCCACTCCTATCCTGTCTGGAAGAAATCAAAACCTGGATGGCACAAAATTTCTTGAGATTCAATGAAAAGAAGACAGAGGTGATATTGTTTGGTCCCAGTGGCCCTTGTACATTCCATCCTGTAGACTTGGGCCCCCTGTCTCCTTATCTTAAGTCAACAGTCTCAAACTTGGGCCTTAAACTGGACAGTGATTTCAAACTCGATCGGCAAATTGGTGCCGTTGTTAAATCCAGCTTCTTTCACCTTAGACAGCTGGCCAAAATAAAACCTTTGCTCTCACATGAACACTTTGAGACAGTAATTCATGCCTTTGTCACATCCCGGCTCGATTACTGCAATGCCCTTTACTTTGGAGTCAGCCAGTCCTCCATTAAGCGCCTTCAGCTGGTCCAGAATGCCGCTGCTCGCCTCTTGACTGGTACTCGTAAGAGGGAGCACATAACTCCTACTCTGGCATCCCTTCACTGGCTCCCCATTCATTTTAGAGTTCTTTTCAAGATCCTCTTATTTGTTTTCAAATCTCTGAATAATCTCGCGCCACCTTACCTCTCTGAGCTCATCCGCCCCTACACACCTGCCCGGCGCCTCAGGTCTGTGGACCAGACCTTATTAGAAGTACCAAGAACTAAACTGAGGCTCAGAGGGGATGGAGCCTTTTCTGTTGCTGGTCCCTCTCTCTGGAATGACCTCCCACTGAACATTCGGCAAGCCTCCTCGCTGCCCATCTTCAAAACCCTCCTCAAAACTCACTTGTATTCTTTGGCATTCGACTCAGCATGACTTAGATTTGTTCTTGGTTTTACTGTTTGGTGCTTTCTACCGCCTTTATTACCGATTTGTCTTACTGTTTATTGTGCATGTTAAATTGCTCCATGTACAGCACTTTGTATGCAGCGATGGCTGTTTGAAAGTGCTCTATAAATACTGTTGTTGTTGTTGTTCTTCCTTTCATAACTTTGCTGCTGTGCATTGGGAATTTCTCCATTGCGAGACTAATAAAGGTTTTCTTTCTTATAAAAGAAAAAAAAAGCGTGAGAAAGGCACCCGTCGCCAAGGACACTTTTCTCATCTAGGACAAAAAGGGTGGTGCTTGAACAATAGTACCGGTCTGTCTGCGCTCAGAACTGTTTGGAATAATGAAAAAAATAATCACCCAGAAAGATCAAACATTTATGTGTTATGTGTGCTCATTTTGTAATGCAACTAAATTGTGTTCAGGACACGTACAAGTTCAGTGCTTTTTTTTTTTCGTTTCCCAGTATTTTTGTTTTGAGAGAATTTCTCTTAAAACTTTTTTTTGTAGCAAGGAGAGGAAAATTCAAGTCACTGCATTCTGATGTTTTTTTTAAAAAAAAAATTTAAAACCCCACGCCTGAGGAAGAACAACCTATCAAAATGAAACTGAGTGATCAATGAATCATTTGCCAAGCGCTCATAAGAACTAAAATATGGTTCCTCACTCTGACATTATTTTCGTTCTGTTTTAGAATCTACTCGCCTGTCCGTCCTCCAGCATCCAACGTCCATCACAGAGTCCCCGGGGGGGTCTGCCACACTGAACTGCACCATGCACCCTGGAAGCAGCGACGGGGTGCACACCGTCTACTGGTTTCGAAAGGCCTCGGGCGACTCCCACTTGTTGTACGTCCACTCGGAGATCAGCAGCGGGTGCGCAACGGCGTCGGAGAAGGGTTGCGTTTACATGCTGTCCAAGCGGGACATCACCATGTCTGACGCCGGGACGTACTACTGCGCCGTGGCCTCCTGTGGCGAGATCGTGTTCGGAAAGGGGACGTGTTTGGAGATCGGAGGTGGGATGCTACGGTAGAAAAAGTGTTTCTGGAATGAGAAAAAAAATAATTAAGCCACTACTCTCATGTTGTGTGTATTCTCACAGGTGATAAGACATTGACGGAAAGAGTGTTGACGTACTGTGTGCAAGCATCTCTGCTTGTGTCCGTCGTTGTCAATGTCTTTCTGATGTATCTCCTTATCAAAAAGAGCAGGAGAGACAACCTAGTCCCAGGTGATACACAGGACTTGATGTTTTGTTTTTTTTAATACTTGGACAAGGAGAAGGAAATTGTCATTTGATTCTCTTAACAGGGAAAATACCACAGCCAAACGATCCAGAAGACAATAGGGACGACGAGGTTGGTCCGCTAAATCCTTTGGATGAAGACGCGCACCTTCCCGCGCACTTTTCACATTCCAAATTGTATTTGCCACAGAGTGAGGACGCCGCATCTTTGCCATACGTGGCTCTGGACTTCAAAAAGAGGCAGTCCAACAGCAGGAGACACAGGGGCCCAGAGGACAGCGTTTACTCCGGATTGCGACTCAAACAGGTGGATTGATCAACATCTGCAACGTCAATCCCGCTTGATGCCCAGCAGTTTTTTAACATGTGAGACCTATAATTAAAAAAAAGAAATAGGACAAATGTTTGAATTTTTTTTGGCCGTTATTCACACAAACATGAAAGCAACAAAAATGCTACAAAATAAAGTAACTTGAGGACATCTGGGTGTCTGTGGAAAATTCAGAAAGGTGTTTTATGGTGAAGCTTTTCGTTTTCAAATTAAGAGTGGTTAATGTTTCATACTGAACCCATGTGGTTCTCAGTCTTGGCCAACCCCAACAGGATGTTGGTGTGGTTTTGTTTGTGATGCTTGCTCCATTTTGCAACATTGTTTGCAGGGGTCATCAAAATAACACACATGGCCCAATTTGGGGGTATGAGACTTCTGCAGCGTGCAGGAAGCACATTCATTTCAAAGCTTGCTCAATTTAAGCGATGGAAAGTTATAAACACTGAAGCCAAACATGGCAGTCGAGTGGTCAGCTCACAGCGGCGCCTGACACACATTAAAACCATTTCATGTAACAAGTGGTATTTTGGGATGCATCAACACAATGCTGCCCTACATAGCCTCACATAATGCACATGCCAGAAACAGTCACTGTGTACACATCACAAAAAGTTATAAAGATAATGGGGGTTTTTTTTTTTTTTAAAAGGATGAGCTTAAAATGTACTTGACCGTTCCATGCGCTGTAAACAAACGTTGCACTGTCCTGAGTTGTTGAATACATCTACATTTAAATGCCATGAAATCAAAGCTGAAGTTCGGGGACTTTTGTCTCATATTTGTCTTTTGATCTGAAACCCAAACGTCCTCAGTATACAAGAGATAGAAACGAGTTGACCTTGAGTTCCAATACTTTCGGAGGGACCGTAAATTCACCTGTTTCGGTTTAGGACATTTTTCTAATTTAGCCCGATTAGCTCAATTTTTGAGTCCGTTTTGAGTCTCCATATTGTGGCCCTCCCTATATTTCATTTAAGCTAAAAAGACCAAGTGACACTATTTTGGGCATTCATGGCCATCATGGCAACGTTGACAACCGTTTCCGCGGCAAGCCTCGAAAGTGACTACGTCACTTCAGTCCATTCGGCAAATGAGAGGGTGTATTCTGCTGCCTTGTGGACATATGGCATCATTGCATCAGTCCAACAAACACGTCTGGGTTCACAAAAGTAGGTATTCGGGGATTTCCAGCGTTGACCATCATGTCACGTGAACAAATACATGAAAATAATTGCTCACAAGAAAGCAACGTCGAAAAGGAAGCTGTTTATGGCACTATATTCAAATATATTAGAACAAACTACACTATGTAAATGGGGGTGCCCAAGTCCAATCAATCCTCAAGAGCCCTGATCCAGAATGTTTTCGATGTCTCCCTCCCTCCTTCAACATCAACACACTTGATTCAAACACGCAGCTTATCAACAAGCTTTGCAGAATCTTGACAACGATCCTGATGATTTGGAATCAAGTGTGTTGGAGGAGAGACATACAAAATAAGATAGATCGGGGCTCTCGAGGATTGGACTTGGCATCCCTGATTGACATTGTGTAGTTTGCTCAAATAGATTGAAATACTTAACTAATTCACTCCCAAAGACGTTTTTAAACGTCTTTTCAGACTGGGTCCAGAATTGGCTGGTATTGAATGAGTTAAAATACTAAACGGCACTGTCCATGCAGTGAGTTTACTTCTTTGTCAGACAATGACAAAAGACAAGTACAGTATTTTTGTTATAAAAAAAAAAAAAAACTTTATTCATGCAGGTCAGATTACAAAGCGTGTTTCCTACTCATGAAACATTGGCTAAATGAAAATTGTTGACTAAACCAATCTAGTTGTTTAAAAGTGAGAACAAGCAATCAATCTCATTTACAATTGTCTCCAACACAAAGGGAAAAAAAGGTGTCATGTATCTTCAAACACTGAGGTCCCCCAAATTTTTGGGACCTCCACTACAAACAGTATGAAAAAAATACAAATACTTGAAATGGTTTCAACTCACAGCAGATGTGCTCCCCCCTGGACTTACCTGATTTTGGAGCTTTTTGGCTTGTCCATGCCCTCCCCCACACCAAGAGGTCGTTGACTGGGCTGCGGTGCGGGTCGAGCTACAAAACGGAGGCGAGGCCTTTGCTCAGTTTTGTTGTTGTTTTTCGGAACAACACTGCTCAATTCGACATTTTTACGAGGACATCGTCGAGATTATCACTTTTTTTAAGGGGCACTGTTGGGTGTTTTTTCCGCTGGGTTTATTTTACAAGACGGCACAAATCATTTGCAGACAGCGTATGTTGGTACAGGAGCGCTCCGAGCAACGGTTTAAACACGTTCAGTTACACACGTTTCAGTGCTCACGTCAACAGGTTTGTTTTTGTTGAGAGCAAAGTGCTTCTCCGCATTTAATACCAAGGCGCGTCGACATTTAAACTCACAGGTTTGACTAGGACCTGCCATCTAAAAAGTTCCAAATTAGAAGCCTATTTTTTTTTTTAAAACGCTTTTGGCTGCAAAGACTACAGCTTCTACATCACAATGAAACAAGCAAGGAGGGATTTATGTAAAAACTGGACCAAAAACAAGAAAACAAAAGACGAAGACGTCGGCATATCAGTTCCTTTACATTGCAGGGGAACATTAACGCGCTCCGCCGAAGACAGGAAGTGGATAGCGTCACAAACATCCGATGGTGGCGAGAGGCGACGAAGACGAAACGACGATCCTGGAAAAGAGCAAATAAGAGTGAAGGGTGTTGGCACACAGCCCGAGACGCCATGTGCTTTTGGTGTGACTCCGTACGTTCGAACCGGAATCGCGTGGCCTCGCCGTGGCTTTAAACCGGACGGATGGAGAAGAGTAGCTCAGTCCAAGAGTTTAGTTTAGTTTAGTTTAGTTTAGTTTACACCCTCCACATGCGGCTCTCTTTGCAAGCTCTACGTTGTGCGGGGACCGAGTACAGGTTTACATTTCGGCTTTTACATTCCCGACTATTCTCACCTTAACTTCAAATGCTGGGGCCTCGCTTAATAAGCGTAGCGTGCAGGCGGCGGCGGTGGCGGAGGCGGCAGTCGCGGTGCATAGGGGTCCCTGGGCCGAGGAATTCCGAACGGTGGGACCCGGGAAATGGGAGCGATACGTGAGCGCTCGTAGGCATAGCCGTTACCGGCAGGAGGAACGGGCGCGTTTGGCGCTCTGCGGTGGGGGCTGCGATCTCGGCCGTAATACGCCGACGGAGGAGGTGGGGGAGGCGGCGGCGGGCGACCCTCGTACGGGTCGAGCGGGTTCATGAGACGGTCTCGCGTAACGCCGGGAGGGGGAGGAGGCGGCGGAGGCGGTGGCGGCGGACCGCCCGGACCCATGCCGTAAGGACGGGCTCTGTACTTTTCGTAGTAATCGACCACACCGTAACCACCCCGATCGCCCTCATAAGGACGCTCGGGGTACATAGCTCGCCTGGGAGGAGGGGGTGGCAAAGGCGGGGCGGGGTAACCGGGGCCCATAGGGCGACCTCTCATGAAGCCTGGTGGGGGGGGCTCGGGCCTGTTTCCTGGGAAAGGTGGAGGCCAAAAGCCACCACCGTCTGGGGGAGGAGGGTACTCCTCCTGCTCTTCACGGGGGCGACTTTTCGAAATCTGCACGTGGATCCGTTTACCTGGATGCAACAGGGGGAAAAAAGCTTAAACTTAGATAATGATCAGTGTGACACAGGCACGCCATGTGGAGCTCTTACCGTTAAATTCTGTATTGTCAATTCCCTGGATGGCATCCATGGCCTCATCAGAATTTGGCATGTGCACAAAAGCAAAATTTTTAATAATGGCACACTCCGTGACTTTGCCGTACTCTTCGAACAATGCACGGAGGTCTTCATCCATTCCCCTTTCCACGTTGGCCACATGCAACTTAACCGCGCCGTAGTTCTTCCCGTGGCTGGCCTCCACGTTAATTGGCGAGCCGTGGAGCTTGTGGAGGTGCAGGGCCTTGATGGCTTTCGTAGCGGCCTTGCGATCATCCATGTGGACGAACGCGAAGTTTTTGACGATCGAACATTCCGTGACTGTGCCGTGCTCCGTGAAGAGTGCCTGGATTTCCTCCTCGGTTGCCTCTTGGGGCAGATTCCCGACAAATATCTTCACCATGTTAAACGATCTGTTTCAAAGTGTAAAACAAATGGAAAAAAGTATCGTGCTATGTGTGGGGCTTATGTATGCGTGGACAGCATGAACACTTTGAGAGGCGGTGGATCATCTTTGATGAATGGAGGCGGTAAATGGCCCCTTTGTCTCCGCAAAATGGCTACCATTCATTCAACCCTTTTTACATCAATATCCAGACTTTGTGTAATGCGAATTTTCTGTCATTCTCATTGTGTTTTTTCATCAACAGTGCAGCTTGTCATTCAAAGATAGGCTTTTTAATAGTTGCATTTTTCAGAAATATTAAGCCACTCTCACGCTAACCGAATGCGTTAGCTTCGGCTAGCGTGCTAAAAGCATAACGTCTTTGAAAGAAGCAAAGCATGTTCAAACGACCAGAACACAAACGAAAAGCTGTAAAAAACTTTTGTGGAAAAACTACATAAAAGCATTTCAAATATGAGATTTCAGAGTTGTCGCCTACCTTTTGTTACCAGCAGCAACCGGCGGCCCTCACTAATAAATAACCCCACTTCCGCTTCTTGCTGAATCTGAGTCTTTACACACTGCCCTCTATTGTTCGGAGGAAGGAAATGGGTTCATCAATGTAACGGTGTAGCAACTACAGTAACATAATTAATTACGTAATCAATATTTCAGTCTTCAGCAACCGGGTGTGGTTTACCTTGGTCCTATTATGCGTATTTTAAATTGAACCCCGTGATGTAACTCACAGAAAGGTGTAGGTACGACTTGTCGTTGGATTAATGGCTAACTGTTACTTCCTTTGACCACTTTGCGTGATCGCGAATTTTCCATCCTTTGGCCTGGTTTCAGAGGCGCATTAATATTGTCTATTCGAAACACTATGTGCGAGGGAAAAGTTAGTTTTGTGTTCCATGTAACAGAAACATCAAACACTGTTCCAATGCAATAAAAAAGACCCACTAACATTGTATATTCTAAACCACTATGTGCGAGGGAAAAGTTAAAGTTTTGTATTCCGTGTAACAGAAACGTCAAACACATTTCCAATGCAATAAAAAAAGACCCACTAGTATTGTATACAGTATTCTAAACCACTATGTGCGAGGAAAAAGTTAAAGTTTTGTGGTCCGTGTAACAGAAACGTCACTGTTCCATTGCAATGAAAAAAGACCCACTCAAACAGCTTTTTCAATTCTATATTCTGAATACAAAGATGGTTGCAGTTCACCTCAGTACTGTAATCCTTTTCTGTGGTGCTATTGTAGAACTTTTTTTTCCCAAATTGCACTTCAACGCACCACATCGTCCTTCAAATCCCTCCCCTGTCTCACGGGGTGGCGACATTAGGAGGAACTCTTATTTCCCCAAGAAAAGAAAGCGTTGTGCAACAGTTTTTTTCTACTTATTCTCGACGCAGAAAGCGCGCTAACAGGTGCGAACCTAAGGTAAGACCAACACATTTCCAGCGTTCAAATGCTTCTTAGCTCTCATCAGAAGTCAACTCTTTCCTCAGATTTCCTCACAATGAGTGTGTCCCAGACAATGGAGACAGAAGAGGACCTCCTGACATGCCTCCGCATTAAGTTCTACCACCCACAGCAGCAACGCAAAGGTCTTTATAGTCTGCTTCCACTGGGAAACAGAAGCAAACATTTGGCAGATGAGTTTGTCCGCTTGGGGCGGGATGCCCAGTCTTGCACCTTTGCCTTGGCTGACGCCCGGGTCTCTCGCAAACAATTGGCCCTGCAAGCTTACCGCACAGCCGATAGCCCAGACTTGCTGTTCAGCCTCCAGAATCTGTCTCAGACAGTCAAAGTGTCCGTGAACGGCACATGCCTGGACTTTTTGGGAAGGGCGGATCTCCCGAGCAAGGCCCTGGTCCGTTTCGCCGAGTACGAGATTTTGATTATCAGGGAGGCCGGTGAGGCCAAGCAGAGTTTCGAGGTGGAGCTGGAGGTGCTCCCTGTGCCTCCTTCCAGAGAGACGGGCACAATGCCCAGTACCTCGCCCATCATGGACACAGGCGCATCTTTGATATCCCACCAAGAAGTTCAGGTCCCTTTGGAGACAGATGAGACGCTCATGTTCAGCTGACTTAACAATTCACCATCTTTTGGGACATCTGATACGCTGTAGTTTTTTGAAAAGCATCACTGCAGTAGTTTTATACTAACCAGGGGGGAAAATGCTCTGTACTTGCAGTGCTCAAAATTTTTTAAAAATAGTTCTTGGAACCTTACACTCATGTTTTTGTCAACACTCCTTTAAAGCACTGAAGTGGCAATTTGTGACAGTAACCATTGTGACATTTTTCTGCCATTTCACCGCCCCCCTCCCCCCCAAAAAATAATCATTCACCATTATTGAATGTAAGCACATCTTTATCTACAGAGGACAAAGAGCAGTCATAATAAAAACAACATATCAAATCTTAAAATGTGAACATTGTCCATCAACCTCCAAACGGTGCAATAAAATATTGAAGTGTTTAATTTGAAAAATGCAAGTTCACTCCGGGTGATGACTTCATATTCATTTCTCCCTGAAGGCAAGGCACAAGAACTGTTGCCTATCAAAAAAAGGGGTACCCCAAAAAGTTCGTAAGTGCATATTCCATCATAAAAAAGGGCACATCACTGTGGCATAGTCTATGTGTGTTGCCTATCAAAAAAAGGGGTACCCCAAAAAGTTCTTAAGTGCATATTCCATCATAAAAAAGGGCACATCACTGTGGCATAGTCTATGTATAAACTTGAAATGTTTCGTGTTGGCATCCCTGAGTAGCGAATGTCTCGCATGACTAAAAATTCTCTCTCCAGAAGGCTTCAACTGCGAGGTCATCGGATCCCCAGGTTTCCTTCAGTGCACGTCTCTCAAAACCCCGCAGACCCTGAATTGAGTCCCAGCAGTAGACAGGCCTGCAGACAAAATGGGAAAGCTCATTTACTAACAGCCAACACCACCATGAAACTTAGAAAACCAGCTGAGCTAAGACGAAACTCAAAGTGATCGCTCTCCCTACCATGAACTCGACGTCCCCGGGCGAGTCTAACAACCTAAAAAGAGCAAAGACTGAGAACACCAAGACATAAATCCATAAAGGGTTTCATCTATTACAGATCAAATCACCGCGACAGCTGACCGAAACGGCTATGAACTGAGTGAGCATTTAATAAGTAGGTGCCGAAAGATCATGAATGAGCCTCGTCTAATCGCATGCTTATTTTATTAGGCGCCAAAGCAGGGAGTTTTGTCACGTGTGCGACCAGAATTGAGTTGAAACAAAACAAGTCATTTCTCAGCAGTGGGGCTGACCACACCTACCCGCTGTCGAGCTTCAAACCGGCCGGAGAGGACTCATAGCGAAAGCATCTCCACACCGTGATTATGATCTCTGCCTGCGACGGATGGGCAATGACTTGACAGCTAAAACTCGTCACGTTTTTTTTCATCTTTTTATTAAAAAGCCTTCCAACGAGAGGGGGAAAAAAAAGGCAAGCTAACTAGAACCATACACAACGTTGCGATATCAACGAGGGAAAACAGACAACATACGAAGAGAATTATCAAGAGAAAACTAAAATTTTGATTTGACATGCGTACAGGTCGGACAAGTAATCCACTATTTTATAAAACGACACAAGTGTAGATGTGTATAGAAACACTCCGACGCTTTTTTTGGGGGGTTTTGTAACTTCTCGGGGAAACCAAACTCAAGTCTACACAAAAGCTACTTTTTTACAAAAGATTGAACATACCATCTTAACTGATGGTTGTAATGGCGGTATTCTACGGCCTTGTGAATTGAAAAAGATCGAAAAGTAGTGTAGTAATGCGTCACACCGAGCTAAGCACTGTAACTCAAAAAGTAAGAATTTGAAGAGTAACACAGAGGAACAGAAAAGGCATTGACAACTCAGATATATACGTAAATGCAACAAGGAATCGCATGGTTTTTTTGTTTTTGTTGTTTTTTTTATAAGAACGTCGCTGTCCGCAATAGAGTATCTTCCAGTAAGTCTCCGGCGAACGCAACGCAATCCACCATAGACGTGCGGGAGCGGGGGGAGCGTATAGCACCATGCGCATCAGCAGACGGCGTTCTTGACATATTCTAAACCTGGAGAGAGAGAGCATACCACACGTCAAGGAAGGGGTTTTACTCAAGATACACGCAAGACTGCGATTTTCTTCCGTGCTTTTTTTTATTTTATCACAGCATACCTTTTTACGCTCGCTAACACTGAATGGATGTTTCGATTAGATCTGAGCGAATTTTTGACGGGTGATGTTCTGAAGCGACATTCGACTTCATACGCGTCTTTTATCGACTAGTTTGGTTTGGACTATTCGCACTCAAACCCCGTTTTTTTGCTCACACGTGAAGCCACTCACCGCAGTGTTAAACTCCCTGGGCCGGATAGCCAGTGTAGTTGGGTTGCGGCGGTGTAGGAACAGGACCGGTTGGTGTATAGTTGTTCCGGGGATACGGCGCCGCATACGGCTGAGGTTTCATCTGCGGGGTGAAGCGGGTGCGCTCGTAGGAGTACCCGTTACCGGCCGCCGCAGCAGGCGGGGGAGGAGGATGGGGGGGTCGCCTAATGGGGCTGCGGTCGCGGGGCATGTAGGGCGCTGGGGGAATAGGCCGGCGGTCGTACCCTTCGTGGGAGCCCATCCCAACACGTTCTCTTCCCATCGCTGAAGGTGGGGGTGGTGGCGGCGGTGGTGGGATGGCCCCAGGACGCCTATCGTCGTAGCCCGGGGCGCCATAAGGACGGGCGCGGAATTTCTCGTAATAATCCACCACTCCATAGCCTTCACGCTCACCGTAGCCGCGGTCGTACATTGGCCGCCTCGGAGGAGGCGGCGGTGGGGGCGGGGGCGGGTAAGAGGACATGCGCCCCCCGTAGGGAGGCTCGGGATGGAAGCGGGGAGGATGAGGAGGGGGATAGAAGCCTCCTCGACCAGGGGGTGGCGGGCCAAAGTCCTCTTCACCCGAAGCCCATGCGGGCTTACTTTTAGACAGCTGCACATGAATGTTTTGTCCTGGGGGAGGACGGGGAAATGGAGATTAACACTGGGGTGTCACATTTCAACCATGAATTGGGTTTCATCACTAAACATAAAACAAATGCACATTATGATAGTGTGTCTCCACATATTTAATTTACTAATCTTCGTGTAAAATCTTTAGCTCCAAGTGCAGGTGACCACTAGGTGCCACTGTCAAGTTTGAGTCATTCCAGAAGCCCCAACGAGCGTCACTAAACTTTATCAGGCTTCTCTGGTAGGGAAGACCTATTCTCCGAACTCATGTTTTGACTGCAAACTCTGTAATTTGCTTACCTTGAAAAGTTGTGTTATCCAGGCCTTTTATGGCATCCATGGCTTCGTCAGAGTTGGCCATGTGAACAAACGCAAAATTCTTCACGATAGCGCACTCCGTGACTGAGCCATATTCTTCGAACAGCTCTCTGAGCTCTTTCTCAAAGCCCTTCTCCACATTGGCGATGTGGATCTTGACCGGGCCCTGGTTGTTCCCCCGGCTGGGCTCCACGTTCATAGGTCTACCGTTTAGCTGATAGAGATTGAGCTCGCGGATGGCTTTCGTGGCTGCCTTGCGGTCATCCATGTGCACAAAGGCGTAGTTTTTGTATTTGGCGCATTCTGTTACAGTGCCGTACGGTGTGAACAGTGCCTCGATTTCTTCCCTCCCTGTCTCCTCGGTAAGGTTTCCAATGAACAGCTTCACCATTGTTACACCGCGGTTTGGCCCTACACGTGGAACAGACGACAAAAGTGAACATCTACCTCGAAAAAACGAAGACGACGCGGCCCAAAAGGCCACTGAATAACAATCAAAAAGACCCAAAGGGAGTTTTACGTGTGAGTACCCGCTAAACAATCCGCTTCACAAGCCAATGATAATGCTCGCCACAAAGAAGCTCAGATGTTAGCCACTTCCTGATTAGCAATATCCCAACCGTTGCTATTAGCAAGCTAACATTAGCATCGCGCTACAACGGCGTGAAATGTGGCTAAAGACTAATTAATTCCAGATGATTTATTGCTCTTACGTTAAAGGGTTTGGGATATGATACACATTTAACACAGATGATGTTTAAAACGATTAAATAAACCAACCGTACTCTCCAATTGTCTTCGACAGCCCACGTTACTACTGCGTCGAAACTGCTAGAATACGTAACTCAAAGGCGCACACCGGCGAACGAATGAAGTTCTTAAATCCGATTGGCAGGTCAACGGGTCGCTCAAAATATCTCGCACGCGATTGGTCAAACAGCCAATTTCGCTGTCGACTTGAACGTGCGTCATTTCCGATTTCAGGGTCGCCCGGTGTAGCAAGTTAGCAATGGAAGTAATGTAGTCATGAATGTGATTCTGAATCCGACCAACAGTCATTTCAAAAGCGACTTGCAAAGCCGCAATACGTAAAACATACACGCCTGCGTCAACGTTAAATGCACAATTCTCTCACAACTTATAACAAACATGGTCCTCTCACGTTTACCACTATGATCCTTTGCTGATGGATGGCTTTAAATTCTTTGTGAACATCATATTATGCCAATGTAGAGTGTAATGAAAAGGTACCGCGTCCTTTGAAATTGGGCATTACAACAGTGCGTGTGTGTGTGTGTGCGCGCGCGAGTGAGTGAGAGAGACTGGTTAGCACGCTGACCTCACAGTGCAGAGGTGCAGGGTTCGATTCCGGCTCCGGCCTCCCCGTGCCTGTGCGAGCGCGAATGTGTGCCCTCGTATGCGTGTGCCCTGAGATTGGCTGGCAACCAGTTCAGGGTGTCCCCCGCTTACTGCCCGAAGACAGCTGAGATAGGCTGCAGCAGGCCCGCGAAACTCGTAAGGATAAATGGTTCAGTTAATGTAAATGGATAGAGAGATACACACACAAAATATAGGGGAAGAAAAATCAATTATGGAGAAAGTAGGTCGGAGCTGCTGCAACAGCCAGCCGAAGTTGAAATAAGAATATCACAACGCATTATTCATATCAATCTGTTCTGGTTCGGTGTTCGAGGGGGATGTATACTGTACAGTACTTTGTATTGGTACCTCTGTTTGATGTCCAGGAGAAAGCGCCACAGGCAATTGGGCTTCAAAGAACTGTCCTGACTTTTTTCCCCACTCAGATTTGACGGCTTTTGTGCCAAAATGAAAATGAATTTACGTGTTGCAAATTTAAACTTGCTTCCTACCTTGTTAAATCACACATGATTTTGAACTGTCAAGACCAATCATTAATAGGAACCCAGGGGGGCGGGGGGGAAGGGTGAGCTTGTCAAACCTTTATACCAAATAATGAAAAGTCCTTTATTGCCATCAGTACACGAATGCAGACAAAATCTGACAAGAGAAGTGAACTGTACAACCATCATACATGCACACATACAAAGTGCAGCCAGCAGTCTTTCAACAGGACGTGAGGGTTACAGATACAGGAGGGAATACAGTACTCACACAATGAGGTATAAATGTACACAAACTTGCACACATGCAACTGAAACAAAACGGTACAAGTGCTCTCTCACACTCTTAAAAACACAACACACAGGTGAGCAGTAATGCCAAACAAGCAGCATCCGAGTCATCTCGCTGCAACCGCACTCACGTTCGTCTGCCCACTTAATTAAAACCTTTGGCCATACGGATGCTAGCCTGTTATGCCCAAACGCTGCTCGGCAGACTGTGGAAGTTGCGAGCCAGGGAACCAACAACTGCCTTTCTCTTGCTCGACTCGGACATTCAGTGTGTACGTTAGCAGCGATTCTATTGGATGAAACCAATGGCTTTGTAAGTCCCGTTTCCAACACCCTCCCCTTCATGCACAGGACAGGCACCCCCCTACTAATGGTTAGCCTAAGTGTCATGCAAGTTAGAAAAATAGACTGCAAACCCACAAGACCGAGAAATCAAAAGTTCATCTCCAGAGTAGGGGTTGATTTCACTTCCATTTTTTATTTTGTATTTTCTAAGATGTGGAAATAGCAAGAAAAAAAAATAAGCGGGAACCAAGACAACAGTAACATGAGCAGAGAGCCACTGAGGGGCCCCCCAGCTCTGAGTCCACTCGCCCAAACCCAAAACGGACACCATGTGTTGCGGCCCCCTACGCTTGTGCCAGGCGGGCAATCGCCTGTTCTCACACCTGGTTTTTGTGTGTGTTGGCATATGTGGCTCTCATCTCATTTGAAGCTGTCCCAGTCCCACAGTTCTTCGTCCCCACCAGGCCTTGCGCAACGGCAGCATACACCCGCAAGAAGGCGGTCGCCCCTACATGTGCACCCGGAGCCGCGCGCCGCCCGTGGTTTGTCGAGATCGCGGCTGGAAGCTAGCGCTATTTCTCTTTCATGTCTACGGTTGAAGTCTGCAGTTTGTCACATTTAGAAAGGCATCCCGGCCACCACTTTGGGATGTCAAAATGGGTTGTCTGACGCATCACCTCAACCCCCGTCGCTGTTTCAATTAGGATGCCTTGGGATGGGATAAGGCCCCGGGCTGTGTTACGTATTCAGCCCTGCATTTTCTACGTTTCTGTGTTGTCCATTCTATTTGGAATGAGGAAAGTGCCTTGAAATCAGGTCGTTTGGCACCTTACTTGTGCGCCCTCAACCCCAAGCCACTCCCTCTAGTACTATATCTTCCTCACTCTAACACTCCCTCAGTCAGTCAATCAGTCAGTTCTCTCCTAGCGACCAAAAAAAAAAAAAAAAAAAAAACACACTTCCCAACTTTCCTCCCAAGATGAAAACAAAAAACGTATTATTTTTTTCAAATTCAAGGCACAACATCAATCAATATTCCAGCCTCTGAGTTTGAGCACTGCGACGCATCTGCTTTGTGTATCACTCGCCAGTTTACACCCTCTCGCGCCCGCACTGCAACGCTGTTGAAAGACGCGCGCGTCTGAGACTGCCGAGTCCAAACCAGTGATCAACAATGAAAGAAAACAACATAAGAGAGACGAGATAATCTAGTCCTTTTTGTTGTGTCTCAGCATTTTCCTTCAAACTCAAGTCATACCCACCAGTTCTTTTTTTGGCAAGCTATTTTTTTTTTTAAATAAGCACTAGGTATTGATAGATAAGATATAGCATGCACCGTGGGGTTTTCATGTAGATGCGTCGTTTTTTTTCCACTGTCATAGTATGGATTCAGGAATTGTGTCAGGTACTTTTCACTCATCTGTTTAAGGTTTACGTTAATGCAAGCAGGGACAGTTTGCCATGGAGTCTTGCTCGAGACTTGGGTTCGCGAGGAGTGAGGCGGACTCATTACGAGACGCCGTTGACCAACGTTACAGCCTCGCTGGCTGGTGTCGTGCCTTTGCTGGGTGAACGCTGAGAAGGTGTTTGCTCATCCGTTTTGCTGCTGGTCCCATTTTCCTGTGTGTAGAAAAGAAGAAGGAGAAAAAAAGTACCAAACTGAGCACGGTTCAATAATAAGTTTCATACGCATAATTTGTAAAACATTTTCTGCCAGTACCTTGGGTTCAGGACCGGTGTGGTTTTCCTTCAAGGGAAGGTTCTGTCTGCTCTGGGACTCCGGACGGGATATGTAGTCGGCGACGGTCACTAAATCATTGAAGTAGTTTAGAACAACTGTCTACTGTGCATGCGCTGACAGGAACTGATAAAACTGGGGATGGCTGAGTACTGATCCCCCGCAATCGGTATCAGGCCGATACCGGCCTTATTTCAAAGTGTTGGGTACTCGTGACGGCGGCCGATACCAAGGTGACCGTTTCACTATCAGGAACTAAATGGCACGCATGGCTGACAGAACGTTTTTCAAAGTGAACTGTGCCCATGTCAAATTTCTCACATGCCCATTAAAATGCCATTTCTGTAAATATATGTATGCTGCTAAGATTCTTATTAGGATTAACATTCTTAATTAAATGTATCGGGCCCTGCAATGCATTCTGGGAACTTCTGGGTTTGGGTAGAAACGACGCAGCCGTGCCAACTGCAAAGTGAAAGCTCATACGGGCAAAGTGTTGCAGTGTTCCATGTTCATTTTGCTGTTGACAAAACAGTAAATGTCATAAAGATTTATTGAGAAATGAGTGATGAAAGTTTTGATCCATTTTAAATTGCCTTTGATGGGAACGTTGCTGAGCTCGGCTGCTACTGCGCGTGATATCACGGGAGTTAAAGCGCGAGTACTTTTGTAACTCTCTAATAGCGAGCTTGTCAATGACGTGATAGAACGTGGGTCCATTAGCATCTAGCTTTGTTGCATTCCGATCACCGTAAAAGCTAGCCTTCGATCGCCACAAAGAGTCGGACACATTCGGGTTTGTTTGGTGTAGTAATCTCAGCAATGAGTCTTGCATTTTTTTTATGTGTTCACCTTATTTACAGCTGAGCACCAGGTGAATTATGTCAGATTTCCTTTCTTCTCCTACTTCTTCCTTTCATAACTTTGCTGCTGTGAATCGGGAATTTCTCCATTGCGAGACTAATAAAGGTTTTCTTATCTTATCTTCTTATCTTAGTCACAGTACTCCATTGTGTCAGTGCCCCCCAGTGTTCAGACCGAGAAACCACAGTTGAATTAACCAGTGTCTTCAAAACGAAATGACACGTGTGTTGCTAAAACCGTGGTTAAATGGTAGGCATTACTCAATGTTATTTGAAGCACCGTTGTATTCAATTTACCGTATTTTCACGACTATAAGGCGCCATTAAAAGTCTAAAATTTTATCCAAAATGGACAGGACGCCTTATGATGCGGAGCGTCTTGTCTATGCGCTGAGTTCCAAAACCTGACTGACAGCCGACACGCTGTTTATATAGAGAAAAGGCGGAAGTGACTGTGGACAGGCATGCGGCAAAGAAGTCAGCCAATCAGTGAAGGGTGGGCGTGTATACATACATATATGGAGAGAAAGAGAGAGAAAAGGCAGACGTGAGTGACAGGCATGCGGGGAAGCAGTCCGCCAATGAGTGAAGGGTGGGCGTGTAAGTGGACGCTAAAGGGACGCTACAAGCAGGTACCAACACCTGTATAGAGTGTGGCTATGTGCATTGTTGCAAAACAACTTCGGTTTTGATTTCTAAGAACCCCCGAAAATAAATTCTACAAAGAGACACGCCTACGAAGCTCAGTTCAAACTTCAAGCCATCGGTTATGCTTTTGGCATGCGTGCCCATCTCACAGCAGCGGTGAAAAACCAAGTCAAGCAAATGAACTCTGAGCTTGCCGTTATTCCCGGAGGCTTGACTAAAGAACTCCAACCGCTGGACATCGGCATCAACCGGGCGTTCAAAGTAAAGTTGCGAGCGGCATGGCAACAATGAATGAACACAACTTTACAAAGAGTGAGAGGCAGCGCCGGGCGAGTTACGCCACAATTTGCGAATGGATTGTGGCTGCTTGGATGAACGTGTCTGCTTGCACTGTTGTTCGAGTTTTCCATCATTTCTGTGGAGCCACATGGCAATGAGAGTGACTGACAACGAGAGGGAACACGGCGTTTTTGATGGATTACCGGTACTTGCACAATTGTTCAATTCTGATACAGAGGATGAGGACTTTGATGGATTTCTGGGTGATGATTGATCGAAAAACGTGAGTACATTGTACGATGGCTAAATAAAATACAACGGAACTCCGTTTTGCTTCGTTGCTTTTTTAAAAACGTGTTTTTAGCTTGTATCTGTATGTCTTGGCATGCTACCGTATGCTACAAGCTAACGTGTTTTTAGCGTGCGCGCATGCATGCCGTATGTTTAAGCTGGCGTATGTTTTACCACTTTAAAATTGCGCCCAATAATACAGTGCGTTTTGTCTATGTGTAAAATACAGAAATAGCACCCATTAATGAGACTGCGCCCAACCATACGGTGCGTCGAATGGTCGTGAAAATACGGTAAGTCTTGGCACTTCACTGTATTCCTTGAAAACAAGTTGCACTACCACATATTCTGACTGGGACTTTTTTTTGGCCACTGGGTCATTTGTGTTTCTCTTTATGTACGTAATGAACAAATGGATAAAAGAAAATCGCCATTAATTTCATGCAATTTTAACAGAAATGCTTTATTGGGATGTGTAGGTCCTTATTTGAAATGATCATTGGTTTGAATAGAAATTTCATGAATCAAAATTACTGGTCGGGGGGGCATGGGGGAGCAGTGTCAAACATCCCTCGATAAAACATGTCAGCTTACCGCTATCAGTCGGCTGCCGATCGCAGCTGGACGAGTCTCCCTCGGGGCGACTGCCACGGTTGCGGCGGCGGCGGCTTCGGTTGCGGCGCTGGGGTCGGGCCTCTTCATCTAAACGCCCGACGAGAGCATACAAGTCGAGGGTTTTTGGACCTTCAGTCTCTGCGGGGTCGAGAGAACGCCGGCAAATTTCTCACCCAGCCCGTTCTCACTGGGCCCGGCCTGGCTATCAGACTCAGCCGCGGCGTCCATCACGCTGGGCTCCTGGTCGTTACGGCGGCGGCGGGAGCGTCTCCGGCGCTCCCCTCCCGTGCCTTCGCTGAGGTCCGCGTCTGCCAGCTCTCCCTCACCATCCAGCAGGGCGTACGGGTTACTGTCAGGGTCCCTCAGCACTGGAGATGCCAAAGCGCAGCCGTTTAAATGACACGTGATCCACGTTTAAAGACTTTGCAGCCAACCGTTGCTCTTGCACAATTAATCACAGACTACCTGAGCTGATCGAGTTGGCGGGTTTGGACCCCGGCCCGCCGCGGCCTCGTCCGGAGTTGGAGCCCCGCCCCCGACCTCCCCGTCTGGAACTTCGCTCCTCTCCGCCGATACCGCGGGGCCGCTGGTCACGCTCGTTTACTTCCTCCGATTCCGAAGCATTAGACAGCTCAGAGTTTGTGCCTGCAGAGGAAAAGAAAATGTTCACTCTTCTCATGAAGTGATGAAATGAAAGAAAGTCGACAGGAGTCATGCTTTGTATCCGTACCATATCCAGAGTACATGCTGTTGGAGGCCCTTCGTCCCCTGCCGCGTCCGCCGTAGGTGCGAGAAGCGTGGAGCGAGTTGCTGCTCTCGTCGGTCAGGTAGCCTTTCTCTCGGTCGGGTCCAGCGGGCCCACTTCGATTCTGAGGCGCGCGGTAGCCCACCCCAATCTGGCGGAGCTGTTCGTCAATTTGGAGACGCTCGAGGCGCAGCTGCTCCACTTCCTTGAAGCATGTGGGGTGGGGAAATATGGCAAGATGAGGTGCAATTATAATGCTTGGTTGTGAGCAAACATTACTGTATTCCCTCCACTGCTCATAATTCTTGTTAAGCACACAAATTGAACAGCAGGTCCTGCAGGGTACAATGAGGGTCGTCGCATCAGCACTTTGGGTTCACGGCAGTAGTAGTTTCAGTTTTCCACAAACTCCGATTCCATTACATGGCTGCGATAAAACTACAATTTCATTGTACTGTACACAAAAGCAACCTTGAACATCAACTAAATTGTTTTTCATGTTTTGAGTGCCTGCGTGGGTTTTCTCCGGGTACTCCGGTTTCCTCCCACATTCCAAAAACATGCATGGCAGGCTGATTGAACACTCTAAATTGTCCCGAGGCGTGAGTGTGAGCGAGGATGGTTGTTCGTCTCTGTGCGCCCTGTGATTGGCTGGCAACCGTTTCAGGGTCTCCCCGCCTTTTTCCCGGAGACGGCTGGGATAGGCTCTAGCACCCCCCCACCCCACCCATGTGAGGATAAAGAGGATCGGAAAATGAATGAATGAATGTTTTTCATTGACTAAACGTAAAGCGGCAGTGTCACCATTCAATTTACTCCCCCGCCCCCATTTATTTCTCCTTAAGTATACTATGTTGAGAACTACAAATTGCTGAACGAAATGATTTAACAGCTACACAAATGCAGAGGTGTCTAATTCAGGTCCAGAGAGTAAAAAAAAAACCGCCACGGTTTGGCTTTTGCCACAACAGGCAGGTAAGTTGGAGCACCTGTGGCTCAAGCCAAACTGGCAGGGTTTTTACTTTCTGGACCTGGATTTGACACTTCTGTGAAATGCGAATGTGAATACTATTTCGGCAAAGACATTACTGTCACACAGACTCGCACTGGTTGATGCGAGTTTCATGACTCCCACAACATGGCGGCCGCTCCAACTTATCCAAGCCGCGGGGCGGACACGGGCACTGCGGCGTCTAATGTATGTATACGGTGACAGCTGCCTGCCAATGACAGCTGTACCTCAAGGGAGGTGGGATCAGGGGCCGAGAGGGGAATAAGGCACAAAGAGGGCCTGGGGGATGGGGTCTGCTGCTAATTTTGGAAGCTGAGGGTCCAGATAGGTGTAATCTAAAGCCACAGCATGCTGGTCACCCAATCCCAGAGAGGACTATTTATAAAAGCACATGAGGTAAGGACAAAACGTGGCACACTCAGCAAGTTTAGGGCTGGGCAAGGGGGGGGGGCAAAAAGTGATACTACGTACAAATCCGCCTTCACTCTAACTTGATTTTTAAAAATATATATTTATAAAATCTTGGTCACCGGTAGAGGGCATCACACGTGAGACACACTCACCTGGAGGTAAGACACGTGGTACTCCAGCAGCGCCTGTGCATTGCTGATGTTCTCCTTCGTCCCTACAAACACGAAGGGAACCATGCCCTGATATGGAGAAAGGAAAAGACACAGGAGTTTGGATAAGTGTCTCTCTCTTTTTCCCGATGATGTAAAACACACAGGGACAGCATTTGGTATGGCTCGGAATAAGTGGGAAACTAAGCAGAGGTATCAACTACAGACCATCAGTGGAAATCACAAGTAATCTACAAAAATAAGATCACAGCCAAGTGCCAATAGCCAGCAAAAATGGAGCGCATTGAAAACAGTGCCAGTGTCAAAGCAGAAAGCACAGTGAGCACCTACAACCTGCTGCATTTAAGACAATTGTTATTTTCAAAGTCGACGGGGGCTTTTAGTTGACCGAGGGGTTGGGGGGGGGGGGGGGGGGCGCAACGGTCCATTCACCTCTTTGTTGCCGGCAGTGTCGTCCCTGCCTGCCCCCTGCCTGCCTACCTCCTCGCGGGGAAGCTTTTTGTCGTTGTCTCCCTCGATCCTGACGCGGACCACGCCCGACTTGTCCACGATCTCCTGTATGACTTTGCCGTTCTTGCCGATGACTTTGCCTGCGCGAGAGACGGGATCAGAGGTCGTGAGGACAACGTCCCTGCCATCATGAGCTCCTTTGGGAATGCGTTCTCACTCACCTACAAGGTCCCTGGGTACCTGAAAGTAGTCTTCTTTAAATTCAAGATATTCTCTCGCCTGCTTTACCGCCTCTGGAGTCTGCAAAACAAAGCCAAATTCAAACAAGAGGCCAAAAGTGCGACTCTGAAAACCATCGTGACCATACATCACGGCTCCCGACGTACCTCTCCGTAGATCCTGAAGGTACAACTCTCTTCTTCCAGCTCGATAGCGGTGACACCGGGGACTTTGCGGGCCTGCTGGATGTTGGCCCCGTGAGAGCCAATGGCAAGACCCATCAGGTCTTCTCTGACACAAACCTCCTCCTGGTATGCCGAAGCTAACTGCTTACTTGTCTGAAAGACAGCAGGCGTACGGGATAAACAAAATGGGGGGGGGGGGGGGGGGGGGACTCGTGTGCAGAGACCACGTGACAAGGATCGCTTACCTCCAAATGTTTGGTGGCTTCCTCGTTACGGGACATTAGCATCAGCTTCGTACGGATGCTGCGGAAATGCATGTCGCTGAGAAGGGTGGCGCGCTTTATCGTGGTTTCATTTGTAGACTGGTGTGGGTAAAACACAAAAAGGATTACGGATATGCGACACCATCGCGCTTGGGTTCAACCCCATTCGAAAAGTCACATTGTCCAAAAAAAACATGAGGCAGACACCAAAAGTACTAACCAGCACTATGAGCTCGTGTGTTTGGGCACTGAAGAAGATGCAGTTGGCGCCGATAGCTTTCCTAAATTCTTTGTGAATGTTGTCGCCCGCACAGCTGTTGATGACAAAAGGACGAGAGGGACAGCGGCGCTGGTAAGACACCGGCATCGCTTCTGGCAACAAAAAGCAGTCAAGACACTCACATGTCCCTCAGGTCCTCTGGGACACTGATGGTGACTTTATGGAAGGAATTTCGCGAGGAAGGGCTGTTGGGGTTCAGGGGCCTGATGCGTTCTGCTGTGACAATCTCGTTGTAGGTGGCGTCGCATGCCGCATATTCGATCACGTAAAACTGGGGGGGTAAATTAATCAATTTTTTCAAATCACATTTGGCATTATGATGGCACTTCAACTAGTCATACTTTCCAATGAATATTAAACAAGAGGGATACACTCATGAAATGTCAAGTCGAGGCAAAACCTTTTGCCTACATTCAAAGAAAGATGCTAAATGATGAACTGCTGCTTTTATTTACCTCGCCCTTCATCATTCGGACCCGGGCCAGCCACCAGCCACATGGCTCCTGTTCATTAGCCCGGGAGTAAACCTGTGAGCAAGAGACAAAGAATACAGAATGACATCAGGTCCATTTGTGGACGTTCATCAAATGATGACTCCTGCAAGAGGGGAAAGAAAAACAAACAAGTCGCGTGGCACAGAATCCGGGCGGCTGAGTCCTTACCTCCACCTCCTCTCCTTCGCCAATTTCCTTGTTGTAGTCGGCCGGAGGAGGCAACCGCACGTCGCTGAAGGGTAACTGTCGCTCCGGCTGCCAGCTTCAGTGAGACAAAAACACATAAAAAGGCCAATGCACACATTTTTTTCCCCTCAGGCTCCACAACAAGTCTTCTCAAATAAAATTAAAAATGTGTATGAAAATTGTGGAAAATAGGGTTCCCCAATTTGCTGGTCTCCTTTACTATCAGAGTGAATATGAAAGAAGATTCAAAACATCCCAATAAAGTGTAAAAAATAAATAAATAAACTTCCCCATATGTACAATTATGGTCTTTCATTTTTTTTAAAATCATGTTTTCTTGTTCTTGCACTGTTCGCTTTTTGTGTACGGAATTTTGGATGTAATTTTAGTGAGGCCTGTTTTAAAATTTCGTTACTTTGCTTTTACATGGGACTGGCTGTTATATCTTTTTCGTATCGAAATCCAGATGTGAATATTCAAAGTAGTAATATTGAAATGAGGACGATAGTCATGTGGCCTTTCCACGCTCGTGCTGCATGTAAATCTCAGTTCAACCAACTACAATTTTCCTTCCAAGTTTGGCGTCGATCGACAATCAAAACCAGCAGATTACAATCATCCTGCGGTAGGCAAGAGAGAAACGCGTAGCCAGCCGCTGCTGCAGAGACAGCATACACTCAAAAAATCCGCTTCAGTCTTCGCTGGCAAGTATATACGAGCGATACACACATATTACGTTTTAGAACGTTACGTGACTATATTTATAATTTCTAAATTACCAGTGGAAAAAAATAGCAGAGCAGCCAACCCGGCCTATTTCTGTCGCAACGCACGCCTTCCTCGACTGCCACTATCTTTTTCTGCATTAATAAAAAGTCTTACAATGTAACATATTGTGTAGCGACCCCGGCATAGTTCATATCGCTGGAAATTTACACATCACACCGCCATGTAATGCATCGACACATATACAAACATCGGGATGTATGGGGGTGAGAGGTTAACATCCGCCCCCCCTTAGCCACACAACACATCCATCCACATTCCGAAACAATTATCCTTACTACGGTCGTGCATGGACAAATTGCTACAGAAAAATACACTGTGATGCAGTCAACACGCGCACACACGCAAATACTTCTGTTGTAGCACAAACTTATTTATCATTAAAGTACAGTTGCGGTACAGTGTGGATTTAAATATGTTAATCGCTGACTTTGTTCATGTTGATTGCTGTCACTATGTTCTACAAAAAATAATCATAAACGACACTTTCCCCATCCTTTCGGATTTATATTTTATTTTGTCTTTTTTTTTTAACCCAAAGTTATCACACCTTTCGAGATATCTTGCAAAAATATCGAGATATTCAATTTTAGCCATATTGCAAAGCCCTACTTTTAAATCTCATGATCTCGGTTGGTGCCTGCTTCTAAATGCTGTGCTTTTAACGAGAGTATGTGAAGCGTAGTGTGTTACATTGTGTGTGAGATGCACAACATATCAGTGATTGATTCCATTTTATTTTACAACAGCTAGGCACTGGTAAACAACTACCGGGTAAATGTTTTTTTTTTTTGGTTTGGTCTCTCATTAAACCCCCCATATAGTACCGCACCCTCAAATTTTGGATTATTTTTTTTTGGTAATTATTCACAAAATTTTACAGCGAGCAAAGTTCTACTTAACAACGGCCATGTGTTTCATTCAAGGCAGAGTAGCGCTAACATGCTCTACGAGAAAGTAAAAGGAGGCCTCGACAGCGAGTGGGGGGGGGCACCTACCAAAAACAGCACAGGGCTGCCATGCCCCTCCTGCCAACCCTGCATACCGTGGACGAGCCACTATTTTTAGGGGCACCCTGAGCTGCGCTGCACTCAGAGCCAAGTAGATAAAAAGGGTCCAGAGTGTGCGTTGGTGGCGCGGGTGGGGCAACCACCAAAGAGGGCGGGTGGGGAGGGGGTCTTAAGGGCTGTTAGAGATGTGTATGGACAGCTGCATTCCAAGCACAGGTGCCAAAGAGGAACATTTTATAGTGAGCATTTTATAGTAACTCAATCGCGTGACTGCTTTTACACATGCTCGAGGGATTCAAACTTACTTGTTTTCAAAGACAATGGTGAGCGAGTCATCGTGGACATCCTTGATGTACCCCTAAGAGAGTGAAAAGAAAAATAAAAAGAGGGTGCGCATTTTTTATTGCCGCAATAAGTGACAAAGAGATGTGGGTGATGTTTTCATTCAGTGCATAAACAACATTTGGCTTGTAAGGAGAAGAGTTTCCACTTTTTTTTTAAAGAAAGCAGACACGTAGCAGTGACACAACCTCCTTGACTGTGATTTCTGTCAGCGTGGAAATGTCACGGGCCGAACATACTCCGTTCGTGAGACTGCAGGTCTAGAACGGGCACGGCATACAGTCTGGATATGTGAATAGAAAGCCACTGTGACTGGAGAGCAACGTTTACGGTGGCAAACCTCAGCAGACACTTCAGCATGCTGAGCCATAGCGCGACATAGGCTAAGTGGTAGTTGTGGCGTGCCTCATTGTGACACTACCCTATAAGGGAGATAGCCGTGTCCAATTTGGCAAGTCATGAATTCACCTGCTGAAAAATGTGTGTTTCTCACTCCAGGAGACAAATTACTTGCCACATACTGAGAGTCTAGAAAGAGTGGAAAGGTCAAAACATATATACACTTATTTACAGATGTTCCTTCAGGAGACAGATGCGCGTTAGATTGACTGGGCGTTTTCCTGACGTGATTCGAAAGGTGGGGGCCATGTCATGATAACACCACGTCCTCACGTCAGCGGCCACATTTTAGGACCATGTGGTGATCAAAACTGTAAATCATCACATGGGACAGGTGCTCCACAGCTGTTATGTGTAGACGGGTTGACGGGCACCCTATTGTCATACTTGCAAGGAAATACACCTGGAAGTGTTAGTATTAAAGTTATCGTGACATCAAAAACTGGTTCATCATCCACAAATGTGGGCTCATGTGGAGTAGGCCCAAAGTGTCACCCGGTAAAAGCCAATGACAGGTGAAGCTGCAGAGGGAGAGTAAATTTAGGCGCGGGGGGGATGCAGAACACCCAACAACGCGGAGGTGCTGAAGAGCACATGGGAGGAAGGGTGGCGAGACATTTACTGAGAACTGAGAACTAAAATAAGAGACGTCCTAAAAGTTATGACTACAAAAGCAATTAGGGGGATAATGTTGCCATTCCACACCATCCTTGACTCAGAAAAGGTTCAAAATCACTTTTCAAAAATTTTTAAGGCATGGTTGTTTTCATTCAGAAAGCAATTTAAGTGCAATCAAAACACGTGACCGCACAGCCATGTGTCTTAATCGTTTGGCAGAATTGAAACTGAAAGCGACAAATTCATTTGGTTAGCTTGAAATGTAGCATCCCCCTTAAAACAATACTTTCACCACAGTTGGACCAGGTACACGAAGTGCCACTTTTAAAAGGCACGGGTAACACGTAATGGGGATTGTTGCGTGGCCGTATCGAAACTGGGCACAAATCACGTTGACAAGCATGATGAGAATGGCAACGAGCTCACGCTAGCTGCGCTTAGCTCGTGCTAGCTGCCCACCCCACAATGACCAACCGTGCCGGGACGCCAAAGCATCCTCCTTTGATAAAAGCCCACTTGACTCGGGTTCATATCGCTCAGGTGACCGAGTGACGATATATGCCAGCGCTATGGTTCAACGAGCAACATGTTAAGTTATTGCAAAGAGCAAAAGTTTGTTCGTGGCGAGCAATAAGCTACACCGAAGCCAGGTTACCTTATAGAAGGCCCCATTCGAGCCGCGAACTTCCACGGCCAGCCCGTCCATACTCGCCGGTAGCTCCCCACGACTGTTGTTGTCTGAAGCCGCTACGACTCCGTGCGGGTCGGGTAACGAAAGCACCCCCAGCTTCGCCGGCAGTTCGCCGCTCCCCGGCCGCTTGTGGATGTCCAGTGTTTCGGGTGGAGGGAGGAGGTGAAGGGGTTGGGGGAGATGGGTGTGATGGTGGTGTCAACGCAGGCGCCACTTACGGAGAGCACCGTGCTCGTGCTCGGATGTGCTCTCGTCTCAAATGCCGCCGGCGGGGCAAAGAGCACGGACACGCGGCTGCGTTAAGTGTTGACTTGTCGGGTGGGGGAAGCACAGTGACGACGCTCCGGTAGGACGGTTAATTAGCTGCCAGGCTAGCTACTATCAACACCTTGATCCAGGCAGTAGCGATGCTAGTCACGGGTAGCCTCCAAGTGTGGCGCAGTCGTGCTGTTGAATAAATGAGGGGGCAAGCCAGTCCGTCAGCCTGCCGGGTAATGTTCACAGACGTTCCCGTCCAACGGAGATGTCTGAGCGGCGGGTGGGCGACACCTTCGTGGAGCGGGTAGCCCTCTCCAACACGCGCGGATAGAGTGAATCAGTGAGGATCTGAATGACCTCAAACCCCCCGACAGAGTCCCGCCCATCACGGATGTCTGCTGTGTGATTGGTCGAGAGCCTTTGAATCAAATGATTCAAGGATTCAAAGGCCTTACATTCTGAAAAGGTAAACAAGGAATCCCCTTATTTTCAAGTCAAATCAAGTCAAATTTATTTGTGTGGCCCTGAATCACAGAAAAGTGGCCACACTTGGCCAATATTAAACATCCCCTGATCTTAACAGCCAGGGGGGCACTTTTTTTTTTTACAAAGGCATCTCTTGCATAAAAATTACCATTCAAGGGCGGCATAAAACTGCTGAACAAGAATTCACAATTCATCAAATCACTGCCAATGCAAATAAGGATAATTGCTGTATTTCATTACAGTACAGTATAGCTATTTGAATATGTTGATCAATTTTTGCACACTCGGTCAGGGACAGGCAACTGAAATGGTGAACGGGCCCACAATTTTTCATCAGTGCTTCTGGGGGTCCAGGAGCACTGATAATGTATTCTGAAAATGAAAAATAGTTTTAAATTCAGTTCGCATGTGCCATTTCTTATCCTATTGTCCGTGAGGCATTTAGGGCGACTAAAAATGGACTCAAACATGTTGATTGGGTAAGGTACAGTTACACATAGCACCATAAGTGCAGCACCAAGCAGACCAGGTATGGACCAGGACTGATGAAAGGAAGCAGCTGGGGAGATTGGAGAAGCTCACACATGAGGGGGAAGACCTCATTGATACTATGGAGCTCATGTGCACTTGGGCTGAGGATTGCACAAGTGCACCAGACATGCAGAGTGTAAGATATTTGAAGAACTTTAAGTTCTAACCGTAGTTAGAATAGAATAGAATACCCATTTATTAATAACTGTAGTATAAAAATTGGAATGCTACTCCTTTGTACGATACAAAAAGAGGAAAGAAGGAAAACACAAACAAATATTGCAAATGAAAATAATGAAAGAATTAGAAGCAATTTAGGTAATTAAAAGTCCTCTTTGTTTTTGTTTAGTTGTTTTAATGTGAAGTCCTCTTCCATGCCTATTTCCCGACGTCACACGAACTGAAAAAACACTTCACACGCGTCGATGTTGTATTCTCCCGTCTTCTCGCGAGAAATCAGCAGCGTCCCAAAGCGTTTGTTACCTCGTGTCTCTATTTGGCCAATCAGAAGGCCTTTCTCAGGCGCGCTTCTTGAATCAGGAAGTTGCCTCCCTCCCGGTAAGACAGGAGAAAAAGAAGCAAATTTCAGCCAAAAATGGGTGATGAATCGGTGGCCGCTGGCGGATTGGCGTTTGGAAACGATGACAATGTGTATAAACAGGGTGAGAAAACAGACTAGTGTTGTTTAGTTGGTTTGCCATTGTGATCAAATGCACTCGCGCTTGCTAACAAGATAGTAACTGTACGTCGTTGGACAGTTTTGGCCTCTTTTCCACTTTGTGACATGACAGAGGAGGACCTGAGCCAGAACCCCCAATTTTATAAACTCATGACCAGTCTGGCACATCATGTGGATAAAACTGGACTGACTCGCCCACTGAAAACGGATCTGGAGAAGGTATAAACAGGCAATCATAGAGTAAACTCCATCTGCAACATGTTTTTGTCCCTGCCAAGTATTAGTTTGTTATGTTCTCCTCAGTATTTGTTCCTATTTTCTTCAGGCTGAGCAGGAACTGCTGAACCAGCGGCGAGTCTGGCTGCAGTCCGAGAGCCTTCACAGAGCGCTGCAGGAGATGAGCCAAGACCACAGGGTCAGGAAGCATCATGTTACTGTATCGCCCGACGAGAGCATGGTACAGTACAGTACGAACATACGTTCCAGACTTGAACAAACATCTATGAGTCAGTTACAACAGGTTTCTTCTGTGTAGTTAACATGTCTCCTTTTTCACATGTTCTCAGCTTTACGAGACAATGGAGAAGTGCCTTCTTGTGACCCAGTGTGCAAGAAAGCTGGATCCGAGCAACACCACCAATAAGGACCGGCCTTCCATTCTGGGTTTGACCCCGCAAGATGTCATGGCACTCATGCCTTCTGAGAAAGTATGTGATCAAAACATACTTTAGTAAAGTGTGGATTGTGCCAATGCTGCTTGTAATTTGCAGAATATACAAAGAATGAAGCAGATTTTACCCGGAGAGCTGGAGAAACACCTCAAGACAAAATGTTTTAGTTTCCTCTCCTACTATCGACCTGAATGGGGTGTGCTTCCTTTTTCACACATAAATGAATCATGTGATGATAGCCTCTTGTGTATGTGTTAAGAGTGTTGAATTTTATTGTGTTATTATTTTTGCTTAGAGAGACAGAGTGACTCTCTGAAGACCAGTCAGTTGTCTCATCTCTCTGCGCAACTGGATGAAGACAAAAAAAAAGTTGAGTGTCTGAAGGAAAGCTCCTGGGAAAAAAGAGCGCTCCTCCAAAGGCAGACACAACTATACCTTTCTGTAAGATGCATTCAGGACATTTTGTATTCATTACAGAAACTCATTCATTGCAAATAGTTTGAAAAAGTGCGGAGGTTGGTATTTCAAACTGGTATTTCCACCCTGCAGGAAATGACAAATTGTGTCAAGCTTCTTCAGTCTTTCATCCTGGAGAACCGCTTGAAAATCCAGCCTGATTTGGACAGGAAGAAGTTGGACTACTTTGAAGGCAAATGCGAATTAATCTTGCAAAAAATCATGTAAGCAGTTGAATCGCCATCTCCTAATAGGTTGGGCTGTGTTTTCAGTTTAAAAATAAATAAATAATTTCTCTGATTATTCCTTCATCATTTTTAGGGCTGAAATGGTTGCAATTCAGCTGGAAACCTACACAACTGACTCGATTTCCGCCCACAAAGAAATAAGGCAAAATGAGTTTTGGGAAATAGAATTTTGAACATTACAGCCTGCTTTTGAAAAACATGTGGTTCATTTTTTTTCTTTTTATGCCTGAATTGCAGAAAAACCCTGGAGTCGGAGCTGGCAGCCTGCCAGGCGGAGAAACAGGTTTTAGAGTCAACGTTGTCTTCCTTTGAGATCTTGGGCAAGGAATTTGAGGCTCTGGCTGCAGAGTATGGAGAATTACGAGAGAAACTTGAAATTAAAAAATGGGCTCAGAAGGAATTTACCAAGTACAATGCCAAGTGATGATCCTACCTGAAATGGGGTTAGCAAACACTCAATGACATGACATAACATGATCAAAACCCCTCAGAATGTTTTGAATATATTTGTACAGAATTGGATTCAATCTTTGTAATATTTGTTCATGGATTTACTTACTGTATACTTTCCTTGTGTTCCCATCATGTACTGAATGAATAAATATTAAACAAGAGTACATTGCCTTTAAATTTGATGTGGTATTATGGTCCAGGTATACTACACATTAGTGCGAGATCATCTAATTTCATTTAGACTTTACATACTGTAGATCTGATCGGATTGGCAGAAATTTTGCTTTTTGTGCAAAATCAGTGATTGGCATCGTTTGCCCATCAATCAATGATGTCATTGATTGGATCTGAAAAATAAGATATGACAGCAAACGCGTTCTCGTTCACCCCAAGAATGAAGTGATGCTATCCGTAATAATCCAAGGTTTCTGCGCATATATGGTTGGATATTTTTGCAATATTTTAAAACTTGGAGCATTTTGTGGTGGAGGGCGTTTTTTTTAGGATAATTTTGGGGCTTATTTGAAAATGATACACAATTAATTTCGCTGTGTCTCCTTTTTATGCAAATTTCGGATGTTCATGGCATAGTCTTATCCCACCTCACCGAATAGCAGGGGTCGACTACAGTAAATAAACAAGTTGTATAAATGGATTGGTGCGCTCTTCTGATCGGATCGGTGATCGTTTATTTATTTTTAACTTGGTGATCGTCTTTAACGTTCTGATTGTGGAAAGCCTAATTTCAATGAATTGCTCTAAAAATATTCATTTACTCCAAATATGAATTATTTGCAGCCACACATGGAGACATACAACAATAAAATGTTTTTGCACGAGATAGCAGAAAGTCCCATCGACCTGTTTTCCGCCTTCTGCCATTCATAAAACGAAATGATAGCTTTATTCAACAGAACATGCCCCGATTTCATTAAACTTAAACTACGTGTGACATTTTTGTTTTGTGTTGTGCTGTAACATTTTTGTCAAATACAGTATGTGTCTTGCTTCCGAAACCCGGGAAACACCGCTAATAAATGTAAAAACAAACGTGAGAAACGGAATGCTATGTAGTGCACAGTAATCTCCACAAGAGGGCATCATTCTCCAGGGAAACATTGCAATCAAACCCCGGCGACATTTTATTTTCGCTGCACGCCGGTCGTGGGTGAGAAAAGCCGTGTTTTCTCAACCATCTCTTGGGTCTCGCTAGATTTTCCAGCGACACAACCAGAAGTGCGTGTATGGGGAGCCGGAAGTGAGCGCGAGGAAAGCATCCCGCTTGGCCACTCCCCCTTTTGGCCTCCTCTCATCAGCATCACGAGAAGCGGCCGCCCCGCCTCACGACGTCGAACCGCTGCCGCTGCCTGGCTGGCCCACATCTGGGTGCCGGGACACGCGTCGTGGGTATTTATATATACATACAGTATACCTCTCGAAATCACTTTGGATCGCTATGTCTGAGGTCCGGAAATTCACCAAGAGGCTCAGCAAACCCGGGACGGCAGCGGAAGTCCGGCAGAGCGTGTCTGAGGCGGTGAGGAGCTCCGTGGACCCGGTGGTGAGCAATGAGTCTTTTTTTTTTTTTTTGCCAAGCTAATATGCTTTATTACGCCAAGAGACAGAGGCATCCCCGCTCGAAGAAGCAGCCCCTTTCTGTCAGTATATATTTTTTAATCTGTTGTACGTCCGCGAAAGTTGAAATTTGCATTGAAGTAGCATCAAAATGGACGGGGAAAAAGTACTGGAATGTTTTGTAGTGTCCATCCACTGATAAAGTGCATTGAAACACAATTTCGTCCAGTCTTCCCCAGCTCCTTTTGTCTGCCAGTTGGACAGGACATTCTTGCCTTGTCATGTCTGATGGACTCAGCCACATGGTGCAGTGAAGCACAGTGTAACCATGGCCTCATTCATTCATATGTAGCGGGGGTTTTTTTTCACGAGTTAATAGCAGCCATAGCTAGCTGCAGTCATGAGGGGATTAGGCGGTCAGTGGTTTGAGGCAATCATAGAATAACCCTGCTGACCCAGCACTGTGGTTGTGCGCGGATTTGGTTCCACTGTGTCAAAAGCACTGCTTTGCTTACTCTGATCAGTGATCACCTGGAAAGTGCCCCTTTTTGTAATCTGCTGTCGAGCGTAGTACTGGTTTTATAAGGTAGAGCCTATGGTGGATTGATGATTTCGATTTGACATGAGAATGCAGTTTGGAGATTTGGAGGGAATTCCCTCAAATGTACTTCCTGTGACTGTGTGTTCAGCAATGTCCTCTCTTTTTGCCCCTCGAGGGTATTTTTGTGGTCTGTTGCTGTATGCTTAGACTCCTTGTTTGTTTGTCTGAACTGGGGTTATAATACTTTATGATTTATCATTTTAAGATAAGATAAGAAAGCCTTTATTTGTCTCACAATGGAGAAATTCCCAATTTACAGCAGCAAAATTAAGAAAGGGAGAAAGTTGAAGACAAAAAGTATATAAATAAATATAAAATACAAATATAAGCATATTAAAAATGGGTGAGTGGGGGTGAGTCCAGGTTTTCAGGACCGTCGATTCAATAGCCTGACAGCAGTCGTCCGTTTATTTTTATTCGCTTTAGCATTAATTCTAGTTTTTGTTTTTTAAAGGGGAAGTCAAGTCCAAAATTGTCTTGATAATAATATTTTCTCTCGACCCTTACTAGTCTGAACATGGCATTACGATTAATTTTCCGTTTGTGAAATATGAGTTTAAGTAGTAAAATCCACCCGTATTTATCCATCTCAAGGGGCGGCCATTTTGTCACTTCCTGTCACCTGCAAATGACATCGCAGTTGCTCAGGGTTCAACTGTTTTCCGAGTTTGCTCATGAGGTGTTGGCAAGCCGAGGCGTGATTGGTCGTTACCTGAGCCCTGAGCAACTGTGAGTCATTTCCAGTCGACAGTAAGTCGCAAAATGGTCACCCCCTGGGATGAATATTATTGTGATGTGAGTATGTGCAATAAAGTCAACTGCAATTCTCAGACTGTTTGACCTTCCTTCTTCTATATAACGAAACAAATGTTTCACTATAATTGTAGTTAGTGTTACGTCTATGAGTGTGTGATGTAGTTGAGTTAGTTTGTGTAAAAGCATTTTCATTTTATTCCGTTTCAATATTTTTTTTCAATGTTACCTTTAGTTGGTGTGTTCGTTTTAGTTAACAATAACATACTAAATGCAGTGTTTGTCCCATATATGCACATTACAACTATTAAGGAGAATCATGATATTCACTGGACACGGACGATGTGTACGCATGCACAATGAGATTCATTGTATGAAGTGTGTCCGAAATGTTCCAGGACTGGTTGGATTAAAAAAAAAAAAAAACTCCACACGAGGCAACAAATGATGCTTTGCTCATGTTTTTCTGCTATTGTTGTTGTTGTGTTGCTGCTGCTCATTAACTGCCCCGCTGTCGGGCTTGTCGTGCTGGTGAAAATTTGGTTTGGTGTGCTCATCCGCTCGCTTGCATGAACGCACATGTTGCCTCTGGAAACCTCACCGATATCATCCACAAACCCCATGCAAGGACCAGGTGTGTCCTTTATAAGCCAGTTCTTATATTCTGCTTATTATTTACACATAGGTAAAGAAAAGTAGAAAAGTCTTTTGACTGCCTGGCCCCCTCCCGCAGTCGCCTTCTTGTGTGTAACATGATCCGCCCCGCTGGCGCTGCTCAAAGCTGGCCCGTGACTTGCGGCTCTGTGGTTGAGCTCGTTGCACATGACAGGAAGGAGAACTGCTGCTTTTGGGCCCGAGCGTGTGCGCCGACCTCAGCAGACTCTTGCTGTAAACGTTGCACACGTGTGGCCGGGCTCACAAAGTGAAAAGATGTGAAAGCATTTATTTATTTGTGATTTTTTTTTAATCATTGCTGTCTAACTACACGGTGGAAATATGGTTTCAATTGATGTTCGCTATGCTGACAGGCAAAGGACACGACAGATTTTCTCGGACCCCAACATGCTTAGACAAGCGAGGACGAACCTCACTTCTCTCGGAAACTCAAAAAGTGGAAGTTATAAGATGGCATCCTGTGTTACGTTGCCTGCGTTTTCATGTGTTCACATTTTCATTTCCATTATGACTTCAGGGTAGACTTCAGAACGCAACACAACTATCTGACTTGAATCCCCCCCCCCCCTCCCCTCCCTACCCAGGAGCAGCCCAAATTTATCGAGCCTCTGGACTACGAGGCCGTGGTGTTCCAGAGAAAGGCTCAGATCCACAGCGACCCCCAACGAGACCTGCTGCTCTGCCCCGTCGACGATGTTTCGGTGATGTCTTGTTTCTTCTGTCCGCTTGAATGAGGTGCAGCTGCGAGCCAATTGGCTGACACAAAAAAAAGGGGGATGGCAACCAGTGACGGGAGGGAAAAGACATATAAGACAGTCTTACTCAACCAGACTTTGGATTGACACACTCCTAAAACTGTCATGAACTGCGTGAAATGAGCCTCCTCTTTATGGAAAAGAACATTTCCATTCAAAATAAAGTTTTGGAGCAACAGTCTACAATTGGGAAAGTACAATCAGCGTCTACCATTGAGGGAGTTTTTGCTCCAATACTAACAACAAACACACAATTTCCTTTTTTGCTGTTTTGGAGTCCAAATTGGACCACACAGAGGTAGGACCCCCCCCTCCCCCCAAAAAAAAACAACCTTCTCTAAAATAAGGTCCAATGCAACGAAGCCAGACAGCACATGTGTTTTGATTTATTCAGAAAACTGCTTCGACCCTGAGACAATCTTGTGACGCTTGTATCTTTTCCACTCAAGTTTTTTGCGATTTTTTAATTTTTTTTGGTTCTCACCGTGTGCACGCAGGAGTCCCAAATATCCAGACAGAGGCGGACCGTGGTTCCCTCTGTGCCCCAGAATGCTGAGCGGGAAGCCAGGAGTCTGTTTGCCAAAAAGGTACGACAGCGCTAACTCCTAAAATGTGTGTCTGGTTGAAAGGATCATGACGTAGAAGAACATGGCTTGAGTTTCAAGAATGGGTTGAAAGTGAAAGTCAACACCCCCAAAAAATGTTCTATGTGTCTCCCCGATTCAACCACGGCATTCTGATTAATACTGAATTTGTGGCGTATGAGTGAAGCAGCAAAATCCACCCTGTTTTTACCCATTTCAGGGAGCGGCCATTTTGCCACTTCCTGACGACTGAAAATGACTTAACGACCCGTCACGGCGCACCTCTTCGGGAGCTGAGCTCCGGTTGGTCGTTACTTGAGCCCTGAGCAACTGTGATGTCATTTTCAGTGGACAACAAGTGGCAAAATTGCCACTCCATGAGATGGACAAAGACGGGGGGGATTTTACTGCTTAATATGAATCAGTTTGCCGTGTTTAGACTAGTGGGGCTGCCTAGAACATATTAGTGTAAAAAATAAAGAAATAAAAATGGGGCTTTACTTCCCCTTTAAGGAAAGCATGCAGCATGAGCGAAGCTTCGTAGTCATAACTGGCAGGACTTTAAGTTGTGTGATTTTTAGTAGACTTCTGCCAAGCTGCGTTAAACAGATCCGTGTGTCCTTGTCATCTGCTCGGCGAAGCACTATTAAACCTGGTTTAGGTGAGGTTTCCCAATAAGTGCAAGGAGGCCCTTTTTTTTCCAACAATGCCCCAGAAACAACTCAACTTTAGTCCAGGCCCAGTGAGTCACAGTCAGAGGACAGAATTTTCCTGCAATGGTGTGCTCCTGTTATTAGATGCGTGTGCGTGTTTGTTTATGTGTCTGGCAGTGCATCAACATGTACAAGACCGACTGGCATGTCATCAACTACAAATACGAGGCCTATTCTGGCGACTTCCGCATGCTACCGAGGTAAGGTGGGGGGGGGGGGGGGGGAGTTGCGTTTACTATCGCGGTGGTGGTTTGCAGCGGAGTCGAAGTGAAAAGCTGAGAGCTGCTTTGAATAATTCTCCCCTCTGCCTCTCTCTTTCTCTGTCTTTCCGTAGCAAAGGCCTCAAGGCAGACAAGCTAGCGGCTCACGTGTTCGAGGTTGATGAAGATGCCAAAGATGAGGTACGGCATGCATGGGGGGGGGGACTCATTTGACATAACCGAGCTTTCGATCATCATGCATGCCTCATACGCACGCCACGGGGTATCCAACTGATGCGCGGTGCTTGAGTCCGGGAAGCAATGCGATCACACAGGGCCGTAAAAACCAGAAGTCCTCTGTTAATGTTCTATAAATAGCCCTTATTGATCTTCCCCCGCTGCCCTTCTGGCCGGATGTGCATGGATTCAAATGGAGAAATTGGAGAAAATAAATGCCGCTCTGTCACAGGGGGGCGGGCAGGCGGACGCGTGATGCGCTCTGTTGCTTCATGAAACTGCATCATTGCCAGCGTTACAATAATTTAGTATTTTTCAAGATAGTTTTTTTTTTTTAAATTCACTTAATTTTGAAGCATTTTTAGAGCAGGCTTGTCTGTTGTTATTGGTTTAATTTTTTTTCAAAAATGCTTTGTTTTAGTTTAGGTTTATTAGTTTTAGTTTTTTTAATATACGCAGTATATGTCGAGTGCAAGATATCTTCTGTCGGCATGTACAGCAAGAGCGAGCTAAATGCATTGAAAATGAACCTCAAAAACTCATGTGTCATATTAACTAACAAAAACAACGGACATTTTTGCTGTAACCATAGTTTTAGTTAGCAAAGGCAAAATGTAGTTTCACTTGGTTTTAATTTTTGGTCACAAGCATTTTCGTTGCCATTTCATGTCATTGAAAATAGTTGTTCAAGTATGTTTCGTTACAGTTTTAATTCCTGTTTTGAAATATCCTCGACGGCGCATTTCCGAGAAAAACAACATTGATATCGTGTGTTTGTGTTGCGTCAGGACACGTCGTCGCTGTGCTCCCAGAGGGGCGGCATCATGAAGCAGGGCTGGCTTCAGAAAGCCAACATTAACAGCAGCCTGTCTGTCTCCATGAGGGTGAGTCGCCATCACCATCACCACCGTTGGGCTGGCACACAAAACGACAACAGACCTTCCACGCCAACCGTCGTCCTTGCAGGTGTTCAAGAGGAGGTACTTCTACCTGTCCCAGCTCCCGGACGGTTCCTACATCCTCAACTCGTACAAGGACGAGAAGCACTGCAAGGAAACCAAAGGCTCCATCTACTTGGACTCTTGCATCGATGTCATTCAGGTCGCCGGAGCGTGAATCGCACTTTTGAGTTTACGACAGCACCATCCACTAGATTTTCTTATTTTTTTGACATGGGGCGGGCTTTAAATCTGCTTCTCCTCATGCCGCGCGTGCGATTGCCTGCTGCCAGAAAGCTTTTTGTTAGATGAAGCTACTCACAAGATGAATGGGAAAAGACTCATTCAGGCTAATGGCCCCGATGGGAAATCTTGTAATTTATTCCTGTGCGTGTGGATTAAGTCCCAACGCCTCCCCCAGCGTTCATTGATGATATGAGTTTGTGAATCCTGACCCGCCTCTACCTGTCCAAAGTACATAAATCTCCCCTTCTCCTCCAGAGCCCGAAAATGCGTCGGAACGGCTTTGAGCTGAAGATGCAGGAGCGCTACAGCCACTTTCTGGCGGCCGACAGCGAAGCGGAGATGGAGGAGTGGGTGACGACGCTCAAACAGGCCCTGCAGAACAGTACTGAGGCCTGCCAGGAGAGGAGGAATGGAGGCGAGTCCTTGGATGGTGCCTTGGGTGAGGCGAGGGAAAGCCATTTTGAAAAATAATCCAATTTCGATTTTTTTTTTTAAACTCAACATTGCAATATTTTTTTCAAGGCCCTCGTCCCATGTAATTTTATTATATATATATTTTTATATATATATACAAACACAGGCAATAAGTTAATATGTATTCCAAAAAACATTTATTGTAAATATATATATTTTTTTGTTCTTATAGGCAAGGCAAAGCAGCTTTATTTATATACAGTACAGCACATTTCATACACAACTCAATGTGCTTCACACAAGCAAGGAAACAACACCAAGTTTTTACAAACCTAAGTTAATGACACTGGTAAGCGAAGCAGAGAAAAACAAGGAGCTTACAAAAATGACTTCAAGAACATACAGTATATTACACATTAGCAAAAAAAAAAAAATTCAAAAGTAAGGACATGAAGTAAGAGTAGGTTTCTAAAATAACTAAAAGAAAAAAAATATTTCAAATTGTTTAGAAAACCTAAATCAGAGGCATGGGTGGGAGGGCGGGAAGTGAAGTTTGGAAGCTGGTTTTAAATATTTAAACTCGGGGTTGACTTTGATTTCTGTTGGCAGCTTATTCCATTTGCGTACAGCACAACAGCTACATGCAGCTTCGCCATGTTTACTTTCAACTCTGGACTCCACTAATTGACCCGAGTTTGCAGAGTTCAAAGCCCTACTGGGCTTGGATTCAAGATATTATAAGAATACTGTATACCCAAAGACAGTTTATTGATCTACTTCAGTTACAATTATTACCCACCAATTTGGCTTGCAGCCATTTCAAGCGTTCACTATGACAACGTCACCAAATTCAAGTGTCATAAATCAGATTCCAACAATGACGCAAACAAATCCGGGGCTTCATCATTTCCACTTACCATGAAAAAATTAAATGTAAACGTGTCGTTGTTTAGCCCGACAAGAAATGAATACGGGTTCCTGTTGATTTAGTCTGCATCATGACTGATTCCCCCCCCCCCCCATACCCTCACCACTGCCCAATCCAATCAGATGATGACACCACCAGCCAAGGTAAAAGTGAGAGCCCGCCAGAAGGTCTGGGGAGGAACCTACAACCCGAACTCACAAAGGTACAGATACTGCGCTGCTTTACTGTGTATACAAAGGCAGAATTGCTCAAAAGATTTTTCTTTTCGGCGTCTTTGCTGCAGGCCACTCGACTGTGGCTTTTCTATCACTGATGAAAAAGATCGCCGGTGATGGTCTGCAGAATAGACGAATAAATAGTTGGGTGGGGTTAGCATATGCTTGCACATTGTTGGTCCATTTTTCTTTTGAGATGCCTTAATAACGCGTCCTCATTGAAACGGATCCCAGAAACGTCTCTCAACCTTTTTTTTGTGTAGTACGCGAGGGAGACAGACCAGCTCAATAAGATCAACCGGAACGAAGGCAGGCAAAAGCTTTTCTCTCTGGACCCTGAGACACAGGTAGGGGTGGGGGTGGGGGGGATGCTCGTCCCGTTATTTATTGATGTGTTGAAAGTATAACCATTTGATCTTTTCTCATCCTCTCCACAGAGGCTGGATTTCTCCGGCATCGAGCCGGACGTGAAGCCGTTCGAGGAGCGCTTCGGTCGGCGTATCGTGGTTGGCTGCCACGATCTCACCTTCAGTCTCCAGGGCTGTGTCAGCGAAAAGGGTGACGGCGTCCTGACCAACGTATGCCGTCACTCTTTCGCTTTATTTGTCTGATAAATGTCTGACTTGATTCACGAACAATGAAGAACAGCCCCCCCTGCGCCCCCCCTCACCCTTCCCTCTTGCTCATTTTCAGGTGGAACCCTTCTTTATCAGCCTGGCGCTTTTTGACATCTCCAAAAACTGTAAGATCTCCGCCGACTTCCATGTGGACCTCAACCCGCCCTGCGTGAAGGAAATGCTGACCGACACCGCGGGCCAGCCGTCGCCTTGCTCGGACTCCGAGGGAGGCGGCGGAGGAGGAGGAGGCAGGCCTTTAATGAGCGGGGACCCGGCAAATGGGGACTGCCTGCCTGTCCTTCAAAGAGTGTCAGAGGCTCTGCTGCATTTCCCTACGCAGGTACAAACGTGGCCGTAAGCGTCGATCAGGGACGAGAGTTCAAGGGCAAAGCTGACCTGAAGCTCACAACAGATTTCGCCAGCGTCTTCTCTTCTACTCCAGGCCATTTTTTCCGTCACCAACCCCCATGCTGATATCTTTCTGGTGGCCCGTGTGGAGAAGGTGTTGCAAAATGGCATCACCAATTGTGCTGAGCCATACATCAAGACCTCTGACATCAACAAGGTCTTTGTTTCCCCTAAAAAGACACTTAATATACGGAACATCATGCTCATGGCTGATTGTCTCGTATGCCGTCCTCCATGTCATCCCAGACCGCTCAGAAGGTCCTCAAGGCAGCTAAACAGACGTGCCAACGCCTGGGCCAGTACAGGATGCCCTTTGCTTGGGCTGCGAAGTAAGACGGCGGCAAATTCCAAACATTCCATCGAGATGAGACTTTCAGATGTTGCCACAATGTGTCACCCCACCAGGCAGGTGTTTAAGGACGCTCAGGGCAGTCTCGACATGGACGGTAAGTTTTCTCCTCTTTACCGCCAGGACAGCGGAAAAATCTCCACTGATGACATCATCAAGCTGCTGGCTGACACCAGGAAGTGAGTCACGGACCTCCTGTACTATTTTAGCTTTTATAATCCCTCTGGAAATGTCTTTTCCTCCCCATGCGGTATTTATTTATTTTTTGCATTTTATTTTAATGTTTGTCTTGATTCCAGACCTGAGAAGAGCAGGCTCCAGACCATCCCGGGACAGCTGAATGTCACCATTGAGTGTGTCCCACCCGACTTTTCAAGTATGTACTTTTGTTGTCAACACACCGCAACCAGCATAGAACAGCCAGATTGGCATCAACTCAATCTGGCTGCTCTATGCTGTTTTATGGGAAGGTTATGCAGATAAGACACACCGTCTGATTGAAGTCAAGAGTGGTTATTGTCACGCCCTTGTCCGGAATGGTACAACACTATCTAAAAATCACACATTGGGGCAGCAGTGCGCTTCTGTTGCGTTCTGGTGTCTCTCTCTATTGCGCAATCTCTGTCTTGAGAGGGAAGTTGTGTGGTGCAATGTAACTGTTTTCGTTCTTTACAGTGCATTTTTATTCAAACCCACTTTGCTTTTGCTTTTGGAGCGACGGGACATGTGGTTAAAATTGGAATGTCTGAACCCCCCCCAAAAATGTGTCCATTCATCATCTGGTGGAGAACAGATTCATGATAACCAGCAATTAGAGGCTTCGCTCTGATCTCTTCATGCGTCGGAGAAAAGGTTCTCACACTGAGCGGGATGATCCGCTTCAGAATATGCTTGAATTCCGATCGCAGAGATTTTGATCAAAGAATAGTGACACGTGCCAAGAGTATACGATTCCTGCCATTGGAATGCAAACAAAATAAAACGTGGTGTGTACATGCTTCCCTCCCCAGACACGGTGACATCCTCTTATATTCCCGTGAAGCCCTTTGAAGAAAGCTGCGAGCGCGTATCCGTGGAAGTCGAGGAGTTCCTGCCTGAGGAGGCCAGGTACAACTACCCCTTCACCACCTACAAGAACCAACTCTACGTCTATCCTCTGCAACTCAAATATGACAACCAGAAAAGCTTCACCAAGGTGCGTGCACCTCACAATCAACATTCCCAGGGGAGGATTCACAGGTTTTGATTCATGCGAATGCTTTTACCTACGCTAGGCTCGAAACATTGCCGTCTGCATACAATTCCGGGATTCCGATGAAGAAGGTGCAAGCCCTTTGAAGGTGAGCGGCACGCAAAGCAACTCTGTTGGCTTTGTTGTTGGACTTTCAAAGGAAACGATGAACACTGCAAAAGTGTCTCATCAGAAGTACCCTTGAAGGGGCAGGAATTAAGAAGCCAAAATGAGGGCTCAGTGTTGGTTCCTCTCCTGGAGACATGGCCACATGTGTCAATTATTTAGGGATGGAAAGTGCCGTCAAAGCACAGGTGATTGTTGTTCGTACTTGTCCTGATTTTTTTTTTTTTGGCCTCATGTTGTATCATGCTGGTTTGAAAATGCCTGCATATAAGATAGGAGGCAGTAGCTGGCCCCCCGCCTTCAGCCCTCACACTGAAGCAGGTAATCTGGCTTGCCATCAGACGGCTTATCACCACGCCAGTCTTGCAGTTTTGCTATGATGGTACGAGGAAGCATGTTTCCACCTTCTTAAATTGGAAGCTGGAAACTCCTCCTAATACCAGTGTTGTGTCTGTTAACTCATTCACTCCCAAAGACGTTTTTTAGCGTCTTTTCAGACTTGGTCCAGAATTGGCTGGTACTGAATGAGTTAATGTTGTAAAAAAAAAAAAAAGAAGCTTCAAATTTGCTTCATGAACCAGTTGTATTTTTATGACTCCATTGTTGCTTTCAATAAAGTACTTTCAGTGTACTTTCAGCCCAATGTTGAAGAGAGAGAGTGCCATGTAGAGGAGTCACTTTAATGCAGTCATAATTAGAACAAAGACAAATGTTGGGAGCCAACGTTTTTGGTAAATTTAGTCTGAGCCATATAGGTTCGCTCAGTCAATCAGTAAAAAAATAAATAAATAAACGAATATATTTTTGTGCTTCAGTGCATCTACGGAAAACCAGGAGACTCACTCTTCACCAGCAGTGCTTATGCAGCTGTCCTGCACCACAACCAAAGTCCAGAATTTTATGATGAGGTGAGATGCTTCTGAATTGAAAAAAATAAATAAATAAATATATATATATATATATATATATATATATATATATATATATATATATATACTGCATATACTGTATATACAGTGTATATATATATTTCACACGCATATAGAGGGAAGGAGATTTTCAGTATAAGACAGAAGGACCCCATATGGCCTAAAAATTTAATGGATAGAATTGTAAGACACCCCCGCCTGCCCCCCCACACACACACACGCAGAGAAATATCCCCACCCCCTGCACGTATTCCACTGACATGCACGAGCACACAAGATTTACAACTGTATGCTTCAAATCACGGGAACCAAAACAATGCTTCAGAGACAGATGGGTACTTACGTGTCATAGATGCCTGCCTCATAAATTGCTGAGTTCTGTTGTCAAAACATTGACTTTGAAGTTCCATTTTGCTCATTTGCTACCCCCTGGTGGACTTTCCATGGCCTTTGTGGTGGCTCTGGAATGTTTGACCCCGGGGTGGCGAGGAGAGTAGCAGGAATGGAGGATACCCATTCATCACAGTGCTGTGTGTTTTTATATCTTTTGTTAAGAGTTTTGAGAGTCTTTATTGAAGCACCAATGCTAGTCTGCATGTTTTATAGAATATAAAGTACTCATTTTGGTCAATAGATGGCAGTACAAGACCACATTTCTGCTTGGGTTACCTAAGGTTGTAGATGACTTGGAGTGAGTGCATGCTCACAGCCATTTTCTCATAGCTAAGTCGAACTGGCACAGGACAGCGTCACAGACTCTGGTTCGGACAACATTTTAAATGTCATTCAACTCTAGTAAGATGACCATTTTTTAGTTACCTGAGGATTTTTAATGTGATGTCTTCATAAATCAGCCACAGAGCACAAAGTGGACGAAACTATTTTTGCCTCTCATTATTTATTTTTATCTTCGAATATCGAGAAAAGTTGTCCGGTCCACGCTCGCTCTCACTCTGGCCAAATTCACCTTTTGACACAAACCTTGTGGCCCATGTCAAATGTCATTTTTAGTAGTCAATTTTTTTTTGTTAATCAAGTGGCAGGCCGTAAATGGCCCCCGGGCCATATTTTGGCCGTTTTACATGTTTCCCTCCTTCCACACACAGAATCAAATGATCACAATCGTTATCAGGCTCCTGCAGAGCTTGCTGATGTGCTGAGCAATTGAATTCAGTCTTGGGGGAGAGAGACATTTAAAAACAGGCGGTATACCAGCCCTCGAGGGCCGGGGTTAACTGCTCTTGAAAGGAGTGGGAGCGAATTCTAAACGTTTTAAAATGTTTGTTGACACCGTAGAGGAAATATCAGCAACGTTTATGATCACGTTTTGAATTTAGGATCGATAGATTCGTTGCCAAAAAGCAGGGTTGGCAACTGGGGTGGCGAGGCGTTTTCTGAAAGTGGCGGCTGCCACCCCGTCACACCGCGTCAGCAATACATGGCCTGTATATTGACTGACTTCATGATGCCACGCAGGTAAAGCTGGAGTTACCCGTCCACTTGCACGAGAAGCACCACATCCTCTTCACCTTTTACCATATCAGCTGCGAATCGAGCAGCAAAACCAGCAGCAAGAAAAGAGACGGTGTGGAGTCTCTGGGTATGTTTTTTTTTAAACCATTTTTTTTTGCACCTGACGCCTGTTGGCATTCATCATTTTCTTGCTGGTGTGTTGTCAGTCGGTTACTCCTGGTTGCCTTTGTTGAAAGACGGCAGGATGCAGTCAACAGAACTGCAGTTACCCGTCGCTGTGACCCTGCCTGCCGGATATCTGGGTCAGGACAGCAGAAAGGTTTGTGGGGAAAAATAAAATAAAAATACATCACCGCATTTGCATCTTGCTCACGTGCTGACGCTTAAAAATGTCAACATCTACACAGTCTCAACCAGATATCAAGTGGGTGGAAAATGCCAAGCCGCTATTCAAAATGAGAAGCCGTGTCGTATCGACAATATATGCTCAGGTAAAAAAAAAAAAATCTTCAAGGGTGCACGTTTGCCTGGACTCTCAAAATGAGTTGTGTTAATTCATGTGTTGTTTGTGTCGGGTCAAATTTCAGATTTATTCATCCGAGAGTACCCAAATTGTAACTATTGCTTCATGTGGCTCACACAGTATGTCAACCCGATTCCTTTACTGTTTGTGTTGGGCCATATTCTTGGACTTTCTTGAGATTAACCAAATTGTTGGGTCAAATGAACCCAGTGTTGAACTATTGGGTTATCAAAATATATATCCATGAGCAGCTCTGATGAAATTTTACGACGGGCAGCCGCAACAGCTAGCAACATACCTATGGCACTTTTTGGTGTTATTCATGTAACCCAAAAAGTTGGTTCGGATTGACCCAAGTAGCTGTTTTGTTCCTTTTTGAACTAGTAACCTGGTTACATGAACCCAAAGAAGGTTATTTTTCTGTTATTTTAGAGTGTGGCCATTTGACGGTTTGCTGTTTTGTCCCCAGGACCTCCATCTCCACAAATTCTTCCTGCACTGCCAACTCACGAGGAACACCTCAGAGGACACCCGGGCAGAGCTTATTAAATACCTGAAGGTCAGACTCTTGAAGGATTTCGGGTGAAGATGTCGCGAATGTGCCGTGAGTTCTCCTTTCATGCCTCTGTCCTTAGTGCCTACACGCCATGGAGACGCACGTCATGGTCCACTTCCTTCCCACTGTGCTCATGCAACTTTTTGAGGTGCTCTCAGCAGCCGCCAAGGAAGGCCAGGAGATTGCCGTCAACTCTCTCCGGTCAGTTCATCGCTTGCCTGTCTGAAAATGCGCCCGGGCCATCGTTTGCATTCCATAGTCACAAACCCGACGTCCTTCTCTGTCCCTGCAGCGTGATCATACATATCGTATCTCGGTGTCACGAGGAAGGACTTGAAAACTACCTGCGCTCCTTTGTGAAGGTGTGGCTGCTCTGTGGCTTTTCATAGGGCTCGGTGTTCATTTGTTGACTTTTTTTTTTTTTTTTTGCTCTCTTCTCAGTATGTGTTCATATCCCAAAACCCCGCGCCTGGGAAAGCGGCATATCCCCACGAGGTGCTGGCCACGGCGGTCACCGCCGTCCTTAAGCAGACGGCGGATTTTAACACCAGCAACAAACTGCTCAAGGTGCGAGTTGTGATCGCGACAACGAACAGCAGGTGGCAGACTTGCCTATGGAATCACTTTTCATATCAGGCTTGCCAGTTGATTAACCTTTAGAAATTCGCTTGCCGTAATCAAAACCACTTCCTCTTCTTCATTTTCATCTGTAGTATTCTTGGTTCTTCTTTGAAACAATGGCCAAATCGATGGTCCAGTACTTGCAAGAGGACCACCGAATGAAGGTTGGTACTTCTTCATCATGCTTGCATATGCGCAGCAACCAATTTCACGTGACGCGACGTGCTTTCAGATGCCGCGAGCCCAGCGCTTTCCCGACACTTTTCATCAGGCCCTGCAGTCCCTGGTGCTGTCCATCATGCCTCACATCACCATTCGCCACACGGAGATCCCCGAGGAAGCCCGCTGCGTCAACCTGAGCTTGGCTAATTTCATCAAGGTGCGCGGGGCCAATTACAAACCTATTCACAGTGCAGCTTCACTTCATCTTCTGGCCCCCTTCTTGCTCCGCAGAGGTGTCTGACCTTCATGAACCGGGGATTCGCTTTTGGCTTGGTCAATCACTACATGTGCCACTTCAGTTTCAAAGATCCCAAGGTACGCGCGCACACAGTCACTCGCAGCAAACGTGTGCCGCTTTTGGGTTTTTCGGAAACATTCGTGTGCACACGTTTCTCCTCCGCAGGTGCTGACGGAAATGAAGTTTGAGTTTCTGATGGTAGTGTGCAACCATGAGCACTTCATCCCCCTCAACCTGCCCATGGCCTTTGGGCGCACCAAGCTGCAGCGGGTGCAAGGTGAGCAAACTGCACGTGTTGAACTCCGATTGAAGGCCGCAGGTCTGCCACGTCCTCACCCGCATCCCCACATTGATCCGCTATTAACCGTTCCACTCTCTTTGCCCACTTCGTTAGGAACGTGTTTTCAATGTCATGCAAAAAAAAAAAGAATGACGTTGTTGTTTTAAATGGCATTTGATTGGGCCACATAGTGCAGGTAGCGTGTCATCGCAATCCTAATGTTGATGCATTTTCTGTACTGTAAATGCTGCATGAATGATGAATAGCATCCCGGATATCTTGATTTGTACCCAACACCCTTCCCGTCTGTTTTTTTTTTTTTTTTTCTTGCTTGTGGTCAGATTTTATTCCGTACGCGACGGAGCTTTTTGGCCCTGTAGGTAGGTGATGCTCACCGCGCCGTACCTTTACCTCTGCCTCCCGCCACGCGCGATCACCGCCACCTCCTCCGGCTCTCTGCACCCTGCACTCTCGCCTCCATTAACCCTCACTCGCCGAGTGCACGGTGCCAATGCTGAATGGATGCTTTTGTCTCGTAGAGGAGATGAGCTTTGCTTCTCTGGGAATCCACTCACATTCTTAATGGACTCGTTTCTCTCTAACGGGGTCCGACGTTAACGGCGGCCCGATGGCCCGGGGCCAACTGAAGTTCATTTATGCTGGCCCGACCAGGGCACCAATATAAATGTCATAAATGAAATGAAGACATTCTTGCCTTTTTAAATATCTAATATTCAATCTTTTTAATTTTGTACACTTACATTAAACAATCATCTGCGATGTGAATCATCTGTGCACGTTGAATTGCCGCCATTCATCGACAAATTGTGCGCTACGGACTCGCGTGCATCTTGGCCGCCGAGTCTACACGCCTCACTATTTCACCCACAGGCAGGACAACCTATATGATGATAAATTTTGTGAGATATCGTTTTAAATCATCTAGATCTACATACTGGGGAGTAAGGTGCATGGATATTTCTTAAGCGGCTGCCCTGATCTCCCATACTTGCATTCATTTTGGCCACTGAAACTCCACACACAAGATCATGTTACTATCCACAGGTCGGCCTCCACATATAGTAGCATTTTGAATTTTGTTCAGTATTGTTGAAAATCCAGGCCAGCGCCAATTCTGGCAGGGCCCCCACAACTTGACTCATAAAGGTTTAATGTCGGACCCTTCTAACATTAGTTGTTAAGTTGAGGTTTCGTCTGTAGCTGGGCCCCGATGTCGATCGCTGCCGTTCGATCTACTTTCCAGCGGGTACTCGGTTATCTGGGATGCGCTGCCTGTTCTGATATTAACACAGCATTATGGCCTTGCACTCGGTTGCTTCCTGTCTTTAGATTTCTGCTCATCTATGCTGGTATGGAATTATACATTTCCCGTGTCAGGAAATATATAATGAACTGAATTCTCCTCCCTGAATATGTTCAGACCCTTTCAGACCCTTTTCAAGTACAGTCAATATAAAATGAGGAGCTGGGACTAAATGTGTGGCGTCTAAAAAGACATCTAAATACGTCTTTGGGAGTGAATGAGTTAATGAATCATTTTGTGTGAGGAGGGGGGGGGGGGGGCGGGGGGTCTGAGCCCGACACACGATCAGCCACAACGATGCTCCCACTTGCACTCACGATTTAGTTCAAGCGTAGACTTTGCAACGGAACCGTAATAAATAATACCGCACGGTACTCTTTGATTGTGTCACTCAACTCACCTCAACTGTATTTATAGAGCACTTTCAAACAACCATCGCTGCATCCAAAGTGCTGTACATGGAGCAACTAACATATACGACAAGAAAGCAATAGATCAGTCACAAAGATGGTAGTGAATCGGTTCTGAGATATTTCACAAGAAACCCGTCATGAGGTTTCACCTTGTCCTTATGTGCTCTGAAGGCCTCAGTTGATTGTTTGAGCCTGACCTGCTGTGTTTCCTGTCCCGGGGTCACCACAGAGCAGAGTCTGGAATTCAGCCTGACTGAAGACTACTGCCGCAACCACTTCCTGGTGGGCCTGCTACTCCGAGACGTGGCTGCGGCCCTGCAGCAGGGACCCGAGGTGCGGCAGCTGGCCGTCGGCACGCTCAAGAACCTGCTGATCAAACACGCCATGGACGATCGCTACACAGCCTTCAAGGTGAGGGTGGTGGCAGACCTGACGCTGACCTCAAATGATATATATATTTTTTTAAACATGTCGTGCAACATGGATGTGTTTTTGTTTTTATCAGAATCAGCAAGCCAGAATCTGTTTGCTCTACCTGCCACTGTTTGAGTTGCTTTTCCAGAACCTGAAGCAACTCTCTGCCCAGCCATACATTTCCAATCTCAACGTGAGTGCCCCTCGAAATGAAAATGAGATCCTGTTCAGATTCTTTCGACAAAATGGAAATGTTACTTGCAAAGGGCTCGAGAGACGACCTTGTGTCAGGCGGCTCCGCGGATAGCAGGAGAACCAGCGCTGCTCTCGACAAGGACCACAGTGAGTTGACCGACACCTGCAAACCGCTCCAGGGGAGCCAGTTGAAGGCATTCAGACAATTTTAATAGATAGCCGTCGCTTATTTTGGCGGTGATAGAATTTGTTGTCGTTATCAGGCCTGCCGCTCCTGAATGGCCACGTCGTGAGGAGGGAAGACTCCAGAGGATCTCTATTTATGGATCCCGGGACACCAGATAGCATTGATGTGAGTTTTTTTTTTTTTTTTATAGCCGCTGTATTTGGCGTCGCCCTGGCAACCTCTAAACTAGATTTGTTTGAGTTGTTAATCATCAATAAAACACATATAAACTCACGCAATGTTTTGAATGTCATTTCGCAGCATTTTGAATGTCATTTATGGTGTTTCCATTTGCATCCTAGCTTGTGTTTTGAGGGAAGCTTAATGATTTACTTCATGAGAAATGTTCAAGTCGCAGACATTTTTTGTTACATGTGCAGTTGCAGCGACGTAGTTCCACCGTGAGCAGCAGTCCCGGGCCCCGCAAGAGCAGACTGGGCCCTTACGAGATCAGGGGCCTCCTCCTCACCTTTTTACATGTCGTCAAGACCTTGTCAGAGGGTCGGTGCACAGGCGGCATGACATGCTGAAAATGACAATTAACATAAACTACAAGTGGTTTTGTTTTGTTTTTTGTCCACAGACACTCTCATGGCCTATTGGAGCAAACTTAACCCTCAAGACGTTATGAACTTTCTCAGCTTGCTTGAGTGAGTAGCTTCTAATTAGATGTGAAAAAGGTCACTGATGGTCCAAGAACAACTTGAAAACACTGAAACTGCAAGGCTAAACTATGCATACTTGCATCGCAGGACCTGTCTTGTTCAGTTTCGCTACATTGGGAAAAGGAACATCGGCAGGTGAGACGTGACAGCAGCGGTTTTCCTCAAAACATGTTTTGTAATTTGACTGAGACCCCCCCCCCTTTTTTTTTTGCTTGTGTGCCATCAAGGAGTCAGGAGGTGTACGCGTCCAAGTTGTTCTCTTCTGACAGGAAGTCGCAGACAATGCCGGCCATGCGCTGCAACCGAGCCAGCACTATCCAGACCAAAATAAACCAGTTTGGCAACATGGAGGCCTCGCTCACTCTCAACATAGGTGGGACACGCACTGTACGCAGTGTTGGCACTGTACGCAGTGTTGACACCGCTGGGCTACGTCATTAACTACGTGACTGCCTGCATGTTGTAATGCAATCCAATGCACTGGATAGTTTAAAAAAAAAAGTGATTCAGAAACAGCACAGAAGGTTGAAGTGCACGCTGAGTCATGTTTGCCAGACATTCCCTGCTCATAAAAAGTGTGTTCGCCCTTGTCAGATACGCATGGAATTTGTAGACAAACATAAAATTCTTTTTAAAGCCATTTAAGTCGGGCTAAACGATTTAGAAAAAAAAATGAATCACAATTTTTTTCCTCCGTAATATTGCAATTGTGATTTATTATATGATTATTCTTTCAAGGCACTCAGGTTTTTTTGTTGTTTGTTTTATTTCGCACAGGCAATAAATGAATCTGTATTAAAAATAAATGTATGGTTTTATAGGTTTGGTCACTAAAATAAAGGTAAACAGTTTATGTACTTGGATTAGAGTTGTTAACTTACTGAACACTTTGACTTGAAGTCCTTTAACCGTGTGTGTGTGTGTGTGTGTGCGTGTGCGCGATTCAGGGATGGGTGCATCCGAAGCGGAAATCCATCACCAGGCTCTGCTCGAGGGCAACATTTCCGCCGAGGTCTGCTTAAGTGTCCTGGATGTTCTTTCGCTTTTCATCCAGTGCTTTAAGGTGCGCGCGCACGCTCGCTCTTTGCTGCATCGTAGCGAGAGCCGTTTCTCATATTTTGGCCGTGTCCTCGTCAGAACCAGCTGGCCGACAGCGAGGGTCACAACGCGCTGATGAGGAAGGTGTTTGACGTTTACCTGACCTTCCTCAAAGTGAGCCCATCGGAAGCCGCCCTCCGGCATGTGTTTGCCGCGCTGCGAGCGTTTATGAACAAGGTCGGTGAAGCTGCGGGAACGAAATGACTCAAGATGTTGATTTTGAGTCGTGACACTCGCGATGAGTCACTCTGAACTGGGTTGAGTTCAAGATATCTCCCAAAAAAAAAACCCAAAATGACCAAAATGCTCTCTGGTCAGTTCCCCGCAGTCCTGTTCAAAGGTCGCGTGACCCTTTGCGAGCTTCTGTGCTGCGAGGTGCTCAAGTGCTGCGTGTCCAAGATGGCCTCGCTGAGGGCGGAAGCCTCGGGGCTCCTCTACCTGCTTATGAGGAACAACTACGAGTACACCAAGAGGAAGACCTTCCTGCGCACACACCTGCAGGTAAAGCCCAAGCCCAACTTTGCTTCTGGCCCGGCGACGTTTCTCCTTCTCTCGTCTTTCTCGCCAGATCATCATCGCGGTGAGCCAGCTGATCTCCGACGTGGCGCTCAGCGGAAGCTCGCGCTTCCAGGAGTCGCTGTCCATCATCAACAACTTTGCGAACAGCGACAAGGCCATGAAGGTATCGTCTGCATCTTGTCCAGAGATGCCGATCACGAAAGTTATGACATTCGTGTTTTCAAACTGCAAATCCGTTTACGATTTTGAGTTTGTGTCAGCTCAAGGAAGCATTCAAGGACATTGCCCATTCCTGTTGACAAAGTGTTATCTAGCTTCAAAAACACTACCATCCATCCATTTTCTGATCCGCTTTATCCTCACAAGGGTCGCGGGGCCTATCCCAGCTGCCTTTGGGCAGTAGGCAGGGGACACCCCGAACCGGTTGCCAGCCAATCGCAGGGCACACAGAGACAAACAACCATCCGCGCTCACACTCACACCTAGGGACAATTTAGAGTGTTCAATCAGCCTGCCATGCATGTTTTTGGAATGTGGGAGGAAACCGGAGTACCCGGAGAAAACCCACTCAGGCCCCGGGAGAACATGCAAACTCCACACAGGAAGGCCGGAGCCGGAATCGAACCCACGACCTCTGTACTGGGAGGTCGACGCACTAACCACTGGAGCACCAGGCCGCCCAAAAACACTACCAGAACATCAAATTTAAAAAACAGAAAATCTTGCATTACCGTTCAGAAATGTAATGATTATATTTATACATGATGTACACAATAAATATGTAAATAATGGTTTATAAATGTTGCCAGTATGTATTCACAGTTAAATATGTCAGGCCAAAACAGACTGCCTTAAAAGATATATATTTATGTTAAGTGAGGTCTAGAACCACTGTATTATGTTTTTTTAAATTAAAATAAATAATATATTTTGTTAATTTTTTAAAAAAGTGGCCTTTATTTTCTTTTGAACGAAAACCTTTTGAAGCCAATTCATCAGTATAACAGCGAAGTTACTTTTTCAAGGTCACTGTGGCATCACTGATCCCGTCAGCTTCAATGTCTTCAGTCCACAGGGTTCCCCTCGGAAGTGAAGGGTCTAACCAAGCGTATCCGTACGGTGCTGATGGCCACGGCCCAGATGAGGGAGCATGAGAAAGACCCGGAAATGTTGCTGGACCTGCAGTACAGCCTGGCCCGGTCTTATGCCAGCACCCCCGAGCTGAGGCGCACCTGGCTGGACAGCATGGCTCGGGCGCACCTCAAGAATAACGATCTCTCCGAGGTCAAATTCACTCGTCTGTACCGAGCTTTCTGCAATCGGATTCGGATTTGCATTCACGTGATGGTGGTTTTCTCCACAGGCCGCCATGTGTCACGTTCATGTGGCTGCGCTGGTCGCCGAGTACCTGCACAGGAAAAGTATCCAACCCATTTTCAAAACATACTGTGGCATCATTTTTTTTGTTTGTTTGTTTAACTTTTGCCTTTGCTTCCCAACGGGCAGAGTTGTTCCCCAGCGGGCTGGCCGCGTTTAAGAAGATCACGTTTAATATCGAGGAGGAAGCCGCCATGAAGGAAGACACGGGGATGCAAGACGTTTATTACACCGAGGTTCTTTTTGACAAAGCGCCGGCGCCAAGTGTTGACCGTCCCGAAATCAACCGTTTTGCTTTTTCCCGCTTCTCGTCAGGAAGTCCTGGTGGAGCACCTGGAGGTCTGCGTGGAGGCTCTGTGGAAAGCCGAGCGCTACGAGCTCATCACGCACGTCGCCAAACTGGTGATCCCCTGCTACGAGAAGCGCCACGATTACGAGGTAGCGGCACGGCGATATCATTGCATGTCGTCAACTATGACTGTCCGTCCAACGCAACCGCGTCCTTGCAGAAGCTGAGCCGGCTCTACAACACGCTGCACAGAGCCTACAACAAGGTCATGGAAGTGATCCAAACGGGTCGCAGGATGCTCGGGACCTACTTCAGAGTTGCCTTCTATGGACAGGTGGATTTATTATTACCGTATTGGCCCGAATATAAGACGGTGTTTTTTGCATTGAAATAAGACTGAAAAAGTGGGGGTCATCTTATATTCGGGGTCTAGACATTATACCCGTTCACGACGCTAGATGGCGCCCAATATCATTGAAGCGAATGCTGAACTTGACTCCCCAGGCCTAAGCGAACCCCTGTCACGAAGAATAAAAATAAAAATAGCGGTAGCATGAAGAAGAAAAATAAAAAAATAGCGGTAAGAAAGAAAAGAGAAGAAAATAATAGAAGAGATAACAGAAAATGGAGAAAGCTCAGGAGAAGTTATGGTGTAAATTTCAAGATGCTTTTTCTCCCAAATATATTGTTACAATCATTTGTTTATTTTCTGTATAAAAATTAATTTGGTGTTCAAAAAGTCTTTTTTTCAAACTTGAGTCTTGAAAAAGAGGGGGTCGTCTTATAATCAGGGCCGTCTTATATTCGGGCCAATACGGTATTTTTTTTACTCCATCAATGCGTTGGGGGTCTTGTCGTAAGATCGTGAAACTTTCGACTAAAATGTGAACACAATATCGGTCAATACATCTTACTCACAAAAAGTCAGTTGAACTTCATTTGACCTTCTCTAAAGTTGTCAAAATTTTCAGTGCTTTTTACACAACTTCCCATTCTCTCACAAGAAGCTCATCACCAAAATTTCCTAACATCAACTACTATCAGCCCTACAAGCCACTGTGTGTTTTTTTTTTCCGCAGGGCTTCTTCGAGGAGGAGGACGGGAAGGAGTACATCTACAAAGAGCCCAAACTCACCGGCCTTTCGGAAATCTCCCAGCGCCTGCTGACGCTCTACGGGGAAAAGTTTGGGCCTGAAAACGTCAAGATCATTCAAGATTCCAACAAGGTGCATCCTAGTTTGTCACCAATCCAGTCTGGCCCAAAAAAATAAAAACAAAAACCAAGTCATATGAGAGCTCGCGTCCCTGCAGGTGAATCCCAAAGAGCTGGACCCCAAGTTCGCCTACGTGCAAGTGACCTTCGTCAAGCCCTACTTTGAGGAGAAGGAGGCACCGGAGAAGAAGACGGATTTTGAGAAGTGCCACAACATCAACCGCTTCGTCTTTGAGACGCCATACACGCTGTCGGGCAAGAAGCACGGCGGCGTGGAGGAGCAGTGCAAGAGGAAGACGGTGCTCACAAGTACAGTACACACATCGGCTCGGGGCGCCCGCAATCGAATCACGACCACGCGGAACCGCATTTCAGGGCGTATCTATTTCGTTCAAATGCACAAGCCTTCATCAGTGTACAAATGGCTGGCCATTAGTCTGGTAATTGAATCTAATGAGCTTTTTCTCAAGAGAGGCTTTCCTCCTTTCCACTCTGCCTGTTTCAACGGCTTTGTTACTTCAAGTGCGCGTTTCCTCAACTTTACAAACGCAAGGCATCCGTGTATACATCCGCATGTAACAGACTGGCGACTCAGCGTTTCTCTCGGTTTTCCCTCAGCGGCCAACACCTTCCCGTACGTAAAGAAGCGCGTGGAGGTGGTCGGGGAGAAGCAGCTGGACCTGCGGCCGGTGGACGTGGCCATCGACGAGATGAGGTCTCGCACGGCCGAGCTGCACAAGCTCTGCTCCAGTGCCGAAGTGGACATGATCCAGCTGCAGCTCAAACTGCAGGGCTGCGTCTCCGTGCAGGTCAGACGCTTTCCCGTGTCGGGTCGCCGCGCGTTGCCGCATGTTGTCATGGTCATCGTTGCAGGTGAACGCCGGGCCCATGGCCTACGCCCGAGCCTTTCTGGATGACAGCAAGTGCAACCAGGCCGGCAAGAAAGTGAAAGAGCTTAAAGACGTTTTCAGGCAAGTCACCCGGGGAGTGGAGCAGATCAATACGGGTAATTGGAGACCAGTGAATTGAGTGTCGCCTCTTCTGGTAGACGTTTTGTGGAGGCCTGCAGCGCGGCTTTGGATATCAACGAACGTCTGATCAAAGAAGACCAGTTTGAGTACCACGAGGGCCTCAAGGCCAATTTCAAAGACATGGTGAAGGAGCTCTCTGACATCATCCATGAGCAGGTAACCCCGGGTTGCGACCGGTTTGCTTTCGTTCCAAGCCTCCCTTTCTTAAGCAGGCCCGGACAGCTCTGGCCATACCGGTGTTACAGTAAAACTCCTCTACAACGAAATCATGTTTGCAGCAAAACATTTTTCACAACAGGGGGTTTTTCACTGTAGCAAATTTGATCTCAGATGTACACACACACACATACACACAGAAACGTATGTGTACACGCACACACAAACAAATGTCTACTCTTTATTTTTATTCCAATAGTGCATAAGTATGAGCATACACTTATTTGACACTTCATATAGTCAGTGTAGAAAGAAAAAAAGGGAAAGAAATTGCGAAATTTACGATCAGCATTCACTTTCACTTTCATCAATTTCTTGGAAAATGTATTTTATTTTGCTTCCTCTGTCTTTCATTTTGATCACTTTTACCCTCTTCCAACGTCAGAGCTCTTCTTATCTTAGCTGCTTGACATCCAAAGGTCTGTTTTGTAGCCATTTTAGCAATGCAAAGTTCTCTCCGCGTCTGAAACGAACAATAACAAATACCTCCTGGACTACTGCGCATGTGTGAACCAGTGTGGTAGTTGCTGTTGCCGTTTCCGAACGAAGCAGTAGAGGTCGCTGTTGGATTAGACTTCGTTGTAGTGAATCTCGTCGCGAGGCAAGAGCAGAGAAAAATATTTTGTATAACGCAACAAGGGGTTGTTTCGGTGTATGGGGGGCAGGAAAGTGGGAATGGTGTTAATGCATGAAGATTTTTTCACACTAGGGGGTATTTTTTGCCCATGTAGGTTTCGTTGTAGAGTTTCACTGTAGCGTTGTTGTAAGCTAGAGATATTGAGCAATGGTGCAGAAGAGACTCAAACACATCATTTCCCTTTCCCCTGTGGTTCCCGAAAAATGTATTGCAATGTCACAAAAAGTCAGACATGCCAACTTTGTGTGTGTGTGTGTATATGTGTGTGTGCCGTTGCAATCATTTGTGCAGTCTGTGTGATTGTGACATCAGGGCACCCTCGTTCGTGTTCAAACTAAGTGTTCTAACTCGACTTTTTCTTTTTCCAACTGTGCTCAGCTTTAAGGAAAACAGGTAAAAAAAAAAAAAGAAAATGAAACAAAACTTTCAAACAAATATCATGACATTTCATTTGTGATTTGACTTCGCATACACGTGGGGTTTTTTTCTCTCTCTCTTTCGCAGATCTACCAGGAGGGCATGATGCGCTCGCTTCTGAAAAACTCCCTCAACGTGTTCCGAGCCATCAGCGGCACCTCGGCTGACCACGGCTGAAGCTCCGAACAAGAGGGACGCCTCTCTTAGCCCGTGCGATACAAGGCCAGGACGCGAGGCTGCACCTCGACCGGATGAGCACGTTTGGGGTGTCACGGTCAAGCCGTAACTGAAGAATGTAGAGCGGTATGTCAGATTGGAGTGATGCTCAGATGCACTGCTTTTTTCTATTAAACTTTTTTTTCAAATGACGACACACCGCAGAACTGACTCGTGGGCGCCTTTCCAGTCCAGGCAGGGCAGCATTTTCTTTCACCCTGACAAAGCTGCAAATGCGCCTGCACGGCTATTCAGCAAGGTTTGACTTCACCAATCAGTAATGTAAACAGACGGGTGATGTTGAAACAGAGTCAAGTTGCTTCAAATGTCAACAATGATTCATCCAAGACTGGACCTGCGTTGCACCTGGAAAAGTTGCTTGCATTTTATGCTATTCTTATCCAGTATTTCACAAGTGCTACACTGAATAATAGCCAAGCAGGTGTACATAAGGTGTCCTTCATCACCATTTCATTCTGTGGTCCTGCTTGTAAATACCACGTATATTTATATTTGTCACATGTTGGACTTTGGAGTCCCAATGTGTGGTTGTTGACCTTTTTTTTTTGTCGTTGTTGTATATTGCATTGTAGACAGTATATATAAATTTGCTTTTCACGTGCACTTCGTTGTACAGTTGTCTCCCTCCCCATTAAAGCAAGTGAAACAAAAGCCTTCCTTCTTTGGACAACAGGGGGATTGTTAAAAAAAAAGAAAAAAGAAAAAAAGGTGTCTTCTGTGTATTTGACGCACATGGTTAACCTCGTGTGCCCCCCCCCCCCCCCCACCCGGCGTCTTCCCATGCATGCAAACAACTACAGTCAGTGAATATAATACATTCGTTCAAAACGCAAGCAAACAATGTAGTACAGACACCATCACACATGAAACGGACATCGCTGCGTTTTTGTGCGCAAACTGTTGCGCGCGTGCAGTGTGGGTGGGGATCGTGTGAGGAAACTGCCGGGATGGACGACGCGTCACTTTTCCACGCACTCTCCACCCCCCCCCCCCCCCCATCTGTCGTTTTCCCGGCACACAAGAACGCAGGGGGGGATAGCGCGTTGTTCTCTCTAGCGTTTTACGACGATCGTCCTCGGCGGTTGAAAATATGACAACATGAGCGGGAGCGAAGACGTCGGCCCGCAAACCGTTCGGAAACAAGAGAGAACGCGTTTAGCGGTGGCCGTTTTCTTCCACTCGGTCCTGTCTTTTGCGTTCCACGGCGAAGCAGGTAAGAAACTAAGCGGTTTTATTTCGGTCGGCAACACACGTAGAGAGCTTTGCACATGGACTTGGGTTGGTCGGCAGCTCGACGGGTTTATGGCATCAAAGTACAAACAGACGCCGTGAACTACGCACTTCGCCGGATTAAACTGAAATTAAAAAAAATGCTCCTCGAACGCGATCTACGGCCACTATTCTTTTTTTAGACGTTCGTGCAGATGTGTGGCTGTTCATGGATTTTCATCGAATGTGTGGCAGTTTCAGTGTTTTTGTTTGTTTTAGACGCATACCATTTCGGTCCCTGTTGTAAACAGCCGCTGCCAAATGAAAAGTGTGTTTTCTCTCGCTCGAAGGTAGCGCAACTCACTTACAGCACAGTGTTTGGTTCCAGTTCGAAAATCTATGGAAGAGTATTACATTCACCTGAAATTTTTATTTATATACAGTATGTATATATATACTGTATATATATTTCTGAGTAATTTTTTTTAGGTGGCTTTGTATTTTTCTGTTTCATGGAATATTTTTTTAGGCTGAGGGTAACTTTGCCGAAAACGTCTGAAAAAAAGGTGCACCCAAAGTAAATTTGTAGCTATTCATGAACCATTTGGATGATCAGCATAGTTTTGGTCTCTTTTTGAAATATGCAAAATTTTCATTCATTTTGGGTTTTACATATTTCTCCCAAACAGTCAGAATCTGTGTAAATGCTCCTGTCACTGAACTATGGATGTTTGAAAACAGGGGAAAAAAAAGGCAAATCTTATGTTCATCTAATTTCTTTTCACAAAATCTGCCTTGAAAATGAATTTTGAATGTTGATTGGGACTTGAAAGCACCACAGGATCAATGCTTGAGGTCTCCCAAGTTCCAGTTCAAATTTGACAATTGTAAAATGTTGGGCACCATTCAAATCTCCAGAAATTCAACTTTTAAAAGATGGATAACATGTTCACATGAATACTCAGCTGACGACATGCATCAGCAATTTGTTTTGATAGATGACAGAGGGGTCCTCGGTGGGCCGTCCTAACTTCAAAGGGTTAAATATATTTTTCTTTTTGTTAGGGTGAGGAATCCGTTTTCAGATTTTTTTCCCCCCTTTTTCGGAATATTTATTTATTTTGTAATTTTGTTTCTCAGAATTATATATATATTTTCAGTTTTTAAAAAATATTTCTATCCCCTGGGGTGGTCCAGTGGTTATAGCGCCGACCTCACAGTGCAGAGGTCGTGGGTTCGATCCCGGCTTCGATCTTCCTGTGTGGAGTTTGAATGTTCTCCCCGTGCCTGCGTGGGTTTTCTCCCACATTCTAGAAACATGCATGGCAGGCAGATTGAACACTCCAAATTGTCCCCAGGTGTGAGTATGAGTATGGATGGTTGTTCGTCTCTGCGATTGGCTGGCAACCGGTTCAGTGTGTCCCCCGCCTACTGCCCGAAGAAAAGCTGGGATAGGCTCCAGCACGCCTCACGTGAGGATAAAGCGGATATGTATTACAAAACCCAAACTCTGAGTCTCATTCCCAACCTCAAGTTGTTCTTCATCTGGAACTTTGCTGACAAGAACTCACTTTCGGACTGCTGGGGTCAATTTGGTCACAAATGCGCCACCATCGGGCATAAACTAATTCCTGTTTTTTTTGGTTTTTTTTTAACACCTCATGCCCAAAAGGTCGTCTTCCTCCACCGACGGAGCTATCGCACAAGTGGCTTGACCCGTTTACGGTGAACGTGTATTGGCGGAAGCCCAGCCAGCTGCCGGACTGCTGCGACGTACAGTACAGATATGGGCCGCACAATGTAGGAGACGCAAACAGATTCTTTTGAGATGCTTTTGAGGTGTTCAATGACTCAAATGTTTGTTATATTATTTATTATGTCAGTTTTGTACAGAATGGACAAACTTTACGGAGACTTTTCTGACGGATGAAGCTGGCTCTTCCGGCTGGAACATCACAGTCCGAACTGAGGAACTGCAGAACTGCGGAAAGAGCGCGAGTACGCCGGCCTCCATAATCATTGACGCCCCGCAACCTCGAGGTATAAAATACGAGGTCGTGGGTCGACAACTTTAAATAACTCACTATTTAAACAGAGAGCCATGTTGCCTTTCATTTTCACGCGATTGTAAGCTGTCATGTGTGAGGTGTTAGCATTGTTTGAGTTTAGTGTAATGTAGCATGTAGCATAAAATGTTCAGATTTTGACTAATCCAAAATAAGTCCAAATATTTTATTTCAATGTTGCAGGGGCACTATAGTCTTCACATATCATTTTAATAAATACGTGATTGTTAGATGTCATCTGTTAGCGTTAGCATTATTTTGAATATAGTTCAAGTAGCATGTAGCATAAAGCGTAAATATTTTGACTCATCCAAAATAAGCACAAATATTTGATTTTAATGTTGCAAGAGCACCATAGTCCTCAAATTTCATTTCAACACACGATTTTAAGATGTCTTCTGCGAGGCGTTAGCATTGTTTGTTTTTAGTATCCTTCATGTAGGATGAAAGGTTCAAATTTTGAATAATCGAAAACAAGTAAATGTTCATGTTACAAGACTACCATAGTGTTCAAATTCAGAATCATATCTGGAAAAACGAATATAAATGTGTAGTATTCCTTATTGTCCAAGTCACAGAGAGCCACAGCAGATGACCACTCAAACGATTTTTCATCGTCAACAAAAGTGAGATTGATGATGTTGTTGATATTTTGCTTGTGTTTTTCACGTGACCTTGTTATAATTTCTGGTCAAGTATTTGCACATTTGTAGCTGTAATTCTCCGTGATTAGCGGTTAGCCGACGCCAAGCTTGTGGAATTGTCAAGTTGACCACTTGATTGAAGACAACAACACAACACCTGGAGGGCGATGCCATCCAGTCAGTCACTTCTTGATTTTTTTTGGACTTGACAGCTCAGTTGGTGACAGACTTCAAATGTTTATACCGAGCGGACATGACGGATTGTTCCTGGATCCCGCGTGATCTCGCCGTTAACCTGACTCTCTCTTACAGGTAAGGACAAATGTACAAAGGCTGAGTAAACATCAGGCAAACAACACATTTGGATCGTGTGCCTTGATCCCCCACCCTCACCCCCACCCCTCCGCCTCTTCTCTGGTCGTCGCAGGATTTGTGACAGCTCTGCAGAAACCAGGCAAAGGTTGCAGGAGTGCAACCGGCCTTATCGCCACCGGGGCAGGGACGGCTGCTACCTGAGCCCTGACTTTGTCTTCGAAGACCTCTGCGTGCTCTTAAGGAGCAACGCTTCGATGAGAACGTTTAAACCTCCGGGAGGTCTGTTCCGCATTCATTTTGTAGATGTCAAAAGTACACGATGGGAATTGTGCCAAAGACGTTTGCTGTCTTTCCCTCAGCGGTTGACCCCCCAAAGCTGCGCGTTAGCGTTGAAGGTGACAAGCTGAACCTGAACTGGACCCCCCCGGAGGTGTCCAAGGACTGCAGTTGGACCTACGAGTTGTGCTACAGCAAATGCGATGAACACGAGGTACTTTTAATTGAGAGTTTAACCCTTTCATGCACCACTGTAATAACCGCTGTCCCCGAGAAGGTAAAAAACAAACAAACATGCGATATCTTCATCAGTGACTTTGTTCATCTTTTTGATACCTAGAAAAGCGAGCGCTTCATTCCACATGGAGAGACGAGGCAGATTGCCTACGACAGAAGGTGCCGGTATGAGCTTCGTTCTCGGGTCACAAGTGGCAGCTACTGCAGAAAAATGCAAAGCGACTTCAGTGCAGTTGTAGTTCATGGTGAGGAAACATCACTTTACTAATTCGACAGAGTCACAAATTTGCTTTTAAATTTGCAGCCAGATCTTTAAAAAAAAAAAAAAATTAAATATTGAATGTTAACATTCTTATCACACGCATACCAGTAATATTTGGCCATAAAAAATATTATTTACTGTGGTTTGGTCTCTCTTTTTATTCAAAAGGTTGCTAATTAAATGACTCAATGTTACCCCCACCCAAAACAAAATCTATTGTCATTCTAGCCTATGATAAAATGTTTTGTTGTTTTTTAAAACGGTTTTATTGTCATACTCAAATACATTCACCAAAGAAGCTCAACAAAAAAGTAACAAAAAAAAAAAAGGAAAAACAAAAGCGCATGTACAGTACATGTAGACACACATGTATACAGTATACACGTATATATAAACATGCATGTTTTTGTGTATGTAGTATATTTATACATCAACAAATATATACACACACATATTACATACTGTACACATACGCATACATACACACGTCCCGTGTGTGTGTGTGTGTGTGTGTGTATATACTGTATATATATATATATATATTTTTTTTTAGATAGATAGATAGATAGATATATGGGTACATTATTCATACAATTGGGGTACGAATAATTTCCGTTTTAATAATTTATTCATACCCCAGTTGTATGAATAATTTGGACTTGGCTGTCTAAACGGTCACACAAAAATCGGGTTATTTTTCCTGTAAAAGTCCTTTTCTTCTTTGAACTTCAAAAGTCTCTCCATCTAAATTGGGATTATTTTATAGATGATCTTCTTTTCCGCCGCAGGAGTGAATGAGCCCAGGGTATCACTGACAGCAGTGGCCATCGCCGTCAGCGTCGTCATGTCCGTCGGGGTCCTTTTGGCGTGCTATTGCTTCAGGAGGTGCGCTCAACAAGTGTGTGTGTCAAAGTCTCTAAAGAATTTGGGTCTAAAGCTGGCATATGGTGGTGTCTTGGCAGGCACAGGGCCGTTTTCTTTCCCGCCATACCCGAACCATCAGCAATATTAAAGGACATGATGATGAGTGGAAGCACGGAAATTAAAGTAAATAAAAATATTTGAGTCCATTATTTTCTGACCACCAAAGCACTAACTTTGTACTCTTTGTTCTTTTTTTTAAAGGCTTCCGCAAATTTTTACACCCCTGTGCCAGAAGCCATCCAACCGTGTAAAATTATGACAGCTCGTGAAGTCATCACCCCCCGTGAACTCATAAAACACACCCCGCAGGAGGAGCTTCCGTGTTGATGAGAAGCTCAAATGGTTCCAAGTTGGATCACAATGATATGGACCTTATCATCCTCAAAGACTATGCCAGTCAGGGCGTAGAACGACTGTGTTTTTCACTGGCCCCGGGACTTGTCGGCAGGATTTGTCAGCAGCGTTCATGTGTAACTGCTGCATTAGAAGAAAGCAAAAAGCTGCTGGAAGAGTTTTTACATGTGGATGACCCCCCCCCCCCCCCCCCCCACCCACACACACACAGACACGAGATTTTAGGAGATTTTTTTTTTTGCGTCTGTCCAACTTGCACTTTGTTCAACTCAGGAAAGCCGTTATTGTCATTACAATTAAATTATATGACCGTCTCCCTTTGTATATGAAACACATAAATAGATCAGCGAAGACAAAACCGTCATCATTCAAAATGAACGGAGCTGTAATAGCCCTGTTCCCTTGCTCATTCACCATACACTATGCGACCCGCTGTTATAGAGTGCAATAAAGGAAACATCCATCCATTTTCCGAACCGCTTGATCCTCACTAGGGTCGCGGGGGGTGCTGGAGCCTATCCCAGCTGTCTTCGGGCAGTAGGCGGGGGACACCCTGAATCGGTTGCCAGCCAATCGCAGGGCACACAGAGACGAACAACCATCCACGCTCACATTCACACCTAGGGACAATTTAGAGCGTTCAATCAGCCTGCCATGAATGTTTTTGGAATGTGGGAGGAAACCGGAGTACCCGGAGAAAACCCACGCTGGCCCGGGGAGAACATGCAAACTCCACACAGGGAGGCCGCAGCTGGAATTGAACCCGGTACCTCTGCACTGTGAAGTCGACGTGCTAACCACTGGACTACCGGGCCGCCGTAAAGGAAACATTAAGTCGTCAAATTTATTTATGTAGCACTTAATTACAAAAACGTCTCAAAGTGCTTCACATGCCCACAGTTGACAAATATTAACGTCATCCCCTGATCCTAACCCTCCAGGAGAGCAAGTAACCCCCCCCCCCCCCCCAAAAACCATCTGGGCTAAAATGAGACACCTTGAGAAGGGGCCGCAGATGGGGGAATCCCCCTCCCAGGATGACCAGGCTGCAATGGATGCCAAGTGGGCAAAATTTTACACTTAATATGATGCTATACCGAAAGAACGAGATCCTGGATACAAGCGGAAGAAATTTGTTTTCTCTGCAGGGTGTCCGGGCTCTCCCTTTGAGATAAGGTGAGAAGCTCGGCCATCCGGGAGGGGCTCAGAGTCAAGCCGCTTCTCCTCCACGTCGAGAGGAGCCAGATGAGGTGGCTCGGGCATCTGATTAGGATCCGACCCTGGATAAGCGTTACAAAATGGATGAACGGATGGATGGATGATGCTATACAATGCAAGCTGAAAGAGTGTGAAAGTCCATTCAATCAAATGAAGCGCGACAGGAAGACGCCTATGGTGAAGTGGGTCCCGGCCCACTTGGTCAATGAAGAAATCTCCATAGCAGCACCTCGGAGGATGTGGTCAAGTTACTTTTGTAAGGTTTTCAAGAGATACTTTTTGAAAATGAGAGAGGGTTGAACACAAAACACAATTCATATTTCCTGACATAACTACAGCTGCTTACACGTTCAAAGTGTCTTTCAAAGCACGTTATGGGGAAACTTAATATCACCGATTTGGGAACTGGTAGTAACGGTTCATAAGTAAGAATTACTTGCCCTTCCCAACGTGGCCGCCACGCAGCCTTAGATGCCCCGTCTCGCTTCCTTGTTTTCCACCAATCACACAACACGCTCGAGCGTAAGTTGATTTCACTGCCACTTGGAATTCAGAAAGACTAACCGAATTATTCCAAAGTGAGAACAAATTTTACTTACAACTGGCTTTAGTCACTTACAAAATATTCGATGCACAATTGATGTTATAATTGTATTTTATGTCCCATTTACTTGTCATTAATGGTTAAAAGTGATAAATGGTCAGCAATCACACAGCTTCAAACTCCGCCCATTTTTCCAGCAATGATTGCGCTTTTCCTTTCCTCGGAAGCCCAAACGGATACATTGACCGACAATGATATCGCGTCCGAAAAGGTTTGTGTGAAAACGCGAGTGGATCACTATTAAAAATCGATTTGGTGGGACTTTAAAAGATTGCTTTTCTTTTCAAACTGAGGATGTTTGTGAAAGGTTTACTTTTATCCGTAGCAATTTGCTTCTTAGTTGAAGTTGAATCTCGAACACAAACAGGTAAGAAAGTGAATTTGTACCTTAATATAATCTTTAAAAGTACATTACTGTTTTTTGTTACGAATAGTAGTATTATTATTACATTGAAAAGCATTTCCTCTTAGTGACGTCACAACTGATTACCTGAACAGACGTGTTTACAGTTTCCCCCCCTCCCTTTTATTTTTATTTTTCCTTTTGTACTGGCAAATATTTGTCCAGCCTAGTGAGTGAAAGGGGCACCAAAGCTTGTTTCGTGGAAAAGGATCGGGGGAGAGGAAGTTTCAAAATAGAAAGTACTTCCTTCGAGGCTCGTAGTTTTGCAATTTTGCAATCACACTCACATTCAAAATGGGTGATTTCAAAGATGAAAGCAATCAATCCATCCGCATCACACCTGAGTATGACCCCTACGCATGAAGGGCACCGTTTATTTATTCGTGGGGTTTATTTCCGTAATGCGGTCCTCTCTTCTTGTCAGGCAAACTCTTGCCGCCAAGCAACTTGACCCTTCGGTGGCAGAGCGACTTTGAGCCCCAGCTGTGGTGGCGACACGCGCATTTACCGCCAAACTGTGCATACAAAGTGTTTAAGTGGACAACGGAGCAAAACAGTGAGGAAGAGAGTGTAAGTAAATGAAATAAAACTAGGCATCCGGTTTTTTGGGGTGTTCACAAGCTCATGTTGTGAGACCTTCTGACCCTATCAGAATGCAAAATTACTTTAAAAAAGGACTGTGAGACCTCTGCAGCGACATTGACTGATTTGTTGTTGTTTCAGATCCGTCAAACTCCCCCTTCAGTCTACAACCTCGCAATGGAGGGGGGCTCCCTGTTTTTCTCTGTCCAGACCTCTTGTCACCACGCAGATAGCGAGCCCATCTTCCTCAATGTTACATATCCAGGTAGAGCGCAAGCCTTCTTTCGCTATTTTTGGACTGAACCTTATGGTTATTATTCATTTCCTTCCACTCAGAGCTGGTTCGTAATGTGGAATGCAGCATCACCTCCTCGACGCTGACTCGGTGCTCCTGGGTGCTGCTGGGCTCTCCTCCAGATCTCGCGTTCTATTATCTGTATGATTTATTTAGTTATTTATTCCTCTTTGCTTGGTAAGCATGATGTGATGACAGTAACGGTCAAGTCGTTTGTCATGTACGTAAGGTTAGTGAATGAGGTGGACGACGTGCCCTCCGGTGTCATGTCCTTGTCAGAGTGCCCGCGGTACACCATCACCGAGGGCGTGAGAACGGGTTGCCATCTGCAGTCCAAAACCGACGAGTCCATCCACATATTGTTTAACGCCACCCTGAAAGAGGGCCTCGTCAGGAACACTTTTGAGAAGAAGCCTGTGCAAGGTGGACAAATCGTAACACACCTCCGAGAAATGTCTCTTAATAATAACAATAATACATTTTATTTAGAAGCGCCTTTATAGACACCCAAGGACACCGTTAGCCGTTATGTTCATGGTTTGACTACCTTTTCTTCTCAGTGACGCCGCCTCCTCTAAAGTGGAACGTTAGCAAGGTCGCAGGCAAATTCAACCTGAGCTGGGATCCACCTGATGTCTTCGGTCTGGCTCGGTGGACGTTCATCATAAATTACACCGAGTGTGGTAAAGAAAAGGTAAGAGGAGTTGCATGCCGAAATGGTGCTGTTGTGACTTGATATTTGTGACAAATAGTCTAAGGTGATAAAAACACAGCACTTTCTCATCTTTTAAACCCTGCGGCGTCCTTAATGTCTTTTCCTCTCATCTTAGATTCAAATGGTCGAGGGAGAGACGTGGAAACTAATGAGCCGGGTATCTCACTGCCAGTACCGTATGACCCTTAAAGCACACAGCGATCGCGGAGACTCTGAATGGAGTGAGGTCAAATATTTTGGTACGTCGCCAAAGAAACGTGGCGCGTTTTTGTCAAACCTCGTCCATCCTGGTTTACATGTGCTTCCTTTGTTGAGGCAGACAAAGAATCAAATGCCTCGTTGTACGCGGCCATCATCATCCCGCTGCTGTGTGCCAGCCTGGTAACCCTGACGTGTGTGTGCTGCAGAAGGTGGCTGAAGGCACCATTTTTTTTTTTTTTTGCGAAGATGAGATGCCGTATTCTCATCGTCACTCTTCCCGTGCAGGAATCAGGAGCGCATCTTCAACAAGGTGCCAGAACCTCGGGATCTCCTCAGCGATATTCGTAACAACACCAAGGTAATAAGGATTTAAAATGTGAACAGCATTATGAAATACCAGTTCCTCCACTCTATAATATGGTACTCTACATCCAATAATGTTATATGACACAGTCAAATCTAATTTTTGCCAATGTTATTTTTTGTGTCAGTTCAAGGGGGGCATTTTCCTTCCCTCCATTTGGTGTACACACCTTGGCCACTTTGAGGGCATTGCTATCTATCTATCTATCTATCTATCTATCTATCTATCTATCTATCTATCTATCTATCTATCTATCTATCTATCTATCTATCTATCTCTGGCTCTCTCTCTAGCTCTCTGGCTCTCTATCTCTGTCTGCATATCATTTTACATGATTAAGGCAGCTTTATTTATGGAACACACTTCATAAACAAGCTAACTCAAAATGCTTATGCTACATTAAAGGCAAATGCAAAAGAATTAAAGACATGAAAAAAACAACAACATGATTTTAAGTTTGAAAGCAAAATAGACAAATGAAAAATTGTTTACTAAAATTATTGAAAGAACGTACATGCAAGAAATCAGTAAGACCTTAATCATAGGTATGGTGGGGTGGGCGGGGCATAGATTTTAACCTGGATTTTAAAGGATTTCCACTTCTCACTTAAATTCTGTTGGTAGTTTATTCATGCAGCACATTAGCCAAATGCTGATTCACCATGTTTGCTTTGAACTCTGGGCTCCACTAATTGACCTGAATCTGTTGACCCAAAAAAAAAATTTTTTTTTTTTTTCAAACCCACCAAATTTGCTAATAAACAACCAACACGCAAGTTGCAGTGTTTTTCAGTCTGAGGCTAAATAGCAAATACTCAATGTGCAATTCTCATAGTTTGATGTTTAATTGTCCAGCTCCAGCCTCCCTGTGTGGAGTTTGCATGTTCTCCCGGGCCTGCGTGGGTTTTCTCCGGGTACTCCGGTTTCCTCCCACGTTCCAAAAACATGCATGGCAGGCTGATTGAACACACTAAATTGTCCCTAGGTGTGTGTGGGAGTGTGCATGGTTGTTCGTGTCTGTGTGCCCTGCGATTGGCTGGCAACCAGTTCAGGGTGTCCTCCGCCTGCTGCCTGAAGACAGCTGGGATATGCTCCAGCACCCCCCGCGACCCTAGTGAGGATTAGGCGGTTCGGATAATGGATGGATGGATGATGTTTAATTGAACAGTCAACTTCAACCAGGTGGCGCAAGTAGTCTAAATATAATAAATATATGAAATCATCTCTGTCTTCCTTTTCAGAGTGAGAGAATTTTCAACCTTTATTTTCCGGAAAAGGAGGAAGAGGTGTGCCAAATCAGTGTGGTGAAGGATCAACAGCAAGATCCACACACAACACATTCACATCTTATCAATTGAATTGAGTTGCATTTCAATATTTTGAATATGAATCGACATGAATTATTTTTACTTTAGTCTGAATTTAATTTATACGTTTTTTAAATTTTTATTGACGCTTTTTTATGGTTCTATATTATTTTTGTCTTGAAATGACCAAAACAAAACAAAACAAAACAAAAAACGCCAACGTGATGCATTTCTGGGAGGTCTCAACGGCTAACGGCGTTACGGTGCCCTCCAGTGGCTGTTTGCAGTACTACAAATATGGCCGCCCAGGTTGGTCCTGATGCTGCACGGGTGGAGAAATAACGCTTGGCGATGCTTCGGATTGCGCTTGCGTACAAATTGCGACTGTGTGTCGTTACTTCGACGCAGTCTCTGTGGCGCAATGGAATAGCGCGCTGGACTTCTAATCCAGAGGCTCCGGGTTCGAGTCCCGGCAGAGATGGATCGCTGGCAACCTCCTTGAATGTGGATCAGCGGTTGTTTTGCTGAGGCTGCCATCTTTTGGTGATTTGCTGGACAGGGAGCATGTTTGCATTTGTTCTGCTGCCGTGATAGACACACTTCGGTACGTGTTATTTTTTTAAAATCGTGTTTTTTTTTACTGTCATTTTTCATCGGCACATCCAGCAATTTGAAAAATGGCACAATCGCTCAAAAGAGTAAAATTCTATAAAAGGATGTTTTGTTGTTTTTTCTCCTCATTGAATGAACATTGACACATCAAGCAATTTGAAAAAAGGCACAATCGCTCAAAAGAGTAAAATTCAATAAAAGGATGCTTTGTCGTTTTTCTCGTCATTGAATGAACATTGAGATTTACAGCAGCACACTAAAAGATAGAAATTTATTAGATGTATCTCAATAAATGAGAATATAACAGAAGAAATTATTTGTGAACGTTTTCGAAAACCAAGAAAGCACAACAAATTCAAACAAACATGATCAATCCAGTTGCCTCGATTCAGCCTTTACACGAGCTACAAGACGACGACGACAGGGGGCGCCCCGGCATCACGTTCTCCGCCTGCGGTCAGCTGACTGACCCGTACGCAACCTTCTTGATGGGAGCGCAATTAATCACCAAGACTGTGGATTTGTCTTGAAGCATTCCCCACTCGTCATTGGTGGACTCCACCGGTTAGCCTTACGGACATTCCTCCAAGTTTCGACACCAGTTTTGCCCCTCTTTGACTCTTATTGAGCTAAAAGAGGGCCGTGGTGTCGTTCTGATGACGTCACAGTCACCGAAGAGTGGTGGATTCGATTTTTAAATAAACTTTATTAGTCATTCTGTTTCCACTGTAACTGACTAATAACAGCTCCAAAAACACACAACAAACAGACAAATTAAAACGTTAAAAAGGGCAATCTGCATATTTTGCTGCGAAAGCACAAACTCTTACATGTTGTTTTTCAAGTGGTCACCTGCTGATTTGTAATAACTAGAACCGGTCAGCAGTCAAGATTTGATCAGACTTTTGCAGACAGGGTCGAAGACAGAAACAGTGACAGAAGACAAAGAAGGAGACAGCGAGAGAAGCAGAGGAAGAGAGAGAGAGAAAGCGAGCGGAATGTGCCTCTAATGAGGATATGCCATCAAGTTGAGTACTTCAGTAAATTCAAGACAGGAAGTGGCTGCTTGCAATACGAAAATATAACCTGGCAAAGACCCTGTATTCGTCTCTTTTGGGGTGGGGTGTAGAATAACGAGATTCCATATTAATTTTATGGAGGATTTACATTACAACAGGCTCTTTTATTGCTATTTTATACATCAGGAATGAGCGACTAGCGGCTAAATATTCAATACACGTTTTCCACAAAGAGGGGAAAGGGTGTGGAGGATCCCACAAAACAGACAAAAAAAAAAGATCAAATTTAAAACTGAATTTTTATCATACATCTGGTTAGGAAGTGCCTGGTCATATGTGGCCCCCTCCAGCACTTAAATTGCCCATCCTGGTTCGACATATTCGGTGCGGATTGTGGTCTAACGCTTTTATTTTGAAGACTGCTACCGGAAACTAATCGTCCATCCTCATTTTGGACGTCGAGCCGTACGCAGCAGAAAGCGGCCGCCACTGAGGGAAGAGGAGAGAGAACGGGAGACTAGAAGAAAAAAAAAGCAGCGGAATGGTGTAAAAGCCGAGTGAGAGCTAGCAAACATCGAGGACGGGCGACTGTTGCTCTTCTTCGTCTTTTTCTTTCTCTGTATGTCCCGTCCAGCCCTGCCATTTTGATGCCGTCCTCACGGAGTTTTGGCCCAATACTGGACTTATTATTACTGGTGGGCTGAACCATGCAGAGGCTGCTCCTGCTCCTCACTTTGCTGCTGACTTTACAAACTGGTAAGGATGCATTTCGGGCCGTGTCGAAATGAAATGAGGACAAATGTGCACACGCGAATGAGGCTCTATTGGTATTCGGTGTGACGTACTGTAGGTTGGAGGGGTAGTGGAGGGGGTGGGTGTGGGGGGGCATGCTTTTCTTCTTCTCTTTTTTTCTCCTTTCTTTCTTTTTTAAACCACGCATGCCGATGCCCTCACGTTGCATAAATGACCTTTGCAGATGTGTGAGTGATGCAAACGTGACGCCGGGACTGACCGACCCGTGAACGTGACGGGAATGAGTTGGAATGATCAGCTGTGCTTGGCTTGTCACTGCTCTCTTCTCTCCTCTTCTCTCCTTACCTGCGTGCACCTCAGAATGCACCCCGCAGACAATGTCAGCATCCACCGGGAACCCAGGCCTCTTCCTTTTAAATTTTTTTTTTTTTTGTACCTGTGGTAGTAGCAGGTATTTGATAGTCACAGTTGCTAGGAGACAAAGGCTGCGAGGATGAGGAGCATGTAAATGCAACCTGTTTGATGGGGCTATCAATGTGTGTGCCATTGTCTACTGTGATAGGTAGAGGGCGATTGGGGAAGTGTTGGGTGGGGGGGTTAAGGGGGCGTGTTGTGGTAAGGGATGATGTCACCTGAATTGGGGAGGGTGGGTTAGGTGCAGCAACCGCCCATGCCATTGAATCCACATTTGGACACAATCCTTTTCAACAGTGACACACACACACACACACACACACACACACACACACACACACACACACACACACACACACACACACACACACACACGCACCTCTTTGTTCACGTCACATGTTTTTCCGCCCTTAAGTCCACATGACAATCACACACACGCATGCACACGCGCGCGTGGCATTGTCCGCCAAGCGTGTCAGCCCTTATCACTCTCCAAACACACGCCGTTTTCCCTCCTACGATAGACGAATGTTGCCGGGACATTGTCGCGCACGCATGTTTTTCTGCCTTCGAATGAACAATATTTCACGCTATGCAATTTGAACACACAAGCAAAAAGGATGCCTGGGGGGCTTATGAACGATAGCATGGTTATTAGCGCAGCAGCTCGTTATTTGCAAGTTGTTCCGATGCGATGATACAGCCGCGATTGATTCAGCGCCGCCGGCCTTGAAACGACATACAAGGCGAGGAGCCACTCATGCGTGACCGCATAATCAATCGGGGCAAACGTACGTCTGTAGAACACTTTTTGAAAACGAGGAGGAGGTCTGACCTGCGGCACTGCACTGTGGGAGCACTCGAATGTCTACAGAAAAAGGTTCCGCATCCTGATCCTGATTATAGTTTCGCCAGGATGCCGAAGAAGACAAAATCAGAGAATGTTGTGGCGGAAGGTCGAAAAGACGTGCGGTTTTCTGCGAAACAGGCTTTCGGTGGGGAGGAGGAGCTTCCAGAAGACTGGACATGCAACAGGCAAGGTGGTCAAAGAGACAGGCAGGGAGTTCTTTGGCGTGTCCTTTCGGAAAGCATACAAGGAGACAAGTTAGCGAAGAAGAAATGAAAAACTGAGGACTGAAGACAGGTGACAAGAACGCAAGGCGATGCGACGAAAGCTTGACGGGAGCGGTGACAAAGGCCAAACGAGGCACATATGACCAGTTTTGAACACGAGTGTTTTCCATATGTGGAAGGGTCCCGGATATGTGAGCAAAGCTCGATTTCATTTGCACGTGGAAAGCATGCCCGCTTACTCTGAACTGACCGGGACGCCAACCCGGGTCCTTGCGACCCGCTTGTCTGAGGCCCTTTTCTCGGGAGGCCGGCGTTTTGTCAAGGCAAATCCGAAGGATGACGATTCAGCAGAAAACGTCTTGTCAAATGTGTGGTCAAGGGTAAAGCAACAGCTCCAAGTTTTTTTTTTTTTTTTCCAAGCCCCAATAATGTGATCGTGTTTGACGGGCTGGAGGCTATCGGAGTTATAAAAAGAAACGAGGCAAAGGAAAACAACACATCCCCCCTAAAAAGGTTTCTTTATGCAGAGTCCCCCAAGCAAGAGAGGCGCACTTAATCACATCTGACTGAACCTACCAGCCCACCCCCCCCCCCCTCCCCATAGTACACACACAGTCACATTCTGCAGAGAGGATCCCGTTTTTTGAGAGACGAGGTGCATTGTAGACGGGCAGGTGGGTGAAGTCTGATTGAGAGCGATTCGACGGAGGTGGTTGAGGTTTAGTGGAGGGCTCCATTGAGAGGGGGTGGAAGAGCAAAGAGAAGCGAATCGTGTGTGTGGGGGGTGGTGGTCTGTAAAGAGAAAGAGACCATTACTCGAGGTCGACTGCCCCCTCAGCGAGGCTGCTCATTCACATGTTGCGATCGCCGCTTCAAAGTCGGCTTTGCGCCGTCATCGCCCACAAACGGGCCGCGGCCCGATTTGCAGGAGTTACTTGTAACATTCCCCATTTTTTTTTTTTCACTCCGGCTTCTTTCTTTTCCCCTTACGCCCCCACTTCTCTTTCCATCTACCCCTTCCTCTCTTTGGCTCTCTTAATAGGTTCCAGATGTGTTTCTCGCATTCCTCTGGTCGGTGGAGAGGGGAAAGAGGAGAAGGGAGGCGAGAGGCAGGGTGGAGGGAGAGTGGGGGGGGGGAGATTGGCGAATCCGGAGACGAAGCATATGAATTAAAACTGGGAGCACATGATGAGACAGCGCATGTGTACTGTAGCGGTGGTAAGGACGGCAGAATGCCTGTTAGCGAGACGATCGGGGGGAGCGGGTTTAGGGGGGGGGCTAACGGCCTCGTAACCTCAAAAGTTGTTCTCCCTCGTCCTCGTCTCCTCCTCCTTCTCTTCACCCCCCCCCCCCCCTTCCCTCCGCAGGAATGCGGTTGACACTGATGATGTCACTTGATTTCGGCGCTCTCCCACTTTCTGCTCCTCACCAGGGACGGGGGGAGGGAGGTGTGTGGGGGGGAGGGGTTAGGGCTAAAGAGCGAGAGGGAGCCGCGCATTTGTCTCGCTCCATCCGTCTTCCCTTGACGATAACATTAGGGTCAGCCGTCCACCCAAATCAGTTCCGCGCTCCGCCGCCGCGAATCGCGACGGCCCGCGGGGGCCGTTCGATGATTGCGCAACTAATAACGAGCGAGCGCTCCCATCATCGGCAGTCATTAAAACGATGCCGTGCACATGCTTTATTTTTTTCTTTTCATTCCCCCTTGTCAGATGCGGCCCCGGCCGACCGAAGATCGCATTTACCTTGACTCTAACTTCCTAATTAATTTACTTTTCCGTGTTATGCCAGTCATCTCCGTTTTGTTGAAAAGACCGCCCACTATGTCGGAAGTTCGTTGACCTCATGGAGGCCTTCCAGATGCCGCTGGCTGCGGGGAATTAGATCGACAATAAAATCAGATCTCGGATCATCTCAAAAGGTGATGGATGTGGTTAGGAATCCGGGGAAACCGTTTCTGGAGGGAAACGTCAAACAGGAAGTAAATGTTTTGGTCACCCCAAAAGTGTCACGTTACTAGATGATTACCAAGCGCCTAACCCGCATCCTGTTTCTGTCGCCTTAACTGCTCCTCTACTTAATTCTAATTTTCATCCCCCATTCCTGATTGTCTATGTCCTGGTCACAAAAACAAACAAACAAACAAAAAAATCTCCTCTGGACAGATTCTTGCCGCAGTCAGTTAAATTTGTGTCGCTAATTTAATTCCTCGGGCGTCACAAGACATGGAGAGTAGAGGCGTGCTCAATCTTTGACTTTGAGCCCACTTCCATCTGCAAAGAGGCTCTCACCTTGAAGGAGGCTTGTGCGGCGATGTTGGCAAGGCTCTCCAGACGAACGCTTCTGCTCCGCTCCAAAGGTTGGAGAGGTCGAGGCCTCGGGCTTTTTATTGGCTGCCCCGTGACTGATGACATTGCAACTAGCGACAGTGCATACCAATGAAATGAGATTGCACCGGATTCAATTAAATTGGACCTTGGAAGAGATCATTTATCGACGGGATGTCGCTCGCTGATGTTTACGTCGCGTGACGGTCCAGTGACTTCAGAGCTGGGGTCACCAACCTTTTGCAAATGGAAGCTTGTTATTGGCTGCCGATTAATTGCAAAGGGCTGCCAGTTACGGACGCACATTATTATCAACAATGATATCATGTAGGAAAAGCAAATAGTAGCACTTGATTTCTCCTGTAAATCGAAGCATGCGCTTACATTTTCAAATGACGTCCTATCATTTGTGAGCCAATTAATAATGGTAACACCTCGGGTCCGACTGGAGGTCGAGATCAAACTTTTTCTGTTCTCGTCCCTCCCTTTGGAATGCAAGCCCCTTCTCTCCATCTTTAAAATTCGCCTGAAACACATTTTTTATTCTTTGGCTTTCAACTCATCGTGAGATGTGGCATTGTTTGGTGTTTTATTGTGTTTGCTGTTATATGTTATTAACTTGTTGTTTTCATGACTGTCTATGCTTTTTATGTCAGATTTTAACTTTGAGTCCAGCACGCTGTGGTTGTTACGAAACTGCTCTACAAATAAAGTTGAGTCGGGTTGAGTTGAGACGAGTGGCAATCGGAGTAGCCGAACTAACCGCTAGGCTAACCGCTAACCTCATCCGCAAGCAGATTACGTTCACACTCTTGAATGGACGCAACCGTATGAAGACGATGACTTTCACCACATTGTACAGTGAAACTCCTCAACAACAAAATCATGTTTGCAGCAAGTAATTTTTCACAACAGGGGACTTTTCACTGTAGCAATTTTTATTTCGGAGAAAAAGATTTCATGTCATGGAACAGTGGAACTTTTCGTCGTAGGTGGAGCAGAAAAGTGAGAATGGCTTTCATGCATGAAATATTTTTCACACTAGGGGGGCATTTTCGCCCATGTAGGTTTCGTTGTAGAGGAGTTTCACTGCACTCCATGACAAAAAAATCTTTAGTCATTCAACCTCTACGAGCTCCTTGTGAGTGCCATTGTCGTGCCCCCCAGCTCTAAAGTGACTTTAGGGACGGTTTGCTGCCCAAAATCAATCGCGAACCACCGCTGCAAGCGATCGATTCCCCATGATATCGACCGTGGCTGCGCGACACGCTGCTTAGTTGCGTATATGCCTGCCTCATTCATGCGTGTCTAGAGAACGGCCATTGTTACTCAGGGGTCGCCCTTGGTTACGGCAGAGTCGTCTTTGTCAGCCGCCAGCCACGCTGGCTGCGAAGCGCTCGCGGATTACCAGCGGCAGGCCGGCTTTCTCCTGAGCTCTGGCGTATTCATTCGCCCGTAATGTGTCAGATGCATCCTCGCCAAATTATCATATTATCCTCCAGTGATCCTGGAGTTGCCATGGCCACACTTCCTATCATTGTGTCCGTGGTCCTCGCGGGCTGTCGCCATGGCAACGACAGCGGCTACAGAGGTTTACCCCGCACACATACTGTAGCGCTCTTCAAATGCACGTATGTGAGGAGCCCTAAAGAGTGGGTGGGAACCATACATGGCGTCACGATACTAAAATGCCCGTTCCCCTTTGCAGGTCGACAAGCCATTTTGATCATGTTTACAGTTACAGTGGCAAGGTAGTGGAAACAGAAAGGTGGTTGGAGGACGAAAGGCAATCAAAAGGGAATTGAGGAGGTGACAAAAATAGAGAGAGAGCGAGGTTGCCGACTGCTTGTAAAGGGTAGGGCTGCGAAATAAGATGACAGAGGAAAGAAGCGAGCAGGCGGACAATGCGGCAAAAAAAAAAAAAAAAAGACACTGTCTTTGTCCAAAACCTGCCCCCCCCTGCAAATTCCACACACACACAGACACACACACACACACCTACACACACACACACGCGCGCGCGCAGCCCAAGTGTCACCTTTGTGTTTTAAGTGTGAGTGCGCACAGTAGGTCGCCTCCTTTCACTGAACCCCCCCACACCTCACCACCACCACTTCATAGTCTCCCCATTATCGTGTCCCCATATAGCGTCACCATGGCGATGAGTTCTTATGGCCATCCAGGCGGGCGGCCATATTGTTGAGGAAACATGCGGTCAAGTTCCCGTAGCGTAGACGGATTAACAGAGGCCGAAAGTGCATGGCGGTTAGATGTTGGAAGCCTAAACCGGACATCTTCAAGAGACAATTTTGCGATCCTGTGAAAGTAGCTCGCGCAAAGTAGAGATTCGTATGGTGTGTGTGGTGGCAGTGAACTTAAGTCACTTTACGAATAGAGAACAATTCACCAAAAAGGAGCAGCTTCAAACTGTTGACGGACACTCCAAGTTGAAGTTGACTCGTAAATTTAACATAAAGACAATTGCGCATTTCAGATTTAAAACAACGGCGGCCCGGTGATCCAGTGGTTACTGCGTTGACCTCATAGTGGAGAGGTCACGGGGCCTTCCTGTGTGGATTTTGCATGTTCTCCCCGGGCCCGCGTGGGTTTTCTCTGGGTACTTTGGTTTCCTCCCACATTCCAAAAACATACATGGCAGGTGATTGAGCACTCAAAATTGTCCCTCAGTGTGAGCGTGACTGGTGGTTCGTCTGCGTGTGCCCTGATTGGCTGGCAACCGGTTGAGGGTGTCCCCCGCCTACTGCCTGAAGACAGCTGGAATAGGCTCCAGCACGCCCCCGCGACACTTGTGAAGATAAAGCGGATGTTTAACTTGACGATATTTCACTTTAGAGACGAATAAAAATTGGCAAAAAAATTGACAATTTTTTTTCGCAGATTTTCTTTTTTGGGGTGGGGACGGGGGGAATGTTTGAATGTTATTACTTTTGTCTTGCGTTGCACTGCGTTAAGAAGTAAAAAAAATTAATCGGCTGATATCAGCCGATTAATCGGTTCATTATTTGTGGGAAGTAATTATTGGAAGTGGAATTAACGGCTGTTCCGAAGTCATTTTTGGCCCCCAAACAAGCGGCTTTGTTGATGTATTTGCGCACGTGGACCATGTGACGATTGGCGACGGCTCCGCGCCGTGTCAATCGACTTGTCATGCTGACGATGCGCCGCTTTTGATCAACATGTACGTACCGAGGGTTGACTGCGCGGCGCCCGACGTGGAGGAATGCAACTTTTGTCCTCAAACAATGATGTCATCCTCCTCCACGGCGCCGTCTGCGGACCTCCGCGTCTCTTTGTTCTCTCTTCCCCACAGCGCCACCACACACCGCGGCTGCACCGAATCGGGCAGATCACAGAATCGATTTGGAGTGGGGGGTGGGGGGGGGTCGGAGCGAGGTCCGAGTGTCGTTGGATATTCCTCCCCAAGACACATTGGGAATGTTTCGCCAGACCACCAGATGGGCTCGCGAACACACCGGTGCGCAAAAGTTTTTTTGGCCTGCTAATTTCCAACGTCATCTGTTGCTATGGTGACCCGAGCCTGTAATCCAGCCAAGGCGCAGGATTGGATGGGGAGGTGCAAGCGAGAGACAGGCAGGGGGGCATTTGGTTGGACGATAGCGGGGAGGCGGCCAGAGACAAAGAGGATGCGATGGCTGCGTAGGAATCCACGCGAGCGGCGTGAGAGGTGACGCAATCCGGGAGAGGAAGGCTGAAATCAAGGCGGCGTTGACATTTGCAGCATAGCGTCGGGGGTACGCGGGGGCAAATCGGCAGCACGCTGGGCTAAAAATAGCTCCAGATGTCTTTGCATGCATCCGCTGTACCCTCTCGTTAGTTTTCAGGCACCAACGGACGCGCCGCCGTCTCGTTGTTCTCGCGCCGCACGGTGGTGCGAAAGGCGCTCGGCGGCCAAACTGCCCTTGGCGTCTCGCGAATGTGAGTCACCTGGCGATGGCGTGCTGGCGTTGGGTCGGGTTGATTTGACAAGCTTTGGCTGGTGTCAAAATGATGCTTACGTCGAAGACGAATGGGACGGACAAACTCAAAAATATGTTTCCCAAGACACATTTTTACTGTCAAATGAAAATGCCACCAAAAAAAAAAAATGCATAGTCTTGCTTTGGGATCCGAGTGACACAAAATTTTCAACACGCAAGCCGTAGTTCAGATGAATTTTTGCTTTGACTTGCAAGTAAAAATTGACATATTCTCTATCCTCTGTTAAGAACGATTAAAAATACTCTGGCGTACTGACAAGTTGTTTTTCGTTTCTTCCGTTTCGTGCTTATTTTACATTTATAGTACAACTACAGGTTCGGACAAATATCATACGGTAATGACAACAAAAATGTCTCATAAAAGGAAATGTATTTACATTTGTAGCCGTCAATGGCAGTGAATGACTGAGATTTGATATCTCGCCATTTTCCACCTTTTTCACAATAATAACCAAAACCACTTAAGTTTTTACACTCAAACCTAGGCCATTGTACAGCCATCAATTCTTTACATTTTAAATCGAATATCCTTTTTTATGAATTATACATTTGTCACACCATACTCTTTTTTTTTTCCCAAGGGATTCTGGAACAGATTCATGGCATTTCTATTCATTTAAATGTGGAAAGATGATTTGAGATGCAAACCAATAAATGTGATTTGTTTGTGTTTTCCTGACAACTAAGCAAATCATTTTGGGCAACCTCTGTCATTTTTTTTACTGATCCAGCGAGAGCGGCAAACCGCCTCAACGTGTTGATTACACGTTTGGGCCCGAGTGCGGTCGTGTTTGCGTGCGTCCACAGGAAGTGGCTCGCCAGTGAGCAGCGGAGGGTGGCTTTTGTGTGTGTGTGTCACGGTTGTAGTTGTGCGCGACCTCTCTGTGTGGACGGGGAGCTCCGGTGGTATCTTGGGGACGAGTGACTCAAGGAAATCAGGACACACTCTAAATTTGTCACTGCAGCATAACCCACATTGTGAAAGAATACAAATTGGCTTTGCACCGCTCTGTGTGCCTTGTTTTGTTTTTTGGTTTTTTTTTTTGTCTTTTAGCACCTTGAACCAAACACACACACAGATACTCACTCTGCGGTGATGACAAGTGTTAAGTGGATAAAATGCAAATCAGAAGGCGAGGGGCGCATGTTTCAATGAGTCAGTCATTTTCTCTGCAGATTGTTCATCCTCTGTCGGGGCGCTTTCGCTTTGGATTACATTTGTGGTTTACTGTTGAGGGAATACCTCCAACTGGCCTCACCGAGGTAGCCGAAGGGAGGATTTGCCTGGCCCCGGGCCGCCGTCGACTTTGCGGCTTCGTTAAAAAAAAAAAAGGGGGGGGGTGGCCTTTTTGAGCTATTTTTTTTTTCAATAAAGACGCCACTTTTCCCGCGCTGCTCATTAGTGATACGTGCTGTAGTTGCATGATCACCTTTCAAATCCAACCTTTTTGTGTCTCATTCATCGATTTCAAGGAGCAAATGAGCAGCTGCAGTTTTTTTTTCATTTCTCTTTTTTTGGGCTCAGTGTTGAATTATTCGAGGTATGCATGCCGCAGAGTCCCATCTGCATCTCTCGGTTCTCCGTGTAGCCTCGCACATCTTCTTTATCTTCAGAATATTAATGTGCAGCACTGTCAGAAGCTATTGTTCTGATTGGTGCGGGATTCTCTCTCTCTCTCTTTTTTTTTTTTTGCATGACTGACTTCTTTTGCATTAGTGGGCAGAATGTACCTCGGCAAATCACACCCAGTCTGCTCGAATATGCAATAACAGATCGGACGAGGGGAATAAGGACTGAGGGTCATGACTGCGGTCGAGTGAGGCATATGGCGGTGGGTTAAAAAATAGTCAAAAGTGAGAGGCGGGATTGCAGCCTTCACAAAAGCGCTCGAAGGCCTCGGGGGGAAACATGTGAGGGAATGGGCCGGAGAGAAGAGAAGAGAAGGAGGCAGCAGGGAGGGGGGGAGAGGAGAATTTGGTTGGGCGTTCAAATAGAGTGAAACGCCAACAGTGGGAGGCGACAAGCGCGACTGAAGGAGGGAGAGAGAAAGCGCCGGAGGGCTGATATTTAATGTGATAAACGAATTGTGACAGTGCGACTCAAACCCCCTTCCAACCAGCAAAGCGGAGGAACACGGAAATAGAAGGCGTTGTGGCTGAAAACGTTTCTCACACGCACACACACACACACACACACACATTTTCTCTCTCTCGCTCACATATATATATATATATATATATGTGTGTGTGTATATATATATATATATATATATATATATATATATATATACGTATATATGAGGCAGGGGAGAGGGAGGGGCTAATGTACTGCAGGGCTGCTCAATGTCAGACAGCGGGGGGGAGACCCAATAGGTACAGTTGCACATTTTAATGGCTTCCAATGCAATCTGGACACTCCAACTGATTTCACCAAAAGAGTCGAAAATCCAAGAAAACACGAGAAAAGCCCAATTTTCACACGGCATCGGATTGCATACAGAGTAATGAGTCAATAATAACGGGATGCGCGCTCTCCACACTGTGCGGGAGGGCTGTCTCGGAGGGACAGCTAATTACAACTTGTCATCAGAAAGAGAGACACACAATGGCGTCTCTCTCTCTCTCTCTCTCTCTCTCTCTTTTTTCTTCTTAATTTGCTCCATTTTCCACATGAGGCGGTCGCCGCGAAGCAGCGCCGCACTGCTTCATCTGCCGGGACATAATAGTGGGGTCCGGGCGAGCACACAATGATGGCCACTGTAGCTTGGGAAGCCTGCGAGATGACTCACAGGGAGGAATGAGCAAGAGGGGGTGGGGGCTGTGGGGGGGATGGAGGCGCACGAGGGTGGGAGGGCTCCCGATACTTTGGACGGAATAAGGAAAAAGGGGGATGAGAGCGAGACCCAAGGCTGAAATTGCCTTTTGATATCTTCTTGACTGAGTCAGCTCGAGACGTTTCGTCCTCCTTCTGCTGAGTGATTTCCTCGCAAAATGGCCGAAAGTCAGCGCGTGATCAAAGATGGCAATCATGACATTCCATTCCAGCGTGGTCAATTAGCCTGAAATAAAACCGCGGGTGAAATGTGCGTTTCCTTGAAGGAGGTTGCGCTGCTCGTCTGCCATCCTTGACGACTCACTTTTGTTTTTTCCTCTCCTCTTCTTTTCAAGTGTGGACTGCGAGGTTCTCCCAGGAGCCGGCAGACCAGTCGGTGGTGAGGGGCCAGAGGGTGATCCTTTCCTGTGTCGTCTTCAACTACTCGGGCATCGTTCAGTGGACCAAAGATGGCCTGGCGCTGGGCATCGGCGAGGACCTGCGGGGTGAGACGTCGAGCGTCTTGTGCGCTGGCCGCATGTAAATGGGAAGGTTCTCGTAAAGCTGCAAAATCGTTTGGAAGCCGGGGCGCTCTCGGGACCTTTAGGGCACTCAATCAACTCGATTGCAGAGACATAAACCTCGCGCACATAAAAAGTCCACGGAGAAGTGTTGCATCTGGCCCAAACCCATTTTTATGTACTTTTGAAAGTCACCCTGATAGGCTTGCGCTTCCTTCCTTCTTTTTTTTTTTTAACATCAATTTTCCAGGATTTTTATTTTTTTACTTCAAAGTTCCACGACATGAAAGTCCCTGTAAAGTGAAAATAAATGTCTTGAAAATTTGATACGCCATTTAGAGGAGTATTATTAACAACCCTGAAAAATTCATCTGATTAAAAAAAATTGGCTCTTATATAAAAGGAGGCTTCAAATCCCGAAAAAATGAAGACGTTCTCTACGCTGAATGCACTTTTGGCAAGCCCCGATAAACTCTCAACTGCTAATAAAATACCATACCTTTCTTACGCTTACACACTTATGCCACTCTGCAATGATACGTACAGCACATTTGACAATAAAGTTGTAATCAATTCGATTCAATTCAATGAGGCGTTCGAAAGCGCCCAAGCCAGCCTGAAAAAAAAATTTTAAAATCCCCAATCCTCACTCTTTCACCTTGGTCTTTCTGACAAGTGTACACTTACATCTGACAATGAGGCGCTCTAATGCGGCCACGCCAGCACAAAGCCTTGGTACACACACACCGGCTGACAAGTCAGACTTATTTCCCTCCCCACTCCTCGTCCTTTTCACTATTGTTTGCATGACGTGCATGCACTCACAGCTGACAACGAAGCGCTCTAATACAGCCACGTCGGCACCAAGCCCCTGCCACATGATGGCTGTCACTTGAGACTAAAAATTCCTCTCAGCCTTTCCATGACATGCACACACTCATGGGCGACAACTGCTTGTTTGTCGTTTTTCAGAGAACTCGTTGAAAACATCCAAATCGGCGGAGCACATTCAGCCACAATACAGAATGTTTGTCGAATGTGATATGCTAGATGATAGCACACAACCACCTCTGGAGTTTTTGCGCATTTGCGCAGTTGTGGCTTCTCTAGGCTTTCCATAGGCTGTCTTGCCCTCCACATTCTACATGCAAATGCACGTGCGAGCGCAAGCAAGGACACACAAGGTTAGGAGGCGAGCAGCCGAACAGCGAGGCCCAACTCTGGCTCTCGCGCCGTCTCACGCACCGCCGCCGTCTGAGCGGCAAATTGTGTGCACCACGCCATGGAGTCAGTTGCAGTGCTCCAAAAAGAGTAAATAAATACATTACTGCTTGCTGACCGAGCGCGTCAATGCCACCTCTTGGTGAGAATGTGCAGCAGAGGCACAGCTGGCCGATGAGGGGTGGGGCGGGGGTAGTGGATTTTGTGCAATGGGGGGCAAGTGATGGTGTGATGGCGCAATGTGTGCTTGGTGTGTGCTTCACACATTTCAAAGACCGGGCTGAAAAAAAAAAGAAAGAAATGAAATAAGGATTATTTCTGCTTAATTTAAAGACCCTCTAAAGTGACTAGTCCACATAGTCCACTGGCGTGGTAGATTAAGAGCGCCTCATTGTCCACCGTGAGCACGCATGTCAAGGAGAGAAGCCATAAGGGGGATGGGGGGGGGGTCCGACTTAACAGTCAGCATGTGGAACAGGGCTTCAGACTACTGTTGCCACTTTAGAGCGCCTCATTGTCACTGCATGGAAAAAACATGGGATGACCTAAAATGCGATTTCACAAGAAGAAGAAAGAAATATCTCAGCAGACAAAGAACAAGAATATTTTGCCTTGAGTTGAAATATTTCATCTTGGTTAGATTTGACAAAATGTGCAGAGTGTAGAAAAGCATCCTGTTCTCCTTGTGAAATCTTATTTAACTTGCTATTGGCTAAAAGTGAACCATGTACCAGGATTTGAGGTCAGCAAGGCGGCTCACTCTGTGTGTTTTTCCCAGCCTGGCCTAGGTATCGAGTACTGCGGGTCCAGGAACTGGGCCAGTACAACCTTGAGATCCTGTCGGCTGACCTGTCTGACGATTCCTTGTACGAGTGCCAGGCCCCTGACGCCGCCTTGAGGTCCAGGAGGGCCAAGCTCACCGTCCTCAGTACTTATTCTTCTCATATGTTTTCTGTGCACGGTTTTACCAATATCGTTTTTTTTCTTTCATATTATCTGTATAGCCATAACGTCAATTTGTTTTTCCAAATCCTACCCGCAGTCCCACCAGATGACCCGGTGATCGACGGCGGCCCAGAGGTTTTGCTCAATGCGGGGGAGTCCTACAACCTCAGCTGTGTGTCTCGGGGTGCGAAGCCGCCCTCCATGATCGAGTGGCTTAAAGATGGACTGCCGATAGATGGGGCCGTTAGTGCCACTGTGAGTCCCAATTCAAAACAAAAACACACACACACGCACACACACAGATATATGTCATTTTTAGCCCACTCTGTAATGACCTCAGGAGGTTCTTCCGGACCGCAAGAGGGTGACCACGCGCAGCTTCCTTCCCATCCACCCCATCGACACAGACACAGGGAGGAACTACAGCTGCGTGGCTTCCAACCTGGCGGCCCCGGCGGGCAAGAGCACAACTGTTACCCTCAACGTGCACCGTAAGCACACTAACAGTCCCTTCAGCAAAAAAACAAATAAACAAACAAACAAAAAAAACCCCAAAGTAAAAAACACAAGTTGACACAAAAATAAATTGTGTGGTGTGGCTGATAATCAGCCAAGCGGTGAATATGACTTCTGGATTTAATTTTGCCATCTGTGTCTCACAGATCCACCAACTGTGACTTTGTCCATCGAACCTCGCTCGGTCCTGGAGGGTGACAGGGTCACCTTCACTTGTCAGGCTCATGCCAATCCCCCAATTATGGGCTACAGGTCAGTGCCTGTTGCGCGTATATGCGTGCCGAACCAAGAAGTGGTAAACAGCAGATCTGATGTACTTAAGTACGGTGACTGTAAAAAACAAAACAAAAAACGTTCAAGTACAAACACTGATTGAACTCCTTTACTTCGGCTCTGAAATGTACCTAATTCAAAAAGTAAAACCTACACATTAATTGAATCATAAAATATCAGCGTGCTAACTAGCTAGCTAGGTAGCTAGTGTTGGTTCAGGCTTTTATGCTCCCAAAACGACTGTAAAAAAGGCTTTAGTATAAGTAGAAATACTGATTCAACTACCGTATTTTCACGACTATAAGGCGCCATTAAAAGTCTAAAATTGTCTCCAAAATGGACAGGACGCCTTATGATGCGGAGCGTCTTGTCTATGCGCTGAGTTCCAAAACCTGACTGACAGCCGACACGCTGTTTATATAGAGAAAAGGCGGAAGTGACTGTGGACAGGCATGCGGCAAAGAAGTCGGCCAATCAGTGAAGGGTGGGCGTGTAGTGGACGCTAAAGGGACGCTACAAGCAGGTACCAACACCTGTATAGAGTGTGGCTATGTGCATTGTTGCAAAACAAAGTCGGTTTTGGTTTCTAAGAACCCCCGAAAATAAATTCTACAAAGAGACACGCCTACGAAGCTCAGTTCAAACTTCAAGCCATCGGTTATGCTTTTGGCATGCGTGCCCATCTCACAGCAGCGGTGAAAAACCAAGTCAAGCAAATGAACTCTGAGCTTTCCGTCATTCCCGGAGGCTTAACTAAAGAACGCCAACCGCTGGACATCGGCATCAACCGGGCGTTCAAAGTAAAGTTGCGAACGGCATGGGAACAATGATTGATCGATGGCAAACACAACTTTACAAAGAGTGAGAGGCAGCGCCGGGCGAGTTACGCCACAATGTGCGAATGGATTGTGGCTGCTTGGACGAACGTGTCTGCTTGCACTGTTGTTCGAGTTTTTGGCAAAGCCGGCATCATTTCTGTGGAGCCACATGGCAATGAGAGTGACTGACAACGAGAGGGAACACGGCGTTTTTGAAGGATTACCGGTACTTGCACAATTGTTCAATTCTGATATAGAGGATGAGGACTTTGATGGATTTCTGGGTGATGATTGATCGAAAAACGTGAGTACATTGTATAATGGCTAAATAAAATACAACGGAACTCAGTTTTCCGTTGCCTTTTTAAAAACATGTTTTTAGCTTGTATCTGTATGTCTTGGCATGCTACCGTATGCTACAAGCTAACGTGTTTTTAGCGTGCGCGCATGCATGCCGTATGTTTAAGCTGGCTGTGCGTTTTGTCTATGTGTAAAATACAGAAATAGCACCCATTAATGAGACTGCGCCCAACCATACGGTGCGTCGAATGGTCGTGAGAATACGGTACTCAGGCTCTGAAACTTAAGTACTAGTGTAAAAATTACAATTTAAACTGTCAATCATAAAATATCTTTGTGCTAGCTAGCGTTGGCTCAGGCTTATATGCTCTCAAAACAAAAACAAATTACCTCATGATAACATGCTGTAAGGATTTTTTTGATATTAGAATAAGAATTTTTTCGGGGTTTAGGCCTAAACAATTCTGGTGGCTGTGGATGGCAAACACCTTTTTTTCTCAGAATCTGTTATGTTCCAAGTTTTTTTTCCATCTTATAAACCCTACAATTTTATTCAATGGAAATCTCGACCGCGGTTGAGTTTACCCGTCCCTATTTAGGTCTTTTTTTTACGTGGTGTCATCATCTCAGGTGTTTGAAGAAAACTAACAAACCTATTTTGACAAAGTAAGCGATTGAAAGTAGTACTGGTAAAACTGGCCACTCGCTCTCTTCCTTAGGTGGGCTAAGGGTGGCGTGGTGCTACAGGGTGCCAGGGAGAGTGTGTTCACCACCAAGGCGGACCACTCCTTCTTCACCGAGCCGGTCTCATGCTTGGTCTTCAACGCCGTGGGGAAGACCAACGTCAGCATCCTTGTGGACGTTCACTGTGAGTGTCTCAACGGGGTCCGCTTAGACTTGCTTACTTTGTGCCCTCCGTCCACGACCTTCTTTTCCGACTCGTGTTTTCCCTTCTCTAGTCGGTCCCATTCTCTTGGTGGAGCCCCAGCCCAAAACGGTGGACGCCGACTCCGACGTCACCCTCAACTGCAAATGGGCCGGGAACCCTCCGCTCACTCTCACCTGGTTCAAGAAAGGTTCCAACATGGTAAGAAGAAGTCATGCTCAACTCTTGAACTGTATAGTTACCACTTCGGGACAAATAATGTGAAATAAATACATTTGGTATTGCCTTTGAATCTGACATCCTCTCGCACACAGGTCCTGAGTAACGGCAACCAACTGTATCTGAAGTCGGTGAGCCAGGCCGACGCGGGCCAGTACGTCTGCAAGGCCATCGTGCCGCGAATCGGGGTCGGAGAGACCGAGGTCACCCTCACTGTTAACGGTCAGGAAGCAAAAAGCATTTTAAAGTGCAAATCAGCCTTTTTTGGGGGGGCGGGATTACAATTACTATCTTTCTCCTACCCTCGCACAGGCCCACCCATCATTTCCAGCGAGCCCATTCAGTATGCAGTGCGAGGGGAGCGCGGCCAAGTGAAATGCTACATTGCGAGCACACCTCCTCCTGATAAGATTGTAAGTCGCGCTGAACTTGATTGACAAACTTCCAAATTCGACTTCAGAAAACACCACTCAGTTATGCCACGCAAAGCGTAGATATTTGTACCCTTGTTAAGGCACATATGTACCTTAGAGCACCGTCTCTTTTAGTGATGGGCAAAATTCCAAAAAAAGCGTCCAACCCGTGATCAGTTGTTATGACACAGTTCACCACTAGATGGCAGACATTACTTAGTAGGACTACTGCCTGTTCATCTCCAGTTGTGAAGAAGAACACAAAGATGCTGTCAGTCACGGATTCAGGTTCAGAACGTTAATGAAGAAATACATTCAATGAACTGCCGGTAATGTAAACACACCTCAAGGATCATGATGAACTACCTTATGAAGGAAGAAGATCACCAATGTATGCCGCAACACATCATAGGGAACCGAAGAGTGGTCCAATAGTATAAAAGTATACAAACAAAATTTTATTTGTTTCTTCATTTATTTATTTGCGAGAACCATCGACAGCACGTATAATTTAAAGTGCATAATGATTTCCAGATGACTGCTACTACTGTTTGTTTCTTTAAACTGCATTCCGGATGAGGAAACCAAAGGCACTTTATCGTGATACTGACCCAACCGACGCATGCACAAAAGAACCCATTTGCAAGGGGTGAAGGTGAACAATTTGGTGCTGATCCAAATCCAGATTGTTTGGCTTCGGGGGATGCCTGTGCCCTACAAAGTGACATCTTCAACCATAACACGCTCTTGCTTTTTGGCACTGTCCTTCTATATATATATATATATATATATATATATATATATATTTCTCCTCCATCCCATACATCAACAAACCAACACTAAGGCGGACCACTTTTAGCTCATGCGTCAGAAAAACGTCCCGGATGCTTTCTCCGCTCAGCTGCATCACATGGGCGTCGCAGTTCCTTGACGGATGCGTCCTGACTGGCGGTGCGCTCCCCTAATGCGGCCGGCGCAGCTTGGGACATGAAAAGATTTATAAAATATAAAAGGACGGCGGGAGGAACAGTTGTCCCAGTAAACGCCAGTGCCGGGAGAATCTCCTTCTCCGGGACAAGTGGGCACATTATGGGAACATGTGGGCTTATGCATAATTAACAGGCCTCGGTACGGTATATGCTGAATAATACAGCTGCTTTTAGTGGCTTTAAAGATGGAGGACATGCGCATGTCCCCTCACCCCAAGCTTGCCCCTCTGCGTGCCGTGTGAATATATTTGTGACTTTGCATGCATGTCATCAGATGAAGTAGGTACAGTTCTCATGATGAAATGGGCAAGACACCGGGTGATATTTTGCCTCCCTGCTTCCCCGACACATAAACCGAGTATGGGATGGTGCGCAGGTGTGGGCGTGGAAGGAGAACGTGTGGGAGGAGGAGAAGGGCACACTTCTGGAGCGCTACACGGTAGAGCAAAGCAGAACGTCGGCCGAGGGAGGCGGCGTCCTCTCCACCCTCACCATCAACAACGTGATGGAGTCTGACTTCTTGACCTCGTACAACTGCACGGCCTCCAACTCCTTTGGGCCCGGCACCATGATCATCACCCTGGAGGAGACCGGTATGTTGGATAATAAATTTATTGTAATGCGGATTAATTTAATGCCTGTGTTTGTTCAGGAAAAAAAATACATGGAAGGAGGACCTTGAAAAGATAATCACATATGAAATTGCAATCACAATATTAATACATAAAGTGTAAGTCTCACAAGCCACTACAAACTGAAAATCATGCTGACGAACCTGAACTTGGTGTGATTTCAGAGGAGGTTCCAGTGGGGATAATAGCCGGTGGCACGGTGGGCTCCACCATCCTCTTGTTCATCTTCCTCCTGGTCCTCGTACTCATCTTCTACCGGCAACGCAAAGGCAGTGAGTCATCACGCCATCAGCCGGCACAACATATGCCGCTGTTGTCATCGTTAAACAAACTCGAATGAAAACATCAACTCCTCGGCTTAGCGAAAACAAAAACAAACTATGAGAGTCCACCTCTGCAACACAGCAATAATAGTTTGGGACAGGCGTGCCCAACCTTTTTTGACTGAAGATCTACCTTTCAAGCAATCAACATCCCACGATCGACCCGATACCGCGCGTGCACGCATACACACACGCCAGGATGAGCAACAGCCATAACGGCCCCTAATGTGAACGAAACTGAAAAATAAAGTCGATACAATAGATTGTGAATTGCTGAAAAGGAAATCCCTGCCTACCTTGGTAGAGACCCGACGCAGAGGCCTGTTAGGTGCAGAAACTATTGTCCGCACGAGTATACGCTCCTGATTCCCATTTTTTGCCAGTACCATCGGTGAATCGTACATGAACCAAACTTTAAATGAGAAGAAGAATAATTATAAAAAATATATCGCAACAGGTCCGATCGCTAGCTGCAATTGCGGACTGCTGACCGCGAACAACTTCGGGTGATGCAGATCATGCACCACAGTAGGTCCAAGGTGACCTGCTTTTTTTCAACTGATAGGATGCTTAGGGTGCAGTGTGCACTAACGCAGAAATATATCATGTTAATAACACGCACACTGACACACAAATCTTTTTTTTTTTTTCTTCATTTCCCCCTACACATCTTGCGATCGACTTGGGACCAGTTCGCGCGCTACCGGGTGATCGCACCCCTGGTTTAGTATATACAGTACAAATAAACTCCTTTGGGTGGATGGGGGGGGGCAGAGGGGGGGAACCCTGCTGGATTGCACTTTTCAAAGCATGCGGCTTGTGTGTGTGTGTCCGTGACGCTGGTACGTTGTGCTTCCAGGTCGGCGAGGAGTCACACTGGGAAAGCCGGACATTAAGGTGGAAACGATAAACAAGGAGAGCCACAGCTTGGAGGAAGACTCGGGCAGCGTGTCCACGGCCTCGCGCATGGTCAAGGCCATGTACTCGGTGAGCTGTGCGTGTGTGTGTGTGTGTGTGTGTGTGTGTTTGAGTGAGTGACCTCGCCTCACCGTGAGTACTCCTTTATTAACACCTTTAATTCCATTGTCTTCTTTTGTGTCACATTTCGTTGCATCCTTCCCTCACTTCCTCATCTCCTTTTTTGGTTTGGTTCTCCTCTTTGACCGTTTAGTTTCTCCCCTCTGTGTCCTTCTCTCCCTCCAATCAGCCCTTTAAGGACGACATCGAGCTCAAGTCAGACCTGCGCAGCGACACCCTGGACACCCGCCAGGAATACGACCTGAAGGTGAGTGCTCCTCGTTTATTTTACACCCATGCCAAGCGCAACTCGTTATGAATCGCAAGACCGAGTCTGAAGACAAGTCAAGCCGACGTGCATATTTTCTGCATTCTGACCCTGTGGGTTTGGACCGAGGTAATGAAACGACTTGATTTTCATGTAGCTGTCAAAATGCGGCCCCGCGCACTGCCGGGCCTCCAGTCGGAGGACCAGTCGGATCATTTTAAAGGAACGCGGACGTGAATCCACCCTGGGAGGTGATTAGATCACCCCGACAACAGCCGGGATTCTTTTGCCCCCTCTCCCCCAACACCCAGCCACACCCCCCCTCCCTCCGCTGCCTGAAGCACCAGCGCTGCGAAACAATGGTTGAGTGAGGCGTCTGGTTTCGTGAGAGATGACGGGATGGAATATTCGTGTCAGGAATAGTCAGTATTCCTGCACCCAGTTTGTTGGCCAGATTCCACACTGATTCATGCACAGAAAGGATCTGAGCCAGGGGCGGTTCTAGGACCAGAAGTTTAGGGCTGCTGAGCCCCTGGCCAGGGAAGACACATTTTGCACATTGTAATACGATTTCTATGTAGGGGAAACATAACACTTTTGGGTCAAGTCTGTGACCAAACAATCAAACCATCCAAATTTCTGGGGCAACACAGCTGGTTTTGATACAGTAGCACCTCGACCTACACATTAACAGTATGCATTTTTTTTTTCTGGAGTAAATTGGAATACTTTGACCAACTGATCCTAAAAATCCCCGTTTGGCTGTTCCCCTCTCTCTAAAAGGGAGCTACGATTGCCACTTGTCACCGCTACCTTGGCTTTAATACTAATCCATGCACAGGACAAGAGCTAGCTTCTCTCATTCATGCTATCTCTGACCACCTGAAATATTTACTCGCCAGAAAAAAATGTCAGCTAACCTAACAATATTAAAAAAAAAAAAAAAAAAGGTTAGCTATTATTCAAATGATTTATACCAGATAATTATACCACTACGGTACGTAGGGTATCACTCGATGGCAGCTTATTGCTCTTTGCAGATTTCGATGACTGACGTTGTTGTACTTCATTTGAGAAACAATTTTGATTTGTGTTTTCCAAGGATCCCACCAACGGCTACTACAACGTACGAGCTTCCACGCTTGACGAGGGCCGCCCCGCCTCCCGCTCCACCATGCACTACTCCGACTACCGCTCCCCCACCGGTACCCCCGGTGGGGCCGCATCCATCAGCGGCAGCAGCGCGGGAGGTTCGGGGGCCACGGCCAGCGGCGGAGCCCCCGGCCCGCCTGGCCCCCTCACGTCCCCGGGCCGGCCCCAGGCCTGCTACGACCCCCGCCCCCCTTCCAGACTGTCCCACATCAGCTACGCCCAGTTCAACACCTTCACCCGCGGAGCCCAGAGCCAGCAGGCGCCCAGCAACCCGGCCCCCGCGGCGGCCGACTTCCCAGGCGACTGCAGCCTCCTGGACTCCACCTCCCAGCTAGCGTACGACAACTACGGATACCCGTCGCACTACCAGACCTATCGGATGGGCTTTGCCCCATCCAGCCTGGCCCCGCTGGAGGCCGGGCCCTCGTATGAGATGTACGGGGTGGGATCGGGGGTCGGCGTGGGTCCCGGCGGTGCCACGCCCGCGGGCTCAGACACGGGACTCGGGAAGTACGGCAGCTCCACTCGCTTCTCCTACACGTCGCAACATTCCGACTATTCCCACAGCCGACACACACAGAGGATGCAGACTCACGTGTGAAAGCGACCTAGCAGCACGAGGAGTGTCTTAGGCATAGCATTGCAGCTAAAACCAACACACACATATTTACACGCACACACCGACAGGCCGCAGTGAACAGATACGGCACATGCACAGTTATAGAGGAGCGTGCCCGAAAACGGAGACAAAAGACTGCACATTGGCCACCGTGTTAGCAAACAGGAGCTGGGAGAGAGCAGACGGCGCGAGTCACAATCACACCGGGGATGACGAGGAACCAGCCACAACGCAGAGACTTTGGAGCCACTTTGGTTTCCGATACCAGACGGCGCCTCGAGCCATGTTTCCACGAAGCAGCACACCTAAAAGGCGAGACGAACTGCCTTCGATTGATTGGCAGTCAATGTGGCCAGTTGCCAAGAAGAACGAACAGGGTTGTGAACCCTGGTGGAAGCGCAACTAGATCAACGTCTGACATGGTACATGTGATTGGGCAAAACCTCAGACATTGGGAGTCATTTCTGGCTGCCATTTTACTTTCAGCTTTTCCTCTCATACTTATTCGTAGTGATGTTCAATCACTTTTTATTTTCCAGACCAATACCAGTACGACTATTCTCGAGTGCTAACAGATACCAAGTACCAATACAACTACAAGGCTCGAAATAAGGGGTTTCATGTTACGGTTTGCGAGGAAAATCTTTCATTTTGTGCCTCATCAAAACACTTTGAATTGCAAAACTTAGGATCGACTGCCGAGACGGTCCCAAAAAGCTTCACTGGGCTCACGTAGTCGTCGGAAGTCGAGGGAAATTCTGCGCCGCTAACGCCGCAGCGGGAAGCTAGCAACGAGTGTCGGCTAGCTACTAGTGCGACAAAACACATTGCGGAGTTGCTTCTGTATCAGTGATCATTGCCACCGTGGTGGCAAATAAGAAGCTACATTTCTGACAAGTATCATTCTCACGAAGAGATGTTGAGAAAAGACGGCGGAAGCTAGCTATGCTAAGATAACCCAAGATTGACACGGTTAGAACGTTCAACACCAGAATTAGGGACCTGGGTAATTGAGTTCACTTTTCTCAGACATCTGGCTGGAACTGCATTAAAGCGGAGAACATCCAACTTTGAACAGCAAACAAATTAATAAGTGTCGAAACTCTCAAGAGAGAATTGTACTCGCGAAAAAAGAACCGGAACCAGAAATGTTCAGTTACAGTGTACTTCAGCAAGGACGAATAGTATCAAATCTATATGACATCAATAATGTCATTTATTTGTTCTCACGATGGAGTCCTGAGTTTTGACTTCGACTTTTGAGGTCTGCGCAGTAAATATTTACAAAATTACATTACAGCAGACCTTATGTTTTCTTGAATCAATTTAGCTTTGCTTCTCGACAGGAAAATTGAATGCTATATTGCGATTAATCTGCAAAAAAGTTGCTCCACAAAATTAGATAGTTGCTCCTCAAAGGAAAAATAAAAAGATTTCCAGCCTCGGACTAATATTTCCATCCATTTAATTTCCATTAAAACAATGACATAATTCTGCAAAGACCTTTCTGTCTTTATGATGCTCAGTATGATTCGCCAACGTGTCAAACGGCCGTATTGTAGCATCAACTATTGTCAAGGAAAACGGACTCAATGTCGGCTGTTATTTTTTTTGCTTTAAATATCGGTTTCTGGTCTCACCATCCTTGAAAAGTACCCAATACCTTGAAATAAGGACGGTGTCGGCGCGATACCGATACCTGGAATCGGTACTCACCTATCCCAACTTATTAGCCATTGGAAAGTGATTGTTCGTAGGAAGGTCATCATCCTTTTGCACTGCACCATCAGTATTCACGCTTGGACGTCTCTCATCTATATCTGTCGTCTTTTTAATTTGCACACATGACTAGAGCTTTGTATTCTATTTTCTAACATTACAGAATTATTTTTGTCAATGTAAAACATGAAATGATGTGTATGTATGGACCAAAAGTTGGAAGAACTGTGCCATCAAAAAGGGTGTACCAGTGTATAAAAGAAACCTAGTGCCAAGTGTATTGTTCTTCACCGTAGATCATGTACAGTAGATGCAGTAGAAGCTCCTTCTATTGGCGACTGTTGCTTTATAAACCAGGTGAGGGACCCTGAGTCAGACTTTTTCCTCAGCTTGGGCCTTTTTTTTTTCCCTCGCCCGAGCTCTAAAACTTAAAGACTGGTACGGACGGTGAGAACAACAAAGACGTGGGGTTTAGAACTGAGTGGCCTTATCGGGAGAACATTATCGTTTCTCATCGTCTGCCTCCCAGAAGGGCCGGAAGAGAATGTGTATGGAGAGGCTCCATGAAGGCTGTCTATAATATTGACATGTAGTTGTGTGTGTGTGCGTGTGTGTGTGTGTGTGTGTGTGTGTGTGTGTGTGTGTGTGTGTGTGTGTGTGTGTGTGTGTGTCAGAGACAGAAGTCAAGATCGAGTGTGTGGGCATTGGCGCGCACATCAATTTGTACAGTGTGTTTGTATAGATGAGTGAATGGATACATGCATACTCCAAACGTGCCGCGTCTGACTCATGTGTGCGTGGGACTGTTGTATGCATGTCCATATGTATACAATATGTACGTATGTGTATGTGAGTGTGTGTTTCAATATACGTCTGTATCATTTCTCTCACGATCTAGTACTTTTATACCTCTGGTAGGACTGTATCCTGTATTACTGTGTCTTTGAATTTAGAAAACCCCAATGTTTATGTTATTGTACTGTTCCGTAGCAGGAAAAAAAAAGTTAAAAATATGTTATCAAACAGGTTTTTTTTCTCTACCTTTAATATTTTTTAAAAATGTACGTAATTATTTTTCCACAGTATTACATAAATAAAAGCACTGTTTTTTTAAATAAAAATGATTCTGTCTTTGATTGTTTTGACTGTTAGTCGATCAGATTTTATAATACGCCCTGCGATTGGCTGGCAAGCAGTTCAGGGTGTCCCCTGCCTAATGCCCAAAGACAGCTGGGGTAGGCTCCAGCAAGTCCCCGCGGCCTTTGTGATAATAAACGGATTTCAAAATGGATGGATTATATAATACATTACTGTAACGTACATCTCTATGAATCACTTCGGAAATGCGCCATAACAATCTGGCGTATTATTATTATTATTATTATTAAAAATAATTATTATAATAACAGTAGTGATTCTAATGAGCATGACCAGTTGGTGGCAGTCGTGTACGCTACATCGCTGCATATGACCAGAGAAGAAGTCGTCCTGTGACGTCACTCACCCGAGTTGGCCTGACAACCAAGATGGCGGCCGCAATGTTGAGGTCGCTTACCAAACTGGGACGTCCTTCAACAAAATTAATTTTAAATCCAATAAATAGTCACATCGGAAGCCCCTGCTGCGCTGTTCTGCAAAGCAGGTAATTCGGCGCAAGGTTTAAAATGTTCCATCGAACGCACCTTCGTACTGTCAGTCGCGTTCGTTTGAGCTGCAAAACTGAATGCACGCACAAAAGCTAATGTTAGCAGATTGCCAAATGTGCCGAGTTGCTTGTTGCAGCCCCATAACGCCCAGTACAAATAGATGCGGAGCAGTTACTCACCTTACTGCAATGTAGTGACAATTATATTGTTTATTAGGAAGAAGCAGTGGCAGCCAGATGTGGAGTGGACTGAGCAATTTGCCGGTGCAGTGATGTACCCCACTGCTCTTAATGAGAAATGGACCCCACCCCCATGGAATGGTAGCATTTACACTGTCTGAATTGTCAAGTTTGCTCTCTGCCTATTTTTAAGTGTTGTATTTGTTTGACCAGACAAGGATCCTCCGGCTGAGAAGGACGTGTCCAACCTGACCATCAACTTTGGGCCACAGCATCCCGCGGCTCATGGAGTGCTGCGTCTGGTGCTGGAGCTTAGCGGCGAGTCTGTTAAAAAGTGTGACCCCCATATTGGCTTGCTTCACCGTGGCACGGAAAAACTAATCGAGTACAAGACATACCTGCAGGTGTGACTCAAGGAATGTTAGGAATACATTACCAGTAAAAAACACCTGACCTCCTCCTCCTGCCTCAGGCTCTACCCTACTTTGACCGCTTGGACTATGTTTCCATGATGTGCAACGAGGAGGCATACTCGCTGGCTGTAGAAAGGCTGCTCAACATCAGGGCTCCGCCCCGTGCCGAGTGGATCAGAGGTAACGCGCTACAAGACGGACTCGTGGCCCTCAATGTGGAATTTCCAGCCCAATAACGCCTCGATTGCAAAATGGTAGTTCTGTATGGAGAGATGACCCGCATCCTGAACCACATCATGGCTGTCACCACTCACGCACTTGACATCGGTGCCATGACACCGTTCTTCTGGATGTTCGAGGAACGAGAGAAGGTGACGGCTGAAAATACACTTGGGCTGACAGGCCGAGACACTTGACATTGCAATTTCCATCTCTTAGATGTTTGAGTTTTACGAGCGAGTGTCCGGAGCCAGAATGCACGCCGCCTACGTCCGACCCGGCGGTGTCCATCAGGTAACCAAAGCTAATCCAAGTGAAACGGGTGCCCGAGTGCTGATTGGCTGAACTCTTCCTCCGTGTCGCAGGATCTTCCCTTGGGCCTGATGGACGACATCTACGAGTGGTGCAAGAACTTCTCCATTCGCATCGACGAGGTGGAAGAGGTGCGTTCTTGCGTCTCGGGAGATGTGATGCAACATCAGCGGTAACTCTGAGCTGTTTGCTGTCCGTTTGTGTTTTTCAGATGTTGACCAATAATCGCATCTGGAAGAATCGCACTGTGGACATTGGTGTGGTGACAGCAGAGGAAGCCCTCAACTATGGCTTTAGGTTAGGGCAGAACGACCCCCCCCCTTCCATATTGCGATTTACTGTGTATTTACTGTATTACTGTGTTACAATTATTACGCACGACTGTTTTGTGGACCTTTTCATGCCCTCGTTCCTCCTCCAGTGGTGTGATGCTGAGAGGTTCAGGCATCAAGTGGGACTTGCGCAAGTCCCAGCCGTACGACAAGTACGACGAGGTGGACTTTGACGTCCCGATCGGAAGCAAGGGCGACTGCTACGACCGGTGCGTAAACGACGGGGCGCTCTACTTCCCCCTCTCGCTCTCCTCGGGCTCAACCTCGTCTCGAGTAGGTATCTGTGTCGGGTGGAGGAGATGAGGCAGTCGTTGCGGATCATGCACCAGGCCCTTAACAAGATGCCCGAAGGCGAGATCAAGGTGGACGACGCCAAGGTGGCTCCGCCCAAGAGGTCTGAGATGAAGGTGAGCGGAGCGCAAAGCGCAGCGGTGAAGACCCTCACGACACTTGACACGTGTGCTTCTTTTTGCCAGATGTCCATGGAGTCTTTGATCCACCACTTTAAGCTGTACACGGAGGGTTATCAGGTGCCCCCTGGGGCCACATACACCGCAGTGGAGGCCCCCAAGGTGAGGACGCTTCAACCAGGTTACCTGTTTGATCAATGAAATAAAGATTCGCTTCAAGCACATTGGTCTGAACTAAGAGTCGCTCACGAGTCAAAGAAATTGACGAAAAATTCCTCGTCTTGCTAGGTTAGTAAATTCCGCACTTATCTAAAGTGGGGCTGCAACAAACGATTATTTTAATGATCGATAAATTGAATTTGTGATCTATTTTAATTTGCATCCCTTTATTCACAATGCGCCAACAAATTATTGATGATTCAGTGACGGTTTGGTGAGGTCACGTGTCAGAAAACAGCCAAAAGTGTCGATGACTGGATATTCCAACGTAAAAGCAAACGTTTTATTTTGATTCCACACAAAGATGATCAACGTGCGTACGCGGAGGACCGCAGAAATTGTACGACATTTATTGTTGAGAAGCTGAAGCAATGTAAAAAAAAAAAAAAGCTCTTTCACTGATGAATCGATCATCTGATAACGATCGATTCCCTTGATTATCGATTAGTTGTCGATTAATTTGCCTAGCGCACGGCAAATGTACTCTCATTTCGTTCCCCTTGAAATGAAAATCAGTTGAGCTGTCGCCCAGCTAGCAAACAAAACAGTGGTAACCAAGTTGCGATGGGAACTGCTTACTCGCATTTGTTTGCGTGTGTCGCCCCCCCAGGGAGAGTTTGGTGTTTACTTGGTGTCGGACGGTTCCAGCAGGCCCTACCGCTGCAAGATCAAAGCGCCCGGATTCGCCCACCTGGTACGCACTTTCGAGACGACGCTGCAATATTTAAAGACACAATCGCGCGCTGCTTTGCGCTCGAGGCTACGCTGACTTCTTAAAGTACCGACAGAGCTGTTTTTATTTATACGCCACCTGCTCCTTCCTTCCTGCCTCGTTTTTAATTGAGTTCTTCAAAGTTGCTCATGAAGTGACAATTCATATTTTTTCTTTTCTTCTCTAGGCCGGTCTGGACAAAATGGCCAAAGGACACATGCTCGCAGACGTCGTGGCCATTATTGGTAAGTGACATCATCAACGTGCGCCTGGTCCCAGTGGTCACGAACCTTCGTCTTTCGACAGGCACGCAGGACATCGTGTTTGGGGAGGTGGACCGCTGAGCAAGACCCTGCCCTGCCTGGTGTTCTGTGATATATATAATGCCGAATAAATATTTTATGCTCGGAATCCAAAATTAGACTCTTGTCATTTGTACCGTGAGAGAACAAAATTGTTTGACTTTGCTGTGGTTTTGGTATTCAAAAGAGGGAGTGGCCTGAGCAGATGGACTTCAAGCCTAGACCACAACTTCCCCCTCTCGGCAGTGACTTTTTTTTTTTTTTCTGCACTTTGTCATTCTTCAGCGTTCAGCAAAATTGTGTTTTCGACTCGATAGAACCATGGCCTTGTGGCACAGGAGCTCACTACTGGCGGTCGTTCCTCTGTGGATGACTTTCGGTCGAGCTGGTGAGTTGCGGAGGGTGGGCGCTTTGCTGGCTGATGGGGCCCCCCACCTTTTGGAAACGAGCTTTCGCTAAGAGTGTTTTCATTTACGCGTGTCATATTTTCTCGCCTGCGAAAAGATAAGCTGAAGCTCTGAGGTGTCGCTGACAGAAAACATATCTACACTTTTAACTCGAACTGAAATCCAAGTTGGTGCTTGTCTACAGTTGGGGATATCGAGGAGCCAAAAGCCGTTTGTTTCGATTCACCCACCAGTCAAAAGTAGCAACTGCTCAAGTTGCGTCAACAAGTCGAGACTCTTTCCAAATTCAAGACAAATGTCACTGCGGACATGTGATCAGTCCTCTCAAGAGTGATTCCGTTCTTTTCAATTTTGGGCGTTATACTGGCGGGGGCCAAAAGTTGGGTGAACTAAATTTTTTGTTCGATAAAATTTTTATTTGGGCAATTCAACAAAGTGCTTTCTGGTTTGCTGTTGTGAAAACTGGCTGTTCCACATTTCACAAGAAAGAAAGTAAGAGAAGTAACTGTCCCTAATATTATAAAAAGCAAACAACTTGCTTGCTTCATTGTGCTACCTCAATTTATTGCCGGAAATTTCAGAAAATTATATTTTATAAATTGTTGCGATTTTTGAGATTTTTTTTAATTATTATTATTTTTTTTTAATGGTGCTACAATTCAGTTAAATCAATGTCATCTTCTCTCTGCAGCAGCTCTCGCCGAACCGGAGATATGTTATGTGCTGGATGGCATTCTGTTTTTGTATGGCATCATCCTGACCGCACTCTACTGCAGACTCAAGGTCGGCATTGCTTTTTTTTCCCCGAGCCCGAAACCCTAACCCTAACACGGTCCCTAACCCCTAATCCTAACCCGAACCCTAAACCCTAACACCTAACCCCTAACCCTAACCCTAAGGCTACCCCTAAACCTAACCCTAACCTGAACCCCTAACCCCAATTCTAACCCAACCCCTAACCCTTCACCCTTCACCCTTCACCCCTAAACCTAACCCCAACCCCTAACACAACCCCTAACCTGAACTCAAACCCTAACCCCTGATCCTAACCCTAAATCTAATCCTAACCCTCACCCTAACCCCTAACCCTAAACCATAACCATAACCCCTAACCCTAACCCCTGACCCTAACCCTAAACCCCAAATCTAATCCTAACCCTCAGCCTAACCCTTAACCCCGAACCCTAACCCCTAACCATAAACCCTAACTCTAACCCCTGACCCTGACCCCCTAACCCCTAACCCTATTCCCGAATCCAGACCCTTTTTCCCCCCCGCCTGTCTATTTTAATGCACCCCAATTCGCAGTAAAATGAATTCCCGGTAGGATTGCAGCCTTACTACTGTGTGTATCACTTGCATGCGGCTTGTCAGTGTATGTGTCTTCACTTCCTGTTTGATTGTGAAAGAAGCTTATAGAGTTTTTTAAAGTGTTGATACATATAAAGGCGGAAGATGCAGTTTGATGCTTCTAAATGATAGACAACAATGAGTAAATAATAAAATGTTGTTACAGATACGCAGTGCTAAAGAGGGGAAGGCAGATGGCAAACAGGTAAAATGCAGTACAATGCACATATACAACTGATGTGTCGTTTAAAAAGAAAAATGTAACACCAATTTTTACCCCTTTCCTCTGATAGAGTGCTCCAGAAGGCATTTACACTGTAAGTCTTTGATACACTTTTCAGTAACTGGTACTCACTCACCCAACTGTCTGACTTGTTGTATGTTGCTTATTGTCTACTCAGGGCTTGACTCCTCATGTCCAGGACACATATGCGATAATTGACACCAAGAAGTGACAAGGAAGGAAAACACAAAACATTGCTTTGATTTTTTGTTCGGCTATGCTTATTTCAGCTGGCGTTGGGTGTAATGCAAATTTGTGATTAAGAAAAACAATGTTGTGTTACTCACTTTTCTAGTATTTGTTATTGATTATTGTATTGAGCAGTTAATTATAACAAGGAAAGACATGATTAAATAGCACCCCTTTTCCCCCTTGGTGATTGCATTAATCAGTTACTAATAAAAAGGAAAAACGTGATTAAATTGCACTTTTTTGCTTCGATTTCATGGGCTCCTTCTGGTGTACACCTTGGCCACTTGAGGGAAGTATAACGAGACGTACGGGTATACCTAGCAACAGTACAGGATGAAAGTCTCAAAGTTAGCAATTAAGCCTTGTTAATATTAGTCTCACTTTGTCGAATATAAAGAATAAATGCCTGTCAGTATGGTTTTGGCGTGTTTCCGAGTTGCTTCGATTTACTCCATGGCTGCAAACAATGCAACATTAGCTTTAGCATTGGGCTGGGAGGTAAGCTATGGAGTAGATGTGTAAAAATGATCCACAGAACTTTTTTAGTTAATTTTAGTGATAAGAATAATTTTCCTGTGTCAAATATTAACCAAGTTATTTTAAAACGGGTGAAAATTCACTAAATGGCCAACGTCATCATGCTTAGTCAATCGTGTGGTGTAACATAATTTAAATGTAGGGATAATTTAAAAACAAAAATCAAGATTTGAGAACTACAATGAATATTTCATTGAAATGTCATGCAAAATTATCTGAGCGCCTACTTTTAGTAAAGTAGTATAATGTAATATACCGCAGATGTAGAAAACTACCAAATAAGGCTATGTCATGACTATTATTTGCTGACATCATTTTTATAAGACAAAGCACAGTATAGACTAGTTTGAATTGGGTAAGGAGAGAAGGCAGCAGCTTGCGACGATGGATGGATGTACAGTAAACTAGAATGCTTGGACATCCTGTGTGGCGTTCCACAGGGTTCAGTGCTAGGACCAATGTTATGTATAAATGATCTTTGCCATGTACGAAAATCCTTGAAATGCATCCAAAATGTTTTGGGCGTTTTTTTTACGCTAAAAATTGTTGAAGAAGCATGAAGCGTTTTGTTAAAAGTTTTTAAAAAAATGTATGCGAGTATGCGGGGGTCCACTGTACTGCTCAAATACACCAAAAGGTGGCAGATTTGGTCATCATTTTTTTTTTGTTTGCTGGAGGATTTGTCTTGTCTGCAGCCTCAGGTGTGAACAAGTAAAGACGAGAGTGGAAAAAAAAAACTGTCAACGGGCCTCCACCAAACCGGAAAGTTGACTCGAAAGGTCGAAAGGGAGGTGGAAGCACAAGTGTGCAGGTAATGCAAACAGGTGTATCCCTGACAGGTGAGCTTTCTGCTCTCACCATGTGTGTGTTAAACCACCACAGAAAACAGACCGGATCTTAGGACTTTTGCTTTATACAGTATTTAGGACTCTAGATTCCCAGTAGCATGGCTGCGTTCGGCAGCATAGGCTGATGATTTGGCGACTCGAGTATTGCAACAACTGTTGGGAGGATGACATCCTGGCTCAGAGGACTCTTGCTGTGTCTCCTGGTCCCATGGATCTCCGGTAAGAAGTATTTTTATGCTATGTCGTAGGATGCATGTGTCCTCCTGGTCCAGGTCATTGAACATATGCTCTTATGATCAATAATATCAGGACTACGTAAATCAAGTATGTCAACAAAAAGGCTTGTTTGCCCCGATCATCAACAAATTCCCAATAAAGTATCGGCGCTCAGGAATTCCGAACAAAAGCGCACTTGAGTGCCGCAGCCTTTCAATAGGCTGAGAAAAAATAACAGTGGTGTGCTGCTACCTGATGTATCAGGAAAAACAGGTTGCTGTTGATCCATTTTCTTATGGTGTTGAGAAAAAAAAATATCTCACTCATCAGTCACATCACATTACATTCATACTGTGTGTTTATATCTGCATATTTCCTTCATCTCTTGAGGACTAGCAGGATCAAAATCAGTCTCATGTCTACGAAGGCGGGCACACAAAATGTTTTGGACGATACGGTGTGTGGCTTCTTTCGGGCCACCAATCAACTCATGGCCCTTCCTGTAAAATGGAGATATCTTTCAATTTAAGTGTTCAAGATGAGCGAAATTAGCACAGATGTGGGGAACTCCATTGTTGTCCTTTAGTCTGTTTCACTTTCAAACAGAAGGAGAATTGGCAAAAATGTGATTTTTTTTTGGAGGGTTCTGGGGTGGGGAAGCTTGAACGTCATTATTTGAGTTTTACGGTGCACTGCGTGGATGGGCAACTTGATGGAGGGAAGAGGCCACAATGTTTCCATCAGTGCTACTGGGGTGCCACGTCGGACTTCCTCATCGGATACGTGACCAAAATGCTCTTTTTGCTCTGGACAAAATATGAGCAGATGTGCCAAATAGCCAATATTTGGTCGGACCCACATTTTTTTCCCACGCGTCATGTCTTCGAGATGGACACAATGAAGCCATGTGTTGCCGGTGAACGGGGGGCGAGCCGCTGTTCATGGGAAATGCATGAATCATGGCCGCTGACGTGACGCGCGCAGTCTCGTTCTCACCGCACAGCGTTGTGAATCATTTGCTGTGTTTGTGTGACGAAAGAGTTGCGCTTGTAGTGCCTCGTCTGAAAACATGATACCAACCTCATGCCAAACTCATTCTCATCAATGCGGATACTTTTGAGTAATATAGGTAGACTCTGCATTTTTTCTTTCTTCCTCCACTCCAAAATAAATACAATAGGATGTACGCAGTGTATGTTTGTTTGCCTTTTGAGGTTCACGTGACACTTGATCTGAACAGGCAAAGACATTTGTAAACAGGCTGTTCATACGTTCACACACCGTGTCTGTCATTTACTGCACGTCTGTCGTTAATTCCGGCCCTGTCCAGACACGATGCGCTACGACAGGTTGTCTCGTGTAACTTGTCAAGCGGCATATCTTCACGTGTACTGATAGCGCAACGTCGGTCTCTGCCTGCGCGTGCAACACAGCTCCTCTTGTTCCCAACTCAGGACAAAAATATCGGGACACCTACAAGCAGGGCTGAGCCAGGAAAGCCTTTCTTGCCGGTCAGAAGCAGACATACATTTAGAACCTAGATTCTCATCCTTGCTCTCATCCATGAAACTGTCTTCTTGTATTCCCTACGTGCTATTCTATCCGTTTCGTAGCGTTACTCTCAAAAGCCACTGTCGTTCTTCGTCGCAGTGACTGGAGAATTTGTCAAGCGGCCCCCGAATGACTCCATCTACTCCTTGGCCGAAAAGGAGACGGTCCTGCCCTGCCGCTTCCAGCCTGAGGAAATGCAGTTGGTGGTGCAGGTCACGTGGTACAGGGAAACCCCAGACGGCTGGGACCAGATCATCACGGCTCATCACATTGACGGCCAGACTGGTAGTTACAAGTGCAATGAAATGAACGCACCAGAATGAAAAGCGAAAAGCGAAAAGCGACGAATGATTTTGAAATTTTTATTTTTTGGAACAAATAATTTTGCTTGTGTTTGTCTGTATGTTCGTGCTTTTCTTCTCACAATTAAGCCAAATATTATTCCTTGTTGACAGCTTTTGGAGCGTGGTCTGGCCGTGTGCGATTCAACAGCAGCATCCCCACCGAAGACTCATCTTTAGTGCTCTTCAGCACAGACGTCTCAGACGAGGGGCGCTACACATGTCACGTCAACTCCTACCCTTTGGGAAACTTTGACCAAATAGTGACTCTCATGGTCTGGAGTGAGTAGCTCATCTTTTTGCAAATGCAAATATGGAATCAAACAAACAAGACAGAAGCAAATAAACAGCACATATGCAACAACACAGCAAGTCCAGTGACAAATGATCTCAGAGTGGGACTGGATTAAATTTTGAAGAAATCACACAAGGTGGTAGGAATGAGGCATCCAGGGTTTGGATTGGTTGAGAGATTGAGAGAGTGTGGCTTTAGAGAAGTAGCTCAGAGGAATAATGACACAGGTGAAGCCTGTCAGTGGGGTGATGAGGCCGACCAAAAATGCCCAGGATTCAAAACATAAATTTATTCATGAAAGTAAAAAAAAATATTTCAGAGAGTAATTTCACACTACAGTACTATTCCTACCAATATATAAATACATATTTTTACTTATTGCAATATAGGCATTAGAGGTGTCAAAATTAATCGATTAAACATCCATCCATCGATTTTCTGATCCGCTTCTCCTCACAAGGGTCGCGGGGCGTGCTGCAGCCTGTCCCAGCTGTCTTCAGGCAGTAGGTGGGGAACACTCTGAAATGGTTGGTCGATGAAACACCTAATCGATTATCAAATTAGTCTGTAACTATTTTAACTGTCTTTTTTTCTAACATTTAGGCGAACAAATCGTAAAATAAAATGTTTGACTGAAGTTGAACAACATGGGAATTGGTGACTAGTTTTGAATTGGATGCAAAGCTATGTGGATTCAAATTAGAAGTTTGCAATAACGGATGGATTTTAATCCCAATGCTATGGACAACATGTATGGTGTCCCGCAGGGGTCAATGCTGGGTCCAATGTTTTTAATACATATTTGTTTATCCTTGCACACCCAGGGGGTTAAAATCAGGGGATGCTGTGGTGTTGTTAGTTGTGGGCCTGTGACGCCCTTCTGATTATATGTCCAATTTTACATTGGACATATAATCAGAAGGGCGTTTATATTTATATGTCCAATTTTACATTGGACATATAAATGACATTTACAATGAGTCGAAATCCTTGAAATGATAGATGACACAAACTGGTTTCTGGGAATACATTGTAATTTGCAGCAACTTCTGTTTGCGCTGACCACAGGGATGAGCACATTTAAACATTGATTTGATAGAAATATGTTATCTCTTCAACATGAATAAAACAGAAATCATGATCTCCTCCTTCTGTACCTGATCGCATCCAGGTACAGATAGAAGGTGCAAATTTAGAAAGGGTGCGCCTAAGTAGGACTCCAACTGTGGCTGCTGCACAAATTCAGAGATATTTGACATCATGCTTCTCGTCCAGCCATCCCGATCTCCTCCTTGGATCCTGTGATTTTGGTCGAGGGGCAGTCATATCGGCAGGCAGCGTCGTGCCGCTCTTTGGCCCGCCCGGCGCCGCAGCTGTCGTGGGACACCGAGCTGCACGGTCAATCCATGAACCGTTCCTGGGCGAACGGGGCCATCACCACCCACTTCTCCTTGCACCCTCTGAGGAAAATGAATGGGAAGAAACTGGATTGTCTGGTGTGGCATCCGACTCTCACGGCGGGGCCGCGCCGACACCAAAACAAACTGGTCGTACACTGTGAGTGGGATCAAATTCGGGATGACCAAATCAGGTTCCAGACATTGCTCAACTGTCTCATATATATCCTTTCCAGTTCCTCCCGATTCCGAGGTGTCGGGCTATAACGGGGACTGGTATGTGGGTCTGGAGCACGCTGCCCTGACGTGCGTGAGTGGAGGAAACCCCAAACCGCAGCAATTCACCTGGGCCAGGTACAGTTGTCTGTTGACTAAGCGTCTGGACGGTTGCTTTTACTGTAACTCCAAGCGTGATTACACCGTGACAACACCATCGGCATATAGCTGTTACGTTGAACCTGACGTACTCGAGTCATCGTGCGCTTGCTTACTTTGGGGGATGAAAATCAGTCATCGGGGTGTGGCTAATGCGGTTCCGTTTAACAGAAAAACAACATGTGTCACCGAAAGTTAGTGATGCCAACTTGTTTTGATTGCGCGCAACGTGGTAGTTGACGTTCACTTGAGTTCATTTTCACTGACCACACCCAAGCGTGATTACTTCTCGACTTGTTCAATCATGAAATAATTTAAATTGAGCCAGTCTGACAAACTAGGGTCTGTCAAAAGATCTAAAAAAAGCAGCAACAAAATGCCCTGATACACAGAAATGAAAGAACAGATGGGCCAAAAAATAATTTTTGAAGATGTGTGTCTTGTTACATCTGATGTAAATGTAACAGCATTTGAGGACGACAATCATCTCAGCAGTCAAACATGGTGGTGGTAGTGCCATGGTCTGGGGCTGCTGATTACTTCAGGACCTGGACAATTTGTTGCAACTGATGAAACCATGAATTTGGCTCATTACCAGGAAATACTGAGAAAGAATGTTTGGCCCTCCTCATGCTGAAGTTCACTTGGGTTTTGTTGCAAGAAAATGCGATAAAACACACCAGTGAGTCAAGGCCTTAAAAAAGGGCTTAAAAAAACAAAATGAAGGTTTTGGAGTGGCCGAGTCAAAGTCCAGATTTGAATCCAATTGAAATGCTGTTGCATGACCGTTCATACTCAAAAGCCCTCCAGGGGTTACTGAATTAAAGCAATGCAGCTTGGAAGACTGGTCCAAAATATCTCCCCAAAGATTTGAAAGTCTCATTGCAAGTTCGAGAAGATTTCACTTGTTGCTGCTGACCACTTAATTTGGTTTAGGGGGCAAGTACAGTCGAGGCAGTTACACTTCCTTTGTTGAATAATATAACATAAAGAACAAAAAATGTTCTGTATGGTAACCCTAAAAACACGGGAACAATTTGGGAAAAAACCCCATCTCTTGAGTTCGATTTTTATGATGATTAAAACAAAAATTGGCATGCTGATTGCAAAACTGCAGTCAGTTCTTTGATTAGCTATGTCAAGTATTTTTGTCCATAGTTTGCCAGAGAAGCGAAATTCCACTGATAAGCTCTCATAAGACTGATCATCTTGTTAAGACTCGAGCATTCACTCAATCAAACATGGCGCAAATGTGCGTGCATGACAAGTGACGAGAGTCAAGCAGCCAACCCTTTCCTGAATAACTTCAGTTTGTGTCGCGTGTCGCAGAAAAGATTTGTCTCAGTCCGTTTCATTTTTTCATTTTGTGTCTTTTAGTACTTCATATCCGAATAAAAGAACAACTCGTAGTTCCACCTGCGATGGGGCGGAATGGCTCGCATTTTTTTTAAAATTGTTGTTTGTAACGTCAACACGGCTGGCATAAAAACCCGTCAACAAGAAGAGCGTCAGCCTCGGCATTCCCGCGCGCGCGCGAGCGCACGCAGCGGGTCCAACCTGTTGGCTTTGTCAATAGCAGGCGTCTTAGTGAAGCAATCGCTTGGTGGCACGCCGTCGTGTTTGTGCTTGCGCGGATGTAAGGCGGAGGAAAAACCGAAATGTGTCCCGATCGTGGAGGGAACTGAAAGAGAGACGGCTGGTGAGGAAGAGGAACCGAATGGATGAAGTCATTAAATGTTTGACTGCCTCAAAATGACAGAAATAGTCACTCGAAAGATAAATGGGTTGGCCATCGGGAATTTTGGGAAAATGTGTATTTCCGGGCTAGCCCTGGCCATCGCGGCCATCGGCGATCGTCCAGCAAACCCGCAGCACTCCCCGACACGATGAACACCCCATCGCCGGCTACGTTTCGCCGTCTGCATCAACTTTTCAGCGAACAGCAAAAACTCAAATTTTTGTCTCCACCTGGTCTCATCAGACGTGTTCCTTGTGTCAACCAATCATCTCCCTCCAGCCACCCATGTCTTGTCAAAGATGGTCCTCGTTGTCTCGTGAGTTTGGTGTTACAGGATTTAGTTCCCTTCATTTCTTTTCGGTTTGCGTCGCATCGATGTTGCTGCCTTCAAAAGTCGCGTAGCTTTTATCGTGTCATGTTCGCTGTTCGGGAGAGTTTTCTTTCCTTATGTTCCTTCATTCAGTGTGGCTTTATTTTATTTTATTTTTTACAACTTTCACCATCGCCACTAAACAATTTTCTTTTATGCTGTTCAATGATCTTGAATTGGATGTCGTTTCGCTCACTTGAACGATTTCGACTTATGTCAATGTGAATAAATGCTTAAGTGAAATATCAGTCAAGGAACAACTTTAATTTGGGTGCTGGTGGGGGGTGGGGGGCAGCCTATTGGATATAAAAAGTCTACACACCCCTGCCCAAATGCCAAGGTTTTGTGATGTAAACAAATGAGACCAAGACAAATCATTTCACAACTTTTTCAACTTTTAATGGAACTCGTAACCTGTCCACCTCAAATGTATGTGTGTGTGTGTGTGTGTGTGTATGTGTGTGTGTGTGTGTTTTAAATCATTTTCCGAGAGGAAGTAAAACGAACCAAGTGAAATAATGTGGTTGCACAAGTGTTAAATTGTATGTTGCGGTTGTCAGAATTATCCAATCACATTGACACGCTTGTTCAGCGGGAGTCAACAACATCTGCGTCCATTTAAAGTGCCTCTTCTGAGTAACCTCAATTTCAGCTGTTCTGGAGGGCTATCCAGACATTTTTCTTTTGTTTTTTGGCAAAAGCCTGAAGTTTTTGTACTTTGCACGAACACTCGAGATTTGTTGTAATATATGAGTTGAATGTTATAGGTCAATTCCAAACACAGCCACGTTGCAGTTTTAAGAGGGTGTGCACACTTTTGAAAACATATCACTTTTTTTTTTTTTTTTTTTTTTACCTTCCCTTGAAAATTTCTTTTTGGATCGAGTGGTTGGCGTCATAAGCCAACTTAATAGTGGAAAATGTTGGAAATGACTGACCTTAAAGAATCAAGACACGTGGGAAAAAAAATTGCATTTTGTCTCAGGTGTGTCATATTTGTGTTAACAGACACGGTAAGGCTTTGCCCGCCGGTTTGATCCCTCACCCCAACGGAACCCTGGAGTTCCGGCGCCCCCTCAGCCTATCAGATAGCGGCACCTACCAGTGCGTGGCGAAGAATGAGGTTGGCGTGGGCACGGCGGAGGTGGAGATTTTCGTGTCAGGTAGCCGTCGAGAGTTGAGCCTTTGACAACCCCCCCCCCCCCCCCCCCCCCACCGCTCCCCGTCCTCCGCAGACTTCTGACCGATTCCTTGCTTTGCCTTTCCTGCAGAGTTTCCCGAGAGGCAGATTATGTCGGAGATGACGACGATGGTCGTCATCGGGGTCATCGCCGTGGGGCTGCTCCTCTTGATGCTGGTCATCATCATCACTGTCACCTGTCATCACAAGAAGAAGAACAAGAAGCTCAAGAGGGAACTGACCGAGAAGAAGTATGGAGCAGGGTTGTAATAGTTTGGGGTTTCTCATGATCGTTCGTTTTTTTGTTTCATTTGGACTTTTTTTAAATTCACTTTTGATTGCAGGTCTGTTCGTTTTTAGTTTTTCAAAAATGATTCATTTTGCTCTCATTTTTATTGGTTTTAGTATTCGTTTTAGTTTTGTTTCTGGGGTATTTGGCGAGTGATTTCAAGATATAAAATAAATAAATAACTAAATAAATAAAGGTTGCAAAGTACTGAATAATAAAGTAAGGCTGTTACAGTCATACCAAAATAAATCCATTTAAAATGAACCCTTAAAGGTGACGTCTGATATTAATTGACCAGGACGAAAACAAAGGACATCGTTTTATAACCGGAAGATGTTTCAGTTAGTTTTCCTCTTTTCCAAAGCATTTTCCTTTCCAATGAACGAAAATGTTCTTTCAATTTGAGTTCCAATTATTTTGTTGGTCTTCATTGACGATAATGACCGCGGTATGGAACAAGGAAATAGGATGAATACGCGATCGAGTCAGTGTAAAAAAAACACGCGGATCTCATTTTGCCATCTTTGCTTGTGTGCGCAGGGAGGAAATAAGCACTCTGTCCTGGCAAGCTTCTTTGAGGAGGATCAACTCGGTCAGCACAGATGCAAGAGGAGCGGTAATGAATTATTCTCTCTCTCCCCGACAACACAGAACAAACACGGTGACACTTTTCTCATCTGTCTGCACGACCCAGTTCTGCCTGGGAGACAAAACCGGCAGATTGAGTCAGTGATTCTTTGTCAGACATGAAATGAAGACATAATGAAGCGCTCGGGATGAGACGGGAAAGGAGGCGCCGCTTTGTCTCTCTTGAGGAAGCGGGAAAAGTTTTGTCGGTGGGAAGTTTTGGCAAGTTTGCACACAAGTATCAAAGTCTGTCTGCTTCCTGTCATTGCAGACGGAGGAGAGCATCCCACTGAGGGTGGAGGGAACCATGTCCTCCCTTGGAGTCAGTCCACTCGCCGCAATGATCAAACTTGATGTTCCTTTCATTCCTGTCTGTGACTCGGAGAGTCGATGGAGCCACTCCAAATTGTCATATTCCAAAAAATATCGATATATGTATATTGGATGACAAGAGGCCCTGGTTGGTTCCTGGGTTTCCTTCCCGCAGTGCAACTTGAATAAAAGACAGTCAGCAAATCATTTTCAGTGCGCGCAGCAGGAACCTCTGACCCGTGCAAGCTACTAATCCGCCACTTGTGATCTGCGTCTATTTCCTGTGCTGACAGGAGCTGGCCCCCAGCCGTGACAGCCGCTCCACTATCATGGGTGGGAGGTCGGGAGGAGGGGAAGGAGGAGGGGGAGCGTACGACTACCTGGGTCGCCCGGTACTACTCAACTCGCAGAAGGGCAGAGAGAGCCTCTTGGACCATGATGAGGTTAGCAAAACACGCTCCAACCTTTTGAATAAACATCTATTCGTCGTTGTTTTATCAGATTTGGTTATTCTATTTTCATTTTCACAAATCTCGGGACTGACGAGGGGCCTCGGGTATTGTGTTTCGTGCCATGTTTTGAAATGTCTCGTTATTCCTTGAATCCTTGAAAGCTCAATTTGAAATGTAAATGAAGGAACAATCTGAAAAAAAATTGGTAACACAGTGGAATAAATAAAACTAAATACCAATGAGATAGGAGTAGAGAAGAAAGGTGCGATTGAGCTCTTTTGAATATTAAACCAAATTTTTCGCACTACAAGGCACACCTAAAAGCATTGTTGTATTGTATTCTCTTTTGCATAGCTCCATCTAATGGATGCATAATGCAACTGCAGCCACTATTGTAGCTTCATAATGCGGTATATATGAAAACGGTTTTAAAATGGGCCATTCATTGAAGCTGCGCCTTATACTCTGAAGCGCCTTATCGTGTTCTAAAGATCGAGAGAATGCCAAAACTGAAATCACAATTAAATTGCCATTAATTGCCCAGCCCTACATCTAATACAAAGTCTGTGTCCAAAATTCAGAATCAGAATCAGAATCATCTTTATTGGCCAAGTATGTAGAACACACAAGGAATTTGTCTCCGGTATAACACGCTGCATTAGTATCATCGTAAACAACAAATCATTGAACCATTTTAGAGTAACCAGTAGCAGTATTTGTAGTACAAGAAGAGTGACTACGTCAGTGACTGTTTAAGGAGTTAATGGCTAGAGGGAATTCCAAGTAGTAGTCAGCTGCTGCGCTGACTACTAAAACCAAACTTGAAATTTACAACGAAAGCAATTTTTATTTTCAAATTAAGAACGACTGCCGGAGTTTACCTACATCACATTAAAATACCTTTATGTTGGTGTGTACATCTGCAGCAGGGAACTTCCCTTCCGTGTCGCGTCCCAACACCGTTGACCATCAGGTCCACTGACATGCTCGGGGAGCAAAACGAAGAATGGTCAAGGCCAGCGAGTTCCGTCAGGTCTCTGCGCCACCCCTCCCCGAGCTACTGCACTCCCTCCATGACCGACAATGACGACGAGGTGGACGAAGGCCTCGGGGGTCCCGCCAGCCAGGAGCATCCTGATGACCGGGAAAGCCAGAGCAGTCATTCCCAGGTGTCTGAGGCGCACAGCCACAACCAACTCACAAATGGCACAAAGAGGTTCAAACCGGATATAGGCCACACCGTGGTTGGCCCTCATGCCTCGCTGGTGCACAAGGTCCAGATTGTGTAGGGGGAAGCTGCTCACAACTCGCCAAGAAGCAGGTTATTTGTAAAAAACTACTAAGTGTTGAAAGGACAATTTGAAAACAATCTTGTACTCTCTGCACTCAAGGAAATGCAGATGGGACATTTGGATTCTAGGTTAGTTTGTTCTGCTCTTTCTGTAACAAATATGTATATATTAACATATATTGATATACAGTGTGTCTATATATACGGTAAGTGTATATCTCTCTATCTATCTATGCACATACATTTTGATTTCTGGCTTATTGTACTCTTCTGTGACAAATATGTGCCGTAGCAAGAATTCAACATATGGCAAATGTGAAGTATTATTCTGACTCACGCGTGGACTTTAGTTTTTTGATGATGTTTTTTTCCTTTCAACATTAAGAATATATTTGAATGCAATTTGTCTCAAAAATCTTTAGGGGTGTTCACACGGCAACATTTGGTCCGGTGCTACCAACTGCCCCAGTAGAGCGTTCACACGTGCAAATTAGCTCCGGCGTAGCCCCGGAAAACAGCTTACACCGGACCAAATTTGATCCACCTCAGAGAGGTGGTTTAAAAATTTGCTCCGGAGCAAATGCTTGTTTGCGAAGCAGCACCGGTGTAAATTTGCACGTGTGAACGCAACTGGGTTAAATTTGCTCCAGAGCAAATGCTTGTGAAGAGTTTACGTACGGCGAGAATGCGTTGCTTTCGCGCTCTGTCGGACCGTCATGTGTTTGTTTAATAACGACACAAGACTTGGCTGGTAACATCTTTCCTTTTGTAGGAGACTGGACTGTCTCGGAGTTGTTTGTGTAGTTTGTTCATTTGTTGTGTGTTCACAACCCCCCGCCCCCCATATAATTTCTTTTGTGATTTCCTCTCTTGATTTTCTGTTTGGCGCATTACGTGTTTGCTTTTCTGAGTGTCATTGAAGTCATCGTTGATTTACGTTTTCGGGGCGGTCACTCTCGAGCAGAAGGCACGGAGACCGAGAAGGAGAAGGACGTGCCTGTCCAGTAGTCACTTGAGTTGTGTATACGTTTTAAAAACAACCAACACGACAGCTCATTTGTTTTCTGTCGTTTTGCTCCGCTGCAGAAACTGCCGTGTGAACGCAAGTGGGGCTGCACCGACGCTGTGCCAGTGCAGACACGCTCAGCGGCTTTGTACGTGTGAACGCTCTACACAATTTGCTGCGGTGCAAAATATATCGCAACAAAATACATCGGTGCAGCGCCGGAGCAAATGTGTGCCGTGTGAACACCCCTTTTAAAAGTGGTATATGGCCGAATGGCACTTTCTTACTTTGCTTTGCTCCTCCTGTCACAAATATGTGCCGCAGCAAGAACCCCAGATAGTACTGTACTTCAAATGTTCTCCCCGAAGAAAAATATTTGAATACAATTTGACTAAAACCGGTTTATTCTGGGCATCCACACTTTGAAAAACAGTCATTGTCTGCCGACGACCGTTTTCGTTGTCTTCGGCGTCCTTTAGTGGCGATTTCGGGAACTGCAGAAAATCTGACACAACAGTTCAAATGAGTTATAATTTACAAACGTGACATCAAGGTTGAATAATCACATTTAACACATTTGTGTCGTACCATGTAACAAAAGGCGACCGCGTTATGTGCCTGTGTATTTGTTTTTGACCCAGTTCAAAAAAATGGCTCTCTTATTTGTGACGTAATCACACCGACAGTTGCCTACTCTACGTTTTATTTTGTGGAAACGCGTTTTTCTTGTACCGCGCCGTTCGACGTGCGCCACTGGTTTTGTACGTTTGTAAATGAGCAATAAAGTTATGGGTGACAGAAAAAAACAGGAAACTGATCTGCACAGCTAAGATGGCGGAGGAACAGCAAGAAGCATCACAGGGGGAGATGGAGGGTGAGAAAAACAAAGTGGAAACACAACACAGCAGTACGCAACGGGGTCACTCGTTTCTGGAGGTTTAAGCCACTTCAAACCACAGTGCCTTTTGTCGCTTTTGGCCCGATGTCCTTCCGTCAGTCTAAGCGGTTGCCACGCAGCGTCCAAATAGAGAAAGGGGCCATAGCTTGTTGGCTAATGCTAACATCGCTGGACAAAGAAACGCTTGTTTAGCCACTTTCGCAGGCGACTTTCAGTCTCGAGAGTTGGGACATCAAATCAACATTAAAGCGATATGCTTAACGTTAAACATAAATGACGTGGGGCCGGTGGGGCTCGAACTCGCAGGCGTTGTAAACGCATTCCAGGTCACGTCATCCTCATTTGACCTTTTTTTGTTTTGGTTTTTTTAATTGAACATTTAGTCAGTTCATCTGAGAAGTTCACACACGGAAATAACTCTGCCTTCTTCCATAGGAGTGAACTGCTTGGCGTATGATGAGGCCATAATTGCACAGCAGGACAGAATTCAACAGGAGGTGAGAATTTTACCTCTAGGAGCTGCTCTTGTTTTAAATTCTGGATCGTAATTAACAGATTTATTTCCCTCTCCCTCTAATGAACTCGTGGTTGGCCATGTAGATAGCCAACAGTAACCCGCTAGTGTCAGAAAGAAAGGAACTGTCCGTGCTGCAGAGGGAGTACTCCGAGGAAGACACAGTTTATCAGCTCAAGATCAAGGTCAGTGGAACCTCATCAATGTGTCCCGTGTAACATCCATGCCAATCCTTTTTTTTTGCTGTTTCGTCACAGGACTTGTACAAAAAATATTCATACATCCGCAAGACAAGACCGGACGGCAACTGTTTCTACAGAGCCTTTGGCTTTGCACATCTCGAGTCTCTATTAGATGACAGCAAAGAACTGCAGAAGTGAGTGTTGCAATAATAAAAATATAAACTGGGTGAGCTCAAAATTTCAAGGCAAAACAACGTCGATAATATTTGAAGTTGGGCAATTGAACAAAATGTTTTAAGTTACGCTAATGTGAAAATTGGCTTTCAACAAACATTGGCGACTCTGTTCAGGTTCAAAGCGGTGGCAGCGAAAAGCAAACTGGACCTGGTGAACGAGGGATTCACCGAATTCACCATTGAGGACTTCCATCACACTGTGAGTTTGCGACATCATCGGTTTTGTCTTCCGGACATCCTCAGTCACGTCTCCGCTGTCTGGCTAGTTCATGGGCCTGATTGAGCTGTGCGAGAAGCAGCCCAGCTTGAAGGAGCTGCTCAGATCCTTCAACGACCAGAACGTGTCGGACTACGTGGTGGTGTATTTGCGGCTGCTCACCTCGGGCTACCTGCAGCGGGAGCACGCTTTCTTCCAGCACTTCATCGAGGGAGGACGCTCGGTCAAGGAGTTTTGCCAGCAGGTACCTTTGAACTTGCCATTGAGGGAATGTTTCTCGAAAAATGGCAGATCATGACTGCGCTTTTTATTTCTTGTTGTTCCCCCCCTCCCTTCCCCCTTCACAAGGAGGTGGAGCCCATGTCGAAAGAAAGCGACCACATTCACATCATCGCCTTAGCCCAGGCCCTGAACTTATCCATCCTTGTGGAGTACATGGATAGAGGCGAAGGCGGAACGGTTAATCATCACGTCTTCCCCGAAGGTGGCGACCCGCGCATCTTCCTCCTCTACAGACCAGGCCATTATGACATCCTGTACAAATAAAGCCCCCCCTCCACCACCTCCCTCCCTCCACAGCCACACGGATGAAGCAGAATGTCGCCCGGCATGTGAGATGACACTCATGTGTAATAAACAAAAAGTTCAAAGTACAGTACATGGTACTCCACCCACCCATCTGCCCCCCCCCCCCCGCCCCCCAGTTATCACCAAATATCTAAAAACATGTTTGAGAAAATAGAAGTGACTCCAGGCGTTTAGAGTTGTACAGGTTTCTTTTGTGGTTGTAAATGTTATCTACTTGCTTTGTTGATTTCTTTTCCTTTGTTACACTGCATTTCATTTGAGTTTTATTAAAGGGATTTACATCTTATTTCTTGTGCTGTGTGCATTTTGGTGCGAACTCAAATGGAAAAAGTGGAGAAAAGAAAACAGTTGACAATGTCATGAGCCATTTTGTGCGAATGCAGACAATGAGATAGACCATCATCAAATGAAAGCGTATTGCATTCACTTGGGGGGGTAAGACTATTATTTTCATTTCTGTTTTTCAAACAATTTCATTTATGGAATATATTTTTATTTTTGATTTTTTTTCGGGTGGTTAGATTTTTTTTCTTCTGTTTTGGGGAATACATTTAAAGATTCAAAAATAACATTAAAAACATTTTAAAAAAAACGAATGCCACCTGAATTTTTTGTAGATCATAAACTTGAAAACAACCCTCTCAAAAATTGCTCAGGAAAAAAACAATTTTTAAGTGAGGGAAATGCGCCTCCGTATCATCATAAAGGAGAAACCAAATTTCGTCATGGTAATGACGCGCAACGAAGATCGTCTATTCATCGGCCAACACGAACAACGGATTTTGTAGTCCATGTTTTTAATTAAAGATCCGAGTCAGCCCTCCTGCCCCCATATCTCTGGAGCTCGGACAACAAGTCGCTATGACTCCGCTGGCGAAGTCATTTTTGACAAGGCCGAGGATATTTTCAGCATGTTTACGACTTTACTCTTCCCTTAGCTGTACGTTTCACGACGTAACGGTATTAATTTTGTTCTTTTGTTGGGGCGTCCTGCCCTTTTTGGTGCTCTCGCGGCACCTCGTGCAATGCTATTTTAGCTCATGTGCTAATAGCACTTTGTTGACGGAAGTGCAACACATTTTTAAAAACCTGCTTAACAGTAATTCATATTATGTGTATTAAATGTAATACCTGAAAGACCCCCAGGATAACGTATTTCCAGGTCCCTTTCCCCCGCGAATAACCGGGTCAACTGTAATTATATCGTTAAAATGAACGTTTTGGTTCCCTATTTATCCCAATATAGCATTTTTATTTTAAAAATGCACTACATTAGTGTCAATGTTTATTATACTTCTTTTAGTGTGTTCATAAAATACATATTTTGTATAAAGCGCACTATATAATCACAATGAAACACAAATATCCAGTGGCAGCAACAAACATTGTAATGAAGTTGTAAGGGTGTTCATGATTGGCGGATGTGTCTTTGGATGACCATGAGTTGAATGTGTGTCATATTTAATACATTTGTTTGATTTATCTTGCACTTTGTTTTTATATATTTTAAAAAAAGCCCACCTTTAGGTTGTGTTTAAAATATCTCTTCCAAGTCAATTCCTTACACACCTTGCATTGCTTGTAAAACTTAAGATTTGCTTTGTTTTGAATGACATGCCCATACCAACACATTTCATTGTGTCTTTAAGGATTCACAGAAATGGGATAGAACCAATGTTACTTTTGTACACCTGCTGTAAATGGTTAGAGTACATAAAGGTACAAACAATCAGCAACTGGCCGATTTAATCGGCCGGCCAGGCCCTATTTATTATGGTGTAAATCTAATCTAACCTGCCTGTCTTTCTGTGTGTCCATCTAGCTGAAATGATTGAAAACATGGACAAAAAAGCTACCTGGGACCGCTTCTATGCTGAAAGCAGCCGCAAGACGTTCAAGAATTTTGAGTGGTTCTTTGGCTTTGAAACAGTGCAAAACTTTATCATGCCTGTATTACAGACCGTGGCCAGTCCCGATGCCAGGCTGCAAGTCCTGGATTTGGGCTGCGGCACTTCCGCTTTGGGTCCATCTGTTTACCAGCGCTGTCCCGTGCCAGTTCGGGTCACGTGTGGGGACATTTCTCCCGTGGCCGTACGGCTCATGCAGGAGCACGTGCGAGCTGAAGCAGTCCGACCTGGCAACCATTCTTCCCAGCTGGACTTTGTGGAGCTGGACTGTACGCAGCTGCACAAACACTTTGGTCCCACCAGTGTGGATCTCATTGTGGACAAAGGCACCACGGACGCCTTGTTGAAATCCGAGGAAGGGAAAAGGAGCGCCGGCCTGGTGCTGAAGCAATGTTTGAAAGTGCTGCGCCATTCGGGGTCTCTGCTCCAGTTTTCCGACGAGGATCCAGATGCCAGGCTGGTATGGCTGGAGACGAAAGCCCGGTCTTCACGTGTCGCAGTGCAGGAAGTGGGGGAATGGAGAGGAGTATGTTACTACTGCTATCAGGTGACCCCCCCGCCGTCACAACCGTGCAACACTGACTGATAGGTGACTGATCTTGGTTTTGCGGTGCAAAATAAATAAATAAATAAAAATATCAGTTTAGCTATAAAATGTTTCCGGGCACGTTCTTGATGGAAATTCATTGATGCAATCGTTGTTTTGAAGCTCTTTTATTGAGTTAGCACAGTTCAAAAGCAAACAAATTAACGCAAATTTGATTAAAAAAAAAAGACCACTTTGGGTCACTTCAAAAAGCTGCAAAGACGCTGTATTCAAGACAAGAGGACGACCAAATTAGCATCACGGTGTAACACAGGATGATTATAGATGAGGCGAATCATTCCCTCGCACATGCGCTCATTTCATGTGAAACAAGCTGAAGAAGTCAACGGGCTCCTCGTCCAGCGCGTCTTGGCAGAATTCCGGTGGGTTGAGCTGGTTGGGGTCGGAAATGCCAATGACGTTGTTGAAGAAGCTGTTGGGGGGCGGTGGGGGGGGGGGGGGGGGGGGATCCAGATAAGCCACATTAGCAACGCTATCGTCAAAACATATCAAATGACCTCATCGATGACTTGCCTTGTCACCATCCATCCGAATGACGACGTTCTGTAGGACGTGGAGACAGGAATGCATCCAAATTCGGTCACTGTGACAAAGTAAGGCGCTGCAGGATAAAGATGAGAGAGAGAGTGACCACACGGGAGACTTCTGAAGATTATTTCCAAGCGCTGTCATCCGCAGTTGCTCCCTCACCATTGTCAGGAAGCTTGCCTGCCCACGTGTTGACGAGCAGACCCTGACCCGGACCCGACGAGCTGCCCACGACGGCCTGGCCCAGAAGAGTCGAGTTTCTCGGGACTTCAATCGGGTGGAAGTCGACCCGCAGGGCTCTTTTCTTGCACGTGTGGTCTCGATGGTTAATCTCGTACATGACGGCCTGGTGGACAGAGGACGGTCCCGAGTGTGGTTTTCCGTTTTCAAATCTTTTACCGTCTCGGGTGCAGTGACATCACATGGCTGACCTCTCTGTAGAGAAGAAGAGCGTCGTAGGTGAAAGACTTATTCTGGTAAAATCCCATTTCCTGGAGCCTGATCCTGTGTCCCAGTGCGTCATACAGGTAGCGGGCGAAAGCCCAAAGCTGTTCGTTCTGCGTGGCCTACACAAAAAGATTAGATCTCAGTGAGCTCATTGAAATCCTTGACAACACCTTGAGATGAAAAAAAAAATGTACCAAAGTGAGTTGGCCGCTCAGAAGAGGAGGACTCGCTGTCGGGAAGAAGCAAAGCAAAGTTGAACACAGTAAATAAGAGATATAATGCAAGCAGTGGGGAAAAAAAATCTCAGCATATTTACCGCACGGATGAGGCTTCTGGGCCACGCATGTCGCCAGGAAGCACGCGAGCACGACTAAAAGTTTCATGTTTGCACGCCGTCGCTGCTCACGGGGAACAATAAGCGAGTGAGGCGGAGTCACTTCCTTATAAGCGCGCACAAACTGGGATAAGGTTCGTCCTCTTCGTGCCGTTTAATTGCCACCTGCCTTGTAAAAACGGATTCCGCCGAGTCACTTATATTTCAACTATTCAGAGTGTGAGTTGCTTCGTGGGTCATGGGAAGCCAAGAAGGTCATGGATGTTGTTCAAGTGGGAACGTGAAGTCACATCGGTGACGACCCGTGAACAAAACTATTTACATTTGTGGAAGTATCACAGCTTGCTAGCTGTGATACTTCCACCATTCTCCTCCTTTTTTTATGGCGGAACCGATACCAGCCCACACTTGCTGTTAGCTTCCGTGTTTTGATTGCTAGCTGGTGGGTCTGGTGGCTGTTCCTTTCGTTGCCGAAGAAGCATTTTCTACGTACTACGAGTAAAAGACACAACAATTCTCGCGCAGAGTTCAGTATCAGCTCCGGCATATCACAACACACGCAGGCTAGACACATTTGAGCCACTCAAATTACATTCACGGAAGGACACGCTGTGCTAAATAGATTGCCCGCACCTGATTTATTCTCAACACAACGGACCTGAGGTCAAAGCATACATTGGGTAGAGTTTAAGGAGAGGTTGAATTTATTATTCTTTTTTTTTTTTACACCACCACCTGTGATGTTTTTTCTGGATGAGCATACAGTCAGACTACATTTTATTAGTTGGAAATCACATGACGAGGAGTAAGTGTGACACAATGACAACAAGGTCAATCAGCGCTGATAAAGAAATCACATGACGACTAGTGATTGTGTGCGTGCGTGCGTGTGTGGGTGTGTTATGCAGTACACTGAACATGTATTCAGGTCACATTCAGGCGACTTTTGCTTCTAGTTTGTGTGGGCCGGGAGATTCCTGGGAGCTCAAACCAGTCAGACCACAACTCAAAAGTATTTGTGAGGCTAACACACAGTGGTAATCACTAGTTCCATGTTGAAAAACAATACCAAGTAAACATGGATGATCCCATAAACACAATGGCAGGATATTTTGCCTTGCCTGACAACCTCAGATGTGGTGGCCCGGTGAGTGAGTGGTTAGCACGTTGACCTCACAGTGCAGAGGTCGTGGGTTTGACCTTCCTGTGTGGATTTTACATGTTCTCCCCGTGCCTGTGTGGGTTTTCTCCGGGTACTCCACTTACCTCCCACATTCCAAAAACATGCATGGCAGGCTCATGGAACACTTTAAACAACAGGTGTCAAACTCGAGGTATGGGGGCTAGATTTGGCCCGCCACATCATTTTATGTGGCCCGCAAAAAAATCAAGCTTGTGAACTTCCATGATCTTGACCAAAATTTTAAATTCTGATATGTAATAAATAAGAGACATATTGTCAGCATTTTCTTGTTACCAATTACCCATGACCCACGAAGCTTACTGTAATTATCATTACAGTTACGAAAAGAATAGTTGAATAAACCTTTATTATTGACTTTTTTAAAATATGCTTTCAGTCATAATGGCCCTCCAAGGGAAACGGTAACTAAAACGTGGCCCCCGACAAAAATGAGCTCTGCTCTGAATTGTCCCAATGGCAACCGGTTCAGGGTGTCCCCCTGCCTACTGCCCGAAAACAGCTGGGATAGGCTCCAGCACCCCCCGCGACACTTGTGAGGATAAGCGGATCAGAAAATGGACGGATGGATGGAACCTCACATGTGAATAATCTTTCATCACCATTTTTATTGATTTGAGCGTCAGTGTTAGAAACAACATCAAGGAAGGCTTGAATTACTGCTGCCTCACTGTGACTGTTTGGGCACCGGCGGCAGGTCGAGGAGCCGGCAAACGCTGTTGCACTCCGGTCCGTGTTGCTCCCGTAGGAAGGAAGCGATGCCCCCGTGGGCGAGGTTGGAAGGGCCGCGGGGGGTTCTGGTGGAGTGTATCTGGGGGTCGGTGAGGTACGTCAGCCCTTTGCCGTTGGCCGTCACCCACCCTGGGAGAACAGAAAAGTATTTGTTGTTTTATAACTTCAAAAGTCCAGTTTTCGCCCCCCACAGACCTTGCAAGTCCACAACCACGTCCTGGCCGTTGGAGTGCAGGTAGGTAAAATGTCCGAAGGCCAGGCCGTATTCCGTCGCAGGGAGAGCGTCGTTCTTCTTTTTGATGTTGTTGGTGAGTTTGACAAATCGGCCTAGCATGTAGGGCTCCACGGTGATGCAGCCCGCGATGACATCTCCATCCAGAATCTGCTCACGGGCACAGACGAAAAGGCGCGCTATTTTGCATGACGTGCTTTGCGGGCGTGGTTTGGGCTTACCAACAGCGCCTCTGAGGGTAGGAAGAACATCTGGGCCATGACCTCCTTGTCGTAGAGGCTCTTGTTGAATTCCGTCACGTAATACTGGGCCGTCATTTGCCTCTCCACGTCTCTCAGGTGAAACTGGATCTGCGTCGGCTTCCGGTAGTCCTTCCCGACGTAACTGCGGATTGGCACAAAGTCGGATGTCATTGCCGAGACGACCCGTGTATTTGATTTTCTCTGCACACCTGCTCAGCCGTTCTTCCTGGTGTAAGAACTGGACCCAGATGGCGGTTCTGTGAGTGCCGTGCAAGCCCATTGACTCGCCAATATAGGTGCAGGTCTCCCTCGCGGTCCATAGTCCCAAGGCTTTGGAGAACTTTAAATGTAGAGCATCTGGCAGAGGCGATAATCGTTGCGATCGGCGGGATGGGCGTGGACAGAGCAACGTATGAAGTTTGGACTTGAAACTTACTGTGGGCCGTGCCGTACTGCTCAAGTTTGAACTTCTTGTCGCCGCTCAGTCTCTTCAGCAGACATTCGTGGCAAACCCCAGCCAGGAGGCTGCGGTAGTCCTCCAGGGACAAGTCGTACTGCCTCAGCGGATCAACCTCCGGGGTGTTTCTCTTGAGACAGCCGTTGCACCGGGGGTTCAACGTTTGAGCATCGAGGATCGATTCGTCTGGTGTCCCATGAGAATCTTCCGTGGAGGGTTCCGTGGTGTTGCAACTGCCGGCATCTACTTTAGGGGTCTCCAGAGGTTTGGGCAGGCCTAAAAATTCCCACCCGTAAGCGGGGTCATATTCTGAATCACTAATTTCGCAATCTTGCGTTCTCATGAGAAAGAAGCTCCCGCTCGACTCGGATGATTTGCTGCTCTGGCGGCTTCCGGCGAACCGGGATGATCTCGGGCCCGCTGAAATGTTTTCCCATGACGATTTGGAGCCAAAACTGTTGCTGAGAGAGCTTGAGCTGAGTATCAGCTGGGATAAGGACCGCGGTAGTCCGTCCGCTGATGGGCCCGTCGGCCCGGGGTCATCATCGGGGGCATCGGAGTCCGCCGTTGGTATATCTGCTTCGAGTATTTCAAACCTGTCAGAGCTGCGATTGGAACAGGAGGAAAAGCGGGTCGCGGGTCTTTGCGGCGAGGGGATCGCAGGGGCGCCAACAGCCCATCTCCCTGACCCGCAACCCGTCGAGGAGAGCTTCTTCCGGGAAGAGCCGAGGCTGTTTGCACTTGCGGCACTCCAGCGGCGATCAGGCGGTCGAGAGACATTGGAGGACGCCTCTCTTGAAGGCTTCCAGGCCTCCGCGATGCACTCAGTGTCGGGAACATCCACGGTGGTCCCGAATGCTGTGACGCACAACATCCTTGCTCCATCGACCTCCTCCTTCCCAGCCTTACACTTGGCATCCGTGGTCTTACACAGCGACGCGTGATACTTCAGAAATCTCTGCAGCACTCTGGAGAAGCCGTCCAAAGTTAAGCCGACCATGGTGTCATTCACGTCTCTGAAGCTATCGGGGATAAAAGAGCGGCTGTCGGAATTGACGAACGGCTCCACGCGCAACTCCAGCTTGACTCGGGTCATCAGCCGCATGATTTCGGCACAAAAGCCGCCCCTGTCCTTGGTGTCCGCGTGGGAGTAATCGTAAAAACGCGCCAAAGCTTCTTGGCAAGCCCGCGTCGCCCCCGTCACGAGCTCGGAGGCTGCGGCGAGCCATTTGTGAGTGACGACGAGCGAATACGCCGCCTTGATGAAGGTGTGCAGCTCCTGCTTGCTGGTGACATCGTCGCCCTCGGCTTTGCTGAGGAGGCCCACTTCGAAGGCCTCCTTGGCCTCTCGGAGGAAGAACGTTCTCTTTGCTGGGGGGCACGCCACAGAAAAACTGTACGACAACAAGCAGGTCCCAAGGGCGGTCTACAACGGGGAGGAGAAATAAGCCTCACCGGCTATTAACTCATTCACTCCCAAAGACGTTTTTAAACGTCTTTTCAGACTTGGTCTAGAATTGACTGGTACTGAATGAGTTAAGCACACTTGCACCGTCGTGTCAATAAAACCTACCGCATTGGTCAGCACATAGAGCGACGTGTACTGGCTGTATACCACCGCCATTTTGGCCGCCTTAGCTGCCGACAAAAGGCGATGGGTTGCGTCGCCAAGCAAAGTCTGCGTACGCAGACAAATACTGCAAGTACAACTGGTCCAATTCCTTTAAAAATAAAGTAAAATCAGCCAGGATTTACACTTACTAAATCAATGTCTTGGGTGGTCTTAAAAGCATGGAAGTCCTCATCATTCATGGACAGCAGGATGTTAGCGAGGATGCCAAGAGAGGTCCCGATACCCTGTGAGGTCAACGCAAGTGCGGGGGTCAATTATGGCGCGCAAAGCGGATTCTAAAAGGGCCAGGGTCACCTTTTTATCAGGCTGAGGCAGCGTGTAGTACCCGACCAGAGAAGCCCAGATGAGCTGCGCGGCCTCCGGCCACAGGCCTGCGAGCGCATTTACATCGCAGAGGTGTCAAAATGCGGCGACTGACACACAGCGGGAGAAAAGAATCAGACCTAGTTTTTGCAAAACCATTCCACGCACTTGCAGGCTGACAGCCTGCACAAGAGCGCGGTCACTTTGCGAATGGTACACCCAACATCCTGCCAAAAGATGGAGAAAAAAAAAAGTTTATACAGGGGCTGCGTTATAAGACATTCAATGCGCGTTCACCCGTGGTCCCGCTGTTGATGATAAGATGGCTCAATATGTGCTCGGCCTTCTGCAGTTTGCCTAAAGGAGAGACGATGATTCCAGTTATTCAGCATTTTTCAACTGCACGAGTACAGCCAAGGCTCATTCACCTAAATTGAGGTACACCCGGGCCTGTCGTATGATCAGCTGAGGGGCCACCGGGGCGTGTGGGTAGCGTTTGTGAAGCAGCTTGCAGATCTTCAACAATTGCCCCGACTCGTCTGTCCAGTAGAGAAAGCGGTCCACCAAAAAGATCACTGCGAGAGCCGCCTGCGCTTCCTGGGCCGTGATCGCGGCCTCCAGGACGTTCTGGTGACATAGCAAATGTGGGCAAAGTCAAGGGCTCGTCTCACTGGCGTGGAGACGAGTTGGCGATCTGAGAACGACTGGTTGCGACATCTCCGAGACCTACTGGAGACCAAATAGCTCCATGACTTCACAGCAACATCTACTTATCAACACTTTACCCGCGAGACCACGTGACCGATAATTATGACACCTTCACTCGGGTTGAAATTAGTTTCATGAGATGTCACAATAGTAAGCATGCAACATTTTGAGTCACCGCGACCGATCAGATCATTGGCTGCAATTGCAGCAACGTCTCGGGCAGTGAGAGAGACGGAGTCACAATGTGCGCCCATCACCAGGAGCTGAGGTAGATGCTGTCCGACGAGCTCGCTCAAGTTGCTCTTGTCATCGGAGCTGATGGCCTGCTTGTACTGCCACTTCTCAGGCACAAAGGGCCACCTCATTTCCAGGGCCTCCCGCAAAAGCAAAGTCAGCTCCACACACAGGGAATCTGCAACACGAACACAAGCATGGAATCAGTCGCGGCTGTGATGGAACAGCGCCCTCGTGTGTCAGACCTCTGACGCTGGAGTAGTTGTGCCTCACGGCCTCAGTGAGTTGAGTGGAGGCTTTTGCCTCTGCCGCCCTGAGGCATTTCTCCAGCAAACTTCCCACTTCCTGGTTGGCCATTCTGGAAAAATCAATCAACACAGAGCCATTATATTGTTGTTTTACAGCTCGCATATTCAAAGTCATTTTGGGTCGCGTTGCCGAGTCCAATAGGTTAGCGACTACCTACCTTGGTAGGTTTCAAGTCTTCTTTCACTTTCTCGTTCAGGGCGTACTCTGGCATGATACGTTCAAGGAAATCGGAAAAATTATCACTGGACAAAAGGAGCGTTTGGAAAACATCTCAACCTGCATTTCGATTTAAAGCTGCTTCGTCGTGGAGATATAAACGCCCATTTGGTATTGTTATTCATGTATAATCAGTTGATGAGCTTGACAGCGGCACGTGACGCCCGAGCACGCAGCGGCCGCTCAACGCGGGGTGTCTCCGTGACGCCACCAAGAGGCGGGACTGCGGAGCTGCAGTGCGAGTCTCACGCAGCTGGAAGAGAGCACCTGGCATGCTGACCAGATGACTGTAACGACCGACACGCATCCTCGTGAGAAGTCGCTGTTTTAGCACCAAGGGATAACAGGCAGTCAAATGGAAACGTATCAGCGTTGGCAATTGCAAAACACACGTTGCTGGGACTTCTGATAAGTTCTCATTTCGAGCGCCGTTTAGACCATCGGTTTTTTTTTTTTGGTTTGTTTTGATAGGGGGAGCTAATGTCCCTCCTCACTTCACAGTGGGCACCAGTGTTCCAGTTGCATGGGAAGGGCACGGGAACCGTTCTCCTGTAAAGGTAAGAAATGTGCACAGTCGCTTTTCTTATTCCTCAATAGCACTTTTTGGCTGTAACCGCGACGTGACGTGTTTGTACGGCGATTTACTCAACTGAAGCTGCCGCGTCAGTTAGAGTGGGAAGAAATTGGGGGGTTATCAATCGGCACCTGATATGGTGCCGAATGAAGAAACCGAACGGTTCATTCAGCAACCAGTCTCGTTACTTTTATCTCAACAGCCGATTGGTGTGTCGGTTGCCACTGATTCGCACAAGCACAGTTGGTGCTAAAAACAAACAAAAAACATTGCCATTCCATGCATACACGAGAAAATGGAGGAATGCCTGGCCCGAAAATAGACATAGTTTGTAAAAGTGATTTGGACGTGTTAGGGAACTCCCTTGTAACTTCTTCGGCACCACTTGCCTGCACCCCCATGACGGCTCCGTGAAGCAGGCTGCAGGTGTCTTGGCCCAGTGGGGATCTGAAAACATATTTGGGTGCCAGGCCTGATGATGACTTCAGTTGCAACTCGCAAATGTATGCGTGTTTGTTTTTTGGAGTCAGAGCAGACGGATTTAGGCACTAATCTGCAGCCTTAAAGTCTTAGCAGATGTCAGGAGGCATGACTACAGAGGGGGGGGGGGGCAAGACCCTTTTCTGCCATTTTGTAAACCAGATGCTCCTATTTTGGACGGTGGTTCACGAGGACGGATACCATCATACCGTTTGTGTACTGACAAAAATGAATGAATCAATCCCAAATTGATTTCATGAAGCATTTCCATCTGCGAGATCACAATATAGCTGAAGCGGCGTCTCCAATCTTCTGTTCGTCTTCCTCCCGTCAAATGCTGCAGTGCAGGCCACCCTTGACATGAACATCGTCTTGCGGCTCACCTCCTCCGCCTCCACCTGCGTCCACGTTGCACTTATCAGGCGCCCGGGCGCCTAATTGGCTCCACTGTTGAAGCGCGGATGCCTGATGCCAGAAAATATTAGAGGAGGAGGAAGAAAGGATGGAAGGCGGACATAAGACACAATCAGCTCATTCCTTGACCTTATGGGACCTTTTCCTTTCAGTCCGCCTTTCGTCAACAGGCTCTGGAATCGCTTTATCAAGGCACTCCGCCTCCTCACCGTTAACAAGACGAGGGAAACGAGGAAAGCGGGTGAGGTGGAACTCGGGGAGCTATAAAATCAAGCTGTGGTTAAGAAGGATGTGCCTAATTGCTGGACGGATAGAATCACGCAGCCCGAGTTCAGTGAAGTCACAAAAGTGCGACTGATGTGAAAGTACGATGGCTGGCAGTTCTGAGGTTTGTGGTCGGCTCAGTTAATAAGGTTCGAGAACATAAACAGGAACTCAAACGGAGCTGAAATGAATTTTCAGGCGGTATGCAGGTGGGTCGGGTGAAGTGAAACTCAGAATTCAAACCCCACCCAAAAAACTGCAGCACTGTTAAAAAAGGAAAAAAAAACTCGAGTGGGTGGACTCGAGGCAACAAACAGATTCAACCAAATATTTCAAGTTTTGCTGGAAATTGGCTTTGCCGTGCTACGCTAGGCCGGTCGTTGCCATAAACGTTCAAACGTTATATTTCAAAGTTGTTCCAACATAGATGACTGCTTTAGCCTGCACCCCAAAATGCAAAATGCAAGTTTTGTTTTTCACTGCGAGCAGGAAATGAAGTGCGGCTCAACAGTTTCTTCGCCTGTTACATGCAGATAAACGTAAAACTGGAGCAGTAGATGAGCAAGCCACATTCAAAAGAACACTTCCCGGCTCATTCAGAGATTTATCTCTCCGCGTGAAGAGCTTATCCAAGCAAAAAAAAAAAAAAAAGCAAGGAAACAGAGGAACTAAGATAAGCAAAGCCGCCACCGGCCCGCTTTGCAATTCACTTGGGATCCATAACTCTTAATGGCTGTCCCAAAAAAAAAAAGGCAACGACGAATATCTGTATGTGGAATTTGTGGATGCCAGCAGAAACAGGAAGTGACTTGGATGGATTCGGCATTGCCAAGCAAGCAGAAGATGACTGAAACCTTCAACGGAGTCCAAAAAAATAAATAAACTTAGGTGCAATCGCACATTTCATCTTCGTTCTTCTACTCCCGGTGCAGTCAGGCTTTCACAAAGGAAGTTGTGTGATCAAAAAGAGGAAGTGAGAACGCAAGTCTTTACATTGCATCCATTCTAAGTGTGTCAACACACACACACGGACGCACCTTTCCTGTGTTTGTTGTGGAGCAAGCGGTCACATCTGGCCAAACGACAGACGTTTGAGCAGGAAGCGGAAAACAAAAGCGTCGCAGAACCTGACACAGTGACCCATTGTTAGCGGCGCATTGTCGCAGGCTTTCACACTTTGGATTTGGAGGCGTGCGCGACATTTTGCGTCGCACGCTCGAAGGAAAGCCTCTCCTTTCTCAAGAGCACTTTGAAACAGTCATTCATGCCTTCGTCACATCTCGGCTGGATGACTGTAATGCACTTTACTTTGGACTCAGCCAGTCCTCCATGAAGCGTCTCCAGTTGGTCCCGAATGCTGCTGCTCGCCCCTTGACTGGTACTCGTTAGAGGGAGCGCCTTTTCGAGTTCTTTTCAAGATCCTGTTATTTGTTTTGAAATCTTGAGGTGGCCTCGCTCCACCTTACCTCTCTGAGCTCCTCCGCCCCTGCCCGGCGCCTCAGCTCTGCGGACCAGACATTGTTAGAAGTACCAAGAACTAAGCACAGGCTCAGAGGGGATCAAGCCTTTTCCGTTGCCGGTCCCTCCCTTTGGAATGACCTCCCGCTGAACGTTCGGCAAGCCCCCCCCCCCCCCCCCCCATCTTTAAAGCTCGTCTTAAAACTCATTTTTGGAAACCGCGGCGGTTGTTTTAAAGTGCTCCATAAATACAGTTGGGCTGAGTTGAGTTAAAGTCTCCGGTTGAGTAAACATCAGATGTTCACTGAATATAGCCCGCCACCGCTAGTTAGAATGAATTGTAGACCGCCATAAAAATGACAGTCAGCACACGCATGGTCTCGCTGACCCGTTTACAGCCTCAACTGACACCGCCGCTATGCACGCACAGCGGCGAAAGCTAAAGCCCGTAAATAGCCAGCTCTTGATACGTCCTCATTTGCTGACGTCCGCGTCACTCAACAGGCCAGGCCTGCCTTTTGACGCCATCCAGAATGTCTTCGTCATCCAACACCGGCGACCAGATCAACATCTGAATTCGAGGGGGCGGCCCAGAGGGGGTTGAGGCAAATCAGTAGCTGCACACATGAGCATAATCTCGAGGAAATGAGCCCATTATGGGTCATCAATCAATGTGAGTTTCGATCTATCTCGTGGAGCTAGGAAGTCATTTGTTGGTCTCTTTAGAAAAGAGAATACAAACTGGTCAAAAAGTATTTCGGGGGAAGAAAAGCCAGCAAACCGAGGGGTGACGTGACATTTTGCAGCCACGTCGCAGATGGCGCACAGCCAGAACGGGCCCGTCGAGCTGCCCTTACTCCCCAACCCGCCGCTCTTGGATCGAAGGGCTTGACTTGCCATCGCCAGGCAACCGCGCATGACACAAAAGGTCCCCCGGTGTGCGCAACCTGGCACAACCGAGGGAACGCGACTGAGGGGAAATGCGCGAAACGCCTCGTGGAGACAAAGAGCAAAAGGAGATTGTGGAGTGCGCTCATTTTCAGGACGGTTTGTTCTGTGTAAATGACATCAATTTTCAGCTCCCATCCGCCGTTGCAGCAATGAACTGACCTGAGAGACTGACACTTTGCCGCCTTGTGTTTTTGACAACACCACCAATATATATCGGGACACTCCATGTTTTCCATTATAATAAATGTCAGTGATTGGTTTTACTGACCTGCAAAGTCAGTACAGTGGTACCTCTACTTAAGAAATTAATTGGTTCCGGAAGAAATTTCTCAACTTGAAAATGTTTTAAGTAGGGACGCGTTTTCCATGTAAATGCCCTAATCCGTTCCAAGCCCCCCTAAAATTCAGACGTATAAAAATACACCAAGATATATAACAAATACACGTACTTGTTACAATTAGACGATTGCACAACAAATGAGAGTTCTGCATAATGTATAAAACAAAGAATAAAAATGATGGTGTTTTTTTTGCCCTCTTTAGTTCATGTTCTCTCTCGGAAGTGGTTTTTGCCTGGCGTTTTGTAGAGAACTGATCCAAGGATGTTTGCTTTTGTCGGCTTGTAACAATCTTTCGAAAATGGCAAACATCAGCGTAGTGAGCGATCGCCCGACTGGTGAACACTTTTTTTCCCTGGGTGATTTACATTTACGAAAAATTAAAACTATCGTAACGCCTCATGGCCGAAGCGGCGAATGACGAGGACGCCGCATAGACACACATCGATTTATCTACACACATAGACACACACGGTAGAGGTCCCTCTTAGCCAATGGGATGCCAGGAAGATGCTCGGGAATAGCCAATGGCGGAGCAGCTAGAAGTATGTTGCGTTCAGGAAACTCGGAGCTGCGAGGAGCGGCCATACGGTATTTTTACCTTTCGTATCTTGAAATTTCTTTCGTAACAAGGGGCAATATTTTCCTGTTGAGGCATTTCGTAACTTGACCATTTCGTATGAGGAGACGTTCGGAAGTAGAGGTACCGCCGTATACGTAAGTGACTTTCAAAAGATATAATCAGCTATGTCGGGGTCCATTAAATGGTTCCATGGCGTAAATGAGTTTATTGTCTCTTATAGGACAAAAGGCTCTTCCTTACAATGATTTGCCCGCAGAGGCGAGGCCGGGAGCCAATGAAGCCTGTAATTGAGTGTGTCCGCCCACCGCTTTGCAGCAGAGACGGCACAGCGGACTCTTTCATCGCTCCACGCGCGCACCCACGTGTAGAGGCCAGGGGGTGTCGTTGCACCCACACCTCACAAAGACAAAGAATGTATATTCAGGGTTGACACTGTGGTTGCCATGGTTCCCTCCCCTTGAAGATACCTGTACATGTTGCAACATAGTATTGTGCACGTTTGCTAATATGATGTATGATGACTTGTGTTGCATACCACAGCTGCGTTGGAGCAACAAGATAATCGACTGTGGTTTCCCATCATTGGCTCTGGTGGCTATCACTTTTGACCGACGAGCCACAGTTAGGTTAACGTTGCAGAAGTGGCCGCACGACCAAGGTTAACGCTTTCATTCCACAAGACGTACTTGTACGTCTTTTTAAAATTAGGACCCGCCTACCAAGGACGTACTTGTACGTCTAAGTCTTTTTTTTTTTTTTGCGTTATAGAGAGGAGGAGGGTCTGATGCAATCTGTGAATGAGAATAAGCCGTTTGCATTGTAAATCATGTAAAACAAAGCGACCAGTAGGTGGCAGTGGTGCCTCACGTGCTTGAAATGCATGCTTTTACAAAAAGCTCTTTTTCTCCGTTTTTTTTGCCCAGGAATCGCCATTTTCATGAAACTTAGCCATTTTGTAATGCCGATTGCTGAAGAATGGAAAAATATAGAAACACCTTTTTTTTCTGCTGAAAGAAGAGAGTCCAAACTTTATTTTGGTAGGCTCCATGTTTACATAGCATTCAAACCAAATATTTTGTGGGCCTGGCAAGATCAGTCCAAATCCAGTAAAACGCTGGGATTGAGGGGGTTGCTCCAGTGAAAATGGCTTGGATTGAATGAGTTGATTATAATTAATAGAAATTAACGGAAGAACTACATTGAAAAAAAAGCAAAATAAAATAAAAACAAAAAGGCAACCCCCCCCCCCCCCAAAAACGAACTCAAACCTGTTTATAAAACAAACAAAAAAAACAGAACATCTCCTTCGACACACATTGCATTTTGCTCTACGTCCGTACAAAAGAAGCAAGTATCTTGAGAACTGTGGTTTACTTTATCTACACAATAATATGTGACCTTTTTTATCTCACACTCTACAAATACTCCGTATGTTTAAGAAAAAAAACCTAAAACTAATACTCAAACTAAAGCAAAGGGGTTTTTATAATAATAATAATAATACATTGTATTTATAAGCGCCTTTAAAGACACCCAAGGACACTTTACAATAACAAAAAACACAAAACAATACGGGTTGAGCTTGAGGTTTTTGAAAAACAAAAAACTCAACTGCTCTGAAAACTAATCAAAACCAATGGGAAAAAAAAATCATGAAAAGCACACCACCGAAGTTATCGAAACTCTTTTTGTGTACAGCGTGAGACGGCACGTGAGCTATCTGGGAAGGAACCGAGACGGAGGACAGTTATGGAGCCCGCCACGTGTGAGCAGTCCACCACAGTGGACGACTTGGTGGAGGCGTGCATCCAAGCCTTTGGTTTGTCGTTTTAGCCATTTCTTTATTGACAATCTTTGCTGTCAACATGCAAAATATGCCATTGGGGTCTTTTTATTTTTAATTTTTTTTAGATGAGAATGGGGCGTTGGTGGACCCTTCCCTGGTGCGCATGTTCCTTATGATGCACCCTTGGTATATCCCGTCGACTGACATGGCTGCCAAGTTGGTGCACAAGTATCCTCCGTTTTGATTGAAGTGGGTATCAAAAAAAAAAAATGGAGAAAGCTCAAAAGCTTTCATGGTAGAAGGTTTCCCCTTGACACTTTTGCCAGATCTCAAGAGGAGGGCTGCACGGCGGAGCGTCGCAGCAGAATATGCCACCTTGTCCAGTAAGTCTTTCATTCACATGACTGGCAGTCTTTGCAAAAGAGTCGCACGATGTTTACGCTCGCCAGGTATTGGATCTCAGAGTTTCCTGCCGAGTTCAACCTGAACCCGGAGCTGGCCGAGCAGATGAAGGGCTTTAAGGACCTCCTCAGCACGGAGGGCAACGAGCGCCAGAGCCATCTCATTGACATCGAGAGCGTGTAAGCGCCCCCCGAAGGCTCTCCGCCCGGCCGTCGCTTTTCTTTTATTGTTCTTGGCTCGTAAAGCTCGTAAAATTGTTGGCGCGACCTCAGCGGCCCTTTCGTGGCCCTTACGGCGAAGTTTGGAGCAGATGTTGAAAGCGGCATTTGTGCTCTGTATCTCCTCCGGCCGCTCTGTATCTCGTTTTACTTGCTATGTATCGTCCTTGCACGAAATCTTTGCGGTTGCCCTCAGGCCGTCCTACGAATGGAAGCGTCAGGTGACTCAGCGTGTCCCGTCCGTCTCCAAAAAGAGAAAAATGTCCTTGCTCTTCGACCACCTTGACTCCTGTGAACTGGCCGAGCACCTGACCTACTTGGAGTACAAATCCTTCTGCAAGATTCTGGTGAGTAGGCCCCAACTGCTCGAGGTAGGATTCCGCCATTCGGCGCGGACCGATTCCGATGGCGGCCGTTGTTTTTTTTTTAGTTTCAGGATTACCACAGCTTTGTGATGCACGGCTGCACGGTGGACAACCCCGTGCTGGAGCGCTTCATCACGCTCTTCAACAGCGTCTCCCAGTGGATCCAGCTCATGGTGCTCAGCAAGCCCACGGCGCCTCAGAGAGCCTTGGTCATCTCGCACTTTATCCGAGTCGCGCAGGTCCGTCTTTGGCTCCGTCCATCCATGAGTTCTTTTATTCGACATTTTCTTTCCGTGCGCACATGCGAAATCATCTTAGCCATCGGCAACCTTTCCACGCTGCTGCCTTTTATGGCTCTCCCTGGAAGATGAAACCCGTTCATCCTTTCAGCGCAGAGCCATCCCTTCGCTTCGCTGTAACTGATCTTGCTCCAGCTGATGCTATCATTTTGTTTGGTCTCGTCATCTGATTCGGACGTCTGCTCCCTCTTGACGTTAATGATGTTACGGAACCGCAATGCGGAAGACCCTGAGGGATCCCACAGTCTGTTAACAGCCTTCCAGTTGAAACGGCCTACCGCGTTTGGCGGCGCTCATGCTGGGACTAAAATGAAGTTGGAGCGGATTTTAATTTTGAACTGGAGGCAGCACGAAGGGCAATGATGACAGCCTGAACAATTTCTCAGAGTCCCGCTCCCCCCATGTCGTGTTGCATATGAAGGGCACGCGGCAACTCATTTAATTTGGTGCGGAAAGAACGCAGGCTCCAATCGGGAGTGCATTTTGCCATCGCTGCAAGGCGAATCCAGTCTCCCACAAATGGATCAGCGGTCCATGAGATGGCCACGTTTGAGTTGTTGCTCAACAAGCGCAGTTTCACAGTTGATTGCAAACGGGCGACCTGAATGAGTCGATCCCCCTCAGGCGGCCCTCCGACACAGCTGCGACCGGATCGATTTCTGCGGGGTGACGTCACGCAAGCTGAAGGGCATCGCGCGTCCCTGCAGAGGACCATTCACAAGTCGTTTCAACGTTTTTTTTTTTTTTTTTGTGGATGTCGCCCTTTCTGCTCCTAATTACAGTGATCCTTAGCTATTTCGTGGTTCGTTTATCGCGGCTTTGGTGCATCTCGGATTTTTTCAAACATATTCATAAAAAAAAAAAAAAATATATATATATATATATATATAATATTTTTTGGGAAGTCCGCAAAAAGTCCGCAAATGACCGCGAGAAGCAGATTGGATTGATTGGCTGTGCATCTTCTTTCTGTCTTATCTAGGTGGGTTACTCTTTGATCTTTAGTCAGTGTCTAAATGTTTTTTTACGATGCTGCCAGTGTGTGCGCGCGAGTGTATATGTGTGTGTGTGTGTGTCTGAGAGAGAGAGAGAGAGAGACAGAGAGAGAGAGGAGGCTTATAAGAACAAAAGCAGGTCTCTTCCATCCTTAATTGTCTAATCATCCTTAATTGACAAATCATAAACACGTCTGCTGCACGCTGTGGGATGCTGGCCTGTGTGTGCGTGTGTGTGTGTGTGTGTGTGTGTGTGTGTGTGTTAGTGCGCTCTGCTCAAGCGCAAAGGCCCACGTGGAGCAATTAAAAAAAAAAAGTTAAGTGGTCGCTACTTCGCGGATTTTCGTTTATCGCGGGTGGTTTTGGTCCCCATTAACCGCGATAAACGAGGGATTACTGTACTCCTTTAATATCCCTTCTTGAAGAAGGTAGACCCAACCGTTGTTGACTTGGCGCTTCTCAACAGAAACTCCTGCAGCTGCAGAACTTCAACACTCTGATGGCGGTGGTGGGAGGCCTCAGCAACAGCTCCATCTCACGCCTCAAGGACACGCAGGCGCACATCAGCGCCGAAACCAACAAGGTGCGCCTCACCCAAGCGCCAGAGATTTGCTTTGCTGCTTGTTTGATCGCCGTTCACTGGATTGGGTAATGTTTTCTCAGATGTCTGTGGGCACTTTGAAATTATTCAGTGCCAGCCATTTTCAGACCCTTCTTTACCCTACCACGTGAAAAACATGAAAAATGGTCCTCGGCATCGAATGAGGTCATAGCGATGCCCGCTTTGCAGGTTTTCAACAGCCTCATCGAGCTGGTGACGTCATGCGGCAACTACAGCCAGTACCGCAAGCGCTTCTCTGAAAGCTCCGGCTTCCGATTTCCCATCCTGGGTGTGCACCTGAAGGATCTGATCGCCGTGCACGTGGCACTGCCGGATTGGACCGACAAGGGGAAGACGCGGGTCAACCTGGCCAAAACCCAACAGCTCTACGTCATCCTGCAGGAACTGGCGATGATACAGAACACACCGCCCAACGTGGACGCCAACACGGATCTGCTGAACCTGTTGACGGTGGGTGCCGGAGGTGCGGGACGCGGGCCGTAAAACGCCGCAACCCGCCTTGATCGGGTTCTAATCGGCAGAGATGCGCGTAGGTATCTCTGGACCAGTACCACACAGAGGAAGAGATCTACCAGATGTCTTTGCAGAGGGAACCTCGCAAGTCAGCGGTAAGCAACGGCGCTGTGAAATGACGCTCCGTGTGCAAAAGTAATACCGACGTTTTGCAGCAGAGCTCCAACCCCGCTCCAGCTCCCGACGCCAAGTCCGCCGTGATCGATGAGTGGGCGGTATCGGTGAAGCCCAACGCGGACCCAACACTCATCAAGAAGCACATCGAGAAGATGGTGGAGGTATTCCCAAATCACAAATAACTTCTCTTCCTCGCCTGGTTAATCAACGCCTAAAATCCTCGCGCGCCACGCAGTCCGTCTTCAAGAACTTCGACACGGACGGCGACGGCCACATATCCAGGGATGAGTTTGAGGCCATCAGGAACAACTTTCCCTACCTCAGCAAGTTCGGAGAACTGGACAAGAATCAGTGAGGGCCATTCGTCGGTTCTCAAGGTCGTAGATGGAACCCGAGGTGCGCTAATCCGAGCGGCGTCCGTGCACCTCCGTCCACAGGGACGGCAAAATCAGCCGAGAGGAGATGATCGAGTACTTCACGAGGGCCAGCTCGCTCCTCAACTGCAAGATGGGCTTCATCCACACCTTTGCCGAGGCCACCTACGTCAAGCCCACCTTCTGCGAGCACTGCGCCGGCTTTGTAAGCTTTTCTTCTTGATCCCAAAACGACTCGCTGACGCCTCACTATGGAGCGCTTTCGATCTTTTGCAGCTTCTGTTCTGCTTTTGAGTTCATTGCTCTCCATTTTGGCTCATACTGCAGCAACAGAGCTGCAAAGACTCATCGGCTGCTAGGTCAGCTCACGGCCAATTATTCGCATCCGCAGCCATAACCCGGGAAAGAAAGATAATTGTGTGTGTGTGTGTGTGTGTGTGCGGCCATTGACATTTGCCATGGATGTGAGTGGGCTAATTGTCTTCTTAAAGGGCATATTTTGGATTCGGCATGCAGAAGCCCGAAGGCGACCGTGGCTCTCAAAACAAAAGCGGGCCGAGATAAGGACACAAGTCAGCGGCACATCCGCCTTCCGTGCGTTCAATTCGGTCAAACGCCGATAAGTATGACATCACGTCACGTGCAACCACTTTTTAGCGTTGATGCGTGCCGTGTCATGCGGCAATGCAGCCCGACACCGCCGAAATATACGCGCCGAGGAAATGAACAGCGCAGCTGGTGAGCTGAAGCAATCGAGGAGAACGTTTCTTATCGTCTTGTCTGCATGACGCACGCCGCAGCAGACAATTCCGGAAGCCGAGGGACAAAACGGCACTTCGCTGTTGTCCCTGGGAGGAAAAGATAAAAGGCATCTGCGGCGAAACGACCTATTTATCTATTTATTTGTTATTGCGCAAGTGCTGTGAGGAATTTTCACCGCGAGATATTCATCCCAAAAATAAAAATGGTGTTCTCCGACGGGTTGCAGAGACACGAAAGGTCAGCGAGCGTGGGCAGAGTCCACCCTCCCCTCACTTTGTTGCCCGCTGTGTGTGTTGACGTGTGTGTGCGTTTGTTGTCAAAGTGTGTTGAAGAGGTCAGGGTATTTTCTGCCTCCTCAGATGTTGCAGTGGTCGCGTGTGATCTCGCTTTCATGCCCCCCCCCCGCCGTGCGCCCCGACACCTCCCCTCCGGCATCCCTCTTGATGTCGTCCGCCTCCGTCCTCCAACTCTCCCACCGAGCTTTTTTCTCATGCTGCTGGCCATGGGCTCTCTGTTCCCCAAAATCCTCTGGGCCTAAATTCGACATTGGAGCCTTGACTATTTTTCTTTTTTTTTTGTTTTTTTTTGGGTGTGGCTAAAATATCAATCCTCCCTCGCCTCCCAAAATACATGACATTACCTATGCCTACCCCCCCGTGCATGCATCTTCACTTCAGATAGTCCGCTGGCATTTTGGAGCGCCTCGTTGTCCCCCCTGAGTGAGCGCTTCTCACAGAAAAGGAAAGCAAATATTCCATATATACTTAAGTCACCAGCGACTTCAAGCAGATACAAACATTTTGTGGCGAAAAAGAGGCTCGACAAAGTAGCATCCGTTTTCTTCAAGTCGCAGTGGCGATATTTGATTGACAGTTGAGCGTTGATCAGGGCGTTGTTTGAGAGCGGAGAGAAGGGCTTGATTTTTCACCATTTCAAAAGCCTCGCTTCAAATTATTTCAAGATTTCAAAGTCCACACATAATCGCACATGACTCATCTTCGGGAGGGATTGTCAACTCTGAATCTTTGTCTTTGTTTTCTTCTTTTTTGAAGATATGGGGCTTCTACAAGCAGGGCTACAAGTGTAAAGGTAAGTCACTCGTTCAATTCAGAAGCCAAGAGCGAACTCAGACTGACAAATATCCACAATCACGCCCACAGGCACTGCCTGGTGTCTCAATGAGGCAAGACGACGTTAATCAGAGAAGCCAAACAGCCATTTGTCACAATTTTCGTCGTTTGCCTGCAATCAGAGCTCTTCTGCGTCATCTGCAGGGAGATAACTGTAATGAATATGCTCTTGTGCCGTGAAGGCTTCTCTTGTTACCTTCAGCTGTCAACGCAAAGTCCAAATGATTCTTTACAAAAAAAATAAATAAATCATGATTTCCAGTTCACACATGAAAGACATGTTCAAAAATGTCCATCCCCGTCGTTCAGACTCCCCCCCGCCCCCTACTTTGTAGAGTTGTTGCCTGGCCCTAATTTGAGCGCCCTTGCGTCTGCATGGCGTGTCGCAGAAACTTCCTGTCCCACTGTCTGACACCTCTCTCTCCACCCCGCCCCTCACCGTTCTCCGGACTCAGCCTGCGGGGTCAACTGCCACAAGGCCTGCCGCGGCCGCCTGGCCGTCGAGTGCCGGAAGAGAGCCAAGAGCATCAGTCACGAGACGCCGCCTGCTCTCCAGGCCAGATCCTACAGCTTCCCGCCACCTGCCAACCCTCCAACTAACCTCCAGAACGCCGGTAAGCTCTCGCCCTGTTTCGGTTGACCACAAAGCCGAGTCCAGACGATTTCGGGTAAGAGGCAACGATTGGGGGACTGGAGTCACATGACTCGACAACCGGTCCTCCGTCACAACCTCAGTCCCAAACGGCGACGAGACACGACGTCGGGGAAAGGCTTCAGGGCGCCTTGAGCTTATTCAAATGAAGCCACGAGCGGAACCATCACCCTTACGGGAGAGATCTTGCCCGGCTTAAGTGGAATTCGTCTACTGCGTCGCGGCCCTTTCATGTCATATCGCCAACAGCCACCCACAGCGCTTTAGTCTCCCTCTTAGCATATGGTGCATTTGGAAGATATAGTCCTAAAAACAATGGAGATTCATTTGCAATAGAAATGTAATTGGCCTGCTGCGGTGATTCCACCAACACACAGACGCAACATTTTTTTTTTTTTTTTTTTCATCCGACGCCAGACAAAGTGTTGCGCTGCCGCCGGCATCCGCCAGCTGGCGGCTTTTATGTCGGCGGGTTAAGCGCCGCTGCTGGCCCACCGCAACAAAGTGACAAGATAAACACACAAAAGCCCCACAATTCATTGCTTTTTTTTTGTTTTTCAAATGTGACACCCCAACCAACCTTATGTCTCTGCTGTGTCTTCTTTGCTTTATCCAGTAATTGCAGAGGAGGATTTAGAGGGAGTGGAAGAAGGCATATTTGATGTTCACCTATAACAGGTGAGAAGACGACGTCACTCTTGTTTGATTGAACTCGAGAAAATGTCAAATGCAGAATGAAATCACTGGCAAGGAGCATGGAGAAGAACTCACCCAATGTCACTTAAGGAGTCAGGGTCCGGACATCACTCGCTAGGGCTGGCCCCTTTTTAAAGGCACGCTTCACACAAAAACTGCAGTGTTGTACGTTTTATAAAACCGCTGGAAGCACATCTGTTCTTCTACACCGGTGGTCGGCAACACGCGGCTCCAGAGCCGCATTCGGCTCTTTAGCGACATCTAGTGGCTCCCTGGAGCTTTATAAAAAATTTGGAAAATGGAAAAAGATTTTGATAATAAGCTAATATAGCTCAAATCGATATAGATACATGTTTCAGCTCCGAAAATGGAGAGCTGTAGTGTTGGTTTTTTTAAAACGTACACTTTATTTATGCTTTTAACAGTCTCGACTAACACAGGTCCGACTCCGTGCCTTCTCTCTTCTCGTTCGACTCAAGAGGCGTTCAAAGACAGCCTCAGAAAAATGGGAATTAATGATTACTTCACTGACTCTAAGAAAAGCGAAAATAATGCACCAAAACAAAAAAAATCAAGCGAGGGAATTACAAAATAAATTCTATGAGGGCGTTTGTGAACACACAACAAAGGAATGAATAACAAACAATTCTGAGACAGTCCAGTCTCCTACATACATACAGCATGTGTTTCCTTCATTGTAAGTTTTATCGAAGGCTTTTTAAATTTTTTTTGCGGCTCCAGACATATTTGTTTTTTGTTTTTTTTGTGATTTATGGCTCTTTCAACATTTTGGGTTGCCGACCCCTGTTCTACACCTTTAAACGTCATTCTATTTACCCTCCTCACTTTGACGTGCTTCTTCTACATTTCTCGACCGATTCTCACCCTTCCAACTTTATCAAATTCTAAAAAAAAAAGATAAAAAAAATGCCGTGTGGGCTATTATTTTTCTCATTCTAAATATTCATAGTTTTCTCACAATTCCCCATTTTTCATTCCAAAACAACCCCCTCTAGTTCCCAATGATGCATTCAACACAACATATTCCATAATTGCAATCCAAAATGTTTAGCTCATTCTATTCGCCTCGGGAATGATTTTCAACATTCCCCAAATTCGTATGCATCCCCCCCCCCCCCCCCAAATTCCACATTCAAGATATTGCACAAATTTCGCCAATACCATTTCATACTTTTCAATACCATTCCATTAGCTTCCATTTCATTCCACATGACTCCATATTATTCCGTTGTGCTTCTCTTCTTCTTCTACCCCTTTTCCATTTCGCTTCTTCTATTTCTTATTTTAGGCTCAAAGATTTGCATCACTGTACTACCTTTCACATTTGACAACACTCTTAAATAGGATTACCTTTCTCACCCCTTTGCAGACATCTTGAATTTCGGAAGCTTTCAGTTGCCTTCCAGCTCAAAGAGAAGTCACAGGAAAACATTGACTGCTGCCACCCAGTGGCGGCATACTGCTCCTGCAACACTTGCAATGGCACTCCACTGGCCACCAACAACATGCTGGTCGGTTACTGTTTGTGGAATGTGAGTGCAAAATGTCTGCGTTGGGGCTCGGTCCGGTGTGTGGTCCATGAACAATGTTATACTTGTCATGTGGCTTCCCCGTGCTATTAGCGGCACAGTGATTCACCTCCTTGCAGATACAAACAAAACAAACAAAATTAAAACATTCACTGAGAACCACTTTTGACGCAACTTGTATGTTGCTGTGTTTTTCTTGTTGCACGTCAAATGATCATTTTCTGCCGGAACCGCGTGCACAAACACACACACACACGCACACACAAACGAATCTCGAAAAGGAGCGTATTTTGTTTTCCCGCAGAGAGGCGCTTGCAGGCAGCGAGTGCCATATTGCGAACATCTGGTATGCCGTTTCCTGCGTGAATAGCTTTGAAAGCTGCTGCTGCTGCTGCCTTGATGAAGAATGTTTGTAATGAGTATTTCTGTTCATGTATCTTCCACTGCAACTGCTTCAGTCTAATAAGAAGTCCAATTTTTTTGTTGCTCTCCTTGTCTGTGCAACAGTGCTTGTCCACTGCCTGTTCGTGCACGCAAGTAAAAAGGAATGCTGATGTCAAAATGAGCTGAAGCACAGGTTGTTGTTTTTCTCCAAGCACTCAATTTTTATACACACACACGATGTCTTCACCTCCATAGGGGACGATACGGTGAAGACCAACAAGCGAAGGAATGTTGTAAAGCTGCCTCGCTGACCCGATACTCTGTTTGATTGATATCCTTTGCACTTGTAAGTGTGCGGCACCTCTTACTACAGCATCAGCAACCAGCATCTCCTTTTAGCTGGTTGATTGATAGCCCCCCCCCCTTGAACCTGCTTCAAGGCCCTCCTCGCACCACTGCCATTCATAGCCTGCAGAGTGATATTGATCCTGCAAGAAAAAAAAACTGAAATCAAGGAAATTGAATAGCGTGAGGGCTAATTGTGCCCTGATGACAGCAGAATGGAAATAAGGCCCCACATTGTCAGCTGCCTTTCGCTGAGACTTTGATTGTGAGGAAAGATTATGGCGTAAATGCACTTCGGCAAAGATGTCGTTTGCCCGCTGAACAGATGGAGGTGAACTATTACAAGCACATTTGCCACGCTTCTTTATCGTGAAGACCATTCTTGCTGCAGATATTGTCAATAAAACACGTGAATGGCGCGTTGGTTCATATTGATCAGCACATTTTCAGCACCCAAACGAAGCAACAACTGTTTGATGGGGGAGCCGGCCCAAAAGAGTTCATGACTATGCCTGACCACTTGGTGGCAATGTTGAGCTGTGCCAGTTCATGCCAGGGGACCAGTCGAATGTACAGTCACCTCCCAATGCAGATGAAACTAACAGCTTCCAATGCAATCAAACAAATGCACACAAACAGGCGGCACAGATCGCATCCGTACTTGCTCTCTAAAATGACAGTTTATAAAATTCCGCACTGGCATTCATCCCAATGTGACCTTCAATTACAAATTCGATAAAGGCATTCAAAACGAGACCTGTGAGGATCAGCATTTGGCACACGTGCGTCTTGCATCTTTACAAAAAAGCGACTTACAATGACAGGCCCGGCTTGAACGTTCAGGATTTGGGCCGTTTTGACAACATCGTCTGTATTCACGTACAAAAGCAACAGAAGAACTCTGCGTGCATCCGCATAGCCCACCTTGACAGGCGGCAGCCACGGACAAGCAGCGGAACTAAAAGACGCCTCGTCATGGCTCAATTTCAAGGCGTTGGGCAAACTCAGGTGTTATCCAAAAGGCCCTACTCGTCAAACATGAGGAATGGCAGGAAGAGAAGAGGAAAAATGGAAGGATGGACCCTACTAGGGGCTGAGACACACTCCATTGATAGACGCTCATATTGTTGTGGTCAGAGAAGGACATTGGGGTTTTTACAAGGCCATAATCCAGGATTACTCACCAACCTCCATCAGGTTTTTATGAGAAAGCGTCTGAAAGGCATGTAAAACCTACCTTTTATAAAGGCCTCCTAAGATGCCTCCATACACAACAGCAATTGCTGCTTTACTCAAGCGCAACCCTGCTTCATGGCGCCTTATCAAGAAGTTGACTGGAACTGAGCAGAGGGTAAGAAATGATGGGACGCATTCTGGAACAGTGGCTCCAAAAGTAGAAAACTCGACGTGACTTGTAGGTGGAGTGAGACCGTTCAAAGATTTTGATACAAATAAAAGAATCTTAAAATGAACTCGAAGATGTGCGGGGAGGCCGGAATCTGAGTTATGTGCTCCCTCCTACGAGCTCCAGTTAGGGAGCGAGAAGCAGCGCTTTGGACCAACTGGAGACACTAGAGGGAGAACTGTCTGACTCCGAAATAAAGTGCATCACAGGAATCCCGGGGACCAAACACTTTTATTATCTGTTTACATTCAGCCAAGTGCTTTAGGACTCCTCAGGTGGCGCTTCACAGCGCAGATGGACAATGACTTGAAGCATACGATGAAATGAAGAAGTGATTTTGTGTCCTCTTTGTAGTCGTGAAAATGTCACAAACCTGACCAAGTTCAGGCCAGAGACTGACTGATCACTTCTCTGCAACTCGCAAGTACGGACATTTCCTTTTTTTTTTTTAAAGCCTCCAGACAGGCATTCGATTATCCTCAGGTTTTCTTCAACCTGTAATAAAGCGAGAATGGACCCCAGGTCTTGTGTCTCTTTCACTCGCCGCCTCCCTCCGCTCGCAGCCTTGCTTTTAATTGCTTTGAAGCGCGGCGCCCACCTCGGGGAGCTCAACAAGATGTTTTACAGAGCTTTGGGGAGTCTGACTATTAATAAATAATACCTCCCTTGTCTTCTCCCCTCACATTCTTCATGACAAAACTGTGGCAGCTGAAAATCCGCGTTGGCTGATAGGATACAAAAGGTGTTGAGGCACTTGCGATACCGTTCACTAGTGCGGCACAGTCAGATGTGGTAAAGTGGACATGAAACGCACGCGCCATTATTCTAATTAACGCCTTAATTCAGCCACGACACCCTGCAAAGTGTAGACGACAGCACTGAATTTTATCCACGTGTCAACACTTGACACTTCGTGGGGAAAGTAGGCTTGATTAAACCCTCATCAAAACACTAATTATTGCTCCAAAGAAGCCTAGCAACGTGGTTTCGCGTAGCATTTTAAATGGCCGGAAATCTTTTAGCAGAGACTTTTTTTTTGTTGTTTTGTTTTTGTAACTTGAATACATGACATGCTTTTAGTGTTCGGGGGGGGGGGGGGGGGGGGTCAAGATTCCGGTTTGTTTTGTTTTGCTTTCATAGCTCCACTGACCTTATCACAGAGCGAAACACGATGAGGGAAAACCTCCGGTGACTTGCACTGAAAGTCCGGCCATCTTCAAGTCACTCCACTGAAATAAACAAGCTGAAAGATAATATTGCAAATAATACCTTCTGACTTTGGAAGAGCGAAACAAGAAGATGGAAACCAGCAAATCCCTTTTCCCAGATTTGTCTTTCTGCCCAAAAACAAACGCCACTGTGAGATACGCTTTGTGCTCCGAAGCGATGTAGCTTGCTAACTGACTCTATGCGATTTGGTCCTTCTTTGAGAACTTTCTCTGAACTATCGCAAAGCAATGTGACCAATTAGATGTTGTGACACAAACAAAAAAATAAAAACAGGGGAAGATTGATCAAGTCCTGGCTAAGTGATTAGCAGTGGCGCAACAGTGATAGCATTGCCACATGAGGACAGATAGTTGGATGGAATTAGCAGATATGCGGGCCAATCGCTCAGTCTGGTTTTTATTTAAAAAAAAAAAAGATGAAATCAAAAAGAGGTGTTTTGGTATGAATTGACAGATTGATTAACAGCCTGCCTGGTTTGGTTGCCAGAGTATCCAAACCACGTGTACAAAGATCTCCAGACAAACTCCATGACGACACCTTCTATCTCCGCAATGCTTTGCAAATTCCCCGCCCAAATTGATATGATTTACCCACCTTGATGTCAGCAGAAATCCATTTCACATTTTTCTTGATGGCGCCTCTGGGCAAGCCCTCAGCTTCCCCCGGTGACACTCAAGGTGTGCTGAGGAGGTGCGGCGTGCCGTGAAAGGCTTCAGTCACTGAACAGTGTTTCCGGGCTGCTACTTCTACCCGTGCCCGAGAGCGCCTCCCCTCTCACACGTGCAAGTAGTTGAATCGTTTTTGTTTATAGGTGTTGGAGACCGGACTATTTCAGAATCTATGTTATTTATTCCTTTGTTGTGTGTTCACAAACAACCCCCTTAGGATTTATTTTGTGATTTCTCCGCCGGATTTTCTGTTTTGGTGCAGTGTTATCGATTTTCATAGTGTCATTAAAGGTATCGTTAATTTACGTTTTCGGAGGCGGTCTTTGAACGCCTCTCGAATCGAACGGCAGAAGAGAAGGCACGTCGTGGGACAGAGACGTGTCTGTATTTGTTGAAAGTGTTAAAAGCATTAATAAATGGTATGTTTTAAAAACCCAACACTACACCTCTCCTTGTTTTGGAGACTGTGCCCCTCATTTACAGAAGCATGCTTTGGGACTTGCTTTCCCCCCCTTCCTTTCCTTCTTTTTGTCTGGGGATAAACAAGGCACTGTTTGTTCCTTCGTCAGGCTTCTCTATTCTGTCTCCCTCTGTCCTTTTTTTTTTACGTCCCTTGGATGGGTTATCACTGATAAGTGAAGTGCCAATACATTGAATTTCATTCCATTTGTGTGTGTGTGTGTGTGCGTGTGTTGCTGACTTCCCAGAAAGAACCAGAAACAGATTTTAGAAGAAGTAGGATATTGTGAAGGTCATAGCACAATTGCCCAAGTTAAAAATAACTTACTATCAGAATATCAACACTGCATATGCTTATGTGCTGTCGAAAAATTATGTGCATGTGAATGTGTGTGTGCGTGTGTGTTTATGTCTCTCTGAATTATCTGTCAGCCAGGTCATGGTAATCCGCAAAAGGCTAAATTAATTGTCCCCCCCCCCCCCCCCCTGTTTTCTGGGTGAAAAAAATACTTCGGCAATTATGCTATTAGGCTAAGGACATAGTAGCATTCTTGAAATCAACTTCTTTTAAGAGGTTTCCTGATCTCAACCGGCGGGATCGTTTGTTTTTAACGCTGCAGAGCGTGTTCTTCCCATTTCCCCTCGCATTGTTTACGAGGGTCTTGCTTTAGTGTCGTAATCGGCTCGAATGATTGCATATCATGGACAGCGGCGTTCACGACGTGGCGTTATTTTGCACAGGAGGCCATTTGGATGGCGGCATTTGCCCTGGACGCGACAAGTTAATGAGATTGATGTATCACGCGCGCACACGCACGCAAAGAAAAACAAAATCAATGGCCTTTTGTTAGCATTTATATGGCTTTTGCTCGGCGATGGCCAAGAGAGTGCCTGCGAAGCCTAATAAAAGCACAGAGGGTGTTAGCTGTAACAGCTGATAGCGATGAAGCCGACGAAGCAATGTTGTCCACTTAGCAGAGGCCATTAAACATCATTCCCGCACTAAATGGCCTCTCTCCCGCTAACGCGCACTCACAACAATCATAAATGGTTTATTGCCACCTCCGGCCACTCACGAACGGCGAGATGCCATCGCCGAATTCCCGAGCAAAGACGCCAAACGCAGCGCTGCTTTGGAGCTGTAATCGGCCGTAAACGGGCGATGAGGTTGACGCCATCCAAAGTGTGTCATTTGCAAATGTGAATCCGTCTAATAGGCCTGAGAAATACAAAGCGCTCGCGAGCCGAATTCAGATCGCAGGTAGATTTGACCGCGCGCCATGTGCCTCTTATCTGCATTTCCAGTGTGAAACTGCGCGTTCTGAACATCCTGATGGGGAGGAAAAGAGACTGACTGAGCATGAAAGTCAAACATAATCCATATCTCTTGGTGCTAATCTCTTTGATTTAGGCAAATTTCCTTCCACAGCCAAATCAAAAGGCCTACATCTGTGTGTGTGTGTGTGTGTACGTGTGTTTTTAAATATTATTTAAGATTTTTCATAAGCGACAAGGTTTTCATTTGCGCACTTTGTCGGATTAGCTCAATTCAAAGCGGCTGCTTGAAATGGAAGAGATGTCTATCGCAGACATTTCTTCATTCATCTCACCTCATCCAAATTCGCGCACTCAAGGTTGTCGCCTTTCATGCCGGATCCCCTCGTCCTAAATTATATTTGGACGGATTAGTTCTCTGTTCAATCGGATATGCTAATCGGGCAGTGCTCTTCCCTCTTCGAGCCTCGAAAAAAGGGAAATGTGCAAATGGGAAAACGAGACGTTTTTACCAATAGACACTTGACTAATTTGAGAACCTGCACCCTTTTTTTAAAATTCCATTCAAATCGACAGTCACGCAACATTTTGGGGTGCAACTTTGCGGCGACAAGATTGCCACATTTGGTGCGACTTGGGCAAGGGTGGAGAACAAGGAGGGCTGAAAAGCAATTAACATTCACAAATGGCGTCAGGGAAGCTATCCGCCGAGGTTACGCAGTCACTGAATGTCACCTACTGCCTGAGCTCGCTTCCTTCATTAAACCTTCCCACAAGGGCAGACGCACTTAAACACATATTTGCATACAAATGCCGCCATTAACCCTCCCGGTGCCGACGTAACATTCCATGCTTGTCCGTCACGATGGAGAAATGTGGCAATTTCATGATGTTCGTCGACACGCCTGATTGTTCGGTCAACTCTTGTGGCCTTTTATGGATTGTTTAGACAAGTGAAATGAGCCTGGTAAAGCTTCAGTACAAATAAAGAATCTAGAGCCCATCTAATTTAAGCGGTCAGCCATTATTTAGTAGTGAATCGTTTATTAAATTCAGGAAGTAGCAAATATATATTTACCTAATTATTTCTACGTATTTTAATGCTTTACAACCCTCCCTGCACTCCAGATAACATTTCCCATAATTCTTACGAACACTTCACACGAGTGTTGGCGTGATCAAATTTGCGAGCATAGGTTATTCTCTCCGTCATTCGAGTAATCACACAATAAAATCAATTCGCATTGTACCAAAACAAAATATGCATGCCAGGCGCAAGTATTATTTTTGCCCGCTTGAAGCTTTACAAGGTGGTGAGTGACGTGGGAGTCAGTGAATGAGATTGTCTATCTATCTATCTATCTATCTATCTATCTATCTATCTATCTATCTATCTATCTATCTATCTATCTATCTATCTATCTATCTATCTATCTATCTATCTATCTATCTATCTATCTATTCAGCTAGCTAACTAGCTAGCTATCTGGCTAGCTATCTAGCGATCTATCTATGCTAAGCTAATAATAAGTACAGTTTGTTACTATGACGATAAAGAGTGCCTGCCTGTCACTTTCCAATAATCCCACTCTGGCAGGAGAGTTTGAGGGACCAAACGTAGACTTTTCAGCGATGGCTCTCCTCCTCCTCTTCTCCGCCGCTATCTCCTCCCGCATCTCCCACCGCCGCTCGTTGGCGGCACACCACAGCCGTGAGCGGAGCTAATTAAATGCTTCTAAGTGAGTCGCCTCGCCTGCCATCTCAGCCTCAGCAAAAGGTCATCCGACTCCCAGGCATGAGGCAGACATTTCTCATCATTGTTTTCCTTATGAGAAATTTAGCAGATTGTTAATTATCAGATTACAAGTTTGCCTTTCTAAAGGGCAGCGCAACCCCCCTGCTCCGCCCCCCTCAAGTCAGAGGAGAGAGAGAGAGAAAGAGAGAGTTTGTGTACCAAATGAAGACAACGTTCAGCTTTCAGGCGTCTTCTTCCTTACGCTTGAGTTGAGTCGGGACTATGATTTGCTATCATCGAGGAAAAGCGAGATAAGCAGGGGAGAGGAGTTCTTTCTGTCTGACGCTGACCTCCATGCTTCTGTCAGCTGCCATCAGCCCCGAGCATGCGCACCTTCCACCTCTGCGTCGGCTCATTGGCTCAACATCCAGCACAAACACAGTGAAGCTCAGATCCACACTCCTCCCCTCATGCATTGCAGCATAAACACAATAAAAAACAACATATTTTCAGATAAATATCTCTTTCACGGTGTCAGTTGCATGTGTAGCTAAAGAAGTGACCAGTTGAGCGGAGGCATTTATTGAAAACGGAGGCCATTTAATGAGCTGATCGCATTCCAAGCGGCAATGTGAGAAGGAGTGCAGCCCCAAATGACACACTGCGACTACAGGCCTTGCGACTGTGTTCTGTTTTTTTTTTTTTTTTTTTTTTCCCATCGCTATCGTCAGTGTCACTCTATCGTTGCAAATGAGCTGCGGGACGCTTGAAATCTATTTTGAGCAGTTGACCCCGCACTGCCCCGCAGCTCCACTTCATGTCTGTCTATCAATCTATAGATTTAAAGTTCACCTAAAGGAGCTGTGATTTACACTGTCATGCATGTTTTTGGAATGTGGGAGGTAACCTGGATTACCCAAAGAAAACCCACACAGGCCCGGGAGAACATGCAAACTCCACACAGAGTTTGCATGATCCCGGAGCTGGGATCAAACCCACAACCCCTGCACTGTGAGGTCGATGCGCTAACCACTGGCCCAGTGGGCCAGCGGTGGTGCTCACTTGAAGTGACAAATGATCGGAGGCGGGTGAGCAGAGCAGCAGGCTACTGATTCGCTAATGCAACAAAAATGGGCGAGGCCGGCTTGCACCAGGTGCAATGGATTGCAAAGCCACAAAAAAAACCAAAACAAAACAAAACAAAAACCCCCTGAAAGGGAATAGGAATAGATCAAATTACTTTAGAAAGTCGTCCTGGTTTAAAGGTGGAGATGGCACGTATTCACAAAGATAAATACTGAGTCTTAAAAAAAACAGAACAAAAAAAAGACCCAACAAGTTCCATGGCAGGCTTTTCAAGATTGAGTGGACAATCTGTGCTCGTTTTAACCCAAGAAAGGAATATTTTTTTTATTAAATGCACTTCCGGCGTAGCAGCAAGTAGTGACTACCCAAAACTATCTATCTCTATGGAGCACAGGAGGATGTCCGTGACTAACAACCATCTCTGGTGAGTAGCATGTATTTCATTTCAATTAGTTTTAGTCAGGTTAAATAAATATTGATTGCGAACCGCTGCAAGGATTCACAAGCGACATGGAATTAGCATCATTTCATCTTGACAGGTATGCTTATCACCTCTTTTTTGTTGTTGTTGTTTTTAATTGATTGGAAGTGCCCCCCCAAAATAATCAAACTCTATACAGTCAGTGTATAGTCACAGTACATTACGAATACGTCACGCTAGTAGCAACCGTGGCTAAGTTTGGCTTGTTTACAGTACGCGAACCGCTATTATGTTGAAGCTCAATTTGCTTTTTCTGTGACAATTTGTCACTGCATACTTTCATAATGCCTTCATGAATGGCGAAGTGAGGCTACATTCAAGTCTTGCTCGCAGTTTTGAAACTGTAAACTCCCAATTTATTGGACTGCTTATTTATTTGCGGTTCTCTGACCCCAGCCTGCATTTCGTAACATTCCATGTTACAGTAACAACACATTTTAAGTAGCGCCACCAACCTAGCAGCTGTGGCTACTGTTGGCTTGTTTAAGGCTAGCTTCTGATGGCTAGCACTGCTATTTTGTTGAAGTTGGACAGGCATTTTCTGCGGACAATTTATCATTACACGCATTCAGAATGCCCTCAAGAATGTCCATATTTGGGAATGTCAAACAAGGGGTTTGCGAAGCAAAGCTACATTCCAATCGTGCTTTTAGTTTCAACACTGTAAACTCATCATTTATTGTAATGCTGATTTCCTGTCCTCTGACCTCAACCCGCATTGGTCATTTGTAACTAATGTGCAGAAGAAGTTATTCGTGCGGTTGCCCAAGGCAGCGCGCTCTGTCCAAACAACCCGCTGCAGGGCCAAATAAGTCAATTAACGGGACGAGAGCAACAAATGGACAAAGAGATGAATGCTCTCCTCTGAGGGACACACACACACACACACGCATGCATGCACAAGCCTAATTTGAGGTAATAAAAGACCCCGTCAAGCGTGACCCCTGCTGCGGAATGGAGGGTCGATGGATTGTCTGACTGGTCTGTGCAATTTCAAGTCAATTGCTCACAGGTGCAAAGATCTCATCGGCGTGATGTACACAAGCTGGCTCAGGGGGGTGAGGGGGGGGGCACAATGAATTCTTGACTCTTCATGTTCATTTTCCAATCTTTTTGCGCTTGGTGGAACTCAAATACCAACTTGCAACCACTTTTGTGTGACTGTTGCTCCCTCTTGTCTGTGATTTTTTGGAAGAGGGGGATTAAGGGCAATGGCCGGAGCACTTCCACCGTTGGTTGTGTGATCCGATTTGTGGCAGAGGGCAGCCAATTATAACCATCACGTCACTTTGCTCAAGACTGCGGCTGCCTGCTTGCAGGAGCGAGAGGCTGAGGAGGAAACTTCAATCCATTGAAGGCCATCCCCGGCAGCATACGAGTGGCTCACAGCGACTTTGATGTTAGGACAACAGCGTCTCCGCCGTTGCCATGGGGATGCTGCATCACCTCCACTTGAGCTCTACAAATTCTCGTTCTCCAAACCACGACGCAAACTGTGACGAGAGAGCGGAAGAACGCCGACGCCGCTCTTTAGCCGTTCTTCCATAAAATCTGTACCCATTTTTCCCCATTTCCTGCGCTGAAGCTAATTTCCTCTGCATGCTTCCTTCATTAGCGCCCATAAGCTCCGGCGAATAAGATAATTGAGGGCTTCTTAAGATTTTCTAGGTGACATTGAGAGGGAGATTGGCTTCACTGTGTGGGTATAGGCCTTGCATAATATTTAATGACCACTCGTGCTCCTCGCTCCACAGCAGCGCACACACACCACTGGCTGCGGTGTCAGTATTAATTAATTCCCACTTTGGGGGAGCTGCATATGCACTCGTGTGTCCGTGTGGGACTCTAACTTGACTGGAAGAAGCAGGGGGCGTCTTGTCTGCTTGCGTTCGGGCCGCGCGCGTGAGCCATGAGCACGCGCGCATCCCCGAGCGGCGGCCGGACAGCTTGATTAGCTCGCTACCCGGCCGGAATAACCTTGAATAACCTTTTGGCGCACTTTTTTTTTTTTTAAATTCTCCTTTGCATCAGTATGGGAGGAAGACATTATGTGGAGTGTTGTGGAAAATTCTCACCGGGACAAGTGTCTTTTGAGCAAATCCTCCCATCTGTAGAGTGATGGATCGTCTGCTATATAAAAAAAAAAACTAGTGCTACCGCTGACAGCTGCTTGCTATTCCGCATGTCATCTTTTCCACTCTCTCCCGATTAGCACCTGAACATATCTCTTGGCTAGAAAATTAAGTATTGATCTATTTTGCTTCTCTTGGTTCCAACCTGCCATCCCATCCTAACACAGTTTCAGGTTTTTGACGCCACGAGCTGATGGAATTTCAAATGGGAGTTAGAGAGATGTTAACCATGAGGAGAAAATGTGGAACAATGACAGCCTTTAATGCAGCGGTCCCAAGATGGCATTTATTTTCTGCTCAGTGCCGGCAAATAGTGATACGAGCTGTTTCAGAAAAGTTCCAGAACTGGTGTCACAAACGATATACATCAATGCCTTGAAGGCCCGCTGGTCTAGACTGAAAAAAGCTACTGGCAACATTTGCATGGATAGTTGCGATTTTAGAACCCTTTAAGCAGAAAATATAACAGTACACACAAGCATATATTCTTTATCCTCTATGAATGGGTATACCAGCACTGTTTTTGCCTGGGAGGAATGTCGTCGCCATTTGACTGTCGTTGCTGGACAGTCCCGGGGCGCTTGTGTCTTGCGCCTGTAATGGGCAGCATTTTTCACAGCCCCGCTTTGTTCAGCGGAGAGATCGGTGCTGTTGAACGGTCTGCGGCTGGATGGATGTAAGTCTTGAGGAGCCGACGATGAGAAGAAAGGAGCGTTAGCGCGGAGCGCCGATGCGGATTTGGAACTGGGAGTCGCGGCTTGGAGTTTGAAGCGGATTACGTGGGACAGGAGAAGCGAACTAATCTCTTTTCGTCAATGGACGCTACAGCTTCGTGTTTGCTTTCAAAACTTAGCTTGTAGCAGACGTGTGCACATTTTCAGCATGACGTCTCTGATCCACTGGTGAAAACACTTTGATCCTCTCCTCTTTCATCTAGAACTGCTTCTGACAACAACCTGTATGCAGAAAAGTGGTGAAGAATGCACGACTGTCTGTGTCCTATGTTTTGTGTTGCGTTATTTTTGTTATTTTGACTTCAAAATGGCGCCACGAGAGTGGCTGCCTTTCCAGCAGCTCCTATATTTTGTTGTTCTACTTCTTCCTTTCATAACTTTGCTGCTGTGAATTGGGAATTTCTCCATTGCGAGACTAATAAAGGGTTTCTTATCTTATCTTATCTTATCTTATAATGACTATCATTAATGTCTGCATGGCTGTGCTATACTGCCTCCCGGTGGCCAAAATGGGCAACAAAAGGGGAAGCAAAATCAAATTGCGGATGCACAGATGCTTAAATTCTTTACAATCGCTTGTGCTATTTTTTTTCTTATGACAAAACACAAATGCAAAAATACTGCTTTTTTTTGGTGGGTGCTAGTGTGACCCGTTAAAAAGAGCAGCGACAAATACAGCTCATTTACATTTGAATCACATGCCCCCCCCCCACCCTCCTCCACTCTTTCTTTTTGGCGAGAATCGACTTTGGGCTGCGACGGCCTCAGCGGCGAAGGCGCAGAGTGTTTGTGACGGGCCGCGATGGCGTCGGCTCGCTGCTGTCGCGGAGAATTACTTGACATTCTGGCGAATGAAAAGGCTGCCCGCTCGCTGCCTTGTGTGAGAAAGGCCATTGCGAACCACCCACAAAAGATCAATGGCACACTGATGATGACGTTTAAGAAGCGTAATTCAAATGTTTGAGGGCCCCAAATCTATTCTAATCTGACAATTTCTGTTCTCCGCTCACGGGCGTAACAGGTTGACGCTCAATGCCATCAATCCTTTTTTTTTTTTTTTTTTGGTGCGGGGAGCAGAAGCAGCACAATAAGTGTTGCATTGCACCACGCGGCTATCATGACTTATGGTGCCTTGCAAGATAAAGCTACAATTTGACCTTTGTTTTTATCCATCATTCGCACTCGCAGGGAGAAAAAAAGAAACAAAAACAACACCGAGCCTTTGTTTCAGGTACTACCTTTTTTTTGTCCATAAAATCCCGCTGAACTTTCACACATCATAAACGACCACAATGAGGCCGGTGCCATTTTGTAAGCTTGGAAAAATAAAGAAATAAAAAAGACGCACATTAAAAGACGGCAGCAGAACAGATGGGATGTTGTGCTCTGTTGACAAAGGCTGGACTCGGCCCATTTATGCAGTCCACTCAGGATTGTGCGGCGGGGAGAACGAGCAAACGGCGACTGGATGAGATGCTACCGTCCAATTACTCAGCGTCAGGCAGAGCCTCTCCCACGGCAAGGCTGACTCTATTTGAAGAATTTCAACAGAGCAACTCGCAAATGCGCTTTCATTTGCAGTGGCGGCAAGGAGCCATGATTGAATGCCATTTTAATGAGCTTTGCCAATGAGGTGCCACCTGTTTTATCCAGATAATTGGATGATTGGCCACCCTTAAACGACCCAGGCTTGGCGCCTGACTCCTTTCCTTCCCGTCACATTACAATCTCTGGATACTGAAAAATGGCTCTGCCGCTGTCAATTATTCTGTCGTCCACAAACACGCACTCGGGTGAGGCTTTTTTTTTTCTTTCTTCCCTGTGTTGGTTGGTGGTTGCCATGGTTGCGGCGCACGCTCCCGTGGCTCCTTGTTGCCTGCCTGCTAACTCCACTTCATTTTGCCATTATAGGTCCCAATCAAAGCAAATTAAGAAATTTAGCGCTTGCTGATGACACTTTGCCGCCGTCATAATGTACCGGAGATCACACTGACAGTGAACTACCGACCGCACCGACTGATATGATTGCCTTCATTTCGCATTGCTGTCTCGCCAAGTAGACCCGAATATGACGGCCTGCATGGCAAATATAGATAAGTGCAGAATTTCTATTGCACGACAGGAGGGACTCAAAACCCAAGTACAGGTTAGAGTAGTGAAGTGGATCCTTTCTTTTTGGAACGCTCTCCAAATATTTTAAATCACATCACACCACGATTTTTAAAATAAAATAGCTTGCACTCCTGACTTGTGCCTTTAGCACCTTAACAGTGTGGTGACAGATTAATGGAATAAATGAGCCCTTAATTCTATCAAAGACTTCTCCAGAAGCACCCCCCCTCCTAATCTGCCTATAATTACACAGAAAAAAACACAGTTGACCTCATGAAAACAAAACCCACCCACTACCTTCTTCAGCCCTTGAGACAATTGATTTGAGGTTACTAAAGACGCTTTGTCTACTCTATCTATCTAGCTAGCTAGTTAGCTAACCGGCTAGCTGGCTAGCTGGCTGGCTAGCTATCCGGCCGTCCGCTTGAAAAGTGTTTGTGTGTGTGTGTGTGTGTGTGTGTGTGTGTATATCTATATCTAGCTGGAGCCTATCTCAGGTGACTCCGAGCAGGAGGCAGACCACACCCCGAACTGGTTGCCAGTCACTCGCAGGCCGCATATAGAGAAACACGACCATTCACACCCACATTCACACCGGCACTGGATGGGAACCGATTCCACGCTGCCCGCACAGAAGTCAAGCAAGTGTACCACTACACCATCAGCGACACGAGAGGTTGCTCAAGATGCTTTGTCTCCTCTAAGATATTGTTTCCTTACATATGAAAACCTGATGTTCCCAGTGCACCGCACCCATTAAATGGCAGCAAAGTGCACCAAATCGAGTGGGAAAATTTGTATTTGGACTGGACTGATCAGTTTCAGTTGAAAATGTCCAAGCATTCAATGCGCTTTTATGACTGGCGTGATGTACGGCAGCACTCACACATGTTTGATCGAGCTCATAAATGTCTCGAACAGGATCGCTGTTGAACATAAATCCAAAACGGCACAGGTAAGCTGAGGAGAAGGAGACGCAGGTGTTTTGTCCTGCTAAAGGGGCAAACACCAAGGCCAGTAAATAATATAGTAAATACTGACGCTTTTATTCCCCAACACTCCCATCTGTCTGGCCTAGGGAGGAGAAATAAATACCGTTGGAGTGGAGGAGCGAGCGAGCGAGGGAGGTGGCGATGGATCATCCAGCAGGGCCTCCAGCAGATGAAAAGTGCAGATTTTGAGACAAGAGGAACATCAGTTTGAATTGCGAGGCCTCCCGGGAGAGTCTGGCATTAGCAAAACCACCTCTCTGTATGCAAGCAACTCTTCTCGCCGCTGCGGGCGGGTGCTTGGGACGGCCGCGGCACTCGAAGGGGACTATTTTCCATACGATTCCGAGGGGTGGGGGTGTGTGTGTGTGTAAATGTTCAATTGCTGTTATTGCGCTGTAGCAATGTGGAAGACTTGCGGCATCGGGATGAGCTCGTTGCCAGTCGCGTTCTTGGAACCAATCGAAACTTGTGATGGATGTGGGAAGTGGGCGCACAGTGAATGGGCTTTTCAAAAGACATAATACTTGTTTGGCTCTATCTGTCTTTCTAGAAAATATGCAGCTTTCATTCCTGGATTCAGCAGCCTCTCCTAACTTTTTGTGTGAACATATTCCTCAACGTTGGCTTTCTCAGTTGCTGTCCATTAATCGTGTAGTAGCGTATGTCCATTTAACGAGCAGGCTATTAGCCTTGGCGGAAGCCTCCGTTTTCCACGCTGGCTTTTTTTTTTTACATCAGTCTGCGCTTGATCTCGAGCGTGCCACCATTGGTAATGAAGCAAGGCAGCAGGCGATCTGCTTTGAGGCAAATTTCTCGGCCTATTCCCCTCTTTGAATTTGAAATGCTTTGAATATAACCCGGTGCCGCTGAATATATTAGTCCAGGCTGCAAATGTGCAGTGCAGTTTTTGGAAAGGCTAAAAATACAGGTAATGATGGTTAAAGATAAAATAAAGTCCAATGCGCGTGGAATCAGGATTGGATCCAAACTCGGGAACAGTCACCGTGGTAAAAAGGGGGAAAACCCCCACAATGGGCCGCAAAATAATGCAAAAACGTCCCCTCTGTGAATAACTGGTTTTGTTTTTGGGGCCGCTTTGCTCCATCTGGCACTGGGCTTCATGAATCATGAGTTTGTTTGTCCACTCCAATGCTCTCCATTTGATACCCGACAATGTGTTCTTCAATGTGAAGAAAAGGTCGGACTTGTGCGATTGTGCTCTTGACTCTTCATCAAAACTTTGCTCCCTGGCAACCTCGTCGCCAGGCAACACGCGCGAGGTTCACCAAAGGGGAGAGAGCCTCTTCTGAAAGTCTCCTCTTAACATCCACTTTGTTAACTCCATTCTAAGCCTAAATGACGCCGTTAGAGACAGAGAGAGAGAGAGAGACATCAAAAGCGAGCAATAGTTTTGCGATAGATCCACCTGCGCCGGGAGAGGTCACGCCGACCACCACATCTCGCTTGCTGCCACACACGGGTACTTAGAGGACTTGAAGAGTCTTGGTTTTAAAGCTCTTACACTGCAGAGCTCCAATTATGCATTGATGCCTGCTCACTGCCGGGCAATCAACACTCCATTAGCTTGACGCGCATATGACACACACACACACACGCAGGAATAAGTACAGGCTCCCCTCCCTTCGCTGCCGGCAAGCACAATTCTGGAGGGAACACAAATCACGACTGACTGCTGCTGTAGCTTTTTTCCCCCCCTCTCTCTTCGTATCCTCTTCCTTTTCTCTATCTCTTCAGAGTCCTTAAATTCATACCCCATCTCAACTTCCCAAAGGGTAATTTTCCCTTTTTTTTTTAAATTATCATATTCCTGCACAGGAAAATGATCATGTAATACTCAGCCTGAGGTTGAGAGTAAATGTGTTATTCATGACCAAAGGCGTTTTCCATCAGGTGAAGTGGAAAATCTGCCACCGACAGGTGGCAGAAATGAGCGCACGCAAAACATGCTAATGAGCGAAGAGCAAAACATGCTAATGAACGAAGACGGTTGCAAACGCAAAGCGGAATGAGCGAATGTTGTCGTTCTGATATGAAGAAAAGCAACGCTGTGCATCGTGGCTCGCAGTCTTCCATCTTGCCGCACCTTTTCGTCTCCTTGAAGTGCGCTGGCATTTCTCATGGTGCTTAGCCTTCAACATGTTTTGAGGAAAAGGTGAATCCTCACCTCCAAATGGTGCCGTGATTCATGCCGGTGACGAACAAAGGACTAAAACGGAATGCTTATACAGTAATGCACTTTTTCTTTTCAAGTTTCGAAAATAGAAGCCGCTCTTACCGCGCCACTTACTGGAACTGTAGCGACGCCACTCGAGTGAAGCGCGCCTCAGTAGTCGTTAGTCCGCTGCCCCCTGCTGTGAGTGCGTAAGCGCGAACGTGTACGCACGCACGCGTCTTTTGGTTTCAACCAATCAGTGCAACCGACGTCAAAGATCAAAGAAGCTTTGAACCACAAAAGCTAAGTTAGCCTAGCCGACATGACGCTCGAAGTCAGACAGGACACGTTTCTCTGGTAATCTGTGTGTTTCCCGTTTTGCCCAAATATATATTTTTTGCGACAATAACTGTCTTGTCCACGGCGTCTTTTTTCGTTCCACTGGGGTTTAGCAAGTTTGTTTATAAAGAGACAAAAATCTCTTTAGAACCACCTATGGTACGAATAGGGCGGAGCTTGGAAATGGGAGGAGATAACATCTCGGTCAAAAACAAAAGCAAACTGTTGACTCCAACATGCCGCTGTGGGATCTGTCACTCCAAAGACGTTGACGGTTTGACACACTGACACACAACGGCGACACACTTTGCGACAATTTCCACAACAAGGACCACACGCACTTCCGCACAAGCTCCGCTTTTTTTTGCCGAGACTTTCACAGCCAACATGTTGTGCAGCAGGGGGTGCCACTTGCTTCCCGGCTCATCAGGACTCGGAAAGCGCCGACATCGCCGCATGCGGCGCCACACTTCAAAGTGGCTGATGCGTCTCGCCCCCCCACCGCTCCCACCCCCTCCAAAATATCCAAATGCCACAACATACTCTTTGCAAATGCACCCTAACCCCGTCCTTGCTATTCCTGTCACCAATTCCTTTTCTTCCAACTTGTTTTTGCTTTTTCCTAAGGACGACCAGACAAATATAATGGAATGGAATCGAAATTTGTCAGTGCACATGTCATGAGTACAGAGCGAGGAAATTCACTTTCAAGTCATAAGCCGTCCAGGAGACCTATAAAAACAATGACCACCAGAGGGAGACGGAATGGGGAGCCTGACGGGTTGCCAGGCGATGCCTTGATTAGATGAAAGCGAAACACAAGGAAGGTGAAATTTGGCCTGCCATGACCATTCTGAGGCAGAGAAATGCCCACAGCTTGGAAAGTGGACAAGTTTAGGCAGCTCACACTCAAACACAGGATGTATATGTGACTTAGATTAGTTCTTGGTTTTACTGTTCGGTGCTTTCTACCGTCTTTATTACCGATTTGTTTTACTGTTTATTGTATATGTTAAATTGCTCCATGTACAGCACTTTGTATTCAGCGATGGCTGTTTGAAAGTGCTCTATAAATATAGTTGAGTTGAGTTGAGAGTTGAGTTGAGTATATGTCTGGCATAGGCAGAGAATGTGTTGCAGTAGATTGTAGAAAGTGCAAGAAAGAATGACAAACGGCGTGTAAAAAAAAAGCAACAGACCTTCAACTTGAACCATCTGGTGAGCCAGTAATAAGTTTATTAGCATTCCAGTCCCCATACAGTAGGTAGATCCACTCCCCCCCCTTTTTTTTTTAATGGTAGAGCATACTTGCGGGACCCAGGTGTGAGAAGCAGGCTCTCTGTTCATGTTGGCTGGTTGAGAGCTGACAAGAAAAAACGTTGCAATGTTTTTAAATGATCCCATATTCAGCACTTGTGTTGTCATGGCTCAAAAAGCTTCTGTGGACAGAAAACAATTCACAAATCCACTTGGCTTTGCGAGCATGGCTTTCTTTTGACATTTAAAGACGTCATCGTGTTCTTTAATGGGCCGCAATTCTCCTCGCCAGACCGCCACGATCCACGCGCTTAATGTGACGTATGATAATGACTTTTTTGTGCACTCTTCCCTCACTTGACATATGTCTCTGTCATGTGGCGATAAATACAGACGCTCTCTCTCGGCCAGATTGATTTGTTTTATTCAGTGATTTCTCGGTTGAAGTAGAGCAGCTAAAAACTATGTTGGCACTTAAAGTGTGTTTTGCTTTTGTTGAACGACAGGAACAAGCAGTTAATTTTCAACAATGTTGCCGTGATGGATGACCTTTTTTTCTTGAACAGCAATTTTGGACTGCCACATGGCATAAACGTCTCTTCTAAAGAAGACCAATTTCGATTTGAGCAATCTTGGCCACTATCAACCAGTGTCAAACATTTTTAGTTTTTGATCAACTCAGTGACTTATTTCACGCAAACCATAGAACAAAGACTGCCCTTGTTGAGATTTGAAATCATTTTAGATGTCACTTGATTGCCATAAATTAACGGCATTGATACTGCTGGATCCGAGTGCTGCTTTTGTAATGGAGGACTACACATATTTTGAAATAGACTCAAATATTTGGCTGTACACAAATGTTTTTTATCCGACCTCATTGAAAGAAATTTAATGAAGTTTAGATATAATGCTTGTTGAAACTCTATGAATTAACATACGGTGTGCCGCAGGGTTCAATTTTAGGTCATTTATTGTTCGCTTTATAGATGCTCCCACTTGGCAACATGGTGGTCAACTGGGGAGCACGCTCACCTCACACTGCAGTGGTCATGGGTTCGACATTGGCTTTGGCCTTCCTGTTTGCATGTTATCCAAGTGCCTATGTGGGTTTTCCCCAGGTGCCGCGGTTTGCTCCCAATTTCTAAAAACATGCACAGTCGGTCAATTGATCACTCTGAATTGTGCATAGGTGTGATTGTGAGTGTTTGTATGCCCTGTGATTGGCTGGCAACCAGTTGAGGCGCTACCCCGCCTACTGCCCGAAGACGGCTGGGATAGGCTCCGGCATGTCTGCGACCCTTTTAGCCCCTCCCACAGATGGTGAGCCACAGGCGGGAGGAGCATATTACACCAATTTTAAAATCTCTGCATTGGCTCTTTGTGTATTTCAGGATTGATTAAAAGGTAATATTCCTGGTTTTTAATTTTAATAACATTATGGCTCTTCGCTCATCACACTCCCAAGCAGGATTTGTGGGAAAGAGAGCAGTAATTGTGCTTCTTGCTGAAACACGCAGCAAATGACGGATGAGAAAAAGGCGCTGGCGCTTGTCATTTATACATCGAGCAGTTACTGGAGCCATGTTTGATGCCTGCGCTGCCTTTCATTTTTTTTTTCCCTGGACGGGGGGGCTTTCATGTGCAAACATTCGCTGGTGCGTCTGAGTGCCAAGCTCGCAAAGTAAAGTCAGTTTAGATACGCGAGCGTGGCAGCGAACATCAGAAACAGATGCTTGGAGTGCTTTTGGTGTCTCCTTAAGTTGTTTGTTTTCAACAGGAAAAGGTGTTAAAAGGATGATGCCGGGCCCGATGTGGGCTCCCTGCATTGCACTATTTCCCAACATCATTCTTTCTCTTTTGCCTTATTTTCACACAACAAAATGAATACCCACTAAGAGAAACCTTGTTTGTATTTTTTTCCCCCACAACACATTTATTTATCAGATGAGATTTATCTTTGATAGTCCTAAACACACAAGCAGGGTGCCTGGTTCTCCTTTTACCATGTACACACACACACACACACACAGAGAAGGCAACGTGTGAACAAATGGTCAAATAATGCAAAGGACTGATGGACTGTCTTCATTTTGTTCCAGTCAGTCTGGAGACCACTGGGAGGCATCATGGCAGTTTTAAATCAGCGTCATCCATTCTCCGTGCCGCTGCAAAGACCTTTTGCTTCCATTTTTATTGTATTTCTCTCTTTGTGGCGACACTATACTAAATGTCTCTTTTTAATTATTATTATTATTTTTTAAGTCCATATACTTTGTACTAGTGTGCATTCAATGCGATGCATTATTCCGCAATTGGGGTAAAAAGAAATCCTTTGCAGGTGCGCCACTTTGACAAGATTACCTCCACACGCAATTGACTCAGTGGCAGACTCGAGTCAGAACTCAACCTTTCGGGAGCGGCGTAATCACGGCAGATGGCTTTGCTACTGGGATGTGCACGGAAGCCTGAGAACGCTCAGGGATATGAGAAGGTTATTATTTCTTCTGTACATATCGTTAGAAAAACCAAAAAAAAAAAGAAATCCAGGATAGTTTAGCATCTCAACAACGCAAGGACCTGAGATATAAAGTGTGCTCATGGTGCTCCAGGTAAAATGGATGAAAAAAACAAAAACAACATCCGCTTTGTAAGAGGAGCGAGGCAGCAGTTTTGTAAAGTGCAATCGAAGTATTGCTACCTCACCATGCACGGATCATAGAACCGTTTAGTCCCCCTCAAAGATGTCCTTGGGACCCGATTCCTTTTGCTGCTTTTAAATTCTGTCATGTAACAGATTATTTTCCTCTCCAAATATTTCCGCCGGACCACATAAGCTTGAGACACTAATGCATTTGTCTGCAGTTGATGGCCGCTTGACAGCTGATTGACGGGTTACAACTTCATTTTGTAATGACGTTCGCGCCTCTTCAATCAAAACGTTGAAAAGGCAGAGTAGAAAAGTTCAAATGCAAAAGCAGACAACAAATAGTACTTAAAAAAAAAGTAGCTTCAATTTGTTTATTGCCCCTCCCAGTGGAAGTTTACTACCAAACGAAACAAACGGCAAAGAGAATGACATGTTGTGTACTTAAAATAAATTTTCAGTCCACTAGCCTAATGCTAATGCTCAAAAGCATTCAGGTTCCACCGCTATAACACAAACATTCAGTCATATTCTTGATCCTCTGCAAAGAACTAATATTAGTGCCGTACCGATGAGCTGAGACGTTTTTGTGGAAATGGCGCCTGACGGCTTTTGCATTTCAAATCTTCATGGTTACATTTGGATCTTGTTCCATGGTTTAAGTGGTCCGAATAGATTTTCAGGCCTTGTTTATGTTCCTGCTCCGACATCTTCAGTGTCTCTACTCGGCATGGCCGACGTGGAGAGGAGTGCGCGGGTGAAATCGATGCCACTGCAGCGTCCTTCGTCCAAGGGTCGCCCGTCAAATGCCAGAGGGCACTGAGGCAATTCACAACATCCCTTTGGGGGTGGTGCTTTTAATGAGCTTGTTCCTCATTAAGCTCTTCCCCGAGGAAGGCTGCGTCCACACTCGGGCGGTTTGTTGACTGACGGATTTGTATCGAAAGGAGCAAAACGCACTGTTGTCTACGGTCGAAAACGAGCAGTAAACACATCTTGAATTCTAATGCCTATTTTTGAAAATGAATTTCATTTCCTGCGGCTGGTGCCCTATGGGCGCATTCACGGCACGGCGCTTTTGCGACACTTGTTCTCGCCAGATATGAAATACGATTTCAATTGAAAGCGCCTCAGGTCTTAATACGGACGACGATGGCGTTTGGAGAGCATGAAAGGTTCATCAACAGTGCAGCAGGTTCAGCCCTGGGTGAAGTCAACATTATGCAGAGCGGGCAGTCACTTGCTGCTCTTTCCTTAATCATCGTGTCTTTTCGCGGCTTTAATAATCCATTTGGAAATGCGAGGAAACGGCAGGTGTCTCTGCCTGCGAGTAAAACACCACTTAGGGTGCATTTGCAGCTTCGACTGGGGCCAGTTGAAATTGTGTAACGGGGGGGGGGGGGGGATGGAAAATTGCCGGGCACTTTGCGGCATCGGCAATTCAATGAGATCCGATGACGGGGAACGGAAAGACGTTTACATCCTCCCAAATTCCAAAGTAAAACCTCTCATTTACATTTCGTCTCATTAACAAGCTTTACCACATGCGTTCGAGAGCGTTTTACTGAACCTCGTTAAGTACAAAATAATAAGCAATACTTGTAAGAGACTCCAGCTCATACTCTTCTTTTTTTTTTTGTCCACTGCTTAGCAGATGTTTTTGTCCTCACATGAGCGTTGTCGTGCTAGAGACGACTTTTCCAAGTTCTTGCTCTCATCTCGGAATCGAAGGCATTTTTACCTGGTCTCGGACACAGCAGACTCTGGGTTTTTGATCAAGACTGGTGGAGACCAGGTCAGGACTACTGTGGTCAATTTCGTTTTTTCAAAACCATGAGGAGTTCATTTGCCAAGCCACATTCTGCCAATTCTGCGCTGTGCTGCTGACAGAAACAACGTCCAACTTTTATCGGCACATTGCGAGGAAAATAACGGTTCTGGATTGTGAAAGGTCATTGCTGCACACCGAAGTTGACAGGCGAACACACAAAAATATCAGAGTTAAAGCCCTATTATGGAGAAAATTCTTTTAAAAATACCTTGTGGAAAAGATATGTCAAGGTATTTTTTTTTCCATTCCCTACAATGATTCCTTACTTTTTCTTGAAAAAAAATGAAAAATGACATTGATCACATTCAGGGTGGATTCAGTTTTCATAAAATCATTGAATAATTTGTAGAATTTCCTTAGATTTGAAAATTGTTTCTTACATTTCACAAACAACAAAGCAGAATTTGTTTTTTGTGGCAAACATAATGACGAAATGATGCTAGTCATTTTGATTCGGGGTTGTGTGTGTTTGTGTATGAGATTTTCCTATCGTATATACAGTCTTCGTCTTGTCTCATTACTCTCGAGTCTCGGTAATAACTTGGTCTTTGTTGGTGTGATCTTTGTTGACTGCATTGCTGCCTGTCGTATCCGTGTCGTGGTTGAATGTGAAACCAGAGTATTACAACCTCCAAGTGCAACAAAAAAAATGTGTGATTGAATTCTCATCATTGACTTCAGCCTGAATGAAAGCATTTGTAGAGACTCGGTCATCCAGGTCATGGTCATCCTTAACGGTTGAATCAAGGAAACGGGCCGTTCTTGTTTGTTGAAGACATTTCAACTGGAATCCAAAAGGCTTGTTTGGTTCTAAATTTGAGATTTGGTGTCGGGGCTGGTCAACAATATGGTTGTCAGTGGTGTCGGTGGCAAGACAAGGAGTGCAACGCCCTCTGCATTGGAGAAACGAGGCTGCCTCTGCACAGGTGCACGGCGCGGCATCGGCGGGCAGAATCGACACTTTCTTTGCGTCTCAGGAAGAAGCGACACTCCTTCCTTCGAAGACAATGCCATCCAAATTCTGACTGGGGAGGAGTCCAACTAAAAAAGCCGCCCGAAACAGACATTTACGGCGTCTGCCAGCAGTCCTGACATCCCTCCCCACAAAAGTCGCCTCATCCAAGTGTGGCCCTAACAGGCTGTTTTGCCGCAAGACGAGTCAATGACTGAGTGATATGTCAAGCTGTCAACTCACAAAGCGTCCTGAGCGTAAATAACGACACTCAGTTTTTGACCACGCCCACCCAGCGGAGATTCTATCACTGAAATTCCTCCGAGGACGCAATTACTACCTCATTAAGAAATAAACTCATCGTATAAGCCCCCCCACCCAAAGGTATCCCTGTCCACATGGCTCGAGTGTTTTGTCTGTTCAGCTTCAGGGTACTCCGCAGAAGGATCAAGTCTGTGTGAGCTGCACACCATTCGCTTCCATTTACTCCAGCACAGGCTCTCTGTTTATACCCCGCTGTCAAAAGGAATATGCTGAGACAAGGCGCAGTGCGGTGGTTGGCGGCGGCGGTGGCGTGGGCGCGAAGCCGTCACAGTCGCGGTGGGCGTAGGCGGAGGTGCGGGTCTGCCCGAAAAACGCAGGCCAAGAGCAAATAAAGGAGGGGAGGGATGGAGTGGGAATTCACCACATCGGGATAACAAAGCGTACGTGGGTCCGAGCATGTGTGTGAGTAAGCAAGCGCATATGTTGGCGAGGTTTAGCCATGCCTCCACCGTTGCTGAGGGCAGCCTGTTTTTGGCAGGGGCGGCCATTTTCATGGCTGCCGGCAAAAGTGGCGAGACTGCCCGCGAATCATGAGGAGGAGGAGGAAGCGCGTTCAGGCCAGATGGTGACGTCAGTTGTCACGTCAGACCCGGGATTGATTGAAGTTGACCTTTTTCGGACCTTGCTGTCTTGAACCGACTCTCTTTTCGTCATGATGATGGTTCCCTCGGAGTGCCCACAGTCAAAAGAAATGTTGACGGTAGAGGTTCAAAAAAAAGAAGTTAAATGGCGCTGATGATGACAGGCAGCTGACTGAAGGTCTCACAGACACGGGCGACACGAGCAACGGGTAAAAAGAGGCGTGAGCGCGCGCGCACACACACACACACACACACGCACGGACATGCACTCACGTTGTGTCTAAATATAGAAAGACCATTAAAAAGACCAGAAAAAAAGATCTGTGAAAAATGGAGGAAGTGAATCTCACATTGGGACTCTGTCACCCATTTTTCTTCTTTTTCCACACATGAAATGGCACCCAGCATGTCAAATGACACATCAGTGACTGCGATTAGCCTTTTATCTCAGTTGGTATAAAAACGATGACGTATTCCAGATGTTTGGGGGTGAAAAAAAAAAGATCGACAGTTTTTTTTAACATCTTCTCATCTCTCATTGTCTTTTTCCTCTTTTAACGCGTATGTGATCCATCTCAAGTGTGCTTATTGTGGCACGTGAACGTTTATCTATTCATTTGAAAGCCTCCACGACTGTCAAAATATGTAACGCTCACCCACGGGTGATATGGACGTATAGCACGCCGCCCTAATCTCCATCCATGGAAGACTTTTAATTCTATAACTCAATTTGAAAATGTTGAAGTGCTGAATGTTTCTTGGTGATCATAACAGCACTGGATTTTCATCTGTGGGGGGGGGGGGGTGCGGGAGGGGGGGCATTGGAATGTCGAATTGCATTCCAGTGAGCTCTTTGGACTGAATGTCACAAATTTCCTTATCGGGTGAAACGACTTCATCATCAACAGAATCATTGATGAGTTAACATTGCTGGCGGCCATTTAAAAAAAAAAGTTTGATTGCATACTGAGGAGTTGTACATGCCGGTTACAAAAAAGATGGCAAAAAATGGTCAAATATGTTCCGATGAAAATAAGACATGGCTTCTTTTATCATTACACTGCGTTATTTTCCATCTGCTTTGTGAGATGAGTCTGCCTCAAGGCGAGTACAAAGTTCTCTCGCGGCCTTCGTGGAGCACTTAAACATGGGTTCGCGATTGGTCTCGACTAGCTCTTGATTGGTCGAGATCAATACTGCTGGATTGGTTCTTCATCAAACGCTTCTCTGCTGTGGTTGTATGAGCCGTTTCCCCCTTGCCTGTATCAATGATGGAGGAAGGGGAGGGTGAGGCAATTGGGAGCTGTACGAGCCCCCCCCCCCCCCCCCTGCTGATGGATGGCGGACATTATGGCTCATGGGGACAGGTGCCAGCGACGATTAAAGGCCGCAGCCAGTGGCTCGGAAAGAGTGCAAGTGGAACGAGGAGATGGAAAGCAAAGCGAAACTGTTGCCGCAGAACAAGTCAACACAAATGCTGTGGGGGGGGGGGGGGGATTGGTCTTCCTTCACGCTGCGATCTAAGTCTGTGAAGGCAACGGCTCATCAAACAGCAACGCCTTCTCACCGTCACCCGAAATTGACGCATTGCTCTTTTGATGACAGGACGTTAAAAGAAGGTGCGACTTTAAATTTTCTTCCTGAAAGACGCCATGAGAAGCCGCGCGTCCGACTCCTTCAGTGGCGTCTCTGAGAAAGAACCCAGATTTTTTCCACGGCAACGTGCGAACTTTCCCTCCCTGAGTTTTTAGCCAAGGATAGAGAGTCTTGAAAAAAAAATAGGCTTATATTTGCTGAAGTACAACAGACCGATTGTGGATAATGGGCCCTGCCTGAGAGCAAGGGAGCTCCGCTTTTTGGTTTGAAACTGCACCGCGGAGCTGCAAAATAGAAGGAGCGGCGTCTATCTCTTTAATGCGGGTGATTATCTGGAAATTGCCTTGACATTGGGCTGTAATTTGGTAGGTAATGACCGCCGGGGCGCGGGTCTTCTGCCATCGTTACGTTATCAAAAACTGGTCTGGGAAGAGAAGAAAAAAAAGGTTTGAAGAAGCCCTTTTGGTGAAAAAAAGCTACTTTCTTCGGCAATGCTCGAGCCGTCGTTGTTTACCTTGAGACTGTTTGCTCATCTCCTTACCCATAATCCCCCCCCCGGCGCACAGTCCCTCACCTCCTTGGCCTCCATATTAAGGCTCTGTCGTCATTGGCGGGATTAACTTTTCTGATTCGGAGTGAGCGCACCGCTGGCTGCCATCCCCGCTGCGGGATTGCGGGCATCCGCGCTTGTTGACGATTCGAGGAGATCGAAGAAGCTCTCATCTGATCTGTTTTGAACTCAAACCAACCAGCGTTGCAATTTAATGTCTCTTTCCCTCATTTCGAGCCTCGCAAACCGTTTCAGTCGAAATTCCTACCAGGATCGGACAACCTGTATTTTTGATGAACGAAAGCGTCAGTTCGTTTGGACACACCAATTTTGCCCCGCCCACTAAAAGAATGCATGTAATTAGAATGTAAGTGGCGTTCCAGTGTCTGCCTCGCTGTCACGTTGGTTTCCTCTTCCACCTGAAAACGTCCCTTTATCAGCAAATAGACACGACGCAGCTCACAGCGTCTCGTTGGCTTATCTCCGACGTAGCGTTAATGAGCGCCGAGTGCAGTAATTACACTCGAAATCTTCGACGCAATAGAGACAAGACAAAGATGTCCGCCCAGCCTCGCCCTGCTCTTAAAACTGGACCGGCTCTCGCAAATGAGGGCAATGACAGACACAGCCCATTGGAAGGAAAGAGAAGGAGCGAGATAGCAGAGCAACAAGAAGTACTCAAGATAAGACTTAGCTGGCGGTATTAATTGGTTTGTCCCTCCTGAGAGGAGCCCTGGATCTGGAAGGTTTGTGATTATGAGCTACTTGCTCTCTGTTTCTGTTCACGAGTGAGGAGGCATCACGCCTGCAACTAATGCTTGCGACTTACACCGTGTATCAATGCCGGTCTTGACTGGAACTGTTCAAGTTTTATAGGATTACGGTTTGGGCAGCGAACTGGAGTTGTGTTGTTTTGAGCTTTGAAAACCGTATTAGCGCTGGCTCCTGCGTTGGATTTCCTCTGCGCGGGAAGAAATAGCTGGTGATCCATCGGAAGCTAGCTAACTTTGTACTACACTCTGCTTGCCTTTGATAGTGCCTGACAGTGCCCGAGGGAGGGGGGGGGGGCCCTCCGCACTTGCGTATCGGGCTGCTGTTTGAACAGCTGACGAGGAACTGGCAAGCATCTGGTGCCGCTGGGGATCCAGATTCCCTCGGTTGCGTTCAACAAGGAAGTGCAGAACTCCGGCGACGGATGGTACAGAAGCAGAATTTTTTTTGGGGGGGGGTTGTAGGACCGACACACAGTGCAGAGGTACCGAGTTCGATTCGAGCTCCCCCCCCCCCCCCCCCCCCCCCCCCCCGCGTGGACTTTGCATGTTCTCTCTGGGCCTGCGTGGGTTTTCTCCGGGTATTCCGGTTTCCTCCCACATTCCGAAAACATGGTCGGCAGGCTGATTGATCAAAATCAGATCAATTTCTTTCGGACAGAATCTGAAAGAAACTCGCATTGAGTTCAGAGGCGTTTCCTTATGAGAGACGTTAACTATTTGCATTCAACAACCAGCATGAGAGCTCACATCCCGCCCATTTTCCAGTCCAAAGTTTCAGTTTCCAGTTTCATTTTTATCACGTCTCCGTTGGGTAAATGGGCGACACGCTTCCCCATAACAATGTTTTTCAGATGTCTAATGTGTGTTCTTCTTTGCTGAATGCTTTATTTTTTTTCCATGTATCCCATTCCCCAACCATTATTTTCTTTCCCTTGAAAATCCCGCAGTTGTTGCACTCCGATTCCCAACCGTTGTTCCCCCCGCTGTTGCGATTCAAACGGCTCTGCGCAACGTCTTCAGAGGAGGAATCCTCACACTTGAGGCCAGACCCAGATATCAAACGACAAAAGGTAAAGCACGCGTCTCTTTAACTGCAGCAGCGGCATCGGTGGCAGATTGCAAAATAGATCTTCATACACAGCGTGAGCTCTATTTTGAGCGTTTCGAGGCTCACCGGGGAGAGGTCGGAAGAAAAGAAGCAAGTGTGGCACATACCATTTGGAAGTACGTCTGCGACGTCGGGATGCCGGCGGGAAGGGAGTACGGGTGAGGGTGACGGATAAGCGTCACCTCTAACCCCCACGCGTGACGATTCCGTCTTTCCGAACGCTCATACGGGAGACGTTCAAAAGTAAAAACACTTTAAAAGCGGCACGGTCAGCTTTGAATATTTAGAGCTTGTAATTGAAACATTCCTAAATGGTTCTAGTGTTTGGCATTTTGGGGGGTATTTTTAAGTCACAGTGACAGCTTGCTTGCCTTCCTGCAGAATCAAGACAGGAGTCTTAATACCCCTACCAGGAACATTGTTCGCGAGCTAGATCAGGGGGAGGGAACTCCGATTTCCTCGAGAGCCGTATCCTTCCTGTTTTCGATCTCTCCCTACTCCAGCACTCCCGTTGTTCAATTGATCGTGATCCTTTCAGGCTTCTACACGGCTTGCTGGCGAGCTGATTGTTTGAATCGGGTGTGTTGAAGTGGAGAGAGATCTAAAACAGGATATGGCTTTCGAGGAAGCGCAGTTCCCTACACCCTGAGTTAGACGGACAGGACGGGACTGAGAGGAAGACACAGCTTCTGGGCTGGTCTTTCTTACCGGGGAATCATCAATCAGTCTGGCTTGCACACAAATTCATCTGAAACATGGTGTTGCTGTTTGCTGTTCACCAGAGATGGGCACTTTACCCGGTTTTGCCGCGCCGTCCGTGACCAGGGTACGCTTCCGTCATTGTCCCGCTGTCCTTATTCATATAATAATCGTCCTCCATCCCTGTCTATCCTCGTCCGTCTCAGATTTCCAAAGAGTTTATGGCTCCCACGGAATCACGTATTCAACGGATTGATCGTTCGTGAAATGGGTGTCTGTAGGCACTTTATGTTCTCTGACTGTACAATAGATGGCAGCGTTGCTTCAAAAATACGGTTGAGGTGAAATAGCCTGTGAAGAAAATAGTGTTTGGCTGCACTCTGGCCGAGTTGTTTTGCTTCCCGACAACACATACTTAATCCGGGTAGGGACAATTAAAGGGACAGACGAAAACTCACTTCCATCCTTTTTAAAGAAAACTTCTCATCCTCCATCCCAAAAATTGGGCACACGGATGGACAGACCGCCCATCTCTGCTGTTAACCTTAACTCTAACCCAAACCTCGACCATAACCCTAACTTCATTTTTGTTACTTGTTCTTATCTGGCCTTTGCTCCGAAGACATCAGTTTAGTTTATTCTCATCCCTTCCTCTTCCACGACCGAGAAGATGCCCCGACATGTCGCTCTTATCATAATAGAAGCTACACTAAGCTCGGCGAGGAGAGATGAATATAGTCAATGGACAGTATGTGACCGCTGGATAGACTTGAAGGTGATGGAACAGAATTAAACACATTTCAAGTCCTTGCCGCTGATAAGCGGGGGTCACGATTCTCACTTTTGGCAGAAATTGAGTTCTTGAAGAAAATAAATAAATGGGCGTAAAGGACTTTCAAGGGCTTTCAATGACTGCTCTATCCAAGAAACGGATGCTAACAGTCTGTCATGCGAGTGGAGTTTTTCTCAAAGCAACATCAAGAACATCCAATTTGGGGCAGACAAAAAAAAAAAAAAGGAACCAACCAGTATGTTTGCATCAGCCAGTCCGATCCCATGACGGAGCTTAATTGTGCAAATTGTAAGCCACGGTGCGAATAACAAGCATGGCTGTTGGTAAGAAAGACACGTCGACCATAATTTGTTCTCCCTCCAATGAGAGCACTGGGCCGGCCGGGTTCAGCCTTAATTATTCATGCGCTGCAAATCAGCCCGTTTGTGAGTTGATACCAGTTCAAAGAGTTCATCTGGACCTGCAGTGAAACCACTCAAGACCATTATGAAATTAAAACGAGTCAAAGCTTGACTCTGCACAGAAAACAAATGTCGAAATAGGTCATTAAGCTGTCCAAAGATGTGATTTTTTTTTTGAACGAGCGCACCTGTCAAGTTACCAGGGGAGTGCATTAGAACATTTTCCATAATGAGGTTTTGCTGATTTTTTAAAAAACTATCTTCTCCAGATTGACTGAAAATAGTCGCCTCGTGGGTGTGTTCATTCGCCGATTTGACAGACATTTCTGGACCACTTTAATCGAACAATTTTGAGTATAAACATTGTCAAAGAGAACAGCACACGAGACAAGCGCGCTTCCCCCGCAAAGAAAGAGTCGGCGATTGATTTTAGTTGGTCCCTGCAGATCTCTTAACAGATCCCCCCCGCCCCTCACTATGACGGTAAGAAATTTCATTAAACGTGCCCGGGGCGCGCGGGGGAGATGTTGCAACGGGCGGCTGATGGGGGTGCGGGTTGGGGGAAGGGCCCGCTTGCCGCGCAGGGTCTATCCGTCAATAGCGACGGAGCTGGCCGCTGGCAAGGGATCGAAATAAGAGCCCGTCGCGAGCAATTACGGCGTCTGTGCGTCCTCTGAGCCCGCTGCGTTATCATGCGACCCGCGTCACGTTGTCATCTACTGTCCACGTAAATGCGGAGACACGAGCTTCCGCTCCACTTCTCTCGCGAAGCGTGGCGGGACCTGGGTGCCCTGTAACCACGGTGACCAAATCACGTCTTGCGGCCATGTTTGTTTCCAGGCCACAGTGAGTCAGCATGCTTGATTGGGTGACTCATTGCCTCCTCGGAGCGAGGAAAGGCCTTTCACCGCTATCTCTCTTCTTGCTCCTCCCGACTTTGCCGGTTTTGCCGACACGTATTCCTCTCTCGCACCTCTTTCTATTTCATCTCGGCGTAAAACTATTTTATTCAAAACAGTGGATGATTCGACTTGAGAATAGGATGGGACGGCACGGCTGCGCGTCATAAAGAGTTCCGCCAAACCAACCTCTGTTCGGCGGCACTTTGCAATGTTCAGTGTCTCGAAATATTTCTACAGTCGGTATTCATTTATGCAGAAGTGAATTCTTCCTATTCTGCAACGGGGATACAACTTTGTGAAATAACCTTGTGAAATAGGATTACTTTGCTCCTGTTATTCGGTATCTTTTCGGTCTATCAGTTGTAATATCCTGCCAACTTCAGAATGCCATTTAAATGGTAGTTGGTTTTCAGTGCGCCCTCTGGTGGACCAAAATGGCAACATCATTTTTTTAACATGGTAGTCAATGTCTTATATTTCTATTTTATTATTTATATTATCCCCCCCCCCCATGAAGGGCCTGTTCTGGCCCGCAGCCCATACGTTTGACACCACTGTTGTGTACAACAAAAGCCATTTGAATAGCCACGAAAGTAACTCGCACTATTCATTAAAAGTCTGTGGGAGTTTTGTGCTGGTCATTGGCTCATGCTGGCTTCTGAACCACAACAAATCCCACTATCTCTTTCTTCCCGACTTTGTCCGACTGTTTTTAGTTCATCTACTTACTGTTGCCCTTATCTCGCCTTCTCACAGTTTCACTCTAATCCCATTTTCTCTGGATCGCTTTCAAGTTCTATTCTTGCCCTCTTCTTTTTGTAGTCGGGCCTTTCACTGCCCAATTTTCCTCTCGCCATCTCGGCTCCCTGTCCGCTCTTCCGCCTTACGGCCTCCGCGGCAATGTGCTTGAGTTATACTTTCATCTCTGCCCGTTTGTCAAGTACACGGTTAATACTTTCACCTGGCCCGAAGACTGGTAAATTTGCAGAAAATAACTTGAGCCTTGGGTTTCCCAGTTTCGCTGACGTTGCATCTGTCTGTCTGAAAGCTGGTACATCCGCATTTGTGCTATTTGGCTCAGCTCGTTTGTCAGTCTGACGTTGCTACAAGGGCATGGCAATTAATTGAAATGTAATTGTAATTTTGTCTTCTCGCGATCTTGAAAACATTATTGAAGAAAAACAATAATGTGCTGAACAAGGTAGTATTATAAATCCCGACGTTATGGAAGTACCCTGAACGTACCATGCTGCTTGCATAACAAGCGTAATGACGTGTTGTTTTTGCACTCCCCGACTGTTTCAAGACACCCCAGTTGGAATTCACTGTAAAACTCAACACATAGTAACAACTAAAATGTGACAAAAACTAAGAAGCATTTTCGACCAAAAGATAAAGATGAAATCTAAAATAGCTGCCAAAAGTAAAACAACATTGTTCCCAATGTGTGAATAGGACTGAAATTAACGGAGGTCAACTTCCTTCTTCTTGAATCTCAGTCAATGAATACTGCACTGCACCACACTGCCCCATAGAGGCCAATGTGCTCACTGCAGGAAGAGCCTGTGTTGATTTTTATTTGTTCGCATGTTATTTTGTGGGTTCTCAAGCTATATTTAAAGTTGCGTATCCAACGATTCAAGAACGTTTTATGGTCATCCCAACAGAAATGTTCACATGGTGTGACATGAAATACGATCTTTGAGGTCCCATATCAGCACAGTGAATCCCAAGATTTGTGAGCATGAAAAAAAATAAAGGTGAGATGAAAAGAATACCGCACAGGCTTGAAGTCGTGAAGCGGCTTTGTATCTCGCAGAAGGAGAACACAGAGAAAGCGAGAGAGCGAGAAAGCGAGAGGCTATAAGCTATGACGCCCACTACTCACTCAGGTTACTACCTTCTCACGTTGCATTCTCACTCATTTCCTAATGAGCCTAATGGACTGAGAGGAGAGTCTCTTTAAACCCGATTAGGTCGAGCAGAAAATTGATCTGCATGGTGAGCTAATAGGAGCTCGGGCGTAATGAGACGCACACTGTGCACGTTTCTTTCCTGTGCCGTTTGAACTCTCAGAGAGAAAAAAAAAAAGAACGTCATAGGACGTTATGTTCCAAGAAGAAATTACTCGGAAATTCGACCCAAGTTGAAGTTGATTATGTTCCTACCTGGACTCTTATCCAGCAATTTCTTGCACCTCTTTTGGTCTGGAAAAACTTCACAAAGTGAATATTATGGATATTTTTTAAATGGTCATGTCTCATTTGAGTCCATGCTTGTGATTAACCGGCAATGGTGTCTTTCTATTAGCTGGCAATTTAACCCTCCACTTGATAAAATCATAGTTTTTTTCCCCCCCTCAAAGGTCACCGCTTCAGAGTGCAGGAAGTAAAAGCTGAACTCCTCTTCAAATTAACACTCGCTGTTCCCTCCAAACGACGCGTTTCATTTACCAATTTTTCGAGGTGGCCTTGAAGCATGAATGAACACAAATGCTTGACGGCGCTCGATGGACAGAATGCCGAGTGACAGCCTTGTCATCCCGAGGCAACACCAAGCAAGTGGCGGCTCAGCTCACTTGTAAAAATAAATAAATAAAACAAATAAATAGAAAGTCTCATCAAATCGTGAGCCGCAACCAAGGTTACTTTGAATCTGTGGTTCAAACACACCAGTGGAAAGATGTGAGCCGTGGCCGTGAGCTGTCCGCGCTTGCTCCGCCATGATCAGAGTCTCTGCTTGGTCTCGGAGGGTCCGATTCAAGAGAAAAGTTTGGGATTCAACATCTATGAAATCAGAAAAGTCAACTAAGTTGGGCACACGATACGACACTACAATACGTATATATCTTTACTGAGTCAAAAAAATCAAACTAAAATTAGAGTGTAGCATGTCTATATTTTTGCACAATCAAGTGAAGTACAGACAGGGCAACAATTAAAAAAAAAATCATTCGTTCTTCACAGAAGCTAAAGAATATATGCTGTGAGAACTGTTATATTATCTGTCTACATGTGTCATTACCTTTGTTTTATGTTTAGTTTGACCATAAACTAGGGATGGCAATAAAGCGCTCAAAGCATCTTTTCTGAAGAATTGTTCACGATCTGTTAACTCTCCATGTGTAACATACTCGAAAAAAAAAACATGAGAACCCTTTGCTTTTTCGGTTTCATGTGCATTTTAATTGTGTAGTATAACTAAAGGTACACTTGTTGGACCAATACATGAATGATAAAAAAAAAAGCTCATAAGTGTTGAACATTTTCTTGACAAATTACTTTGAACAGAAATACTAACTAATGACACAACGACCAACAGGTGTGCCACTGCAGGATGTGCCCTATAGTGCCACCTGTTGGTCACAAACAGAACCACCCTAACAAAACCAGCAGAAGCATAGAACTGGACAAGCCCAATTAAGTCCCATTACAGTGCTTAGAACTGCATTAGCGCTGAAGGCTAAATAAAAGGCAACCGCAGTGCCTCGCGCCACACTTTAGCCTCTCAGTATTAGCTTGAAATAATTCACGTTTTTACGTTTTTGCTGGTGGGCTGTCAGAATCTTCCAAGCCAGCACCCACCTCTCACTTTTGTCTCTTCGCGAGAAGTGACGCGGCGCATCAACAAACGCCAATTAAAAGAGCTTCCGTCTATTTTCTTTTCAAGCTTTGAATATAAATGGGAGGAGGGATCCTGATCTATAGGAAGACAAGGCTGCAATTTCATCTCCCGCCCAGTCAGGATAGACGAAGCGTTTCGGAAAAATGGAAGCCCTGCAGGGTTGCCTAATGAGAAAGCGTGGCGAAGGCGGCGGCTGACGTGAAGTGTGTGATGACACGCGCGGTGTTGACGTTTCAAATAGACGCAGAGGCTGCACCGCCTGTCAATCGCGCACGTGACAGACAGTCTTGGCAAGATTCCTTTTGTTTCCCCGTTTTATTGTCGGCGCCTCTTTGGATTGAAGCGGCCGGTCCTCGGAGAGCGAGAAATTGTGATTGTGCCGTCTTGGGTTTGGATCGTGATGCCTTGTCCAGAGTCTATTGTTTGCATTCTCGAGAATACATTGTGCTGCTTTCCTCGTTTTAGCGCTCCAGAAACATATCGCAAGAATATCCTCATCGTATTAAATGTAAATTATTCAACGATGGAGAACTCACCGATGGACAATCGTGCATCGATTGCGTTGTGGCATCACCCGGGGGGTCCTTAGTCAATTTGATTTGAGATTATGACACTCGGTATCTGCAGTGGGGCTGTTGTTAGATTTATGCTTGCGGTTGTGTTTTTCTGTTCTCTGAAATCGCTTTTTAAGCACGTGGCATCATCTCAATACGTTTTTATTGTTATGTGTTCCCTCACGACCGAGGCAAGACTGCAACTTACAGTACATGGCGCTACTTTGTCCTTGTGAGTGTCCGGGTATGTTTTGAGGTGTGTGTCAAATCACCCACGGGGACCGTGATTGGCAGCAGGGCGGGGGTGAAGGGGGGGGGGCAGTCGTGTGTACGCGTGCGTGTCAGACACAAAATGTTGAGTCAGAGGTGACGCGTGTGTGGAAGGGCAATTTTGAGAGTAACCGTCTCGGTCACACAGAAATAATGCGAAGGGACGGCTCGTGTCAGAACAAAGGTGCCGCAGGTTTGTAAAAGTCCAGCGAGACGCACGTCGGCATCGGCTGGATTTGCTCTGCATTTGTGCCGAAATGAGAGCTCACGGGTATTTAAAAAAAAAAAAAATGCACACCCTGAGACCAATGTCGCCGCTGTGGTGCGGACAACAAGACGCGCTTAGCTGAGGTTCGTATCGCCTCTGTGGGAAACGACGCCGGCCCGTGGCTGACTAACTTTAGTTCCGTTAAAAAGGAAGCATGTGATTGCGATGGTCAAATGGGCCGGCGTTGTTAAATGTCATGTTGGGAGGTCATTTTGGATGGTGCTAACAAGCTGCGCAACTAAGGACTCCCTTTCAAAGGTCAGCGACATTCCCTTTGGGGTTATGGTTATGCTGACCCACTGGCCTGTGGAGCGGGGGGCGGCGGGGGATGGGGCGCATTTCGACCGATTTGCCCGCTTGCTGAGCGAGGGCAGTCTTGGCGGAGTTTCCGCACTGGGCGACCGCTCCCGCTCAACCTTTGGTCATTTGCTTGAGAGTGGCTTCCCGAGTGGATGCGTTTGTTGTTGCCGCCAAGAGAGAGGGCTTCTTCTACAACCTTATTTTTCACTGTTGGAGTTCCAACACTCGAAGAAAAAACATGGATTAGGGCAACGAACGGGTGTGCAATTCCGGTCCTCGTTTCATATGTCTCTCTGCTCATCAGCAAACTTTGCAGACGCTGCATCGTGATCCTGATCGTTTGATTCGGGTGTGTGGGAGCGGGGGAGACGCACCACCGGCAGGGGGCCCTCAGTTGCCCACCTCTGGATTTGGGTCTCCACCAGTCATTCGCAACCAATGTTCCCTCTAAGCTGCGCACGTGAGCAATTGCGTACTTCTTTCACCCTCTTCGGCGCACACCACGCACAAACAACATTTCGACGCTCCTTCCTTCATTTCCGCCGCACTATTACCGCTTCCATTCCAGTTTCAGTAGTGCGAGCGAGGTTGCGCACTCAGTTGATCTATGCTAGTTTCATGCGTACAAGGACACACATTCACTCACACCCAACCACAGACGAGAGGCTGCAGGCAACTCGCGGACAGCTCAGGACAATCAGGAAGTCCAAATATGGACCTAGTTGATGAGCCCCTATAATGAGGCTCTCTCACGCATTTCCAAGGTCAGCTGACTAGGATTTTTTGTGTGTGTTTTATTAAACGACGTGTTTTCCATTATTTATGAGTGGACAATGTGTGACCGTAGTTATAGAGAGTAGCTTCATTAATTGTGCTTTAAATATTGTGTGTGGTAAAAGTACCGTATTTTCCGGTCTATAAGGCTCAGTTTTTTTCATAGTTAGGCCAGGGGTGCGACTTATGTGTGAAATTATTAACACATGATTATGTCATTTCACCTGTTATTTTCACAATAAACCACAAGAGGGCGCTCTCAGCCTGTGTTAATAAATCAACAATGAGTCTGACGTAAGCAACGTAGAAGAGGAAGCGCTGTATCTTCTACCTCCGGAGTTGGGGAGTTGTTTAAAAGTGACACAGAGGATGAAGGAACTGATCGTTTGGTAAACTTGTTAGCATGTTCTTTATGCTACCGTTATCTGAATAACTCTTGATATGTTACGTCGTTACTGACATTATCAGGCATGTCAGTCATGTAACGTTATTATACCGTACACTTATTCAGCCTGTTGTTCTCTATTTTATTTTTATTTGAAATTGCCTTATATATGTTTTTTCCTTCTTAGTTATGCATTTTTTGGCTGGTGGGACCTATATCATTACATTATATATAATAATCGGGAGCGACGTATAATCCGAAAAATACGGTAACTAACTTTATTCCTATCATAAATCTCTATTCAATGATGTCTTCTATTTTTAGATAAAGGTGATTAGAATTTTTTTCATCACAGACCACATCACGTAGCTTGTTATGACCACAGGTTTAGGACGGGTGCAATACGGGTTTGGCCGCCGTGTGCATGTCTGATGTTGCTCACCGTGGTCCAAGGAATGCTCAGAGAGTTGATGTGGATGCTCAGAGTGATGGAAATTTCGAAGGAACATTGTTCGCAACCATTTTTTTTCCATCTACCTGTGATATTGATTCATCGTGACACACTGATCTCTCCACGACACTTGGCAATGAATAAGGCTTTCTTTCATCCTCATCTTATCAACGACCTTTCGCATCCTCTCTCACCCCCCCCCCACCCCCTCCCTCCCACCTCCTTTCCATTGCGATTACCCAGCAGCCACTGGGCCAGGTGAGACAGACTATAATGCTCTCTCAAGGCCCCCAGGGGTCCTCGCAGGACATCGATTCCTCTGACCTCTCCGTGACTGCTCTTCTTCCTCCACTGACCAAAGTCCCCGGTGCTTCTTCTTCAGCATGCTTGGCTGCACAGCTAATTTCCCAAGGCTCGCTGTGGCAGACTATTAGCGCCCAGGCTAAACATTGGCTGCCACAGACCGTTGCCTTGACGAGATCTATGAGCATGCGGGCGGCTGGAGAGCGTTTGCAGACTCCCGCTGGCAGCAACAAATGCTCTCTAAACCCCGATGAATTTGAACCGGGGTAGTGATGGTCTAAGCCTGACCGTGTTTTTGTGTGCAGGGTGAGTTGGAAAAGGAGATCTAAGACGTCGCTGCATTCTCTAAATGATAGTTGAGAGCTCGGTCCAGTCCTCAGATGTGTGGCACATTCCAAAAACAGATGGGTCAGATAATCACCCAAAATGGGCCAAAAAGGGACTGACCCGATTTTGGGGGGTTATTCATTTGACCCAAAAAGTGGGTTGGTCCAACAAAAATTGATTTATTTTTTTTTGGTCCAAAAATTGGAGGTTTGTACCCCCCCTCCCCCTCCAAAAAAATATAAAACATGAGTTTTGTTATGTGGGTTATTCATTTGACCCACTGTTGCATAAGCCAAAAAGTTTGGACTAATTTGGGTCATTGTAAACACAGCTGGTTTTTGTCGGGGTGTTACAAGCTCGGCACACCTGTTGTTGGCCAATTTTGCCAATTTCTCTCCAATGAAATGAATTTACCACAGTTGGGCACTGCATCAAATTAAATAAACTGCACGACACTAACGTAGTGGAAGGCACATGTGCCCCGCAGTCAGAGATTCTGGGTTCGAATCTTGGTTTTCTGTCTGGAGTTTGCATGTTTTTGATGTATTTATTTATTTTTTGCGTGTTTCTTGGGTCGTCTCTGGATCTTCCTCCAACATTTCAAAAACACACATGTTGGCTTTAGTGAAGATTTAAAAATACTGGACATTCAAAACAAAAGTTGGGTCAAGGTTTAAAGTCGAACCCAAAAATTTGGGTCAAATTCACCCAAGTCATTCCCTGCTTGACCCATAACTGGGTTGTTTTCGGTTGAACTGGTTTTTAGACTGCACAATCAGAAGTGGGTTCAGTCACCAACAATTCAAATGCAGTAAGAGTACTATTACTTGAGAGTATAACTCCAATAAAAGTAGCATAAATGTCAGTCATTCAAATAATTACTAAAGTATTCAGTGGAGAAAAAAAATTACCCACGTACTGTATAACTGTTGAGTAATTTGATTTAGTTTTTTTTTTTTTTTTTTAGATCGTACATAAAATGGATTTACTCACTTTTGTCAGGGATGTTGACACCTGTTTCATTATTCGTGACACTTTGAGTTCCGCTGTGGGCGTATCATTTGGAACGCACGCAACCCTTTCGACAGTGCCAAACAGCAAATGTGCTGCGGCTGGTTTTCTTCCACATTGCATGACACTTTGCAAATGCAGAGCCAGGACAGCCTCTTGTGTGTTTCTCAAGTTCCAAGTGGAGTTCTTGTAGACGGAAATGCTGTCATATTTTTTGGCAGGCACAGATGACAGCGCACAACATTTGTGGTATTTTTTTGTCAACCATTTTATAAACTGCTTAACCTGAGTCCGATTTCAGATGAGCTGAAGCTGTCGGTAAAAAAATGATCAAAATGCGGCGCATTCAAAGATGTGCTGCTACTACTACGATCGCTGCAGGCTGATAGGCTCAGTACGATTAACTTCTGACCACCCCTGGACCCAAGTCAACACATCCTAATCCCCCGGAGGCTGAGTTGCTGAACAACTTTTCCATGACTAATCCCGCCTCGGAAGAGGTGACCAGAGTCTGGGGGTACGGGGTGTGTGTGTGTGTGTGGGGGGGGGGGGGGGGGGGTTGCAAGTGTAACGTGCGCTTCCCGGAAGCTTTGAAGCTCTTTGGCTGGTCTTCAACACTCACTCCAATCCTCAGTGATCCTCCTGGATGAAGCGAGACAAAGCTGGCCGCCGAGAAGATGTCCGGTCCAAAAAGAGGCGGCGGTAAACAAACAGTCCCCTCGCAAAGACGCACAAGAGGCTCGTGGGAAGGGGACGTCAGGTGAAATGAAAAGTGCTCTCATCAAAGCTAAGCGAAGCTCATTCAAAAATAGAACGGCAGGATCTTTTTGGAAAATTAGACTGACAGTCCACAAAATCTGTTGCTGTCATTGTAAGGCAACAGTGTTTTATTTTTTTATTTATTTTTTATTTTTAATCATTTTTGGAGTCAATTGGTGTTTGAACATTTTTCATCATGATTGTCCTGTTTGTCCCGTGCAACATGTCGGTGGTGTGCAAAGGTGACAAATTGTGTCCCCGCTATGCGTTATGCATGCATGAAGAATGAAGAATGGAGCCAGTGGAGTCGTAGTTGAGTGACGAATGCTTAATTTCACAGATAAGGCAGATGAGGTGGGACCAAAACAAACAAAACACAAAAAAGTCGAGATTTAATACAACACTGAGACACGAAATAAACAGATCTAATTGTCATCCATGTTGCGTTTTTCAATTCGAAGGAAACATTCTGCTGCATCCAATTATAAGGATGCGTTTTCCGCAAACAGCCTCGCTGAAACATCTTCTCATTTAGTCCACAGCTGGTAGATAGGGAAATGCTATTTTGCTAATAACGGTCAAATTAAATGATATTTGGAAATAGCAAAGCAGAGCACACAAATTGCCCGCAGTGACACGTTCCAGTTCAATATTGCAATTTAATTGATTAAATGTGCATAGCCAGACAGTGAAAAAAAAACTCGAAAAGAAAAATAGAAAGTATCAATTTCAATCGAGATTCAATTGATATCGAATGTATGCTAGGGGTAAGAACTTACCCCTCATATGAGCTGGACGAGAAATTGATACAGCTGATCAAATAAGTTGTCGCATTTTGTGAGTCATTGCCAAGCGCTTCCATGCAACCGTCATGACACGCACAGAATGTGGGAGGTTTTATCAGCCTGCTTAAATTGATTTTCTTCTTTCACGGACTGCTGGAAGTCTTTCTGTCCTTTGCCATAATTAAGACTCAGCTACTGTGCACGACGCTGAATTTCAATGTCTCCTCGGTAATATTTTGCTTCCTATTTGTTTAATTGAAAGTCCTTTTTTCAAGAGGAGGGAAGTGAAAGATACACATTGTGCATTGAAAACAACCGCACAGCTTTGCCTTATTAAAGTCAGTTTAGCCGATTACTAACAAACGAGGCCGGAGATGGGCTAAGTAGGAGCAACGGATATTTAAAAACAACACGTGTGGACACAAAATAACCACGCGCATATATTCTTTATCCTCTGTGAAGAACCAACAATGTTATTGCGACTTACAGAGGAGTAACTTTATCTCCATGTACTGTAAATCTGTATGGCTGTACTATACTGCCCCCAGGTGGCCAGAGTGCACACCCACCAGAGGGAGCAGCACAATACCCATTGAACTGAAGCAACAAAAAAAAAAGTGGCAAAATTGCTGTCATTCTTGGCATTCAATGATGTCATTGACGTATGTTTATGTAATTACAGTCATGCAGAGTGCTATTTTTCCTTCTTAACTCCTGGGAGGGGACTATTGACATTTCCACTCATTTCAATGGGGAAAAATGAGGTGTTTTGATTTCAGATAAAAAAATCAGGCGGTTTTAAGAAGGATGTTCTCCTTGGCCAGGAAGTGTCAGATGCTCAGGGCATTGCGATCAGGTACCCACTTCTTCTCCTTTCCCAAAGTGAACGAAGCAAACGCTGCAGGATCTCTTCGTGGAGGTGCTTTAAGATTAAAATCCAATTATTTTTGAAAAACACAACCCCCACCACTGTACTAGACTATTAACGGTGTCCAATTAAAAGTTGACCGACAGCTACTTGTTGATGTCCATGAATAGCCTCACTGTTGGAGACACTGAAGTCATTTAGCGTGCCAAGAAAAAAAAGAAGGGAGAGTCAATTCGCTCCAGGAAAGTCACACGGCACATTGAACACTGCCTTATTTAATGCTCCACTGGTGATACCTTCGCCCCCCGCTGTTTGAGAGCTTTGTTTCCCCCCGAGGATTGAAGCATCCCTTCCCCTCTTGCAGACGCCCGGCTGACATAAAATGCACACTTCCCTGTGGCAGTGAGCCAATTCAATGGGAGCAAGTCGGGGTAAGGTGCTGGGAGAGAAAGCGACGTTAGGTTGGCGGAAGGCGGGGGCAACTCGGTTGCAGCTTATGAAACACGCGACGGAGCGCGGGACGTTCGTCACGTTTATTGTCGAGTTGTCAACCATTTGCAAAACACACTCCCCGGAGAATTTATGCGATTATTTATTTGAGCCTTTTGTTTGCTAATGCTAATGCTAATGAAACATCCGAGTTTAGAGGCTTTCTAAATCTCTCCAACAATGATCAAAACTCGGGACCGACTTGGGCGGCCGTTTATTGTCTTTTCTTTTCAACACACAACAACAAAACTTCACTCCGTCGCTTCCTTCTGACGTCACCACAAACTGGGCATGACAAATAGAGACCCGAGTACGTGAACCATTCTTGAGCCTTCACTAACATATACCGGTAGACAAATATTTATGTAAAACCCTTCAAGCAGCTGAGATTTAGGCTTTTTCATTATAGTTGGTTTTTAATTTCGTTTTGACTTTTGTTGTTGAAATTGAGTTTTAATTCGTTTTGAGAGCAGGATTGTTAGTGTGGAATCGTTTTTATTCTTCTATTCGTAAAGGTTTTCCTTTAGTTTAGTTTTAGTATTAGTTTGAGTTTTTTGATATGTACTTGTTGAGTGAAGATGAAAAAAAAATCATTACAATTCCTGTTGTATAATAATGTAAACCACAATTACCAAATAACCGTTTGACCTTGCTCCTTCTTTATGGCGGAACGGCAATGAAGAAATAAATACATTTAAATTAAACCCTGAACGCGTATGTTTGCAATTCACTGTCAAGGATGAAAACGAAGGACATTTTCGCCGCAATTATAGTTTTATGAACATAAGATGTACTTGCTTTTTAGTTCACCCTTTCATGCGCCAATAACGATAACCTGCAACCTGATAACATGATAAACTGTCCACTGCATTAACCACCGTCCCTGTTAAAGCACAATTTTATTTTCCTTTTTTTTTTCCATTTTTGTCATTGCGTTAATTTTCATTAACTACAATAACCTCGAACTGGAACGTGCAGCAACACATGAAGACATTGATTGTAACAGTACTCACAGTCATATATTCCTTATCCTCTCCGAAGAGCTGAAACCTCTCTGCTGCATTTGATGGTTTAAAAAAAATAAATTCATAAGTTATAGCTGTGACAGGACAAACTTTCAAATTCCTACGGCTTCCTCCATCTCATGTTATTCCAATATGTCATCATGGCGCTGTGAGCTTGTTCCGTGTGCTGTGAGTGCTCCCGCCATCTGGGGCTGGTGGGATTTGAAGGAGCGCGGGAATAATTGCTTACCCTCACACCCTGCGATAAGTGTCCCCTAACAGCCAGCCGCTGCGATGATGGCGATAACAACACTCTTTGCTCAAGAATGCTCTTCTCACAACACAAGGCGTACCGATGGGATCACCAGCTGGACTAAAACATGTAGAAAACAAAAAAAGAACCCAACATGGAGTGGCATCTCATGTTATTTGCACCCCCCCCCCCCCACCTTCCCCCACCCCCATGTAGAGATGCAAATAAACTGAAGTGCGTCACCCAAGAAAACAATCCCACAGCGTTGTGCTTTCTGCTCCGGTGCAAAATGTGCTGAGGTTTGCACCGCTGCACAAACACTCGCAAATGAATGTCGAAAGGGCTCTGTGGGGTAAATACGTAGGGAGTCATCATCCCGGATCATCTCTTCATGGCTACTCCTTCAGAGGCAGCTCTTTTAATAAGAACTTATAAGAACCGAAATTTGTTGTCGCTAAACCAAAACCAAACCGAGGTCATTGTTTTGGGCAATATAGAAATGAAGATTGCTGTTCGGAAACACTTGGAGTCTCTGTCTTTAGAGGCCCAGGTCCAAGTCTGGAGACTCGGGGTGCTGGTTGATTCAAATCTGACTTTCAGCAGTCCTATCACATCAATCACTAAAATCAGCCAGATTGAAGCATTGCGTGCTCCAAGCAGAGCAGGAGAAGCTTATCAAGTCCAGTCAACTTGATTATTGCAATGGTCTTTGAACTGGACTCCCTGAAAAGAGCATCAAACAGCTGCAGACCAAACAAAGACATCAGAATAATTACTCCAATTCTAAAGATTTTACGCTTACTCCCTAATTCGGCAACTGGTCTATAAAACGCTGAACGGTTGAGGTCCTGATTACATTCAAGAAATTCTCATGAAATGTAAACCAGGGTCGAAGCCCAGACTACAAAGCAAACATGGTGAAGCAGCATTTAGCTGTTATGCTGTAAAAAAATGTCAGCCCCCTTTTCAATGCAGGTTCAATTCGATGCTCTTTGACCATACCTTTCGATTTAAGGTCTTTCAAAGCATTTCTAAAAATCATGTTCTTGCCCTGCACGTTCTGTTCCGGATTTTCGTAAACTACTTTTATTTCTTTACTTTGCTTTAACTCTTTTCTTTGTAAATGCGATTGAATGTTGCACTTTTAATTGTGTGCAGCACATTGAGTTATCGCGTGTATGAAACGCACTGTATGAGTAAAGCCGCCTTGCCTTTTACCAGCCCTCCGCCGTCCCTCCACCCCCTCCCGCCTTTTACCTCACAGTGCAGTTATCCACATCCGCGAGCACAACAGATTCACGACGCAGATAGAATAAAGTGCCTTTTCTGACACATTATCTCTTCATCTGTTTGCTTTTGTTTGCTGCGTGGGTTTTCTTTGCTGCTTGTTGTTCCTCCTGCCACACGGCATCAGACAAGACATTTCTTCAACGGTGCGCACGTTGCGCCGGTGTCATCGTACATTTGCAAAGAAGATCCTCACGCGCCGTCGTCGACGGGATTTTGCAACGCAAAAGTAAAACGGTACGCCTTGATTCTGCTAGTGGAAGAGCAGCGGCGACACTGTATTGATTTGACTGTATTTCCCTTTGGAAAAAAACAAAAAACAAATCAAGGCTTCTCTGACACCGGACTATAATTGATGACGGCCCCTCCATACGTTCATTGAGCCTGCATGCTTGCCTCACAATGTAAAGGCTCTCCAAAGACTCGCTATTGACTTAAGTATCAATAAGCGGAGGCGTGTTCAACGGTTCCCAATGGCTTCGGATTGATCTCCCGCTCAAGTGTAAGGCGGCCTTTTGAAAGTTTAACAATGTCGTCGATGTGCCCGGGAAAGGGGCATGTGACTTGATGCAATGGAGTAACCTGTCAATAGAAGTGGTGGCGGTGAAGGGCGCGTCATGTTTACTTTAAAAAGAAAAAAAAATATGTGCGCTCATCACGTTTAGTTTAAAAAAAAAAAGGGAATTAAGTATGTTGAGCCGAAAAAAATGTTAATGCAGTGTCTGCGTATGTCTCCTTAGGCGAGGTTATGTATGCGCACACATGAACAGGCAGTTATCATGCGTGCCTCATGCATCTGGCTCGCGACCACACGCCCGACTGCCGACATCTTTTCTCACCGCAGTGATAAAACAATTTCGAAGAAAGAGGCAGGAACAAGGTCTACATTCTTATCCTGGCGCTTAAACATGAGGTGAAAATGAACATACGATAGATTTACAAGTATCAAGGCTTATATTATGGCAAACGGTTGGATTTTCAGAGCACTGCATGCACGATTGAAAATGGTTCATTTACATCCTCTACAAGTGTAAAAGGTAGACATTAAAAATCCAATCCGATTCTCTTGTGCTTGGCATCATGAGACAGTCCCAATGAGGCATGGGCCAATATTAGATTCTGAAGGTATCATAACCGTGAGCAAAAACATCACTGTATTAATTAAAATTACAGCTCTGAACTGTTCTTTTTAAAAAAACTGCATTATTTTTTATTTTAAACAAAATATACCAGAAGAAATGTGTACCAGATTACATTTGAATGAACAAATGTTAATATTCGTCTTCCGTTTTAATACTTCTTAGAAAGTCACTGTCCCATCACTTTTGAGCTAATTTTAGAACAGAACCATGGGCTACTCATGTTTTCCTTTTTTCATTTTTATTTTTTAATGTTTTTACTTTTTTTTGTATTTTTTTTTAGGACCCTGCACATTAATCAGAAGAACAAAAGTGTATCAGTGACAAATGGATGTTTGCCGTGACTTTCATCTTGCTCCTTCCCCCTCCTCCAACTCTGTGCGTAACTGCTCACCCTTCCCCTTTTTGTTCGCCAAGAAGGATAAAAATAACAGTTGATTGGGGGGGATCATTAACGTCCTTGTCTTCATTCAGGTCATAGATGAAGATAAGATAAGATAAGATATCCTTTATTTGTCCCACACTGGGTAAATTTACAGCCTCCAGCAGCAAGAATGTAGGCAGAAAGAAGAAGAAAAAACAAACAAACACTGTTCAATTAAGTGCAATATAAATACAAAATGGATAAATCGCAGTGCTATTTACAGTTGTTTTCCACATCATTTAATTATTATTAATATTATTGTTGCTATTTTTTATTCAGCAGCCTGACAGCAGTTGGTAGGAACGAGCGTCGGTATCTCTCCTTCTTGCAGCGCGGGTGTAACAGTCTCTGGCTGAAGGAGCTACCTAGTGCTGTCAGTGAACATGTTATTATTATTATTATTATTATTATTATTAATAATAATAATCATGATCATCATGATTATTATTATTATTAATCATCATCATTTATTCTTATTATTATTACTTTCCTGGGGTGGAAAAAAAGAGCAGTAGCAGTAGCCTCCACCAGCCTGCAAGAGGCGCACCCGCGCAATTCCACTTGGCAGTCAGTGAATGTGCACGAGCCACCCCAAGAAATGGCACCACAGCACGCGAACACAAAAGCTCACAGGACCCCGAACAGCTGCCTTGCTTTTATTTTGAAGCCCGTGTCCTTTCTTCACATCCGGTTGTGTCTGCAGGTGGAGCGCTTCGTGCGTCCAGGAGGGTTCACAATCGTCTTGAAGGACAGACGCTGTGCTTCTTGCTGAATGCCGATGGTGGTGGGGCAGAGCTGTGGAAATCTGCTGTGGATAAAGACGCGGAAGAGACAAGCGTGACACACATCCACACTGGGAATTTGTTTTTGTTTTTTTTGGAGGGGGGGCTGCTCCTACCTCTTCCCCGCACCTCAAAATCTGGACAATAACAACGCGAGGATTGCAGCAGAGACGTAAGTAGGCACTTTTCTCTTCTTTGCCGCGGTTTAATGCTGACAGGTGTTCCCGGGGGGAGGCAGACAATGCAATGATGTGGCAAACAGATGCACGACGGTAGCGACATTTGGGTTGGTTGCGATTACGCAAACGGTGCGTAATTGCTCCACAGTGCTTGATTGATTGGAGGCACCGTGACGCTTTCCGGACCTTTGACGAAACCGCGGACGCCGGTCAATGTGTTGAAAAGCCACGTGCGTTGATCATTCTGTTGTCAGTGACGTCAAAAAGTGACCTTACGTCTCCGGTGTGCGCGTTTGTCTCGCCACGCGAGTATTCGAACAGGTCCAATGTGGCACATTGGACTGTAATCCAGTTGACTGCTTGCAGGTGCGCACTCGTTACGTACAACTTTTACGCACAGGCACAAAATTGTTTTTGCCTTGTATGGGCTGTTTCTTTTTGAACCACTTCTTCCTCTTCTTAGCTGGGTAATAAATTGTTCCGAGATCTAAAGGAATGAAATAAACAATTTGACGGATACCGTCGCATACATTGAAGTGTAACAGCCTCATACTATTTGGCTGTTCCTAATCATTTGACCGACAGTTCAACTCTAGTGTGGTTGACAAGACAGCTTCAACTTTTGCATCGCCTCCATATAAATATACCCCCCCCCCCCCCCCAGAAGAACCCCCCCAAAAAACTTCAAAGTGTTGAGTATGCTGGTGCACGGGTCCAAGCTGCAGTCCAGGCCTGACGGAGGCTTTGTCGCTCATATTTTTCATCATCCACGTCGACGGCGAGTGTGAAAATTGGAGGTGCTGGAGAATGGGAATGGGGTAATCTTGCTGTAATCCCTGGCACGGCGGGCCGAGAGACATGCAGTCTGCCTCATTAACTCCCTCCTTCGCCGCTCCCTGCCTGGCCCTCATCCATCTTTCCCCGCTCATCCGTCCAGCATGCGAGCGAGTCGAGAGGTGAAAGGAGCTTAAGGGACTCATAAAGGCAGACACTTGGATAAAAAGGCGAGGACATACACAATAGGAATATGAAGGATTCTACCCCCACCAAATTCGCTCTCCGTTTGGGCATTCAAGCGCGTAGTGATGGGAAAACGCGGCCGCCCCACTCCTCCTTTTGCTGCACTTCTCTCACTTTTCCTTCTTGATGAAGCGGCCAGGAAGGAGCTCCCCTTGTTTCTGAATGATTGCATGCGTGAATGTGGAAGAGAGGATGGAAGGTGGTCTGAGGGGGAAGAAAGCGAGGGAGAGGATTCAGTGGTGACTTATTGATCCGATCAGGTTTCCCTTCCTTGGCGGGAAGATCCAGACTGAGGTCAAATCTTTGGGTGATATTAACGAAGGCGTCGTCAACGCATGTTGGACTTTTGTTGACATGTTATCCAGATACAGTGGAGTCATGATCAGGGGTGTCAAACTCATTTTTGTTGCGGGCCAGATTTGAGTTAGTTTCGCTTGGAGGGCCGTTGTTACTGAAACCATATAAAGAAGTCAAGAATAACGGTTTATTCACCTATTGTTTAAATTATTGTAATGAGAGGTTTGGTAACAAGAAATGCTAACAGCATCACTCTTATTTATTACAAATGAGAATTTGAAATTTTGGTAGTGATTTTAGCAAGCATTATGAAAGTTGACATCTTTGATTTGCTTTCGTGGGCCACATAAAATGATGTGGCAGGCCAGATCTGGCCCCCCGGGCCTTGAATTTGACACAATTGATCTAAAACAACAGCAATATTGACGTCGTCGCGCCCCACCTTGGTCCTATCTATGACTTGAAGATGGACTTTTAATGAGTCAACGGGTAAAAAATTGTGGCAAAAGATTTTAAATAAATAGGTGGATTTTTGTTGTTGTTGACGTCTTGAAGGAAAAAAAAAAATCTGGTGATCATCATCAGTGGTCGGGTAGCCCCCACCCTCTGTTGATCAGTCCCCACTGATGAAATCTACTTCCTCAAATTGCTTTTGGTTATTACTGTGTCTTTCCCACGGACTTATGTATGATGGACCAACAAGGCCGTAGCGAGAAGTGAAACCGTCGGCGGCCATCTTGCATTGCCACTCACTAATCGTACCGATCTAGGAGACATTGAGTTCCCAGTGGCATTTTCACGGTATTTGTCTGTACGGGGGGAATGCCACAGTGTGTGGAGTAGTCACAGCGCCGGGATTCTTTCTTTTGGGAGGGGTCGTTGGTGGAGGGGGGGGGTGACTGATCTGTGGGGGAGCTGAGAAAAAAAAATTAATGACTTCAGGAGTTGAGGTTCTCGCATTTTAAAAAAAATTTTTTGGATGCACACTGCATTAAACCCATAAAAAGATATTGTTTCAATAAGTCTGAGAGAAGCACTATATGCACATTTCATCAGTGAGAAGACCATTATAAATTCTGTCTTACAAGGTACCCCGACGAGTGCTACCCAAAGATTCGTCGACATCATTATGTCAGAACCATAGAAAACAAAAGCCCAGCAGGAAAAAAATATTGCTGCAAAATATAATACGACACTGAGATAATGTACTCTGACTCGTCGATGTAAACAGTCAAGTTTCTTCTTGGGTCTCCTAAATTAAAACACTCACAATCATACCGTTTCCAAAAATAAACTGAAGATGTCAGTGACAGTGGCAATGTAAGATGGCTGCTCTCTGGGCCAATTGTTAGTCCTGCCAGATATGAATCTGTGGTCTTGACCGGATTGAGATCTCTGCTTGGCCTAAAAGCTCCTCCCAGTCAGGGGTAATAGTACCACCTGTTGCTTTGGCATACACTTGACAGCCAGCAAATCTCTCCTTTTTCCTCGCCATCATGGGCCGCAGAGGACATCTGGCAAAATTGTCGTGAGATGGCGGCACTTGAGTTCAAAGCGCGGCGCCGCATTTAATAATGCGCCTTTGGTCTTCCTAATTGAGGAGCCGTTGAGGGACACGCAGGGAGAATCCTGCGCTTTGCATCCGAGCGTATTCCACTAAAGATTGGGTTATGCATTAATTCAGCATGGGGCGCGAGTATATCTGAATGTTTGATGATTTTTTTTTCTTTTTAATTCCCCCTTCAACTATGTAATCCCAGATCCCTTTTTTTTTTTTCATTTCTGAGTAACCCAGTAAAAAGCGTGCACCGCCAATGAATTAATGAAGATGCTCTTTATAGCCTCTGGCACTCGCCTGATGTGGAATCTTTCCTCTATCGTATTGCTCAACTTTTGGGATAGAAATTCTTGGAAGTACACTTAAGTGAGAAGGGTGTGTGTGTGTGTGTGTGTGTGTGTGTTTTTCTTGCGAGCTTTGTGGGGAAGGCCCTTTTTCTGTGCACATGACGAGCTCGGGTCCAACATGAGTCGAGACGTTTGGAAGCTGCGATTGGCTCCAGATGCTTTCCGACTGCAAAGTGGAGCAGGTTGTGTAACGGCTATATGGGACGCGCATAAGAGTGTTACGCTCATAATTGAGGAGTGGGTGTTTATAACTAATCCGTGCGCGCTGTGGGATATCACTGATCGGCACAATTTCCACTTGTGCGCCATCATGCAGTTTGTTTCGCATAAAACCAGCATGACGATCCAGCGTATGCTACCAAGCCAACCAAACTGAAACCTGAAATCTCAAATGGCGTTGTCAATAAAGAACCAGACTTTTGCTCTAATTGCTTGTCACTGCTTCGATTACCTTGACACTTGGGTCTTGACAGCTTGTACACTTTTAGGACTTGGAAAAAGTGCAAGCAGGTACTTAAGAGTGCAATAATTATCCCCATTAGTGGACAATGTTTCTTGAAGGACTGGTTTGGACAACAGCTTATTATTTCTGACTGTGTTTCTGTGCCACGTTGTGGATGTTTCCGTTGCTTTGCAAATCGTCAGCCGTAGGATCTGCAGCCGTTCAAGTCTGTAAAGTCGAATCAGATGTGTTTCTAAACACAACACAATACATCTTCATTTATACAGCACTTTTTCATTTATTTTTTGGGTGGAGGTTCTGAATGTGATTTCACTTCTGTTGGCAACTTATTGCCTTTTCATGCAGCATAGCAGTTAAATGCTGCTTCACCATGTTTTCTTTGAAACCTGGGCTCCAATGATTGATCCGAGCTTGTAAGCAATGGCTGTCATGTTTCGGTTTGTGACCAACAGGTGGCACTGTGGGGCTTTACCCTGCAGCTGCATACCTGTTGGCCGTTAGATAATTAGCGGCTTTCAAAGGACTCCCTGCCCGAACACTCAGTGTCGGGTCATTGTTGCTGTTTGCTTGCAACTGTCATGTTTATTTCTGTCATGGTTCTGTTCCTGTTGGTTTTTTGCCACAGTCATGGTTTTGTTTTGCTACTTTGGATTAGTTTTGGTTGTTAGCACTTTGTTTGTTTTGGATTCAGTTTTCTCTGTTTTATTAAATATAGCTCGTAAAGTTCACCCTGCTCCTCCCTCCTGCCTGCTTTTTGGGGTCCACCACCACCTCGCAACGTGACAATGGCAACATGCAGTCATCAATCGAGCTGTCCGCCCCCCGAAAATGCATTTCTCATTTGGGTAGTCCACTGGTGTGGCTGCCATAGAGCGCCTCGTTATTGGCCCTGAGTGCATGCACGTCGCAAAGGGACTGACGCGTAGTGCCCTTTTGATTAAATTGCACACCAGTCTGTGAAATGTGAACATTTCTTTTCAAACGGATCCCGGACAGCCGTATGTGTCTTTATTGATGCTCCATCCCCGTTTGTCAGGGACAAATGAGCCACGTTTGTGCTGAGTCACCACTTCGCTTTGGCTCCTGGAAGCGAAAATGTGCTGAGGGACTGCGTTAGATCCCCCTCATCAACGCCGTCCAGCATGCATTTGTATTATCAGGTTAAAAAAAAACAAACAACAAAAACTGCAACACAAAGCCCATTTTGGAGTCGGCGTGTTTTATTTTGTTCATCAGTGACCTAAAAAAATCGATGGCACGATAATGTTACAAGATCATGCTTTTCAATTCACGGCTGGGAAGTGAAATGGCCCCAAATTGTATTGGGCTCAGAGCCACTCACCCAATCAATGGTGCTAATTGTTGGTCTTTAGCACGTAGCAGGTTTCCAAGCTCAGCCCCGCTCTTGTCTTTTTATTATTTCTTCCCTCCCGATCCAAAAGGAAGCGGTCCAAGATTCTGTTCAGCCCTAAACGTTTCTTCCAAGCCCCCGTGACACACGGTTTGGCCCGAGAGATTTGCGATTGGCACGTATGGGTGACACGCACCTCCTATTCTCCCGTGAGCTCCTGGAATAATTCAGCGATTTGACACTTTGAAGCCGTGGAGCGCGTGCGCGCGCGTGCGTGTGCGTGTGTGCGCGCGCGTCACACAGATGGTGTCAGCAGCAGATATGCGCTGGCCCATTCTGTCAAAATGGATCCCTGGGAATCTATCAGCCATTGACAGCATATGAAATTGCCCTGTCAACTAAATTAATGTTTGACAATTGAGCTCGAACAAAATTAGCAACATGCTGGAGATACGGTCGTCATTTGCGTCTGAATCGGGCCCAAGAAGTATTTTTAGCTTGTAGTTTGTATGTCTAGTGTTGGGGGGTCTTTTCAAGTGGTCCTCCTGCCAAAGTAAGCATTTGGTGGACTGCCGTCCATTTGGGCCGAGCCTCAGACTTCAGGACCACGGACAGCGCCGAGACATGTTCATGTGGCGCTGGTTTTCGCTCTTCTGTGTGTGCTAGCTGCGGCTACTTTCTTTATTGACTCTCGTGAAGCCGGTGGGAAGATCTTACGGCCCATGTGGGACAAGCCTAACGATGATTATATCTGATTTACAGCACTCAGCCCTTCTTGTGACACGCCCACAGTGACACACACACACACACACACACACACACACACACACACCCTCTTTCTCACACTCGTATACCTTTCCCCACTTGCACCTCACTTCCCTCCTTCATTCTTTTGATATCAAGCCATAGACGTGAGAGCGGAATAATTCAGGCTGGAAGTAAAAAAAAAAAAAAAAGTGCTGAGTGGAGCTGTTTGATATTTTGGTTGCCACTCTTACCGCTGGGTCATGGAGTGCGGGCGCGCGCGTGCGTGCGTGCGTGTGTGTGTGTGTGTGTGTGTGTGTGTGTGTGTGAGTGAGAGAGAGGCCTCCGATCCTGTTCAATAAATAAACAGTTTTGACATACATCAAACGCTACCGCGCAATGGCAGCAGTGCTCAATACCTCACTGAGCTATATTAGTATCCCATCAAGAAATGTTCGATTACATCCTCTTCAGAGATTGAGCATGATGCATATGCACGCATCGAGTGTCCGGCACATGCCCCTGGGGACCCACCTGTCAGGCAAAGCAGGGTGAAGTCTGTTTGCTGAGGCGGCAGCGGAGGTGTCACCTTAGCCGTGCAGATGGTCCTGATCGGCTGCGGCGTAGAGCAGAGACAGCTGCTATACACATACACACAAATACACGCACGCATAAAGAGAGCGAGAGAGATGCTCGAGAGGGACGGCGGTTTTAAATGGTAAATGTAAGAGCTCTTTTTGAGAGTAAATTCACTGTGTTAACAGCGGTTCTACTGTCAAACTAAACATGAAACCGATAGTTTGACTTTGTGTCATAAAAACAACTGCCAACTTTGCCCGAGGAAGCCCCCCCCCCCTCCACTAGCTTAATGCTAAGCTATACTAAGAAACTCCATTGGCAGGCTAATGGATAGCATGTATGCTGTGTCTGTGTTTGTGTGCAGCAACACAGGGAGGCCGACAATATAATCATCATATATGCTTTATCGTCTGTGTAGAATGACTATATTAGTGCCGTACTGAAGAAGTGTAGAGGAGCTGAAGTCTCATAGTGCCGCGAGGTGACATAAAAGGGCACACTAGAAACAACATACCGACCAACCAATCAGGGTGAAATTGAAGTTCGTTAGCTCAGGGCCTAAAGAGGAGCTGAATAACATGATAAGAGAGTGAAAATGATTACAGCAAAATGATTACAATGGGGGGAGAAAAGAAAAAAAACTTGTTTCACCTCTTGACTCCACCTGAGAGGGAGAAAGTCAAGCAGAAAGTGATTTGACATTGACTCACCTTGAGTGCTCATCCTTTTTTATTTTTTTATTTTTTTTAGGGTCCCCTTGCTGCTTAATAACTTCATTGGCCTCCAGGGCACGCTAATGCTATTGTGGCTGTTTGTGCACAAGCTGCTAGCTAATCGTATTCACCTCTAGATGTTATTTGCCGGTGTTTGCCGCAGCTCACGTGGCTTGACATTGTCCGTATGCAAATGAGCGGCTCCCTAATGTATTTTGGGACCGCATTTCCTCGCATGGGCACCCCGCGTAATCATCCAGACACCTTCGTTCCTCATCTTTGCAAATCAGAAATGATGACGTCCTGATAACTTTTTTTTTGTCCTGCGCCTTCAACTCAACGGCGCTTGCCTGTTGTGGGACAAGGTATGAAGCCGCGAGGACACTGCAGCTATCATCCATTCCGATTAGAGGGAGAGAAGAGAGAGAGGTAGCAAAAGCTATGGGGAGGGTGGGGGGGGGGAGTTAAGGACACACCTCCGTGATCAGACGACAAAGACGAGAAGAGAACCAAGGGAGCCGAGTTGCAGCGTCGTGTTGAACGGCAAACAAAATGCCGGGTTTTACTGCAGAGGCTCACCGCGCTGAAAGACACTTTGGAGTCTCCAGAGGTGGGCGGAGCCAGACAGACACGGTAGCTGCAGGCTGAACATGTGCCTGTAACGCTTCCCGTGTGCTGTGCTTTTTTTTTTTGCCTGCAGATTGTATGACATTCCAACATAAGCGCACCTTTTGAGAAGAGTGGAAAAAAAAGCTGTGAATATTCTTGGCCCACTGACCATATCAAAGGTCGCTAGCGCTCCGGCGAGAAAAGTGGCGAGTGGGAAGCCCCCGGGGCCTCTGCTGTGTCTCGCCACCGTAGACAAAACGGATTATATTCCGTGGTGGATGATTGTCCCGTACTATTTAAATTTGACACCGTCCTTGGTTTACTGACTTTGAATGTCCATTCATGGACAGTTTGAGGTCTTCCCGTTCTGCAAATGTCTCCTGGCTGTCTGATTAATTTTCCCGGTCGCAGCCATGAGGGAGGAATCAAGGATCCCGGCCTTTGAGACACCCCGTCCGTGTAAACAAGGCCAGATTATGTTTCCGGACCCGCAGACTAAGCTGCCTTTTGTCCAGCCTCTGCCCAGCGGTATGTGAAGGTTTCATAATTGAATTAAGCCAGCCAGGGTTTATGGCCTGATGTTGAGCTCAAACGCGACACTGTTTTTGCGCTCATTATCGGGGAATTGAGGTCAAGTGCGTTTGTGTTAAACGCGCACCCGACCCCCGTGAGACCGGGATGTATCCAATCTGCATGATCTGGCTTGATTTTAGAGCGTATCCCGGGATGCGACAATGATTGCCCGCGCGTCCCGAGTCGTGTAAATCTGAAGAAAGTTGAACATCTGTCAGACGCATCCATTAAGGCCCTGGGAGCACTGAGAGAGAGGGCTGGAAATACATTTATCCGTCCGAGCGCGGCGCGGATGCACATTAGCACGGGAGGAAGTAGCCTACGTGCATTTCGCGTCACTGCGGTCCGTTCGCAGCAATGCTAGCATCATCGCGAATGGAGCTTTTTTATATCAATGGGCTGAAAGATTTGTACAGTTTGGCGAACAATCCAAACTGTAACGAAGACATTGATGAGAGCGTGTTTGAATGGTTAAAACCGAGCGGAGTGCGAGCCGCGCGTTTGGCAGGAGCGTGTCCCACTTGACAAGATCGCATGCTTGAATCTCAGTTCAATCTCATGATATCATCGTGTAATTTGCTGATGTCAGGAATTTACAACGGTGTGTTCCCTTGGATCCAGAAGAATTTCTGGATCTGGTTGAAACCGGCCTCTCGCTTTGCATTCGCTGTAATCTCGAGCGCAGGAAAAAAAAAATGGCACTCGTTTCTATCTCATTTCCTTCCGAAATATTTCCTGCCATTTTCCTTTGCCACATTCAAGCTGAGTGGTGCGACGGCGCAAAATACGCTTAGAACACATTCCTTCCCTCGCACAATGCCGACATGATAACGCGCTCATTGGCTAATCGGTTTTGGTAGACCGTGGTTCGCTACGGTGCTTCTGCACAGGCGTGCATAATGAGGATTAAGCCGTGAGTGGTGTGGTTTATATTTTTCACAACTGCATGCGAGGTGTCTAAGGCTGCACGCCGCAGCAACCCGCATGTGGCGAGATGTGCTTTTTGCGGGCACAAGATCAGGGCCGGGTCTAGGTAAGGGCAAGAGAGGCCCTCTCAAATAACTGTTGCCCCCCGACGAAATATATATTTCACATATTGTCTCTCCTACGCTCCACTTTCTTATTACTATTGTTTCAGTTGATCACACCATACCAGATTTCCCCAGGCCTTTGTTTTGGACATGCTTCATGGAGTCAGCTGGTAGACCTAAGTATCTGTTAAGTTGTTAGTTTTTTCTAGGCTAATAGCCTTTGTTTTTTTTCTTAAATTTTATTGAAAAAAATAAACAAAAACTTACTCCAAAGGTTATTTTATATATATATATATATATTTAAAAAAAGATATAAAACATGCTACGAATACTATTAAAAATATCACCTCCCTCCAAAATTTTCTTTATAAAAAATATATTCAAAAATAACCAAACAGATTATTATAAAAAAAATACCCCAATATTCAAAAATATCCTCCTAAGGGTATTATAAAAATAAAATACCAAAAAATAAAATCTAAAACATCCTCACAAGATGCCACCCCCCCCAAAAAAAAAACCATCCCTCTGAGGATATTATAAAAAATATACAAATACAAAAAAAAAATATCCTCCTAAACTTATTATAAAACTACTAAAATATCCTCCTAAAAATATTAAAATACAAAAAAAAAATCTAAAATATCCTCCGGTATAATTAAAAAAAAATACAAAAACATCCTTCTGAGGAATTGCCACCTTATCATGGTCAGGAGGTTTAAGTACCTCTGTGACCCTAACAGCTATATCAACAGAAGTTGTTGGGACACCCAAATTGGGACGGTTTTATAGATTAGAAGCCTGACAAAGTGCACTCAGTTTATCTTGAGGGTTGGACATGCAACTAACCCGAATCCAAGTTCATCTATGCTTGGTCGAACAGCAATAACCACAATAAAATAAGTATGCCAAGCATTTTAGACCACCGTACCAAATGAGGATATTTTCTCAGTTCTACATGGTCTTCATGGTGCACAAGATTGAGCCCCCAAATGAAGGTTGGGCATACCTGGCTGGCGTGTCAGATTAGTCAGAATAGCGAGCGCGGTACCCAAACCCCAACCTCAACCCATTTATTCCACGATCTCTTGATCGGAATACCGTGTTGTGTCGAGTGCTGCCACATACAACGTAAAAATTGTCATTTGGTTCCCTTTCTAAATAGCTTCCAAAATGCGCCTCTGGCATGATTTCAACAGACATCCTCCTCCTTCCCTCATCTTTTTTGTCGCCTGTCCCCAATGATTCCCACCCCCCGCCGAGCATGTTTTTACACTCCCACTCCCAGTCGACTGCAGCTTGAGGCGTGTTTTGACTCCGGCGGGCGGCAGCTGTGTTTAATTTTGTCGCATCCCAACCACAGCTTAACTTGTGTCACTCGAGAGAGGTAAAATTAAAAAAATTTAAACGAAAACAGCTTCTTGTGGATACGTTTTGAGCTGACTGCTCGCCATTTGGGTCGGTTTGGTTTGGTCAATGACCAAGAAGTTTGTTGGCTCTGTGGCGAGTCATTACTGCCGCATGGTGTTTGGCATCGAGCCCCTCCCTGCACGTCATCCCCGGGCACGTTCGTCATATTCCTAATGACCACAATCAGGAAGCGGCCGGCACTCGCCTGTAGGCTGCACGCTTTGCGTGTGCAGATGGAAGTCTAATTGGATTCTTATTGGTCCCCGGTTCTGCTGACATTGGTCTCACACTCGCGCTAATTAGCATTTTTTTTTTTGGAGAAGACGTTTGTGTGCATGCAGTGCATGTGGAAGACAGAGCAGGGTGACGATGAAGCATTTTTGCTGCCTTCATCATGAAAATGTAGCAGAATAATGAAACTCTGAAGTCTGATACAAGTTTTAAAGTACGGTAACTTTTTTTCCATCTGGAACAGTTTTGCTAATCAGTGAATTCATTTGAGGAGCAACTTTTTAAAATTGAGCTTTTTTTTGAGGGGGGTTGGCGGGGGTTTGTAAATCCCGGAAACCTGAGCAAGGTTTATATCTATTAAAAATATGACAAGAGCTGATTATGTCGTTGCAGCTCGGAAATATTTTAGTATTTGAGTACCCTACTGATAATAGTGTTCAATAATCGAACATTGTTTTTTTTCTCGTTTAAAAATCAGTCTGAAGACAAAAAAAACCATTTCACTTCATAACAAAGGACCAATTGCACAGCTGCTGACCGATTGCACGGCTTCAGTCTGAATTTCCTTATTTTCAAAATGGTCTCAAGAAAATTACCCCGGGGCAGTTTTTGCTGTATGTTATGCAATATGATAAAACAATGTGCATGCTGGTCAGTTGAACAACACCATCATTAGTTATCCTAAAAAAATGTGAATCAATTATTGCTGCAGTATTTTATATATATATATATATATATATAAAATATTCTGCTGAAACGTCTAGGGCCCTGCAGTGGCCTTACTCGATTTTCTTCAAGGTATCCTTCAAGTTTAAGGATTGGACAGTTGCTCCATGAGTTATTGGAAATGATCTGCTTTTATAGGCGCACGCTGAGCTGGACGTGAGAGCTATTTGAAACGGGGACAAAGTTGCAGACGCCATCACTTGTTGCCGTGCGGCTGAGGATGCGAGAGAACAAATAGAAAGACAACCCAGTGGCTTTCCCATTTGCGAGCAATGAATTGATGAGTCAGTGGCGGAGAGACATCTCGTTGGGGTAACGTGTCAATGACTTGAATTTATGCCCGCCACACCGTTGCGTTCGATGGCGATCCGTCTATGATGCGCAATGATTCACCTGAATATTATTTCACGTTCTCAGCCTCGGCGCTCTGATGTGACCTTTTAATCAAGCTTGCGCTGAATAAATGATGTGGAAACAACTCCCGCTTTTGCTCCCGAGGTCGCCGCATGCGGCAAACCCGCGAGGCCTCCTAAAAGTCATCCAGTCAGACAAAAAATGTCTGTGCCTTTCCTGCTAAAAGATGGACAAAATGCAGCAAAGAATGTGTGGAGTACTATTTTGGTTTTGAATGGCTCTTTGGGCCCGTGAAGCCAATTTGCACGCAAGTTACTCCGTAATGCCGAATGGCTTCATATCGGCTCCTTTGGGAACCAAATGGAGAAGCCCCTCCCTCTTTTCATGATCCACTCAAGGTCTGTCAGTTCAGTTGCCAATGCGCCAGCTAGCTAGATTCAATATTTAGCAACTCACTATGCATGTTGTAAAAGGCTTCTTTTTTTGGTGGGGGTAAATCTTGTTTGGACTCGGAGAGAATGCGAGCCGCTGTTGTCGGAGCTCGTTCGGTCTCAAATAGCACTCGGGGGGGGGGTCTCATTCAATCAGACATGCTCGCTGTGGCTCAGCGTGGCGCGTATCAGCGTCGCTTTGGAGCCTCACGCCTCCGACGAGTTCCCTTCCGTCTGCCGCTCCCTCCCGCTGCGACTCGCCAAAACGTGCGTGGCCTCGCCGAAAGAGGGAGCAGCCACCCGACTGTGGCGGGAAAAAGGCTTGCGTTCACACGAGCCATTTGGAGGTTCAAGAGACTCCCGGCTACAAAACACGGGGCAGTGCCTCGCGACGGCGTTATTGAGCGGGATCCAAGGCAGGCAAGCTGTTTTTCATGATCAAAATCTGCTACTTTATTCCGTCAAAGATTTTCATGCGGTCTGGAATAACAAGTTACTATTCCCAAATAAAATCCAACATGTGGTGAAATTGCCAACAAAAATGACCAAAAGGTTTTTCATGTGCTTTAGTAAGAAAATTGTACTCTGAAAATGTACAGCAATGACATCATTACAATCTTTCTGCATTTGAATCAAACAGCTTTTGCCACTTTTAATTTTTTTTTTGCTTCATCTCAAAGGACCTTGTGCTGCTCCTTTTGGTCTTTGTGCCTTGGCCACCTGGGGGCAGTATAATACAACCATGAACACACAATAGATCCAGTCAAAACTCCTCAGGAAGCTGTCGTATTCATCGTTCTGCACAGGGGATAAAGAATTTACGCTGTAGCAATTGTTTTCAGCTATCCGTTGCGTAAAAGGCTGTTTTCTTGCAGAGTTGATGCAATTTATTAGCCTTTCGTATTGTTTGTTAGCATTGGGCTACATGTGCATTTCTCAACCAAAGCTCTGTGCTTGAATGGAGCACCCAGTGGGAAATTTCTGGGAATAGCGGAAGATGAACATCCCCCACCCCCAACATGCGAACGTCAAATTTAGCACGCAATAAGACCCGCGTAGGCCGGATGGAAGCGGAGTGCGGCTCGTCTCCCGGGACCTCCGAAAAATGTGGCGTAATCCTGCAGAAATCGGTGCACCTTTTCATCTGCATTCAGCGCTCCTTGAGGAGAGTTTGGTTGGGATAAAAGACAGATGGATAACAAAGGCCGACATTCACGCAGGCTCTTTTCCGAAGAATGTGTTACGTGACAGATCGGTTTGAATGTTCAAAACATCTGCAAGAGGCGGGGGTGAACAGACCATGGGATGGAGATGCCGGATCAGACATTTCCATTATCCATTCACAGCTATGGCTAGAAAAATCCTTCATTCCACTTGAAATAAAACATAAGTCGTCAGCCACGGACACACCCTTGTTAATTTTTCACGGCCGTCTGCTTTCAAGGGACGATTTCAAATCAATCACCATCTTGAAAAACGCTCCCTTTCATCGCCGTGCCCTATTTCCTTCAAAATTATTAACAGAATGCAAAGCAGCAAGGGGCTCGTCTCAAATGGTTGTGGGGGTCGGGCCTTAAAGGCAGCGGCATTTGCCCAATGAAGCTCTTGTTGAAATATGCAACCCTGAGTGCCTTCTCCCATCCCGTACATGAAATGGGCGAGCACTCTGCTTGAGGTTGTGTGCCACTTCTAATTCTCTTCCCTCTCCAATGGTGTATTATTATACCTGCACTCCGGAATTAGTAGCACTCAAAAGTTTCCCATTTTGGACTTGGGCAGACTTGTGAGTGTCTACATTTAGATAAACAACATCATGATGCCTTGATAATGCTGGCGAACATTTGCGCTTGTCTTCTGCTGGAGCCACATTTTTGTACATTTTGATATTTGGAGTCCCTGTGAAGTGATTTTTATCATTTGAAAAAATCAGTGTGTAAAATGAGGCTTCAAAACTGACATATGAATACGCTGGACCTGCTTAAACGTTGCAGTTGCTGGAGTATATTTCATCGGGTGACAACGGGGCGCTCTAAAGTAGCCACACAAGCCGAAGCCTCGGTGCACATACTAGATATTAAGTCTTTTTTTTTGTGTGGTGGGTTGGGGGGGGGGGGCCTTTCTCTGCGTTCCAAGCATGCATTCGCGGCCAACAACAGGGCGCTCTAAAGCGGCCATGTTCCAACTAACTAACTGACTTCCCATCACAATTCTGTCGGCTAACCGCCGATCGTGAGCGAAAGCGCTCACGTTCTGGCGCAGTGCGTTGTTGCTTTTAGCCGCGCCGAGAAAATCTGGAAACTGAAATGGTGAAACCGAGTTTCAACCTCCCAAAAAAGTCTTTTGAATTTGCAATTCACTTTTCAAGGTCTTTAATTGTTGTTTTGGTGTGTGTGTGTATGTGTGTGTGTGTTTTGGGGATCACCGACTTGCACCTGACGAGGCGTTGGGGGTTTGCCTTGCAATTTGGTGCGCTGCACATATTTGACAAGGCCGCCGGCCCACTTGCGCCGTCCCTGACAAGTGTTGTCCACCTTCCTCTGGCACGCGCGCACACTCGCCACGCGCACGCATCTCGTGCCCAGATGTCGTGACAAAGTCCCATTTTGCCTTTTGTCTCTTCCTCCCACGACAGTAAGTTTTCACAGCAAGTGCCAAGGTGCTGTCAGAGATCCCGGATGACATGTAACCCCCCCCCCCCCCCCCCCCCCCGCCCCCTCCATCCCCACACACAGCGGAATAACGGAGGAGAATTGAAGTCATGCTTTAGTGACTTCATGGTTAAATGAATTATGCTGAGTCATAATGGCTTCCCTCCTCGGAGTCTGACAACCCTGCTTCTGGATAATTGCTTCATGATCGCCGCGTCTTATCGAGTGTATCGCGCCACGCGATTTGGCCTCCGACGCTGACATGCATTTTTAATCCCGGATGCGTATCTTGTGTCTCGTGAGACAACAGCACGTCATCTGCAAGGTCATCTGGACTCCAGCCAGTCAAGTGTCCAGTAACGCAGGACGTGTAAATAAAAGCTTTTGACCGCTCTCACAGCTATTTTTTTTTGTCCCCGAAATGTGGATGTATATGCGAAGAGTTCAACGCAATGTGTTGATGGTGTGGATCCTTGACACCACCTTGGGGCAAGGTGATTGGACCACCTCTGCCTTGCTGGCATTCAGGTGCTACTTATTAGCTAATCGGCTTAGCGCTCTCTTGGGGGGCCCCCACTTGGCGTCTTTTCGTGTTCTGTCTCGCGGTCTGTTAGCCCTCGTCGTACGAGCCCGCTTTTGCCTCGGCTCCCGCTAGGAGCCTCCTCCTTTGAGCGCCGGCGGGAGCCATCTTGTTTTTGAACGTGGCCACAAACAACGCGAGCCGATCCTGCGCATTATATCCACTCAATTTAAAGTGAATGAATTATTTAAGCTGTTGCTGCTCTGCATTTAGGGACCCATCTTCTTTGTGCACTTTCTGTTTCTGCCCCCCCCGCGCGGGGAGAAAGACACTCGGAAAAGAAGGGCAGGTTTTATTACCGCTTTGCTACTACTGCTGGGCATGGAGTCGTAAAAACTGACAGCATCACCCCTGACTTATCGCCGGCAATATAAACATAATAACTCCACAGTGATGCTGCATTACACTGTAATTGACCCTTTCTCATCTGCAAAATGTAGACCATCATTTTCCGTGCATGTGTGGCCAAACCTTTTGTGTCGATGATGAAGTCAATTAATGCAAGGCAATTCATCAATGCCACAGGCAAGTTCAAGGCTGGTGTAGTTTGCACTGTAACATTGTTGCGGCGTACTTCTGCATTGCGGCGTCGATGACAACGAACAAATATGGACAAAGACCACTTGTCTCTGTTATCGTTTCAGAATGGTTTTGTGTGTTCTTTTATTGCCTTCGGTTATAGTTAGTTGCGTTCTTGACAAACACATTTTAATTACAGTACAGCTAATAAATGCAAATTACAGTCAGGCAGCCATTGTTCCGAAATCATTTCCCTTCCGGCCAAAAAAAATCAGCAAAGATAATGTTGGACATGTTCATTGTTTTTCAGTTCAGGGCTCTATTTCTGTGACCGGCATGAATGCCGGTGGATCTGTGAGAGGGAGGGCTACACTGCTGTGGGAGTGGTCACAGCCGACTTCAGTCGTGGGCAATCAAAGCAGCTCCTTTCATTTCCTTTTGGTTGTGCACGAGCGTCTCAACATGCCAGAAGCACATCTGCACCATTGAAGTGGGCAGTCCCATCAACCCTGATCGTTTGTGTGCACCCCCACTGTGCCTCGCATTGGGGGTATTTCTAAAATAGAAATCAAATTTCTATCAATGAAATATGTTGAGCTCGAGCAGCCACTTTTACTTGGTCTGACCAGGTGTAAGCTTTAAATCAACTTTCTGTCACTCCGCCAGGCATATCTCTTTGACGACGACAGGGATGTCCAAACTACGGCCAGAGGGCCATTTGCAGCCCACTTTCGATTGTTTTTCTTTTTTTCCTTTATTTTTCTATTATTATTATTTTTTTAAACAGCCCACTGTATATATTTAAAATAGGAGCCCATCACCAATTTTTTCCCTTTTTTCTTCAAAAAAATAAAAAAAGATGCGGTTACGCAAGTATGTTCACGATATTCAAAGATGCAATGAAAGACTACTGACAACGAAAATAGTAACACAAATTCTCTTCATTGAGGTGAATAAAGCTTTTCAGTTTTGATCCTGATCGTTGGAGATCGACATGATTCACGGGCGGATTTTCGGTCGTGGCTGCGGACCACCCTAAAATTTGCTGAGCATCTTTAACAGAAATCTTTCAAATAATTTTTTTAAGTCACTACAATTTAGAATCAATGTTAAATTGCTTGGTAGATTGTTTTTTTGTTTGTTTTTTTTTCAAACCAAGTTTTTTTTTCGGCCCTCGGAATAAATAGTTTGACCCCCCCACCCCCCAGCTGGGCGGCACCTGGCAAACACGCGCAGTGAGCCTTGCGCTGATACGAAAATCAAGATCCGGCGGCATTGACACTATGCTGCGGATGCATTGTCTATGAAAATGGAGCCTCGAGAATCCATCCGCCGGATATACGCAAGACACGTTAGAATATCTCCGGTGACAAAGATCCGACCGACGCTGTTCCTTGCTGAGCATCCTTGAGAAGTTCTTCTTTTGTTGACACAAAGCGGCGACTTCGTTTGCTCGTGTTTGAAAAAGAACGCAAGGATGGCTGCAAACGTGGCTTCCACTCAAAGCCAGGTATGGATCTGGCTAAGAATCCCCGGGCGAGAGCGTGCCGGGAGAGCTGCGGCGGAGCGTGTCTCAGGCAAACTCTGATCATAGAGTGCGTGACTGTTGTGGGATCAAAGGCTTTATCAGTCAAAGCCCCTTAACTCTGCCTCAGCTACTCTGGGAGGCCCGGACGCGGGAATAATTCATGACAAGATGACGTTCGCCCGCACTCGGCCCGGGATCAGGCGGCACATGTGGGGTCAGCGGGCCCCGGGGCCTCTCCTTATCAACCCCCCCCCCCCCCCGCCTTCCGGCATGGAGATGAGTGGCACCTCGGGGGGCCGGCTCCTCGCGCTCTGCCGTATTATCTTGCCGAACATTCTCCCTGTTGAGTTTCACGCTACCGTGCGCTGTTTGGCAGGGGGGCCGTGTTTTTCATGTTATGGGAGGGCAGGTGGGCGGACTTTTGGCAAGTGATGTGTTGCTTTTCCTCGCCGGCGTGTTTGTATTTTTAGCTAACTAATCCTTGAGTGGCGCAAACGGTTCAATCGGACTCATCTCCCGGATTCTGAGTTTCCATTACCATGTGGTCGGTGCTCGCCGCGAGCCCGCATGAATATTGTTCAATCTTCCTCTGGCTGTGGTGTGACGCAAAGATGAGGAACCTCCAAAGTGAACACTCTGCCTTGGAATACAAATGAAGGCATCATTTGTGTGAGATTTTGACATGAACAAATGCTTTCTGTCATATCTGTAAAACAACCGTTGTCTTATTTGGTGTGATATGTTCCGCAAAGCGCTTTGCTAGGACTGCGGCTCTTGTGAAAGTGCGATCAAAATAAAGATCGTATTGTATCGCTTGCCGCTCCTTGAACGAAAGCAAAGCAGTTTTGAAGTCAATTATTATTATTTTTTTTTAAAAAGTACATCCTGAAATGTGCTGTCAAATACGCACTTCTACTTTAGCTAGTCTTTGCTAACGCTAACAAGCGTTGCGAATGTTTCAAAGCAAGGTTAATAATTAATAAGGTTGACGAAAATTCACGAAATCACGCAAATAAACTTTAAAAAACAGTTTCGTTAAAACAAATTTTCAAACAAACTGAAACGACAAAATTACATTTATCAAACTAACCATAATAATTGTTCTAGCAAAGATGTCCGTAGGTCGAACACAAGCTTTCGGGGTTCATTTTGGTGTTTTTGTTGATCTGTACAGAAGAAGGAAGGACACACAGTCATCTGAGAATTGTATTTTATTTTATTGTACAATAATTAGGAACCTTTTTTAAAAATCTTGCACTCGACAAATAATTCACTTATTTAAAACAAAAATACAAACCTGACTGAATTTAAAAATCAAAAGTCAAAACAAAATAAAAACCGACATGTTGAAAAACAAGCAATAAATAAATAAATAAATACATAATAAGTCCAATGCAGCAATAATAACGTCATTGTGCCAGCCTGCCACAGTTGAAGTGTTGAGCAGCACGTGAAAGCGCTTTTTTCATTGTCCTCAGGAGCCCACGCGCCGTGAAAGCCAAACACAACCCCACCTTTTGTTAGCTGGGCAATTACATTGATTCTTCACTCATGCTACTTTATATATATTTTTTGTGCTTTGTCTGGCATCCACTTACTGGAACGGACCTGCATCAATGAGTCTTACATATGAACAGAAAATGGAATACATGAGGAGCCGAGAGATCACACACCAGCGGAGTGAAAGAGAACCTAGTCAGATGGCGGTGGCAAAAAAGAAGGAAAAGGGAAGGGGAGGGGGTGGGATTATTCAAAATTGTGCTATTGTTGGTCGAGGACGTCAGAGCGCTTGTGTGCGTAATCCAGTAGGGGAGGCAAGGGACTCACAAAGCCATGCCTATTACTGACAGCGCGCGGCGGGATTATTGCCGCACCTATTTACTTCCTCCGTTTTTATTGCCCACTCTCCCCTCGTAAATAAATAACCTCACGTTTGTGGGAACGCTCTTTATTCTCCATGTCAGACCATGTGAGGCATGCTCGCGTCTCAGCTTCCACTTTATGGACAAACATGTCTTACATGTCATCGTGGGTGGATGGCTGTTAGCCACTCGGATGGCCACTTTATGAGCGACACCTGCACAATCTGTTTGGATCCAACACAGGAGCTGAATGAAAATGTAGTCAGCATTTGCGATATTTTGGATGGTTTACTGAGCATGCATGAGCGAGTCAAGGCACAAGAAACACAGCTCCCCCGGTGCAACACGATCCAGTTTGGCTCGCGCAAGCAAAATGAAGCATTAGCCTCTTGTGCTAATCCGCAGAGAGTCGTGCCTTGAGGTACGAGACACACAACTTGAGAGTTTTTGCTATTTTTTTCTTGGTTGGAGGGAAACATTTGAGCTGTACAGCAGTGAATTCGACTCACAACAACAAGCAGCAGTCAGCCAGCGAGTGAGCACTTCTCCAAAAAAAGAGACTGGGATCTGTTAAATGCCACTCCCGGTTGAAGATTGTCAAACTAAACGTAAAACAACAAGTTACATGTTGTGTATTTAAAACAACCGCAATTTTTTTTTTAGCTTGATATGAACAAGCAATGCAAAATGCCATAGTAGTGCTAACAAAGAGCATCAATTAGGGTTCTAAACCTTTAAGCGACAGATATTGCAACACCAACGGTATAACAACATGTAGACAGACAATATAACAACACTCATAGGCATAAATTCTGTGTCGTTTGCGAAAAATTGCTATGTCGTCGTGTTTTACTGAGTCAGGTGTGAAACACGTCTGTATTTCTTGAGATCAATATTATGCTGTCCTCGGGTGGCCGAGACTTTTCAGAGCAGCACAATGTCCACTGAATCGGAGTCCAAAAACATGGCAAAAATTGATACATTATTTTTACATTTTATGACATATCAAATACAATATTTAGAATGTGTTTGAACAGATTAATGTCATTTCCATTCATTTCAGTGGGGAAAGATGATGTGAGATGTGTTGTGGGGTACGAGGACACAAGGACATTTTTGTATTTTTAATATTAGAGCCGACGTGGCGCGTAAGTGCATAATGCATTGCTCACTGAGAGGACAAAGGTTAATGAAACGTTTGCAGGTACAAGCGCTGACCCCGACATTTTCGATCCTGCCAGCCCGCGCGCTCTAAAAGTACACGCCGTTCGTTTTAGTCGGCATTACACCCGCCTCTGGCGCGCTGCCCGTGCATGCCATTGTGGCCCATCGCTCTCCTCCACTCTGTCAGGTTACCTTGTTGAAATATCCTGTTGAATAATGAATGGGAGCCCATCAGTTTGAAACCGTAATGGTCAAACCTTGACGAAGCGCCTCCCCAACATCACTAATCGTTCGCTGGCAGTGCTTCAAATGGAGCTTGCTTGAACGTCAACGGCATCTACATTTTGGGCAGAGTGAATAAAATCAAGCTCGTGGCCTTGCTCTGCTTTTCTGCTGAGGGACCGAGATGATGATTATAGCGATGTTGTCTCCGACCCAAGCCCTTGCCCCCAAAGAACCACTTGCGAGCTGTCAAGACATCACCTCCATGCCATCGGGGTCGGAACCGTCGGCATACATCCGAGGACGATGCGCCGCTGTTTTACCATGCTATGACGCTTTTTTTTTTTTTTTTGCATTGAGTGTGAGGTTAGTATAGGACTGCTAAATGCCCTTTAGGAGCCATAGCCAATGCAATACGGTTCCCCTTTCACCTCCTCTTGAAATAAATCCCACATACGTTACGTATGTACCGTATTGGCCCAAATATAAGACGGCCCTGATTATAAGACGACCCCTTCTTTTTCAAGACTCAGGTTTGAAAAAAGACTTTTTGAACACCAAATTAATTTTTATACAGAAAATAATTACATCTGAAACAAATGATTACAACAATATATTTGAGAGAAAAAGCATGCTATTTTGCCTCATTCAAATCTTAATATCTGAACATTTAAATATGTAAACTAAAGTGCAATCACATTCGTAAATGAATGGCTTCTGGTTTTTGAAATGTAAATTACATCATAACTTCTCCTCAGCTGCCGGTTAACCTGGCCGATCTTCTACCCACTTTTCTGCAGGTTGTCGCTACGTTTCTCCATTTTCTGTTATCTCTTCTATGATTTTCTTCTCTTTTCTTTCTTACCGCTATTTTTTTATTTTTATTTTTCGTGCTACCGCTATTTTAATTTTATTCTTCGTGACAGGGGTTCACTTTGGCCTTCTTATTTCAATGCAAAAAACACAGTCTTATATTCGGGCCAATACGGTATATGGGAGAAGTGCCAAAAAGCCTTTTCAAGAGCAGCTTCCTCGTGTCCGAATAGCCATCATTGCGCAGTCTCCGATTTGGTGGAACACGTCTCCCGGGTAGACATTCATTGACCAAATGACGAATTCCTGCGCACGTTACACAGCACACGGTATGTTGATATGCAGAAAGTCATTTAGATGTCGCACTGATAATTGTGTAACACGCAAGAGATGATTCCTCTCTTGATGAAGTCATTGCTTTGCATAATGAGTCAACGTGAATGCTGAATGCAAAGGCCTACAGGCCGCCAAAGTCCTTGCTTTGCGTGTCCTTTTGGGCGGCATTTCATGAAGTCCTCCCTTCGCTCCCGAGGTTCCGAATCAGGAGCGGCCGCGCTTAGCACAGAGCGGCAACCGCTACGCGGTGAAGTGAGGAATCGTGTGTGTGTGTGTGTGTGTGAATATGAACGAATATGAAAAGGAGCCATGTGTTGGAGTCGGAGGCACTAACGCGCATCAACTTCTGCTTGGCTGAACTCTCCCTCACCTCACCCAAATCAGCGGCGCCTTTGGCACACAACACCGGGAAGTGTGGGGCAATGGAATATCAACATTTGGATCCGTAACGCCTTGTTGCCACTTTGCCCCTCAAATATTGTGTGTGTGATTTTAGTATGAAAATGAAATCTTCATGCATTAACACCATTCCCAGTCTCCTGTCCCCCATACAACGAAAAAAAACCCGTTGCATTATATGAAATCTTTTTATCTGCTCTTGCCTCGCCACGAGATTCACTACAACGAAGTCTAATCCAACAGCGACCTCTACTGCTTCGTTCGGAAATGGCAAGGGCAACCACCACACTGGTTTACACATGCGCAGTAGTCCAGGAAGTATTTGTTATTGTTAGTTTCAGACGCAGCACGAACGTTACATTGCTAAAATGGCGACGAAACGGACCTTTGCAGACCAAGTAGTTAAGAAAAGAAAAGCATTCACGCTTGAAGACAGGATAAAAGGAATAAAAATGAGAGATGGAGGAAGCAAAGTAAAAGACATTATGTAAGAAAGTGATGTAAGTGAATGCCGATCGGAAATTTTGCAATTTCTTTCCCGTTTTTTTCTTTCTACACTGGCTATATGAAGTGTCAAATAAGTGTATGCTCATACTTACTCATACTCATACTCGCACTATTGCACTAATGCACTATTGGAACAAAAATAAAGCGTACACATACGTGTGTGTGTGTATGTGTGTGTGTGTGTGTGTGTGAGTGTATGTTTACATCTGAGATCAAATTTGCTACAGTGAAAAACCCCCTGTTGTGATTTTTTTGGCTGCAAACATGATTTCGTTGTAGAGGAGTTTCACTGTATTAATCATTAGCATTAGCCTTAGCATTTGCTTATATTACCTGATAGGTGAGCAAACCTCTTGTAGTTTTTCCCATAAAATTCACCCTTGACGTCACCTTTTTTCTCAATCTTGGTGCCCGTGAAAGAGCCTTCTCGTCCTTGGAAAGGGTTTTTCTCCTCGATAATTAACAGCTAGCATCCTATCCAAACTGCTTACATTTTTGCACCGCGCCCTTGTCTTCGCCCTCCTTTTGAATTTCCCAGAGGTGACACGCGAGGAATGAGGACACTCATTGTTGGGCCACCAAGAGCGAGGCCATACATTTTTAACCAGCTCTGACACTCTCATCCTCTCCCCACCTCGCCGCGGCCCATCGGACAAGACTTGCTTGAGTCAAACCTAGCGGGGGTGCCCCGCCCCTCCCCGCCAATTCACCTGGGATTGCAAAAGTCATCGTCGCCCTCTCTCTCTCTCCCTCCTTTCCACTTGCCGCATGCCACGTGTGTGCTCTCGGCTATTGTCGATGACCTTCTGTTGTTGCGAAGAAAGGATTCACTCAGTGATAGTCTCTCTTCAGGCGAGCGCGGCTTCCCGAGTCTTTTCGCGTCTTTTCACAAGTCCTTTCATTGTCGACTGGAAGCCGTGAAGAGAGAAGCTCTTCTGATAAAGTAAATGCACTTACTTTGTAGACAGCGGAAATACGCCGAGATGTGTACTTGTGACCGCCCTAATCTAATCTAAAGCTTTTGTCCTGCCTACGATATCGTGAAGTAGCTTTTGTGTCATCCTACGAACAAACATTGTGAAATAAGAGCGTCACCCTTTCCGGGTGCGGGTAGAGAATAAAAACAAAAACAAAAAAACGTTTGCCATAAAAACACAATTACACCTGAAATAGCTACCGCAACGGCGGAATCAATCTCCCCGGGACAAGGTCTCGATAAAAGCAACCGCATCATCAATCAGCGCCAACGAGCTTCATGAAATATTCACGTGAGATGCACACGAGGAGATGGATGTCAACTATTAGCTAAGAGATCATGCGTGGTGTGTTTGTCCACCAACAAGGCTATTTTGAGGGCCTCTCACTCACCAGCCAGCCAATCAATTTTCATGATGTATCGATCAGCCAGTTGGTTTTCACTCGAAACCATCACGTTGCATTGCTGTAAACGAGCCAGTTGGCCACGTAACATAAACAACTGAACTTTGCCTTTGGGAGCCATTCCATGGTCAGTATTGTTCCTCTTTTTCCGAACCAAAGAATTCACTTCACTCTTGTTGAAAGTTTGCAAAGTAGCTGCTCTTCAATACAGTTGATAGGGCCAGGTTGGGGTGGCAAATTTCAGAGCTTCGACCTGGCTGAAGGCGCAGCGTCCTGTTGCGGCAAGGTTTCAATGCCCGCAACACTTCTCGCATTCAGCACATCAACCTCCGGTCGAGGCGAGCGCTTCAAAGTTTTAAATGGCTGTCAGCTGGAATTTTCCGAATTTTACCGTATTGGCCCGAATATAAGACGGCCCTGATTATAAGACGACCCCCTTTTTTTCAAGACTCAAGTTTGAAAAAATACTTTTTGAACACCAAATAAATTTTTATACAGAAAATAATTACAGTACATCTGAAACAAATGATTATAACAATATATTTGAGAGAAAAAGCATTTTGCCTCATTCAAATCTTAATATCTGAACATATAAATATGTAAACTAAAGTGCAATCACATTCGTAAATGAATGGCTTCTGCCTGCCTTAACCGCCTTTGGGTCTGTTCCTTCAGTCATCCCTCCCCGAGCCGCTTGCTCCAAGACCGTGAATCCGTCTCGGCCTTCACGCGTCGGAAATGAAAGGCATTGTGTTTGTTCTCTGAGCCGGCGCCGCTTCCAAATTGAACGGGATGTTGCAGCCCCGCTCGGTTCCTCTTGGCCTTCCCGTTCGCATCACAGGCCATGCGCTCCATTATGTGCACTGTTCCCCGCTGCCATGCTTGCCAACGCGTGATCCACCTCGGCGCGGGTGTGTTCAAACATATGATTGCATGTCAGCTCCAAAAAAAAGCTTTTGCTCCTTCTTGATTGTTGTGCGCTGCTTTTGCTCATTTGATTTGTGCACGTACTTGTTTTTTTTTTTTTTTGTCTGTTATGCTGGCTCTAATCCCGTCTGCTCCGACACCTTGTAACTTGAAATCCATCAGCGTCCAGCTACTTAAAGTCACTTTGACGCCGGCACTGTGGATCCAGGGCTAAAGACAAAATCATGCAAATGTGACATTTTAACTGTCTGACATAAGCGGAAAAATATTGCCGCGTTAGCCTCGTGCTACAAAGAATTTGACTATCTTTCAGTCAACACATTGCACCGACGACACAATTATTAGACTCTAATGTACCTTTTCCCGGCCCCAAAAATGGACGGAATGTCTCCAAGCCAGAGTTATCATAAATTTAGGATTTTTCATGATAGTTAGTTTTCTGTTACGTTTTGATTTTTTTTTTTTAATAGTTTTAATTTGTTGCTGGAGGAGATTTGTTCATTTTTTTGTAGTTTTGTAATTTTGTTAACAAAACCAAACTTTTACTTTTTGAAATTAGATTTAGTATTAGTTTATCTATCTATCGATCGATCGATCGATAGATATGCTGGCCCGGTGGACCTGTGGTTAGCCCGTTGTCCTCACAGTGCAAAGGTACCGGGTTCCATTCCAGCTCCGGCCTCCCTGTATGGAGTTTGCATGTTCTCCCCGGCCCTGTGTGGGTTTTCAGTTTCCTCCCACGTTCCAAAAACATGCATGGCAGGCTGATTGGACACTCGAAATTGTCCCTAGGTGTGAGTGTGAGCGCGGATGGTTGTTCGTCTCTTTGTGCCCTGCGATTGGCTGGCAACCGGTTCACGGTGTCCCCCGCCTACTGCCCGAAGACAGCTGCAGCAGCCCCACGATGCTTGTGAGGATAAGCGGATTGTAAAATGGATGATCCATTCCATCTCGATATCGATATCGATATAGATAGATAGTATTTGTCGAGATATAGTTAAAAAAAGCCACTAATTGTTGTCTCTTAAACTAAGCTACAATTCTCAAACCACTGTTTGAGCATCCTGTACAGAGTAGGAGCAATATCGAAATAAGTGCATTTAAAACGAATCCCGAAAGCTCAGGTCCAATATCAAGACGAAAAAATAACATTTCCAATATAACTACCGTTTAATTATTAAATGTAGTTTCAGTGACTTTTCATTTTTCTTCTTTCTTCTGTTCTTCTTTTTATTTTATTTTGTGAGCAAATTTTTTTGTTTATCCATTTCTAGTTTCCGTGATTCTATTAGTTTTTCGTTAACTACAATAACCTTGGTCCTACCTCGACCGAACTAAACAGAGAACAAAAGCAGACCGCTTGAAGCCACCTACCCTCTGACAACAAATGGAACTTCTACATTCTTTGTCTGTTCAGCTTTTTTCCATTTTTGGTCTCCCCAAAGAGGGAACGCTTCATTCAGGTTGGATGCTCAAAGAATTCCTCCTGCATTACCTATTTTTTATTTTTATTTTTTGGAATCCAGAAAGAGTGAGCCTTGCTTGCATAATCTATTTCTTTATTCTCAAACGACGTCTGCCCGGAGGCTTGTAAATATGCGCACATTATGCACGCACGTACACGTGGTGTTTTTCATAGTTCTCTATTTGTGTCTCGCTGTCCATATGTGTATGTGCGTACACAAAGCTGCGTGTCACCTCGCATCTTCTCAAGCCCCGTTCGTGCTACTTCCCTCTTGTGAGTCACAAAGTGGCACCGCCGTGCCCGTGCATGTTCCCGCTCGCTCGGATTAAGAACTGCGCCCGCCAAAGGAGAGCCGAATTGTTTTATTCTTTTCCAGGGAGGGCAGACATCGCTTGTGTGTTTCATCACGTCGCTCCTCGCTTGTGGCCTCCTCATGGGAGCAGACGATGAGGCACAGGAGCAGGAAGAGCGCGATTGCGAGCGTTGCATGCAAAAGGAGCCATGGCCCGGATCAATATGCTACCGTTGGAGGGATGCTAAGTGAATTGAGAGGCCCGTAATGAGCTCGGTGTCTTCCGGGGGAGGGGGGGGTGTGTGACATTAAACACATTGCTCACGGGGTGCACGCAGCGGTGTGGGTTGTCTCGTCTCCCCGCTCAAATCTGAATGGACGCTGCAAAGTTGCGTTATTGAGTTCAACATGAAGGCCCTGAGTCATTGCTCTTTGCCGCCCTTGCAGTGTTTGCTCTCATTCTTCTTGGCCTCCGCTGACGCTGCAAAGTGTCACAAATCCTCCAATGTGAGGATTTTTGCAAATGGACGCTGGCACCTCCCGTGGCCTTCGGTGGGGCCTTTGAGGATCAAAGAGATAAAAGCCGATTTGCTTTCGCGGATGGACGTTGTTGGAAGTGCCCTGCGATGATGGCTGCAACGTCTCCAAGCGGACGTCGTGGGTGGCCCCGCATTTGCGACTTTTTTTACTTTTAAAAGGACCATAGTTACTTGACTGATCACTTGATATTGTTACCGGTAGTAACTCTGACTGATTACTTGATTTCAAATTAACTCAACGGATTACAGGTGATTATATCCGTTACTTTCAGCACACACTGGCAACCCTCCTTCACGCATGCTTACTTTATTGCATATTACCATTCATGTGTAATAACGTTTTTATTAAAAATAAAGCTGGCCTTTTGTAATTCAATAATTGCCTTTATATTAGCTAGATAACACTTTGTCGTCAGTACAGCACGTATAACCAAGATTAATATTTTCATCTTTAGCTGTCACAAACTCAACATCGGGACAGGATTCCCAACTTGAAAATATAAGCGTAAAATGCGACCTGGCGTGTATGTGACGATACTCCCCTCACCCCCCCAGACAAAATGGCGTAGAAGACCTCATCCCATAATGCAGGGGTGTCAAACTCATTTTTGTCACGGGCCACTTTGGAGTCTTCCCTCGGAGGGAAAGTCCGGGAAAGTCCGCAAGTCACTGTCGTTACTACGACAGTGAAACCGAATAAATCATGAAATCGTATTACTACTTGCACACAACAAATTGATGGATAACTAGTTTTGAAATCAGCCAACTATTTGTTATTTGTTCATTTATTGTTCAAGTGAGTGTAAACAGGGTAACAAAATTATTGCAAAAGTTATTTATTCCATGTGACAATTTGACATTCCGGTACATATTTTAGCAAGGATCAAGGAAGTTGACGCACGTGATTTGCTTTCACGGGCCAGATTTTGCCCCCGGACCTTGAGGTTGACACCTGTGCCATAATGCTTCACGGTTGAAGATGTAAATTGTTTCCCTTTCTTACTTTTATATTGCATACTGTCATTGTTGCGTGCCTATACGTTAGTAAAAGGCTTGTTGCCTTTATTTTATTATTTGGTAGCAACCAATTTTGTTGACCGTGCACATCATCCGTTGTCAGAGATTTTCTCGGACAAAGTTAAAGAAATGACTCGGCACACAGGAAAATTGTCTTCAATATCGGCGGAAGCGGATCTCTGAGAGCGAACGACGGTTAGTTGCTCCGCGATCACACTCTCAGTCCCGCCACCGCGAGTTCGACATTTTATTGTAACATATGCAAAATACAAGAAAAAACACTGCCCCCCATGTTTGCATGCCGCACCCCGGTCCGGCTCCTCGGTAGTGATTGGTTACCTGTTTTTCCAACTTGAACCACCAGTACATTGGCGCCTTTTCTGGCTGGTCTACATCGAATTAGCATGTTGTAGACTTTGCGGATGGTCAATGTCGTCTGGGCGCGACGGGTGTTCTCAACTCGTCTTTTGTTGCTCAACCGCTGTTCCCGAATTATTCATTCCCCTTTTGTGACCGAGTGTCGCCTTCCCCCCTGTGGTTGTCCACCTGTATTGACGTGCTAATTGTGGACTTCAACAGTCCCCCGGCCAGACGGCCGGCGCCTTTGTGTGCAGGCATTTGGGGGTGCTGGATACGCACCCAAACGCTTCGATGTGCCCAAATTAAATGAAACTTTAAACATGATACAATTTTGCTCATAGATTCCTCTAACATCCGTGTATTTTTTTCACAGAGGATAAAGAATATATGCCTGTGAGTATTTTAGCATCTGTTACGCCATCATTTCTGTTCTATTATCCGTTGCTTAAAGGTCTACAAGACGAGATTCTTGATGCTAATTAATCGTTGGACTGTCGATGCCGTTTTCAATGATGTGTTAGCATGACGCTAGCTGGGCGTTCATTCCTCAGGCACAGTTCTTTGAATTGCACAACATGTCATTGTCTGTTGTTTAGACAATGGTGAACTTCAAATGAGGATGGCATGAAGCAACTTGAAGCCCCGCGTTTTATTTTGAAGTCAGCTGCGGAATGAAAGTACTTTTTCACCTCAGTGGCGATTTTCTACTACTGTACAGATGCTTGTGCAGAGAGGATGAAGCGAAAGAAAGAGCTTTTTGGAGTTGAAAGATATGGAGCAAGCCAGCCGCTGTCTCTCTTTACCCCTCTGTCGGCTCGTCTTCTTGTTATCTACGTCAGCCTTCTCTGACTTTTTTTTTTTTTTTTCCCCTGCGTGCTGTCTCACTCGGTCGCCCCTGAAACCCTCGCCTCTTTTTCTCTCTCAGATAAGGCCGGCGGAGCTGCAGGCTGCTGGGCTGGTTAATTGGAAGAGGGAGAGTCTCAAGGCCTGGCCAGTGAGCCTTGTGCTTTGCTACCCAAAAACATCTCCAGGCACCAGGACAGCCACACGCATGCTGGCACGCACGCATGCACACACACACAGCGCCACCCACGCACTCAAACCTAATCGGCCATATTCCCTCGGCGCCCACAGCAAGCATTTCACGCATGCACATCATCTCAACAGGAAGTAGTTGAGTATCTTACTCAGGAGAGATAAAGTTGCATACTGTAAACATGCCGCAGTTGCCCCCAGCTGCCGTGGATGCCACTTGAACATTCCGGCGACAAGCGTCACTGAATGTGTCGCAGCGCGACAGCAATTGGTGAAATGGTCCCTCTCGACATAGCGGCATTGTTGTTGTCGTTAATGAAAACAAAATAACGCAAAACCAACCTTGGAAAAACATTTTCATTAATGAAAAGGAAACTGCTTTGAAACCCCCCCCCCCCCGAAATTAGATCTTACGTTTATTAAAACAAGCGACAAAATGTGCTCTTTTGTATTTGTCAGTGAATATACATGAGCCTTCGAGTTTCATTTTAATATTTATTAGGGGATTGCTGTACATGCAGACGGTAGAAGAAAGGTCAAACAGTCGTTGAGAATTATAGTTAACTCTCCTTTATTACACAATTTAGTATTTTTTTTCTTGCACTCAATAAATCCTCCAAACATTAAAAAAACAACAACTAATGCTAAATCTAATAAAAAATAAATGTCTCATGATTTAAAAAAAAAAGAATTTATCCCAAAATTGTCGAATGGAATTTTTTTTTACAGTCTCTCTCCATCGAACCGATTTTCACCAATTCCAGGTGAGTCTGGAACAAGTCTGGTCCTCAAGGGCCCTTATCCAGCCTGTTTTGGATGTCTCCCTCCTCCACCACCCCCGATTCAAGTGATCAGCTCATGAGCGAGCTCTGACTAGCCTGATAACAGTTCTGATGATTTGAATTTGGTGTGTTGGAAGAAAGAGACTTCAAAAAGAGGCTGCGTCGGGATTCTCGATTACCGGACATGCGCGTCCTTGGTCTAGCGCAGGCTTGGAAAGTCCGGTTCCTCGAGAGCCAGATCCTGCCTGTTTTGGATGCCTCCCTCCTCCAAAACACTTGATTCAACTTTTCCTGATCATTTCAGGCCTCTACAGAGCTCTCGAGGTACCGGAGTTCCCTCGCCCTGGTCTCGAGCATCCAAGATCCAACACACGAGCTGTATTTTTTAAAAATAGCCGGGCTAAACTGTGTGCGCCATACTGGGAGTTGCTTCTAACAGTTTTGGGGGTCAAAACATCAAAAGCTACATTTCAGCTTGCGCAGCGATCGCATTCCCCCCCGATGATTCACCTTGTCAAAGTATCCGAGCCAAAACGACGAGGCGACGAGGACTCCCGCTGAAAGTCGAGATTAATCTGCGCAGCTAACGGCAAGGCTAAAGCTCTTGATCTGCTTCATTAGCATCTCCTCATCGGGGATAAATGCAGTTAGCGCCGCCGTTCTACTGGCGGCTTGGAGCTGACGAGGGCCCATCAAAGCACCGAGGAGCGCTCACATCTGGATGGGCTCCATCAGGGAGTTTGCCGTTTGATTTTTGCCCATTCTTTTTATTACCTCCGCCAAGGAGGATGGGTTTGTTTTTGTTTTTGTTTTTCAGTTTCCTGGGTCAAACCTGGGAAAATCTTGCCATCCAATGAACCTGAAATCATCCTCGTCTGGTTGTCATGACGAAGTGGCACTCCTTCTCCCTCCATTTGCATGCCACCACATCTGTTTGTTGCATGTTGCCCATGCTGAATATTAAAAGTTTCTCGGCGCGAGTCTCTAGTTAATTAGCGCGCGGCAGCAGCGGCCTCATGCTGTCGTACGCTACCCCGCCGAGCTTCTTACAGGATCGGATTAATGACTCCTGCCTGTCTTGAATATGCGGCGTCTGAGTGTGTGCACGCGTGCGTTCTGTTAGGTCGTAAGTGTGCACTAACGGCGTATAATCCTCACGCGCTGATGTTTGTGCAAATGAATGAATATGTAAATACGGGTTTGAGCGAGACTTCCTTTATTCTTTGTCTGGAATATTACAGTATGACTTTTTTTTTTTTTTTTCAAAGCCATTGCAGACTTCAGAAAGGAAGGACATGCAAATGAAACACATACACGCACACACAGGTTATGTAGAATTGGTAGCTAGGGACGTATAACTCGTGTATTTTATTTGAAAGAGGATCTGGATCTTGGACGTTTTTTGAGTATTCGGTGCACTGCTACATATGCTATTTACTCTGTTCTTCATGCCGCACAACTGCAAGTCCAACTTTGCCACAAATGACGATATAAAAACATGAAATGGGACAGCTTGCGCCATGAAGTCCTCCGGTGATGGGGTTGGGGCATTGTGGGTGAAAGGGGGTTGCGTCAAGATCCCGATGCCAACGTCTCCCACGGGGTTGATGTGGGAGGAAATGGGTCGCTTCTCGCTCACATGACCATGCAGCTATCCTGAGGCATTGCGCAGCTTCACTTTGACAAGGAGTCGGGTCAGGGTGTGCAGATTGCGCTTTCACTCGACTTGCCTCTCGCGCTGCCAGTGAGAGAGCTGTCTGTTTTCATAAGGCAACAGCTGAGACGCATACGGGAATGAAACAAAACGCAACGCACTGGATTTCTTCCTTTGTGCCGCGTCTTCCATTTTTGATGCGGAACACGTGATACGGTTTTGTCTGGAGCCTGTGTTTTCACAACAAAGAGTGAAATCCTTCAGTTTGGCTCAAATGAAGAGATTTGAAATGCATGTATGAATTAAACTGCCTGATTTTAACTGCCGCAGCTCCACGAGGGCTGCAAGCGCGATCAAGGCATTGGCAAATGCACACACGAGCACTAGCGGGAGAGCTCGAGTTACTGGAGGCCTCCGGTCTTGTTAAGCTTCTTCAGTGTCCTTGGATTTTGGCAGTCGCTCGCTGCCGCCAACCCGACATGGGAAAGCTAAATATTCAGTTTGAACCGTCGATTCGCAAGGCTTTCGGATGTCACGCGGTTGCCTCTTCGGCAAACAAAACCGGACTGTGACGAAAGCAACAGATTGGATCGCTCTGTTATGCCTGACGCATTCGTTACGCCATCTGCCCGCCGCACATGCTATCCAATCGAAATGACAAAATTCCGCTGAATTGAAAATTGAGATGATTCAGCCATTCAATTTTCAGATACTTTAGATCACTGGTGTCAACCTCAAGGCCCAGGGGCCAGATCTGGCCCGCTGCGTCATTTTATGTGGCCCGCGATAACAGATCATGTGTGTCACCTTGCACGATCCTTTCTAGAATCTGTACCGAAATGTCAAATTGTCATGTGCAATAAATGACATTCAGATTTTGTCATAATTTTTTGACCCTGTTGACACTCACTTGAAGAATAAGTGAACAAACAACAAACGAAGAGTTGACTGATTTCAAAATTATTAATCCATCAATTTGTTGTGGACAAGTAATCATACTATGCGATGATTAAACATGAATTTGTAACTACAAAGTGGCCCTCCACAAAAATGAGTTTGACACCCCTGCTACAGATGGATACAGTGGGACCTCTACTGACGAATGTCTCTTCATACGAAGTTTGAAAGTTATGGAACGCCTCAACAGGAAAATAATGCCTCTTGTTATGAAATAAATTTCAAGATACTAAAGATAAAAATGTCGTATGGCCTGCGAATTGCAGCTCCGATTTTCCTGAACGCAACATTCTTATAGCTGCTCTGCCATTGGCTATACCGAGCATCATCCTGGGATCCCATTGGCTAAGAGGGACCTCTACCATACGTGTCTGTGTGTGTAGATCGATGAATATATGGATATGTGTCTATGCAGCGTCCTTGTCATTCACCCCTGGGGCCATGAAGCGCTCCATGAAGTAGTTTTACACCAATGCGAATCACCCAGAAAAAGTGTTCACCAGTCAGGCGATCGCTCACTATGCTGATGTTTGCCTTGGACATTTTCAAAGGATTGTTAAAAGCCGACAAGAGCAAACGTCCTCGGATCAGTTGTTTACAAAACGCCAGGCAAAAACCACTTCTGAGAGAGAACATGAACTAACGAGGGCAAAAAAAAAAATAAACTACGAGGACGCAGTTAAAAGTTAAATGACCATCATTTTGATTCTTTGTTTGTTTTTTACATTATGCACAACTCTTATTTATTGTGCGATCATCTAATTGTAACATGCATTTGTTGCATATTTTGATGCTTTAGGAAACATTTATGTCTGAAATTTGGGGGTCTCGGAACGGATTAGGGCGTTTATATGGAAAACGCGTCTCTACTTACAACATTTTCAAGTTAAGAAATTTCTTCCAGACCATATGAATTTTGTGAGTAGCGGTACCACTGTGTAAGCGAAGTGTCGAACTCCCCAAATTCCCGTTTGAAACGTCCTCCTTCATGTTTCAAACGCAAGCGGAGGATTGTGCCTTCTCTTTCTTATTAAAATAAGCACGGCCCAAAGAAAAGTAGCAATATATCGCCTCCCAACCTCTCAGAGCTGATGAGCACCCTCGGTCCTCCCTCGTCTTCCCCTGTCAACATCTCGCCTCGGAGAGGTTGATTATGCGGATGACACACTCTCCGGCCCGCCTGCGCTTTTAATCCGACGCCATCACTGTCAGGAGAGCAGAACAGGGAGCGACGTTCGGGGAAGAGTGACGGAATAGCGAACCAAGTCTCAGGGTCAAGTCCATCTATTCAAATTTGCGCTCGGTCGGCAGCACCTTCCCGTCAATTCCATTGGATTCAATGCTGTGTGTGTTTGCATATGTTTGCCGCCACTAATGACCCGACGCGTAGATGTCAAGATTCACATTCCGCTCAGGCGGACCCGCCGCCAAGGCCAAACGAGCCTCATTTGCATCATTGAACTTCGCAGTACTTGCTGCATATACACCAACTGAACTTTGTTCTCATAATGTTGGTAACCCCCAACCCCCCAAAAAAGCAGGTACATTTGTTTCAACAAAAATATTTTGTCTGTCTTTTCCAGATCCTGCCTCGCCTCGCCCCTGTCATGATGGGACTCATACTTCCCTAATTTGTCCTGCTCCTGAGAAGAATGGCTGTCCACTGAAATCAGTTCTTTGGTCCCGAGAGAGACCAGGTGGCTTCACAAGGTCCTGCCCTAGAGGATCCTAGAGGCACCAACTGATGGAGAGGCGGAGGAGAGTTAGGATAAGAACAAAGAATTAGAACAGGCAGATCTGGAAAAAGAACTGCTGAGTCGTTAGGAAAATTGGAAATAAAAGGCCCCTGCTAAGCTTTTTCTCGGGTAGCTCCAAGAGTGAATAATTGTTACTCACATTTCAAATCTATTGGCGGCAGCAAAAAAAAAAAAAAAAAAAAAAAAAGCTCCTACCTCTGAACTTCTATCACGATGAGGGGCTTTCGATTCCCGTGTTGGCCCTTGTTGCCGCTGACCCTCATCGGTCTGCTCTCCAGAGTGAGGACGCTGGAGTTTGGGGGGGCGCCCGGCCAGTGGGCCCGCTACGGGCGCTGGGAGGCCGGCTCGGTCGGCGAGTTGAGCTTCAGCCTTAAGACCAACATCAGCAAAGCTTTAGTCCTCTACCTGGATGATGGCGGCAACTGCGACTTTCTGGAGCTGCTGATCGCCGGCGGACGCCTCCAGCTGCGCTTTGCCATCCACTGCGCCGAGCCGGCCGTTTCGCACCTGGAGACGCGGGTCAACGACGACCGCTGGCACATGATCTTGCTCACCCGCAACTACCGGGAAACCCTCCTGATGGTGGACGGCGAGACCAAAGTGGCGGAGGTCAAGTCCAAGCGGAAGGAGATGGCCGTGGTCAGCGACCTGTTTGTGGGCGGCGTACCGCCCGATGTACGCCTCTCCGCACTCACCTCCAGCACAGTCAAGTATGAACCCCCCTTCATGGGCTTGATCTCCAACCTGAAACTGGGAGAGACACCGCCCACCCTGCTGAACAGCCAGGGCATCCACAGCGACCTGGAGTACCTGTGCACCAAACAGAATCCCTGCTTCAATGGAGGCTTTTGCTCTGTCCAGTACGGAGAGGTTCAATGCGACTGCACCCACACCCGCTTCAAGGGGAAATACTGCAAGGAAGGTAAGGGACCAACCTACCATTGAAATGTATCTTCCTTCTTCTTCCAGAAACGACTCCGTTTTAGAATTTGTGACTCGACATATGGGATTTGTTGGAAAGTGGTGATTAAATATGAAACAAGACCTGTCTTAGTAGACGAGACCTGACAATTGGATTGTAATGGACCGTATTTTCCGTACTCTGAGGCGCACCTAAAAGCATTCCATCTTCTCAAAAGCCGACAGTGCGCCTCGATGGATCAATATTCGGACTTCTTGGACGTAGTTTTTTAAATGGTCTTGAAAGTGTTTTGTTACAGCTGCAGCGGGTGTGAAAGCTCTACAAAAATAAGTATTGTATTGTGTTCCTTTTAGCGCACCTCCATCTAGTGGATGCATAGCGCAACCGCAGCCACGATTGTATCTTCGATTCTAGGCGCCTTATCATGCGGTGCGCCCTATGCGCCGTTATACCTCGGTTTTTGGCCATAATCCGTTCCAGAAGGCTGTTCAGAAACCGATTTGTCCGAAAACCGAAACCCCGCTCATTTAAAAAAAAAAAAAATTTTTTATTGAACACGTCTGCTCACAATGGAACGCTACACGAAGAAGCGTCACTTCCTCGTGTAAGGAAGGCGAGAGGAGTCAAGTGGCGCATTCAAGTGCGCTCAGTTTGATCGAGAACTGATTTTCGTTTGTATTCCAAGGCATAAAAAACTCGAAATTTTTGGTGGAAAACCGATTTGGTCGAGAACAGAGACGTTCGAAAACCGAGGTTTGACTGTATATGAAAACAGTTTTAACATAGGCACTCATTGAAATGTGCGCCTTATACTCCGAAGCACCTTACCGTGCGGAAAATACGACAATTATAATACACTATCTGAAAGTTAAATTTGCTTTACTGAGCTCCGTCAATAATCTTGTTGAAAAATGGTGGGTCCTAGCGATGTGAAGTATTGGCTTTTCCAAAGTATCCTGCATTGAGGTCACACGCGATTGATTTCCTTTGGTGTGAGACGGTGAGACGGAGTACGAGGACGACTCAGGGGTAAACTCTGGTGAAAGCCATCGAGGGCCCAACGGAAGGATTCGCTCTCTTCGAGCACCTCTTATTTTGATCGTGCCTCTCTCGTGAATTGTTTAAATAGATGCGACGAGAGGAGTCTTGGAAAGAGCACAGATGGCGGCGTTTTGAGAGAAATCAAAAATGGTCGGATTTCTTTTCTTTGCAGGCCCATTGTCTCTTTCGCTGCTACTGCCGCCTTCAAGTGCTCCTGTGCTGTCAGCTCCTGTCAAACTCGGTTATGTCTTTGAGCCCCTCCTTCCTCCCTTACTGACACATCCCATTTCCATATCTTGTGCGCTTGCGCCTCCGCTGCGCATTCATCCATCTCGCCGGGTCTGCGCCCCCACCCGACTCAAGGCTATCAGGGTTCTCCATCTCTTCTTCACCTCCCAACAAGACGCTCTCGCTCTCTCTTTCTCTCTTGCTCTCGCTGTGTTCGCTCCACTTATCTCTTCTTTTTACCTTTGACCACTGTCAGCACTTTCCACTCCCGCCGCGCTTATATCTACCTCCCCCGACCCACCCATTTGTTTCACGCTGACAAATTCTGAAACGGATTTTGCTCCCCTAAAATCAATTGCAATGGGGGTAAAGTATCGGCGTGACGTGACAGTAATTTTGGCAGGAGTTCTACGGCACACTTTCGACCGGTCTCGTAAGATAGCGCAATAAAAATGCATTGTGAAGGTACTTTCACATATTTCTATGTGACTTTATTTATCTTTCTTTTATCAGCTTTGCTTTTAAATTCCAAAGAAAATGTTCACTGACAAAATACCTGACTTCCGACGTGAGAAAAAAAGTCATGTGTGTGTGTGTGTGTGTGTGTGTGTGCCAACATGCATCATAACAGGCAGAACAATCAACTGCTCTTCCACTAGAAGTTACATAATTAACCTGGATATCCGTCTCCACGTTTTGTTCGTTTTACAGAATGGAGTGCCGTGATAATTTCTTTTCGATGTGTAATATGTGCCTTAGACACTAAAGGTTGGGAAACACTGCTATAGCACAACGTTTGAGTCAACGTCTGAGCATAGATTTGGTTCAAGGGAACCTTTACAGCGCAGAAAACGATGTCGCTACCGGCTAGCCGTGGACTCCTGTCTGCCTGCTTCCTCCTCCTCATGTCGGGCGCTTTTCCGTCTTCCTCGCCTCCTGTCTGCGTGCGCCGTGTCAGATTGCTGTGCGCTGGCTGGAAGCTAAATTGGGAGCGGAATGCCAATGCGGTGCTACACTGACTGCAGGAAACAGTTGTCCTTTTGAAACGGAGAAGGGCTGCGACCATTTGCTCCGTCTTAATTTATCCCCAGCGATGTTTTTTTTTTTCGGTTGAAGGTGGTAAATTGGGTCATCTTGGCGGGCTGCCACGTCCGGTGATATATTTCTTCTTTTTGGCTAACACGTGGACAGCAGGTTTAAGACACCCGATGATGACGAATGTGTGCAAACTGTGCGCTGTCTGTCATTCTTTCCCCCTGCATATTTTCGGGTAATTCTCCAGAATATTCATCTTTTTCTCGCGTGCTCGTTGGAATACAAACCATCTTCATCAAGAAATCAAGTGGAAATGATCGTGATGCGTGGGACATTCTCATTGGGGCGTTGCGATTGCCCCGCGGGTTGTTAGGGTATATGCGCTGTAAAAGTGTCCCAAAATGTGTACTTACCAAAGCAAGACTGGTTTTCAGTCATAATAGTTGGGTCAGGACAATGACAGATCGCGGCTTGGGCAAACGGCGAACGATAAGCCAAGCAGAGTCATACATCATGGCGATCAGTGCAACCGAACCGGATGGAGGGGAAAGGGGGAGATTTCGGATTGGAGCGGGTGGTGATGTGATTAATGCCCCGTTATTGGAGTCTGATACCCGATTTCCACCAAAAAACAAAACAAAACTTGGCGTTCGTTCGGCACCAGGGCCAGTGCTGTGCTTCGTTGGTACTTAACAAGGTCTTCCGAAGAACGTGTTTGGTTTTCCACCAAGAGCCAAGTAGGAGCTACGTCATGACATCATCGTAAAGCGTCCAAACGTCATTGCTTAGGTCGACGTTGACCCAAGAGCGCTTGCACGATTAATAAGAAGAAGACTGTGCTGTTAGCATCTGCTAGGCAACTTAGCATAGCATCGATGAAACTTGTATGTACTATATAACAGTGAGAGGCATCCTATCATCATATGCTTCCATCTTTAATCATTGTAGATGTTCCAGAGGCTGGCTGCGAGTCGCAGATCACACGTTAGCTGGGCACATCCGCGATGGCTCTTCTAGTGGCACAACAATTGTGCTCAGTTACTTTTTCAAGATAACTGTGGCAACACTGGCTACTAACTTGATGTTGCTTCCTGTGAAATGTGACGACATTTTTGACGCGCACAGGCAGCGTAGGACTCTGGCTGTGCAGGACACGAGTGGCCTCCAGCGAGGGTGTCAATTGAATGTTTTCCAGCCCAGCACCTCCCTCGCGTCTGTCAGGTGAGACGTCGGTTGGCTCCAAAGTGCACGGCCGCCCGGGCCTGCGTCCGTCAGATGCAATTAAATCCCGCTGTCATTCTTCACCACGCGGACGAGTGAGCAAGTGGCTTGGCTCGCGTGGCGCCTGACACCCACTTGACGGTCAAACTTGACGACATCTGAAGCAAGTAATTCATCTCGATTAGTCGTATTGCTCGTGTGGTCGCGTTGGTTGCCGCCCCACTTTGCATTCTGATCTTGTCGTTCCCGTGTCAAAGCTGATCACAGATTTGTTTATTTAGTCAATTTGATTCGCAACTGACAGGACCGCCTATGGAGTTAATGCGGCGCCAGAGTCACCAAATTACAAAGGAAGTGAGTCACCGACTGCCAAAGTACCTCCTGCTTGTGTTGCTGTCACTCAAATCCCACGCTGGTTATGCGAGTGGCTTATTGAAAAAACAATTTTGTTAATTATGAATGCTGTTCATTTAGGGCAGCTATTATACTCGGGCTTAAAATAGTTTAAGACTCTTACTAAAGTGAATTCAGACATTTTTCTACTCTGTGCCTACACTCATAAAATACATCTTCCCTTTGGATAGTCCACTGGTGTGGCAGCATTAGAGTGCCTTGTAGTTGGCCATGAATGTGTGTGCACGTCATGGAAGAATGAGGGGGCGGGAAGGCTAACAGTCTGACGTGGCAGCGACAGTGTGCCAGCATGGCCACCATAGAGCGCCTCGTTGCTGGCCATAAGTGTGCGCATATCACTGAGAGAAGGCGGAAGAGCGAGGGGGTGTCAGCGAAAGTCCAGTGTGACAGCCTGAGTGTCGACGGGGGCTTTGCACTGCCACGGTGCTTTGGAGCGCCTCATTGCGGCGTGAAAAAGACTCATGACAATTTATGATGTACACTGTATATTCCACCAACCGGAAGCTTTCAAATTTAGAAGATATTTATTTTCACTTTACAGGGACTTTAAGCACTATACTGTAAATACTAAATCGTACTTGCGCAATATTTATCTGTCCCTTTACAGCAGCCAAGTTGTTGTGACCTATTATTTCATTAATTCATCACACATAAGCATAAACATTGTCACATATCCTGGCCAGGAAAGGTAAATATTAACTGTCTCCCCATCAGAATTTTTTTTTTGGGGGGGGGGGGGGCAAACTGGACTGAGAAGGACAGGTTGTCGGCTTGAGATGACGCTGGTCAGCCTTTACCTTCTTCTCAGGCTTGTTGCCAGGCGATACGTCTGGGAGGCGAGGTCATTGCGGATGCTGGGAATGACACGATTTTGCTGTAAATGCCGCTGACGCGGAAATCGGGTTAATCTTGTTATGCAAGTGGGCCGGTGCCAAGTTTTTATTTATTTTTTTTGCCTTTAACAATGGACACTGCTCCTCCTCATGGTGTCTCTGCCAGCTGTTGTTCCGATGTGATGCTAAGCCGCGCATTAACGACAGACAACACGCACGTCTCCCGGTTTGAATAAACAATGCTCGTTGTGCAGCCATGGATTAAATAAGCTCTGTCACAGTAACAAAGTCATACAAAGTCAGTCATTATGTCGGTAAATGATGTTCCAAAAATGTCAGTGGAGACATTTTTTTTTTTTGTGAATACGGAGAAGAATTCTGATCTGAGAATGACGGTGATCGAGCTTGCAAAATGCTGTAACTGGAGCGACTGCCCCTCCGGTCAAACGAGCTGACCTATCGGGGCCTTTGACAACATGACACCGCTCACCCGCAGTCACCTTGACCCGTTTTCCCCACCGGCCAACAATGTTGGACCCCTCTTTCAATTTCACGAAAACCGAAATGGGCGTCATTTCATTCCCGCCGCGACGGGTTCTTCTGTAGGCGGCCGCCGCTGACTATCACGCACCGAAGCAATAACCAAGAAGGCCTAGTGCGTGATGAAATCGCTATCCAGCCGAGCCACTTATTACCCTTCAAGTGCGGAATGGCGGGAGCGTGCAGACAAGTAGTGGATTATCTTTCCTGGTGGACTCGGAGCCGCATCATCCATGCATGCCGTCTTGACGCCTCCATGCAGTATTAAGCTTTGAGGACTGATTAACGTTGATAGTTGTCTTGCTGTAGGACCGGGTGAACTAATATCGACTCTTTGGCTTTTCAGAGCTAAAAAGCATATATTAACATTTTTTTTAAAAAAAAGGGCTCAGATGCGTGTTTGCAAAGCCGCCTCCCTACGGAACTCTTGTTCAGCTTCGTGAACAGTACTCGTCTTAATGCTCAGTGTGGTTGTGATGCGACCGTGTTTAACTTTGCTATTTGGTCCCGGTGAAGCGGCCGAAACTAAATCCACTGTGATGCTTTTCATGACAATAACACACAAATCCCACACCCACAAAGCCGCTCGCGGAGGATCAACCTTGGCATTATCCTGTTATCCTCTTCCACAAGGGTGTTAATGTTGAACTAAGTCCGGGAACGAATTGCTATCTGCAACACGTGTCGCACGAAAACAAACTTCAACTTAATGTGATACACGGGAGACCAAACCCTCATCCTTAACACGTCAGCGCTAAAGATGGGAGTGTTTACGCTACGGCCTTGTAACTTCCGGAATATTTGTGTGTATGCGTGCGTGTGTGTGTGGCATGGCAGCACACAGGTGGCAGGCAGCAGGGAAGCAAGCGGGCCAGCAATCAGGTAGAATACCACTGAGGTGGAAATAACAGTCTGGGCTCCTGAGTGGCTCCGAGAGGCCTGGCGTGAAATGTGGCAGCCGATGCCGTTGCTTCTCCTTGCAGCACAATCTGGAACTAAACGAGTGCATAAACAAGCAAATACAGAAAGACAAACACAATTAGTTCAATTTTGGAAATGATGCGCACACACTCGAGCGTGATATCTTCACTGCTGGATTAAAGCGCGTGCATTTTAACTTATGCAGCATTAAAAAAAAAAAAAAAGTACATTAAAAAAATTAACGCAGAGGCTAAGGCCGTTTGCCCGGCCTTAGCCTCTGTGTTAGATACTTAGAGGAGACAGACGATCACAAGCCCATTTAGAGACTGCGCTCAAGGCTTTGGTGGCTAAAACATGATAGCATTATACCAGGGGTGTCAAACTCATTTCATATTGTGGGCCGCATACGGCCTCGGTTGATGTCAAGGGGGCCGGACCATTAAAATTATACCATACTCTGCTATAAATAACCAAAATATCATGTCTTTCCTTTGTTTTGATATAGTGAAGCACAAGAACATGAGGAAAATGTTGAAATGTACCTCCATTTCATTGAACTAACATTTCATAAAACACCTTAGATTTCCTTCGACCAATGTTTAAATTTACTTTTATCATTCACATATATGCAGTGCAACTGATCCCACTGATTGTACAAGGGCACAAAACTTGAACAATTAGTATTTAAAAATATAGTCATGTATTTTAAGATTAAACGAGATTTATAAAGAAAGGATTTTTCAAACCATTTACTCATGTGCATATGAAATCTAAATGTAACCCCCGCCTACACTTTACAAACGAAAGAGAAAACAGTGTGCCCCTAGCGGATAATACATGAGTTGCATCTTATTAAAAAGATTAATTCCGTGTCTTTTATGCATTTTTTCATTTTTAAATCATCCCGCGGGCCTGATCGAACCCGCTCGCGGGCCGGTTCCGGCCCGTGGGCCGTATGTCTGACACCCCTGCATTATACGCTTGACTCTTCCTGACTTGCATATAAGAGACATCAAGCTTCCTGTTGTGTGACAGACCAGTCAACTTCCTTCTGTTGTGCATCTTCCAGAGCCCCTCTTTCCTTTTTTTATTTTTTATTTATTTTTTTGCGACTTGGCAGCGAGCCGCCGACCAGTCAACTTTCACTGCGGTGACACATCCTTCGCTTCACAGAGATGCTCCTTTAAGGAACTGGAGGCGGGTGTCGGAACGGAATCTGGGGGAGAGGGGGAGGTCTACCCTTCCTGGAGGGCGCACCATCAGCTCAGCCTGTCAAAACGAAAGCGCCGTTCCCCCACTAAATTTGGTCTTACGCACAGCTGTGGGACGTGGCATCGGAGCCTGCTAAATTATTGACCCCGGTTGCAAAGGTGCAATGAGGAAGCCCAATGTGTTCTTGTCTCATTGTACCTCTACTAGCCTGCGGCGTACATTTCTATATTCACCTTACCGTAGTTGTATCTTTGAAAAGAAATGTTCTGAATGCAAAATTTGTCCTTCTAGCGTGTGGGCGTTTGAGCTGACAAAACCTCGCAGAAAGTCTTCAGAGGAGTGGTTGGCCATGAAGATTTCTTTTTCACTCGAACTAGAATGGTCTTCTTCTTTTCCCTGTCAGGATGTATGCCGGCTCCTCCCCTGTGGAAACGTCCTATTTGGCGACTCACTGACCCATCTGAACACTGTCCCTTTGCATGATGCCAACAGCCCATTTCACATGCACTCTTGCGAACGAGACGGAAAAAAAAAAAAAAAAGCAGGCGCGTCGTTATAGCCTTCGTTCCGACTCCTTGGTTCTGTATTCCTTCTTTTATGCCTCGCTGGCCGCTGTCTCATTGAGAATCCGCAAAGCTCACGCAGTCGTTGCCATATTCGCATAGGGAGGGCAAGTAATGTCTCAGTTCAACAGCCCCCCCCAGACGTGAAGGTGGGCTGCTTCGGGTCGATAACGTGTACGTCTCAAGCCGAAATGGATGCCCTCAACCCGTAGAAAAGTTGCAGTCCCACACAATGGCCACAGGCTAAACGCTGCGGACCCGTGTGACCGCAGCCTGCTTCCAGGTCACATTCTGCTTCCAAGAATGTATCTCTTTGTCAAATCTGGAGTGCTAATGGGGGGGGGGGGGGTGATGTTTAAAACCACAATTGGTTCAGAACACACTTGCACAGACTTTTGCAGTGGAGCATTTTGTTGTTGTTGTTGTTGTTGTTGTGCCTCGTGCCTGGTGAACATTACTCCTCCATGGGGCGTTGGGTGTGCTCAAGCGCAAACCTGAATGAGCAGAGTCAAATGACTCCAGTACTATAAAAAACAAGACTAAGGTGAATTCGCATCTGGTTCATTTTCTTTGCGGAGCTGTTCGGAAACTGGGAAGGTGCACAACGGGAGCTCAGGGGCCCAATGTAGAACCTTTTCAACTCTGGATACAAGCTAGCACAAATAAATGATCTTGTATTACTATTATCAAGTAAAATGTTATTTTTTACATATCTGCGCTCATTACCGGTAGTTTTATTCCATGTCGTCGAGTGACTGAAAATGTGTGATACCTATTCGAGTGTCGGCAAATGTCGCTCACTGCTGCCCTCAACAGGCAGTTAATGGCACTGCCACTTGTGAAGGATGAGAAAGCGGCAGTCAGCTTTCTGTGAGCTGATTGACATCAGTAACTGCTACCCGGTCACGAATTGTAACTGTAGTCAGATTACTCAACTGCGAAAAATAACGCGCCGGCTGTGTTGTTACTGTCGTGTGCGATATGAGGAAGTGCAGCGTGCACAGATTCCTTTTCAAATGTCATGGTTTCGTCCATTTGTGAGGACAAAGTGTTGGAATGATGATCAAGGTTGTCGTCTCCGCGTGCACTTCACCAGCAGCGTGCCAGTAGAATCTGATTGGACCCTGCGAGGGAAGTTCCACTAAACACTCAGCGAGGTGGAGACGCGGGCGGGAGGGAGGCGTCGCTGTCGATGAATAAATAAAAAGGTCATGTCATTATTTCATAAAAGCTTATTAACTTTTATCCTCCGCAAAAGATGTCGGTGTAATTAGAATGACGGCGCCCGGCTAATGCAAGCACAATAAACAGTTGTGGAGTGGAACCCAAAAATAATCAGGCGGCATTATTGGCAGCTGCCCTTTCAAGCTTTGGATGAGGAGAAGGATCGGATGGATTGGGGTGATTCGGGGGGGTGGGGGGGGTGGGGGTTAGCTTGCACATTTCATGCGCTGATCAGGAGCAGGCACGCCCGTTGTGTGAGCACGACTTTAGTCAGAGCTAATTAAGGGATTGTTCCGTTGGGTGGAAGCTCCTCCCCCCCCCCTCCCCCCCGCGCTGTGACGATTGGACGCCGCCCCCATGCTCATGCATTATTGACAGGGTGCAAGTTTCGCTTTCGGTGTTTGTCGTTCAGTGGAGGCGCGGTGCCATGAATGATGGATGACACCTGATGATGCGGTCGCAAGGGTGCCGTAAGACTGTCATTGAGTCCGAGGCAATTGAAACGCCACCCGGCTCTGATGTCTGCCTTTGACCTTCGCGTGTGGAAGGTCAAAAGCCGGCCCTGCTGAAACTGATACTCGAAAGCAATAACGTTGAATTGTTGCCTTACGTCGACGGCAGCATATTACAAGCGATCCGTCTGGGCTCCGGAGACGCCGTGGACGTTTGCCAGCCGCCTTTATTTGTCCGGCATGTGCGCTGGAAGCTCATCAGCCGATCTAGGTCAAAGATGATGCCTTCTCTCATCTCCTCTTCTCTGAGCCAGACTCTCTGCGCTGACCTTTTTCCGAGTGTATCCTTGCGTTAGCTTGCGGCCGCATGTCGAGGCGGCTCTTTACGTGGCCGCCTTCAAAGAAAGGATTCAGATCTGGTCCACGAATACGAGACCGTGCGCCCAGCTGTCTGCGAGGGATGTGTGAGGCAAAGACGGTTCTCTTCCCGGGCGCTTCATGTTTCGTCGACAATGTGCCAGTCATCCTGCGTGGCAGATGGACAGATTTTAATTGGCATTTACAAGCGAAGAAAGCGTTCATCTGTCAACAAAACAACTGGTTTGCGAAGCACCGTTGTGATGTGCCGATGACTTGATGCGCGCGCTATAATAAACAAATGTTTAAGAGGTGTTCATGGGGGGCGGGGGGGACAACGTTGTTTGGAGTGATAAGTGTTTGTTCTTATTGTTTACTTACTTCGTGTTCATGAAGGTGAGAAGAAAAGGGTGGAGCCACCGATAACGGCAGCAGTTCTACCGATGAAAAAAAACCTCAGCCCCCCCCCCCCCCCCACCCCCAAAATGTAAACTTTGCATGTTCATCTGAAGACGCCTCCAAGATCAACATCGTTGAATTCATATTTGTACAGCCAGTACCCAGGTGAATCTTTTACTTACTTATCTAGGATCTATCGTTACTTGGGCAAAACCTAAAAGGATTTGCTGGCCGGTTTGACGGGATTAGTACTTGATGAGCGGATTCCTAAATGGAACGAACGACTGCATCCACAGACTGCACTCCGGGATCGGATTAAGATGCAATCAGATTGCAACGCGCGGCGTATTAAAACGAACATCGCGCAGTCCACGTCCTTCCAGTTCAGGCAACTTCAAGCAGCTTCATATATCGAGCGCATTTCATACACAAGGTAACTCAACGTGCTTCACAGTTCCCAAACATTTAAGGGCAAACACATTTAAGACATTTCATTTTGGCCTTAATCTTAATCTTGGAGGTACCTTGATGGATTTAAAAGCATTTACGCATGGGCCTAACTTCCTCTCTCTTGGCATTTTATTCCATTTGTGTGCAGCATAACAGCGAAATGCTGATGCCCCCTATTTTTTTGCGGACTCTGGCCTCCACGAATTGATCCGAGTCCGCTGAGCTCAGAGCATTCCTTGAGCATTTCTTGAATGTATTCAGAACCGAAGCCATTCAGTGATTGACAGACCAGTGCCAGAATTGTAAATGATCTCCTACAGCTGACTGCGAGCCAGTATAAGGTGTGTAAGACTGGAGTAAGATGTGCTGTGCTATCTGTTGTGGGCAGAACCCGAGCCGTAGCGTTCGCAGTGAGCTGCGGCCGTTTCTTGCTCTTCGGAGGGATTCCACTCAGAAGCCCATGACAATAATCAAGCCTACCGGAGATATAAAAGCAGAGAAAGTCCTTCCGGTCCGCTTGGAGCATGCCACCCTTCTGTCCGGGAATGTTTTTCAGCTGCTCGACGGCTGTTTTGGGGATGGATCTGTTGTGCCCGCTGAAAGTCCGAACCCAATCAATCATCGCGCCAGACCTCCGTTTTGTTCTGGTTGAGTCGAAGGAAATTGAGGTTTGGTCTCCAACTGAACAGCAGCGTACTGCACACAGCTTTGGCGCAGAATTAAATATTGGTTCCTTAAAACGAAGCGGAAATTTACAGACTAATTCAACAGTTGAAAGAGCACATTATTAAAAAAAAAAAAAAGAAAGTGTTTCTTTTCCTTGTGCTGCTCATTTCATCCCCATGTATTACATTTGGCGATAAGAGCTTCAAAGGCTTTAATGGAAATGACCCACTTCTTCTTCTCCTTCTTCTATCGAAATATAAAAGTCAGAAGTGGCTTTGAATATATACACTCGAGCCCCAGATTAATCCTTTCAGGGACAGCGGTTACTACAGCGCACAGACCTTATCATGTTATCAGGTCACAGGTGCGTGTAAGGGTTAATGAACGCCCGCTTTTCGATCACACGCAAGGCGGAGTGTCATTTAAAAGGCCCTTGTTTGCGCTTTGAATAAATTCCTCATGTGTTTACATCTCAAGGTCCAGTTTGCATAAATAGCCAAAGATTTGGCACTTTTTCCGAACCCCAAAAAAACGACCAGACAATGAGCTAACATCCGGTTTAGTCACCGTCCGCCAAATGAAGGCGGCGCATGGCGCGGAAGATGGACTGCTTGCGTTCGGGCTCGTATTCCCGAGTGTTTACTTTGTGCTGGCGTCGCCTTGGCACCTGGCAAGAAGCCTGAGCGGCTGCTGCAAGTGTGTCGTCAGTGGCTTGTCTGTTTGTTTTCCTTTTGCTAATCACCTCCAAAGTCATGAGCGCAAACTGTCACCGGCACGTCTTCTTCGGCGGCGATGCGTCTCGAAAAGGTCAGCGTGTCATTGTCGCGCTTTTGGCCAACGTGTCACACTCCTCCCCCCGTCCCCCCACCTGCCACGTCCTCGTTAATTCTGGACTCGTGTTGAAAGATGGCCGCCAGAGGTTGAGTTCATTTTCTCACGTTTAAACTCGGCTGCAGGTTTGCTTGCATTTGAACAAGTCTTGCCAATTGCGGGACCGAATTCACCGCTCTTTGTTCACCAATTAGCACTTTGGCTAGCTGTGCCCTGAAAGCAACAGGAAGTCAACTTTTGACATCGTAAACACAAAGAAGGGAATCCAGGTTACTGAGAAACTGGATGATTTACCTCTCGGGGTGCCATGGGTCACTTGCAGAAACATGAAAACAATGTCCTGGGGCTTCTTTTGTCAAGTTTGGTGAATTCTATGAGTCTTTGGCCTAAAGTCGGAAGCGGCAAGCTTCGCAGATGACTCCCAGCCACCCCGGCGGTTGCGCAACAAGCAAACAACATTTATTGAACTTAAAAAAAAAATCAACAACACCTTTGGGTTATTTTATTATTTTCTGGCTGCAGAGGTGGGAAGTTAATTTTTGCCGTTCTGTGGCGCACATTGTTTGGCTCCAAACACTTCAGCAAAGCAAATCAATGCGCCTGTGATGAAACAAAACAATAATTCTGTCTCACCTGTCTCCCCCGAGGTTTTCGCTTGATGTTTTACTCACAAATTCAACTCCAACTTCCTTCCCGGACTGTACGCCAGGCTATGATACAAATCTCGGGCTTGACCTGCTCAGCCCCTCAGGGTCTCACTGACCACTTTCAGCCAGTCACATTAGTTCCTCTTGACCTTGCATGTGTAATTGCTTCTGTCAGTGTGTGTGTGTGTGTGTGTGTTATAAGCCGTGCTCACCCTTAATAGCTTTGCAAGTGAGATGCGGGATGTGAGCGTTTCCAGCAGCTTACTTGGACATTACAGCATCACCCCCCACCCCACCTTGCAAGAGATAATTCCACAACACTGATGAAACGGTGCCGCTTAGGGAAAGTAGTTCACTTCGAAATGTTATAAATGGCCTTTTTTGATGGCTGGCTTGGTACAAGTGACAGCTTGTAATGTTTACAGCAGCTTTGTTGCGTCTCAAGTCCCCCCCCCCCCCCCCCACGTGACGTTACAATACCAGGAGAGTCTGGCGTTTTCATTAATTCTGTTGTCCGCGAGTCTGCTCCTGAGATGGCTGAAAGAGAAAACGGGAATTGGCTAGCTTCCTCTACTTGTGTTGCTCCCCGACAATAGGTTAGCCGACACGTCGGGTATTCAGGCGGCGTCGATCCTCACTCAGTCGAGGATGGTCAATAATTGTCACGAAAATCTGCCCCTTGGGTCTTTTGCTTCTTTTCTCAATTCATTCCAAGCGAATGGGCTTTTGTTCGCCAGTTCTGAACGGCCGCATCGACAAAAGCAATTTCACGACGGGGGGATCGACGGATGACTCGAGGTCCAAAAACACACCAAATCAACAGAGCTGAGAAGAGTAAGAGGCGGAGATCAAGAGATTTGTCAGGCGTTCCATTTTTTTCATGATTGTTTGTTTTGCCCCTGCTTCCATCCGAAGGGGCCGTTGAGCTTCTTGTTGGCTTATCTTCACAACAAATTGCTCGACACGTGTCCATGCCGAGCAACGGGACTCCATCAGATTTGTTTAGGGGCTTATTTGTCCGCGTCGGAGCAAGAACCTGATTGATTTTGATTGATCAATGGCCACGGTGCCTTTTTGTTTTTCAGTTACCAGCCAAGGCATTTATGACTCCCCCGCCCCGGACGCAAGCATGCACACGAATCCAGCGCGTCCGACTTTTGTCTGAGCTATTCTGCCATGTTGATTCCAAATCAATTCATTTCGAAACAAACGATTGTGCGTACGCAGGGAATAACGTGATCATTAGCGGACTTGCAACAAAACATTAAAGAGCCTTTGGTGGAGGTCCGCAGAACGCGTTTCCTTCCAGCCGAGGGTGAAAGACGCTTTATTTACCAGCCCGTGTCTGTCGGAACACATTAAGCAAATGGGACCGCATGTAAGAATGTCTCATTAGCATCTTGACGGGGACAAAACTTTCCTTTCCTGACACCAAACCATTTGCCCTGACCTTGGGCGGCATTGTCTTAGCCCTAATGACAAGCGGCGCGTACTTGAACCCACGCAGCTTGCTCCATTAGGGTACCCTTGAAATGATCTGGACATTCCCGTTTGTTGCCCGCGCTGGCCCATTAAGCAGCAGTTGGGCGAAAAGACCGCGAGTGGCTGCGGAGTCTTGACATTTCTTGTGGCGCCCGCTCTTGTTCCGGCGCTGCCATCCTGCCTCGTACCTTGGAGATAAGTCGCCTTGCCAAGGTGTTTGACTGCGCCGCTCCCGTTCGTCTCATATCTCCACTCTGGTCGCCTCCCGCCTCCTCATTACTCGCCCTCCCCCCAACCCCCGCCACACTCCCATCTCTGCTGTCTCCCCACGGCTTTGCAAAGATAAGATGTGCTGTCCCAGGGGAGTGCCGGGTGTCGATAGCAATGTGCTGCTATCATTAGTAAACTGCCAGACTGCCTCCAACCCGCCGCCTGCCCCTCTCCTCTCTTGACCTTCAGCACGCAACATTCCGCCTTCGCGTCTTTGGAATCTTTCATACAAATGAAAGATTCCAAAGACGCCGGAGATTCACTTGTCCTCTGTCCACACCGGTTTGCGCGCACGGGCAAGAAGATGCATGTGTTTCTCGGAGAGCCATTGGAGCAAATTTGTTTCGTGGTAGGATCTGAAAGCGGATTTCAGGGGAAAGGACAAAAGAACACGAACCTCCTCCAGTCCTATAATGAATTTGCCAAATTCCAGGAGGGCTTGTCGGTCACTTTAAACAGAGCTCAGTCGAAATCGCATTTGTCTAAATGTACAACAACGAGGAGAATTAATTTTGTCCCATAAATCTGATTACGAGTCGTGTATTGGGTTAAGCTCACCAAATGTAAATTGCTGAGAAGACTATTGAGAAAAGCAAAGGATTATCGAGAAATAGAATCAATTTATAGTTGCTTTTACCCTCCCCCTCAAAGTCCTCAGTCCTCTTATTTCGGATGGGAGTCAAAACGATCGGTCTTCCGCCCTCGCCGCGTCCCCGTTGCGGCTAGACCAGGTGTCGGGAACCCAAAATGTTGAATATAGGACAACCCCCCCCCCCCCCCCAAAAAAAAACAAATATGTCTGGAGCCGCAAAAAAATAAAAGCCTTCTATAAAACTTACAATGAACGTAACATATGCTGTATGTATGTAGGAGACTGGACTGTCTCAGAATTGTTTGTTATTCATTCCTTTGTTGTGTGTTCACAAACGCCCCCATAGAATTTATTTTGTAATTCCCTCGCTTGATTTTTTTTTGTTTTGGTGCATTATTTTCGCTTTTCTTAGTGTCAGTGAGGCGATCATTAATTTCCGTTTTTCGGAGGCTGTCTTTGAACGCCTCTCGAGTTGAACGAGAAGAGAGAAGGCACGGAGTCGGACGCAGACGTTTCAGTGTTTGTCGAGACTGTTAAAAGCATAAAGTGTACGTTTTAAAAAAACAACACCACAGCTTTCCTTTTCTGGAGCTGCAACATGTATCGATATCTATTTGAGCTATATTAGCCTACTATCAAAATCTTTTTCCATTTTCAAACATTTTTTATAAAGCTCCAGGGAGCCCCTAGATGTCGCTAAAGAGCCGCATGCGGCTCTGGAGCCGCGTATTGCCGACCCTCGGGCTAGACAGACAGATAACTCCTTCAATGACCACACCATTGATGTTTCTGGCAATTTAATCACAGGCTAGTCAAGAAGGTGTAAATCTGGAACAGACAAACATAAAAACACTTACATGTTGCAACGTTACAGCGTGCCCCACTTGTCTGACGCTTGACGAACGCGTGACTACGCTAGTGTTGCTAACGTTTGCGAGCTAATCAGCTAATTGTTTGTTTGTTTGTTTGTTTGTTTATTGAACATAAAACATATATACAGTAATAATTTGACAGAAAATAAGGTACATAAAAAAAGTAAAAAGAAAGAAATCAATCTTCATTCAACACAGTTATTATGTTCAAGGGAGTAGGAAGAAGTAAAAAAATTTTCTAGTCCTACCCCGTTATGTGATTGTATCTAATAAATCATTTTTATATCAATCAGAAAAGAAAAAAGTAAATAGAAAGAAGTCTCCATTAAGGCTCATACTTTACCCTTTACCGTGATATTTTTACAACTTTTGGTTTGTATCGGGATTATATACTTCCACACCCTGACACTCTTGTGTCAATTTTCTCTTGTATTCATAATGGATATTTATATACCTTTCTCTATTTATCAACTTATTTCTGATTTATCATTATATTTAATGTTTTGAATTTATCATTTTAACTCTGATTGATGTAGGTTGTTTGTACTATTTTTTTGAATTTGTTTTTGAACTCAGCAAGCGATTTACTCATTTTCAGGTCCGTTTCGAGATTATTCCACAGATTAACACCTTTGATAGATACACTTCTTTGCTTGATGTTTGTTCTTGTTTTGAGTTTTTTGAATAAGTTGGTACCTCTTAAATCATAGCTGCTTTCTCGAATTTCGAAAAACCTCTGAATGTTTTGGCAGAGCAGGTTATTGTGTGCTTTGTACATTAATTGGGCGATTTTAAAGTCAACCAGGTCATAAAATTTCATCGTATTTAATTTGACAAATAGTGGATTTGTGGGTTCCGTATATTTTGATCTATTAATAATTCGAATTGCTTTTTTTTGTATGTTGAGAATAGGGAGTGTGTTTGTTTTGCAGGCATTTCCCCATATTTCCACACAGTAGGTCATATATGGTAATAATAATGAAGTGTATAATGTGTACAAAGATCTCTTATTTAGCACTTCCTTGGTTTTGTAGAGGATCCCTACGGTTTTGGCTATTTTTCTTTTTACGTTATCGATATGTGGCTTCCAACATAGTTTTGAGTCTATTACTAATCCGAGAAACTTGGTTTCATACGCTCTTTCTATCTCAATTGAGTTTACCATAATTTTAGCTTGGTGTTTGATTGGTCTTGTGCCAAAAACAATTAACTTCGATTTTTTCAGGTTAAGTGACAATTTATTTCTGTCGAACCAGTTTTTTAATTTGTTTAATTCGTTTTCTACGGTTGTCAGGAGCTGTTTCAGATTTATTCCAGAACAGTAGAAAGTTGTATCATCAGCAAATAGGACACATTTAAATTGTTTTGAGACCTTGCAGATATCATTTATATATAAGATGAATAGTTTTGGACCAAGCACTGACCCCTGAGGAACTCCGTGAGTGATTTTCAGTTGATTCGTTTTTTTATTGTTGAGTTGCACGTACTGATATCTGTTTTCTAAATAACTTTTTATCCATTTATAAGATACACCTCTAATGCCATATCTTTCTAGTTTTTTCAATAATATACTGTGATCTATTGTGTCAAAAGCTTTTTTTAGATCTAGGAAAACCCCAACAGTAAATTCTTTGTTGTCTATATTAGTGGCTATTGCTTCCACAAACTCCATAACTGCCATTGAGGTGGTCCGTTTTTCCCTGAAGCCATATTGATTCTCACTTAACAGCGCATGCTTTTGTATAAAGCTATCAAGTCTGCGAGAAAATAGTTTTTCTAATATTTTTGAAAATTGTGGTAGTAGTGATATTGGTCTATAATTTGTAAACCGATGTCTTTCTCCACTTTTATAGATTGGAATAACTTTAGCAATTTTCATTTTTGATGGAAAGATACCAGCTTTGAATGACAGGTTGCATATGTGTGTGAAAGATCGCACTACATATTCTATAATCTGCTTTATTATTGTCATGTCAATATTAAAGCAATCAGTTGACTTTTTATTTTTAAAAGTTTTTATAATATTTGATACTTCTTCTTGTTTTACAGCAGTAAGGAACGTCGTGGAGGAGTTTTTTTCTACATATCTATCTATTTCAAACAAGTTTGTTGGATCAGGAATTTGTTTTGCTAGGTTACTGCCGATGTTGACAAAATACTCATTAAATTCAGTTGCTATTTCTGCAGTTTTTTCCAAAATAGTATTTTTGCCTTTGATAAAATACTCTGGATAATCCATTTTTTTAGGACTATTTCTGATTACTTGGTTAAGTATCTTCCATATTTCTTGTGTGTTACTTTTATTCTGCTCTAATAGTGCATGATAATGATCTCTTTTATAATATTTACTAGTTTATTTTTATAGGTCTTATATATTTTTTCTGCTTCTTCAGTTCTCAATTTTAAAAACAATTTATATAAATTGTTTTTCTTTTTACATGCGTTTTCTATGCCTTTCGTTATCCATGGCTTACTTGGGTCTTTATACTTTTTGGAGACTTTAGTTAATGGAAAATGTTTATCATATAAGGAGATTATGGTAGACTGAAATACTTCAAACGCTGTATTTGGGTCTTCGTTTGAGTAGACCTCGGTCCAGTTTTGTTTTTCTAGGTCTTGCTTAAAGGCGTCGGTGGAGCGTTGGGTTCTTAGTCTTATTTCTGTTATGTGAGTTGTTGACTTAGCTTTTCTATCAAAATAATTATGAAAAACTGCTATTGCTATCGTAAATGCTAACTAAACAATTGGAACGCCAGACAAATGAAAATATACGACAAACACACCCCACTAATTAGTAATATGACAAACATTTACATAATAAATTTACATACAGTCTGTGCTTGGCCTACGTAATGAAGTTGCAATCCATCGTTCGGAGGTTCCCCGCCCAACGTGAAACAGGAAGTGTCTCACGCAGCAACATCCGGTGTGCCCTTCACAATATCAAATTGACATTACAAAATAAAGCAGCTCTGTAACTATAGAAACAGAAAACAAATGTTACATGGCTCTTCAGGAGCCAGAACAATCGGAAATCAAGGAAACAGCAGCCCAAATTGATCTCAGGGCGGTGGTCCAGAGTAATCCAAATGTAGAAACTTTCTAGGAATTCAGATACGTTTATTTTTTCCAATGAACACAGAATTGTTGCCGTCTGGCCTGCAGTGGCCAGCCCGAGTGCGAATTCGGTGAAAACGATCGGCTGAAATCATCCCTTTCACTGTTTTTATTAAATCTAGTTTGATCTTTTTCCACATCGGTGCAGTGTCTATTATGAGCCTGTTGCCTGCCATCGATCACTTGCCACCCATGGGAAGTGTTTTCTGTCTTTCATTTTCTTTCTTCTTAAAAAAGCAAAACAAAACAAAAAAAAAAAACCTGAACCAGAACACCCACGGTTTCAAACGCGCTAGCTTTTAGCTGGCATTAATGTTCAAGCACCACTGATCAGCAGAAGAAAATAAGAGCGTCCTGCGAAGAATGCATAACTCCAACCAACACAACAGAAACTATCAATGCAGCCATTCATTATTGGATATCCCGCAACGGTTTGGGCCACCACTAACGGTTCCCAAATGTGAGAAGGTTTTCCGCAGAATCGATGGACCTCAGCCGGTCGCCTCCCGATCACTGTCGGCTTCATTCAGCCGCTTCCTGTAGAAATATCAAAGGCTTCATTTGGAATTGCCACAGAGAAAAATATCAATATCGAGACATCCTCCCAGGTGGAAATATGCCATATTGTTCAATTAGTGAACATTTGTCTCACGCCGAACACCTCCTCTTCATATCAGTTCCATCCGCGTGATCGTCTTCGTTTGACCCCACATCTCGTTTTGGCTCCTTTCATCCTGACTGCCGTGTCGCCGTGATCCAAATCAGTCAGCCTACTTATTTATTTCTCTTGATCTGGAAGAGGACGTCTTAACCGCAAAGGCGCATTTGTCTGGCGCAGGTTTTTTTAACTTTTCTTTTCGTCTTTGTCGTAGAGATTTCATGTGACGTCTGCAAAGGCCGTCTCTCACAGATTAACTTTTCACCCCCAAAAATTTTTTGACAGCGCAATGGAGTTCAGGACAAAGCTTCTGTTTGATGAAAGTAAATTCGTCCATCTCTTTACTTCTTTAAAAACTCGAAAATTATATCAAATAGCCTTTTTTTTTTGGCCTTAGCTGATAACAAAACCCAATGATGCAAAGCTGCCTTGACAATATCTGCTTCTGAACTATGATTAGAGTTGTTTTGTGTAGACCTATTTTCTTTTCAGTGTTACCCGCCGTATTAATGAATCATTTATTTTTGAACACAAATACGTAATAAAAAGGTGCTTTTGTCAATATGTTCTTGACATTTTTTTTTTTTTAATTGGTTGATCACAACCCCTTCAGAGCAGTGAACACACACATGCCTTTTGTAGAGCAGACATTCGCCACATTCCTGCGCGAAGCCCTCGCAGGGCTTCAAACCTCGGGCAATGTGGAATCCATTCTAATAGCAAACACCTCCAGGATAAAGGGAATGGCTGGTAAGGGCAACGCAGAATGAAACGGCATAGATGTGCGATGGTATTCCTCCTCGGGCAAGTTTACAAAAGTACTCCCACTTGGGGAACCATGTTTAGGGGCAAGGTCTGCCAATTAACCTTCAACTCTGAAATGATCTGGACTTAAAATTTTGTTCCAAGAAGTCAATTGATGGAAATGAGAACACTAGCTAGTCAGCGAGCTAAGCCGTTAGCTAGCTAAGCCGTGTTCTCATTTCCATCAATTGACTTCTTGGAACTAGCTAGCTAGCGTTCTGTATTTTAACCCCCGTAAATTAAGTGACTAATGTGTCCATTTTTTTGTTTTCTTCTTCCTGCTCCCCGTTTGGATTCTTCGATGAAGCTGAGGAGTACGCCGCCGAAGGTAAGAGCTCACCTCTTTGACCAAGTCAGACAGTAGCCGCTGACGCGGGCTGCTTGCTCATGCTCTGCGCATTGTCACGGTGGACTGCGGTTTGAAGTGACTTCCAGGGGGGCCAAAATTGACCGTTTCCCACTCGAGTGGCAACCCCCTCTCAGCCGACACTGTTATTTTCCTGTTTATTTTCTGCTCTTCCAGGATTTACTTTGGACGCCGTTTGACTCGTCGATAACTCGTGCTTGATTTCGGTTTGTCACCTGTCCTTACGTATGGACAGATTGTTTCCCAACAACACGGTCACATCAACAATATGTGATTTCTGTGCTGGGAAGTCGCTGCTTAAACGTGCGTATGATTGCCGTTGAGTTGCAGCTGGTTGATGACCTGTCAAATTGTGAAATAACGTTGCTCAGTTCCTCGCACCAAATGTATTTTCCAATCCAAAAGAGAAAAATAAGTGGACGGTTTGCTTGTGGTCATTTGAATAATGCTGCTTTTATTGTATGTAAAATCCGCGTGCTTGCAGGCAGCTTGGAGCTGACATTTTTGTCATTTACTTCTGACGTGAGGAAGCGCAAGGCTGTTCTAAAATTGTTTGCGTGGGTCAGTGTTTGTGTGGGAGGGCATGTCAGCTGCTGTTCAAGGAGAAAACAAGCGTGTTTTTTGTCCCATATTCTGACATTCGGAGCGCTAGGCCTGTTTTATTTGTCTGTTATTTGCTGAGTCATACGGTGTACAAGTGTCTCATATGAATCATACTTTCAGAGCCCTCCATGACTTTTCATGTCATTCGCAAAGAAACGGTCAGTGATTATGTTGTAATTCTCTTGCTTTGTACGCGGTGTGTCGAACACAGCGTGAAACATGATGTGGTGCTTTGATTTTTTAAATTTTTTTATTTTTTAACGCATTCACACCCGACCGGAGAAGTAAACAACTTTTACAATTCCCAAATGGAGAGTCGATAAATGTAAATGAATTTTACTCCCGGAGTCGTCCGGTTTATTTTCAGAGCAAGCAGTGCTTATAAAGGCGATGAGTTGGACTCTGGTAGCACGCCTCTTCGCTATTTTTAAGGGGGGGGGGGTCCTCCCCCCTTTGACCCTCTTGGGCTAATTAGACTCACTGACCGTGCGCGTTCAAAGGTGTTGTGAGATTGATGACGGTGAGGTACAGAAACCCGGCGGTGTTTTCGGAAAGCGATCGCTGGGCCACGCTTGAACACTGTGTCTCGCGGATTGATGATGTTACCGCGACACTGAGACGCTTTCATCGGCAAACAAGGCGCGCGCTGCCGTTTGCGTCCTTATAGCAAGCATGCGCCCATCACTTGCTTCTTCACCTCAAGTCTGATCTGTCGTCTCAATATTCCAACACCTCCCACTCTGTTGTTGTTGTTAGCCAACGGTTGAAATGTGCTTCACGGTCCCACGGAGGTTCGACAAATGGTTCTGTGACCTAAGCGCCTACTTGGTAGCCGTGGCGCTCTCAGCATTGCTTGTCCAGGTTCAAATGTGATGCAAACAGTTTCCACAAGCTGATTGGGATTGGTGCATTTGAAAAGGCGCGACACACGCGGGCCGTTTTGAATTTCCTCGCCTTCTTTCACCCGACGATTGGACAGAGCGCGAGCAGGCCGAGTTTAAACGGGCGCCGGCTCTCGTGCGATTGGACGTCGGCAGATTAAATGCGACCCTGGTCAATTTGTCTGATTTAATGTTGGGATGGGGGATGTTAAGGCCCCAACCAAGCTGATCGTAATCAATCTGATCAAGGCTAATGATCGTTTCTGTCTCGGTCATCAGACCTCCGACCTAATCCTGGTTTCTCATCATCCTCCCTCCTCGCTGTGGAGAAAATGGCTCGGTGTTGGCTCGAGATACCGGATTACACATTGAGTGGGGCCCTGTAGTTAAATGAGATTGTTTGGGATCACCCGCAATAGACGAAAGATTTCGTGCTTATTTTATCCCTGGGGAAAGAAACATCATCAAGCCAAAACTTTGGCATGGAGGCCTCAAAAAGAGATAACAGAGCAGTGACGATATTAAATGGACTCGTGTCGTTTGGGTATTAACCCAGATTCCCTTTGTTCTTTTGCACTCATGTCGTCCATCGTTATTGGAAGACCAATATTGGGGGGACGAAAACATTGCTGACACCGGTTGAGATGTGGCCCAAAATGTCCAACTTTGAAGATCAAACTCATGAGGCATTCGATGAAATGACCTTCTGATCGATGAGTCAACATTGAGCCGTTGTTCACGAACGCGGACGAGAGGCAATCAATATGCAGATGACGGCCGACTTGCTTCTTTTGAACACGCACAAAAACACACGCAGAGGGAAAATGGGAATCTGCGAGTGCTGGCCGATTCCTTTTGTGTACCTGCGGCCTTTTTCCAGATTCAATTATGCCGTGAAATGCCAGCGACTGCAAAGCTTCGACTTTGACACAGGGGGGGGCTAGATTGTGCCGGCTGAAAGAAGTTCATCCTCCCGCCCGTCCCGTTGCCTTCTGTCTCGCTGCGGAGCCGAAAGGTTGAGGGAAATGCCACGCTCACGTCGCCCACGCGCGCTGATGTCCTTGTTTGACAGCCTCGCGCTTGTTGTCCCTTTTTTTTTTTCCTTCCCCGAAACAAAATGACTCGTTTCATCGGAGATGATAACGTGCGTTAATGAACAGGAACGTTCGTGGGAGTAACCTTCGAACCGCTGCGGACCTTCGCCGCGTTTCTAAAAAAAAAAAAGTGCACAAGCTCAGCGTTGTTTCCTGCATTTTTCAAGCATTAGCTCATTTCAAGGTCGCCCTGATTTGTGTTGCGTCCTCTCCGTGAGCTCCTGATAAACAAAAGCGGACATTTCTGACAAAATGAAATGCTGAACTGTCTATTCTACTCCCATGGACGGGCCTCCCCACACGATTTTACTCTCTCCGCTGTCACTTCTCCTCTGATGAGTAATCAGAAATGAGGCGGACTTGTTCAGCAGATGCCAAAAAGGCTTTGTGCTCGACAACATTCTCGTCTCTCAATCGTACACACTATGGAGGTGAATGAAGGTCCTCGGCCCTCGGTTCTATGGATCCTGCCGTAATTGTTGACCTAGGATCAAAACCTCTGCCTCGCTGTGCGGTACGGTCAACTAAGAAAAGGTCAACAAGTCGCTTGTTGGGTAATTCGGCTGAATGACTGCAATGCACTTTACTTTGGACTCAGCCAATCCTCCATGCAGCGTCTCCAGTTGGTCCAGAATGCTGCTGCTTGCCTCTTGACTGGTACTCGTAAGAGGGAGCACATAACTCCATCCCTTCACTGGCTCTCGATACATTTTCGAGTTCTTTTGAAGATCCTATTATTTGGTTTCAAATCTTGAAATGGCCTCGCTCCACCTGACCTCTCTGAGGTCCTCCGTCTGCGGACCGGCCATTATTAGAGGTACCGAGGAGTAAGCGGAGGTTTGGAGGGGACCGAGCCTTTTCCGTTGCTGGTCCCTCTCTTTGGAATGACCTCCCACTGAGCATTCGGCAAGCCCCCCCTCACTGGCCATCTTTAAAACTCGTCTCAAAACTCATTTGTATTCTTTGGCTTTTGACTCGAGAAATACAGTTAATTTGAGGAACTCCAACCAGGACCCTGACAGGCGCCTCCAAGTGGAAGAGCTTCTTCCTACCCGTTACGTCCGCCATCGCTATTCATAAAGTTGCCTTGACCTTTTTGTGGAAATGTTCGGGCAAATTAGTTGTCAGAGCCCTGGACGTGGTAGCCTTGCCGAGCCCCGAATGCACCGCCGTGTGCATCTTGCTTATTTTTCTCCTTCCTGGAACCGTCTGCAATTCCACTTGTGGAGATAATTGCACATATTAGACCCAAACTCTAACCCTCAACCTTCAGGCCACGACAACAGTTTTTATTCCTCATGGCACAAAATAAGCACCGCGCAAATCTCGATCCGAGTTTTCCATTTCCATCAATGTTGCTCCCTCGGACTTTAGCAGGGCGTGATGGAAACGATTGGCTTTCCTTTTAAGTCTTATTTCCCACGTCGCCCTCAATTTGGCAACTCGTTCTACGACTGAATTAGACGGCGCCTTGTTCAGGGCTAAAAGCTCATCTCTCCGCGGGCTCGCCCCCGCCTTTGATTGTGGAACCTTAGCCTGACGTTCATCAAGCCTTTGGATGACAAGTAAAGATCAAATATGGATTGCGGGTTAATTCAGACCGGCTTCCAAGCGCTGTTACTTGCAATCCTCTAGTTCCTCTCTGCCCGAATGCGCAATTTTATTCCGAGCGCTTGTGAGGCCAAGATAAGCCAAACGTACATCCCGCGTTCGTTCGATCGTATGTCACTCGGTGATTCGCAAGCCAGCCGTGAGCCGCCGTTTGCCCGCCTCCCCGTCAACGCCGCTCACCTTTAGTTGACTGCGGCCGTGATTGAGCGCCGCGGTGGAAAGCGTCGACATTCATTTCATCCATATTTGATGAGCCAATGTCTCACGCTCATTACGCACAACCAGGGGATGCTGGTAATCAGCATTCGCAAACACTTTGAATAATTATTTACCCAGATTGTTGTGTTTATGCATGCATAGAAACGGGTTGATTTGCTCTCTCTGCGCGGACCCCCCCCCCCTCCCCCACCTTATTTCCACGCCCTGCGTAGTAGCTTCCCCACAGCTATGTGATAAAGAGCCCTCTGATTAGGTAATAACAGGACTGATTTCCTGTTGTTGTTTTTAATCATTTGGCTTGCTCGGGCAAACCTCCTGATTTGTTAAGCTAATGTTATTGGTTCCTTCCGCTGAGAATGGCTGTCATCACATCCCCAAATAAACCCGTATGAAGCTGATCCAACGGCACGGTGGGCGACTGGATAGCACGTCCACCTCACAGTGCAGAGGTGCAGTGTTCGATTCCGGCACCAGCCTTGCTGTGTAGAGTTCTCCCTGTGGCTGCGTGGGTTTTCTCCGGGTACTCGGGTTTCCCCCTACATTCCAAAAACATGGCAAACAAAAATACATGGCAGGTTGATGGAACACTCGAAATCAGGGATGTGCGATATGTCGATCACAGTCGGCCGGGAGCCAGCGGACTAATCCCGAGTCGACCGCGAGGGGTGGGAAGAGGAAATGGGGTGGGAGGGTGGGGGGGGGGGGATTTGTGTGGCTTTGTGTTTCGGTTTCGTTCATGTTAGGGGTCGTTCCTGCTGTTGCTCATCATGGCGTGCGTACTGTATGTGCATATGTGCGTGGTTCGGCACCCGTGTGTGTGTGTGTGTGTGTGCGCGTGTGTATATTGCTTGCACATGCATGATCGTGTTGATCGCGGGAAGTTGGTCGCTTCAAAAGCTGATCACCGGTCCAAAATGTTTGGCCACCCCTCTAAATTGTCCTTCGGTGTGAGTGTGAGCGCGGATGCTTGTTCCTGCGATTGGCGGGCGACCAGTTCAGTGTGTACCCCGCCTGCTGCCCGAAGTCAGCCGGGATAGGCTCCGGCAAGCCTGCGGACCTCGTGAGGAAAAAGCGGATTAGATGAACTGATCCAGCACACAGAAGCCAACTAACATGTTTTCTGGACTGCAGACTTCGACTGCGCCACTACTTGGTAGGATCTCGTGAGTCTCCTTTCTACCAGTCCAAGGCAGGATGTGGAGTTGCATCATAATCTAAAACGATCTCATTATGTGCTGTCAAGTAGCATATATCGGGCCTTTGGCTCCGCTTGGCTGGCGGGTACAGATAAAAGTCCAAACGCTCCTTCTGCATAGTGTAATCTGTCATTCGGCGGCATGAAGTAAGCAATGCAACAAAGAGAAAGGTGCACTTTTCATACGGCCGCCCCGAATGTCTGCTGTCCTGTCTGTGAACTTATTTATTCCCCCGGTGGAGCTTTAGCTATGCAAAGACTCGTGTGATACGGCCGATGGCTACAGCGATGCATGAAAAAAAAATACCGTGGCCACCGAGCCCCACTCTCCGTGGAAAGCACGGCAGTTCGACGGGAAGTTTAAATGGGATGGCTCGTCGAGAATTCATCTGGAAGCCGTTATTCCATTTCGAGAAGCGCTGACCTGCTATTTGTAGCCACAACAAGCTAAACGCGCCATTGCCTTTTCTGAATGTATTTCCGGTCGCAGTTCGAAGCTTCTGATCGAGCTGCCGCGTTTGCAGCTTTATTTCAATGATCAGAACACTTTAGAGGTCTGGAGGGAGTTCCGCACTTCATTTTTACATCGTTTCCAAACTCCCACCGAGAGAGCGTTCCAAGCAAGTTCTGCTGCCCGATTGGCGTTTGTCGTCTTTGTCGTCGACCACACACACACACACGCACTTCCAAATGTTTTTAATGGCCGTAATAAAGACATTGGTCCGATTAAAAGCATTCATTCTGTAACTGGTGAGGGGACGAATTAATTTCATCCCGCATTCGCCACAAGACAACAACAACAAAAAATTGTCGTGTGGTTTTAGATGGGGTATAATTGCACTCGATAATAGTTTATTTGCCCAAAACATGCAGTAACGACCGAGATAATTATATTTAGCGGAGAATAACGCAATAACTAAAACTGAGATTTCAAAACATATTTTCGAAAAATAAAATCAATATCGTAACTGAAGCTTCTTATGTTTATAAAATTGACTACAAGTAACTATAACTCAAGTGAAAATGCCCTTTTTTAAAAATCTTTATCTCATTTTAAATGGATTCATTTAGGTATTGCCGAGTATGCTTAGTGACCGTTTTTTTTCCATCCTACACTCGACAAATACAGTAGTACCTCAACTTATGAACTTAAATGGTTCCGTGCCCCTGTTTTTAACTCGAAACGTTCACAAATTAAGGTAAAGGTTCCCATTAAAATGAATGAAAGTGCAGTTAATCTGTTCCAGCAACCAAATTATTATTTACATTTTATATCAGAGAGAAAGAGCGAGAGAGAGAATTAAATATTTTTTTCTGAATAATCAGTGTGTGTCTGAAAATAAATATAGAAGTTATTATCCTCAAATTCTAAGTGAGAAGGGGAGGACAACTCACCCCCAAAAAATAAATCTTCCAAAATAGCACAACAATATTATTCACGTTTTTCTTTTGTCTATTGTCTAGTTGTTGTTGTTGTGGTTGTTTTTATCATTTAAAAAAGGCAAAACAAAACACAAATAAAACGAACAATCTAATATATGCCGGCCATGTGATCTTGAATGTCTTCAAATATCAGTTGCTTGAAGGGTTATATGTACGTTTGCCATTATGTGCTGCTCAACTGTGTTGGTCTGAAATATAAATGTACTTCTTCTAGTTTGAGGTTTAGTTTGACAGTCAACCTCTGGCAAAGGTTCACCAGAAATTGGCCAAATGAGTGGGCTCACTTGTATCCGACACGAATTGATTGAAATAAAAGTTCACCTTAAATTGATGCGATTCATTCAAGCAAATATTTTCGCCCACAACATCCATGTTTTTTTTTTGTTTGTTTGTTTTGGGGGGGTTTTCCCCCTCGGTGCTTTCACTCCTGCAGCTCGCTACTTTCTCTTTCAAGCAGACATGAAGTGACATGAGAAACTTCTTAAATATTTGATGTCACTCCTTTGGCCCTGTGGAAATAATGGGTGCTATAAAAGCCATCGTTTGCTACCAGCCAGAGTAGAGTGCATGTGCGTCTCCCGTCAAGGACGTTGTTTGGTCAGATTCCTGCGTGGAGCCAATTTCTTGTCTTGATTCATATTTCTTTGCCCCAGATTCTGCGTCTGTGTCCCAAAAATAATCGCATCTCCAATTCCAGCCCACGCATTTCCTTTTGTCTTTTGGTCCAACGCTGCCAACGTTTGCCACAGAAATGTTTTGCCGCAACCGCTGAAACTCAAGATTGGAGTTAAAGCGGACATAAAATGGCGAGTCTGGGCCTCCGCAGATCAAAATGAGCTGGGGCATGTCTTTCAAATATTTATTGAAAAAAGAAAAAAAAAGACTCGCTTTCATAAGCAAATGTTAAATGAAATAACCATCCCATCAAATATTCAAATACAACAGATCACCGCCTACATTGAAGAAACTTGCTTGTCTGGCACCTTTATTTGCGATGTCAAAATGTTTACCCGACTGTTCCCGCTGGAGGGTTGTTTTTTTTCCCTCCTCTCAAACCTTTCCACGAATAGGCCACTTCAGGACTCTCGTTGCATTTATTCCAAGTACCTCTTGATTTCCTTTTCTCACACCGACCAATCAATATCTAATGGAGGCTAACACAAAAGCAGCGCAAAGTGCATACGCAGCGTGCGGCCACTCAGCCGCTAAACTTTGAATCAAATGGGCTTCACTCCCGCAGGAGGCCCGTCGGCGTCGGAAGCTCCGACACGTGTACGCACGTGATTTCGTATTTGTTTGCGCAACGCGGGGCTGCAATCAGCCCCGCTGTCCCCGCCGCCCTTTGCCAAAACGTTCAGCAGTCGTGATTTCGCTTCTCCTCGTCGACTCCCACTTGACAAAGGCGGGCATGCCTCGCCATTTTATTTTGATTGCTATTTGAAAGCGCGTTTGGCAGGTTGGCGGCGTGAATACGTCTCATCTGCATGTATTGACACAACGGTGCCGATTTGATTTAACCCCAATAACCATTGATTTGTTCCTGGAAAATCAGATGTAGAAACTTTTTTTTTTCCCAAACAGTCTGACATACAATTCAACACACACACAAGTGCTAACGGAACTGTCCATCAAATCAAATCACTGACACACGGACACGGGTTTCAATCTATTTAGAAAATATACTGCAAGGAGGGTGCCATGGCAACCGTAAGATGATGTCGTCATCGTCTCAGGGCTGAGTGCATCTGTTGACTCCAAAAAGTGAATGTAGAAGTTGTTTTATAAAAATGCTTTTGGCATTTCTATTTTTTTATTTGTGCTTAGAGTGTCACTGTGTGTTTTAGTCACAGCACCTGCATGCTGAAGGTGAAGCGTGCGCATGCACGCACACACACAAATAAAAAACACACAAAAACATATCATAAATCACTCTAGTTTTTTTTTTGTGTTTCCCCCCCAGCCTGTTCTGAGGCACCGCACGTTCCGCAATGGATGGCGCTCATTATTTATGATGGCCTCCACTCAGCCGCCTGTTGCCGCCCCGGCGCGCTGTCAGCCTCCACCTGACGCTAATGCACGGGACGCCACTCGGCCAGTGGATTGATAACGTTGGTTGTGATGGAATAGGCGTGCAAATTATCAGGGGCAGAAATACATCCCGCTCCAACCCCCCCCCGCGACCCCCGATCACTTGGGCCCCTCGTATTATGGCCCGTTGTTGGCAGAGGTCAGTGTTTGTGTTTGAACAAATATGGCAGAGTGAGTTTTGCTATACAGTTTTAATTAAAATTAAATTTAATTAAATGCAAATGTACAGTAAATGAAAACGATTCTGGACGTCAATGCTCAAGTTATTTGCCCTCTAGTGGAAAGGCATGTCATCGAGGCGTAGATAGATGAACAGGAAATGCAGTTGAATACTTTCCTGAGATGCACCGGGTGATCTCAGCACAGTGGTTGGGAGTCAAGAAGGGTAAGCCTGAATCGAATTTAAAAATATTGTATATATGAAAATGGCCCTTGAAAAATCAGACCCAGTCATGATTTATTGCATTGCAAGATTCCAACAAACCGGCTCAAAGAGAGGAGGGCAATATACTGTCGCACTTCATGAGTAACCGAGCCATTTCTTCTACAGTAGTTGTTGACGTGTCCGGCGTCGGCGACGTCGTAGAGATAACGAAACCCCGCCGAGGTAACTGGCAGGCTGGGACTTCAAACCCAAAGCACTTTGGAGTTTGTGTGTTTCGGGCTTTGTCGCTCTTCCTCGCCCGCCTTTCCCTTGCCTTCCCTTCCCCTGGCGGTGACATTTTCCTAAGACGTGTGAAGCCATGAATGACAACGAGGGGGCTCTTTGGAGTGCGTGTCGGCAGAATGGCCTGCCGGAGCGAGATAAGGCGAGGGGAGGCCACCCACGCGCACGCTCACGCCCTCTCACGTGCACGTCGGCCATGTTGGGGGGCAAAAAAGAGTAGGGATGTTCGTTCCCCCCCCCCCCCCCCCTTTGTTTTTGTTTTTTCCAAACCAATATCTGTATAATTCTTCACTCTTGAGTACAGTTAACCTCGTTTATTACGGTTAATGGGGACCAAAACCACCCGCGATAAACGAAAATCAGCGAAGTAGCAACCAATTAACATATACAGGTAAAAATAAATACATAAATATATATCCATCCATTTTCCGAACCGCTTGATCCTCACTAGGGTCGCGGGGGGTGCTGGAGCCTATCCCAGCCGTCTTCGGGCAGTAGGCGGGGGACACCCTGAATCAGTTGCCAGCCAATCGCAGGGCACACAGAGACGAACAACCATCCACGCTCACACTCACACCTAGGGACAATTTAGAACGTCCAAACAGCCTGCCATGCATGTTTTTGGAATGTGGGAGGAAACCGCAGCACCCGGAGAAAACCCATGCAGGCCCGGGGAGAACATGCAAACTCCACACAGGGAGGCCGGAGCTGGAATCGAACCCGGTACCTCTGCACTGTGAAGCCGACGTGCTAACCACTGGACTGGGCCGCCCCATAAATATATACAGTATATATATTTTTTTTAAAGTCCGCAAACAGTCCGGGAGAAGCTGCAAAACAACAGCGAGTCACACAGAGCAACAAATACAGTACTGTACTCCATGTAAAAGGAGGATTTTTTTTTTTTTTAATGAATATGTTTGAAAAAATCCACGATGCACAGAATCCGCGATAAACGAACCGCGAAATAGTGAAGGATCACTGTACTCACTAATACAGAGTCCAGATAACACCAGAACGTTTGATACAAAAAAAAAATCACAATGACAATGAGAAGCCGAAAGTAAAACTACCGCTGCTATGCTCACACGGGAGCTCAATTCAGACTTCCGATATGCGACACGTACTGTATGAGATTCCGTTTGCTCATCCGCCCTTACGTGATCAAAAGCGCGGGCGGGAGAAAGTGCCCGAGTGACGACCGACATCGTCCGTGAATCTGCAAACTTGTAGCCTTTATATTTGACTGCAATCATTTGACGAACATTTGACTTTCACATAATCCCACTCGAAACATAAAGCAGAGACGATTTCCGTGGAAAAAAGGAGATTCAAGAGCGGTACCTCATACACGAAAAATATTTCGACCTCTTCCCGGCTTGCTACTCTGGCGATGTTAGATGATCAATTTTGGGCCGCTGCACGCGGGATCCTATTAACTTCCGGAAAATCAGGTTTTTGTTGTTGTATCACTCGCCGTTGTGCTTTGTGCAAATGCGTGTCACGTCGTAGGCCAATTGCATTCACGTTAGAAGTCGCATTTGTTTTTGTGATGTGAATGAGTAGATAAAACGATCGGATTGAACCAAAAATCCGAATTGGACATCATGCTCTACAATGCGAATGTCACTTGATACTTACATGCATACATCACATTACATTATATGATACTCTGATCGGCCGGCAACAGATTCAGGGTGCCCCCCCCCGCCCCCACCTACTGCCTGAAGACAGCTGGTATTGGCTCCAGCACGCCCTGCAACCCTTGTGAGGATAATGCGGATCAGAAAATAGATGGATACATTATAGTACATATATACTATACATACATATATGACATATATGTATGTATACATACATATATACGTGTGTGTGTGTGTATAAATGTTGCAGAAAACTTGCAATTTTATGCGCGTTGCACATGCGAATATGCTTTGGCTTTTGTAATATATGTTTGAAAGTTGCATCACATCACACATTTGCAGCATCAGATTGTTGTTAGTTTTTCCTCCCAGAAAATCCTCTTTGGAGTCATTATCATTTAGAACATCACACACACACACACACGCACACACACACACACACACACACACACACACATTTTCGACAAGAATGCTCTCTGTCAACCACAGATGCTCATTAATATGCATGACCTCAGCAAGTCACCCCGGGTGGTACGCGCGTGCACACATTCGCACTCTGTTACCACTTTATTTATTTTTTGGCTTTTTGCTTGGCACCGCGCCTGGAGAACGGCAGTGGCAGATGTCCGCCCCCCCCCCCCCCCCCGTTCAGAAACGCAGAGTACCGGTAACCATATCTTTAGGCCTGGGGTTGATCATGGCGATGGAGTGTTGACGAGACATACAGCACCCCCCGCCCCAAACCACCCTTCCCCGCGCTTCCGACCCCGGGCGGGCTCACTTCGAGGGAAAACAGTTGAGGAATGCAAATAAGTCTGAAAAGCTGCCAGCTCATTCAGTCAAAGTTACAATTAGCTCCTTATGTGATACTCATGAAATATTCCAAAAGACGTATTGATTTGGATCTCAGTTTGGAAGCCGTAGCTATTATTAATCTCTGTCCCGCTTACAGCTGCGACCTTTAACTGACAATTAGTTTTAATTAAAGGAGCGTCTGTGGGAATTGATTGACTGTAATCCGCGCCTTTTCAACACATTGTAATTATACATCGCTCCCATCGCGCGATGGGGTTCCTGAGCCAGGTAGTCGAGGTTGATGATCGGGGGAGGGGGAAAGGGGGGGAATCGTATTTCTCGCTCTGAAATCTAGAATCCGATTGATTGTGTTGCGCAGGAGATGTACACTTTGCGGTCGTACTCGGTGGAGGATTTATGAGTTTAGGGCAGACCTAAAGTAATAACTCTTGTCTTGTGACCATAATTAATCTTTTTATATGGCCGCATAATAGCTTCTAATAAGTTTGGGGTCCACCACCACCTCGCAACGTGACAATAAGTAAAGGAAAGAGGAGGGGGCAGGGGAGTGGTTGCACAAGCCTCCGCATTAGCATTCATGGAGCATTGTGGATTAAAGTGTTAATCCTCACACAGTCTTTATTCATTTATTATTATGTTTTGTTTTTTTTTTTTTTTTTTAAATTGTAACGCTGGCCCGGCGCCGAGCTATTTTCTACATTGTAATGTGAATAAAAGTGTCGCGACCGAAATGGAATTTATCGGCACGGAAGTGTCGGCCTTGCCTCAGATTATGACCTCACCGTTTGAGCGTAAATTGCCATATTTTGCCGAAATTTCTTTCTCTCTCGTGTGCATTTAGCGTCACTAATCCACTGTTGGGTGGAGGCCGCTCGGGGATAAGCTGATGTGTGCGTGGCGTCCAGCTGCAGGTGCCATGTAGCTGCTGACAGAGGCATATTGGCGAGGCTCCTCTCATCTCGTGCCAGGTACAGCAGAAGTGGGTGGCGGAGGGGTGGGCACGGTGATCAGCAAGGTAAAAGAATGGGTTTGAAGGATGCAAGAAACCAAACACCAGATGGAGCGCGTTCCTTAAAGAGCTGTCATGGGGCCGACAGCCTCACGCTTCATATGATCTGATGAAGTTGTGACGGGTGGGGAGCAGTTTGCTTGAGCGTGGCCCGCCTGTTCTTATTAGGCAATCCTCCCGTCGCGTGACAACAAGCGTCCAAAAGGACGACCATTTTATATTGTATTCCGAATCACTGACGGGTGACCACGTCACTCCAGACTACATTCATTCCATCCATTTCCCAATCCGCTTGTCCTCACGAAGGTGGCATCGGTGCTGGAGCCTATCACAGCCGTCTTCGGGCAGTAGTGTGGGGACACCCTGAATCGATTGGAAGCCTATCGCAGAGCACACGTAGACAAACAACCATTCACGCTCACGGTCACACCTAGGGACAAATTAGAGTGTTCCGTTAACCTGCCATGCATGCTTTTGGAATGTGAGAGGAAACCGGAGCACCCGGAGAAAAGCCACGCAGGCACGGAGAGAACATGCAAAGCCCACACACAAGAAGGTCGGACCCGGAATCGAATCCTGCCCCTCTGCACTGTGAGGCGGATGTGCTCACCGGTTGCCCACCGTGAGACAACTTTCAATGAGATGCAATTTTTGCATTTTTCAGAGAGGATAAAGAACATACGCCTGTGAGGATTGTGATGTCTGTCACTATTTGTGTTTGAATGACACAACGATCGATGGTAATCGTTAGCATGCACGGGGCGTTTTCCACGATGGCATTTCTGAGTAACACAGTTGTTACCTGACTGCATTTAATGCCTCCCTCTCAACAAAAACAAAATATGCCCAAAATATAGAATAATTATTTCGGCTGGATTGACAAAAGTTAGACTGAGTCCTTGGGAAAAAAATCTATTCATTTAAAAGACTTGCAACATCTGTATTCTTCCAATTACAACGAGTTATTTCTTGTTAAAACGTTCTACGAAAAGTAGACTCGCCACATAGGTGCTCATTGCCCTGTTGCCATGCCAACAAGGGTCCGCTTGCTGCTACAGTGGAGTTAGCTTGTGCGCACATTGTCTATCCATGTACACAGTTCACTGCTTTCAGACCTTTTTTTTTTTTTTTTGGTTTCCCCGGAATTGGCACTTTGTGTTGTTAGCCACACACAAATAGACAATGTGGTTTGTTGGGCCCTTTTCTCCCCGCACTGCTTTCCCCTCTGCTCCCGTCATACGTGAAAAGCCATTCTGCACAGAGCTGGCCTATTTCACACAACAGTGGCACCAGACGTCTCCGCCATTGTGTCGAGCGGTGTTGGAATATTTGTTTACAAGGTTCAGTGCCGTTTAATTTTCTTGTGATCAGCTCATGCTCGTCTCTGCTTTGCCGCCGCTGGCGGCAATTCAGAGCCCCGTTTGTTTGAATATATGCACAGGACTTTTTTTTTTTTTTCACTACTCCTCTTTGCGCTCATCTCTCTAAACTAATTAGGGAAGCTGAGCAAATAGCAGCCAACAACGGGGTGTTTTGCACCTGGCAGCTAATAATCCAAACTGCCAAAGTGAGAGTTGATGTGCAGATGATAGCTTTCCAAATAATGATCGGTTTCCCATTTTGAAATCGACATTAAGCTCAGTACTCCTGTTGGTGTGTTTGAGGAACTGGTCTACTTCAGGAGTCTGACGTTCAAATGAAATAGTCAAGGTTTATTTGAGTCCTCTTTTTGTCCACAGAATTAAAGCCAAACCTAAATTATTGACCTGCAGCCAACCAAAAATGCCCTTTGATTCGGTGTTCCATCTTCATTTTATCGTATGCAGTATATTTGCGAAATAATAGCCAATTAAAATAACGGTTTTACCTGGTTAACGTGACTTTGGCTCGTGAATGGCGGCGCACAGCGTCGGCACATCAGGGCTCGATGCGCCACCTTCATTTTAACGCCCGATTGTAAGATGTCATCTTGAGCACTGTTGGTTTTTCAGTAATCCATGAAGTGCGTAGCATTGAATGTTCTGTTCTGTTCCATGGTTTGCCTAGCGGGGGTCAAATAGCTCAATTAATCAGTTTATTTTTTTCTTCAGTTGACTGACAAAAACATTTGTTAAATTCTATCCTTTTATTCTTCAAAAACAAGACTTTGCTTCATATAGTGCAGTTGTAGGAGTATGTTAAAATACTAATCTCATCATTAATTTAATTAAGTATAAGAATAATAAAAAGTAACGGAAGGAATATAAGAATACTGTGCTTTAAAGTAAGGTTTAGTTTTTCAACTGTAGTTTCTCTATTTGAACAGTGGGTGGCACCCGCGTAACCTTGGAAGAAGAAGAAGAAGAAGATGAACGTCATGGTGACGCGAGACACCATAAATACGAGAATAAATAATTTACCTGTATAAGACTGACTGTTAATATTACTGCAGCGATCGAATTCGAATGCCAACAAGTCCAGACAGTAACCGACATGCATTTCGAAACTCTTCGCAGCTCGGTTTGAGATGAGCGCAACGGATCGAGATGCTAATGCTAATGCTAGTCCTCCGCCGGCGGTGACGCGGCAAAGCCAGTGCAGGTGCATTAAAAATAAGACACAGTTTGCTCAAACGCATTTGACGAGGCTGACTTTGTTGTTTTTGTTGTTGGTTTTTTTTGGTCAACGCCAAAACATTTTTTTATGAACAGAACACGGCAACACTTCACAGGTGTGCCACATGATCTCGCCACTCGGCTCTCAGAGAGCATTGCGTCGCGCAATACAATTATTTAATGAAGCCACAAGAACATTAGTACCTGTCATATACGTATGTTTTTCTCTTACGAGGAGTTGAATGTTAACATTTGTCACCGATTTATTTATTTTAAACACATTGTAACTTTGTGTTTGAAGTAATGACGTCCATGTCAATTGCTTGCGCTGTGCATTGCTGGTAAAAATAAACGAAAGATAATCGTGTAACATAGAGCCAGTAACATTTCTATACTTAGGTATATTATTACCTCACAAGTAAGAGTAGCATGAGGGAAACATTTTGGAAAATTTTGCCACTCCCTTGCTAAAACAATTAGGCACACAGGGTGATCAATTGACCTTTAAAGGCTCTGATCAAGTTCACTGCTCATGCACTTATTCACAAATATTGACCGATAATTATCGGCCACTGATCGATCAGAGCATTCCCACTCGTGACATGTATTTTGAATAACAGGAGCATTTAAAAAATATGGAAAAATGTACTTTTATCTAATATTTAGAATTAGATTTAAAAACAAATGAACTAATTTCATTTAAAAATTCATCACTGCAGACATCGAAATGTGTCCCAGTATTCATTTGGCCCAGTGAGCTCAACAAAGTCGAGTTCATTTTCCCAGTTGGAAGACATTAATTTTCCATTATTCAACATTGTCATGGGTACCTACCGCGTGCCACTCCCTGACATCAAAAAAATCAATCAACAAAGAGCCGAAAAGCTCACGGCATGCCACATTTCCAGGAAGTTTGATGTGATTTTAGTCACCGCTGCTCTGCTCATGGACGGTAACGCGACTCAAGCCACTAAACGCTGGCTGAGGGGTGAGAGAGTTGTCAAAGTGAAACATGAAACATCAGCAGCGGCTCAAGGCGAGGAGTTGTTGTGCACCAATGCGTCTTTCTAATTGGAGCTTCCACTGCTGAGAGGAGTGCCTCGGGTTTTTACTGCATAGGTGCGTGACACCAAAACGATCCATAGCAAGCTAAGGCAACTTTATGTATACAGCACCTTAAATAAACAAGGCGACTCAATGCGTTTCGCACAACAAAAAGCACCTGAAACATTGACAAACAGAACATTTGTCAAGCAAAGAAAACAGAAGAAAATTTGTCAAAGAATCAACATTGACAAGATTCAAACGCAATGACAAACAAAATATTTATGGACATTTAAAAACAAAAGAAAAGAAACAAACTAAATATGTGTATGTATATATATATATATATATATATATCCGTGCAGCATAACAGCTAAATGCTGCTTCGCCATGTTTGCTTTGAAACCCGGGCTCCACTAATTGACCTGACCCATGACATCAAAACTCAAGACGAATGCCATAACATGACTTTGTTTACATATTTTGCGCAGATATGAATTCTGTGCTGCAGTACTACTCAAATCCTGTAAGAGGGTGTCAACTGCCTACGAAATGAAGGTCGCCTCCTTGGCGCTCGCATTGAGTTGAAATGCATTGATTGCTTTTGTATATAAAGTGTGAAAAACGTCCTCCCCGCTAATGACCCTGTCAGCCTTTCCATCACGTCTGACACCACAATTACCGCTTCCAGGGAGCAAAGGAGGGGAAAAACAGAAAATGTCCGCTCGGAACAATGCGTTCTGTTGCCCACTCTTCGCTCTCAGGCTCCACTAATGAGCGTGATTCCAAAAGTGGCAATCAGAGGCATTCAGTCCATGAAATTGCCTGTGCGGAAAGGGCGGCTGGACCGCTCGTGGGCTGCATCTGTGTTGCCGCGCGTGGAAAATGAGGAACGGCGGAGAGGGAAGTGCAGTTGGGTCGTATTGGCGAGATCTCACTTGGGAAACGATGATTAGTTGCGACCTCATAAATGAAAGGAAAATGGAGGTCAGAGGGAGATCTTATTGGTTTTGGTGGCTTCTCCGGGCCAAAAACTGACAAGGTTCACGTGCTGGTGACATCCACGCGCTTTATTTACCGGATGTGTCAACCCGTTAGTTCCGCTGAGAATCTGGCGTCTGCTTGATGTAAATTACCACAAGTGACGACATCATCAACACCCCCGTGGTTGTGTTAGCTTCCAGCGGCTAAAACCCGAAATTAGTCTTCGCTCTCTCGCTCGACATATGGGGGTCCTATTTATTTATGAACCTCTTGATTACGACGCGCGAGGCAGCTGCTCGGCTCTCCTCCCTCTCGCCAGTCTCTGGGTGACGAGGTTTATTTTTCCAGACGGATCCCGTGACATATTAGCTGCATTTTAATGAACAAAATGTGTGCGTCAAAGTGATTCACTCGGCGTTGCGCACTTAATTAGGAGACGTGTGGGAGCAGATGAGATGCTCGCTCTTGGTTGGGGTCTCAACTTCATCACAAAACGTTGGCACGTTCATTCCAAGTCATTTGAAAAAAAAAACAACAACCCCCCCCAAACAAATACATTTTTATTTCACACGATATAACACCGATGCCCTACAGGACCTCCCACTTGGACATTTTGAGTATTTGGGATTCATCTGTCATACGTGTCTGTTGCCATATGCATTCTTAATTACACAGTGCGGCGCCGTCTAATGGAAGCTGGAGATACAGCGGCGCGTATGCCGAGAGGGTCTCCAAACAACTTAGTGCATCACTTCTGACAGATGATGGCTTTTGCTGCTGCGTAAAGTGGAAAGTGACCATAAAGATTTAATGATTCGCTCGCGCAGGCTTAAGTGTCTTTCTGGGGGGGGGGGGGGGGGGGGGGGGGGTTAATAGTTCCCCATGGAATTTCAGGGAAAACACACAGGAAATACAGTGCGTGTTTACACTGAGCCAAGTCGGAAGCATGCTTTTACGATTGTGAACACACACACACACACGCACACACGCAATATATATATATATATATATATACTGTATGTATATATATATATATATATATATATATATAATGATCATTTTAACTCTCAAAATAGGAATAATATAATTACAATACATAATAAAACAATTGGAATGCACTTGGAGTACTTCTACTGTTACATTTTAATGAATATTTTTTCTCAGTATACTCACTTACTCCTTCTCAGATGTAGTGCGAATTCAGAATAAAGGTGAAAACAGCAGCTCGCAATCGTTTACCCTTGAGGTAGCATTTCACCCCTAAAACACCCACACGGCTGCGTCACATCGTCGTTTCAAAAATGGACTCATGTACAGTAGGTAGATCAGGGAAGGGAAACTCTGAGTGGCCCTTTCATTAATTAAAAAATATATTTTCGACGTGGGTGTAAATGCACAGCTTAGTTGTCCATAGACTGGCCCAATATTACAACTTGAGTAGGCCTTTTTTCTTTTTTGGTGGATTTGGAAAGATACGCTGGACAGTACCTCCATAACAGTACAGTTTTGAGTGAGTTGATCTCAACTAAAAATGAGTTTTTGACATGAACGCTGGTTTGCTGTTGAGTAATTTTGTGCTGTCCTTGAACTCTTATGCAAGAGGAGTACTTTGCACTGGAAAAAAAAAACGGTATGTGCGTCAAACCCTTTGTTGTTGCTTTTGGAGAACAGTTTATACACGCGTTGAAAAATCTATTCTGAAAACTGAAATATGTGCGCTGTCCTTTGTGTCCCACAAGTAGCTTTGACCCCTTCCAGCATTAAAGCCGACCATTCCTCGAGCGATGGCGGCTCTCAATAGAATGCGAATGAATATTTACCAAACAAGTGTTAAGGAGTTATGAAGTATAGCACGTAACTTTAGAAAGTGGGCACACGCTGTTCATAATTTAAAAGACCGAGAGCCACGGCGCCCTTTTAAACACAATCCTATAACTCTCAATATTTCGCCTCTCACTGTCTCGTCCCTTTTGAATTATTACAGCACTTTCAATTGGAGCCGTCTCCATATTACTTAAGCTGCGAAAAAGACACAACGTGCAATATAAATGAGCCGGCCGAGAGGAATTTGTATTCCCTTTCAATCGGAACCGTGTTTCAACAAATGTCTTACAAACGCAGCGCGAGCCCCGCCGGCACCTTTTGGCTTACGCCAGACATACGGCGATGATTACGCGATGAAACTTTAACAGTGCCCGGGCTGAGGAAGAGCCACTGATTTGTAGAGGCCGTTTCCTTTTATAACACGCGCCAAGGGTGCAGCAACCTTTCCTTTTTCCTCCTCCTTGTGCTCTTCTACGTGACTTTTACAAAGTTGCTCTCGCTACCGCTCGCCTTTTTGCCGCGCCACCAATGCCGGAAAACATCACGAACGCCCCCGCACCCCCGCACCCCCGCTGCGGTGTCATCCTACCAGAGAGGAAGATGAAGCGCAAGTATGTAAAGTGTGGCGGCCATATGTTGCGAAGAGCCCTTGGAGGATGCCGCTAACATGCCGCCCCATCGCCTCGGTGGGTGGGTGGGGGGGGGGGGGGGCTTGGCGAGTAAACACGCCAAGGTCCATGTGTCCATCCGATCGAGGGTGGAAGGGGCAGGGAGGGGCCGGAGTGACGGATCGATGCGAGCGTGCTCCATCGTCGCCGTCCCATCTGTTGTGCGTTTGTGTGCCTCGTCGTCACGTTTTCATGTCTCGTGGGTGGGGGGACATTGTGGTGCATCAACGTCTTCCAAGGTCATTGAAGAATATCTCATACCAGTTGCTGCCTTTTAAAAACCCACTGTAGCGCCCCCCCCCCCCCCCCCCCCCCCCCCCCACTCCAGAGCTTACTTCCCCAGTCATATTTGGCTTGTGCCTCCGTTTTGTTGCTTCCCTGCCGGGGTTGAACAATTTCGGCCGTTTGATATGCAGCGAAACGGCCTCATTGTTCCGTCGCAGGAGACTTTGCCTTATCTACTTAATGGATTATGAGAAAGGGAACAAAAACAGGAGGATTGGAGTTCTTGTAAAGGGCCAACAGAAAACCGGACGCCAGGTCAGATAAAACAAACACCCCTCCCGTGTATTTATTCAGCCTCTGTTTGGGATGAGGGGTTTGGAAATGCCAAAAGTTGTGATCAAAGGCTCTGTGCTTCAATTCGAAGGGGCTGACGGGACTTGTTTGCGCGGTGTCGGTCGCCAGGCGCCCAATACTCCAAAGCAGCCCCTCTCCAGCTTGCTTTCGATGTCTCCTTCCTCCGACACCCCTGATTCAAATGATACTGATCATTTGACGCTATGGAAGGTGAACCGGCAGCCGTCACGCGCTTTGGTCGGCTACAATATAGATTTCGGGAAAATCGAAACATTTTCCCAGAGTCCCTGATGGCCACCATGGTACAATACAATGACTTTTAACTCATTCACTCCCAAAGACGTTTTTAAACGTCTTTTCAGACTTGGTCTAGAATTGGCTGATACTGAATGAGTTTTAACTATGAAGTGAAATAAAAGTTGCTCAAGCTACAGAGACAAATTTGGCGGTCGCAAGTTCTGGGGTGGAAGCGGACTCTTTTGCATATTCAGGAAAGAGTAAAATGAGTCACCAGCCCCGTTATATAATAAGCAGGCGAGCAGAAAAGTTCTGAGTGTGGGCGCCATCTTGGATCTGGTTGATCAAAATAACACAAATAAAGTTTGGGTCATTTCTCTCCGTCTTTCACCCTGACAACGTCCCGAATTGTCAGGACGATTGCAGCTCCAAGAATTTGACGTGAGTCCAATCTTCTCGAAAAGAGGAAATTTCTCGGGCGTTTGAGCTCCTGTGGCAAGAGCGAAGCCAACGCTGCAAATGAGCTATCGCTCTTTATTTATCGATGGAGTCGAGACAGCTTCACTTGGATTGTGTCGACTTGCCCGACCGCCTCTTGAAAGTATGTCTGGCCTGCGGTCAAATCCAATTGCTTTGTTTGGGCACTTGTGTTTGCTTTTTGTCAGATTTAAGATTCCAACAATTGAATCCTCAGGATTGGCGTTGTTTTTTTTTTTTGCCTCCCCTGACTCGAGTATTTTGTGTATTTTTTTTTCTTCTTTGCCCACAACACAGCTTTTAAAATATTCGTTTGCTTTTGTGGTGCAGTCTCCGTGTTGAAAAAAGGTCATTTGGTGCTTACTTGCTCGCGGCGATTTTTTATTTATTTATTTTTTCCTTCCACCGAAGGTGTTTCCCGGCTGGTGTTTTTTACGGTAAGGTTGAAGGAGTTTGCCATCTCGAGCTTGACGAACGTCGCCCGTTATCTGGCAGTTCTGGGCGAGAGGCTTCCGCCAAGTCCGTATTTGAGGCTGCGGGCTGTGATCTGCGTTGGACTAATCTTTGACTCCTCCAGATAGCCCATCTGACCTTCTCTGCGTGAGACCTTGCAGCGTGCCCCCGTCGGTTTTCTTCTCCGATAATTTGAGTTACATCAAAGATCAAGTCGTGCTGAAGCCGGTTCTGCCAAACATTTTTTTTCTGTGTTCCATAAGTACTCCAGAGGGAAAAAAAAAGCATTTGTGAGAGCAACAGCCTTCGGGCGTTGCGCCAAAAATTTTTTAAAAAAATTTAAAAATGCTTTTTTTTTTTTTTCTCAAACCCTTCACAAACTTCACTCAAAAAGTGTTTTCTTGTTTTCTGTTGGTATTCTCTTTCTCTCTTTCTCGCTCTCTCTCGCTCTCTCTGTTCTTTTTCTGTTTTGATTTGAACTCTGACATCCGAGTCTGCCCCAGGATGTCTGTCACAAACTGCAGTCCAACGTTGTGACAATGCTTTTGTTCTTCCCGTGCCCTTTATGACCTTCTTTTTCTTCCTCTTTCTGTTCTTTTTGTCTATGTGTTCCCTTTCAAGGTCTGGCGCACCTGACGTTAAACGACCAAGGTATGGGTTCATTCCCTTTTGTTTGGGTTCTCTTTTGCTTCCTCAGTTGACTCCCGAGGATTTGACTCCTTGCCCTGAGCCCTTTGAACAGTTTTTCTTTTTTTTTTTTACCTTTTTTTCCTGACCTTTCCTCTGCAACATTAAAATCCAACCACTTTTTTTTTTTTGCCTCCCCGAAAACCCTTCAAACATCTTCTTTAAACGCTCCCCTCATCTCGCTCCGTCCTCTCCTTTGTGCCATATCATTGTTTTGTCCCCCCCTCCCCCTTCCACTGTGACCACCAATGTGTTGTCCTGTCCTATGGCTAACATCCTGGACCTTCACCCCTGACCAACTTTGACCCCCGATGACTTCACCCCGGGGCTAAAGGTAACACTCTTCTGCGTCTTCAACAACAACAACAACAACAAAACAATGGTTTGATCGGCAACGTGCTTGCCGATCATTCGGGGACACTTGAAGGTGAACGACTTTTTTTTTTTTCGTGTGTCGAATGAGCAGAGTTTTTCATCACCGCTCTGCTGACATTCGTATTGTTTGGCAATCCCGTGACTTGAAAGGGCTCTCATTCAGGTGGTGGAGATACCTGGAGTAATCGCTTGTTGGATTGGAAAAAGAAAAAGACCCGTGCGGTTGTTGTGATGCGGCTGATAACCCCTTTTCATGTCGACTCCATTCACGGCCGTCGTTTGGTCACGCGCCACGGCTCGCTGTTTGTCAAAAGTGCTCAAATCGTTTGCAGCTGACTTCCAACACTTTTTTTTTTTTTTTTTTTTTGCTCCAGTCCCATTGGCTACGCTTCCTCATGGTTCTCTCCTTCCGTTGACCTTTCTGTGCTGCTGGCCTCCAAGTGAGGACTGTCTTCTTGTCTCAGTCTTGCTCTCCTCATTTGTTGACCTTTCAACGCCACCGGACGCTCAGTCAGAATTGTCCGCAGGAAAAAAAAAAGAGGGGGGGGTGGTGGGGGGAGGAAGCCTCAAAGCCAAGTTCATAAAATCGAAAAGGAGTGAACAAGAGCCGGACTCGGTGAGTGTTCTGACCTTTGCTGCCAAAAAAAAAAGAAGGAAAAAAAAAGGCTTCCTCTCTTCTATTATTGCGCTGCATGATTCATTTGGCCAAAGATCACTTTTGCTTTAATTCCGACCCTTAAGTCTCGAGCTTCATTCGTTTCACTTCGACGTTCCCCCGAGATGTCGAAACACAAGCGGGGAATCGCTCCGCCAGTACGTTGAAAAGGACCAAGCACTTGACCGTTTGATCCAACCCGTATTCTCCGTCCCTGTATGCTCGTCTCTTGCCCTCCAAACTTTTCTCTTCATGGCGACGGTAACATTCATCCAAACACTTTCGGCCGACTTCAACAAGCTCACGTCATCCATAAAAGCCTGTGTCGGCCGTTTATTTTACCCGTGACCTTGTCACCTGGCAGCGCGCACAATCAGATGACTGGAATGCACTTGACTTTGGAGTCAGCCAATCCTCCATGAAGCGCCTCCAGTTGGTCCAGAATGCTGCTGCTCGCCTCCTAAGAGGGAGCGCATAACGCCTGCTATGGCATCCCGATACACTTCTTTTGAAGATTGTATTATTTTTTTTTCAAATCTTAAAATGGCCTCACCCCACCTGACCTCTCTGAGCTCCTCCACACCCTGCCCGGCACCTCGGGTCTGCAGACCAGACATTCGAGGTACCGAGAACTAAGTAGAGGCTCAGAGGGGATGGAGAGTTTTCCGTTGCCAGTCCCTCTTTTCGACAAGCCCCCTCGCTTGCCCATCTCTCAAACTCATCTGCAAACTCATTTCAATTCTTTGGCTTTTGACTCGGCATGAGACTTTTTTTATTTATCTATTTATTTTTAGTTTGACGATTCTTTTTGTTGCTTTCTACTCTCTTTGTTATTCATTTATTGTTTCCATGTTTGTTGTATGAATTATTTTTGCTCCTTGTGCAGCACTTTGCATACAGCGATGGTTGTTTTCAAGTCCTCGAGATATACAGTTGAGTTGAGTTGAGATCGTAGGAAGATTGTGAAATCATACATGAGGACGGTATTGATCCGAAGGGTTTAGTATTTGTCTGCAACCAACATGTGTGGAAGCCAGTTCGAGCAATTTGGAATCGCAAAGAGCGGTAACAAAGGAACGCATGCAAATGCAAATCTGTCTCTGGGGGGAACCAGCTGATTATTCATCCGGCATTGCCCAGCCAGCCATTCGTATCGATCACCTTGTTTCCAGGATTAATACGCTTTGCTCCCATGTGGATGGACCCCAGAAAAAAAAAAAATCAATAATCCTATTTAGAACATTCAACGCGTTAAAAAAATGACCTTTTTTTTTTTCCTGACATTTTTTTTCTGCTTCGCGTGCCTCTTCTCCGCTCGGACGCATGCGAAGCAAAAGAAGCCAGCCGCGTCGTTAACCGAGGCTGCGGCCACCGTTAATGATCTCTGGCCGTCACGTCAGCCGTCATATTACAGGGCCAGGGAAAAAAAAAAAGAAAAAAAATCAATGTCAAGTCTCCTGAAAGCCGCGGCCGTCCTTCACCGCTGACGCAAGGACGAACCCCAGGCCTCAGCCACCGCTGATCTTTATCTGGCCGTCTGGAAGACCACCTCCGACGCCGCACGCTGGGCAGGCAGCATCTGAAATTAAACGGCCAACGTTTCCCTCGTCTCTTTCTATGGAACGTCCCTGTAAATATTCCCGTGCTTGAGCTTTTCATTTAATGTTCGCAGCGAGTGGCTCCTACCATGCTTGTGTCGCCAAATAAGGTCATTAGATGGATGGAAGCGGCCTGGGGGCGGATTTAGTCAAATGAGTGTCGCGTTAATATTTCCAATTCGGTGGCAGGTCAGCAGAACCTGAGGTGTTCATGCGCGTTACTAACAGTGGCCCGGAAGCTATTTTTGGAATTAACAAGCTGGTTATTGCTATTAATTAAAAAAAAAAAAAAAAGAGACGTTTTTTAAAGGATCTAAACCGCGGTTGTTTCCACACTCCGGGAGTGCGGATCCTTTTCACTCATACGGTTTCTCCTTATTTCACAACTCGCGTAGATGCAAACGGAGTGAAATGAAATGAAGTGAGCCCTGCGAGATAGTGTCCCGGCGGGTCTAATGTAGATCTCCCAGAAGATACCGCAGGGAAAATGAAGGAAGTATTGAGCCTGATCTGTATCTGGCCCGCAACGTAATAGACGAGGTCCAGGTCACGATAGCCATCTCGCTCACAGCCCACCGGAGGGGGGCACCTTTATAGACTGCCTGTGTTTGTGCGGCCGCAGCTGTTTGGAAAGAAAGACGGACGGTGACGGCGTTTTATTTGTTTGAAATGATTTTCAATGAATCTGCTTGAAAATGAAGACACAAAAAGCCAATTCAAAAGTTTTCCGACCGGTCGAATCGCCCGTCTCCGGAGTTCATTATTGTGGCCGCTGCTGTATGAGCGGTCTTGATGAAATGCCGTAATTACAGTCACCGGGCTGATGCTGATTGACAGGGCTGGGCGGGGGCTCCGCTGCGGGACCTCGAGCGACTAGGTGCGCGTGAAGGTCGTTGGCGGCCCGTCGGGTTGCCGCTCTTCGTAAGCGCGCGCAGGCGCGCGCACGCGCACTCGACGTTTCCCAGGCGAGGCCCGCACCGTTATTGGCAGCCGTGCTTGCAGAAAGTGACAGCGTGAATCACGCGTGCGGCCAACGCGCGCTTGAATGACTCGCGCGTGCCACGTCGTCTCTTCGCGGCGCGTGCTCCGTTTCGCGCTTTTGGGGCCCTCCCCGACGACAACCTCCCCCGTCCTCCTCCTGCGCCTCCTCCTCATCAATCGCGACTTACATGCCGTTTTGCGTCGCGTTTTGAAAGGTCGTCAATGCCGAATTCATCAAGCGCAGGCTGCAATTTTCCAAAACAATGTTGGGCAAGTTAGTTACTTCCAAAATGTCATGTTTCATTTCGCAACTTACTTGCGTTTGAAAGTATGACATTTCTTGACACTTTTACTGTCCGTGTAAGAGGGAGAAGTTGCATCTTATTTTTAAGTTTTTTTTTTTTTTTTAATCGGTGAAGTTTGTTGCAATATGTGTTGCTATTAAGCAAAATACTTTTGATTTCTGTATCTGTCTATTTATTGTGATTAGTTTTGATATATGGGCACATAATTCATTCATCTTACAAATAAAAGCGAAAGATAAATGACGTAGAATTGAAAATTGAGATTTTAATACATTTAGCTTTCAGCAGGGCGGCCCGGTGTTCCAGTGGTTAGCACGTCGGTCTTGCAGTGCAGTGCAGAGGTGCAGGGTTCGATTCTGGCTGCGGCATTCCTGTGTGGGCTTTGCACGTTCTCCCCGTGCCTGCGCGGGTTTTTTCCGGGTACTCCGGTTTTCTCCCACATTCCAAAAACATGCATGGCAGGTGAATGGAACACTCTAAATTGTCCCTTTGAGTGAGTGTGAGCGTGAATGATTTGTTCGTCGATGTGTGCCCCTGCGATTGGCTGGCGACCAGTTCAGGGTGTCCCCTGCCTCCTGCAACAAGACAGGCTGGGATAAGCTCCGGCACGCCGGCTGGATGTGATGTGTCAATGAAAACATGAACTTAACGTGTTGAAATTGAGCTCATTTTAAATAGATTTCCAACTGCTCAAACGGTCTGAAACACAATTTGGAACAAGATAACAATCAACAAATGTGAATATTGTCTCCCGGAATTCACTTGTTGACTGACTTTGAGCATTTAGGTCATGCATTTGAGTTTCACCACTGATCTTTATTATGCTATTTTCCCCCCGATCGTACCACAATGTCAACATTTCTCAAATGCTAAAAATGACACACACATGCACACACACACACACACACACACACACACACACACACACACACACACACACACACACACATTGACACGCATAATTTCAACAGAACTTAATCAAATTTGGCCAGTGGGGCATTCATCTTGGGGGCAGTGCGATTGGAGTGTGGAAATTGGATCCAGGTCGCATTTTTACAAGTTGTAATTAAGGCCACCAGGGGGTGAGGTGGGGAGTAGGGATGGGGGGGGCAGCGTGAGATGGGTGACATATAGTCAGTCGGAGATGGAGGTATATGCCAGATAAGGCAGCGAGGTGAGCAAAGCTGTTTGGATGACTAATGACTCGCAAAAATAAATAAATACAAAAAGCTAGAACTGCGTGTGCTTTGCAAGAATTCAATAAATAATTTGGCGAGGGATCTCATCACTTATCTCGTTTGGTTTAGCACTTCATTAAATTGCAACATTCCCGAAAGATTTTTCCCAAACGAACCTTCAAGGGCACCCTGTTGTCCCTTGCCAGTGTCCACATTCCAGAATCATTCGTTATTATTCAAGAGAAATTCAATACATCTTAATCATCATAATAATAATACATTTTATTTGTAAGCGCCTTTCACAGCACTCAAGGAGACTTTACAACGAAGAGCAAACAATTAAACCACAGATAAAATTATAAATAAAAGAAGAGATAGATTTAACTTGAATATGCGAGTCTGAATAATCTTGTAGTGACCAGAGAAGCGGTAGAAGTGAAATACGCGAGCTTTGGCTCTTGAGAAAATAAACCAGATGCATGACATCGACCAACGGAACTGAATTGGTTTTTAAAAATTGAAAGTATGATTGATTACGTTGCGGCTTTGCCTCGTATGTCATCCCCTATTGTTTTGTAATCTTCAGAAACACACACACACACTTACATATATACATATATTTATGTACTGAAAAAAAAAAATCCTCGTCTCACCCCCCCTCCGGTGGTGTCTGTCCCTCATTCAGCTCGGGTCCTCTACCAGAGGCCAGGAAGCTTGAGGGTTCTGCGCAGTATCCTTGCTGTTCCCAGCACTGCACATTTCTGGACTGAGATGTCCGATGTTGTTCCCGGGATCTGTTGCAACCACTCATCTAGTTTGGGGGTCACTGCCCCGAGTGCTCCGACCACCACAGGCACGACTGTCACCTTTACCTTCCAGGCTCTCTCCAGCTCCTCTCTGAGCCCTTGGTATTTCTCGAGTTTCTCGTGTTCCTTTTTTCTGATGTTTCCATCACTTGGGACCGCTACATCCACTACAACGGCTTTCCTCTGCCCTTTATCTATGATCACGATATCTGGTTAGTTCGCCATTACCATCTTGTCAGTCTGGATCTGGAAGTCCCACAGGATCTTCGCTCTGTCATTCTCCACCACCTTCGGAGGTGTTTCCCATTTTGACCTTGGGGTTTCCAGTCCATACTCCGCACAGATGTTTCGGTAGACTATGCCAGCCACCTGGTTATGGCGTTCCATGTAGGCTTTCCCTGCCAGCATCTTACACCCTGCAGTTATGTGTTGGATCGTCTCAGGTGCCTCTTTGCACAACCTACACCTTGGGTCTTGTCTGGTGTGGTATATCTGGGCCTCAATGGCTCTGGTGCTCAGGGCCTGCTCCTGAGCAGCCAGGATGAGTGCCTCTGTGCTGTCCTTCAGGCCAGCCCTCTCCAGCCACTGATAGGACTTCTTGAGATCGGCCACTTCAGTTATGGTCCGGTGGTACATCCCGTGTAGCACGGCTTGTCCTCCCATGATGGTCCCTCTTCCAGCGCCTCATCTTCTGTTCCCCATTGTCTGAGGCATTCTCTGAGTACGACATCCTTTGGAGCCTTCTCCTTGATGTATTCATGGAGCTTGGATGTTTCATCCTGGACAGTGGCTCTCACACTCACTAGTCCCCGGCCTCCTTCCTTTCGGCTTGCGTACAGTCTCAGGGTGCTGGATTTGGGATGGAACCCTCCGTGCATGGTTAGGAGCTTTCGGGTCTTAACGCCCGTGGTCTGAATCTCTTCCTTTGGCCACCTTATTATTCCTGCAGGGTATCTGATCACTGGCAGGGCATAGCTGTTTATTGCCCAGGTCTTGTTCTTGCCATTGAGCTGGCTTCTTAGGACTTGCCTCACTCGCTGGAGGTATTTGGCCGTAGCCGCTTTCCTTGTTGCCAGTTCGAGGTTGCCATTGGCTTGTGGTATACCGAGGTACTTGTAGCTGTCCTCAATGTCTGCTATTGTTCCGTCAGGGAGTGAGACCCCTTCAGTGCGGACTGCCTTTCCTCTCTTAGTCGTGTATATATATATATATATATATATATATATATATGCATGCATATAATTTATATGTGTGTGTGTTCAATCAGCCTACCATGCATGTTTTTGGAATGTGGGAGGAAACCGGAATACCCGGAGAAAACCCATGCAGGCATGGGGAGAACATGCAAACTCCACACAGGGAGGCCGGAGATATATATGTATATGTGTGTATATATATATATATATGTATGTGTGTGTGTGTGTGTATAAAATAATAGCTCTCCTGCAGAAATGTTATGTTTTTGCTTTTGGTAAATAAAAAGACCGCAGAAGCTAATCCCTTCAGCGCGAGAGGAGAAAGGCCTAATGAAATATGTTGACACACAAATTAGACTCCCCTAATTTAATAAAGGGGATTTCGAGAAGGGCGAGCATATTAAGATACACTATGCGGAGAAGGAGGAAACTCATAAAGCAGTTCAAGATGACGCCTCGGGGGAGGCGGGATGTCAGTCCGACGTTTGTGTCTCCATTTCACATTTGCAAATGTCTCGCTCAGCCCAAAGCGGCGTTGTCGGCTCCAGCAATTCCAAATGGCATCTTAAATCCAAAACTGCTCGCCATGAGAGGAGAGATTCAGGTGAAGACGCGGTCGACTCAGCTCACCTGGCACAAATTCTTTGTGCAGCGCACATTGCAGGAAGTGTGGGTGGTTATGCGCTCGCCCGAGCATGCGAGCAAAGGCAATGAGGCGAGTGGAATAACATTAGAGGCCCTTGTCGGAAATTGCCGTCCACAGAGCGGGTAGGCCATCCTTGATGATTAACTGCATTATGGCTCTTCTCAAATTTTGAGGTTCTTTAATTTTTCGGGGGGGGGGAAAAAACAGGAAAACATGCTGGAACTGTAACTCAGAGATCCATTTTGAATCCTTTTGACCCAGCCACTTAATTGGTAGATTAATCGGCTAATACCAGGCTCAAATGAGCAATTTAATCAAGCAGTGGAGTTGTAACCACAGGCCATTAAGCCGGTTCGAGCAGGACAACGTGAGTCCAAGAGTTGAAGCCTTGATAGCGGGTCACAGCAGAACCTTTTGTCAAAGTTTTTTATTTTTTCGATCGTCTGCGTCTCTTCAGTGCATTACTACTTTCTCTCGACTTTCTCCTCAACAGATTCTTCATTTTCACAAAAAAAAAAAAAAAAAAAAAAAAAAAATCCAATTAAGACTTTCAAGGACCCAAACCCGTCCCCTCGATTTCAAGTTGCAAGTGGAGAAACAAGCCAGCAAATTGTTTTGGAGAAAACAACTTGCTTGCTTTGTTGGACTGACTGTCAATCATTTCAATTGTTCCTAATTAACCCTTTCATGCACCCTGTCACCTGATCACATGATTAGCTGTCCACTGCAGTGACCGCTGTCCCTGAAAGTGTTAAAATATGGTTTCAAATTGAGATTTTTCTTTTTATTTAACAAATTGACTTCTGCATATTTGGTGGGACCTTTCAATGGAGCCGCTGACAGAAATGACAATTTCCATTTACATGCTCAGACGGCTTGAAACAAATCCAAGTGCAGGAAGTGTTCAACTTAGCCACTAATCATATTTGTTGACCGTCCATCAGTCTGAATTACTGAGTTTAAGAAAAAAAAATACAGTGCACTTGTTCAATCTGGTCTATTGAAACAAGCTTCCACGTGAAGCGTTTCACCCAAATCGTGTGAAAATGTGATGTCATCTTCTCAATGCTGTTCTTCACAGAGACATACAAACATGACAGGGTTGACTGTTTAACACCCAAGTCGAAGTGGCGCGGCTCCGCAACCGTTTGAGTGTGGATCCACGCGATCTCCACGTTTTGTTGTCAAGAAAACATGTTGTCACATCCCGCGTTTAGTATTGTTCCATTTGACTGGCACACTCAGGCAGTCACGCTGGCAGGCTCAAATTACACATCGGCTCTCGGGCTGCAAATTGCACAGCGCTTTTGCGGGGAAAAAAAGGGGTGGCGGGTAGGGGTTGTGGAAGTAAAAAACAACAAAAAAACAGGAAATAAGCTTTCATATACAGTATATATATATATATATATATATATACATATATACATACATACAGTATATGTATTATATATTTTGAAAGCTTATTTCCTGATTTTTTTTCAAGCCAAAAAAAATATATATACACACACACACACACGTATGTATATATATATATAATTTATTTTATTTTTTGCTTGGATCCTACTTCCGCGGACAGTCTCCAACGTAGACACAAGAGCTCGACTATCCTATTGAGAGCCACTTGATATCAGAGGAGAAGTATGAGCAAAGAGCAGCAAAAGGGGATTTGGCGAATTAACGGGATGCAGCTTCAGCATCCAGTCCAGGGGATTAGCGGGAGCACCGTCGTCCAGTGGAGAGACGGGGGGGGGGGGCTTGGAAACGGGATCAGTGTTGGTGAGGAGCACCAGTCAAGCCGTGTCCAAACGTCACCCGACTGCCTGCATAAGCGTGTGGGGGGGCGGGGGGGTCTCTCTGTACCCTCCATGAGATATTGCATCTTTTCCAAGAACCAGTCCCAACTGTCATATTCCAAATTGGCCAAATTAGTGCCCCAGGAGCCGTGAACTTTGCCCTCCGTCGGTTCCCAGACTGAACCGCCGCGCTCGTGTGACATTCTGAGTCCACCAACCGGCTTGCGCTTAAAGCTACGGGCAGGTCGCGTACTATCAACAAAGCGCGCTCGCGTTTAGCGGCGTGCACCGCTTGGACTGGTTTCTGGCTTTTAGCCACCGTTCCGCCTTTCTCGCTCAGATTGCGCTCCCATTTGTGAAAAGCGAGCTGTTTTGATCGCGCGTCCCCGTTCCGTCTTGAGAGCCACTCAAGCTCGTCGGGAAGCAGCGCTCGGTCGGACGCCCCCCCCCCCCCAATCCCCCACCCAGCAAGGCCAGACACTCAGCTGTGTCTCTGTTGCTGTTACCTGGCAACGGCGCTTCCTCCAGTCACCTCTCACTGCAGCAGCAAAGTCATAAATAACCACACACACACACACACAAATATATATATATATATATATATATATATATATATCGACAATTATGCTAAAAAATAAACAGCCTTGTTATGCAAAGTTGCGAAGGACTCAATCTTAAAGATCATTTTATTTTTTTATTTTTTGTGGATCATACCTGAGAGGCAAGTCTTTCTAAGGTGGTGGAATGCAAAATTTCTATCCGGCGCTGGAAGCCAAAGCGAAATTGAATGACGCCTGGCCCCAACCAAACCAGTGTTGCGTTTCTTTCATACATGCAAAGTGGGCATCCTGCTGTGTTTGTACATGGCAGTCTCCAGCGTGATGGATAGCGAGCGTGCCTTCATTCGCCCGTATCGTTTCTCCACACGACCAGGCACTTCCTGGTCACCTTTGCTACTTCTCAAAGTCCAGGCCGGTGAGAACACGAGGCCTCGGAGACGTAGCCAAGTCCATCTCAAATCTCGGACGAGTTGTCACAGCGTCTCTGACTGGGATTATTCCGGCGCTCCAGGTCTTGAAGATTTTATGTTGGAAATACTTTTGGGATTAGAATTCCCTTGGCTTCCGTTGATAAGGTTGCAGCTAGAACGGTCTGGCGACGCTCATTTCCCTTTGACGGGTACCGATTTGAGGATTGTCTCTTGCTCCTTGACTGACAGTCGCCATTTCAAAGAGTTATTCATGAGTTGCGAGTTGCTAAGAAATAATGCATGTGGACAAATTGCGTGGCCAAAAGCAATTACCACTGATGATTTATTTACTTTTCCGACTTGCAGTTTCTAATTATGGCTTGTCATAATTTAACCATCATCCATGCCATTAAATTCTGTCTCTCTTGGGCTGAAAAATAATTTAATTGCCTTATCTAGTGGTTCTAACAAGATAGTTGAGCGGAAGTGGGGAATCTCACCAAAGTTTTTTTTTTTTTGGTTTATTTTGTCTCCTATGTAATTGCGAACAGAAAATATGAACGCTTTTCACGCGATCTCATCGAAAGGCTTCCTCTGTGGAATGGTTTCGCCACCCTGTGCCTGTACATCTGATGTTTTTGCTTTGTTTGTTTGTTTGTTTGTTGAGGCAACATCCTCATCTTTCTTTTCTCTCTTCTCTTTCAGGTGACTCATCTCAAAGCGGTAAGACATTTCATTTCCTTTCCGGGCGCCACCGTCGGCTTGTTGTTTTAATGTGGCTGCGCCTCGTCAATGGTGACGGGCCCTTTCCGTTGGACTTTTTGAGACCCCCCCCAAAAAAAAAAAGAGAGAGATCTCCTTATCTGGTTACATGCATTATCCTCTTCGACATTCTCTTGGGATGTTTAGAATTTTCTGTGCCCTGTGACAATGCAAAAATCCCCCCACCCCGCCGCCTTTCCAATGTAAATGTAAATTTCTGAGCATGGGCGCTATTATGTGTTCCATTCATTTTGTTGACAAGGTCGTTGTGCGGCCGCGCCGTTGTGTGCCTTTTTACTAAGCAGGGGACCAAACGCCTGTCCCGCATTTTACCGCGCGTGAGACCGTTCGGGGATATATGCTGACACGTCACAGCAGACTAGCTTTCTATTAGCGCGTCGTTTGGGTTGCGTGGCTCCTGCAATCACAGGCGAGGAAGAGGCCCGAGATGGGACGATGGGACGGACGGACTAATGGAACGTATCGGCGCCTCACTCAAAACTGGCGAGGAAACAAGATGAGCTCAGTTTAAAACTCTTGCCCGCAGCACCCATTCCGTTTTTTGCTGATGTCAGTCTTTTTTTTTTCCATTGTCAAGTACTTCCTTCCGCATCGCACCCCCGTGAATGCATAATAGTACGACTTCATGCAGTCCGCTGTATGTAATGAGCCTATCAGTCATACGCCTCCCGCACATATTAGGCCGCGTTCAATTACGTACGATATATTCCACGCTGTCCTCAAGTCGCGTTTCCGAACAAGTTGCAAATTCAGACATCGGAGCTTTGCCGGATGAGGATGTGGAAGTCACGTTGGATTAGGCCAAATCTGCGGGCTGCGTGAGCCGGCAAGAAAATCTTTAGCATCTGCTTGGATTTATTTCAGTTAAAAAAAAAAAAAAAAGTAGTTCTCCAGAGCAAACTGCCACTTTGGTGACTGTTGTGGAAGTTTTGTGCAAAACAAGGTCGCGGGAAGAGAAGCGAGAGGGAGACTGGGCCTGGTTGCGGGTGGTGAAAATTGCAGCTTGTGGTTGTCCTCCTGATCAGGCTTTTTTTTGCTCATGGGGCTAAATGTTGTTCGTCTGCCAGGCTGGAAAAAAAAAGAGATCTTCATCTGCATGCCTTTTAGACTCTATCAAATGACAATGAGAGAGATGTAAACATCTTTCTGTGCATCTGCCTGTCTCAGCGTCCCAAAACACTGTTCTCCATTCGGTGGACGATTAGCATCTCTCTCATTTGCCTTTTATTCCCCCCAGCCCCCTCTCTGTTCGTTGAATGCCACGCGAGCGCCGCGATAGGATTGGCCCGCTCGTCCCGGGAGAACGCTCAGATCCACACTTTGGAAGATAAAGCGGGGGAACCGAGCTCCGCGCTGGGTGGAGGGCAGCACTTAGCAGAACATTGTTTTCCTCTGCGCTCTCCCAACACAACTGCAACAGTCAGACAAAACACCCACCCCCCCCCCCCCCCCAAAAAAAACAAAAGTGGCAGCGCTTGGAGCTGTTTGTTTAAAACTCCCAACATCTGGTATCACGCATTCATCCGCAGTTGGGGAATTTGTTCATCTGCCCTGTAAACGTCCTTATCAGGAGCCAACAGGGGCACGGCGAAGCGAGGAACATCCCTGCGTGAATGCTAACGTTCTTCATCGATGAATGGCTGTCATCACCTTGATCATCGCGATGCACACTTTGGTCAGACTCATTAAAAAAAAAAACAACAACAACAACAACAAAAAAAACGCTCCATTATCCCTGCAAACGCAAGCGCTTATCTTCCCTGCCAGCTGATAACCCGCCCGGACTGAAAGGGCCACAACAACCACCACAACGAGAACCGAGCGTGCGGTCAAATCTCCATAGCGGAGGGTGCTAATGAACTACCCGAGCTAATTACTGCCGGAGGAGTCCGAAGCTCTCTACCCCTCAGACTGGGAACAAGCCGTTAAAGAGCTGCTCATTTAGCCGACATTATTGACGGCGTGTGTTGCTCCGCTTTCTTACACACGACGGAGACGCACCAAGGGAACCGAGGGGTCGGCACGCCAAAGCAAAAATCACGATGACCCAGGCTTAACTCTTTCATTCCACAAGACATACTTGTACGTCTTTTTAAAATAAGGCCCCGCCTACCAAGGACGTACTTGTACGTCAAAGTCTTTTTTTTTTTTTTGCGTCATAGAAAGGAGGAGGGTCTGCTGCAATCTGTGAATGAGAATAAGCCGTTTTGCATTGTAAATCATGTAAAAAAAGCGACCAGTAGGTGGCAGTGGTGCCTCACGTGCTTGAAATGCATGCTTTCAGAAAAAGCTCTATTTCTATTTTTTGGATCGTACAACTGATTGAAACTTTTACCACTTGAAACTGTCCGGATCATTCCACATAGTTATGTAGTATTCCACAGCATTCCATGCCGTTCATCGATATCATTCTCCATAATTCCACGTCATTCGATATCCCTCCACATGGATAATTCAGTATCATTCCATATCATTCACTTGTTTTCCACTGCATACCACATCATTCCACATGCTTCCATAATTGCTTATTCAGCATTTCAGCATTCTCAGACATACGATATCTCCAGAAATTACTTTATTTCGATATACTGTTCATTTTTAGCCTGCTCAAAACTGTTGTAATCTCTTCGGGCCACAGCTAAAAGCCTGCTTTGAGTTTTGTCCCCCTGCGTGATTGAGTTTGACACTCTGCCTCTTGTCCTTCGCATAAAAATCAGACATGGTGCATTGATCAGCGGCAACCGCTGCATGCTTCCGACCGGTCGGCTGTTGCGAGCGGCCCCGCTTCACAGGCCGACCGACGGGAGCCAGAAGCTCCATTAGCCACATACGGTACACGCGCCTCTTGTTCACCACAAAATTCAAATTCTCCCTTCTCCAGTCGTTGAGAATGAACTGTTATGAATCCTCGAGTCTCTTCATTGCTTTACAAACAATAAACCGAGACACTGCTTCAGTGTAGGAAGATCCCACAAGCAATTCGAGAAAGACGCCAAGCGACGACACTCAGAAGCTCGATTAGCCACATACGGTATATGCTCGTTTTATTTACCACAAATTTCAAATTCTACCTACCTCGGTCGTCGAAAATGAACCGTTACAAATCTTCAAGCTTGTTTATACCTTTAAAAACAATATACCGAAATACTGCCTCAGTTGCTTCAGTTGTATAAAGATTCCGCAAGACGATTCCACGTGGGATTGGAGAAAATGTCTGTGGCACGCCCGCATTCTCGCTGTGTGGCGGATGTCAAGCTGGTTGACTTGCAAGGTGATTCATGTGAACCCTGAGTGTTATCGGTGCAAACATTCAGAACGCAAGGTCAGAGTCAGTCGCGATCAGATCAGGATTCGTGCCTTTACGTCCGAGTTGAAAACGGCGAAAAAAGACCACTCGCATGATGATTTTTAGTCCAAGCCCAATGAGTAGTGTCGATTTGTGACGCGAACAAAAGTATGATAATCTCTTGTCCTTTCTAGACAACAGTCATACCTTTTATCTCAGTGAGCTTGACTCCACCCCGCTGTGGTGATGAGTGACTTTTCGCCCAGCGTTTGCTCCCACAGAGATAAAGTGCTTGACAAATGTGCTTGTTAAAAAAAAAAAAAGCGGGCGTCTGAGAAATGATCAACCAATTAAGTGCAATTCAGATTCAGAAAACTTTATTTATCCCCGTGGGGCAATTAGAGTAATGTCTTCCAAGGGACAGACGACGACGGCGTCCTGGAAAAGTGCAGCCCCGCTTCATGCCCATGCATCAAATGAACAATCTTGTGCCAAGAAATAAGCAAACTGTCCCCAAAAATAAATAAATAAATCCCCAAACAAATGCATCAAGCATCAACCTGACATCGCGATGTCAGGTTGATGCTTTGAACGCAAAACATGTTCAAAATTTCATGATATTATTTTTGCGTCTCCACCCCTCCATGTCAGTGCTCAGCCACGTCACTATTTAATGAAGCTGCCGATCGTTGCGCAACACCCTCAACTTCATCTCAGCCTCATTGTGTCTCTCATTGTGCTCGTTTGCCGGCGTCGTGTCAGCGGCGGTCGAGCCGGAAGGAGGAGATTGCGTGATTCCGCCACTTGTGGCTTCCCAATAGGTTTCTAGTAGGAGGATTTTCCACTTTTAACTGCCACCTTCAGTTGTTGTCGGGCAGGAGGCGGGTTACACCCTGAACCGGTTACCAACCAAATGGAGGAAAATGTTTCAAATCATATATATTGGTGTAGCGCGTCAACCTCACAGTGCAGAGGTCGTGGGTTCGATTCCAGCGCCAGCCTTCCTGTGCGGGCTTTGCATTTTCTCCCCCGGGCCTGCGTGGCTTTTCTTCGGGTACTCCGGTTTTCTCCCGCATTCCAAAAACATGCATGGCAGGCTGAATGAACACTCGAAATTGTCCCTAGGTGTGAGTGTGTGCACTGATGATTGTTTGTCTCTGTGTACCCTACGATTGGCTGGCAACCGGTTCAGGGTGTCCCTCACCTACTGCCCGAAGACAGCTGGGATAGGCTCCAGCACCCCCGCAACCCTAGTGAGGATAAAGCGGATCAGAAAATGGATGGATGGATGGATGGATGGATATCTTGGTGTGTTGTTTTTTTTTTATCATCATCAAAAATAAACATTTGAGCAGAGGTTGGAGCGATTTACAGCCAATGTTTGCAGTTCTTGTGTTGGTATTAAGCTTTCATTATGAAGAAAGCATTCACTTCCCTTTTTTGTCTTTTTTTTTTCCTACAAAACAAATCAGAAAATGTAATTAAAATGTCTGTCCAGAAATAGCTTGTGATCATGTCACAGGCAGGAAATTGTTTAAATCCATATTTAATTCCTACCAGGAAGTCGCCTCGTTTTCCAGTGTGAAGGATGCAGATTTACTCCTGAGACATAATCCATGTCCCCCCCCATCCTCCCTCCGCCCATCCCCACTTTCCAATTGCATCCTTATCTTTATTTGCATGCGACTCAGAATGCACGGTGTGTGTGTGTGTGTGTGTGTGTGTGTGTGTGTGTGTGTGTGTGTGTGTGTGCGTGTGCGTGTGCGTGTGCGTGTGTATTGCCAAGGAGTGTAAAATTAGTCTTGACAGTTAAAACTGTAAAAACATTCAGCGGCCACATTATTAGGGACGTCTGCACGGATCCGCAACAGAAGCCGATTGTAAGGCACACTTTTTGCCACAAATTTAACGGCGCGTTGATTATTGCGCTTTTAGTTTGCAGCCGTCTTGAGCTCGTCGCGCTCAGGAGCTCGATTTAAGGTGGATTTGGCGGCGGGGTTAGTGTAGAACGCGATGATTGCCGGGGCCCAGCACTTATAATGAGGCGCAATACAGAGTTGATGTTGTAAGATTTGTCGGACTTAAGAGACACGAGCAGCCTTGCATATCACAGATGAGTGAGTCACGGTGCTCCAATGTTCTGTCCTACGTTATACTTCATCTTATCAAAAAAAAATATTTATTTCCTCAATGCAGGTTGATGCTTTCTTCCCGTTCCAGTTGCTATAATAACAAAAACCGTCAAATGAAGCGAAAATCACAGCAGCATTTTTCCCCACGTTTGATTCCACCGAGAAAAAAAACATTTAGTAAGTGGCAAACGGCTGCCAACATTTGTTGCATTGCATTAAAGAATTTGTCCTTGATGCGTTTTTGGGCTCCAAATGGATGGCTTCACATCCAACGTGTAGGCTACAATCATGACGATGGCACAAAAAAAATTTCAAAAAAGAATCCGACTTGGCATTTGCGTGCGCTGCCGCGACTTGTCTTTCGGTTGCTCCCAATTTGTCTGATACGATTGGAGAAACGCCCGAGAAAGTGTTTCCCAGACAGTGTATTGTACTCTGTCAACAGTGTGGCTCAGCCAAAAGGCTTTTCACTGTTGTCGCCATTCTCAACACGGTCCCTGACAGTGCAGTCAACAATAGCGCCTTGATTTGCTTTGCGATACTCTAGTCATAACAAGTGACGTTGTCAACAATCCTGCACGTGAGCTGCTGCTCTGTGTTTGTTTGGTGGGAGGGGAGGATTGGGGGTGGGCGTCGCAGTTGTTCTTTCCTGGAAATGCCATTTGTCAGCCATTTCATTTTCTAAGCGGACTCAAACTAAAGAATGGTCTATTTTTCTTGCGTAAGTGTATCTCAAGTCCCTTGTGTCTAATAACAGAGCTTTGAGCCCCCCCCCCCATCCCCCCAAAAAATGATTGGAACTGACTACTCAATTTACAGGCTTCAATCAGTTTAATGCCACCCACGGTTGAAGTTTACTGTCAGACTAAACATAAAATGATCAGAATGACACAATATTTAAAACACATCACTTTGCCTGTAGTGCCCTCGCTGAACAGCTCAATTTTTTTTCATGTGTGGTCCGAGATGAAGTACGTATTGGATTTTTTTGTTGTTGTTGTTGTTGTAATAATGCGACCGCAGTCCAAATGAATAAATAGCATATATCCAACCAAAATGCCAAAGACCAATATGAGCTCAGCATGTGGGGGCTTAGGGGGTTGCTTGGTAGGGAGTTTGACGATGGTCGTGTTTTGGGTAACCGCGTTGACTTTATATCTGACTTTAATTTGATCCCACTTGAAACATGAGGCATAAAGTGGACATTTGTTGTGAAAGTCGTAATTCACCTATGAAGGTGGTTCATTTGTATACGCCGCAATGACATGACGTCATCTTTAGTAGACGTCTCCATGAAATGGGGAGATCGAAAAGCTTAGCCTCGATTCCCCAAAATATTTCGACCTCCTCCCCTTTTGCTCCTCTGTCGATTTGAGATCAGCCCCGATACGCCGGATCATCTTCACTTCTCTGAACACTGCCGTGCGATGGCGTCTATTGTACGCGTCACTCGACGTCGTGCTCTGTCAATGCGTTTCACATCGGGGATGCCTTCGTTTTACATCAGAAGCCGCATTTGTAACGTGAACATGTTCATTAAAAAATCAGATATAACCCCCCCCCCCAAAAAAAATTCAAAGGGGCCTTGCATTGTGAACGTAGCCTCAGACATTTGATGTAACAGGACTCATCCTGTCTTTTCTTTATCCTCCGCGTGGAGCTGAGGAGATGTCTATACGGTACGCGTTTCTGTTTGGCTGTCTTACACTGCCCCCATGTGGCCAAGGCGCGCAGCAGCACAATGGCTATTCAGTTGAGTGGTGAATGACCGCTGGCCCTTTTCGCCAGTATGACTACACACACTACAAACGGCCTACCGTCAGGTATGCTGCCCTCCCTCGCACCTAAACAGCTGCTCTTTTTGGCTTGCCGCCATTCCCCGGGGCGTTCGTCGCTTCGGCGCCGCGAATCTGTTGGTGGGTTCAGCGTCATTTCTCGGCTCCCCCCGACTCACTTCGCGTCAACCGTAACGAAGCAACGCGCGCGCATGTTTATGACGTCGCGCAGGCGGAGTGGCGGACGCGGGCGTAGGTGCGTCCACGCGTGCTTCGCCGGCGAGAGGCCGTGCGTGTGTCGTGAGGTTCCCCGGACTAATGAGGCCTCCCGGCGGGCACGGCTGGCGTCGAGAACACACTGAGGCGCGACGAGACAGATGCATTTGAAGAATAGTTTCGGCTGCCTCACTCATCAGCAGGTGCGCGGGTAGCCTGTTGTCGGCAGCAACAAACACAATACACTTTTTTTTTTTCCCCACACTTCATTCGCAAAACCATCAGCGTCTCTCCCTGAAGACTGATTCCCCTTTGGATTCCATCAGAGAGCATTACATTATTTTTCCCTCCATTTTGAGTAATTGGGAGTTAAAGGAAAGGCACTGCAGTAGTCTGCAGAAGTGATTAAAAGAGGCAACTTAATTAAAGTTGGAGCGAAAGGAGATTTATCACCGCCTTCAATTAGTTGGCAGCGGGGACGTGGAAAACGCCAACAATGTGGAGATCGTGTATCCATCTTGCACTTTCTCCTATTGATCCAAGCCAAGAAGTGGCATATGAAAAGCGTCCGTCTCCTTGGCAAATGTTTCTTCTGAGACTCCGCAGAAGTGCAAAGACAAAACCCTAGTACCGGCGTGGATGAACGAAGTGGGATCATCACGAAGCATAATCGCTGCCGGAGTTGTTTTTCCGTGAGCCGTTTTGCCTTTCATTACCGGTAGAATAGATGCTTGAAGGGAACGTCTTCTTCTGCGAGAAGCATGCGGAAATTCATCGAGCGAGACAGAATGCATGTTATTCGTGATGTTAAGTTTTGGGACGTGTGCGTCGAGGGTGGGGCGCGGTTGGTCTGGTATCAGAAACGCGATCCGGTTTCCAAGTTTCCGCCAAATAATGATCTGTAATCATTTCAGATCCCTCCTACCTTCCTTATCGAGGCCAAAGCCTGAAGCTATGACTCATTTTGGACTCCATTTCAGTCGCGAGGGCAATTTGGCCCCGCATGTAGACGCATGCCTATTAAGTTGAGGATGAGAAGCAGATGGCACCTGGAAGCTGCTTTTCTGCAATGCGCCCGTTTTATTTTCTGCAACTTCAACGGTGTGTGTTCTCTGTCATGACTGCCGGTGTTGACCTGTCCAGCTCATTAAAACTAATTGACTCTCCCGTCGTCATAGCAACAGTGGGAAAATGGGCAACCCGAACAAGCTGTACGGTATGTCGCTCTCTAAACCCACGATCCTGATCCCTTTGACCTGCGCGAGGTTCTTTATCCACTTGTCAGGCCACTGCCGAGCCACCGTGAGGGTCGTGCCGCGAGTCTACCTTATGGGACCGGAGCCGAGCCCGGTAGCCATTTGTATGCATGGAAACAGCCGGGCTGTCACGGCGAGGGCTAACCTCGGAGATTAAGAACCCTTTGGAAGCGTTGGCGCCGGGAAGTGATCATGTTTTGGTCCTCGTTGATCGCTGCCACATGACAGCGTGATAAACAGGGAGCTCAGACAGCGCATCTCGCCGGTTTGATTTAAATTACCCCTCACACTCGCGTCACCATTAACGGGGTGGGCTGTCGCGCGTCTGAGCGATGCGCTCTTCATGCTTACGACTAATAATCCTGGTACAGAGAGTCGAGGATATTAAGATAAAGGAGGAATGATTTGATGGATGGGATCTAATTGGTCTATCGAGCTATAGATTTCTCTGTTGGGGAAAGATTCCATCAATTTATGACCTTTAAGCCATATCAAGAGTGTTTAAACATCCATCCATCCATCCATTTTCTAATGCGCTTATTCTCACGAGGGCGTGCTGGAGCCTACCCCAGCCTGTCTTCGGGCAGTAGGGGGGGGACACCCTGAACCGATTGCCAGCCAATCGCAGTGTGTGTCTGTGTGAGATGAACAACCATCCGCACTCACACTCACTCCTCGGGACAATTTGGAGGGTTCCATTAACCTACCATGCATGTTTTTGGAATGTGGGAGGAAACTGGAGTACCCGGAGAAAAATCACGCAGGCACAGGGAGAACATGCAAACTCCACACAAGAAGGCCTGAGCCGGAATCGAACCCACGACCTCTGCACTACGAGGCCGAGTCGCTAACCAGTCGTCCCACCGTGCCGCCAGTGTTGTATTTAAACGCTGATCCTAAAATAGTTGCCAGACCATAAAATCAGAAAACGTGACATTGGGTCTGCTTTCGACGTGATTGGCAAGTAAAACGATTGTGTGTGTGTCTCAGACCTTTTCACCTCTGGTGCAAGGAAAGCCTGTTAACAACTCCCTCGGGCGGCTGCACGCAAATGTAAAAAGTCGGCTTGAGGAATGGGACAAAAGGAAAATGGAGAGGGAATAAATGGATTAAGAGGGATCGGAGAGGTTAGGGGCTGCGACGGCGTCTTGGTTGAGTGAGCATAATGGATCGGAACTTAATCAGCAATCAGTATTAATGTTGATGTAGCCTGTGTATATTCAAATCAATCATCAAGGACGGGGCGCTCTCCTCCCCAAGCCTGAAGAGGAGAAAATTTGTCTCCGCTGTGCCTTACTGGGGAAATTGATGATGAATGAGTCTGTTTATCAAGCTGCCCCCATTAACGAGCCTATTGACAGCCCCGGCGCTTCCCATCCCGGACGTCGTTTGCTTCGCCTGCAAGGGAGGCTAATTTGGACCCTTTTGCTCGCTGCTCAGTGAATAGCGACAGCGAGCATCGGCGGCGGCGGCAAGGTTCCCCGACGCAGCCGACTCGCATTTCACTTAACATCTCGTCGTCTAGATAAGTGGTTGAGTTGCGGTGGAGGGAGCACTTACACGGGACCGACGATGCAAGGATGTGCATAAATCCCAGGGTATATTCTCTGTCGGCTGTGGGTAAACAAAGATAAATGATTTTGCAGCCGCTCATTAGAGGATGTGTGTGTACATAATCAACAGCTACTTTGTTTATGAGGGGGGGGGGGCCGAGATACATTTCCACCTGCCTGGCGCTGTTACAGTAAAGTATTTTCTCTGCTTCCATTTTCATACCGTTGCCGGACAAAATCCAAGCCATCGGGTCCTGGCTCTTCGAGGCTATCGTATTGATCCTGCGAGTAGCATTTGCCTGTCTCAAAGATTAAGCCGTTCAAATCTAAGTACACATGAATGGCTCGTGAACCCTTTTCAGGGGCAGACGCTACTACAGCGGACAGCTTATGGTGTTATCAGGTCACATGAAAGGGTTATGGAACATGCTAATGCTAACTGTTAGCATCGAGAGTCATGGTTTGAGATGCGAAAGAGATATTTGAAGACAAACAGTAATTTTTTGGGAGGTTCGGAGAGCGCCGCCGACATGAAGTTGTAGCATCGGCAGATTCTTTTAGGTCGTATGGTCTTCATTGATACTGCTGACTGTTGTTTCGTGACATTTCAACGTCGTCTCATGCCCTCGAGGTCCATCGTTGAAACGATCGGCCGGCCGGCGCGTTGTGATTTGTCATTGGGTTTCGACCTTTTCTTAGCGTGGTCGCGCAGTTAACATTTGGCTTACTTCAGCAAAGATGGGTCCGAGATTGAAACGGAATGGAAAAACATGGGCCAGTCATTAACCACCAGCCTTCCGACGAGAGATGGCCGGCTGGCTCTCTGAGATGGGGGGAAGTGAGGGGTTCTTGGGAGCGGAAAGAAAAAGAAGCAATTAGGTGTAAAAATGAAGAAAGACTTGGGGGGGGGGGGGGGTGGACGAAAAATGGAACAAAAGTCCAAGAACACATTTCTTGTGTAAGCAATTCGTCATGTAGCGGCAAGAAGAAGGGAAGGGGTGGGGGTGTAGAGAATGGATAGCGAGGTGGGAGCGGGGGGCCTTGGGAGGTGGAAGCCGGCGAGTGATGAACGGTTGGACTCCTCCATCAAGGATGCCTTCTAACCTGTGCGACAAAGAGGCACATCCATCATTTGGGCAGCCGAGAGTGCTTTGCGCAAATGTGCAGACGTATGGCAGCACTCCGGTCACACGCTGCCGGCGCGCTCAGAGCGCCGCCTCCCAACAAACGCATCATGGCGCCGGTCAACTGCTGGAGTTGCATCAGAAACACTTCAGATCCAGTCGTACCAGCGCTTGGCGCCTGGCACGAACGGCGCTACTGGGACGACTTGACACCGAAAGACGCGAGCCTGCGTCAGACACTCGCTTATGGATTCCATCTATCGACCGCTGGCGAGGGGGAAGGCTGCCGGGAGGCTGATAAGACGCTGACGCTGTGGCCGCGCTTTTATTGACGAGCCGGCCCAATCAACGCTTGGAACCGATGGAAGCCTTATGACAGCAGCGCTGTACTTGGGTCGAATGGCCTCATGATGCGCGTGGGCGCCGTTTGCACGAATGCCAAGCGGAGTTCAATGGGAAAGCAAGGGCACAATGTCAAGTGTACAAACAGACGTACAAGCACTAGCAATTTGACGCGCGGTGGGGAAAAAAACCCACCTTTTTGTTCGGCTATGTACAGGACAAGCACTTGTAGCGCGGTTCAATATTTCTTCACATTCTTTCCGCCCATTGATTTCAAAATAGGCACCGAGTGTGCCATCTAACGTGGAAAATTCTCGGTGAAACTCCATTGTAAAAGGTTCTTCAAGGATACTGGTGTCCATGGAAACATAGGCGCTCTTGTTAAGGGCGAGCCCCTGCGGTCGGCAACCTGCGGCTCTGGAGCAGCATGTGGCTCTTCAGCGCCGCCCTGGTGGCTCCCTGGAGGTTTTTCAAAAATGTTTGAAAATGGAAACAGATGGGCGAGGGAAATATATCTTTAATAGTTTTAATATGGTTTCTGTAGGAGGACAAACATGACACAAACATTGTTTACATTTCCCAATGCTATAAAAATGTCATCATTTCTGTTAACGAAGATTTGTGTCATACCCTGCGACACACGTTTCAATTAGCAGCGTGGGATGCCAGGCAGGTGGCTGTTGTAAAATAAATAAATAAATAAAACGGCATTTCATGCACAATTCCCCGAGGGTACAGGCAAAGAATGGGAATCTGGAGGGCCGAGAGAAGCATTTTTAAACGGTACACATCAGCTACGATAGTTAACACACTGCAAAAGTTCGTCCCATGCCTCCGCGTCAGGTCTCGACGAAGGTAGCCAGTGATATTCACAAACTCTTGTGTCGACTTTATTTTTCTGTTTCGCTCATCTTTGGGGCCGTTACGGCTGTTGCTCATTATGGCATGCGCGTGTAAGTGCATGCGTATGCGCACGTGTGCGGGAACGGCTTGATCGAAAGTAGATCTTCGAGGCCGAAAAGGTTGGGCATCCCTGCTCTACAGGATACACTTCAGGGGGAAAAAAAAAACTTTTTAAATTAAGGCTCATTGTGTATTTGTCGCCAACTTAGTCATTTTGTTAGTAGGCTAATGTAGCTAACGTAGATACATACAGCATTTGTTGCCTTCATTTTTAGGCTTTTAATTTTATTTGGGGTTCCAGACATATTTGGGGTTTTTTGTTATTTTTAGTCCATTATGGCTCTTTCAACATTTTGGGTTACCGACCTCTGGACTAACCTAACCACGGCTCCGACGTCGGACGTCGAGGAGTCGAGTCTGGGTCCTGGTCTATGATCTGCAAACGCCATTGCAGACTGGAAGTCGGAATAACGGAGGTCCCCCCCCCATTACACTTGCGCTCCACACAAACACATATCAGTCGGTCGGGCAACTTTTAGACTTGCCAAAAATGCTGCAGACTCTGCGCGGTGGCCCTCATATTCAAAGGCGCAGGTTTGAAAGCGTGGCGAGTTTGTGTCACGGCAGCCTCAGATGAGCGTTGTTAAAACTGAATGAGGGCATTACTTTTTTTTTTTTCAATATCTGATTCAGAGTTAATGAGGGGAATTAGAGTGAAGGGACGGGGCAGGGGGAGAAAGACTGATTGTTCAACGGAACAAGAACTCTGAAGTGACGCTTGGAGCCTTTGTTGCCATGGAGATCAGCGTGGCAGCAATTAGAAATGTGCAATCATGTTTGAACGGCGTATACATAATTGATGGTACCAATCTGGTTTCGGTGGCAGCGTCGATGATGATAAATCAATACTTTCTTTTGTCTTGGGCTCCCTTCTTTGGGATGCCGCCTCTATTTTTCACGCGTGTTGGAGCTGTACTTTGACATGGTTGTTTTCAAATTTGGTTTATGATGCACTGAGCTTCATTTACTTTGAGGTGTCGCTCCCCCGCAGCCTAAGCACAGCGAGCGTTTGGCACGCACGTACAAGAAAGTCACGAGGACGACGGAGTGGGCTCCTTGCGTCTATTGCGATCCGGTCGCGTGGCGCCAGGGCTGGTCCGTACCGTTTGCTTTTTTTTTTGTTTTGTTTTTGTTCCCACCCTGCATTTCCTTGGCTGCGGTAATACGCTCCATTCAGCCAGTCGCCATGGCGATGCGGTGTCCATGCCATTGCCTGGCATCGCCTTTCATTTTATTTTGGGGGCGGGAGTGATGCAGTCGGTCTTGCTGGTGCCATTGTTTTTTGTTTTTGTTTTTTTTTTTGCTCATGAAACGAAAGTTTTCGGCTTCCAGACAGTTGGATTGATTTGCAATCGAACGCGAAACACCTGCCGTTTAGTATTCATTCATGCGTTTGGAATATTTCCATTTGGGAGTTGGTCACCATCATTTAGTTAAGCCGGCATGTTTGATGTGATTCGAGAAAAAAAAAAGTATTCTGTGTGGAAAGAGGGCTGTGATGTTGAAAAGGGTTTCAATCGCTTGATTCACTGAAACTCACTGAAACGGGTTTTGCGCATATTTTCATGGAATGAGGATGTATGGATCACCCCTTTGTCCGATTGAACCCGTGTTGTAAGACGTCTTCAGTGCTTTGGTTAGTTTGATGCTCAAGGGGCAAAAAAAAAAAAGAAAGAAATAAAAAAAAGTCTGCTTGTTTTTCGCTCATCACAGCCTCTGGTAAACAACATGTCCTCAATTAGAGCCACTTTTTTTCCTTTTTCACTCATTAGACCACGATGGCAGCTGCTGCATCCGGTTGTATTTTTTTGTTGGCGGGTGGGGAGGGGGGCGCGGTTGTATTTGCCTCTTTTTTTGAAAAGTAATGGGAGGAACAGATGGAGAGTTCCGTATCAGATTGGAAATACAATTGTGCAATTTTCTGCTACTCTTATTAATCAAGTGTGATGAATTACAAGATTGTGCTACAAGATAGAAGAATCTGTTTCAGGAAAGCAACCATTTGAGAGGCAGCAACAGAGACGGGAACCGATGAGCCAACAAATGGGCCCAGTAGAATGGACCAATATAATTCTACCCAGTAGAAAGGGTAACTAATTAGAGTCCGATCACTCATGTGCTGTTGTTTCTCATGACGTGCGACGGTCTGAATTAGCCTCCACCATTCGAGACACACGGCGATAACACCAAGTACCAAAACGGACAGAATTCAAGTATGGTGGCTTGAACGTTGGTCTGCTCGTCTGGTACAATGAACAAATGTGAAATCGCAGAAGAGAGGGGTCATTCTGGCTTCTGAATCACAAAATGAAGTGAGCGTTCACATATGTGCTCATTCGATGACAGTACAAATGAAATGTGATCTCTGCGGCCTTCATAAAAATGTTCGCTGACCACTTAGTCTCGGCCGCCTTCATCCCTTCCTTCGCCTCAGTTACACAACACACAATACAATACAACACACCGTTGTTTGTGTAGCGCTTTCACAACAGCTGCAGCTGGAACAAAGCGCTTTACAAAACAGTCAACATAAAACAATAAAATAATACAAGACAACACATTACATTAAAACAATCTAAGCAATCTTAGCCACTTTTCCTGCTATACTCTTTGTTGTTTGAAGCCGTTCTAGATGAAAGAGGAGAGCATCAAAGTGTCCTTTCACTAGTGGATCTGAGACATCGTGCTGAAAATGTGCACACATCTGCCACAAGCTAAGTTTGAAAGTAAACAAGAAGCTGTAGCGTCCGTTGACAAGAAGAAAAAGTGATCAATTCACTTATGTCCCATGTCAATCCGTTTCAATTCCAAGCAGCGACTCTCAGTACCAAATATGCATCTGCGCTCTCTCTCCTCATCCTCGGCTTCACAAGCCATCCATCCAAGCGCAGAGGTCATAGCCACCAGAAACAACCACAGAACAGCCATTTTCGTGCTTTGTTGAAATCATGGCTGAGCATTTCTCAACTCGCGATTGATGGAGGAAACGGCCAGAATGGCCCTGTCCCCAAAAGACCTTGCGATAACATTTGCGTGTCAAGATTTGATTCGATTGACACGTGCCATTACCAGCGAGGGTCCTGAACTAGTGAATACATGTGCATAAAATCTCACGGGGGAGATTTAGCGTGCTTGATCTTTATGGCGGCGAGCTCCTCCTGGAGGTCAACGCGAGCCGCATGTTTGAAATGTAATTATGTGGCGATTGCTCAAGTGCACGCACGCGAAACAGGATTTATGGGTGACGCGGACCTAATGGATGTCAACCACGTGACGCGCCATCTACCTCCCGGGTGGCTCCGAATAAACAGGGCGAGCGGGGTCTTGGCTCCGGAGGTGATGAGCGCACAGCGCCCAGTACAAGGAGAGGGCAAGCTAACGCGCGCGCGACCCACCGCCAAGCCAACGAGGCCAATCCGACTCAGGGTTAATGTGGAAATATGGAGCTCACCGAAGGTGTCCCAAAGTTCACGGCGACGATCTTTGATTTGCATGAAAAATGAGTCCGCCCCGTCTGCCTCGTCACCTTGACGGTGAGGCCATCCTCACGTTGAGAGCTTCAAGGTCGTTGGACGGATGCCGCGGAAAGACCCATTCCACCGTCGGGAACGGTGCGGTTCTGTTGGGGAATGTTTTCTTGTGGCTGTAATTAGCTGCGAATGGAGATTAGGATTATTTCATTTGGGTAATCTGTCCGAGGAGTCCCTGTCTTCCTGCCTGTGCTGGCAAGGGGGGGAGATAGCAGAGGATGAAGTGGTAATGTCCAATAACGAGCAGCTACAGCGGGCAAGTTTATAGCCCCGACCAGACAAATAAGCATGCGGTCACCCCATTACCTTCTCCGTCTATTGTGGCGGGCTGTCAGAATGGGAAATCAATTTTTTTTTTCCCCATTTGCCTTTTAATCAGTTTCTCAATTGCCCCCCCCACCCCCCCACATCTCCACCCCCCTTCTTACCACACATTTCTGAAAGGCATTTCATCTCGGGGCCTCTTCAGTAAGCATCGTTATGGACGCAAGATTGCAGACTTTGCATTGATGCACAATGGAAATTTTCTTGTCAGACAGATTTACCGTCTAAAAAAATCTATCGGTCGGTCGATCCGTCCGTCCGTCTCTAAGCAAGGCAATTTGATTCACCGAGCACACAATCAAAAGCACCACGACCAAAAAGTATTTACAAACGGAACAGCTGATGACATTTAAAGACGAAGCAAACAAGAGTATCGGGTTAAAATTACGAGAGAAAAAAAATTGAACGTAGCTTTCTGTAATTACTCAAAGATCGGATGGTGAAATGGATTTTAAAAATGCTTCAAAGACCTTCTGTCATTTTTCGGTTTGTGACCAACAGGTGGCACTGTAGGGCTCTCCCTGCAGCTGCACACCTGTTGGTCATTATGTCATTAGCTAGTTTAAAAGGACTCCCGGCACGACGACTCAGTGTCGGGTCATTCTTTGTTTTTTGCTGTCATGTTTTGGGTCATGTTTCGGTTATGTTTCTGTTGATCGTTTTTTTTTTTTGCTTCAGTCATGGTTTTGGTTTGCTACTTTGGATTGTTTTGGTTTTCGGGACTTTGTTAGGATTTTGTTTTCTCTGTGTTTTTATCACTACAACTCGTCAAGTACAACTGGCTCGTCCCTCCTGCCTGCTTTTTGGGGTCCACCACCACTGCGCAACGTGACACCTTCATTCAATGGGGAACACAGTTTTTAAGGTGCATTTAAAGGCATGTATCCTGGGTCTTACTTCACTTCTGTTGGCACCTTATTCCGTTTGTGTGCAGCATAACCGCCAAATGCTTCTTCACCGTGTTGGATTTAAACTTGAGCTCCGCAAATTGACCCGGGTCTGCAGACCTCAGAGCCCCATTGGCTTGATATTCAATCAGCGTTCCTTTCATGTATCCGGAAGCGAAACCATTCGGTGATTTCGAGACCGATAGCAAAATTTTAAAAAGGACTCGATAGACCTGGAAATCAGCAAACCAACTTTTATCAACTTTCAGAAAGTAATGTGGTGACCGGCGACAGTGGCAGGGCAGCGCCCTGGTGCGCTCTATTGACGAGCCGCTACTGCCAGAGAGTGAAAATAGTCGATAAATAAGCTTCTGCTCTTGTGTGGGACCGGTCGGCACCATATTTTTCTTTCATCCCAAAGGTTTTTGGGGGTTCTTCTCAATCAGGTTCAGTATGATGAGTTCAAGCAAATGATATGAAGGCACCAAAAAGGAGATGTTTGCCAGAGTTGCTTACCTGCCATCACACCCAACCTCTGCCACACTTTGAGAGATCTTTGTTGACCCAAGGCGGGCGAGAGAGATGCAAGGAGCGTAATAAGCAATGATGAGCTGCGCCCCTCTCTGGTTTTTTTTTCCTGAATCCGTGTGTGTGTGTGTTTGTGCGTGTGTGGGTGTGTGGGTGTCGCAGCCCTCCGGAGGCTGAATCATCTCTGCTGACAAATAATAAAAGAGAAGTGGGAGATTGTGAGCGTCGGCCCATAAATATTGAAGGAGTGGAGGATTATTACAGGGTTGAGGTTTATGATTGTCGTGGTTCCAAGGGATGCCCTCATACATTTTTACCAATTTATATGTGTGGATGATTTGGTTTATTCCTTTGTCGGGACCTCGGCATACGTCCGGGTCTCCAAAGTGTGTATGATGCCTTGATGTGAATTCCTGCAGGGCCGCTTTATTATGATGGAATATCTTTTCAGTCCTGCAATTTCTCTTCACAACTTGAGAATTATGAACTCTGACTATATCGGGTTAGAAATTCCACTGCGGCAGGACGCAGAATGGGGCCATTTACCTGGCAACATCATTCATATTATAGTGCATAAGGAGAAAGGTTGGGGCCCTTTTGTTTTTTTTTATTCACTTGACAACCAAACTGATCTTGATTATGATCACGAATGTGTGAAAGTCTTTGAAGTGTCAAGTCACTGAACCACCTGTTTGTAGTTCCAGGCCATAATTTACCGAGCAAGGTTCTTTTTAGGCTCGGTGAGCAATCCCAGCATGCCTCGCTCTGCCGTCTCAATTCTCAGCGGCTCCCGGGAGGCGCGAGGCACTTTCATCGTATCCCATTGGTTGGCGGATGAGGAAAAATGACTGTGACATTAGTTATCGATTCCACATTTAATGCATCGGGCGACAACGGTGCGCCAGACACATTGATTTCTATTTTGGATGTCACAGAGGACACCCCAAAAAAAACATGAGGCATGTTCCACTTTGAAAAATGGATGGGGTGTCTTTTCCGAGGAGACAGGCTTGGAGTTTTCCCAGAGCCAGCGAGGGTCCCCGTTGGGCTTTGGATTGCCTTGGGGGCGTTTGAGTTATCGTCGCTGTGTTACTCTCAATGAAGGCCATGAAATGCTGCATTATTTAGCCACAGTTTGTTTTCCACCCGTTTGAATGATTGGCCAACACATGCAACCGCTCGGCAGCTGCTCAGGTCATGTGACTGTGCTGGTGTGGAGCAACAGATGTCGGGGGGCAGGGGGGCGGGGACACCGATCGACAAATGTCGAGACGAGCTGTGGATCGGCTCTGTTGTTCTTTATGATGGAGAATCTACAAAAGCAACAATGAATGTGCCTTTCTCTGTTGTTTTTTTGGGGGGTTTTTGGAGAACCACATTTCCAAACGTGAACGCAAATGTAGCTCTCTTTTTACTACACTGAATGTGAGGAGTCTGGTGGAACAGCCTGTAGGCAGAGGTGACTTTATGTTGGTGCCAGTATGTGTCTTGTATGTACAAAAGGTTGTGGATGGGGGGGTAGTGGAAGGGGGTGTGTGGGGGGGTGGTACATTAGTAAGCGAACGATGACTATAAAAGGAGAGTGCTCATCGTGTCTCCCCGGGTCAGTTCCTTGTGTCTTCTGCCCCCGTCGCGGTCCACGCTGTCAAGACCACTGATGTCATGTGTCAGTCAAGCTCGTTCCCACCGATGCGTGCGGCACATGAAAGTCGTTAACCCGCATGAAGGATGACCATTGGGGTTTGGTTGTTTCACAAGTCCCGTGCAGAATAGGAAAACGCGTATATGTGTTTGGAGTGCTCCGCCGTCAATTTCATACTTTCTGCCATACGATAGAAAATCGTTTATTTGTTCTTTCTGTCACTATAGGTTGCTGGGATAGATAGATGGACAAAGATAGATTATTTGTTCTTCAGAAATAATTTTCCAACTGCACACTTTTAAAGGTTGGGACATCTTGAGACAAAGCTATGCATCCAAGAGCTGAAGTGGGGACAGCAAAGAAAGGAAATGCGGGACACCAAGTGATGAGGAATCACTGTTAATTTCAAGTACGGGGAGTCTGGAATTTGTGGGAGGATTGGAATCATCCCGGATAAAATGAGACTGACATTCGCGGAGGGATGGCGTGAATGCAGAACCGAGTGATGAGGATGCAACCAATCGCGTGGAGGTGAGGAAGAAAAGAAAGGGATCCATTGACGAAGGGATGCAGTGGGTGGGGCGGGGGCACGAGAGGAGGAAAGAGAGGACTTGTCCCAACAATTACCGTGGCTGCCAGAAAGAGGCTAATCAAATGGCACTTGGCATGGCGGGCCTGTTCTTCACGCAGCTGGTGTGGGAGGGAGAGAATGAGCTGTGACAGGAGAGAGAAAGTGGGCTGCCCAGAAAAGGGAGCGCTAGCGCTCGGCTGGCGTGCAGAGGCGCGTGCCACAAACTTATTGGGAAGCGGGGATTGGAAATGGATTCAAAGATTTTGTATTCAAGGAGCAAAGGAAGCTCTTAGAAGAGTCTTTCGAAATGAACTTTCTAGTTGAGGATTTGATTTGTGACAAGCTTTGTAGGAAACAGTAGAAAAAAAATACAGCCTATTGTGGTAACTTATGGAAGTACGTGCCTCATTAGTAAAAAAAAAAAATGTGTGTGTGTGTGTGTGTGTATACATGTGTGTATATGTATATCTATAATGTGTGTGTATGCATGCGTGTGTGTATGTGCGTATACTGTATATATATGTATATATATATACATATATGTGTGTGTGTGTGTGTGTGTATATATATATATATATATATATATATATGTGTGTGTGTGAATTCTTACCAAATCGCATTCTAAATTCTATTTAGTGTTTAGCTTTTAGCTTGTGCATGTCTGCGTTTGTGTCACATTTTTTGGTTTTGTATGTGCGCGCATCACAAGAGCGAGCCGCAATTGAGCAAAATCACCGAACGGATGTACCTCAAAAGCAAATCAGTGACCAGTCAATGTTGATTTCAGTAACTCTTAATTGTGCTTGTCGAGGATGCTGTGGATCAAATGCCGCGCGTGCGTGCATGTGTGCGTGCGTGGTGAGGTGGAGACTTTCCCCTCCTCAAATATTCATGTTGGGGGAGGTTGTCACCAAAACGAGAGAAATGCTTCTTGAGGGAATTGTGACGCGCGGCGTCGGGATCAGAGGAAGCGAGGCGTGATGGAAGGTTCACACACGTTCCTCTTCAGGCCTGCCTTGTTCCAGGGAAGAGCTGACACGGTGCCATTGCCTCCTCAACCTTCCTCGCTCCTTCTGTCATCCCACACGCCGCCTTTTTTTGCTCCATGTGTCATCTCCACTGGTTACTGCAGCTTTGTTTCCATCATGACAAACCAGGTGCCAATAACCGAGAGTGGGATTTTTTAATCATTGTTGTTATTATTATTCAACTAGAAGAGAGGGGGTGTTTTCAAAGATGAAGCCCATATAGGTTGTTTTTTTTTCTCCAGTTTTTAAACTGCAATAGCGGCTGTAATATGCCAGCCACTCATGTTGCATTCCAAGGCGGAATGCGTCAGTCATTCGGTAGTAAATAACGATTTTCTCATTTGACCTTTAAGTCATCGTTTTGCGTCACGCTAAATACATCAAGCGTTTTACGGCATTTCATCGCTGACGTTGTTCTTCCGTGCTTGTTATGAGAATTGGCAACTTTTTCTGTTTTCAGTCTCCTTTATTTGTCGTTCCTGTCCATGGTTCTACTCTCTAAAGAGCTTTATAAGAGCGTTTTACGGGTGTTTCTTTTTTCCTTTTTAAGTCGTATTATTTGGTGTTATTGGAAATACGCCCACGTGCTGTTTGGAAAACTGCAGTTGTTTGCTTACATTCAAACTTTAGGTTGTAGCCAATGTGATGACCTGGTATTCATTACCAGAGTGTTTGACTGTGAGACATTGTGAGTCTCTCCTCAACCACACACATACACACACACACACACACTCATAGAGTCTCTTGCAGAGTCTGATGTCATATCAATCTCGCGAGCCTAAGCAGGCTGTTCAGTGAGATGTGAAATTGAAACGTAGGCTTGGTTATTAGACAAACGGTGCACCGGCGCAACTGCGGCTTCTCTTGTCAATAACCCCCGAGTGTAAGCAACTAACAGCTCATTTGTCCAATCGCAGCAGCTGGTTAATGCGGCATCATTTGCGCATGTGTGTTTTTTTTTGTTTTTTTTTGTCAGTGTGTCACAATGAACCTCAACATAGCTGAACCGAAGCGGTGTGGGCCATACATGTAGTGAGATCCTATGTGACCCTTATTCCATTGATGTGTTTCATACGCTTACAAAGGACATCAAAAAGCATTGGTAAAATTTAATTTTTTAAAACTTGTTAAGGAATAAAAATCAGATGCACCGCATACAAATGTGTGTGTATGTATGTGTATATATGTACACAGTTTTCGACCATAATCCGTTCCAGAAGGCTATTTGAAAAGCAATTTGTTCGACATCCGAAACTATTTTATTAGCCCATGATTAGGGGCTAATACACTGTGCAGAAATAACAACAACAAAAAAAAAACAGTCAGATTTGCGTAACTCACCACAACACATCTACTCACAATGAACGTTACACGAGGAAGCGTCACTTCTTCGTGTAAGGAAGCCGAGATTATTCGAGTGAAGTATTCAGCTTTGCTCAGTTTGGTCGAAAACTGATTTTCGTTCGTAATCCGAGGCGTAACAATCTCGGATTTTCTGGTCGAAAACCAATTTGTTCGAGAACAGAGACATTCGAAAACTGACAGTATAAGTAGCTGCACATCTTTTGTTTTTTCAGTTTAGAGCTGCTCACTAAATTATTTGACTCGTCGATTAATCTGTCAGTTATTTTTTCGATTATTTGATTATTCTGATGAAGAAAAAAAACATTATTTTTTGTGATCGCCAATGAAAGTCATTGAACGACATCTGCTGATCACGGAAACTGGCCAATCATGATCTGTGGCTAATTGAATGACGCGCCACTAATATATGGTCGATGCAGTGTAAATGGATGGATGGATGAATGGATGGATGCCCATGGCTCTCTTCGCATTTACAAAACATAATTTGTAAGCCACACAACGTGCAAGCCAACATATGTCGTGGTGTTAGTTGTACAATATTTTTACATGGTTTCAATCAACACCCAGACAAACCAAAATCATCACAGCCGCTCCACAATCACAATCAAAGAAAGGTTCCCTGCTCACTCTCAATTCATGATCTTATTTTTCTTTCATATCCCTCCTCCACACTCTGAGACCCGTCACAGCGCTTCTTCTTTATTTATGTATTGTTGTCTTTATGCCTTTGTTTTTAAATGGGTCTTCATTAAGATTCCAAGCGCAGCTGCTTCGGGTTGTGTAGATCAGGAAAATGAAGTTTGTTGTCGTCAAATGCTTTGGTACAATGCGCTACGGTTTTTTTTTTTTTTCACCCGACCGCATTTGACACCTTTTTGTGAGTTTCAAAGTCCCTCTTTTTGACATAAGTGCCACATTTCCATAAGTTACTTCCACCTCATGACATATCATGTACTTTCTTATACTTTGCTGCAAAGACTTGCGGGGTGGAATGAAAAAAAAAATGAAATTAGAGAGCCAAAGAGTTGCAAGGACATAAGCGGTGCCACGTTGCGTGCTTGCCGGTGACAGATAATTAACTCTTTCATTTCACAAGACGTACTTGTACGTCTTTTTAAAATTAGGCACCGCCTACCAAGGACGCACTTGTACGTCTAAGTCTTTTTTTTGCGTTTTGTTTGTTTGTTACTTTGGGTTATTGGGGTTTTGATTTAGTGCCCCTGTAGGTGTTTTTTAGGCCCCATCTGACCAAAAATGGGCCCCGTAGGACCAGAGACCCGATCCTGTTGCACATTCTGCGCTTTGAATGTCTAATGGAAAGGTATGATATGGCTAAAATGTCATACCTCCATATTTTTGCTAGACATCTCAATAAGGATATTACTATGGACTCAGAGAAAAACAACCATTTTTTTGAAAAAAAAAAATCCAAAAGGATCTGGAAAGTGTATTCTGTTTTCCTTTTTTTTTTAGAACTTGACAGATTAGAAAAGTGACAGCCATCAACAGTACTAAAGTCAGCAGGAATTACAGGAAGTAGGACATCTTCGCACAGGGGGCAAATCAAGCTAGGACATGTTGCACCTTTATGACTATAACATCCACTCGAGGAGCTGAAAAATTTAATGTGCGCCCTCTTGTGCCATTTTTATTATTTGCGGTGCTGTATGTGTGTCAAGTGGAGACACGTTGTAAATATCCACGGATCACACATGCCATGTCGTTAGCCGCCATCGACAAGCGAGCTTGCGCGTGCCGCCGTGTTTGTGCGGGTCACTGCGTGAAGGTTTGCTATGTGGGTGGGCGTTTTGTGCTCCGCTCTATCTTGGCTCTTTGAGAGTGAAGTGGCCCTTCAGAAACCTAGCGAGGCAGCCAGAATCCTCCTCTGCCATGGTGCCTTGATGGCCTCGGTTGCAGGTGCGTTCTCGTAAGTGTAAAAAGATGTCACAGGGTTGGCAAAAATGAGCGAGATCCACGATTGAAAGTTTCAATCTGACAAAGGATGACAAAAGATGGCAGCCAGGCCTGGCGGAATGCTAAATCTCCTTCATCGTGAGACTTGCTTTACCATCGAGGTACTATGGGCTTATATACACCTCATGAAGCCATTGTTCGTTGTGTGGGGGATCATCTCCTCGAGCTTCCGGAAAACGCACTCGCCGTGTCCCAAAGGCGCAGCAATCAGACAGCAGACAGTAAATGAATAATAAAGAGGCTATTATGTGAGACTCCATTTCAAATGGGCAGTTTCCTCTATGTAGCCGGGGCTTACTGTGAGGTTAATTGAGACCTTGATGGCACTTTAGTCTCCGCTCCGTGCGTGCGGGTCCTGACTTCTATCAAGCGATCACGTTCAGCCTGTGCCTCCACGGCGGCGCTTCATGTATATAACGACACCTAAGAAGGTGGAGGCAATTGTTGGCTTCTAATTACGTTTTGTGAAACCCCGAAAGTGACATCTCATCACTGCTATTAGCGAATAATAGCCGATGGCGACGTCACCTCCCTCCCGTTGGTGAGAACAGTGGACGGCATCTGAGCCGGTAGCGGGTCGCCCTTTTTGGGTTGATCTCGCACTCTCCGGCTTGTGTTTGCTAAAGAAGTGTAAACAAGAGGAATGTGTGCCATCAGCTCACTGTGAACATACAGTACTTAGCTAGTCCGTGATTGAAAATGGCTATTTTTGCGCTGCCAAAATCAGCATTGCCACAAGGCTTCCCTCAAGAGGATTTACTTTGGATTTGTTTCAGGCACCTCAACCTCCGACCAACATCCCCTCCCCCGCCACATCCTCCCCCCCACGTTCCTGTCGATCTCTTTCTGTTTCTCCTTCCATGGTTCTTTTCTGAATCAATTCACACTTCACTTACAAGTGGACAAAATGTCAATTTTGGGAGACAGCGCACCTTTAAAGACACGTTTCTCCATCCCGGCCATCGTAAAACGCGTGTGTTGGCTTGCCCTCCAGGCAACGATGACACTAACTAATTTTTGGTTGTGGAAGCCCACGGCGATGACATCCGGCGTGGCTACTTGGGGCAACACCCGAGATTTTGCTGGAACGGAACTTGGAGGCGAACCGGAGTTGATGGTTCACCAACTGAAGTAGTGTTCATTTTATTCGCCGTTTTTGAATCTTGTTTCGGTCCAGTTTCAGTAACGATCGCAATTGTTTGCTAGCAGAGCCTCGATTAGCTCATAATTCTGTCTGCTTTCACTACATTTGCAATCCAACTGAAACCGTAGTTGCCCGACCAATATAAGGTTAGCACAAATTTAACGTCACACACAATTATATCAACAAGTGGCGGCTAGCGCTACATGCTACAAGCTAATAAGTTAGCCGTCATTAGCATCAGACCTATTTGTACCCCTCCCATTTAGTGATATTGTGAGATGTGCCGAGGCTTCGGAGCGTGTCTCAAGCAAGTGTGGGAGTGCCAAATGAAGTCTAGAAAATCATCTGACTGGTGACAAACACGGTCTTAGATTGATGTCAGCGTGTCACTCACGGTATCGTTACTCCACAAATCGCACTCGATATTTCGTGCCGCTTTGCGGGTGTGTTCAGCGTTTGTTGTGAGCTTCAAGTTAGTTGGCGAGTTAGAGAGTCACTGTGCGTGGGAAAAGAATACTTAGATTTTTGAAGTACTCGTGTAGGATTGGCACTTTATTTTCCATTTAGACGTCATTTTGTCATTCTGTTTCGCTCGTTGTCGGCATGCACATTTGTTCAGCTGGTGTCCTTGAGAGCGCGTTGCTCTTCCACTCAAGGTGTCCTGAATTCAATCCCTATTTTAGACTCATATTTATTGATGCTCTTAAACATTGTCCTTACAATGTTATATTGCTTACTTATGCCCTATTTGCGCTCCACACTTACTGCTAAAACTGTAATATTGCTTCTTATGTTCGTCTTGTCACGGTTTAGCCTCAAGTCATTCTGTGTATTTTACTGGTTGGGCTTCTTGACCACTTGAAGGCACCATGGAGTAAATGAACCAGCTTTCAATCACAAGCAAACCGATTGGCTGGAAAGCCGCAGTGCTCCATGAAGCTTCATTTCGTCATTACCACTCGCCAGTGACAAAATGTATCGAATGACATAACTGATTGTGTTTTGATTCCAAAGGAAGTCTTAGGTCGTCCTTGGCATTTCATGAGTTAAGGAAGTCGGGTTCTCCTCACAGGATTTTCAGTAGCCCATGATGTATTCACCTCACTTTCTTTCTTGTAGCCTAGTTTCTCATCCCTTGTCTCGATCTCGTCCGCCCCGGCAGGAAAGGAAGAGTCCGTAGCAACCTTCAAGGGCAACGAGTTCTTCTGCTACGACCTGTCGCTGACGCCGATCCAGAGCAGCACGGACGAGATCACGCTGTCCTTCCGCACGCTGCAGCGCAACGGCCTCATGCTGCACACGGGCAAGTCGGCCGACTACGTCAACCTGTCGCTGAAAAGCGGCGCCGTCTGGCTGGTCATCAACCTGGGCTCGGGGGCCTTCGAGGCCCTGGTGGAGCCCGTCAACGGCAAGTTTAACGACAACGCCTGGCATGACGTGCGCGTCACCCGCAACCTGCGTCAGGTAAACACGCAGCCCCGGAAAAATCACTCGCTTTTGGATCGCTGGCTTGTGTCTACTCGCTGATTTACTGCACTCGGAGTTGAATGTCTGCCCGCTACCTGTGATTATCTCCGCTTGTTGAATCATCTGTCACTTTCAGTTAAATTTAGTTTTCAAGGTTCGCAGTCGGCTATTTGCTTCTCTTTTTTGCTCTTTGTGAAACTAACAGTGATTCTTTTACCATGAGGTTCAAGGCACTTTATCACTTCACAGGGGCACTCATTGAAATGCTCTTCTTTTACTGTGCTTCCCGAACACGATTGAAGTACAGCGGAGCCCCGACTTGGGAGATTTATTTCGTTTTGGTCAATATTCTTTTGCTTTGTGTCGCAGAGCGCCACAGTCGCCCACCAATTTGAGTCATTTATTGAACAATGCAAACAGTCAAACACACAAATAGAAAATGAGAATGCTCACAAGGAGCAGCTACAGGCCACAACTTGCCCAACTCCTGATGTCGCTCACTTAGAAGACTCTTATCAAATTTGGAAAGACTGCTGGCGTAACTACCAGCTCACAGTAAAAGAGGCCAAAAGATAATATCTGTCGCACCTTATTCAACCTAACCGTCACAACCCACGCGCACTATTTAAAACGATAGATTCTGTACTCAAACCCCCTCTGCCTACTTGCTCGGATCCTTACCCGAGAAGTGCAACAGATTCCTTCAGTTTTTCATTGATAAGGTCTCTACAGCTAGGACTCCGGTCTCAAATACCGTATCTGACCCCTCTGTCCATGTTCCATGTTCAGCTGTGCTAAATTCTTTTGAAACGGTGTCCTTGGCGCTTTTGGAGGATGTAGTTCGCCAGACGAAGCCATCTGGCTCCCCTTGCGACTCTCTTCCCCCGCACTTCTTTCTGGAGGTTCTCCCGAGTGTTGGCGCATCAGTCTTGGATATCATCAACAGCAGCCTCTCTTCTGGTGTAGTTCCCCAACAGTTTAAACATGCTGTGGTCCAACCCTTGATCAAGAAACCTGGTCTTGATCCAGATGTGCTGTCAAGTTTCAGGCCCATTTCCAAACTGCCTTTCATTTCCAAAATTCTGGAAAAAGTGGTGCGCATGCAGTTGAAATTTTTCTTGGATGAACATAACATCTTGGAGGTCTTCCAGTCAGGTTTCAAGACGATGCATAGCACGGAGTCAGCCCTGTTACGCGTTTCTAATGACATCCTCCTGGCAAATGACTCTGGAGACCACGTGTGTCTAGTTTTATTGGACTTAACTGCAGCATTTGACACAGTGGATCACAGTATTCTGCTGACTCGTTTGCAGCACTTGGTGGGCATTGGCGGCAGTGCTCTTGAGTGGTTTAGGTCCTATTTAGCTGACAGAACCTTCTGTGTCAGCCTTGGCTGCTCTGAGTCACGCACTGCTCCCCTGTCATGTGGTGTTCCACAGGGCTCAATTCTGGGGCCTCTGCTGTTCTCGCTGTATCTGCTCCCATTGGGTTCCATCTTAAGGAAACATGGTATTCCCTTCCACTGCTATGCAGATGACTGCCAGATCTATGTCCCACTGAGCAAGAAAGACGTCTTCTCATTAAGGCCACTCCTATCCTGTCTGGAAGAAATCAAAACCTGGATGGCACAAAATTTCTTGAGATTCAATGAAAAGAAGACAGAGGTGATATTGTTTGGTCCCAGTGGCCCTTGTACATTCCATCCTGTAGACTTGGGCCCCCTGTCTCCTTATCTTAAGTCAACAGTCTCAAACTTGGGCCTTAAACTGGACAGTGATTTCAAACTCGATCGGCAAATTGGTGCCGTTGTTAAATCCAGCTTCTTTCACCTTAGACAGCTGGCCAAAATAAAACCTCTCCTCTCACATGAACACTTTGAGACAGTAATTCATGCCTTTGTCACATCCCGGCTCGATTACTGCAATGCCCTTTACTTTGGAGTCAGCCAGTCCTCCATTAAGCGCCTTCAGCTGGTCCAGAATGCCACTGCTCGCCTCTTGACTGGTACTCGTAAGAGGGAGCACATAACTCCTACTCTGGCATCCCTTCACTGGCTCCCCATTCATTTTAGAGTTATTTTCAAGATCCTCTTATTTGTTTTCAAATCTCTGAATAATCTCGCGCCACCTTACCTCTCTGAGCTCATCCGCCCCTACACACCTGCCCGGCGCCTCAGGTCTGTGGACCAGACTTTATTAGAAGTACCAAGAACTAAACAGAGGCTCAGAGGGGATCGAGCCTTTTCTGTTGCTGGTCCCTCTCTCTGGAATGACCTCCCACTGAACATTTGGCAAGCCTCCTCGCTGCCCATCTTCAAAACCCTCCTCAAAACGCACTTGTATTCTTTGGCATTCGACTCAGCATGACTTAGATTTGTTCTTGGTTTTACTGTTTGGTGCTTTCTACCGCCTTAATTACCGATTTGTCTTACTGTTTATTGTGCATGTTAAATTGCTCATTGTACAGCACTTTGTATGCAGCGATGGCTGTTTGAAAGTGCTCTATAAATACTGTTGACTTGACTTGACTAGAAGGGCCATGTCATGCGAAATCCACTATTTTGAGCTACCAATTCCTGCCCTTCCCAACCCCAAAAAAACGACTGTGCGAGGACCCTTACTTTCGTACATCACAAAATGAGGAGCCACCTCCGGCCTGCCCCCGCACACGCCCACTTTGTCAGAGCAGCCACCGGTGAAACACGTTGATTTCTGCACCGCAGTCGGGGAGCAGTGGCTCATTCGACACACCGGGTGCCATTCACTTGAACGGGCACAGCGTCGTCGTTTTCCCGGCCCGACGTTTGTGGCTCCCGCATCAGGGACGGCATGCTCTGGGTAATTGGCGATAGTGAAGTGTGGGAAGCTTCAACTAGCATGATATGGCCCCTTTAAAAGCACACAGCTAACAGATGAATACACTTGTTGAAATACGTCCAGTTGGTTTCACACCTCCACCTTTCGCTTTTGTTCTTGATATGTTGCGATTCACTCTTAAAGGTACAGGAACACACTGCCCTAAATTGTGCTCTAAAATTTTCCAGCAAGTGCCTGCGCATCTCGTATCTGCTGAGCTCATCACTTGGCACTTGCCGAGTGCGACGGTGAGACACAATCCATTTCACTTACGCTCGCCGTGCTTACTAGGTCACATTTTGGAGGCTAATTGTAATTGGAACGAATGGCATGTCAGAGCTAATAATGGCCGGCGCGGGCAACTCTGAATGCCCAAACAGGTTGACGAGCATTAAAACCAAACAGGGTTCCCCAAGAGTGAAGTTGTGGCCAACTTGATGAAGCCTCAACCCCATCTCTAAGTGACAAGCCACGTAGGTTTCCGCGCCGCACTCGAGACATCTCGTGGATTGCGGGTGGAAGGTGTGGCGGCGCTGTCGGATCAGCGGAGCGACACGAGCCTAATGACTTTCAAAAGCCGACACGAGTTGGAAAGATTTGCGGCGTGACGTGAGCCACCTACCCACCGAGTGCATCATAATAAGCAACGCACGCATTGTCTGTCTCCATTGCTTTCAGTTCAAAGGAACGTAGGCCATCGCACTTAAAGAAATGGTGTTTATTCGTCTGTTAACCCGACGGGGATCTGCTCAAAATGGAGCATTGTCTCAGATTGGATGAGTCCACGTTTTCTTTCTGACGAAGATTTCATATAAATAAGGGGTGGGCAAACTTTGGTGGACAAGGCCAACAATTGAAGTTAAATGGACCAATAATGGAGTTGATGTGGTAAATAGTTCAATTATTGATCATGAACTAGTCTTTTTTAAATTCTAAAAAAAATTTTTTTTTAATTCAACAAAAAATGTTTTCTTCAGGCAATAGATTTTAACGAATTAAGCTTTTTCTTTAAACATTTTTTAAAAACTCTATTTTCTCTAAATGTAAATTTGAAAGAAGACTGAACACAGAAAGTATATCAGTTCATTTTTTTTGCTTAAAATGATGAAACCCGCGACCCGAGTGAGGATTAAGCGGTTCGGTAAATGGATGGATGGATGGATAAAATGATGAAACATTAAATCCTCTTCAATCCTGCTTTTTACGCCCGCAGAAAGTGACAGTTCTGGGTTGATTTTATCATGTGCGTCTGTTCACTGATATGTATTGTGAGATGATGAGTGAGGTTTGGTTGAAATAAACAATTTGTTTACTGTAACCACATCGAGGGATCAATAGCCTGTTACACTGGTTGTGCAATAATTTTGTTATCATTTGCATTATTTTACAAATGAGTCAATGTGCCGTAACTGCTTGAGAAAAAGCATGCTTAGGGAGTACAGTATTTAAAAAGGGTCTTTCGATGGCGCGGATTTCACTTCAAGCAGGGCAGTCTGGAACGTAATCCTCGCGATGGGGTGGGGGATTTGTGTAAATATGTTTGGAGCCAGAACTAACAAACCATATCAGCCAATCTGTGCAAATAACAGTGTGAGTCTCTCATGGTGCTTTCCAGCAGATGGGCCAAGTGCCCTTTGACCCTAACCCGACTCCCCATACGCGCTTTAATCTGCTTTACATTTCTGTATAATGAAGAAATGTCTCCACGTAGCCCTTAATTCATGTCCAAAAGAAGAAAACTTGTCATCAGTCCCCCCCCCCCCCTTTTTTTGCCCGTTTCTGTAATCATTGTTTTGCATAAGCATAATGTAGCTGTCAGCAAAGTGCACAATTAGGTGACTCTCAGAGGCTGGGAGGGGCTTGGGGGAAATAAATGAAAATCTGCCAGATGACCATGGGCTTGCAGTGCCGCCTGGTGGTGAGCAAGGTGCACTGCAAGCCAAGTGATGGTGATGTGGTGGCGTTCTTCCACAACAAATTCCCCAAACGGGAAAGTTGGAAAATTTACTTTTCCGGTGACGCTTGTCTGCTTGAGGACACGTGGTTTGTCTTTCCAGCGGGAAGTCGAGACAACAAGATAAGAGAAGATTTGAACGCCGCAATGTGAGACCCAAAGCAAAAAGGAGGGAAACGAGAGAGCAGTTTGTTACTCATCGAAGCGAAACACAACAGAGGCGACTTGTAATCCCCGATGTGACTTTACAAGGCGGAGATTCAACACGCAAGTGACAGAAATGGGCCAGTCCGCTTTTTAGCCGGCGTCTGAACAGACAGGCGGCGGAACTGACTGCCTGGCTCGTATTTCGCGCCTTTTTAACATGGACGCAAGGCTCATTTGCGCGACATTTCCACTCGCGTTTTGCACACCTAAAATCGGGTAACGTGCCGTTCGCGGCGTACAATCAGACTGCGTCGGGGGCGAAGGAAAACGCGACTAGACGAGCCACTCCGAGAATCTGACTCAGTTAAGACGAGCCGTCAGAATTATAACATGAGAAATGCCATTTGTCGCGTCACCACGGATCGAAAAAGTCGACCCGCCCCGTTTCAAAAGTTTTTCTTGGATGGGGAAAAAAAGAAACCGGGATAAAATGTTTCAAAACTTTTTTTCCGCCATTAATGTTCCCTATTACCTGTCCAACTAAAAAAAAAAAAACACACACACAGCTTCAATAATACGGTTGCATAATTGTGCACACCCTCGTCACTGTGGCCGATCAGAAATAATGTTAAATGGGAGTCAACACACACCTGCCACCCTTTCAAGTGCATCTGAATAACCCAAAAGAATGCTCAGCTGTTCTAGTAGACCTGTACTGACTCATAACAATCGTCTTATTTTCATGTTTTTTGATTGTTTTCCCCCATAGGGTTCCTGGCAATGCTGTCAAGAATGGAATTGTACTAACTCTGCAACAGTCTTTTTTTTTTTTTCCTTTTTCTTTCTTTTTTTTTTAGGGTGCCGGAACACACAAACGACATAAGCTTTTCGTTTTATTATGAATCTCCATCTGACTGATTTGATTGATTACCTTTCACTCTGAACTTGGGCTGATTTGTGTCCATTTGCGGAAATTTCAAATGAATGTCGCCAAAAAAAAAAAAAGAAAAAAAGTCAACATATAGTGGTGCATTGTCCCAGTCGTGAACACACACACACACACACACACACACACACACACACACACACACACACACACACACACACACACACACGTAGTAAGCACCGCACAAATCCCTGTGTCCTAATTTTTGCTAACTGTTGTCTCTTTTACTAACAACAAAGTCTAACTTTGTTCCACTTTGATTCTGTTCATTGGTGCTTTGGTTTGGCCTCTCCAGTTGCGCTTTTCCCTCCCACTAACTAACACTGTGTCATCCACGGAATGTCAACCATTCGACTTAACCTGCAACGTTAACATACTAACAAATGTGCTATCCTTTCTCCCCTTTTTTTTCTTTTGTTTTCTAGATCTGCGCAAAACCGTAGTTAGTGTAGCTGTTGAGCTTCTTTTCTTTATTTCTTGATTTGGATCTTAATTATGACGTTAGGGAACCCGCTGCATTCTTTTCCGTGCATTTTGACAGTATTGTCTCTTACTTTTTGAGAGAAGAGGGCTTTTCTTTCACTTTTTGGGGAGGGAGGGGGGGGCGGGGCATCAAGTGTGTTCTCCTGAGTTTAAGGTTGGTCATTATTATTATTTTTTTTTATTCCTTTCCCTCCCCCTCCCTGTTTTCTCCCGTAGCACGCAGGCATCGGACACGCTATGGTAAACAAACTGCATTATATGGTAGTTATCATTCTAACTGTCCTTTAGTTTGGTTTGACCTTCTGTTTTTTGTTTTTTTTTTTGGTATGTTTCCTCCCTGTTTCTCTTCTGTTTGCTTTTCAATGTTCAATCCGCCATCAGGTAGCTGCCAAATTCTGCCTGTTTTTTTTTTTTTTTTTTTTTGGTAATTGCCATCCAGTTCTTCCTTACCTTTTGAAACACATCCAAAGAGGTCTCCAAAAATTCCAATGTCTTTTAGACTTTTTTGCTTTTTTTTTTTTTGCTCTTTTATCTCCCCTTCACCCCCTCCGCTTTGGTTCTTTTTTTTCTTGACTTTCCGCATTAGCCCTATGAAGAAATAAAGAATTATAGTCTAAATTGAGCTTTAGAAAAGTGTTTCGTTTTGGGTTCTTTTTTCCTTTGGCTCCCTCCCCCCCACATTCCCTTCTGATTTGTTTTTCCAAGAGCAACCCCCGAGACGTGAGCGCACGCAGCAGACTTGTAAAGCGGGTGAACAAACATCCTCTGATGGTGCCTCCAGTGAATGTCAGCGTAGCACAAACATTCGCTCACGTTGATCTATCCATTTGAAAAATTGCTTTCGACTGGAGCTGTGATTCCCAACCGCTCTTCCACGCCGAGCATATCCATCCGGGTGCCGCCAGAAATTAGAGGATTTTACACCATGGTTCTGGAAGTGATTTACTCCAACTAATGGATGTATGACAGCGACATTTCGTAATGGGCGCGGCAATTTGATGCTCTTTCACTCGACGACACTTACCCTGTGTGTCCGTCTGTTGCCGTTCATACAACAAAATAGCTTTGACTTAAGTGAAATAAAATAAAATGTGTCACACCCCACAGAGAGGTGTTGTTGACACCATCACATGTTTGAGCTCCACTTGAAGCCTAGCTGGAATATATTCCACTGGGTCATAGTGGGGTTTTTCCATGTAGACAATGAGGCGCTCTAAAAGCTACCATATCGGACTTATACATATGCATACATACTGCATATTTTAACCCGCTTTTTCACCTTTCTATCTGTGATATGCGTGCACTCACAGCTGACAACGAGGCACTCTAAATTGCATCGATTGCCAAGTCAGATAGAACAGGGGTGTCATACTCATTTTTGTCGTGGGCCACATTGTAGTTACGGTTTCCCTTGGAGGGCCGTTGTGAATTTTGGGAAACCTAGAAATTTTGAATCCCCTCCACACATTACATACACAGCGCACAACAAATGATAACTAGTTTTAAAATCAGAAGTCAAAAATAATAACTGTTATTGTGGATTACATATGAAAATATAAAATTTTGGTTCAGACTTTAGCAAGCATCATGGAACTTGATATGCTTGATATACTTTCGCGGGCCACATAAAATGATGTGGCGGGCCAGATCTGGCCCCCGGGCCTTGACTTTGACACCTGAGAGATAGAAGGATGGACAGATTCCACTGGAGCTGCCTTCAGTGCATTTTTAATGTTCTCCACTGCAAGAGCTGGACTGTGTGCGCGCGAGCCATCATAAATACTAACACTAACGTGCACTTCTGCATGACACCCCTCCCCCACCCCACCGTGATCCACTTTTCTCAAATGATTACATTGAGCATATATGTCTATGTATATATCACGGCTAACATATATACATGCATATATCAATTCTTCTAATATAATCAATACGGCCACTCGACACGTTAGCCGCCACCCTTCCCCCTCTGTGCTGTTTTTTTTTTCTTCTTGTTTAGTTCCGTTTGAAATTAACCAACTAAAACCAATAACGACCTCACACATGGAAACAAAAGGAGCGGGGTGGCTAGGAGCTGGGAGAGAGAGGACACACACACACACGCATTTTGCTCCGTGCTGCATCGAGAGTAACAAGTGCATTTGCAATGTTCTGTCTTTAGTTAAAGGTAATTTGGTGTGATGATATAATACACGCTAATGTCCTTCCTCTCCTCGTGCTCTTGTTACCCCTTTAAATAATTTTTTTTTTTTTAATCTGCTGAGCTAATCCATGACCACTGTGTGCTCTCTTTGCATGTGTCTCCTGCGGTGTGTTTTTTAATACCACCCTGATTGATTCTCCCCATCCACGTGCTCTCGTGTTCGCCTCCAGTAACACGTTTCTGCATCTTTCCACGTGAAGTGCATGGCTTGTGTGCATCGCCTTTTCGTAAACTTGGTTGGATTCTTTTGTATATCTGTTCGGATCAAAATCACACATCTGCAGTCCAAACATGGCTTTGGTTTGAGCGAAGAATCTGTCACCCATTCTCTCGACTAATTCAATTAGACTAATAAACTGACCACCCTTTCCCCCCCCCCCAAAAAAACACGCAAATGTGCTACTAATGTAACGTTGCAAGTTTACTAACAACCTTCCCCTTACTGACCACAGTACTAACCGAGTGTGTTCACCGCCCGACAAACCCAAACCCGCCCCTTTACTAACCCACATGTGGAGCTGACGCACACCGACACACCACTAAATTATAATCTGCCAGACATCTTTTGAATCTCCACTCTCATCCTCTCTTTGACTCTGACCTTGTGTCTTCAAAATACCGACGTGACTCCCGTGATGTTTATTCGACGCTGGGTTTCTCTACAGTTGTGCTGCCAGCAAGTTCATCTTTTTACATGGTCCACTCTCAAAGCGGTTGGGTCAAAATGAGCCCAGTTGCTGGTTCAAAGGGGACCACCCAACACGTGGGTCAGTTTCATTCAACTTCTTGGGTGAAATGAATACCGCCCCCCTCCTCAAAGAAAAAAAAACGGAAAAGAAAAGAAAGAAATAATGAAATACATTTGGTTTGGTTTGTGGATTATTTGTTTCAACCAACTTTTTGGGTCAAATCAATGAAAAAAATGGGGACAAAAATGGTGGGTCAAAGTTGATCGAAATCAATCTGGTCAATTTGAAAAATCTTTTTGGGATACTCATTTGATCTAAAAAGTTGGGTCAAATGAATAACCCCAAAATATTGGTTGTGTTTTGGGTTTATTCTTTTGATCCAACTTTGAGGTCAAATGAATAACCCCCGTAAAAAGTGAGTTGTTTTGTACCAAACAAACGATTTTTGTTGTCGTTGTTATTTTGTGGACAACGACCCATTTCTTTAAGTTCATTTGTGGATTATTCATTTGACCCAACTTTTGGGTGAAACGAATAACTCCAAAAGTTTGGTGAAAATGACGCCAATGACCCCGCTTAGGTCAGTTTCATCCAACCTTTTGGGCTCAAATGATTAACCCACAAAACAATGCCACCTAACTAAATACATAATCTGACAGTTTTTGGGCTCAAATGAATCACCCACAAAACCACAATTTCTTTCAGGTGGTTTTTATACTTGTTAAACCATTTAAAAACTGTTTTGTATCAAACAATCCAATTTGCGAGAGTTGTTTTTTGTGGTTGATCCATTTGATCCAATTATATGGGGGTGAAATTAATAACCCAAAAAGGTGTGCTAAAATTATCCAAGTGGGGTCGGTCCCATTAAGACACATCACGGGGTTATTTGTGACCCAACCGTTTTTTTTTTTTTGTTTTGTTTTTTCCAAGTCTAAGTGTTCATTCTTGCATTGATTTCAAATGTAGTTTGCCACCTGGCTCCCCCTGCAGGTGTAGAGTTTCATTGAATAACATATTTAGGAGACTTGATTTGAAAATGCCTTTTACTAATTGCTTTGGAAAAACAACAGGCCCTAACTCCTGTTGTGGAAATAATGACACAGTGCGGCATTTTTTCGCACATGCCATTATGAAGCCTTTCCACTGACTGTTGATGACTTATTTTTCTGTATTTGAGACCTTGCGAGGTGTCTGGCAGTTTATCAATCAGCAACACGACCACAAACAAAACAGCACAATGCCCACCCAACGTGTTAAGCTCCAATTTTCACTGCAGGCTTTAAAAAGTCATGTAGGAGGTAGGGAAAAAAGAAAAAAGAAAAGATAGAACGCCCCCCTGGCCCCCGCCCGCACGTTCCCAATACACAAGTCGCCGGGGGGAGCGACAGCAGACATAAAAATGAGCTGCTCTGTTTGGTAGGAAAGTACTACAACAACAACAACAGAGAAACGTGACCTTCAGCTGAGAAGGACCTGTAGAGTCCAGTAGCAAATAAATAAATGAATAAATCTAAAGAAATACCATACAGGAAGAGAAGAAATAAGAACACAACAGTAATTGAGCATTACAAACTGACTCAATGGTTAAAGCCTGAGCCGTCTTGTTCAGACATGTTAGGGGCACTCATCGATGCGTTTTGCTTTGTCGGCATAGAGTGTACAACTGCACTCTAAAAAGAAGCGGCCATTTTTTTTCTCAAAAAAACAAAAACAAGCATGGACCAGCACTTCGGGCACAAACCAGCCACTCAACCATCTCTGTCTCTTGTTTTTTTTTTTTTTTATGTCTTCATCGCTCTAATTCCTCTCCCGTCGATTCCGTATCCCCCTTCTCCCCACCACCTCTTTATCTGTTCTGCTGCCATGCCTGTTGCCAGGTAACCATCTCGGTGGACGGCATCCTGACCACCACCGGCTACACACAGGAGGACTACACCATGCTCGGCTCCGACGACTTCTTCTACATCGGCGGGAGCCCCAACACCGCGGACCTGCCGGGATCGCCCGTCAGCAACAACTTCATGGGCTGCCTCAAAGACGTGAGTCTCGGCCGCAGGTGGCAAAATAATTTGGCACTTCAACGGATTATTATGCTACACAAAAAAAAAAACAAAAAAAAAATCGAGTAAAAGTAAAAGTTCTGATTAATCCCTTAACATGAACAAATCCACTCTAGCTACCTCTGCCAATAACCACCAAAATGCATCTTCCTTTCAGATAATTCACTGCCGTCGCCAATTTAGAGTGCCTCGTTGTTGGCTGTGAGTGCGCACACGACACACAAATCAACTGTAGCTTCCTATGCCAACCCCCCAAAATGTATCTTCCCTTCAGATAACCCACTGCCGTCGCCGCTTTAGAGTGCCTCGTTGTTGGCTGTGAGTGCACACACGCCACACAAATCAACTCTAGCTTCCTATGCCCACCCACCCAAAATGTATCTTGATAATCCACTGCCGTAGCCGCTTTACAGTGCCTCGCTGTTGGGTTTGAGTGCGCGCACGTCACATAGAGAAAAGCAGAAGAGCAAGAATAGCTTTAAAAGAAAAAAAAAGGAGGAAAAGTCAGACTCAACAGCCAGCAAGTGGACCAGATGCCCTGGTCCACTTGCTGGCTGTTGATGGTCCACTTGCAACAAGCCACTCTAAAACACCAAGGCCTGGCCTTGGTGTTTTAGAGTGCCTTGTTGTCCCCCTGCGGGTGACATTTCTGTGCCATCCACATTTGCGTTCCGAATTTTGTATTTATTCAGATTTTTATTTATTTATTTTTTAAACAACACAATGTGGATGTGGATTCTCACTCAATTCCCGAAGAAGCGCCACAGAAAAGTGCACAACCAACAAGCCCACGCAGAAGAAATATATTTCTGTTCCCTTCCTGGCTTTTACATCAATGTTTAACAAGCTATCAAGAGGCACAATCACAGTTGAAAGTATTATGCCCTTGTAAAGGTAATGACTTGTGTAGAGGCGCGGCAACATGGTGCCGTCGCATTTTCTCATAAAGCCGCACTGATTGAATAAGTAATTACTTTTGCCATCGCTTTTAATGGATCTCGCCGTAATCGCCCTCTCCAACTTAATTATGCTTGTAGAATAGACCGTTTTTTCGCATTTGGCTTCCTTATCGGAGGGATCCCCCCCCAGAAGGGTGCGCTGAGGAATTGAGCCAACCCCTCAAAGCAGTGTTTGGCAGTATGGATGGTGGGGGGGGGGGGGGGGGGGGTGTCAAAGGAAAGAAAATTTCCTTGTCGTGTGTCAAAGGGAAACATATTGTTAGTGGAAACACATTTATCTGCTGTTTAGTTTTTAAATGAGCAAAATTTGCGAAGTAAATACGAATATTCAAGTTGCATTTTGGTCTGAAATGTTTAAAATTAGGAATATGAAATCTTTGAAGCTGTCGGGTACTTATGAAGGCTGCCGATACCAGCCACTGATACTCATTGTCATGTGTGAGAAAGGAAGAAAGAAATGTCTCGGGTAGGGTCTGTAGTGGTCCACCATTTTTTATTTCCGAAAGATGCAAGTAAACGGTTGTAGATGATTTTTTTTTTTGCAGATTCTCGATCTGCCCGTTTTTACTCTCGCAAATCACATTTTCATAATAATGATTAGAATGTCATAGCAGTAATATGTAGTGTGTAATATTTATGAATTAAAGCTTGAGTTCAGCAACAGGTGGAATGTTTTTTTTTCTGAAACGTCAGAGCTGTAAATTACAAGCGTTGGTAAAATCCGTATCATGCAAATTTTTATGGATAAAAACAAAAAATGAAAATATCTCAAAAACATAATGCGCCGGAAAAAAGAGACTTTTTTTTCAGTGTCAAAAATACATCTAGGGGCACATAAAGCCACCTTAGATTCAAATTTACTGTTGAGCCGTGTCAGTTGTAATTATGGTGTTTCAAAAGTACCAGCGGTGTCGGTACTTGGTATCGGTGAATTGGATAAAAGTGGCATCTCACATCCCTAGTTAAGACACAGAGCTTTTTTTTCCCCGAGTTCAAGCTCAACACATCAAGCTCTAACAAACACATCACTCTGTTGGAGAGGAAGTGTGTGTGTGTGTGGAGGTGGAAGGGGTAGGGGTGTCGCAGTGTGTGTGTGTTTCGGCTGGGCTTATCGACAGCTCCGGCCTGTGGCGAGGCTTTCATGCAACCGTCGTGGTCAAACGCCTTTGACACGCTTCGGCGGCACCCTGCGGCTTGCAGAGGTCCAAAAAAAAAGAAAAAGAAAGCACTGAACGCCTTTAACGTGTGTGTGTGTGTGTGTGTGTGTGTGTGTGTGTGTGTGTAGGTGTGTGTGTAGGTGTGTGTGTGTGTGTCTGTGTGTGTCGCACAAAGCCGCACGATGCATGACCTCATAATGTGCATCAATGAGTTGGAGAGTGTGAAGATAAGCAGCGGTTACGGTCAGTCTTCATGCTTTTGATCAGTCGCCAGTGTCATGGAAGCAATGGACACACAGCGGTGTGTGTGTGTGTGTGTGCGTGGAATCACAGGTTTGTGCATAATGCGCCAAGCAACACAAATTTTCTCTTTTTTCTGCGCCATCTGCCGCAGCCGCCCGAGACTGTGACCTTGCGCTCTCCCATTTCACATTCCCCTTACCCCCGCCCCTATTTTCGATCTTCCCCACATCTCCCTCATCGTTTGCCTTTCTTGCGGCCACTTTGGTGTAATTAAGTCCACGGTAGGAGTGCTGCCGTCGCAACGCCATCTTTGCCATCCTGGCTGTGGCCTAAATTAAAAATTGATTTCTTTGACTGATTCCTCACACTGCGTGAATTCGCTCACCTCCCCGACTGCCTCGACCCCGCCCGTTCAACTTCTTATTGACTTTCGGGCGACAGCCTCCTCCCACTGTCATCTTTTTTTTTAATGCGTGTGTGTGTGTGTGTGTGAGACGTCATTTTCACGTGATGCTCACTACCACCCTCTCCATCTCATCAAACCTCAATCCTTCATTCTTTCCAGTTGTTGGACACTTGATTAGGTACTTGGGAGATCTATGTAAGAGCTGTGGTTCGAAAGGAATTACTGAGGACCTGGCGTCCACATGTGTGGACATGACGTCTTTGTTTTTCAAGACTATAATGTTAAATTTTGGAGTATAAGGGCCTGGCGTCCACGTACGAGGACGTTACATCAAGTAAAAATATTATTCTTTGTTTTTACACTCATCAGGTCCCAATTAGCCTAAATATCAAAGAGAAAATAAAAACTAAATAAAAATGCATGCCTTGCAAGAGTTCGGGTAGAGGTTTCTGAGTGCCTATTGATATGTTACTTCAGCCGGAGTTAGTTTTTGTGTATTCTAATCAAGCCAAGGATTGCAGTTCACCAAACCAAATATACACAATCCAATATGTCATTTTTCCACCATGGAGGTCAAGAGTAGGGTTGTAATAGTTTTTGATTTTTCATAATCGTTTTGACTTTACTTAATTTGGTTCGTTTTAATTTGGAGAGCAGGTTTGTTCGTTTTATTTGAAAAAAACCGCTCAATTTTTGTTTTTTTTTAAAAAATTAGTTTTAGTATTAGTTTTCGTTTTTATATACACTGTATACCGGGGTGCAATAGGTGTCACGTTTGTATTGTGTTTGTTTTTATTTTTTTTAACACTCCCCCAAAAAAAATCCCTAAAGATAAAAAAAATCCAAAAAACCCCAGCTCAACCTTTTCAACCTCAAAGCTGCAGCAAGCTGAGGAAAAGACATGCAATGAGCGTCTTAGCCCATTGCCTGTTTGTGTGTGTGTGTGTGCGTGTGTGTGTGTGTGTGTGTGTGTGTGTGTGTGTGTGTGTGTGTGTGTGTGTGTGTGTGTGTGTGTGTGTGTGTGTGTGTGCGTGTGTGTGTGTGTCGGGCGAGCTTGAAGCAGGTCGAGGGGAAAACACACAGATGCAAATGCGCAAAAGCTGCCTCGCGCCATTACCTGGAGGACAGCCGGCGCCTCTGAAAGCTGTCTGGAAGGTGTTCAACAAATATGAGGGGGGAAAAAAAACAAAAAAAAAACAAGAAGCAGGGATAATTTACTTTGCCCGTGGCTCCGAATCTATGATGAATGTAAAGACAATTTGAGTGGGAACAATAGAGCCACCTTCCATCAAATGTTGCCTGCGTCAAGGCCGCAGGCAACATTTGGAGAACGTCGCTCCCTCGAAGCCTATTACGGCGTATGCGCTGACATTCCTCAGCTGTTTTCTTTCTTCCCCTGCGCTTGTATGCTTATCGTCATCGTTATTGGGCAGCCCCCCCCCACCCCCACCCACCGCTACGCTGACGTCCCAAGTGGGAGTTATCCAAAGCGTGAAGGGCATTCTGTGCAAAAAAAATTGGAGCATATTGTGGATTTTCAATGCTGGAGTTTGTGCCTGTCGTGCTAAACCGTTTGCGCTATATTCGCTCAAGGTCCTATTTAGTAAATACTCAGTAATGGCTGCCATGTTGAGGAGCTAATAAGCTCACGCGTTACTAAATATAATAAATAGTTTTGTTGAAAGTTAAGCGGGGATCATCGGCGTCCGCTGAAAGTATTGACTCAAACAACTTGTAATCCAAGTTACTTTTAAAATCAAGCAATCAGTAAAGTAACAAAGTTACTTTTTCAAGGTCACTGGTCATATCGCAGATATCTTCTCCCGACCCTCTCAAGGTGGTGTACAAGAACAACGACTTCAAGCTGGAGCTCTCCCGCTTGGCCATCCAGCGTGACCCAAAAATCACCCTGAACGGCGACCTGGTGTTCCGCTGCGAGGACGTGGCGGCCCTGGACCCGGTCACCTTCGAGACCCCCGAGTCCTTCATCTCGCTGCCCAAGTGGAACACCAAGAAGACGGGCTCCATCTCCTTCGACTTCCGCACCACGGAGCCCAGCGGCCTCCTCCTCTTCAGCCACGGCCGCCCGCAGGGGCCCAAAGAGCAGAAGCCCGGGAGGGAGCTGAAGACCGATTACTTCGCCTTGGAGCTGCTGGATGGCTATTTGTACTTGCTGATCGACATGGGCTCGGGCAAAACCAAGCTGAAAGCCAGCAACAAGAAAGTCAATGATGGGGAATGGTGTCACGTGGATTTCCAGAGAGAAGGACGCAAAGGTAAGGAGTATCGTCTTCGGTCATGACGAGAACGCGCTATCCTGATCTACGGCGACGTGCAATCTAACGCGTTACTTTTCTCAATTTAGTCGTCTGACTACGGTTACTTTGCATTGCCACAATTCATGACTGTATAGAAGTTGACGATGATGAAAATCAGCTCCCGTCTGGGGGAGTGACGTCACGTATTCGCCGTGTCACATGAAAAACAAAAATGGTGGAAGCAGCGTGAGATTCGTGTTTTCAAGATGGGAATCCAGGCACTATTTTGAGTTTGTGACAGCTAAAGAAAATTTCAAGGTACGTTGCACAACCTGTACTGTTGACAAAGTGTTATCTAGCTTCAAGGGGAAGAAAAATGGATCGCGGCACATTTAAGCATAAAAAGAAAAACCCTCAAATCTGTGTGACTGTATAAGGTCCCTACATTTAAGGATTATATTTATAAAACAATGCCCATTTCAAACGTTGATTTTTGCCGTGAAAATATTCACAGTGAAATATATTAGTGAAATATTGCTTTGCGGCCAGCTCGTCCGTTAAGCAAGAGAGGCAGATGCAAGGGCACCGTGGATTCCCAGGGGGCGCCAAAAATCAGCTGAAAATTCATCTCCAACATTCAAAGGAATGATTCGTATTCACGCCTAATTTCAAGTTACTCGAAGACTGAATTGAAATGAATACAAACAATCTCATAAATAAAGTGGATCAAGTGAATGAATTTGAAATCGACATTCTTGCAAACGACGGGTTTGATTCCGGGCTCTGGCCTTCCTGTCTGGAGTTTGCATGGTCTCCCTGTTCCGGTGTCGGTTTTCTCTGGGTACTCGGGTTTCCTCCCACGTTCCAAAAACAGGCACGCCAGATTAATTGTTCACTCTAAATTGTCCCTAGGTGTGATTGTGAGTGTGAATGTTTGAGTGCCCTCCGATTGGCCGGCAAGCAGTTCAAGGTGTACCCCGCCTACTGCTTGACGACAGCTGGTGAGGATAAAGTGGTTCCGATAATGGATGGATGGGATGGATGGAAGTTGCATTTTACATGGTCTGTCAAAATAAAATGATTCCATGGTTAGGAAATTTGAAATAATCCAATTTTTTGTAACAAAAAAAACCCCAATAACAATGAAGTGGATGAACAGTTACAGCTTCATTTGTTGCGGAGAAAAGTGGAAGAAAAGGTCATCTTTGGCCATCACAGAACTGAAATATATGCGTAATGTTTTCTTTCGATGGAGAGCGGCGTCATATAGAATCTCGCCCAGGGCGCCACATTGGCTTGTGTATATTTGTTTGTTTCCAAGCCTAAAGCTGGTCTTGCGATGCCTCGTGCCTTCTGTGGGCGCAAATGGGAACATCTGCATGTGTGACTGATGAACAGCGTGCATGTGGTCTTCCTTCTAATGGCACGCTGTAAATGAGAAAGTGTGTGACGAAGCGTGCGCGTCTGTCGGCGTGTGATCTCGCTGCTGCTCCCGCTGTAATTGGCTTTTAATAGAAAATGAAGACATAGCCGTTAATCACAGAAAGAGAGGTAGAAATGAGGGCGGGTGGGGGAAGGGGGTTTGCTTGGCCTGCTCCCTGCTGCATTCTGTTTTCTTTCTCCTCCATTTAGCCTGTGTGCAACATATTACACAGATGCCCTGTCTCTCGCCTCCTGCTTGTTTTTGCACCATCACATTTCATCTCGTTTCAGGGTCCATCTCGGTCAACAGCCGCAATATGCCCTTCAGCTCCCCAGAGGGCAGCGAGATCCTAGACCTGGACAGCGACATGTACCTGGGCGGTCTCCCCGAGTCCAAGACGGAGCTGATTCTGCCGCCCGAGGTGTGGACGGCGCTGCTCAACTACGGCTACGTGGGCTGCGTCCGCGACCTCTTCATCGACGGCAAGAGCCGCGACGTTCGCCGTCTGGCCGAGATCCAGAGCGCGCTGGGCGTGAGCAGCTTCTGCACGCGCGAGCTGCAGAAGCGCTGCAGCAGCACCCCCTGTGGCAATGGCGGGTTGTGCAAAGAGGGCTGGAACCGCTACATATGCGACTGCACCAGCACGGGGTTCCTGGGCATCAACTGCGAGATAGGTGCGTTCTGGGGATATGGAGAGGGACTTTTTTTTTTCATGGTACACCACCAAAGACAAATATCACAAAAAGTATGTACTGTAGACCAGGTTACTCTAATATAAATCCTAAAGGGCCAAATATACTTTTCAATGAGCCAGTGTTCAATTATCGAGGTCGGACAGGTCACATGCAATAATAATGTACCGCTCAAAACAGACATGGGCCGATTTCCGGTTTGACGGTTTACCGTAGTTTTAAAAGTCAAGGTTTCAAAAACCACTCACACTGGCCGCCACGTTCCAAATATTCTATTTATATTTTTTAATAAAATAAATGTGTTTTTATTTCCATTTTTTTTAAATGGTCAAAGGCTGGAATATTAATACTGTGTATACTGCAATATATTTGCACACGGTTACCATCCCGTCAGGACCTAATATCAGCTCATGCCTACTTAAAAAAAAAAAAAAAAATCTTCACATAAACACACTTAAAAACACATTCTATTTTGGTACAAGTAATAGCTTATGCTAACAAGGCACTTTTGTGTATGTGTTTATGTCGATGAGCAATGCAAATAACAATCCAATCCCCCGAGAAATAACCAGACCATGCAGATTATAACTGGGGGCCTGCTGGCGCTCACTCTTTTTTTGCTGGCATAGATTTGCAGGAAATAAAAATTTAATTGGTTAGGAATCACTCGTTATGTTTACCTACGCCACTTATTTACCCATGACCTCAATCTTCCATCAATAACCTATGATAATACTAATTACTGTATAGAAGGTTATATAAACATAGTGAGCGGCAAGGTGACAGATTGGTGAGCACGTCCGTCTCACAGTGCAAATTGTCCTTAGCTTTGATTGGGAGTGTGAATGGTTGTTGGTCAATGTATGTAGGCACATTTGAGGTCCAATCATCGGCGGTTTGACTGGGCTGAGCAAGATTTATTTCCATATCAGGATGAAACGTCTTCATCTTTGAAGGGCTGATTTAGTGATGTTTTTCTGCCCTCTAGTGGTTATATTTGTTCCTGCAGTGTCAGACAAACTCAAAGGATTAAAATGCTCTGTTTTGAGTCGTTTTTGTCTTGTTTTATACCAAGCAAATTGTCCTATTTTTGATTTAATGTGCTCCAGCGGTTAGCACGTCTCCCTTACGTTTCCCTCATTTGGTCACACTTCACCAATTTTGTCTTTTCCGCCCCACGCAGAGGCGACGGTGCTGAGCTACGACGGCAGCATGTACCTGAAGATCATCATGCCCGTCACCATGCACACGGAGGCCGAGGACGTGGCGCTGCGTTTCATGTCCCAGCGCGCCTACGGCCTGCTTGTGGCCAGCACCTCCAAGGAGTCGGCCGACACGCTGCGGTTGGAGCTGGACGGCGGCCGCGTCAAGCTCACCGTCAACCTCGGTAGGCCCCGCCGTCATTCCTCGTCCACCTCGCCATTCTGCCATCCTTGACCTCCTCATCTTTACATTTAAATTACTTTTTTTTTTTTTTAACTTGGCCTTGCTCGCATGAGAGGAAGAAGTACTCCCTCTCTTGACCACTAGATGTCGACAAAATCAGGAGTCAGCTTGCCCGTCCGATGGAAGCTCTTTCCTGGGCCTCTCCGGATGGGAAGCTGTTCAGGCGCACCTTCGCCTCTTGCTGTCACCTTCTCCTTTTTCTTTCCTCGCATCACATCAGAGCTCCTCCCTTTTCCTGTCATAAAAGTTAGGATGCTCCAAAGCGTCATCCCACTAAGAGTTGAGGTCGTACGCTAACGCAACCAAAAGTTGCATCATTTTCACCGTTTCTTTTGTGAAAATGTTGCAACTTTTTGAGTTGAGGAAAAGCAGAACACCCCATAAGGGAGGTACTACAAGCGAGGACAAATATTCCTTTCTTCTCTTCGATACTTTTCTTTTCTGCTGCCCATCTGAACCCCCCCCCCCCCCCCCCCCCCGCCTCACGCCATCCATGGAACTTTTCATCCCTTCAATGGCTCGTGTTTCTGCGGCCTCGGATCAAACTGTCAGGGAGACCTGCTCACAGCTTCAAAACTTTGTTAGTATTGCTTCCAAATGACGCGTCCAGGAAATGCTCATATGAAATCTTAACGTGACTTCTATTTGATTTGCTGAGGCCACGCCCTCCATTCTGTGACGCTGGTCCCCGGCTGTTTGTGTCCACTATTCTGTCGCGGTTGACGGCTCGAGACCACAACTCAGCTGCTCTCACCTGCACGCGCACAATTTGCCGCCGCTACATATTGAGTAGCGACAAGGAAAATGACCCTTTATGGCTAATGCTCAGTTGAAAATGATACTTCAATCGAGGCTTTTTACTCTTGGTCTTTTGTCAAATGCGTGCAGCAGGAATGATGCGGCTGGGATGTGCAGATCACCCTTTCTTGTCACTGTTTGTTTTGGGTCTCTGGCGTTCCCAAAGTGCTCCAGGAGGCAAGTGCACCAATCTTTTTTTTATTTTATTTTTTTACATTTGGACAGATGACACAGAATTAACCTAATAAAACCAAAGCGGCAAAATCATTTTTAATGAGTCCATTATAATGTAGCACACATAACAATCGAATATGTATCTTAAAAAAAGGTTACAAACCGAGAAGCAAGACTGAGAAATGTCTTTTGATGGCAAAATCGGAATTTATTTACTGAAACAACTATGAAACACGCTGTGAGCGACGCTGGCCCGAGTGAAATGTCGGTGTTTTTTTTTTTAACATGCTGTCCGTCATTCACGCCACGAGCGACATCATCTCACCACAGCAACACACTTTCTCCTCCTTAGCGCCACACGCATTCTCGATACAGCGTACACCCTTGCACACTGGCCAGTGGAAAATTCCGGCATGCTAAAATAATACATCATCGTGAGAAACAAGGCTGGACGAATTTGGGGGCTGCCAGACTTTGAACCCCGTGGTGCAATATTGCCTTCTGCTGCCGGAAACGATGAGTGGAGGGAACGGAGGCTGATGAAATGAAAGGGTGATGCTGACTCAGAGCCGTCCCCGGATGGTGGCCCCAGAGAAAATACTTGGTTGTCTGCAGAATGTACCTTGAAGGATGTAAAACTCTCTCTCTCTCTCTCTCTCTCTCTCTCTCTCTCTTTCTTTTGCTCTTTTGATTTGATCTCACCATTGCGCTCTCTCTTTCCGCCAGATTGTATCAGGATAGACTGTAGTCTCAGTAAGTTTTTCTATCCATTCTTCTGACTGAAATGTACCATCTGATCCAAATTCAGTGCGGTTGCCCCTTTTCTGTTGCACTCATTTATAACCCCCCACCCCCACCCTTGCTCCCCAATTAATCTGCAGACTTTCTTCTTAACTGCATGCGTTTTCTCTTTGCCTCATTTTTATTGTAGACAGAAAAGCATATTTCTAATTCTTAATCGTGAAAATAAATTCAGTTCGTCCTTGAACGTCCCCCATTGTGTCAGAAAAGGGCAACTTACACACACACACGCACACACACACACACACACACAAACCACTAAAGGATTTTTCGGGCCTTGTTTTGGCCTCCCGCTGACAGAATAATTACCGAGTGTGTTTTTTTTTTCTTGTGTGTGCGTGTGTCTCGGTTAGACGAGGGCTCGCAGGTAAGCGGTGGTGGCTACCAGCTCGGTGACAAGAGTGGGGGAATAAAAAAAAAAAAAAAAAAAAAAAAGACAATTGTTTGTCTTTCCCCATACATAGTGATTGCATGCACCACTCTGAGCATGCAGTGCTCGTGATCACCACTAGATGTCAGGCAATGACAGAGAACAGCTTGGACTGTGTCTCTGCTTGTGAGTAGGCTTCGACGGGACACGCCTGGACAAAATTATAAGGACACGCCGTTCCCGATCAAGCTATTTGAAGACTTGACCATGAATCGGCAATTTGCAGCCTGTGGTCATTTATTTCTTTTTTAGGTGAGAGTAGTTGAGGTTGTTTATTCCCCGGCTTGACTCAGCGCTCAGTCAGGCTGCCTATTTTATGAGAAATGTGCGCGAGAAGTGGCTCTGGACAGGACATGCATCCTTATTCAGAGTCAGGACAGGGCATGGTCGTGTCGGTTTGGCAATTGGTGTGACTTACAAAAGAAAGTACCCCTCCGTGCCTCAGCTATTCGTTTCCCTGCAATTCGTGTGTGCTCGTTCAAAGCGTTTTGTGAAGTTGTGGAAGGTCTCCTCGGCGATCCAAGGCTTTAGTTCACAACTCAAAGCATTCACCCTCCGGGTCTGCTGTGAAAGATTGGACCTTCAAAATAAAAGCATACAGGATAATAAAAGCTCACTCTCTTGGGCAGCGTAGCGGCGTATTTCACAGTTGCAGTCAATAAAGAAACACTAAATAGTTTGTGTGCGACTACTAAATTAGCTGAACTTTTATTTTGAAGGCATGATTTATTATTATTTATTTATTTATTTGTCAGGATGTTATGCCGATGTTGCCGCAACTTTCAGTGTTGTCGAGTAGACCGGGAAGAGTGTTACTAGAACCTTTTTAAAAAATGAACTCAAATATTTTAATACATATTTTACTCCAATACCAAATATGTTATCAAAGTCAAAATATAATAATTATTGCTACCATACATATTTGTATACAGTGGGCCTCGATCTTTGCGGCATATCAAGACTGAGCCGGCCCGCAAATAGCAAAAATCAATGGACAGACAGACAGACAGATTGATATTTCTTTTTCCTAAATGCACATGTAATCTGATTCTATGTTCTTTTTTCTGTAACTGTAACAGCTTTTTTTTTTCTTCTGAAAACGTAGCACCGGCACATGTCTTCCATTACCCCCTCCAAGCCTGATTTACAACACGGGTGTGATGTGATGCCTTCATGACATTTGGGTGATGTTCCCCCACCACTCGCTCAGTCACATCGTCAAACTCACGTTTATGCAATCTATGTATAATTTATTCAGTGATGGCGTCTTGCGTGTTCGGCAGCCGTTTTGCATTGTAATGGAGCTTTGTTGAACTTAATTTGGAGTGAGTGCAAAATTTGTCGTGGTTGCCGTTTCATCAACTCCCTCTCACTTTTTTTTCTGTTTTCATTCGCGCCATTAAAGCAGCTATGTCATGTTTTTTTTCTGAGCTGGAAAGTCACCGTTGTTCAAGGATGTGGATGCCGCAAGAAAGTTTAAATTGTTGCCATGGTGACCCCAGGATGTCCCCTGGGGACAACCAATTGATATCTTTGCCCAATGTGCGCAAAAGTTGCACTGAGGCCACACATCAACGTTTGACTCCGACTTGTGTGTAACGTATTTTTTGCAGGTGCTTGAATTGGATTTTGATTCGTTCAGGCAATTTAACGCTCCAATGGAGGCCAGCCATTTTTACTTAATGCTCATTTGATCTCCCACCACTCCAGGCCACATACGATCGAGTTGGCCGATAATATTCCTCCTTGCATAATAACTCTCAAATCTGTGGGCCCTCAGAGGGCACTGAACCTTTTGAAAAAAAAATCGGATTTTGTTCCTAAAATGGGTGATATCAACATCGCATTTTTCTTTTTCCAGAAAATAAACGTGTGTATCCATTTGATTAAAGTGGAACAGGTAAAACTCCACCACTATCATACTTAACGAAAACTAAAACTGAAAAAGAAAAAAAAATTGTAAGCAAAATAAAACAAAAATGAAAATGCATTCAAAAAAACTGGGGGAAAATATAGTGAAAATGTCCCTTGTTGTCATTTTGTTAATGTATATGAGCTTTTAGGATTCATTTAAAACAGGGGTGCCCAAACTTTTTGGACCGAAGATCTACTTTCCGATCAACTAACCTCCCAGGATCTACCCTTACCGGCACGCGCACGCACACACACACACACACACACACACACACATGCACGCCATGATGAGAAACAGCCTGAAACTGAGGCATGCGATGCACTTTTGCAGCCTGTTAACTATCGCAGCTCACACGTACCGTTTTAAAGTGCTTCCCTGGGCCCTCCTAGATTCCTATTCTTTGCCCGTGCCCTCGGTGAATTGTACGCGAAGCAAACTCTGAATGAGAATAATGACGATAAAAGATAGAGCGCAACAGCTCTGATCACAAGCTGCAATTGCAGACTGCTGAGCGCTAACAACTTCCGGTGACGTAATCACGCGGCACCGTAAATTCAAGATTTACCTGCTTTATTTTATTTTTTTGTGAAAATGTGAATGATAGGATGATTAGAGTGCAGCGTACATTAACACACACACAAAAAATATTACTAACATGTACAAAGACACACAAATGGTTGTTTGTTTTTTTTCTCCTCGACACTCCTCGGATCTGCTTGGGACCTGTCTTAGATCTACCGGTAGATCAGGATCGACGTAATGGGCACCCCTGATTTAAGATGTATTTATTTCGGTATTGCTGTGTGTCTGTATAAAAGGAGGAGGGTCAAACAGTCGTTTGAGAATTGTTGCACTTTATGAAAAGAAACTACAACAAACTGAAACAAATACAAAACCTGTTCAACTAAAATAAATCATTCTAAAAAAAATCAATCATTCAAACAAATGAACAAAGCAGCTCTAAAAACGAATTAGAAAAATTGAGAAAAAAAAAGTCAAAAGGAAATAAAAGCGAACTATGATGAAAAATCCAAAACGAGGTCAAAAAAATGCCTCAAAGATTCATTGATGGGTCCGAGTAAGAAGAGCTTTTGAGCACTATTTACCGCCTTTCGGGTCCCTCCAGTAACTGGATAAACACGAATCTGATACTCGGTTCAATATTTTCAACAACAGACGTCCAGGAAAAAGCCACCGTCCCTTTCCTTCTATGCTGGCCACTTCATTAGGCTCACCTGGAGAGGTGTGTCGAGTAACCAAAATCATCTTGTCAGACTGCCACTTTAAAATATTGACTCAAAGGTAAAGAGTAGCCCCCCCCCCCCTTCCCTCCCAAAAAAAAGAAGCTTCAAGCAAAATACCACTTCACATCAGTTACAACCTGGTGGATGAATTCCGAAAAATGATTTGATCATATTCAGTCCAATGCTTCACAGTGCTGATGGACAATTACCCAGAGCATAGTGCAAAAGCAGCCAAGGAATTTTATTGATTCCTTTATTTTTTTTAGGCAAAGAAGTGGAATGTTCCGTCACGGTGGTGTCACTCCGTCAATCCATCACGACCACGTTAGGCGGGATTTTAGACGGGTTGATTTCATTACCGTGAGCCTGAAGAGGGCCGCTTTCAAAGCCCGTGTCATACCACGGGACAAGACGGCGGAGGAATCGTCGCTGAAATGACGAATCAAGTCAGATTTATGCGGTGTGTGAAGTCGGATTAATTCCCTGCGTTCACCGAGAAGTGCTGAGAATGTCTTCCGGCGGCAGCCGTTTGCACACCGGAGATATCGCTGGTGTTTATTTAGCCAAGGGATGATCAATCAATGATGTTTGCCAGCCTGACCCCGCTCCTATTCAATCGCAACTACAAAAAAAATATGCATCCATTTTTCCAAGGACCACCCCAGTGACAATCCTCAAAAATAACAATTACTTTACAATGATGAACACTTTTTTCAAATATTTTTTACCGCCCTGTCATTCCCGACAGAGTGTATTTTTGGTGCACAAACGCAAACACACACACACACACATACAGCACCGAGCTTTTCATTAGACCGGCGGCAATGTGCCCTAGATGGAAAATGTGATATCTTAAGATAGGAGCCAAATGGCATTATCGTCAAAATGGAGGCTTTCTAGCTGCGGAGCGTAAATCCTGTCTTTTGTTAAGACAACGGCACATTAACTTGTGCAGCCTTACGTAACCATTGCAGGCTTTTGCTTTTAGTGGCAGAAGAGGAGAGGGACGTGGGGGGAAAAAAAACTCATGTAACAAGTCCTCATGGGTCACTTGCTGGTACTCTCAACCCTCTCAAAGTGGCTTGTGCACAGCAGGAAAAAGTCAGTGAAAAATCTGTGCCTGTGTGTGTGTGTGTGTGTGTGTGTGTGTGTGTGTGTGTGTGTGTGTGTGTGTGTGTGTGTGTGTGTGTGTGTGTGTGTGTGTGTGTGTGTGCGCGTGTGTGCACGTGTGTGCGCGCGTGCCATTTGGTCAGTCGTGCCGGCCGCGCTCTTGCCTCCATGCAGTCACCCGATTTAGCCTGACTGAAAATGTATCTGTCTATAAATTCAAACTATCCAACTTTGGAAACAGGGCTCATTAAAATCTGGCAGTCGGTTCACAAGAGTGGCTGGCCATTAATGCAAACATTCGACCGCTGGGGTTTCCAGAATAATTTTCGCAAAGCACGCCGACGTCCCATTTTAGTCGAGCAGGTGTTTGCCCGGAAGGAGACTCGTTTAATTTCACAAATGTTGTTTTGTGCTGTTTGTTCACTTTCCAGAGGGGCGCGTGAGTTTTCTGTGAATGATGGAGCATTGTTTATTAAAAAAAAAAGAAAAAAAGCACAGTGGTGCCTTGCATGACTTGCATGTTTTGGGAGATTCAAGACGTTATTCTGGTGATTTTTTTGTTTGTTTTCAAATAGTGAGCAAAAATCTGATAACAGCCCTTTATCGTGGCAGTGAACTCAACTCGACTCACATCACAGAGAGTAACGTCTCAGCAGACCAGGGTTATAATAGCTTTGGAATTTTGTTTCCATTCAGAGACGAGACTTGCTTTTCAACTAAAAATAAAACAAGGAGAATGACTTGCTTTTGTGCAAAAACAGCCACATACTTTTGCTTTGAAAAGTCTGATTAGTTTCATGCTGTCAAACAAAAAAAAACAACAACAACAACAAGCTAACGGATAGCGTTGTGGTGCTGTCACCCTTAAAGCAACAAATATTTTGACACGAATGGAGGATTACCACAGACAGATAATGGGATGACACAGCCATGTATTCTTTATCATCTGCGAAGAACGAGCAATATCATGATTTTTTTTTTTTTTTTTAGGAGACTGGGACAGATTGCCATTTGGTGCTTCTGGCATTGACGTGCTTAAGGTTGTTATTCACTGACAAGACGCCTCTTGAAAAGAGCACTATTGATCCATTGACCGCTAAAGCAGATTGTCAGTCCGATAAGGTCCATCGTTGTCCATTACTCTCACCATATGCCCACAGCTGGCCTTTAGTCCTGCGTACACGCTTCTTCGGGAATTAACATGATTTACGTATAAAATGGGTGGCAGGTTGTTTGGGCCTCGGCCTCGCCACCGGCCGACCCCGCGTAATCACGCGTGAAGGGTGCGAGGACTAAACGGCTATTAACCTCCCCAGTTTCGCCGTGCGCGCGCGTGCGCATGTTCGTGTGCTCACCGTCTGCCCATCTAATTTGAATATTCCAAAATTGTAGTACAGTGCGTTATGTGCCCGGCGCGCCCAGAGCCTCCTGTTTAATATGCTGCCAGGTCGCCCCACATGATACCATGCAGAACTGGCCCATCTGCTGTAAGTGGACTTGGCACTTGGGAGCCCTCGTAGTCGGGGCCAGTGGCTGAACTCCTTGACACCACTCGGGGGCAGTAGCGAATGAGCATGTGCTTGCTTTGTAGTAGGGAGTCAGCACTGCCATGAGGGGGGATGCACAACAAGCAAGGTGAGGCTCGAGCTCGCCGAGTGCACGCCTGCAGGCCATTTCGCTTAACATTACAGCAGTCAGTGTTAATATTAATGCTGATTAGGCTGGGAATACGCATGTTGATCATGGTGCTTGTTAGAAGTTGGTGGGAATAGCGTACAAGGAGCTTAGTAGCTAGCTTGCTATCCGTAAAACCGACCTATTTACCCCCCGTGACTTCCTTGAAAACAACTTGATTGCTTTACATCGTATTATTTGTGGCAATTCGCGATCAAAAAGTCAAGTCAAATTTATGAATATCGCCCTTAAGCACAAAAGAGTCTCACCGGGAAAAGCTAAAAACCAAAAATTAACAAACAAAACACACCTGGGAAAACATTTGAAACTTTTAGAAGGTGCCACAAATGGAGGAAATCTCCTTCCAGGATGGCCATTTAACACATCACAAATTCACAGACTGCGTCCTCTGAAGGACACATTCTCGCCGCATGACGCCACGTCCGGCGTAACGCAACCGGACGTTGTTTCCAAACTCTCGAACAGTGTTTTTCAAACACTGTGCCGCAAGATATTGTCAGGTGTGCCGTGGGAAAATGATCCAATATGTATGCCTGTGCGGTCAATCGCCCGGCAGAGTGATCGGGTAGTACTCTTCCATCCCTGTAGGGGGCAGCAGCAGCTAGCGAATTGCTTTGTGCTTGGAGACGTGCGAAGTTTCCGGCGCTAGCCAACACGACGACAGCTCTCTTTCATTTGGATTTACTTTTACCGGCATCGACTCCGTTGTGCTTGGTATGTGGTGAAAAACAACTCTCCAACAGCACTACTGTCCCAAGTAAGCTTAAACTCCATCCCCAAACAAAACACCCTTCACTTCGAAACAACAAGGTGGAGTATTTTGTTTGCCTGCGTGAAAAACATGGAGAAACAAGCAACGTGCATGAGAAAACCTGCAAAGGTAAACGAGAGAGCCTTGAAAGCAAGTTACCAACATGTCGCTGAACTTGTGGCTAAATCAAAAAAAGTGGCAGAGCAATTAATATTGCCGCCTGCAAAACCATTGTAAATGAGATGTTCGGACCCAGAGCGGCTAAAGAAGTAGCCTGACTGTTGTAAAAACTAAAAACAGAAAGAATGAGAGCTGTGGAAGAAGAGCTTTGTGTCTTTCATCGATTGCTGCCAGGATATCAGATATGTGTTCATCCAAACCATTTATCACACTGAGTGAGAATAAATATGAAAGATTATAAAATATTGGATTGATGTTGATTTGATTCCTATTCAAGGTGTTAAAGCGTTATTTTTCAATGTTAAAAACGCTTATAATAACAATCTAACACTTAATTGTTAAAATAAGCTTTTTTCACATTTTCAGCAAGTGGTGTGCCAAGGGATTTTTTTGAATGAAAGAAATGTGCCTTAGCTCGAAAAAGATTGAAAAACACTGCTCTAGAATAACAATTTGCAGGCTGGGTCCTCCGACTCCTTCACAAGCTCCCCTCATGTAGTCTCCGTGAGGACTGCCTAAGCCGTTGCAAATTTGGACAGGCTTAATGTGAATTTTGGACACCACGTGTGGTCAAGTCATGCCAGAAAAGACATCATGCGGCCTTCCAAAGACCCAGCCTGTGAATTTGGACACGGCGAAAATGTTTTCCTTTACAGTGTTAACTAGAAGAGTCTTAAGCCATCTGGAGAAGTGGGTCCTCCTCAAATACTAGCCCGCTTGGTTGATGCAGATATCTCCATAGCAACGCCTCAGAGAAGGTGGCCCACTTGAGAGCTTGCCCTGGTCAGTTAATGCAGAGTCTGTACACAGGCGGTAGATTTTGCCATCGGCAAGTAGATGAGGAGGGGGCAGAAGAAAGAACAAGCGCTAGTAAAACAGCGAAATACAAGAGTATAAAACTAAGTGGAGTTTTAAACATGTCTACTCAGGAAGCAGCTCTAATTTCAGTGGGGGAGGTCATTCAAGAGCACTGGAGCCCAAACACTCTAGAACAGAGGTGCCCATGACGTCGATCGCGATGGCCCGGCAGCTCGCGGATGGTCCCAAATCAAACGTGAGGGGTGAAGAGGAAAAAACAAACAAACAAACATTAGTGTATCTTTGTGCATGTTAGTAATATATTTTTTGTACGAATGCACACCTCACCCGAATCATCCCGTCCGTATCTCTTTCACAAAAACAATTTAAAAGATAAAATAAAACAAAGCAGGTCACCTTTCACCGACGGTGGCGCGTGACTTGCGTCACCGGATGTTGTTAGCGCTCAGTAGCCTGCAATTGCAGCTTGCGATCAGAGCTGTTGCGCGATATCTTTTATGGTTCTTATTATTGACATTCAGAGTTTGTTTCATCTGCGTTTCACCAATGGCAATGGCAAAGAATGGGTATCTGGAGCGACAAGAGAAGCATTTTTAAACGGTAGGCGTTAGCTTTGAGAGTTAACAGGTTGCAAAAGTGCGTCACATGCATCCGCGTCAGGTCTCTCACTAAGGTAGGCAGGGAATCATTTTCACAAATTTATTTTAAATTATTGCGTTCATCATAGAGGCCGTTATGGCTGTTGCTCATCATGGCATGCGTGTGCAAGTGTGTGCGCATTAACGGGTTGATCCCGGACGTTTGGTTGATCGAAAAGTAGATCTTAGGTCAAAAAAGTTTGGGCACTCCTGCTGTAGAACCTGCGGACTGGCTCTTGGGGTCACCAAAAGATCAGCATGTTGTGAACAAAAACTAGTTGTTGCCACTCAGGAAGTCAGAATTATTATTTTTTTTTTCTGGGTTGAAAAAAGTCAGCAAATGAAATTCATTTTTAATAATGTCCGACAGTCATCCTCCTCCTTCACCCATTGGGCCGATCAGCCAATGAACGGATGGAAAAATGCCGACGTCATTTTAAGACTGAAGACCAAGTTAGGTGAATTTGGAATGAAATTGCCCTGATTAGCCCATGCTAATAGTATGTATTGCTATTCTATTGCATTTGAAGCATTTTGTGTGTGTTCAGACACTTCCCCAGATGGATACATAGTAGGGGTGTGTGTGTGTGGGCAAGGGGGGGGGGCAGCCTTTGGGTCATCACCTGGTGGCGAAAAGCTACTAATGAACAAAACGAAACCCCCATGCGGCATGTGTATATTTAGCCGCTTTAATGAGAGTATCCTGTCTGGCTCATACCAGAGGCAAGGCATTTGCGGAGCTGACTTCTTTCCAGCCAATTGACCGGGGTTAAGGCCTATTGCTCTTGTTTGAACCACTCTTTGCGTTTCAAACTGGCTTGTTAGCTTAGCAGCATCCAAACATCCCTCCGAGCAAACGTCAACCTTTCGGCTTGGCGCCCCACCCCCAACAGTTACCCGTGACTCCTCTATGCTCTCGACATGGTGCCTGCGTAAGCTTGCCCTGACTAATGTCTGTGCCACCACCTCCTTCCTGCCGCCACGTGTGACCGCAAGTCACACGGCTGAACCAGAAAAAAACAAAACAAAAACACATTAAACATGCGTGTGTTGATAGAGCACCACTCACATCATTCGTGCACATGCATCACACACACACACTTACAAGCAACTCCTACAATGCCATATTTTGACTTCCCCGCTCATCCACAGGCAAAGGACCCGAGACACTGTTTGCGGGCCAGAAGCTGAACGATAATGAGTGGCACACGGTGAAGGTGGTGCGACGAGGCAAGAGCCTGCAGCTCTCCGTGGACAACGTCACCGTGGAAGGTTAGTTGCGCCTGAACAAAAGATGTTGGTGGCGGAGGGAGAGAGAAAAAGCATTTATTTTTAAATCGGTCTTGGCTGGATTGAAAGCTCTGAGGTGTATGTGGCGGTAGGGCTGCTCACAAAATAGCAAGTGGAAGGGTGAAAGATCACAAAGATGAGGCAGAGTCACATATTGTGGCCTCGGGCAAAGGACTGGAGCAGAGGATAAGGACAGAGGCGAAGGAAAAAGGTGTGAGCTCGATGAAGGGGATGGATTGGGCGCGGCATGTCCGGGAGCAACCGATGACCGGGTCAAGGTCCGCATGTTTTATGAGGCCAAAAAAGTAAAACCGAGAACTTTTAATTGTCATGCTGCACGACATAATCCATGTCAATACAAACTACCGTAAAATCCCCTGCATAATACCCCCCCCCAAAAAAAAATAAATCCTAAACTGAGTATTATACACAGGTTTGAATTTGAATTTGACATTAAAAAATGTTTCACCATGTTTCGACTAACAGTGTCTATACTAGGGGTGAGCAATTATTTTTTGCATAGGGCCACATGAGAACCAGAAAATATTATGGAGGGCCGGATCAAAAGGGTGAACTAAATTCGACAGAATATTAATTGGATTTCTTTATTTAAAAAGCAGTATTTTGCATTTTTGGGCACGTTTTCAGACTTTAAGAGTACATTATTCCGTCGTATCGAACGGGATTTGCTTGACTTGGCGCTACTGCGGGCTTCCGTATCGTCTCCCCCTTCCTCCCTATGCTCTGCAACTTCAAGTAACTGTGCCACCTGGCGTTGAAATGCCTGTCATTACAAGTCCAAATGAAATGAATGCAGTCGTTGACATCGAACCTTAATTGTGTACCAACCTTCGGCGGGCCGGATTAAAAAGACCAACGGGTCGGATTTGGCCCGCGGGCCGTAGTTTGCCCACCCCTGGTCTATACAGTACTGATGCAACGCAGCATTAATACTTCATTATGAATCACGCCGCCAACGCAATAAGAAGGCCAGTTTCAAAATAAAACTTACCCAACCACATCATTTATGAGCATCTATGCCCAAGGTTCACTTTTATTTTGAAGCTGTTCCCGGCAACGCGTCGCGGCCTAATGGCTGACTTGACTCTTCCTCCAGACAGCAGTGCCGTCACAAACTTGCTCGTCGCGACCGGCTTTAACGTCACAACCACATCTTGAAATAACCCCCAGTCGCTGATTAAGGGCTCCAGAAAGCGTCCTGATGACACCGGCGCTGTATTGTACGGCGCCTGTTGCCAGCATTTAGTGACGGCCGCGCTGGCGAATAGCACTGCTGGTGAGAGTTGCCGGATTACTTTTCAAAGGCAGTTACATGACGCCAATGACTGCACACATTTTGATGCTGACAGCCGGACACACACCCTCCCGATCACTTTTTCATAAACTGGGCTGACTCAAACGTGCTGTTTTAGCTGGCAAAGTCACTGCTGTCGTTGTGATATGATTTCGCAAACAAGTGATGCATTTACAAGCTCGTACGTTGCACTACTTAGCATGCTCATTACAACCCCTCCAAAGCAACACTCAACAATAAAATGCAAAACAGTTTGTTGTACCCTCACTTCACGTCTGTTTCTACAGGCTGTTATAGAAATAATCAAATAACATTAGTTGAACACAGTTTCATCATGTGCACCTGATGTATATGTTCGTATGCCTTTTCAAAACAGGAGAGGTTCATTGTGAACACAGTGTTTTGGCCACATTAAAAACATGCACTTGCACAAATGCGACTAAATGATAGCAATGGATAACCAGCAAATCAGGGTACTGTCTTATACACCGATCCAGAGAGAGAAAAAACCCCCCCTGTATTTTCCGCAGCATAAAGCGCTTGGGAGTGTAAGGCACACTTTCAATAAATGGCCTATTTTAAAACTGTTTTCATATATATGGTGCATAGAATACAAGCCACAATCATGTCTGCGGTTGCATTATGCATCCACTAGATGGAGCTACGCTAATGGGAATACAATACAATACAGCTTTATTTATATAACACTTTCACAACCGCTGCAGCTGTAACAAAGCGTTTTTACAGAACATTTAAAATACCGTGTCCAAGAAATCAGAATATTGATCAGATATAAGGCACATCGGATTTTAAGGTGCACTGTCGGCTTTTGACAAAATTGAATGCTTTTAGGTGTGCTTCAGAGTGCGGAAAATACGGTACTTTTTAAGGTCGATTTTTTTTGGGGGGAGGGCGGGTTCGAAATATACAAGGAGGCATTTTATACACAGGATTTTACGGTCATAATCTCATCCCCGCATTATACTGTTTGTCTCATTTCCTTCAGTGCAAATGAAAGTAAATATTGCGATATATTGAATTTTCACCCTGATGGAACTCGTATAATTACGGTGGCATACTGTGAAGCGTAATATTTCCCCGGACACCTTCCGTTGCCTGAAGCGGAGCAGCGCGGCGCCGTTATTTGCGCACTCTCTAAATGAATGATGGTTATCAGTCCCTCCTCATAGCCGTTCCGCTTTCCAGGCCAGATGACCGGTGCCCACACACGTCTGGAGTTCCACAACATCGAGACGGGCATCATGACCGAGCGCCGCTTCATCTCGGTGGTGCCGTCCAACTTCATCGGCCACCTTCAGGGCCTGGCCTTCAACGGCGTGCCCTACCTTGACCAGTGCAAGAACGGCGACATCTCCTACTGCGAGCTCAACGCCCGCTTTGGCATGCGCCACATCATTGCCGATCCGGTGACGTTCCGAAGCAAAGGCAGCTACCTGGCGATGGCCACGCTGCAAGCGTACGCCTCCATGCACCTCTTTTTCCAGTTTAAAACCACCACGCCCGACGGCCTGCTGCTCTTCAACTCCGGCGACGGGAGCGACTTCATTGTTGTGGAACTGGTCAAAGGGTGAGCATGCATTCAAGGACGAATTCAATAGAAAGCTATTTTCCCCCCTTAAAGCTCTTTATAATGATACTCAGAAAGAGGCTTTTTGCTTCCTCGTGTTTCCTATTTAGCAGCGTTATGAAGACAAAGAACCGCGGATTTGGTGCCACGCTCGTTCTGAATGCATCGGCCAAAATAGCCTCGGCCTAAAACCTCAAATATGTCTGCAAAAAGCCACTGCGGGGTGGACTCAAATGGGCGTTTAGCAGACGCGTTCCTTTTATTTCCTTACATTTACTGACTTTTGGGATGAATTGTACTTGCCAGAGTAGTTTTGAAACTTACACAGCTCATCAGTGGAATTTTGCTTGTCTGGTAAGATGTGGAGAAGAAAATTTGATGTGCCTGTGTAAAAAAAAAAAAAAAAAATGGAATTAGCGTGCCAATTTTAGTTTTTAAATCGAATACAGCAGCTTTTTCTTTTTAATTGTTCCCCAATGTTATCATTTTATTTAAAGTAATATTGTACATTAACATCTTTGGCTACATCTTTGAGATTATTTTTGTTTCATTTGGTGTTCATGCACTCATTTAAAGACAATTTTGTCTCAAAGTGACTCACCAGTAGTTTGTTCTTGAGTACTTTTTTGCTCTCATTCAAGTCATCATTTGGAGGGCTACACTTTTGACTTTTACTTTTTCTTTAAGAGTACTCTTACTTATGTCACATTTTGAGCGAATCTCCCTCCTCTGGCGTTGAGGCAGAAAAATTTGCAACCTGAGTGCGGGAGAACGACACAAATGTTAAGGCTGACTCCCCACGCGCATGCCAACGCGCAGAGGATGTACAGTTTAAATACAATACAAACAAATGGGCGACATGGAAAATATGGAGCCATTAAGAATTGAGAGTGACGCGTCATCCATCTTAAAGCGCCTCCAGACAAATTGGTGCGGCGTGACCGGCCACCGAGGACGGCAGCTGAATTATATTTGGAAGACCTCACACACACGCACCCACGCGCGCACACGCACACACACACACACACACACACACACACACACACACACACACACACACACACACACACACAGGCATCATCTTCATGACCATCATCATCATCTTTGTCCTTGTTCCTGCCTCTCTCCCAAGGTACGTCCACTACATCTTTGACCTTGGCAACGGCCCGTCGCTAATGAAGGGCAACTCGGACAAGCCGCTCAACGACAACCAATGGCACAATGTGGTGGTGTCCCGGGACGCCAACAACGTCCACACGCTAAAGATCGACTCGCGCACCGTGACGCAGCACTCCAATGGAGCCCGCAACCTGGACCTCAAAGGTAAGACGTCTCGCGCCAGCTGGCCAGCCTCGGGCCTCGTCACTCTTTTCCGAAAAAAAGACAACCTGTTGATTGCCAGCCAATTAAGAACATTGACTGATGTTTCTTGGCTCTCAGAATGAGTTTTATGACTCTGTAAACACAGAAACTACCTCATGAAAGATTTGACTCTCATCACAAAAAAATAAATCAATAAATCTTTCTAACTGATCCCATTTTGATCTGATTACTAAATCAGCCGTAAACGTTTTCAACCAACTCACTTATTTTGGACGAACCAAAAGGCAGGAAACAAGTGTTTTGTGAAAAGATATATTTTATACACAAAATATACATTTATTCCAATATTTTTTGCGGGGGACATCTCACAGGTTTGAACATCCCTTTTCGACAAGAGAAACCAAATAACAACAATGTGAATTTGCTTCTGATGGCAAAATAATGTGTCCAAAATGAATCACCAGTCGGGTTGGGGATCAAGAACCGAAAATCGAGTGGAGCCCGAAATAGCAATCCGGTTCTCCCAGAATCGTTCAGATTTTAAAATGGCAGTGCTGAATATCGATGCCTAATTCGTGCACGGAAAAAGCACAAACTAAGTCGAAACTCCCCAATGGCGGCGGTTGCATTTCGTGCTGTCGGCCGCCCTACCATCCAGCAGACGACTTAGAACTGGTGTGAATTCGAAACTTTACAAACTATTTGCAATAAATTTAGGAAATTTAGGAGTAGTAGTAGTATTTAGTAGTGTGAGTGCGCTTGCCATATATACACATATATATACTGTATATATATATATATATATATATATATATATATATAATTTGTCTATATATAGATTCCACTTAAAAATATGTTAGCTCCTTGTTAGGATTCCCGTTGACGGCATTCCATGTCATGGGCACTTAGAGTGAATGTCAGCTCCGTTGGAACCATGAATTCACCATTGAGTACTAACCTCCACTAGAATCGGAGACAAATGTCCTCCAGAAAAAAGCACGGCTCAAGGAATCCTCTTGACAAATGTGCAATGTACAAAACGCATTTCCGAGCAATGGCGCATCCCTAGAAATATGCTGAACGTACACAGCGTAGCAATGTGTTCCGCAGCCTGGGAATAAAGCACAGATATAGCAATTCCCACAATCTCCCTGGCAAGCTTCTACCTGTGTATCAAAGAAAAGAAACAATTCTCGGGGCTTTGTCTCGCCCGTAGAAAGTCGCTTTGTGTGTGTGTGCGTGTGTGTGTGTGTGTGTGTGTGTTTGTAAATGCGTGTGATCTCAGATTTCATATTCTTTGTGCTTGCAAAATAAAAACAAAAATATTTATAATTCCAGTGATCTATTTGTCAGCAAAAATAATAATACAATACAAAGAAAAAAAGGGTTATGAGAACAAGACGCTGCCACTGAAACGGGCTGGGATCATTTTGGATGGTGAATAAAGACGAGGCTTGTTAAGTGACACAAGTGCAGTCATTCATTAAAAAAAAAAAAAAGAAAAAAAAGCAATGTTTACATCTAGTTGGAGGCTGAATAAATAAGCAATGGCTCCCCTGGATATGCAATCCAATCTCTGTATAATTTCCTTTTGAACAATGCTTCAATTTGCACCTGGTGTCGAATCGCAAACGACGGAGCTGAAGGCTTTGTAACGAAGCCCTGCCGAAGCCGGCGTCCCGACACATTTGCATGATAATAGCCAAACAAATCGCACGCCGTCTAACTGGATTAGTGCCTCGCGTCAGGTACGATGAATGTCTCAACTCCAGCCTGGTGTAACCGGAGACTTCGCGCGGCGGGCGGGCAAAGGAGGAGGCAAAACGCCGCCGTCACGTTCTCAAGCCGCCACCAAGTTTCAGTTTGATCACCAACGCCGCGATGGCTTTAATCAACGGCCGTTCTTATCAATTCGGATTACGCTGCTAATGTCCGTCGTGGTTTTCATCATCAGCGAAACTTGACGATGGGTGTGATCTCATATATCAATGTCCTTTTGATCCTGCTGTGACAAATGTATCTTTTCTTTGAGCGTCCTCGTACCAAAAGTCAATTACAGTCTGCTGGGGTTGGGGGGGCGGGGTGAGTTTGGAGCTCAGGAGCCACAGCGGTGGTTGTAAAAACGGATCGGAAAACAATCGAGTCAAGCAAAGTGTTAAGTATGGAGACGTATGATGGCAAGGTCAACTCGGACAGAGAAATTTGGGCAAACGGGGAGTAAAAGGCCAAAGGAGCCAATCGCGCTTCATGGGGCCTCAGCCAAGGCAAAAGCAAAGGACACGAAACGGGACATTTTTGCATTTTTCGTTATTGTTAGCAGTGGCGGTTCGGGGGGGGGGGGGGGGGGGGCAACGGGGGCCAGTGCCCCTGTAGCACCGATTCTGGCCCCCCCTGTAGCCCCCCCTCCGAGCGCAGATTACGCAGTCGTGCCGAGTCGCCGACGCGAAAGGTGGAACCAAAGTGCGTGATTTAACATTCTAGTCGGACCCTTTAGTGCGCTGCACCATTTAAAAATGAGCGGGAAAATGAGAAGCAGTCCGCAGAGAAGGAAATTACCACGACACGAGTGCTATTTGCGTGTGTGTGCGTGTGTGCGCGCGCGTGTGTGTGTGAGTGTGTGTGTGTGTGTGTGTGTGTGTGCGCGCGTGTTTGTGCGTGTGTGTGCGCGCGTGTTTGTGTGTGTGTGTGTGTGTGTGTGTGCGTGTGTGTGTGTGTGTGTGTGTAACTTTTTTAGTCTCCCTTTTTATTTTAATTTTTATTTAACAGGATCAATATATAAGACATTGCCTTTTAAAATTTGGATAATTATATGCATGTAAAACATCTAGCTTCAGTGTATTTGCAATTTTTTGTCCCCGGCAGGCTGGTACCATATCATCCCCTGGCTTCAATATTCTCAACAGACGTATTGTTACGCTTGCAGACATTTTAGCCCTCCTAATACTGTTTTTTTTCTCATCACTGTAATGTTATGACTACAATTTCAAAGTCTGAAGAAATAAAAAGTCAAATAAGATTTCGAATCTGTCTTTTTAGCCCTGGGTTGAATGTGCCCCCCCCCATCAAAACCCCTGGCCCCAGCCCGGCCCCCTCAGTGAAATTGATCCAGAACCGCCCCTGATTGTTAGTGCTTATTTCATTTTGACTTTTTTTTAAATTCCGTTCATTTTAACTCGATGTTAGAGCAACCATTTTTCTTCCAAAATGCTTTCTTTCAGTGTACTTTATATTAGTTTTAGTGTTATTTATTTATTTTTTTTAATATGGGGTAATTGTCAAGTGCAAGTTCAAAGGTCACTAAGTATGGAGTAATATGTTCAATAAACAAACAAACAAACAAACAAACAAATTCTCCCGTCCCAAGCAACTGTTTGAGGTTCCTCCTGCTGGACACATTTGCAGCAGTCCCGAATTAAAGAATTTTCAATTGGATGCCGGAAGCTCAAATTAGTTGCCAAAGATGACAGCAGAGGAGATCATCGTTAGTTTCATCAACGTAAGATGCAGCCCCAGTTAGATTTCACTTTCTTTATTAAATTTTTTTTGGTGAATGAAAATATTTTTGTTTTTGTTTTTGGTTTTTTTTTAATTTTAGCTCTTAGTTTTCATGAACAATAATAACTTCAATAGAGTGGGAATGAAAAATATCTCATGAACCTGCACCCCCTGCATGGGGGGGGGGGGTTGACTCGATGAAGACGCTGAATGGGGGGACGGGATAAAAAATGAATAGCGGTTGTGTTCATGGAGAAATAAATTCAGTCTTGTCTTCACAAACATCGAGGCAGCAGCCGAGGACACAATCTGCACCCAGCGCCGCTCCAATCTGACTAAATGGATGTTTACAAAACACACAGCCCCGTCATTATTCCGGCCACTTGATTGACGAACACCAAAATAAGCACCGTGGCACAAGCCACATGGCTACACTGTCGAGTATCAAGCCGACAAGGAAGACATGGCTCATTATTGAGCAGTGACTGGAAGATTACTCGGCTGTCCAAAGGTCAAAGACTAAACTAAAGGCAAACCTCAAACTTGGTAATCAATAGCTATTAGGAGCCAATCTAATTTCCGCTCTCTATTCTGCTCATTTCGTGGGTGGTGAAGTATGCAAGTTAAAGACTTGATTCCAATTAGTTATACAAATCCCTCGCAATGCAACCCCCCCAGTAATAAATGCAAAATGAGCACCGTGGTCCTGGCAATTGAAGACTTGAGCCGTTGTGCCGGCGCGACATCGGAGAGCGGCTTCTTTGGGTCCGGAGTTCCTTTGCCTTTCAGGAAGGGACGTTACTTTAAGGACGATTCTTGATCGGGAGGACTGTTGTTTTGAAAGAGTTGCCAAAGAGGCCATCGAGGTCAAGCTAGAAAAGCCGTCCGGCATCACGCGTCGTCGTCTGGATTAAAAGGGGAAATGTCTTCACCCATGGACCAAATGAGCTTCCCTTTAAGTTGCGCCAAACAAGGCAAAACTCTTGATTAGTCTCCGTAATTGTTATGTCAGCACGGCCCTGCTTTCAGGGGTCCCGGTTGAGCTCAGCATCTTAGTTCGCATCCCGACTCCCTCCGCCAGCCCACAGGAGGTCATTACGGTAACCATGGAGACGCGGAGGTGTTCGGTCTCCGGTGATGTCCGCGCGGCTGTAATTGCTCGTGCCTTTCGGAACGCTCTGCGCTGTTCTGCGACGCAAGCATTCATCACGGCGGCAGAGTCAGACCAGGACACCCGGGAAAGTGGTTACTCATCATTGTAACACACACACACACTTACTGGGGAGAAGATAAAGTTGGTCAAGTTTGGATGTTATGATCCACAACCTTGAAAACAAACTAGGACTCAAAGCATGCATGTTTCCGTCATTTCCCGAGCAGGAGACCTGCCCTAGTATTATACGCCTCCCACAAATCATCCTTTAAAAAAACATTTTTTTTTCTCTAATACAGTGTGTGCATGTGTTTGTGTGTGTGTGTGTGTGTGTGTGTGTGTGTATTTCTATATATGTGTTTTTTTATTTATTTATTTGGGACATGTACATTAATATATATATATATATATTAGGGGGGCAGCGGGGCGTGATCATGCAACATTAAACATTACATATCATGTTGGAATGAAAGTACGGCTTTTTTTTCCCCATACCCTGAGATACTGGTTTCCCTCTATACATTTTGAAACTGACTTGTACAATACCCCTCCCCCCCCCTATAAAATTGTCCATTATTTACATGAAATGACAGTACCTTAAACGTATGCTCCAGGAACTTGTTTGCCCAATACCGATGCAGAATGGGTTAATTTATTATCACAGAGAGTCATAGATGTAAGTGCTTTCAATCATGGGAAGGAAAAAAAAAAGAATAGAGTAGAAATACATTTCCCACAAAGGAATCCTTTGCACAATTCATAAGAACGATCCAAACGCTTTGCCAAAGTCATTTTCGTACAATGCCACCCAATTCCTCTTTCTGCAGCGGTGCAGTCAACCGGCGGCGTCTCAAACAAAGCGCGCCGTTTGCTCTCTGGGGATTTAACGCCGTGCAGATAATTTCATATTTGCTAAATGGTTCTCCCAGCTGTGAGTTCAACGCATCACTCTGTCAGACTAATGAATTCGTTATATTGATTGGAAGGCCCGGGCGGGGAAACATCAAGTGTCAAGTCCTCATTAATTCTGGAGAGAAGTTTGCAAACATCATTGACTTGTTCCAATACATAAAGTCCGCGCATAATTGACCTTTTGGCTCATTGCTTCCTGGAGACGAGTTGAAAGTTTGCCACACGGTATTTTGGCGCTAACATTTCTAAGGCCTTAACCAAGACTTTTTAAAAAATATTTTAATATTTTCTACCAAAATACCATTTTGCTCAGATTCGACAAATGCTGCTCATGAAATCTTATTATGCATTGTACCCCACTCCCACAGCTATGGAGGTGAATCTTTGAAAGTATCACGTCCGTTCCAATAATAGCAGTCAGCTCATGTCGAGCGTCAAGCCTCACTCTCTTGATTGTTCAGCCATCGGCTCATTTTTGCCTCAAATGATAAATATAGAATCGTACTTCGACTGCTACTCGTTTTTCATCGAGGATAAAGAATATATGCCTGCGGGGATTGTAAAGGACCTTATTTGCAGCCATGCAGGTGACGATTACTCACTTTGAAGGGACTCCGCGACGTCTTTAGCCGCAGCAGTAGCCAGCTGAAGCTTTTCGCTAGCCAACTGGTGCAGTGCATGTCGCGCCAAGTGGCGCCTCAAACTCCCAACGACCCGCGGCGGGTGACGAGCGAGACGAAGCCCAGTCTCAGTTTTGCTGTTGGTTGTGTTTTCATGAGATGTGCTGATGCATCTGTTGATGTCGTGTTTTGCAGGAGAGCTGTACATCGGTGGCGTGATCAAGAACATGTACAGTAATCTGCCCAAACTAATCGCGTCCCGGGACGGGTACCAGGGCTGCCTGGCCTCCGTGGACTTGAACGGGAGACTCCCTGACATGATTGCAGATGCCCTCCACAGGGTGGGCCAGGTGGACCGAGGCTGCGATGGTAAGTGGCTTGTTTTTCATCAATAGGAGACGGCATGCGCGATTTGATTTGTTTGAAATCAGCGCCGCAGCCCTTTATTGCGTCTTTATTAAATTCAAGTAAATGTGTTTTTTTTTTTTCTCTCTGCCCGAGTCGCATCCCCCAAGCCTGGCATCATCGTGCACTTGTGCGGATGTTATTTACTGATATCCACCAGTGGCCACGCCTATGCTCTCACTACCCCCAGGCAGCCTATGCATGTCATCTGTAAATCTGTAAATCCTCTCTATTGCGCCATAAAACCTGCATGAGCGAAGAATCTCTCAGTGTAGCTAATCTCAGCGATGCCCCCGCCCTCCTCGCCGCTTGCCTCATTAATCTTGCATTTCCTGCGTGTTTACGTCTGCTTTTGCTCATCCTTTCTCCGCTGCAGTCTGTGGCCACATGCGCCCGTAGAATCAGGCCGGTTAAATCTGGGATATATCACTGGATTTTGGCAATGGCGTCCATTACCCACTTCTCACCCCTTTATTTCTCAGCCACATCTCAACGGCATTCCGAGCGTCACAGAGCCCGGGCTTGATTTCCCTCAGGGCCACACTGGCTGACACAAAGAGGCACTGATCGAACTTTTGTTTTGTTTTGTTTTTTTACCTGTTGGGTCTTCTCCCAGACAGCCTTATTACCTGCCAACGGGCATTTAGCCATCTTCATACGGTTAAAATGGCCGTGAAGCCATCAAGGCCAACTCCCACCAGTGACTCGATACCGCCAAATGCTAATATTAGCACAAAATCGGACATGCCGGAGAGCTGAGCCGCCGCGCTTCAACCGACTGGGGCCTGACCGACCTTCGGCGAGATTTTCGTTTTGTGTAGTCAATCTCTGTGCAGCGAGTCCGGCTCAAGCTGCACGGTGCCTCGATAAAGATAACATATCTCGTACTTTATGACTCTTTGAGCCTCCGCAAACACCGTTATCTTCTTTTGACTTTGTTTCCTTGCCAGCCAAAAGCTAGAACAAAAAAAAAAAGATGGGGCTCTCTTTTTTTTTTTCATTGTAAACCCGAGTAACACATGTTTCAAACTCAAGGCCCGGGGGCCAGATTTGGCCCGCCAGATCATTTGATGTGGCCCGCAAAAGCAAACCAAACATGTCAATTTCTATGATGCTTGCTAAAATCTGTACCAACATTTCACATTCTCATATGTAATATATAAGAGAGAACCAGTAACTGTAATGTGGCCCGCGACAAAAATGAGTTTGACACCCTTGCTATAAGGTTTACCATTTCACTTAAAATGTTCTTTGGCAGCGAGTGTTATTTAAATGTTTTTAATTGGGCAGCGTTGCAAAAGAAATCAATGTCAATAGAGGTCACAATGTGGGAAAAGCCCTGCAACGACCCTGATTTAGCACAGCCGTCACAGGATTGAAGCGGATCGGTTTTTCGGCTAGTTTGGTGTCGGATTCTATTCGAATGAAATGTTCTTGAGTTGTGCACCGAGTAACGTTCCCCCCTGCTAAGCTGAAACTCCCGTCGCTTTAGGACCGAGTACCACCTGTACGGAGGACTCCTGCTACCATCAAGGGGTTTGTCTCCAGCAGTGGGAGGGCTTCACCTGCGACTGCACCATGACGTCCTACGGAGGCTCGTTTTGCAACGACCGTGAGTCTCTCACTTTTGCATTTGTCTTTGTGTATGTGTGTGAGAATGCGCCCAGTGGCGCTTTGTCGGATTCTGATAAACAACCACGGGCAATGTTGAAGTTCTGATTCATCACATGAATGGTTCTGGCACAAGTGAAAAACAGGCTAATAGACTTGCGCTGGCCGCTCAGGTAAATTGCATCGCTCCCTCAGAGGAGAGAGAGAGAGAGCACAATTGCAACTTTCCAGGTGGGGATATGAGGACACGTTTTCCTTCCCTCATCTTTGAATTATTTTGCCCCCCCCCCCCCCTCCCCCTGCCAGCTTGCATCCCTGACAACCGTATTTCATCCACTTGACCCCAAATGCGGATGGGTTAATCCATCGCCTTGTTCTCTTTCGTCTTCCCGGCCTTCTTTACTTTCCCCGCCAAATGATCGGCCTTTTCTCCTTGGCGTCGGCTGACTCATGACAAATTGTATCCGAGTCGGCCGGCCAGCTCTCTGGGATTCGTCCTTCTCCGAAAACCAAGGTAGGGTCATCAGAAGCTTCGCCGTCATTTTGTCTTTGCTCGGCAGACGAGCGGCGTTACGCGGGAATATTTCGGGGCTCCATCACATCTTCCATTTGTCTCTTATTCGCCCTTCGGTATTTCACTTTCCAATCGTATTTCTCCTTGTCTCACTGAGGGCAAACACCGCAGCTGTGCTTTATGACTGAATAAAGAGTGTTGGTTGCACGCCGAGCTCGTGGTTGTTCATGAGCGGGCGAGCAGGGCTGCCCAAATAAATCACAGGACCTCCCCTGCAAAGCGAACGGGATTTGAGGCGTTCTGTTGCAGCTTCCACTTGTCCAAAATGATAAATGATAAGCTTAAGGCTTGCTCCTCGCAAAATCAAAATAAATGTCTTCTACATTTGACACGCCACAGGCACGAAGTCCTGTTAACAGCTCAGCAGCAGGCAATTTTGCTGAGCCGTGTCCTGGAGATGGATAATAAATGTCTACTATTTAACCTTTATTTACTCAAGTAAAGCAATTAAGAACTGATTTTCATTTGCAATGCCGGCCTGGCAGCAGACAGTAAAACAAGCAAAAACACAAAATAAACCCGGAAATCCAAACGATGTCCATAAAACGGGTGGAATTGTGAGTGCGGGTGGGTGGTATGCACAGTGAGCAGAGAGCTTGTTGTTATTGGAGTACCGATTGAAAACGAACACTGTGTTGCTAGTTAGTTGAGGTCAACACCGATTCTACTGCAAGTCTCGGAATAACCGCGAGCGGATTTGTACTTGATGCAGTCACCTACGGCCGACGTATTTGCGTGTGCACACTTGCAGTCACACATGCAGAGCATTTGCTATTCAGTCGCGGCCTGCGGTGATTGACTGCTCGCTTCCTCGATGAGTGGCGCATAAATGGGCCCCTGAGTGTTGTGCCTTATTCATCTGGACACCACGAAAAGGGAAATGATGCGCATGCGCGCACCTTTGTTTCTCTCTCACCAAGGAGAGGAGGATGCTGGCCTCAAGGGAAAGAGACAGGCAAAGCCATTTTGGGCTAGTCTCTCCCACACCCCCTCCTCCCCTTTTTCTTTTTCAAGCCGTTTGAGTCCGCCAGGCATGTGCACATTTACAGTGAAGCCAGCTGCTGGCCATACTAATGAAGTGCATTTGTAAGCGTTCTCCAGCTGCATGCCCCCCTCACTAATTACGGTAATGCGCACAGCGTAGGTCAGCCACAGTTCTTCGGCACACCAATCCAGAGAAGCAAAGCTGCGATAATGTCGAGACAGATCACTCGACTGGCAAAATAAATGAAAGACGTATCATTGGCCAGCGTGGCTCTCCCGCGTGTTTTCCGATGAGCGATGCTCCCTCCCCCAACGTCGTCTTGCGTCTCCTTGATGTTTGCCAGGCCGCCTGGTTAGCCCCAAACTCGGCGTGGGTGCCGGCGTAGTTGCCTGGCAGGCTTTTATCGTTTACACGGCGACCGGCCTGGCAGCGACAAACGCTCACTTGGCGGAGATCGCGGCTATCTCGCCATTTGCAGCCGCTGGAGCGAGAGCGCGGGCAGACGAATGAAAGGACACTTGAGTTGACTGAAAAGGAAATGTTGGCTTCCCCACAAAAAAAATTATAAAAAATCACCTCACCGACTGTTCAAAGGCAGTGAGGCCTTGGTTGAAGGGTGACTGTCCTGCCCAAAGGAAAGCCCCGCCCCTTCACTGGTGTTCCAAGACAAGCATGTGTGACACTCAGCAAATATTTTGTTGAAAGGAGCATTTTATTGAACTCGAATGTATTTTCTTAGCAAATGTAAACAAAAAGATCAATTTCATTTTGAGATATGTAAGTAAAGAAAAGAACGGAATCAGTGTTTTTAACTGTTGTTGCGCACGGGTTCGTAGTTATGTGAAGGAACTCGCCCCTTCAACCAGAAGAAATTTGCAATCTAAAGAAAGCACTTTGTCTCTTCACTTCTTCTCCACATTACCTGTTTTCTCGCGGTCAAAATCTTTTTCGGTGTCCGGGATTCCAAGAGTTAGGGCCCAGTATCACGAGGAATTCCTCCGCCGGAAACTTTTGCTTTGCTCTTGATGAGTTTCTGCTCCAGCGTCGATCCAATGCAGCGCCTCCACCGTTTTCCCGAGTTTAATGAAAGAACGGGATAGCTTTTAAGCCACAATGTGCATTAAAGGACAACTAACAAGGCTTCGTAATTGCTTTGAGACCGCTCAAGACAAATGCAAACATCATGAAAGCCCTCGGCTCCATTTTGGAAGGCGAATAGGAGGCGTTCGAGGAAGTGAGGAGAGGAGTAAAATAATAATCGAGGTTGAATGATATCTCAAGTGTGTCTTAACGGTAAAATCCTGACCGATGCTGGATGACTTCCTCAGATTTGATCCCGTGGGCGCTGATAAAGTTGTTGCAAGTCTCCACTCCGCCGTGTTATCGACTGCAAATGACCCTCGCCTGCAAGGGCTGACAGAAACAAAAGACATGGAAGAACCCTTGATATCGGCGCATCTTTGGGAAAATACTCCCAAGCCCACCATGCCATATGCGGTGTGCAAATTGATTAAATTCACCTCCTGAAAGGGTGAAGGCTCTTTTTGCGGGAAAAAATAGGTGGCGCCACTGGATTGTTTTCCCTGAAAAAGATCGCCTGTCGTCGGCCGATGCACAATTGCTTTGAAGAAATTATTCTGGTAATCAATGTCAAGCCTATAGGGTGGAGATGCACATTTTGAGATTTCATGTGAATTCAACCCCCCCCCCCCCCCCCCGCAGAACAATTCACAGCAATTAGTGCAAAGTCGTCATATTTTCATCCTGTGGGGAGAACCGTTTTCTTATCCGCGGAATCGCAGCTCTCCCAATATTTCCTGCTTGTTAAAAACTATCTTCCGCCCTGCGCCGAGACCAGTAATGGATTTTCCGTAGCATGAACACGGCAGCGCCGAGGCGGGCGTGAGCACGGAGGCCAATGAGGTGATAAATGGTGGCTTTCCAAGAGGGCGATAATCTTTCATTCCCCATCGCCGAGTCGTTCTTGTAGATTCCTCTGCTGAAGCCCCCGTGTGGAATTTTGTGCGTCCTTGTGGTGATTCGAGTGTCCTGGGAAGGATTTTATTGGGCTTACATCTCACAGACGGAATTATACAATCTTACCCTCGGTGTAGGAACGTGACAGAGTCAATGACATGGGAGTTGCCGGTCTCTACCCACCCATCAACAGACTGCGGTGCGTCTCGTGCTGCCCTTCTGGTCCTCTTTCACTGCAGAGCGCTATGGTTCAGATCACTTTATTTGGTCATCTTCACCTTTTCTTGGTAACAACTGACATGCTACATGCACTCAAGTATCCGTCGAAGATTTTCTTCCTTATTCATCATGGAAACATTCGACTGGAACATAAAAAAATAAAATGTCAAGGAAGACTTTCCCCTTCGGGAAAGCACTTCCACTCGAACGCAGCAGGGAGAAGGCTTTTCTTTTACACGCCGCATTTTATGACGACATTATATGATGTTTGGGTTCCTTTAACCCCCCACGCACATTTGATTCATGAATGTTGCCCATCATGTCGCGTATCCTGAGGGGAGAAGGGGAGTGCTGCAATTGAAATGTGGCTCCTCTTATTGCACAGGACAGGAAATGGCAGGGGAAAAGGCAAGGCAAAGCTACTCAATGTGCTTCACCAAATTGAAAGTACGACATTGAAAAGCAAAGACAAGAAATAAAAGTAGCTTACTAAAATTGAATGTGCAGTTCAAGAACAGGATTTTGCCGATCATGACTTTAAAAATGCTTTGAAAGATCTTGCGTTTTGTTTTTTAACACGCATTTGTAAGTATTTCCTCCCGAGGGGCAGCCCTCACTTCTGTTTTGCAGCTTATTCCATTCGTCTGCAGCATAACAGCCAAATGTCGCTTCACCGTGTTTGCTTTGAACTCTGGGATCCGCTAATATTGACCCGAGTCCGCAGTCCTCAGAGCCCTACTGGGTTAACATTCGACGAGTGTTTCTTTAAGGGTAGAGTATAGTCGGGCATAAAATAAATGAATAAATAAATGATTTGCGGAAATTAGTTTTGCAGAGAAGAAGGAGGATTCTTATGGTTCGATAAATCAATCTGCATGCGCATCTCCAATATCCTTAAGCAGCTCATAGAAATGGTTCCTTTTTGTCTGTATTCTTTATGCCACAAATCCAGGAGGCTCGCTGAGACTCCTGAAATGTGTATTTTGGTCTGGACCGAGTCATAAACATCACGTCCCCTGTTTTCTGTCGTGGCGCTCCCAGCAGAGGACGGCGGTATTGACAGCTGCTCCGCCTTCTGCTTAATCAATAGCCCCGCTCTTTCCCTCCCTCTTGATTTCTCACGCGCCTTGCTCCGTATGTTCTCATCAGCTCGCGGATTTGCTTCCATCTCTTTAGCTTTTCATTTTTCATCAATTTACGTCATATTGGACGCGTGTGAGGGGGGAAGAAGGGTCGGGGTGTCGCTTGCTCGTGATGGGGCTCAGGGGACCTCTTTGCTGGGTCGCTTGTGTAGCTCGATAGAAGACCTTGGCGGTCTTTATAGGGGGAGAGACATCGGCATGTTGGCCCCATTTGTTGGAAGACCATATTCATCTTTGTTGGAGTGGATCGATTGAACAATATGTTGACATTTTAGTCGGATGGCTAGTTTTCATTGGTGGGTTGCTGGACTGGAGCACAGTGAGAGTCAGGTATGGGCGCTGACAAATATTATAATCCTCATGACTCTTTTGACTGATAAACGGCCCGGTGGACGAGTGGTTAGTGCGTCGACCTCAAAGTGCAGAGGTCGTGGGTTCAATTCCAGCTTCGGCCTCTCTGTGTGGAGTTTGCCTGTTCTCCCCGGGCCTGCGTGGGTTTTCTGCGGGTACTCTGGTTTCCTCCCACATTCCAAAAACATACATGGCAGGCCGATTGAACACTCTAAATTGTCCCTAGGCGTGAGTGTGAACGCGGATTGTTGTTCATCCCCCACCTACTGCCCGAAGACAGCTGGGATAGGCTCCGGCACCCCCTGCGACCCTTGTGAGGATAAGCGGGTCGGAAAATAGATGGGTGGATTTTGACTGATATCGAAATCATGCTTCATAAAAATGATGATTCATTGTTTTCGAAACTTTATATTTGGTAACTATGCCACCTTGGTGTCTTGTCACAGTTTGAAGGACACTCAGAGAAGGCAGAATCACATCATACACTTTGCTGCACGGGCGATGGTGTATTCAGGGTACTTTTGCAATGTGGGAATCTTCCAAACACAATGCGGCATTCGGCATCCTCATCATTGTTCTTCGGTCATTTTTGTTAAAATTGCGAGAAGCCAAGATCGATTCAGTTTCGATTGCCCAGCCCCGCTATATGGAGGGGACTTTATTTCAGTCCACATGAAGGTCAATTCAAACTTGATTCATTTCAAACTCTGAACTTGTCCTTCTCTTCAATTGAGAATTGAGAGAAACACACACTTTTCTTGCAAACAGTTGCTGTCTTCTGTCGGGTGTGTGTTGGTGTAGTGTCGACAGCCGCTGCAGCTCGGATCAATTTGACGATAAAGTTCTAATGAAACAGGGCTGCCTTCATCTCGCCCGAGTCGAGTGGAAGTAACTGACTTTTAATTCCAGGCCAGCAAAACAATTCCGAGGCCGTATTTCCAATCTGTTGGAATGGCAACGGACAGGAGGGAATGCAACGTCTCCCTTGTAGCAGCACGCGCTGCCTTTTGAAGTCCTGGCACGCTGGGGATTGTCTGCTGCATTAAAAAGAAAAAAAAAACATGTTAATTGAGCCATTTTGCAAGTGAGGCTAAGATACGTCGGCGAAAGAATGTTGTTCAGCCTCCTGCTTGCCGTTTGTGCAGAAAGATTTTTGTGGTGTGTGTGAAAGAATCAAAACGGCGACTCCAGCATTTCCCAGCGCATCCTCGTTCTTCATTAGCGGCATTTCGGCCTTCAAGGACCCAAGAAGGAAGCCAGAAAACATCCGCATATATTTGCCTGGCCTATATTGCCTGACACTGTTTTTCAGCCCTCAGCAGAGTCATGAGTGTTCATATATTCCACTTCAAGATGAAAGGCGAGCATTCCACCTGCATCTCCACTTGAACACACTTTCTTCCATGGACTTTTGAATATGGGTCATTACCCGAAAGAGCATGTGGAGTCCAGATACTAGACCTAGCTGACCCAGAACCCCCCTTAATGCTGTGCATAGTTGCAGGGGCACATTTGGTGACCGTATATTCCGCACTATAAGGCGCTTCGGAGCATAAGGCGCACCTCCAAAGAAGAGCCTGAAACTGTTTTCATATATAAGGCGCATCGCATGATAAGGCGCGTACACTAGAAGCTACAATAGCGGCTGCTGTTGCGTTATGCATCCACTAGATGGAGCGCCGTTAAGGGAATGCAAGACAATGAAGCTTTATTTATATTGAGCGTTCACAACCGTTGCAGCTGGAACAACGCACTTTACAGAACATTTAAAATACGCCCAAGATATCAGAATATTGATCCATATATATAAGGCGCATCGGATTTTCGTTATTTTTAATCCCATATATTTGGGAACATTCGGTGCACCGCATTATTAGGTGGCTACATTTCCGATTATGCTTTGGCACGCAAGCAGGAAGTAATTCTTGTTCCTGTATGATGAAAATATGGACATCAGCTAGCGATTCGATGCAGATGAGAGTGTGAATGTAACGGCAAGGAATTTGAATTTAAGAACTGAAAAGCTAACATCCATACCTAAGGCGCACTGGATGACAAGGCACAATTTTTAAGAAAATTAGGGGATTTTAAGTGCCCTCTAAGGTCTGAAAAATATGACGTTCATGTTTCTCACCGACTACATTCACCCATTTCCTGAGCCAGAAGTCCTGAAAATTCTTCTTCTCACTTCATAAAACATCTAATATATGTTACTGTTTCGACAACTTGGTGATGCAAAGCGCCAGTTTGTCTTGAATCAAGTCTGTACAGCAAGAGGTTGTAATATTCCATTGCATGAGAAGGAAGGGGGAATCACTGGAAAGAAATCGTGATACGTAACGAGTTTTGAGGTTTGGTTTGGGCTGGGATCATTCAACACCCAAGCCGCATTCACCCTTCAATGATACCTTGAAAGAAAACGTCATTTAAATTCTCAGCACTTCCGATCAAATGACACAATTAAGAGGCAAATGACCAGGACTTCCTGGGAGGCTTTCTTTGTGTGTGGCCATCAGTCATGGAGGCAGTTAAGTGGCAGCGGGATGCCACTGCCTGCTTGGCAAAAAAAAATGCAATAAATTATTAATAATAGGCTTAGTCATCGGGTTTTGTTTTTGCTCTAGCTCACACGGGATGATTATTTCTAAAGGCGTGTAAAAAATTGGCGGCGGGAAGGAAGGGGCAGGGGCAATAGAGCAATGAGCGACTCGTGACGGACGAACCGAACTGCGTCATCTGAGCCGGCGCGTATTGATCGCACGCATGCATGGACGGGATGGTAGAGCCAACGTCCAGGGAGTGAAGGCAAAGTGATCAATGGCCATAGCGTGGATAAGGCGCCTTCTTTACAAACACTTGAGAAGCACTCTCATACGAAGAAATGTGAATCATAAATAAGCCTGCAAAGAGACGCCGCGCTTGGCTAACGTCATCTTTGCTGGCTCTTCCGGGCTCCTTTCAGTTGCCTTTAGCGGCATCGCTCTTGAGTCTTTGTGTCCAGCCCAAACAAAAGCAAAGTCAGACGACGGTGAGGAGGAGCGGCGCCGAGAGACAGCGCGTTAAAACGCATGGCCGCCCTTGCCACTTCCCATGAAACTCACCGTTGTGCGGATGAGATGCCGCGGCTGGGAGGTTCTTAGCGTTGCACCTTCAGGAGCATCGCCGTCCTCATGTTTAGGGATCTGTCATTGATTTTTTTTTCCTCCACATGATAATAAAAGCTTGCACCTGGCTGAAATCCCTGAGGTAAATCCCAGGCTAGCTGCTCCCTGCTCCACCATCCTTACATGCTGTTTTTTTCGTGTCCGAAATCATAAAGAGGCAGTTTGGGAGCGTCACCTCTTGGAGAGAAAGCCGGCAGAAGGACATCGGGGCATTCGAGCCTCCACCCCGCTCGCCTGCCTTCCTAATGATGCCGTGTACAATAATATGCTAGACAGAGATGGAAGCGTAACAGAGCAAGGCTGGAGGATAGACTGTCAATACATACCCTCACCTGAGAAAATGTCAAGACGAGGCAGGCAGATTGAGAGGCGCTTGATGCGTTCTCCACTGTTTCCCGCCTCGGACATCGATCCAGAATCACCTTCGGCTGTTTCAAAGTGTTGCTTTTTGAAAATGTGACCCGCTTGTTGGAATCTCACCTTATTTTTTGGTCCAATCAGAACCACAAGTGGCTCCACAGGCATGTGTTTGTGATGCTGAGTGTAATAATGGCCCTCATGGCCCTGTTATGCAGTTGTCAATACACGGCCAAGGTGGAAGCCATCAATCACTTACATGCGCACGAATTACATTTTCAGACGTTGCCTGCATGGTCGCACATTAATCTTGATTGCGTGAGAGGAGAGTCAATGAGAACTTTAAAAAAAATAAAAAAAGACACCTCGGGCGCTGCTTTTTGCTCTCATCTCCAAAGTGGGAAGCTGAAGTGCATACTAAGATCTACGGAAGTGGAAACGTGATGCCATTTCGAGTTGGGAAATAAGACAGACAAGTAGCAATGGATGCTTGCTCTTTTTTTTTTCTTTTTTTTTTGCCCTTGTGCCCCAATCAGCTGTTAACCTGATGGCATGTTCAGCTGAGCAGCACATTGGTGAAATAAATGTCCCCGTAGCTCCTTTGGTGCGTTTTTGCTCAGCCCTGATTGATGGCCGACATTGTTCAGCGGCTTAGAGTCGCACTCCAATTGCTTTTTGATACGGTTACAAATGCGAAATTACTTTGTCCCATTAAATTAGATAAACAATCAAGTGCGAGGGGCAACAAAAGACTGCTGACAAAACTCCAGCCGAGGAGAGTTAATTACGGAAGCTTGTCACACTAATATCAACGTGTCAAGAGCCGAGCGTTTTTCTTCTGTTTGGCCCCCTCTGCAATCCAGTCAGGCTCCTAATGCCGCATTCCGTGTATTTACTCGACTCCATTAATTTATCGAGCAGTTTGAAAAACAACCGTAGCTCAAGCCAAGCGCCGTTCATAAAAGTGAACGTAAAACACAATATCAATAAGACAACTACAACCACCAACACTACGACCGCTCCTAAAAATATATTAGCCGTACTACTAATGAAAGGCAAAATATTCTCTTTCAAAAGATATACTTCTTTGAAAGCTTAATCAGTCAGTGACATACAAACGCTGCTGCAGCGCCTCGACTGTGTCTTAGACTGAAAAAAAAAAGGTTTTGTTGAATGTACTCCATTTTATTTTCAGTGTTTGCACTTTATAAAATCATCCGCACCCAGAAACATTTTTAAGTCAACTGCATCTGGATCCAGATGACTTTTATTTTGTGCAACCGCTTGATGAAATAAAATTGAGTGACTTCAACACACCATTTTTTTTGTCACACTTCTGAGTACACATAAAAAATGGTGTGTTGAATTTACTCAATTTTATTTCGTCAAGTGGTTGCACAAAACAGAATCTGCTGGATCCAGACATTTACTTTTAAAGATGGATCGACTATGTAAGAAATGTATCTGGATCCCGACGATTTTATTATATACAGCCACTTGACGAAATAAGAGGGAGTAAATTCAACCAATATTTTATCAGTGGATGTTGGCTAACTGCAGTTCCACCAGCACCCTGTTGGTGGCCTCCAGGTATATGAATCTGAGGTCAGAATCTCCAGAAACGGGGTAGACAAGAGCCAAATAGTCACATTTCGAGATTACAGTGTGCATGACATCACTCGCGTTAGCTGTCGCAGCCAAAGGTCAATATCTAATAAGAGTTTTCGAATGTCACATTCTTCATCATGTTTCATTTTGTGCCGGCTACAGGTTGCAGGGCGAAAAAGACGGTCGCTCCTTGCGCGTCCGATAGCATCAAATAAATAAAATAGAAGGCGTGTCGGAGTTCCCCGCACCCGTGAGTGACTCGCAGAAGGCATTTAATGAACATTGGGAATGGGGGCACGTTGCCTGATTAAACCGTGACTTTATCAGACGTTTGGCTGGACCCCTCACTTCATGTTAGAGTGACACGCTTTCTTCCTTGTGCTGCACGATTTTACCTGCGTGCCTGTCGATGTACCCTGGGAGCAAATCAAATCCCCACTGCCCCTTACTGCCATTTTATCATTCCAAAAGTCGCCTGCAATGAGCAATTAACAGTCAGATAAGCGACTGACAGTTGCACCCTTGAAGGCTAAACAAGAAACAGCCACCTCCTTTCTCACACCTCCCTCAGCGCCGTTCCCACAATCCACCCGCAGGCAACAGCAGGCCCGGCCGCACTAATCACCCATCGCTTATCCGATCCGTCGCTCGGTCGCGACACGACGCGTTGACGGCTCGGAGCCGAGGGCGGATAGCGATGCGCGTTGACGGCGTGAGGGGCCGCAACTATTTGATTGGATCCAAGTCGAAGGCGATGCATTTTAAATGCGCGCCGAAGTGAAGGTGAAAGCTTTTGAACCGAGCGTACGAGCGATTGCTGGTAAAGACACGGCAACGGCATGGCCGCTTTTCGGTTATTTTCACAAGTCCGTGTCATCGGGGCTCTGAAATTTTTGTCATGTGGAAGAAAAGAAACTGGCAACACGTCTCAGGTTTGCACAGGACCTCGCAGGATGCGTCTCGAGCCCTGTCGCGGCTCGAGAACACATTTATCTTGGACACGGGAAGTCAACATTCCTAAGCGACGGGAGCTAATTGGCGTATGTTGCAGGCTGATGACTTAGAAATCAGTACTTGCTGCTTGAAGGTTTTCCCAGGGCCTTGTATGTTGTGGAGGCGCAGGTAAGGCATTGATTGCATGCCAATTAGGCTGTCAGAGAGTAAACAGGACGAGTGTGAGAGAAAAGGAGGCGCGATGAATGCGAGCGCACTGAACAATTTGTGTGCGGTTGAAAGAAGACATTCCATAGTCCCTGCTGCATTCTGGTTTATTCTTCCACCCCTCACACAGAATACTAATAAAATGCGGGGATGCAACGTGCAACTAAATGGTTTGGTGTCTGGCTTTCATATTTATGCTTGCCATTTTATTTGCTTCATTTACCATCGTTCGAACGCATTCAGTGTCAAGGATGTTTTTTCATGTTTTTTTTCTTTACGAATCCAGGCATTCGACTTTGCATACGTGTTTGTTTAAAAAAAAAAAAAAAAAAAAAGAAATTGCGTTGTAATAGGAGAAAGAAGGCTCTTAAAATGGCAAGCACAAAATGTGTTAATGTTAGTGGGCAATGACTTTGGGGCTTAGCGAAAAACGGCCCGAAACACGTTCTTGCAAAGTCGGGCACATCTGCTGGTGTCTGTTTACACACTCGGTCAAATATACGTGCTGGAGGTCATCCACTTGCACCGAGATGAAATCCCATCGCCACCAGCATTCGTTTCGACCCAACTTCAGAATGTTGCATCACAGCCCGAAAGCAGGTCCAAGCAACAAATGGAAGAGCGGCCTTCATTAAGTTGTCGTGACTCATTGTCTTTAATCAGACAAAGCAACTCGTGTATACACAAAAAACGTCCCGTTGGTATGTTTATGAGATGAGTCATTCCATTGAGGATTACAACTTGTGCTCACAAAGCTCCCGTCTTTCATTGCCTCTCCTTCTGCTTCGGATCAATGGCCCCCTCATGCCCAACCTTTACTATCGACTTTGTTCGAGTAAGACAATACTGTTTCACCCGACGCAAATAGGCCTCTGTCTGGCATCAAGCAGGCGTCACGTTTACAGTTTCGTGTTTCGGGCATTCGCATTCGTCGCAATATCGATGCTCACTCGAGGTCTCGTCGATGTTAAAGGGGAAGGCTTGCTCGTTGGGTTGTAAAATGTTGCCAAATACAATATGAAGAGTGACACCGGCCACAGTTACATCCAACACCAATCGCATGCAGATTAAGGTGAGGCTTTGACCTCCCTTCGCAGCTTCTTCAATTTTTGGACCAGTGCTTTCGGAGCATGTCACTGTGTGACTCTCACTTGTTTTTTTTTTGCTTGTTTGCCACCGTAGCATGCTCCCGTCCATTTACCGTAATTTCTGGACCATGAAACACAGCTGATTATAAGCCGCAGCCACTGCATTTTTAAAGGAAAAAACATTTTGTACACATATAGCCGCACCTGTCTATAAGCCGCAGGCGCCCCCATTAACATGAGATATTTACAAAGAAAGATGATACACTGAAAGTGTTTTCAAAGTTTGAATAAAATACCTTAATTTTTTTTTCCAATTAGTGCCTGTAATGCGGCACTAAAACAAAAAAGTCAATGTTCACCATCGAGTAATGCTTTTTTCTATGAAAAAAGTCTTTGCTTGCTGTAACACTCTGTTAACCATTCCGTCATTAGGCTTTCTACCAACTACACTTTCGTGTCAACTTTCACGACAATGTCTTTTGGGAGTTTTTTTTGGGGGGGGGGGGGGGGGTTGGCATAGTAATCCTTGGAGGATGCAGTGCAGCCCAAAACACAGGTCAAATGCTCTCATGGCCGGTTGTTTTCAATGTGACAGATGATAGTGTCTTCCTCGACAGGTATATATCAACTTGTCTCACTCTTTTATGCTCCAGCGCTCCCTTGCGGCCATGAGGAAAATCTTTACATGAACCGCTTGATTAAATAAGACGCAGAGTTGAAAGCGTGTGACAAAAGTCGCAGCTTATTGTCCGGAAATTACGGTCGGTGGTCGATTCGATGCGGCGAAAGGATCTCAGCCTGACAAATGATGGTGGGCCTAACCAAGAGCCTGGGTATCCCCCTCACACCCGGCTGACGCGGCGGTCCTTCATAAATCAGTCTTTCAGTTGAGCCAATTCAGTTGAGGCCATCTGCGTGTGGTGAACATTTTCCAGATTTGAATTTTGTCTACACCAAAGCCATCCCCCGGACCGCCTTAAAAAAAAAGCCCTGCTTGAGAACTCTGTTCAAGTATACCAGTGGCCCGTCACAGCCCAACAGGCTCACAGGTTCACATTTGAGCCTTGTTCCGCCGTCGCTGATATGCCAAGATCCAAGTGAAGCCCAACTCGGTTTCCCTTTCCCATCGCTTCCTGAAATGACTTTCGACTAGCCTGCGCCGAGCCGCGATTATTCCTTTGGAAGTAGGTTGGGAGCTGAGGTGGCAGTCAATCGGCTCTTTCTTCCTTTTGAGTTTTTCAGCTTTTGCCAGCAAGAGTCTGGAGGGGGGGGATGGGTGTGTGTGGTAATCCGGAGAAGCGGCAGAATTTGATGATTGAAATGTTTTCATCCCTCTTCTATTTCTTCCCGTGTCCACGCGCAATCGATTGTGTGATCAATTGTGTGACTGAAGACAACTCTCTCCACAAGTTGTTCAGAGTTAAGCTAATCCAAATCCCTCTCGGTCTGCCCGAGAGCTTTCCATTTGGATATGTATTGCATGATTATCGTGAAAACTTTTTCGACTTACTTCTACGTGACTGAGGGCATAAATGGAGTCGGATGTCAACATCATAAATCTCCGCCTTAAGCCCAGAAGAGCCTCCAGCTCCAAGTGTACCATCTTGACGTTTTTTGTTTTTTTTTAACACACTGCGAGACGACATCTCTTTTGGTTGCTGACACCACAATAAACTTATTGTCAGCGCCGATGTCTGAGACTGCAGAAAGATACCAAAATAGATGAAATCAGTTGCCTGCCGACCATCGCGCAAGCTGTGCTTTCTGTTTGACTTGAGCATTCGAATTTCCCCACCCCCCTCTCTAATAGCCTCTCAGCACTGCTATTTTATTTTTTGTCTACGTTTTTTTTTGCTCCTAATGTGGCCCCGCCATATCTAGCTATGTAATAAGCTAGCCCGTCTCCTTCCGGCTCGCTGGCAAGCTACGTCTGTTTTATTGTGACGCTCATGAAATGTTTTCCTGCTCCTCGGCGATCTGTGACCCTCGGAGGCCGTCGCACAGCCATTAGGCAGTCCGCCGTTGCATCAATGCCGTAACAGAGTCTTTGAGAGGCGCTGATGTTTAGCTGATTGTGCCCCGAAGTGAGGTTAAATGGTCATATCGGCTCATTATGCTAGGTTGCAAAACGCTGTTTGGCTCGATTGTGAAGCACGCTTGTTGGATGAGATTGGCTCAAGATGTCATTCATCACCAACGAAAAATTGCAAGTAAGCTTGCTTTTTTTTTTGTCAGGATGACACCGCAGTCCTCCTGTTTGCCTCCGTGCCTGTGTTGCCAACTTGTTTGTGGATCGTCGAGCCATGCGTGTGTATGGGTAATGGGATTTCTTTAGACGCTATTAGCTCTTCAATCAATGTCAGCGCTTGGCTGTCATTGAAGAATTGTCACTCTGAAGTGCTATGAACACTCTCCTTCAAGAGCGATGACAGCCGTGCTCTCGACTCGGTGTAATGACGCCAGTTTTTTGTTCTTGTTGTTTTGATTTGTTTTGTTTTGCTTTTCAACACAAATCATCTGGCTGCCACGCAAAAGCCGCACTGAGCTGAGCTACAGCGGTCGTGTCATCGGAAGGTTGTCTGCTAAATCGTTCTATTTAGCCGGGATGGGCCAAAACAAGCGTGGAAGAGCGACTAGGTCAATCCTAAGCAACACTCCTGTTGCCTAGCAACTCCAGCAGCTGGCCGTTTGCTTGCGGGGGGGGGGGGGGGGGGGCAAAATCCGACATTTCTAAAGGTTTCATATTTGCACGGACATTTTGGCCGTCCTCGAAACTTGCTGTAAATTGGTCGTGAAAAAAAATCGACCTCATTATTGAACTGCTGATGATTTTTGGGACGTGCATCATGCACAAGTTTGTGAAAGTCAAAGGGCTTCACAGGCCCACAGTTCAAAATGCATCAATGCTATCCTGCGTTTTCGGGAAGGCACAACACATGAAGGGATCCCCCTTCCGGTAGATTCTGTCCCAGCTGGTCAATGTCAGAATTTTTCCAGCAGCAGTCTCACTTCGATCAGCACCTAACCGGTTCCCAAGCAAGGGGGGGGGAAAGAAAAATCTCAATGTCCAAGTGACATTTCGAGGTGTTGTGATTCAGAGGCTTGGTCCACCTTGAATCTTAATCTGAAATGGAATATCGTACACCCTCACTGGATTTTTTGGTGGGGGTTTTGCATGATGGAGAATTTTAAAAGTGCCATATTGGGCACAGATAATTGCTACTTAAATCACAGAGGATTTTTTTTTCTTGTTTCTTGCGGCATTTGAAAATCTTCAGTTCATTTAACGGTTGCACTTGTACTAAGCCTTTAGTAACCCAGCAGGAGCACTTTTTGCCCTCCGAGTAGAGATTGCAACTTCATAGAATAACAAGCATCTATTTTTTTTTTTCGGGCGGCGCGCACTCATTAAATGATGGATCTCGTAACTGGAGTTGGCGAAGTCAAGAGAACAGAAGCGTGTCTTGATCCGATCAGGGCATCGGTGGGGGCCCCGCACCAGTAGAAGTGCTGATACAGTGCAGTCGAAGCCGCGATGGATTGCATTTCCCTCACGCTGGCCTTGAAGCTGGTTTGGATACGTTTTGATGACTGACCTCTCAGGGTGATGGGATTCTTCGAGCGCTGTCTTGGATGTTGGGAATTTTAATAACGCCCTCGTGTCGAAGCGCCAATTTTTACGTAAAAGACCCATCATTATCCCTTCCGTCCTTCCTCATTCTCAAGCGTCGCCTCCCTCCCCTCCCCAACTCAGTGTTCTTTCTAAAAGGGGGGATGAGGGAGGCTCACGGAGTTCAACTCCTCACCATTGATCAATCCCCTATGAGCTGGCCACGTGTCATCATATGCGTTGGGCTAATGGGCAAACCTTCAAGAAGAGGACCGGAGTGCAGATAGAGACAGACATGAAGTCGCGGCTAATACGCTCGTGCCTTTTTGTGAGAGTAAAAGAGAGAATGCGGATCACATCTGCAATCATAGGTGCTAATCACAAACAATCTTTTCTGGCCGAGAGCGGCGGCAAACCTGATAGAATCTCACCGAATAGACTGGCAGACAAAATATGCTCCCTGCGTCGTAACCATGGAAACACCGCTGTGCACAACTGCCAGCCACCCGACGCCAGCACATTGTCTTCTTGGACTGGAGGCACTGGCATTCTATGATATTGTGTCCTCCAGGGCAGTGTTCTCCAACCACTGGTCCCCGGACCGATACTGGGCCGCGGCACATCGGACGGGGTGGATATGTGGGTGACTAGCTCAGGGGCCGGTAACCTAAAATGTTGAAAGAGCCATATAGGACCAAAACGATTCCCTCCAGATTCCCATTCTTCGCTAGTACCCTCGGTAAATTGTACATGAAACACCGTTTTTCTTTTCTTCTTTCAACAGCCACCTGCCTGGCATCTCGCCCTGCTGATAGAAACATGTGTCGCAGGCTATGACGCAAATCTTGGTTGACATTTAATATTCATTCTACATATTTTTACAGCATTGGAAAATGTTAAGAATGTTTATGTCATGGTTGTCCTCCTTCAGCAACCATATTAAAACAAAAAATATTTTTTCCATCTTCAAACATTTTAGAAAAAGCACCAGGGAGCCACTAGGGCGGCGCTAAAGAGCCGGATGCGGCTCAAGAGCTCCGGGTAGTCAGTCTAGCTAATCGGAGTCCCCATTCAAGTTTGGCACTGTTTGGCGAGTTGATAAATAGAATCCGCCAAGAAATGAAAGCAGAAGCAGTCAACAGAAAGTCATCGTAACCAATTGACCAAAGGTAGAGCTTTCACCGCGACTTCCAAAGATGAAGCCATTGAGGAGGAAGCTGTTGTGCGCGCTGTGTCGTCCACAGCAAGGCGATACGCGAAGCCTGTTGAATCATTTGAGCTAGTCGCACCCGAGTGATTAAAATGCAAGCAGGGTTTGCACAGCCTGCGCCAGGCATTTGCAGTTTAGTCGCGAACAACGAGCCGGCAGCCACCAGATAACAGGAGCAATCTATCGTGTCATCTCTTGATCAGTCACATTTGCAAGTAGCAATGATGCGAACGCCGTATGTGGGATCATAACCTAAAATTTATTCATGTTTGCATAATAAGGCATATTTATTATTCCTGATTGGTCCTTTACTTCGTAGTTTACGGTGCTATTTTATGTTATTCTACATTTGTTGTCTTAATGAATAAAACTGTTTCAAAGCAATGAAAAGAAATGTTAATAAAAATATTTAATTGCTCTATAATTATCTTTGCTGTCATTATCAGTGCTTTAAAACTGGCAATTTAAAAAAAAAGGCGACTGCCTTAGTCAGATTCCGTATTGGATGTACAGTCTATTCAGAAGTTGGTCGTACTAAATTTCCCATGTAAGAAAAAATTAAAATAAAAAAAAGAAGTCACGTCCTGGCTAACAATCCGTTTTGGTTATTTTCTGCACTTGCCCACTCAGCATCCACTCAAACGTACCCGATGCAGACAAACTTTTCCTCGTTATGAGTCGGAGGCGTCCTCCCGCCCATACGGCAATTATCCGCAAGCAGGCAAAGATTTGCACCGTGGAAGGAGGCATGTCGACGCAGACAACATCTTGTTCCCGGCTTTGAGTGCAAACCTCTCGGTGACAATTTGGTCTGCCTGTGCAGTAAGAGAGAAGACACTAACAGGCCCGACTTAATAGGCTGAGAGCGTTTGGCGTGTGGGTGGAAAAGAGAAGCTTTTGGTTTCTGATGTATCACTCTGCCATGAGCTGTGGCCAGTTAGAAGCTTGGCGTGGTGTTACACGCGCTGTATTTTTCAAGAGTCTCTCTCTGCATGGCTTTTTTCCACCCGACAGTCGGGCAATTTTATTTTTGTACACTCTCGATTAAAAATAAAAAATAAAAAAAGCTGCGACGTTTCCCAACTTGTAAAGGCCGATAAACGACCCAACCTCTATCCGAATTTCTCTGTCAAGAGCGATGAGCATCCCAGTGAGCGGACAAACCAACGGGAACTTGGCTCCGGCACTGGGAATCGACCCCCCCCCCCCCACATCAGTGGTTTCTTGCATGAAAAGGCCTCGATGCCTCGGTTTGAAATATATATGAGGCAGTGTGCCATTTCAGGACCTCCTATTATAACCGTGAATCACAGTATTCTCCTTCTGCACTGAATAATTCATGCTTGAGAAAGTATCTGCTTAGTCAAATTTCTCTGTGTGCCCCCGTTGAGGAGAGTAGAATGGATCTCTTGCTCCAAGTCGGTACAGTGATCAAGCGGGTGGAATCAAGGAAGTGGAAAGCGCACACAAAAAGCTTGTAGCCACTGGCGTCTTGCTGCGATTTCAAGGTACTTGTTTGCAAGCAAAAAGCAGCAAATGCGGTAGAGGAACGCGCATTTGCCTGCTTCGTCCAATCGAGCGGTCCTGCGCACATGCTCGGAAAACATGTCTGGTAAACGGAAGCAAATCTTGCGAAAAGGAGTCTCCCAAACGAAGCTCAGCCGAGACGACGAATTGGCCACGTTCGATGATTTTGACAAGAGATGGCACAGAAGCCACTTTTCATTTGCCGACGGAATGTTTTCAGATCTGAAGTAGGAACGCTACAGTTGTTGGTTTCATGACAAAATCATATTTTTCTTCATACTGTATACATGCAATTAATTGACGTGTTTATACCGTATTACACGTTCATATTTTTACATCTATAAATGTTCATACTGTATTAAACATCATAGCTGGCGGCCATTTTATTGACCATGGTCACAATGAACTACCGTTAAAACGTACAGATTCGTGTTGTCCCTCGAGGTACGTTGTCACGCGATTCGACTCTATGGCTTTGGTTATGCTCCATAAATAATCGTAATAGACGGAGCTGAGACCGAAGGGTCACTGAAGGCTGACCGATGATTGCCAAGAATCAACGTGGATGGTGAAAAACTCGGAGCGAAAACCGCTTCTCGCGAGCCACCTTTAATCATTCTCCATCGATGCTTTAAATAACTTGTGTAACCTCAGACATGATAGGAAATTAACAATAATTACTCCGTTGGTGGACGAATAGCGAGGAACTTTCCCTCTAGGGCACACGCGTCTTTAATTACACTCCGGGTCCACAAGGGTGAATCGGCTTTGATCAGGGCTAAATATTAGCATTCCGCTTGGTTTTCTCAGTGTCCTCATTAAAACCTCACCTTGTCTCTCGGGAGGCTGTGCCAGTTTATTCAGGGGACCAATTGCGAGCGTCATGTAACGTGTGACAAAAATCTATGACGTCTTGTGGCTCCCTGACTGAGACGTCAGACCGCGCGTGGAGACAATTTGCGAAACAAAATACAAGCAGGAACAAATCCAAGTTAAAAAGTAACGTGTCGAATTGTGCGGAATTAAGAGGCGTGATGTTTTTTTTTAAATATGATTTGAATGAATGGGCAAGCAATGGTGGTATGCAAAAATGGTGATCCCTCTGATTGGCTGTTTGTCAGTGGCTGATGACGTCACGCTACGGCAACGCCAATCTGCCAACTTTAATCATAAGTAACTTATTACTCGACATACAGTAGATGGTAATATCGAAAAGAAAATTATTATTTTCTAATGCAAATACATACGGGTAGTAATTTCAACTAGATTACATTTTGGAAGTAATATTTTTTGAACCTCACTTGATGAGGCCATTCTGCGCGCATGGTGTTGTGTTTGTTTGCGAGGACGCATGAAATTTCTGGCATGTTCCAACACGTCCTCTGGTGCGATCCAGCGGCTCTCAAGCCCCGCAGCTCCGGAGGCCGCACTCGAACAAACAAACGCAAATGCCATCTGGCAACCCGTGGGAGGTGGCGGGCCATCGGAAGGGAAACCCCGCGAGACGGCCCCGAAACCCCGCGAGAGGGCAAATGGGAAGAAGGCGTCGCAGGGCGGAGGGCAAAATGTGCCCTTTCGCCCACTTGTGTTTTACTGCTAATTGGTCGTCATGGCGTTGATGCTGCGCCAGCCCTCGACTTGGTGTCCCTATTTGCCTTTTTCCACACGCTGTCATCTGGAAGCCACGGGTGAAAGGAAACTAACATGGATTCGTTCATTGTTTTGACCTACGAGGCGGCAGAGATGTAAATGCCCCTGCCGGGTGCTTGAGCAGTAAATCGCTGTTGCTCTGATTTAGCTCTCTCCGCTTTGTCCTTGCACGGACCAAAGTCTCCTCTACGCGAGAGCAATGACTGTCCAGTGAGCAGACATACGATGATTCTTTTTGCTGCATTTTGAGGGCGCTGGTCTATTCTGAGATTTCGTCAACATCACCACTGCAAGGAATCAGTTGTCTGCTATTTTTAATGAGGAGAGACGAAGACGGATGAAGTTGGAAAAAAAAAATCTCACGTTGAGAGAAGCAAATAAGACCATGTGTGTATATATATATATTATTTATTTATTTATTTTATTTTTTTAGCTAGGTACAAATTGAATAATTTAAGCGTCTTGGCAGGCGAGGCGGTGAAAATAACCAAATGAGACAGTGCAGGCCAGATAAGTCTCCTCAATTTATTGCAATAAAATTATTTGATATGCAGGGGGACAATCCGCCCACTCTGAGGTGACGAGACAACAAATTCCAAAACAGACTCGAGGTCAACGTTCTGGAATAGAATGAGCATTTAGGTTTTAGCCACATTCGTCTGCTGCCCAAGTTATTCATTCCCAATAGCACATTCAATTTAACAGATTGAAATTGTTCAAATCATTCAGCTGACTCAATTTACCTTGAGAATGACCTTGAACAAATTTCACCATTGAAATACCTGCCAAAAAAATCCCATTTCTTTCCCAATGACTCTTTCAGCAAAACAAATTCCCATTCTTCCCATTTGAAATTCAAAGCGCTCATTCACTTCCCTCTGAGATCAATTTTCAAAATTTCCACTGACCAAAAATGCAACATTTTCACCTTTAAAATGCAAACAAAAATGTCCAAATTCTTTCCCAGTGACTCTTTCAGCAAAACAAATTCACATTGTTCTCATTTGAAACTCCAAGCATTCGGATCATTCAATTCACCTCACCAACAATTCCCATTGACCCCCCCAATTCAACATTTTCACCACTAAAATTCCCACAAAATCTTCCCTATTCCTTCCCCGACAAAATAAAAGCTAAACAATAAGATATTTTGCAATGCTTTTCTTCTAATGTCGACATTTTTTGACCGGTTCAAACCGCTCCAGCTCATTCCATTTCATCCCAAATCATTTTCCATCATTCTGCTCCTTGTCCATTTCAGCCTTCACATGCAATTTCTCCAGCAATTGCTTTCTCTAGTTTCAAGTCTTGCTCTCCAGTAGTTATCTCTGATTAGTGATCCTCGATTTCAAATTCCTGGCATGTCAACGCTTGCTCGGCTCACACCAAAGTATCTCGGAGTCAAGATGGATGTCTTCACTCCAGCTAATCTCCAAATATGGATTGCAGCTCGAAAATGCTCACGCAGCCCTCTTAGTGCCTCTAAATTATTGAGCGCATACATGTGATTTGTTTACTCGTCCAGCATCCCCCCCCCCCCCATCAATAAGTGATGTTGTGTCATGCACGGCACATGTAAGGGGATATGACGGACGGAAGTGTGAGGGAGGTGGGGGGGTTGTTGTTGTTGTGAAGTTCGGTTCGCTTACATTGGCCCGCGTCATGTTTTATGCAAACGCACAAGTGACTCGAGCGGTTATCCGATGAGCCACTTCTACCGTGTGGAAATAGTTAGCTGAATGGTGGCAGCAACTAAACTTTGGAATTTAATATTGGAAAGTCGATTGAGCAAGTGTACCCAATTTTATGGCCAGACTAACCGCTGAGTATACTTACTCATCATACTTTGCGGTACCTCGTTTCATTCTTTGACATTCAAATGCCCAGTGAAGCATTTTGTATCCTGACAGGCAGGAGCAGTCGATACCGTGATGAACTGTGAAGCGTGCATATTCCGAGCGGGCGCCCCGACATGTTTAACCCTTCAACCAAGCCGTCTTGGCCAACTTGATGTCTCCATCGACCTCTCCCGCTCTACTGATGCATGCTTTGGGTAATATGTGGTAACAGGCTTGCAAATGTAGGAATGAATCCAATGAAATCCAATTTATTGTCAGTGCGCGGGAACGAGTGCAGAGCAGTGAACTTCACTTCACTGTTCCTACTCATCCAAGAGATTTAAAGAACAATAACCAACAGAGGGAGACAGAACAGAGAAGCCTGAATGGGGCGTCAAACGACGCTCAGATTTTCTTAGATGAAAAAGAAAAACATCTGGAAGGGGGAGTTGGGGGAAAAAAAAAAACAAGTCCCAAACTTTGCTCCTCTAAGGGAGTGGGGCACAGCATGAGATTGGAAAAAAAAAACCCTCTATGACAGCCACGTGAGTAGGAGACAAATACGCCGACTCAAATGCTTGCACATGTGGGAGGGAGGAGATGGTGTCGGGCGGGGCAGACGTAATTACCTTCAAAACTGCCAAATAGCTTCATTTCCAACATCCTGTATATTTTGGTGAGGGATTTTCTGCACTGACACATTCCACTCACGATATCCATGCTATTCATTAACTTATTTATGAGGCACTCAACGAAATATCATTCCAGTGGTTGCCTTGTCACAATTGTTTTGAATTTCTACTTCTTAGTTTACTGTATGACACGGAGCAAGTGTGGTAGGGTTTTTTTTCTTCATTATTTCATGTAAATAGCTGTTTATGGCGACAAGTTAATTTCCCCTGTGTAAAATCTGTCTATATGCTGAATTTGTTGGCACATTGGATGTATTGGCAACGGGGAGAGTCTCCACAGTGGTGTTTCACCCATAAAAAGGAAAATAGAATTATCCTGGTGGGAAAGAAGCTGATAGTGACCCTTAATAACTGCTTTGAAGAAACCAATTGGGGGTTTGAAAAGGCCCCACTCAACTGCATCCGGGCGCAAGCTGTCAAATCGCGCAGTAGGAAAAAAAAATACCACATACACAGAAGCAGTACTGTGGATTTCTTTTTTTTTTTTAATTGTTAATATTTTGTTTATTTTATTTTATTTTTACATTTTCTCGAGGCACCAAGACAAGCAGAGGATGCCAAAATCTCAGAAAGCGCTGCAGAACAAATGTCAACCACTTGAGTCGAAAACCATAAAAATATATATTTTTTAAAAAAGCGCAACAATGTCATCAGACACAACAGGCTAGTGTAGAGCCCCGCTGTGCATTTGGGATGACTTGACTATATTGTCTGCCTTGTGGAGCAGGAGCAGCAGCAGGGCTGTCTTGTGTGTGCAGAGCGTGTAATGAGTCCTGAATCATTGAGGAGATAACAGTCGGCGTGTACATTTACTCCAAAATCCTGGTTCCGCTCGGTCCACTCTATCTGCCACACGTGCATAGAAAGCACAGACCGGCATCAGGGACAAACTTGGAGGAAATACTTTCCTCTGACGGGGAAATCAGCGCAGTTTTTTTTTTTTTTTAGGGTTTTCTCCCATAGATAAGATATGACATGAGAAGAAGCGCAGACATTCCAAGGAGGGATTATGAGTAAAGTGCCTCCCAGAGGTAGCGAATGAGTCACCACTTTTAGAAGCTGGTGTTTATGGTAGCCTTGAGGATTAAAATTGTTTAGAGATCAAGAGCGAAGTGGGACATCACGGCAGAGGGGAGGAGAGGCTCAGCCCATATTGATTTACAAACGCGCACTGGTTGAGCATGATGTTTCAGCCATTTTATCTTCTGTCAAATCGGCTATGTTGTGGAAAACACCGGTCAGTTTTGACTCCATGTCAAGCTATTTTGCTTCAAGGAAATCAAATGCGACTGATATGAATGTTTTGAAGCCAATGATGATTTTTGGATTAACATAAGATGTTTTGTGTGATCAACAGTGTGGTTTTAGACCCCAAAGGGCACCACCTTATCTTTAGTCGGTCTAGTTCAAAACATATGCAGCGTAACAGATAATCAAGAATACGCCGTCAGGGTGGTTCTCGATCTGACCAAAGCTTTCGACCCAGTCATTCGTGACCTGCTATTGGAAAAGCTTTGTCGGTCTGGGATTAGAGGTGGTGGCCTTTTCTTGGATCAGTAGTTTGGGGAAAATAGTTCACAATATGTACATGCAAGCAGAGCTGACTCACAGTTACAAAAAGTGACTGGTGGCGTTCCCCTTGGGTCCATGTAAAGCCCTTTGTTATTTTAAACTTTGCAGTCAAGATCTGTGCATGATTTCAAAAACTCCACACTTGATGTTAATCACAATTATTCTCTTTTGTGGTAATGATTTGGAAAAATGATTTGGTATGAAAAAAAAAGAGCCACAGTAATTTGTTTGGAGTAAGAATGGTTTGATTCAGGCAAATTAAGTGTCAATTTAAACAAAACTAAATACATTTGCTCATCACCCAATCACTATAAACAGAAAATTGATAATGAATGAAGCAAAATTTTTGGACGATGAAAGCAATTTTTTTCCTCGTTTCTTACGCTTTAGTTTTTTTATGATGTGAATAATGCAGACACCATTTGGAGTTGCTTTGATAGTTTTGTTTGCTTTACCTTTTGTACTGGGGTAGGCATAATAGGCTCATGCTTCTTTGGTTAGAATGTTTTGTGAATAAATGGCTTGTTGTGAAAATATGGCGGAGTAAGATGGGAAAAACCCCCCGAAATTCTTACTTTGTTGCTGATGTTGAAAAGCAGATTTTGCTGTGCTTGAAAATGTCTCTCGCAAGAATCTCAGCAAAGATTTATGCATATTGCATTGAATGGGGTCAAAGGGCCATCCAGTGAACAATCGGCTCAAGTATATCAATCTGAGTCACTCCAACATTGAATCGCATTTTCCGTTTCATGAGAAAGTAAGACAACATCACCCTTCATCGACAAAAGTCCAGCTGATCGTGACTCTTTTGAAAATGGCTCATGTAGGCTAATGAATCGGCAGGACCTTGAAATGAGTGAAGGCAATTTTCTTTCGAATCAGCAACCTACAAAATTCTGATATTTTCTTGCTTGGAAATCTTTCAGATAACAACGAGGAGGGATGCTGCGCAGCTTATCTGCAAGGACACAACCATAGATTGTCTTCGAATACACACAGGGCTCTCTTTGTCTTGTTTTCTTTCTCTTGTATGCAATGAGATTTTATTTTATTTTTTTTTATGCGTAAATGCTGCACTATCTCCCCGAGAAGCAGGATGACTTTCTTTCGTGTTGTTGCACAAAGAAGCCGTTCCTCGCCAAAGATTCCGTCCGCAGCTCGTCGGCACCATTTTTGGGTCTCCGCTCTCTCCAAAAATTGTATTTTAAATTCCAGCAATCCGTGTCAAAATGTCTCCCCGTGTGCGGGAGATGACTGTGACACCGGTACTATGAGGAGATGGCTTAAACAGGTGCGCTCCGTCCCCGCCCAGCTTTGACTGTTCATCCTGATTATTACCTTCACAATGGAAAGACAAAGAAAATGGTCTTAGGTCCAGGCTAGTGTCTATCTTTTTTTTTTTTTTTTTTTTTCCCAGAGGGGGCAGGGGGTCTCCACAAAGAAAGCGGACGTCAAGATGACAATTTCTTTCTCGGTGATCAGCTCCAGGGTCTTGGAGTTAAGGGCCATGTGGATTTTAATGGATGTTGGGAGGGGCGAGCTGTCCACAGCTGGCTACATCTGTCCTCCGCTGTCCACAGCTGCAGGGAGCGACTAGTCTAGTCTGGATGGATGGATGGCCGCAGGGGGGTGAGAATGACAGATCCACTCCCCTACTTTTGACCATGGGAGGGTCATAAAATGGAATGCGTGCCACTGCTACCTCCCGGCTCAACCGCTTCATTGCTTCTTGAACACACGACTTCACGAGCAAAAGAACTGATGAGGCGTCTTCCCCACCGCCGGCCTGTCCCATTTCAGCAATTTTAACCGGCGCTCTGACGTGGATCATATTGGCGTCATTACCAAATAGACACTTTCTGTGTGGAGTTTGCATGTTCTCCCCTAATCTGTGTGGGTTCCAGCACCCCCGGCCACTCTTGTGAGGATAAAATGAATCAGAAAATGGATGGATGGATATCCCAATAGTTTTGCTCCCTTGAAAAGTGGCTGACTTCAAGCAAAAAGCTGCTCTGTCCTGAGTTGCCAAACACATCTCGATGTCAATACCAGGAGATAAAAGCTGGACTTGTGAACTTTTGTCTCAGACTCAGACTTTTCCCAAATGTGTGCAACAAAAACAAAGGGAGTGACCTTGCGGTTCCGTCCTTTTGGAGACCCGACTGCAAATGCACTCATTGGCTCCCCGCAGATGCCTTGCTGCGGATGACCGCTACATTTGAATTGCCGGTCCCGTCCCAGGAAGCCACATGTTGCATTCGAATTATTCTGCCCCTCCCCGCAAAAAATGCTCGATGGCGTTTAAAATTGATGACTTACATTTCGCATTCGGTTCAGACATGGCAGGTCGTCCCAGTTCTCGGCCCTCAGTTTCAAGAGCCAAAACCGCCTTCGTCTTTGAGCACCAAAGCAGTAAAAGACGGCGATCGTGCCGTCTTTTGTGGTCCAGATAAAAATCTTTTTGACAATGACGGTGTCAAGTTTTGGCTCGCCCCCTCTTTCGTTTTCTCCCGGTGGACTTCGAAGGGTCCCTGAGGGAATATTTGGCGTCTTGAGTGCCCCACCTCCAGCCTTTGGACTATTGCGCCTCTGAAGATCAGTGTGTGCGTGTGTGCGTGTGTGTGTGTGTGTGTGTGTGTGTGTGTGTGTGTGTGTGTGTGCATGCGTGCGTGCGTGCGTTGCTTGTGTTTCTTTGCGGCAGCAGGTGTTTAGCTCTCCATTAATGAGGTCCCAGTCCACTCGGTCCCCTGAATGAAACGTCGCTGGTTTCAGTGACAAGCTCATAATAAAACAAAAGCACATTTTACCTACGGAATAACGAGAGGGTTTTTTTTTTTTAATCCTAAAAATAATGCGCCCGGGCTGTTTTATGAAAAGCAATCCAGCCCAGTTTTTATGAAGCACTTTCACATAAGATAAGTGACTTTATTGTCAATTATTTTGCATAAAAATGCATTTGCCGTGAGCACTGTGGCAACACGGTAAACATAAAAGCGGGCACGCTCGGCCGAAACTTTTAAGAACGTGTTTTCCACGCCGATCGGCGTCACGGATGGTCAGAGGGAAGCTTATGATTCGTTGACTTGAGGGCCCTTGAAAATACGAAAAATTCTGCCAGGGTTGACCATTAAACTGCCATCGCTTGAGGCCATCATTTGCACTTTATCATATTTATATTTTGTGTCTGTGCGTTTGGACTTTCATTCGCAGTCTTCTCCAAGAATGGTGCAACCTTTTTCAACTTGAATTTTCTTTTTTCCTTTTTGTTGTTGGAGGGCACATTTGTGCGTTCGTATTTTTTTTGAAGGGAACGTAATCCCTTGTCTGAGTTCAGCAGTTCAGTGTTGGTGCAAAATGAGGATGCGGCGCCGTCACCCCGCAGGTGTCACCTCTTGCTCGCCATGACAGCAGCAAGCACCCCCGGGTCTCCCCCTGGGATCTTTCATCCGCTGACGGACAGTGCGCGCGCGTGCGGGTGATCATTCGGATTCTGGACTCTCTTCCAGCCATCATTACAGATGACGTATGCTGGCTTATTTTTTTTCTGTTTGGGGGGCAATTTTTCTCTCTGTTGCTCTTCTTTGCCGACTCTCATCTCAGATCTCTATCGGCAGTGATTCATCTGAGACGCAATCTCACTCCATCTCTGCTCTGCTCTACCGCACGACCACCTCTCCCGCCACCAAATACACTCACTCACACATGCACGCACGCACGCACGCACACCACCGCTTCCGCTCACTTACACTTTAGCTCCTCTTCTAATCCCATATCTCATCTTTTCAACATGGTCATTCTGCGACACGTACATTTTATTTTGTTGTCGTCCCCCCTCCCCCCCATCGCCTTTAAATCGGCGTTTCGATATGAATAGACGTCTGTCTCTAATTGATGTACACGAGAAAAAAACTGGTCAGGGAAATTTTTAAAGAGGCAAGAATTGTGAGCAAGTACTGGCTGTTGAAAGCACGTGATAAAAAAAAAATCTCCAATCTTCTTCACATGGACAGTATATTCTGGGCTACGAGAGAGGGTGGCAAGAGCGAAGCTTTGGGAATGGAAATCCATTGCTTTTTCCGCGAGGCGCATGAAAAAATCAAACGGTGAAACTTTAGAACCGAGTGAGACTTTGCTTGGATCGGATCTGCAGGTGTACCTAACGTTTTGTCTTATGTGCGTGCCTCTCATCTTCCTGGCACGTTCCGATTCTTTTCACTCCAGCTTCACCCTCTCCTTTCCCGCCCTCCCTCTCCTTCTCGCGCCCCCTGTCGACACACACACACACACGCGCGCACAAACACGCGTACATACACACACCGCCCCGCATGACAGTCATCGCTTGTGTTTTCAAAGGCTGAGAGTGTGTTCACCTCGCCAAAGCGTCCCCTCCCCCAGCTGGGTTTCTTGCCCCGCTCAGTGCGGAGGAGCCGCCTGCGATTCAGCCGTCAAGGAAAAGGGGGGTGGGGGGGGGGGGGGGGTAATGAGCTGACTAGAGGAGCGGAGAGGCGGCGGGCGAACAGGAGACAGGCGAAGTGTGCAGGCTGGAAAAGGAAGGATGCTCTTGCCGCTGCAGCTTTTCGTTCGATTAGCATGAATTTCACAGCAAATTCAGCGGTTGCGGCAGTCTAACCGGGAGCCCCAGCGAGACAAACAGCGCTTTCGACTCGTCTGAGCTCAAGCGGGCAGGAGGGGAGGGGGGAAAAAGCAGCAGCGGAAACGCAGGAATTGCAAGTGGAAGGACGGAGCAGCGTCCCGAGACGCGGGATCGGCCGATTGTTGTTTGATGCGACTCCTCCGGTTGATGGTTTGATGCCGTTGCGTGCTCGGTGTGGCTGAGCATTCCAATACGAATATCGATTGGTTTCCTGTTTGTTATGAAGGACAGCGGAAGAAGGTAACCGAGCTTTTCCTTTTTTTTCCGGTTTTTCTTTTGCTGCCCACACGAAACCTCAGACTGGTTCTGAGCTTCATCTGGGATCGCAAACCCAACATCTGGATTCTTTCCGTTGTCCACGTCCTCCTCCCCCCCCCCCCAACGTCCTCCCTCACCCCTAACGTCGCAGCCCGGCACGCGTCGAGAGTATTCAGCCATCAGCCGGCGTTACATTCATTCATCTGCAGACAAAAGTTCCAAAGGGATGGCAGGAGTGTTTCTCCTCATGATGTAGGCTTGACTTGTGGGCGGAGGAGACGGCGTCAAACAACAAAGTCAATGTCGACAACGTATTATCCGAGGATATAAAATGGAGGCTTAGTTAGCGAGGGAAATGTTGGATTTCTTCTAAATTAGGGAGGACATTGGTGGGATGCAACAATTGGATATCGATACAAGACTGTCTGAGGATTTGGAGGTTCAGGAAGGATTTTTCCCCGAGGATTTTTGAAACAAGGATCTTTTCTTTTTTTTTCTTTTTTTTTGGGGCTTTTACTCTATATTTCCTTTTTTAAATTTCCCAACCTGCCCCGGGCTCAAGTGCAGGAGATGGCGGGCCCCGGATTCCTTTGAAATGTTTTTTCCTTGTTTGTGTCGTATACGAGGGAGGGGCCTCCTCTTCCTCTCTGGCCCCGCCCTCGTGGAGCGGGAGATGGAAGCGGAGGTGGACGGAGGGCTCTTGGTGGTACCCAGGCCCGGGGCGGCTTCGCCCGCAGTCTGGGCCAGTCCGGCCTTCCTGCTCAGGCTGGTGCTGTCGTTGGCCCTGCTGGTGTTCCCGTGCCCGGCCGTGGCCGCCAGAGTCTCCTCCTCCCTCAGCACCACCCACCACGTCCACCACTTCCACAACAAACACGGCACCGTGCCCATTGCCATCAACCGGATGCCCTTTCTGACCCGCGGGGGCCACGGTAAGAAAGCATTTTTTGCTTTCGGCCCGGCGCCGGAGCGGGGACTTTGCTCGCTGGCGAACGTGGACGCTGGACTCGGAACTTTGTGGATTTAGTGGGTCAAAGGGGAAGTTTATCGCCTTCAAAAGCTTGATATACGGTGGCAACGAGTTCTAATTTGAGTACGCAAGCCCAGGCAATTGCTTCATCCATCTATTGATCCGGGTTATTTCTGCAAATATCTGGCCGATCTTGCCGCCTCAGCTCCCGATAGGCTTACATTATTTTTTTTTAAACACTCCTAACAGTTCTGCAGCATTGTACGCGACAAGTATCATAACCGAGTGCGGTTGCAGTTTGCTTATCAAGGAACGATCGAAAGAGCCAGCAGACCGGGGCTAGGCGGATTGCATCGGTCTTTAACCGCGATCACGCGCATCCGTTGTCTACAAGCCCGTGTGATGTTCTCCCTCTTCTACTTTGGTATTCAATCCTGTCAATCAGTTTGGGGGTCGTTGGCGCTGTGGGTGGGGTGGGCACAGGGTGGTTGCCAGAAGCACCACTGGACTCTCGGAGGTCAATTGGCCGGGCTGAGTTTCCAGAGGTATCGGCGGCGCCTGACCTCTTTGCCGTTTTCCCACTGCCGCATCAGATTCATGCTTTTTAAATTGGACGGCAGTCTTACGGCAGTGTGACAGCGCACACAAATGAAGTTCCTACTTGACTGGAGGGAACGGATGTGAGAGGACGCAAGCGTGGTCCTGCGGCCGCTTTGTCATGCCTGTTGCCACGTTCGCACCATCACCTGTTGTCATTCTCCTTTGAAAAGCTTCTTTCATTGGATTGCTCCTCTCATGTCCTGACGTTCGCCATTTCAGCGCGCACCATTAACATGAAAATGTTATCTCGGCGCCGGAAGTGTGACTTCCAAAAGACCCCTGTCCTTTTTTTTAAAATTTTTTTAAGAGTTATCGGGAATGTCAGATTTCCAGCACCGTTGCTGTAACTCAAGAGTAGCGCCCACTTGCTTGTACCAATCAAACGGAATACGTGCGTCATAAACCCCAAGAATATGGTCCCATTAAGCAGGACTGTAGCCCGATGTTGTGCTGAGACCGTTGAGTGCACCGAGCTGCTGCCATTGCAGTTTATTTCGAGTGCCTCGCCCACGTTGCTCGCAGATTACAGCTAATTGAAGAGTCCTGACCGCTGAACTGTGGCATTTCTGCGAGTCTACTCGGTGATTAGCGGGACACGCGCAGCGCCACCACACAGAAACGTGCAATGGCGTTTCGCTCAAACCAGTATGACTGGCAGGTCAATGTCAGGTGTGCGCATGCCATTTACAGCCACGACGAGGGTACTCGGGAGAAAGTTCGTGTTGCATTGCTGGATGCGTGAGCTCGATTTTATTCTAGTATGAAAGCTAAACTGGTACGTGTTGCCAGGGGTTGATACGTTTTATGGACCATTTGGCTTGATGAGTTTGCTTGCACTTATTCACTGCTCTTCATTTTTCAACACATCTGGGCTTGGGCACACACACGCATCAACGCGCTCTTCCGTAGCTTGCCCCTGGAAAGTACAAAGATCGAACTCTTTGGCATGAATTGCCAGGCGTCATGCTGACGCAAAGAGACAAAACGTCTGATGCTGGAGGCAACATTCATGCCAAAGATCTTTGTCTCATCAGACCTGAGAATTATTTTTTCCTCATGGTCTGAGAGTCCTTCAGGTAGGCAGCTTTGTTCCTTTTGCTAAGGAGTGGCTTCCGTCTGGCCACGATCCTGTGCAGGCCCGATCGGTGGAGTGCTGTAGGGAGAGTTGCCCTTCTGGAAGGTTCTGTGCTCTCTCCACAGAGCACCACTGGAGCTCTGAAAGATTGACGATCAGGCTCTAGGTCACCTCCTTTACTAAGGTTCTCCTGCCTGGTTGTTCAGTTTAGACGGAATGGAAGAGTCTTGCTGGTTGAGAACTTCTTACATTTACAGATGAGGGGGGGGGGCACATTTGGAACCTTCAAAGCAGCAAAGAATTTCACCTTTCCCAAACTTGTGCCTTGAGACAATCCTGTCTCAGAAGTCAACAGACAATTACTTTTGACTTCACGCTCGGTTTGTGGAACCTTGTGTAGAAAGGTGTGCCTTTCCAAGTCATGTCCCATCAACAGAATTGACTCAAGGTCCATTCCCATTAAGTCGTAGAAAGAAAAAATTAAACATGATGTGCCCGGGCTCAATTTTGAGTTTGTTGGCTATTTAGGTTGACGTCAATTCTTTATTCATCTTGACACTGCCCTTGTATGCCCTAAATTTCCACGGCTCAATCGGAAGACATGGAGCGAACTGTTTACCGTGTTGAGGTAATCCGACCTGAACGCCCCACCGCATTGGACTAAAGGGATTAAATAGCTCATTTGGATTCAGGAAATCTTTGATGATTTCCATGGATCACTTCCAAGCGATTCTAGCGTTTTGTCCTTGGTAGTGGACAGCAAATGAAAACGCAATGCCGGCGGGGGGTAAACTGAACAGGCACAGGCACGAATTACCAATCAGATACGAGCCAATGTCATGTATTAGGAACAAACTAGCCTGCCTCCGCCTGCTTTGTTTTTATCCCTGAATTGGAATGAAATGGGAAAATTCGAGAGGGATGGACTTTGATGAGTCAAAACAAAAAAATAAACACGCACAAAATGAAAAATCAGGCAAGGACGACGACACTTAATGATTATAATCATGACATAAAGGTGTCAATGTTTAGCGCTGAAATGCAGCTGGATGACCGGCTCTGAGCCGTGAAATCACCCCGCTTCTATATTTGCTTTGCGACGCTGTTGATGTTAATTACGGGCTCGCTGCCATCGTCGCGGCAATGCTCTCAAGGCAATTGGAGAAAATTTGTATTTTCACATCGATTCACACATTAGCTAAAACGTCGGCGTTCGGGATGCTTCGCACTTTTAACTGCCGCTGTGCTTTTATGCGCCTCTCCCTCTGTTGCCGTCCTCGGCCTTTCAATTTCTCTGCCTTTGTTTGTTCTCTTTTGAAGCATCGATTGCCACGTCCCGACGACATGCCGCATTGAGAGAACCACCCCCCCCCCCCCCCCCCGCGCGTCTTGTGGTTTGTTTTAACGTAACCACGCGTGAATACGAATGACATCGGCTGCCGCGCGGCTCCGTGTCCTGGTCCGGAAACGGACAAATGACAATCCCGGCGCCCTCCTTTGAAGTTTACAGACCTCAAAAATCAAAACGGTGCGCAATCACGATTTCCCCATGTGCGTGGCAAGCTGCCGCCTTTGATAATCGTAGCTTTATCTCCCCCCGGCTGCAGAGCGTCTGTGTGTGTGTGGACGTTGAGCGGTCTCCTTTTAGAGTCAAGTCACAGCCCTTGTCTCTCACAGGGCGCCATTAGTATTCATGATCGCGGGCCCCACACAACGCGCAAGGCGCACAAGCGAATGTGCGAACACCTGCGCGCTGATGAGAAGCAAAAAAAAAAAAAGGAAAAAAACGATGCCTCAGGTGTCCTGGCCAGTCGAGATAAGCTTGCTGTCTTGACTTTTTTTTTTTTTACATTTCCCTCCTCACTCCCAACCCCCTTCAATACCTGTGCGACTTTGTGACGGAACAAATTGAAGACGCTTCAGGTTTTATTTGTGCTGACAGTCGAGATTCCGAAGCCAACCCCCGCCCTCATTGAGTGATTATTTCAAGAGGTGTTCCTCCGGAAGAAGCAGATGCATTTTCTCCGTTCTCATGGTTACCATCTGTCAAAATGGAAGGAGGAGAGTGTCGAGGGCTGATAGCACGCAACCTGCGTGAGGTGTTGATGATGCTCCCCCGCATAAGGTTTGCTTAAACCCCCCCCTCACCCTACCCCCGTAGAGGCACATTGAGTCACAAACCACTGCATCTGAAAGGCGAGGTTTCACATCTTGACCGTCAGATGGGCGAGCGCGGCAATGGAAGTTACTGTATGTCTTCGGTCGCTCGGTTCGTTGGCTGAACGCCGCTGACCTCACCAACCGGCCATGAAAGACTTCATAAGCCTTGCACCTCGGCTTTGTAGACGAGGGCGCCACCACTTCAGAAGGCGCTGTGATGTGTGAATTATTGAAGCCCGGGCAGGGGGCGGGGGGGCTTCTTCAGGAGGAAGTGGCGGGCTCGTATCAGGAGTGTCCACTGGCCGACCTCGCCGTTAATAAAGCGTCATGAACCATTGCCACGCACAAGCATGTCATTTTCACTTGCAAAGTCGTGAGCTGGCTCCTGACGCCAAGAGCAAGTCAGGAATTCCGATATTCCCTGTCAGGATTGTTTGTCCCGTTTCTTCCCACCTATTGTGTGCACGCGGCGAGGGTCATTAATCATTCAGCTTGAAGAAGTGGCTTCGCTCCGCTGGCCTTTTTCGCTCTGCTCTGCATAGCGCTAAAACAAAAAATATATATTTTGCCTCGCTTCGTGTTGGTATCAATTATTCACGACAAAACGCAAATTCCTTGACGGAAGACTCGCTGCGAGGTAAGAAGACGTCACAACAAGACTCTCCGCGTCGACTTTTGTTGATTCCATCTGCAAGAAAAGGGGAAGCCCACGGGATAGGATTGGGTGCCGCAGTCTCTTGTCCGAGCTGGTTTCATACCCGAGATCATTTCAATGCGCTCCAGTGGCTCTCAGGATTTGTTTTCCTAATTACTCCTTGCCGCCTCTCATGTTGCGTCGCACAAAAGCTTGCTTGTTCCCCGAAAAATGACTTTGCTAGGCTCGTGTTTACTTCAGGGATCTTTGCGTCTTCGGCTGACACATCTGTGTCGAGACTCCCGTTGACTGACAGACGCCTCGATTTCCGCCGCAACTGATCTTCCGTCGCGAGTGCGCTTCCTCCGCATACCCGAGAGATTAGCAAGCAGGAAAGAGATGGAGAAGATGTGCTGCAGATTATAAAAAAAATAAATAAATCTGAGAGGTTAGAATTAATTGGGGTGAAGGCAAAGCGGCACAGGAATGAAACGCACTTGAGATCCTAACTGATGTTGTCTTGACACACTTAAAATATTCTCCCGGGGGTTTCGGGAGAAGCTGTAGACATGAGTCAAGGCGTGACTGGAACGGAACCAGGAAGAGAAAAAAAAAGGCAAACCCCTGCTACTTGCCACTCTGCTCCACTCCATGGTGAGCTGCTGCCATCTCCTCCGAACTTTTTCATCATTTCACTGTGGTGATAAGCGTCTGCCAGGCCGCGGTATGAACATGCCCTTGTAGAAGTGGAGCAAACTAAGGACACGTTTGGCCTCGTGGCGGCACTAAACGATCAGCAATTCAAGCCGCAATTAGGAACTTTATTGACGTGTCGAGTTCCCTTTGCCCAGAGCACCACAGAATATTCCGTATCGGCGAGAAAATCTTTGCTGTGGAGGGCATTGGACAGTTGAGTGCAGTTGAGTTTGGCTTTTGGGCGTCGTGATCGCCGAAATGAGTTTTCTCCGCAGGGTGTCCGTGCTCTCCCTTAGAGATAAGGTGAGAAGCTCGGTCATCCGGGAGGAGCTCAGAGTCGAGCCGCTTCTCCTCCACGTCGAGAGGAGCCAGATGAGGTGGCTCGGGCATGTGATTACGATGCCTCCTGGACGCCTCCCTGGTGAGGTATTCCGGGCATGTCCCACCGGCAAGAGGCCCCGGGGATCAACCAGGACACGCTGGGGAACCACGTCTCCCAGCTGGCCTGGGAACGCCTCAGGATCCCCCGGGAAGAACTGGAATAAGTGGCTGGGGAGAGGGAAGTCTGGGCTTTCCTGCTAAAGCTGCTGACCGAAAATCGAAAATGGATGGATGGATGGCTTTTGGGGGTGGTTCCGCAGTCGGTTGACTGCGCTGATGGGAACCGGGTTGAACATTCCGGATTGTGCGATTGTCGTTATTCGATTCGTAGAATCGGGTCTTTGGGGTTTGGTGAGGACAAAGTTCCATCTCAGGACTGAAGAAGAGCTCGGGTCAATATCGGCTCAGAGGGAGTCAAGTGAGAGCGATAACTGCGCGGCCGTAAACGAGATCGATCGCCGGGCGGCCAGCGCGTTCCGAATAGCGGCAGTAGAAAGAGAAAGAGAGAGGGAGCGACAACCCTGGACCAACCCGAATCTCGGATTTACAGATCGGAAAGCCGCAGCCGGGGTGGTATAATCTGTCTGTGATGATAACCGGAACATGGTGGTGGTGGGGGGGATTTTATCTGCCAAGCATGAGGCTTATCTGGTGGCCTTTACGTAAGGCGCGTAGCTCAAGCCACCCGCCGACTGTACAAGCATCCACCTACGCCTTGACATCTTGTTTTTGCGCACGCTTCGATCGAGGAGCAAAATATTATGTCAGGCTTGATCCAACCTCATCTAATCGAACTTTTGGAGTTCCATTTTAGGTGGTATTTTCTCGTAGTTTTATTCAGTATCGCGTTTTGTTTTAAATTCTGTGGCATCAATTGCTTTTGTCGGAGAGTCAGTTGACTGCAAGTGGACTGGTTCATCTTCACGGTGGTCGTTGAGGTAGGTGAGTGGTTCGCTCCCCTCTCAGTCGTTAATCTGCCTCCCTCCATCATAGCCCCGTTTCCCTTTTTCCGGAATGCTCTCTGTTTTCTCTCTCGCTCCCTCTCTCTCTCTCACTCACTCACTCACGCACTCTCTCCCACGGTGCTTTCTGGGTAATAATTGCATTTCACTGTCATAGCTTGGCGCTTTTTCTCCACGAGACTTGCAAAGGTCAGTCCCATCGATGAGTAATAAACAACGGGCTCCTGGCGCTTGAGTGGAAGTTAAGGGATTCTTGATTGCGCTTTGTCTCTCCCTAGCATTCCGACATTGCCTCATGTGTCTGATATCGAGGGTGTATGCATGCAACGGCTATAATATTAGCCCTGATGCCCAAGCATCCCAATCCCCGACACTGTTGAGGGCGCAAGGCAGTTGATACATCAACACGTGATTCATTATTGCCAAGCAGCGAACTGCCGAACATAGACCCCAACAATCCGGTTCAATGTCCATCCATCCATCCATTTTCCGATCCGCTTATCCTCACAAGGGTCTTGGGGGGTACCGGAGCCTATCCCAGCCGTCTCCGGCCAGAAGGCGGGGGACACCCTGAACCGGTTGCCAGCCATTCACAGGGCACACAGCGACGAACAACCAATCCGCGCTCACGCTCACACCTAGGGACAATGTTTTGGAACGTGGGAGGAAACTCGAGTACCCGGAGAAAACCTACGCAGGCACTCCACACAGAAAGAACCAAAGCCAGGATCGAACCCACGACCTCTGCGCTGTGAGGTTGACGCACTAACCACTCGCCCCCGGTTCAATGTACCATTTTAAAATGAATTTGCTTGAATATTTACTCCGATGGTTATGGCACAGGTGCGGGCGCCGACGTCACGGTTCCTGCACGTAATTGAGCGCTTTGGAGCTCATTTTCCCGAGAGACCCAGTCGAGAGAAAGAACGGAGAGCATAAATTGACGCTTGCCGATGAGAGAGCGGCTGCGTCATTTCCCCCCTCGCTCGTCGTTTGCTCTCGGCGTGGCGAGGTGACCTCTAGCTCGGCGATATGAAGAGAATGTCACGCAACATTACCGGCCCCCGACCCCCACCTTGTCCCACCCTTTTGCCTCAGATGAAGTTTTATTTTTTTATTTGTGCCGTTCCGTGGAGACAAAACAATTCCTTCCCTTTGATTAATGTCTGCGGCGTGGGTGTGCAGCGCAGCGGAGAAAGGATTGTTGTCCCCTTATGAAGTAGAGTTGATGCCACTCCCTTTTGGAATGAGTGAGAGCCTTGCTGTTTCACAGGGAAATGAGAGCTCGCAAGGTCAACACAACCGGCTGAATAACCTTTCTCAAGTGGACCATCAAGCCGCGCAATTAACTTTGAGCACTCTCGCTCGCGTGTCTCCGGCAGGACCATTAGCATTCACAGTCAAGTTCATCGTGAGATATTATTTGCGACACTCCACACGATACTTTGTATTGTGTGACGCATATTCGGGGTGAATTAGTCTCCGTGCTCTCACTTGAGCAACGAATGACCTGCCATTTGAAGCTCGAGTGGCGCTCTGAAATCACACCTCCGGATGACAGGCGTTTGCCGGTCGTATTTGTGCGGAAGTTGGGCCAGACTTGACTTGGATTCACAATGGCCCGCAAAGCAAACGGGCACGAAGGGAAATCTCCAACTGCTCCTTCATTTCCGCACCATGTTTGCTTTGTTTGGGTGCAGCGCCGAGGTGAGAGAGAGCATGCCTGCAGCGTGTAGCTGCATCTGTCTTTTGTGACCGCGTGTGTGTTTGTACGCTGTGCCGTGTGACATGCACCCGCAGATGCCGTCTCCGGTCCGCACAGGTTGCATTATGAGATGCATAAGAGTATGACGTGGTGTGTGTGTGGGTGTGTGCGTGATCACAGTGCTCACCTCCAAGCATCGAGAAAGGTCAAGTTTAATTTGAAAGAGAGCCGCACAGCCACTCGTAAACAAAGTGCACACGGCATATTTTTGTTTCATCATGTGATAAGGCGCTAAGCCATGCACTCTGATGCAGGCGTGTCAACATAATTCATTTTGTTCATATTTGATTCCGGGATTATGAAGCTCCTTATTCCTCCGCTTGCTAACATGGCAAGTGAACAGGAGACCTGTGCATTGACGTGTCATCTTCTCATATAGCCGCAATCATAAGCACACTGTGAAATTGTTGCGCTCATTATCGAAAGTGAGAATTTGTGAAAAAAATGTCAGAGTGGTGTCGTCATGATCGGCGGGCATCACTGTAAGAGATGAAAGGGATGTTTCTCCATTGCATTAACAATGAAGACCGTACCTGCGGAGCACGGGCAGCTTTCATCCAACTGGCAACCTAAGAGTAGTATAGTCTTAGTAACCGTTTCTGAAGCCAGCTGAGCCAAAACCGGACCCCCCTTTAGTCCAGCTCGCTATAGATATTACACAAAATAGCAAAAACAAAAAAGAAAAGAGCACCCTCTCGTCATCTTGTAAAAGTTTCTAAAACACAGGTGTCAAACTCAAGGCGCGGGGGCAAGATTTGGCCTGCTGCATCATGTTATGTAGCCCACAAAGGCAATATTGTACATGTCAACTTCATGTTTCTTGCTAAAACATTTAAATTTTAAATTCATCCACCCTATTTTCTAATCCGTTTATCCTCACCAGGGTTACGGGCGCGCTGGAGCCTATCCCAGCTGCCCTCGAGCAGTGGGCGGGGTGCACCCTGAGCTGGTTGCCAGCCAAAAATGAGTTTGACGCCCTTGCTCGGAAAAAAACCTGACATACAACTAAATGAAAGCATTAACAGACCTGTGGGCGTATGTTTACTGACTAAAACTATGAAGCGAGCCGAAAGCTCCCGACAAAGAGCATATATGGGGTGCTTTTAAGTCGGAGCCGGAGCATTCCCTCACCACGGCAACCGGCGCAGTGGTCACTGGTAATTGCCTCTCCGAGGTCTTTCAGCCGTGCAGAACCGGACTGCGAGTGCAGAGATGAGCCGAGTCCACCTTGAAATAAAACAATAATGAAGGAATCACCTGAGCCGTGTTATTTAGTTATTAAAAAAAAAAAATGCAATATGTGCTGGAATCTTGTCTGTGCCATGGTATGGTGATACCGATACATTCAAGGTCAAATTATGGAACTGGGTGGATTTGCTTATTATCTAAAAAGGTTAACAGATTTCATTCATGCATTCTTTTTCCTGACCTCGTGCTTGCTTTCTCTCTCTCTCTCTCTCTCTCTCTCTCTCTCTCTCTCTCTCTCTCTCTCTCTCTTTTTTCCCACTGCTGCAATGAAGAGGTTTTATCTTTGTTCTCCGGTTCCCTCATTAGAGCCGAGTGCACTCGCAGCACTTGTGTTGTGTTTTCGCCGCCTCTCGTCCTACTTGAGCCGAGACTGATTGGATGGCATTGTTACGAGTGTGGAAAAAAAAATAAAACAGAGAATTTTTTTTTTTTCGGGGAGGGGGCGCTCTGTGTGATTTGTTTCTACCCTGCCGTTAATTGAAACGTGAGCTGACTGGAGATGAAGTAGGCAGAGGAATAATTCATAACATTTCAAGTAGGTCCAATACGACCAAAATAATGATGGTGTCTCAGCAGAATGCAGAGAGATTCCCTCTCTCCGACGCGCTTTCATGACTTGATATTTTTATGCGGTGGAGTCAGCAAAGGCCTTATTTTAATGATGACCTCGCTACATTCGACACGAATTTCTCGACTAGAAATAAACACAAATGGAACTTAAAGCTGCTCCGATAATGGGCAAATAACATCTCTACTTAATGGTTCCCAAATTAGAGCACGTTGACGACAAGCCATAGCTTCTTCGTCCGATCCCCCCCCCCCACCCCCCACCCCCCACCCCCCACGCGCCCCTATATAGCCGTTGGTTGCCTGGCATTTCCAAGGAATTTCTTGTTCACATCAGGCAGCTTGAGAGTGGTGATTGACCTTTTGCCTTCACTTGTTTCCAAGCAGTGGTCGGCTGCACCCTTGGGGTTTTGTTTGTAAATGATGAGGAGGCTGGCCCAGATTTTTGCACTGATGTTCAATCAAGCATGGGCTGTTCAGATATACAATGCAAATAAATGTCAAGTTGGTTCACAGAGAAAATTGCATTCATAACCGTCGACCTCCAGGCAGCGGAAGTGAAGAATCAATGGCTTTGGTATACCGCTACGCTAGCTTCTGGCCCTAACTTCTAACTCTGGGACAAAATAGTGATGGGCAGCCCGAGCGAGCGCCATAGATCGTCCCAGTCGTTGCCCTCACTCTCGCTCTCTACTACTAATGGATTTTCCGTGCAGCACGTCTTGGTCTGATGCACAATACCGTTGGGGATGTTGTGTGCGTACGACCTGCAAGGTAGACGGACAAGAAAGCAAAGCGGAGGTCGATGGAAAGAGGAGTGAGATTGAGCAAGCCACTGTAGAAATCTCTGGGCCTCCTGTCCACTCGCTTCTTTTCTGTACTGAAGAATGAATACGGGCGTGCGGATAATGCTTGCGCACGCTTGGCTTCACGCGGCCACGGATGGCCGTGGCTGGCCGCAAAAACGCCGATGGTAATTCGCGGACACATTTGAAGCATATTACTTCACGTCACGTTTGCTTTTGGCCCATTTGACGAGTCTCGCCCTTGTTTTAGACCATCGGTGGCCGCCGTTGTTTACCGCTGCTGTCAGCGAAAAGCTACTCTGACGCTGTAATCACGACGTCGGTGCCAGCGTTCTGCTGAAATGTTTGTCACAGCCGAGCGGAGACATCTGAAGTATGACGGCTAAAGAAATACAACACGGACTCATATGGGCCGTAAATTGAGGTACGGCTGCGCAAAGTATTGAGACCAGATCTGTACCCCAAGGGGTGTTACTCGATGGGATTCAAAATTCGGGAAAATTGAGATTTTGAAAGCAGGCTCTCAGCTATTTGTGAATGATTCATTTAATAGACAGTATCAGGAGTCCGACTCAAAATCTGGCTTTATCTCAACGGGAGATTCTTATGCACCGAGCCCACTTTGCATGATATGCGGCAATGGTGAGTCGTATTTTTCATGCATTTTGTATTTGCTGTGTATCTTATTTTGAAGGCATGTTTAAACATTACCATAGCGACCAGAGAGTGTTGCGGCCACATAGGACGTACCTCCTGTCATGATTCGTGTTTATTATTACGTTTCGAAAATACCACAGTTTTCATGCATGTCATATCATAATATTTTGCTGTATTTGTCCGTCACACCTTAAAGGCCGGTCCCTGAAAATATTGTCAAACATTTAAACCGGTCCGTGGGGCAAAAAAGGTTGGGGACCGCGGCCACAGAACGAGTCCAGTTTTATGCTTTGAGTGAGATCAGAGTCTCAATACGCTATATGGGCAAAAATTATTACCATCGTTAATATAGAGTTGGTCCACTTCCACACTTTTGGGAAGACTTTCGACAAAGCCTTGAAACGATGGCAACCAGTCTGCTCCGTTTGTCTGATGAGACGTTCGCCGCTCATCTTTGAAGGTTCCGTCAGTTCCTGCAACTCTTCTCGGACAAACGGAGCGGTCCAGTTGCGATTGAAAGAACTCACCTGGATGAATGACAATATCTTGAAGTCTTGGTGAGTTCATGATTCTGCCCAGCCCTCTTCAGTCAGACAGGATCGAAATCCTCTGAATTAAGAAGGTGAAGGCTAAACCGTTTTTGGTTCCCAAGTGGACTCTCTCTTGCGTGATTGTCCAACCCGGTTGAGGTTCTTCCTTGGGCTTGCTCGCGCCTGCATGGCCCACATGCAGGACCTTCAAAGTCTTTGTCAGCCAATCCTCTTAACGACATGCAGCGTTTGACGCGGCGCTGACGTCCGCGGCGTCAAGACCTGTCAAATGGGTGTGAGGTGGGCGTGTGTATCCAAGTATTAAAACTCATTTTTCACACGTATGTGTACCGTGTAAAAGCATTTGGGGGCTTTCAAAGGCAGGCCGATTTCCGTGACGGACAGCCATTACCACCTCAGTGGGGGGCGATTACCGCAGAATTTAGCTTCCACGATGGATGAGCAAGAACGTAAGCTCGGGCGGTCACCGGAGAATCCGTCAATCAAACATGCACGTGTTGGACTTTGGCGAGCAAGTTGCTTTTAGTGGAGTGCGTTTTGGCAAAATGAGCCTTTTTCTATCCATTTTTTTTCTGGCATCTGGAAAGTCACAATGATACTCCTGTTTCTGCAAAATACTCTTAATAACGTCATGTAAGAGCCCCATTTTTCAGGCCAGCTCATCTCTTCGGTGCCAATATTTCCGTGCGGCGCCGTTAGGCGGAGGGGTGTTTGCGGCGTGTTGCGATTGACTGCCATCCGCGCCGCTCGGTCGGCTTGTTCCTCCAAGATACGTTGCTCTTCAGGCTTGGCTGAGAGAAAGACAGATGTGGCTCGAAACCGGAGATAAAGAGGCAGGAAGGGAGGCGGAGGAGACAAGGTTGGAGGAACATGGCGCAGAAGCGGCGTGGAATCAGACACAAACGAGGGAATTCGGAGTTGATGATGGAGAAGAAATTGGCGCTGTGGTGGTTCTTCACGCTAAAATGGTATCAATCACGAGCCTGCCTCGACAGACTCAAAAGTGTCTCATGAGGAACGCGGGGGCTGAGAAACTTGGAAAGGAGTATTGGCTGTTGTGGGCACGCTTTCACTCAGGAAATATCATTTGGATCCGATTTTTTTCTTTTTTTCTTTATTTTACATCCTTTCCATTCAGTGGAGTGGATGAAAAACAGAGGCAGAATTTACACATTGCTTGCATCTTTGTGCAGGAATATGAGATCAAGTCGCTTTGTTTGCAGCCACCTCCTACGTCGTCTTTTTCACCATCTGCATATGGCGGGAAAACCGCACCGCACTGCATGAGACTGAAAGCTGGTTCGAATGTTTTGCCGCACTTTTTTTTTTTTTTTTAAGACAAATTTGGCACGACAAATTGGCTATTGTTTGACAGAAGCGGGAGTACCTAATCGAGTGACCGGTGTCGTGTTGACGTATACCTGTATGGCAGTAGAGTTGAAAACTGGAATGTGAATGGGCCATTAACCACTGACAAACATCGCCACTGAAAGCAGGTCAATGTTGTTCTTTAGCTACATTGTTTACCGAAAAAAAAAAAAGAACAAATTAATCCATGAAGCGGAGCGGTAGTCGCCGATTAACAAGGTCAACTTCTCTATCGAGGCATGTACGCATCGATTTACAGTAGCTCGGCACTGTTGCGTCGCACGGGAGCCATTAATTTCCTCGGCTGCGCTTAGCGCACTTACAGTAGCGCTTCGCTTGCATATTCATGAGATTGGAGGGACCTGGCGAGGGAAGCGCAGCGAGCGGAATAAACAACGGAGACGCAAAGAAAGTGACGCACAACAACGGGGGGAGGTGATGACTGGAAGGAAGAAGGAAGCACGGAGAGTAGAACGGGAACAACTGCACGGGAGATTACTGACGTGGAAAAAAATTGGACGGCATAAACCGTCCCCGCATTCGCTGCCATTAACTAGAAAACCGAAATATTTTCAGCTTAATTGCTCAATAATTAAGTCTTGGCTATTTATGATGCCCTGCCATTGAAAGTGAGAATAATTATCACATCGCAGAGAAGAATGTTATTAACAAAGCTGCCAAATTTGAAAAACAGTTGCTACTTTTTTTGTTTTAATCTCCACATAATTAATATTTGAGCCTCAAAAATATATATCTGCTTGAGTTCCGGGATTTAGACTGGTGTAAAACCCACCCGTTGATCGCCGCGCTTTTCCAAACCACAATTAGAAGGTGCTCGAAAGCGGTCGCGACGCACACCGGCTATCACGTTTGACCAAAAAACAATAATAAAAAAAATCCTCCTTGCATGTTCGTCTTTCTCTTTGTGACATGCACACTCACAGCTGACAACGAGGCACTCTAAAGCCGCCTTATAGCCATGCTCCATATATCCGAAAAACAGAAAATAAACCAAAACAAAAAACGGTTGACCATCCAAAATACTCCGTCGTTCAAGCGTGTATTTCGCCACAACACATCTCTGAATTCACTTCATATGGCCTCAAAGCAATCGCGGATGACAAATGTTCTGCACCGCAAACTTGTTTGCGCATCCAATTGTCTGACGCTGCTCCAAAGCACTCCAAATATGTCTTCAAATCAGATGCCACGAATGCAAATGCTACAATCATGTTGTTCATTGCACCGTAATATGCTAGCGCAAGACTTATTGCGCTCGTTTCCTCGCACCGCATTTGACAGAACATTTTAATGGAGTGCGCTTGTCATGGATTTATCCTGGAAAAAGTAAACGTGGCTCAATGAAGTGAATATGGATGTTCTTTTATGATTATAGTATGCAGTCGCGGAAAACCGTACAGCCCGGTCCTGATTGAGAGGGGCAAGTAGAAATGCACAACGGTCAAAATGTATAAACTCGACCGCCGGGTCACCGCGGGAGCGCCAAGACAAATGTGTCGACATCCAAACCGGCCCGACCGACGTGGCTCGGCGTTCGCTGCCAGGTTACATGGAGCGGCTGCACCGAGCGGCTGCGCGGTGGGGCAACCCGGCGCGGCGGTCTCGTTGACGAGATGGGATGGATGGAAAACCTAATGGTCTATGCGGCACCCGCGGTGAATGAAATCAAGCTCTAAATTCCTCTGACTTTCCACCTGGCTCCCTCCATTATTCAGCCTCGTCCCCGACCGCTGACTTCATGTTGTTCCCGACGCGGCGAAGACTTTCTCCTCACAACGGCTTTCGCGCAAACCCGCTAAACGATTCGGAAATGGCGCTCAATCAAGCTGGCGGGTGTGACACCTTTATTGGCCTTCAATTAGTGATTTTGCAAACAAAGAATACCAAAAAAAAATGGTTGAAAATGAAGATAACCTTCTTGGTGGAGGCACTGGCAATTCTGAAGGATAAAAATTCCCAAAGCAGCCTGAATGCGAGAGCAAAATAATGGCTGACGGTGTTTAACCTTGGCATATCGGTGGTATGGAACATTTTGTGTGTGAAGAACACGTGTCTTTGTGTCAGCTGATGGACATTTACTGCCATGAACTACGTATACAAAACAAGTCGACGCAGCTTAAATGCCTCGTGTTTGCAAATGGGAAAAGATGGGGGAGAGAAATATATGTTTTGTTTTAATATGCTTTAGGCAGGAGGACAAACATGACATAAACATTCTTAACGTTTTCCACCGCTGTAAAAGTGTACCGAATAAATATTAAATTTCCACATATCTGTCAACGAAGATTTGCGTCATAGCCTGCGACACACGTTTCTATGAGCAGGACGGGCTGCTGGGCATGTGGCTGTTGTTAAAAAAAACTGTGTTTCAATCTGGAGGGCCAACAGAAGCATTTTTAAACGGTACACGAGAGCTACAATAGTTAACACGCCGCAAAAGTGCGTCTCATGCCTCCGCGTCAGCTCTCGACGAAGGTAGCTAGTGATTTTCACAAACTCGCGTGTCTATTTTATTTTCTGTTTCGTTCATCTTAGGGGCCATTATGGCTGTTGCTCATCATGGCATACGTGTGTAAGTGTGTTTTGGGTTTTTTTGTTTGTTTTTTTTGGTCCAATATGGCTCTTTCAACATTTTGGGTTGCCGATCCCTGCAGTACACCATCAGCGACGGATCTGTTTATTTATCCCCAAACATTTTTTTCTTGATCTAATTAGGGGGGGTTTTTCGTCACAAAAATGAACAGGGTTGCGAAGACTTTTTACGTATATCCGCCGTATGTAGCACACGAAGCATCTTTGCATACGTGGCTAACCCAAGGCAACGTGTTTCAGGGGAGCGCAGCGACGCCTCCGTGCATTTGCATGCCGGCACATTGAATGATACGTTTCGCCGTGCGCGTCACAAGCCTGCAAGCTCTCCGCGCTGAACGGCCGCCGACACGTGGCGCCGTACTCTGGCCCAAAAATAGGCTCTTTGTCAGGCTTTTGTGGTGCTGCGCTTCACCCAGATCTGGCGCGTTTACGAAGGATGAGGAAGACTCGGCGCTGTGGCTTAAAGCTGCGCACGCTTCCGGCAGCCTGCGCGAGTTGGACTCATTTGGCACAGCGTGCTATTTGATAAACAAGCTTCTCCAGCTAATAGAATCTCTTTCGTCCCATTGCTAATGAAACAATTATTTAGGCCATGCCGGTAAATAAGTGACAACACGCATGGAAGCATGATACACTTTGATGAAGGAAACTGATAGGTCGACACACACACACACACACACACACACACACACACACACACACACACACACACACACATACATATATATATAAATATACACATAAACCTGCAGGGGGAGCTCTTTCTTAAAACCATTATTTATTGTTATTTTATTTTTTGTTTTTTGAACAAGCTCTTCTTCCTTTGCCTCTGGTTGTCTCTAATAGTCGTAGTTGCCTAACTTTGTAAAAGCCGCTTGTTTTGCGCTGAGCGTTCGCCGTTCAGAAGCTGAACTTGAAGTGGCCCATCGTCGAGTAGATGGTTGGTTACTGGCGCCCGAGTGCCACTTGACACGTTATTCAGTGTCTACACTTCTTGAGCTGGCCTGTAGCAAAGTGAAAAATAAGAGAATAAAGAAATGAACCTGTGGCAAATCTGCGGGTTTTTTCTTTTTTTTCTTGCAAACAGACTTGAGTGGATATATAAAGCTTTCAGCGCGGCACCGAAGGCTGTCGTTCACATTTGATTGAAGCTGACATTCTGCTCGTTCTGCCCATCCCCCCGAATCATTCCCCTGTTTCCCTTTATTGGGTACTCGTTTGGATTTGAATCACAGTGTTTACTGTCTGTCAATGTCAGGCTGACAGGTTTTATAGAGAGGATACCCCAGCGACGACTGCCCTGAAACCCCAACGTGGTTGGTCCCGGACACCTTGATTGACATCTTGCTCATCAGAAGATAAAATGGCACGGCTTGACCTTTCCAAAGCTGCTCCTTCCCCGTTTCTCGAAAAACATATTTAGACTGGCTTTTCCCCTCCATCATGATGTTTGAGGTCAGGCGCGGTTGTCGCGGTGACTTGCGTGCGTCCAAGTTAATGCGGATGCCAGAGAGTGACTGTTAGTCAAATTTCCGAAGCGGGAGTTTGAGGGAATGCGCGGCGATGACCCGGTCTGTTTAAAAATGGAAATGAATTCAGTCCTAAGCAATTGCGCCTGAGTGACAGGCCTGGCGAAGGGCCTTGATTCCCCCCACAGCGCCATCGCCCCATCTTTAAGTCAACCTCATACATAAAAAACCCCACCAATTAGGAGTTCGTCACGCGTGCCCGCCGCTCCCTGGATTATGATTCCATAATTGAGTGTGCCAGAGGTCATTTTGCGCTAACTCCCTCTCCCCGGGTGGGCTAGGCGGGGTCATCGGCTCGCTAACGGGAGGTGAAGGCTCTCTAATGGATGCCGGCTCCACACAAAAAAATAATAATAATAATACAAATTGAAAATTGCTTGCCAATGGCTACAATAGGCCACATAAACTGTTATATTGTGACTCTATGCGCATTCCGACGGCTGGAATTTCATCCGAGGATGACACCCCCGATTATTATTGTTGCTCTCTGACCAAGAGTAACTACCGCTAAATTGAGTGTGAGTGGGGGGAGGAGGATGCCTCGCATCAAACCTTCCACTATTATTATTATTATTATTATTTATTTTATTTCAAGCGGCCCGGTGAGCGAGTGGTTAGCGCATTGACCTCACGGTGTGTAGGTACCGGGTTCGATCCCAGCTCCGGCCTTCCTGTGTGGAGTTTGCATGTTCTCCCCGTGCCTGCATGGGTTTTGTCCGGGTACTCCGGTTTCCTCACACATTCCCAAAACATGCACGGCAGGCTGATTGAACACTCCAAGTTGTCCCTCGGTGTGCGTGTGATCGCGGATGGTTGTTCTTTTCTGTGTGCCCTGCGATTGGCTGGCAACCGGTTCAGGGTGTCCGCCACCAACTGCCCGAAGACAGCTGGGTTAGGCTCCAGCATGCCCCGTGACTCTTGTGAGGATAAAGCAGATCAGAAAATGGATGGATTTGATTTAAAATATCTGTTGTTGTCAAGCAGCCTAACCCTTGGCCGTGTCAGCCACTGATCGAGGTCATTTAAATTGGACGCCAAAGTGCTGCCATCCAATCCAAATATGGCCACTGGATGAATTATTCACTCAACCACCCCCGTAACCCTTTTCTTTGCCCGAGGGTTCGTACAATATGAAGTCTCTTCCTCCGTTGGAATGGCGTAGCCTTTAATTCCACAATCCCGACGATCGTTTTAAAGCACATGCATGGATGTTTTAAACTGACAGCGCCGTGTGCTTCTGTGAGGTACAACACACCACAACAGCGCAACGCGATCGAGTACAACAGTTCAGTTGTCTTTGGGTCGTAAGGACCAGAGACGAGCCTTTCACTTGGGCTTCCATGCCCGCTGCTGGGAGGCTCCCTGAGGCACCGTTGCTGGAAAAAACACAACACATGGCCTTTGGTCTCTCGGATGAATATGCTTGGACTTGCCAAAGTGTCGCTTTCGCACTCTGGCCTTTCTCTTTCGTCCAAGTTATTTGCTTTTGTCTCTTCCCGCAGTGGTAGCACCCAGACCGAGTCATTATCAGAAACCGACAAGCCGTTACGAACCCTCCCACACGCTTTGCACCTTTCTCGACACTTGTTATTGACTTACATTTTCATGACCATATGGCGTTTTAAAAGGTGTAGTGTCAGTTACGGGTGCTATTTCTGTATTTAACACATACTCAACATGCATTGTATTATTGGAGGCGGGCATGGTAAAACCTACGCAAGCTTAAAAATTTCAATGTGTCCTGAGGGGGCTTAAAGGCCATAAGGGGGAGTGTTTGTATTCTAATCCAAACTGTAATTTATGGGCAGCCACTGGGCCATGGATGAAACCCTCCAAGGAGGAGGCAAAACCTTTTCCACGCCTGTTTACACATCAGGTCACTCGGCGCGCTTTGCTACGACACACAAAGTGTACGAATGGCAAAGCATTGGGCTGGTCCCGGCGGGCTCCGACAAGCGCACCTGGCTAGCTTTGGTATTAGCATCCGGCGCATGCGGCTGATTTGTTTTGGGAGGGCGGCATTCAGTTTGGACCTTCCGCTGACCGATACGATCAAAACTATCAATGATCATTCGTTGGTTATTGATAGCCGGAGTGGCAGGGCAAGGAGACGGCTCGCCGCTCCGAAAATGATAAGAAAAGGATATCCTGCGCCGTGGGAAGTCGCTAACAGGCTAGTGTTGAGAAACACGACTCGGGCAGTAATTGGCACCTCGAAGAAACATATATCCATGGCTTTGTTCCATTTATAACTTTAGCTGGAGAATATCTTCTAAGACTGGATTGTTTTAATAATGCAGAAAACGGCAAAGCTGCCTGCCCCCAAAGATGCGTGCGGTTGCCTCGATGTTAGTTAAAGGAGCAGAGAGCGCACACCGGCTAATCTCATGTGGCATTTAGTAAATCTCATCCTCTGATGGTGTTATCTGGAGGCTGGCTGCTGTAATTATCATAATCTGATATCAACTCGAGATTTAACCATCATTTTTTGTTTGAAAATTCTTTCTCCGTGGAATGTAAATTGTGTGTGCCGTCGCTGTCAGTTTTTTATTTGTATTTTTTTTTTTAAACTGAGCACTCACTGTAGACACGAGGATGATGAAGTAGTGTGAAAGAAATTGATAGTCAACTGGGAGTTTCGTACCGTACATGTCCTCAAGGCCGCATAATTGGAGGTGACGCGACGCCAGTTCCGTTTTGCTGCCGTGTCAGGGACAAAATGCGTAGTCGTTAGAAAAGTGTGAAAACGCTGGGCGTGCTCTGCACAGGAGGGAACAGATACTCATGTTGTACGTCTGTACTCGGACTCGTCAAAATGCGCCAATGCCGCGACATCGGGAAGCAAACGATTGGCACCGTCTGTCAGCCGCGCTCAGCCGTGCCTACCTGTCACAATTCTGTTGTAGGCTTAGTTGATGACCTCCTCAACGTCACGCTCGCAACATCACGACCGCGTGAATCCGCTTTGCCTTCAGCATCCAACCTCGACTTGTGTCACATCGCCTTTTCCTGTGCCTGCGGCTGTTTGCGCAACCCCCACCCCTCACCCCCAACGACCACCAAGTTCTGCCTTAGCACGTTTCTTCGCCTGTCCCCGTGGCTGTTGTGTATTCTGCTTCAAAGATTCTGAAGTGTTCAGTTCCTCTCCTGCTCTCTGGGCATTGTGGCTTCGGACAACGAGGAAGTGTGAGCAAACTTGACTCAAGATAAATTCCCAAATTCCCAATTGAAGTCCCAACTGTAAATTCACTCGCTCTGTATTCAGATTCAGATTCAGAAAACTTTATTTATCCCCGTGGGGCAATTAGAGTTGTGCGAGACGTATCTGGGTTTTGAAGTCACCTCTCGCAGATGAATGTGTCATGATCTTGCCTCAAGCTGTTTATTTGTCACTCACAAAGTTTACAGAAAAAAAAGACAAACTAAAGAGAATGACATGTATGTTTAAGCAAACGCGTAGCTCTATCTCGCAATTGTCTGCTCATGCTAGCTTAATGCGAACACAACGCAAAACACTGTAGATGTTCACAAACTCTTGTATCTACTTCATTTTTCTGTTTCGTTCACGTTCGGGGCCGTTATGGCCGTTGCTCGTCGTGGCATGGGTGGGTGCGTGTGTGTATATTTGTGTGTGTATGCAATCGCGGGGGGGTCGGTTGCTTGAAAAGTCGATCTCGGGTCCAAAAAGGTTGGGCAGCCCTGGGATGAACCGTGAAATAATTGAGTATTGGAACTCAAACGGCACAGCAACAGATACAGAGAGAATCGAGATAAAAAGCATCTCTTTCGCTCTAGCCTGCGTACTTCTTTGTGGGTTTTCGAATGTACACTTTCTATTTGGGTGAAATGTTTGCCACGGTCAATATAAGTTTGTGTTTTGAACAACAATATTTTATCGAAACATTTTCATCAACCCTAAGTAATGTACTATTACTCAATCGAACCCCCCACCCCCCCCTCTGCAAAAAAGTGCAATTGTCATGTCATCACGAGGATGGCCTTGTCGACAACTTTCCTTCTCGATCAAAGCAATCATTATTTTTAATGATCAATCGTGTGTGTATGGATATGTTTTATAGTTAAGCAGCAGTCCCAATTAACAATTAAAAAAAAAAGTTCTAATGTGAAGCAGTAATTAGAAAAGGCAACTTCATTAGTGAGTGACAGCAGCAGGTGATAAGACAGGGGAATACTGCGCAGCCACTGATGCCTGAAACTCATTATCTGCCGCGCACGCCTTAATTATTTTGCACCCGTCGGAGCTTTAAGCTGCAGTTCCCTTTTTCGCAAGTGATCGCAGCGGCGCCTTTGCTTAACCGCTTTGGGGAGGTGGCTGGCCTGGGGATGAAAGTGATGGGACGTGTTAGGGGAAGAGTGGCCTCCTCTTCCCCGCGTGTTCGTTGAATTTCGGACGAGGAGAATGTTGGTAAACCAAATAAAGGCTGGAGGCGATGAACAGTTCCTTCGAAGGGTTTACTTTATTTTTCTGCAGTTTACGAATCGATTCGGGCTCCTGAGGGGTCCAGATTTGAATCAGGAAGCCCGGTGTGGCTGGAAGAAGTTGGGAGCGGTGAGGTGAGACCAGACCACCACTACCCAGCATTTGGTGTGATGGCAGGAACACAGATACTTGAGATAACAGTTCCTCTTTTGATGTTAAACATGTCCTGTGGAGGGGGGCCCTAAAAGTGGTGGGGGTCGAGGGGCACTAAAGGTGATTGTAAAAACAGTGAGCAGGAAATACCTTCAACAGCATTCTACATTGTTTCTTTCAAGTGTCTGAACAAACACAACTAACAGAGAGGAATAACACTTTAACCATGAAACCTAACTAAGAAGAGAGGAATAATACAAGAGTATTCCAATTCTAGGAGATGATGGTTACAAGGACGCCAAGCTACGCTGTGGGCATGGGAAGGTTATACAGCATGACTAAATATGAGCAGAATACAGACTTCAGACGGAAGAAGGGTTGATGCCCGGGGATGGGAGGGGGGGGGGATTGTGCCGTAATGACCGTCGTCTTGGCGAGTTGGCCTTTGATGTAAAGCAGATGCGGCCATCTATATTTATTTGCTTTCATTGTGCGCTCGCCTCATTGGAGGCTGACGCGCCCCGTTTGATATTTTCATATGACTGACGTCGCTCGCCAACGTCTCCTTCCGCTCGCGGCTTATTATCGCGGCGCCTAAATACAATACGTCCGCCTGGATTGCAGCTCTTGCGCACGAGCGGATTGGAGAGACGAATTAAGAGAGGAAGTGGCCACTCAAACCTCACTCTGGAGATGCTCGCCGAGCGATAGCGCGCGGGAAGCGGGGGAGAAGAAAATTGGAATGCAAAGAGTGACAGGGAGGCATCGCGGAGCGGTGGGCGCCGGGGGGGGGGGGGGGGGGGGGGGGGGTTGCGCTCGCGTCGGCCCGTCTCACGACTCCGAAAACGGAGCGGATCACGGTGATTGAGAGAAGAGGTGAGATTATCTGCGATTAAGGTGCGCTTGCAGAGTGAGGGGAGGCAGCGGAGAACGAGTGGGGGGGGGGGGGGGGGGGCAGCACGATGCATGTCCAACAGCCTCAGGTGTAGCAAGCGGCAGCAAAAATTAAATCCCTCAATTTGGGGGAAAGTTGGACGGCTGCAGTCAGTCGTAAGAGCACCAAAACTTTAGCTCCGTTCGTTAAATCAAGCGAAATGATTCTAAAACTAATATTTTCGACGGCTCATGCGTCAAAATTGAAGCGACGCCTCTTTAGCACGAGCCTGGTCCATCCTGGTCTCCAAAGAGTAGGCGCTGTGTGCGGTTACAGCACAATTAATTATCTTGTCATCCCTCGGTGCCCGCTAAATTAAAAAGCAGGGCGTGCTTGTCATATTCCATCAGTGGCGTGTTTCATAATTACAAAAATACAAAAAAAAGAAAAAACCTGCATGTCCCTCCAACGTGTTTCCGACGGCTAAATGCAGAGGATCGCGTGGAGATCAAATGCGGGGGATGAAGGAATACATCACGGCAGTTACACTGGCGTTTGCTGCTCTTTTTAATTGTGATCGTCACTGTCGAGGGATGCAATGTGGTGCTGAAACTCACCAAAACTCAAATCTGTTTCCTTCCTTCCCCCGCTGATCATACCACACCGAACACAGCCCTGCCTTGCGATCAAAGCTTAACTCTAACCATGACCGCACTTGTATCAAATCACCTTTCATTGTTGAAATGAATCGGCATGCAGTTCATCCATACCAGACACCCCCAAAGAAATTACTGTACTTTATCTTTTTTTTTAAAAATGGCACTCAATGGTAACACCGGGGCTTTTTTATTTTCTTTTATTTGTTTGTTTGTTTCATTGGGACAGTGCACATGAATCAACACAAGAATAAATAGAGTTCCAGCTAGAGCCAATTTCGCTGATGGAAGAAAGGGCCAACAGAGCAATTCAAGCACCAATACTTTGAAGTAAGTTTGTGGAAGTGTCATCAAAACACAGAACCTTAGCCCCGTCAGGAATGCGTTTTGCCCCAGTTAAGCCCCTCCAGCCTTTTACTGTATTTGATTTAGAAATGTGTTGACCACCCCTCCCATAGAATGCATTAGTCCAGCCCTCCCCTCCAGCCATTTAGCTCTGAGAGGGAAAAAAAAACAAACTCCTGGAGCAGTCCTTGTGAATTTTGTGGTTGGCAGTAGATGCCCACCCTCGGGTCAGATAAGATAAGATAAGAAAACCTTTGTCTCCCAATGGGGAAATTCCCAATTTACAGCAGCAAAATTATGAAAGGGAGAAAGTAGAAGACAAAAGTATGTAAATAAATATAATATATAAATATAAGCATATTGAAAATGGGTGAGTGGGGGTGAGTCCAGGTTTTCAGGACCATCAATTCAATAGCCTGACAGCAGTCGGCAGGAACGGGTGGGTAGTCTGCTTTGATTTCAACTCATCTAATTCTAATACAACCTGACCATCGGATTATGTTTAATTTGACCGTATGACATGGGGAGAATCAAATATTAGCTTGTTTAGCTACAGAAGAGGAACAATATATGATGAACAGCTCTCAGTCGAGACTTTTTGACAGCTGAGTTTGTTGTTAAAGTGCTCAAAGTCGAGCCGGGATCCGTTTGGACTTGTTGACGAGTCATCGATTTTACCCGGAGAAAAGATGGTCGAAAGTACAATGTCCTTCTGTTGACTTCAAAGTTAAGCAAGAGGGCAACCCGAGCGAGACTAATTGTGGCTATTTGGCGATAAGTGGCTCTCATCAGAGGTCCTGATAGACCGCTCCGAGCTTGGCAAGGACTCTAAATTATATGTGCATTTGCTCTTCTCATTTAGCATTTGATTGTGTTTCCAGTGCCCTCAGAGGCCAGCGGCATTTTTTTTAAAGCCCCATAGCCATGGTTTTATGGTTATGATTATGTCTTTGGAATACAAACAACGTTATTATTCCCCGGGGGGCTCCATCTGACATGTGGGGGCGGGGGGGGGGGGGGGGGGGGGGCAGAAAGCGAGGGCATGGTGATGGAGGGCACGCGCAGGCTAAGAAATGCAAAATGTCAATCGCCAGTGAGTGAGCAGCATAGTGTTGAGGGGGGTGGGGAGAGACAATAGCGCCGCTTAAAGTGACTCTATTCCTCCCCTCATGCTCGAATTAGCTCGTAAATTTGATGCCGTAGCCTTTTTATAACGCAGCACGGTCACATTTGATGCGAGAATCCTGACGCTGGCCTCTAATAAACAAAAGCGATGGGCAGAACCTGCCATATTTTGTGTGTGTGGGGGGGGGGGGCAATCAGCAGTTACAAACACCAATAAACCCCCACCCTTCGTTTTTTTTTTTATTCCCTTCTTCCGAGTGTCCTCCATCACTGACCTAAAAAATGAGAAGCGGTGATAATTGAGAGGAAAAACATTACGCAAGCAAAAAAAAAAAGGATTCTGCAAAAGAGCTGCAATGGGCATTTGTATTTGACAACAGTACCTCGAGCGAGTCTTTGCTGGCCTCGCTGATGACCACCGTTGTTCAAAAACATATTCTTTTCATCTCCCGGCTGAAAGAGCAAAAATATTAATTGCAAATGTCTGAAACGTTGATGTCGTCCCGCTATCACATCCTCTTGGGCGCGTTGCGCTGCAAATATTTGAACATGAAGAAAGCACCCCAGCACTCCCAAACTAGGTCATCACATTGTGGAGGGATTTCGGAGTGTTGCATTCTACGTTGTCTCTGAAATGCAAAAAGGCTAAATGTTTTCGAACTCGTAAAAATACTCCAATACCTCCAATACGACCAAACGAAAACATCTTCAACCAGCTTGTTGTATGTGTTGTTTACCCGTTTATATGCCAGCGGTAGTGTACCGAAAACAAACGAGTCATTATGGCTTTGAATCTGATGTTCATCTCCGTTCCACGTGCATTTTTTTTTGTTTTTTTTTACACAGTACAGCTACTCAACTGGAAAGTAAACCTTGTTAGCTGGTTGAATGCCACACCCCTCTGCTAGTTAGAATGAATTGTAATGCGCACCTGGCGGTTTTCAAAAGAGGGAGGATGCAAACAGCTGCTGGTGCTCTTCGAATTCCTTCAAAACCGGAATCAAAAGCACATTCTTGGCACAGCGGCCAGTAGCCTCAACTGACACCGTCGCTGAACACCGCAATGGCGAAAGCCGTAGGCATCTGTAAAATCCCGTGTATAATACGCTTTTTCCCCTCCAAAAAATATGATCTGAAATTGGCGGGTAGTGAAATACACGGGTGTTAATACGACACAAAAAATGTCCACGTTTTTTAGTAGGCGGCATGGTGGTCGACTGGTTAGCATGTCTGCCTCACACTGCAGGTTTCGATTCTGGCTCCGGCGTTCCTGTGTGGAGTTTGCATGTTCTCCCCGTGCCTGCGTGGGTTTTCTCCGGGTACTACATGTAAGACACGCTTGGCAGGTTAATGGAACACTGGAATTGTCCCTAGGGTGTGAGTGTGAGCTCGAAAGGTAGTTCGTCTATTTGTGCCCTGCGGTTGGCTGGCAACCAGTTCAGGGTGTACCCAGCGTACTGCCCAAAGACAGCTGGGATAGCCCCCAGCACGCCCGCGGCCCTCGTGAGGAGAAGCAGATCAGAAAATGTACAGAAAATAAACCTTACCCAACAAAATAATATGTGGACATCCTATTTTGAAGTTGTTCCCGGCAGCGTGTCACGACTCGCGTCGTAGCGGCTGACGTGACTCGTTTTCCAGACTTTGGGGCAATGCTATTTCCTACCGCCCTTAACGACACAACGGCGTCCTGGAATAACATTCAAATAACGATTCAAGGCGCGAGAAAACATGGTTAAGTATGCTGACACCGTATTGTACGGCGCCTGTTGCCAGTGTTTAGCGCAAGTGGCTAGCAGCACCGGCGACACCTGTCGGATTACTTTTCAAAGGCAGTTTATAAGAAGTAAATGACTCTGCGCAGTTTGATGCCGACGGCCTGACATAGTTGCCGTTCCGACGGATCACCGTTCACTGTAACAAACCAGGCTTACTCCAATGTGCTGTTTTTGCTGGCAAAGTCGCTATTGTCTTATGGGAGCGTTAAAAACACGCCCTTGCACAAATGCGATCAGATGATAATAACGGATACCAGCACGGGGTACAGAGAAAACAAATGCCTTTTTAAGGTTGATTACAGGGGTGTGTATTATACATGGATGAATATCATGCACAGGATTTGACAGTAGATCCTCATATGTTCACATCTACATCACTCAACAGGTGAGACCGACTTTTCAAAGGATTTCACCGTAATAGTTACTAGACCGTTGAATGTGTGGAATCAAAGCCCCATGATAAACGAGAGATGGCTGTACCACACCACGTTACAATCTCGAGGTGGTCCCTCTTGTTCTCGTCAACAGTTCTGAGGTCAGGTGGATTAAGGATTTCAGGGGTGGATGTGCAGTCATTGGAAAGGCCAGCCGTGCATCTCATTATTTTCTAAACTTGCTTTTTTTCAGTCCAGTATATGACAATGGTGATAGTGCCGCGTCTTTGTCTCCGAGATTTTCAGGGCTTATATAGCAACTGTATACTGGTTAAGCCTAAAAAGAATAACTGCTGTTGTCATGGCAACCCCGCATCACTTTCTACTTTCGATCATAATCGGTGGACTCTTCTGGCAGCGAGTTGCTAACGTCGCTGTTCCGCAATGTCTTGTGCGCTGCTCCCAAACACTTTTGAACCCCTGCTTTGTCTCGCATGATTGACTTTGTGTAAAGGACGCCGGCCGGCTATTATGTGCTCTCAAGATAGCGAGGTCATGGCTAAGTATGAAAAATGAGCGCCGTGCTTATCACCGCCGGAATGTTTGTACATTGTGTAGAGGCGGGTAGCAACTCACATCGTCTTCTCTTCTGTACTCCTCCTTCCTTGAACGCAAAGGTTTTTCCTGATTTCCTAGTAATTTTCGTTGCGGTCCAGGGCATGCCGATGTGGGCTGTGGGGGGGGGGGGGGGTCGAGTTAAAGAGCGTAAAGACGGACAGATGAGTGCAAAGGAAGCTCTGTTGCCGCAAGGGCCCGAGCGGGCAGTTTCGGTGGCGCTTACCCCCCCCCCCCCCCCGCTATCTCTCCCGCGTTCAACATCCTGGCCTGAAATCTGCACTAAGCCGCGAGCCTCACTCTGTGCAATCCGCTTACCCTCCAATAGCTTCAAATTAGCGCTCTGCCTTTTCACTCTTCGCCGGTGGCGAGCGGAGGAGAAAGATGTAATGCGGCCGGCAGATTATTATTCTTTTTTTTTTTTTTAATTAACTTTCCTGAAGGGTTGTCCTCATGCTGAAACTTTCGATAGCACGATGCAGCCGAGCGAGCCTTCGGACCAGACATGGATGCATCACTATTTTTTTTTTCCTTTTAAACGACTTCATAACCTCTTCCAAATCCTTTCATGTGCACTTAAGCAGTCAGCAAACAGCAACTCAGCCAGACTTGGGGATGTTTTATTTACAGCAGCAAGAAAGTGCTCATTTGCATTTCTTTCGACAAATCGTCAAAGTGCTCAAACCAGATGTAATTGCGACTGAAAGTTTCCATGCCTGATGATTAGCCCTCCAGTCGGTCCGGTGGTAGAGCAAGCTAGAGAAACGTCAGGAAATGACAAGCGCTGTCAACGGCGACATCCGGCTGAGCGTAAAGGAGTCAGGAGGCCATGATTTATGGACGCGCGGGGAGCCAGGGACACCATACCGAATGCATATCACGCATGATTATTATTATTAATTTTTTTTGGCATAATATGACAATAATATACAAGTTAGGGGGCAAACATTTGAAATTAAAAAGGGAGGGGGCGGGCCATAAATTGAGTGGCGTGACGTGTTCAGGCACAGTCATTGTTCGTGGCTCCCTTTTTGCTCCCTTGTCTTCACTAGGCCATCTTGGATTTGCGGCACAAAATGGCTGTCATCGCAGTCGCACTGCTCTGAGAAAGTATATTCACTGTAATATTTTCCATCGAGACAGTAATCATCAAGCATGAGATTTTCTCCTGCAGCGCGGACTCAATTGCATCACCCATTTCACCCCAATTTGTTGGTTTTTTTGGTGTTGTTTTTTGAAGTACTTTTTGCACCCCCACTCGCCCTTTTTCGTTGTTTTTGGAGAGCCAAGACTTTGCGCTTCTTATTAAGGCCAATCTTTGTCATTGCTTTGCCTCAAGGAAGAATTGCATTACAAGTGCTGTTGGCGCGTCACTATGAGGTTGCGGCAATCAAAACGTGAGTGTTACCGTCTCGTGTCGGATCGAGCGGGCATACCCGATGTTGTCGGCCTCTTAAGTGTATTGTTTACATCTCAAACGACGCACCGAGGCCGAAATCAGCAGGAAGCTGCGGGGACATTTCAGAATTTTATCATGTTAGGCCATGGTTGCTGGTTAAATGAACCACGGCGGGAGCAACTAATGAGATTAAGGCGATGTTGTCGCCTTTTGGCTTCTTTGTAAGCTGCTGTGTTTTCGCTTTGCCGTCATAATAGAGCATCACACTATGTACTGTGTGTCAAAAGTCGCTCTTTGCATTTTTGGGAAAAGCCTTAAATGGTGTCGTTGGAATGCCATGCGAGCCAGAATAGTGGCTGGCCGTGACACGTTGATTATTCGTAATTGTTGTGGATAATAAGACAGACGGTGATGAGTCAACGTCTGCTCTTTACTTCACACACAGCGCACGCACGTATAAATAAACACTTGGAGGTGGCCCACCACGAGGGAGGGCGGGATGGAGCGGGAGATTGACAGGCGGATCGGACTTTGTATGTGACAAATGTAGAGCATCCGATCAGCCTGCCACGCGTGTTTTTGCAATGTGGGAGGAAACCAGAGTACCCGGAGAAAACCCACGCAGGCACGAGGAGAACATACAAACTCCACATAGGCAGGCCGGGCGCCCGGAATCGAACCCTGCAACTCTGCACTGTGAGGCAGACGTGCTCACCAGTCGATCATCGTGACACCACTTTTATGTCGCCCCTTCAATTGTTTGATAATTCCACAAAATGCTGGAAAATCAGTGATGAAAGGGAAGTTTTGTCCCCATCCTCTTCATTTCTCGCTTTTCCTTATTTTAAGCGCCGTGCTTCGAACCCACAAGAGGAAATTGCTTCCTCAGACAAATGTCAAACTAAATGTCACATTTATTTTCATGTACGGCAGTCAGTGTTGACAATGCTTTGCATTATTTCTCCGCAGTTGACATTTCTAACTTTTTTTAGCCAACATTTAAAAGGAGAAAAAAAAAATCCTTCAATGTTAGTGAACTCATTCAACGAGACTGCACTGGACCACGACCTCCCTGCCGAGCCTTTTTGGACGAGAAGGAGGGCGTCATTTCCCTTTTCCCAGCTCTCCGTCCCAACTCGGATACCCAAAGTCTTTCCCACGTTCTCCATCTTGTCAGGAACAGCCGAGAGGAAATAGGGAGCAAAATGTCAAGCTGCTCCCAACATGGCGACTTGGCGCCTGCTGTCAAGTCGTTTGTCCCGTGCCATGCGCAACACGGAATGACAAATATCTCTCGTTTGGCCGCCGCCTCTGTCTTCCAGCCTGGACGCGACTTTTGTTCAATTCCTCAAAGCAGCAGTACTTCACTTTCACGCTACATTTCACAGTGTGCTTTTCTTGAACTTTGCAGTAATTGCCAACCAACAAAAAAAATAATAATTCCACTTTAGCACTGGAAGCATGTGAAATTTCTCTTTTCACCTGTTTTCACTGCTCTTGTTGCTTTCATGCATCTTGTCGGCGCTCATGCACAGTGCGGGAGCTCCCAAAGCGCGTCGTGTGGGGGGGGGGGGGGGGGGGGGATTAGCTGGTCTTCCCCTTCATCTTCATCGCCTCACGCGAGAAGCTAATGCTTCTTGACATCTGTGAAACTTTTCTAAATCTGTTGACTGCAAGTGATGGGGTAGGAAAAAAAGGGGGGCACAGCGCTTGATCTTATTTGTTTTGGTTTTGTGCGCCGGGTGTCGAAAACCGAAACGTTTTTGGTAGCGCTAACGGTAAAATTGTTGTCTTGTCTGTGTTCAAGATAGCCACGAATAAGCTCTGTACTTTGGTTTTTGCCGTCGAAGCAGCAACGCTCGAACGGCTGCCATGTTTGTGTGCGTTGGGGAAGCGCCGATTGTACGCTGATCTGCTCGCGACCGTTGACAATGCACGCACGATTTGAATGCGCTTTGCTTACCTCCGAACGGCAAGCTGAGCTAGCGCTCGCCGACGTCGCCCATCTTATCATCCTCGCGGAACGCACGTGTCGTTCTTTCGAGTTCTTTTGTACTCGAATGAGCGTTCGGATTATGTCATCAGACGCGAGAAGTGCGACTGGCTCTTTCTCAGTACTGATCAAACGTTGTTCCCGTACGGAACTTGAGCTGTCGTGACATTTAAGAAGTGTAAATTGTCGCGGCTTTTTTTTTACGGCTCTGATCGTTAAAGGAGGAATCTTGGCGGTTGGACTCGGTCCCACCAGTCTGCCAGGTGGGAGACGTGTGCTAAATGCCCTTCAACTCACTCAATGCCAAACATTTGCACTGATTTTAACATCGAAACTACCAAATGAAAAAAAATGCTTTAGTTGATTCTCCCATTTTCCTCTTCTCTTGCAATCAGCAGTAGAACATAGATAAGTTTTATGAAATTCTGCCCCTTTGCCCAAAATCTGGGGAAAAAAACTAACAAACTGTGACTTTGATGCTCATAGTTTTGCAGCTGAAGAATGGTTTCAGTCTGTAAAGTCAGCTTATTCAACATGAAAGAACGACTTTTGGTCAACCATTAGTGGCTCTTGATGCGACAATCGAGTTGTCGTCATTTTTTTTTTCATTTTGGCACACGCGTACTAATTATCGTAAGAAATTCTCATATCTATGTTTCCGGTTCAAATGTATGCTTTGAATTGTCCAACTAAAAGTCTGCTGGCTGTTGCTGCGGCAATTAAAATTTAAAAGGTGAGCGGATGAGGCCCATCACAACCCCTCCCAATGAAAACAAAAAAAAAAATCTAACCAAAGCGCTCAACCTGGACGACGTCAGTCATTCTTAGCATTTAACGAGTTAAAAGTCCACTTTCTTCTCCCCTTAATTGATGGCACATGCCAGCGTCGCATCAGAACAACCACCTTGCTGTCTTCCCATTTGAGCGCACGCCGGCGCTCATTAGGGCCCGTTTTCAGCGCTCGTGCACTGGCGGCAGAACCCTCGCTCAGAACCTCGCACATAATAGTCGATTGTGTAACAGCCGTAGAGACAAAGATGGGCCCGGGATGGGGGTGGGTGGGGGGTGGGCGAAGGTTAACGGAGCTGAGAAAATGAGAGGAAGAGGCTAGCATAGCGGACACGCGCTGGCTAGCCTTTCGCGAAAAGGTTTTGGCTATGGAGAAGGCGCTCTCACTCTCTCGCTGTCTCTGTCCTCGTGTTTGGGTGTTTTGTCTCTCCCACAGCATTGGTTCAAGCTTGATTTGTTTTTCAACGAAGAGCTCTCAGCCAGATAGTTATTTATTTATTTGGACTCAGGCTTCTCTCCGTGGCCCCTTTGTATCAGATATCAGCACGGCGGCAGGCCACCCAGACCAGCATCCAGGAATCCCTTGGGCTCCGCACAATGAGCAAGGAGAGATAAGAGGAGTACAATCAACTGGATTTTATTCACTGGGACTTTTCGCACTAGTCGCCACGACCATACGAACTGCGGTCTTTTTACTTCGCTGCTACAAGTCCGTCAAACCCGAGGAAACGCGTATGTTGGCTTTCCACCGGCGCAAGATGAATCCCAACCGGGCTGATCTGACACTGCGCACACATCGCCTACGCCGTCTTAGGTATTCACTTTGCGCATTGGCAACAGACATGTTGGTCTTTCATCTCCCCTCTTGATCCGCATCGGCTTTTTGATGTGGAAAACCACAGTCCTGGGGACTGACAACCAAGTTCTCACTCTCTGAAAGAGGCTTTGCAGAGATCCCCCAACCAATCCGATACCGCACTTTTTTTTTTGTTCCATTTTTCTGTTCTCCGTTTCCCCTTCATCTGTGCTGGAAACTCTTATTCTGCCAAATGCTCTGAGGCACAATCTGTTCATTTCATCAAAGCAGAGCAGTCTCTGGGGCTTCGCTTCTGACTCGCCAAAGATTAGCCTCGGACAAAGTCATTGTGCAAGGTGTCGGTTAATGCGCTCTTAATTCGGGCGTTGGTGCCCAAGGTCCGTGAGAGTGAAGGGATGTTTGCCATCTTTCGTACGGTTTTTGCCAAGTTTACAGCATTTGTCAGGATGAGGGCCATTGGTCGGCACGGCGATGCGGAACCAGAAGAAGAAATCACGCCGTCTTACTGCTGAAATATTTCTGCAAGTGTTGTCAGTCTTGGCCGTTGGATTGGCATGCTATTAAAAAAAATGAACAATTAATTGGAAGTGTGCGTGAGTCTGTTGCCTGTAATGGCGAGTAACTCGCGGTCTCGGAGCCTCCTCTTCAGCATGCGTGCATTAGCGGTAGCATGTTAGCGCTAATACTCTGTCGTCGACATGCGTGTTGAAAGATCGTGCAAATGAGTGCACATCCTGGGGATGAAAACAGAAGTAGCCAAGTGTGATGTTTTTATTGAGTCTGGCAAGGAAAAAAATGGCGTTTCCGTGTTGCATTTGCGTTGGACTTCATCGCCGTCGTGATTGTGAGCTCGTCATAACCGCTACTGATATGCATTCATTTAGTTTCCCCAAATCTGTGAGGGGGAAATCATCATCGAAAAATGAATCTCGCAGTCTCCGGCACAGCAGGAAACATTGATTTGTCTGGTCGATGGCGCTGGAGCTAATTGAACTGGAGCAATGAATATTTCGACCGTTTTTGGCCGGTGGAGCCAGTTGGAGTCGTGGTGGGTGTGAAATCTCCATCATTATTCTCGCAAAAGGCCAGCACGGTTAGACTAAAGGTCAGACGGATCTATACTTGCTTTATTTCCAAGCCGCTGCAGCACAAGCTCATTTTGAAATTGCGTTCCGTCAAGTCTTTATGGAAGAAAGGCAGATTGCTGTCCTTCATGTTACTTAATATATATCTACAGTACATATCTGCTCTCAGTTTTAATGAGAAAATTAGCACACACTATTGTATGACGGAAGTACTGCAAATAGACGTCTGTACAGCTTAGACAACCGGCTCATCTCAGCCCCCAGGAGAGGATAAACAATATATGCCTGTGATTACTCTTGTATTGAATGTATACATATGTCCATCCATCCACCCATCCATTATCCGAACCGCTTGATCCTCACTAGGGTCGCGGGGGGGTGCTGGAGCCTATCCCAGCTGTCTTCGGGCAGTAGGCGGGGGACACCCTGAATCGGTTGCCAGCCAATCGCAGGGCACACAGAGACAAACAACCATCCACGCTCACATTCACACCTAGGGACAATTTAGAGCGTTCAATCAGCCTGCCATGCATGTTTTTGGAATGTGGGAGGAAACCGGAGTACCCGGAGAAAACCCACGCAGGCCCGGGGAGAACATGCAAACTCCACACAGGGAGGCCGGAGCTGGAATAGAACCCGGTACCTCTGCACTGTGAAGTTGACGTGCTAACCACTGGATTACCGGGCCGCCCTGTATACATATGTCACTGCCAAAATTTTCTCGAACTTCCCATCCGTCTGAGCCTTCACACAAACTCCCTGAGCATTCCTTGGACCACGGTGTGTGTGTGTCTGTGTGTGTATGTGTGTGTGTGTGAGTGTGAGAATGGATGCTTCAAACTAAAGTCGCACAACTGTATCCACCCTCGGTCGCACAACTGAAACTGCAAGGGAAGCGGGAATGGTGTGGTGTCCTGTTTGTAGATTAAACTGGGGTGGAAATGAGGCGATTAGTGAAGTAAGCTAAGAGGGAACATTGGTCACTGCCCGTATGTTCAAAAATCAGATACTTAAAGGATTATGTATATGGTTCCCATCATGTGTTAGCATTAGCATTAAGCTACCATACTAAAGGCTAAACTTTCTGGTTGTTTTAGGCACACAATGTGCAATTCCCCTTGGTTGCTTGAGCATGCGCTGTCTTGTTTACGTACATGTGTTCTTGCCAAAAGATGGCAGTTCCATCTATTTCGAGACCAACCCTCATCCTCACTGGAGAATTAATTATGGTTGATTGCTCATTGATTACCGCGCAGAAACTCCTCCTCTTATCAGTTGGAGGAATCGCAAATAAGGCTCGTTTGTTTGTTGACCAGCCATCATGCATAGCTAGTCTGTTCTGAAATACTCGAGCGACGGCACCGCAGGGAATTTCTTTGGTGGAATGAAGATCTTTATCTTTGTCTCCGCCTCCAAGCGTAAGGTGGGTGTTGTCAGAAGCCGAGCAGCAGGTGTTTTACCGGCAGAGAACAAGTGACACATGGATGCTCCCGTCAGACACTACTCATCGGGGATGCCATGCTTCATTAAGAAGCAAACACACATACACACACATATGATCATAACGTCGCAGGGGGCAAAAAGCATCCGAACAAAGCAGGTGGTTGGACGCAGGGAGGCAACGGGATGCCAATTCCTGTTTCCCTCCTAGCAAAAGTGATAACGCTGAAGAGGAAGACACACACACTCGCACACACGCACAAAACAGTGACTGTGACAGGCACAGGACATATGGCAGATGTCGCGCATGCAGGGTGTTAATTGACAAAATTGACTTCCCTGTCGGTGCTCAGCACGTTACAAGTGGCATATGCGCAAGACTTGCTTTCAGCCCAGTGACACGTTTGTGTGGATGGCGACTCGAAATTGGGCAAAATGTAGCAGTCGGTCCGAGAAAAATTGTAAAACGTAGCTTCAGAAAATATGCATTGAAAACAACCCAACAATTTACGAATGCCCCGGCTAGCTTAATGCTAACATGTTAATCGGAAACAACATAGATGCGTAAACCATTAGCATCGCCATTAGCATCGCTAGTTGTGGTGTGATTACCCTTCGGATATTTGACTGTTGTTGGCCGACATTTTCCAGTACTCGCAGGCATGGCTACTTTCTCCAGTCGGGAAAAAAAAAGACTGATAGCTTATTGAGTGGCGCATTTGTCTGCATAACTGTATTTAACTGCCCCCACCATCACAGTCGCCAAGACGGGTACAATCGATGGAGCGGCGCAATGATTTGAATTGAAGCATTAACTCATGATGCACAACAACAAATTTAACTCCAATGAGAAATGTGAAAGGTTAAAAACCAAAAAAAAGTGGGCGGAGTAATATATGCCAAGAAAGTTGTTGTCGGATGACATACAGGATGATGTGCTCTTCATCATTTCTACATTCATAATGCCGCTTCAGTCGATCATTCTTTTTCGGACCCTTTTTTTTTGTCCTCCTCTTCCGTCTGCAATGTTTGTCATTTTTGTTTTATCCCCCCCCCCCCTCCGCGCACGTCCCCCTGCTGTTTGCTCCCGCACCGTCACGTCCCCACTTGCTGGCTGTTTTCGCACCTTGTTGCCTTTCATCATCCTCTCCTGCATGACTGCCCTCCTTTGGCACCTCCTCTCCCCCCCCCCACCTTCTCCCTGCTTGGAAGCCCCCACTGTCATGCTGCGATAATTAGTCAGCACTGAAATAATACAGCCGCCGGAGAATAACAAGAGGCCAGCAAAGGGCTGAGCCACGACGGGATTGGAGGAGGACGGCGAGGAGAAAGAAGAGGAGCGCTCCGGAGAGGGGGCAGGGGCAGTGTATCAGCGCCTTTTCAATTGCTATCAGACAAACGTTGGATGGGGAAAAGTGTCAGGTAGCCGTGTATGTCGGCGGGTCCGTTGTTTGATGGTCTACTGGGTCTACTGGCCCTGCGGCGATCCCAGCCAGCTCCGTCGCGCTCTGATTGCAGCCCACCGAGGAGATGTCAAGGATGCGTGTTTCCTTGATGCGGTTCAGTTTCGGAGCTTATTTTCCCAGCATCCCCAACAACTCCCGTGATATTCATTAGAGCGCAGCAACAATTTTTATTTGTATCAGCGGTAGCTGAAACGGTCAACTTTCTCTTTCAGTTTCAGAAGGAAATGGGGTGGCATTTTAAGGCTCAATTGCATGTCAAGTCTTCATTGTCATGTTGTCAATACCAAAAGCAAGTACGGCCATACCTCGGTTTTCGAACGTCTCTGTTCTCGACCAAATCGGTTTTCGAACAGAAAATTCGAGATTTTTACGCCTCGAATTACGACCGAAAATCGATTCGCGACCAAACTAAGCAAACCTGAATACGCCACTCGACTCCTCTCGGCTGTAGACGAGGAAGTGACCCTTCCGCGTGCAATGGGAAACACGGTTTCGAATTTTGAACAAATCGGTTTTCGAACAGCCTTTTGGAACGGATTATGGCCGAAAACCGAGGTTTGACCAGATGTCGTCACGGCGGTGCCGCGACTCCACTGTTGAGTCGCTTTTGAATGTGTGTGAAATCTGTGGACCGAGCTCGTTAAGGCTCAGGATGTGTGCAGTTCCTTTCACGGTGAGATTGAAGAAAATATGTGCTGCCAACTTTAAGACGCGCCGGTTTCGCCGTCAACGGCACAAAGTATGTCTGCGCGGCACTGCTTGAACGCAGCTCGACGACAACGCCGGCCTCGCAGCGGCCGCGTGGCCGGGTTACCGATTCAAAGAGCAAACTTGCGATGGAATTTCTTTGCAGATCGGAAATTGTACTGCAATCCCTTGCATATTCATTCACACCATCGCCTATTCATGTTTTTTGTTTTTTGTTTTTTTTTTGTGCTCTTTCTGAAACGTCCTACGGCGCCACAGATGCCTTGAAATGCCTCTCTCAATAGGAAAGTGTATGGTGAAGTGACACATCTTAACTGAAAGATGAGTTTTATACGGAGAGTAAATTGAGCCCAGGTTGCGACTGGAGATGAAGTCTCAAGAGTCTTTGACAAATGATTGTGGAGCATTTTTCTTCCAAAACCCCAAAACAAATCATCTTTACGCCATTTATTTTCAAGGTTAATGAGTGGAAATGCACGCTGATTCTTCATATCGTACCACTTGCCGTTGCTCCGACCGGACATACTGAAAAGTGGAGAAGGTCTCGCTCCCCTTGGAAGGGACTTTGCTTCCCCACTTGCTTACGGTTCTTTCAGCGTGGAGGCTTTCCTCTTCCCCTTGCAGGTTGTAATCCAAGACGAGTGGAAGGGCGATGTTTGATTCCTCCCCAAGGGTGTGCCCTATCCAATTGCTGGATCTGCATCTTGCTTGAGTGACCCTTGGTAGACTTTTGACATTTCACGGCCATACGGCAGGACAGTCTTAACATCGGTGTTGAAGATCCGCAGCTCGGTGCTGCCGGAGAATGTTGAACGCTACCCGCGCTTTTGTGACTCCTGAAGGTGACCGGCTCATGCGTTTTGAGGTTGAACCTCCCGGTCTTGATTTTTGATCTTGACTAGACGAGCGTGAGGTGGTCTGCGAAATCCAAGGCCACTGGATCCCTGTGTGTTGACTTACGGTTGCTCTTCTCACGGTGCCGTCAATGGCCATCGAGAAAAATCAAAGGAGAAAACGGAAAAAGTCTGCCGCACGATTTAGCCGGTAGGCCTTAGTGACCTTGGAGATTCTGAAGCACTTCCTATCCGAGCTGTCAAATGTTTTTTTCCCCCTGCAATTTAATTAATATGTGGAATTGAGTGCTATGATTCATGAGTTAACAAAACCAATTTCTCAATTACAGGTCAGCATCAATCATGATTCGATTTCAGGGGGGGGATTTGCCATATTACCAAATTTTGTGTGTGCTCGCTCGATTGTAAATGTCCCTGGTTTGTGCTCCGTGTGTTTCAGCTGGGACAACGTACATCTTCGGCCGAGGTGGAGCCCTCATCACATACACGTGGCCGCCCAACGACCGGCCGAGCACACGGGCAGACCGGCTGGCGGTGGGCTTCAGCACGCAGCTGAAGGAGGCCATCTTGGTCAGGGTGGAAAGCGCCAAGGGATTGGGCGACTACCTGGAGCTGCACGTAGTAAGAACAAGCCTTCATATTGTTAATGAGTGCTTTTTTTTTAGACACCTATGAGGCAATAGGGTGCAGATAGATTGAATCTGTGGAAATTACTGCGGGGGGGGGGGGGGGGGGGTACTTTTTGCGGCATTTATGTATTCCTCTTGTGCAGCCCTGGCAGGAGTCCAGACTTATTAACACCTCGTTCCATGCCCAGCAATTAGTCGTGTTCATCTGCCTTCATCGCTTTCATATGTTACGCTTAAAGGTCATTCAAAAAGCAGCGCTAATGACAATTAGAGGGAGAGACGGCAGTCACATTAAATGCACCGGCTCGGATTGTCTCTTTGACCCCTGATGGGAGCATCAAGGCCAATTTTTATGCCGGGTAATAAATAATATTTAGTCCAGACTCTAATGGGGAACGTCAACTGGAGACGTTGCGAGCGTGGCTCATGTGAGTTATCGCTTGTGTTTGGAGCACAACTTTTTCTTCTGATTGGTATGAGAAAAAAATGGCGTGCGTAAATATCGGTTAGGTGCCGTTTTTTTTTATCTTCCCCCGTTAGTCATTCATTCGCCTCCCTCCCTGTTTTACAGGAGCGCGTCCTCCGTCAAACGTCAGCGGCTCGTTTATCCCCTCGCTCCCTCCTGCCGCTCAGTCTTCCACACGCGAGCGCCTCCAATGCGGCAAGCCCGCCTCCTCTGCTCCCACCGCAATTACGTTTCATTTGCCGCCGTTCCTCCCGAGCCATTCCCTAAATGACTCCTTCCAGCCGGCGCCGGGTGTTAAGGTTCTCTTAATTATGCTGCACTTCTCTTTTTAAAAGCACCAGTGACTTGCAGCCAGAGCAAGCCAACCTCCCGAGGCTTCCACCCGGAGCGGCTCGGGAAGAAAAGTAACCATCCGCATAGTCAGAGTAGCGCGGGGGCGTCAACTTCTTGGCGGTATTTTCACGCCGATTAAAAAAAAAGGCTTTAGCACGTGTGATCGTTTTTCTATTTGATCGACAAGAGAGACAGCAAACGTAAGAATGTTCCGTTAGCATGCTAACCTCACTAAGGAGGTTTGAATAGCAATTGGAGACACTCTTTGACGGTGCATGCTAGAAGCTTGGTCAGAATCAAGGTGTTAGCAAGCCGTTATCCCCCCCCCCCCCTCCAACCAATATGATATGAATTTGTTGACAATATTGCCCCATGGATGAAACAGGATGGCGTTGACATCAGTACGGTGAGATCACCCTTGCCAGTCTTCTAAAGCTAAGCTACGTGTTGAATTTCATACGCTAACGTGCGGCATCCCTTCTTCATAACGCCTAATGTTGAAGAAAATGCGTGTTGGAGAGAGTGAAGGCGAGACAGCGCATCTCTCTTTGTACTCTCAGTCATCAACAAACGTGCTCCAAAGTTGCCCACGGATTATCTGTAGAAAGTCTTGACTGAAGGTGACAAAACACAAAGGACCCCTTCGGAAGGAACGTCCCCGGCATCAGTTATAAACCGTGGGCCGAAAAACATACCGTGCCTTTTAGCCTCTGGGTTGCCATGGTTGCCCGGATCTAGAGTCAGCGTATTATTAGTCTGCTTGTTTTTGTCCAATGACAAGTCACATAAGTCCTTCTCGGCTGTCAGTGACGCCAACGGACTGCAGTCCACTTGTAGTCTGGACAGGCTGTGTTACCTCAAAGATGGATCCCTTTCCCGCCGCGATCGAAATATGAGCACGGGTGTGCACAGCTGATTGTAGCATGCCACAACAAGAGAATTTCTTCTTCCTCTACCTTTGTCCTCTTTCCTGCCACTCTCGCTTTCCTTTGGCCTCTATTGAGCTGGCACAGGGATGCTCGTCCGTCATCAGAGTGCTTGTGTCAAGCCCGGAGTGGCCCATCCAGGAGCGGGCGTAAAAATTCACGCAAGGCCGGGCCGCCAGGAGACTCGATTGATTCCCTTGATACTCTGCCAAAACGTATTGATCTTCACTACATTCTTAACAATAACATTTAGAATGGATTTGAATGCAAATTTGAAACAAAGCTGTCCTTAGAAAAGACAATTTGAAATGAATTTGTCGGTGTGTAAATGGAACGATGGAACAGTCGCAGGCTTTGTTAACCCCCTCAAAAAAGCATCAAACAAAATATAACAAACAAAGGTATGCCCGTGATACAAGGTGAAGAGAGAAGCAAGCACTAATATCCATCCATCCATTTTCCGAACCGCTTGATCCTCACTAGGGTCGCGGGGGGTGCTGGAGCCTATCCCAGCCGTCTTCGGGCAGTAGGCGGGGACACCCTGAATCAGTTGCCAGCCAATCGCAGGGCACACAGAGACGAACAACCATCCACGCCCACACTCACACCTAGGGACAATTTAGAGCGTCCAATCAGCCTGCCATGCATGTTTTTGGAATGTGGGAGGAAACCGGAGCACCCGGAGAAAACCCACGCAGGCCCGGAGAGAACATGCAAACTCCACACAGGGAGGCCGGAGCTGGAATCGAACCCGGTACCTCTGCACTGTGAAGCCGACGTGCTAACCAATGGACTACCGGGCCGCCTACAAGCACTAATAATAATAATAATAATAATAATAATACATTTTATTTATAAGCAACCAAGACACCCAAGGACACTTTACAATAACAAAAAACACAAAACAATCCTCTTAATTCCGACAAAGATCGCGTTCTCTCTTGGAGATATTGATATTACTGACCTATTGGGAGCTGCACACACCTCTCATCACACCACTCTGCCACAATTGTGACTGCACAAACAAGTTGGCACTGTCGCTGCGGAGGAGTGTGATTTGAAATTGGACCGGCAAATTGGTACCGTTGTAAAATTCAGCTTATTTCATCGTAGGCAGCTGGCGAAAGTAAAGCCTCTCCCTTTCTCAAGAGCACGCTGAAACAGTCATTCGTGCCTTCGTCACTGGATCGCTGTAGTGCACTTTACTTTAGAGTCTGCCAATCCTCCATGAAGCATCTCCAGTTGGGCCAGAATGCTGCTGCTGCTGCTGCTGGCCTCTTGGCTGGAACTCGTAAGAGGGAGCGCATAACTCCGTCTCTGGCATTCCTTCATTTTCTTCATTTTAGAGTTCTTTTCAAGATCCTGTTATTTGTTTTCAAATCTTGAAATGGCCTCGCTCCACTTTACCTCTCTGAGCTCCTCCATCTGTGGATCAGACACTATTTTTGGTACCGAGAACTAAGCGGAGGCTTAGAGGGAATCGAGCCTTTTCCATTGCCGGTCCCTCTCTTTGGAATGACCTCCCACTGAACGTTCGGCAAGTCCCCTCGCTGCCCATCTTTCAAACTCTTCTTCAAACTCATTTTTATTCTTTGGCTTTTGACTCAACATGAGACTTGATTTTTAGTTTTACCGTTTTTGTGCTTTCGACTATCTTGATTATTAATGTATTCTTTTATTGCTTGTAGTTGTATTATTTTTTGCTCCATCGACAGCACTTTGTCTACAGCAGTGGTTGTTTTAAAGTGCTCTCGAAATACAGTTAAGTCCAATCGTAATCATGTCTTCTTACGATTGCTCACCAATGGAATTATTTGGAGAATAAGCTGTGATGAAAAATGCGCGAGAAAAAAAAATGACTGCAGTTTGGAATCAACATGCAAATTTATGTTTTAATCAGCACAAAAATCTAACTTCACAGTCCCCCCCCCCCCCCCTCCTTACCACCACCACCACCAAATTGTCATTTTCATGGTTGCATCTTAGAAGTGTAGCAAAGTTTGGGAATGAGGTACTGCTGATTGATTCTGCAGCACGGCCGCCTGACGACCAACCGAGCATGCTCGGATCACAAGTAGGAGTGAAACATAGGAGAAGGTTGTTTGCTGGTTCAGCCTCGCACATCACATGTAATTCTGCATTGTCAGTTGAACAGGAAGTGACAGGTGTTAACCCTCCTGTCTGGGTTTTTTTTTTTCTGTTATATAAGTCGTGCGAGTCCCCCCCCCCCCATCCCTCACTCTATCCTTCACACGATGTACTCACACCTCTGGGGCAAGCAGCACATCACATATGTGATTATTTATTTTGTTCTCGCCATAATCTCCTTGACGCTTTCATTTTCGTGCGCTCGGGTGTGAGAATCCACAAATACAAATGGCTGTGGACGTTTACGCCCGAGGGATTGAGAAATTCCAGGAAGTGCTCCATGTGTCCGATAAGATTTTTATCCCAAAAAAAAAAAAAAGGTTTCACAGTGTTGACAGCAGGAAGTGGATAGGGCATTTTATTGATCGCTTAAAGTTGCATAAATGCTGCTACCGCGACCTCTTGTGTATTTTCACAGCTTATTGTTACCATAGCGACCATGCTCCACCATCTGTAATATTGACGCACCAGCCATAAAACATTTTTGTTGCTCTTTTGTTCACATATTTGATTTATTTTGTTAGTTCTAACCACTTCATAACTGGTGCAGACGAGAGCAAAACCAGAAACCTAAAAATAATAATAATTTAAAAAAAAACACTGCTACTTTTTATGATTATTTGTGCTTCCAATCGGCCCACAAGGAAAGTTACTCGAAGCGCTCTAGCTGTGCATAAACAACTCTGCACTCTTGCAATATGCACAATACCTTCCTCGAGGGGCCTATTTGTGGCTTCATGGCTTACAAGCAATAAATAGGCCATGCTGGCTTTTTAATATGAGCGGGCGCACTCCTACTTGCCGGGGAACTGTTGACACGGAGTGTTTTATTTACTTGTTTCCACTCCGAGTCCAAGCAATAGGGTGGCCAAAGTGGGTTATTTGTTCTGCAAACAGAGATGAGTCATTGACGAAAGAAGCAAATATCTGAATCGTTCACTTTATGAAGCCCCCATTTTGAAAAGGCGTCATAGATGGGCGGGATAAAGTTGGGGGCACTTCTGCTCCATTCAGCTCGCACTTTGCAAACTAGCCTCGGGTTCTCCGGACTCTTTATGTTATTTTGGACGTGTGTGTTTGTTGCTAATGAAGGCAGCGGCGCTCACGCTTGCCAGTCACGATGTTTATCTCGAGGCGACGTGTTGCGTGAAATGCCCTCCGGTAATGGGCCAGAGTTCGAGAGTGACTTTCGGCAAAATCGAAAGTGCGTTACAGGCCATCGTCATGTTTACCATAGCTGTTTTGTTTTTTTTTTCAGTAATACAGTCGAACCTCGTTTCAATATACCGCGTAGACAGTTTTCACCCCAATATCGTTCACATTTCAAAGTCCCGACTTCATGTCATTCATTTTTCATGTGCCTATTTTGCGTACAACGAACCCATTTATAACGTAAACGGCGTTATAAATCCCCACAAAATAGTGAAAAGGCTTTCGTCATATCGAGCCGTGGGAAGCTCACGGCCGCCGCGACCTTGCTTATAAACGAAACCTACAGGCCGGGGTTCCCCTCCGTTGCCTAGCAACGCCACCGATCGACTCGCACCTTGTTGGACTTCCGGAGCCACGGCGCGGTCCTGAGCACATACTCGGAAAAAGCATGTCTGGTAAACGGAAGCAAATCTCGCTGTCTGCGAAGGCTAAAATTGTCTCGCGCTTTGGAAAGGGAGTCTCCCAGATGAAGCTTAGCCGAGACGACCCATTGGCAAAGTCGACGATTTCGACAGATGATCGTAAACGGCTAAGCGGTGCGGCACGTCCTAAACTGGAAAAGGCATTTTTCATTTGCTCACTGATTGTTTTCTTCAGACATTATACGCGCATTTGTAATTGACATTTTTCTACCGTATTACATGTTCCTGTTTTTACATCTATAAATGTTCATACGGTATTATTCATCGTAGTTGGCGGCCATTTTATTAGAAATGCTCGCCACGAGCTACCGTTATAACGCACCGATTCGTGACGTCCCTTGAGGTACGTTGTCACGAGGTTCGACTGTCCATTTCGGCTTCCTCATAGCACCATCACTTGCACTATTCACTTCCTTTGGAGTCCTCCCGAGGGCTTATTTCCAGCAAAAGACAAATACCAGCGAATGACGTTTATGCCGTGTAAGGGAAAGGACAATTGAGTTTTACCCCCGGTTATCAGGAAGCGTACGTCGTGAACTCCGGCCATGTTTACGAGGAAAATCGGATTTGTTTGTGCCGCATCGTATTTTCCCAGCCACTTTCAGTTTCCAGTTTGCAAAAGGACCATCGGGCAACCGTCAGCATCGAGACGCTCCTGCGTATTTCTCCACTTGCACTTTCCACCTCGCGTGAAAGCCACTACGTTGCGTGCTGAATGCCCTCCGTGACCTTGAAGTGAAAGCAGCCTTGTTGACGCCACACGTGCGCCATGATTACAAACATCCATTGATGCAGCAACAATATGCTGTGTGCTTTAACGCTTTACTCAAGGCAATTTCCACCCGCACATAAGATTCCCCCAAAAATCTGCCCCCTTGCAACTTGGCAACGCAAATTCAAGGATCTCTAAAAGTGTTGCTGTATCCAAACACAAAATGTGAGTTGACTAGACGCTTGTAGGTCACTGTTCTCCTTGCTCCAACTCTCGATAGATATTGTGAGAGCAAAGTGGTTCTGGATCAATAAACTATTAGGGTCAAAGACAAGAAGTGCATGGATCCAAACATTCCTCGAATAATCACCCGTGAAAGGCAAAGCTTTTTTCACTGGCCTACTTTGAGGACCAGCAATTTCGATATGTCGCGCCGATTGCAGGATTTCATGGGTTGTGAAATGTGTTGTTCGGGCCTGTCTGCAGATTCGACGCGATGTGAAGCAAAGTGAACATTTGTCGTGTTCACTTGACACGTCACAGAAAAGTGTCGTTCACAACCCTGCCAAATTTGACTGATGAAGAAAAGCTTCAGTATGCAAACCGAAGCTTCAAAATCGTGACAAATCACAACGCCTCTATTGCCTCAAATACAAATATATCATCTGGTTGCTGCACTATAACCCACTTTGCTTTTCCATGCCGCAACAACGAGGCGCTCGCTCTCAAGCAGTTACGCCGACCCAAAGCGCCGGTCCACAAACCGTTTTTTTTTTTTCTGCCCCATCACTCTTCCGCTTTGACGTGCACGCACTGAGGCCCAACTGCGAGGCGCTCTTAAAAGCAGCCGTGCCAGCAGAATGTCCAAAGGGAAGATTTATTTTCCGGGCGTCGGCACGGCTCTGCATGTCGCAATAACGCGATTTTAGCCACCCCCCGACTCCAAAAAAATCCTGAAAACTGAAATGGTAAAAAACACAAATTCTCCGCCACATAGTTCTCAGCCTCTGCATGCGTTTTCAGCGATGACCTTCAGTCACGTGTAACGCATTCAGAAATAAATCTGAATCGACTGTGCAGGGTTCTTAAAAGCTGCCATTTTGGCAGCAAAGTCACGCTACTCACGCGTGGACGTAAGCTGCGTTTGCACTGGCCGCTTGCACCGCGCAATCCTGCCCATGTTAAACATTTCATGCGCTGCCGCCCGACCGATAAGGTGCAAATAATGTTCGCTCGCCGCATCGCTAGTATTGCTCTCATAAATCTCCTGCCGAGGGACTTTTTTTATGTATTGATCTTATTTTAGTTTGTGTGGGTGTGTGTGTGTGTGTTTGTGCGCACGCCCAGCAGCATAAGAGGCCCAACTTTTATCATGGCGGCGGCAACATTGAACAAAAATAGCCCTTGCGAAAGTAGCTTGTAAATGTCCGCATCGTGTCCAAATGTTGTCGTTGGGGCGCGCCAAAATAGTGCGGTGAATCCAAGATGGCGGCTAAATGGTGTCATGCTTTCTCTGTGCTCATGATGCCGGCGTACATTATCTGTTCTTCAATCAGATGCGATGCGTGCGGTACCCTGAGGATAGTCGGCGTGGAGAAATAAAACGAGGCCTCGCGTCGCCATCGCTGACTTCCCACTGGACGAGTACTGCAGGTGTTTTTTCCGCTTTGCAAATTGGACAATTAGCCGCGCATCTGGCCCGATGATGGAGAGGCTGGGCCAGACAAGATGTCGATGCCAGTGTTTAATGTGCAAATTTGGAGCGCCTTGCAACGCTTTTCCTGGAATTCCAATCGCACTCGTCTTCTTGGCAATGCGTTGGAACGATGTGGAGTTTGGCATTGGGGCCAACGTTGGCTCGTTTGGAAACTTCTCAACCGCTCCGTATTTACACGCTGCAGTTTACGCCCTCTCATTTTGCAAGCTTGTTCGCAGCTGTCATTCTGCGGACTGAGACAAAGAGAAATGTCAAGAGTTCGCCTGGGCTCCGACCGGAATCGTGGAATGACTTCCATTTTTGCTCCCTCACCGCGTTTTGCATTTGGCGATTGTGCACCCCAGACGGATTCATTAAGATGTCGAGCTCATTGTACTTGTCTGACTTTGCCGCTTCTCTCTTCTACGCATTCGTATTGTCCTCGGCAACCGACGATTCGACCGCATCCAGGTTAGCGGCTCGTCACCGAGGGGTTGCGTGGGTTCCTGTTAATTAAGCTTAAAGTGGAACTCGCCGCGTTTTGCTTGTCTGCAACCGTCCCAATTTCGACCCCCAGAAAGGTCAGCGCACCAAACACTTCAAATCCAACAACGAACTTCATGTTCTCAGGTCATACGTCACGATAAGAGTAAGAAATGAGCTTCGGATGTAATCGTCCTCCTGCATTTTTGGCTCTCAAAGCTTCCACTTTCGGGGAGGCCGCCATGTTGTCCTCCACAACATCCGAAAGTCAATGAGCCTCAGGAATGCTCAATTAAATTCCCATTATCTGTTCCAGTTAAACAGGGCTGAGTCCACTTCTTTTTTTTTTTTTAATTGGGCTGCAGTTAATCCCAGCTTTCTTTTTTAGCCACTTTCAGTGGAGGGTAAATGAATTCCCGGTCGTGGCGCAAATTGCTTTCTGCTGTTGGCGTGCGCGCACGAAGTGCGTGCGGCGCAGAATTCAGCTCTCCTCAAAGCGAGGCAAACCCGGGTGTCGCGATGTGAAACGAGCACGCCGAAGAGACGGGATACCGTTAATACAGGCCGCCTTAGATTTTAAACACACGCTTGAAATAGAAGCTCTCAGCAGGCAGGAAGGCGACGCCGTTGTGTCGATCCCGATCGGGGTACCAGCACACACAAGAGTCCGCAGGTGGAGGGAAGAGGATGCCGTGTGGGCCTAAAGTGAGTTTGAGATGATGGATGAGCCTTTATTGCTTCCCAAGAACGCTTACCGTGCACATCCTGCCTGGAAGTGCTGGCGAGAGAGCTCTCATTGAGTTTCCCAAACACTCACTCGATGGATTGAGCAATCGCATTCTTAAGTATTCATGTCTGAGCGAATCAGGAGGGCCGTGTGTCTTCTGATAACAGACTCCTGGAAGCACTGCGCTACTTTTGGCAATATGTCAACTCCCAAGAAGCCATGGATGTGGCCTTTTTCCGCACCCGAATTTATTTCGCTATCGCCAGAACCTAATTGCACCTGCCTGACAAGTCGCGAATGAGCTTTTCAGTCCGCTCGAGGCAAAATAGCATCCGTATGGCAGTGCAGCCCTACAACATGAAAGCAATGTATTCTTTATCCTCTGTAAAGAACGACCGATATTAGTGCCGTGCTGATGAGCTGAGAGGAGTTGAGGCCTCGCAACTGGCCAAAATTTGAGTGTACAGTCCGCATTTAAGACAACAAAATAAACCATCAGGGTGAGCACAAGCAAGAAAAGACCCGACGCAAAATCGTTTCACCCAAGTCGTCATGCCAAATGCTAACATGACGTGTGGCCTTTCTTTGGTATTTTTCACCAGCGCTCTGTACCATTTGACTCTATTCTTTTCTTGTCTATTCTTACCCAACCTTTATCGATGTGCTCCAGATCTGTCAAAGTCCAGGCGTCCGAGTCCCTGTGCTCTGTCACTGCCACTACATTAGCCTTATCAACCTACAAAATCTACATTCCTTAACTGTGATTAATAGTCGGTAATTAGATATTTGATTGACACCATTGTATGTGCCCTTATAAAGTTGTTTTTGTGGATCCCATTGGGCAGCCAGTCTTTTTACGTGCTGCTCCATGCTCTGTGCCTACACACTCCCCAAACCCCAATGTATTTATTTATTTATTACTTCCTCCCCTCGCGACCCTGCGTCCTTGTCTGTGGGAGACCCCAACGCCTTTCTCCAAATATCTCCTCTCGCATGTCTCACTGTGCTCCTTGCAAGCCAATTTGAGAGCAAGTTCTGGGCGGCTAACCTGAATTTAGGTCATTAAACCGGATCCAAAAATGTCGATGATTTTTTTTTTTATGATGTTTTGCTTCGTATTAGTCATGCCGGCAAGAAAAGCCCACGAGACTGTTAAATTAATGACTTTGGGCTGGGAAAGGTGCTTTGATGGCCCGGAATGTGACTTTCATGAAGATAACTTACAGCACATTGACATTTCCATGATGTCTTTTTAATCGCTTTGATTGCGATGAGTCCCGCATGCCTGCGAGGGACTGCGCAGCGCAAACTGACACGGCTGCTGTTCAGATGGGGACACTTTGCCATTTGTGCCAAACTTTGGTGAACATTTCTTCGGTGTTCTTTCGAGAAACGCCAATGCTGTTTGCTTCAGTTGTGTCAATTCACCTACAAATCAGCACCAAAAAAAAAAAAGAGGGAGGAGTCTAGTCTGGCCATTAAAAAGGCCTCGCCCCTGCTTGTTTTTCGACTCTCAGCAAGTATGCTGATTTTATTTTATTTTTTTGTTTTATTTCTAATTGTTGTTTTTTTGGGGGGTCGTTTTTTTTGTACCGACTGCTGGTGTGAGGATAAGGAAAACATCCTAATCTAGGCCACGAGCTGCATTCATTAACTCTGCCTGCCAAGCCTTATCCATTGATCTGGCCCGATTCGAGAGACTTTCCAACTAGATATTTTTTTCAGCTTGAGGAGTGCGACTCGTGCCTCGCTGATTTGACGGATAAAAAAGAAAAGGAGAGGGGGAAAAAAAGGGACTAAGATGAAAGTGGAGTGTTTAGGCACAGTACCGAAACAAAAGGCAGCATGCGAGTTTTGTGGGGGGCACTGCGAGAGATAACGGCCTGGAAGGGATGCAATGATTTGTCCCGCGAGCTCTGAAATGTGGTCACTTTCACAAATAAAACCTTGCGTGACTCTTAATGTTCGCAAGCGGGTTGATGCACCGTCGTTCATTTTCTCAAATCTCTCTCTGTGAAAAATCCACCAACCCCGATGACAAAATGGAGCCGGATGAAAAGTTCAATTTGCGTGAAATGTGCAAGAAAAGCTTTCAATCCACCGAGGCTCCTCTTGTTCACGGTACAAGTTGACCTGGAAAAAAAAAAAAAAAAAGACAGAGAGTGAGGATATTTTCCCTCCTTAATTAAAAGTGTCGCTCCTGTCCTGCTCGGGTCCCGAACTCCTCAACCCGAGTGACAGCCGACTGCATCTCGCCGCTCGCGGCGTAATCGCTGCCTCCTTCCGAATTAACTGTCTTCATTATCGCATGCTCGCAGAGACTCATTTTTTTTCTCTCCTCCATCCTTCATCTCCGTCTAGCAGCTCTTCCTCCTCGGTGCCTTTCCGGCTCACCCGCCCCAAAAGTAGGACAACAGCAGATAGAGAGAGAAATCAAGCGCGCCCTCCTCCCATCCTCCTCTTCTTCTTTTTCCAAGCGGTTCCTCCTGCCTAAATTTTAAATAGCATCAGAAGTGGCCAAAGGCGAGAAAATGCATTTGAGTGTCAGGCCCAATGATGATTGCGTCGGAGTGGTGGCGGGGGCTCATTACATAAGCCAAACAGGAGCGGAGGCTTGGCGCCGTCACACAGAGGTGCTGTTGAAACGTGGCCAAGTGAACATTAACCGGGCCGAGGAGCGCGCCGTCACGCCGCGCCGCGGCTCGCTTGTAAACATCAACGGGCGTTACTGTAATTAACCCTTCGAGCAAATCTGCGTGGAGAATACCGTTGTGCTTGGGTGTTACTCCACTGGCCTCCCGCTAACCGTCGTGCTGACATGATTGTGAAACAAAAAGCGTCATTTGGAGCAACTGACACGAGCGAAGTTCCGAGCTTGCTGGATATTAACATCAATTTGAACATAGATATCGAGAAAAGATCCCAGAGGAAGACGGTGCTGTCGGGAGATGATATGAGCTGCATTGCGGTATCCACTATTTTTTTTTTTATCCAGTGCCTCTTCCTATGCCAGTGCGCAGGTTCCAAATATATACTTTTTTTTTAACATATTCAATCTCTGCGAGACACACTAGCTAGGAGGGCCGTCTGGGCAAATTGATTTTGGAATCTAAAGGATTAAAGCTTTGTATGATATTAGCAATGCCAACATAAATGGAAATTGGCCATTGACTTTCTAACGCTTATCCTTGGTAGTTGCGCTTTTTAAGCAAAGGCTTTTTGTGGAACACATGGACATAATCCAACGGATGCATACGTACAGGCATATCTTCTTTATCCTCTAGGAAAAATGACTACTATCACAGCGCGCCTCCTGGTGGCCAGTGGCCAAGATGGGCACATGAGGAGGAGAGGCGCACTAAATTGGATTGCCGCATTAAATCGTGATACAGTTGAATTACTCGAATATATTCGCATAAAGTAGAATACTATCGATTTCTATTTTCCTGATTAAAAACAAAAACACAAAAATGTTTTGGAATCTACAGGATTAGAGCTCCGTATGATATTAGCAATGCCAACATAAATCGAAAAAGGCCATTGACTCGCTAACAGTTAGCATTGGTAGTGGCGCTTTTACGATCCTTTAAGCGACGGCTATTTGAACATAAACAGTGAAACACGTGGACATAATCCAACGGATACATACGCACAGGCATATATTCTTTATCCTCTATGAAAAATCACTATCATCTCAACACGCCTCCTGGTGGTCAGTGGCCAAGTTGGGCACATGAGAAGGAGCGGCGCTCTGAATTGGATTGCAGCATTAAATCATGATACAACATAATTATCGAATTAGATTATGAAGCAAATACTATAGATTGTGCTTTTCCTTATTAAAAACGTAAACACATACATTTTTGGGGGGTTGGGCTAGCAAGGGTTAATAGCATTTCCATTGGAGCTTGCCAACATTTTTACTAATGTTGGAGCCATTCGTACTCAGAACAACTCGGACGTTAACCATGGGCAGAAGTTGAAGTTCCGCTTTGATGCTTTCCTTGAGGTGGGCAGGATGTTATTGGGCACTATGCGGTTGCACTGCAGCCGTCCCAGGGTGCACACTCTTTCTTTGTCTGGTTTTCTATATCATTTACAAGATATGGTTCCGCGCTTCATCCCCCGAAGTGCTGCAGCACAAACAGGTGCGCAGCATGTGCTTTTGGAATCGTGGCTGCCAGGTGATCCGTCTTGTCCCAAATCCTGCCAGCCCATCTCATTGAGTGCCAAAACGCACAATGAGACGGACACAGGGGGAATCCTTCGCCCGGCGTTAGATTATTTATTTTTTTTGACAGCATAATATTACTGTGGCGTCTGAGGAAAAGATTTATGTGACTCTGCATTAAGTGGATTTTATACATGGGAGGGGGGGAAACTGGATGGTGGGCGACATCTCGGATACACAAAGTGGACAGGAATGGAGTAGAGCAACCATCGGTGCTGATAATGCCCTCCATCACCTGTCGGCCCCACAGCCAGCTCATTAAGAAGCTCCACTTTAGCAAGTCGGAACCCGCTTTGGGCAAGATTACACTTCGGCGTCCGGCAGACTGATCGGCAAACACGAGTCGAGACAGCTGTGGAAAAAAAGACGTACGACGCTGGGCCGAAAACTCGTAACGGCGAGATGAAGGCCTCCGACGCTTTCATTATGGGCTGTCGGATGCCAGCGTGAGATAGAGACGCTTCTGCACACATCGGGTCAGGACTCCAATCGCCAGCCGCGATCGAGCGGCAGGGGGGTGGCGAAACAAACGAACGCGTTGATGTGACGTTGACGGAAAGGAGCCCGGCAGCACAAAACGGAGACCGGAAGACGGGAGCGTGTGACACCTATTTTAAAAACTAGGGCTCGGCCCTTCGTATCTTTGACGACCATGATGAACCCTCGCAAGCTCTGAGATCCTGCAGCCTTTTAATTGTTAAAATATGACATGCTAGGTATTGATATCGGGCTGATGTCAATCTTATTGACAAAATCTGACATCAAATAAGTCCTCATCGTCAGTAATTGGCCGCGGTGCTGCGGCAGTGTGACACATGGGCAAAATGTCAACTGAGTCATAAAGAGAGGTCTCTGTGCACATTTTTTTTTGTTATGTACAGTGAATTTTTGGATCTATCCCAAGTACGAGAGCACAGGTGTCAAACTCAAGGCCCGGGGGCCAGATGTGGCCCGCCACATCTCTTTACGTGGGCCGCGAAAGCAAATCTAAACATGTCCAACATTTGAACTTCTAACATGTAATAAATAAGCTACATACTGTAAGCATTTTCATGTTTCCAAACCCCTCATTACGCAAACAATCCTTGAATGAACCATTATTCTTGACTTTTTGATACGTTTTCATCGTGATAATGGCCCTCCAAGGGAAACGGTCACAACAATTTGGCCTGCAACAAAAATGTACTCAATAAATGAGCATCAGTCTGAAAGAAAGAAAGTGGTTTTGAACGTCCCTAATTATAACCCAGGTCTGGACTTTCGACTCCGTACTTTGTCCAGATAGGCTCATTGATTGTGCCACTCCTCCATCTCAGCACTAACAACGCTCGGACCGCTCTTTTTTATGGACGTGCAGTGTACGGCGGGCTGAGCGTTGGAGACGCGCTGACCTGCACTTTATGGAGAAGAATGGCACCAAAATGGTTAGCATCGGCATTAATGTTCCCCAGATGAGCATTCATGTATCATCCGATTGCGGCCCTCCCGTGAGCATCATAATGTTGACAGAGTGAGGTGGGAGGCAGAAGGGGGGAAAAAAGGGGGGGGGGGGACATCCATCTTCCCATTAATGGCCAATCAGCTCTAAGGGGAAAGTGCACTGTGCTTTTTTGTCTTGACTTGGTCCTGGATTTTATCTGGAAATGACCACAATTAACGGACTTAAAAGTAGCGTTTTTCAAACCCACGTCTTCACATCTGTTTATCTGCAGTCGGCAAAACGGACTGAGGTAAAAAAATGTAAAAAAAAACATTTTTAAAAGGGTCAGGCTTTAAGTGCAGCACCAAAAGACAATTTTATTTTATTTATTTATTTTTATTTATTTATTGGTAAGACTAAACCTGAGAAGGAGCCTTTGGCCTTTAGCAGTATTGGCCTGATGCGTGTGGGCAGAATTGAGAACAATGGGATTGTCCATATCTGCAGTGTAGCTATGTATGAAACACTGATGCAATCTGTATTTAAAAAAAAAAAAAAAAAATTAATCCTGAATTGCTAGTTTGCAGCGGCGCACAATTACACTGCATGGTCAAGTGTGATGGACCGCAGTGAAAAAAATTCCAGTTTGGCGCTCTGCGACCCTGTGTAAAATTTTGTGGCTCCACATTTGATACATTGTACTTTATTAGCCATTTCTGAACCACAAAAACATGGTGGGTTGTCAAGGAGGAAGCGTTTTGCCACAAAAGGGAGGAAACGAGTGTGGATTATTTTCGGGGGGGGGGGGCTTTTCAAACATGCCACCCCCACGCGACAAGGAATTTTTTTTTCCATGTTTTAGTTTCTTAAAAATTGACCTCGACCTGTCCAAAAAGTCCGAACGTTTAACACAGACAAATGAGCGTAAAAATGAACTACTCCTCCACTTTAATGGTCGCCTTGTTGCCGTGCGCGCGGCCTTGTCAGATCGCCAGCTGCCACAAGTTAGCACACACCGAAATGGTTCCTCTTCACTGTCGTGATCACAATGAGCCCATTTTGGCAGCCTGGAGGGCGAACGCTGAGCCTTCCACGGACCATTAACTCCTTGTCCGTTGCTTGTGTCTGGGTTGATAATGTTTGATATTGCGGAAGAATAGCACATGCACAATTGGTGTGTGTGTGCGCATGCATGTATTACATAATTTGAACAATACTCAGCACATCGGCACATGTAGCCATTTCTTGAAATGAGACAATTTGTTGTTTCTAAGGAAAATGGAAAAAAATAATCTTGACAAAAGTCACGTTGGGCATGTTGGCTTGGCCCTTGGCAAGTGTTTCGGTTTCTCATGTGACCCTTTTGCAAATTGAATTGCCCGCCTCTGATGTAGATGTCTGAGGTGTCACTAAAGCAAAAATTATTGGCATCAAAGGCACTGTTGGGCCTTAAAAAAAGTTACAAAAAGCTTGTTTTCTGCGGGGTTCAAGATTGGGAATTTTGGGTTTGACTGCTTATTGTTAATAAATGAAATAAGGTAGAAACAGTTTGTGTGTGTACGTGTGATGTTAGAATAGAGTCTAATGTTTCATTTGGTGCGGCCCAGTGGTCGCGTCGACCTCACAGTGCAGAGGTACCGGTTCAATTCCAGCTCCGGCCTCCCTGTGTGGCGTTTGCATGTTCTCCCCGGGCCTGTGTGGGTTTTCTCCGGGTACTCCGGTTTCCTCCCACATTCCAAAAACATGCGTGGCAGGCTGATTGAACACTCTAAATTGTCACTAGGTGTGAGTGTGAGTGCGGATGGTTGTTCGAAAATGTGTGCCCTGCGATTGGCTGGCAACCAGTTCAGGGTGTCCCCCGCCTACTGCCCAAAAACAGCTCGGAAATGCTCCAGCACCCCCTACGACCTTTGTGAGGATAAGCGGATCAGAAAATGGATGGATGGATGTTTCATTTGGTCATTTCTGTGTTCCAGTCGTCATCAAAACACAATATTCTCTGAGCCTTGAAAGAGCAATCAGAATGCTCTAAATCGTCTGGCGTTCAATAGGTTCTCTTTTTTCAAAATGGCTACCGCCCCCCCAACATGACATGTATCGTAAGCAATTATGCGTCCGATTAGACCGGCTGCATTGTGGATTACCTTTGCGATTGTGTTGCGCTGCGGCTCGTTGCCGTGCGACGCATGTTGACGCGACACAGAGCGCCGCGAATATAAGCGGCGACATTTATCTGCCACATGAAGAGCCATTAAGCTCGCAAGCGCTGTTATTTATACACCCAAGCAGGATGTCATCCGTCTTGACGTTGCACAGGCGCGGAGCAGGAAGGGCGCTAATAGGCCGACGCGGCAGACGGGACGGACGATCGCAATCAACAGGGGCCGGCCGGGGGATGATTTATGCTAATTGGGATGTCGCAATTATGAAAATGAGGAAACGGAGACCTTTTGGGTGATTTGTTGTCAGCATCGCATGAGGAAAAACAATTAATTGGTCTTGCGTCTTTGTTTTGACAGCGGCCACGTGACCCCGCAGGAGGGGGGAGCATTTGTTCGATTCATTGGAGATGACCGCGCCGGCCCGAAACCTTCATTTGTACTCGTGAGGCGAAATATGCAAATGAATCACTTCCTGACTTGAGTGTTGATGTCTGCATGGAGACACGGGCTAAGAGAGCCGCCGAGAAATCGAGGCACCACCAATTTCAGAATGAACTCGGCGGAGGGAAAGTTTGTTGTTCTTTCCTGGCAAGGGACAGTCACGATCGCCTTGTCTCCTTGCGTCCTTCTCCGTTGACATTTTTTCGACGGCGACATCTTGACACGCTCCCCAATTAGCTTTCTTGCTACCCAGAATGCAACCCTGCGGCAACCGCGTGCGTGCGAACTTTGTCCGGTGCTTACATTTTCACCGGCGCGTGCTGTCAGCTCATTAACGCCGACATCATTAGCATTCCCGTGACTTTACCAGCGCCTCTTCTTGTGCGTCGTGCAGCATTTGGATGCAATAACATCAAATCGTCACCTGTACAGCCATACCGGCAGCAGCTGGCGTCACGAGACGCAGGCGTCATGTGCGCAAGGCTCGAAAGGCGGTTGATGCAATCCCATATGTGAGAGGAATCTTGATACATGCTAGCCGAGTTATCGAGCGCTAAAACAGAAATGATGTCATCGCTGGAAACCTCGTCCGTCCAAATGTGATAAATGTAACTAATCGATATGATTGGTCAGTCCTCACATCTCCTGTTATTTCTCTGCATTAAAACAAATTGAAATGTCGAAAATAGCATCCGGACGTATTAATTAACTCTGCGGGAGCCATGCTGCATAAATATCTATTTATAGATATATTTATATATCTATAGATATATACTGTATATATCTATAAAATCAGATTTATCCCTCACCCTGCGTAGTGGCGTGACGTTGTCGGGAGAAATGAAGGGAAAAACGCGGCAGGCGACCACCGATTGCTCTCCTTGTCCGTGTTTGCTCACTTTAGCACGGAGCAAATATTAGCCCCCTTGTGTTTGGCAGACCCCTCCAGCGAGCCTCCCCACGGCGAGGGAGGTTCTGAGCGCAATCATCCGGCGTTGTGCAAAAGGAGACGAGGAGCCACGTTGCTTCCTTTTTGGACGTCGAGATCACAAATGCCAGGGAGGAAAGTTTTAAAAGGATTTGCGCTGTGGCTTTTGTATCCGCGTTGGAGTGACAGGAAGGCGGATGGAGCGAATGAAAATGAGGCAAGGAGTGGAAAACAATGGAGACGGAAAACACTTTCCCCCTGATTTCCTGCAAAGGTCACAGTCGTTCCTTTCCATTTCAGCCACGCGCCAGGGTTCAAAACGCTCCACTCGCCCTAAGCTGCATGCGCTGTTACACCATCAAAGTGTAAAAAAACCATCAAAAGGAACGAGGTGAATGAAGAAGTAATCTCCGGTTTAAGTTTTTTTTTGTGCCCCCCCACACCCCCCTTCAATGTGCTTCCGCCAGCCTGGCAAACGCTACGTGCAAACCGGAGATGAAACAGGACAAGGAAGCCGGCTTTATCTCCACAAGTGCCGCGCTCCCGAAAACAAAATAGCGCCACTGTTTACGCAATCAAAGCCTGTTCTTCGTCTTGCGTTCACTCCCAAGAGGCACCTGCAATGCAACTTGTACACACACACACACACACACACGCACAGAAAGTGAGCGCCTGGTAATTATTTAGGATGGGATTGTACACAACCAGACGGTAACGGTGACTCTTGGCAGTCGACGCAAAATAAAAGCGGAATTTGGGAACACTCGGTGAGGCTGTTGAGTTTTGAACCGCAAATTAATAACATGGGATTATGAACAAGATAAAGAGAGGACTCCAGGGGCCGCGTGTGTGTACATTCGTGTGTCTGATCCCTCTGGCGTGTGAGTACGTCCTCGTCGTTGTTTTCTCGCAGTTTATTTTTCACTCTGGAAACGCATATGTAACCCTTGAAGCAACTCATATGCCCCGTGGTATTCTTTATCCTCCGCAAGGAGCCCAGACCAGCATAGACGACCTGAGACGTCGATACTGTCCGCGTGCTGTATATCCGTCTATCAGGCTTTACTGCCCCCAGGTGGCCAGCTTTAGAACAAGTCACAGAGCTCGCGTGATGGTCTTTATTTCTCGATTGGGTTCTAGTTTCATTTCCTGCTGTAAGCCTCTGTGGGTATCATCCGGGGCAGAGCCGCAGCTCTTTTGCAGAGCAGGATGGAAGACAGGCAGATGGATAACGCGCTATTAAGATGTGGAGATGTCGAGCGGCGTCAAGGTGACCGGCACAGATCGCAAAACACATCCAAAATTGGCCGGCTTGCAAAATGGCGAGTGAAAGCGGGCGTCGGCGCTTGCAACGGGCGGTCATCATTTTCCCCATCACGAGACATCAGCTGATCGTACCGGCAATCGAGGCCGCACACTGGTCGCGTTGGTGTCTTACGTAACGCCGCCGTTGCAGAACGGGAGATTAGCCCCATGCTGCTCTGCCGGCGGCCGTGTCGAGGCGTGGTGCCTGCGCCCTGACAGGATGATAAGACGCACGGGGGGGGACGGAAATTACCCTCGCAGAAGAGATGCGGAGAGGAGATATGGCGGCAAGACGTCAGGTTCAGTGAGTGCGTTTTGGGATGTCTGACAAAAATATTAATCCCGAACTAAGAATAGCATTAAATCGGAGAGCTGGCATGGATCTGATTAGCTTGTTTGCTCCCGAGGCTCATGAATGCGGCAACTCTTTCCTCTTCAGCCGTTTTGGTTTAGCGAGACCTCCCACCCCCTAAGTAAGGTCCAAAATGTATGTTTGTTTTGTTTCAGAGAAGACTGAACATTGATCGGTCTCCATCTCAGATTGAATTAGGGGAGAAAATCACGTCCTTGCAAAATCACGATGGGGAATCGGTCCAAATCAGAATGCGCGTCTTGATTCTTTTGCCCTTGCAACCTCCCTCTTAAGAACCCGGAAGAGATCTCACCAACCCCGAAGGGCGCCGTTATTCCAAAGCGCGCCCCGAAGGATCATCAAGGTTTGTGAACATTCGTTTAGTCAGAACATAATTTCAATGTAGCCCTTGGCCCACTTCACTTCCCCAACCCCAACTTCCTTTTTCTTTGCTCGGCGCAATCACTAAGAACTCTCCGAGGACGCCCGCAACTCATTTTTATTCCATTCAGAACAGTGATTTTTGCAAGGTCACATTTGAGCTTTTTTTTTTTTTTTTTTTTTTTTTTTTTGATGGAAAAGATGCGAGGAGGAGTGCGGAAAAGCCGAGTGACAGGACTGGTTTTCCACTTGATTCAACATTCGCATCAAGAGCGTGGCATTTCCCTGTCGGCATCGCCTGACAACTCCAGCCCATTAGGTGGGTACTAAAAAGTAGCTGAGATGCTTACATAGCCCCTCACCCCACCCCACCCCCCCAAACTCAAAGAAGCACTGGCTTGCCACTGGAGTGATATCCTGACACCCACCCGCACTGGGAAGCACGAATGTTGCAGAACACAAACCGCCTGATCCGCCGCCAAGCTGACGGGAGAGTGAGTTTGACGGATATTTACAGTTTTAATAGCGCAGATTGAATTAGTTCTCCTGCCAAAGGTGCTGTGATTATTCTAAGCCGCCTAGCGTGAGGGCTGGTAATGGAGATGATCCCGTGGAATTCCCGCTCCACAATATTATTTATTTATTTATGGCAGCTAAAAGATATCAATAGCTGCGATTCAATTTTGAATCGGCGTGCCTCGCTACTCCCTCCTGCTGATCGTATTCCTATTCGGCTCCTGGGATCGGGGTTGAGTTTCAGCGCGGGCCGGGTGGAGAGACGGCGGCCAGTGAGTTCATAACATAAGTCTATTGATTAAGTGGCCCCCGACTGTGAGGGAGGAGCACTTTTGCCATTTGAGACGTTTAGCCCTCATCATGGAGTGTGATCCTTTGTGTCTGTCAAGCGTCGCTAAATGGAGAGCTGTCTTGGTCGGCTTTCAACCTGCAAGCATCGGGCTGACGAATTGATTCAATGTCGACCGCAACATATCACTTTACTCGCTCTTCCTGTGATCAAAATACAGAACCGTCACAGAGCCGTCTGTTTTCCAGATAACCCAAAAGCTTCCGCGGTTGTCTTAGAGCAGGGCTCGGCAAACAAAATTGTTGAAAGAGCCAAATTGGAGCAAAACAAAAAACAAAAACCAAATATGTCTGGAGACGCAAAAAATTCAAAGCATTTTTTAAGCCTTACAATGAAGGCTTGCTGTGTGTATCAATATTAACTACATTAGCCTACTATCAAAATGATTAACTTGGCTACAACAAATACACAATCAGCCTTCATGATAAAATGGTTTTCTTTCCCTGCAGTGCGTCGTATAGAGCAGGGATCCATCCATCCATCCATCCATTTCCTGATCCGTTTTATCCCCACAAAGGGTCGCGGGGGTTGCTGAAGCCTCTCCCAGCTGTCTTCGGGCAGTATGCGGGGGACACCCTGAACCGCTTGCCAGCCAATCGCAGGGCACACAGAGATAAACAACCAAGCGCTCACACTCACAGCTAGGGACAATTTGGAGTGTTCAATCAGCCTGCCATGCATGTTTTTGGAATGCGGGAGGAAACCAGAGTACCCGGAGAAAACCCACGCCGGGCCCGGGGAGAACATGCAAACTCCACTCAGGAAGGGCGGAGCCGGGATCGAACCCGCGACCTCTGCACTGTGAGATTGACGCGTTTTTTCCATTTTCAAACATTTTTCAAAAAGCTTCAGCGAGCCACTAGAGCGGCGCTAAAGAGTTGCATGTGGCTCCGGAGCCGCGGGTTGCCGACCCCTGTCTTAGACGTATCGGGGTCATGGGATGTTGTACTCGAGTACGGACTCGACGCGTTATTTTTGTAGTCTCGAACTTGATTCGGGCTCCTTGGCATTTGAATCAGGCCCGTCTCAGAACGCGTTCACTGGACTCGCAAAATATTTTTCTCAGCTCGACTGAGTCCGACTATATTTTCTATTCATAAAAATTAAAGTCCTCCTAAAGAAACTTGAAATAAAGATGATCAAAATAGCGATTGGTTAACACGACCCCTGAGGGAGTCAGAGATGGCAAACATTCATTAGCGTTGACTTCGGCACTGTTTCTGTGGACGCCTCTCACTGCTCGGTGCAGTTTGCTGCTGCTCCCCGGTGCCCAATCTCCCCCTCGTCTCTCTCTCGGGGGCGACCACCATACAGAAAGCAACCTTGTTTTTAACATTTTTTTGTTGTTGTTTATCTGCACGCATGGTAAGCAAAGCAAAAGGCTTCCATGGCATCTCAGAAGGGTGTCGAGCATAATGTTCTCTCGTTTTGTGCTTGTGAGAACAGTATTTTTCTGTCTTGAGGTTTACTCTTGATCTCATTTCCATCCATCCATCCATCCATCCATCATCTACCGCTTATCCGGGGCCGGGTCGCGGGGGCAACAGCTTTAGCAGGGAAGCCCAGACTTCCCTCTCCCTAGCTACTTCTTCCAGCTCTCCCCGGGGGATCCCGAGACGTTCCCAGGCCAGCTGGGTGAAATAGTCTCTCCAGCGTGTCCTGGGTCTTCCTCGGGGTCTCCTCCCGGTGGGACATGCCCGGAACACCTCACCAGGGAGGCGCTCAGGAGGCATCCGAATCAGATGCCCAAGCCACCTCATCTGGCTCCTCTCGATGTGGAGGAGAAGCGGCTCGACTCTGAGCCCCTCCCGGATGACCGAGCTTCTCACCTTATCTCTAAGGGAGAGCCGGACACCCTGCGGAGAAAACTCATTTCGGCCGCTTGTATCCGGGATCTCGTTCTTTCGGTCACGACCCATAGCTCGTGACCATAGATGAGGGTTGGAACGTAGATCGACCGGTAAATTGAGAGCTTCGCCCTTTGGCTCAGCTCCTTCTTCACCACGACGGACCGATACAACGTCCGCATCACAGCAGACGCTGCACCGATCCGCCTGTCGATCTCCCGCTCCCTCCTGCCCCCACTCGTGAACAAGACCCCAAGATACTTGAACTCCTCCACTTGGGGCAAGATCTCCTCCCCGACCCGGAGGGGGCACTCCACCCTTTTCCGACTGAGGACCATGGTTTCAGATTTGGAGGTGCTGATTTTCATCCCAACCGCTTCACACTCGGCTGCGAAACGCTCCAGTGAGAGTTGGAGAGCCCTGTTTGAAGGAGCCAACAGCACCACATCATCTGCAAAAAGCAGGGATGCAATACTGAGGCCCCCAAAACGGACCCCCTCAACGCTTCGGCCGCGCCTAGAAATTCTGTCCATAAAGGTTATGAACAGAATTGGCGACAAAGGGCAGCCTTGGCGGAGTCCTACCCCCACTGGAAACGATTCCGACTTACTGCCGGCAATGCGAACCAAACTCTGACATCGGTGGTATAGTGACCGAACAGCCCGTATCAGGGGGTTCGTTACCCCATACCCACGAAGCACCCCCCACAGAACTCCCCGAGGGACACGGTCAAACGCCTTCTCCAAGTCCACAAAACACATGTAGACTGGTTGGGAGAATTCCCACATACCCTCGAGGACCCTGCTAAGGGTGTAGAGCTGGTCCACTGTTCCACGGCCGGGACGAAAACCACACTGCTCCTCCTCAATCTGAGGCTCGACTTCCTGACGGACCCTCCTCTCCAGCACCCCTGAATAGACCTTACCAGGGAGGCTGAAGAGTGTGATCCCTCTGTAGTTGGAACACACCCTCCGGTCCCCCTTTTTAAAAAGAGGGACTACCACCCCGGTCTGCCAATCGAGAGGCACTCTCCCTGTTGACCACGCGATGTTGCAGAGGCGTGTCAACCAGGACAGCCCCACAACATCCAGAGCCTTGAGGAACTCCGGGCGGATCTCATCCACCCCTGGGGCCTTGCCACCGAGGAGCTTTTTAACCACATTGGTGACTTCAACCACAGAGATAGGAGAGCCCACCTCAGAGTCCCCAGGCTCTGCTTCCTCCAAGGAAGGCGTGTTGGTGGAGTTGAGGAGGTCTTCGAAGTACTTCTCTCCACCGGTTCACAACGTCCCGAGTCGAAGTCAGCAGCGCCCCATCCCCACTGTACACAGTGTTAGTGGTGCACTGCTTCGCCCTCCTGAGACGTCGGATGGTGGACCAGAATTTCCTCGAAGATTCCTCGAATCTTTTCCCAGCTCAGCAGGTCTTATTTAAACTGGGGAATGGCTGGGAAGCTCTTCAGCTCGCCGTCATAGATTTCCACCGAGGCAATTCGCTGGATGTGTTGGTGCGGTTTCCGGCATCGGCTCACCTCCTAAGCGGATCCATATCATGGAAAACTGCCACTGCGTCTTTGGAATACTTTGTCCTTGGCTGAATAATACCCGGTACAGACTTTGAGCCGCAAATGGGGATTAGGAGGCCTGTAATTCCGACTGTGATGTTTCTGTCCATTAATTTACTGCACAACCTCTGCGCTTATTTACTCAATTAACTTACTCATTACGACACTGTTAACGTCACGCTGGTTTATTTTTTGTTTCTTTAAAAATAGCTTATAAGCCGTGAATAATGGCAAAAACTCCCCTGGGCAACAGTCACATAATTCACCTTGGAATGGGGAGCATAGCGAAGGCGGCAAACGGACATGGATTCGATGGCGTCGGATCGCTTGATGGGCTTGACCTTACGCGTGCAAAACAGCGCTAATATCGCTCATAATCTTTACACCCCCGCGTTCAACTGAGACGCTGTTCCGCTTCCGCGGCTCCGTAAATGGCTTTGACCTTTGGTCCGACTCGTGACAGGAAACCAGGATAAAATGGGATTGTTTGTGGGTGAGGGAGGTGTCGAGGAGGCAGTCAGCCGCGACAGATTCAAAGCAGCAGGCAGCCGCAAGTGCGAATAGTCGATGGCGAGGGACAGGGTGCGGGTCAGCCGCCTGACGCACACTCCGGGTCCCCACAAGTCCACTCTGCTCTCTCAAAGTGGATATCGTGCTGATGTGCGGATGCAACAAATCCAATTTGATGACTTCGCAGGGTTGTGAGTTTTGGGATCCGACTCGAGCCGCGAATCCGATTTCCCCTCTATATGAAGGTGGTGAAGCCTCACGCAGCTCGCAGACAATTGATATCATTTCTGCAGTCTTGCGCGGAGTATCAAAACCAAAATCACCGGACCGTTTTCGTGAAACGGGATCATTTCCCATGTGCATTGGAAAACACTGGTTTGGGCTGCCGATTGTTCGTCATTCTTTCTCCTTGTCAACATCTCCGCCGTCGTGCTCTGCCCGCAGGAGAGGGGAAGGATCGGCGTGATCTTCAACGTGGGAACGGACGACATTGCCATCGAGGAGAGCGTGGTGATGGTGAGCGACGGCAAGTACCACGTGGTGCGCTTCACGCGCAGTGGCGGTAACGCCACGCTCCAGGTGGACAACCAGCCCGTCATCGAGCGCTTCCCCTCAGGTAGGCGCGTTATCCTCCATGCGGGGGGCTTATCGAAGATGACAAGCGAATAGGAAGCATTTTTTTTCCCTTTGCAAGTACCACAATGGGGAGAGAAATGCTGGCGCTTCAATTCAATAGTTCACCCACTTGGATGTGGACAAATAAGCTTATTCTTTGGAGCCTTTTATTGTTATGACTCCATTTCTTCAGTGACCGGGAGAAATCAACTGATTATGCTGCTCCCACCTAAGTTACCCCCCATGTGAGATGCGATATTGCGCTGCCATTAGCTCCCGGCTCTCTCCAAAGTCAGTTTTGAATGTAGATCAGCAAAAAAACAACAAAAAAAACGTGCACGGGGAGTGCACTTAATGCTTCTAGCACATGCCTGCTCCGAAAGATAAAAGCAGATCATTTCGTAGCCTGGATGAGTCACTACGAGCAGCGCAGTTCTATTTAGGCCTCGCCGACGAGGCTATTCCGGGCGCAGGTTGCATTTCTCTCGCAATTGTGTTTACCTCCTCTTGCGTGGTTGTTCAAAAGGAAGACGTGTGTTCCCCGTCTCGTTTACCTATAAAGTGGGCGCTATGGCGCTCGCTGTCCCGTCAAGAGTCAAATCCAAAAGGAGGGGAAGATTGCTCGGCAGTTTGGTTGCCGGACAATCGCAGGGCGCACAACCATCTGCGCTCACGCTCACACCCAGGGACGATTTAGAGTGTCCCATTAACCTAAGGGGCGTGTTTTTGGAATATGGGAGGAAAACTGGAGTACCCGGAGAAAACCCACGCAGGAACGGAGAGAACATGCCAACTCCACAAAGGAAGGCCGGTGCCGGTTTCGAACCCCGTACCTCTGCACCGTGAGGCGAATGTGCTCACCAGTGCATCACCGTGCCGCCATTTATATATTGAACATATATTTGTCATCTAGATTTGGACTTGTTGTAGCCTGACTGTGAGGTGACATTTTTACCATCACTCCAGCGATCCGACATTTTTAGCCTTTGTTTTTTGACATCAGTGCGAAGCCTCGCTGATCCGTCAGTGCCCCGAGGCCTGACGGAAGACGGAGACAGCTCATGGTTTTCGGTTGCTTTTTAGGACCTACCACCCCCACCCCACCCCGCCCAAAAAAAAAAAAAATCAACAACAACAACAAAGGATCCTGGTTAGCAAGAGAGTGTCTCATGTCGCTGGAAGTGCACCAACCAACGTCTTCCTTTTCTTCCACATCAGCTTTTTTCATGTTGTTGTCAATCTCTCCTTTCTGGGTTCCTCCGCTGATCAAAAATGGATCTTTTAGTCGTTCGTCGGCTGGCAAGATGAGCCTTGTGTTCGCATCCGGAGGCCGCCTGAAGCTTCGAGAAGATGCGAGGAAATGAACAGGAAAAGGAAAGCTGGAAGGGGTGCGGTGCTCCTCTCATTCACACCGCAATCTATTTTCAGGCCGTTGCTTGAGAAGCGGCATCTGGGGAGCAAACACCTCACACCGGGGGGCTCGAGGCGCAAAGGGGCGGAGGAAGACGAGCGGCGGATGAAGGCTCATCTCCCTCGCAGAGGCAGGAAATGTGTGGCGACGGGGAGCGATTGAAACAAGTTCCTGTGACCCACATCGGATCATTTGATTCTCTAAAGTGGAACAAAACACTCCAACGCCGATGCTTTTGGCAACAGAAGCGCACAACCATTTGATTCCCCCCCACCCCCCTTCCGGATTGATCGGAGTCCTTTTTGGTCCTCGCCGAACGCCCGAATCAAAATGTCCGTGTCGCCAGATTGAGTGCACGATGCCGCCCGTGAGGAATGACTCTTCCCATCCATCCAAAAGAAAAGTTCTGGCGAATTCGCTTTCCCCCCCCGGGACTCTTCTGACCCGCTGGCGGCTCCCTCGCTGGGATGCCGCGGCAGTCCGGAGCCCAGCCGAATACGTTGTGCTCTCAAGAAGTCACTTTTGGGATTCGTTTCCTTTTGCCTCGACGGCTTTCTAAGAGTCGTACAAGATCCCCGAGGGGGGGGGGGGGGGGGATGTTCCTCTGTTATCCTTCGCAAGAAAGACGCTGACAAGGTCTGTCCCCACCCCGCCTCCCCCGCCACTCACCGCAACCTGCACTTTAATCCCAAATATTTTCAAGCTTGCTCCGAGGCAATGATTTGGAGCGACAGAAAAGAGGCTGATAGCCAACGTCGCCGCCACACGTCAACCACTTTTAAGGGCGCAGCAACACATCTCCTGATGACCCCCACGACTTGATGTGTGTCAGCATTTATCTGTGGCAAAGACAAAGTGTGTGTGTCTTTGGGGGGCAGAAAGCAGCAAAAAAAAGTGTCACAGGAGCAGCCGGCCAGTTAATCCAGTGTGTCAGGTGTCACTGGTGGCTCCTTCACCAGCTCTTTTTCTTTTTTAACCTCCTGCGAAGCCAAAGTGACAGAGGCAGACTCTCGCTGTCAGCCCTCCCTCCACGAGCGAAGGCTACACGGTCTTTACTCGTGCAATCTCACGCTGCTTTTTCAGTCTCCAGATCTGTGGGGAAGAAGTTGCATGTTGCAAGTGCGTGTTAATTGTTTGGAGGTTTTTTTTTTTGTTTTTAATGCATTCTTCTGTTTTTGGCCTTCTAAAAGGGGGGGAGGGGGTGCAGGCAACCCTAAGGATATACTTCCTGTCTTGGAAAGGCACATAAGAGCACTCAGGAGTGCAAGCTAAATGGTAAAAACAACAGGTTGTGTTTTTGTTTTGTTTTTTTAAAGGCTGCAGGGACACAATATTAAACCGACAACTCAAGATCAAGTTTTTTTTGGGTCACTGGGAGCAAAGTTTTACCCCCAGCTTGGGAAGGACTCATGTGCTTGTCCAAAATCTTAAGCGGACTCACTAATAATATATGATGAGTTCATTAACTCTTTCATTCCACAAGGACGTACTTGTACGTCGAAGTCTTTTTTTTTTTTTTTTGCGTGATAGAGAGGAGGAGGGTCTGATGCAATCTGTGATTGAGAATAAGCCGTTTGCATTGTAAATCATGTAAAAGAAAAGCGACCAGTAGGTGGCAGTGGTGCCTCACGTGCTCAAAATGCATGCTTTTACAAAAAGCTCTTTTTCCCCGTTTTTTTGCCCAGGAATCGGCAATTCCATGAGACTTAGCCATTTTGTAATGCCGATTACTGAAGAATGGAAAAAGATGAAAGAAGAGAGTCCAAACTTTATTTTGGTAGGGTCCATGTTTATAGAGCATTAGAACCAAATATTCTGTGAGCCTTGCAAGATCAGTCCAAATCCAGTAAAACGCTGGGATTGAATGAGTTAAGAGGTGTCTTGGTGAACCCCTTTTCAACCATGCGTGGAAAAAATCTTTCAAAGGATCCCTGCTTTTATTTTGGGCGGAGGCTCTGAATTCTGAAGGCCATTTTGGTTTTCTGCAACTTGTTCTGATGCGCACTTGAAAGATTCCTCCAATTGCGGGCCCGTGGCCCGCGAATGACGGAGACGAGGAGGCTGGTAGGTGGCATCGAGAGCGGGGAGGGAGCTCGACGGAGCGGGAAACGATCGCTTGGGGTCAAATTAGAAGAGCTGCGAGGACGCCTCCAGAGGAGGGCAAGATGAAAGGTGGCGAGGATCCCGTTGAAGGAAGAAGAAAAAAAAAAATCAAACTTGCCGTGGGCTTGAGAGCAGCGGCGCAGATGAAAGATGAGCGCGTCGTTAAGGAGCCGTGTGCGTCGAAGCCCATGCGCCGGCGTCGCTGGAGTGGGCGGAGTGTTTACACCGTACAAAGCCGCGCCTCGCCCGGGAACCTTTTCATCCATTTTCAGCCTTGAAAAGCCACATTTCCTGTGCTCCAGAATCATTTTGTTTGTATGATTTGACTCCTCCACGCGGAGACGTGAAGCGCCGCCGGAGACTCCGCTCTATTCCTGCAGCGCCGACGAAAGCAATTCATCCAAAGTTACCAAAATCAAGAAGGCAATGAGCCTGACAAGGAGGCAGGCTGCCGTGGCGGCGAGCGAGAGAGCCGAATGGCCGCCGGCCAATGGCCCACAATGTAATCTCCGCCCTGCTTGATGGATTTCCCATGCGCGTGTCCTGCGCAAGGACACCTGGCTGCCCTCGCGACATGATATACAACCCAGAGCCCACCCGTGGATGCGCACTGGGATCTTTATTTTTGGGGGGGGGGGGGGGGGTGTTGGTTTACAATCTGAAATCACTGAAAGGATATGAAAAGTGAATCCAAGTGCAAGACTGAGGAAGATGTTTGCTTGGCCATCTTGGATTCCCAGTCCTTCATTCACCATTTTTGTGTTTTCAAAAGCTTCTTTCATGGTGCCATGAGATGGCATTTCATTTCGCTACATGGGGGGGGGTGTTATTTGCAATCTCATGCCACCATTGCATTTGTTTACACAGTTAGGAGTTGGAGCTCCCACCTGTCACTATTGGCAAGCGCAAATACATTTTTTTTTCTGATCCCAGAGAAGACATTTCTGTGTTGTGGAAAAGTCCCCTCCCTGTCCTCCACCTTGCTTTGTGCTTCCCAGAGGTGCCAGACAATCAGCATGCCCTTGCTGCCCCCCCCAGGGCCCGCAGCTGGGCGATGGACCCAGCATGGCTCCCATCACGGCGGTAAATCCTGCCATTGCAGTGGGCGGCCAACAGAAGGGAGATGGGGGGAGTTGCTAATTGATATCTATAAACTGAAAACTGAAGCAAGGAAGTTGCCATGAGTGACGAGTTCGTACGTGACATTGAGGATCTTAGCTGGAAATTGCCACCTGGTTGCAAAAGTGTTCGACAGCGCCGAGATGGGACTTTTTTTTCACAGTTTGACAGAATCCAACAGGAGGCGCAATTAATTCACCCCTAATTAGTTTTCCGCCTCAACGGGAACCAGGAGCAGACCTTGGAGAACCTCAGGACACCGCAACAACCTGTGAACAATCGTCAGTACTTCGTATCCTGCCAAGCGAGCGGCTCCACTTTTCTTGCGACATCAATGCGCCCAATCAAACAGGCACCGGTGGAGTCGGCAAGGTAGAGAGCCCCCTGGGGGCCGGAAGGGTGTAGTGCAGAATGTTGAGGCAGCCTACTTTGGATCACTGCGGTAACGCACCAGTTTTCTGCAGAGGATGGGATACTCATCGTGTAGGAAAACGACGCAGATTTCACAGATTCAAGTCATTCTTTGTGATTTACAGCGACTCCTAATGAGACCTCTGACCCGGTTGGCGCAGACAACGGAGCGGACTGTCGCAACGCCGAGGTTGATTGAAGCGCGTCGAGGGCTAACAAGATGTTTGTGGCGCAGGAGAGCCACACGCTAATTGCCGTGCACCTCGGGAGAAGCGCTCGGGTTCATTCTGAGAACTGGGGGGGGGGGGGGGGGGGTGTCTGTCCGCAAAGTGTTGAACTAACCAAATGTCTTCCTTGAAACAACCATGAAAGATGTTTTATTTCCGAACTGTTGAATTTCCAGTTTTAATTCACTGAGCGCAATTATCCCGCTAGCCTCAACGATCGCTTGTCCGTGTTTACGCGACGGCAAAATGCATTGAATTGTGGGACAGGTTGAACGCTGTGAGCGGGCACTTGGATTAAATGCAAACTGTCTAAATCATTTATAAAAGTGTCTTACGTCTTCGTGAGTTAAAAGCATATAAAGAGATGGTAACTAGAATGTGATTGAAGCAATCAAACGGAGAAGCCCCAAAACATCCTCACGCTCCTGCTGTCCTCACTAAAACCTTTAACGCACATAACTTTCATGCTAAACGTTTGCCATGTTGCCCTTTCTAACCTCTCACCTTTTAACTTCCAGATTTTCCTTTTGTCTTATGATTGACTTGTAACCTCTCCTAATTTTTCTCCAAATTTCTTAAAGGGAACTTTGATAATGAGCGCCTGGCTATTGCCAGACAAAGAATCCCATACCGCCTCGGTCGGGTAGTTGACGAGTGGCTACTCGACAAAGGTAATAAAACCACTTTAACTCCACTAATGATCTACCGCTAACCACCGCTCTGGAAGAGATGCAGAACCATGTGACCTGGGGCTCCGCCCTCTCCCATACTCACATCCAACCAATGAGTCAAGTTCAAAGTCTTCCAAAGTGATGCAATCTGGATTTCTTTTCACAAGGTGTCGAGCCCAGGTGAGCAGATCCTAAAAATTTGGACTGCATCTCTTCAGAGAACTAACCCCCAAATAACCTGACATAACCCCCACCTTCCCCTTTAAAAAAAAAAAAAGACTCTTGGTGTCATTCCTGTGTCTTTTGTTGGATGAATGTGACAATTAAGATGGGGGGGTGGGGGGGGATGAGACACGAGAAAGTCACTAAAAGTTAAAGGGACTGTGCAAAGCGATGCTCGTTGAAACCCTTTGAGGACTGAGGTTCCCGCCTGCCCACCACCACGTGAAGGTGCTCGAGTCGGACAAAAAACTGAAAGGGAATCAAGAATCATTCGCTTTAGCCTCCGACGCATACGAGGCCCATTCTGGATGACGGCCCACATGTGACATTTGACAGAAAACAAAAACGGGCCTCTGTCGCCCCCCACCCGCGTCGCCGCCGCTGCGACGGCTTCCGACACAAATCCCAATCAGGAGCGGCTCGGGAGATGAAAGTCGAGCCGGGCGGCGGATCAATAAGAGATGACTCGCCCGCTTGCCGAACGATTTGCGCGTGTCACCAGACGCGCCTGCATTATTCCCTTTCATCTTTGGAGGAGAGCGTTGGGATCGTGTGAGGAATAAATGAGTCGGCGAACCCCCCGCGAGCGCCCCGCACATATCGGTCGAGGTGTTCGCTTATTTGCCAACTTGATTGGATCCGACGGCGTATGCTAGGCGGCGGCGTGGCGCGTCCAGAGCTCAAAGGGTTCTCAAAGGCTGGAGCGGCATCTAAGCACCTGACACACTAACCGCTGAGGGTTTCTCCGAGGACTACGCGTTGGAGCGATCGGACGCATCTTTGCTCTGGGAAGCCCTCGGTTTTAACCGCCTTGTAAATTCTTCTTAAACCCCCTTTCGGACGGGCCGCAGCGACGGCTCGAGGAAAAAAAGCGAACCCAAGTCCGAACTGACTCTAAAGACCTTCAAGTGGCGATGCGCTTGCCTTTGTCGTCCTCTCGAGGAAGGGAAAACCAAACCAAAAAAAACTCGGAGGGTTTAAAGAAAGCGGCTCTGAATTCGGCTTTTCGATTCCTGTCCCTTTAACGTTTATTGTTTTCATCGCTGAGAAAATGGAGCATGTTTTGTGTTTCCATGTTTGGATTCTTGTGAGTGATGCTGAAACTTTGTCCAGGTGGTAAAAGAGCTCGGATCATTCCGAAATGGTCCAGGTTTTGGTACCGCCTGCCCGGCTTTGTTGTCATGATATCAGTGCCTCAACCTTTTGACCAGGTGCCCTAAACCATTAGCCACACATTAGTGGTGGGAGGGGGGGATAAAAAGCCCCAATCCCACACTTGGCCCGCTGCAGAGCGAGCCGATCGAGTCCCACATCTCCCCAATCTCATCCCTGTCGAGCCCGATCCAGATCGCAGTCAGCGTCTCCTTCCTATTCCCCCGCCAGCTGACTAAATCCAAAGCGGCAGCCATTGCGGGGAAGTAATGAAGGGAACAAATCAGAGTCTCCGAAGTTGCCTCTGAAACTTTCACTTCTCTCTTCTCCGCATCTCTCCCGTGCGCTCCCGCGATGGATCAGTCGGCCTCATCTGCCCTCAACATTTCCTCCTCGGATCTGCTCAGACAAATAGCGACTCCACTCCGGGTATCATTTCCCTTTGGGTGGAAAATTACAAGCAGCAAGTTATTGGCATTCTTTTGCGTCGATATGAACGTCAATTGAAAGCGAGTGCGGTCGGCAGCATCGGGATCACCTAGAAGAGCTTTGAAATGGGGAATAAAAAGACCTTAAAAGCAGACAAAATAACTTTATAGTACAGTGGTGCTTCTACTTATGAAATGAATTGGTTCTGGAAGAAATTTCTCAACTAGAAAATTTTGTAAGAAGGGACGCGTTTTCCATGGAAATGCCCTAATTCGTTCCAAGACCTCCAAAATTCAGACATAAATATTTCCTAAAGCATAAAAATGCATCAAAATGTGTAACAAATACATGTTACAATTCGATGATTGCACAATAAATGAGAGTTGTGCATAATGTAAAAAACAAAGAATAGAGTAAAGACTCAAAATGATGGTCAATTAACTTTTAACTGCGTCCTCGTTTTTTTTTGCCCTCTTCAGCTCATGTTCTCTCTCAGAATTGATCCAAGGACGTTTGCGTTTGTCGGCTTGCAACAATCCTTTGAAAATGTCTGAGGAAAACATGAGCGTCGTGAGCGATCGCCGGACTGGTGCGCACTTTTTCTGGGTGATTCACATTTCCGTAAAACTTATGGGAGCGCCTCATGGTCCCAGGGGCGAATGACGAGGACGCCGCATAGACACACATCGATTTATCTACACGCATAGACACGCACGGTTAGAGGTCCCTCTTAGCCAATGGGATGCCAGGAAGATGTTTCATAATAGCCAATGGCTGAACAGGAAACTCGGAGCTGTGAGTCGCAGCCCATACTGTATTTTTACCCTTCGTACCTTGAAAAGTCTTTCATAACAAGAGGCAATATTTTTCTGTTGAGGCGTTTCATAACTTCAAAATTTCGTATGAAGAGGTACCACTGTATGTATATAGTGTAGGGGGGGTGTCAGTATTTGGCCCAGATGAGACTTCAGAGTGAAAAGGTGATGCCTCCCCACAGGGAAATGGGACGGAAATTTCAACCGAGTAAGGAAACAGCCAACAAAACAGCACGGGAAGAGACAGCACGGCACCATTTAGGTCGAACATCAAAAGGGGCTCTCAAGTCTTCTCTCCAAATGTGTTTGTTGAGAGCCACCGAACGCAACTTAGACAAATGGAACATTTTCCGTTACTTTTTAAAAAATATTTTGGGAAAATAATGTCAATTTCTTGAACAAACCAGCATTGTGTCTCTTGTGACACGCTCCCCTTACCGTTTCGGCAGGTGTTGAGCAAATCGGAGTTCATAGGATTCAATCGCCCCTCTACCGGGGGACTTTATGCGATTGGTCGTCTCATCGCGGGCTCCCCTTTGGGGACCGGGCGCCGCTTCGCCGGGCTCTCGCTCTGAATTTCACGCTGTGTTTAGTCGCTTGTCTCCGCTGTCAGACGCAATTTGTCCACGGTGCTCCACCACAAGATCCGCCCCACTTCTGTGGGAAAAAAAAATATCAATCACTCTTAATTACCAAAGAGCGTGTCGCGCCGCCCCTGTTGTACTTTTGTACTTTCTTTTCGATCTGAGGAGGAAGTTCTCGTTTGTTTAAATGGAAGCCTTTGGGCTGCAATGTTACTGGTAAACACAAAAACATTAAGTATCGGGGCCAACTTTTAAGAGTGAAACCCTCCTTGCTGTTCTACGCCAAGGAAAGAGAAAGTGAGGCGCAATACGCCCTCCAGATAAAGTCCTTTTACCGACCGGCCCATTTGGATGGACCCCCCCGCCATCCCCCTCGCTCCACTCTCCTGATCCCACAAATAATCCCTCATGCCAGATCACGGAGGGCCAAAAGTATCAAGCGTACCTCCGCAGCCCGTATTCGCCATCCTCGGAAAAAAGCTGTCCGTGCATTAGCAAGCCGAGTCAGCCCCCTCGGCCCGCCCGGCGCACAAATTCCTGCTCATATCCGAGACTCGACATTATCATCGGATGTGGCTCTCGTCTTGAGTGGCCGGCTCGGGTCATAAATGTAAAAGAAAAGCCTTTTCAAGATGCGCCTCTGGTCTTCGTGGACACGACGCAAGCCCGCCATTTCCCCAAGGTTGAGTATGTCATTATTCCGACCCGCTTCAGGGGCCCACGTTCGGGATTGCGGCGTAAAAAAAAAAAGGAAAGAGGGATTCTTGGTTTGCGATGCTCTCCCTCGCGCATCCTGTCACCCCTTCCATCGGAAAGCGTGGCTCGTCATTTCCTTGGCTTCAGTTACCGAATCGGGAAGCAGCATCGACTCCCCTTGCTAACGGATCCGAACCCCCTTTTTTGGTGACCCCCCCTCCTTGCGGTAATGCAGGATCGCGGGGAGACGGAGGTTCTTTTATACGAGTCGATTCCAAGAAAGACACGGCTAGCTTCCTAACCGCCTTTGATTTCACGAAGCCAATCCGGATCCGCCTTCAGAGCTTCGTTTTGACGACGGCTCTTTCTCGTTTCTATCTAACTGGTGCTATTGTTAATGACCTCGTTTTTAATTTAATAATCCTTGTCAGGACCATTCGGATTTGTTTTTATACGTTGAGCCGGAGTCAAGCAATTATTTTAATTTACTATTCTGGAGACGGATCACACGGCCCGGTTGGTGTGAGTGAGCTCGTAACCTTTCATTCATCGATGAAGGTTGAGTGGTGACATGAATGAACTCATAAAAACAGACAGAGGTAGATGACAGAAGGAATTTTGATACATTTACGAACGTAAAACATACGTTCATTAACCGTCGTCACCAAATCGTTACCTTTCGACTTTCTGAACATGAATGTCCTCATTAGCGTCGTGGTTGAGCTGGAGTCCGCCGTGCTGCCCCGTCAAAATGTTAGCAAGCTACAATCGCAAGCATGAACATTTTGCAAACGTAATGTCTCAACAGTTCGGGGATTTTCTTTTTTTTGGGTGGGGGGGCAGATGTTTTCGGACACTCTTACGAAGAGACGATTTCAAAGAGCCTTTGGTGGCTCATTACAACCGGCTGACCGTCGCTGCAGTTAATTCAAGCTTTGGGCACAGCACTGGACGGCTGCTATAATGAGAGCCTTGGCCGCCTGCTGCCCTCGTTTGGCAAAGATTTGGGAGGGGAGCTGTCATCCGAAATACAGTCTTCCCTCACTTATCGCGGTTAATGTTTGCCGCGATATTGAAAAACCTCGAAGGACGGGGTGCCCCTCCCCTAGGATTTTTTGGTGTGTACCAGCACGTTTAAAATGTGTAAACACTATTTATACTTTACATATTTGAGACAAAGACTGCAGCAGTACACGTATTTACTTCAATCTTTAACTCTAAAACCTTATACAGTCATGAACATTTATCAGTATCGCCTTCTGAGAGAGACAAACAGACTTTTGTTAGTGGCGTCGAAGGTGCGCTCTGACGGTGTCGCCGCCGTTAGCCTCCACAGCTAGCTCCTGGCCGGCTAATCCCGCGCAGCCGATGTGTTTATGATAAGACAATTAATGGGTATTGATGAGGAGGGAGGAGGCGAAGAGAGACTTCTTGCTTTTTTCTGGACAAGCCCAATCACCCGCCTGTCGCCGCGCACTTAGCAAACACAACAGCGTGGCGAGACATTGATCAGAGAGTTAACAGGGGAGGTGCTAGGCAGGGCTGTGAAGATCCGCTGCCAATCAGCTCACGGGATAAATCCACTCCTGCTGTCATTGGTCGGAACCAATCCTGCTTACAGTCATGGACAAAACCTCTGAGTCATTCGGCATTTTTAATTACCGTACTTTGGAGGGAAAAAAAGGCGATGTCGGCCTTGCTAGCGTGCTACACACAAAGGTAAAAGTGTAAATAAACATGCCGTTGCAAAAGGGCGCGCAAAAAGGTCATCGCGTTGGCATTTTCCATCCGCGATTCACCGTCAGGCCGTCTTGCGCCGGGGCTGCTTCGCGCAGCGCCAGCCCCCCAACCCCCAACCCCCCGGTTGGCTCATCGTGCTCTCGTTTCATTTTTGACTTGACCCACAAAAGGATCACTTCATCAGAGCCTCAATCAAAACAAAAAACGATTCAAGCCAGTTAATTCAAGAGGCGTTAAGTGCGTTCCATGACGTGGGAGGAAGTAGGTCACCCCGACAAAGACTGCGGTTCGATTTAAAAACAAAACAAAAGGGAAGTACTTTATGCGCCATGATGTTTTTACTCTTTTCACCCTGAACCAAATTATAATCATTCAGCACTTGGCGATATTGATGACTGGACTTTGGCTCATGTTGTAAGTGAATTTGCAATGACGTTCTCTGGCACATTGTTTTCGCTCGCAATCAAAGGGCGCCAACGCCACCCTCTGGGCGCCTTCCACTCAAGAGTGGTGGGCACCATCGGGGGCTGATTGCTTGAAATGGAAGACCCTCCCAGACTGCAGAAGAATACTCCTCGCTTTTGTCACATTTTTGTTTTCTTGAAGGACTAGAGCTGCATCGAGATTTTACACAGTCGTCGATAGAGCATCTTGTCTGTTGTCCGGTTTTTTTTTTCCGTTGCGTTCCCCCCCATCCCCCTCCCTCCATGTAGCTGGAGAGGGTCAATAGCCGCGTGGAGTGCCCACTTGCGTAATAGAGATAACACGTGGAGCAGTCTTGTTCCTGCCGTTGCTGCGCGGGCGGGCACTTCCAACGCCAGCGGAAAAGCAATATCGCAACTGTGTTTAGACGATGAATTAGTCTTTATTAAACGCTAATGTGCGCCGACTGCGCGGGGTGTAAAATGACGGCGGAACTCGCTCCCACCAGGCCCCAAGCTTCTCTCATTTCACAGTCTGCATCATCTATAAATATTACGGCCTCCCGTTGGTCTTGGATTCGTTTCGCTCTTCCCTTACACGGATTGATTTCATGAGAAAGCTCAATGGCTTGTCATCTATAATTGCCTCCTCAATGCTGTTTATTTATTTTTATTTTTTTTAACCGTCCTTGATGATCGCTCCTCTCCCTCCCGTGGGCTCGATATTAGCGGCCTACCAGTGAAAATTCCGCATTTGGTTCATCTTCCTGATCTCACGCTCATGCCAGTCCCCAGTTAAGCAGTCAAGCTCCTTCCCTCTTCATCCATCCATCTTGATTAATGCTAATGAGCAACCCCCGTTGAATTAAACATGACCGACAACAGGCCTGCCTTTTTTCTTGTTTTTTTTTTCCTCCTGCGGCAGGAGTGCTTTATCATCGTGCGGCTCCGGTGCATTGGAGGTCAATAGCACCGAGCCACAGTTGTTATATTATATTCCATCTGGGGTCTGACGAGAGCCATCCCCATGCGTACTTTGTGTCAAGGGTCAAGGTTGACCTGCAAAGGCGCCCCCCCCCAAACAAAGTCACCTGTTCAACCTCCATACTGGGGCCCGAAATTGTTACTGGGAAGGCTCCCCTGTCGACTTGGACAGAACCTCTGCCGCCTCTTCCTACGAAGCAGCAAAGAAACCTGTCGTACCTGGTACTGGGGTCGGCAACCCAAAATATTGAAAGAGCCATATTGGACCCTCCAAAAATACAGGTCTGGAGCGACAAAAAATTAAAAGCATTGTTTTAGGCCTTATAATGAAGGCAACACTTGCTTTATGTATCGCTATTAGCCATATTAGCTTACTATCAAAATGACTAAGTTGGCTACAAATACACAACGAGCATTCATGATTAAATCCTTTTTACCCCTGAAGTGCATCCTGTAGAGCAGGGGTGCCCAACCTTTTGTGACAGAAGATCTACTTTACGATCAACCAACCTCCCACGATCGACCCGTTACCGCACATGAGCGCATACGCACACACTTAAACACGGATACCATAATGAGCAACAGCCATAACGGCCCCTCAAATGCACAGAAACAGAAAAATGAAGTAGACACAAGAGTTTGCGAAAATCACTGCCTATCTTCGTCGAGACCTGACGCGGAGGCATGGGAGGCACTTTTGCCGTGTGTGAAGGATCGTAGTTCACGTGGAACGTTTTAAAATGCTTCTCTCGGCCCTCCAGATTCATATTCTTCACCAGTACCCTCGGTGAATTGGACATGAAGCGCTGTTTTTTTTCTTACAACAGTCACGTGCCTGGCATCCCGCCCTGCTAATCGAAATGAGGCAAATCTTCGTTGACAGAAATGTTGAAATCTAATATTTCTTCGACACATTTTTACAGCATTGGAAAACGTTAAGAATTTTTGTCGTGTTTGTCCTCCGACAGAAACCATATTAAAACAAAAAATATATTTCCCTCCTCCATCTTTTTCCATTTTCAAACATTTTTTAAATAGCTCCAGGAAGCCACTAGGGTGGCGCTAAAGAGCCGAATGCGGCTCTGGAACCACGGGTTGCCAACCCCCGACCTGTACCTCATAATAGTTATTTTGTGTGTGTGTGTGTGTGTGTGTGTGTGTGTGTGTTTGTGTGCTTCCTTCTGTATGTGTTTGTGACTGATTTGTACTCTTCCTTCTCGACATTCTCTCCTCTCTCTTCTTCATGTCCATTGCCTCCACTTTCACATCCTACGTCCCCCCCCCCCCCCCCTCGCATCCTCTCAGGTCGCCAGCTGACCATCTTTAACAGCCAAGCGTTTATCAAAATCGGTGGCGGTGAGAAAGGCCGCCACTTCCAGGGCCAGATCTCGGGCCTGTACTACAACGGCCTGCAGGTGCTCAAACTGGCGGCCGAGGGCGACCCCAACGTGCAGACGCAGGGAAGCCTGCGCCTGGTGGGCGACGTGCCCTCGGTGCTCGCCACCGACACCACCTCCACCACGCCTCTGGCTGACATGTCCACCACCATCATGGAGACCACCACCACCATGGCTACCACCACCACCCGCAAACAGCGCTCACCCACCGTCAGGGACAGCGTCACGCAGGTGGGTGATCGTGCGAGGGAATTTGGATGCGCCCTGACGAAATGTAGATTTTTCCATGTAGGAAATCACGTGACTCCCAAGTCATCGGTTCCAGACTCACAAAAAGAAACGTTTACCTTTATTGAAGACTCTTGATAAACAAGGAGTGGAAGAGACGTTTTCCCGAGTCATTTCTTGAATATCGTATTTGCCTGAATATAAGACTGCCCTGATTATAAGACGAACCCCCTTCTTTTTCAAGACCCAAGTTTGAAAAATGACTTTTTGAGCACCAAATTAATTTTATACAGAAAATAATTACAGTACATCGGAAACAAATGACTATAACAATATATTTGAGAGAAAAGGCATGTTATTTTGCCTCATTCAAATCTTAATATCTGAACATTTAAATATGTCAACTAAAGTGCAATCACATTCTTAAATGAATGGCTTCTGGTTTTTGAAACATCATAACTTCTCCTGATCTTCGGCCCACTTTTCTCCAGATTGTCGCTACGTTTCTCCATTTTCTGTTATCTCTTCTATTATTTTCTTCTCTTTTTGTTCTTACCGCTATTTTTTAATTTTCTTCTTCGTGCTACCGCTATTTTTATTTTTATTCTTCGTGACAGGGGTTCGCTTTGGCCTGGGGAGTCAAGTTCAGCATTCGCTTCAATGATATCTGGCGCCATCTAGTGCCGTGAATGTGTATAATGTCTAGACCCCGAATATAAGACGACCCCCACTTTTTCAGTCTGATTTCAATGAAAAAAAACACCGTCTTATATTCGGGCCAATACGGTACTTGAATGCTTCCTGCCTTTCTCAACTCGCTGCTCACTTCCAAAGAGAGCAAGACGTATTCCCCAACGCGAGCTTCGATGAACGTCTCAAGGCAATAACAAGCCTCCTAGTCTGCTCAGAAAAGTTGTGGTAACATCCTGTCATGTCGGGCCTTCAAAATAAGAGAACGCCGGCGTCATAAGAGTCCCGCTACCTTCAATTTGGCCCTGTGATGGCTTGTTTAGCAGTGGCGCTTCAAAAATATGCTGTGCTTGTTTGTGCCGTACGACTCTTGAATAATCCACTACATGGCCCAATAAAGTGCAGTGAAGTGTCTGGGACGACATGCTTTTTATTTTCCAGGTCAATAAAAACAACGAGACGTACTAATTGGCTGATTGGACGAAGGAAAGTTTCCAAATTGCTGCGGCACAGTAATTGGTTCTCTTGTGTGTTGGCATCGTGATTGCGGCGGCTGTTGTCGTGAATGCGCTTGCCAAGGCGCCAGCATGTAAACAACAGTTGCATCACTTGCAAATGCATGTCAGGTAGGCTGAGGATCCTGGAAGTATCCTGACGGTACGGCGCAGGTGGCCCCGCGGGTTGCAGTCGTTGCCAATGTTCAAATGCGTATGGAGACATTTTGGCTGACGCGGCACGGGCTGCAAAAGAAAGTGGGGGCTTTCGCAGCAAGCCCCAATTTCAATTTCTCCACAAGCCCTGAGCTGCTTTCCGCCCCGATAGCTTTGATCACAAGGTGACTCATACGCTTTGAATAGGAATGAGAGCTATGCGAGTCGTATATGCCGTCGGAACCTTGTCGAACTCAGATCCCGGTCTAAAGGACTGTCACAAAAGCTTTCTGAGGTCTCGTTTATGACCAAAAATACAATTCATGCTCAAGACGTTGCATGGGGCCTTTGAAAGTGCTTTGTGACAAGGCTTTTGTTCGGCAGACATTGGAAGCTTAAAAATGCAAAACAGTTTTTAAACAACGAGTCAAAGATATGTATTGTTCTGCGAAAAGTCGCGCACAATGGCTAACGGGCTTGAGTTCGAGACAGCGGCATGGCCGGAGCCGTTTTGATGGAAGCCAAACGTTGAAACGGGCAACCGTCTTTGTTCCCTTGTGTTCGTATTTTTGCAGAATGCGGATGAGATTTTGGTCGCTTCTGCCGAGTGTCCGAGCGACGACGAAGATTTGGAGGAGTGTGAGCCTGGAAACGGTGAGTTGACTCGGTGGGGGGGTTTCCTGATGCTCGTTCTACCGAGTGAGGTTGTACGGCTCGGCTCGGGGGAATCTTGTACAGGACCGACCGCGATACCCTCGTTACGCAGCTCAGATTGGCCCGATGCGGACCCAAGGTGCCGCATCAGATCCGGTGACTGTGAACCGCCGCCATGACCCGAGGCGGAAGTCGAAAGCCATGTCTGCTTTCACAAATTGATTTCGGTGTCCTGTTACAGTTCTTAGCGGATCGTACCACTCCCCCTTTACCTGAGTGGCCCTCCCAACTTTTGAAAATAATCGATGCTGCGCCATTCTAAAGAAAGCACCTGGATCTGCGCACTTCTTCCCACCTCAGTATTGTTTCGACCTTGGTAGATGGAGAAAGGGCAAAAGGGATCCGGGAAGCTCAAAGTGGAGCGTTCTCCCGTGGTTGCTCCGTAGGTGGCTCAGACAGAAATAGGCACTTGATTCTCTCCTTATCGAAGGTAGGAATGATTTTTTCTCTCTCTCTCTCTCTCTCTCTCTCTCTCTCTCTCTCTCGGAGGTGGATGCTACACCCGGGCTTAATCTCCCGTGGAGAAGCTCAACTAAACTCTCTTGATATGCCCACACAGGCGCATGCACGCAATGATTGGCAGACGGGCCGCTTGCTCCTTTACGCAAGAAGACACCTACCTGTCTCTTTCACCATCCCTTTGTGAAGTTTTGCTCGCGAAATACCGAACGTGCTCGCTATCGCCCCCCCCCCCCCCCCCCCCAGACACCAAAACCGGTTTCAGCAAGGCAAAAGCCAAAGAACCCAGATCGGCTCCGCTGAGAGTGAAACTCCGCAATGTGTCTTTATACTTGAATGCATCGTGAATGATCAGGATCGGCGAATACCGATACGAGTCAATACCAGATGTATTTCAAGATACCACGTAGTCGTGAAAGACGCTGATACCGGCCACCGATACAAGTCTGAGTTGTCAGTAGTTGGCGCATGATTTTCTTTCATTGTACCGACTGAAATTGTAATCACAACTCCGAGTGGTATCGGAACTAAGACCCGGTCAGTACTCAAGAGTGAATATACATACCGGTATCGGTTTGAAAAAAAAGTGGTTCCAAACATCCAGAGTGAATACTTTAGCGACAGCTCGACGTTTTTGCAGTACAGCATGTGGCGGGAGCTGTCGAAGCAAAGTGAAAGTTCCTACCGCAGAACAAAAAAAAAAAGCGCAGTGGATGCCAGTCAGTCGGCGCGGCCGATGCTGAGGAGGAGAAGCAGAGAAGGCGCTGCCTTGCTTTCCACTAAGCCTCATTAAGTGCAAAGTGGCGCGGCCCGGGATAGCATGCGGACTCAGACGCAAAACCGAGAAGCGGAAATTCTCACCGTCCCCGGCAGGTTATTTAAACTTGGGCAGCCCTAATTACATCAGCCAATTAAACCTTGGCCGTAATCCTCCAGTCATCTTCAAGAGTCGGGGGAGACGCGGACTCAGAATTAACCATGAAGTCCATACATACGGAAGGAAATGATTGCAATGCACTCACACAAATCCAGCAGGAAAGATCGTTTTCATCTCAAGAGTCCGCACCTCCAAAAACATCTCTGAGCTCGAGAGAAGAATTTTGTGGAGCTCCCTCAACAACGCGGCGCGCCCCCCGTCATCCCTCTGCATGAGCGGGCATTTGTAAACATCTCATGACACGCGCGCCGGCGCCGCATATTTTTCCATCCGCAGCCCAATCACGGCCAAATTGCCGACGCGCCTCGCACTCCCGACAACCTCTTCGCCGTAAATATTTGAAACGGCCGCCACCGGGCCCCCGGCGTGACGGCCGGCCTAACGATGTTTGTCAGGAGGACGACGCGGCCGCATCAGCGCCCATCTGCCCCCCGCGCTCCCTCTGAGTAAACAGAAGCGCGGGTGACTCATCGTCCTGCGCGCTGGAGATAAAGAAGCTGTTTGATCGCGCGGGCTCACCGTCGCGGCTCCGCCGCGATCCAATCATGAGAGTCCGGCCCAATCAATCAGGCAGAATCAGCCGTGGTCTCTCCTGTTTTATCGCTTAGGTGCTCGTTTCAGACAGAGACAATCAGGCATTCTTCTTTTTTATGCGCGGCGTATCTCGATCCACGTCTGGATCGAAAGTCCGCCGTTGGGTTCCGTGGCCTGTGCGAGCTGCGTAACGAGGGACAAGGGGTGCGAGTCACCCTCGGGGTGCGCTCGCTTTGGGTCACGGGGAAGGAGACGGGAGACGGGGCGGGGAGGCGGGGCTAGGAGTCACCTCTCAGTGTGTTTGAGGGCTAAGTCACCGCAGAGCTCATTCCAAAACCGAAGCCGCTTTAAAGCGGCCGGATCGAACTGCGCCGCCTCGTTCCGGAAAAGCCGTCTGACTTTGACAAGTCATTTGGCGCCAATCCAAAAAAAAAAAGAAAGAAAAAGAAATCCAAACTAATCCAGCCAACTTCTACTTTGCGCAGCTCATCTTTTTGTTGCTGCGAGGTGATCGTCCGTCCTCTCGGGCGTCAAGGTGAAACGCAGCCCGCAAACACACGCGAGCGAGGCAAACACAAACGGGCGAAATGAGAACGTTGTTGCCATGGAAATGAGCCTTTTGCGCAAGCGAAACGCATGAGAGAAGAATGTGCTTAAAGTTTGTTTCTTTCACAGCTCTCACATGTCTCTTTTCTTCAAGGCCTCGGTGTGGGGGGGGGGGGTGTTGTGTGCTGACATTTCTGTGGCTATGAATGCATCAACCTTGATAACAAAGCATTTTTATGATTTGAAAAAAATGTTTGTTTTCGGGCGGGGGGCTGAGCTGACCCGAGGCGGGCGTCCCATCCCCTTCCTCCCTTCTGAGCGCCCCCCGCCCTCCCGATTCACCCCAAGTAAAAACCAAGCCGTGGAATTGTGATTTGCTGCTTTGTCTTCTTCTCCTGACCGTTGTGTTGCGATGACATGAACAACCCCCCCCTTCCCGTGACCCGCTCCCACCCCCCACCAACACGCCCTCTAAAACGTGCTGTTCTCCTGTCGTGTGAAGACGCCCGTGCTAACTCTCCACTTCCTTCATTTGAGACCAAAACGAGCTTTCGTGCTCACTCGGTTGCGCGCTAAAGCAAATGACATAACAGTGGCTTGACGATCAATTGGATCATTAAGAAACTCGTATCGGTGACCGCTAATTAAGAATGCCATTGACCTGTTTTACGTGTGCTTTCGGGTGGGACAAGCGGGGGGCGGGGGGGCTGCATTAGCACGCTATTGACTATTTTTTGGGACGTCTCCTATCGGTCTAAATTAAGCGAATGAAAGATGAGCCACGTAAGCCCGACAATTTGGCAGAGGGACGCTCGAGGGTTGTTCCGTGAAGTAAAAGGACACGAGTGGAGGTAAAGAAGGGAGGGGGGATGTTGATCACTATCCAAGAACAATCTTACACAGCTTTCTTTTGTGTAATTTTTTTTTTCATGCAAAAATCATGCGGCCAATTTGTCGATGTAAGTGACCTGAACCTCGTGGTTTGCTATCTTTCTCAACCAATCACAGCAGACACATCACAGCGCTAGGTCAGCCTTATTGCTAGATTAGCACTGCATTTGATATTGTTCAGTGTAAAAAATTTTCAACTTGTGTAACTGACATAGCATGTAGCGTTAGCCAGCTGCAGGACAGATAATGTTCTAGCACAGTGGTTCTTAACCGTGTTCGAGGTACCGAACCCAACCAGTTCATTTGCACATTCACTGAACCCTTCATGAGTGAAACATAAAAATATGATTCGAGAAGTGTTCCTTCAGTTTTGAGTTGCTCAACTTGGCATGACAAATCATGCAGATAGGACACTGACTCCGATCAATGACTTTCCGTGATGCATGTAAATCCATGTTGTAAATATTTTTGTTTGTTTGTTTGAAAAAGTGGGGGTCGTCTTATATTTGGGGTCTAGACATTATACCCATTCACGACACTAGATGGCGCCAGATATCATTGAAGCGAACCCTGAACTAGACTCCCCAGGCCAAAGTGAACACCTGTCACGGAGAATAAAAATAAAAATAGCGGTAAGAAATCAAAGAGAAGAAAATAATAGAAGAGATAACAGAAAATGGAGAAACATAGCGACAATCTGGAGAAAAGTGGGACGAAGATCGGCCAGGTTAACCAGCAGCTCAGGAGAAGTTATGATGTCATTTACATTTCAAAAAGCAGAAGCCATTCATTTACGAATGTGATTGCACTTTAGTTTACATATTTAAATGTTCAGATATTAAGATTTGAATGAGGCAGCATAACATGCTTTTTCTCTCAAATATATTGTTAGAATCATTTGTTTCAGATGTACTTTAATTTTTATTAATTATTTTCTGTATAAAAATTAATTTGGTGTTCAAAAAGTCTTTTTTCAAACTTGAGTCTTGAAAAAGAGGGGGTCGTCTTATAATCAGGGCCGTCTTATATTCGGGCCGATACGGTATTAAAAGAATTCTTTAAAAAATGTTAAAAAAATCACACGACATACTATCACGACAGTCACTCGTTGACGATTGAGCCAACTAAATTTCCCACAGCACTGATTGGACAAGCGATGTCATGTGAAAATCTGCTGCGGGCGTGTCATAACCAATTGACATGTTGAGTCAGGTGTGTCTTCACCTCCGAGGCAAAGGCTCCGTCGAACCCTTGAGACCGATTCAGCGAACCCCTGGGGTTCGATCCAACCCAGGTTGAGAACCACTGTTCTAGCATCTTGTAGTCTTACCTCAGTCAGCACAGTTAGTACTTATGAACTAGTCAGATAGCTTAGACAAAATGAGTAGAACTAACACCATGTGAAGTTTGTAGTGCTCTACTTCCAATGCTTCTGTTTTCATGGCATGTTTAAGTTGTGTCTCGACTTCTGACCCCTTGCCCCCCCTCCCGCTCTCTCTTTCTTGTCCTAGGAGGTGAAATAGTCTTGCCCATTATAACGGTGGACTCGATAGACCCCCCTTCCATGGCCACCCGCTACCCAGTAATCCCCCCACCCCCCACCACGTATCGGCCCTTCCTCACCTTACTCGAAACCACCAAAGAGTCCATCCCCTTGCCCAACGTGCGCCCCCCCTGCCCCGTGGATCAGGAAGACTGCGAGGAAAACGTGGAGGTGTCCGCTTACGGCTCGGGCGAGATGACCGAGTCGGATGACGAGGACTATTACAAAAACTCCCCCCTGGTCACCGACAGGACCGTCCTGCCGCCTCCCCCGGGGGCGGAGGGCCAAAACCCCCCCAGAGATGGCCATTTCTCGCGTCTCCCTTTCGACCAGCGCCCGCCCGCGTCCTCCGCCCCCACGGCCGACCCCGATCAGCTCAGCCCCCGCGTCAAGGGGGCGGCCGGTGGCAGCGGCAACAACATCCCGGCCGGTAAAATGAACACCCGGGATCAGGTGCTCCTGCCGCCGGCCCAGCCCTCGTCGGACCCCGGCCACCGTGGGGTATCGGGAATAACCTCCCCTCCCGAATTCCCCCACGTTCCCACCCTAGACCCCACGTCCCCCGAGAGAGGTCTACCGGGCGCCGTGGAGGTGCAGCAGTCCAGCAGCACCACGGGCATGGTGGTGGGCATCGTCGCAGCCGCCGCGCTCTGCATCCTCATCCTGCTCTACGCCATGTACAAGTACCGCAACCGAGACGAGGGCTCCTACCAGGTGGACCAGAGCCGGAACTACATCAGCAACTCGGCCGTGCAGAGCAACGGCACCCTGGTGAAGGAGAAGCCGCCCAGCGCCGCCAAGACGGCGCCCAAGAACAAGAAGAACAAAGACAAAGAGTACTACGTTTGAGGGAGCGCCGCCTTGACACATGGAGGCGGGTCGCGTTTGGGGGAGAGAGAACGAGAGAAGAAACAGCCATCCTAACCCTTCAAGAAGGAGGCCGGCGACGCTAACTTTCAGCGTCGTTCGGAAGTCGCTTCTCGACACTTCTGTGCCAACAACCGATTGGGTTCAGTTATTTCTCCAGTAGTGTACAGAAGCCCCATCAGTATCCACGACAACAGTATCCTGCGCTACGTCAACGCCATCTCTCTCCTCTCTCCCGCTCGCCCTCGTGCCACGTCTACGGTGCTCGGCAGCCGGCGCGACGCGACCTGTGCCGTGTTTCAAGCATGTAGTATTCATCGAGGACAAAGACATCAACTTTTTCTTTCCGTGGAATTCTGAGAAGAAGAAAAAACTAAACAAAACAATGAAAACATAGTAGCAATTTTCGTGCGATACCACCGCAGCAGCAAACTCCGGACGCACGGCTGGCCAAATTCCCCTCGGACGTCTGTGTTGTGTTTTGGCGCCCCCTGGTGGGCTAGCGGAGGAAGTGTTTCTACAGCAACCATCAAAGTAGGGAAAAAATGCTCGCCAAGCAGTCGGTCTCTGCTCTATATGATGCTAAATATACGGCCAGACATTGCGCAACCAGACAGTTGGCCGAGACAGTGTAGCTATGACTCTGTTGCCGTCCGAACCATTTCACCGCCTGAAACCCGCAGAGGCTGCCGGTCAGGAAATTTGTGGCATCCGCTCTCTTTGCTTTGAGAATGGACAGAATGGGAATTCTGCGACAGAGAAGCAAGGCTGGAAGGGCCTGTCCGGAACCTGACTTGGACTGAGGGGGCAGCCTTTGCGGTTCTTCGTGGGCTCCCTGGAAAAGGGGAGTTCTCAAGTACTCTAGTGTTCCAATTTTCTCAGCTCTATTAAAAGAAGACAAATGTACCACGATAAGAAAAAAAAAAGCTGAAAAAAGTTTGTGAAATGTCTAAATATTTGCCATCACAAAGAGAACCGTGTTCCCTCCTGACAACCTTTCCTGTTTGCGAAAAGAAAAAAAAACTAAAAACATGTCCGTGATCCTGGGCAAGGAGGAAAATCTTTTTTGTTTTGTTGTTCTTTGCCTTTGGTAAAATTCGGGGTATGTTCTTGCTCATCATGCGAACCCAAATCTATTTTTTTGTCCTGCATTTTTTTTGTCATTTCTCTCTGTTTGGCAGATTGTGTGTCCATTTCCCGACCCTGTTTTCTAAGGATTGCTTTTCTATATCTTTGTGTCTGTAGACTGACAGACCTGCGCCATGATTCTGCTGCCACATTTTTTTTTGTACTCTCTGCCTCACTCCATACGCCCCCGCCCAACCCTCGATGTCGCCCTGTTCTTTCTAAATGTTATTGTAAAGTGTTCCAGTGAGATGACTCTAAATATGTGTACATTAACAGAGGGAATACACTTGGTTATATACTTCTTACTCCCTGTGTTGTGCGGTCTGTTTTTTCAGTTCAGTGCAATATTAAATGTGTCATTCCGTGCGAAATCACTCCCCAAAATTCAGAAAATGAAGAAAACTCTTACCTGGCTGACAGTTTCGGCTGTTGCTTTCGCCTTCATCGTAGCTGTCGATACTTCCTGTTGACGTGTCTTCAAAACAGCCGACCGGGTCGGGAAGCAAGATCCTGCCGAACGTTGATATTTTCGGCATAAAAAGGGATGTGGCCATCTTCCTTTTATATCTACGAGCTCAATCGTCACATAACGGGCCTTGTTGATGCATCGAGGAACAACCAGTCACAACAGTTGCGCAATCACTATCAACAAGTGCACCAAGTTTCATTCAAACCAAAATCTGCTTGGTTAAACCCACTGCGTGATTTGGCATTGACCTACCCGAATACAGTAATTTGCTATAAAGGTATATACAGTCCCTCTAAAAGTATTGGAACAGTCAGGTCACTTGCTTTGTTTTGTTGTCTACTGAAGACATTTGCGCTTCAGGTCAAGAGATAAAGTCCAGCTTTTGTTTCCTACTATTCACATGTCAATGTATGAAACAACTCGGGACAGAGCAGCTTTTGGTTTGAAGCCACCCACCTTTCAGGTGAGCAAAAGTATTGGAACAGACATGATTAACTCATTCAATCCCAGCCATTTTCACTGGAGCAACAGCCTCAATCCCAGCGTTTTTCTGGATTTTGACCGATCTTGCAAGGTCCACAGAATATTTGGTGCTAATGCTATATAAATATGGAGCCTACCGAAATAAAGTTTGAACTCTCTTCTTTCAGCATAAAAAAAATATTTGTTTTTTGTAAAAGCATGCATTTACAAAAGATTTTTTTTGTAAAAGCACGTGAGGCACCACTGCCACCTACTGGTCGCTTTTTTACATGATTTACAATGCAAACGGCTTATTCTCATTGACAGATTGCATCAGACCCTCCTCCTCTCTATGACACAAAAAAAGACTGACGTACAAGTACGTCCTTGGTAGGCGGGGTCTAATTTTAAAAAGACGTACATGTATGTCTTGTGGAATGAAAGAGTTAATTAAACTAAATTAACTACATTGAATATTTGGTGGCATAAACGTGCAGCAAATGTGAGAGCCACTGACTTCACCAGTCTGTTGCCTTCTTCATTTGAAATGCTTTTCCAGGCCTTTACTGCAGCCGCTCTCAGTTCTCGTTTGTTTTTGTGGGGTTCTCCCTCTGTTTTCTTCTTCAGAAAGCGGCGAATTTTCAAGCAATCCATCGAAAAGGTAACACCTGAGCAGATAAAAACAACCGTCCATCAAAATGTTCCAATAATTTTGCTCATTTGAAAAGTGGGTGGCTTCAAACAAAAGATGCTCTGTCCCGAGTTGGCTAACACGTCTTGATGTAAATACCATGAAATACAAGCTGGACTTCACATTTTCCGTCCATGTCTTGATCTGAAACCCAAATGTCTTCACGATACAATAAAAACAAGAGGAATTGACTTTGCCATTCCAATACTTTTGGAGGGGCCCGTCGATTGCAATCAACCAAACCATAGGTGTCAAACTCAGGTCCTGGAGGGCCGCTGTCCTGCATGTTTTCCAAGTCTCCCTGTTGCAACACACCTGATTCAAATGAACATGTTCAATGTCAGGCTTGCGCAGAGCTTGCTGATGAATTGATCATTTGAATCAGGTGTGTTGCAACAGGGAGACTTGGAAAACATGCAGGACAGCGACCCTCCAGGACCTGAGTTTGACACCTATGAACCAAACCATACGTGGAAAGGTCTTTTTTGCTAACTTCATAGGATATGTATAATTTTTCAGTCCAAGCGACATGAAGGGCATGAGGACATCTTGTGCAAGCTTACGAACACCACATTTTGCATCATGTTGGCAACACACTACACACGTCAAATAAGGCGCGTGCGGAAAGATACGCTTCAAGAGCAGGTGAGGAATCCAAAGAAGGGGGCGCAAAGTAAGGAAGCCGTGACTGGAAGCCGACAGCCACATGCGGAATGTACGACAGACAGCGGGTGTTGGTGTGCGTCGTTTTCAAAGCAGCAGAAAAACAAGTGCTGCGAGCAGACACAAGGGAGGGTTTGCGTCACGGTCATCCCTCCTCAGCAATTTGGGCCTAGTTACCATGGCGACCACCATCCTCGCCCTCATGAGAACGTTTTGGATGAATGCAAAGACAGACGCAATGTTGTCCACACCCCAAAGATGAAGCTTTGCCTCATGCGAAGACCTCCAGTTCAGTACAAAGTGGGCCAGCAACACATTGCGTTGATCACGGTAAGTAAGTCACACAGGCCATAGTGTACTATTATTAGTAAACAATCTTACATATTTTGGCAAGACCTGATACGTTTGAAAATAATGAAATTAGGGGGCGGCACGGTGGTCGACTGCTTAGCACATCCGCCTCACAGTGCAGAGGTGCAGGGTTTGATTCCAACTTGCTTCCTGTGTGGAGTGCACGTACTCCCCCGTGTCTGCGCGGGTTTTCTCCGGGTACTCCAGCACGCCCCGCAACTCTTGTGAGGATAAAGCGGATCAGAAAATGGTGGTGGATGAAATTGGGGTGAGGGTTTCAAAGTAGGTCTTAAACATGTTTTAAAAATGAAAGAAATGGCCTTAGTATAAAGCCATTAAAAAACACTGTACGATACTTCACGTCATTTTAAATGCTTTACTCTATATATTTTTTAAATTGGCTTACCATATCGTTCATCTGTCTTTAAGTGTCATTAAACGACATGCTTTTCTTAAAGATACCTTACTCTTGCATCATGCCACTGTTCTCAAAAAAATAACGCCTTACTACAACATTGTTTTCTTTAAAATCAAAATGCCTGTAATTTCTGTCATGTCATTTTCCTAAAAGAAAAGAAAATGCCTTCCTACACTGTAACCTCATGTCATTGTTAGTTTTACTGTACAGTCCATGTTGAAAAAAAAAACAGTCGTTAGTTTCTCTTGTCTTGTACCACTACCAACCACATGGCGGCGCCAAACCCCAATGGATGAGTTCACGACAACAGACTGTTGGCGCCGCCCTCCTCCTCCTCTTGGGCAATCGGCCCCCGTCAGGGACTTGCCCCACCTCCCGGGTCCCACACCCGGTACGACTCTCGCTGGTGCCTCGCGAGGTTCACACCCAGTGCGGGCCTCAGAAGGGCCCTCGCCTAATTTTTGTTTAAGGAGAGTTGTGGGGCGGCTACTCCCACTTCCCTCCGTTCCGGCGGGGCGAGCCCTGGGCGCCTCACCTTCCGGTGAGGCCCCACCTCCTTCCCCGCCGGCTGGTGGGCATTTAGCCGCATCTGGGACCCAAGAGCCCCGGCGTTCCCCCCTCGCGCCACTCGGAGGCATCCTGTGGTAATAACAATCATCATCATCATCATCATTGGGTATGATGATACACTTGTTCGTTAAGTGGCTCAATTTCTTCTACTCATTAATTAAGATAAGAGTAGCCAATTTAATTATGCTTATTTATTTTTTATGATTATCATATTTTGGTTTCCTTATCAGAACCACACGTCGGAAAGGCTTCAGTTGGTCGAATTTGGGGCAACCTCCAGGCCAAGGTCACACAGCTATGACGTTGAGCTTTATTTGGCAGCACGTTTAGCCCGCTAATTAGTTGCTAAGCCTCTCAGATCAGAGCCGGCAGCAAGGGTCGAGTAACTCTGGACACAGTCCTGTTTCCTTTTCTCACCCTGGGGAGGGGAGAACAAATGAAGGTAAGGAAATCGTAGACAAGCGTGAACGAGCTCCTAGCAACACGTTCCGGACATACATTTTCCCCTCTCTCTCTTTTTTTAAAATTTTTTTTACTCAGCATGTCCAAGGCAGGAGAGAGAACTTCATCGACGATTTCTGCAGATTCCACTTCCACAGATGGGTACGTTTCATTCCATTAGTTCCTAACTCACGTGTGTTCTCAAATTCATGTGCACTCCCCAAAAACTTGAGCGCCCACTCACGTTGCCTTTGGGGGGGGGTGGGTCCTGCAAAAGTGGAGCGGCCTCGTCTCAAGCGTCTCCATCGGGCTCGGCGTCCGAGACACCAAAGAAGTCATCCAAAAAATCCAAGAAACACAACGACAGCATGAACAAAGTCTACAATTCTGTGCTGAATAGTGTGTTCGGGGCTGTGAGTAGACGACCTCTTTCTTGTCGCGTGAAGTGTAACTCCACAAGTACAATGAAGTAAACTTAACAGATAAGTACTTTATAATGCCGATGCCTAAAAAAAAGTGGACTTGCGTATTTATTTTTCCACGCTTAATTTTGTCCAACATGTGTTCTTTACTTTCTGTAAAATCGTGTGAATATCAGGGGTTTTTTTTTCATTAACGCAAAAAAAAAAAAAATCAAAAATCGAGGGGTGTTACGACCCAGTCAGCAAAATTGGTCTGGCCCACATACCTCAATGAATGACGGTCCTGCAGTGGCCCACGTCTGGCGTCCATGATGTGGGCCGCATTCGGCCCAGATCTCAGCCGCATTGTAAAACCATATCTGGCCCTACTCCGGCCCGACGCTGGGCCAGAACAGGTTCCTGATATCAGCCTGAATTCAACCTCAACTAAGCCACATCTTTCATGAGCCACATTTGACCCACATTAAAAAAATAAATCTCAAAAACGACTGTTATAAAAATATGTTTATTGTCATAATTTGTGAACCTCACATACTGTATAACTCCACATACACTGGAAAAAATGCACTTTTCTTTATTTAACAGTGAACACAAAGTCCAAATTGGGATGCAGCTTACTCTTGAACGGTATTTTTCTGTCCATCAAATTGTTGCGCTCTCCATGTCCTCTTTTCTTCTCATGCTCTCCTTCGTGTCACCACCCTGATCAGGAGCCACATGTAGCCATCTTTTGATTGTGACATCAATTTCCTGGTCTGAGGCCCAAGATGTTAGGCTGTTAGGTCTCACAGCGGCTGTAAGAATTGTAAGAAAGCAAAAATGGACAGTGTGTTAGGAAAAAAAACATTTGTACATGTCATGAACAATGAATGGTCAGTAAAAAAAAACCCTGAAATTTCTTATAATAATAATAATACATTTCATTCATAAGCATCTTTCAAGACACTCTAGGACACTTTACAACCGAAACTAAACTAGGTTTGATGCTGTGGGGCGGAATATTTGCCACCAAAAACTAAACGTGAATAACTTGTGAATAACGAAAAAAATGACCATGTGTAGTAAGGCTTTTTTCAACGAAATAAACGACCATGCTAAGGTGTTTTTAGCCGAAAAAAAACAACCATGAATAGTAAGGCGTTTTAACAAAAAAAACAACTATGTATAGTGAGGTGTTTTTAGCCGAAAAAAAATGACCATGTATAGTAAGGTGTTTTTAGCCGAAAAAAATACGACCATGTATAGTAAGGTGTTTTTAGCCGAAAAAAACGACCATGTATAGTAAGGCGTTTTTAGCCGACAAAAACGACCATGTATAGTAAGGCGTTTTTAGCCGGAAAAAAAACGACCATGAATAGTAAGGCGTTTTTAGCCGAAAAAAAGGACCATGTATAGTAAGGCAATTTTAGACGAAAAAAAGGACCATGTATAGTAAGGCGTTTTTAGCCAGAAAAAAAGGACCCTGTATAGAAAGGCGTTTTTAGACGAAAAAAAGGACCATCAATAGTAAGGCGTTTTTAGCCGAAAAAAAGGACCATGTATAGTAAGGTGTTTTTAGCCGAAAAAAACCACCATGTATTAGTAAGGCGTTTTTAGCCGAAAAAAATGACCATGTATAGTAAGGCGTTTTAAGCCGAAAAAAACGACCATGTATAGAAGGGCGTTTTTAGCCGAAAAAAATACGACCACGTATAGTAAGGTGTTTTTAGCCGAAAAAAACGACCATGTATAGTGAGGCGTTTTTAGCTGAAAAAAAACGACCATGTATCTATCGTAAGGCTTTTTTAGCTGAAAAAAAACGACCATGTATAGTAAGGCGTTTTTAGCCGAAAAAAACGACCATGTATAGAAGGGCGTTTTTAGCCGAAAAAAATACGACCACGTATAGTAAGGTGTTTTTAGCCGAAAAAAACGACCATGTATAGAAGGGCGTTTTTAGCCGAAAAAAATACGACCACGTATAGTAAGGTGTTTTTAGACGAAAAAAAATGACCATGTATAGTAAGGCGTTTTTAGCCGAAAAAAAACGACCATGAATACTAAGGCGTTTTTAGCCGAAAAAAAGGACCATGTACAGTAAGGCGTTTTTAGACGAAAAAAACGACCATGTATAGAAGGGCGTTTTTAGCCGAAAAAAAGGACCATGTATAGTAAGGCGTTTTTAGATGAAAAAAAAGACCATGTACAGTAAGGCGTTTTTAGCCGAAAAAAACGACCATGTATAGTAAGGCGTTTTTAGCCGACAAAAACGACCATGTATATTAAGGCATTTTTAGCCGAAAAAAACGACCATGAATAATAAGGCGTTTTTAGCCGAAAAAAAGAACCATGTATAGTAGGGCATTTCGAGACGAAAAAAACGACCATGTATAGTAAAGCATTTTTAGCCGAAAAAAATGACCATGTATAGTAAGGCGTTTTTAGCCGAAAAAAAACGACCATGTATAGTTTTAGCCCAAAAAAAAACGACCATGTATAGTAAGGCGTTTTTAGCCGAAAAAAACATCCATGTATAGTAAGGCGTTTTTAGCCCAAAAAAAACGACCATGAATAGTAAGGCGTTTTTAGCCGGAAAAAAAGGACCATGTATAGTAAGGCGTTTTTAGCCGGAAAAAAAGACCATGAATAGTAAGGCGTTTTTAGCCGAAAAAAAACGACCATGAACAGTAAGGCGTTTTTAGCCGAAAAAAACGACCATGTATAGTGAGGCGTTTTTAGACGAAAAAAATGACCATGTATAGTAAGGCGTTTTTAGACGAAAAAAATGACCATGTATAGTAAGGCTTTTTAACCCGAAAAAAAAGACCATGTATAGTAAGGCGTTTTTAGCCGAAAAAAAACGACCATGAATACTAAGGCGTTTTTAGCCGAAAAAAAGGACCATGTATAGAAGGGCGTTTTTAGCCGAAAAAAATACGACCACGTATAGTAAGGTGTTTTTAGCCGAAAAAAACGACCATGTATAGTAAGCCGTTTTTAGCTGAAAAACAACGACCATGTATCTATCGTAAGGCTTTTTTAGCTGAAAAAAAATGACCATGTGTAGTAAGGCGTTTTTAGCCGAAAAAAACGACCATGTATAGAAGGGCGTTTTTAGCCGAAAAAAATACGACCACGTATAGTAAGGTGTTTTTAGCCGAAAAAAACGACCATGTATAGTGAGGCGTTTTTAGCTGAAAAAAAAACGACCATGTATCTATCGTAAGGCTTTTTTAGCCGAAAAAAAACGACCATGTATAGTAAGGCGTTTTTAGACGAAAAAAATGACCATGTATAGTAAGGCTTTTTAACCCGAAAAAAAAGACCATGTATAGTAAGGCGTTTTTAGCCGGAAAAAAACGACCATGAATACTAAGGCGTTTTTAGCCGAAAAAAAGGACCATGTACAGTAAGGCGTTTTTAGACGAAAAAAACGACCATGAATAGTAAGGCGTTTTTAGCCGAAAAAAAGGACCATGTATAGTAAGGCGTTTTTAGATGAAAAAAAAGACCATGTACAGTAAGGCGTTTTTAGCCGACAAAAACGACCATGTATAGTAAGGCGTTTTTAGCCAAAAAAAAACGACCATGTATAGTTTTAGCCCAAAAAAAAAACCACCATGTATAGTAAGGCGTTTTTAGCCGAAAAAAACATCCATGTATAGTAAGGCGTTTTTAGCCCAAAAAAAACGACCATGAATAGTAAGGCGTTTTTAGCCGAAAAAAAAGGACCATGTATAGTAAGCCGTTTTTAGCCGAAAAAAAAGACCATGAATAGTAAGGCGTTTTTAGCCGAAAAAAAACGACCATGAACAGTAAGGCGTTTTTAGCCGAAAAAAAATTCGACCACGTATAGTAAGGTGTTTTTAGCGGAAAGAAACGACCATGTATAGTGAGGCGTTTTTAGCTGAAAAAAAACCCACCATGTATCTATCGTAAGGCTTTTTTAGCCGAAAAAAAACGACCATGTATAGTAAGGCGTTTTTAGATGAAAAAAATGACCATGTATAGTAAGGCTTTTTAACCCGAAAAAAAAGACCATGTATAGTAAGGCGTTTTTAGCCGAAAAAAAACGACCATGAATACTAAGGCGTTTTTAGCCGAAAAAAAGGACCATGTACAGTAAGGCGTTTTTAGACGAAAAAAACGACCATGAATAGTAAGGCGTTTTTAGCCGAAAAAAAGGACCATGTATATGGCGTTTTTAGCCGAAAAAAACGACCATGAATAATAAGGCGTTTTTAGCTGAAAAAAAGAACCATGTATAGTAGGGCATTTTTAGACGAAAAAAACGACCATGTATAGTAAGGCGTTTTTAGCCGAAAAAAAACGACCATGTATAGTTTTAGCCCAAAAAAAAACAACCATGTATAGTAAGGCGTTTTTAGCCGAAAAAAACATCCATATATAGTAAGGCGTTTTTAGCCCAAAAAAAATGACCATGAATAGTAAGGCGTTTTTAGCCGAAAAAAAAGGACCATGTATAGTAAGGCGTTTTTAGCCGGAAAAAAAGACCATGAATAGTAAGGCGTTTTTAGCCGAAAAAAAACGACCATGAATAGTAAGGCGTTTTTAGCCGAAAAAAAGGACCATGTATAGTAAGGCGTTTTTAGCCGAAAAAAAGGACCATGTATAGTAAGGCATTTTTAGACGAAAAAAACGACCATGTATAGTAAGGCGTTTTTAGCCCAAAAAAAAACGACCATGAATACTAAGCCGTTTTTAGCCGAAAAAATGGACCATGTATAGTAAGGCGTTTTTAGCCGAAAAAAACGACCATATATAGTAAGGCGTTTTTAGACGAAAAAAAGGACCATGTATAGTAAGGCGTTTTTAGCCGAAAAAAACGACCATGTATAGTAAGGCGTTTTTAGCTGAAAAAAAACGACCATGTATCGTACGGCTTTTTTAGACGAAAAAAAAGGACCATGTACAGTAAGGCGTTTTTAGCTGAAAAAAAACGACCATATATAGTAAGGCGTTTTTAGACGAAAAAAAGCACCATGTATAGTAAGGCGTTTTTAGCCGAAAAAAACGACCATGTATAGTAAGGCGTTTTTAGCTGAAAAAAAACGACCATGTATCGTAAGGCTTTTTTAGCCGAAAAAAAGGACCATGTACAGTAAGTCATATTTAGATGAAAAAAATGACCATGTATAGTAAGGCTTTTTAACCCGAAAAAAACGACCATGAATACTAAGGCGTTTTTAGCCGAAAAAAAGGACCATGTATTGTAGGGCGTTTTTAGACGAAAAAAAGGACCATGTACAGTAAAGCGTTTTTAGCCGAAAAAAACGACCATGTATAGTAAGGCGTTTTTAGCCGGAAAAAAACGACCATGAATAATAAGGCGTTTTTAGCCGAAAAAAAGGACCATGTATAGTAGGGCATATTTAGACGAAAAAAAGGACCATGTATAGTAAGGCGTTTTTAGCCGAAAAAAAGGACCATGTATAGTAAAGCGTTTTTAGCCGAAAAAAAACGACCATGTCTAATAAGGCGTTTTTAGCTGAAAAAGAACGACCATGTTTTGTTTTAGCCCAAAAAAAACAACCATGTACAGTAAGGCGTTCTCAGCCGAAAAAAACGACCATGTATAGTAAGGCGTTTTTAGACGAAAAAAACGACCATGTATAGTAAGGCATTTTTAGACGAAAAAAACGACCATGTATAGTAAGGCGTTTTAAGACGAAAAAAACGACCATGTATATAGTAAGGCGTTTTTAGACGAAAAAAACGACCATGTATAGGAAGGCGTTTTTAGCTGAAAAAAAACGACCATGTGTAGTAAGGCGTTTTTAGCCGAAAAAAACGACCATGTATAGTAAGGCATTTTTAGACGAAAAAAACGACCATGTATAGTAAGGCGTTGTTATCTAAAAAAAACTACCATGTATAGTAAGGCATTTTCAGACGAAAAAAACGACCACGCCTTACTATACATGGTCCTTTTTTTCGTCTAAAAACGCCTTACTATACATGGTCCTTTTTTTCGTCTAAAAATGCCTTACTATACATGGTCGTTTTTGTCGGCTAAAAACGCCTTACTATTCATGGTCGGGTTTTTTTCGGCTAAAAACGCCTTACTATACATGGTCGTTTTTTTCGGCTAAAAACGCCTTACTATACATGGTCGTTTTTTTCGGCTAAAAACGCCTTACTAATACATGGTCCTTTTTTTCGTCTAAAAACGCCTTACTATACATGGTCCTTTTTTTCGGCTAAAAACGCTTTACTATACATGGATGCTTTTTTCGGCTAAAAACGCCTTACTATACATGGTCGTTTTTTTTTGGGGCTAAAACTATACATGGTCGGGGTTTTTTGGCTAAAAACGCCTTACTTTACATGGTCGTTTTTTTCGGCTAAAAACGCCTTACTAATACATGGTCCTTTTTTTCGTCTAAAAACGCCTTACTATACATGGTCCTTTTTTTCGGCTAAAAACGCTTTACTATACATGGATGCTTTTTTCGGCTAAAAACGCCTTACTATACATGGTCGGTTTTTTTTGGGCTAAAACTATACATGGTCGTTTTTTTTTTTCGGGCTAAAAACGCCTGACAATACATGGTCGTTTTTTTCGACTAAAAAAGCCTTACTATACATGGTCGTTTTTTTCGGCTAAAAACGCCTTACTATACATGGTCGTTTTTTTTCGACTAAAAACGCCTTACTAATAATATATGGTCGTTGTTTTCGGCTAAAAACGCCTTACTATATATACATGGTCATTTTTTTCGGCTAAAAACACCTTACTATACATGGTCGTTTTTTTCGGCTAAAAACGCCTTTCTATACATGGTCGTTTTTTTCGGCTAAAAACGCCTTACTATACATGGTCCTTTTTTTCATCTAAAAACGCCTTACTATACATGGTCCTTTTTTTCGGCTAAAAACGCCTTACTATTCATGGTCGTTTTTTTCGGCTAAAAAACGCCTTACTATACATGGTCCTTTTTTTCGGCTAAGAACGCCTGACTATACATGGTCGTTTTTTTCGGCTAAAAACGCCTTACTATACATGGTCGTTTTTTTTCGACTAAAAACGCCTTACTAATAATATATGGTCGTTGTTTTCGGCTAAAAACGCCTTACTATATATACATGGTCATTTTTTTCGGCTAAAAACACCTTACTATACATGGTCGTTTTTTTCGGCTAAAAACGCCTTACTATTCATGGTCGTTTTTTTCGGCTAAAAAACGCCTTACTATACATGGTCCTTTTTTTCGGCTAAGAACGCCTGACTATACATGGTCGTTTTTTTCGGCTAAAAACGCCTTACTATACATGGTCGTTTTTTTTCGACTAAAAACGCCTTACTAATAATATATGGTCGTTGTTTTCGGCTAAAAACGCCTTACTATATATACATGGTCATTTTTTTCGGCTAAAAACACCTTACTATACATGGTCGTTTTTTTCGGCTAAAAACGCCTTTCTATACATGGTCGTTTTTTTCGGCTAAAAACGCCTTACTATACATGGTCCTTTTTTTCGGCTAAAAACGCCTTACTATTCATGGTCCTTTTTTTCGGCTAAAAAACGCCTTACTATACATGGTCCTTTTTTTCGGCTAAGAACGCCTGACTATACATGGTCGTTTTTTTCGGCTAAATACATGGTCCTTTTATTTGTCTAAAAACGCTTTACTATACATGGTCCTTTTTTTTGGCTAAAAACGCCTTACTATTCATGGTCATTTTTTTCCGGCTAAAAACGCCTTACTATACATGGTCCTTTTTTTCGTCTAAAAACGCCTTACTATACTTGGTTGTTTTTTTCGGCTAAAAACGCCTTACGAAACATGGTTGTTTTTTTCGGCTAAAAACGCCTTACTATACATGGTCGTTTTTTTTTCGGCTAAAAACGCCTTACTATACATGGTCCTTTTTTTCGGCTAAAAACGCCTTACTATTCATGGTCGGTTTTTTTTCGGCTAAAAACGCCTTACTATACATGGTCCTTTTTTTTCGGCTAAAAACGCCTTACCATACATGGTCGTTTTTTTTTTCGGCTAAAAACGCCTTACTATACATGGTCCTTTTTTTCGGCTAAAAACGCCTTACTATTCATGGTCGGGGTTTTTTCGGCTAAAAACGCCTTACTATACATGGTCCTTTTTTTGGCTAAAAACGCCTTACTATTCATGGTCGGGGTTTTTTTTCGGCTAAAAACGCCTTACTATACATGGTCCTTTTTTTTGGCTAAAAATGCCTTACTATACATGGTCGTTTTTTTCGTCTAAAAACGCCTTACTATACATGGTCCTTTTTTTCTTCTAAAAACGCCTTACTATACATGGTCCTTTTTTTCTTCTAAAAACGCCTTACTATACATGGTCCTTTTTTTTGGGCTAAAAACGCCTAACTATACATGGTCGTTTTTGTCGGCTAAAAACGCCTTACTATACATGGTCGTTTTTTTTTCGGCTAAAAACACCTTACTATACATGGTCGTTTTCTTTTTTTGGGCTAAAAACGCCTTACTATACATGGTCATTTTTTTCGGCTAAAAACACCTTACTATACATACACGGTCGGGGGGTTTTCGGCTAAAAACGCCTTACTATTCATGGTCGGGGGGTTTTCGGCTAAAAACGCCTTACTATACATGGTCCTTTTTTTCGACTAAAAACGCCTTACTATTCATGGTCGTTTTTTTTCGGCTAAAAACACCTTACTATACATACACGGTTGTTTTTTTTGGGCTAAAAATGCCTTACTATTCATGGTCGGGGGTTTTTCGGCTAAAAACGCCTTACTATACATGGTCCTTTTTTTTTTGGGCTAAAAACCCCTTACTATACATGGTCCTTTTTTTCGGCTAAAAACGCCTTACTATTCATGGTCGTTTTTTTTCGGCTAAAAACACCTTACTATACATGGTCGTTTTTTTTGGGCTAAAAATGCCTTACCATACTTGGTCCTTTTTTTCGTCTAAAAACGCCTTACTATACATTTCAATATTTCAGATTGTTTACACGCTTCCCAGTACTTAGGCAGTACTCAAAAAAAGAGAATCACTGATGGATCCCGTATTCTATTCACAATCTAACTCAGTATGATTCACGTACCGTACAAAGGAGTTCGAGATTTAAAATCAAAGTAAAGACATTAGAAAATAGCTCATTAGAATCACGAAAAGAGCATACAGTGCAAGAACATTTTTGAAAACGTAAAAATATCAAAAAAAAAAAAATCACCTTTAAAAATCTTTTTAAAGGTGATTTTGGTGGGTCATATTGTAGACGTCTCCCCCGCGCCACATCGCTGTCAACGTATTGGACATATGACAAAAACTTTGACGGTGTTGCTGTCTTTCAACAGGAGAGAGAATTGGCACAAGGTGAATTAGACGGTAAGTCTCGCAAATTAAACTGACTCAAACGAACGGTTACCCTAGGCTGCTGTATATTTGGTAGCTCCTCACGCATCGCAGCCCAATTCAAGTTTTAGTGGCGCTAATCCACTCTTGGAAGGTGCTCTCAAGGTCGTCGCCTTGTTTTGACAGAGCTGCAAGAAGCCTTCAAGGAGTTTGACTACGACCAGGACGGCTACCTGAACTACAAAGATGTGGCTGAGTGCATGAGGACCATGGGATACATGCCCACCGAGATGGAACTGCTGGAGATAGTGCAGCAGATCAAAATGAGAAGTGAGGACACAAACGCACTTTCCGTGCAGGCATGGGCAACTTAAATGCTTAAATGCTGGAGGGGGGGCCACAATAGCTCATCAATGCAAAGCAACATACATGCATAAGTGCTGTTAATATCCAAAGTATTTCATTTTTAATCATATATGCATGTCTAAGATGTACTATCGCAACACCAAAGGGTTTGAAGCAAGCAAAATAACCCTGTAATTTTTTTCTTCCAGTGCAGAGGCCTCATGCGAAAAAAAAATGACCATTCAAGGATGGCACAAAACTGTTAAACAAGAAACAAACATGAAGTGCAAGAAGTCATTTTGTACAGAGTACTTTTTTTTCTTTTACAAAAAACAACTCACCCAAAATTGTAATATTATTGAGGTACATTGTTCATACTGCATTTCATTCTTTCATTTCATGTTACTTTTCAATTTTTAATTAAATGGCCACTCAGAATGTGCCCATCCCTGCTTGAGCGATTTCTGCAGCTAATGTTGCAATCCTTCCCTCCGTAGTGGGCGGGCTCATGGACTTTGAAGACTTTACCGAACTGATGGGACCCAGAATGATGGGCGAGACGGCAGACATGCTCGGACTCAAAGAGCTCCAGTCGGCATTCTTGCAGGTGGGCCTCGATTTGTTTTGTTTTGTTTTTTTTACATCACCAGATTGGATGAACGGATACTTTCACGTGACCTTTGCCGTCTTGTTGCCATCATGCCAAGTTTGACCTGGACGGCGATGGCAAGATCACGCAGGACGAGATGAAGGAGGCGGCCAAAAGCCTGCTGGGGGAGAAGCTCAAGAAAGGAGAGCTGGAAGACATCCTGAAGGAATTGGACATCAATGCAGATGGAAATATTGACTTTGAAGGTTTGAAGAAAGTCAAGCCTTTTTGGGGGCGTGGAGGTTTCATTTGTATAAAGTCGTTTCTCTGGTCCTCCTCAGAGTTTGTGATGATGCTCTCCATCCGCTAGCGGCCAGACGCCCGCACAGAATCCAACCCCTCAACAACAATACTCGATCTACTGTGTGGAGTGCAACATACACGATATCGTGTGACGACCGAAGGAACACCGAACGCTTGATGCGACGTGTAAAGAAGCTTGCGTATGTTTTGCTGTTTTAATAAAGAAATCGAAACTTTTTTTCACCCCACGGGGACATGAAATGAACACTCAAGAATGTGCTCCTCTCACATTGACTTTATTCCACAAGTCTTTCAATCTTGTTAAATAAATTGCAAATTGCGGTGTAAGATTCCATTCGGTAATAAATTAGTTCCCAGTGCGCCTCAGTCTTGTATCCAGTCGACAGGATTTCAAAACAAGTGGAATGTGGCACATTATTGTCAAAGTGACTTATATTCATTCACGTCAAATATCTGCTTGCGACCTGGAAAGGATTGCGAATAATTGCCTCTTGAACGTCAACTTAAACGGCGCAGCTAAGCAGTGTTTTTGTCACTATTTCTGTGGCACCGCAGTCACGCAAATCACAGTATCGGTAAGTTCGAATGCTCGTTGTAGTTTCAAATATGGGCAGCAGGGGGCAATATATCTGCTTCACTTTACCCGTGGTCTCATAGTTCCATTCTTTTCAGTCCCAGAAATGGTTTGAAAATGGACAAACTCTTCAGCGCAAACTATGACTGTCCACTGCCTTATTGGTCGGGGAGTTCGTCAACAAACTCCGCCATGATGTCATGCACCCAGATGTCGCAGTCTTGCTGCGACGTGTCCACCAGGAAGACGGTGAGCTTCCTGTCCCAGGGGTTCGCCGCTTCCTGCGCCGCCTCCAGCTGGGCCACGAGGGGCTTCTTCTCTACGTGGTTCCTGAAGACGATGGACGCCTCCTCGGACCACTGCCTGGTCTTCACTCCTGGGAGGCGAGACGGTTCTTGTCGGTTGAAAAGTAAGCGGCCGGGCGGCGATGTTATCTGGGCTTTGGAATTGAGACTCACCAGCCAGCTGAGCGGTGATTCCCTGGAAGGGCAGCTGTCGGAACTCCTTGTTTAGAACTCTGAGCTGCGTGCAGCTGACCAGCTCGTGCTTCCCGTAGTCCAACTCGTACACGGACACCAGCCCGTTGCTGAGAACGCCCTTCACCAAAACGCGATACCAGCTGTGCGGTGGAGGAGCACACGCGCGTTCAGAAAAAAAAACAAAAAAACATTTGGGTGACGCCCGACTTGTGACGCGCTTCACTCACTTGTTCTCCACCTTAGCGGCATAGACGTGATTCTTCTGCACGTGGAGAGGTCTTTCATCGGTTTGGTTGTAAAAGAGGATCATCTCCCCCATCAGCACCACCAGTTTGTACATATCCCTCCAGGGCTGGAGGACAAAGTGGCCTGGATGGCACGCCACTGATATGTACACGTCCATGTTGTTTCCTGGAAGTGACGAAGAAAATTTTAAAAAACAGTCACGGCATGTATATACATAAATGTTGATTGACCCATTTTTTTTTTTATCCTGGACTTAAATTATCCTCAGAAGAGGATAGTTCGAGCGTGGGGTTTTTTTTCCCCTCTCCCTACCCAGCGTTTTCCTTTCTGAATTCTGACTGTAATTTCCCCATTGCGGGTCAAATAAAGGGATATCTTATCTTATCTTATTGCCAAGAACGACTTAAGAATCACAAAAACTTGGTCCAAAGGTCGAGTTGTTTTGTTTGGGCTATATTTTTTGGAGCTGGGGGTATGAGGCTTGATACAGTATTGGTCTGATGCGCCTGCCCTTTACCCATACTGCAGCATTTTAGATGAAAAATGCCCCTCTGTTTTCCAGCCTTGGCGTGAGGGGCGCTTTTATTATCGGAGTCAACCGATGTGAAGCATACATTCAAATAGAGAACATATTTTTAGATGTATATCACAACTTATGTGTCCTGGTCATAGAAATATATGCGCGTCTTATGAAAAGAGTGCAATCGTGAAAATGTGACAGGGTCGTCTCGTGTACAGCCACTCACGGCTGAACGAGCCATCCTGGTGAGTTGGCATCGCTCCAGCGTTTACATTTCTATCACTAACTAGAATATTATTTTGTAATATTAAGTCATTCCTTAAAGTTGAATTACATGGGTCGTATTAGTTCAGATGTTAGCGATGTCACTGAAGAAAAAAATATTTGGATTCAAGTCACTGTTTAGCCTGATGTTTTGTTGATACAAAAAGCTTCTTTTTATCTGCTGAATTTCTTAAAGGGGAAGTCAACCCCAAAATGTTCTTTCCTTTCACACGTTGCGTGCCGCCCCACTTGTCTAAGCATGACATTGTGTTTGTGTAATATGAGTTATGCAATAAAATCCACAACACTTGTGTCCAACTGAGGGGGGCGGCCATTTTGCCACTTGCTGTCAAGTGAAAATGACATCACAGTTGCTCAGGTAACAACCAATCACGGCTCAGCTTGAGAAAACAGGCCAGCCAGGATTGGAAGGAAGCCCAAAATGAATTGAGATGATGACCTGCAGGGGGCAGCGTGAGCAAGGGTGGCAGCTGGAAAGAGGAGGAGGCGACTGACTGAGCCCCAGGTGAGCTGCTGGCACTTGCTTTGGGTCCGGACGGAACCCTTCTGAGATGAGGCTTGCTCACGACCGAAGAAGACTTCGGACTGCCGTTTGTGATGTCACCGCCGCTCGATGTCTTGCCGGGTGCGGCGAGTGTCGAGATCTTGATGGGACTGCGAGTCATGACAAAAAAAAAAATAAAAATAAAAAAAAACAGCAATGAAGTGAAGGAAAAATGTTTCACGTTGTTTTTCCCGACGTGTTAAAGTGACCTGTGGCTCGTCAGGTAGACATCGGGTTGCTGTTTGAAAAGGTCAGACCGGGCCATCTGGTGGTTGAGACTACAAGCTGGGTCGTGGAAGTTCTTGTCAGTGAAGAGGTGAACGTAGACGCACTGTTTGCTTTTGTCCACCGTGGCCACCTTGAGGTGCCGATTTCATGTGAGGACATCGATTTTATAGCGATATAAAGGTGGTGAGGCATGCATATTCTTCAGTAGGCGATTAAAAAAAAAAAAAAAAAATCAAATAAAAAATCGACTCAATTACCTTCATGCTGCAGTCGGTGGTGTTGAGAACTTTCTCCCGAAGCCACTGGACCGAATCTGGAGTCCAGGATCCGACGCTGACCGAAAGGTCTGCCAGGCAACATTTGACAGCCTAAACACGGGTTGGAGAACAGAATCAATTGCTTCTTCCCAATATTATTATTATTATTTTTTTTTAATTCATGCCAACCTGTGGTGGGATGGCCATGAGGTCACAGAGAAACTTCTGTGGAATCTCCCTGAGCTCAAACACTTCCACGGAGGCCTGGACACCCACATCAAGGAAGAGGATGTCCAACACTCTGCTGCCATGTAGATTTGTGATCTAGGCAGACATCGGAAAGCGTCAACGGCACGCGCCGGGGGGGGGGGCGTCAATTTGCTCCTTATTGTGCCAACTTACTTCTACACGGGACCATTTGCTTTTGTAGCGAGCCACGCATCCTTTGCCGCAGAACGGCCTGGACACCAAAAACTCTGACGTTACCTGTGAGAAATAAGCATTTTCTCACGCTTGCACATCAAAAGCGTGATGTTTTCTTCGCCGTTGCCTCCGCTCGCCAAAAGCCGTGTTTACCTCAACACGGACGTAAAGCTTTCAAAGGAGAGTGGCGGCACGGCGCCGCTCGCATCCTAAGTGGCTTGGCGAAGCATCAAATCCAGATTACCGACCCTAATCTCAATCTGTCCACTAACTTGACACGCCCATCACGCATTCACACGAAAAGACTTTTCGGAGGCTTTTGAGTCGGGCAAACGCCACCTCGCCGGGGAACGTTGCGATTCAACTCAAAACCGTACGAACGACGGCGCGTCACCTGCGAGTGGAAGTACGTCTCGATGCTGTCGAGGATCTGATTGAGTTTGGCGAGTCCTCGGGAAGGCAGCTGACAGTAGAAGGTCCCGTCGGAGCACACGCTGGTGATGCTCACGTTCATGTAAGCGCTGTTGACCTGAGCAACGCAGCCAATCAGAGTCTGGCGTGCCGCGCTTCCATCCTCAAATCTCCCTTTTTTTTTTTTTACCTGCAAGGGACTGATGAGGCTCTTGTCCTGCAGGGCTTTCATGCAGGCGGCGTTGATGTTGACGTCGTCATCCTGCGACGTGTCGTACAACACCATCAAGGGCGTCTGCCCTCTCTGCAGGATTTCGGCCAATAGGATGCGGCCGCTCGCCATGGCCTCGAAGGTCTTCAGCACGGCGGGCTCCCGGTGGAAGAGCTCCAGGCCTGCGCGCACAAAAACTCCATCATGCACGCTGGAGGAGGGCTGCGCTTTGTGTTCTTTTCTTTGTTGCCATGGCAACACGACTTTGGCCCACCTGCCAGTTTGCTCTTGGTGGCTTGGAAAGGGAGTTTGTAGAACTTCTCGGGCAGCTCGAAAACTTTGGCTTTGCTAACCACTTCGGAGAAACCGTGATCCACAAAGTGCACCTGTGAAGCCAAGGGGGGTGGGGAAGGGGTGGGGGGCAATTTCAAATCCTTGATGTAAAAACGGAGCTGCTTGTCATGAAATCCTTCAGCAAAGTCCTTGACGACCTCTCACCTTGACCTTCTCCATCATGAGCTCGCACACCTGAGCTCTGAGAACTTCCTCCTCCTCGGTTTTGACGGCCACCAGTTGGCCCGACAACGGAGAGGCGCACGGCGTCAACTTGTGCTTGTCCGTCCCGTAAAATTCCCTCATTTCATCCTCCATCCGCTCCTGAGCCTGCGAGTAGCTCTCACCGACGTACCTTTTGAAACACGGCAGGACACAAGTGAGATCGACCAATTGAATGCGCTTCCAAAACTTCCCCGCGTACCTCAAAACGACTTCATTGGTGTTTGTGGCGTCCACCACCAGCACGGAGGGATATTCCTCTTTGGGGATCTGCAGGGGGGGTACCGAGTGATCACGCGATCTCTTCGCTGCCTCCGGCTTCACTTTCTGTTCCCCCTCACTGGCCGACGAGCCTCTCCTGCTACGGTTCTCCTCTCCTGCGCCTCCGCCGGTGCTGCTCCTCCTGTACATGATGGCCCTCTTGGGGTTGTCGGGCATCGGGTAGTCGATGGTGCAGATGTCGGAGAGGAGCTGAAGGTTATCGAGGACGTGTCCAGGCAGTTTGGTCTGATTTAAAAAAAAAAAAAAAAAAAAAAAAAAACGAGCAATTTCGAGCGCACCACAAAACACAAATGAAAAGCTTGATGGCATTTTTTTTTTCCTTCCCGACTGACTTTATAGGTGTCCTGGAAGAGCTTAGGCAGCGCGTGGGCCCACAAGCCGCTGGAATACTTCTGCAGCAGATCCTCCAGTTTCTGCTTCAGCTCGGGGCTAAGGGGAGCCGGCTGGGAGCGGGGAAGAGGCGATGGAGGGGACCCTGACGGAGGAGGCTGCGAGCCGGAGCGTTTAAGTTGGGGCTTCTGGTGCTCGGGGGGGGATCGCGGGGGCTTGTCTGATGGGGGGGTTGAAGGCGGGGCACCAGCGGAAGCGGGGGCGCTTGTGGTGGTCTGCTCCTTGGCAGCGTAGAGAAGAAGCTCAGATGGGTTACTGCTGCATGTTCTCTCTACCTGGACCAAGCGGAAGACGCCGATTAGGCAATCATTTGATTGACACGGTGGCAGGAAATAGGCAAAGAACGTACAGTGCAAATGTGCTTCCAGGTCTCCAGGTCTCGAATGGCCTCGGTTGGCAGGTCCTGTTTATAAAGCTCTTTGTAGATCTGCGGCAGCTTGGACAACCAGAGGCCGTTGCTGTACTGGGACAGGATCTCCTTGATGCAGTTCTGGACCTGCTGAGGGTTGTAGACTTTGCCTTTGCCGCAGTCCAAATTCTCATTCGAGTGTGAAGGTTCTGGAGGAGGCGAGGACACAGCAGGACGCGTTTACAATGTTGAAAATGTTGAAAAAAGTGTGTGTGTCCCTGAGTGTATTTTGGACCCCCGATTTCAAAAATGCCTTTATTTATTTTTTTCTCTAGCACATCAGGTTTTTGAAATATTTGATATTTTTATGTTTGACCGATAAAACCTTGATCTTACCATGCGCTGTGATTTATACCCGTGATGTCACAGGAAAAAAAAAATCCACCTGTTGCTGCGTGTCACCCTTAATTCATAAATATATGACGACAGTAACATATGTTATTGTCATTATTATTATGATTATGAAAACCTGATGTCAAATAAATCAAGGTGAAAAGTTTGTTTGCATCTGTGGAAAGCGTCGAGCGGTGTTCTCTCTTGCTCTGTATTCAGCGAGACAAAACAAAGGCGATCAGACTTACGAGTCGTGAGTTGGGAGTTTCTGGAGAGGTGAGCCTGGACCTCCTTCTGGAAGCGTGACGGGAGCGTCATCCTCTTTTCAGACCTGGACAGGGGACCTTAGTCTTAAGTTTTCCAAGAATAGCAAGTACTGGCTCTGGCTCACATTGCGAAGAGCCCAAAGCTAAAAGTCAGTCCTGTTTTAGGAGATCAAATCTCAATTTGCAGATCAAGGACAGCATCAACTTCGGGTTTTATTTTTGTTGTTGTTTGTTCATTTAGCCTCCCATTTATTTCCATCGTGATTAATTTACAACTTCCTGTGACAGAAGCAAATCGAGGTCCTACACGCGGGCACGCATGCGCAGTGCCACAGGCCTGCTGCCTCAATGAAAGATCGAGAGGGCTCCATTGGATGTGCTGATTCGCTCTGTATTGGTTCAGATGCTTTAATCTACCAGAGAATAGAAGGGGATTAGGAAGGTTTACACCCCGCCTACTCGGGGCTCAGAAGCCCCCGCCAGTACACCGGGCTGGGACCAGGACGTCCCATTGTGCCGCTGAAGGCCGACGATGATGTCAGTTGTGCTTGCCCCCCGCCTACCCCTCTCGCCCGAGTCAATAGTCAAACCGTGGCTGGAGCTTATTCCAGAGAGCCACGTGTTTATTATTTACCTGTTGGGTGTGTTGTGGTTGGCCATCTTCGACTGTTGCGCCGCCGTCCTACCCTCCGCCTGGCCATCCCTCACGTCCCTCGACTGCCTAAAGTCTCCATGTCCGGAGCCTCGGCCGCCGCCGCCTCTCACGCCACCTCGTCCGCGGTGGCTCGGCTGCCTCAGGGAGGTTTGAGGTTTTGCTGCATCGAGGCACACGTACACACAAACACACACACACACACACAGGATGCTGAGACAAGTGTCTGATGGGAGGGCATGTGTCATACGAGAGGTCATCTCTTGACACTACACTTTTAATTTAAAGATCTTTCGCCTATGTATTGATTTAAAGCACCCTTTCTCCCTCCCTCCACGCCCACAGTCAACAATCCAGGGTGTAGTCTGCCTTTTGCTCACAACCAAGAGTCACAATGACCCAGAAACATTTCCCAAATACTTCGAGTCAATCAGTCATCCAGCCATGCGTACGTACGGTAATTGTTACGTCCTGCAGACGAGCGTCATGTCGGCACGCTCACAGTCCGAGCGCTTACTCTCCCTGAATATCAAAATCGCAGGTGCTGAAGGAGCGATGGAGAGGCTGATGCATGATTCGGCTGCTGCTATCTCGTATTCTCACTGGCTCCTTTTCCAGCCCCTACGCAAGCCCTACCCCAGCATTGCTGTCTCATCCTCCTACAATATCCCCCTCACCCCTCCACCACCTTCTCCGACTCCTTTCGTATTCTGCGGAATCACACTCTCTAGCGGAGGCGCTGCAAACGATAGCACCAGAGGAGTGTCTGTGTGGAGACGTCACATCAGGGTATATGTGAGCGGCAACTGCATGAGTCTGACTGCAAAACTGTTCATATGATCTCACTTCAGAGTATTACGAAGCATATTCATTGTTGAGTGCGTTACAATTCCAGTAACGAAGATTACACACACACACACACACACACTCATGCGTTTTAAGTCCCACAATCCATCCATCCCTTCATTTTCTATCCCGCTTATCCTCACAAGGGTCGCGGACGTGCTGGAGCCTATCCCAGCTGTCTTCGGGCAGGAGACGGGGACACCCTGAACCGGTTGCCAGCCAATCGCAGAAGTCACACAATGTCTGCTGTTTTGTTTTTTTCTGTCAAGAAATATCATTCACTATTTTACAGCCTCACTATTTTACCACCATCATCATCTTTGTAAACCCAACTATAACCATCCAACGACTTGGATTATACCATTAAAGACAAGCAGGGCCGTGGGTTTGACCCTCATTTGGGTGTTGACCATGTGGGGTCGTCCAGTCTTCTTGGAAGTCCGCTGGCGAGCCATCACCTTGGCAACATGGGCCGTCTCTTTGTCGACAGAAGCAAAATAGACTATCTGCAGGTATACAAATTCCCATATTAGTGATGACTTGTGACTTTGATTGTCAAAATCTTCTCAGACTGTTTGAGAGCAACCTCTCACCTCTCCAGAACGGCTGCGTTCCACGCGGACGACAGAGGGCATGCTGGCTAGTAGAGTGTCCAGATGGCTGTGCCCCATCTGTTTATATGGAATCTGTTCACCGGTCAGCTCCTTGTACTCAGACTGCAGACGGGACAGCGACATTCCACCCTTGTTGGCTTGTAGGATGACTCTCAGCATTTTCTTGACCAGCTCGACGTCAGACATGGTCTAAATTAATCAGTACAAAAAAAATACAGGCAGGAATTGTTCAAAACTATTCATGAATGTTCTGAGTTTTGACTTGATTGAAGGCATCAATTTTAGCATTTCATAAGTGACACAGCGTTGCGCCGATATCATCCTGCTGAAATTTTGTAAAGCTGCAAAGTCAGTACTGTAGATTCTTTCTCTCAGAAGGAATTCAAATTTCTGCCAAATAGCACAGAAATGCCTTGAAAAATACCTAACAATGCGAAGGCAAAATCGTGGCTTGAGGTAAACATATTGGAGATTTATAATATAGAATCAGTCAGCTTGATGTGCTGAAACACGCTTTACAGATTTTTAAAATTTTAATTTAAAAAAAAAGCTTTGAACGCTATAGCACCACGAGGTAATTACATGATTTTGGAGATATTTAATGGTTAGCGTTGGTATTTTTTATGATTGCATTTACGGAGCCACATCGATCAACGCGAACAAACGAATCAATAACTGCATGTGTACACTTGTGGCTTTCTGAAGAACTTCGATAACACTCTTCTGTGCAGACAAGGAATGAAAGCACAGGAATGACGTAACGTGTCACACTTCAGCTCCACGCCCTGGATTCGACACCAAACTGTTTATGAATCTTCCCAAGTTTTATTTGTACGAGGGAAATGTTTTTAAATGAGTCGCTTATATTTGTGATTGGACTGTCTCACTGGCAATAATCATTCGAGAAATTACGGGAGCATTTAAAATATTCCTGGCACAAATGCTTACAGTGCCAAGCCAACTAGGGAATTTTTCACAAAACCGGAATCTAGCTCATCTTTCCTTCACTATAAATCTCGCTGCTCTCCTAATTTTCTTTCGGTTTCAACTCAAATAACTTTATTTTGCAAGTCACAACAGGAAGTTAAATTGTAACTACGCTATCTTAAAAATACGACCCGTCTTAGGCTCGAAAAAGAAACCACAGATAACGCAAAGTTTTATGAAAGTCACCGTAATTCACCTTCAAAGTGTTTCCAGCTTTGCCGCAACAGTTCCCAGTTTGATAGCTCAGGTCAAGGCGCTGTCGTGACGCGCTTGCCGCCGCCACCACCACGGAGTTGCGCGGCCCGATCACTGGAGCTGTGGCGCGGCTGAGTGTGGCTTCCAAGCCGGACAATCGCAGCCTCTCCTCCTCCTGATTGGTCAGTTTAGCCCGGGCCTCTGGATCATAACAAGTCGAGGTGCACAGCGCGCAACACATCTAATACGGAACAACTTATTTTTAGTAGTAGTTTTGGAAATTAGCACAATCACAATTATGATTATTTGTCATTGTTTGAGATGTCGTTGCATTTTTATTTAACCTAGGATGCAAATAAATTTCATAATTAAACAGGAAAAACGAGACAGAATGATAGTTACTTTTGCATTGGACAAAAATCTCAAATACACGTAGTGCCCCTACTCGCTACAGAGGGGCGCTGTTTCATATAAACCTGTGTTCTCGTCAGGACACCGGAAGTGAGGGGATGGAACCTTGCTGAAAATTAAATCAGAATTTTACATTTACAGGAAATAGCACGCCTTGTCAATAGACTAGAAAAAAATAAATATTGGATCTAATTATTTAAGAAACACATCGCTCACAAATAGTAACTACACACAACAGTATCTGTCCCCTTTCCGCACCGGAAGGGGGCGGTAGTGCGCAGGAATCCCACCGGCTAAAAGGCCATAGAAGAAGCGGAGCAAGGAAAAGACCTAGGAAGCAACAAGAAAACCAGCTGGAATCAACATTCCGAGGAGATACGCCTAAAGGTTGTATTTTACGCGTGAGTGTGAAGAGGCATAATGTAAACTGCTCGTGTCGCGAGTGCTCTTCCTCTAGTTTGGGCCCCCCCAAAAAGGTCCACCGTTGCATTAGCTCTGCTGACATTAGCATAACAATTTCCAGACTGACACAGAGGAGGCGGCTGTGATGGAAACGCACCTCTGATCGCCAGCAGACATGGAAGCTGTTGTATTGTGTGCGAGCAGAAAAGCATGTGAACGATCCTGGGAGACATTTAAACGGGCTGCTGCTGTATCACTTTTTTTAAATTTCGTGAAAGTGTTGTTAACCGAGGCATTCAGTTGACCAAACAACACAATAAAATGACACCAAATCCACCAAGCATGAATATTTTTAACCAGAACGTGAGTGACGTGGCCCGATCAATGTGATATAATTAATCGCGCTAATCAGCATAACATTACAGTATTATCCATCTCGGCGGTGACGTGTAGTGATGCGACACTTTGGCCCCTCCTTTCAATGCTCGCCCTTTTCTGGGATAGGAAACCCATTCTGATTATGAAGAAAAACAACACTTGAGTTGAGAAGTTTGGAGCGCGGCGGGATCTCTAAATTACCTTGCATTTTGATTGTAATGAACATGGCTATGAACCGGAGACATTCGTATACGCCCCAGGTAAGTAACTCGACTAACATAACGTCATTCCTGAGTAAAACGCTACATTTCGTCATTTGAAATGAAAATATTTTATTGGGGACACTCACCGCATTGTAGAAGTGTGACTCCCCTCGCTGTCTTCATGATGACGAATGTGGTGAAAGAGAGAAAATTAAGCCAATTTGACCAAAGTGTATTACTCAACTCAACTGTATTTATAGAGCACTTTCAAGCATTCAAAGTGCTGTACATGGAGCAACTAACATGTACTGTATACAACAATAAAGCAATAATCTGTAACAAAGATCGTAGTAGGCACCAAACAGTAAAACTAAGATCAAATCTGAGTCATGCTGAGTCAAATGCCAAAGTGAGTTTTGAGGCGGGTTTTAAAGATGGGCTGCTCCTGCTCGTTATGAAGAAGACCTTTTTCAATCCACCCCCCCCCCCCCGTGGTCAAAACCATTCGGCGGCATGCGTTAACACGACCTAAGTTCTTTTGAATGGGAGTCTTTGTTTGAACTGGGGCAAGTAAAAGACAAGATTTTATGCGGCCTCTTGTGGTCTGTGACATGTGACTGGGAAATGAAATGATGTTCTCAGATCTTGTTCTGAAGAAATTTGATCCAAATCATTTAAGTAGTGGGAAACTGACCACTATGACCGGTCTGCTCCTACCTAAAGATGCGAAAATAGATATTAACTACATTGGTGTCCATTTGTTTTCTGTCCTTCGTTTCCACAACCTGCCAGCTAACCAGCCCATTGATAAGCAGAATGAGCGCCGGGGGAACTGTGGAAAGTGGAAAACCCCCAAAGGTAATTGGCAATATTGACAGGAAGAAGATTTCAACGTTTAAAAGGGTTTAATGGAAATACCTGCCCCCTCCTCCTAGATTGGTTCTGTAGTGGAAGTGATCGGAAAAGGACAGCGTGGCACCGTCGCCTTCATCGGAGCGACCCTCTTTGCCGCCGGCAAATGGGTGGGTGTCATCCTCAACGAACCCAAAGGCAAGAATGACGGCACCGTGCAGGGGAAACGCTACTTCACCTGTGAGGAAAACCATGGAATATTTATCAGACCGACTCAGGTTCGTAAGATGTCACGGGTTATGTGCGCAAGCAGCGATTTGTGCCTTTTGAACAACTGATTCGTCGTGTGTTGGCGTCGCTCCGTACGGCGCGTGCAGATCCAGGTGATGGATGACGGCTCGGGTGCATTATCCCCCGACACTCCCGATTCGGGCGCTTCCAGGATCCCGAGACAAAGAGGTGACCGTTTTGTGCCTTACGTGGACTCCTTCACGGAGCCTTCAAAGTAGGAATCAAACATGTGACTTTGTTCCACCAGATATTCCAGAGACTCCCAAAACAGCGAAACAGGTATGCCACAATCATCAATTAGAGCAATTTAGAAATCCGTCATAACAAGTAAACACAAAGCAGTCTTTTTTTTGTTAATTGCCTAAATACTTTTTTTCTCCCCCCCCCCCCCCCACAGACACCCATAAGTTCAAAGAAGGTAGAAATGGTTCTGATAAGATTTTTTTTTTTTTTTTTATGGTTTGCTTTGTGTTAACACCACCCACATAACTATTAACGTTCTTAAACTCTTCCCTTAAAAAAATAATGCATTGGCATTGCACGAGGCTCCAAAAACAGGTTTTTGTTTGGCCACACAGTCTTTTGTTTGCGTTGTTTTTGCATGTGCAGTTTTTGTTGCTTTTTTGGGGGGGGGGGGGGGAGCATGCACACGTCATCACGTACAGGGTTGTGAGGCACTTTGATCCAGTTGCATGAGGTTACGCACTCATATTCCACTAGTGTTGTTATTTGTGGAAGTAACTGGGGCTTGAAAAACCCCCCAAAAACTAACGGTCAATATACACTCACATGGTTTGCTTTTCCTGTGTTGCTAACCTCTTACCTTGCGACGCCGGCTGTGTGTGCACGCATTCCTACTCTCCTCCAGTCCTCTACCCGTCGTTCTGCCAAGGTGAGCGAACGGTGACAGTTGATCTGAGTTTTAAAGGCGGAAAGGACACCGATTTACATCTGCGACGCGTACGCGACACGCGTAGTTAACACACGTTCTTTGTGATCGTACTGTGGCAGTGGCGCACGCCAAAGCGTCTGGCATCAGCCACCTCGCTCCCCTCCCTCTTGGTACGTCCCCCGGGCCGCTGCAGGCTGCCGCTCATGGTATGCTCCGCCACGTCACGTTATCACGGGAAGTGGTGAAGCGTCTGCTCCAGAGCACGGGTGCATTTGGCCTGTTTGGCTCACAGATGGGATTTACTCGATGAACTCATTCGGAGGGCACGTAGCGAGGGGTGGTGTTGAAATGTTTGATCGAAGCCGAATACAATTGAAGAGTTGCAATTATGTTTTCCTCCACCCACCTTTTTTATTGTCAGGCGTCTCGTGAGAATCTGTCATCTGGCGATGTGAGTGAGATGGGCCTTTCCCCCCATCAGAGCGCGCTGGGTGCTCCCGTGACTCCTCAGTTTAGCGGGCCGCCCACTGAGGTCACCACAACCTCTGCTCCAGCGACTCCGAGCAAGGTGGGTCAAAAATAAGAGCGACAGAATGATGTCGATGATACGCTGTCAGTCGAACGTACGTGTTTTCAATCCACGGTATTTTAATTGAGCAAATGGGTCAAATTAATCCTTGAAAATGCCACAGAAGCAGTGCAAAATGTTTACTTGACCCACCTTGGATCCTCCTACCCGCCGTCTACGGCTCCCCCAGGAGGAGGAATCCCTTCGTGCGCAGGTCAAGGACTTGGAGGAGAAACTGGAGACGCTGAAAATGAAGCGCATGGAGGACAAGGCCAAGCTGAAGGAGCTGGAGAAGCACAAGATCCAACTGGAGCAGCTGCACGAGTGGAAGACCAAGATGCAGGAGCAGCAGGCCGAGCTGCAGAAGAATCTCAAAGAAGCCAAGAGGGTAAACGGCAATTTATGACAACCAGAATTGATTCTGCGTATCAACACGACGGTGTCGATTTCCCAATTTCGAATGCGCTTGTTCCTCCAGGAAGCACGTGACGCTCAGGAGGCGAAGGACCGCTACATGGAGGAGATGTCGGACACCGCCGACGCCATCGAAATGGCCACTCTGGATAAAGAGATGGCCGAAGAGCGAGCGGAGTCGCTGCAGGTGGAGGTGGAAACGCTGAAGGAGAAAGTGGAGGAGCTGTCCATGGACCTGGAGATCCTTCGACATGACATTTCAGAGAAAGGTCCGTTTCGCCGCACGCTCGCCTCACGGAGGAGTCGTCGCCAAAACTGACGTGCTCCGCGTTTCGGTTTCTCCTGCAGGCTCGGATGGCGCCGCCTCCAGCTATCACGTTAAACAGATCGAGGAGCAGAACAGCAAACTGAAGGAGGCCTTGGTCAGGTGAGTACATACACACAACAGTTCCAAAAAACGTCGTTAATTTGAATCCTTTTTTTTTTCTCCTTAGGATGCGTGACCTGTCTGCCTCTGAGAAACAGGAGCACGTGAAGCTGCAGAAACAGATGGAAAAGAAGAACGCCGAGGTGGAGACCCTGCGGACTCAGAAGGAAAAACTGCAGGCGGAGGTCAAGCAGGCCGAGGCCACAGTCGACGAACTGAAAGAGCAGGTGAAAGTCGCGCCGAGATTCCAAAATGCAAAAACGCTTACCCGGTCTGAGTGTCCGTGTCGTATTGCAGGTGGACGCCGCGCTGGGATCAGAGGAGATGGTTGAGACCCTGACGGAGAGGAACCTCGACCTGGAGGAGAAAGTCAGAGAGCTGCGAGAAACCGTTACCGATCTGGTCAGTCTGGCTTGAAACGGATATGATTCACGGCCGCCGTCGCTCAGTGACAAGTGATCTTCCCGCTTCGACAGGAGGCGATCAACGAAATGAACGACGAGCTGCAGGAGAACGCCAGGGAGACGGAAATGGAGCTGAGGGAGCAGCTGGACCTGAGCGGCGCCAAGGTCCGAGAGGCAGACAAGAGGGTGGAGGCCGCCCAGGAGACGGTGGCCGATTACCAGCAGACCATCAACAAATACCGAGAGCTCACCAACAGACTGCAGGTGGGCGCGCGTCCCGGATCGTTGCTGTAGCGCAGAAGCTCGGAGCTTGATTTTCATTTTGCGCAACCAGGAGGCCAACAAAGAGCTCATGACCCAGCAGAATGAAAATAGTGAACAGGTCCAACAACCTCCCGCGGAGCTGTTCGATTTCAAGATCAAGTTCGCCGAGACTAAGGCATATGCCAAGGTAGGTGAAGGACGGCAGTTCTGCCAAGTCCGTCGTGTTTAAAAAAAATTTAATTTTTTTTTAAAAAACAATGCACGTCATTCAAGGCCATCGAGATGGAGCTGAGGAAAATGGAAGTGGCTCAGCTCAACCGCGAGGTGTCCCTGCTCACCTCCTTCATGCCGGACTCCTTCCTTCGTCACGGCGGAGACCAAGACTGCATCCTGGTCCTCCTGCTCATCCCCAGGATCATTTGCAAGGTGGGAGGCCATTTTAATCCGGTGCGTCGCACCCACGCGCCGTGGCCGTGTCCATCCGGTTTCTGTAGCATACGTGCTTGTCTCCCCACCACCACCACCACCATAGGCAGAGCTAATCAGCAAACAGGCGCAGGAGAAGTTCGATTTGAACGGGAACCTGGCGCAAGGCACGGCGCTCAAAGGACCTCCGGGAGAACAACGCAGTTTTGCCTCCGGGCTTGTGTACTCCCTGAGCTTGCTGCAGGCCACCTTGCACAAATACGAACAGTAAGCCACAAGTCGTCACGTCGTGCTTTTCCGCAACAACAGAAACCGCTCGTTCATGGCGTCTGTCCCCGCCTGGTTGCAGAGCTCTGAGTATGTGCTCGGTGGAGGTTTTCAAGCGCATGGGCACGCTCTACTCAGAGATGAGTTTTCACGAGCGCTCTCTGGACTATTTCATCGACCTGCTGCACAAAGACCAGTTGGACGAGACCGTTCAGGTGGAACCGCTGACCAAGGCCATCAAGTATTACCAGGTAATAAAACTGGCTCTGCGTTTCACGAGCGTCCTCTTCCGCGATAACAGAATCTCAGCGAGTCCGTTTTACGGTGCCTTCTAGCAATTGTACGGCGTTCATCTGGCAGACCACAAAGAGGACTGCACCGTGCAGCTATCCGACCACATTAAGGTACCGGTCTTCCTTTAGTGGTGCAGTTTTAGGACGTGATCCTGGAACAAATTTTGCATTGACCTTCCGACCCTCAGTTTACCCAGAGTGCCCTGGACTGTATGAGCGTGGAGGTCGCCCGTCTGCGTGCGTTCCTCGCCACAGGTCAGCAGAGCTCGACTCTGGCGGTTCTCCTGAAGGACCTGGACACTTCCTGCTCGGACATCAAGCAGTTTTGTAAGAAAATCCGCCGCCGAATGCCCGGAACAGAAGCCGTTGGAGCACCGGCCGCTCTCAATTTTGGACCGCAGGTGATAACGCGTACGCGGTGTCACGTGAACGGGTGCTTACTTGCAATGAGTACTTGAGCACAAACGTGGCCCGTTGTGCCGTCAGGTATCTGAGGCGCTGACCGAGTGCAGACGGCAGCTGACCCGCGTGGTGGCGGTGCTCCAGGAGGTGGCGGCGGCCGGAGCGCAGATGGTGGCGCCGCTGGCTGAGCAGGAAGGACTCAATCCGCTCAAATTGGAGGATGCGGCGTGCCAGGCTGTGGAGCAGGTCGGGAATCGTCTGAAACGTTCAATTTGGGTTAAATGCAACCAGGTCAGGGGTTGAAAGGAATCCTTCGTCCTTGCGCACAGGTGTATGGCGCACATGGTCTTAATGGCACCGAGTGCCTGCGGCAATCTTGCAGCGCTATCGTCGCTACCATGAACAAGATGGCCACCGCCATGCAGGAAGGAGAGTACGACGCCGACAAACCACAGGGAAAGGTACTTGGGTGTCTCTTTCTGTCTTTGATGAATCGGTACATGGTAGCCTTTTTCTTTTTTTAATTTGGTGATGTGATTTAAATCTCAAGAGTCCTCCAGTGGAAACGAGAGCAGCCACAGTTAGAGCTGAGATGACTGATGCGGAGGGCCTTGGAGTGAAGCTGGAGGACAGAGAGGCAGCCATCAAGGAGCTCAAGAAATCCCTCAAGATCAAGGTGGGCTCAGGTAGAAAAGGCTGGCTTCGTGCGCAAGCTCAAGAGTAAGCGTGTCTTCCTTGCAGGGAGAAGAGCTGAGCGAGGCCAGTGTACGTCTGAGCCTGCTGGAGAAGAAGCTGGACACGTCCACCAAGGACGCGGATGAGCGTGTGGAGAAGATCCAGACCAAACTGGACAAGAACCTCGACTTGCTGAAGAAGAAAGAAAAGTGAGACGATCATTGGTCTTTGTGCGCCAGCGCGCTCAGCGTGTCACCCGCGCTCCTTTTTTTCCCCTCCCCCGCGCAGGGAATTTGAGGAGACGATGGATGCGCTGCAAGCAGACATCGACCAGCTGGAAGCGGAGAAAGCCGAGCTGAAACAGCGCATCAATAACCAATCGAAGATGACCATCGAAGGCTTGCGAGGTGTGCCCGCTTCTGGGATGGCTTCCGTCGTTCCCGCAGGAGGTAGCTTTTTGAAAATAGCCGAGGTGAAGGCTGGATCTTTTCCAACTCTCAATCATTGTGGCCGTATCCTCCCCTCAGTGGGTATGTCCCAATCACTGGCGGGCTCGGTGCAAGTGGTGGACTCTCCTCTGCTCCAGCAGCAGCTTGAAGCTCAGAGACTGGGCCTGAAACGCCTCAAGAACGAAAACATCAGACTTAAGGTGTCCTGGGAAAACCTAGAAGAGTTTTTTATTTTTTTATTTTTTTTTAGATGAAAGCATCTTCCATTGGCTTGACCACGAGTGTGTTTTCCGTTCAGGCAGAGAAGATGAGCGCCCAGCTGGCCTCCCTGCCTCCACTGTGCCCAGCCAAACTGCCCCAGGTGTCCAAAGAGAGCTCCATGCCACCAGAGGGACTGAATATGGGCATCTACCGCCGCACAGACCAGCTGCTGGCGACTCTTCTCAAGCTGAGTGCAGAAGTCAAAGTGGTGGACATCACCGGGAAGACGTCCGGTGTGGTGGCACATCTGATTCCCCCCCCCCCTTTCCCCCCTCCATATCCCCAACTCTGACATTTTCTCCTTTCATTTTTCTCCAGTCAGCGCCAGCGCGCAGCTGCTGGAGCAGACCACCCGACTGCACAACCTCAGCAACGCTCTAGCTAAACTCAAGGTAAAAAAAAAATTTTTTGCGCAACACTTGAATGTGCGTCTGAATAATATTTCTTTTCTTCCAGGGTGAAGTAGCTGAACACATTGTGTCCAATCAGCATGGAGCAAAAGCTGCTTCCAACTTTGCAACCTTCCCGGTTTCTTCTTTCGTCAAGGTGAAAAATAAAAACCGCGCGCGCGCGCACAGACACACACACACACAAATAAATCATAATTTTCTCTAACCTTAGGCAAAGGAGGAGAAGAAGGGCGGGACGGTGTTTGTGGGCCGCGTTGCCATTCCATGCACTCGTGGACAAGAGCAAGTCCACCGTCTGGTCCTGTCGCAGCAGCAACTGCACCAAGTGCACCGCCTCCTCATGGGCTGAGGCAACTTGCTGCCGCCTGTAATTCCTTCCGGTTTCTACTTTCCATTTTTGTATGGTTAAGACACGATTAGCACTAACGACATTGATGAAGACGTGATCATTTGGAAAAGCTCCAAATGATGACACATGTCAACATTTTTTCACTCTTTACAGGGGATATTAGGTCGTTTTGTACTCTACATGTACCAAATACACTCCCCATGTTTGATGTGCAATTTCACGAATAAAAAGCAACCACTTGTACAATGAACAACTTGAGTTTTGTTTTTTGAACCATCTGCGTCTGCTGTGCCTTAAATAAAAATGATTGGAAACATTCTCGACATACTATTCATTACGTTACCGTTTGTATTATGTATCATTTTCAATTCACTCTGTAGTATTTGTTTTATATACGTACGTCCGTGCATTGACTGGTATGCAACCTGTAAGAAAGCAACGGTGCCACACCCACGGCTAAAATTCATCTTTAAAGACAAGACTCTTGCTTTAAAATCAACTATGAACTTTAACCTATCAGTGGAATTAACATTCAAAATGCTATAGTTCATTCTCTCTGCAATAGATGACGATTAAAAAAAGAGGAACTATCTTTTTATCTGGGATGCAAGATAATCTGGGTTGCAAATGAGCAGGATGCCCTTTTCCTTCTCAATTCTGAACGGTCTGTCTTCGCATTAATATTCCATATTTAAATAAGCTCTCATTAATGTATTGGCTTCACGGGAATTTAGCAGGCCGTCTGCAAAATTGTAGCCAGCGACTGCATCCCGAGGCGCCCGTGGCAGGGCGACTACTCGGTCCTGGGGGATTTTTTTCCCCCACCGAGGGGGACTAAGCAGCGTTAATAATTTTGTGAGTCTCAATATACATTTAGACAGACATGCATACAGTTTTGGGGCGGGGGTTAGTTTGTTCTTTTACGTGAGTTAAATCCACCTGCACGGTGACACTGCACAACCTCACAGACTTGTGTATAAAACAAAAGAAAAAAAGTTAATGCTGGAAGGGCATCTTTAATATGAAACGCACGTTTTAAAACAAAAAACAAAACACAGAATATATAAAACTTACACTAAGAATTCAATGTATGTGGAGATTGTGTGAGAACTGACCCCAACATGGACATTTTCTCCTCGCAGAGAAGCACGCTTTCTTCAGGATGCGCAGAAGCATTTCAACGCAGATGAGAATGAAGTCTAGTAATGGTAGTTGGACCTGCGATGACTATACGGCATGTAGTGGTATCTGGTGCGCCTCGTCCTCATCACGTATGGCCCGTTGTAATCTGCACCACGTAGAACAACGGGCTGCTGAGCGGACACGTCAAAAAGGCCGCACCAGAATGTTATTGACCGGCATTGCGCACCGTTTGGTAGAGAGCCACGATAACTGTAAGGTGTGTGGTCAGCAGCATGCTCGTCCCTGCATGGCGGCGGGTGAGCTTCAAAGTCTGTCAAGCCACGGTGGCGAGGACGAGGCGACCAGGTGATTCTTTGAGGCCTCACTGTGGAATAGAATGAGCAAAGATGCATTTTGGAAAGACCACAGATGATTTCAGTTCAACCAGTATCGTACCGTCACGTTGATTACCGGTACTTTCCGAGCCCTGCGGTGGACAGGTGACCGAAAAGTCGACTAAAAAGAAAAAAGTGGAGTGAGTCAGCATTGAATAAAACCCGCCACCTTTTCAATATGCCTTCATCATCACCCAAAGAACGAAGCGGCAACTCCACGCCCCAGGCGTCTGCGGCGTGCAGCGACAGTAGCGTGCTTATTTGGCGGTGAGCCAGGGCGTTCCAGTGGATGCCGTCTTTGGTGCGGTGTTGCAGGGAAAAACGGAAGTGAAAGTGGAGGTCCAGCACGTCCACCTTGAAGGCTTCAGCCAGCACTCCGCTGTAGAAGTTGGCTTCGATCACGTCATGACGCAGATGGGACGCCATGTGCGAGATCTGCTTCGGAGCAGGGCAACAATGCCGATTCCCCTCGTTCAGTTTGAAACTAAACGGTGATTTGATATGTTGCGGGCAGCAGGTTTGCCGTTTCACTGCTTTGAATATACAATGTACGATACTGTACCTCAGGAAGCAAGAACCCCCCTTTTATGCGCTCTCCCAGGGGCATGGTGAGGTTCCATATGACCAAGCATTCTTCTGGCAGGATCCCAAGCAGTTCTTCAAAGAACCTATTGAGGTTGTCCTTGTACCTGTCCACCCATTTTGAATGGTACCTACAAGGAGGTTCGGTTAAAGCCAAGTCGCAGGGTAATTGGGATGCTTAAACGCAAACCGCACCAATAGATGCGAAAATAAAAGATTTGTATGCTCAACTGCCTTAACAATAAGCTCCATAGCTTACCTTGAGATGTCCCAAACACAGGAGTTGACGATGACCAAATCTGGTTTCAACCCATGGCGGAAATCCTCCATGACGCTCTTCATGTAGTCCGAGTAGATGCGCGTCACAAAGTAGAAGCGGATCAGGTGGTGCGGGGACTGGTACTGCCGGACCTCACGGTATCCCGTTCCATTGTGCATCTGGCTCAGGCAGCCTCCTTCCACCAGGCAGTCCTTCTCGAAGCTCATCTCACCCTGAAGAGAGACAGAAAGTGAGAGCAACTGGAAAGAGCACAAGTTATACACACGTAGAACAGGAATTTCTCATGATCACTTGCCTTTCTTTTAAGTTGGGCAGCGTGGAGGTATTCATCCTTTTGTAAAAGCACGACAAGGTCTTTGTAGATGGACCGCTGAACTGGTGATACAGAGAGATACGCATTAATCAGGGAAACAAAGGTCCATGTTATTCAAGATTTATTTCTGATTCTAAATTTAAATCAGGCCTCTTAATCTCTGGGCTTTTTACGCTCAGGTTTGCAACCCATTTGACATGTTTTGTTGTACTATATTTTGTTCTTCTACTTCTTCCTTTCATAACTTTGTTGCTGTGAATTGGGAATTTCTCCATTGCGAGACTAATAAAGGTTTTCTTATCTTAACTTACGTGAGGAAAAATATGAACACAAGTGAGATACTTACTCGAGTCTCCCAACACCACAATGAACTTGTTGTGGAAAAGCTGGCTGACAAGCTGGTGGCTGATAAACTTCATTTATTCCTTCTTGTGTGGTTAAAAAAGAAAGAAAGAAAGAAACGGGATTCTTTTTCAGTGGGAGGCTTATCCTAATTTTAAGACTCATGGAGAAAAAAAAATGCTAATTGGACCGTCATTGTATGTGATTGATATTAGCAAACTTGCTAATTTGATCATGTACCGTTGTGGAAACGGGTGAGGAAAAACAGCTAACTTTACCTTCGTAGTTCTTTCTGTCCTGTTTTATGTAATTCGACACCAATGTGGTATCGTGCTCAAATTGAGGTAGGCTTCAGGGAAAAACACACAATCGTGCAACAAATCCTGCCGATGAAAGTTTTTATTTGCTTGATTTGAGATAAGTTTGAAAAAAAAGAAGACAGCAGGTGCGACTGTGATTGGTGAATTGGGCTGACGTATGAGGCGTTCATTGGTCCTTGGAAATCTCCTTACGAGCACAGTAATTGAAATCAATCATAGTTTGATTATCCCCTTTAGCTTGGAACTCGAATAATTTATGATATAACCTCAACATACACAGAGAAATGACCAATATAAAGGCTTCCATAGTTCAGCGTTGTTCAGTCAAATATGTAGTACACTAACATGAATCAAAATTGCACACAGGCTTTATAAAATTTGTAATCAGACACCTTTTCCCCCTCAGAAATCACTGTCATTGTCTTCAATGACTTTAATGTCATTTTCCTCCCTGTGCTCCTCTTCCTCCTCCTCTTCTTCCTGCTCACTGCCCTCCTCCTCTGGCTGTTGAAACTCCTTGTATATACCACTCAGTGCTTTTGCTGCCTCCACTGACACTTTCAAGAATCCAATCACCTCCCGCTCTTCATCCACACGCACGACTGGAGAAAAAACGCAAATGTGAAAGAGTGACGCAATCTGCTTCCTCATCGCAGCGGGATAAACTGCCGAAGAAAGGCCTACTGTCAATTTGCCGTTCAATGACATCATTTCCTGTCAGCAGCAGCTCCTGCAGATCCAGAAAAGCGTAGCCGACATCCGCGCATTCCTCGTCGTCGTCCATCGGCTCGCTGACGATTGTGAACTTCAACCTGCGTAAAAACAAACTCAGAGATTTGTGAAGCGGAATACCTCAGGAAAACTGAGTTGAATTTGAATTTGAGATACGATACCGGCGCCTATTGGGGTCACTGCCCTCCAACATGGCGTACAGATACCGTCTGAGTGGGGCCGACAATGACCCATCCACATAGATGACTTGCGGAGCAAGAGAGGAATTTGTCCATCAGCCAAAAGCAAACTTGAGCCACACACTGTCTTCATGTTCCTCTTCTTATTACCTCGTGTGAAGTTGTAGTGAATCTCCTCCCCCGCCGCGGGCTTGCGGAGGGACACGGGCGTCTCGGTGGTCTCCATGGGGACGCCCAGCAAACGATATTCCACGAAGACGCGCTGCACCGAATTGTCCAGCGCCACGTGAGAGGAGGGTTCAAAAGTCAAGGACAGGATCTCCACTCTCAGTTTGTTTCCCTGAAGGGAGGGAAACCGATTTTACCATGAGATGCTTTTAAAATAAAGGCATTTATTTTACCTGTCTTTTCTTTGGCTTGGATGGCACGATGAAGAGGTCACTTGATGAGGTAGGCAAAGACTCTGTCGGATCTTCACAGTTTTGGGAAAAAAAAAAGAACACTTTCCACTAGCCTGCTTAGAAAGCAACACACAAACTCAGAGTGTTCCTACCAATCTCCTCGTCCGGTTCCTCCACTTCATCCACTGACACCACATCCACAGGGGGAATATTCTGAAAATCAGGTCACAGTGCGAACAATTTTTTTCAGGTCAGCGCCATGCCAACATACTGTATTTGATCAAATTCCTGTGAGTTCCTACCAGAGTGCCGCCCTCACTCGCGGAGCTTTTTCTCAATGGCGACTCTCCGGATGAGGTTTCTGGAGATCTTAAAAGTTCAATGAAGGGAGTTGTGTTATATTCAATGTTCAAGTTTTTTTAAAAATTATTATATGTTATTTATATTTTTAATTAAAATAATACAGCAGTTCACGCTTTTTTAAAAATTATTATATGTTATTTATATTTTTAATTAAAAATAATACAGCAGCCATAGTGGGGAAAGACCCGTTGTTTCACGTGCGCAAAGGGGAGGAGGAGGTTTCCCTTCGTGCCGAACAAAGAGCTGACGTGACTCGAAGGCTTTGCGCATACCTGTCCTGTGATGTACAATACATGCCCACTCAAAAAAGGCACGTGATCGGTTCCCAGCACGACATCGACCAATGAGAGTTAATGGTCGCCATGAACCACGAAAAACGAGGGATAACCACACTTGAATTCCTGCAGGTGTAACTTACTTTGTCATTGGCGAATCAGAAGACGCGGTCAGCGCAATCGAGGCTCCCTTGTCGGGTAGGCCGGGTGACCCCTCGTGAGATTTCTCGATGCCGACCGGTTTTATGGAGTCGGGCGCAAGCTGTCAACAGAGAGCAGTCGGAACGTGAGCATGAGCCGGCTCAGCGTACCCTGATGTCGTGCTTCTGAAAGCTCACGCAAGCTTTTGTCTTCCTCTGTCTTGTTTTCGGTTGTCCTGGCACAAATGTCCGTGTCTGGAGGAAAACGAGTGAAAATGTAGAATAGTCACAGCCATTTGGTGAAGCCAGCAGAAAGAGTGCGAACAACACCTTGACCCTGGGCGTGGCTATGGGCCTCTGTGACCCTTGCGCTTCTTCTCGTCTCCGCTCACTGCTTCCCATGGCGTCCACCGGCGGTTGAAAGGGGTATTTCCATTTAATCAGCACCCTGACTGTTCCCCGAGGACCCCCGGCAGGATCGCGCAGCACGTAATCACCTGGAGATGAAGTGGACTTTATTGTAGGGCCCAACCAATTTGGATTTTTTTTTTTTTCAGGCCGTTGCCGATTCCCATGTTTGGCAGAAAAAAAACTGCGACAACTGATTCATCGGCTGTTGAGCCAAAATATATACAGTACAAGGAATAAAACAGCTTGATTTTGGTGCCTTGACATACTCCGGTTTCCTCCCACATTCCAAAAACATGCATGGCAGGCTGATTGAACACTCTAAATTGTCCCTAGGTGTGAGTGTGAGCGCGAATGGTTGTTCGTCTCTGTGTGCCCTGCGATTGGCTTGCGACCAGTTCAGGGTGTACATCCCCTACTGCCCGAAGACAGCTGGGATAGGCTCTAACATGGTTGCGACCCTTGTGAGGAAAAGCGGATTCGAAAATGGATGGATGGATAGTGAAATGGATTATTTTAAAAAAATCCAAAAAAATGGGGAAAACAGCATTAAAGGGACTGTTACGGAGGCTCAGCTCCTCTCTTGTGTTCTCAGTACGGCAATAAATATGAGTCTTATCTTACAGAGGAGAAAGAATATATGCCTGTTAGTATTGTTATATTGTCTCAGCAAGTGTTGCTGGACCGTTTGGGTTCAGATATTCGCTGCTTGAAGGGTAACATCGCTGCTTATTGTCATCTTGTATCTAAAAACTCACTTGTATCGCGAGGCACTACTGAATAATGAAAAGAGCAAACACCTTTGGATTTCTAAATGAATTTCCTGAATTTTGGTTTCTTTCTTTTTTATTTTTTTTCCCTTTCCACGTGAACACACCTGTGATCTCCTTGCCCTTAGCAAGCGCTCTCAGCGGGACGGGCGTTTTAGCCAAGTAGGCCGGCGGGATCTGATCATCGCTCTCATCAAACACATACACCCAAAGACTGCTCGACCTGCGCAAACGAATGAGCGTATGTTTTCGCACTTTGCCACAATGCCCAAGTCTGAAATATCAATCTCTCAGCATACCGCAGGTAGCGCAACACATCTGCTGTGACGGCAAGCGGGTAGCTGGCAGTGTCGTGGAATACGGGGTCCGCGGTGCCCGGGACGGTTTTGGACACGTGTGGCTGCAGGTCGTAGAGCCTGTAGGTCAGGTATGCGTCAGGAAGTAGCCCGGGCCATCCCCCACTGAGGCCCTCACATTGGTCAAGCAGCAGCAGCAGCTCATTGGGGATTCCGCCGCCGTAGTCGTACAACTCCTGCTGTGGGCAGAAAGTGGGGATGGGGATTTAAAAAAAAATAATAATAATTAAGGTAAATGAGCATATTTACCGCATGGCTGCCTTCTCGCCAGCCCAGAGTGACGTGAGCAGGTATCATCTGGGTTGCTGTGATCCCATCACTGTCTCTTGCCGCCATGCCCTCCAGGGGCTCTGCTGGAGGGAACAAGCGCGCCCAGAAATCCACCACACCGACGACTTCCCCCTCGGAGCCTTAACGTGAGACAACAATGCAGGGCTGCGAAATTCAATGCGTGAAAGTGACATATTTCCCTTCAATTTGCGGAAAATTCCCATGGAAATTTTCCAATTTGGGATGAAGTGTTTGAAACATTTTATACCCGTAAGATGTAGTCAGTTCAAACATATTTTCCTTTTTATTTTATTTCATTAACAAAAGCATTTTTTTTGATTTGTTTTGTCTTTTTTTTGTTGACTCAATTTGTCTTTGATTAGTTTTCATTCTTTCGCGACCTAAAATCACCAACCCATGATGTTGGCCCGGCCGTCGGCGCGCTCCCCTCTCCTCTCCACGGCCCCCGTGAGGGACAAGTGGCCACTTCCGTGGGTCACAAAGCGCACACCACCGATTGCCTGATGGAGCTCCACTCTGACCCTCGCGCCCTGCACCCGCAGCCTGCCCAGATCACGGGCCGTCAAAGCGTAATGGGACGTGAAGCCATAGTTGGGTTGGCTTCCCGCCACCAGAGGCGTGGAGTGAACTTCAAAGTCCAAAAGGCTGTAGGTGCAGAAGGTCACCGTGTCTTCAGCTCGGTCTGGGTGAAGGTTGCCCATAGTCCGAAGGCCGCCTGGGGTAAAGGTGGCAGCCTCAAAGAGAAAGACGGCAGATTCGATAACGACATCTCGCCATTAAGACAACACTTCAAGTATTTATTCATCTCAACTCAAGTGTATTTCTCGAGCACTTGAAAACAACCACCGCTGTATACAAAGTGCTGTACATGGAGCAAATATCATATTTCCAACATCCATCCATCCATTTTCTGATCCGCCTTATCCTCACAAGGGTCGCGGGGGGTTACTGGAGCCTATCCCAGGTGTCTTCGGGCAATAGTCGGGGGACACCCTGAACCGCTTGCCAGCCAATCGCAGGGCACACAGAGACGAATAACCATCCGCGCTCACACTGACACCTCGGGACAATTTGAAATGTTCAATCAGCCTGCCATGCATGTTTTTGGAACGTGGGAGGAAACCGGAGTACCCGGAGAAAACCCACGCGGGCCCGGGGAGAACATGCAAACTCGACACAGGAAGGCCGCAGCCGGGATCGAACCCACGACCTCTGCACTATGAGGTCGACGCCCTAACCACTCGATCACCGGGCCGCCTATTTCCAACAATAAACAAGAAATGAATAACAAAGACAGTACGAAAGCACAAAACCAGTCAAACTAAAAATCAAGCCTCATGCTGAGACAACAGCCAAAGAATACAAATGAGATTTGAGACGAGTTTTAAAGATGCCGAACGTTGAGTGGGAGGTCATTCCAAATTTCTTACCTTTATGTGGAGTTCCAAGAGAGACTCTCCGAGCCTCGGGGGAGCGCATGAAACGTCATCCTCAACGCCTTGGCCTACTTCCTGCTCACTCGCTGGCCACGTGTACTGTATGGGCACGGTCCCTTTACGGTTCTTGGTACTGTATGCAAAATCTTTCAACCGGGCTTCAGAACACAAGCAGTTGAAGTGAATTTTCCTTTCCACGAAGTGAAGGTTTGATGAGGACACATTGGGTGTTTCCTTACCTTGTAAAGTCTTGATCTGAAGAGCTCTTTGGGATAAAACTTGGTCTTTCTCCGCCATTGCCATCCTCACCTGCGCCCTCTCTGTCTCCAGCCTTTCCTTGACCGTGTCCAGCTCTCTCTTCAGAGAGAAACATTTTGGATGAAAAAGAGGGCGGGGCCAAGTGTTGTGATTCACCGATATTGAGGAACGCGAAGGCACCTGAAGGTCTTTACTGATGCGGTGCTCCAGCAAAAGGAGGCTCCTGGTTTTCTGCAGCTCCAGCACGGTCTCGGCGTGTAACGCCTGCATGTCGGTCCGCTCGGGGTCTTCCGTGCCGCCGTCGGGCCCGAGGAAACGTAAACCCTCCCTGCTCTCCTGCTGCATCCGGAAGGCCTGCCCCAATGCGGGAAGATAAGAAGAAGTGTTCTGTAAAGCTCCAGCATTTGGATGTTCTTTGCTTGCGCACCTTGATCTGCAAAAGTGTTTGGCTGAGCTCTTCGTCGCTCATGTCGAACTCCTTGAGATGGAGAATGAATCGTTTCAAAGCGAGGTCAAAGGGAGATGTGCGATGTGCCCCCTTCGATGTCGATTAACCTTGGTGACCGAGTCCAGTCTGCTCTGCAGGCAGTATATCTCTTCTTTGTACTGAAGAATCTCCTCGTCCAAATCTTTCACTTTGGCTAAAACAAAGATGCCATTGCGTAAGCGGCGGGTTCCCAGACGTGAATTCATACTTGAGTTGACTCAACTCAAGGGTGGTGAAGTCTTCCTAAGAGGTCAGCATACCGCGATGTCGCCCCTCCAGCGTCTCCTTCTCTTGTCTGAGCTTCTCCACCTCTGATCGCAGTCGGTCCCTCTCCTCCCTCTCGGTTTGCAGCGCTGCCGTCAGGATCTGGTTGTCCATCCTGCACGTCGCGTCCTCCGGCTCCTCCCTCTGCACGTCGACCTCAATACGATTTTCCGCATGGCCGACACGTCCGTTGTAAGTCGACAAAGTACTGGGGGGGTGGGGGGGAAGAAACACAAATGTGATCGAAGGGTTTCCCGTGCGTCGGATAAATTTTGGAGTCTTACCTCTCGAGCAGGGAGTCGTAGTTTTCTTTGATCCGATCCTTCTCTGCTTCCAGGTCGTCGATGCGATCTTGGAGCTGGAAGAGAAACAATGGCCTTGTCGAGCGGCTCCACCAACCAAAATCCCGCCGCAGTTCTTCTTGGCTCCAGACCTTGTCCAGGTTCTGTAGGGACACGCCGGCAGTCGTCAGCTCGGCCTCCAGCGTCAGTCCTCTGTGCCGCTCCTGCTTGAGCCGCTCGCTCAGTTCTTCCACTTTCTCCAAAAGAAGAGTCTGACTTTCACGCTGGCACCTCTGACTCTGCAAAGGAAAGGGAAAGTCTTGACTCATGAATACGAGCGGTCAGCCAGACGTACTTACGCGTGTGCATTTACCTCCTCCAGTTGCTTCTCATAGGCCTGGAAAGAAAAAAACATGAGGACGTAACGTATTGCTATTGTACCAAAAGTCGTGGTCTGTCGTTTGGCACCTGTTGCAGATCGGCCATCTTCTCCTGCGTGACCCTCAGGGCGACGCTCTTCTCCGAAAGCTGTTTTTGGAGACAGATGACGTCCACGTTCTCTCTGATGTTTATCCTGACCAGAGAGGGAGAAAAGAAAATTTTTTTTACGCAAGGCAACGCACAACGTTATTTTCAATGCCTCCTGCCGGCTAGCGGCTAGCGCACAGTCAATGCCGCGATGGCCCGTCCAGTTTGTCTGGACTGGAATGTCCACCGCCTGATACCCAATGCCCATGTGTCCTTCCTTTATAGGAACATAGTTTAGGACTTGTTGTCCCCCCCACCCCCGCCTCCCGCGTCCTTTCTTATCCATTTATTTTTCATCAAAGAAAATCTGAGTGCCGTCTGGTGTCCCGTCAGGCTTCTTTCCCGTTCTGTCTCTCTCTGTCAGTCTTTTTTTTTTCTCTTGTCTCTTGGATGGGTTGTAACTGTTCAATGAATTTTGTTACTCTGCACGCGTCACAACTGCACTGACAATAAATTCAATTTCATGAGTCGATATTCAGCCAACCACGTCATAGCGATGCACGAATTTGGAATCATACACATTGTTCCTATTTTTCTTCTGCCCGTGATTTGGACATGTATCGACGTCCACAAAATTCATCAGATTCACATCATTCCAATTTCAACATAACGGTATTCCAAAAATAAAATTCACACCTTGCAGGCTCTTGCTTTTCTCATTCCAAAAAATTCACAGTTTTTCCCAAAATGGAACATTTTCAGCCAAAAATGGAAAATTCATCATAAGAGATTCACAGAATTTAAAATTCAAAACACTCGGCTCATTCACTTCGCCTTGAGAACCATTTTCAACTTGCCAAAAATTCCCACTGACCAAAAATTTACCATTTTCCCCACTAAAATTCCCTCGGCAATTCCCAAGGCCACATTCGACAAGACAGATTCCCATCTTTGTTCCAATTTAAAATTCTAAACATTCAGCACATTGAATTTGCCTTGATCGTGATTTTCAGCATGCCAAAAATGTCCACGTCCCCTCAAATAATCAGCATTCATTCCCGTCCTGCGTCATTTAATGTCATTCCGTGTCGGTCCACATAACACATGTCTCTTTCGTGAAAGACATTTGACTTTTAATCCAAAAGGCTTTTCCAAGTTTCTACATTTTTACATGTGGCGCTTCCAGATCTCATTTCAACCTTTTGCGAAATCTTACTGTGACCTTCATTGCTTTTCTGACCTGTGCCTTTCCGCCTCTTGCCTCTTCATCTCTCTCTCGGTTCCCTCCATCTCTTTCTCTTTCTCTCTGAGCGTCTCCCGCAGGGTCCGGGCGGTCAGCTCCAGCTCCATCACCCTCATCTGCTCACCCACACTGCTGGGAGTAGGAGAGAGAGGGGGGGGGCGGGGGGGGGGGGGGGGGGTAACGGAGGGCTTCAAATGAACTCGGTTATTCTATTTCCCACTCACAATTTGTCCGCGTGTCCTCTGGTGTCCTCCATCGGGGGACAGTAGCGGGGCGGGGCCGTGTGGGCCGCCCTGCTGGCTCCCCCATCCACTTCTCTACCTTTTGTACCTTTCGGGGAGGAGGAAGAGACAGAAAGCTCAAAGTGTCTTTTTAATCCGAACAGGTGGGAGGCGGTCCAGAAAGAACATCAGCAACACCTTTGCTGAACCTGGATGCCGTGCGACCCCCCAGGTCCACAATGTGCTGCTTGGCCAGGCTGAGTTTGTTGCGTAAAACGACTTTCTGGCTCTCCAGCGCGGCCACGCGATTTTCCAACTCCTGCAGGTCGTCCTCCATGTCCTTCTCCTTGGCGCTGCCGGGACACGTTCCCACCTGACGGAGACGCATCAGCCTCGTGGACATCCTTTGGGGAGGGGAAATCAACCGCGCGATCAGTTTGAGACTTTTTATGTGCTGCTTTGCGCTTGATTGTCGCGCTCACCTGCGCATTTTCTGCTCCTGCGCTCGTGTGTGATTTCTCAGCACCACATTTTCTTCTTGCACGTTGAGGCAAAGATCCTCCAGATGCTCCCTGGGCAGGCGAAAAACCCGCTGGGGATCTGGAAGGACGAGGAAGAAAATGGCTCAAGAAGAGCTCGGAGATAAAGACCGTACGGTGGTCTCCATCACCTTTCGTAATCATGATGTGATGCTTCTTCCACGGCTTCACGTCACTTATGGCCTCTGCTCAGACGGGGGCACGTTCATCAATGCGGTTTTGGTTTTTAAAACCTCTCAGCTGGACGAGTCAGAACAAACCTGGGACGGCAGCTGGCATGAGTCCTCCCCTCATCAGACCCACGTCTCTTACCGGGAGGTCCCCCGCCGTTTCGTCCGCCATGGGGGACATCACACCAACGATCCACAAGCAGCCAGTATAAAGTACCTGGATGGGGTTTTAAATAACAAAGCATCAAAAAAAAAACAACTCATTACTGTGTATTTTAAATGATGCCATCCGATTACATGTGGCACTTTGTTGTTCTCATCTTACAAAAAAAAATAATAATAATACAACTGCAACATGGATATGTTGGAATTTACCTTGCTTGGTCAAAAATTCCAAAACGTCTGCACATTAGGCTTGGACAATGTGCGATTTAATCCGTCTTCATCTTGCTCTCATTGGCTCAAAATAAACCTTGACAACCACCTCACAGCTCCATCTGCTTCTGTGGGTAATCCTGCCAGCGCACTAATCAGATTACGTTGCGTGCGCTCGCTCGGGTCAGTTTAGTGGGAGCGAGCCGGGAAATTTTTTAAGTGGCGTGCTGGTCTGGGATCTGTGTTCAGGGTGAGTCTTATTGGTGCAGGTTGAGCAGAACAGCTTTGATTGGAATACAGCGTATGACGGGCATTGCACTTTTGATATAAAAATACATCGAGTAGAAGAAAATAAACCCCACTGTAAAATGGTTCAGAGGTCACTTATTGGAAATTAAAATGACTGCATTCCATATTGACACAGCATGTCATTAATTGCCATTGAAAGTTGATTATTTTTGTGTTTAATTAAAATAAGCAAACATCTGCTTTTACTTTGGAAAACAACAGCCAAACGAGTAACCGAATAAGTTCCAAAAGGTTTGGTGAGTAATGGAAAGAGGAAAAAATGTTTTGTGTTCTACATTAATGCAAAATTACATTTTCTCAGATTTTTTGATAAATCGATCGAATAATATGGAATATTTGAGAGTGAAAATAAAAAATCTAGCTGTTAAGCGGAGCGTGTGCACCGTGGCTCGGCGTTGGTGCGGCCGCTGTAGAGCGCCACGTTGTCTCGGCGCGGCAAACGCTTTTGACGACTGGCTCGGACATATTCCAGCCATTGGAGGTTTTAAAGTGGATATATTTTCGGGAATCAAACGAAAAGATGCTAGATGAGGTAGTGTTAAATTTTTTTCAGGTCATCGGGTCGTCGTTTCAGTGCCTTTAGCGTTCAACAGCAGAGCAAGCACCCTGATTTTTCACCTTTATTTTATGCACTTGTCAATATTTCCCACGGTTGTGAAGAACACTCTTCTCTGTGCTGTGTCAAACTCACACAACGTTTATTTCAAAGACCCATAAATATTTCAGTTTTTGCCCCCTGTCTGTTATATCGTGACGGTGTCAAAACTCATGCTTCCATCCGCGGGCCGGATGATGAGCGGCGAGCTGTTTCTTCCGTTGTCACTCACGTCCGGGTTGAAAAGCGGAAACACGGCTTCAGTGAAGTGAATGTGCGTAAAGGAGTAGATGTGCGACTTGGCCTCGGCGTCATAGAAGGACACCGTCCCGTCCGCCACATCCAAAAACAGCCCGATGACCTTCGGCCTCTGGGGGAGATACAAAAGCTGCGCTTGTGCCGCACAGGCCCGGTACTCAGCGGCGCATCTCAGACACACGGCCCAGTATCCGTTTTGCGGGCATAGCGTCACCAAGCCCTTCCTGTTGACCGACGCCTCAGCCACTCCCAGGTCCCACGACGTCTTGTCCCCAACCTCCACCTCCCAATAGTGCCTCCCGGTGGTGAAACCCTGCATAACAAGACAACCTGTCTCCCGCAGCTCCTTTCCACCCGTTCCTTCCGTTCCATCTCAAGAGTTACCTCGGTGGCCAGCACGCAGGGAACGGTGTCAAAGCGCTCGGGCAAGTCCGGCAGGTCCCGCTCGACGTCTCCGTCCTGCACCCGTCTCCCGTCCTCAGACAGATCGAGCCATGGGTTGGCTGTCCTGGGGTCCAGATAAACATCAGCTACAAAGGAGCACAAGAACCGATGTGATCATTCCTGGGACGTGAGCATGGTTTTCGTTGTAGCATCTGCTGACCTGCATACTGCAACATCACGTCATGCTCTGCAAGTTAAGAAAAATAGTTGAGAGTCAGCAAACCGTCGTGCGTGTAGAAGTTGCTTTGTAAAAAAAAAAAAAAAAAAAGAAATCCGTGCAATTCGCCTGACCTTGAATGGAAAGCGTTTTTAAAAAAGAGCAGAGTTGTTGATCAACATGGTCCAAAGCTCTCCTCACAATCCCCACACACGGGTCTGAGTGGATGACGTTGTCACAACAGGATGCTGAAGACAAGCCCGAAGACCTCTGACACACACAAGTTGTGACGTATGAAAAAAAAAAAAAAAAAAGAGACAAAAAGTAAACCGCTTCCAGCTGGGCTCGCTGCCGCCGACCTGCAGAAGAAGGAGGCGGTCGTCGGTGTTCAGGAGCTGCTCCATCTCCCTCCTTCTCCTCTCCAGCTCCTTGACCTCCAGCTCCAGCTGTGCCGTGAGCCTCTGGGCCGCTTGTTCCGTCGCGACCTGCCGCCTCTGGATGCTTTCCAGCAGCTCGGACCGACTTCTCTCCAGGGCCTCCGACAGAGCAGAGAATATCTGTGCGCTGCGGTCTAGTTCCAACTTGGCCTTTTCCTGGAGACGTCATTCAAAGTTGGAGTTGTGCTTACTGCTAATGCTCACATGTGATAGGAAAAATCACACCCATTCATTTTCTGTACTGCTTATACCGTCCATATAAAGCTTCAAACAACATGATACCGTAATAATATATACCGTATTTTCCACACTAAAAGGTGCACTGGATTATGAGGCTGCTGCTATATTTCCGTGTTCAACTGCGTTAACCCGATCGCCTTAAGTTTGAACTCTGCGTTGTAACCATGTCTCTAGCAAGGAGCCATTTTAGGGCTCGAAATATTACCGTAATGACCATACACAAGGCGCATCAGATTTTAAGGTGCGCTGTGAGCTTTTAAGAAAATGGAAGGACTTTAGGTGCGCCTTTTAGTGCGGAAATAGGATGTAATATATAAGAGGGTGTTTAATAGTCTGGACATTACAAGACATCTAGACATTATCTTTCTCCTCTGCAAGGATCTGCAACAAAGGCTGTTCACAAATCTCTTCTGGTGTATATTTTAAAGACATATTTTCACCTTACGCGGACTTTAAACTGTTAAAATGTGCCACTTCAGCATAGGAAGCCAATTACTACTTGCCGGTTAGCTGGGCTTTGGCGCTATCTAGTGGCATACTATATTGTGTCTTAGGCCAACTCACTTTGCTGAGTTCCACGCAATGTTTAATCTCCTCCACTTTCTGCCGTCTGTCCTGGATCATCTCCTGAACCTCCGAGTCCATCTGCTTCCTTCTGGCTCGGACGCGCTCGGACATTTCCCTGGCAAAAGAGTTCTCGCAGAGCTCCGGCCGGGTGGTGAAGAGCGTGTCGCATTTGGGGCAGCTGGAGGCGGCGCCGCGATCCCAGCGGGATGTGATGCAGCTGTGGCAGAAGCTGTGACCGCAGGGAATGGACACAGGCTCGGAGAACACATCCTGACAGATGCCGCACTGGAGCAGCGCCTCTGACAAGAGCGTGCTGGGGGAGGCCATGACCTTGACCGATATCAAAATACGGCAACAAATGAAATCACTTGGATGAAAAATCGCTTAAAATGTACCAAAAACACGAGTGGATCAGCAGTAAGATGTGAAATGAATAGTTGATTAACGACGAAACGGAACAGAGGTAATCCTTCCTAAAACAGGAACATCTGAAATACAAAAAATTAAATTAAATTAAAAAAAATAAACAAGCTATGTTGCCTTTTGGGGGGGGGGGGGTTAATTAAGCAGGATTACAAAAGAGCAGAGGAATCTAATTCATAGAAGCTCAAACTACATGCGTTCACCTTGCTGCAAAACACAACTTCCTTATCATTAACTAACATTCAAAGGTGTTCAAAGTCCAACATGCTGGCATGGACGTCGAATGTGAACGTTTACTTTCGCACATGTTGCATTACACGTATTTTGACTTACTTGAAGAGAGGGAAAATTTAAATGACGTTTGGCGTTGGTCCTACCTTGACGTCCGAACGGAAAATGCCTGCGTGGGGTAAGATACAAGCAAACACTTGGAGCAGTTGCAAAGTCCTGAACTTTGCTACTTTCCGTCAAGCCACGCCCACCGGAACGGAGAGTTTGCCTCAACAAGGGGAGAATTTATTTCTTCGACAATTTCTATTGTGACAGGTATTATTTCAACAACAGACGCGTTCAAATGTAAAAACGAGTCGCGTTGCCACGGAAAATGAGCGAGGCAACTGTGAGTAGTAGAAAGTACGAGCTTTTGCCACGCACCTGAATGCATCACCGAGATCCAGCGGTGAGCGCGTCGGCGGCGAGGAGAGGAGAGGATGAAGGAGGACGACGAAGAAGCAGCATGAAGCGCTCAAGCATGCGCTAGCCACCAAGACGACTCCCCTGGTTTCCTTGGACGCGGGAAGGGAGGCAGGATGGAGGAAAAGCAACACTTTCTTTGTGGCGTGGTGGAAGGTAAGCGCGATCGCCTTCAGCATCCTTCATTCACATCGTGCGATTGACTTCCTTCTTCCCCTTCCCCGCTGCTCCATTTCCATCCGTTTGACCTACATTTTTGCGTGTGGCTCATTGGACTCCGCATGCAGCCATGCACCAAGACATGCGGATGATCATACCACCTGTGATATGCGGATGCTCTCATGCAGTCTGCTCCCGTGGCTGCACTCTCAGACGAGGAAAAAAAAGGCACAGCGCGCCGTGGATGCGATAGAAAGAGGGAGAGTGATGTCGCAAATGCATTGAGGTGATAGTAACGACGATATTTAAAGATAAAGAGGCTTAGTATTGATGGCGAGGTGGGTTTCGATTTACCGTACGTAGTTGCAAGATGCCAGAAGAATAGAAACGCGGAGGCGCACAAATGCGCCTCCTAAATCAACGCAAACTGTACATGAGGCTTTTGCGTGCGGTAATTATTTCGCAACACTCTCCTTTGTGGGTGCCTGCACTGTAGGTAATTAGGTGTCTGCAAATGCACATTTCTCACACACACACACACACACACACACACACACACACACACACACACACACACACACACGCACACACGCACACACGCACACACCAGCAAGAAAGGAACTTCCAGACCAAAATATAATTTTAGCAGCGCGGTATTGTGTGTCCGATTGCCACTGGTCAACACTGCACGTTCGCTCGCATACATATTCAGACATCACAAAGGGAAGAGAGAAACATTGGAGTTGCTCCCATTTCTAAAAATAGCCGTCATGATGGAGAGTGTAGCCAGAGATGAATGATATCTGGTAAACATGGGACGAGAGGATGGATCAGCTCCTTGACTTTGACCACATTTATTGCAAAGCAAACACAAAAAGACAACTTCAATCATGTCGGAATGGACGACTACCAACACCAGCTATCACATCAGGCTGATACCGGTCATCATCATATCATTCAATGCCGCTATTAAAAAGAAAGAAAAGCGATCCAGTGCCAGCCCCACAACAAAACGCAGAAAACAGTGACTTTGTGAAAAGCTACATTTTATGCACAACGGTGACTCAATAATAATTTTTGCTTTAGTGATGCCTCAAACATCTGAACAGTCCCTTTCTCTTGTTAAATACCACCAACAACAATGAAAATATGCTTTTGATGGCAAAGTAATGAATTTCCAAACCCAATTCCAAAGAAGTTAGGACGTTGTGTTAAACATAAATAAAAACAGAAAACAATTATTTGTTCAACCTCTATTGAATTAAATACACTGCAAAGACAAGATATTTAATGTTCAAAATGATAAGACTTTCTTGTTTTTAGCAAATAATCATAAATTTAGCATTATATATTTTCATTTATGCCTCACACAATGTCCCAACTTCATTGGAATTGGGCTTGCCCAAATATTAACCACTGTATCAATTTTAAATTTGACCTACTTTACAAACTATTTGCACGTTATTTATTAGTAGTAATATTTAGTCGTGTGTGTGTGTGTGTGTGTGTGTGTGTGTGTGTGTGTGTGTGTGTGTGTGTGTGTGTGTACAATGATCAAATAAGACCTGGCAAAGACTTCTCTGACCATTCCCAAATAAAAAAAATTCACGTCAACAGCGCGCTTAGAGTTCAGGTATCGAGTGTTATGGAGGTTACCGATACCAGACAACGATACTAACGGCAAAAAAAAAAAAGGGACATTGAGTGAGTCCTCCTTGGCAGACGTTTGATACTGCACTGCAGCAATTCAATGGTGAATCATCATCTGTATCAGAAATAAAATTAAAGGACAATGTATTTACCAAAAGTACTCGAGGTACCACTACTAGTGAGTGAATGCTCATACTGGTGAATAGAGCTGCAAGAAGTGCTATTGAACATCACTAATATATATTGTAAGTACTCATAAATACATAAATATATGATCTTCCTTCTATAGGTTTCTATGGGAGGCCGTGGTCTATGGACCAAAGGAGAATTCTCTTCCAGTGGTAAGCATGCCACCGTGGTGTGTGGACACAAACTTTGGAAAGCCTTCCGTTCCGTAGCGGCAGCCGAGCGTGGAGCGTGGGCTCTGCGGTTATTTATAGATCCAATTCTTTAGGCTCAAATGGAGGCGGTAGTCAAGGTTGCGTAAGTTTGGCACAGTGTGGACAGAGCGGAGATGGTAGTTGGGCGCGCACAATACACAGCGTCTGTTCAGGAAGTGAGAGCCGCCAACAACACAAATAAACATGTTGATGTGTTTGTATGAGGTGTTTTCCATGGAACAGTACCTATCTATTATCTATTGACAATTCAGGAGCCCCAAGATCAATACAGCACCACTACTACCTGACACCGGTGTTATCGCAGAGTGTCAAGACCATCGCAATACAGTACTGCAAACGATACAGATCTTTGATTGGCTCACATTCAGTGGCAGAGCTACATGGTGGCCAGAGGGGGCCATCCCACACCTCGGCAAAATTTTGCAGACTTTAGACCTCCGTTTTGACGTGGATGCAGTTATCTTATAAGTCTTGATACACATTTCATTTCTCTTGACATAAATTGTATGCTCAAAGAAAACAGTTACAATCGATCAGAAGTCATATTCGTCAAATCGTGGTTTCATGAATGAAAATGAACACAGATACCAATCTTACCCGATGCATTCATATGACAAGCAGGAACACATCTCAGAAAAACATTTAGAATTGTGAAGGATCCAAGGACTTCGCGTCTGTGATTTGAATGAATTGGCCGTCGATATGCAAAATGTTGTCAGCCGTCAGTGACAATTGATCACTCGAATTGGCTGTCAGCTAGCCAATCATTGAACGCGATAGAAGTAGAATATGAAAACACTGTCGGTGGATGGTATGATAAACACTGACTTCTCAGTTACGGAGAGCATTCTGAACACACAAGCGTACAAGTCTATACCTGTGCACGTTCCACTCAATATTTTTGAGCCAGCTGGTCAAAATCCCCTCGCTTTTTCTGTACTAGGATGCAGGACTGGGGTTTGAACACTTACCTGTACGGCCCAAAAGATGACCTGAAGCACAGGCTGTTGTGGAGAGAAGTCTATTCACCCGAGGAGGAAGGTAAGGACCTCCTTTCCACGTGTGACAAGTCGAGCTGCTGCTTCTTCATGTTCCGACGCTATCCTCGCACAGGGCAATTGCGCACTCTCATCAAGGAGGCCCAATCCAGAGGCCTGCGGTTCGTTTACGCCCTCTCCCCCGGGCAGGACATCGTCTTCTCCTCCCCCTGTGACCTGACTCTCCTGAAACGCAAGCTGAGACAAGTAGGGAACACTTGAGATTTGACAACGCTTCACACGCAACTTGACCGCGTCAACTTGTGGCGTCGCGGATGCGTGCAGGTGTCCGACCTCGGCTGCCAGGCGTTTGCCATCCTCTTTGACGACATCGATCACTCCTTGTGTCAGGCCGACAGCGAGGCCTTCTCTTCATTCGCACACGCTCAGGTCACCGTAACCAATGAGATGTATCGCTTCTTGGGGGAGCCGCCCGACTTCCTGTTCTGCCCCACGGGTACACACGGTGCACAACTCGGTCAAAGCTTGACTCGTGGAGCGAAATTAACTTACTCTCATCCTTGCAGAGTACTGCGGTTCTCTGTGTTCCCCCAGCGTGCAGAAGTCTCCTTACCTGCAGACTGTTGGCGAAGACTTGCTTCCCGACATCACAGTTATATGGACAGGTGAGGCGCAGATTTTCTTTGGGGGGGGACTTTTTAAAATATCTACAGGGTGGTTCAAAAGCAACAGATGTCAGTTTCGACGAATTTGAACAGTGTCATAATAATAATAATAATAATAATAATAATAATGCATTTTATTTAAAAGCGCCTTTCATGCCACCCAAGGACACTGTACAGACAATAAGAAAATACAATGTAAAAATTAGTAAACGAGATATTATATAAAAACAGGTCATAAAATCATAAAATCATAAAAACATAGGAATTGGGAGAGCTATGTGTTGTAGGCAATCCTGAACAGGTGTGTTTTTAGACGGGACTTGAAAGTGGAAAGAGGTGTGCAGTTTTGGAGGTCCAGAGGTAGGTTGTTCCTGAGCTTTGGAGCAGCGTGACTGAAGGCTCTGGCTCCCATGGTGCTCAGTCGGGCAGGGGGCACTGACAGGCAGAGGGAGGACGAGGATCTGAGGGAGCGAGAGGGGATATGCACCTGGAGAAGGTCGGATAGGTAAGGAGGGGCCAGGTTGTGGATGGCCATATATGTATATAGAAGCAGTTTGTAATTGACATATGTACGGTACATTGATAATGTACATATTGAGCCAATCCGTAAAGGTTTATGTCTTCATGGTGTTGAAAGTGTTCCTAATTGTCAGGCTACGTTTAACTCTTTCATTCCACAAGAATTACTTGTACGTCTTTTTAAAATTAAGCCCCGCCTACCAAGGACGTACTTGTACGTCTAAGTCTTTTTATTTTGCATCATAGAGAGGAGGAGGGTCTGATGCAATCTGTCAATGAGAATAAGCCGTTTGCATTGTAAATCATGTAAAAAAGCGACCAGTAGGTGGCAGTGGTGCCTCACGTGCTCGAAATGCATGCTTTTACAAAAATCTCTTTTTCTTCGTTTTTTGCCCAGGAATCGCCAATTCCATGAAACTTAGCCATTTTGTAATGCCGATTACTGAAGAATGGAAAAAGATAGAAACATTTTTTTTTCTGCTGAAAGAAGAGAGTCCAAACTTTATTTTGGTAGGCTCCATGTATATATAGCATTAGAAACAAATATTCTGTGGGCCTTGCAAGGTCAGTCCAAATCCAGTAAAACCTGGGATTGAGGGGGTTGCTCCAGTGAAAATGGCTCAGATTGAATGAGTTGGGTCCTTGTGTGGAATGGGGTCATGAATGATACTGTCTTTGGAGTCTGTGTTTCTTCATTCGTTAGTTTGACACAGTTCTTGGCAGTAAACTGATTATGTACCGTAGTGTAATTCCTGGTACATTTTTTAAAACGCGAGATGGTTTAAAACATTCAGCGGGAGTTCATTCCAAAGAAAGACCAGCAACGGAAAAAGCTCGATCCCCTCTGAGCTTCCGCTTAGTTCTCGATACCTCGAATAGTGTCTGATCCGCAGATCTGAGGCACCGGGCAGGTATTGTGGTTAAGATTTGAAAAATAATAGAATATTAAAAAGAATGTGTAGGGAGCCACTGAAGGAGTAGGAGTTATATGCTCCCTCTTACGAGTACCGGCCAAGAGGCGAGCAGCAGCATTTTGGACCAACTGGAAGTGCTTAGTGGAGCATAAAGTGCATTGCAGTCATCCAGGTGAGATGTGACGAAGGCATGAATGACTGTTCCAAAGTGCTTTTGAGAAAAGAAAGGCTTTACCTAGTTTAGCCGGCTGCCTAAGATGAAAGAAGCCAGATTTAACCCCGGTACCAATTTGCCGCTTCAATTTAACATCACGTGGTTTCCAGGGAACAAGGTCATCTCAAGGAAACTATCCGTGGACCGCCTGGCCGAGGTGGAGTCGGTACTGCAGCGCCCGCCGCTCATCTGGGACAACCTGCACGCCAACGACTACGACTCCCGCAGGCTCTTCCTGGGTCCTTTCAAGGGCCGCGAGCCCTGGCTGAGGGGCCACCTCAGGGGCCTCCTCCTCAATCCCAACTGCGAGTTTGAGGCCAACTACATCCCGCTGCACACGCTGGCAAGCTGGTACAGAGCTGGAAGCCAGGAGAGAAAAGGTGACCTTGCACGGATACAAGGCAAAAATAGGACATCACGTCGTATATATTTCCCAACTACTTAGCTGCACCATCTGGCAGTGTGTGTGCTTCAAAAAAGTGAGGGACAATTCCGCAAAGAAAGTATAATAATGCTGTTTTTGTCCTTTAGACGAGGAGACGGATTATTGTCCTGACAGAGCTTTGTCCGCCGCATTGCACGACTGGATGGAAGAACTCAACCAACCTCTACAAGCGGGTGAATATTCTCCTGTACTCTGATCGAGCAAAACAATTCAAATCAAAATAAGGAAACATTCCTACACGTGGATTTGTTCCCAGGACGGCAAAGCGCACGAGCAGATCAGCGCTGTTCCCGATCCAAAACACCAGACAGATCTGACTGCACCTCCACCTTTCGAGGGACCTCTGTGGTGGCGAAACTCCCTGTCTTCCCCCTAAACTCAAGCTCCCCCCCTCCCTCACCTACCAAGGGCAAAGGGGAGAGTGAGGTCCGTGAGGGCGAGAAACGGCAGCCCGGTCAGGTTCCGGCATCCAGATCCGCAGTTCCTGCCGGGGGAGGCCGTGGACGTAAGGCCCAGGGTCGAGGCCTCTCTGGTGGGAAGGGCCTCCTGAGTGAGGCCCAGGTGCGGCTGCTGGTGGGGCTCCATTATCTGCCTCACGAGCACGGCCCGTCGGCCCAGAAACTTATCCAGGATCTGACCTGGCTCAAAAGCAACTGCCACCTGGTCAGCGCCAACAGCAAGAAGAGCACACCGCACAAGGTCCGAAAAAAACCTTCTACAGTTGGGGATGCCAAACTTTTTTCCGGGGTCAGAAAAAATAGAAACGCTGTCAGGACCACTGAGAAAATCTCGATGTGTGCCATAGTTTGGACACCCCCGATCTCCGGTCTTCTGGTTTGGATCAAGTCTGTGATCGTGGCTTGTTTGTCCACAGGTGGATGAATGGCGGGACCGGGCTTCTGGGTTCCTGTCGCTGTGCGAAGACATCGCACAGTTGCACTGTAGCGTCGTGGGCGGAGCCAACCGTGCTGTGCTGTATGACCTTTACCCTTACGTGTGGGACCTGAGGAACATCGCACTTGTGGCCAAGGCTTTTGTGTGCTGGCTGGGTAAGGAACGTGCAGTGGTGCCTTGATATACAAGTTTCATTCCTTCCTTCTAACTCAAAAGTCAAATTTCCTGATTGAAATGAATGGAAATGCAATTAATCTTTTCTAACCTCCCTTAAAGAAACGAGAAAATGGCACTCATACTTAATTTAAAAAATACAGTAATTACACAATTAAAAAGATTTTGAATAACCAAACAGTTTTTTCCACTTTTAGCTTCAGTTCAATACACATTGTGCGACTCCTACGGGTGTGCCTAATATTAGCAGTTCTTGGCAGAGGACAAAGAAAATCTGCATATTGTTATATTGTCTGTCTACATGTGCGCGAACATTTGTACCATTGTTGTGACACCAATGCTGGTTGAAGCCTGCCTATGGCGGTTCTCAGTGTTAATGTTCAGCGACTGTACTGAAAGGCAAAATAATGTAGTTGCTTTAAAATACACAACCTGTAAATTATCTTGTTTTACGTTTAGTTTGGCAGTAAACTTTCAAAAGACTCACAAGTCGGGTCACTTGTACGTCGAGACACCTTATACAGTGTTGTTGTTTTTTGTTTTTTAATGTCTTTCTAGTTGACTCATTTTTACCTAATGTGGGTGGGTCTGGAACGTATCCCTGGGGTTCACCGTGATGACAATAAATGGTAATTATAGTCATAAAAGTTGCTGCTCTCACACTCACACACACACACCGCTTGTCTGTCACTCAGATGGTCGTGTCTTGAATGACAGCGCCACCTTGGCCTCCTGGAGGAATTGCTTCCACTGTGAGTAATCGAGTCTTTCGATTATTATGATTCCCGTTGTCGGAGCAAAAAGTTCTCTCGATTTGAGATAGTGTGCGGGAAGACCACAGGAACGGAGCTGCTGGGGGAGGAATCGGAGCCATGGGCGCTCAAAGGCGGCATATCCGGGGAAGTGCAGGTTGGTCCTCCCCTTCCTCACGTGAAACGGCTCAATTTGGTCGCTCGGCTGACGTGCTGCGCGTCTCGTGCATGAGCGCAGATGCTTCTCCCGATAGGCGGCAGCGGCGAACTCTTCACTCACCCTCCGCCTCTCTTCCCCACCTCGCGACTCTACAACATCAGGCCCTACCGCAGTAAGGACAAGGTAGGGAGCTAATGCTGCTGGTTATGGTGAGACCACTCGGGCGCGATGATGTCTTCGCTGCAGGATTTTAATAGGCAGTGCAGTGTGCGGATTAATTAAAACAATTCCTCAGTTTCTGGTTTTATTTCTTGCATAACGCACGACTCGAATTCCTTTGAAAAAGGGTTTGGGGAAGTATTCAAGGTATTTTGTCTGGCTGGCAGACTGACGTGGACAGTCGGTGTCATATTCTACCATTATAATCAATGACTGTAATAAACAGACAGTAGTAAATCAACTTTTGTGTGTGTGTGTGTGTGTGTGTGTGTATTAAATTAGTGATTTTGGATGAGCTAATGTGAACCGATTAAATCGGTTGGCTGATTCATCGGTCGGGCCCTCGTTTTGACATCCTGGGTTTCCTTCCTCTCAGGGCAATTCCCACTCATTGTTTACAACGGTTGGGTCTTTTTCAGGTGGAGTTGTACCGCATGGTACGTCAGCTCCACCTGAGGTCTCAGTGTGGCCAAGATTCTGGTGCGTCTCATCCGGATGTCGTAGGAGACAGGTGTGTGTCAAAAGGACCGGATCTCATGCAATGGCCTGCACAGACACAAATAAGAGTCGTTCTGCTTGCTCAGGTGTCTGGGACCATGCCTGGCCTTGTGCCCCGAGTATAGCTTCATCTTGGAGGACGAGCTGGGCGTGTGCGGCTGTATTTTGGGCATCCTGGACGTGTGCTCTTTTGCCAAGAGGTGTCAGGCCAGCTGGTTGCCCGCCATGAGGGACAAGTACCTCCCCAAAGGGGTACGTACACGCCAAAATAGAACACAAGTAGGTGAACCATGGGCGGAACACTGAGCCAAAGGGTGACACACAGTTGATGACAACAACGGAGGACTTGGCTTCATCCTGTGCATCACAGCCCACGCTCACCATTCTTTACGTCCTCCACACTGCAAATATTGCTCTAGGGCTTCCTTTTTGAACTGTAGATTGAGATTCGATCCGGTGTCAATAAAATACCAGCATTGGGAATACAATGCTAGCATTAGCACTGTAAACAAACGACGTTAGCTGCAGTTGCTACATTATCGTTTTGAAGTTTTATATTTTGCAATGTACAATCAATTATAAATCATCCTTTGCATCAAAGCACACGCCCATCATCTCGTACTGCAAATATGGCTCTCGAGGAGCCTTTTTGAACTGTAGATTGAGATTCTATCCAGTATCAATGAAATAGCGGTGCTAGCATAGCATTAGCACTGTAAACAAACCGACGTCAGCCGCATTTGCTACATGGGTAGCATGATGTAGTCGTAATGGCGTGTTACAGCAGCGCTGTTATCGGTTTGAAGAGTTCTATTTTGGAAGGTACAATCAATTCCAAATGAGAAAGAGGTGATATACATTCCCGCTGAATGTTGCTAATTCTGCGTCACTTCTAGAGTACCGGCTCATCAGTGACACATGACGGTGGTGGTTGTGTCATGGCATGGGCATGCGTGGCTATCAATGGCACTGGTTCGCTTGTATTTCCTGCAAATGGGATTGCTAACAAAGCGGGATGAATTCTGAAGTGTTTGGGGTAATATCATCTGCTCATCGTTACCCAAATGCTTGAGAACTGATTGGACGGCGCTCCACAGTGCAAATGGACAATGACCCGAAGCATACTGCAAAAGCTCCCGAGGAGTTTTGTTTTTTGCTTTTTAAAGCAAGGAAGTGTAGCAAAACCTGAAGATAGATAGTATAACTGCAGTCACAGACAGTCCTAATGCTCAATTAAAAATGATCACGGAATATATGATTCTGATTGAATCAAGAAAAGTATTTGGTGGTTGTGTTTTACAGAATAAACGGTCAGTCTAGTGAACATATGTCCTCTTTTTTTCCTCTCAGGATCTAATCAAGCTGATGGAGGAGGACCAGGGAGAGTATCCCGACTCGCTCCTCTATCACTTCCCCTCCCAGTTGCGTCTTGACACTCTGCCCGAGCTGGTGGACGTCAGCGTCAGCCGCACCCTGCTCATCACCCTATTGGTGGCCCTCAAGGCCAACGGTGAGGACGGACCTCCCCCTTTGTCGAATCCTCCCACTAACTTGGGTGCATTTGCGCAGGTTCTCAGGGTGTGTTCTGCGAGGTTCAACCGACGGACCGGCAGAGGCTGGAGTTCTTGACGAAACTGGGCTTCCTGGAGATACTCAGAGGGGAAGCCAGGAGCAGAGAGGGGGTAGTGATGGCCAGGTTGCTTTGAGGACATTGTCACTGACGTGCACATGCCAAAAAAAGTCACCTTCAAACACACTCACACGCACAGCGACATGTAATGTTTGCACGAATGCAGTGGATACACCGAGGCGCTGCATAAACATAACACGTTTGAAAAGTATCCATTTGGCATTGACACTAGTGTACTTTTTCCTCCTTCCTGGTGGATTTACAAAATCAAACACTACTGAATGTTTTTATCTTTAGATGTCCTCTCAAGGGAGACAATAAGGTGGGAGAAGTGTCTTCAAACCAATCTGGATTGAAACTTGCTTTAATAACCCCCCCCCCCCCCCAAAAAAAGGTGGGAGAAGCGTGTTCAGATGATTCTGGATTGAAAATTGCTTTGATGACACCCCAACCGTGAAATGGTACCTGCATCCAAAATAGGACGGGGTCTGGAGAATTTTACACGTGCTTAGTTTAGATGGGTGTTTACATGCATGAAACGTTTGTGGCTATTCATGGGAAGAAAAAAAAAACTGACGTAGATTTAGGAGAAAACACCAAATGCATGTGCATACAAACGACATCAGAAACACTCAGATGCTCATCCTGTGTGTGTGTGTGTGTGTGTGTGTATGTCTTTCTGTGTGCTTTTGTGGATTCACTCTTGACATTCCATCACAGGCCTTTCTCATGAGATAACGAGAAGTAGGAGATAGTCAAATGAGCCAAAACACGCGACGAGAAGCACAACAGCATTCACACGTCACCCTTCAAGTGAAAGTACGCACTGAGAATGTTCCTTCATTGAAAAGGCAAAACGTTTGTGCAAGTATTTTGTATTTCGACTTTGTTGGTGGTTTTTTTTGTTGTTTTTTTTCTACAATTCACTCTCGACCAATCAATCGATTACAGACTGAAAAGCACTTTTGTATGTTTCTTATGAGCAAACCCGTCACCGAAAGGAATCAAGTCTCGCATCTGAAAGCATGTCGATTCGCGACATCAAATCGAAAGCACTGTGGCAGACGTATGCATACGGCAGTCGTCGAAGCAATTACAAATGAGCAATGCGCTTAAGGCAGGGGTGTCAAACTCATTATAGTTTCCCTTGGAGGAACGTTATGACTGAAACTGAATAAACAAGTCAAGAATAACGGTTTATTGAGCGATTGTGTAACTTACTGTGATGAGGGGTTTGGTAACAAGAAAATGCTTACAATATCCCTTTTATTTATGATGAATTTGAAATTTCGGTACAGATTTTAGCGAGCATCATGAAAGTTGACATGTTTGATTTGCTTCCGTGGGCCACATAAAAAATGCTGTGGGCCAGATCAGGCCCCCGGGTCTTGAGTTTGACACCTCTGGTTTAAGGGGAATCATGCTGTGAAAGATTTTGAAAATCACCCACAAGGGCAACATTGTGAGAAAAGAACATGCAGTTATTCCTTCACTTGTGCACGGTAATAAAAGTTGCCTCCAGTTGTCACTTGTGAGTTGTCTTCAACCGCGTAACTGCGGTTGATCCTCTGGACCAGATTCATGGCGAGAATGTCTGGAGCTACACGTCAGTGCTGTCTCTTTCCTCAGTGTTGCCAGCTTCCCAGCGGACGCGGGAGCGCAGGTTCCGCTCGGGGGCCTTGACCCGAGCCAGGGGGATTCGGTATGCCGACAAAGCGCCCGTCAGCAGCAGCAGCAGCGTAACGCTCAGTGTGGCTGCCCAACTGCACGCCGGCGTGCCCATCTGAAGAGCATTTTTGCATTTTGAGTTTTTTTTCTAGTGTACGTAAAAGGTTTTAGGAAAGAGGGCTTTTTTAGTGTGAGTGAGACTTTTGTGTTTGTTTTGATTAGTCTGAGAATTTTTGGTATGACTTGGGAGTTTTTTTAGTTTAAAACATTTTTTTTGCAGTGTGAGTTCTTTTTTGGGTGCGCATGAGAGTTTTATTGGTGACATTTTTTTTGGTGGGTATGATTTTTTTGAGTGGCAACTTTTTGCGCGTGTATGAATGTATTTTTGATTCGAGAGGTTTTTGTGAGTATCAATTTATTTTGGGGGTGGGAGGGGTTTGAGGTTTGTGTGTGTGTGTGTGTGTGTGCGTGTGTGTGCGTGTGTGAGAGAGAGAGAGAATTTTTAGGGTGATTTGGTTCTTAGTATGTTGGAGTGAGATTTTTTTGTGTGAGTTTGTTTTGATTAATGTGCTTTTTTTTTTTTTTTTTTGATGAATGAGATTTTTGTTTTGAAAGAGATGAAGACACAAAATGAACTTGGCATGCAGTGACGGCTACTTACAGCTCCCAGCAGATTGCTCAAAGCAATGTCGACGAAAGCAGAGAGGAACGCTGAGGAGGACACATCGCTCATGAAGGCCTCGGCAGAACCTTTTTTTTTGCCACCTCTGGGAAGTTCGAGTCCTCGGTGGCGTCAATGTGTTGTGTCTTACCGCTAGCGATGGCCAACAGGTGGGTCCTCCAGTTGAAGGTGAAGAAAAGTCCTCCCACAGCCATGCACCCCAGAGCGCCATTAAAGCCGGACAGACCCGTATAGAGGCACTCGTGGCGCACTGCCATGGACAACCCTGCATCAACACGCATACTCATGGTCACAACTCACTGGAACGCACGCAGATCAATTGACAGTACTAACACGAGCCACATGGTGACACCATTTCACACACTACAACAGGATTTCCCCCCACTCATCTATGATACCGAAATGATTTTAGATCAGGGGTCTCAAACTCAGTTCCTGGAGGGCCGCCGTCCTGCATGTTCTCCAAGTCTCCCTGTTGCAACACACCTGATTCAAATGAACAGGTTCAATGTCAGGCTTGCGCAGAGCTTGCTGATGATCTGATCATTTGAATCAGGTGTGTTGCAACAGGGAGACTTGGAAAAAATGCAGGACAGCGGCGCTCCAAAACCTGAGTTTGACATCCCTGTTTTAGATACTCATTGGAATTTTACTTCATAATTTAAAAAAATCATTGCTGAGTTAAAGCATTTCAGTTGTGTGAATGAGAGCATCTTAGTCGTGTATAATAATTGAAAAAAAAATCATTCGTGAGACTGTGCATATGACGGAGGAATAAAGCAGCAGTGTGTGAGAGCTTTTCAGGACAATAAGAGAGCATTTCAGTAGCATGTACCGAAAAACAAAATCTGTATTTGTGAGACATTTGAATCATGTGTATGAGAGGATTCCTCAATGCACTTCAGCAAGAAAAATAATCAGTAACATGAATGAGAGCATTTTCATAATTTGTAGGACAGCATATGAGAGCGTTTCAGCAGTGTATTGGAGCAAAAACAAAACAGTGGGATGTATGAGAGCATTTTAGTACTGTGCATTATTTTTTTTTCACACTCATGAAATGTCCTTTTTCCATTCATGCTCCCACACACACCCTACAGTTTTTTTTCTCACTGATCTACACCACGAGAATGCTCTCATATGCACCACTGGCATATTTTCGAAGATAATAGAAACAGATTCCAGAATGGTGTGCAAACGAATTTCAGCAGTGGTAAAAGAGCACTTGAGTAGCGAGCATGTGAGTTCCACAGTTGTGTGTACGAGAGGTAATCCTGAATGACGTCTCTAATGGCCCCTCAGCTCGAAGTCGACGCTCTGACATGTGTCCACAGGAGACAAAATCCACAGGGGGGTGCTATGTTGACACAGGTGCACCAGAGCGAGGCAATCCACTCTTTTTCACTAACGCAACCGCCAGCAATTAATTGAGTGTTCGGATAAAAAGTTGTTTTGTGTTATTAAACATAATAATAGGTGTGGGTATTATTTATGTATTTATTTCTCCATTTGGAGTTGCCATCCTCACTTTCTACTGTATGATTGGTAACTTTTGAGTGTGCACGTATGGCTTGGTGAGTGACGTGGGCGTCATCCGAGCAGGCAAATAAACCCGCAATGAAAACCCCACTTTAAGGAAATCCGAGCTCAGGATGCCAAATATACACGCCATGTCCATTCCCGCGTAGTTATCATTGATTCTTCTTTTGGCGGTTGAAACTCACCAGCCAGTGTTCCAATTGCAGAGCCCAGCAGCGCATGGATGGCCTGCAGTGGGGAATAAAGGCAGAGTCCGGCCAGGATGAGCAGCGAGGGACCCAGGGAGCCACAGGCGAAGATCTGACCCACTCCGAGGGGGATACCTTGTAACACCTGTTCGCCAGAGAACATCATCGGGATGTCACATGTTTAGAGTGCCTCGTTGTAGATTGAGAGTGCACCAAGTCAGCGTGTGGACTGGGGCTTCGGTCTGGAGTGGCCATTTTAGAGCGCCTCATAGTTATGTGTAAGTACAAGAATGATGAGGTCACATTTTTCCAGGCGTAGTATTGGTATTTTTTTTTCCCATTATCACTGTTAAGTAGGGCGTGGTGGGCATTTTGAATACCCTTTTTGTACGGGCTACTTGGCTTTATTTTTAATCAATCAAATTTGTTGACTGTCAATTATATACAATATCACATTTTGATGAATTGCAACCACTGGAAACGTGCGGCCCTAGCCCGACTCTGCTCCATACACTTTAGATTTCATATGCCGCTGTTGAGTTGCCATCTTGGGCAGAGTGCAAGATGAAGACATGAAATATAAATAGGACCCACGTCATCATCATCTCTGGTGGCCGAGGACTACCGGGAAATGGAAGTGAGAGATGGAAAGCGGAGAGAGAGTCAGAGCGGGAGGAAAAAAGACGATTATTTCATGTAGGGGAACCCGTAACAGAAAAACGCTTTGAAACTGCAAAAGGAGGACTGGAGCGCGAGGGAGCGATAAGACAGAAGGTGGTGATAAAGTGATGGAGAGGACAGATTTGAGAAGGGAAATTCAGATGCTTTGAATTCCTCAGAAGGGAAATGAGGAACTATAGGAAGGATGTGAAGAAACAGACGTGAATGCTAAATAGATGCTAAAAAGGAAGCAGAGAGGGGAGAAACATATGCTATTTTAGGATACCAATGTGTGACATTTTTATCCGATCATATCTCAACCCTGTTTGTTACTACTCTTTGTCAAATAGTAATGCCGGCTTATGTACCGCAAGATAGAACTACAAAAGCAATGTGACTTTTTACTTCAATCAGCACCATTTAAAATGTCTTCACATAGGCCTGGCTAGCTCGCCAATCATGTTTGGATTTCCCCTTCCCTGATGAGCTGGTCTGAGCAACCCAACTTGGAGGTTAAACACTGGAAATGATACCTCGGTTGCACTGAGCGCCGTGGCGTTGGGCGGCGCGGCGCTCGGCGGTATGGCGAGATGGTGCGGGAAGTAGGGGTTATCTCGGCCGGTGCATAGGAAGTAGAGGACGATGACCATGTTAAAGGGGAAGACCGCAACTGGCAGGTCCCAGCGGTCCAGTACTTGCGAGAGACCACTGAAGAAGAAGACACTAGGGGGGGGGTAAAACAAATCAAGTGATATGATTATGACCGGTGAATCGGTCTGCCGCTATCAGATCTTTTGATACAATTTTTTGAAACAACATCGAAATGACATAATGACATTCAAACAATGTTTCAAACTTGGGTCAGTGTTTCAAATTCCAGTTTTAAATTGTGTTTAGGGTTTCAAGTCAGGTCTTAAAAAATAATATTGACATGTGCGTATGTCTTGCCTTGTGGCCGAGCCCAAACAAACGGGCAGCAGCAGCCACCAGTACCAGTCTCCGGCGCTGTTGAACGCGCCCATTAGCAGGGAAACCAACATTCCATTGAAGCCATGGAGTCCTCCCCGCACTTCTGCACTGCGGACACACAGTTGATGACCAAAACTGTCAACAAATCAAGGCTTACTTCAGAATATCCCAGAAGTGGGTGTTCTGACTTAATATGGAATCAGATGTTTTTTTTTAACTCATTTAATGCCAAAATGTAAAATTCTGTTTGCAAAAAAACAATCGCTTGGTGCCAAAATGTAAAATTACGTTTTTTGGTGTTTTTTTTTTTAAATGATAAAGGGCTTTGTGCAGCTCATCAATAAGTAAATTTGGGAAAGATTACAGTCTGATAAATCACCACTAAATGGCATGAATGGCTTTGAGCAGATCTTGGTCCACACACCTTGTGAGCACGTGTGTATTCAGTATGGCAATCGGTGTGCGAAAGAACATGGATGAACTTCAACATTCATGAAAGGTTCGTGCCAAGTTGATGCATAGTTCTTGCATCAGTGCAGTGTTTCTCCTACAATAAATTGTTATTTTGCAATCAAAGTATCACAAATAGAAAAAAATAGCATCAAAGTGAAAGTTCTGCTTGAAATCGCCTTCAAAATTGAGTCCAAATGGTCAAAAATGGCTGGCGCCGGCTCTCCCAATTAGAGAAAAACAGCTGGCGTTAAATGAGTTAAGGATCTGAGTGTGTGCCGCGTAAATGTGAATCTGTGGTGCAGATAATTGGCTCCATCTTACTGCTCCTTCCACACAGTCTTAATATACTGAGGCACCAGAACAATCTGTCACCAACATTTAGTACCGTATTTTCATGACCATAAGACGCACATTAAAGTCTCCAATTTTCTCCAAAAGAGACGCAGTATCTAATAACGCGGGTCGTCCTCTATACGCACCGAGTTCCAAAATCTGTGAATGCTGTTTTGTGACTTCAATGATGGCCCCACTTGACAGACCGATGTTGTTCCGAAGCATTGCTTATATCAAGAAAAGGCGGAGGTCACTGAAGGCAGCATGCGGACGTTAAAGTGGGAAGGGTGGTCATGAAAGAAAACGTGTGTTGGGCAAGGTGAGCATTTCTTCTCGACTTGTACCTACAGTATGTAACTTACTCCCACTACTGGAATATCCTTGAAAAAAAGCTTGTGTGTGTCAGCGGTTGTGGCTTCAACCTGTCTTGTCCCAAGATGACCGCGGTGAGCGTGGAGGTCAGCAGGCCCACCGTTCCCAGCAGGCCTTGCCAGGGGGAGGCCCAGTAGAGTGCAAGCAGCATGACGGCACCACTCAGTGGGTTGTTGGCTAGAATCACCCGCGTCACCCCTCGGAGGGCCCACACGGCCAGCTGCAGCACAAACCACTTGTCTGGGAAGACGTGTGGACAATTACAAAAAGCTGCAATGGAAATTTGCTGCAATTTGTGCTCAATTCATTTTGGTGAGCTACAACATAACTGCAATATGTGTTACGTCTCTGAATCTGTTGTTGTCAGTAGAAGAGAAACTGGAACGTGAAATCTAATTTCCATCATTCATCCATTTTCTGATCTGCTTTATCCTTACAAGAATCGCGGGAGGTGCTGGAGCCTACCCCAGCTGTCTTCGGGTAGTAGGCAGGGGACACCCTGAACCGGTTGCCAGCCAATCGCAGGGCACACACAGACGAACAACCATCCACACTCACACTCACACCAAGGGACAATTTCCAGTGTTCAATCAGACTGACATGCATGTTTTTGGAATGTGGGAGGAAACCGGAGTACCCAGAGAAAACCCACACAGGCCCGGGGAGAACATGCAAACTCCCCACAGGAAGGCCGGAGCTGGAATCGAACGTGGTACCTTTGCACTATGAGGTCGACGCGCTAACAACTCGATCACCGGCCCGCCCTTGAAATCTTACATTTTTTTCTAAATACATGATACAAGTTTGAAGATAATTGATGAAAACATGTGCAAAGGCTGAAAAATCACGTGAAACGAGTTTTCCTGATTTTTGGGGGTGTGGCTAAAACAGCGCTGCGTGACAAGGGCTGCCCGTCGATGACCAAGAATCAAGTGGAACTATTCCGATTGTGAAACGTCGCCGCTAAATTTTGATTCTTAGTTAGCCGCACGGAAGAAGCAACAAGGACCGATAGACCGTGCCTCCCTGACTGCTCCACTTTCCGTCCGGGTCCGCAACCACTTCAAAAGATGCCTACACCTACGCATGACACAGTGCCCGTAAATACATCCTTTCTGTGAATAGTTTGATAGAGCGCATCGTTGTCTACCTGAGTGTGTGCATGTCACGCAGCGAATGGCAGAATAGCAAGGAGAGGATTTTTTTTTTCTGGGGCTTTGGGCTTGCAATGGACACTTTAGAGCACCTCATTGTTGCGGTGAGAGAACAGCTCTCTTTTTTCATGATTTTTTTTCACTCATTCAATGTTTCTAACGTTCTATTTCGAGCAATTTTTTCCTTTTTCACTTCACACAAGCTCACACTCGGGTCAAGCACAAAAGTACAGTCACCAAGTATTTGCGCCGTGGATGCTTCCACTCACTCCAATACCGACAAGTTGTTGAGATTCCTTACCTTGCATGTACTTGTCCAAGTCCACCATGTCCCCAGTCAGCGCCATCAGACTGTTGATAACACGTTGAGCGTTGCTTGCTCGTTTCCTTCCAGTGTCCTGGACATCTGCTTTCCTGTCTGTCCACATGATGGGAGCTCCAGCGAAAAGTTGGAAGTGTTTTCCTCTGCGCCTCAACTCTTTCAGCCTCCAACAACCCCCCCCCCCCCCCCACCCCCTCCACTCCATCCCCACTCCCATTGCTGCCGAGCTGATGACTTATAAACCGGTAGACCGGGTAACGCATTGACTCCGCTTTGGATCAGCCAGAGAGGACTAAAGTTCAAACCCGTGAGGGAGGAGGATAAGGCCGTGTATGTCTCAATCACCTCGTCACCTATTGCTTATTTAGGCTACTCATCCACCTTTTTAGGGCAGCATCTGGATCAATGTTTGTCTCCTTGCTTCATTTGCAAAGCCATTAGCGTGCTATCTTTATTCAAAAGGTATAATATGTAAACCGACATGCTTCTGCTGCGCCTGAGGACACCGACTCGTTTGGTTTTGATTCCAAGGCAATGAACGTCTGACACCACATCCCCGTCCACATCTTGTCTTTTCTTCGGAAAGCTTTTTCGATGAAAAACATACATGAGCTGGCTGCGAAGCCAACCGCCCGGTCTAGCGTTGATTCACAGCAACATCAGAATCTCTGAAGTCGCCGGAGGCTGCAGAATGTTAAAATAAGCAAATGCCTTTGGAATTTTAAACAAGCGAGCATCCAGATCACATCATGTTGTTTGCTGGAGTGCACATAGGAAGCAAATCTCCAACACACAAACGCGCAATGTCCACCAACCCGCAAATTGTTAGCAGTAGCAGCACAAATGCTGTGCTGACAGAAAGTGGCGGGGCCTGCCATTTAAAAAAAAACTTCCACAGAGGACCGAATTGGTTAAGATGGAGAAGAGAGGGCGGGGTTTGGGCTGCGTTGACCAGTCGGGTCGGGCCACACCAAAGCTGAAAGGAAACAAAAAGAAAAACACGCTGGAATGTGCTGTTGCCGCTTAGTTAATAATTTATATTTCTAGGCGCAACTGGGACTGAGTCATGATTGATTTTTTTTTTCTGATGGATTAAAATATGCTGACGCACTCAGTGATGACAATGACAACAAGCGAGCTCAGTCTAGAACGGGGATTTGTGCGTGCGTGTATGTGTGTGCTATATTCAAGGGCGCACATGTGCAGGGGTCAGGAAAAGCAAGTGAGAACAAATCAATAACAGAGGAGGTGATGAATCGAGTGGAACTGACTTGATTTAAAGGCCAAGAGTGAGGAAGAGTATAGGAAGTGACATGACATGATGCACAGGAGTCGAAAAAAAAAAAAAACACGGGAGAGCCATTATGCCCCGCCCCCTGCTTTGTGAGTGGTCCAAGTCATCTTGGATCGCTTTCTTTGCTGGAACGAAGACTTGCCCACTGCGCCGGATAAATTCAGCAACGACTGAACAGTGTAGAGAACCAGAGCAGCTTCCTCCTTCCTCGTCCTCCGTTTGTTATTCTCGCTTTGACTTCACTCACTCCCACTGAAAGACTCTGTTGCCATGGCAGCAGAGGTAAGGGCCTTGATTGTTTGCAGGCACACATACACACACACACACACACACACACGCACACACACGCACTGATGTCTTCTCGACAACAAAATCATATGTCAAAATATGCTATACATATCACCTGTATAGCTTTCATGCTGTTGCCATGGTGACCAGTATGAATCCTTCCGCAGGGGCCGCCATCGGATGCAGTTCCATTCCATTCTTCGGTACGCTCACATCAACATCACACAAAGACGCGCGGCCTTGCGTCACTGATCAATTGGCGCGTCGAGATTAATCGCGGCCGTCACGGCGGCTTCGTTCGAAGAAGTTCAGGGCTGGCTGGCTGGGGGATATAGAAACTGTCTGATGAAGAGCATTTCCATGATGACTCACCCGCCGCTCAGGACCCAGCGTGCACCAGATTTATGCTGACAGACATGATCAACGGTTTGGGGTTGGCGCACAGGGGACTGCGCTGCTTCCAGGATTTCAATGTGGGTTTAGATTTTTCGTCCAATCACATTTCAGCCTCGATGGGTTGCCATGCGAATCTTATCCGCCCAAGGCCTCAGAACCTTTCAAGCTGTCCGCTGTAACTAAAAACTCCAAAAACAGTGAGACTGTTTCTTCAACCGATCAGGTTGTGAGCTTTGGATGACATCATCATTTTTCCGTCCTCTGAGTGGTTGGACTGAGCAAGCCAAGTTGGACTAGCAAAACACGTCTCAAGTGTTGTGCACATATTTATACGTTTAATAATCAACATATTTTAGGTGGGCCCGTAACAGATGAATTGCCATAATTAATTTCCATTTACTGTATTTCTAGGTGTAAAAATGATTTGAGATGAGAACACGGCTGTGGAATGATTTCAACTTGTATCTCAAAGAACACCTGTCTAGGATAGACGGTTTGTACAATACCAAATGAGTGCAGCAGAGCAGACGAATAAAGATCAAAGCTTTACTTTGACATAATATGATCGGTTTAATTGGAGGGTACTTACATTTTACATTTCATTTCAGCTGTCTTTGTGCTCACAGTCAAGGGGACAAAACATAGACAGTAAACGTTGTAATGTGCACACACAAACGCACACAGGCACGTGCGCAAACATTCTTATACACTACCTAATTTAGGCTTTATGTGAAATAGCACTTTCAAAACATGTTCCACAAGTCCACCTAGAGGAGTGTAAAAAAAAAAAAAAAAAAAAAGCTGAGGAACCAAACCGATGACCATTTGTCCAATCTAATGAATTTCTTTTTTACAGATTTTTGTCCAGCTTTTCATCAAAAGGCAAAACTCCATTGAAAGAGGAAGAAATATAATGTTTGAGCACATGGTTACCATGACAACCTGAATGATGCAACCAAGTGACGTTGGGTAAGTGGATCGTTAAATAAGGTCAAAGCCTTACTTAGCGATACACTTATATATCGCCAACTTTTTTACAATTATTTTTATCATTATTATTATAATTATTATTATGCCCAAATATGGTCAATTTCCTTTTTTGTCTCCATGTTGTCTGTTTTTTTAAAGCATTATCAACCAATGGAATTACAAAACAGTCTGAGTATAAATTGATGATGTGTTTTGAAGGCTTGAATTCTCTGAGAAGTGTTGTAAAACTCTGCCTCTTCCCCCACTCTGAGGGAGCCGCGTAACTTTATGTCGCCTCAAGATTGAAAGTCAGGATGTTTTTTTATTTATTTTTAAGCCGGTAACGAGTAACAATAGCTCGGTCGGATACATTTGAGTAAGTCTGCTTTGATAAAAAAAGAAACGATAGCTGAAATGCTTCAGTTCAAAAGCCAACCACGAAGGTACAAAGAAATGTCCAGATTCATTTTCACCTATTAAACTACTTGGTCAGCTTTATTTACGGCATCACTCAAAGCTTGAAGACATTTAAAAGAGTTCAGGATGCTGATGAACCACAGTTGTTTTTTGTTTGTTTTTTTCAAACATTTCCTTAAAAGTAGGAATTTTGGAGCTGTGAGGATTCCGCCTGACAGCAACAATATGCGAGTTCAGGCAGACACTTTTGGCAGTAGAGTGTATCTATAGTTCTGGTTTTGGCTAACAACAGAATGCAAAAAAAAATAATAAGCGATGCCTTGTAAGTTGAAAAACTACTTACGTTAGGGTACTCGCAAGCCAAGGTACCACTGTAACTTCCAAGATGAGCGAATGATTAAATGATTGATTGACTGATGACATCATGCCCCCTCTCCAACCGTCCAAATGGCTAGCCGGATGCTAAATGGTGCTTTCATCATTCAGTCGCTCTATCGATTGAACCAGATGAGACCTCCAGCACGCATCCTGCCATCTTAATCCTCAGACATGGCGTGCCACTTGGCGATTTGGCGGCGCGGGTGCTCACAGATCTCCCGCCAGTGCTCGCCGGCCGTGCCCGCCGCCGTCGTGCCCATCAGCAGGCGTCCGAGGACCGGTTTCCGGCAGCGGGAGTTGCCCGTGTCCGAGTCCATCAGGAACAGCTCCACGCTGGTGTCTCTCAAGCCTTCGTCGGAGGGCAGGTCGAAGGTGAAGAGCTCGTTGAAGACGGGGTTGGGAGCACACTTCTTCACGTGGGTCTTCTTCTTGCACACCCGCTTCTTCCCATGATACAGGTTGACTTTGACGTACGAATCTATGGAAGGAGCAGGAGAGAAAACCGTTGAAACGTATAACGTGACTCAGCAGAAAGTGGCGCGAACCACATTTACACGTATCAGTAGGACAAAATTGCAGCTACTGTACCCGAGGGTCCGTTGTTGTCATTCTTGGGCAGGTGGCGGGCCTTGAGGACCACCACGGTCAGCGTGTTGGTGGTGGACTGGTAACACAAGGACAGCAGCAGCTCGCCTCGGCCTGATGACCTCTGGGACGATACAAACGTACGGTAAGATCACAGAGTGAAATGTCACATTTTGACTCTCCACTCCTTACCTTGACGTTCCTTTTGATAATCTCCCTGCTCATCAGCACACGGCCCTCGGACAGGTCGATACCCGAAAGCGGCACGAGGGTCTCCCCAATGATCTCATCACGGGAGAATCTATCAAAACTGAGCACCATGAACTGGAGAGACAGTTCCGACACTCTGGGCAGCGGGATCCCATAAAAGCTGAAGGTTTCGTCAAAGGTCGGGTCCAGAGTCTTCCTCAGCACTCGGGTCTTCACTCGGTGCTTCTTCTCCGGTAAGAGGGTGAGCTTGATGTAGGGGTCCGAGGTCAAGGACTGCTCATCAGTTGGGCTCAAGCCATGGGCTTCCTGGAGTCAAATCAAAAACTCAGAGGTTTGTGAAACTCTTAAAAAAACAATCACAACAAATAAGAAACAAAAATAAGGGCTCAAGTCTCGTGCTTTGTGGAACACCAATGAATAAAAACGGGGTTTAAGAATGCACAGGGGTTTGTCAGATGAGGTTATTTTGAAGGCTCGAGACGGAAAGAGCCCTCGTCACCCTCTGAGCTTCCGCATATACTTTGGTATCTCCAACAAAAACCCGATCAGCTGATTTGGCTCACCTGAATGTGGACAATGAAGGCCTTCTTCTCCGGTTGGTACTCCAGAGCAAAGTGGAGGGTGCCGAGCCTCCCTTGTCTCTCGTCCACAGCCGGGGTCGGGGCCTGGCTGGAGATGGCGCTTGAAGGTGAGGGTAGTTCCCGCCGCTCAATCACGCCGGGCTGGGCGAAGCCGGCGTGTGGCGAGGGCAGCTCCAAGTCAGGCGAGCTGCGTACCTTTTGGTGATGAATGGCTTTGCTAGGGAAGTTGCCATTGAGGTCTCGTTGCTCGAAGTCCAGATGCAGCGCCGGTCTGGAGCCGATGGGACTCGACGCCAGCTTGGTACTGGCCATGGGCGTCATGGCGTTGTGGCAGTTGCCATTCACGTCCGTTTTACTGACTTCATTCGTCGTCATGCCAGGGGTGGAGGCAAACTTCTTCTTGCCGCTGAGGCTCTCCGGATAGATGTCCACACCTTTGAGCATGTGGACAAACTTGTACGGGGGCGTCTTCTGGCCTTTGGTGTTTTTGCGCTGGCAGCAGATCCACGCAAAGGCTGACGCGGTGAAGATCAGGCCGAAGACGCTCACCACCGCGACACCTGCTGGGACCGCCACTGGAGAGCGATACAAGGAAGGCGATGAGAAACGGCGTCGAGCTGAACGGAACATCGAGCGACGCAACTGAATGTGACTGAACTAGACAATCGACGCAAATTATAGTTGGCGACTCCCGCACACATACCAATATAATCAATATCATTGATGTGTAGATATTTCCGAGACCATACATATTCATATTGACAAAAAACAAAACAAAACTGAGTTTCGTTGTGATTGTGCGGCTCACTCTTCGCTTCTTGTGCAATGGATTATTCCATCTACTTGATGCCCATGTTTTTAAAGCCGTTGAAATGATGAACTATATCAAATGTCGATTAATGTTCTTATCCATTCCAGCAAAAGTATCGACACGATTCACCGATGCCTGAAAGTGATCAGGAAGCCGGCCATTTCGGTTTGAAGCAGCCATTTTAGAGGAACTCCAGGGCTCGTGTTTTGAAAAACCTCTCACTTGGAATTTCCAACCAAATGAGGACCAATTCGCATCCAGCTTTCAGTTGGACAGATGGGCAAGGCAACAGGGATTTGCCCCGAAAAGGGGGCCCGTTTATTACAGCTCTCGGTTTCAATTGTCAGTCACTAATCCTGCTACAACTAAAGACATCAACGTTCATGTTTTTGGACAGATGTTTTTAAAGACGGAAGCAGGACAAAAACAAAAAGCAGTGTGTTATGTAACACACAATGGGGATTAATGAGTGCCATTGTTCCAGCTAAGGATGAGTCAATCAAATGGAGCTTCTCTTCAAGCCATCATTTTTCAGATTGAATGCCATTTTTCCATGCGTTAACGTGCGACTGGAGAGCTTCTTCTCCGTTGGCGTGACTCAACAGAAGGATGGCGAGGCCCTCTCGATCTTGATGGCTCCATTTTTGCAGGGGGGGTATACATATTTCGCCAGCCAGCAAAGGAAAGACATAGCGGCTGAACAGAATTGACAAACTAATGCAAAGATGTAATTCTGGGCCATGTCCAGATGACTTTCCTATATCTGGAGACTGGGCTGCTTTGAACGTTTGTTGATTAGCTGCCCCGCCCTAATGCGTAGAACGCACAATGAAAGGCCAACAAAAATGGATTCGGTGGCCAGGAGTGAGATGTTTCAGCACGCCAGCTGTGTCGTCTGCTTGACTTCATCGATTTCAGCTCGACAAATGAAAAACACAATCAAGCTCGCATGGTGTATGCGCGACCGATCTATCGAGTCGTCAAACAAAACACTCCAACGTCGCTGCCATTTTGACACTCAAAGTGTTAAACGGTAGTCGGGTGTGGCAAAAGGTTCAAAAGGAAGCAAACTCACCAGGCTGGGCTGCGTCATCCAGCGTCATTGGTGCCATGGTCGCTCTCCGAGGTGCTGAAATCCTTTGTTTTGGTTGGGGTGTTTTTTTTCCTTCCCCTTGGAAGCAGACGTGGGGGGAGCTTGGATTCCACTGAATGAAGATGGAAGTCGATAACTGAAAGCAGGATGAAGAAGGTTGTTGTTTGCTCTCTCCACGCTGCTCTGCCGCTCTCCTCGGAATGTGTGCGCGCGTGTGCGTGTTAGCGTGTGCGTGTGTGTGTGTCCCACAGCCCACCCGCGCCCCCCTTCCCTCATCTCGTCATCCTCCCTCCCTCCCTCCTTCGTCAAGAGCTCGTGGGCGTGCTGACGCAGTGGTGACGGAAGCTGCCTCGCGTTGGTTCGGTCATTGTTTTGGCCCGAGGATTAGTTCGTTACTCCAAAAAATAGCGACTTCGTCCATGTACCTATGCCAGTGACATGTCAAAACAAACAAAAGCAAATGTCATCTTTTTCCACTGAATGGCAGAATTAACCCGTGAATGTAAAATATGGACGTTTCAATAAAGGTTGGGGATCACTGAACGAAGACGAGGAAATGGGACAGTTTGATTACTTTGTCTTTGCTGTCATCTGCTGCTCACTGAATAGAAAGCACTTTACAGCCATCCAATGGAAAAATCCAAATTACACGTGCCACTGGGTTGGTGTTGTTTTATTTGTTGGCAGTTTCACTGTATCACAGATTTGTCAATCGTATTGATGCAGATTTTGCGCTGATCATTTTTACACGCGGACCGTGACTGCCAGGGCTGGGCTGGCCATCTGTCCTTCAGATGCCTGGTGGGTTAGCGTCTTTTGGGTTAAGGCAGTGCCATTTAATTAATTTCTTCCATTCTACCTCAAGACAAGCTCAAAATTTCGAGACAGCAGCCCATTAATTAACAAATTGAACCAATCACCCAACTGATGGTGATTGGTTCTAAATATATCTATATCAATATAGATATATATATATATATAGGTACCTCGTAGCTCATATATGAAGTCTGCAAAGTGTGAATTTTTGTTCTATGAATAAGTTGGAGGATTACTCGAGAAATGCAGAAGGATGTCCAAAAAGTGAATACATTTAAATGGTGTAGAATAACTTCATTACAATTATTTACGACCCAAAAAGAAATCTCTGTCATCCATCTAATATCTTTGCCATTGATGTATAGTGACAAGGAGAACAAATTCATGCTCTTTCATGACGATAGGTACTATTGACCTGTGTTTCCACTTGGATTTCTTTTGTGTGTGTGTGTTATACTCTTGAGGTTTTTCTCATGTAAAATATGTGCCTTGGCTCAATGAAAGATAACCCTTCCACATTTGCCTGATGTATCTTCGGTTTTCGAAATATGATTTATTACAAAAACACAACAAAACAATACACAAGCAACCCACATTAAGAGAACAAGCTGGTGCAAAGCCAGTCATCCAGGGAAGGACCCCGTCAAGATCACAAGACTCTTTCGGTCCCTGCAAGCGAACACCGACACGTTCAGTTTACGGCTCGACTGTCCTTTGGTGCCCTTCGAAATCGGCGGGGGTCCCGGATCGAGAGAAGTTGTGTTTTGCAGTGCAGTGTTCTTTGGATGAAAGGAGAAGAGTCCTTCAGTCACTCTTCCGATTGCACATGACCAACACGGTCTGCTCCAGAAAACGTATGACATGACACATCATGATATGGAATTTTGAAGCATCTCTTCATGACACCATCCATAGGCAGTGACGATTTGTGTGGGGGCTGCTCAAGCCCCCCCAGTGGCTCCTGGATGAAGAAGTTGCTTCTCAAATGGAGCTTTCTTCACATGGAGCGAGGGGTGCTGCTGATTTAAACATGGGAAACTTGGCCAACTCTTCCTCTAGTCCCGTTATCCCTTCCCCCAGGCTCTCATCCAGGTCAATCCCCTCCATCGGATCCTTCTCCTTCGCCTCGGAACTCCCTCCCTCCCCACCGGCAGTCCGTCCGTCCAGAACGTCCACTGACAAAATGTTGTAGTTGGCATACGAGGTGTTTCCCCTTCCGTTTCTGGCTTTGGTGCCGGCTGTTGTGGCGCTCCCACTGTTGCCATGGTGACCGGCGTTTCCCTGCTTCCGGCCTTGGCTGGCGTTGGCGGCTGCGATCCCGTTGCGTTTCTCCGACAAACGGAACCCTGGCTGCGGGGCGGCGGCGGAAGCGACCAGCAAGTCCCGCCCCACCTTCCGTTCTTCGCGCGGACCTCTGGCGTGCCGGCGTTTGACAAAGTGGATGACCGTCGCCCCAAACAGTATGCCGGCCAGGAAGAAGAAGACATAAAAGGCCACCACGTGACGAGTGCATCCCGCCACGGCTCCCGCAGTGCTGGGGTCCTCAAGTGTCAGCTGATAGGCCGCCCGACGGCAAGTGGTGGGCTCATGGATTTGGCCTTCCTGTTTCGGGAGGGGAGACGTTTATTGGCTCGGTTGTGATTGGACTGGAGGATGAGGAGCATCTACGTATGTGTGTGTGAGTGTGTGTGTACACACACACTCACAACCACACACACACACACACACACACGCACACAAACAGAATGCATTAAAATGTATCTACGTTTGTCTCCATCACAGGTGTCAAAGTCAAGGCCCGGGGGCCAGATCCGGCCCGCCACATCATTTTATGTGGCCCGCAGGAGCAAATCATGTATGTCAACTTTCATGATCCTTGCTGAAATCTGGACCGAAATGTCAAATTCTCACGGGTCATAAACAACATTGAGATTTTGCATTGGCCCTCCAAGGGAAGCGGTAACTCCGAAGTGGCCCGCAACAAAAAAATGAGTTTGACACCCCTGGTCTACATTTTCTATCCCGGCCGGTACCTGGCATGAACAGATGTAAGTCCCCAGTCCATCTTTGGTGACGGTCACCTCCAGGTCAGGGTGTCGCTGCTTGGTGAGACTTTTGGGAGGGTGCTTCCAGCTGCAGGGCCTGGGAGACAGCTGGGCACACGGCAACAGGAGCTGCAGACCCAGGGACACACGCAGCTCCTTGATGGACGGAGAACAGCGCTCTGGCGCCCAGAAAGAGCAGGGAAGTGTGTGAGACGTCAAGAGGACTTCATATTTTTTTTCAGCCGGTTTGTATTGAGCAGCGTTTTTCAATTTCAAATCGTGTATATGTGTGTGATAAATATACCTTCCTGGGTGTCACATTTACTTAAGGCTTCTTCAACTACATCTCCATTGCCAGGCCTGGACAGACACACACACACAGACACACACACACAGCATGAGCATTGCATATTCGCGAGGCAGCGGCATTTGTCGGATCTTGAATGGCCGAACTTACGCCGCTGTGGAGCGAAGGCAGCGTTCCTCGCTCGAGTCCCACTCGCAGCCCAGTTCTCGGAATCGGGCGCACAATTTGCAGCTTAAATAGAGCGTGCATTCTTCGGACTGGATGCGAGCGAGAGACAGCGGGCTGCCCACCACAGCCCAACCCTGACAAACGGGAAACGGCAGGAAACCGGGCCAGCTGATGAATGCGTTGCGTGCGGTGGGCGCGCTGGTGAAAAAGGCACGCAGGCACAGACAAAGGCCACTTTACCTGGTGCAGCAAAATATTGTTGACCGGCTCTGTCGTCTCAAATAAAGGAACCTCGCGGAGTAAAGTGGCATTCTCGCCGATGACCGCCACCTGATGGAGCTCCCCGAAGTCTGATGACGCAACAAGCATGGACACTTATCCCTGCGTTTCTACTCTTCTAAAATATTTCTCACTCTTACCTGTTCCGAGGTGCAACAATGCTTCCCTTTGGCCCTCTCTGCGACCGATCAGCGTGACGGCCAGTTTGGTGTACGCGACTCCTTTTCTGACCAGCAGGGGCGCTGCGTTGACACTCTGCTGCATGAGGGGGTGATTCCTCACGTACGCCAACAGGTTGTCGGGGATTTTTAGGGAGGAGTCAAAGCCCTGTGCCCTCAGCGCGTTGTTCAGACACTTTCAATGTTGGGGGAAGGAAGGAAAAGACCGTGAGAGTGACTATGTGTCACGTGATCAGAAAGACCACCCAACATCTACAACCGCAAATGAAAGAGTAATTTTAAAACCGAAGATGTTGTTTCGGTTAATTTTTTTTTCAGCATTTATTTGATTTTCATTTTATTTTTTTGTAAATGTAATTTTTTTTTTTTGTGAACTATAATAACTGCTCCAGTGTTATTGGACGGTGGTTTCTTGAATTGTAACATAATGGAGCGTTGAGAGGTCAATACCTGGCCAGGCCGCGGCAGGCCCACCGGCGTGGGCGTGTCGGTTTTGTCGCTGCGCTTCTTAAATGGGCCGTTCATTGCCGCGACGATGTCCGGCACACTGAAAACGCACACTGCCGACTGCTCGGGTTCCCTGGAGCGCAGGCGAGACGACAGAACGGTCCCCGTGAAACTTAAGACGACGTGGCGGGCTCGAGTGCGCTACCGCAGCTTACCACTGTGTGGTGAAGAGTCCATAGAAGTGCGTGCTGCTGGCTTCTCGGGGTGAATGTCGCAAGGTGAAAACGTCCACCAGGACATCGAAGCGCTGATGTTGCAATTTGTCCTCACAAACCAGCTCCGCCTTGAGGAAGGTGGTCCAATGTTGCTGCAGGGTCCTGAGACCTCCCATGTCGGACTGAGAGCAAGAGAAACGTTTGCGTCAATTGATGCAATGTAAGAGTCCGATAGATGCGCCGTTCACTGAGGTGTCATGATGAGCGCCAGAGTCAGCTGCAGCAGCCAATCATATTGCAGCGAGGCATGTCCTGCTTCACTGAGACGTCCCAAGGCCTCTCTAAGTCAATCGTATCATACATCGGATTGCAAAGAGGAGAAGATGACAGCTCGTCTTGAAGAACTGATCGCCATTTGCCAGTTGTTGGCCATCAGGAGCTCCAGCGAAAGACTTAAGGCAGACAGAATTGTTCTCAAAACAACTATTATTTTGGATTCTTTCGACTGGATTCTGTGCCGCCCCGATGCTGGAGTCCCCGTTATTTCTTCATTTTCCTGTGCCCCGTGTTACTGTTTGGGAGCTAGCAGAGGGTCATCTACATGGCAACGAGCCGATGTGTTGGCGTGCCGCTGGGACAAAGGACTCAGACTCACGCGTACACACTTATATGATCACAGAAATGCAATACACACTTTATTATCAACCAACGTCCTTGTTTGCTTCCCCCCTGACTGCTCTCCCTTCCTCTATTATGGTTCACCTGCAGATGTGATGTGGTGACGCTCAATGGGTTGTGACCCTGCCGTCTGCAGAAGGGCTATAATGCCCCCAGATACTCGTCTGTGCATGTTTACTGAGTTTATTTTCCAAATTCATAATGTGTTCCCCTTACAGGAGCTCAGTCTGGGGCTGTTTTTTTTTTTTTTTTTTTCATTTACCCACCCACCCCTCCGCTAAAGGCAACCTGATGGATTTCCATTCTGGATCCTCCTGTTGGTCATTGTTTTTCTATGTCTCCTGGATGGGTTGTGTCTCTTCCATTTCATACACCATGTGGTGCAATGACTAAAGCAATTCTGATGCTGACGCTGATCAGCAGGCACTAATATTAGTAGTTCTACACAGAGGATAAAGAATATATGACTGTGAGTAATGTTATATAGTATGTCTGCGACATAGATGCAAATTAGTATTAAGCTAGTGGACTAAATGGCTCATTGGTATATCAAGTACCTGAAGGATTTTATCACGAAGAATCAATAAAACCCAATTTGGATCCTCACCCGACACACTCGTGCCACTCTGGACACTCGGACTTTGGAATAGAAGTTGTACTCCATAGCCGCCTCATTGAAAAAGAAGTAGATCCTGTCGTCCTCTCCCGTCACGTTGTTGTCGGCTGACAGCTCCACGACAGAGGAGCTCACAAAGTCGGGTTCTGCGTGGCAAAAAAAAAAAAAAAAAACCTCACCTGACATCAGCACTAATGTTCTGCGCGTTGGCACGCTGAATTGTACCAAGGCCTCACCGTCAAGCCAGTGCACTTTCTGCTCGCTCCGGACCTGCTTCTGCTCCGGCCCCGTTGCCCGGGTGATATCGAATTCCGTGCCCCGGAAGTTGATGGAGGTGGCGGCATACAGCACGTCACCTTAGCATACGACAGAAGGATAAAGAGAGCGTTTTTTTTTTCCCCTTCAAAATGAAAAGATGGGATCACGACCGCAGCGACTCACCCGTCATGATAGCTGTGAATGGCTTCCGGGGGTCAAAGGGGACCTTCTTGCGGCCCATCTCCGTGATTACCTGACCATTGGCATCCTTCTGCAGGCTGAGGGAGGACATCTCCTGCGGGATGGCATTGGCAGGTTGTGTAGAATGACGGAAAATGACCAAATCTTGACAAAAACACACTCACTAGGAATGCACACTTGGGGTCAAAGGCATATGTGCCACACACGTAGATGTGTCGTCCATCCGCGTGAAACTCCAACAGCAAGATGTAGTTCCGGCACTCACCCTGCAGAGACCCCCGCCCCCCCAAAAAAACCATAAGTAACTACACACATAGTTTCATATAGACTTTTGTTCAAAGTCCATCTATCCATCCATTTTCTGATCCGCTTTATCCTCACAAGGGTTGCAGGGGGTGCTGGAGCCTATCCCGACTGTCTTCGGGCAATAGGCGGGGGACACCCTGAACCGGTTGCCAGCCAATCGCAAGGCACACAGAGACGAACAACGATCCGCACTCACACTCACACCTAGGGACAATTTTTGGGTGTTCAATCAGTTTGCCATGCAGTGTGGGAGGAAACCGGAGTACCCAGAGAAAACCCACACAGGCCCAGGGAGAACATGCAAACTCCTCACAGGAAGGCCGGAGCCGGAATGGAACCCAGTGCAGGCACTGTGAGGTCAACGTGCTAATCAGTGGCCCACCGGGCCGCCAGTTATTAACTTTTATCTCAATGAATTGTTTGAGATTCGGATATCACCAGTGTGTCCTTCTACCTAAATGTCCTACTTTCACGCTCTGATATCACTGCAGCGTGAACGTTTCACATTTTCCATAAATTTGACCTGAAAGCCAAATACAGTGAAACAACGAAACCAACAAAGTACACATATGTTTGTGTGTGTGTGTGTGTGTGTGTTTACATCTGATATCAAATTTGCTACAGTGAAAAAACCCCTGTTGTGAAAAATTTCTTGCTGCAAACATGATTTCGTTGTAGAGAAGTTTCACTGTATCCCAAACTTTTTATGAGTCATCGCGTATCTTCTGTCATTTCACAAGAGCGCAACTTTTGACATCAAAACTCTGCCATAGACGAAATGAAATCAAAAAGCCAAATCTGACATGTCCATAAATGACGAATAGGGCGTCAGAATTTGTATCATGCACAAGTTCCCCTTTTTCAACGGAAATGTGTACCCGACTGCAGAAGTGTGAGTTGCAGCAAGACGCGAAATGACTCGGCATTTCCTCTTTAGCATCATTTGGTTTTTCAAGCCCGAGCTGCTTCAGGCCACATCCCGTCTCACTTTTGATTGTGACACGCACAAAAACACAGTCGGTTTCTCACCTCGGTCTTTCCTTTCGTCATACAAGTATTCCTGCTCTCCTGCGGCACATCCCAAATCACCTAAAATGGGGGAAAAGCGTCAAATTGGAACGACTTTCACGTGGCTGCAATGACTCTCCGTTGCGAATGCTAATTGGCCCCTGACCATGCGTGGTCTCTCGTTCAGCCTGTTGGTGTCCACCGCCACGACGGTGTCCCTGGCGCCCAGGAAGAGGACGCCCGACGTGGGATCCATCAGGAATGCGCTGAAGTTGCTCACAGCCCCAAACTCCTGCCGACCTAAAACAGTGTCTGTGGGGGTAAAAAAAACAAAAAAAAAAACAGACGGATGTCATCATATGTCCAAATACGGTCAATTCCACATTTTTGGACAAATCAATCCTATTTGTCTGGCCCTACGGCGGCCATTCTTTTCACGCATTATTAACCGATATAAAGCATTGAAAATAGTTTGAGAGCAAATCGGGCATGCGGCATTGATTGAGATGGAAAGTCTGGATGATTATTTTACCCGCAATAAGTTTGAGGAAGTGATTTGAGAGATATGCACAATAATAGCTTCTATTATCACTTATCACTGACATGAATTTCCACTGCCCCCTCCGTCCTGACATTCACACACACACACGAGCACCCACTACCAAGTCAGTGTGTGTCTGTTTCCATTTGGCAAGAATGTCATTTCGCATTCACCAAGGAGCCATCTGTTCCACTAAAAGCCTCATGGCACTTTAAAAGCCACCATCGCTCTGTTGGAGCCTCGCATCCGAAGAACCAGCCAGTCACAGACACACACGCACGCACAAAAAGCTTATTATAGTTCAGGAAACTAACAAAATGAACCAAACTAAAACTGAAAAAAAAATGCGTGAATGAAATGGAATAAAAACAAAATTGCTCCAAAACTGAAACTACCTTTTACGAAACTACCTTTTAATAGAGCCACCTGAAACCAACTATAATTAAACACAAATGTCCTTTGTTTTAATTTTTGACAACATGAGCTTTCAGGGTTGATTTTAAAACATTAATGTTGGTATTAGTGTATGTCCGTACAGAAGAAGAAAGGTCAATTGTTGTTTGTTATACTTACTGAATACAAGATTTTGTGAATTTGCTCTCGCTAAACACTTCCAATCATAAAAAACAAAAATTCATTCTATAGCTAACAAAAACAAAATGAAAACAAAGTATTTTGAAAAAAAAAACTAATATAAATGAGCAACCCTAAAGATTTAAATAAGCTCAATGAATTAAAAATATATATCCAAAAGTCCAAACAAAAACAAAAAAAAACTAATGACACACACCTTGTCGGCCAGTAATGTTGCATATCCAGAAATCCCTCGCTATAACACAGCGCATCTTCCACAGCTTTGCAGTTTCACAGATTTTTTTTTGTGTATTTTTTTCTCCGGTGCATTGTGTTCTGCATCCTGATTGGCTAAATGACTGTCGACGAATGTCAACAGTCTTCAGGCCTCATCGCTGTCCAGCTTGCAAAGATTTCTCCATGAAAAAAACTCGAAACGTTCCGTTACACTATTTTTCAAATCTGCCAGTTGTTTGTAAGAAAACGTTGTCATTTTTGTTTGTTTTAAATGCTTGGGCCTGATAAAAGGTTTAATCTTTGGTTTCGTTCAAGACAGCATTGCATTGTATCCGTAATAATTGTAAAAAAAAAAAAAAAAATTAAACATGAATGAGGGATTAACTGTCGTGGGTTGCGGAGGGAAGTGGCAATGAACAAAATACAAAAGGATCATTCGATCGCCGTGACCTGCCTCTCCTCAACCGACGCCATCACCGCGCACTCGTGCACAATTGTGACATGAGTGCTGGTGACAGAGCCCAAAGGCGAGGTCTTCTGGAATGTCCTTCGGAGCTGGTCCTCAACCTGTGAGACCTTCCGCCCCGACCGCACCCCTCGGGCGGCACTGTCTGCCCTTTGCACGCACGCAGATGCGCATGTGCGACGATATGCGGGTTCAATAAAAGCCACCAAAATGCGCCATTTTCCCATGTAAAAATGAGAGGGCATCTTTGAAAATCACACCCCCTTACTTTGAGGAAGCGATTGTTGAGTGAATAAATGAAACAGTAGCCTTAAAATATAAACAGTCGCTTCCCTGGCATGAATCATTCATTCATTCAGCTTCCATTATACATGACTTGGGCCAGCAGGGAGGGAGTCAGCCTTCACGTGTGTGTGTGTGTGTGTGTGTGTGTGTGTGTGTGTGTGTGTGTGTGTGTGTGTGTGTGTGTGTGTGTGTGTGTGTGTGTGTGTGTGTGTGTGTGTGTGTGTGTGTGTGTGCGCTATACGCCTCATGAAATAAGGACCCTTGACATATACTAGTGCCTTGAGATACAAATAACCCGATTCACAAGGACAATATTCTAGAGCAACTTAAATCTGTCCGGTACTTTCTTTTTCGCCCCGCAGATCCCAGCTTCCAACCTCGCCTGTCATTTTCCGCTTCCCAATTCTTCCTTTCCCTCCCATAACTCTTGAGTTTCTCTGAGGCCAGCAGGCGAGTGGCTCGCACTGATAAGCAGTAGCACTACTAATCAGGCTTGCCCTAAATTCACCCATGCCCGCCAGAATTGTGTGGGTGTGTGCGCATGTGTGTATGTGTGCGCACGCGCGCGCAGGAGCCCGTGGTGGCCATCGCAAGGGAGGTATGTGTGCATAACCATTGCTCGAGTCTCTCAGTGAATGCGAATCCTGCGACTTGTACCTTATCCATGGAGCACCACAAGCCACCCTGTTGCGTAATAACGACATCTGTTGAGATTAAATAAGATAAATGTCTATCTTATATAAGAAAATTATGACAGTGTTAATAAGTCAAGACCTTTCACCTCACCCCGAACTATGTTTAAATTAAACGTCCTCCAGCAGTTTACACATGAGAGACGCCAGGAGAACTTCATCAGTCTCGGTTGAATGAAGTCGTGGGGGATTAACGGTCTTATTATTTCCAGTGTCGGGCTTTGGGTGATAGATGAGGCGATGGGCAAAACTGCAAAGTAGGTGCTGCACTCCAATGGATGCTGGCGTGTGGCTGCCATTAAAAAAAAAAGAAAAATGCACCTGGTTAAATGTGGTCAGAAGCAGCATACATATTATGTGTAATATATATATATACTGTAAAAAAGAAGTGTAACACACACACACCCGCACACAGATTCCCTGGAGAGAGTGTGGCCCAAACAGGATCACCTCAGAGATAAACACATATTGCACATGTTATGTCACGACTCCCTCTGGCCGAATCATTGCGTCCCTTTGCATCGACTCGAACGCCCCGAGAGCCGCACCTCCTTGACACTTGGGCGCACGCAGACACACAGTCATACTTGAATAAAACATGTGCCAAGAGATCCGGGTGCGCGTCTGCATGCATGATCATGTGTCACACACAATCGATCAGCGCAGACACGAGGGCCCTCAAATATGCTTGTGTGCTTTTATTTATTCATCGCGGCAGGGCACACGCCGGCCTGCTTGGCTGAAAGCAAAAGTACTCGCATTCGATACTTCAGTCGAAGTAGAGATACTCGTGTAAAAATGACTTTTTCACGGCGGCTGCATGTGTTGGTGTTTAGGTCAAAAGGGCATTTCCCACGATGCCCCGTACATCTTGGCTTTTCTGCGATGTCATCGGCACCCTGCTCTTCGAGAGCAGGACAAAAGGAGGCGGGGCTTTTTCTTCCCAGCTGATACAATTGGAAGGGGGGGGGCAAGAATCGGAAACGCTCCTTGATGACCTTCTTTTCTCAACATGAGCGCGCGTGCCGTCTTTTATGAACTCCTCCCTGCTGTTTAAATGGTCATGAATACGACATGAAGTCATCAGTGATGAGACCGCTTACCAGGAGGATGAAGTGGGGAACCTTCCATCTGCCCACTCTCATTTACTCGCCAGTGACACACACAATAAGTGTGTGTGTGTGTGGGGGGGGGGGGGGGGGGGGGGTGCAAGCGCATGCCTCTATGAGGAGTCAGCCTACGCAACTCAAAGTGGGTCGCTGAGCGGGGTCGATACTCATTCATGTGGTGGTGTGGCGAGCCTTGATCAGGTTGGTTGGAATCAACAGAGCCAGTTGGTGATATAACGTAAGCAAATAATTGTTTAGTCATGTCTGTGTTCGTCGTTCAGACTGTAAATACACCACAAACTATCAGCCCAAAACAGTTTGACACTGTATCGCCTTGGAACTTAAACATTGAGGGATCAAAGAGTTAGTGAGGAATTAACACTAAATGCCGCCTAAGTGCGTGTGCCTGTGTCAAATGCGCTCCTTAACTTCCACTTAACCACCCAGGCTAAACTTAACTCAACTCCACAACAAGCAGGAGTTCGGCAGATAGGCAACAGTCATATTGTATTTGAAACAGCCGCGTACCTTTGCTTTCGAGAAGTCCTTTTAGCTTCATGCTCACAAAAAATGCTAAATGCCATTGACGCACTCAAAAATAGCATCCGTGTCATGGTTTTATGAATTCTCAATCAATGTACCTGTATATTTAAATGAAATCCATAGAGCAACACATGTAGAAAGATAATATATACATTCTTTATCCGCTGCGAAGAACAGCTAATAGAGGACAAGGGTTTACTGATATTTTCCTCATCAAAAAGCACATTTGAAATATTTTTATTGGTTTTTGGTCCAGCATATTTTTAGCAGCATTAGCATGGGCTCTCCTTTGACAGGATTCTGAGTAACTGCAATATGAGTGCTTCAAGCCTCCTCATCGTCCAAAAGACCAATGCTAAACCAGACAGCAAAAAAAAAAAAAACCCTGCAGGGCCTTCATAAAGTATTGAAAGGATGAGTCTTATTTTGCTTTTGTTTTTGCCTGCAGAGACACGCCCTCCTGAGAGCGCCTGTTCCATTATGTAATCAGATCTGTCATTCATGTGTGAAAGCTGGCGAGCAGGAAGACTCAAAATAATCCGCATGCACGGCTGTTTACTTTCTCCCTCACAAACGGGACGTGGTGATGTTGTTGACTGCCACATGCATATGTCGCAGCGGTTTCTTTGTGCCACCTTGGAGTGTTGTGACTTTCCCCTTGGCCACTTCTCTCCGTGTTCCTCAGCGCCAAGCAGGGCCGGCAGGGGTGGTCACTCTCTTCTAATAAGCCCCCATATCATTGAGATGAACCGCCACCAATGAGAAATCTCCCTCTCCCCGAACCGCTCAGACCAACTGTCTGCTTGATTAAACCCAAAGCGGGAGGGATGGACCTCCCTTTTCATCTTCTCTTGGGCTGAGGAGACGTGACAGCTCGTCACCACTTGAGGTGACATGATTTATGGCAACCTGAGGGAGACTGAAGCCTGCCTTGCTCATGCCTTGCCAGTTCGAAGCCAACCCAAATCTGTTCTACCCCCTGCTGTCAACATCAGATCTAAACTAAAACAACCTGCTTCTCCACCCAAACAAGGACGCGTGTGTGCGCAAACGCTTGCGTAGTACAATCTCGCTCACCACAAAAACAACTACAGATGAGGCCATAATTGCACAAAGTGCAATTTCAGTGTTGCAGCGTGGTTCAAGTCTTGGTCATGCATCACAACACAACATCTGCATACACAAACACACACCTAAAAAAGGGCGGGGCTCATGAAGGAAATAATGCTCAGGTAGTTAGTACAGGCTGTGTTTGCTCGCCAGCCTTGCGTGCCGTTTGCTTATTTAATGTTTGATTAACACAACGGGCTCTCCTTCACAATGGCTGATCTGATGACTGGTGATCAGATATGCAAAAGGGAGTAAGGTGCACACACACACACACACACACACACACACACACACACACACACACACACACACACACACACACAGTACAGGTGAGTAAGAGCACAAAGGCGGGGTACTAACAAAAGCTTCAGGACAGTGCGTGTCGTTTTCACACATGAAGGTCATCTCCTGCATCTGTGTGTCTCACGCAGAGCAAAACTACACCGCATGCATGCGACGCCCATACACAAATACAAGAACCCGAATGATACGCCCTCTGGGACCTCACTTGACATTGTCATCACCGCCACAATTGCTCACGTATTGTGTTCCGAGGTTTGCACAAAATGACTCATGGGAAAGTCGGCCCATGGAGGTGAGACATCAAACCAATATGCAGCAAAACGCATTCAGAGCTCAAATGTCAGCGCTGACTGACAAAACGTCTTTTGACACCCAGCTGCATGTGACAGAAGAAAGGGAAGCAGCGCACTAGTAAATCTGTTGCTCATTAGACAGCAAAGAGTGGCGAGAAGTGTTGAAAGCCATTGACACTGTTAATCATTTGTCAAACATGGTCAGAGTATCAGGTTTGAACAGTGCTGCCTATTGTGTCTGCATGTGTTTGACTATGTACAGTGACATCATAAAAGGGACGCACGCACACACACACACACACACACACACACACTGTTAGGAAACGAGCCTTACTTTAACGGACATCACGCGTCATCCTAAAATCCTATTACTAGACGCGATGCCGAGAAATTAACTTAAGTCTACACACACACACACACACAAACACACACACACACACACACACAGCATGAGCTAACCCATATGTTTAAAGGGATAAGTCCACATCAACCCCAAGTGGAACGCATTAACTACTGTACCTCACTAAATGCTAAAGCCAGGCTTTTAAAATAACATACGCAAACAGTCCCATTAGATTGTTTTTATAGATTTATATATACATATAAAACGCACGGAATTACTCCGTCTGTGGTGTTCCACAGGGCTCAATTGTGGGGCCTCTGCTGTTCTCACTGTATCTGCTTCTTTTGGGTTACATCTTAAGTAAACCTGGTATTTCCTTCCTTCCACTGCTATGCGGGTGACGCTGGCGGTCACAACAGAACCCCCACCTCAATTCCTTTCCCCCATGACATGCATGCACTCACAGCCGACTACGAGGCACTCTGAAGCGGCCATGTAACTAGACTATCGGAAGGGAAGACAGGGGGCGGGGGACAGAGCTCAATTTTGAATTGAATTGTGAGTTCAAGAGTGAGGAAATAAAATAAAATTACCTGAATCCATGCTTGTAATGCATGCCACCTAATTCTGCATTACATCCATTGTGAGTCATCAGGACAAGAAGCATTTTAATCTCATCTGGACTGCTGGGATCACATTTGGGTCAATGTCTTGGCGGAAAATGACGCGGGGCATGGGAGGGGGGGGGGGGGGGGGGTTGTAAAATAAGAAGCACTTAAACTGATGAGGTTACTCGAGATGCTCCTTGACGTCAGAGTTCCAGCGGGTGGAATGTTACTCCAAAGTCAAACACACTTCCATACTACCCAACCGTTAACAGATTTTCTTTCAAATCATTTAGCGCACAAGCTGCAGATCTTGTTTTGCAACACATTCACGGCAGTGAGGTTATGCTTTTAGGATAAGCAAAAGCTTCAAACGATATTTATTATATCAATTTATCGCTGAGTGAGCTAAAATGGACATGATCGTTTTTTCCCAGACTTGATGAAAGGTCATTTTCATGTGTTTGTTTACACACGTCATCAACATTCTGTAGCGCTGCGTTGTTTCTTCTCCAGTCCGTCACTTAGCTAGCCACTGCGAGTGGCACGGATACAGGCTAGCGGTGGAACGAATTTTGAAAACAGTTTAAGCAGTTTGGTTTGACTGTTTCCAATGTAAAATAGCTGTTGAATTGAGAGATTACAGCTCCACGGAAATTGCTCTACGTTTGGACAAAAACATCAGTTTGTGTGCACCAAAACAAGACAACTCGAGCTTTTTGTTAGATCAGTTGAAAATAACAACCTTTGTTGAGCCAGGGGTACTAAACAAAAATATAAAAATGTTCAATATCCTTGACAATTGTAAGATAATTGCACTTAAAAAGGATGTACTTTAATTATGTTTCCTAGATTATTATCACTATATCGGTGGCAGTTAATTAAAACAAAAATGATACTGTCGTATATCAGTGGGGAAATGCGTTATCACAACAGGCCTCTATATATATATCTGCCAAACATTGCGATGTAAAAGATATACGTACACCACGCCCTAAACAGTGCTGATCTGAGAAAAGCAGTTTAGGTCATCTCTCCCTTGGTGCATTTAATTTCCACCTGACACTACCAATTAAAAGCAACCACAGTAAAGAAAGCAAATCGTGGGTGTGGGGGGGCCATGAGGGATTGGGAAGGGGAGGCACAGAGGGTGGAATTTAATGAGAGGTGTGCCCACACATGCACACACATAACGACCACTCCTGCAAACACAAGCAGGCATTAACAGAGAGTACACTTTTTTTTTTTTTACTAGGCTGTACAGTAGCGCTTAGACACAATAGGAAGTTGCTGTGTGAGTCTGCGTGTGCAACAGGGAAGACTTGGAGGTTTTCCTTTGTGCCAGCCTGTGCCAGTTTCCTGCCATTAATGTTTCGCTTTCCACTACCAGCGCAGTATCAACGATCAAAACCCCACTCAGCCAACACACAAATGCACAATATTACAACTTCATACTCAAGGATCCATTGCTCAGCACTGTGGAGAGCCTGCGCTTGGGGTGTGCGTGACGGTGCGTTTGGCTGAGCTGCAAATGAGTTTGAGTGCATCTTTGTTTTCCCTCCAAACCGGTTCAGCCAAAGGCGCTCGTGTGAACAGGTTCGACCTGACTGGAGAGAGAAAGTTTATGCAGGTGCCCCTTGTCGTAGCCTCTCCAAAGGGAGTGGAAGAGGCCCTTTTGTCTCAAATTATTTTTGCAAAATAAAAAATTTTATCCACGCAGAATGAGACACATTCAAACTGGAGAGTCATCAATGTTGAACATTTATGGGAGATTTTTCATGTCACTGCTTTATTAATTGTAACCATATTGGAAATCTTTGTTCTTCTTGGCATCATCTTGAGAGGCTGGAGAAAGACATTAAACGCAATGAACATGGCTGATAATGCCAAAAGGCACGAATCATCATAACTATACTTCAAATCAATAATGTCCCCCGGGTGCCTTGATATGATTAAAAGAGCTGCAAAAAGATGTGACACTTTCATACAGGTTAATTTTAAAAAAAAAAAGTCCTCTACTGCTTAAGTGTCACCACCTGTTTCGAAATGCCCCAAACTGCTCTCTATGAATAGTAATTGCTTTCAACTTCTATCTGATGGCAGAGCTCCGGAGAGAGCCTGGGAATACAAGGAAGGAATTCCAATGAGTGGATGATTAATGATTTGGGGGCAATCTTCTAAAACCCGCTGTGGGAGGTGGAAGAAAAAATCTCAAGACACTAGATAAACATCAACAAGCGACACAAGATCTACTGGATTTTGATGAGTGGGAGGGAAGTGAGCGAGAAGGCTGGATGGCTGTGGGAGTTCGTGGATTAGGATGGCGGGAAAAAAAAATCCCATGGCAGCAACGCCATTTTAGCACTCCTTTGACCTTTTGAGCTCTTGTGTTTGAACGACGCATAGAATCAGGCAAGACAAAGGACGATGAAGACCAAAGGATGCCGAGCCACAAAGTGCCCCGATCGTTACAAGGGCCCGTGTAGACGACGCGACCTTTTCACGTCTGACTCAAGGTGACCTTCACTCAGAGCGGCTCCTAGGGACGTGTACGCAGGCAGCGCGTCATTCTCAAAGGGGGCGGGGTTAATGTCTGTGGGGTATAGGGGTTGTATTGTGGTTGAAAAACTTGAGAAGTGTTTGCTTTCTGTAGGTGGTACATTGTGACCCACATATCATTCCATCAAAAGCCAAAAAATAAAACGTGAATAAAAACGAATTATTTTTGTCATCCCTTTGATAATCCAACACACACAAAAAACCCCAACAGAAGATGGATGTACTTTTTTCATTATTATATACCAGTACCTCTTTGAGCGCAATTGCCGTCAACAGGAACAACAACAACAAGGAGCGCCATTGACGTCAGATGCCGTCAACTATGTTTTTCGTAACAATAGAAAGGTGTCTTGGCCAACTGTGGTTTTTTACATTGTGAAAGGTATTTTTTAATGGCCAGCAGATGGCAGCAATGAGTCTCTCCGGGATCAGATCGGTGTGCATCAAAACGTGGATGCTTGTGAACATGGCGACGCTCTGGAAATTTGACTGTTCCAGGCAGCTTGTGCTCGACCGTGTTCACCACGTTAAACCTACTACAAAAAGTGTCACAAAAGAGAAAAGATGATGGAGATTATTTAAATTTAGAAGTAGAAACGATGTTGGAATGTATACACAGATACACACACGACTAAATACTACTATTAGTAATTCGACTGAATTGTGTGGAAAATGTTTGTAAAGTATGACAAATACTCTGTGAGATCAGAAAGATCACTCGTAATTCTCTAGAGCAGCAAGAAGTCAATATCATTTTTACTTAAATGTCTGGCACTGAAATAGTTAAAGTGGGAGTTTAAAATTTTCAATAATTACTTTTTGTCATATTTTGCTAAGCTATTAGCAACAGTAGTACATGAGTAAAATGACCTGTGGATTTTTAAAAAATCTAATTTAGGTTTTTAAGAAACCTCAGCGCCAGAGAAAGATCAACCAACATGCGACAGCAGAGGTGACTCAATAGGTGTCAATCCTTTGCTATGCGCCCGCGGGCACACTCATCGTGGGCACCACCCTGCAGCCTTATGATTTCCCTTGCGTTTAAGCAACTTTGATGAAACTGCGGCCGAATATCAACTTTGGCAAAATAAAAATGATAATAAAATGATACCATCACCGTGGAATTAGCAACACTTGCACTCAACAGCTAAATTTATTACCGCTTTATGACTTTGAATTGATTGTAAATTGCAAAAAATACAACTTCAAACACTCTGCTATGAAGAAAGTATATTCTATGATGTCATGCTACCAACGTCGCTAACGCTGCCTCCTTTACAATGCTAATGCTAGCTCAGGATTGCTAGCATGCAAAATCAGATACCAACATAGTCCCATTTTTTGATTTTCAATTGCCATTTCAAAATGGAGAGAGTGTGATTGAGCCTATTCCTTCGCCAAATTGACATAGGCCAGACAGCGAAGCCGGGCATTTCAGAAGGAACTAAAGCAGACGCTAAAAGCCTTCACAATAATACCACACTGGCTTCTTTCAGCATCACAATGATGGGGAAATAATGGGCGGAGGACAGGGGAAGAATGAGATGCGTGGATGAAAAACACTTCTCTTGTCATGACATATAAAGCTTCCTTTTTATTCCCATCCGTGTGACACGAGCCACTGAAAGGCCATGTGTGTTTCGACCAGTGTTCTCCACTCAGAATCTCGACTGTGTTCAAAGCACGACATGAGGAGGACTTAGCTGAGCATAAGTGGACAAAACACTGGAGAACAGCATCAAATCCTCCTTGTTGCTGCTTGGAATTTCTCTCAGTGTCTGTTTTTATCTTGGCGCTGAAATGCACATTTCTTTCAGTGGGACTTAATTCCACTTTTTCCCCCCATAAGGAATCACCATCCACGCCCACACAAACATAGTTCGCCTCTAGCCAAGTGAAAACGTTGGCACTGAAGTACACGGAAACAATACATGTTGCATCTCTGGAGCTACTAGAGCGACTCCTGTTTGAATAGAACGTCCGCTTGGATGCGCTTGACTATAAATATGGTCAGAAAATACTTTTGCTTTGCAGTAGGATGGCACAAAGCACAACATAATGCCCGCTAATCGTATGTGTCGGGAGCTCAACTGTAAATGGATCCGTGCAGCCGCCGCCCCGCTGGGAGCCTTCCGACCCCCCATTGTGTGGCTGACCCCCTAACGAGTTTCACGTGGATGGCATTAAAAGTGTGGCTCAAGCTGTGGAAACCACTGGAAAAACAGAGACCACTAAAACCCCGTTAAATACAAGGTGTAGGTTCCAGACCCACCTGCGAGGAGGTGAAAATCCACAGCGTAGACTTATGAAAACCACTTTCTTAAAGTAATCCTCACTCACTGTTAAAAATATCAAAGACTAGCCTGTAGCATGACTTTGAGGAAACCCAAACAACAAAACTTCAAACGAGAGACAATCTTGTTTCAAGCTGTCTATTTGTCACTTACCGGTTAAGCTAACTGTAAAACTGACAAAGAAAAGAAAATGAAACATCATAGATATAAAATATTGTTTTATGAATGTCAGGTAGCTTAATGCCAACATACAATGCTACACGGCATTGACAGCTAACATCTACATCCAGAAGATGCTGCAGCCCAAAAATTTACCACGCCAAAGTGCACAAGTCTAAGTTAAAATAAATTTTACATAAATTAATACAGGGGCGGCCCGGTAGTCCAGTGGTTAGCACGTCGACTTCACAGTGCAGAGGTACCGGGTTCAATTCCAGCTCCGGCCTCACTGTGTGGAGTTTGCATGTTCTCCCCGGGTCTGTGTGGGTTTTCTCCAGATCCCACATTCCAAAGACATGCATGGCAGGCTAATTGAACAATCCAAATTTTCCCGAGGTGTGAGGGTGAGCGCGGATGGTTGTTTGTCTCTGTGTGCCCTGCGATTGGCTGGCAACCGATTCAGGGTGTCCCCCGCCTACTGCCCGAAGACAGCTGGGATAGGCTCCAGCAGCCCCCGCGACCCTAGTGAGGATCAAGCGGTTCGGAAAATGGATGGATGGATGGATAAATTAATACAATGAACATAAAAATGGACAAAAAAACCATGTAAAATATAAAATAAAATAAACATCCCATTCATACACTAGCGCAACACGCCAACTAGCTAACAGGTTAGCAAGTTATCAGTTGGCTGACTTCTTGGTCACTAAACCGGTCAGGAACCAGCTTTTAAAGCCACACATACACAAAATCATAAATACCACAGTGTACAACGTGGGGGAAATATATTGATACACCTCACATACATATTTTGTATGATGGAGAAAGCTTTAAAATACATATAAACGACAAACCTAATATATGCTTGCTACTTCACAGATAAGAGAGTGCTGAACTGTTAAATCCCTTTAAAAGGATTACTTTAAAATCTGCAACAAGATGGATTTCATCAAAAAGCAGCAGTTGGACAGCTTCACTGTATACAAGACAAAAATACACACACAAATACACACCACCTGGCCGCTCTCTTATATAACCGGGACTCGGCGACATCACGTGCCCGCACGCCGTTATTGTTTCTCGCTGTGTTTACAGTGACGTGATAATACAAGTAAAAGCAACGTTGAGGACTTCTCAGCGGACACACACGGTGACGCAACATCTTTTCCTCATCACCGCCTCGGTGTGTAAATACCGTCACATGGTCTTCCTCTTTGCCTTGAAACTTGTGATGGCATATTGTGTCCCTGCTGACCTCGCCGCTCACGACACAAAGAGGGAGTTTGTTGCAGACCAGGGTTTGCCTCGCCACCGGGCTTGCCTATTGGGCTCTCAGAGGCCGATTTGGGATGCTTTGACACAATAAAGGTAACAATTGCATGTGGGAATCACTTGACAAGCTGTTGATGCCTTTTGACATTTCAAACAAGCCTCCGCAGACTCCTGGCAATGTGCAGGGGCACAGAAATGCTGATTTTACTTCAGCTTGTGTAGTGTTTTTTTCCGGATTTCCTACTATACACACTTGCCAGTGACATTATTATCCAGATGCAATACAAAGTTGCTATTTATAATCATTATCCATCATTTTATTTCTATGCACATCTAATTTCAACGTGCTTCCAGTTCACAATATTCTTCAAACTACACTGCATTATACTGTAGTTTCTAAAAAGTGCTGAAGCCAATTCTGTTCTTATGCACACCACAAATGTTCCGATACTAACACATCGATACCACCTTACTGGCCATCACAGGAGACGCTGTGCATTATGCCCCCTAATATCTCTGGGGAGAGATTTGTCTCAAAATTATTCACACAAATATAACCACGATTGACACATGTTTTTCAGGTCCACAAACACATTCTTGATTTGCATGTTTTTTTCCCCATGTTGCGTGTGCATTTGGTTTACATATAATAAATCATAATAAATGCACATCAAACATTAAAAAAATGCATGTCAATTGCAAATACATTTGGGGAACGGAAAAACATGTGTAAATTGTGGCTAATGTGTGTGAACAACACGTGAAAATCCAACGAGACATCACCTAAGCGCAACGCCTTAAAAAAAATACAAATTAAAAAAGGATGCTAATGACAAATTGGTACTTTTAATGTTGGACACACAAATACACACCACCTGGCCGCATGAAACATACACCCTATTCAAGAAAAGTTTGTGTTTTCGAACAATATTTGAGTCGAAACACATTTTCATCACAATTAGCCCCGAGTAAACAAATGCAAGGAAAAGATCAGAAACAATTCAGTTGTCCACCCACCGCCGCCGCCATCAAAAAAATATTCAGCTGTGAAAAACTTGGCAAAGGGAGAATATTGATCGCAGGTGTGTCTCACACATTGTGGTCATTGAGTGGCCTCGATGACAAGATCCATGCCCAGTAACAATAGTTTTGCATCCAAGAAAGCATCAACTTACATTGCAGTCCGCTCACAGTCGCTGCCCAGGAGCCTGCGGGAAGCAGACAGCACACCGGCAGCAGGACGAACATGACGCTGGCAGGAGTCATCCGAACTCGGCTTCCGTCCCGTCCGAGTGTCCGCTGAAGTGTTGAGACGTCTTTGTTTTCAGCCGCGGGGCATCCTCGCGTTGATTCTCGACCAAGTTAGGAATAGCAAAGGATGATGAACTCGCGTTCGATTCCTGTTAGAACATTTCGCGCAGAGCTGCTGCCACATCGCTCGCCTGCGAGCGCTTCGCACAAGCAGGAGGAAGGGGGGGGGGGGGGGGTGTTGGGGGTGCGCGATGCACTCGTTGCAAAGGTGACGTTTTCTATCACCGGGTTCAAACAAGCTGCCGAGCGTCACTACTTGTCTTCACAAACTGCAACAAAAGTAATCCAAGTGGTGTCATCTTCTGCGGCGGGGGGTTAGCGCGTAATACCGCGGACGAGACAGCGAAGAGTCGCGCGTACGGCCACTCGGACCCGCGGACGCCAGTCCCTTCGGCTGAAGCACGCACATCAATACGCGCGTTGTTTAGAATAAAAATGTTGTGGGGTGGGGAAATTGAATAGGAAACAAGACGAAAGGGAGGAGGAGGCTTCTGTCAGAAAGGTTTACTGTACTTGCAGGCTGGCGCCAGTGTTCAGCACAGTACGACGAAATACGAATGCGAGACTCCGCCCCCGGAAGCGGCAGCGCACAACAGGTAAAAATGACGGAAGAACCGAACGGTTATTTTGCAAAAGTGTTTCGTAAAGTTTTTGCATGAAGCACCACCGGAAAAAAACACAACACTCACAGGTGTACAGTTTATTCTCTCTGCCCTGTGGGAATGAGACTATAATATAACTGCGGCTTGCTAGGGGATCGCCATTGCCTTTTCTTCTTGTTCTTAATTAAGTTACATGTCTTCCAATAGACATGTAACTTAATAAAACTTAAACTCCTTGTTGCCCGCCACTGTTTCGCTGCTGCTGATGTCCGAAAACGTGGCAAACAATAAAAAGGGACCAATTTCATGGGGTACAGAAGCAGTCATGCTGTCGCTTGGATTAAAGGATTTGTGAGCCCAAGATGGTGAATGAGGAGGAGAGGGGTCAAAGGTGAGGAAATGACAAGAAAGAAAGCCGAAGGGGTGAACTTGCAAAAAGCACCTCTCATCTAAGGCTGCATTTGACAGATGAAATGTCGCAATTCATCTCTTCAGACAATTTTTTGTCGTGTATTTCGAGGAAGTTTCAAAAAAAAACCTAGAAAAACAGTGCATCTCACTTTGCAAAGTACTTTGCTGTCTACAGGTAATGACAAATTCCTCAAAGTAATATTGTGTAGAACCGTGAGTGATCTGTTCCAGAAGTCTGACTAAAACTGAATCAGACGAAATCCAACACAGTAATTCTTTCAAATAAGAAATAATGTCAATTCAAATAATACTTTCCAGACACCCCAAAATATTGACAAAATTACTTTTGAGAGAAAATAACGTAGGCTTTGCATGCAAAAAAAAAATTTAATAAAAATAGTGGGAAGTAAAATTTTGTAGCTAATGAAATTGATGTCCCACCGGCAGGAGTCTTCAAACTAAAAGTAGATTTTTAAATTTCACCACGCTCTTTTTGGGGCCAGGTGAGGCCTATTTATTATTGTTTGCTTGTTGATTGAGTGTGTCTATGAAATAAGACATGGCAGCGCTAAATAAAGTGTGGTGAAACTGTTATGTGTGCTTTTATTTTGAAGGCTTAACTTTTAATAGGGTTTGTTACATAGACATTGCCCAAGTGTTAAAAAAATTATACCAAAATGCTAATTTGCATACATTGAGGTTAACAATGAATCAGGGAATGGCATTAAACGCACTGGATATTTATCTGTCCCTTACATGCAGTCTATGACCCTGAATTCCTTTATGTAATTGTATAAAGTGCTAGATGTGTACTCATTTGAATTTATATGCTGTTGTTTTAATCCGAGTCATGGTGCGCGCCCACGCGTGTGTTTTCTGTAGCAGCAGAGTAGTGGCAGGGCCTGAGGTCATTACAGTCTTTGGATTTGTGCCCCACCGCAGCAAACGTTGCCCACATCGAGCAATGAATTGAGTTGAAAACTTCCTCTGACCTCACTTTCCGCCTTATTTGCCATGTTTTTAAAAGTCTTCCAAATTTAAAGGATAAAATGGGACAAGGAGCACAAAAAGGTTGTCCCTAATCCCCTCACAATAGCCCCGTTGTGTTGGTGAGTAGTGCAGGTCTCAACCTTAACAACAGGTAGCCCCTCAGAATTGGACTCATGCTAATCTTCAAGCATTTGATCAGCAAAATCACCCTTGAATGTCTGAATTCTCACTCACAGACTGACGATATATCTTCAAATCACAAATATTGTGCATCTTTGCCTGAAACCTGGGATATAAAGGCGTACCTCAGATACTCAAAGACTCATCAAATGCCGTATTTTCCAACCGCTGACAATTGTACACTTTCTGTTTACCGTTGCGCCTTCGATCACATTCCATGTAAATTAGCCAGAACATCTCAAACCCAATTCCCAATGTGTCACGTTGCGGCGGATTGATTCCACAGCAGATGGTGATATCAATTATTGAACCCGAGAGGACGACACTGGCCTCAATCAGATTAAGCAGATTATGCCAGCGTCGCCTCCTTTAACATCCACACTCGTGTAACTCTCTCTCTCTCTCTCTCTCTCGAGCTGCAGTATCTATCTATCTATCCATCCATCCGTCTCTCGCTTCTGTCACTCACTTCCCCCGAGGTGTTTGTGCTCCCGTTTAATGTATGCGATCTTTAAATGTGACCTAAATACGCCACACAGCGAGCCCTCCAAGTGCTATCCCACCATGCACCAGTTGTCGACCTTGTAGCGATCCCAATGCAAATGTCCCCTTAATCCAATAAGGCCACCATGACAGCGTGGAAGAGGCCGAGAGGGTTGGCCTCGATGGTCGGAGCCCCCGAAAACAGGAATGGAAAAAATAATGGACCATGGAGGATCCAAATGAGTGCTGTCTACTAAAATGTACTACACCTAGCATATGTGTTGATCAAATGATGTGACCAGCCTACAAGACATGCAAGTGTCGTTACTGTCACTTAGGATGTTCTTGATATCTTGTTTTCATCCAGAGCCAGCTGCCTGTGTCAGCTTAAAAAAAAAAAAGTGCCTAGAGATACGAATGACCGTTACATAGGGGTGCTATATGGTGGCGGCAAAATCAGTTCAACTCACTTCCTAACGAAGCAGTAGTTGGGCAGGGAACAGCAAGTCGTGTCTCGCAAGCAACCAAACAACATTGCCGTCGAAATGTCTCCACTGGCTTCATGCTAGCATATAATGGAGATCAGCATTGACAGGCTAAAGATTAGCATTGCTGGTCGGGTTTTTTTTAAAGGGACCCTGTCATCGCAAAAGCAACTCATTTTGGCATGAAATCAATCAAGTCGCCTACTCCACTCCAGTTAGAATGAGGCGGAAAAGTATTTCTTTTGACACATTTCTTCAGACCGTTCAAACAGGTAGTTAAATGCAACCTGACAACGCTGGTGCTTACCCTTGGGCGAAAATGGCTGAATACTGATTTGTACACGAGAAACGGGGGCTTAGCCCAAAAATAAAAAATAGTCACCAATAAATGTCAGAACACGTTAAATCAGTTGAGGTGTTCACCCAACCCCCCTCCCCACCTCCAGTTCTATTGTCAACACTTTTTTGTTTATGTTCTGAACATTTCTGCACAAGTGTACATGCTTGATTTATTCGTCTTGTAAATGTTCCAGGCTTCCATCTCCGTTGCCGTCTTCCCGAAGCTTCTCCTCCGTGAAGACAGACGCAAAGTAGGCTTTGGGGGTAGGGAGAGGGATACTAATGGGTGGAGGAGAGATATAGGTGTGAAAGCACGTGCGCGCACACACACACACACACACACACACGGATGCACACACTCGCGATTGCTGCCAGTCTTTTCACCCAAAACCCCCCCAGGCTGCTGCGCATTTTAATTGGTGTAATCATATTTAGAGAAGGCCAAATTGTTGCGGGGCACATCACACACACGCATGACAAAATTTGGATAGGAACCCAAATGGATGATTCTAAAATACAATAGCTGTCCCATCGAGTGCCCTGGAGGTTGTTTATTTAGTCAGTTGCCACCAGGTCGTGTGTTCATTATAAGCACAAAGATTAATGACTTGATAGAGGACCTTTTGGGGAGGGACGGGGGAGGGGGGGTGCTTATCATTTTATTACTCCGTATGTGCTGAACTACCGATGCTTTTCTAAATTCAATCACAGGCACAAAATCCTCCATTGCTAAGTGCATATCATGACCCCCTATTGCTCCTGAAAGACTATGAACTCACCTCACCTACGCTATGTCCCCCCCCCCCCACCTCCATCTTTTCCTGCAAACAATCCCTCGCCTGAAAAAAAAAAAGAAATCTGAATCCCCGTCTCTCTCTCTCTCCCTCCCTCTCTCTATTGATGATGAGGGTCTCTGGGTCTTTTGTTCATCCGCCCGCTCATGTGGCCTGCTCCCGTTGCCACGGCAACCGGATGTACACACGTACCATTGAGGGAGACGAATCGTGAAAGGAGATGGGATGCACTTGAGAGGGGAGAGCATCAGAATCAGGTGGAGACAGAAAGGAGGGAGTAAAAAAAAAAAAAAGGTTGATAAGAAGCAGTGATAATTTTGGAGCCGAAAGAATACAAAAAAAAATAACATTATGTAGCAATCAGTCGGAATGCAACCAAGGCAGACAAATGTTGTCCAGACAAGCGAAACAAGGATGGAAACAATAAACATCATCATCCCGGCATCTTCCTCCCGCCAGTTGTCTGTGTTTGCCGTGTTCGAGGCGCTGTAAGAATCCAAACTCCGCAGACAGGGGGCCATCTGCCATCTTGGCTCCAGTCCAGTGAAGCGGTGCTGAGCCAGAATGGCGCCTGGTAAAGCGCAGTCCAAGCACTCACTTTTTGCTTTTTACTCTAATGCACTTTACTTTGGAGTCAGTCAACCCTCCATTAAGTGTCTCCAGTTGGTCCAGAATGTCGCTGCTCACCTCTTGACCGGCACCCGTAAGAGGGAGTACGTGACTTCTACTCTGGCGTCCCTTCACTGGCTCCCGATACATTTTAGAGTTCTTTTTAAGATCCTATTATTTGTTTTCAAATCTAAAAATGGCCTGGCCCCACCTTACCTCTGTGGTCCCCTCCACCTCTGCGCACCTGCCCGGTGTCTCAGGTCTGTGGACCAGACACTATTAGAGGCACCGAGGAGTATGCAGATGCTCAGAGTGGATGGAGCCTTTTCCGTTGCTGGTTCCTCTCTTTGGAATCAACGTTCGGCAAGCCCCCTCGTTGCCCATCTTTAAAACTCGTCTTAAAACTCATTCTTATTCTTTGTCTTTTTGACTCGTCAGAAGACCAGATTTTGAGTTTGACTGCTTTTGTGTTTTCTGTTGTCTTTCTTATTCATTTATTGTTTTATTGTTTGTTGCTGTATGCGGTTGTTGTTTTAAAGTGCTCGATAAATACACTTGAGTTGAGTTGAGTCGAGTTTTTATATTGATATTTGTTCACGTCTAAAAGTTTACTTCCACCCTGCGCCACAGTGAAGACAATCTGCTTGGACTTGCAAAATTAAGGGACACTTTCCGATCAATATCCCCCCGCCCCCCTGGAATATTGAATGGATATCCAGTACGATTATAATAATCCTTGTCTGGAGTTTTGAAAAATGACAAAATCAGCATGTAGGGATTAAGGGAGTCCCATGTACAGTGTTAATAACGTTACAGATTACATAGGAGTGGACGGCACGCTCGGACGCGTCGCTTTGACCCTGACTTCATTCTTCAAACGTCAAGTGGATTCACATCGTCTCTCTGTTTTGACTTCTGAGGTGATTACAGACGTGCATGCATTCTGTGAGGTCACAGTGGGCTGACATGTGTAGCGATGATGCGTGTGGGTGTGCGTGCTCAAAGCAACATACGATACATGGTTTCATGCTGCAGATTATGATAATGTATTCATATGTGTTCATGTCTCAGCGAGTGTTCGGTGTGGTGGTGGTGGGGGGGGGGGTCCTTATAGGGGATGGTTACATACAATAACAATGGTGGTTATGATAATATGTACCTCCTGTGTGCGTGCGTGTGTGTGTGCGTGTGTGTGTGTGTGTGTGCGTGTGTAGCAGGGTGAGGGATTTATTATTGTGCGGGATTAGTGGATTTAAAGTGAGATTAAATTCAACACCAAGCAGGGCCCCTCCTGCATATGAACAGATTCATGTGTGTGCGTGAGCGGTACGGTATAAAACAAAATGCTTCATCTAACCATGAATTGAATTAATTTGTCATTTTAATTGCGAGCATGTTCTCGTAAGAAGCAACGTGCACACAAAGGCTTTCATGGTGACTTTTTTTTTTTTTTTTGGTGTTGTTTCGGTCGACCGGAATTTGCCTGTGGCTTTCTGTTCACAGTGCATCAATGATTTCTGACATTTTCCTCCGTGGGGGGGGGGAGGTTGCGCTTAAGTGAGTTTGCCACTCATGTGAGGAAGAAAAAATTCTTCCGACAGAGAGACAGGTGATGGTAAAGTCTTCTAGTAGTGCGTGGTGGCATCCGAGGGGCCTTTGCTTTGTCACGTTTCAAGCTGCTCTAAAAGCCTTGAAAATCTGACAAAAGAGCTGCACGGAAAGAGACGCTGACAAAATCAATACTTATCCGACGCAGTCATCGCGGCGGAACCACTGGATCAATACAATTTGTGACGCTAGATAGCTCAGATCACAATAAATGTAATAAATGCCGGTGTAAGTATGTTATTGTTTGCGAAATGGTTTGCACACGGGCCTGATGGACAAATGGAAGCTCCACAACAGTCAATACAATGATAAGCACTCTCCAGGCAACGCTGTCAATATCAATGGTGCGCTCACACACAAATGCATGTTGGCAAGCTCAGACAATTTGAGATGGGAAAAGCAAGAAGAGTAAATAACTGCTAGCCTCCCTCACTTTTTTTTCTTTTTTTATCACAGACTATCATCAAGTTGCTCCAGGCTCCTCTTACAGCAAAAAGTCGAGATGTTATTTGGGTTGGAGTAAATGCAAGATGCATTGAAGCAATTTGATGCAATCTCAATGTCTTGTACACCTAGATGTGTCGCTAAAACTGCAATTCATATCTGTCATACGTCCACAATAAAACAACAGGGAATTTGGCTGGAGGCTTTCTGAGATGCTTTTCAGTATTCAACTACATGTCCTGTGGAACATTATTTTTTTTGTCTTTGCTGTACAAGAAATGTAATTGCTCATCCAGTGCAGTAGGTGGCAGTGGCGGTCTCATTTATTTACTTTTTTAAATTTCAGTCAAGCTTCAATATCTTTTCTGCAGCAGACTAAAAATACTGTTAGTTATTTTTGTTGTAACTTGATGTATATTTTGTTCTTGTTTTGTTTTCTTAATAAGGACACAATGTTATGCAGAGGTGTACTTTCAATTAATTTATATACAATATACAGTATATATGCTGGAATATGTTGGACCATGCTGTTGCACACCCCAAAACAACATCAAGAACACAACAACTGGCCTCAAGCTATTAGTGTATGTGACACAAATAGCCATACTGCGAATCACCTAAAAGCACCCCAACAACAAGAGCGGCATCAATACCTTGGAAGGTCTCATAACAATTGGATTGTAGTTGAATGTACAAAAACAACTTAATACCCCCTGTCCTCCTTTTTTTAAGCATCTTTCACCAGTCAACCCCCCCCCCCCCCAAAAAAAACACTTCCTGAATAATCAGCTTAGGTGATAAGACTGCTCTGCTTAACCGCTGAAGACTGTTGTAGATTCACACTGGACGCCCACTTCATTAGGTACACCTGCACATTCTAAAAGCATTATTGTAGAAAAGTGTCAAGTGAAGTCAGAGATTTCGCAGGTGTACCTAGTCTTGTCTACAGCATGCACCGCATTGCATTGAGAGAACCCAGTGTTGAGGTTAACAGATAGAGAACAAGTGTACAGTTAGCAAATCCCCAAGTCTCAAACACAATTTTAATCCCCCAGCCCAGAGGGGCACCTTGCATGACATGCACACAAACACACACCGAAAAACAGCTGGCCAATCATGAGACACGCACCCGGTGGTGTGGGAACAAATCATTCTGACAGGAGTATAAAACATACACATCCACTTCGCGTTATTTACGTGTCACTTGTGTTCACACACACACACACACACACACACACACACACACACACACACACACACACACACACACACACACACACACAAACACACACACACACAATCTACAAGTGGTGTGTTACTACTAACAATGATATCACTTGAGTCTGTTTAAATCTCTTCAACCTCCCACTGGGTGAGGAGTGGTGGGAGAGAAGAGATGAAAATGAGAGTGAAGGCGATGAAAGGGAAGCATGCTGGTGCCCGCTGGGTGACGAGTGTGTCAGGGAGAAGAGGGGAGAGGTTTCCAGAAGGGCGCACAAGGAATGCATCGATGGTCAAGTAGGGCGAGATCAGAGTTAATATCAAATATCACAGACAGTTGAATTAAATTAAGATGACAAAATTAAATGGAATTTTGGTACCTTAAGGGCCCACAGTGCTACAAGTAGCCTAACACAGACAATAAATAAAAATAGAAAGACAAGACAAATGCTGTTCATTGAGATACTGAGATATCTCAGCTACTGTCACCTCATCAGTGCGGCACTAATATTAATCATTCTCTGGAGAGGATCAAGAATTTATGACTGAGTACGATATTATATTCAGTCTGTTGCTTACACTGTTATAGTACAGCAACATTGGCACTGTTTAGCATTAGCATTAAGCTAGCAGACTGCAATGTGGTTGTTTTAATATAATGTAATTCTATGATGTAAATCTACTTCCTGTGTTTAATTTGACAGTAAACTTCATTGAGAAATCAAGTCACAATCTTGCTGATGCTCCCATAAAAGATGGAGGATGCAAGTAATCATGGTACTCGTTTCCAAAAGTTGATATGACTGGATTTAGCGGCCGTTCAGAACTTTCGAGAGTAGAAAACTCTCTCAAGTTTTTCCTTGACAAACACTGCCCTCATCTCCACATTGCTCGTGTCATTCATGTACAGATCAGAGAATCGAGCCACTTATCGCAGCAGTCGAAAAAAGGCTTTGCAACAAAAGGTGCCGTGACATGCCTGATTTAACAGGGCACACACAAAGACCAATCTATGGCTCCGGCTCACGTCTTCTTATCCCTTCCCTCTTCAAATAAGCCCCCCCCCCCCCCCCCGAAATAATGTCAGTAGATTTTGTGGACTGTGGCTTTCTTTTTCTTTTCGCCTTGGCCCTTGTTCTCCCACAACGGGATTAGCAAGAGGGATTCTTTCATTCCTTTCAAGTGGGCACACCGATCCATTTACGATAGACGAGGCTGAATACTGAAAAGAGTGTTGAGGCGGGCTGGACAAACCAGTGCTAAGATGAGTGACGAGGAGTGAAAAAGATGACATGAAAATAAAATAATCATTGATTTGTCCTTCTAGCAGAAATACAAGTGGACTATTATTTGTTTTTTTGGTCAATTCCTTGTATGCCTAAACTAAAGCACTATAAACTCAAACATGGCTACAACACAAATAAGTAAAATCACGTTGCTCTCCTCACTCACTCTCTGCATTTCGATTTTACACTGCTCATTAAAACTGTCTATTTATTATCCGCAGCAGACACACAGTGCCATCTATTTTGAGATAGCTCAGCGTCGACAGTGTGGCCTGGCTTTTTTTTTTTTTAATCATTGTGGATTGAGCAGGATTTAGCCCAAAGCAATTAGATGTAACCCATAAGGCCTGTCAACAGCTTTAAGCATTGACAATCAAATCAACGAGCAGATTTTTCTAGCGCCTTTCTCCACTCACAGCTCCTTTTCTCCTCCCCCATTCCATTTTTTGCTCTTTTGCTGAAACGACAAGAATGATCAACTGCCGATGATTGCCTGTTAAGACCACATGCACGGTGAGCGACACAAAGGGGGGGGGGGGGGGGGGGGACCAGCCATGTTCATCATTCCCGTTTCATATGAGGATTGGTGCGGAGTGACAGCCTCATTTCCATAACAACAGGGCCAAGGCTTCGGGTGAAACGTTGTCAAAAATACCTGGACTCACAAGAGCGCACCAGAGCAAAGTGACGGAGCGGAACAGTCAGATGGACGAGAAGTGGAACGCAAGATTTGAGGAGCTACATTACTTTCGAATATGACTCAAGTAAAAATTAAAAGTAGGCCATGATCAATAGTCGGGGTCATGTGTCATAAATTGGTTGGAATTCAAACACATGTGACAAAGAGATAAAAGGAACACCTTGACATTTTTAACGCTGATTTCTTTTCTGCTCGGCTTAATCTTGCTCAGGCAGAAGCTTTGCCTCCCACAAATTCCAAAAAGCGCAGCCAGGAAGCCAATTCATCTTGTGGGAGCAGGTTTCACGGTCGAGGCAGAGGCTGTCTGTCAGTCTTTTTAATTCTCAGAAATTTCTCTTTGCATAGTTGTCAATTAGACGTTTTTCCCCCCTCATATCTGCAAGTGGTAAATCGTTTCTGAAGTCGCTGGCAAAGTGGGCCATCTCCGATGTTGCTTCCTGGACGACAATTGAGACAACTGTGAGGCAAATCAGATGACACCATTCGACTCCGTAGCAACTGCTGTACAACACCGTTACTGCCATAGTGTCCATCCAATGGTTTATTACTTGTTAAAAGATGTCACAAGTCGCCATAAGCCATGAAGTTGTTGACGTCCAGTCTTGAAGAAATCATTTGCCGTGACTTCGGGCACAAAGAGAACATCTCTCATATTCACGTGCATGGCACATTAAAGGAACCATGACTTATTAATGAGTCTGCAGTCACCAGATCAACTGCTTCTGCTGTCTTTTGCTTTTTGGCTGTTTTCTCTCTCATGACAAGACCCCAATGAAAGAAAGAAAAAGCCATGTGGACAAAACTGAAAGATTTGGCCAAAAACTCTGAGCTCCCCTAGTCCTTACCTCAAGCCCATCAAACACCTTTGCAATGCTCTGGCAGGCCTTTATTTGAGATCTGATATTGATGTACTTCTCACATTTACAGGCACACAAAGCAACACAGCCATTATTCCATTAAGATGAAACCCTGTTAAAACCCCCCCATCCATTTGTGTGCATGTTTGATTCTTCTGCAACGCGGCCGCTAAGTGAGCACTGCACATCCAATCTCCAAACTAAAATGCCTTCCGCTGGAAATGTCTTTCAACCGGATTATCGCAAGCCTCTAAAATAGTAAGTGCAAACATGTTCCCTTAATACTCATCACAAAAGAGAATGAGTCGCAGTGAAATCAACATGGATCTTTTTTGTCTTTTTTTTTTAACCAGAATATGATTCCCCTTTTCAAAATATGATCTTGCTGTAGTAGTATTGTAAAAGTCGATGCTGGAACTGGAAGCCAGTATTGGTCCTTTTCACATGGGGATTTTTTTAAGTCATGCTTTTTTTAGTTCCCATTTTATGGAATTAAACTAAAACAAAGCAACTGGGGTGTGAAATGAGAAGCAAAAGTACATGCAAAACTTTCCCTCAAATCCCCGAAAATACATTTTAAAATGTATTCTGGATTAGTGCCGTGCTGGAAAGCCCCCGTTGACCTAGAAGATTGTTTATGTGCGTTACAACTAAATAATGAGGCACGTGAGTGTGCTCTTGTGTGTATGCCTGGATCTACAATCATCCCTTCACAAGGGCCACAAGTGAAATCCAAGTCTTTGGAGTAAAATTCCATTCCATGATATACACTTGAATTAACAATTAAATAAAACCTTTGTTCAAATGTAAGATAAATGCAAATTAGCATTGGTGTCAAGCATATGGAAAGGATAAATCTGAAAGTGTGACAATATTGTTATGACTCTGCAGGTACACTATGGAACTGTTGATTTTTCAATTCACTCTAAAATAAAACAAAATAGCTTTAGATAGCCGGAAGATTAAATGCGAGGTACATAAAGGCTCATAAAAAAAAGTCTTCCCCTCGCAAAAAAAGATGCAATAAAATAAAAAAAATCTCGCAGTGATGGAGTGCAAAGGCATTTTTTTCCTTCCATGTTACCTTCGGGGCTCCGTAAAGTTCCATGCTGTATTAAAGGTGCCAAGCTTCCTATATTTCATGCAATGCCATCAAATATATCGACATATTCTTTCTTATTCATCTAAAATTATTATCCGTTTACAGTGGTTTGGAAGGTTCGAGAGTCAGTTTACGTTTTGAGGAACCCCCAATTTATTGTCGTGTATTTTAATGATGCTGTGATTGTACTCGTCCTGCCCACCTGGCCCCTCTACATTTTGGCACCCCTAGTGGAGCGTGAGTGAACAATCCAATCAAGATTGGACGTCTGTTGCTTGACTTGGCTGAATCTACTAACCTGCTAAATTCGGTAACTAAACGTTTGTTATATGGTTCGTATAAAATTCAGTCGACGCAACGAGGTTTTGTGAAATGTAATACTTACGATTTTGATAGAATACAGAAACGTTGGAGAAGTCTTCTAGCCCAATGTTAGCATTCGCTCATTATGCTAATTGTCGGATAATCCGTCCGGCCGTCATGGAGCTCTTATTCTCATAAAAGAAAAAAAAGTTGGTGGGTCGTGAAAAGGACGGATAAAACACGCTGTGTGTGGTTAGTACATACAGATAGATAGTTAGTTTCTGGTGACAGAGTGCAAAACAATATATTTAATTTGACAGTATTTCCTATTGTAACATCCGATGCTGTTGAACCACTTGGTTGAGATTTTAGAGTGTAGCAAGACGGTGATAGATTCAGATTCAGTTAAATTCGTTTGACATGTTGGGACTGCAGTGGTTAGCACGTCGGCTTCACAGTGCAGAGGTACCGGGTTCAATTCCAGCTCCGGCCTCCCTGTGTGGAGTTTGCATGTTCTCCCCGGGCCTGCGTGGGTTTTCTCCGGGTGCTCCGGTTTCCTCCCACATTCCAAAAACATGCATGGCAGGCTGATTGGACGCTCTAAATTGTCCCTAGGTGTGAGTGTGGGCGTGAATGGTTGTTCGTCTCTGTGTGCCCTGCGATTGGCTGGCAACTGATTCAGGGTGTCCCCGCCTACTGCCCGAAGACGGCTGGGATAGGCTCCAGCACCCCCCGCGACCCTAGTGAGGATCAAGCGGTTCGGAAAATGGATGGATGGATGGATGTTGGGACTGCAATACCGTATGCCGTACATGTTGAATTAATCCACCCATCCATTTTCTAATCCGTTTATCCTCGCAAGGGTCGTGCTGGAGCCTAGCCCAGCCTGTCTTTGGGCAGTAGGCGGGGTACACCCTGAACTGGTCTCCAGGCAATTGCAGGGCACACAGAGACGAACAACCATCTGCACTCACACCCAGGGCCAATTTGGAGTGCCCAATCATGTTTGTTATGCACGTTTTCGGAATGTGGGAGTAAACTGGAGTACCTGGAGAAAACCCACGCACTCATAGGAGAACATGCAAACTCCACACAGGAAGGCCAGAGATGGATTCTGTTTTGGTTCATGTAATTACAAGCCTATCTAAGCTCTTTTTGTGCCTCTGCGGGCTGTTTGTTTTATAAATACTCAAAATATTTTTGTAATGACTGGTTTGCATTGCCTTCTTGTGATCCAGTAACTCACCTCAGCCTTTTGTTTTTTAACAGATTATATGCACACACTGTTAAAAAACAGAAGTCAGTACAAACACATTTTTTGTTTTCATGTTTTCAGGTGACATGGATCACAAGAAGAGCTCTGGTTTCTCAAACACCACATTTCTGCGGCAACCAGCCCGGGTCTTGATCGTTGAAGCAATGCCACCATGGTGGTCCGAGACCCGCTCTGTTCTCTGTGACGCTCTTGATAACTTCCTGACTCTGGTCTGTAGTCTGAAAGGACCTTGTAGGCTCCCTTTCCTCAGCGTCTTTGCCATCAGTAGTCAGCAGGAATGTCTGCTTCCTTTTGTGGTAATACTCATGACAATTCTCTCATCCAAAATTTCCGTTCTTACCTCGCCTTCTCTCATTCTTTTTTTTTTTTTTGTCTTTTTCAGAGAGTTCGGGGTAACCTGCCCAGGTTGCTTTCCTGCGTGGAGGCGCTGCGGGCGATCCCGAGCGAAGGCATCACCACAGAACTGGCCAGTGTAGGCGAGATGCTGCGCCAGACCGTGCTGGATGGCCAGAGGCAATTTAACCAATACAGGAAATTCAGTGGCGTCGACATCCAGACCAACATATCTGTCGAGGTGAGGCAAGGCAGAACAACAAACAGGCTTATTCTGTAAGGATTGTTTAGTTTGAAAGGGGTGTTGAAAACCAGGCAGGTGCGAGCTTTGGTACGCTCGCCTCGAGGCTGCTTATGTACACTTCAGTGCAGGAAACGGCCTCGTCTCAGCCGCCGCTGAGCCATCTGTCTGTGGGAATTGGTTTGATTGACATCAGAGAAGCCGCAGTAGAGTTGTTGTTGCCGGAAGATCCAATCAGCTTGTGGTCGAATGTCCCATCAAACTCTTGGATTTGCTCCCACTTGCATATGATGATCTCGCACTGTCATCTGAGGCGTTATAAGTATAGTTTTTTACCAGCTATACCGGAAGAAAGCCATGAAGTTAGTGATTTTTATTATGTTCTCTCATTAGGGATACGAATTACACAGGAGAGCACATCTATGTCCTCGCAGAGCTTCCTCAGCAGCTGTTCTGTTCCTTGTGTCATAATAATCAATAATGATCGCCTTGATGCCAGATAAAGTCAGTTTTTTTGGCTTGAAATCACACACGCAGCGTGTTACATTTTCTAACAGTGCTTTATTGTTTCTCATGTCCCCAAAGTGCAACCGCGGTTTCAAAGAGTTTTTTTTTTTTTTAAGAGAAACCAGCTGTAAACATTCTTAAGAAAGCTCTCCAGAGACTCAAGCGGATGTTCTTTTTTTCTTTTCTCTCTTTTTATTTTTAATAGGTTACTGTGGTGACCAGCCGTCCAGGAAAAGGCATGGTTTGCCTTTTGAAAAATGTGCTCAAGGATGATGACCTGGATCCGATCAATGGTTTCCTGGTGGTGCAGCTCTCCAGTCAGGTAGAGTGGGGTCAAGACGGACTCCCGCCTCAAGAGCCACCTCAGGCTTGTAGTGCAGGTACGAAGGAGGAAGCTGACTACTTGCCATCTCTTTCCTGAGCAAACTTGACTCCCCCTCACGTTCCACATACTTTCCCACCCTGCTCAATCCACGCGGTCGAGAAGGACTGACCCATTTACACGCTTATTTGTGTTTCTCTCACACACCCGTAGAACCCTGTGCCAATTTCTCTCGACAGCCACGGAAGTCGTTGCGGGAAACCGACGTGCTGCTGTTCTGCAACACATGAACAATGCAACGGCGACTCAAGCCTTAATTAGGGGAAAAAAAGGATCAAATGCGTTTGTTTGGGGCCTCGGTGCGCATTCCCTGCTATTGGACTCTTGGGAGAAGATACAGAAATGGGTCATGAGAAAAAGGAGACGCAACACAAACAAACGGAGGAGTCGAGTGAGCAAGACGGGAAGCCTATCTCACTCATCAGCAATGGGATGTTAACGCCGTGTAATTGTGCCTGTTTTTGGTCCAAAAAGAATGTAGCAGGCACTAAAAATGACCGCTTTGTTTACCAGGTGAGGTTCTCAAGTCGGTCTCAATTCCAGCTAATCCTCCCGCGTTCGCTCTGTCTGAGCTGTGAAAGCTTCACGGTAGCTGCTATTTGAGGATGCGTCGCGTCCGTTGATCTCTTCCAATTTACATTTGCGATGCACAGATGACATCCGCCGCTCAAACCGAATGCGAATCGCAAATGACGTTTTAGCGGCTTTCTTTGCACCTTTCCTCTTCATCAGTGTGTGTGTGTAGCCCCAACCAGTGTAATTACACCATATCGTTTTCACTTTTTCTTTCATCATAGTCCGCTGCAGGGCCTCTTGCTCACTCCATCAAAGCCTTATACGAGAGGGCTTCTTCCCCCCCCCCTCTTTCCTGCCCTCCTCTCCAGTGACTTAATTGCCGTCGCCGCCTCTTTCCTTCTTCCATATCTCTCTTTATATGAGGAATAGTAGGACGTCTGTGTTACCTCATTTGCCATCTGCTTTGATCTTCTTTCTCCAAAATCTCTTGTATCGCCAGCGATTCATGTCGCATTAACCCAAACTGCGGCCATCATCACTTATCATGAAATACCTCCAAAGTTTCCTTGTTACAGACCGTCGGCAGTCTACAACTTGATGTTCCGGTTCGGCGTGATGCCTCCACCAGTCAGTCATGCACGTACTAAACATGACAATTCATTCATAAAACAGCAGTCGACGGGAGCTTTCCTTGCAGACACGTAACAACGGATTACATAATGACTTCTCCAGTAAATGAAATCAAAGGTATGGCCGTTCTGTTCAGTGCAACGCCACGAAGCCTCACGCTCTTCTTCTGTTGCTAAAAATTTACCTCGTTTCCTTCCTGAGGTCCTCAGAAGCACCAAGGCCATCTTTTCCGCCCCACGCATGTTTATGGATGAGTGCGCGAAACACAATTATGCTTTCAGCCGCAGAAATAATTTCAACTTGCTGACTCACCGTTAACCACTAAAAGCTCATTATGGCGGTCACGACAATAGCAGCAGAGCAGTGTAGGAAGCGGGTGTAAGTGTGTGTCTTCTCAAGCCACGCAAACACTTAAGTTGTTTGTTTTTGTTTGTCACAACTGCCGTCGGTGGCAACAGGAGGGAATCCTCCCAGCCTGCCTGTAATGTTTGCTTTTGTATGCAGTAAACAATATTTGAAAGACGCCCGCGGGCGTATGCTCAATTCCCAATGGATATTGAAAGATACCGTTGCTACTTCTTCAGGTATTTGCTTCAATGCGTGGACTCCCTGCTGGGCACGTCTGTCTTCCATCGGCGCAACCTTCAGTTGCACTTTGTTTCTTCTCCGTTTCGGAGGCAGTCAGCTCATGGGCTGGAAATGTGTTTTCTGGAGGAAACCCCACCCACAGCTGCTGGCGGGCCCGACCACAGACACTGCGCCAGTGTAGACACACACCGGAAGTGCTTGCACACTCCCCAGATATATGGGCCTTAAAGTCAAGGGCAGGAATCCGACGGAAAACAGGATGGTCTTGCATGTTTGCGCTGCAGATTACGACTGGTATGGCTTTCAAAGTCTTCACGTGTCAAAGTGACAGAAAGTAGACTGGACTTTAGTCCAGGTGACACCAAGGCGAGTTGTGGCGCAGACAGACAGCTCTGCTCTATAAGTGTGGTGGGTGCAATTTTATTTCATTCACAATTGTGACGTCAGCATGCATCGAACCCTCTAAATCAATTTGGAATTTAATGTATAATTATTAATAATATTATTGTCATCATCTTTAAGATATATTTTCTTACAAACCTGGCACAATTGGTGGGTATGTCTTCAAGGTGGTCTCCAAGTGCCCACTTCTCAGTTCCCAACTTAACGTCATCCGCAAGTGGACATCTTGCAGTTGCTTGTTAACGTACTTTGCGCTGTGTGCTACTCCATGCTTGTCAATCTTCTTTCGCGAGCCTCCTTGCAAATTTCATCCACTAAATTTTGCTTTTCTATTTATGTTTTCTCTAGTTTCATTCTGTCTTTCATGCTTTGGTCTTCCGCTTTGTCCGAGTGTCCTTTACAAGTCTCTGTCTCTGTCAAACACCCGCCTTAAAGCAATCGTGCCTGCGAGGCAATTAGGTCACACTGCCGCGAGTGTGCATGGCGGACAATCAATGTGGCATTTGTCCCAGTCTCCAACAACATCAATGGCCTATTCACGGCTGCGTTATACAATGCGGATGGACGAGACGTGTGCTTTTGGTGTCAACATGTTCGCAACGCCATGCAAAAAAAAAAAAAGATGACGTACATTGTAGACGACCTCCCCTGTACAGTGGACATGCATGCCAATGAGGACACAAATCAAAGGGTCGGTAATGAAACCAGTAGAAAGGAAAAAGATGGATTTGATGCATGGACCTTAATGGAGAAGCTGCACTGTGGATTTTGCTATGTCAAGATAATTCTTCATCTTGTTGTCACCAAGCTTGCGCGTTCGAGCTTCCTGTTGACTCAGTTTCTTTGGGAAAAGGAGATCTCACACAGAAGCTTCCGTAATTCCCCCTTAGGCTGATACTATTCTACTTTTATCCAGCGTCTGCCCCCTTTGCTATCTTGCTATCCTCCAGGCCTTGCTCCGCCCTTTCTGGCTGACATTTACGATTATTTTCTCTCCCGCGCTCATAATTCTTCTCTCCCTCTCTCAGTTACTCTGGCTCAACGTCTCTGCTTTCCCACACCCCCCAGGCGCACATTAACTGAGACAATCGATTTGCTTGAACTGTGTTTTCTTCATATCCCATCACCGCCCAAGGTTTTCCCTCCTATCGCTTCATGTTTGCAATTAGAGCCACCGTTGCTCCCTGTCCATTTTTTAAATTTCTTTATTCAATTCGAGGAATAGAAAGTTTCTGATGGGCAAATATTGAATACACTTCCCTCAACATCTAAAAGTGAAATTTGCTCTCATCGGTGATGCCACATTTTTAAGCGGGACTACTTGAATGAAGTTCAATAAACTCTGTGCCCTGCGCAAGATAAATGGACAGGGAGAAAGGGAGCACAAGTAAAAGAGGCGTTAAAAGCAGCAAGAAATATTTCCATTGAATGTCTCCATCTAGTGGGCATAATGGAAGCTCGTTCTCGTTTTTAATCTCTGGGCGAGAATGAACTCACAACAGTCTTGACTTTTCTCTTGCAGATAATCTGGTGCTGGTGGACCTGCACCTGGTGGACAGCAGTGTGTTTGCTCTGGAGGGAGTGTTTAAGAATTGGCTTCAAGAGTATGGAGTGGACTCTGAACACATCCACCTTGTCCTACCAAGCCCACGGGGGGGTCCCGGTCCAGGTTCGTCACCGCTCCTACTGACCAAAAGTTTAAAAAAAAAATGTCATTGTCACTGTCAGAGACGTGACCGTGGCTTTTTGCTGCTCTCTAGTGTGCATTAAGTGCGACATGCGGGAGCGCCTCATCAGCCCCGGCTCCCTCCCACTGAACCCCTCGGAGAAGCCAGAAAGCCTTTGTGACGTCATGTCTGTCTCTCAAGTACCCCGGAGAATGAGAGCAATCAAGTAGGATGGAGGACTCATCGTGTGATTGTCTTACAGTATATTCAAAAAGTTGGGGGAAAAGAAGTGGCTATGTCCGCCCTCTTCTTCATCTTTTGATTGGAATGATGAACCGAACATGAGTGTCGCATCAATCATACATGTATTGTCACTTGTCTTCTGTAGGAGCTCTCTTTGTCTATGAATGCTTCCATTCTGATTGTGCAGAGCATTGCGGTTATTTACGAGACGCGTCCACTTTGTTCTGCTCACGTCTCGGTGCAGAAGAAGTACCGCGTGTCCGTGTTTCCAGTCACGGTGTCCGCAAAGTGCTTGTGAGGAAATGTTTAGCACACCACTGGCAAGACAGGACGAGACGAACTCGAAAAAGGGATCCATTTGGGCTGGCGCAAGAGTGTGTAATCATTTGCGTCAATTGCCAATCCGCTGAACAAAGACACAAATTGCTAAACAATTTGCGATAAGAAACAAACCTATCCCGTGTCTGTCTTTAAAACCCTGGAGAACCCAAGAACCCCTTTCTTCTTTGGAAAATGATGAATTTTACATTAAATGACTGCTTCATGTTCACCGGACACACAAAATATATGTTTTTTCAAATATTCAATTCCTTAATCCTAATTTTTTGACCCTTTGGGATTTGGGTAGCAGAATTTATAGGGGCCAAATTTGACCCCGTGAGTTCTCCAGGGTTAAACTCATCAAGGTCATGAGTGTCTCTTTACGTATGTTTGCCCGTAGGGCCCTTTACAAGGCTGGCGTGTGTCAAAGCGTGTTGTACGGCCTGCCGCTAGTTGTCATCCCGACCGCCTGCTGGCGTCTGAACTGGGATGAGATAGAAACCAACCAGCACAGGTTTCAAGCTCTCAACCGTACACTGCAGGTAAATACAAATGCAACAACTGTTTTAGCCTCTGTATCGATTGTTAAAGGTGATGATGTCTCCCGGTTTTCTTTTTCAGGATCAGGGCCAGGTTTTGCTGCTGCAGGTGGGGCCGACAGATGGAGACTCAGGTGTGCGAGTTATTTAACCCACGGCCTTTTGAGGTGCAGTCGTCATTGGACTTGAGTCCAACGTACTGTAGATAAAACCGGACTTGACATTGACTCGGTATTAAGGATGCGCCAATCTCGAAATCTCACGCTACGCAATCGTCACGGTACCAATTATGAATGCGGCGTGTCCTAATGATGGCTGATTGCCTTTGAAAGTCTTCTTGGAACAGAAACATGCATACTGTATGCCTCATGCGTTCATGCTCTGCATCCCGCGTGTGTTTTGTGTCTCTTTGCATGCGACGCAGATTTGTGCTCTTTCTATTTCCTCTACCCATCTCCGTCACTCGCCATGCTCCTGAAGCCAGTCGTCTGCAGGGAACTATTTATACCTGGCGCATACTCTGAGCCAATGTGGGAGCCTCCCCCTGAAGCCATGCAGGTCATCGTGGTAAAATCAACTTTGTCCTCTCTGCAATTGCATGTGACCAAAACCAATAGTCAGAAGCAGAAAGAGGCATGTTCGGCTTCTACTTTTTGTCTGTTTCCGTCAGGGTTGCCTCAGCCAGATCAAAGAGAAGGAGGTGTTGAGCCCCTGCTCCTTGAGCAGCAACCTCTACCAGCATCTCAGGAGCACCCTGGTCACCAAGCTGCACTACCCATTGGGGTCGGGCGAATATTAAATGTGGCTCATCAAGCTAAATAAATCTGATCTAGTCGTGAGTCATGAACTTGAGACAATGCATCTGTCGTCCTTAGCCCTTCAACTATGCTCCCTGCTATCCAAACATACCAGTGTCAACCACCAGAGAGCGCTGTAGCCACAGCCAGCAGTCAATCCCATCAGGTAAACAGTGTTGGTTTTCTTCACGATTGAGTTGACGCGCTATATCAGTAGCTTCTACCAAACCTTGAATCCATCTTCAATCAATTGAAATAGGAACACATAGTGGATGCTTGTAAACTTGACTAGACTTTTTTTTTTTTCGTCAGCTGAGGCCTGCAGTGACCTGAAAGCGCAGAGCAGTTGGCTGTGTGACTCATTGGGCCCGATAAGGCTGCTGACATGCAAATAGTTTGAAAGGCGGAAAAAATACTCAACCGCACTGCTGTTGCTTCTTTCTCTGCTTAGGAAAGCTAAAAATCAAATTGTTACATTTACTCGCTCAATTAAAACTGAGCATTCGGTCATGTAGATCACGCTCTCCCATTATTACGTGAATGATACAATATACGAAGAACAAATTTTCAGCATATGTGACACACTTAGGCGCAATAGCAAGTTTGGTGGAGGACGCTGCAACACTGAGTACTATTCTAGTTAAATACGTAGCGTCACATGGTATGTCGCCTTCCTTCCAAACCAGGCTCACCAGCTTGGAATGTACAGCAAGGTCAAGTCCACTGTGGCCCCCGAGCCGCCTTCCTTGCCGAGGACCCTGGAAAACTCCCGCTCCGTCCCGCTGAGACCTCCAACTCCCTTGAGACCACATCGTCGAGCTTTGACCTTCGTGAGAAGGAGTAGCTCATGCAGTAGCGGCCATCAGGCCTCAGCGCCTGCTCTTCAGGAGGGATCGGACAAAGATGACAAGGTAACACTGGCAGAGCACTGATGGGTGGATGGCGGAAGGCAAAACTGAAGATAAAAGAGGAATACGGTAGCCAAAGGTCAAGAGGTTGTGTCGTGCATTCTTCATACGAGTCCCAGCGTACAGTTACAGTGTTTCCGTTTCAACATGCGCACACAGATTTGCCATTTGAGGGGTTTGGTCATAACACGCCCTTCTTAAGAAGTGAAAATCACAAACTCGGAATTCTGTGCCAAAAATGCCCCGGACAGCTGACTGAATTCTTCCATGCATCACTATTAAAATGTCACCACATCGGCTGATGTGAGCGTGCGAACATGTGTGTGCATGCGTGCGACCAAATGACAAATTAGTAATTGTGCTCTTAAAATGGGGGAGAGGCAAGGGGGGGAAAAAAGAATTTACATATCCATATTGTACTGACGTAAAGACGAGTATTCACATTCCTCTTCGAACACAGCTTTACTGTTTTAATGGGGGGGGGGGGGGGGTAGCAGCGGCAGACAAATGGCTCTCTGCTCTCCTCAAGCACCACTCATTCTCGCCTTCTCTCAAAGGTGCCAGATGAAGAGGTGAAACTCCGGAAACATCAAAGTAAAAGTATCATTTCGATTGTCCTCGTGGTTTGCAGAGACATCCTCATAGAGTCAATGCAAATATTTTGTAGTCATGCTCATATTTCTTAATCTAGTAAGCACAAGAGCCTTGTCTCTCTCTCTCGCACACGCACGCATGCACAGACTTTAATCAGTCTCCCGCCATTCCACTCCCATGTTGAACCTTGTAACGCAAGCGAGGAGCCAGTGACAAATTACCTCATGGCGTTGTGACGTCACAGGCCTTCCGCATTCACAAATTACGACCACAACGACTCTTTTGTCTCTGAAGGAGAATTCGAGCAAATTGGCTCCCATTTCACTTGCTTTTCTCCCGTCATCTTTGTCCTTTCTCATCCCCTCGCTACATTATTCATTGCAAACCCTGCGCGCGATCAACCGGTGGTTAGAATCGAAAAACAAAAAGGTCAAAAAGGCTGAAGTTCCTCTTTCTGACTGCTAACCATAAAGGAGAACCAGGAGAGCAAAAGTGCGATTTTTGTGTGGGTGGCTGTGTTGCATTCAACTGACGAGCATCGAAATAGTTTAGTTTGAAGACCGCTTAGTTCCCGTTTGGCTTTCATATGCTGTCACCTTGTAACAGTTTGGATGTTGCTTTGGACTGTGCTAGCCTTAAATAAGAATTATTGCAGTTGAGAACATGTTCCAATTTGACTGTCAATACATTGTCTTGAGACTTGGAAAGACACCGCTGCTCGTTGTGTTGCCATCGGCAGCACGGAAGAACACTTCTTTATCTCTGGCTCAGACTCGTGCGGCGTCTTTCCTGCAGTTGCCTGTTCCGGCCTGAGTGATAAAACAATACAAACTGCAATACAACGCACAAAGCACTTCTTATACAGGTCTCGGACAGACAATAGCAAAGTGAATCTGCCCCGAGGAGGCGGACGAATCAAAATCTCAAAAAAGGTTGTATGCCTGTGCAGACTGCACAAAGTGTTCAAAAGCAATTGCAAGTAGCATACATTCCAACTTTAGAATAGAAACGGAATTGGATTCTTTGAATTAGAGTCCTACATTTTAACGAAGGAGTTGAAGTTGAGTCGTACAGACTCCAGTCACGGTAGCAAAAACCTGAATGAAACTATGACAAAGAACCGACAAAGAGCAAATGCAACTTCAGAGACGAACGGCTTGCCCACGCAGTGCTAAAAATAGAAGTTGGTGGTCTGCATGAGATTGTTTTATGTGTGCAGGTATGTTGCAGAAAAAAAAAAAAGGATGAAATTAGACATCTTCGAATCACCAGAAAAGGATCCTAACACATACGCAGGCTCACAGACTCTTTCCAAATACTGTACATTGCCACGAGCTTGAGCAAGGCATGCAAGGACCTTTTGTTTGTTGCATGAAAGCCCTTTTGGCCCTCCGTGCTGAAACCACAATGAACGAACCCAGAGCACACACTAGCTCCGTTGAATTGTGCGATTTTGCATACTAAAAACAAACAAACTGGTCAAGAGTCATGTCAGTTTGTTAGCATGTCAACTTTATCTGCAGCTGTTGCCCAACTCAAATTTCCAAACAGGCCCAACTTCTGTAGCCCTGCTAGGGGGAAATGGTTGCTAGACAATCGCTGCAACTATATCCATCAGTTTTTACATCACGGCAAACAAGTGTTGAGTCACGTAAAGGACAAAAAAAAGAAATCGATAAATGGGCTACCATGCGCTACAAGCAAATTAACTCTTCTGTTGTTCGATCAGTTCACCGCTGCTTCTGCTTTGCTTTCTCCTCCGCCCGCCTGACGGTGCGCAGAGGTAGAGTTAAGGACCTTAAAAATGTAATCGGGCTATCTGTGCATTTGTTCAAAAAGAACTTTGGTAGCACTTGGGGAAATAAAAATAAAAAAAGCAGAGAGATGAACGGGATACCGAACTGGAGCCGCGAATGGAACAGTCTGTCCCTGTTTTGCACGCCAACTGACACATGCAGCGCTTTCCTGCCAGCATTCATCGTGTCAATGTCTTTCTCATCTTGCCTTTCGTAAGCGCTGGAGAAACTCTCCCCTTTTTTTTTTAACTATTCTTCATCTGTTTTTAGCTGCTTTTAGCTTTTGACAGACCCTTCTTCATCTTTCCAGCCCATGTTTGACCAACCTTTGTCTGCGCTTGCAATGCAAGACACAAACCAGTTGCGGTGAGCCGACACCATGGCAACCCAATCAGTGCAGAGAGAGAAGTACGGATGAAAGCCGCTGCTTCATGCTTTAACGGTGCGAGTAAGTGGCTGGAAACGAACTGAAAGAACACAAAACAGTGTGGCAAAGGAGGGGAAGTTGAGGATGAGGTCAGACTTGCTCAGCCCAGAACAGAAAGTCTCTTGACCAAAAATAACTGTGACATCGCTGGCAGATGTCCGCTATATGGAGGAATCTTTTCAAGACTTTTTTTTTTTTTTTTATTGTTGTCATATTTACAGACAGCGCAGCTGTTTTCTGACATGTACACATATGTTGCAGGAAATTGCAAAGTCTCTCTTGTAGAGGCAATAACACACGAGTGGAAAAACATGGAACAACTTCCCCCTGCAGTTGAACAGCCACATTACCCCCCCCCCCCCCCGCCACCCCGTGTCTATTTCCTTGATCCAAATGAGGGCTTGAGTTCACATTGCCTGATTCCTGCGAAGATTTTTCCACCATATGGAGTCTAAAAATAAAGCACCTCCTGTTTTAGTGCTTTGGACTCGAACCTTTCCAAGTCTCTGCGGATTGGTGGCATTGAAGGTGATGAATCGGCGTAGTCAACGCGTGAAGGAAAATCTCGTTGTCCCACGTAATCAAAACACAGAAGTGTGGTCACGCATCTGCAACCACACCACGGCTTGCTTCGCCACTTGTGGAATTAGACCGTCCAAACACTTTCATCACTTCTTTAGCCCTGGCTCTCCCTTAAAATGGGCACGACCGCGGTTGAACAGAAAAGAAAGATGTGCCTCAAAAAAAAAAAAAAGAAAAATGTAATCACTTCCAGCCAAGTTAAGGCGCCTGTCAAATATTTCCCAAGTTGTCATAGATAATATCAGGTGAGCTCAGTGGTGTTGCTTTGGAGTAATTTGACCACAATTTAGAAGGTTTTGTAACTTGGCTGTACAGCTCCTTTTCCCCTCCGTCCTCCCTGCCCCGAATGTTGTTGTTGTTATTCACATTATGATCAGGCTCACCGTGTTTCCCGGGAGGCAACGGAACGGGCTCCCTGCGAGCAAAATTGCCCCGGACGGGTTTGGGAGCGGTGACGGGTTTGGGCCATCGTGGAGCCGGCGGGTGTTGACCTCTGCGGATCACGGGCGAATGTTTGTGGGACTCTAAAGAAGACTTCCCGTGGGTGGGGGTGCTGTAAGTTACCTCCGGTCCCGTCAGGGTAGCCACTTCGTCTCGCCTCTTTTGGCTGTAAGGCTCCAAACGGGCTTCATTGTAAATAGTCATCCCCAAGGTGTTGCTCGAGTTCAAAAATCCTTTGGCGCAACCCTCCGGTTCGTCGTAAATATGCTCCAGAGACAGAACAGGGGGCGACAGAGCTCCCTCTGTTCGAACCCCGTGGGTTCTCTTGTTACTGTTCAGCCCTCTGCCTGTGCATCGCCCGCCCCCTCCTGCATTCCCGGCCCCATTCAGACTCATCGCATCGGTCTTATGGCTCAGCTCCAGGCTGATGTGGTCATACACGTGTGAATATAAGTCCTGGGCGGTCCTGTGGCTCCCGCTCCCGTGGTGATGCTCTGTTTGGGCCCCGCCTCCAGAGGACTCGTCACCCACCGGACGCAGGCGAGGGACTTGCGCTAGCGGCGCGGATGTAATGCTGTCCACCGGGTCAGAGTAGAGGCCGTCAGCCGTGTGCGCAGGCAGACGGACGGCGTCTGCTGGCTCCGAGTAGAGAGCAGCTTGTTTGTCAGCCGAGGAAGGACACTTTGCCGCTCCCTGGCCTCTTGGGGACCGCGGAGGTGTGTTTCCTCCACTCGCGCCCCCCGGTACGGCGGGCAGTTCTGGCAAACTCCTCCCTTTTTGTCTCTCGGCACCGGCGCTTGCTGGGCCTCTTGCCCCTCCTCCTCCATCTCCTCCCTCTCTTTTCCCGAGCACGCCATCCGCAGAGCCTGGTTTGCTGCCACCCGAATCGCCGTCAGCCTCCCAGCTGCTGCAGCTGCTGCTGTCTCCGCTCGCGGGTGCCGCGGCGCCAGCGTTGCGGATGTGCTGCAGCGATGGCGGGCACTCGGGGTCAAAGGAGACGGGGCAGCTGAGGGGACGCTCCTCAGCCAGGGCCTTCTGGGACTTGATGGCTTGATCCACGAGGGTGAAGATCTCGTTACCTTGCTTGGTGTCAAAGGTGAAGTTACCGGGGCCTGAGTCACAGCGGCGGCCAGACTCGATGGAAAACATCACCTGCAAAAGTAGCGCAAGAAAGAAGCCTGTGACTACTTAAACCGAGACGCTGCAGTTGCAAGCCTCGGAGGCTTTTGCGCCGTTTCCTTCGTCGCTAAACCAGCGTTCGCTTGCTTCCCCGCTTTTGCATCACTCCAGTTAGCAAATTAAAAAAAAAATTTGACACCATAATGACCTTTTCTTGAACGGTCTGCTGTCTCGTCTGCTCCGCACATTTTGAAATGTCATTTGACACTTTACAACAACCGCCAATGAAAAGGGTAACCACAGCCTCTGACAGCAGAAGATGCTCTGACCACACGCACGCGCACACATCCACACTGACGTGTTCTTGCACCCACCCGGTCTCGCCCGTATCTCCTCAGCAGCTTGTACGGCCAGACAAAGACATTCCTCTTTGTTTTGGGCTCTTTTAAGATCAGGACGTTGCTTTCGGCTTTCAGCCAGTAGTTGCCCGACAGTCTGCAGCGGTCCGAAGCTTCCGTTCGCTGAACGCTCACCCAGAACTCGTTCACTACGGATATATATCGATATATATATATCTTTTTTTTTTCCCAATAATTTTCTTAAGCTACAATTTTCGGCTTCTGTCGCATCCTCACCGTCTTCTCTGGAGTAATAGATAAGGTTCTCGGACATCTTCAGGTCTTGGGATTCCGCGTCAGAATCCCCGCTGCCACCGCTTCCACCCTGTGGAGACACAACTTTATCTTCACGAATTGTCTTTTCAGTCGCAACGTTGGTGGCAATTCCCCTTTTCAAAAAGTAGATGATGAATAGCAAGTGCGCTGGGCAGCGCAAACCGGTTTTGATCGCCAAAGTGGTGATGTAAGCCGTACATCGCAGCATCTCTCCGATGGACGGAGAGTCGGCCATAAAAATAGTTGACTGTGGAAGGGAACATTTTGTAGCCATTGGCACACAAAAGCCAACGAAAAAGGAGCCAAAGGAGGAAAAAGGATACCTGAAATGCAATGTCACACATGGTATTCATCCACTCCTTGGCGGCATTCTTCTCGGCGGCGAACACGTGGGTCTTGTCGTTGGTCTCCACACAGAAGGCTGCCATGTTGTCTTTGGGACAGTTCTCCGTCAGCGCCGGCAGGATGGAGATGCACTCGGACAAGCGGATAATCTTCTTGTCCAGCTTTCTGGTTTTTTCATTTGAATTCCCGCCCGAGCCGCCGCCCACACCTCCCGACCCGGACGACTCGAAGAATTCGAGGCGTGCGATGCCATTTTGGCTGGCCGGGTAGAGGACAAACCAATTCTTCTTCCATTTCTGATGGAACAGAACAACCATAATGAGCCACTGTCAAATCCTCTTAGCATGATGCTTTTATTTCTTTATTGGTCATATTTTTTACATGCCACTGAACTAAAATCAGTCCAGTTCTGTTCTGTTCCACGCCGGAAGTGTCCTTTTGCACCGAAGAAAAATGGTCGGAAGACAGGAAATGGGCGACAGGAAAAAGACAAAACAAACACTGAAAATATTGCCCAACACATCTGCTTTGCTCGGGAAAATGTGTGCAGGCGAGAGTCTGCAACCCATGTGGGTTAAGGAGCACGCTGAAATCGTGTGCCATCTCACAACGTTGACCTCAGAAAAAAGGTCTTTGTTTCAAATAGTTCTATCTTTCAGCAAATACGTGGTGAAATGGTACTTTTAACTTCATACCGTGGCAGCATTCTCACTACTATTAATGTCTCTTGTGGAGTGGCGATGTCGGTCGGGGCCAGGGTCAAATGTTTTGTTGGCCCTGGTCATATGACCAAAAAGAGGCGCGCCATATAAACAAAGACCCTCTTTCAAATCTCCATGAGGGAGACGTGTTCTTATCCAGCGGTGCATTCACAGCAAACACAAGTTTGCGTGGAGGCCCGAGCCTGATCCGCAAGTGATGAGCGTCCGCGCTACAGCACACAGTCTGATTGGCGTCATTTCCTGATAAAGGCAGAATGTGTGAAAAATAAAATGAACGATGGTTAAAAAAATAAAAAAAAAGCATCTTCCCTGTGCAGCTCACACACCAAATTTAGCTCATCACGAGGCCAGCTTCAAATATGCATTTTTGTTTCATTTGTCATCTGCCAAATTCGGAGCAAGATTTTTAAATTTAAACCATTTCCCGATGATAAAATAGCATGTGTCTGAGCTATTTCTACAATATCCTAGGAATACCATGTTTTTACTTGTAACATTTCTCTGAAGTATTCCGGTTTCTTAGTGTTTGACCATCATTAGAACAGCAAAAGATTACCTTGCCAAACTTTTGATGCTGCACATAAAGTTGTCCCTCCTTAACGTGGGTGTCCATGCCCCCGGCCTTCACGGACTCTTCCCTCCGAGTAGCCCAAATTTGACTTGAACTTGACAGCAGCCAAAACAAACAAACAAGCAAAAAAAAAAATCCTCTTAAGTTTGTTGTTCTTTTTCTCTCCCCCCCCCCCCCCCCCCTGCCCCCCTACACACCTCTACATCCCCTAACAACTTCCCCACTTCTCTCACTTCCTCTGCCTGGCCGTGAAAGGGCAAACACGGTTGCTGTGGGGCACGGTGCAAAGCGGCATGGCTCAAAGAAATAAAAGGCTCAACCAAACACTGGGTGGTCCCATCAGAGATCAAAAAGGTCCAAAAACGTTTGACCGTAAGTTACTCCTCTACCAGACGCATCTGAAGGCTGCGACGAGAAGGTACTGTGGGAAAATGTGTCATCAAAAACACCGGACTTCCCCTCAAACTTTCAGAATAAAACTCATTTGGTTCAACTTAAAACAGTTCCTTAACACATCCCCAAACAAAGTGAATCGTCATCAGGGGTTGTCTGACAAATTACTCAATTTCACTTCATGTGTTCGAACGTTATTTTTCTTTTCCAATGGCATATAATGACAGGCGGAACAATTATTTGCTCTTACATTAGATGGCACAATGTAAAATAATAATGCCAAATGTCATCCTTGGTGTCAGGGCACATCTCCATTTTTTCCCCTCCTGTGGCTAAAGGGGGGCTTGACTGATACAAGGGGTGGCGGCTGGGGGGGGGGGGGGGGACAATAATTTATGAATATATTTTAGAATATCCAAATAAATACTGGAATGGTTTAACTGGGACTACACATATTTCTGATGTGGCTAGAGCCCATCTAGCCCCAGTGTGGGGCCATCCCTGCTTGGTGTTGACTGGCTTTGGCATTGAGTAATCAATTTGAGATTAAATTGAGACAAGATCATAGTTATTTTAATTTATTACATTTTGTGACATTTTGTGTCATTTTCCTAAGCTAAATGGGTGCCACGGCTCAACGAAAGGTGGGAAACACTGACCTACCTAACGGAAGCGCAAATGCAACATTTTATTTTGAAGGTTACGCACTTAGTATCCGCTTTCGCAGTTGCGCTTGACACGCGCTCCTCTTCCTCTTCACCACCTCCTCACTCTTGCGTAACGTGTCTCTTGCTCTCAATCGTGGCACACTTAACGCGCCTTGTTTTCCACGTTAAGGTGTTAACACTTTAAAACAACTTTACCACGATAAAGTAAAAGTGCTTTTCACTCTAGACATTTCTTTCTCGTGATCATTTCTAGCAAAGTTGCAGGGGGGCTCGCCCACTCTGGCAGGCGAAGCGGGAATCGCTTTTTAATGGGCTGCAGATGCCTCGTGTTGGCTCTGAGCGCTTGTCCCTGATTCCAGCCCAAAACAAGCAGCGTGAACCCCCATCGATTATCACGATATGGAAAGCAAGGGGATACAATCAGACGGTTAAAAAAATAGAGGAAATCACGTTCCAACCAACTTAAACTCACTTTGACACGTAAACATCTGAAATATGTTTTATTATGTGCTATATTGTATTCGTTGGGTACTTGAAGAGATGCCTTTGACCTCTATATTTTAATTGTTACACATCACGCGCCGCGTTGATTCAATTTTATCAGCACAATGCTGCCACCTATTGGTCGTTTGTGAGCATCGCAAAGTCCAGCCCGGTTCTTCGGTCTCACGAGATCGTCGCGGTCATGAGGAGCGAAACAGGAAGTGGACCATGTCGTCGGTGTTCGGCGGCGTTGAAGGGTGAGATTTAAAACGAAAATATGTTCAACTACACTCTTCGCACTTGAACGACGTTGCTATCGTTAATTGTAAACGTGTAGTATTGTTTCTGTGGTTGATATACGGATCTCTAAAGACACAACCCGTGGTTACGTTTCCTTCATTGTCACTGCTACTCTTGTAGTGGGGGGACCCATTCCAAGGCGGTCCTGGTGGCAGAAGATGGAAGAATCCTTGCAGAGACTGAGGGGCCCTGCACCAACCACTGGGTGGGCTCAATTCATCCTTATTACAAACCCAATTCCAATGAAGTTGGGACGTTGAATTCAACATAAATAAAAACGGAACACAATTATTTGCAAATCATGTTCAACCTATATTATTTTGAATACAATACACATGACATGACAACATGTTGAATGTTCAAACTGGTAAACTTGATTGTTTTTAAGCAAATAATTGTTAGTTTAGAATTTTATAGCTGCAACACATTCCTGAAAACGGGTGTCAAACTAATTTTTGTCGCCGGCCACTTCGGAGTTACGTCTTCCCTTGGAGGGCCAATATGACAGTGAAACCACTTAAATGTTTAATTTTATTATTATTTTATAACTTGTCCACCAAACTAATGGGCTACTAGTTTTTAAATCAGTCAACTATAATAGTTTGGGTTTTGTTTTTTTTGTCCAAGTGATTGTAATCAGAGTAACAAAATTCTCAACGTTATTACACATGACAATTTGACATTTCAGTACAGATTTTAGTATGGATCATGCACACATGATTTGCTCTCGTGGGTCAATAAGATGATGTAGTGGGCCGGATCTGGCCCCCGGGCTTTTGAGTTTGACACCTGTACCCTAAAAGCTTGGTCAGGTGGCAAAAAAGACTGACAGCGTTGAGGAAAGCTTCTTCCAGAAAAGCCACCGGCTTCTCTGGGCCCAAGCTCATCTAAGGTGGACTGATGCAAAGTGGAAATGTGTTCTGTGGTCTGATGAGTCCACATTTCAAATTCATAGGAGTTGGGTTTTACAATTGTTTCTCTAACTTCCCTTGTATTTGTACAGTTGGTGGGGGTGGACAAATGTATCGAAACCATCAACGACATGGTCCGGAGAGCCAAGGTGGCGGCAGGACTGGATCCAAACATTCGGCTGCGCTTGCTGGTCTGTCAAATGAGCTTTTTCTACACAACTGTGCGTGATTGATTTTTCACAATTGTTTGCTTGTGCGTGTAGGGCATGTCTCTGAGTGGGGGCGAGCAAAAGGATGCCATCGACAAACTGATTGCTCACATGAAAGGCCTGTATCCTACCCTTAGCCAAGATTATTTCATCACGACCGATGCCATCGGTGCCATGGCCACTGCTAGTGACCGCGGTCAGTCAACACTTGCCATCTTTCTACCCATTTGTCAAAACGGGCTTGATACTTTGCGCCTTGTAGGTGTGGCTTTATCTCTGTCAGCTTTACTGCGTGATCAGATCTGCACCCTCTAAGTTTATAACCAGAGTCTAAAGGTTTGGCTTTTCTCACCAGGTGGCGTCGTCTTGATCTCAGGGACCGGCTCCAACTGCAAATTAGTGAATCCAGACGGGTCCCAGGTTGGCTGTGGGGGCTGGGGTCACATGATGGGTGACGAAGGATCTGGTAAGAACTTCAACCAATCAACATTCATATGTTTTCTCTTTCCTGGATTTCTGAAAAAGCCTTCTCTTAGTCATGTCTCCATCAGTGGTGGCAGTAGCAGGCCTTCCTTTGCGTGCGTTCTCAAAAACCCATCCTGTATTAAGAAACTTTCTATGGAAAGTGTTGATGATGCATTTGTGGAGTTAGATGACCACAAAGCTTTTCAAACTGGCGCTGAGCTGCAGTCGGGGGCATAATTGTTTTGTTTTTTTTGGGGGGGGGCGTTTCGATTGGCAAGCCATGATCAAAGGAATATGCTTACAAGAACTGCAAAGTCGAAACTATCAAACGCTGATATGCTCACATCTGTACGAACGATACCTAAAAACAAAATATTAAAAAAAAAATTGGAACATTTGTATTTATTTATTTAAGTACTGTAGAGTAAGCAAGACAGCTAATGGGTCCTTAATTCTCTGAACATGATATCCCCAGCATTCTGGATTGCACATTTAGCCGTCAAGACCGTTTTTGATGCCAGGGACAAGTTGGCCACGCCTCCTCATGACATGACACATGTGAGAAAAGCCATGGAGGAGTATTTTGCGGTGAGAGATATGATGCAAATCGGCCAAACTTTGTTGATTTCTCCATGTACAAATCAGATTACAAATCCTGACGAATTCTTCGTAGGTGTCTGACCTCATGGGCATGCTGCCGCACCTCTACAGAAACTTTCAGAAGTCCCACTTTGCCGGTTTCTGTCAGAAGCTGGCTGAAGGTCGGCAGTGAGTCATGAGAAAATTGTCAAAAAGTCACAAGTCCATCACAAATTCTGACTGCAGTTGAATTTAACTTGCGTGTTCAGTCAATCGAACCATTTGAAATGATGCATTTGGAACATCACTGGAAATATTTCGGGTCATTAAAAATATTGGGTTGTTTGCCAAAGGTGCAGAAGCTGGAGATGCTCTGTGTCAATATGTGTTCTCACAAGCTGGGAGAGTCCTAGCCAAACACGTGCGAGCCGTCCTACCTGCAGCACAGGAGGTGTCGTACACACACACCTTGCATTGCATCATCAATGATTTCCTTTATTAATGCCCCCCTCTCTCTCTCAGCCTCTACTCAACGGTGACCTCGGCCTGCCCATCCTGTGCGTGGGCTCCGTGTGGAAGAGCTGGAAGCTTCTGAAAGCGAGTCAGCATCCAACATCTGTCAACTTTGCCCTTTCCTGCTATCAGTATAGCTTCTGAAAACTCCCTTCTCACGTTGCCTTCTGCACAGGCTTCATTGAGGTCCTGGACGAGGCGGCGTCATCTGATGAGTTCAAGGCCCGTTTCCACGGCTACAGCCTTCTGGTGTTGAAACAGTCCTCAGCACTCGGAGGCGCAAGTCTCGGCGCGCGGAGTTTGGGCGCACTTTTAAAGATGGACTACGCAGCCAACGTCGACGTCTTCTACCGTCACTCCTGCAAAAGCAAGCAGTGAGTGCGCAATGTCGTCCATGTTGGCAGTAACAGCGTATTTTCATCTTTGACGTTCATAAAATATCGCGATGTCAGTGAGTCCACAAGTGGGACTCATTTAACATAAATCCACTCGTTGACTTCCTACAAATTAGAATCCTTTTGTGTTGTCAGTGATTCGGCAATGGTGCTATTTGTGCAAGCCGCTCAGCTGTGCGCATGCATACAAAAGCGTGTGTGCGTGTATACTATTAAGATTGAACATCTATTTTTTAAGGGTAAATTCCAATAAAACATCCATTCTGGGTTCTGGTCATGTGTTAGTTTGAAAAAAAAAAAAACTCCAAACACATTTGCCTTTAATATCTTTATTCATTATTTTTATTGAAATTAATACTCTGTGTGTCTTTGGACCTCTTTACTTTTACGGCTTCTGTCAACTAACTTGAAACAAAATCACCAAAAATTGATTTTATGTTGCACAACCCACCTGGCAAACATTCCTATTAGCTTCACCGGGGTGCCACGCCACATGAGGAAGTTCTGCTTTGACCCGATGTTCAACTCAACTTGACAGTGTCATGAAAGTGAAATATTTCTACTCCTTAACAACAGTCATGTTTATTACACAGGAAAAAAAATTGAGAAATTAACCTGATTGAACTTTTTTTTTTTTAACCCCTGCAACCTTTTCCTATGACAAATCGGGCTCACGAGAAGAACTTCCTCATACAAAGGACAACCAATTACACAAGAGGCCTTGCAGTCCGCCACTTAGCGGCGTTTAAACCAGGCAGACGATGACGGTGACAATATGCCCCTACACATCTCCTCCCGACGTTACACGACTAAGCAGACACCCCAGGTCACTGTACCCAGTAGACACAAAACACCCCCGTCCTTGAAACGGCATGAGAAGGACAAAATGCAAAGTGGAGGAGAGGCTATTTCAAAACCTGATGAGAGTATGGACACTTGTTGGGATGCTGAACAAATACGCAATGTCTGTGGTCCACGCCAAATACTCCCCCACCCCCGTCCACATAATCAGGCCTGCACAAGTATTTAGTTTGGATCGGCGTTATTGCGTACATGTGTAGCATCCCGCAAATTTGCAGGCTCTGTGACATCACAGGCGCGAGCGGATCGGCCTTTGATAGCCGGACAGAGCAGCGAGACGCCCACCCCGTCCCCCAAAAGTACAAGAAGTCACCTCACCGGTATGGAAACCTTCAACCTCGTGGCGTTGATCCCCAATTTGATGAAACAAAATGTGTGTGAGGTCGATTTTCAAGTTTGTTACACTTGGAGGGGGGGGGGGGGGGATCAAGTTGTTGAATCTGGCATCACTCCTTGGTAGCTGCCTTATTTTCCCAGGGGACGTTAGTAGGCGTGTCCGCGTGCTCTGTGAAGCCTTGACGCGTATTCGGAAGTGCAGCGACGCACTGGCGCCCACTGTAGGGCTGGACATGTTAACACCCCCGCTCAAAAATGTCACTCGGTTTACAAGAAACAAACAGGAAATGAAAAGAAAGGGGGAAAAAAAAGAAATTATCCCCTCACCCCCCAACTGGGCCTAACCACACAGTGGTACTTCTCGAGAGAGAGTTTGTGTATGTGTGTGTGTGTGTGTGTGTGTGTGTGTGTGTGTGTGTGTGTGTGTGTGTGTGTGTGTGTGTGTGTGTGAGAATCAGTGTGCTCACTCATGGCCGCCAGAGTCTCTTGAGAATAGGTGAGGACTGGTGTGTGTTTGTGTGTGCACGTGTGTGAAGGCTCCATGGGGGTGAGGGGGACTCCTAGTATTTCTTCCCAGGGACGAACTCCTTCGCTTCGGGGTTCAAAATGCTCTTCCTCTGCACAAAAGAAGGGAGAAAATTAACATTGCACGGTGTCGGATATTGTTCGAGTTGTTTTCTTCTCCTCCTACTCACCGCCACTTCCTCCAGATTGTTGTGGTGTTCGCTGACAGACAAGCCGTTGAGCTGCTGCTGCAGTTGCTCCACCCCCTGATTGTTGAGATCACGCGACGGGATGAACCAGTGTTGGTCCTCTTCCTCCAGCATCTCCTGGAAGCAGCGGTCCAGGAACTCTTGCTCCAGAAGCTCCTCTTCTACCTGCAGGCGGGTCAAACAATTTCACGGGGTTTCTTTCTGCAGGTCATTAAAAAAACATTTAAAGTCGTTAAATGTTTTTTGTGAAGATGAAGGCCTTAAATGCCATTAGCATAAAATACTGTGTCCGGAAGCAGTAAGTCAATGACTTGAGGCATATTTATTCACCATCTCCTGAAGATAGCTCATGGAACAGCATTGGTGTCAATTCTGGCACATTAGCAGGAAAGCTGTGTCACTAATCACAGTGTGCATCGGTGCAAAACTCTAAACTACATTTAGCAAAAATTAAAATGGTCAAAAATATTTATTTGTGGGCATTGGGGACTACTTGTAATGTACATTTGACCAAACGTGGGTAGGGGTGCACAGGTTGGTTCATGTTCCAATTTATTTTTTGTTATTTTGAACAAAAAATTAAATAGTTCCTGTCGCCAACGCCCAACATGAAACACTAATGCCACCTAGAGGCAATTTTTTTATTTATATATATACACACACACCTCAACACAAATTTGACTCTTTATATATACATATATATATATATACATACATACACCTCAACACAAATTTGACTCAATATTTTCCATCTCTTAACTGTATAATTTATCTTTTTAACTTCAAATAATTGTATAACTAACAACAAAACAACTGTATCAATGAAGTAAAAAAATACAACCATATTTGTATTAGGTAAACATATTTTTCCGCTCTTATTCGAATTAACAACAGTATGAAAAACTTTGAAAAAGTATTTAGCGTACATTTACAACAGAAGAATGTGTGGTTAATTTTACATTAGCCATACAGCATATGCATGTTTGCATGGATGTCCAGGTGTTTATATGCAGTTCGACATGGGCATAAATTTAGTTTAATTTGCATTAAAAGTTTTAAGTTAGATTTGCTAATAGCTGCAGAAGCCCAGTGTCAGTGGTATTTTTATTTATTTATTTTTAATGCAAATCAATTTCGTACAAACCTGTCTGTTATACTCCTCCTCATTCTCCATCCACATGTATTCTGCAAAGGGGTTGGCGTCGGTGTCGCCCGCATGGCCGTTGGCCACCGGCTCTTTGCCCTCCTTCCCTGGCGCACTTCCTCCTGGTGTCTTGGCCACCTCAGGACCACTCATCTCAGCTGGCTCTGCGCGGGAGGATGGGATGACACAGTCCAGGTTGTAAAATTTAAGTATGGCATATCGTTATGGACATTAGAGTAAAAAAAGGACAATATGCTGCACCCTGCATAGTTGGCGGAGAAGAAGAAACATGCGAACAGTTTGTGTGTGTGGCGTCAAGGTACATCTTCCCAAGGTTTTGATAAACAAAACCAACGATCAACATAACAGAATTTGGGATCCCCTGATAAGTGGTCATCTATGCTAGCAATGTATTGTCACAGGCACAACATATTCATGTTCCTCTACTAGACTACAAAAGATACATTTGTAAAGGTTGAGGCATGTTCAATGTAATACATGCGTCTTGGCTCAACAAAGGTTTAGAAACAAAGCATTCGGAGGCGTATCACAGCGACTGAGAGCAATCAGTCTGCATGATATAACGATGCACATTAAGTGCAAAATTCAAAGATACTGAACACTATTGAAATCAGGCCGCGGCGGTGTTGGGGGGGCGTTCAAGTGATAAACATCTTCGCCGCCGCGCAGAGCATCCAAGGCTTCATAACAGGTTATGTAACGCAGACGGCGTCGTGGCTTCGAGCCTGCTAGCATCTGCACACAGCTAACGGGCTAAATCAGGTGCCCGCCCGGGCCTACCTGCAAAGTTGGTAAAGGGATTGCACCGTCGCCTTTAGCTGAGGGGGAAGGGGGGGTGCGAAGAGGCCAGCTGCAAACAGACGCTGAGCGGCGCTGTCAACGAGCAGGCCGAAAGACGGCCGCCATGCCATGCACAACAAAAGACAGGCTGGATACTATCGCGCGCGGCTACTCAAACACACACGGCGCAAACAACACAACGTCACTGCACTTCCAGACAACCGAAGGCCAAACTTGATCGCCGAGCGCGACAAACAAAAGACGAGCGATCCGCTACGTGTTAGCGCGATGCTAACAGCATGGCAGCAGCATCGAGACAGGTCAACAAAAACAAGGCAGCGTTCCGAGATTGCAATCGCTTTGCACTGACAAAAGCAAAAAGCACACCGCCTCGACATTTCTGGGAGTCCCGAGTTACCTGGCATCGTGCTCTCCAAGTGCGATTCTAAGCGTGACGTGACACAAACGTCGGTTCTATCGCTCAGCGTTGAGGGTTGCTTCCGTCGGGATTTCAGTGGAGCACAGCAATGGTGCGCGAGTTAGCTAAATCTTGTTAGCCGCCTTGCTAGCGCGAGAGACCTGGGGTGGTCACGTGATCTGCATTGAGTGTCGTGCTTGGCGAAAAGGTTTATTCTTATTTATTTATTTACTTACTGTCATTGTATCGTGGTCGTTTTGATCATTGGACATTATCATTTTCCGTTTTTCAACTAATAGGATTCAGTCTTGCCACAAAGAAAAAGATCTACAATGTTGGCTAAAAAATACTGAATCAAGAAGAGGCATTGAACGCAGCATGCGAACAAACACGCCGTCTTTTCTCTCTTCGTGCTACATGCAAGTTCTCCCTCTAAAGTCGGAATTCATTATTTTATCTGTGGGACCACAACAGGAACGCCCCTTGGAACATCGCGTTTAAGTCCTTGTTGGGCTTTTACAATTGCGGAGAAACTGTTTATATGTACATTAACTGTCGATATAAATTTACAAATCTATATGTGTCAAAGCCAGAACACGTTTACTCATCCGTGACGTGACGTGACGCTAATCTGCTGCTGTGATGCCAACATTTGGCGTAGACTTTTATGGCTGTGATAACTGTGATAAAAGTGCAATAACTGATGTCTGTGTGAGAACCGCTTTTCATGTTCGTGATGTCGATAGCAGTAAACGTTGTCTTAAAACGAGTTGGTTTGCCGGTTTATTCACTTGACGGCTCGGTTGTGACGCCACTGCAAGCCAAAATTCCGAGGCAATAGGAACGCAGCATTGCTCCCACCAAAAACAAATGCCTGCGTGGCTTCGTAAAAACTCGAGGGTCACCAACTAGCCTGTAAATTACATTTCATTTTGACCTCTGAGTAATTAATACAGCAGACCTAACAACCAATAAGCTATTTCGGGACATTTATGTCCAATGGAGGATTCCACGTGTTGACTTGTTGGGCTCCCGTGGAATTGTCCTAAAAGTAGTTCCATGCTGTCACAAGAGGGAAGTAGTTATTCTTCATTACGAAGAGCCAGATTGTCGGTCTTTTGTCGTCTTGTGGCAAACTTCTCAAAAGCGGACTGAACGGACTCACCCTTCAACTTGAAGCCTAAACAAGAGGCGAATGCGCTGAGACAAACGAACTCACCCTCCAACTTGAAGCGTAAACAAGAGGCGAATCCGCTGAGACAAACGATCGTCGTCGCTGCCGGATGTCACGCTGTGTTAACTTTCAAGTTTCTTTTTTCGTTCTTTAAACACGTGTCTTCTTTGACAGTCTGTTGGCGTTAACGCGAGAGAAAACCACCGCAGCGTTTGGAGGAGTCGAGCCCTGTGCCTGGTCGCGTTTGTCCAGCTGGAAGTTTTGCCCATTGGTTGAAAGGAACGTCAATTAGCTCCATGGCGCAATACAATTGGTCATCCTGTACACATACCCCGCCTCCTTCTCAATTCACATAAGTAAACAAAATATACCTCCGTGTTCTTGTGCTCTTTTAATCAATGCGGCTTGTTGTCAAATATTTGCCAAATGCTGATTGTAACATGTTAGGTTTTGAAATACGTTTTTTAACCCGCTTGTAGAATCTAGGAAAAAGTGAAAACATTTGAAAGATGTTTTAAACAAGTGAAATAGTGGTTTTCACTGCTGCTTCGCAGTCGTACGGTCATGAGTTTGAATCCCAGAGGTGCTCCGCTCAGGAAACATCTGCATATCATCTTCTTTGAGGTTGCAGTGCCTAAAATTTACAGTGGAGGGCGCCCGTGATACAGAGTGAGATTGTTTTATGAGTGGGCCACCCACACATATCAACATCACTTGACCCGTTGTGACCCTGCTGATGGTAACATTGGTATCAATATTACCTCTTGATTGTTGATGAACCAACTATACATTGGTAACCTGACCTTCTGGTTCATTCAGACTTGAGGTATTCCAAAACCCGGAGTATGAAAAGTGGACTTGAAAGGACTTTTTGCCTGTTCCAATGCCACACATCATGCAGGTGCATACTTGTTTTTTTTTTTTGTTTTTTAGCCCAGTGTTTACTTACCAATGGAAGAAAGCATATTTCTATTTTGTGTGTTTGACTATTCAAAATGTTTCTCCAAACACAGAACTGAAAAGTCAATTACTTTACTGTGTATTCGATTTTATAAGTAACAAAGTTAGATTCTAAATTACTTAATTATTTATATTCAACAGATGCCGACAACCCCGCCTCACAAACTTGACAACCAGTTTTGCCAATACTGAACTAGAAGTACAAATTAACCTGTGACGTTTAAGAATAAATTTTATTTTCAAATACCCGTAAAATAAAGACAAACTTTTTTTATCTTTATGGAAAAAAATTGATATATTCGAGTAACATGTTAGAATGTGACGCATTACAGACAATATTGTGTTTGAATGTGTGTGTGTGCATGTGTGTTAGGGGCGTGCCTCGGTTTGCTCAGGACTTCCAGGGTCCGAAAGATAATGTGGAATTCATGAGAGGATTGCTGTACATGGGTCCCTTCCTGTCACCTGACGCCATCGTTTCCTATGTTTGGCTTCCTGCGTCAACCTCGAAGACGCAACACAGATCCTGAGAGCCGTTTGGCATCTGTTTTAGGTTTTTCTGTCTCAAAACTGGCCGGCGGTCATTGAGTCATCACAGCTAACGCAAAGCTGCAGGCTGCTAAAACACGGCAAACACAAGAGTAAACGACACAGTCGAGAATGGGTTACATAAACTAAGAAGAAAAGCAATGTGATGGCAGGGGTCCGTATCGGGGCCTCTTGGATTTGGGGCAGCGAGGGGGATACATGTCAGGTAATGGCTTCCAGATTTTAAAATTGAATTACTCTGCTGTGTCTGGCGTGTGCGTATGCGTGTGCGTGTGTGTGCGTGTGTATGTGTTCTGACCAGCTAATCTACTTTGCAAACACAGAGCCAGTGCAGAAACGGGACATAAAACAACAGTACACTCTTTTACATTCCATGCTCATTGAGGCATAAATGAAAAGAGAAGCACAAAAGATGACACGAAGAAGCAATTAAACGGAGGAAGAGTTGATAATGCAAGAAAGGCGAACCGACACGATGTGAAATGCAATACACCCTCTTCTCCACTCAAGAATAGAGCACCCTCAGTCTCCGTCTTGCACACACACACACACACAAATGTAGGTAAATGCCCTCCCCTGTGCTGTCACAGTCCTCCCATTCCTGTTACTTATGTGTGTTTCGCCACTCTTCTCGGCCCCTCTAGTGCAGAGCGGAGAGAAAGGAGTTTGAGGCTGCACTCACTGAACGCCCCAGCCCTTTGGGGGGGAAAAAAGTGGCCCTTTTGCTACAGGAAGAAACTCTTCGACAGTTTTGCGTTTGAAGAAAGGCATCCTCACTCCCGAAGGGCACAAAGACTTGTGGTTGCCGCAGCACTCAAGAGCGTGAGTTTTCCAAACATTTGCACTCATTTTGACGTCATCATCTTGAGGAACTTTACAGATACAAGTTGGTGCAGAAAGAGTGATTGCAGATTATTTGGAGTTTTGTTCCGGAACAACGCTGCTGGGAAAGCGTTGTAGATTTGTGCATGTCATGCAATGTTGCTTGCTTACTCACACCTTCTCAGCTGTGGTTAATTACAGCTAAAACTGCCCCAAATGCAAGGCCGTCCTGAAGACGAACCCGTTTGTGCTATTTGTTTCAACCCTCGCCGCGGTAATATGACGTGACTTTGTCATTTTGCGGCCCTCCTCCCAGGTCGCCGCACCTGTAAAGATGGCTGACGCGGAGCAGCCGGACCCCAGCAGCCTCCCATCGCCAAGTGAGAGTCATTCCTACGGCAATGTTGTTATTACGCTCTTATCTTTGAACTCCGCGTGTGCTTCTCCCACTTGATTATTCCCGAGACATTCCAGTTGTTTCTTCTCATTCAGTCCCACATCTGAAGCCAAGCGTATTCACAACGCTAAAGCGCTAATGAGCAGGGAGGAGAAGTGTTACAGTACATTAATCAGTGTGTGTCAGCCTTCCTTTCCCCCCCCGCGATAAGCCTTTCCACTCGCTGCTTCGCAGGATTTTCCAACGTGGAGCTTTTCTCATCATCTCCTCATCCGTTCTCTTTTTTGTAGGTGACAATTTATCAGTGCCCTCGTCATCAGCCAATTCGAGAACCGACTGCAGTATTGAACCCCTCACACCGTCACCCGCACCGGTAACAACACACACACACACACACACGCAAACGGTTTGTAATAACAGTGAAAGTTGTATACTTTCCTAGCACCGCTTGCACCTGATTAATCGTCGCTTATTCATTTCTGCTTTTGATCCTCAGAGGGTGGAGGTCAGACCACGCATGGCCTGTCCGTTCTCAGTTGTCGTGGCAATAGACTTTGGCACAACCTCCAGCGGCTACGCTTTCAGCTTCACCGAGGACTCGGAAGCCATACACATGATGAAGTAAGACGCCTTCTCGCTTTTAATCTATTTTCTAAGTTTAAGTTGGGTTTTTGTTCCCCCCAATCTGTTATATGCAGGCGCTGGGAGGGCGGCGACCCCGGCGTAGCCAATCAAAAGAGCCCCACGTGTCTGCTGTTGACGCCCGACTTGCGCTTCCACAGTTTTGGGTTCGCGGCACGGGACTTTTACCATGACCTGGATCCAGACGAGGCCCGGCAGTGGCTCTACTTTGATAAGTTCAAGATGAAGATCCACAGCACTTGTGTGAGTGAGCTTTGGTTTCCACACCGGTGCAAACGTGACAAACGTCCTCGCACCGAAAAACAAAGATGGATAAAAGTACGGGTACCGATTCAGGTCTTTAGTCAGCTCCACCTTTAGCGAGTCCAAGTCATGTCCGAGTCCAAGTCCAGATGGGATCAAAGAGTTAGCGACAAATAGTGTTTTCACGACTACAAAATTAGACAAATTCCATGATGCTCACTACTTTTCTTAGATGGCATGAAACCCTTTGCTTTATTTACCCCGTGTGCAGATTAACCACAAAAACACTTCCGTCTCTTTGTGGTGCCTCTGCAAGGGGACGTGCCCAAAATTGTCTTCTCACAGAATCTGCAGGTTGCTTCGCCCTTTTTTTTTTTTTTTTTTTTTTTAACGACATTGTGGCTAATTCCAGTTCTCCATGTTTGGTCTCGTCAAATTTTATAAGCCCGCTATTGGCTGACATGACTGAAAGAAAAAGACTGCGTACCTTGGCGCTCGCTGTCAGGCTAGCCAATCAGATGACTTTTTTGGTGATCTGAAAATCTTCATTTCAAGTTTCTTTTGAAGGAGGATGTTCATTTTCAGGAATAAAAACATAGTCCAATGGCTGAGTCCGAGACAAGTGACGAGTCTGATCTCAGAGTACTAAAGCCCTGTTCTGAAGTGGAACGTGTTGTTCGCAACTCCGTCAATAAAAAAACCCAAATAAATAAATACAAAAAAAACAAGTATCATACTAACAATGAAGCTTCAAATAGGTGAAAAAGCACTCTGCAATGTAGTTCAAGCACAAATAAAATTTTCCTGTCAGTGATGTACATCACACCTGTTTTGAAAACTTCTCCCAACAGAAAAAGTAATGCGACACACAAAAAATTCACGTCTATTCATGTGAATCCTGCCTTTGCTGCAGGATCTCACGATGGAGACCGAGCTGGAGGCGGTTAACGGCCGACGGGTGGCAGCCATTGAGGTGTTCGCTCACGCGCTGCGCTTCTTCAGGGAGCACGCCCTAAAGGTATGGCACGTTAGCACGCGTTGGCAAACGTTAGCGCTGGCAAAGGAAGCTAACCCGGCATCGTTTTAGGAGGTGAAGGAGCAGACCTCTTCCGTGCTGGAGGGGGACGAGATCAGATGGGTGATCACCGTCCCTGCCGTGTGGCGGCAACCTGCCAAACAGTTCATGAGAGAGGCCGCCTACCTGGTTAGTGCCACAAACGACACGGCGCCACGTTTTGTTTTTGGAGGACTTTGCTAGCTACACCGACACCTGCGTTTACTACAGCGCTCGCGTGGATGCACGTTCGGAGCAGTTTTCGGGTGTGTGCGCGCGTGCTTCTGACTGTTCATGATGTCATCGGCAGAACAATGAGCAAGACCGGCATACAAACACGGGAAGTCGTGAGCAGACACCGCCCTGCGCTCACCCGCATACACTAACACACACTTACAGTAGAGTGCGCTCTAGTTACACACTTTTTAATTTTTTTTCTTTTTAATGAAATAGCAAGGAGGCTATGTACATGTAAACAACAAAATAGGTGACAGGGTGGACAGGCACAGAGTGGACATTTTGGGCGAACGCTACCAATTAACGAGCACATTCCGCACCTCAATTTAGCCCCATGACACAGTTTGTTTAGCAAAAAAAAAAAAAAAAACTTTCAATTTTTTTTTTATATCAGTCCAAAGTTCACAGATGACAGAGGAGACATGTCAGGCGTGACCACATCCAACCACATACACAAGATGATGAAAATTAGGAAACATGAGTGTAAATGTCACTGAAAATATCAGAGGGTCCCCTCGAGGGACAGTTACTCCATAAATATAAATATAAATATATATACCTGTATATATATATATATATATATATAAAACTTGGTTGCTGACAGGGTGGGCATTTTTGGCGTTTGATTTTTTTTTTACCACATATTACACAGCCTTTAATTAGCAGAGTGGTGTGTGGAACTTGCTAAAAATGCATCCACATTGAATGGAAAAAAAATGTTTAAAATTAAGGAAATGCATTTTAAGATTTACTGCTTACGTGTGCAAATGCCGCCTATTTTTCCCCCCTCAAAATTCCATTATTATATTCTGCTGAGGACGCCAAAGGCACTTTGGACTCATCCCGACGCTTCGGTTTCTTTCTCCGGTTCCTCCTCCTCCTTCCAGGCAGGTATGGTGTCCCCGGATTGTCCCGAGCAACTCCTCATCGCTCTCGAACCGGAGGCCGCCTCCATTTACTGCCGCAAGCTCCGCCTCCACCAGGTGACCGACCTGAGCCTGCAGCCGATGGCGAACGGCGTGGATGTGAACGGCTCGCGGCCTTTTGACTCCAGCTTTAGGCAAGGTGGGGCAACACGCCCGTTTGTGTGCTTGAGTCGCACTGTTTTCGAGCAAGAAGGTCAAAATATGCACCGCGCGTTCAAACGGGGCAGCGGGGGCCCAACGCGTGCTTCAGCGTAAGAATATTTCACCCAAACATCGCCCACCCCCTTTCCGCTGCACAGCTCGACTTACAAGTCACTGAGAAACCATTCAAGCCGACACACACTCACACAAAGATGTACACTAAACACAGGATATTGTAATTGGAACAAGGTGCAGGCAGTCTATGATCTCACCCCCTCCTGCCATGTCGTTTGGACTCCATTTCTTTTCCTTCACTTCACTCTCGCTCCCTTTATGATGTTGTCATTGTTTACGCTCCACTCACATACTTGGCATCGTCGTCACAGTTTTGTTATTTCAGCTCTTTTGCCACCTCAATTCACCTTGAAAAAAAATACAAATAATAACAGCGGTGTCATTTGTATACACGCATACACACACACGCACACACACACACATATGCACAATTGTTTTACTCATACAGTATGTAAATTGTTTCCAGATTTGGAGCGTCATCTACACATTTGTGGGCTGCATGTCACTAGGCTTTTCTTTGTTTTGCATCACACACACACACGCACACACACACGCACACACACACACACACACACACACACACACACACTTATGATCTCCAAGGACTAAAGTCACTGCCGAGACACACACACACACACACACACACACACACACACACACATATGAATGGCAATCCAAAGTTGAGTGTTGTCTTGGTGTGTCGCAGCCCGGGAGCAGTTGAGACGATCCCGACACAGCAGGACCTTCATCGTGGAGAGCGGAACCGGGGAGCTGTGGTCCGAGCTGCAGACCGGTACGGTTTACATCTTCGTCCTTTTCGTGTTGCATTGAAGATTTTGAACTTTCACCTTCCCGCCGGCTGGTCGCGAGACAGCATTTCCGCCTCTCCTGCCCAAACGGGCATGAATGGCGCGCTCGGAGGAACAAAATGGCCGCCGTTCAAGTGAAAGGATTGTAAAATAGGAACGTGAGTCACTTTTCTGCGATTAAATGCCGCTTTCAGAACCACGCGCACACCCCGTTGAACCCTAGCGGCTCCCCTTCCTCTCCACACACGCACACATGCTTTTCAATTATCTTTTCTGCTGCATTCGGCATACCTGAACCAAAAGCAGAGCTTTATCGCAGGACATATCATAAACACTGGCACGAAGGGAGCGCAGTAATCTAAAATTCCTGAAGGCTGTTTGTGCCGGTCAAAAAGCACATTAAGGGGGTGAAAAAAGGCCCTTTTTTTTCTTTTGGGTGAAAGTTAACAGCACTTTTTTCAGACTGATACGAGTACGAGCACTCATCTCTTGAGGCCTGACTGATACCAACACCTTGTAACTGATACCACTTGTACTTTTGATACATCATATTTCTATCATTTTACAAAATGTACATACAAGTACCCAAAAAGTCAGGAACTGGTGAGTATAGCACTCAGTACAATTCACACGAGAATGTAAAAGCGCTAAGTTGTCTCTACTGCATTCATACCACCCAAATTGAGTCGTCAAATAAATAGCAGCACACTAATACACCGAATCATTAACATAAGCCATACATATACTTATAGACAGTTCATTTGGAAAAAACATTCTGTCAGCCATGTGCGGCATTTAGTTCCTGATAGTTTGAAACTGCCACAAAAGGGCACCTTGGTATCAGTGTCGGTGCGATACTGAAACCCGATATCGGTACTCGCCCATCCTTTTTTCATGTATTTATTTTTTCAAGTAGTACTTGAACTGATGGCTACCATGTCCTGCAGGTGACAAGTACATTGTAGCAGACTGCGGAGGAGGAACGGTGGATCTGACGGTCCATCAAATCGAGCGGCCGCAAGGGACGCTGAAAGAACTGTACAAGGCCTCAGGTGCCATTTGCTCAAACTTGAAGGGTTCCCCCCCAGAGTCTGTCCTTTGTTCTTTTAATTTTCCAATTGGCAATGAAAAAGTGACTCCATATTTTGTTGCTCAATCAAACAGAAAATAGTTGAATAAATGGCGGACAAATGGAAAGCACGGACAATACACGGATTCTTCCGGCCCTCTCCGACAGTCTGTCTTCCTTTAAGGTGGTCCGTATGGAGCCGTGGGCGTGGACCTGGCCTTCGAGTCCATGCTCAGCCAGATCTTTGGGGACGACTTCATCCAGAGCTTCAAAACCAAGCGGCCGGCCGCCTGGGTGGACCTCACCATCGCGTTCGAGGCCAGGAAGCGGACGGCGGCGCCGGGCGGGGCCAACGCCCTCAACATCTCGCTGCCCTTCTCCTTCATCGACTACTACAAAAGACACAGGGGGCAGAGCGTGGAGGCCGCCCTGAGGAGAAGCAAGTCAGTGCTACTCCTGGGTCCTGCATCACTCCCCCTGTCCGCTATCAAGACGTCACCGTCGCGGGATTTGTGGAGCTTTTTAAAACGTTTCCTCCCTTGACCGCATCTCTTTGTGCATTCCAGTATGAACATCGTCAAGTGGTCGTCGCAGGGCATGCTGCGACTTAGCCAGGAAGCCATGAACGAGCTCTTCCAGCCCACCATCGCGAATATTGTGCAACACATCGGTGAGAATAATTACATTCATTAGACTAACACTGGTCAACGCGCATTTTGGTGCCAAGAAAGTTGACATGCTTTTGCGGTATTTTTGATGTCGCTAAATCTGTTTAGTTTTTTAGTTTTTCCGAATCGGCTCTGGTTTTTAAGATAGTCCATATTTTGGAGTGAAGACAAGTGCTAAGAATACCCAAGTTTGAGGCTTTATCTGTTTTTTTAAGCATGTCCATCCAGTATTCTTTCTTTTTTTTTATCATGAAAGGGTGCCTTTGATGTGCAAATCATGTTTCAAGTGAAAATCAAGCAAACAAATTCAGAAATTACACTTTAGCGGTAAATGCGGATTATTTTGTCATGCAAAACAGGTGATGTCAAAGCATGAGCACTACTTTTAAAGTAACGATCAAAGTACATTTTGACAAGTCTCAAAACACATTTTTGTCAGTCGTCAATGTCGCTGAAAACTAAAACCACTTCAAAGGAACCAATGTCATGACTGGATTCAGCTGCCCCAACTTACAGAGAAAAAAAAAATTCGTACGGCCTTTCGTACGGAAGGCAAATAAGTCAGTTTAGGTGAATAAAACACACAACGCACACCATTATCGACGGCCAAATGAACAGCATCGGGGTTGTAGTGTTAGAAATCCTCAAGCAACGGAGATTTAAGCAACAGCAAGACATAAAGAAAGAGCGTGGAACAACTCTCAGAGGCGTGTTTTTTTTTTATCCTCTATGAGGAACGATTATGTATTATACCGCCCCCAGCTGGTGAACGCGCGCACACCAGAAGCACCACTACAGTATCAATTGAATCGAAGCATCGTTGCTTCATTCTTTACATCCTACGTTATTGTATTTACTGGATGTTGTGTAATGTATTTTTTTATTTAAAAATACATAACAAAAAGTTTCATAGGTTTGATAAATCAAAACCTGGACTGAAACTTCTTTACACGTCTTTTTTTTGCTGCGCTGTTGCAGAAGAGCTGATGTCGAAACCCGAGGTGCGCGGCGTGCGTTTCCTCTTCCTGGTGGGCGGATTCGCCGAGTCGCCCATGCTGCAGACAGCCGTCCACAAAGCGCTGGGATGCCTTTGCCGCATCATCATCCCGCACAACGTCGGTCTGACCATCCTGAAGGGGGCGGTGCTGTTTGGGCTCGACCCGACTGTGGTGAGGACAAAACGGCACGTAAAACAAAAGACAGACAGATAGCATAGTGCTAACACACAATGTGAAATGCCATAGACAGGCTAACAGAAACGAGCACAGTGGGGAGCGATGTTGCCAAACTTAACAGTTTTAATAGCTCATTGCATGGATGGTGCTTCACAGGTGCGAGTGCGTCGATGCCCGCTGACGTACGGCGTGGGCGTCTTGAACCGCTTTGTGGAGGGTCGCCACCCCCGGGACAAGCTCCTCATCAAGGACGACCGGCAGTGGTGCACCGACATCCTGGACCGCTTTGTGTCCGTGGACCAATCGGTAGCTCTGGGCGAGGTGGTGCGGCGGAGCTACACGCCCGCGCGCCCCTGCCAAAGGAAGATCGTCATCAACATCTACTGCAGCGCCACCGACGACGTCATGTACATCTCGGACCCGGGGGTGAGGAAGTGCGGAACGGTCACGTTGGAACTGCCGCAGCCGTTACTACCGCCCGCTGCGGGAGGCCCGGCGAGGAGGGAGATCAGGGCCACCATGCAGTTTGGGGATACTGAAATCAAAGTGACGGCCGTGGACGTCGCGTCCAAACGCTCCGTCAATGCTTCCATTGACTTCCTGTCTAACTGAGCAGTGAGATATCCAAATAGATTCCAGTCGTGAACATTTGTGGCGCCAGGGAGTTCAAAGTCTTGACTTCAGAATGAATCGGGCATGTTTCTGGGAAATGAGCGAAAACGTGAAAAGACTAAGAATGACATCGTACTCGTTTAGGGGGGAGTCGGGGATAGATATAGTGTAGAATTGTTTTACAGCTTTCCTGATTTTTTTTCTTACCTGGAGTGAGAATATCCCGTGACCTCATTTTAATCCACCGTACTACCTAGCACAGTCCAACATGGCTGTCAATGCTCAGAATGCAACGAGCAGGAATTGTGGTGGGACCGTGTAGTCCGAATAAAAAATGTCTTGATCAGCCACTTGTGGACTTTCACGGTGAAATGGATTTACATTCCAGGATTAATCACCGGTTATTTTACTCAATAAGCGCCACGTTTTTGATCGCCGTGTCCCGGTGTTGAAAGTAACACACGCAAGTCATCGATAAGTTTGATTTCAGCGGTGCGTTTATTGTTTCAAAGAATGGTTCAATAAATACACGCACACGGCGCAGATCCTTTCAGTGCTTTTCATTCGATGTCACATCAAAACCAGATGAGCGGTTACAGAACGCAAGAGGAAGAAGCGGGCCTCGAGGATGGTGACAAACCTGCAAAACGAAGGCCGTGCTTGGCAAGTCACACACACACACAATGAACCCTAAACTCAGAGGTGGGGGGGGGGGGGGTAATGAAATGTCTTCAAAGAAAATGGGCTGAAATTTGTGTTTAAACAACACCTTCGGTTCCCCGTGTGTGTGTAACTGTTGGCGTCAATCTAATTCAAATGCAAAAGTGTGGGGGGGGGGGGGGGGGGTCTTTAGTGGGCGTGAGGTCTTCCGCGGCCTCTGCCCCTTCCGCCTCCCGGAGGTCCGTCGACGCTGCTGCGCGGGTTCTTGATGGTCTCGTCGACAGACAGGATGAGGCAGGCCGCCTCCGAGGCTGCGGTCAGCGCGTTGATGCGGACGATCGACGGCTCCCACACGCAGGCGGCGAAGTTATCGGCGATGTCCTCGTTGTTGATGTCCACGCCGTACCACATGCCGCCCTGAGCGGTGAGAGGAAGTAATTTGTCAGGTTGCTCGACTTTCCTGGAGCATTTAATTGCGCTGGCCACTTTTGACTATGACGCCATCCGTTTGAATTTGATGACACTGATGCACGTATTGATGTATCGAGTAAATATACGAGTCCCCTGAGGTGGACGGCTTTCGTACCTGAGCGTGTTTGGCGCGCAGCTTGTTCAAAATGTTGGTGGCGTCAAAGCCGGCGTTGTCACAGAGCTGTCTGGGGATGATCTCCAGGGCCTTGGCGTAGGCGCCGATCAGCAGCTGCTGCTTCCCGGGAATGGTTCTTGAATAATACCGCAGGTACTTGGACAGCTCCATCTCCACAGCTCCTCCACCCGCAACGACGGAATCGTTCTGCAAAGCAAGAGCGGAGAGGCCAGTCAGCTCGGGAAATATTCACACCGGCTGCAAGGATTGGTTTTCGAGTTCCACTTACCTTGATGGCTCTGCGCACAATCATGATAGCGTCGTGCAGCGAGCGCTCCGTCTCCTCGGTGAACTGCTCGGCTCCGCCTCGCAGGATGATGGTGCACGTCTTGGTCTTGGGGCAGCCCTTGAACAAGTTATACCTACACAACAAGACTCAAACTGTCAGCGACAGGCGGGCGCCACACAAAAAAAAAAAAAAAAAAAGGAGAGGACAAAGACTCTTACCTTTCTCCTCCCACCTGGACCTCCTCGAAGAGCTCACACTGGCCCAGCACGTCATCGGTCAGATAACTAACTGAAGTCTGGATAGAGCCCCCGCAGGCCTGGATGTCACATAACACAAGGTAGTGTTGTGTGACAATTCACCCGTGTATCCATATTTTGCCACCCACCCAATATAATAGTTTGTCTTCAAATAAACAGGCTCACACTAAGTACACCGGAGAAAATCTTTTCACTTGTAAAGGTAACAATCCACGTAAGAGGAGTTCTGCGGTCCTACCATCATGGTCCTCTTCAAGTCTTCCTCCTGGACCCTCCCGGCACAGAACAAGTCTCTGTCGGCAAAGTACTGGGTGGCCACGTCACCGATGGGCAACTTGGACAGAACCACTTTAGCTCCCGACTGGTAGATCTTCTCCAACTTGTCGTAAAGGATGTTCCACTCCGCGTCCACGATGGCTTGATAGTCCTGCAGACGTGAGGCAGACGGTGAAAAACCCAAAGGAGACTCCGGCGCCCTGCCTGCGGGGGTGGGGTGGGGGGGGGGGGGGGGGTCCGCATACCTCCACTGACTTCACCCGAACCTCGGCGTTGTCCTTCTCGGCTTTCAGCTCCAGCTCAATGTTGAGCAGCGCAATCTTTGGATTCTCGTAACACTTGGGCTGCATCTCGAAGCCGGCGTAGGAGAAGGTCTTCTTAAAGGCGACTCCGGAAATCAACTGGGAATCCTGAGTTGGGGAAAACAAGACATGTGTATGTCCGAAGGTAAAGGTTTTGCTTTGCTGGGGGGGTAGGGGCAAGGAAACTGACCTCCAGTCCTCCTCCCTGAACTTTCTTGATGCCGATCATCTTGAGGGACAGCAGCTCATCCAGCGACATGACGGCGTCCACTACCATCTTGGAGAAGAACTCCTTCTGACCGGCGATCAGCTTGGAGTTGAGCGCTGTGGATGCACACTTTTCCAACAACTGCCGCTGCTCTCTGAGGAGACCGGCACAGGGGTAAGGAAAACAACCCTTGGAGCGGGGTTTCAAGGACGCTCGAGCGCTTACCGTTTGTCGTCTTTCTTCACAGGAACGGCGATCTCCTTGATCTTTGCGACAGCCAGGTTGGTCGCTGTACGGAATGCTCGGATGATGGTCTGAGGGTGTAGCCCCTCCTCCACGTAGGGCTTCAGCTGCTTCAGGAACTCTGCGGCCAAGAGCGTGACCGAGGTGGTGCCATCCCCCACCTGAGTTTGGGTATGACAAGAGATTTTCAGATGGAGGGCAGGAATTCAAATGGGGAAAGTGCCACTTCCTTGCTTCTCACATGCATGATGAACGCACGCACACACTACTAAAGACTACTACTACTACTACACTAAATAGTGTCCAATTAGTTTGTGAAGTTTGTCAAATGTAAAATTGTTAGACTGGTGGTGATAGTTGTCAATCCATCATTTTGCCATCAAGCGCCCACTCTCTTTTCTGGTCTTGGTATTTTAAAGGAAAAAAAAAACGTGAGTCGCTAACACAAAAATTATGAGCATAAAACTGTTGTGCATAAAATATCCTTCACAAAATGCTTAGTCTGTGTATTTTTGGGGGGGGTTCAAAATGTCATTTAGGTGCAAGAACTCATGTTCTAATCTTTATTACTATAAATTGAATAAGATCAACTTTTTTGTGGCAAAATAAGAGTCTAATATTTCACTTGTCAGTTTCTGGGTTTACTCATAAAGCACACTATTCTGTGAACCTTGAAAGATCAAACCGAATGCTCGAAATCGGCTGGCACTCGATTTTCTCTTTTGAAAATGGCTGCCTTTGAAAGAGTGCAAATAAAGTTATCATATTCAACCATAATTGTAAAACTGTTCGTGGTGGATTTTTACAAGCCTTCTCGCTTTAGATATAAACAAGACCTCAGCGTCCTGAGAGCGGGCAATGTCCACCAGGGTCTTGGCTGCTGGGTGGACCACATCCAGCAACTTCAGGATGGTGGCCCCGTCGTTGGAAATGGTGGCCTTACCTGGAAAACACAAAGCTTCCCTTCAATGCCGGCGCCAGGGGATCAACGCGAAACCCATTCCCCTTGTCGTGCGTCTCACCTCTGCTGTCGACCATGAGTTTGTCCATCCCTCTGGGCCCCAGGGTTGTCCTCACAGCCTCGGATATAACCTGAAAGGGGCAGTTAAGTAGGCATGCTTACTTAAGCAGAACACACGCGCACACACACACACACACACGTCGCAATAATTGCAGACCTGACAGGCATTGATGTTGCTAATGAGCTGCGGGATTCCCTGAGACGTGTCTGTCCCCTCCTTCAGCAGGATCACTGGTGTGGGCTGTAGACAAGCACAACGGGGAACACAATGAACCTGTTTAGCATTCACTCTCTGTCCTCGATGTATGACTGCAAGTACATACGATCGTCTTTTTTATTTATGGACTTCTAGCAAGTGGCTCGATTTGAATCCAAATTTCAATGAAAGATGAGGCTCTTTTGTGATGCTCCGTGCTAATACTCCTACTTTCACCCAGACCAAGAGGCTAGCGGCTAACCCAGCAACTACATCGCTAACACATTTCCCGGACTAGATAAGAGATTGTAGTTACACGGCACACTTAAAAGGGGCGCACTGCCGTTTGCATTTCAACTCCGATCCGTTTGATTTGTCGTGTTATTGTCATCGCGTGAAGCATCGTTCACGCCCATGGACAGTTGTTAGCTTTCCAATGCTAACGGTCTTTTTAGGCGTTTTACGACGTCATCCGCTGAAATAATGGCTCCCGGCAAACAGGAACGACTCGGTGCTTCATCTCGGGTTCTTCGGAGGATAAAGCCACGCCACGCAACTCTACGATGGACACAGATTGATCGTCGCAGAGGCCGCTGAACTCACCATCATCGTTGCAGTTCCTTCGAGAAGCTTGGGACCGGCATGAAATCCCACAATGCTTTGCAGTGCTGCGTTCAGGAGCGTGTGGGAAATCTTGCCGTGATTGAACGGCGGCACCATGAACAATCCCAAAAGACAATGCAGGTACAGTAATAGAGAAATATAGCATTTGGAACACTCATTGTAACGATGTGTCGGCATGGAAAACGTATTTTCACGCAACGTTGCTTTATTTTAAATAACATCGCAGACAACAGAGCCAAAAGAAACACTATAATTTAAAAGGAAAGAAAAATACAACGAATACAAATTGCTTTCCAATGTTTTACATAGCTTGATAGTCATTTCGTTTTTAAAATAAAAATACAATCATTATGTGATAGGAAGATCTCCAACTAACTTCACAAAAAAATCTATAAATGTCCACTATTTTCAAGGATGTATTTCAAAGAGTATGCAGAATTTGCATACTGTGATGCAAACAAAGACGCACAATGCAATTTGCATTTTCTTTTACAAATATATCCTGGCATTTGCATGCATACGTGCTGTGTTTTTTGAGAGGTCACAAATGGTTTGGCTCTGCTCTGTGTTCAAAATCGGAGCTGGTGTGTAGTACTTTTTTAATGTAGCATTTTAGTCTTTAAATATTAAAACTGGCGGCCCGGTAGTCCAGTGGTTAGCACGTCGGCTTCACAGTGCAGAGGTACCGGGTTCGATTCCAGCTCCGGCCTCCCTGTGTGGAGTTTGCATGTTCTCCCCGGGCCTGCGTGGGTTTTCTCCGGGTGCTCCGGTTTCCTCCCACATTCCAAAAACATGCATGTCAGGCTGATTGGACGCTCTAAATTGTCCCTAGGTGTGAGTGTGGGCGTGGATGGTTGTTCGTCTCTGTGTGCCCTGCGATTGGCTGGCAACTGATTCAGGGTGTCCCCCGCCTACTGCCCGAAGACGGCTGGGATAGGCTCCAGCACCCCCCGCGACCCTAGTGAGGATCAAGCGGTTCGGAAAATGGATGGATGGAAATATTAAAACTTATTGTGGGGGGGGGGGGGAGTCAAGCCCACGTGAACAGGAATCAGTGAAGTAAGCACACATTCAAAGGACATTTCAATAGCACTTTTACACACATGGACTAAAATCAGCACAGACGGAAACAATGCAATGTTCTAACAACTTAACACAAACCCGAATGGAAACAGTACACCGATAGACGGTCGGGCGGAGATGGTCATATTTTGCTCTTTGTGTTCTTCTGGTGTCTCATGTTATTGTACAGGTAGAAGAGCGGATACAGATAACCGCAGGCGAGGGCCGCAGCTAAAGCCATGGCCATATACTGACACTTGAAGACCCGAGCGGGCACCAGGCCCTGTATCGGAGCGGTGACAATGAAGGGCACGTAATTGACCATGAGCGTGACCTGGACGAGGAGGATGGTAATGAAAGCTTTCCTCTTTTTGCCGTGCATCTCTCGATTTCCCGCCACATCACCCTTCTTCTCGTTGCCCACTTCCTGTCTGTCTCCCGGTGGACTTTTTCTCAAGGCGTTGAGCACGGCGACACAACAGTAGGTTTCCACGGCCAGGACGGGGAGGAAAATCATACACAGCGCCACAACAGAGTTGTGAAAAACAGCAAAGACGCCAAGGCAGATATTTAAGCAGAACATAAGGACAAGAGCTCTCCATTTGTACTTAAAGGCCTTGAACCTGGCGGCAACAGACATCAAATTAAGTCACGTAATAATGAAAAGCGCTGATTTCAATGTGTTTATGACAGATGAGCAAAGAAGCGTTTTTACCGTAGAAAGTCCAGCGGTCGGACCACAGCCAAGTATCTCTCCACACACACCAGACACGTGAGCAACGGCTTCAGGGTGATCAATGAAGAAGTGAAGAATGTCGTCGTGGCCATTATCCAAGCATTCCGCCAAAGGAAGTGATTAGCCAATATCACAGGCACCATCACGTAGAAGGCAACTTTGACGATGGCCAAGGGGAACGGGAACAAGTCCGCAGTTAGGATACCGTCAGCCTTAGACCTTCAACATAACGTGAAATAAAAGTCATGGAAAACAAACCACGCCCGAAGACAAATATTGGGTTCTGAATTGAGGCCTGTTATACTGCCGCTTCTCGTCTCCCTCCCCCATCCTGTCCCACTGCATGATCCATTCAGGAGAACATTTGACAACCTTCTCTGGAGAATGAACCAGGCGAGCCAGAGGTTTGATGGGAGGCCAGCGAAGAATTCAACCACGTCGGTGACAAGGAGAACGACAAGGCCCGCAGACGGTCCTCCAGATTCACCGTCGTAAGGATGACAGTCGGACCAGAAATACGTTGAAAAGAACGAAGTGCTGAAAGACGATCCGTTCATCGTGGTGTGAACACTGCAGGTAAAGCTATGAATTATTTAGAGATGGTACTGTTTGAATAACCCACTGCAAATCAGTGCAATCACAGAATGAAATGTGTACCGCAAATAGCCAAACCTCACTGTGTGTTCTCTCCGGGGGGGAAGAAAGTTTTGGTTTGCTTGTTTGTATAGCTTCTTAAAACACACATGACTGACACCAAAAAGATTTGCATGGCAGCATGGTATTAGGCAGGTGGATGTACAGCTTAAACAGGACAACAGAGACACGCTTCATGTCCTGAATGTACATTGTTTTGTATGTTTACCATTTTGTTGTGCTGTTTGAATGCAATGCGAGCAGAGTTGGAAAAGTACACATGATGCGCATTTAAGCAGAAGCAGGGTGCAGTTACCTGTTTCGAAAGAACACAGAAAATAAACTTGTGTCGTAAGGAAGTACTTTTGTACTTCCCAGCACTTATGAGCTTGTGCTTTGTTTCTGTAAATTATGTAAAAGAATCTCAGGTTAAAACAAGTATAATGTGGAATGTCATGTTCTATGTTACCGACATTTAAGACGGAACGCCCACCAGTGACGTCAGAATACCAATGCAATGGCGTGATGTGCGGCGCGTCTTCTTCATTTTCCGAAACTTTTTTAAAGTATTGATTGCACTACATAATGGAACATGTTAAAATGAAATAAAGTAATGAATAATCCTGATATGATGATTTCAGAGAAGCGAATAATTAATTTCAAACACGGTCATTGTCCAGGTTACTAACTAACAGTGAATATGCATCGAATTCATATGGCTTTGATCATAGGGACATATATATAATTTTTTGTTCTGTTATAAACAATGCATATTTTAATTAGCCAGTAACACGCTGAGATATATGAACGCCACAATCACAAGCTGTCAGGAAAAGGGAGTCGAAGTGACAAATTTCTCCTGAACGCACCGGTGGTGACATCAGGTAGCGCGGAAGAATGCAGGCCATTGATTGGTCCGAGACCTCTGCGTCGTGCCTTTGGGGAGCACTCGATTTACTCGCACACAAACTCGAGGCGTTTGGCGGATATTAGAAAGTTTTACAGACACCGCCCTCGCAGACACACTAAACAAAGAATCAATGAAACTCACTGGAGATGTGGGAACTACAGTTGCGTACACACGAATCAGTGGCGGGAGACGCAATCGGCAGTAAACGCACAAACTCAACTTTTGCAGAGAGATAAATGGGGGAATTTGGAGTTTTTGGGTTATTCGGACTAGATGAGTCACCTCAAAGGCTCCTCGGGTACGTCGAAGACTGCAAAACATTAACTCAAGAGCAATATCGTTTTAAATTGGCTTCAATTTCACAATGTTTTTTCCGTGCCTACCGTAGCATTCCATTCAGATATGGCCATTTACTCTGTTATCCTCAATAGTACTCCAAAAATAAACCTCGATTTTTACAAAGTTTACACATTTCTTTCCGGGGGCAGCGACGAGGGACTCCGACTGGTGTCTGTTGCCATTCCGCCGAAAGTCCAGCAGGTGGTGCTGTTTAGCAGTGGACCTTGGGGTGAGAGGACTTGCGTCAACGCGGACCTCTACGACGCTCATCGGACGCCCATCACCATCGGGAAGCTGACTCCTTATAACAGGTTAGACGCCTAAACGAGTGTTTGAGCACTCGGAACAGGTACACTTGAGAAATATAAAGTAGATGTTTCTATCATGTCCTACTACAATTCGGAAATGTCGAATAAGAAATCTTTCTACTAGATTCAATATTTTTGATGATTTGGGGAATCCCATAGGTGTCTGTCCTGGGAGCAATGGGAAGAAGAGACATGGATGAATGGCGCAACCCTGACCGTTACACTGGAAGGAGGACATACGGTAAAAAAAATGTTTTGGATGGGAAAGTTTACCCCAAAAAAAACACAACCACTTACTGATAGGAATTGAAACTGTTAATTTTTCCTCAGGCGAAAGACAATCGGCCGGAACCAGCACTCATTTTGGCCGTCAAGGACCACACGCCAAAGGTAAACATACACTTCAGGTCATACTTCAGGTGTCATGACAAGGCTCGCTATTTTGTCTGGATGACGACACGAATATCGGGCGGGTGTTCTTCTTACTGCTCCCAGCATGCTGCTGCTCCTCTTGCACCCCAAGAGCTCAACTGCAAAAAGAAGAGGAAGCGAGCCACTGCCGGAGAGCTTGACAAGGGCAAGGATGCCAGGCTGGTTGAGGAGGAGGTGGAGAACACGTGTCCCAACAGCAGCTTGGAGCAAACCGCACCATCGCGGAAAGTCCAACGGCACGCCAAAGGCCGGCAGAGACTTTTCTTGGGCAGGGTCAATGCAGCCAAAAGTCAAGGAGGTGAGGCCGTGTCAAGAAATAGATACATACAGGAGTAGTCTCAACTATACTATATTCAATATCGCAGGAACCATCATCGGGGCTGTCTGAGAAAGACGGTCACGAGTCCTCGGTTAGCTGCTATGAAATTAGCCGTTCCTTGCAGGGAAACGAAGATGAACAATGCTGTTCTTTTGCACGTCAACAGTGTTTTGAATTGTTTGTTAGCATTCATCTGGGCTGAGTTTGATTTATGGTTAGTTCAACACGACATTTCATGATAACTTTCCCTACGATGCTCCAGCAGCGCTGCCGTCAGGCCCGTCGGGTCGCTGGGGTCAAATGCTATGCCCCATTGACGCCCAGACGGCCATCTTGATTGGAGGTCAAGGAGCCAGGATGCAGTTCTGCAAAGATCCCTTGTGGAAGCTCTGCACAGGTCTGTCACATGTATGATGTCGGACATTATGCAACATCTGGAAAAGACATTTTCCTCTGAGCTCGCGTTCTTGTCCCACAGAGGACCTGTCCTGGGTGCCGGCCGAGACGCTGGCGCAGGGTCCGACTCCCGAGGCCAGGATCGGCCACACGGCGGTCTACGACCCGGACTCCGACCGCATCTTCGTGTTTGGCGGCTCCAAGAACAAAAAGTGGTTCAACGACGTCCACATCCTGGACACGCAAACCTGGAAGTGGACCATGGTGGAGGTCAGGATCAACTTGGGGCGCAGGGGGGAATTTGACTGTGGTTGTCGTTCTTGTCTGTTTCCGTTTGTGTTTAAATATGCGTCGCTTAATCAAGTGTGATACCATGTGGATGTTTGCTATGCTAGCCCAGGAATGGCATTTTGCATTGTGAGTTAGCCCGAAGCTAGTGGACGTTCAAAGTGATGTCGTTTTAAATATCAAACCTGCGGCGGCGTCGTTCAGGCGCAAGGGAAGGTTCCCCCGCTGGCTTACCACAGCTGCAGCCTGTTTCGCGGGGAGCTCTTTGTGCTGGGAGGGGTTTACCCTCGCCCCCACCCGGAGCCGGACGGCTGCAGCGACTCCCTGTACATCTTCGACCCCCAGCTGTCCATCTGGTACCAGCCCATCGTCATCGGCGATGCCCCGTCCCCCCGCTCGGGGTGAGCCTTGCTCAACGTTCCGTTTCCGCCGCGCCCGCCTATCGACGCCTTCGCCAGTGCAAAAAACAATCTCGTCCCAATTTGCATTGCAGTCACTCGGCTTGCGTGATGCCGCAGGGGAAGATTTACGTATTCGGCGGGTGGGACACACCTGTGTGCTATAACGACGTGTTCGTGTTGGACCTCGGTGAGGCGCACACCCAACTTCTTCGACTGTGCATCAAAATAAACACAGTAACTGACACGATGATTCTTTGCCAGGCTTGATGGAGTTTTCTGCTGTTCAAACACGTGGAAGAAGCCCCGCCCCTCGTTGGTAAACTCACTCGGATCTTTAACTTGCGTGCGTGCGTGCATGCAGTAAGTGTGTTTCAAATGTGTCTTACTCTGTTTTGTGTGTGTGCGTGCGTGCGTGTGTGCCAGGGTCACAATCGTTTTGGATTTTTATTTATTTTTTGTCGTTTCATTTCAAATTAGATTCGATTCATTTTTACTGCTAGTTTGTTCATTTTTTTTTTAAATTCATTTGAAAATGCTTTCTTTTAGATTTTGTTAGTTTTAGTTTTAAAACATATTGTTAGAGAGTCTTTGTCAAGTGCAAGATTTTTTCTAAAGTGTTGCGTCATGAAGTAAGATAAGCGACGATTCTCAAGCGGCTGTTTGACATCCCCTCTTCTGTTTGCGTGCGCAGCAATTCCGATATAAATACGTTCTCGTGTATCACGTTGATTGACACAGACTTAAACAAAGGACATTTTCGTTTTAATTAAAGCTTTAGTTAGTTTTATAAACATAAGCTGTAGTTTCATTTACGGCGCATTTTATTTTTATTTTATCATTCGCAAAAATCGTGTTTTTTTTTTTCCCGATTTTAGTTATTTCGTGACTTTTCGTCCAAAGCAGTAACCATGGCGCGTGCGCGTGTGTTCCTGTCGCAGCTGGCACGGCAACGCCGTCATCTCGGCCACAAAGTTCTTGATCCACGGCGGCTATAACGGAAACAACTCCCTCAGTGACGCCTTTGTTTTCGACACAGGTGAGCAGTCGTCGCCGTCTTTGCATCGCGCAGGTGCACCTAATCAAGTGGTGGATGGGTCGCTCCACAATGTCATGTTTTTGCAAGTGTTTTTTTTTTTTAATATACAATACAATAAAAAGGTGTTCACTCTACATCACAATGCAGAATTTCCAACATTTTCTTTTCCTGACGTCAGAGACAAACATGTGGACGGAGGTGACGCTCCCGCAGCTGTCACTTGCCCGGGCGGGTCACTCCATCGTCGCCATGGAGACGGCCAGCGGCCACGATGCCGAAGCGCAGCAAGCTGACAAAACACTGCTGATGTTCGGAGGAGGCGACAACGAGGGCGCCTTTTACGCCGACGTGACCGTGGTCGCCGTCAAGGAGCTGCTCGCTCTCCTTTGACGGTTTGACGCCACGCGCTAAAAGTTTTGGTTCTGTCTTTTTTTTTCCCTTACTCATTGTTGGGTTTTTTTCCCTATATTTTATTCGTTAAAAAAACGTATTTTTGTTTTAATTCACATGAATAAATTGGGTGAAATTGAAAGGAAGTAACACTTTTATTGTGTGGAAAGGAAAATGAATGAAGCATCAAAGCATGACTGTCAACTTTCAAGGTCCAAGGTGCACGTGTGTGGCCGCACATACGGCACATGTCCGAAACTGCGATGCTCAGAGACGCGCTTTTGTCAAAATAAACATTGGACGTCACTGACCGGTCATTGAATGACACAAATGAAAGGTACTGTGTAAATTTACCTTTTTAAAAAATATCTATGTTGTGTCCATTTGGAAAAAAAAAAAATCAAAGAATGACATTTTTGAATATTTTATTTAAGATTTAAGATATCCTTTATTTGTCCCACACTGGGGTTTTTTTATGGTCAGAAAAGGAAAAGTCATGACATTTCCAGCTGTTTTTATTGCTGTCAACAAGTGTCACATTTGACCTGAACAATGTTGAAGAATTTGGCTCTTCCTAAATTCCACTTTTTCTCCCTCCTGTTTGTCTCGGCAGCCCCCCCCCCCCCCCGTGTCACGTCAGCGTGGGAGAGGAAGGAAGTGCCGAAATAAGCAGGAGCAGCGGCGCGCCCTGGCTTGAACACCATTTTTTTTGTCTTTCTTCCATGCGCTGCTCCGACGGAGTTAGACGCACAAAGTCGCCATGAAGACCATCAGGGTTTTTGTCCTCCTGCTAACATCGGCTCACGTCTTCACACCAGGTAAGAGAATCGGCTTCATTGGTTTTTTTTGTTTTTCCAGAGCATCTTCAAGCAGGGGTGTTATGCTTTGAAAAAACATCAAATGTATAACAACCTCATATTTTGAATACAATACAGTGGTGCCTTGCGATTTTGTTGTGATTTTTTGGTTTTTAATAAGATAAATAGAACCCTGTAATGTTGTACTTCATGAAAAAGAAAAAAAGTGACAGTCATGACAAATTCAATGAATACAAAGAATTGAAGTTTTTGGCCCGTGCGCACATCAGGAGCAGCACAACACTGGCACATCAAAAACAGTTTCACTTCAGGCTAAGGAGACTGAAAATATATGCTGCTCTTCGCAGAGGATAAATAATAAATGCCTGAGTATTGTTATATTATTTGTCGACAATCCATGCTAACCAGAAAGAGGGGCAGGGTTCGATTCCAGCTGCGGCCTTCTTGTTGGGAGTTTGCATGTTCTCCCCGTGCCAGCGAGGGTTTTCTCCGGGTACTCCGGTTTCCTCCCACATTCCAAAAAACATGCACGGCCAGTTAATAGAACACTCGGAATTGTCCCGAGGTGTGATTGTGTGCGCGGATGGTTGTTCATCTCTGTGTGCCCTGCGATTGGCTGACACCCAGTTCAGGGTGTGCCCCGCCCGCTGCCCGAAGACGAAGAAGGCTCCGGCGTGCCCACGACCATCGTGAGGAGAAACGGATTAGAAAATGGATGGATGGACATGTTAACCAGGAGTAGCAGTAAACTGTTCACAGCTTCCATTTAGAAAAATTCTTCACTATCTGTCAATCACCAAACAATTTCGGGCAGTTTGGACTGTCTCCCAATGGAACAAATCCAAGTTGATTTGGCACAGCTTTGATTTGTCCATCCGGGGAACGCTGACGCTTTGAACCATCAAAGCAGACGTGCGCAAATGAGCCCTCGAGGGACAGAGCGACAATGCGACTCGTTTGGTTGACGCAGAGGAAAAAGTCCCTTCATGTTTTTGTTTATCTTCTGTTTGCGCCGCCGAAATAGCTCTTATCGGCTCGCCGCTGGCCCCGACAGATAATCCAGGAGGGGATAGCGTTAGGAACCAAAGTCCCGTCACTCTCAGAGGGCATCGAAATAAAATCTGCAGGAAATAGCGAAGGAGCTAAGAAAGACAAATGCTACTCGCCGGAATAAAATATTCTTCCATTTAATTTGAACGGGGTCGTGCATGTCTTGTCGAGTCGTGTTCCTCACATCTGACAAGTGCAAGGAGAGGAAGTGCAGATTCAAAGGTTAAGAGGGACAACAATAGCGCGGGAGCACAGGATGCAGCTTCGGTCTCTCCCAGCGGAGGATGTCAACTGCATTGACAAGGAGGCAAGAGTGATGGGAATCATTAAAAAAAAAAAATCAAACAATTGTTGTGTATACACAACTTCACAAACTTCATTTCCGGACGAACCTGAAATGCACCCTGACCTTTCGGGGTGAACTGAAGTTGCACTTCTGTCAACTTTTTGGAAACCCAACCAATTTTGTACTTTGTCAAAACATTCAGTGAGCACATCATTAAAAAATTAATGCCAAGACATTTTTGCCACTCTTTTTTTTTTTTTTTTTTAACTTCAATGGACATTGTGCTGTTCCTTCTGGTATGCATGTCTTGGCCACCAGAGGGCAGTATAATACACCCATCCATCCATTTTCCGATCCGCGTATCCTCACAAGGGTCGTTGAGGGTGCTGGAGCCTATCCCAGCCATCTTCGGGCCGTAGGCGGGGGACACCCTGAACCGGTTGCCATCCAATCGCAGGGCACACAGAGACAAACAACCATCCACGCCCACACTCACATCTAGGGACAATTTGGAGTGTTCAATCAGCCTGCCATGCATGTTTTTGGAATATGGGAGGAAACCGGAGTACCCGGAGAAAACCCACGCAGGCCCGGGGGAGAACATGCAAACTCCACACACGGAGGCCGAAGCTGGAATTGAACCCGGTTACCTCTGCACTGTGAGGCGACGCGCTAACCACTGGACTACCGAGCCACCCCAGTATAATACAAACGTATGGATATACTATGGATGGGGACCGTTTCGGCTCCTCAGTAAACTGCTGTAATAGTCGCCTTTCTTCGAGGAGCATGAAGAATTTATGCCTACGAGTATTGTGATAGTTTTTGATGTGTTACATAACCCTTTGTGTTCAAATGTCCATTCCTAAAAGGGTTAGAACACCAGGACACTCGCTCTCTGTTAGTGTTTACCGTGATGTGTTAGCATAAAGACAAAACTGTGGTTCAATATGATCTCAAGGCACACACTGTATATGCAAATTGCGTCTGATGCTACTTTGTGAACTAAAATGTGCCGCTCCTTCTCCATGTCGGTCTGCTTCAAAGTGTCAACAGAGGAAGTTGTCGAGAAGCAGCAGACGGAGAGTCCAACGACAATCAAAGCGATGACAAAAAGCAACCAGGGTGAATAGAAACGTTGCATACGAGGAACCGAGCGATTAATCGTCTGGCCAGTATTAGCTCTTTTGAAATTGCCCCCCTCCCCAAAAAAAAACCAACAACAACGAGGCTGATTTTTGTTTGTTTGTTTTTATCACACGCAACATACGACGTTCCTGCCAAATATTGGCAAGTAATTGGAAGATTTTTCTCTCTGTTGTAAAGTTCAACTAAAAGTATTGTAATACAATAAAATGTTCTGCCTGTAAGTCTATTGTTTATTGTTGTCAAGCTTAGCGGACCAAAAATGACGTTTATTTTATTCATTCTATATATTCTTGATTAGTCGGCCGATGAATCGGTTCTCTGAATTTTATTCTGCCAAATCAGCATTGGCCTTCAAAGATGTTCATCGGTCCGGGCCTCTTTTTAATACCACCTAAGTGTTGGCCACTGGTTTATTTTTTGCTCTTTTGTACCCCTGAGCAGCACAGACAGCGTCTGCAGCTCAGACCGCGGCACCGACAAACCGTGCGCCCCCGACTGTCGCGCCTCCTCCAGGAACCACCCAAAAACCCGCGGAGAGCAGTGAGTGTGTCAAACATCTCAAAAGACGGCGCCATATTGATATCGACCCTTTTTTTCCTCAGCAAAAACAATCCCGGCGGTGGTGACGGCAGCGACTACCGCGCCGATGTCGACGCAGCCGTACGTGACGTCGCCAGTGGCCACGGCGGCCGAGAAAAGTTGGAGCTTTCGCTTCCGTATTTGCGCCTCGCTTCGCAGCAACTGGTCCTCGATAGGTGTTTTTTGTGTTCACGAGCAGCGTCAACAGAAGCTGCGGCAAATAACAGCACCCAGCCGAGGACCGCCGGCTCTCAGATGGACAGAACGACCAGCCAGACTCAAGGTAAAAGCGAAAAGAGGACCGCACAGTTGACTCGCACAGAACTCACGACTAAAGGTGATTGAAATCTAAATAGGACCCAGCCCCACCTTGGCCCCGCCGCAACCTGACAACGGTACTGTAGTGTCTTCTACACATGGATTCGTCATGCTATTGTTTTCCTTTCAACAACTCTCCGTTGTACTTTCAGTGATGCCCCGGCACGAGACGGGCCGGACCACAGAGAAAAGTCCCGGTAAATCACCCCGCGATCCGTTCTAGTGAACTTTCATAAGAAGCTGGACAACAGTTAACATCATTTGATAGTACAGTGGTACCTCTACTTATGAACGTCTCTTCATACGAAATGTTCAAGTTACGAAATGCCTTAACAGGACTATATTGCCTCTTATTACGAAAGAAATTTCAAGATACGAAAGGGAAATATTACAGTGTGGGCTGCTACTCTCAGCTCCGAGTTTCCTGAACGCAACATACTTCTAGCTGCTCTGCCATTGGCTATTACCGAGCATCTTCCTGGCTTCCCATTGGCTAAGAGGGACCTCTACCGTGTGTGTCTATGCGTGTAGATAAATCGATGTGTGTCTATGCGGCGTCCTTGTCATTCGCCCCCCATGAAGCGCTCCGATAGTTTTACATAATTGTGAATCACCCAGAAAAAGTGTTCACCAGTCAGGCGATCGCTGACTGTGCTGATGTTTGCCTTGGATATTTTCAAAGGATTGTTACAAGCCGACAAAAGCAAACGTCCTTTGCTCAGTTGTTTACAAAACGCCAGGGGGGGAAAAAAAACCTTCTGAGAGAGAACATGAACTAACGAGGCCAAAAAAAAAAAAACCTATGAGGACGCAGTTAAAAGTTAAATGACCATCATTTTTGTTCTTTATTCTTTGTTTTATACATTAGGCACAACTCTCGTTTATTGTGCAATCATCTCATTGTAGCATGTATTGGTTACATATTTTGATTGATTTTTATGCTTTATAAAACGATTATGTCTGAATTTGGGGGGGCTTGGCAGGGATTAGGACATAGGTCTCAAACTCAAGGCCCGGGGCCAGATCTGGCCCGACACATCATTTTATGTGGCCCGCGAAAGCATATTAAAGATGTCAACTTTCATGATGCTTTCTAAAAATCACGACCAAAATTTCAAATTCTCATTTGTAATAAATAAGAGTGACACTGCGAGCATTTTCTTGTTACCAAAGCCCTCATTACAATAACTTACACAATAGGTGTATCGACTGTTATTTTTGACTTCTCTATATGGTTTCAGTCATAACGGCCCTCCCAGGGAAACTAACTAAAATCTGGCCAGCGAGAAAAATGAGTTTGACACCCCTGGATTAGGGCATTTACATGGAAAATGTGTCTGTACTTACTGAAATTTCTTCCAGAACCAATTCATTTCGTAAGTCGAGGTACCACTGTAAAGCCGTGACAATTTGCAACTCTGTTTTTGGTCCCAATGAATATTTTCATCATTTGGTGTCAAAAACATAAAAGTGTTTGAACCAAAAATGATTCTGATTGTGATCCACAAGGTCCTCAGGTTGGCGGGGGTGACAAAGAGGTGGCAAAAGCAGGTGAGGGACTGACTGGGCCGCTTGAAACTGCGCCCGGCCGCGCTCGACAAGCTCACTGGGAGATTTGATCTATTTTATTTTATTTTTTTCTGTTTTCAGCAACAGACAAAAGACTGTGGTGGATTGTTCTGCCCGTCCTGCTGGTCGCCTCCGCCGCCATCATCATCCTCAAGTTCAAATGCAAGAAGATCCACGACCACACGGGTACGTTACTGATGTTCATGTCAGGTCAAATGTGATGTGTTTTTAATTTAATGTTTTTTTTTTTTTCTGCAGAGACGATTGATACTGGAACTGAGAAGTAAGTTGCAAGTGCAAAGGCTCGCCTCGCGTTGACCGTGCGCCCACAAACGAGCCTCGGGCCGTCCTCATCCCCCTGTGTGTCCGCAGCGCGTCCTTCCAGACTCGCCCGGAAAGCACCAAAGACGGCGTCCTGCTTCTCGGCGTCAAGTCGTCAGGTGGCGAGGAGAACGGTGAGCTGTCTTCAGCGAGCAGGCCGTGCTTCCTGCCTTTTAGCGAGGCGGGAAGTGGCGGCCTTTTAATATCTTATTGAGCTGCGTGTGTGCGCGCAAGCTTCGGGCCTGGACTGGGCCGCAGAAGGTGTTTCCTGTGATTTGGAGCAGCCGCCCTCCAGCCAGCGGCGGGACCCAAAAGTTAGCCGCTTCCTAACATAAACACGCATTTGTTTTGGGCAGGGGCTATTGTGTGCCTACAAAATGTCAGCGTCACTCAGACACACGCTCACACACACAAGAATGCGTCTTTTGTGCGTAACGTGTGTGTCTTGAATGTGTGTTTCCTTGTATCCGGTATGTATCTGTGTGTGTGTGTGTGTGTGTGTGTGTGTGTGTGTGCCCGGTGGATGCTCCCATGGATGTTGAGTGGTTTTTGTGGTTTATCAACACTTGAGTTGGACGTGAGTTTCACCGGGAAGTTGAGTCACTTTGAAGGAATTCCGTAGAGGAAGAAAGGGTTTATGGCGTGGCTGTATGTTGGATTCCTTTAGAAACGCTTCACAAAATACTCCAAAAACGAGCTCATTCTGTTGTTTGACATACCTCACAAGCGTCTCCTCCTTCCAGTTGAGACACGAATTGCTTTTCGTCACTTTTCAGGTCTCGCCAGGTCTTCGCTGTGTGTTGCGTAGCAGCAGCACCACCTAGTGTCTCTTTCTGAAACGCCACAAAGTCTCATCCTCGTTGTTTTTTCCTTCACCATTTGTTCCAGCTGCAAGATGAAACGAAGTGGCCAGGCATCATGGTGGAGCGGCCTCTCGACCTCCAGTAACCTTTTCATGTCCAACAAGCAGGAAATGAAACGGCCCCGCGAGCTCCTGCCGACAGTAGAATAAAATTGTTCTCATTGTACAAACAAAAGACTGTGCACCACTCTTTGGGTCTTTTCTGAACTTATTTCAATGGCGTGTCAACAAAGGTAAGCCCGGTTAGAATCAGATCCTTCTCTTATTCATCGTATTCACCCATGCTCATATCCGACGTTTAATTTCTTGTGACATGTTTGTTTGTTTTTCAATGACCGTGCTATTATTTTGGAACCGTATTTACATGTAGTCAAGAAAATGCATTCTGCAAATATTTGTAGTTAGACATACAGTAAGGGATTAGTTGTCTAATAAATCCAAATTTGACCCTCTTTCTGTGGCATATATTTGAAATAATGCTTTTTTTTTTTTTTTTTAATTGCTCGTTCAGTGAGGATGAACCACTAAAACAAGGACACAAGTGCAGCATGACCTCCTCTTCATAAGCCGGTGTTTATTACCAAGGGGCATTTTCTGAGGCTGGTGACACGTGCCAGCGAGATCTCGGTGGCCGATGTGAAAAATCCATCCAAGCCAACCAAGCGTGACCCACTAAAACGAAATAATACCCCCCACCCAGACCCCCCAAAAGAAAAAAAACGATCTTAAAGCTCCCGTGACCTCCTTCCTGAGTTCGATGAGACGATCTGCAACCTTTGTAATGCGACTCTGGCCAAGTCTGTATGAGTGCATTCCCCAGTGACGGGTGGGGGGCATCTCTATGTATACCAAGTAGAACACCAATGTTTGCATTTTCGTTCGCTTGTCCCACATAATGCACAGTTAAAAGGCTTGTAAGGATTTTATGACAAGGTTTAAAATGTAGGTCAAAGTTTTTTTTTTCCTACTGTATATGTCCATGTGTTGAAAGGCAGCTGCATGTGACCGCGGGAAACCCTCTCTGGCCTGTCAGATTCCTTGACCTCAGGCCAGCTGAACTAGGGGGTGGGGGGGGGGGGTCCAGATCTTGTTACTGAGACATCAGCCAACAGCCAGAGTGTAGTAGCCAGTGTTCTTTGCAGGTGTTGGCCAAATCAGATTGTCCACGTCGAGCGTTCATTCATTTACTGTATTTTTGATTCGGCCATTTGCTTTCTACTGTATAATACAGCACAGTATATGTGTACAGCAGCCAAAGTGTTCCTCGCAGGTACCGGCCAATGATTTCATGCCGAGCTTGATTGAGTAGCCAATGGGAAAGGCCGTGGCACCTGATTGGTCAAGCTTCTGGGTCAGCTGAACCCGGGGGAAGTTATAAATGGATGGCGGCAGCCGGAGCAATGATTCGTCCGTTGCAGTGTCATTTGTGGGTTCAAGTACCTATATATTTGTATGTTTGTCACCTAATTTATGAAAAGGAAACTATCCAAGTTTAATTTATTTGCGTGCTAACTATAAGGTGAGTTTTTGATTTGTGTGTGGTTGTCAAATTCCGGACCTGATGAGCTAATCTCCATTGATTACCCTCCCAACACACGCTCCCCCCACCCCAAGTGTAGTGAAGAAACGGCATCAAAATGGTTGCCACAAGCACCTTGAAACCCAAATCAAACGAGTGCACCTGCGACGTGGCTGAGTGGAGAAACGACCAGACTTCCTTCGAAAAGGGTGAGTTATGTTGCCTCTTTTGCCGGTTTAATTGGTGCTAGTTAGAGCGCGTGGATTGATGACGTCTTTGGTGTCATAAATTCCTTCAGCCTGTATCTCAACAGTTTTTGTAGCTGTATGTATTAATAACATGTTCGTTTTGATTTCTGTTTACTGAGAATTGTATTCTGACTTGTTCAATAAAGATTTTTTTAAAAACATTTTTTTTCGTGATAACATTGAACTGATACAATTTTTATTTCGACCCCCTCCCCCAGCGCTGTTAATTTATAACATTGGTTTATTTGTTATTGTAAATAGAATAGGGTAAAGTTGTAAAACAAATTTAAAAAGCTTGGATATAAAACTAAAATCATTGATATCATACCTGTGCAGTGTAAAGTTTTTCCAGGTTGAGATGAGTGTAATGGACTGAATGAGTGGCTGTATAACAGTTGAGCACCCTTTTGTCGCAGTGTGGATTACTCAAGATGCATCATGAGATAGGAAGGTGGAAAGAAGCATTTCCCACAGCCCTGAATAAAATATTTCCAATGACTCTCTAGAACCGGATTTTTGGGAGCCCTGGTGGGCCGAGACCCAGAGGAATTCGGAAGCCACCAAGGACAGAAGCTGTCTCCGGTTGGCCAAAATGCTGGAGAGCTGCCTGTCGCGAGCCAAAAGATCGACCCTCCACTGCGCCACTGTGCTGGTCCCGGAGCAGCTCACGCGGCGGATCGCAGGGCAAATGCTGCGGCTGGCATCCTGCGAGCCGTGCGGCCTGCGCGGCTGCGTCCTGGACGTCGTCCTGGAAATGGACAAGGGCTGCAAGCGACTGGAGCGCTTGGTTTACGACGCCAGCGTGGTGCCCACCTTTGAGCTGACTCTAGTGTTCAAGCAGGACGCCGCCGTCTGGCCCAGCTTGCGCGACTTGCTTTTCATGGGCACCTGCTTCGCGCCGTCCTTTAGACACGCGCTGAAACTGAGTCGAGGCTTCCGACTTGTCAAGAAAAAACTTTACTCCTCCTCGGGTGGAACAGTGATCGAGGAGTGCTGAACTGCAAACATGCTCTTTGCCTCAGTTGTAAAATGTACACTGCTTACAGTGCATATAAAAAGTGCACACTCCACTGTTTAAACGCGAGGTTTTTATGATCTAAAAATATAAAGCCATGATAAATAATTTCTAAACTTTTTCCACCTTTTAATGTGAATTAGAACATCTCCAGTGCAATCGAGGAAAAAAAATTGGAGATGATGTGAATACCCGGACTTTGAATGTGATTAATTCTGAATACTGTACATCCCTATTTTCAGAGGGTGTGCGCACTTCTGCAACCGCTGTTTTCCTCCAATTGAGTTTTACAGGCCTTAAGTCACATGAAGGGTGGAAAAAGTTATATGTTATATCTTATTTTCATATCACCAAACTCTCAAGTTTGAACAAGGGTGTGTGGACTTTTTCTATGACTTGCATGTTGCTTCTATTTGCTCACGTTCCTGTCCGCAGTTCTCATATTTGCATCACATTTTTGAACTTCTCTCCAGCAATGACGTTCTCAGGCATTTTTGGCTTTGTCGATATGATGACCGCTTGGCAACAGTCAACATTAATTTGAGTAGCAGGCCTCATTGCACTCGTGTGACTTTTTTCAAGTCATTTTTCCACATCCTACATTTAATCGCACTTTTAAATCCGTGTTTGCATTTGATTGAAATCTTTTTGCTGTCTCGTGGACTATAAAACATTTCGACCTCGTTGACACCGTTTTATTTCTACACCAACACACGACGGACAAGATAGCATGGCAGCTGCAATAAATGGGCTCATGTGATCATGTTTAACAGGAAGTCCTTACAGAAAGCCTGATGTAAATATTACGAGGCAGAAAAAGGTCCGCTTGTACGTGCAGGATGAAATGGCAAAGTGACAGGAACATGAGACATTTGAAGAAGTAGGTCACTGGCACATTGTGCCAGTGCAGGGCTGGCTTTGTCACACTTGGTCAGCTTTTCTGCGTCCTTGTTTACTTTGATACGTTTTGTCCCCATCCCACTCATCTACTTTATAAAGCATCAAACTTGTTTTTTGTGCTCCTTGGCAAACGTTGAAACAACCTATTTTTCTATCAATGATTTGACACTGCCACCTAGAGGATGCTTCAAGTAATTTAGCCACCACAGTGATTTTTGAATTTTGATTTTATTACTTTGAAAGATGGCGGAAGCTCTTCGCGTGTTTCCCAGAATAACTTCCTGTGTGGTTGTCATGGGCGACAAGGACGCGGGGAGACTCCACCCGGTCGAGCGTGTGAATTTTGGCGTTATTTTGGGTCAAAATTAAATCCCTGGCAATTGTCTGAAGCGAAATGCCACCCAAGGGTGCAAAAAAAGGCGCGGCAGCGAAGAAGACCGCCGCCGCACAGGGTCCGGACGTCCAGACTTGGGAGAGTGGTCTCGCCAACGCACAGTTTGACGAGGTGGGCATGATAGCGTCCAGTGCTGAATGAATAATGTGTGGAGGATCTGTTCAAACGTTTTGTGTGTAGTTTTCCATTCAGGTGCATCTCACTCAGTAAAAGCTGTTGAAACACGGCTCGTATTTTTCCGGCCTAAAACAATCAAAGTTGGAATAACGTCAGAACGTAAATCACTGTCATATATGGCAACAGTGTTTGTGCACTTCTCTTAAAGTAAATTGGGGTTCAACAAAATGGACGGACGGCCGCTCTGTGAAGTCCTATTTCTTTGCTGTGAAATGCACGAAAGTCAGTTTTCACAACAGCGAAACTTCAAATTTAGTTGAATTGCACATCTTAAAATGCCATCGACGTTTGTCGCCTTAAAATTTTGAATTCATCCAACATTTCATCCACCACCGTGTAGTCCTTGCACAGTGTGGACGTATTGAGACGGGTAAAAAGGAAGATTTTTTTTCAAATACTATATACAGTGGTACCTCTACTTACGAACGTCTCTTCACTTCTGAGAGAGAACATGGACTAAAGAGGGCAAAAAACGACGAGGACGCAGTTAAAAGTTAAATGGCCATCATTTTAATTCTTTACCTTATTCTTAGTTTTTTGCATTATGCCCAATTCTCATTTATTGTGAAATGATCTAACTGTAACATGTATTTGTTAAATATTTTGACGCAATTTTATGCTTTCGGAAACGTTTTTGTCTGAATTTTATTTGGGGGGCGGGGGGGGGGGGCTTGGAACGAATTAGGGCATTTACATGGAAAACGTGTCTCTACTTACAAAATTTCTAGCGAAGAAATGTTTTCCAGAACCAATTAATTTCATAAGTAGAGGTACCACCGTATTGAATTACAGTCTAACAAACAGCAAGCTTTAAAAAAAAAAAAGTGTTTTCACGAAGAAAAATTAGACCTTATTTTTCTGGCTTTCCTTGATTAGTGTGAATTTTGAAAATAAGCATCCACTCCACAAGGGAGTGCAAATTCTTCATTAAAGCGTAAATGATTGACAATTATAAAGGTTTTAGTGCATGCCGCCACCTGCCCCAGCAACGTCGCCTTGTGGACCCCCCCACATAATGCGCGTGCCAAAAGCCGCTGTTTGTTGTACGTAGTGATGTTTCGGAAAGCTTTATATGCGTAACCGTTCCTTTTCTCCTTCGTCACAGGACAACTGGCAAGCGTGCGTGTGCGTCTTGGTGGGTCGAAGTCCGGACGACGAGGACCTGATCCGGCTGGTGGCTCGGGCCGTGCAGCAACCGCAGCGCAAACTTTTCACCTCGCTCGCTTGGGAGGACACCGAGGCCAAGGTAGCTAACGTGCACGTCGTCGAATTGTCTATCCAGAAATATATCAGCAATTTGTCTCAATGTGTTTGAGCAGATTCGAGAATACGGGAATCCCAAAGCAAAAAAACGTGACGCTTTTCCTCAGTACTACGAGGTTTGTGATCAAGAGACACGAAGTCGCGTGGCACCCTCAACGTCCACCGCTCTCAAAAATTTGCTGCTTGCGCAGGTGACGACGCCCGCCAGGGAGCTGCTCGAGGCCCGCGAGGAGATCCCTGCTGAGCTCATGGCGCAAATAATCAAGTTTATGCTGCTGCAGGTGAAAGAGAGCGACCAGCGGAGGCGAAAAACGGAGCAAGTGAGAAACGCAGATAAAATATGCTCTTTAGTTTGATGTTCCTGTTGACTGCTAAGTACGTGTTTTCTTTTTGTTTGTTTGTTTTTCTTTGTTTCTACGTAAGGTTCGAGCTGCCGCTCCTGTCGCCAAAGGAAAAGCCGGAGCGAAAGGCAAAGACAAGAAGGCAAAGGATGAGCCACCTCCTAAACCCAAAACAAAACTTAAACGCAGGGATGATGTCGAACCACCCAAGTACATAAGTAAACATTATTTATTTTTCCTACGCTGATTATAATTGTTTACATTGAGCCCTTGCTATTCGCTGGGAAGAGGGACCCATACAATGGTTTGTTATTCCCTGGAGATGCCACAGGATGGCGTCAAATCACTACATTTGTCAAATTGAAACTCTTCAACTCAATTCAACATTATTCCTAGTCACCGAGACGCCAAAAGAGGGCGGCAAAGCACTACTTTTGTCCAAACGAAACTCCTTGACTCATGTCAACATAGTTCCTTGGCCGTGAGATTCCAAAAGATGGTGGCAAAGCATTACTTTTGTTTAAACGAAACTCCTCTACTCGAGTAATTGTAGTCCGTTGAGGCCCAAGTTGCAAAAAGAAAGTGGACTCTACTTCTGTTGGAATTCATCCCAACTTATTTCACCATAGTTGCTTGGCACCGAGGTGTCTAAAAAAGAGGCTAAAGCACAAGTTTTGTCTCAGTAAAAATCCTTGACTCATGTCAACATAGTTCCTTGGTGCCATGATGCCACAAGGTGGTGACAAAGCACTACCTTTGTCTAAATGAAACTGAATGTCAAACAAAAATTCTCCAATCGTTCACGAAAAGGTATAAAACAATCGCGTATCAGTGCTCGACTCTCAGCACGGACGCAGCCGGTGGACCAACGTGCGGGTTTCTTGCTTGTGCCGCCGCAGACGACGAGCCCAACGACGGCCCTCAACATTACATCCTGCTGATGGGCTTCCACCAGCCTCAGCTGGTGGGGACGCTGGATGGCGCCGGCGTGCACGTCGCCAACGTCATCAGGCTGAGCGCCACGCATCCGCCCTGCGAGGAGGACCACGAGGAGGATGAGGAAAACCCCGAGCCCAACGGTGAGCGGGAGGAAATGATTTACTCACTCACTAATAATGTGCCTTTATTTGTTCATCTATCTTATGCCGGTGATGGATAATGACAAGGAGAGCAATAATAATGATAATCATAAATGACTCTAGCTAAAAATACAAATTGCAAGCGGAATGTCACTCAATTTAATTTGCCGTCTCCCATCAGCGGATGAAATTGCCGCCAAAGAGGCGAGGGCTGCGCAGGCCAAAGTACTGGACCACTTCTGGGCAGCACTGAGGCAAGTTTTGGACAACGGAGGAGCAAACTCCAGACTGCACAACGTGGCTCAGCTGGAATACGCCGTCCCGGACTCGTTGATGACCTTTGACCGGCAGGATTTCGACTCAGTGGTGCGTCACCGCCCACTTCCTGTGTCTGACTTTGGCACTCACGTCTGGCGTCTGCTCGCAGATGGCGGTGGCGACCCAAATGTTTGACGACGTGGCCAATCTCATCTATGACTGCCTGGACTGGCGCAGGCAGCACCAGCACTACTTGGACAGCGCCAACTTCATACGTGTGCCCTCTGTGGTCTCGGGGCAGGACGCTCCACCAGCTGCAGAGGTAAGCACCTTCTGACATCTGTCGCGAGCTCTTTCGAGTACTTTTTTTTTCAAGAACTTAAATACACTTTTTCCTAGCAGTTATAGTGCTTATCCCGGTTGCACTGCTTGATTTAGCCAATGCTCCATTAAGCGTTTCCAGTTGATCCACAATACTGCTGCTCGCCTTTTTTTTTTTTTTAAACCAATCCGATTGACCTTTTTCATGCCGTGGCTTGCCCGCCAGCTTGCTTCCATCCTCAGATTACTTTTTGTCTTTCCTGCCAGACTGGAGCTACTGTGTCCCCACGTTCGAAGAAACCAGGACGCCCTCCAGCCCCAAGTGAGAGCTTTCCTCTTCTTTGTGGTCATCTTCATCCTCGCTTTCATCCTGTTGTGGTTTTCTTCTTGACACAGAAAAGCCGCCGTCCTCTCTGACCACCGACGTGGACATGAATCACTACAGCAGCCTCATGGAGCACGTCCCGGCCGAGGCCTGCTCCGTGCCGCTCATCTTGCACTGCATGCTGGAACAGGTTTGCGCGCACGCGGGCATTTTTACGGATCGCATCGTTGCCGCCGCCGCTGTCCGCTTTGGAAGGCGGGCTTTCAGGGCTTCCGCCACCGTTTCATTGGTGTGTCCAGGTTGTGTTGTCAAATGAGCAGCCGCCGCCGTCGCAAGCGCCTGACGACTCCGACCCCGAGACCGCTCCCGGTCTGGATCATCACGTGGTGGGCCAAATGCTGCAGAACGTCTTGCCTGAGGTCGAACCAGGGGACGAGAAGAGAGACTTGCTCTACAGTTTGTTGACCACTGTACAGAGGCAAGAGGACAGGGAGGTATATGAACGGGCATCGTGTCCTCGAAATATTCATGCGTCAAGTGTTTCTTTTCATCCCGTCACTTGGCGTTTTGTCTTAGATGCTTACGGAGCAGTTTCAGGTTGAGGTGTCACCGAGAACACCCGAGCAGCCTGTCATCATCAGACACCATGATGAAAGGGCGCTGCGCTTAATTGGCATAACTGTAAGTCACATTTACATACTTTATTTATTCATTTTTTTACATATTTTCCTTTATTCTCTGTGTGTAAATACCAGAAAGTGAGTTTCACGACTTACTAATAAAGTGCTACATGCGTATCGGTTTGCCACTGGGAATTTGCACTCGCCTGTAATTTAGGCGAGATCATATTAATGAACCTCATGTGTATTTTTGTGGTTGTTGTTGAATAATTTAACTACTCACGACAGAAATTTATTTACGCAACTTCATGAAGTGTGTACATGTATGGTGTTGATGCTTTATGATCCACTTGATTGTAAATCCTTTGCCGCCATCTTCTGGAATTTTTATGTAAATGCACCCCCTATTTTGTTTTTTTTGTTTTTTTTGCAAACCCTTTTTTTTCTCCCACAGGGCTTGATCCCTATTTAAATACAACATACTTAATGACTTTTGCTGCGGTCTTGATAGGGGACTCAAGGTTTGGATCCAGCCCAAGAGGAGGAATCCATGATGAAGCAGTCGCCCACGTGGAGGCTCATCAACTCTGTGGCTCAGCGGCGCTCCAACAGCTCCTGCTGGAGGGCCATCAAACAGCAGCTCCAGCGCCAATGCACCGATGGTCTGATCTAGAAAAGAAATACTTCAATATGGATGCATTTTTTTTTTTTTGTAACCTAACCGTGACCTGCAGATGAGGTGTCATGGCCGCAGGTGGAGCGCTTCCTTCACCAGAGCGTGTTTGAGAGCATGCAATTGACCGGATTGGATGAAGACGGCGTTCTGGGAAAAGACTGCAGACCTTTAGGAATGGTGCACCATGCCAAAAAAACCCCCGTCAACCCCTGGGATAACCCGTTGTCCTTCGCGAAGCAGAAGCTTCGCAACCAACGCAAGAAATGTGTGTCGGTGCTTCACTCGGTCCATTTTTTTTTTCAGTTTGTCTTCACTTTGTCACATTTCCTTCTCTCCGCTTTAGCTTCAATTTTTCTCCAAGAAGACTCGACAGATTCTACAGAGGTGTTTGTATTTTCATCACCAGATGTTTACTGTAAAGCCGAATTATTTCTTTCTCTTCTGAAATTGTTGCCCAGGTGTCACTTACAATTATTTTTTTCCTCGCACTACCAGATCAGCGAGCGCCTAGTTGTCCAGCTGGACCTGTCTGACATTCAGAGTTGCCGATTGAGGTCCCTGAAGGGTTGGCACTATGTTGAACACCACGAGGCGGCCGTCTTTCCTCAGGTGAGATCATAATCTCGTGCCTTGCCGGATTCATGTGATCCTTTGTTTCCGGCACAGGTCCTCCAGTCGGCTGCCCAGCAGTATCGCTGTCTGGACACACTCAGAGGAAGTCATAATAACGTCTTGTACATTTTCTGCCACAATCCCATGAGTTCCAATCGCTTGTGCAAAGAGTTCTGGGACGTAGCCATTCATACGGATGTCAAGTTCAGGTACGAGTGTATTTTGCCGGATTTGCTTGCAAGCTGATAAATTTTTTTTTTTTTTTTTTTTTTTTAAAGGACATATTTGGAGCATGTAGCAGACACCATCAGAGACTGGATTGAGAAAGAGGAGCTGAAGAAGCAGGAATTGGAAAACAACCAAATAAGTCCTGAGCAAGCTTCAGAAAGTACAGCTGAGCTTCACACGCGGCTACCGTGTTGTTTGTGATGGAATAAAATGATCTTTCTGTTTTCCTTGAAAAAAAAAACAAAAAAAAACATTACAGCTTGCACAGAGGAAGATGAGGAGTCACAAGTGGCTTATATCACAAAAAACTCACTCAAAGTTTGTAGCGACTCACACACGCACACAAAAACCCCTCAAGAGCACGCACGTCAAATATATCGAGTTGTCGTTCCAATGGACAGGCTGCCAGGCTGGAGGAGGAAAGGCTGAAGGAAGAGGAATCCAAAAAAGGCAAGAAGCCGGCCAAGGCGGCGGGGGGAAAAAAGCAGAAGCCGGCGAAGGACGCGAAGTCCGCCGATGCCAAGAAAAGCGACAAATCCGCCAACACGGGCAAGAGCAAAACGACCACCAACAGCTCCACGGTCGCTGCCTCCGACCAGTCGCTTTCCATTAAAACGGAAGACAAAGAGGAGGCCGGCAGTGTAAGAGCAACGTGACGAATGTGAAATACACGACTCGCAAAATGTTTGGGATATTCAGCTCTTGGTGCTTCACTTTTAGGGGTTCACGGGCTTCCACATGGATGGAATGTTGGTCCATCTGTCAGGGTCTCTCCAGTACCTCTTCCCTGCGGCTGGGGGAGACGTTACCGTGGAGACCGTCAGCTACATTGAAGGTAAGGTCAATTGCGCAAGCTTTCTTTGATTGGTGACAATTTTATTTTTATTTATTTATTTTTTTACTTTGACTGAAAAAGATTTAAAAGGCGTGTATTTAAAACAAACTGCTTTAACAGAAGTCTCACTAGCTTCTTGCAAACGCTTGTTAGCATCTATGTTGTGGCGCTTTATCCCTCCCAGCAAGGGATTGAACACAAAATGATTCAGCAACACGTAGACAGCACTCAAGTCATATTTTCTTTCTGAGACATGTTCCACGACTAGTATTAATGCTGTACTGAGGAGATCAGAGAGGAGTTGATTAGCTGGTGCAAAAAGCCAAAGAGTGCCGAGAACATTAGTGGGATTGGGAGAACACTATAGCCTGACTGTCCGTCTTATACTGCCCCCAGGTGGCCAAGGCAGGCACACCTGGAGGAGCAGCATTTCAGTGATGTATCTCAAGGCAACCACTGTACTTCCGCAAAACACATGTCACCGTAGGTTCCAGAATGCTGAAAGTGGCCGTGAAGCAAGACGGCCACCACTTCTACACGCACATCAGCCACGTTGTCCATGCAGCGAGAAATGACGTGAAAGGTAAAGATCCGCAAGAGCTTTGCCGACTTGTTCCCGGTGTCCTACTGACGAGTCCACTCCAAAAGAGCATCCTGTCAAGACGACCGTAGAGACCAGGCGGGCCTTCTCGGCGTTGCTGGATAACGGCGTCCGGGTGTCTTACAGCTTCGAAACACCACCAGAGAAAAGCAAAGGTGCTGAAAATCCTTCCCTGCTGTTAGCTTGTTTGTAGTGTGAAAGGTGACTGCGATTGTGCATGATTGTAAATATGTCGAGCATTCTCAAGAATGTTTTGGCTTCGAATAATAGTATTCCACTACTTTGTATTACATTACACGTTGATGCCAACTCTAACAACCGGTAGAGCAGCTTATAACATAATAATGCTCACAGGCACATATTCTTTATGCTTGTGCGACTCTGTGTGTGTGTTATACTGCCCCAAGGTGGCCAAGGGGCGCACTACCAGAAAGAGCGCAACAATGTCCATTGCATTGAAGTAAAAAACAAAACAAAAAACAGTCCAATTCTTTACATTACTTTGAATGATGTTGTAACTGTAATTTTAAAGTGTTGAGTGCTGTTTTTCCTGCTGAAAAACACAGAACAAACATTGATTTCAATGGGGAAAAAAAATCACAATATCATGGTTTTGAGTCACAACTCTAATCTGAAGGCACCACTGTATCTTGCATTTTTACCACCATGTTTGAATATCATTTGTGACTAATTTCCTCGACATTCCCCCTTGAAAGCTTCCAAGCCGGAATATTAAATATATTATATTAAAAAATTCCCACTCCTTGGCAGCCCCACAAGAGAGTCTCAAGGAAACAGAGAAAGGGCAGCAAGAGTCGACGGCAATGGAGCTGACCGACGTCCCAAACAACGACGGCACCCCTGCAGAGGTGCAGGTACAGGTGTGTGTGTGTGTGTGTATTTATATATATATATGTGTGTGTGTGTGTGTGTGTGTGTGTGTATGTATATATATATATATATATATATATATATACACACACACACACATATATATATATAAATGAGAGAGAGAGAGAGACGCTCTCATGTATATTCACTGCGAATGTGTTATTTTGTGTTGATTGTGTGTAGCCGTGTGAAAGCCAGCCAGAAGTGTGCCCGAGTCCATTCAACAGCCTCAGCTTGTCTGTCCCGAGTGGCCTACTTGTGCAGTTTATGCGTGAAGATGGTTAGTGACGTTCTCCCCCCCTCCACCCAGAACAACTCTCACATTTGTTTACCAGATGCAACACCAAATTGTGTGTGTGTGTTTGTCTCATATGTGTCCTCAGAGGACCTGAGTATGCTGGTGCGACTGAGTTTTCACGCCGCAGGCTGCCAGGAGCCTTGTCTGGCCAAAGAGGCGTCTCGCACCATCACCAGTCAGGGAACCGTGATCCGATACATGAAGGACTCCTCCAGCGAGGTGAACATGCCGGAATACACGCACTTCTAGGAGTTTTTTTTAAAAATCATCAACAAAAAGGTTTTGTTTTGTTTTTTTGTTTTTTTCAATTTTAGTTTGTTATTTTGGTCGTTCTGGTTAATTATAACATCCTTGGTCACAGGTGCTCTTTGCAGATGGCACGGTCAGTTCCAGCTTGGATTCTGGTCCAGTGTGGGTACAAGAAATAGAAGAAGTAGAGGCTCCAGATGGCAAGGGACCCACACTGAACTGAAGACACGCACGCACACACGCATTTACACTCTCTCTCTCTCTCTCTCTCTCTCTCTCTCTCTCTCTCTCTGTATATATATATATATTTTTTAATGTGTATATGCTTGTAGAGCAAAATCCAGAGAACCAAGTGACTTCTCCTCCTCGAGGGTTTTGGGCGACGACGACACCCTGCGGTACTCGTGTTTGCACCGTCGGTAGCACACACGAACAGATTCCCGCCTGCGCTCTTCTAACCTACCACACGTCCGACCCGGTCACTCACGAGGTGAGAACGCAGCAGCTGCCGCACCTGCGGCCACGTTTGCTTGATCGCCTTGGCTTTCATGGCATGGCTTCCAGACGATGCTGAACCGGGAAGATCTGGTGGTGACGGTGTGGAAGCCAGATGGCTCCATGAGCATTAATCATGCAGATGGAACCAGAATCACCACCTTCTACCAAGAAAGGCCTCCAAGCGCGGCTGAGGAAGCATGTGTCCCTTGTTCAGAGGCGGACAAAGAGAAGGTGGTGGTGGTGGAGAACGAGGCCTGCGCCACTGTGTTGATGTACCCCGAACGACACGTGGCGGAAATCTGGTTGGCTGATGGGACCGTTATCACCGGGAATAATACCGGAGGGTATCAGGTGGGGTGCTTTTGTTAACACGTATCATTCTGTAATTCCTGATTTCTTTTTTTTTTCTTTTTTTTATGGACTCCTAAAACACTTTTTTTTTTTTCCGGTCAAAGGTGGTCCCATCCAGTGTTGGGCTGCTGTACATCCAAAGTGACGGCAAGTGTGTCTACTCCAACAGATCCCCGTGGGGTGGCCTCCCGTCTTACATCATGAGTCACACTGACAAAGTGGTCTGTGACATAACGGACCTGGGGGGAAACTACTTTCAGGTGAGTTGTATTTCAGAGTTTGATGGCACAATAGATGACGTGCTTGCCATTTCACCATTAAAGGCAGAGGTCCGCAAACTACGGCCTGCGGGCAGGTTGTGGCCCGCCTTTACATTTTGCCCGGCCCCCCGAACAATACCAGAGATGCTTTTTGTTGTTATTGGCTTTTTCTGTTGTTGTTGTTGTTTTGTTTTGTTTTTCCTAAGTCTGGCCATGTGATTGATACTTGTACATGCATTGGACGGAACATTCTATTCCACCCTTCTGCAATCTGTGCCCGATCCGAACCCCTCCCAGCCCCCCCCCCCCCCAAAAAAATAAATAAATAAATACAATTCGTGATGCAACCCTCTCCAATAATTTAAAAAATGGACGAATGGCGAAATGATTAGGTCAGAGAAAAAAAATTATTGGTTATTATTTTATTTCCCCTGTCAGAGAAGGGAAAAGTTATTTGGCCTTCGCAGGAAAAAGTTTAGGGACCCCTGATTAAGGGCATGACTGTGCTCAAAGGGAGACACGTTACCAATGTACCGTATTGGCCCGAAAATAAGACAGTGTTTTTTGCATTGAAATCAGACTGAAAAAGTGGGGGTCGTCTTATATTCGGGGTCTAGACATTATACCCATTCACGACGCTAGATGGCGCCAGATACCATTGAAGCGAATGCTGAACTTGACTCCCCAGGCCAAAGCGAACCCCTGTCACGAAGAATAAAAATAAAAATAGCGGTAGCACGAAGAAGAAAATTAAAAAATAGCGGTAAGAAAGAAAAGAGAAGAAAATAATAGAAGAGATAACAGAAAATGGAGAAACGTAGCGACAATCTGGAGAAAAGCGGGTCGAAGATCGGCCAGGTTAACCGGCAGCTGAGGAGAAGTTATGATGTCATTTCCATTTCAAAAACCAGAAGCCATTCATTTACGAATGTGATTGCACTTTAGTTGACATATTTAAATGTTCAGATATTAAGATTTGAATGAGGCAAAATAACATGCTTTTTCTCTCAAATATATTATCATCATTTGTTTCAGATGTACCTGTACTGTAATTATTTTCTGTATAAAAATTAATTTGGTGTTCAAAAAGTCTTTTTTCTAACTTGTGTCTTGAAAAAGAGGGGGTCATCTTATAATCAGAGCCGTTTTATATTCGGGCCAATACAGTAAATCTGTCAGAACACAGTAACACATGTAGACAGATAATACACCAATACTCCAGACGTATTTTATTTATCCTCTGTGATAAACGATGAATATTACGGAGTGGTTTTTTTTCTCTCATTAAAATTGAAACACATCCCACCCCGAAAAAAATATTCATTTATTTTTGAGCGACGGCATTTATATTCATTTCAATAGGGAGTATTTGAGTATTTGCAGTTAAAGGTTGAGGAATGAACTAAACTCGTCCCTGAAGGCACCACGGTACAGTGCTTCTTTTTAGGGACTACTAAAGGTTGAAACTGTCTTCAGGTGTTCGAAGACGGCCGGGTGACCGCACACGTTGGCCCAGCTCCAAACCCACTGCAAGAGGAAGAGGAAGATGCGGACAAAAGGATGACAGCCATGCCCAGAGACCATTGTCCTAGGTCTCACACACACACACGCACGCACTGTGTCAGGGTAATGAATTCTACTTTACTGCTTGCTTGTCTTTGACCGTAGGCTATTCCTGGTGCACGAGGATGGTTCCGGTTCCGAGCTCCTGAGTAGCCAAGCTGTGACAGAGCTGCTGTACCAGGCCCACTTGGATCCCACCGTGGCTCTGGTGAAGGACCCGCTACCAGACACACAAGGTGAGCGGCTGTTCGTCTGATGCCGTACTGGCTGACGTTGCTACAGAGCGTGCCGGGACTCCTCCAGGTGAGTTTGGCGTCACCGTCTTGAAGCCCGGCATCGAAAGCGTGCGGTCCAAGTGGGTGCACGTGAAGCTGGACCGTACCGCCATACCTCAGAGCTTCCGGAACCGCAGTGGGAACAGGTCCTCCAGTTTTGAGGTCCTGTACGGTGATATCTCCACTTCTGAGTGCCCCAGCTTCGTTTTTCCAGTTCCAACTGGTTACTCGGCCAAACGCAACCTTTGACTCTCCCCTCTGTCCATCACAGAAGGCTCACATTCCTTTATTTGGGACCACTACGGGACACGTGACCGGCCCGAAAAAGCGCAGCGTCGACACTGTCGCTGTCCTCAACTGCCCCAAAGTCCTGGAGATAAGGGAACTCCACCAGCACAGGGAATTAAGCCGAAGGCTCAGAAACATGGTGGACATGCGACTGAAGGCGAGTACCGACAACACGCAACTTATTTAGCCGATATTAAGACAAAGGAATGAATTTTAAAACTTCTCCTTGTAGGAATATATTGAGAGTTTGATGGAGAAGGCACAGCGGTCAGCTGACGTGATGCTCAAGGAGCCTCGGACGGAAGGGGAGCGAGCCCACGCTGGGATTCTGCTGAGTCAGGTGCCATTAGCTTGATGCTAACATATAATCTGAAACACGATAGATGGGCTAACAGAAACTAGCATAGATCTTACACCACTGCTACTTGTGATACTTCATCACTCGCTGTCCGAGACAAAGTATGCTAAAAGGACTTTGTCCCTTTTAAGTCTATTACAGAAGAAGACAAAGAAACCTGCAGCGTTACAAAAAGGACCCCAGGTAAAAGGAGTCCTGTGTCTTGCCTGAATCGAATGTGACTTTGTCTCATTGGCCGTGTGTCTGTCCACAGGGGACATTGGCAGTCTGTACAGCAAGGCCGTGCAAGCTCCGGTCGAGATGTCGGACAATCTCAACGATCCCGCGATGATGGGCCGTCTCAGGTGGAGGCCATTTTGGTGCTTGACTTGATGTCTTTGGGATTTCATCCTTCTATAGTAATTTTTTTTTTTTTTTTGCAGCTGCAGCAGCATCAAGGAGTCAAAGTGGACAAACACACTAGAACAATACAGGTCAGAACTCACGACGGTCCACTCATGGTGCTCATCTTTTCAAGTCAAGTCTAGTTTGCTTGTGTAGCCCTTCATTACAAAAGAGAGCGGGATCAACGAGGGGTCGTTATAGTTTCATCTGAAGTCTGTGTAGCCCCCAGTTAAGCCACTCCAGCATTTTATGCAATATACTAAAATATATTTATACATCATTTATTTTAAAAATCTTGGAGCCGTTCCTGGGGGGTGGAGAGAGGTGAAGCGGAGGTAAAACAGGCCAAAAGTTATATTGACGTTTGTCTGTATGCATGTGGTCCTTAGACAGGAGCTGTATGAAGTGAAGGCTTGCATCGACGCGCTGAGGAAGAAGATCGTTGTGCCGTACTTTCACCCAGAAAATATCTCATTACACCAGGAAAGTGCTTAACGAGACTTCACTTGTCATCATCGCTGTTCGACGACAATCAAAATCAATAGTTGACTCATCAGTACATTAGTGTTTACTTGTACTTTGATTGTGTTCCAGAATCATCATCTCCGTGGAAGTCCAGAAAATAGGAGGCCAATCTTGAGCGACCCAACCTTCAGCGAGTCGGACGATACGGAAGAAGCCTTCCAGAGGGACATCCGACTAGAAGACTCTCGTAAATCTGCAGGATTATATCATTGTTAGATTCTTGGAATCTTTCCGAATGATGATTTCTGGATGCATTGTGTGCTGCTCCCCTCACAAAAACATGTATTGCGTTTTCTGATCTAGATGACATTGTAACGCCACGGCCCTCGGACCCGAGACCTTCTTATTCTGCCAGGTTTGCCAGTCAGACTGTCAGGTCACCTCATAAGAAGAAGCTAACGTAAGCCGTCTGTGTCCATGCTCAGTTACGCAGCCGTGAGGAGCAGCAGGATGCCTGGCATCACACCTCCAACTGCACCAGGTACTCCCTCGTGAATTTCAGCGCCAGCTTCGATATGAATATGACTCGAGAGTGCGCTGTATGTCCATAGCGGCTCTTGGTTGTCGGCCGGACTCCTCCAGGCTTCGGAAGTCGGTCCATGTGAATGTAATCGGGGAGCCCAGGCGGACGAACGTCAGACTTCCACCTTCGATCACCAGCTCCAAACCCTTCAGTGTGCCCAATCATCACGTAAGACAGACGCTGGCCCATCCGGGTCACACTCGGATCACTTCACTGCCTCGCAGATCGCTGGGATTTAGGAAACCCCGAGAGCTGTTAGCATAGCACGACCGTGGCGTTGCTAGCACTGTTCATTTCAGTGAGGCATCTATGTTGTTCATGCCAGAATACAATTGCCGATTAATCAACTTCAAACTATTATCACCTTTAGCATCGGTAAAGTTGACGTGTCGACTAGTTGACTCAGTCGCTAGTCGACTCTGGGGGAAAAAAAATGTTCTGCACACCTTGCTTTTTTATTATTATTATTTTTTTTAAAATCCCATCCCCAGTTCCGCTCTGTGGAGGAGCCAGTGCGGCGCAGGTGTCGCACCATTTCACTGGCTGACCCAAATGTTGTAACCAGAGGCTTTGAGCTGTGCCCGTCCAGAGTCGATTTTGGCTGGCAAAGGGATGGCACGTTCTCACTCGTCACGGTGGTCATGAAGAACGTGGGCGTCGACACCTGCAGGTGAGACGGCGCCAAAGCGTCGATGAGACGCCTTCCAACGTGGCGTTGAGGTCGCGCTCGCTACCTGCTGGCTCGCCCGCTCGGCTTCTCTTCCAGGTTCCACGTGAAACAGCCTCCGATCTCATCAGGCCTACGTGTCAAGTACCAGCCGGGACCTGTAAGTTGAAAAACGATGACGTGAGCGCTTCCTTAAACGCATGCGCTCTGTCCGTCTCTCTTTGCGTCCGTCTAGGTGCCGGCAGGTTTGCATGTTGAGCTGAGTATCGAGCTGTATGCCATGTGCGAGGCACACGAGGGCTACATGGATCCCGCCAAGTACATCTCCCAGGACATTATCATCCCCACGGAGACCGACATCCTCTATTTGCCTGTCACGGCCAATATCCTTCGAATATGTGCGGCCCGACACCGTCCAAGCTTAAACATGTACATTGTGAAGGGCACAAGGTTGTGTTTGACTTTAATTCCCATTACTTTTTTCTCTCTCAAAAAACAAACAAACAGAAAAACATCGATTTATTCAATCAGCGTGTTCACAACAAACAAAGCTTGTCGCAACATCCTTGATGAATGTACCCATCCTTCCTGAGATATTTTATGACATTTGGATGAGAGATCACGCCGGTTCATACAGCAGGAGATACTCCGGGGCCCCCAAACAGTCCTGCAGCCTCCCAGCATGCCAGGGGCTCGGGCAGAACCCGCCCAGCTCTCGAGGGCCCGCGGCTGCTGCAAACACAGGCACATGTGCGGAAAGTCGACCAAAACCCAGGAATACATCATTTTATGCATGGAGTAATTTTTTTTTTTTTTTTTTACAGGGCACCATAAACGCACAGCTAGTCTGTGAAGGACACATCAATCCACCACAAAAGCTGAATGGAAAGTCTGTTTCAAATAAAAACAGTGTTCAACTTCGTGTGTGTGTGTCTCTCTTTTGTGACTTTAATTGTCATTTATTGGATGCTCTTTGGATAAAATTGTCTCCTCGTCATCATTTGAATCGACGGGGGGGGGGGGGGGGGGGGCACCGGGGAAGCCGCTAGCTTCATATAATGCAATGTTATTTTACCAAAATACTAATGTTATCCTACTGGGATGAAGCCGACAATGCCAGCTAAACTAGAGAGACAAAAAAAATTAAATAGTTAAAAAAAAAAAGAAGTTCCAGGATATCAAGGTATTAAAACTGTCATTGACAAGACCGCAGCCTATATTCACTCTCTGCTCACTCAGCATACCACCGCACTCGCCGTTTTAGCACAATTCTGTTTGGTCCATCTTTTAAACTGTCTGCCCTAATCGACTGCAGCAAATATCATCATAATCGCACCTCGGTCATTACTGTTTGAAGCGTATTTCTACCGGGAAAGAAGAAGCCATGCTGAAAACGTGTCGGGTGTACAGCAATAGAAAGCAAGGGACCCTCGCAAAGGTAACGAACGACGCAATCGTCTTCCGCGTGCTCCTTGCGCGCGCACGACCGGGGAGGGGGGTGTCGCGCGCCTCCGTGTGTGGAACAGCGATGACGTCAGAGAAGCGCACAAGGTGCAAAATCAGAAGCGGCGCTCTAGGTAGTCTTCGGCGTCTACGCTTTTGCGGCGCTATCTTGTCATCTTTGCGCCACCGTCTCGGCAGACTCGGCACGCCGCGTGACTTTTTTTCCCCCCCTTTCCCACCACGCCGAATGGACGAGCCGGCCGAGGATCCCTGAGGTCCAAGAGGCGGACTCGACGATGCCCGTTTGCCACAGGCGCCGCCATCGTGAAACCGGACACCGTCTTGCGGCGGATGGGGAGACCGAAGTGACCGAGCCCGCTGCTCCACCCGGGAGGCGGTGCAGCCTGCCTTCGGACGCGGCCGCGGCCGCCGCCTGTGGCCGCTTGTAGAGGGTGGGAGGAGGCGAGGAGCGGCAGGAGGGAAGATGCGGACGGAGGAGGAGAGGGCCGCCGCACAAGAGCCCATTTTGGAGGAAGGCTCCGGACGAGAGCAGGTGAGGACGCCGACGAGTTACGCACTCACCTTTCCCGCGGACGACGCGTCATTGAAAAGCGAAGCCTCGCAGCGCCGGCTCAAGGACACTCGCGCACAGTAAACGACGATGCGGTGGTTTTTGATGTCCATGCCCGTCGATCAGCCAACACCTGATAAATTGATCGCATGAAAAACACCATGCGCGTATCCAATCGGAGCGACGGCCTATTGCGGACAGATTTGGCCTTTGAGACTTCCCGCAGCCGAAAAGTTGAGATTGGCTACTGAACTTAATTGGAAGAAAAAGCGCATTGGTCAGACTCCCCTTTTTCAAATTCGTTCCAGCCCATTTGTTGTTTTGGTTTTTAATCGGGGAAAAAAACGCACTCTCTCATATCGTACTTTATGAAAACCTATCTTACTGCAACAAGCATTATTTGAGTAGTCCGTTAATTTGTTGACTATTTTGTCTAATGATCAATGAATCAGATGAAAACATTTTAACTTCCATCGCTTCCTTCACAAAAAACAAGACCACATTTCAAATGGCCAGTGGAGAAAATTATGTAGTCCAGTGGTTAGCACGTCGGCTTCACAGTGCAGAGGTACCGGGTTCGATTCCAGCTCCGGCCTCCCTGTGTGGAGTTTGCATGTTCTCCCCGGGCCTGCGTGGGTTTTCTCCGGGTGCTCCGGTTTCCTCCCACATTCCAAAAACATGCATGTCAGGCTGATTGGACGCTCTAAATTGTCCCTAGGTGTGAGTGTGGGCGTGGATGGTTGTTCGTCTCTGTGTGCCCTGCGATTGGCTGGCAACTGATTCAGGGTGTCCCCCGCCTACTGCCCGGAGATGGCTGGGATAGGCTCCAGCACCCCCCGCGACCCTAGTGAGGATCAAGCGGTTCGGAAAATGGATGGATGGATGGATGACTGTTTTAGTCCATCACATGCCAGGAGCCCAAAATATTGATGATCGTTTTCCAAAATGTTTTTGATCAACACAAAGATAACAAGTCTGCTTTCATGGAGGACTATGGAAATTGGAGAATATTTGCTGTTGACAAGCTGACAAGCTCTGGAGAATTTGAAATGAAAAAGGATATTGAAACGATTAATCGACTTTCAAAAATAATTACACTGGTCAATTGCAAATTTTACATTTTAATCAGAGATGACTTTGTGTCCGACACTGATTTAAACAAAAACCCGGCTAGACTTTGTTCCTGGCAGGTGAGGTTTTGGAGATATTTTAAATGTGCAATACAGGTTTTCTATATGACATATCCACCTGTTACGTAACACTTAATTCATGAATATGACATATTGCCCTTATTTTCATGTTGTTATTATATTGTTATGAAAACCTGATTCTGCTCGAGAAAAAATGAGGGCAGATTACGAATCATCGCAAATATAATCATGTCAAAAGGTTGTAAATTTTAAAAAAGTTTAAAAAGTTGTGTTATCGATTCATTTCACAATCGATTAGTTGTTGGTAAATCGAGTCATCTTTGTGACTTTTTGCATCTTTGCAAATGGGATTTAAAGCACCAAAGTGTTTTTTTTCCCTTCATGATTTCATGCTACATCTGATAGTCTGCTCCTTCTGGCGTGCCTGCTTTGGCCGCCAGGGGTCAGTGATTTGTCATAAAGTCATGCAGACACAAATGAGGAAGACTAGCCTACTCAGTGGGAAAAAAAGTACTTGATTTTTAGTTGCAAATGATTAAAAGGTAATGAACTAAAATATATAATTTGCATATTTATGAGGAAAACACAGGAAAATTGCACCGCTTACCACATTTTAATCACGTACATGTTGGAAATTCGTCATTTTTATGGCGAATGAAGAAAATACGCCTGTAAATATCTGAAGTGCGAATATTGGTGCTAGTGTCAGTGGTGTATGGTCCATTCATTTTTCCTAGTCTCAAGGTTTGATGGTTTTAAATACACAACGCGTAAGTCTCTTTGTTTGATGTTTAGTTTGACAGTAAACTTCAACCGGGTGTGGCAGTAAATAGACCAAAAAGTCCTTTTTTTAAATGAACTGTTCACTATTTGCCAAAAATGCTGCTCGATTGCAAATGGAAAATGCAAACTTTACTGCAGACAATTGGTTGTTTAAATGCTGCCTTTGACTCGGTTGCACCACTCCTCGCTTGCCATCTTGCAAGGGCAGGCCTAATGCAAGGAGTGGGCCACGATTACTCTCGCTTCCTGTTTTGGGCCGGCGCAGCGTGGACTATGGTCTCATCCTTCAGCCTCGCCACTCAAGCACTTATCTCATTTACCTTTCGTCAATTGTCAGGCGCCAAAGTGCAGTGGAGTCGTTCATTCATTATATTACAATTGGCGTCTTGACGACGAGCATTTTGGTTGCTACAAAGGAAAAAAAAATTAACATGATGTTCTGCAATGACGTCGGCAAGAGTTAACGAGAAGAAGAACCTCCCAACGCTGGGCCTTCTTCGCACGCCGCCTCGGCAGCCCGTTTTCCAGATCGTCACTTTATTGGCCGCCCACAAGCCGGGATTTGCTAATTATAGCTGCTCCAGTCGCACCTCGGCAGCGGAAGCGGTGTGAAGATGGAGACAGAAGAAGGCCGCCGTGCCGTAATCACAAAGCAGAGTGGAGTGCGTGTGAATCGCAGGCGTACGCCCGGATTCACTTGATGTGGACATAACAATCCATATTTAAGTCAGAACCTGACAAAGACATCAAACGTTGGAAAAAAACAAAAACACTTCATGCTTCCCAGGCATGCTAATGATGAAATGTATTCAAGGATGCTGAATGCGTCGGAATGCTGACGTTATTGAGAGCTCATTTGAAATCGGATTGGTTCAAGAAACTCTTCCAGCTGCTCGTATAATTGAAGTTAAATGGGCCAGCCGAACTGATTCTGACGACTCCGGGCAGATTAGATAGACTTGGCAACACGCAGAGGCTGAAATGTGATTGGGCGAAGTAAGTTACGTCCACATTCTTGTACCGGAAGCAGGGAAACGTTTCAAAATGGGGAGGACGGACTCGGAATGGAATACAATTTAACCAAACGCATATTAGAATTTAGTTTGTAAATGTAGGTCAGGCTTTTCGTTTCCTGTCGTCAGCATTCCTCGCTTTTGAGACAAATTCCATCACCATTCCTCGCATCTTGCCTGTTGTGACACTCCCACTCCAATCCATTTAGAGACCGATTCCGGGGGTGGGGTGTGAGGGTGGGGGGTAGCAGCAGCGGGGAGTGAGGACTCGGAGGAGGGAGAGTGAACTCATAGAAAGAAGGAAGAGGGAAAGAAAGGAAGGAAGGAAGTAAAAATTGGGCGAAGGAGAATGATTACATAAGCAAAGGTAGGAGGATGTGCAGCTCGAAGACATGTCAGTCCAATGGGATTTGACAGAAAGATTTGAAATGGGCCTTAGTTAGCCAAGAGATGATCGACGTGTGCCCTTCAAAGTGTGCTCTCAAACGCTCGCCGCGTTTGTGATCGCCGTCCTCCGGCGCAGACGACGGACGCTACGCCGCCGGGCGCTGGAGTGGAGTCGGTCCACTCCAAAAGAGTCGAGAAGCGTCCTTTGCCACTAAATTATTTACATGTATCGCAATGCCGGCCTCCGATGTGCCCGCTGCCAATTTGATCGAGAGGCTGGAGAAAGGGGAGGCGCGTGTGTGTGTGTGTGTGTGTGTGTGTGTGCGCGCACTGTAATATGATGTCCTCACAGTGCAAGTGAGGCCACATGCACTTAGCCAAGCATTAACTGTGTGTTTGTGTGTTTGTGTGTGTGTGTGTGTGTGTGTGTGTGTGTGTGTGTGTGTGTGTGTGTAATTTGCAGCACTAATGCTGTGATACATTCAGCGTGGTAATGCATCTGTTTCGGTCGCAACCACAAGCTTACACACTACGAAATGTGACACTCTTTACCAAGCAAGAAGGTCCTAATCGTGAGGACCAAGCAGAGAACAGAACAATGTGGAGTTCATTGATCCATTCCACCCCCCACCTAAAAAAAGTGCTTGTTTTTTCAGAAGGAAAAATACTTCCATCTTATACTGCACTTTATAAAAATGAGTAATGACCGCGAGGCAGTATAATAAACTCATGCAGACAAATGAAAAAGTCATGCTTCTACTACTCCTGTGATTCACTAAGATATTTGTCATTTTTCATATTACGGGCATTGTGTTGCTTGTCTGCATGTGTTGCTCCACCGTTTGGGTTCAAAAAGCCATTACCTAAAGGATTCTAGAAACCTTGATGCCAAAGCTGTTCATGAGCTAATCTATGTCCTTTTGCATTGTGTGTGAGCATTTTGCAAAAGTAGACTTTGTTTGTTTTAAATACACCATGTATGATTCTTTAGTTTGATGTTTAGTTTGACGGTAAACTTGACCCGGTCAGGTGAAGTCACATGGCAACACGTAGAAATCTGTAATCTGATTGGGCCGCCTCCTCAGCAACGTCCGATCCAGCAGTCCTTGGCATCGTCCCTGTGCCGGGAGTCCCACTGGAAGTGCCTCCTTCTGACCCTCCTGATGTACGGCTGCTTCGCCACACTCATCTGGTGCGCCCTGTGCCGCGTGCCGGTGCTCAGCTCGTCGCCGGTGCGCGTGGCCGCCGCCGACAGCAACTCCACCTCGGCGGCCTACTACAATGACGTGCAGCGCCTGGAGAGTCCGTGCTCCAGCGGCTACCTCTACATCCCGCTGGCCTTCCTGGCAATGCTCTACGTGGTCTACCTGGTGGAGTGTTGGCACTGCTTCTCCAAGACGGCCGTGTTGGCTCACGCCGAATTCCAGGTTTGTGCAAGGTGCATCTGTTTGTCGCTCGACGACGTCGCCATTGCTACGATGGGCGGCATGAGAAGATAAGCCAGGGGTGTCAAACTCATTCTTGTCGCGGGCCACATTTTAGTTACCGTTTCCCTTGGAGGGCCGTTATGACTGAAACTAGATCAAGAAGTCAAGAACAACTGTTGATTCAACTCTTGTTTAAGTTACCATTACGAGCGCTTTGGTAACAAGAAAATGCTTAGAATATCGCTCTTATTTATTACATGTGAGAATACAAAATTTTGATAGACATTTTAGAAAGCATCATGGAACTTGACATGTTTGATCTGCTTTCGCGGTCCATCTAACATGATGTGGCGGGCCAGATCTGACCCCCGGGCCTTGAGTTTGACACCGGTGAGATAAGCAATGAAGTAACAGAAACGAAGGCGTTGATGAAATGTTTCATTGGGCTTCATTGACTGCTTAACAGTTGAAATCTATGCTCGATCGCCGGATGAATATTCCCATATCCACGCAAAGACTTCTGTGTTTTGTTCTTGAATTTCCCAGACTCGAATCTGGAACGTCGCATTCAGCGTTTATTTTTAACGGGTCATTCGCTAATCATTTTGCCGGATACTATCCCAGCCGTCTTCGGGCAGTAGACGGGGGGGACACACCCTGAACCGGTTGCCGGCCAATCGCAGTGTACAGTGTTTAGATGAATATTAAATGTACCTTTTTAGGAATAAAACCTATGCTAATTCGGGAAGTGTTTTGTCATTTTGATGTGTTATTCGGTGTGCAAAGTTTGAAAACCACAGGAGTCCTTGAAAGGCAAGCCAGACCAAGTGACATTGTTTGTTCACGTGCAGGATGTGTACGAGCGTGTACAGCGCCTCCAGCAGGCCACGCCCTGCATTTGGTGGAAAGCCATCAGCTACCATTACGTCAGACGGACCAGGCAGGTGACAAGATACCGCAACGGAGATGCGTACACTACCACACAGGTGAGTGAAACGGCTCCATCTAGTGGTAAGCGAAGGAATAGCTGAATTCAATGTTCAAAGTGGACATCATGTTTCGGTGGCTTCATATATATGTATATTTTTTTTCAATCCAGAACAGTACAATAAGTACAGTCCAGTTGTATTTAACTTTGCCATCAAGAGTTCAAAAGGTTTGTTTTTCAATTCCGGTTACAGTTTTATCTTTTCCAGGTCTACCACGAGCGGGTCAACACTCACGCTTCCAGCTCAGAGTTTGACTACGCCCGCTATGGCGTCAAAGATGTGTCCAAGGAGCTGCTGGACCTGCAGTTGCACTCGGCGGTTCGCCTCCGCTTCACTAAGTGCTTCAGGTGAGTCTAACAAATCAGGTGGGATTTGTTCGACTTTCTTTTCGTTCGTTGCAATTTCTTGTGAAAGATGACCAGTTTTTCCCCATTCTCAGCTTTTCCAGCGCACGTGCTGAGGCGGCCTATCTCACCCAGGTAAGTGACGGACAAAAGCAGAGGATGGGAGGAGCGGGGTTTGAGTCACGTGACTTGACTTAAGTTGAGTCACGTGACTGACTTGATTGGTGTGACTTGATGCGGGTCACTGAGTCAGACTTCAATCAGAAATTTTAGGTTTTGGAACTGGGATGGCTAAAACTTATGAGAGATCAACTGGCCTTTACATTGGTTTTGACTCAACTTGTTTGAAATGTATTGACTCAACTCGACTTGATTTTTTTTTCTTTGAAGGTAAAGCCTTGAGTATATTTCAAAGCATGTCAGTCACGTCACAATTTCTTAACTCCGTTCTTCTTCTTGCCCCAAGCGAGCACGCTTCTTCGGCGAGAACGAGGGCCTGGATGACTACATGGAGGCCAGGGAGGGGATGCACCTCAAGAACGTGGATTTCCGCGAACACATCCTGGCATTCCCTGACCCCGCCCACCAGCCGTGGTTCTCCAGGTACAGGGTGTTCTGGCTGGCCTCGGCTTTCCTGCTTTCATGGCCGTTGCGCGTAGTGTCCGAGTACCGCACGGCCTACGTGCATTACCACGTGGAGAAGCTGTTCGGGGAGGACGAGGATCTCGGTGGAGGGGGCGGTTGTGGCGCCGGCGGACCGGGAGGGGGCGGGAGAGGCGATGGGGAGACGGAGAACGGAGGTGTGGGGATCGGTCTGAACGGGTCCAGCTACAGGGCCATCTCCCGGGTCAACACGGTGGACATGACGGAACTGGAGTGGCACATCCGTTGTAACCAACAGATGGTTCCCAGCTACTCCGAGGCCATCCTGATGGACTTGGACACAAGCGGGGCGACGAACGCTGCCGCTTTCACGCCCGTGTCGGGACCCCCGGGCACCGCCCCCAACCTGGAGGGGAACCGGCCTCCCTTGGCCCTGCCGGTGGCGTTCAACTCGACATACCTCCTCCAAAGCTGCCCTCGATGTCGACGGACCACGTCCAGCTCCAGTCTGCCCTCCCGACTGAGAGCGCCCATGGGAACGACGGCCCTGCTCAACGCCACCGTGGCGGGCTTGAGGGCGGCCGGACACGGCGGGGGCAGGATCGGGGGCCGGCTGGTTCTCAGTCGAAGCGGATTTTCCTTAGGAAGGCTCGGAGGAGGGAGGCGGAACAGCCTTCTGCATTCGCGCAGCATGGGCGGCGGCCTGGCGGGGAGTCGAGAGGAAGGAGTAGCAAGTGGAGTCGGGGGCGGGGGCGCGGGCGGCTTCCTGGGCTTGGGATCCCGGCAGGACGATGAGGAGACCCGAGGCGTGCTGGAGGCAGAAGGCGATGAGGAAGACGAGCAGGAGGTGGAGGTGGAGGAGAGGAGGGGGGAGGATGGCGGGAGAGAGAGGGACGAAGAGGCTGAGCAAGACGGAGGCGTGCTCGAGAGGGATCGTCCGCCTTCTTACCAGGATGCCTTCTTCTTCCCCGTGCTCATTATCCACGGGGACGAGAGCTGCCATGCCGGGGACCACCTCTGAACTCCGCACGACACTTTGGAATGACGCAGGTTGTGTTTGGAATCACTCGCTATTCCCGACTTCCTCATCATCTGTACAACAACAACCGGTCATCATCTGCTGTGAATGGAATCTGCGATTCATTGACCCCCTCACCCCCATTTTATCATTGCCTGTAGATGCCACGAGATGACAGAAAAGCACTTTTTTTCTATTAGACAACGCTATGGCCTAACTCTTCAATATGCACATTTAAAAACGCTGGGTTGTTTTCCGAACCCACTAGATTTTGAGCAGACTGGGTTACTCTCACCCGAGATTGGGTTCATTATTCTGACCCGATTGATTGGGTTGGAGATTGAATTTGCGTGGGCTGAAGGACTGAAACTGGTCACCCCTTTGCGCGGTGTGTTCTGAAGTTCCTCAAGCCAATGTGCTGGGTATAAATAACCCAGTCTTGGCTCGTTCCCTTTTGGACCCAGCGCTGCACTCTATAAACTGTTGGGTCAAAAATAACCCAAATTGGATCAAAACAAGGAAGGGACCAACTCAACTCAAAAAAGTAACACCCAATTTTGTGACTTGTTTAGGACAAAACAACCAAATTTTTGAGGGCTTGTTTAGTCAACCACCACCCAATTTTGTGGTTTCTGTATAAAACGATGATTATTTTTGGGGAGCGGGGGTTGTTTTGTGGGTTACTCATTTTACCCGACTTTTTGGAGTCAAATGTACAACTGACAAAGGTTGCTTGTTCCTTTTTTGGCCCAGGTGGGTTTATTTTTGGCCAAACTTTTTTGGTTGCTATTTCATCCACTTTGGGTTACTTTTCACCGAGCAGTTTTAAGAGTCTCGCGCTGAAGCAATAGTTTTATATTAGGCATGGTTTTGCCTGAGCACAAAATCAGTTTTTCAGCAAATAACGGAGGATAGGTTCACCCCCCCCCCCCCCCCAAAAAACAAATTGCAAGTGCTGGGAGTGATTCCAAACACAGCTGAAAAGAGAAGAGCAGAGCTTACTTTCAGATCAATCTATGCAAGAGCAGGAGTAGGATGGGACCCACAAAGTTCATCCACAATATTGACTTACATGGTCATGCCACCCGGAGTCCAGTTCTTCCACAGCAAACTCATCCAGGCATACCTTTATGGACTGATGGAACACAAAAGCATCTTCTGGAAAAAAAAAAAAAAAAAAGCGAAAAAGCCCCAAAAGATTCTACTACTTCCTCAATTTGGAGAAAAGGCAGAAGGCTCAACAAGTTTGTGCACATCACGCTATTTAGATGAGCACTCCGAGCACCCTCCATCCTCCGCTCCACACGTATGTAAAGCACACACACCAGACAATGACTAATAAGCAACATAAATAAAGATGGAGCAGCACAAAGGACTCAAATCAGCCACGATGAGATGAAATCAGACATCAATAAAACCGAGGAGTATTTTTATTTTTTTTTTACAGCTGTGCACCATCCCAAATGGAATGGGAAGCACTTATACGATACAATATTCTATCTATAATCAATAGTGTGCATCTGCTGTAACCACTTGGCCACTTAAACGCAACCATGCTTTGACATTTCAGTGCGAGCCATGGCTCCAAAACATGGACTGATCCAGCGAGTGCACTACTTTTCTATTTGCCGGCATCGTCTTGGTCGACAGAATGCCTTCATATGTGTTCCACGCGGTCGCGCACACTCTCCGAAGCACGGAAATGTTCTCCTCTGTTGCCTTCATGTCTGCTACTGCTTCAACTCGGGTTCCGTTTTTGACACCCAAATGTCCGGGAAAGTGGATGTGCACTGGGAACACAAAGCAACATAAATGAGACAAAGGATGTTTGAAGTTAAATCACAAATAACTTCATGAAACTTACGAAACTCGTGAAAAGGTAGCTGTGGTCGCTAGAGGTCAGCAAAGATCTTTAAAGAAAAGCACTTTCAAGGGGAAGTGAAGCCACTGTGACTCACACAGGGTACAAAACACCTCCAAATCTGACGCTGTGGAAAGCTATTTGAGCACCCCCGCCCCATTTTCTACTTGGTATCCATCTTAATATCCATACACGACTATGCACTTTGTCTTACGAGTGACACTACTGTTTTGAGATGCTATTAATTCGCCAATAATTTGGTCCACCCTCTTGAAAACCAAACAACCCAAACATTTGTGGTGTTTTTTTTAATAGAAAGATGGGGTTCCAACTATACAGTAATGACATATCAAAATAGATACACCGTTTTGTCACATTTTTGTTTTCAATGGAAATTATGCTTCTTCTTCTGGTGTGTGAAATGGCCAGCTGGAGGCAGTATAATACAAATAGTGATATACTGTACATGGAAACGGTCACGACTCCTCAATAAACGGCAATACTATTTGGCCAGATGCTATTTTTTCCCCGTTTGTGCAGTCTTGGTTAGCATTAAGCTAACGGACTCTCAGAAGGCCATTTATTTTGACAGGAAACAACAAACAGCTTGAAGAATCTTTTTTAAAGAAAAATTCAAAGTGCTAACACGTGAAGTGAGTTGTAATGCTCAAATGGCTTTCGATTGTTAACCGTCTTAAAGTCCATGTTTTTGTGTTTGACGTACTAGTTAGTAGGACAACTACATGTTACTAATGAGGCAACTGCATGCCACTAGTACAACTACAGTACTGATATTAAAAAAATCAACTAGCACTTCAGGGATAGTACTAGTGCCCACGGACATCAACTAGTGACCAGTTTTGCACACGCTGATGAGAAGCACGTCGTTTGTCCTGGGCAGCTGATCCACAACACAAACAAAAAGCACTGTGACGTCACTGACACGGAAGAGCAATTGCAGCGGGTCTGACGGCAAAAGCACCGACGTGACTCAGCTGGTGTCGATGAAATCAATGCCATCAACGGTGTATTTTATTTTTTTTATAACCGAGTCAGCGACCATGTGACCAGTGCAAGATTTGCACATTGTTAAGACAAAACTAGCATGGAGGTGACTGAACGGAATCAAATCAACTGCAGCAATATGCGCTAATTGGGTGCTCGTGTGACCACGTGATCGTCTGACGCTTATATGACGCTGTTGGCGGATCATGCCAACAAACATACAGGATGCAAATAAAGTCTGCTTCATAAAATCCTTTGGTGTTGATACTATTTATCATTTCACGTTCATTGTTTAAACTGTGCTTATTTACCTAGCGGATATGTATATATATATATATATATATATATATAAAATTGTTTTCCCGTCCTCTGATCGGTTGGTCTGAGCAAAACAACGGTGGTGTCACACACATATATATATTTACACTGTATATATTTGTCAAGTGCTGCAGGTGAGACCTGGTCCAGTTGCGCTTTTCTGAAACTTCGATGTGATTATCATGGATTAAGTCTGCATTGATTGAAGGCCCATGGAGCCATAAGTGTCACTCCACATGATCCCGGGATGCTATTTGAAGCTCGATAGTCTCGTTTTGGGGACAAGGACGGTGGAAAACATGTGTAATGACTTATTGCGACTGGCTTGGCACTAGCTGGGCTCAGATTGGTTGCAGATGGGAGGCAAAGCAGTAGTTCCTTGGTGCGTGTTTATTTATTTTTTTCCCACTTTACGAGTGCCACTAGACTCCCAAGTTACAGCACTTAAAGGCGCAAATAGAACTGGTGAATGCACCTGAAGTAGTGGCGGCTCAGAGGGTCGGATACTGTTTAGCAGGTTGTTTGCATTTGCAAGCTGAAAGTAGGGCAATTACTCCTTTTTCAATTATTTATAAGCTTTAATAACGCCAGTCACTTTTGGAAGTTTAATCTCTGTGAAATATTCATGGCTTTGAAATTGAACGGTTCCAGGCTGCGGGCTCGTATTGCAACCCCATCCCCCAGACCTTGTGTTTGTTTTATACTGACAAGTCTTGAATGTGGTTCCTGGTTTGGAGAAAACGCGAGCCTGTGTGATATATATTCACGCTGACAAACTCTGTCATATGCCTTGTGGACAAAGGTATGTGTACATGAGTCAATATCACCATAACGTCAACGTTATCGTTGTATTATCCATCCATTTTCAACACCGCTTATCCTGAGCAGGGTCACGGGGAAGGAGAGCCTATTCCAGCTGACTTTGGGCGAAAGGAGGACTACCCCCTGAACTGATCGGCAGCCAGTCGCAGGGCACATAGAGAGACGAACAACTGTTCACGCCCACATCCTCACAGTCGCTGAGTGAGAACCGATCCCACGCTGCCTGCACATTCAGGCAAGTGTACCACGACACGATCAGCGACATCATTGTATTAAAAAGATGTCATCCTGTTCGGAATGCATAAAGTTCAAAATTAACATGCAAACAGCAAAGTGAAATCGCTCACAGGGTGCACAATGACAGGGTGGACATTTTTGGCTCATGTTAGAGTTTCACGAGTACATGGTGGATCTCAGAGATCGATTGTCTTCCATCAACTGACAGAGTATCTCTATGAAAGGGCAAACTTGTTAACTTTGACAACATCCGACATCACACCTTCAAGTGCAAATATTTATTCTGCAACTATACACTCCTTCAGCCTTCACCAAGGAAAGGCAATGAGCCGGTTATATTGCCACTGAAAGCATGAGAAACCTTTGTAAAGAGGCAGTATACCTCATAACGGCACGGTGAACAGCATTTTCAGAGACGCATAAAAAAAGGTTCACTGTGATGATGAAAATAGAATATACATGATCAAACAGCAAAATGTGTGAACATGCTGACAGGTTGGATAACAACAGGGTGGGCATTTTTGGCTAATTTTAGCATTGAATGAGCACATGATGGATCTTCACTTCGCCGTCCGCTAACAGGCTGACTGCAAGTTTTTGTCTCAAATGATATTTGACGATGGTAGGGTCCACATGTGAAGCTTGACAACATTTATTCTGCAACTACCCAGTGTTTCCCTTGAAAACAAAATGCTGGTTGTATCACTGAAAACATCAGGGGGGATTTTTAAAGGGCCGGTGACACCAAAAGGACATGGTGGACAGTCTTGTAATTCTGTCCACATCATTTGCAGCAATATGACGTCTTTGTTGAGTGCCTCGGAAATGTTTCCTTGATGGGAAAATGAACAAATGATGGCAGGGTTGGGGAGAAAACAATCCCATTCCCTGCTTGAGTCATTTCCCATCATTCCTGCATTCGCCGACAGTGCACGCCACCTATTCCAGCCACACTATACAACAACGGTAATCACTCCCAATAAGAGCAAGGCCCATTTGCTAACAGTCCACAGAGTGACAGATGGGTGTATGATCAGGGTAATTGTGGAAATTAGAGGAAATTAGACATCTTCCCCTTTCAGACCAAACATATCATTTAGGGAGTCATCGGAGCCGCATCTCAGCCTTGCATGCTCATGGCTTTGATTTACATACGAGTGGCCCAATAATAATCATGCGGAGGACGCACGTTTGCAATGACAGGCTTTTGTATTCCATGTACAAAGTAGATCTCTCTCTCTCTCTCTCTCTATATATATATATATACTATATATATATACTGTATATACTGTACATGATGTTGTTTGGGGGAAAAAGTGCATTTCTTTGCAGAAAGTAATGAGACGCCTCTCACTTCTATCAGTAAAGATATCCTGGACAAATCCCATCATGCTCTACGTGCAGTTTCCAAGCAACACAGCCAGTCATGGCTGAATTACAATATTACACTGTTCCCAGTCGTCTGAATTACTTCTTGGGTCCTCGAGCCAACAGGTGTGCTGTGTATATATACACAAAGCTTTATATTATGATGATGGGTGGATGCAGCAGTGGAGCGCAGTGAGCTATTATCCGCCTTATGTTTATTTACGAGCAGCACAACTGTTGAATGGCTTTTTGCAGGTGCCGCAACAATTGGATTTGGTATTAAAAGGAAGGCGGGCGCAATCGGTCTATCTGCTGCACAAGCACTCCCGAGTGGTTTCACTGAGGACCCGGAGTGTCAGTCAGTCTCTTTTTGACGTAGTGGCACGGCTATGAAGCTGACCTGAGTAGGGGTGGGGGGTGGTGGTGGTGAAGGGCACGGCGCCGGTGTTTTTCTGGGTTGCCATGGCACCCGGAACCTGTTTTGTCCTGAAATGACCATTGGAACTGCAACGGTCGACTTTTCAGCGGCTGTTCTGTATATTAAAGCACTCACCTTGTGGGCTCTGCTATACGCCATTTGAGCATTTATTCCCTACCCTTATTTATTCCCTACCTATAGCCATACTAGTGTGCGTCGTCTTCATTAGCAAGACGATTCAGTGCACTAGTCGAACAGCTGACTTATTAGAGTCAGACCACTCAATGCTGTTTGAGCAGTCATTCAATATCAACCATATCCAATTTAATGGCCAAGTACGAGTCATCTCTGTCCTTCACGAGTAGGACAGCATTGGCGTAGTGGTGGGAAAACAAACATTCCGCGTCAGGCCTAGTTGTACAACTAGGAAACTACATTATCTTCATAATGAAGATAAGGAGTGTCCTTGTACTTGTTTTACTTTTTTATTGTGTTTAAAAATGCACATTTCTATCGTCCAAAAGACCAAAAAGAGATGCACCAGTTGAGTCCAAATCACCTTGTAATGTTGTATGGCCAAGTGGCCTTTTTTTGTCATGTGGGCCCATTTGTATTTATCAAGCTCCTCTGCGCGACTGAGAGCGCACGCTACCATCTTGATAGGAGTGCAGAGTCCATGTAAATGCCAAGTGGCACTCGGCCATGTTTGTTGCCAGGCGGTGAAATGTTAAATAAGGACGACGTGTGTTTGGACTGGTAATCAACACAACGGAGCAGAGGACAGAAATCATGTGGGGTCAAACTCATTACTCAGCGGGGGCCAACATCGTAGTTATGGTTTCACCTCATCATTTTGTACATAACTAGTGAGTCTTAAAGGTTGAATGCTTCTCATCTTTCATTTTTACATCTCAAATGATCTTTGCCCACTGAAATGAATGGAAATGCCATTAATCTGTTCCGGTCTTCCTCTCCCAAAAACAATGAAAAATGTGTATTTTTATGAGGAAAAATAGTGCTCTTTCCTATTCTGCTTCATCACAACACCCTATCATGACATAATTATAGAATTAAAACCAATTTGCCGGTTTTTGTCACACCTCTCATCAGGGTCCCACTAATATTTGTCATTCTTCGCAGATGATAAAGAATATATGACGACTGCTAAATATCAATATTTGAGTACTCTTACATTGTTTGTGTACATGTGATGCTTCATTTGCTGTGTTAGTGATAGCATTAAGCTAGCGGACTGAAAAGCTAAGCTATGTGGTTGTTTTCTATCCACAAGGCGCAATTCTCTTTTTATTTATGTATTTATATATTTATTGACAGTCAAATTTAACTAAGAGATCATTGCAGAAATCGGTTTCAGATTTTCTGGTAAAATGAAAAGAACAAATCCATTTCCCAAGACACATAAAGTACACGCACTTCATTTGCTTTAGTAGGACACAAACATAATAGGGTACACCAGCTCTCACCCCCGGGCCTTGAGTTTGACACCTGTGCTGTTGATCAACCGCCAAGCAGCGTTGTTGTTCTTGCTATATTTGTATGCTAGTTGTGCTCTAAAATGAATAATTCAGTTTCCCCCTCTGGAGCAGTTCGCAGCTAATTAACAAAGAAGCGTGGTGCCAGGGCCGGGGAGTCACTAGTGGATGTGACGCAGGTTCTGTGAGTGATTCAGCCGGCGCGTGAAGCAGGGGAGCGATCCGTCTCGAATTTATTGACAGTGCTGCTGCACTGACGCCCCAAATCACTGATGCATCATGGCTTGATTAATTGGAGGCCGGACAAGGGGGAAGCCTCGCGGATCAGTTAATGAAACTGCAGAGATAAAAACCCCACCCACACAACCGGGCCATTCAAACGAAGCTGCCACCGTCCAAAAAAACCCCCATCTCATCTGTCTTTCTGTATGCACTTCTTTGACTCTCCGTCTGATCAAACCACGCTCCATCTGCACTCTCACTCTCAATTAGCGCTGTTATTAGGGGAGATAAATACGTTTGCTACAGCTGCACCACTGTCCAAATTTCCCCCGAGGAGCAATTCTCAATGAGCCGATGCATCAGAGAAAGTTTGGAGAGAAGACGAGGATAAAGAGGCAGGCTTTTATACACCAGGAACAGCTGAGAATAGCTTTGAAGCTTAATTTTCAGTCAACAAGGCTTAAGATGTGTGCAGTATGTACTGTTTTGTCGAAGCAATGATGTGATTCAGTGGAGGGGCCTTGAGTTTCGTACCTGGAAGGGTCCAGGTGGGGGCTTGCCTGACCGAACTACTTCACCGTCGAAATGATCGAAAAATGTCAGCGAAAAGAGGTTTTGCTCCAAGCAGTCAGAGGGTAGTAAAATGCTGACATGATTCAGGACCAGCATGCTGGGCTCTGGATGATGAATTGAAATCTAAATCTATTTCATGCAATGGTCCATTTTGATTCTACAGTTGAACAAAAGTTGTCCAAACTATGGCCCGGGGGCATTTGTGGCCCGCCGTCCATTGTAAGCAGCCGGCAGCATATACTAAAAATGACATTTTCTACTAATAAACATCTTTTATATTGGAGATACTGGAGATCTTTTCTGAATGTGCAAAGATACAAATATTAAACTAAACGAGTCACAACATTTCTCTTCATAACAATGCGGTGAATAAAGATTTTTGCATGTAAAATGGTTTCTTCCACTTTCTGCTTTGTGTCAGGTCTGGATTTGTGAACACATCACATGAATGATTCCCATTGATTGAGCAGCTGCAATGTTTAGCAATGTTTTGAAAAAAGAAAAGACATTAAAGAGAGCTTGGAGGCACTTATGGGCCGCATGGGAACTTACCGCTGTACCCTTTTTAGCAGAGTTGAGGATCAATGGCAGAAGCTGATGAAGCCATCAATCTTGAGCACAATGAGCCAGGAATTAATGGTTGCGCCAAGAATGCATTGCAATTGGGAGCCACGCAGTGCACGTCATTGCATCGGGATGGATGGCTGGATGAATGGAAAATGGTTTTAAAGGATTGCCCAGCATTTGTCCCTTCAGCAAAAGATAGTTAATCAAATCAAGTGGCTGGAATCTGCCGTCTCTTCATTTCCAGGGCTTGCACATAAACAAGGCAGATTGAATTACCGGCCGTCTTTCCAAGTCTTGCAGCAGATCAATTATAAGCCAAGGTTTGGGGACGGCCAGTTGGCTAATTTCTCTAACTCGCTTACATTTTGGACGACTTACTGAATCAAATTGCACGCTGAAAGGGAATCGCCAGGAGGGACTTGATCAAGTTCCTTTCAACACACAATTGATGTGAAGCTTTGCAAATTTTAAACATTTTCAAAATGTCAACCATGTGTCTTCACAAACATTAATTTTAAAAACACACTCAGAATCATTTGAATACTTTTTGTGATTTCAGAAGTGCGCATCAAATTGGCAAACTAGCAGTCTCTTGCATTAATTGGGATCTAAAAGGGGGTTGAACCAATTCGTGGGCCAATCAACAAAGAGATTTTACTATTCTACATCGACATTAAAAGTTTGAAATCAAATAATCGCAAAGGGTGTGTTGCTGGCTAATTCACAAAGTACTTTTGACTCGGCCGTCTACTGCCGCCGGTGACGGTAACCTGCGGAGCAGTGAAATGGGTGACACATCCGTCTGCGCTGTATGAGAGTTGGATGGTTGTGGAAGAGCATAGTTTAGCTACCGTAGTTTCGACTAGCCCTAGTCTGAACGGTTCTAGATTTCATACCGAGGGTGAGGAACGAGGCAATGACAGCGCAGGACCTAGTTTTTATAAGGACATTGCTGCTTTACTTGCAAGTCGTCACCGTTATGTCTGAGAGACATTTAAAACATTAGAAGTCTTGTCACCCACTAAATAAGCTCCTGCTTGCAGGTAAAAAGTTCTCATCCTAATTTGAAACATAGTTGACTTTCTTTCCCCCTATAATAATAATAATAATAATAATAATAATACATTTTATTTATAAGCGCCTTTCAAGACACCCAAGGACACTTTACAATAACAAAAAACACAAAACAATACGTTGTCCCATTTGACGCTTAGTAAAAATGTTTCTGCCCGAAGAAACAAAAACTTTACTGTGCTGAAAAAAACTACTCATTGTGTACTCAGTAATGAATCAACTTTGACTGGCATTCATCACATTAGCTACAAAAACCCCCAACAACAACAACAACAAATCTCAATTTATAAGGGTTTTTTTCCTGGTCAAAATGTGTTTTTGTATCACAGATTTTTAATTGTTATTTAATTTGTTTAAACAATATGCTGTCAAGGCTGAATTTCTCCTCTGTGATAATCAAGTATCGTCTTCTTATCGTAAATGAAATATAGGGGCGTGACGTTGCGCGCTATGGACCAATAGGATCGTCTTATTTTCCAAGTGGGCGGGATCGAGAGACCAGCACTTTTGCGTGCGCTCTCGCTCTCTCCGCCTCTTGTGTCTCTCTCCGCATTACGTTGAGGCAACTGTGCGCGGAGTAACAGTAAATCAGACCTCGCAGCCGGAGCAGTGAAACCGAAAACCTGTAAACCTCGTCGCTGTATTTTTGGCCGCTGACAGGAGGGACTGAGCTCCCCCCCCTCTCCCGGCCTTGTCTTTCCTTCCTCGGCTGGAGGCACCAAGAGACTTGGTCCGTCCGGCGAGAGCGACGCGGCCAAGCGTTTTTCCGCCTACTTTCTACTCGAGCTCAATATTCGTTCACACTGGAAATGTCCGAAACCAAGCCGAATGACGAGCCCAAGTTATCGACGACGGACAGGGTGGTGAAATGTGAGTACTCCATTTGCTCTTTGACATTTTCTACAACCCACCCCCACCCACTTCCCCACATACACACACACACACCTCGAGACGGATTCGCGGTCGAGATGGTTGGTTGGCCGTGGAGCTGTGGAGGAAGAAGAAGGGTGTTAGCCGAGCGGCTCCGTACGAGGAAGTGAGGACCCAGTTGGGCTCCGTATGAGCCACATTGTACCTTTTCACCGTTTTCACCCGCCACCAGTGTAGCCTGCAAGTATGACACATTGTGCAAAAGCATTGCAAGGGCGAGTTGGAAGCTCATTTTGCATTGCACAGCCGTCCATATTTTTTTGAGGGCTTCTTTTCTCATTCAACCATTGCTTAATATTTTTGGGGGGTGGGGGATATCGACACTATTCATGCCTACCTGCGTTTGACATTCCACCTTTGCAATCTAGCAAAAGAACCCCATAAAGATCACAATCTGTTTGGGTGCACACAAAAGCAATGCAGCCAGTTACATGCGAGTTTTCCTGTCGCGCTGACAAGGATTACCCCCCCCCCTCCCCACACACACACACACACACACCCACCCCCTCCAAACACACAGACTCACCAATCCCCATCCCCGCCCCATTTCTGCCTTGTTTTTTTAGCCTCAAACTGAGTGTGACGTCCCACACTTTGCTCCAATCTGCCCTACAAAGAAGGGCTTGTGTGTGTGTACAGTGGTGCCGGTGGCTTGACAAGCAGCAGATGAGATGGTGCAGAATTCTTTTTAAAAACGAAAAAGGTGGCTTCACGCTTTTAGTTGCCAGTCAAGTAAATGACTTTCTTGTCAAAGTCAGGAAAGAGAATGAAATGGTGTTTGTTGACTCCTCTGCTAGCGTAATGCTAAGAACGATGTAGATAGGTTCGTGAATGCATCGGTTTCGAGCGTGGTGTTATAACCTGAATGAGCAATTTAGCAAAACAAATTATGTAACAGTGCTTCCAGGCATGTTCTTTATCCTCTGCAAAGAAAGACTTTGAAGAGTATGTCAAGGGACCACTTTAATTCAATTGAGACTAATTCGAGACAAACAATTATCAAAGCCTGTCAATGAAATTGGATGCTTCAGTATAAAAAGCAAAAAATCAAAATGTCCCAAATACTTCCGTTGCCGAACGTTAAAGGACATACACGTAATGTCTTGCTCAGTTGACTTGTTTTATTTCAAAATATCACTCCCCACGACATTCTCCAGCAAAGGCAAATTAATAATGGATATGACAAGTATGGCTTTTGAAGAGATTGAGCAATATATTCAAGATGCTCTGACGGGACTTTTCCCCGTGTCACGCGTGTTTTCTGCTTTCATATTTTATCATTCTTTATTCAAATGCACTATAAATACCGTCTTTGCGATTCAGAGTTACTCGGGCACTCGGAATTGTTTATTCCATTGCGAGAAGTGTGTGTTTTGCTTATTGTGACAACACAGGTGCTTTGCTTTGTGTGTACAAAGCAGCTTTCCAAAATTCCTCCAGGCTAAAGGTGCGAAGTCACTTGTTTGTCCGCCACCTATCTGGCCCTGCCGCAAGCTTTCGGTCCAACTCTGAATCCATTTGGCACTGCGCAGGAGCTTCGTGACCGAGAATGCGATAAGCAGCTTTTTGCATCATCTGTTCATTTCTTGCTTGTGTCCCTTCCTGTTTGATGAGTTGCTCAAGATTTCTTCATCACAGTGAGGTGGAGCGCAGGAAACGGCATGACTTGAACTTACTGGCGATGCCTTTCTGATGAGACTTTGTTATCCAACATTCTTGTTTCACTGTCGGAGAAAATTGTCTCTTTGTCCGTGTCAAAGTCCTATAAAGACATCGTGGTTTGTAGTGCATTCAATGTGTTTCTCTGAATGTTGAGGATATTTGTCTGTATTTGACACTGGAGTGGCCTTTAAAAAAATGCAGTCAATTGGCGAGCCCGAGGCAAGGGAAAAATTTGCTCTGCCTGAATAATACCAGAAAGAAGGTTAAAAAAAACAAACTAAGTGAGGTCATTGTAGTTGATGAAAAGTATTGCAATTACAAAAATTGAACAATTGACTCTTTCTATTCCAGCTATTTTCAAAAGGAGAAAATATTGAGTTCCAGCCACTTGAGAGCATCTAACTGATCTTTCAAGGTTCATGGAAAATGATGTTTTATGACTATGGCAGCACATAAACTACAAAATGAAAGATTACGCTCTCGTATTTCTTCACAAAAAAGTTTGTTTCCGTATGCCAATTTTATTTTTTTGGTAATCAGCAGTCGAACATGGCTTGGGTTTCACCCAAATCACCTCGTTTGGACCAAAAAAACGCAGGAAACAAGGTCTTGATGCAAATAATTTTTGTTTTGGTGACACCCTTGTCCTTTTCTTCTGTTAAACATGAACAACAACAACAATGAAAATGTGCTTTCAATGGCACAATAATGACAGATCATCACCAGTGTAACAATTTTACGTTTGGCAAACTACAAACTATTTGCACCCCATTTGGTCGTAGTAGTAGTGGTAATATTTAGTCGTGTGTGTGCATGCCATGGCATCTACTTCTAAGATTGAATATGTGTCATCTTTTCTGCCTTTTATGATACTCTTTGCATTTGATTTAACATGACAAACACTTTGATCAACCACAAGTAGCTTGTAACGGTCAAATTTCAAAATCTCTGCGTTATCCGCATTCTGTTGATACACGCGAGACCCAATGTTGCCATCTGCTGGCCATAGTTATTATGTGTGTTTATTTTTTTGTTTTTAACTTTCCCATTGCCGGAAATAAATGAAAATCGTAGTTGACGACAGAGTTGCTCGTTAGGATTCCTGACGATATTTCCCTTCAACGGCACAATAGTTGATATCTTAAATGAGCTTGTAGGGTTTTATTTTGGTATTCGTCTGTAGAGAATGAATAAGATCAAACAGTCGCCGAAAACTTTCTGAAATTGATCAAAACTAACAAACCTGCTCTCTAAAACTAACTGAAATCGAAATAAATGCCAAAACAAAATGAAAACGAACTGCAATGAAACAACCCAAACTATTATGTAAGGTGACTTTGGGGAAACGATGTTGCTAGCTTAGCACAACAGCGGGTCTTCTAGTCTAATGCTCTTCAACTAAAGCTGGATGCTAAACACACATTTGACAGTGGCCATGCTCCAAATAGCGGTAATGGGTGTTTTTCTGCTCAGGCGCACCAGGGACCACATCACCACAAGCAGAGACGGATCGCATGTGACAATTTGACTTTTGCCGGGAGGCCACCTGACGCGTGCGCGTTTGCGCGTGCGTGCTGGAGAGCTCGCCGTGCTGACGGCAGGATGTGAAAACCGGCAGCCAGCTGGAGTCATTTTTAGTCCAGAACGTAAACAAGAGCCACGTATTTGATCCTAATCATCAGCGGATGCTTCTACTTGTGTGTCTACCACCGAGTGGATATTTGTATTCTGTCGTTTTGATTAATAATAGATTTTGAAAATGTATTCGGTGTTGGAAGTGGACTTGGATTACTTTGAGGAGATGGAATGGAATTCCGTCTCCTCAAGAGAATCTTATCTTCACCTCACATTTTATACCCATGTTGAACCGTTAATCAGGATGAAAGCAACTTGATACGCAATGACTGTACATCATCTCCCATGAGTTTGTTTATTACTGACATGGAAACGCTGTATTAGATACGAGCAAGCTGCCTTTCAAATCAATCCGACTTTGGATTTGACACTTCCTGTCATACCATCATTGGCAGCGCTCAAGTGGGCTGGTATGCAGTGGTACAACCGCTTCTCACTTTTACCCTCTAGCGTACCGGGACTGCACATGAGCCCACAGTACGTTTATTTGGTGTGTGTGTGTGTGTGCTGTCATTTAAACATGTCAAAGAAGCTGCAAACACACTCGTAACGTCACACGTCAACAACGCAAAGGCTAACTTCAAAATAAAAGCTTACAGAGTAACGTATTGAAACCATTGCAATGGCATTTGTAGCTTTTACGTTGAAGTTGGCTCGTTGTGGTGGTGTGACGTCTCGGCTTGACTCCCCCTTTCGCCAATTCGGTTGACCTTATCACAATCTATAGTGCTTTTACATACATAGTGGCCGACAACACAACGCCATCCTGTCGCTAATTTACGACACGAAGAAACCGCCATCGTATGATAACGACACAAGTCTCCATCCTAACTTTGATGTCTCGCGATGCACACGAGATATGAGGTGCATTCAAATGCGGTCGGATATTTCCCACTCAGGCATGGCCGATACATAGGGGGTCGAGACAATAATTTAAAAATATATTTAATCATATCAAATAAAATGCCGGTAGGTGGGGTTTTAACTGGAGCGACACCGATTTTTCATGGGGCTTTAGCACCCCTTCGCCCTGATGCCACCATCCTTGGTCACGTCACGGTGTTGTGAAGGTGCATCCTTCGAACCTTTGACGCTCATTAGATTAAGAAAGAATTAGGCTCTGTTGTGGATTTAGGGCACGGCAAAGCGACGGATTTGGCCAGATTAAGCTCCATATAGGGGGATAACGGCGGCTCTGCTCGGAGGTTGTAATCTGACTCTGTGGATGACGCCTGCTAATTCACGTGAACAAATGGACGCGTGGTGCTTAAAAAGATGAAGGAGCAGCTTGTGAAGCGACGAGATGAAGTTTGAATGGGCACTCTTGTGCCCGTTTTGACATCGCCGATTGTTTTCTCCGCAGATGCAAAGCATTCAGCGGCTTTCATCTCGTGGCCACGAGACTTCAATTTACCTTGCTTTTTTGGGGCGGGGGGAGGGGTGAGCATTGGCGATTGACAAAAAAAAAAAATTTTGGAAGGGAAACAATATTGGCGTGTTACTAGATGCCTCGGTCTTGGATTCCGTGCGTTAATAGAGACTGTGTTTGTACACCATGCGGACGTCTACTTTTAGACAAGTTGGCAGTGCGGGGGGAGAACAGGCTAACCCAGTCAGCTGCCAGCTAGCGGGTTCGAGTGGTGGTTGTAAATCTGCTTCCTCACCCTTACGGAGCAAGCACTGGGATAACGCAGCTTGTGTGGATGGATCGGTGTGCGCGCACTTTGTTCAATGGCATAACACGCTTGGATCATGTCTCAGCTCAATCAATATTCAGGAATTGACATTTGATTGTAAAATAATAATCCATTTACTGAAAAACGAGCACCGAGGTGACTGACGACGCCAACTAACCAGCCATCAGTGGCTTTTCACGTGACGATCTCGTCTTATTTCCAAAATCATTGTTTTACTTTTTTTTTATTCATGACACAAACACATTCTTCTGCTAACTATCATAACCAAAACCCTGTGACATACATACGTAAATCTGTTCCCTATGTCTGTTTCAGATTGTCCGGATAAACGTCAGTTGGCAAACCGATGGGATTTTCAGTCAAAAGTGGTGCATCGCGAACTGACTTCGATGTCTCATATAACATGTTACGGTCATGCTATTCTTCAGAGTTGTCTTCAAGAAAAAAAATCTGGAGGGCCAGATAGTTGATACTGCGACTTCAAATGAACAGTATAGACGTTAAGTCTCTCTATACCCATTCATAGTCAGCAAGCGGAACATTTTCCTGTCATGGAATTAGGTCAGTATGTCAGCATTCCTAGTTCTGGTGTCTCTCTTCTTTTTTTTTTTCTTCTTTAACTGGCGCCAAAAACAGAAGTGCCATCTTTTGAGGTAGTCAATCTCAAGTATTAATGAACCAGATGTCACACCTTAGTGCTGTCTGACTGTTTGTGCATCCCCAGAATGCACACGCGCGTGCGCGCGCACGCACACAGACACACACACACACACACACACACACACACACACACACACACACACACACACACACACACACACACACACTTGTGACTTTGCCCTTATTATCATGAGGAGGCTTCATGTGGGGAAAACATACCTGGAGTGTAATTCTGTGGTGAGCGAACAGGGGCAAGCCCCTACATGCTATTTTGAAACACACACACACACACACGCAGGATTTTCATTTGGAGACCCCCTTTCACTCGCTTATGCCACCATAATCATATCCAGGAAATGTCAAATGACAAAGCTCTTATCGGACTGCTGTCTGTGAAAGTGCGCAGAGGTTTGAATATCTTTGCATTCAGGTTGTTAATTGTTGCATTTCAGCTGTCAAAGTGCTGCTATTCCCATTTGTCCTCAAGGGTTGTCGCACCGCATTCCACCGCAGGTTCACTTTGGAGTTTTGCTCCCTTTTTTTTTTTTTAATCTGGTAATGGCATTAAGGGCTTTAATGGCATTTAGATGAGGCTGCAGTTTTGAACAGAGAGGATTTTGTATATTTTATATCTCGCAGCCATTAAGCAAATGAGCAAAAACATCAAAGCCAATTGAGAAAAGCCCTAATTACAGATGGGAAATGCTCATGCGTTTTTTTTTTTCCTATCCTCACTCCTTGCTTCACCTGCTGTTTGATATGACAACCCAAGGGAAAAGTTTTCCCATCTTTCAGATGTCATTAGCTCACTAACTTCATTGTGTGGACAAAAGAGAAACTCCAGCTATACAAATACAGCTGGAGGTGAGCGCAGGCCTCAAGGTTTATTTACATAGGTTGGCATTCGCTGATCACAGGCTGCCCCGCTCCGAGTGAAGCTTCTTGTTCCACGTGGTGCTTGGGAGTGAGCAGCCTGTCGGGATACGGTCTTGGCATTTGATTTATTTTTCTGCATTTGCACTTCTTGATGCTGCTGGCTGACATCGCTTAGATTTTTTTTTGGAGGGGTGGGGGTACGGGGGTATATTTTGATATCACAACAACTGAAAGCACTCCTAACCGTAATGGGCAAGGCGAGTCGGCACGTCATCCGTGACAATGTTTAGGTTGTTTTTTTGTTTTTTTAAATAAACGCAATAATGAAGCCACAAAAAGCCAAAAAACATGGCCCGCAATGTCTTGGGAGTCCACAGTCATCAATGACTGGGATGCTTTTATTTTGAAGTTGTTCCCAGCAGCCCGTCGCGGTTTCATGGCTGAATTGACTCACCTTCCAGGTTGTGTTTGGGGTATCACAGACTGTTGCTACCGACAACAACACAACGTCCTGAAATAATGTTCAGTTGCTAATTAAGGACGCCAGAACGATGACTTCATTATGGCGACACTGTATTGTATGCCGGCTGTTGCCAGCGTTTAGCGCTGACTCCGCTAACAGCGTAAACATGACTGCACGTTTTAACGCAGTTGTCCACACCACTGATCACTGTCGAACAAGGCAGCCTTACTCAAGTGTGTTGTTTCAGCAAGCAAAATCGCTACTGTGGTTCTGACGTCACTTTGACTCAAACGATGGGGAGAGATTCATCCAAAATTCTCACTCATGTTTATCGAGAGGAACAGAGTGTGCTGTTAATCAGTTTAGATTTAAGTTTCAAGTGTTGATGATCTAAAAATGAAAACCAGTTCGCCCTTTTTTTATTCAGGAATTTGTTTTTTTTTGCCTTCTGTATCTTTAACCAAGCAAAAAATATACAGTATACATTTTTATTTTTTCCCAAACACTCGATTATTCAATACAATTTTCAATAGGATATCCCAAGATCAAAATATGACATAACTGCAGGCCTAAACAATACCAGAATTATGATGCATAAACATTTCCATCTTACAGGTTAGGTTTACGCTAAAATAAAGGCAAAAGAACCATTTGAGGCATCGCTTTGATGGCGCTCATGACTTGAGTGTGCTGTCGGACAAAAAAAAAAAAAAAAGGCAGAGGACTGATAACATTTGAACCAGGCCATTCAGCCTTTCCTACCCACGTGGGGGGAGGAGGAGGGATGAGGACCTGGCCTACCCGCTCAAAGCAAACCTTGGAGAGGTTGAAGTGAGGCCCAATCGTGACCGAGGTCTGTGTCTGTGTGTGTGTGTGTGTGTGTGTGTGTGTGTGTGTGTGTGTGTGTGTTGTTGTTGAGCAGGACTTGGTGCTTATCTGCTGCTCTGCCCTTGATGTGAAATTTCATTAGCGCCACCCGCTCATTCCCTCCTGCTATGTCCAATTTCTCCGCTTTGCAGTTAAATGAATTTTGCACTGAAGCCACATGTGATAAAGTGCGGTTTGCCGTGAGCCCGAGGCGAAGCAAAGTGTCTCAAACCCTCTGGAAATGAAGCCCACTCCTTCTGAGTTGGCCTCCACCGTTGCCAGGCAATCACACATCTCATCAGCCCATCTTAGAGCGAGCTTCCGTTGGCCAGATTGCGTGGAGGTTAGTATGTCCCACGGCTCCCATTGATTATTCTTCTTTGCCCGTCTAAGCATCGCCGGGGAGTCCTGCATCGCGCTCAGCAATCGTTTGATCCCTGATGCCGTCTCACTCCGTGTTAGAGTACAGCCAGTCGAGCTTGTAGGTGGGGGGGAACACCCGCTCTCAGGGGTATTGTGGCGAGCAATGAGACCCCTTAGTGGAGATGCAATGGAACCTGGATCACAGACTCAACTCATTCCGGAACGCTCATGAACCCACGCCTGTTTCACATTGAATCAAACGGAACCAAGTCACGGCAGTATTTACCGTATTGGCCCGAATATAAGACGGCCCTGATTATAAGACGACTCCCTCTTTTTCAAGACTTAAGTTTGAAAAAAGACTTTTTGAACACCAAATTAATTTTACATATACAGAAAATAATTACAGTACATCTGAAACAAATGATTATAACAATATATTTGAGAGAAAAAAACATGTTATTTTGCCTCATTCAAATCTAAAGTGCAATCACATTTGTAAATGAATGGCTTCTGGTTTTTGAAATGTAAATGACATCATAACTTCTCGTCAGCTTCCGGTTAACCTGGCCCCCGATCTTCGACCCACTTTTCTTCAGATTGCCACTACGTTTCTCCATTTTCTGTTATCTCTTCTATTATTTTCTTCTCTTTTCCTTCTTACCACTATTTTTTATTTTTCTTCTTCGTGCTACCGCTATTTTTATTTTTATTCTTTGTGGAAGGGGTTCACTTTGGCCTGGGGAGTCAAGTTCAGCATTCGCTTCAATGATATCTGGCGCCATCTAGCGTCGTGAATGGGTATAATGTCTAGACCCCAAATATAAGACGACCCCCATTTTTTCAGTCTTATTTCAATGCAAAAAACACAGTCTTATATTTGGGCCAATACGGTATTTAGCTATTCTTGCATTTTGTTCACAAACCCGAGGCATTTGGGTAATGGCGTAGCAGGGAATTAGGGTTGAAACGATATATCGAATACCCAAAATCAAAAGTTGACTCAAGTGATCATTTTTCCCCACGGACGAATGTCTCTACCGTTTCAGTTGGGGTGCTGCTGCTGAACAAACGCTATCATGCAGTCCTCTTGTAGTGGTGAAGTGGAAACGATGTTGAGCTCGGCGGCTGACTGGCAAGTCAGCCGCCCGAGCTTTGCAACGTCTCTCCGTCAGAGCCATGTCGTAATGACAAAACACGCTTGATGCTTCAAGCCTGTCTTCCTGTACAGAATGTAATCCGATCCCCCTGGAGGAACGCGGTGCGCTTTGGGCACAGTCAAAGTGAAGTACCAGTCAGCCGGTCCGCCCGCCGAGAGTGTAACTAAGTGATCTGAAGCTGGTGCTCCGGTTGCAGGCAGCCGAAGAAAAATCAAGTTCGCCTCCCCCATCCTCAAAAACGCATTCATGATATGTTTCCATCTCGTACACTTCTTGAAAAGACACAATGTGACATTATCCGGGAGCTGCGCAAAGGCTACTCTTATTTCTTTTTGTTTTAGAGCCGGTCCTCCTTCTGCGCCCAAACAGATGGAGTATACATACTGGGCCGTCTCTATTCGGCCGTATTTGCTTTGAAAGAAAATAACTCAAATGTGTTGTGACACAGCAAACTGGCAGAGTATCCACCATATGGTTTCAAGAGCCATATTTAACTCATACACCCTTTGACGTATAAATACGTCAATTTGCGCATAGCCGTTCCCTCCCCATGACGTATTAATACGTCAATCACGTGTTTTCATGGGGGAGGGTGCAAGAGAGTCCGATGCAACTTCTCACCACAGGATTAGGCTTGACGGCAATGTTAAATAGCAAAAAAATGGCCATCGGGTGGCAGTGGTGCAAAAATCAACCAGGATCACGCAGCAGAAGTAGTAGAAAGGGCGTACAGTGAAGGAGGGGCGTATGTGGATAGTGGATTGGAACATTAGCAACTAGCAACGATGGAGAAAAGGAAATAACTAACTAAAAATGATTTATTTTTCGGTATAAAAGCGTCCTCGAAACAAAACAACAAAGGAGATGGTGTTTGTGTGGAAGAGAAAATGACGCTTCGGTCACTAATCGAAAGCGGCACCCGTCAAACGAACGTCGGCCTGCACAAACATGGCGTGCTACACGCAGCCCGCATAGCTCACTTGCTCCACGTCAGCGATCATCGCTTGGCAGAGCATTTTGTGCCTCCCGATGCCCCACGTCGCCCACAAATCGTCTCCCCGGCGACTTCCAGCGATGACGGCAAAGAGGCTGCATTGCTTCGCATGGCCGACGCCGGGCACACGTCAGCGATTCGTTGGAATCGTCTCGTAAAGACGACGGCGAAAACGATGAATTGGAGAGCGATTTGGATCCCGATGTCGGACGAATATGTGCCTTCGGACATAACGGAAAGCAGCTGAGAGTCCTCGCCAGAGCCGCTGGAACGAGGAGGTAACTGCTGACTAGCTTGCAAGTTCCCATTCAAAACTTCATCACTTCTTATGCCTCCTCAGTCACTTTTATGCACCGCTACATTCCCCGCTATACTATGAAATTGCCAGTAACACTAATCATTTATGTACGGTTGATGCGTCTCGTAGATGTGGATGAAAATATGCGCCGTAAATGCGCTGACTTGCATGTCGCCATAGGTTTTCAAAAAAACAAACAAAAAAAACAGGACACATTTGGTCCGCTCAGCTCTGCTAAAACCACTCGTGTTAAATTCATATTCCATTTCATTTCAAATTGGATGCTGAACAACGTGGAATGAATGGTGTAAATAGCAGTGTGCGAGCATGTATGTGTGTGTGTGTGAGAGATGTTGAAATGTAAGTGGAAAGCAACAATAAAAAAAATAGAAAAATAAAAGTGTGGTAAATGTACATACTTCTATAAATTACAGATTGTCCAACCAGAAGCCAAAAGATGACGACTCCTCGCTTTGGTGGTGGAAAGAAAGGTAAATAAAATTATTGTACCTCACTCTGCAGCAAGATATATTTGCAACTTTTTATGTTTCTATAATTTATAGGTCGTGCATCTGGACGTGGTGGGATGAATCGATGTGGTGACAAACTGGATGGAAGCCAAAAACCATCTTCTCCACAGCTGCACTTTTGTTCATAGTTCAATAGTTTTGTTGTGTGCAAATAAATTATTTTGTGACAAAAACATTATTTGTAATGTTCTTTTGTAGGAGGAACACATTATTGAGGTATTTGAGCTGCCACAAAAGCAAAAAATAGTGTAAAACTTGAAATGATGCTTGAAATGCATGCTTTTACAAAAAGCTCATTTTCTCTGGATTTCTGCAGAAAATCTGCATTTTCCATCAAACTTAGCAGTTTTCTAATGCTGATTGCCAATGAACGGAGAAAGCTAGAAACAAACTTTTTTTTCTGCTGAAAGAAGAGAGCCTCACCTTTCTTTTGACAGGTTGCATGTATATATAGCCATAGAACAGAAAATTCTGTGGGCCTTGCAAATCAGTCAAAATTCAGTAAAATGTGAGGGATTGAGGGGGTTGCTCCAGTGAAAAGGGGTGGTATTCAATGAGTTAAAAGGCAGTTCAGCAACATTGTCTGCTTTTTTTGTCGGTCACAAGGGAGGGGAGGTCGAACGTGAGCCCGCAAGCTGACACGACAGTTGCAGAGGCGGACAAAGTTTGGATCCAAAAAAGTCCTAATCGCCGGAATATAAACTTACTGAGTCGCCGCAACGACCTGGGCAGCCGCAACCTGGATTTCGGAAAGGAGGCCCTGACCCTCGGTGACGTCGCCTTCCTCTGATTGAACGGCGGGTCGCGAATGTGGCGCTAACTACCTTTAAGCTCGCGGCTGCTCGTAAAGCCCGCACAGATGGTACATTCTGCATAATACGCTGCCAGTGAATTTGGAAAGTGCTCTCTCTGCAGTATGGAGGTCAGGCTGGCGGCAGAGGAGGATGATTTACTCTCCGGTCCCTTTTAGCCCACAGTGCTTGCATAATCGCCTGCTACTTCAGGGGCTCCGTCACAGCTTCTCCAGTTTTATAGAGCACCACTGGGGAGCTGGTAATGGCGAGACAAGGTGTGCGTGTTCACTCATAGCCGATGCTGACTCAGAATTCCTTTGCTTGTTAGAGATTCAAGTCTTTTATCAGCCAACCTTGTCTGGCTTCTTTTTTTTTTTTCCCCCGCCCCTTCAGTTCTTGGCCGTTGGGTACTCCTGGCGGGAGCACCCGTCACGCCCACACAGGCGCGGCCCTGATACAGCTGTGGTCTTTTAGAGTTGGGCGTGGGCAAAGAGGGGAGGGGGGGGGGTGATCAGGAAGCCGTTGTTAAGGGACAGGGGATTTTTAAGGCTCATGTTGTTTTGGCAAGAAGCAGTAGGAGGAGGTGGCTGGCTGCGCCATCCCATTGCCTCGCCACCTGTCCTGAAAACCCGCTGTCACTATGCCAGAAATAAAAGTCAACCTCTAAACAACACTGCATGTTACGAGTGCGCGGTGCGGTATTTCAGTCAAATAGCACTCGTGGAGCTTTTATTTTATTTTTTTTTCTCACGGTGCCTTGGTAAAATGCTTTCTCACATACCCCGGATGCTATTCCTGCATCCTGAGCAGGGCTTGCCCCAATTAACAGACCAATGTGATAGTTGGAGACTAGTATTTAATTATTATTATTATTATTTTTTTTGACGAGCAGTTGCTATCTTCTGGCCGAAGGCTCGTTGGTCCTGGCATTTAATTTGCGTCATCCTTCTGGTCCTGGTATGCGCCCTCGACAAAGTGTGGGTGCGAATCTAGACCAAGACCCAACCCCTCCGTACGAGTGTTGTAATTGCAGCGGAGAACTGTCCACAAGTCGGCTGCCAATGAGCCCTCCGTGAGAGGTGCGATCACGCCTGTTCAGGCATATTTATGCTCGAGACAAACTGTGAACGTGCAGAGAGAATAGCGGAGTCGAGAAGTGCAAACCACGATTAGACCGAACTCCTAGACTTGATGTCCGTAGTATAGACCATGAAACTCCTATGAAGCCGTCAGGTGAAATAGTTGACGCATTTACTCGCTGTGATGATGTGCTTATTCAATTTTACCTCTGAACCTTCGGATGTTGGAGGTTTTTGTGATGAGAACTGCGACTGAACCGCACTCAGTCTGACACGTCCCTCGTCAGCATGTCACTCAACCAACAAGGAGCTCTGGCCGGGCTCTCCAGGGTGAGTGGGGGACATATGTTTGCAATAGAACCGACTTGTTAGTCCCTCCCACTACAAGCACCAGTTGACAGCTCGATGGAGGGTGGCGGGCCAACTCACAAAGGTGGTCTGTGCATGTGCAAAAGCCTCTTTTTTTTTGTCCTGACGGGAACACAAACGTGCATACAAATCCCTTCCCGCTTTGCTGTTTCCTATGTGTTGAAAGCCGTCCAGTGAGAGTTTGTGGTCGTATCGCACAGATGGAAAGACAGCTTTTGTCTTTGCTACCCGGTGCATCACCACCATATTTCGGTTCATTGATCCTCGCCCCAAGTGTAGTCCCATATTGTGCTGCAAAATCCCAGGCGGCGCCGAGGCCTGCTGGAAGACATGCCGCACAGTTAACAGAAGAGGCAGAAGGTTGTCGACTATATTTCAAGCGTCACTTTTCCCACAGTGCGGAGAGACTGAGCTGTGACTCTTGTTGTATGCTCCGTTTTTATGTTTTTTTTTTTTTATACAGTCTGTGTCGCTTATGGACTTGTGCGAATGGACAAACAATTCCGCTTTGTCTCCGGAGCGAAAAGTGAAGCCACCGGCGGCCATCTTACGTTGTCACTCGCGAAGCGCGACATACTTGCATGCATGCGTCAACTTTTCTGCGGTGCTTTCGAAATGCCACAGTGTGTCGCATGCTGTTTTACCAATCAGTCTGCAAGAAGCGGTATATGCAGATTTCATCGGTCACAATATGATTGTAAATTTGATCTTTGAAGATATATCTCCAAGTGCTACTCAAAAGATCACAGTGTCAGAACTATCAACAATGAAATGAAAGCAAAGCCCATCAAGACAAAACTCACTGCACAATGTAGACCTAACCTCTGTAAGTCATGAGTCACGTTCCTGAGATAATATACATTGAATGAAATTTGTTGTTTGGGGGGCTCTCATGACTGCACACATTGCGTTAAACACGCATCGAAAAGTGATTTCAGTGAAAAAAACAAAACAAAAAAACCCCCTAATTGCCGGTAAGAATGGCAACGTAAGTTATACACGGGGCCAATTTTTTGTTCACTCCAACATAAGTTTGTGAGGAACGTACAGTATCTCCTGCGTGGTTCTCTAGTACTTCAGTTGCATTCCTTTCCACTGAAGCGGCCTTTAGTTCTAGGTTCAGTAAAAGCTGTAAACTGAATAGAAATTCAATTAAACAAACTGGGCCAAACTGTTCTCTCATCAACTGCTGCCAATCATTTCCAGTTCGCGCCAACCCTGCAGGCAACATCGCAATGCCGTTCACGTCCGGGGTGTCCTCAAAATTGCAGTTTGTTGTACAGGGCTCAAAAGTGCGGCCATTTTTTTTTTCCAATGTGTGCTCGAAAAAACGTCATCCGGTCGCACCAGTGCGAGTGCATGTTTTAACGGCCGTGCCGTTACATACAGTGGTACCTCTACTTACGAAATTAATTGGTTCTGGAAGAAATTTCTGAACTAGAAAATTGTGTAAGTAAAGATATGTTTTGCATGTAAATGCCCTAATTTGTTCCAAGCCCCCCTCCCAAAAAAAAATTCAGACCTAAATGTTTCAGACAGCATAAAAATGCGTCACAATCTGTAACAAATACATGTTACAATTAGATTATCGCACAGTAAATGAGAGTTGTGCATAATGTAAAAAACAAAGAATGGTTTAAATGGTCATTTAACTTTAAATTGTGTTCTCATCGTTTTTTGCCGTCTTTAGTTCATGTTCTCTCTCAGAAGTGGTTTTTGCCTGGCGTTTTGTAAAGAACTGATCGCAGGATGTTTGCTTTTGTTGGCGTTTGACAATCTTTCAAAAATGAACAAGGCAAACATACGCACAGTGAGCCATCGCCTGACTGGTGAACACTTTTTCTGGGTGAGTCAAATTTACGTAAAACTATCGGAGCGCCTCATGGTCCCCCAGGGGCGAATGACGAGGACGCTGCATAGACACACATCTATTTATCTACACGCATAGACACACATAGTAGAGGTCCCTCTTAGCCAATAGGATGATGATGCTCGGTAATAGCCAATGGCAGAGCAGCTATAAGTATGTTGCGTTCAGGAAACTCGGAGCTGCTAGGAGCAGCCCTGTATTTTGATCTTTCCTATGTTGAACTTTCTTTCATAACAAGAGGCAATATTTTCCTGTTGAGGCGTTTCATAACTTGAAAATTTCGTATGAAGATATGTTCGTAAGTAGAGGTACCACTGTACAGCAAAAGTGCTCCAAATCTGTCCGCCTGCACAGTTAAGGTGGAACATGCATCAAGTTAAATCCATCCATCCATTATCGGATCCGCTTATCCACACGAGGGTCGCGGGCGTGTTGGAGCCTATCCCTGCTGTCTTGCGGCAGTGGGCGGAGTACACTCTAAACCGGTTGCCAGCCAGTCGCAGGTTGCCAGCCCATCGCAGGGCACTCACGGACAAACCGTTCACACTCACAATAACAGCTAAGGACAATTGAGAGCAATCTTTTAAACGACCACACAAGTCTTTGGAATGTGGGAGGAAACCGGAGTACCCGGAGAAAACCCACGCAGGCATAGGAAGAACACGCAAACTCCACACAGGAAGACGGGAGCCCGGATTCGAACCCTGCACCTCTGCACTGCGAGGCGGACGTGCTAACCAGTCGCCCGCCGTGTCACGTATGAGATGAGTTAATGTGATAAGAAAAAAAGAAAAGATAAGACAACCTTTATTAGTCTCGCAATGGAGAAATTCCCAATTCACAGCAGCAAAGTTATGAAAGCAAGAAGTAGAAATGGTTACGCTGCATGGCGACCAAAAAAAAAAAAAGGATGCAACCAAATGTGTGCTTTTTTCAGTTGGCCGCACAAGTGCAACAGTCAGTGTGGAGCCCCCAGTGTAGAATTCCTGCCGCATTTATCCTGAAAACGTATTTTATTAAGACAAAGTGGTCTCGCGATGTGGTGTCGCTGGTTTTCTTGTTAGCGTACAGGCAAACCTGCGCCCCGCGCCGTCTTCCAGATCCTTTCTACCTCCTCCATTGTTCCACTGCCGCTATGCTCCAAAGCTGATTACAGCTCCGTCTCTAATGAAAGCTAATCCTGTGTCACGGCATTGTGGAGGGAGGGGGCGGGAGCAGACCTCAGCCAGGCGAAGCCAGCGGGGGGGAACGTCTTCTTCAGGACCTGTCAAAACGGCTTTCGCAGGAAATGCCAGAGTGGAATCCTGGCTAGGAATTTGCGAATCTGAAAGCTGTTTTACATCAACGCTGACCTTCGGCGCCGCTGCTTCAACTTGTCATCAGTTGCAAGTTGGATGAGTTGGAACCTTTGATATTTTTCATTCGGCATGAAAGCGACTTGTTGAGGAGCGATGAGCTGACTGACATCAAAACGTCACCGGTGTTGCTAAAATCCTCGTGCGCTCTGAGCATCACTCTGACCTGAGCTTCCCTCGCTGCAGCTGGGAACAGGATTGGGTTCATTTCATGCTAGCATGAACGGAAATTTACAAAGCCACTGGCTGATTCCGACCCCAGAAAGCCACGTGTTATGATATCCTTGGTATGGTCTTGGAAGGGATGGCAAGGGATACTCCTCAGTACACCCAATTGAGTCTGCACCAGTGTCCGGTTTCAAGGTCGACAGCAGTTTTAGAAAATCGGGGTTTCAAAACTGCTACAACCTTCAAAGTCATACATCCGCTCCTTCTACCGATGTTGGTGCGAGCAGGCCATAAGGACGACTTCACCACTAGTAAAAAAAAAAAATTGTCTCTTTTGAGAATTTGCTTCCGATGAATGGCTGCAATAGGAGGCAATGCTTCCAATATGATATCACCTTTACGAAAGCGCCACGCATCACTTTTGGACAAAGTCAAGGTAACATTAATCTATAACCAGGGATGCGTGGAAAAATTTTAGCCTCCGTCCTCAACTGAGCCACCAGAGTTTTATTTGGTGCTCATTTTTTCCTCCCGACCCACGGACCTCATGGATGAACTTAAAGACCTGCGGCACATCTGGTCAAGGTTTATCATTAATATTTACAGATGTGTCATTTTAATGTGAAAAAAGTGTATTCATTTATGTTTTATTTCCTAATTATAACACCTTATTAGGGCTACACAGGCAGCACTTTACAATACAATATAATCTACTGATTAATCAATATACAATCAATTCATATTTAACACAATTGACTTGCACGGCCTAAAAGAAAAATGAATTGCCCGCCTCAGACTTGCGGTATCGAAAACGGTGATCCGCGAGCTAGCTGAGGACACGTCTCTAGAGCAGCGGTCCAGTGCGCAATCTTTATTTATTAACGCAGACTGTAAGGACATATGTCAAAGCCGCGGCACAGCCCAACGGAGATAACCGTCCATCCGGTGGCTCTCCTACGACTCGTTTAGACCGTTCGCCAACGTCGTCGTGAGCGAGCCTAGTCAAGCCGGCCATCACAACAGTTGTTCACACGCTACGTCACACGCCGCGAGGGTCAACTTCACTGTAAAACCGCAGAACTGTACATGGATATCAATGCATGACTTATCTTCTGAAGCATTCGTTGTGGCAGCTGACTTGACTATGAATTGAGGTTGAAATGTCGGAGCGCAGTCGAGCTGAATTACTGAGCTACATGAATCGAGTGCGCAAAAGCGCCGCCGCAGACTTGAACTGGAGCGAATTATTCAATGTGCAGTGCTCATGCGCACCGACGCAGCGCTTATGTGCACCTCTGTATAAATCCCCGTCTTGAATATTTGCAGCCGGCTATAGGAGTTAGCTTGTTTACAATTGATGAACTCAATGCTAGACTTGCAACCAAGGCAAATGACAAACTTCAATAGCTAGCTAGCACGGCTAACATCAGTTCATTTCCACTCTGATGTTACTTCACAAAGGGGCTAAAAGTGCATACGTAGCTATTTGCTTTTTACTGTTCTGCTGTATTTCTATTTTATTTTTGAAAAATTCAATTGTTTATTTCATAGCAGCACATTATATCTTTTTTCTGTTCTCTTTTTTTGCGCATCGTTTCATTGACTGAACTCTCAGGCGCGCGGCCCCCACCCCAGCGGCTCTGCTGCCATATATGGCAGCTGTGACGGGGGGTCCCCGGCAGCTTCCAACTGTGTCATTGATCTGTTGCCACTCCGATGGCTGGCCGCACGCACCCAATCTCCAGCAGGAATCTACTGCGGGGACTTCCCTCACACAGTGACGGCTCAGCTCCGCCCCTATCACCCCCCCCCCCACTTCCTGTCATCCCTCCTGACTTTGCATACATGCCGTACAGCCATCGCGCCTCCCGCTTTTCTGCCCTTGCTACGCTAATTGATCGGGGCGATTTTTGGTTGTTCTTGCCAGCGTGCTTTCTCTGCGGCGAAATCTGTCGAGCAAGCAGCAGGATCAACAGCGGCCCCTCGCCCTCACATGTCACTCGGGTCTCAAAAGCACAGACGCCGTCTGTCAGAGCTCGATGAGCCTGACAGCCGTGCCACAATGGACGGCGGGTTTGGCGCTCACGTTGCCTCGTCCAGCTTCCTAAGCGGCAACCGTGCGGATCGCCATTCCGCCATAACAGAAGCCTTCTTTATCCTCAAGGTTTCTCCAATTTGGAGGCAGCCACCTCCACTGAATTTCAGGCCGCCCGCGGCTACGCAAACTGTGACATCATAAAGCTTATCTAAGCGGTGTTGCGCGAGTTGTGCATTTCCGAGATGTAAAATAAGCGAGGATTCTTCAAGGCCAGGTGGTGACAAGCGCGTTAACCAAATTGTGACGAACATGACCTTTTTTCTTTTTTTTTCACAGCCAGTCACCCACACATGTGCAAATGAGCAGTGGTACCACCTCTGCCTTTATTTGAACTAGAAAATACCCCGTTTCCACGACAGTTTGTTTGTTTTTTAGCATGACAGAATAGGTAGCATATATTTGCTACTCCCATTTATTTTTTTTCCAGCCGTGGACCATTTTGGTGCATCGGGTAATAAGATAAAGAGTTTGACTCTCCAGGGCTGTTTCCCTGGCAACGTGCTGTACTCGCTTTCATCTGATATCTCCTCACCTGCTTGGTGGCACCGCAGAAAGAGCTTGCATGTTGGCCGCAATGGTCCAGAACGCTTTGCAGTACGCGAATAGGCGCGAATGAACTTTCATTGATGATGACACCGACTCCAGGTCATGCTATAATGAAGTGAAAGTCTTTTCAATTTGGAACCGTGTTAGACAGAAAATTTCATGATTGACATTCACGCGGGGTTGCGCCCGGCTCAAATGGAGGCGACTGATCCCAGACCGGACCGCCGGCGCTTGCCCGACAGCATTTCACAGCATCGATGCGTCATCTGGCGCCCATCCGGTTCCCGTACGTCGGCAGGCGTCGGCGCAAAGCGCCCGCTCCTCGTTCGACGTCTTGATGACTGTGACGTTCCATTCCCAACCGACTGCTAATTTGGCCTCAGGTGTAGGATTTTTGTGGCATGAATTAAAGCTTGCGTAGGGCGAAAAAAAAAAAACTGCGCGCGTGAAGGCGTATTATGACTCGCGGAAGGCAGTCGTCTTTGACGCTGCTCCCTCGCGACGCTTGTGTTCACTTCCCGTTTGCGTCTTGATTGCCTCTGATGCTCCCGGCAGCAACTTTTTCCGGGCTCTTTCCCTTTCTACCTCAGCGATCCGTGCGATGCACCTGCTGCTATCCCAGCGCCGCATGGCATCGTTCCCTTACCGCACGCAGATGTAATCAGCTCACTCAAATACACTTAGCTCCAAAGCGTCGCTCTGCGAGGCGTTTTGTTCAGGCCGCCTTCCATCACCAATGCATCATTAAGTGCTGCGCGCAAATTTCTAAGTGGCCCTTTTGTGCCAGCAGCACTCCAGCCTGCAGGCACGATATTGTAGCGAGTCCTTCCTTTATCAAGTTTCGTTCTTAAATTGACTGAATCTGTTCCAGCCTTTTGGCGTAGCCGCTGCAGTCCTTTGCCATGTCGACTCAACCTTTCGCTATGTCAGAGCTTTCGTCAAGACCAGCGATGTTAAACTCGGAGGCATCTGAGTTTACAACGGACTCAAAAGTATACCGTATGATGTCCTTTCCATTAAGAAAATTGATCATCTCCGGAGAGTTGAGTGGCACTTGTTGCCCCACTCAAGGCTTTGCACCCAAAGTTTTTATTTTATTTTATTTTTTTTCCAGCGAATGGATGATGCTCAGTGTATTTCATTAACGGATGCAGCAATTACTCTCAAGCTACTCGTCATATTGCGCTAACTACGCTTTATGAAAGCACATCTAAACTCATTCATTTCTTTCTGGCATTCTGACGGGACCCCGTGGTTGCCTTTGTGTCAAATGTGGCTTCTTCGGTGGACAGTGACAAGCCGAGCGTCGGACGTCGCCTGGGGGCTGCGCACCACGCACCGTCAGCTTTTTCACCGGGACTCATTTTGACATGAAATGGGAAGATGGTGTGCGGATTCTCCAGCTCATAGCAAACCGTGTCCGCGGTCTTTAAACTCGCTTCCTCTCACTGGCCAATACGCAGACAACCGGTCGACGTAGTTTTATTTCAACGTAAGTTCATTTCGACTGCTGCTATCACAGCAGATTCAAGCCTGCACAGCAGCTCGCCGTCGACATCCGCAAAGGGACGGACAGACGGTTGAATTCACGAAAGAGAGGCACAAATGGAGCGTTTTGAGCTGTCACGCTTCACATCGTGCGACGCACCGGCAGCCGTGAAAATGATGGCTGAACGAACACGGGGACAGATGCCTTGTTTTTAATCGCCGTGCTGGCCGATGGCATTTCTTGTTTTGGGACACGCACGCTTCCAGCCTACCATTACTACGTCCCATATAATCATTTGGCAGAAGACAGCGTTAATGGAGGGCTGTTGAAAATTCCATAAGGGGAAAGTTGAGTGCTTCCACTGTCCCCGGCTGGAGGCAATGAAAGGAGGATGTGTTGAGGACAACAAGCGCTCCTTTCTCTGGGGTTATTCTTGCTGAGGTCGAGCGTTATTCTTTTTCAAAGTCTTATGTCACCTTCGGCGGCCCGGTGGCCATTCCCAGGTTTGTGGGAACTCCCATCTGAAAGGGTCGCATTGTTGCCCAGGGTGCGCCGGTGGCGGCACGACAGCAAGCGTTTTAGTCACCGTTACAGACTCGACCCGAAAACCAGACGTTGCCGAGTTCTTTTATTGACATCAAAGAGAAGCGTAGGCCTGCGGTCAGAAGGCCTGGCCTTCAGGTTTGAGTGTCGCAGCAGGTGCTAAGAGGAGGTCGACCCAGGACCTTGTGTAATTCGATATTTGACGCTGGGTTGTCATTGCCCCAGATACCTGAGGGGGGGGGGGCCTTGTCGTCGAGTCTTTCACAGCAAGTACAGTTAGTTTGTAGCTCGCCAATTCGGAGGGAAAGATGCATTCAGCAAGCGTTGCTCAATTTCATTTAACTCATTCAGTACCAGCCAATTCTGGACCAAGTCTGAAAAGACGTTTAAAAACGTCTTTGGGAGTGAATGAGTTAATACCTTCTATAAATCTCCAACGCTCCTTCCCCCATAATTTTTAGAGCAGACCTCGTACAAAAACAAGGCAGCAAGAGAGCAAACAAAAGTCATTTGCCAGACGCTTTTTAACGTGGAGTTCCCATATTGCAAGCCGTTGTAGAGCATTTGGAGTCATTTTTCATGACCCGCAGAATCTTGTGAGACTATCAAGGTAAAGGGCAACGCTTCGACTCCTGCACGGTCGCAACTTAAAAAGACGCACTTTGGAACTGAAACATGGGACTGTTTTTGATTTCAAGTGAATCGATGCACGGTAGTACCGCCCCAATTGGATCCATACCCCAAAAAGTATTGTCTTTGGTACACATCCACACATCTTTCACCACAATATTTTTTTTCCTTCAGTAATCTGCAGTTTGTGCCAATGCCTTTGATGCTAACATATATATATATAGATTTTGCTTTTAGCACCTGGAACTATGAAACAATCAAAGCAAGACCGAGAAAGGGCTTTTGGTGGCCAAATATCAACTAAGAAAGGCGGTGTGAGCAACACCGACTCACCGCATGGCTCCAGTTGAACGCCAGCGGCTTTTATTACATGCCGTCATCTTTTCTCACAATCTCGACACATGTCGTCTATCCCACGCTTTTCGCTATTCTGTTTGAACGTGAGGTGGCCTAAACTTTTTCGACTTCCGCTGGATTAGCATTTCTCTCCCTCATGAGGCCACGAGACAAGTCGAAGTCTATCCTGATCTGGCTGTCAGTACAGTGGTTTAGAAATATTGGCAGTTAAAACGAATGGTCATGGTGAACGTAGAGACAGAAGCGTGTTGACGAATAATGTCTCTATAAGCCAAAATGGAATTATCCAGAAGTGTCCTACGCGGTTGGGAAAAATTGTTTTTTTTTCTGGAGCAGTCGAACGATCACGTTTCTGCATCTATAGAAATGTGCCGTTTTAACACACAGCTGTTGCATAGATTTAAAAACGGGTCAGTTGGGACACCAAATATCATTTCACTTCGCGAGGGGATGCCAAAGTCCAGGTCTGGTTTCCGCTGATGTCACCTTCAGCGAGGATCCATGTCACGCACTCATAGCCCGCAGCGCACGAGTCTTGGCTTCAAGCGTCACACCTGTTCAACGCGCAAAGCCTGCGCCGAGCAAAATCTTCTTCTCAAAAGAAGCCACGCTCTGCAAGTGTTTTCGACATTCCACAGCAGTAGCGGTGAATAAACATCAGAAACGATGTTTTCGCAACGGTATGATGAGCCGGTTTAAAAATAGAGATGTCTGACATTTTCGTTTGGTCCCCCTGCAGCCGTTCCGTTCCCACCCAGTCATCGACTGACGGCCAAAGAGGTCTTTGACGGCGAGGGCAAGCCCAAAGTCGACGTGCTGAAAGCCCACCTGACCAAGGAGGGACGCGTGGAGGAGGCGGTGGCGCTGAGGCTCATCAGGGAGGGTGCCGCCATCCTGCGCTCAGAGAAGAACCTGCTGGACATCGAGGCCCCGGTGACAGGTCAGCAGCGGGTGGCGAGCCCCCGTTCTTGTCTTTGACTTGAAACTAACGTGGATGCTTCACCAGATTACAATTGAGTCAACGCCTGGGATACGTTTCGATCCAGAACAATCCACAATGGATGAAAATCTGCAATGAGAGAGACCGAATGATTTTTATACTCCTCCAACATGCCCGAAACACGTACCGTAACCTATGAAAACACAAGGTTTTTTTTTTCTACATGTTAAATGGGTGCGATCAAGTTAACATTTGGACCAAATTAAGTTTTTGTACCGGGTCCGGTTTACATTCGGGTTCCAAATTGGAATTACAGCCACTTTGGGTTTTGGACTCTAAATTGAAGTGGTTCTGATTTGTATTAGGAATGGGCAGGGTAATAGCGGGAACTCACATTTAGAATCAAAATTCATAGCTAGGCAGATGTCATTTAGAAGAGATGTTCCCGAAGTTATAAACCTTCAAACAACTGCCACTTTTTGCACATGCAAAAACCCACACAAACAGACCTGCAACTCTAAATTTGGGCTTGGTTTTATACTGTGAAACAACATAAATAAAATAAAAATCTCTTAACGTATCGAGGGCACAAAGATAAGACACAATGACGCCAAAGCCCTGTCCAATTGGAAAGTAGTACATGGGTGTTCAGGAATTATGTTGAAGTGGTATGTCTCAGCTGAGAGACGAGCTTTGCATGTCAGCGAGGAGCAAGATTTAGCCTGGGTTGTTAGCGGAAGAACTGCAAATGAGTCTACGCCTCGTGTGCGTGTACACGCATACTTCCAGTCTGAGCATTTTTTTTAAATGTTGGAACATGAGATTAAAATTATAATGAGTTTAGGGTCATGGTTGTGGTCTATTAACAGTTTCAACTATTGCAAATGAATGTTTTTATAACATTATTTTAATGGTGTCATAGCATTCTGGCAATGTAACTGCTGTACAAGCTAATTAAAAAAACAAAAAAAAACAAATGACAGTTTCACCTAAATAAGGATCTTGAATGATTCCGTATTGCCACATTTAAGTCACTCCGAGCAGGAGACTCACCGAGGCACATGGCAGTGGCTATTGGTGCCTTTCTTCTTGGTCAAGTGCTCCTTCCTCCATTAGACTTTTTAATGAGGCTCCTTTGATGCTTTTGAAATCCCACACAGGATCTATGGCAACAACCCATCATTCACTCACATTATTTTGCCCCCCCCCCCCCCCCAACCTCCACCCCCACCCGATCGCATAACTCACTATATTCCGAGTGGGTTGTTGAACCTCGAAGCCTTTTCAGGCGCCACCGTCGAGCTCAGAGGAGGCAAAAACAAAGTGACAGCATCTCGTTACGTAAGATCTGAGTTGGGGCAATGAGATTGGACAAAATGTGAGAAGTTGTTGGGGGGGGGGGGGGGGCTAGGAGGAACCCTCCTTTTTAAGAGTTGCGATGAACTATTTGTTCTCCGCTCCGCCGCAGCCGCCCTGTAAACACAGCCCAATTCCCACATGAGACAAGGCCGGCGAATTAGTATGTAAATATTTTGTGTGGACGCAACGAAGCGCGACACGTTGCCGCTCTCGCTTCTCTTGTGCTTGTCACGCTGACACACTTACTTCCTGGTCACGCCAGATGGATGGTGGAGGTTTTTTTTGGGGGGGTGGGGGTGGGGGTCTATGACAATTAGAATACAAGTCACACACGCACGCGCCCAGTAGTCGGCTGTCAGTAAAGCTTTTGGAGCCACATCACCAGGCAACATGCTTTTACAGTAATGGTCAACTCCTCGCGGATTTCTAAATGGAACACATTTTATTCACTAATAGTCCTCTGGTGCGGCTGCTTTAGGGCTCCTCATTGTCGGCCTTGAGTACATGTGACATAGAGAAAGGAGGAGGAGTGGGGGTGGGTGTGGAGGGGGGGGTTTCATTAATTCTTTTTTCAGTCCGACTTGATGGCTAACGTGGACCGAAGCTCATGTGGCCTCTGAAGAGCACCTCGTGTCAGCTCGAAGTTGTGCGCATGTCACAGAGATAGGCGGAAGGGCAAGGGAGGGGATTTTTATTTTATTTATGTATTTTTGAAGCCTGATCTGACAGCCAGCATGTGGACCGGAGCTACAGGCCGGCGTGGCCGCTTCGGAGTGCCTAGTTATCGTGGCGATATCTAGCGATATATTTATCCAGGTAGCTCGCACTCTTATTCCTATCTATAAATGCTCATTGTCGTTATTGTCTTCTTCTCCTCCTTCTTCTGAGAGGTCCGTCGTTATTTGACCCGGTTAATGACGATTGCATTGGCAGATGAAAACGCACTTCCGTCAGTGCTTAATCCGCACTTTTTTAGAGTCTCCTGTCATTCGTCAGCAAAATGAGGCATCATTTCGATTTCTTTTCATCATTCATATTTGGCATGATTGTAAACAACACGAGAGAACACTGCCGCGCAAATTGGGTTTTAAATGCATCCATCCATCCATCCATTTTCCGAACCGCTTTATCCTCACAAGGGTCGCGGGGGCGGGGGTACCAGAGCCGATCCCAGCTGTCTTCGGGCAGTAGGCCGGGGGACACCCTGAACCGCTTGCCAGCCAATCGCAGGTCACACGGAGACGAACAACCATCCGCGCTCACCCTCACACCTCGGGAAAATTTGGAGTCTTCAATACGCCTGCCATGCATGTTTTTGGAATGTGGAAGGAAACCGGAGCACCCTGGAGAAAACCCACGCAGGCACGGGGAGAACATGCAAACTCCACACAAGAAGGCCAGAGCCGGTGGGATTGAACCCATGACCTCTGCACTGGTCGACGCGCTATCCACCCGACCACCGGGCTGCCCTGGATTTAACATGCTTGCGTGCTTGCTTACTTACTTATTTATTTAGATTTTCTCTAAAATCGAGTTGTTTTTTTTCTCCCCCCCATTTGCAGATGAGTCCGGCATGCACCCCTCACCATTTACTGTACACCTTTGTGCACGGCTTGCAGTATATGCTTGGCAGAGAGTGCACCGTGATAAAAGACCCTGTTGTTGTTGTTGTTGTTATTGTTGCCATCGTACCTCAGTCAGAGCTCGATACGGCCCAGACTCCCCATGCTCAATGAGCCCGGCCGGCCTCGGAGTGGCCCGTGTAGGTTCTGAAGCTACATTGTGTAACGTCCGTCCGTCCGCCCGCCCACTCACAGAAGCTGCAGCCTGCTGATGTGCCGCTTCTCGGGGAGCTCGCTTTTAGCGCAGCGAGCAGGCTTCTGGTCAGAACGAATTGTTTCTCGCTCCGCTTAATTTACTCCCACCTGTTCTTCTTATGTGGGCTCGCTTCTCGCCTCGCGTTTGCAACGACTGGGGAGGGGGCGGCGCACGTCTGTAGGTGGACTGAAGCCGAATGACGGACAGATTGACTCTCTGCGAGGATAAAGCAGAAGAGTGTGCCACTATTCCATCCTCCCTCCCTTTTAGATTACTTCTCTTTCACAATGACATAAGACTCAATTACTCAGGCGTTTCCATAGCAATAAGCATCCTTCACAACAGGAACCGAGATGAATCACCTGTACATTTTTTTTTTTGTGGCTCTTCTGAATAGAAACTCTCTTTATTGCTTCCCTGCATTGTTGTGCTCCATTGCGTGGTTCTCGGTAATCTTTCTCACGCCGCCATATTATCGAGAATCTCCGTTGCCTTAAATGAGCATCGAGTAGGAGTGAGGCTTACACCAGGTCGATACATTTTTACAATATTTTTAAATCAGACGCGCGAGCCAACTTTGCTAGATGATTTCCCCCCCCCTTTAATTCAGAATCTGCTGTTGTTGTTTTTTTTCTCCAGCACAATAATATAATGTCGTAATATATTTGGTCACGTTTATGAATTAAGGCTTACGTTCGGCGACAGGTGTAAAACGTCGTCGCCATGAATTACGACTGATGATAAAATCGGTGTGGTGTAAGCTTTCATTGGTCAGACCACAAAAAATGAAAATGTCACGAAAATCTGATGGACATCGCTAGAAATCAAACAAAATAACTTTTTGAAGTCAGCATTAAAAAATACATTTAGTGGCACATCAAACCATCTCTGATTCCAACTTTGTGTTGACTGGCGTTCTTAATTCCCATGAAAAGTTCGCTGCTCCTTCAACAATCTTCGTTGCAAAGAAAGAAAGAAAAAAAAGACACTTCCTGTTGACGCCCTATCGGCCCTAACCAGCCAGCCACGGAAAGTAGCAGGATGCACTCAACTGCTTTTGAGCCCAAATTAGGTTTACTGAAGCCATTTTAGCGCCATCAGGAACTTAACAAGCGATCTAAAATAGTCCGGCGCGACGCCATTGTCGTAGTGTTGGCTTGCCGGCAGAAGGGAGTGAGGCCGTTTTTAGAGATCTGACAAATCGTCTCCAAAGGCTCCATTTGTGTGTGTGTGTGTGTGTGTGTTTTAATAAAGAGTGTGTGTTCAAACTGTGTCACCGTGTGGGTATAATGAAAGATAAATAGTAAGAGGGAGGTTTACGATACACTCCAGGAGCGTTGATTCCCTTCACCGTCTCGTGAGACTCGTAACCGGACTTAATTGCTCCTCAGCGCTGTCCTACAGCTCGTTCTAATTGGTTGCCTTTTACTTTTATTTGTAGATGCGTGTCGTAAAGCGGCTAATAGTCAGTATGCGATGCAAACACGTTTGACTGTTCTCGTGCCCCGTGTTAGCTGCTTATTGTTTGCCTCTTGCGCCAATGCTTTTTGTTTGCAGGTTCAGACTTTGAATGCGGGGAATCCAACTTTGAGGACTCAAAATTGTTGATTTTAAATCGGGTTAAATTCCACCAAATTCAGCGACAGATCTTGAATCCGAGGTGCACACGAGCAAGGGCAGCCGGTGCAACTCGTAGGCCCGCTTTGGACGCCCAGTGCACCCCCCCTCTCCAGGGAGTAATGGAGTGCGAGGTTACAAAGGTTACAGGAAACTAATCCGCATTGAATGATTTGTGCTTCCCGTCTCGTGGCGCTGCTCCCAGTTCTCCAACCAGGAGTTCGGCCGAACGGGTTTGGCGTGATGTGGAATTGCTGCAATCGGATGAATCCAAAGGGAAACCCATCGGGATTAATCGGCGGGGATTTCAAGCGGGGGTAAAAAGACTCCCGGCACCATCGGGATGGATTTCTCCGTGCGAGTATCTGTCTGTGAAGGCGATGACATGTTTTCCAGCGCTTTTCGCCAATGCACTTTCAGTGTGTTTGGCAAGGCCTGGTGTGCTAAGATTAAATCTAGCGAGGCTGTTGAATGGCTTCAAGGTCTCCAGTAGCACAAAAGAGACTTATGGTTGAATGGCATTTAAAAAAAAAAAAAAATCCTTTCCTCCAACACGGCACATTATGCCTTCCTCTACCAAGGTTATTAAAGGTAACAAAACGAAGGTGGAACTGTCATTGAAGAAACATTTCCGTGAGTGAAATAAGATAAAAATGAAAATGCCTTAAAAAAAAGAAAGAAAGAAAACTGAAACTACATCGTACATTAACTCATTCAGTACCAGCCATTTCTGGACCAAGTCTGAAAAGACGTTTAAAAACGTCTTTGGGAGTGAATGAGTTAACAACAGAGTATAACAAATTGAAACTAACTCTAGTTCGAGCAAAAAATATCCTTTGTTTTTGTTTTCAGTGAATTTATTTACTGTATTTTATTTATTTCTATGTTTATTTTTAATTTATTTATTTTACTTACTTCATTAAACAAAACTGAGTGATTTTTTTTTTGGGGGGGTGGGGCTTTCATTCGACAAACACACCATACCATTTCTCAACTAAAACTGGTTTTATGACCCCGGGGATGAAATGTTGAAGTATGATATCAGCCACCAGTTCACAGTTGTTCCAAAATACGAAACAATGCCACCATTATTCTCCCATGGCGTACTGTGGATTGGAAGTATGGAAATAAGCAAATGGTTCTCCCAGTGTTGTGTTGGCTTTTTGGGGCTGTCTTCCTCATTGTGTGTGTGTGTGTGTGTGTGTGTGTGTGTGTGTGTGTGTGTGTGTGTGTGTGTGTGTGTGTGTGTGTGTGTGTGTGTGTGTGTGTGTGTGTGTGTGTGTGTGTGTGTGTGTGTGTGTGTGTGTGTGTGTGTGTGTGCGTGTGTGTGTGTGTGTCATTTGTCAAACTTTCAGTGTGCGGCGACATCCACGGACAGTTCTTTGACCTGATGAAGCTCTTCGAAGTGGGGGGCTCCCCAGCATCCACGCGCTACCTTTTCTTGGGGGACTACGTTGACAGAGGGTATTTCAGTATTGAAGTGAGTGGTGCTGGGAGATTTTTCTGCGATGCATTTGGTACCAGGGCCTTCAGTGGGGACGTAATCTACCTCTTCAGAGCACCGCTGTCCCATCCAAATTGTCGTAACGGTCAGTCGTGTACAAAATCATCTTTTGTTGTCATGGTGACTCGTCAGACTTGTGGCACTGCTGTATAGGCCACGCCCTCTGCCACAAAGTCACAATATTTGGTCTATGGCATGATCAACATCTTGAGGCTTTTCTGACAAATTCTCAACTGGAACCCGAAGGAAATATTTCTGCCCCCGTTACATATAGTACTTCTAAAACTAAAGATTGTTTATCGCAGTTCCTGTCCCAGGTCTTGAGGTGGTACAGCCCAAGTCCGAAGTCAGCCAGATGATACCCTCATTGGGGGCGTAAGAGCATGACCCCTGTGAATGTGCAAAATACAGCCCAAGTTAATCCTTGAAAAAAAAATCGTAGCTCACTTCCTGCAAATATTTGCATATGGTTCCAATCGACTTTTTTCGTAGCTCCCTGGAAAAAATTTTGTAGCCCTGGATCAAACATGCCAGATTTTGGTTTTTCTACTGTAAGGGGCTTTACAGGAGCCAGTATTATTTTGTCAACTGGCATAAAAACTTTAAAATATCAACATTTAGCCACAGCCGATGAATGTGTTTGGCGTGTTTTCGTGCATGTTTCATTCCCCAAAATGCGATTCTTCAGCATAATAATAATTCCTGCAAAAAAAAAAATCGGGACCTCGCAGCGGCCGCTGCTCAGGCCCTAAAAATCAACCGGGCAGCCACGTCCGCCTGGTGGAAGTGGTATAGTCACGAGAAACGCAACCAAATGAAGACAATAGACTGTTAGGGATAAATTAAGACAATTTAATGGAACAAAAATGTGAATTTAGGTTGTAAATGTAGGTCAGCGCTTCCGATACTGTGATATTAATAAATAGTGGCTCCATGCTTCTGGGGCCCCCCCCCCCACCCCCCCTAGAAAACTAGCCTAAATAGCAAGTGTCACAATGTATTTTTATAAACTGCTGGGGTTCGAATGCATCCCTCCACTTGGACTCCTGCTTCCATATTAGGATTTGATCAATAAAATCTGTCGGTCCTCCGCTTAAGCAACCGTTTGCCAACCGCACTGTGTGACTTCGCCATGGTGAGCAGAGCTTCCCGCTTTGTGTCTTAACTGCCTGTTGTTGTTGTTCTTTGCCCACAGTGTGTGCTGTACTTGTGGGCCTTAAAGATCCTCTACCCCAAAACTCTTTTTTTGCTGCGTGGGAACCACGAATGTAGACATTTAACAGAGTATTTCACATTTAAGCAGGAATGTAAGTGGCCCTTTTTCATCCGAAATGGGACGGCGATGGTCGTGCCGTTATTCCTGTCAGGTTTGTTTGACTTGGCGCACGTTTAACCCCCCCCCCCCCCCCCCATCTCTATTCCAGGTAGAATTAAGTATTCAGAGAGGGTGTATGACGCGTGCATGGACGCCTTCGACTGCCTTCCCCTGGCTGCACTTATGAATCAGCAGTTCCTCTGTGTACACGGAGGACTTTCTCCAGAAATCACGAATCTTGACGATATCAGGAAAGTATGTGGCCGACTTGAAACTTTTGCTTTTATTTTTTCTTGCCTGAGGGCGAACCTCGGTAGTAAACATACTGCACTTTAAGCAAAGCAATTCTGGCAAGAACGCTGAGAAATACTGCTCGGGCACAGTGAATCTTTGCACTAATTAAAACAGCTTGAAGACCTGGATGCCGCGCTCACACTAATTCAATCATTCCAAATGGATCGTGGGTGTCTAATCAGGGAGCGTGCATCATAGATTCTACCATATTCAAATGTCCCATCATGCAGTAATCTGCAATCTTTTGTTTGAGAACGAGCGACCTCTCCTTTGCTCAAAAGAAACAGCCAATGCCTTGAATAGTGACTGAAACAACATAAGCAACAATATGTCGCAATGATAGCTGACGTAATCCTGTCCAGAATGCTCGGATGCTTGCAATTAAGAGTGTTTCTATCATTGCCATGGTAACCATCGATGTGTCGTATTAGTGGACAAGCCTGGACACCTCCACGTGTCTTTTGGCTTCACACGGCATGTTTGCTGCTCTCAGTGGTTTCAAAATCACTTATTCCTGCCTGCAGCTTTGAAAGGGAAGTCAAGTCAAACATTTTCTTGACAATAATATGTTTCATGCTCCCATTTGTCTAAATATGGCATTTCGGTTAATATTGTGTTTGTGGAATATGAACAAAGCAGAAAAATCCACCCGTTTTTGTCCACCTCACGGGGCGGCCATTTTGCCCTGTACGACCCCTTGCTGTCGATTCGAAAATGATGTCGGAGTGCCAAATGGCTCAGTTAACGACCATCGCGGCTCACCTGCTTTCTGGGTTTGGTCATGTGATGTTTCCAAGCTGAGCCCTTGGACACTGTGATGTCATTTTTATTCAACAGCAAGTGGCAGTTCAAGACAAAATGGCCGCCCCGTGAGATGGATAAAAATAACCTGGAATTTTTTTCATTAAATCGTATTCTATGAACATAATATTAATCAGAATACCGAACTAGTGGGGGCACATCGAACATTTTATTGCCAAGAAATGTTTTGACTTGACTTCCCCTTGAATGTCTCTGTAAAGTGAAAATAAAAATGTCACCACAGAGAAGTGGTGATAACAACCATGACAAATTTGAATGACTTTTATTTAAAATCACCAAGTACTGCATATAAAATGAGGCTTCAAAGTCAGGAAAAATCAAGTATCCAAAGCAAGGTGTATTTTTGGGGTGCAGGCAGAGGTAGCTATTTTGCTTAAAGCACCTCACAATTGTGCTGGATAACCACTGCGGCAAATGTCTCCTTCTCCAAAAATCCAAGAACCGAACTGCTGAAAAACGGTGTTGACACTACGATCTCCACATTTGAGTCCTACATACTTTAGAAACACACTTTCTAAATTCACTTTGCATGCCCTTTAAGGAAAAATGTTCCGATTTGCCGACGTCCATTCTTTCCGTCCGCAGCTAGACAGATTCAAAGAACCTCCAGCGTACGGCCCCATGTGCGATCTTCTGTGGTCCGACCCCCTGGAGGACTTTGGGAATGAGAAGAGCCAAGAGCATTTCACACATAACACAGTCCGAGGTTGCTCCTACTTCTACAGGTCTGGATTGCTAGCTGGTTGTTTATGCCGTGTCATGCACAATTGGAGGATGAGGCACCTTGTTGCTTAGTGGCCACCTGAACTCGTCTTGTTGTTTTTCTGTCAAGCTGACGCAAAAAACAAAACCATTAAAAATGGGATATTCACTCACCAAAACATTCACCCGAACCTTAACGTTTTTGTCGAAAGGAAGTTCATTAGCTTAATGCTAACACGGATCCACGGTAACTATTGGACGGATAACCATTGGACTGATATTTGGGGGGGGGGTGTGAATGATCACACTTCATTTATATTTAGTATATAAAGGGTGTAGTATAAAGAAAAATAAGTTATCGGTTTGGAGAAAAGGACTTATCAGTTTTCTGTATCAAGCTTTACCTTATTATACTCTGAACAAATATTTGAGCCTACATCAAGGCAATAAAAGCAAAATGAAAGAAAAAAAACAGCATCATCCATCACCCCCTTCCAACTCATAAATACCCTTCTTGCCAAATTGTCATTTCTCGCATCCTCATATTGTTTGATCCTGCAAAGTTGCGTGTCGCAGAGCCGAGTGCGACGCTCGTGCGACTGTAGGCAGGATTTCTCGAGCCCACATGAGCTTGGATGGAGTTGAGTAAGTGAGCAAAGGAAATGCAAGGAGCAGGCCAGGCTGGGGCCGCCACAGAATGTAATGAGCTGGCACGTCGCCACCAGGCGTAGCCCTCCCTTGCTAATGCGTTCAGCAGTCCCCGCCGTTCATTACGGCCTGAGTGATGCTTCCTTGGCTGTGGCGGGCCTGCGGCGAGCCAGCACAAGCAATCAGAAATGCCTCCAGTGGCCAAGTATGCATTTTCTTCTGCAGCCAGCTAATCTTGCGGATAGCCTTTACACATCCCGTTTCGGTGATGTCACGCTGCGTTTATGCTCAACGATGGCGTTGGTACACTAAATTCAGGGACAACAGCGAAAATGTGCTCGACGTTTTTATGGGGATTTTGTATCAACTTTTAAATGGCCCACTGGTTCAGTCTTTTAGTCGTTTGGGTACCATTTCCAGAGTCATGAATGAACAATACCGGTACTTAAATATTTTTTCTTCTATTGATGTTGAAGGTGTCATTTTTGTTCGTTTTTACACATCAGACTTTTTTTCTTTTTACTGAAGATCTTCAGGAATCAGTACTTTTTTTTTTTCCAAAACATGTCTTTACTTCTGAAGTACAAAATAATGACGGACAGACACGAACTGGTCTGAGCGATGCCGCATTTTGAAATTCACACGTCGGCTAGGTTTCACAGGTTTCTGGATTTTTTTTTTTGTTTTGTTTTTGCCGATCCATTACGAGGTCAATAATCCACTTATTATGTGGAAAAATATTCTAGATTGGGTTGGAGTTGGAGGAGTTTAATTCAAGGTTTTTGCTCTCTCCCCTCTGACTACAGCAGCGCCAGCTTAAAACACACTCGAACGCTGCCAAGCCAATGTTTTTTCCTCTCTCACTTCATCCAACTCTGACTCATGTGTCGCACTTGACATTTACGCTTCCGTTTAAAATAAAACCCACTTTTTGAAAGTGTCCCCTCTGGTTGTACAAGACGGGAACCTGTTGTATCCTTTCATCCTTTCACTATCCTGCGTTTTGTATTGCCTTCAATGTGCCTCCGATGAACTAACCGTGCTTCCTTTTTTTTTTTTTTTTTTCTGCTGCAGCTACCCTGCTGTTTGCGACTTCCTACATCATAATAATTTATTATCGATCATCCGAGCCCATGAAGCGCAGGATGCTGGGTGAGTTGTGGGCGTCTTCCCTCATCATGTGATGGCAGCGTTGCTCGGTGGCGTTTGACAAAAACAAAATACAGCCAGCGTGTACTGGAAGGCTGACACGACAGGGGAGGGGCGGTGGGGCTCATGTGGAGCGTGTTGAAGTGAAGTGGTGCGGCACATTATCAAATAGGGGTGTTCACACGGCAAGATTTGGTCCGGTGCTACGCCGGGGCTGCCCCAGTAGAGCGTTCACACGTGCAAATTAGCTCCGGCGTAGCCCCGGAAAACAGCTTACACCGGACCAAATTTGATCCACCTCAGGGAGGTGGTTTAAAATTTTGCTCCAGAGCAAATGCTCGTTAGCGAAGCAGCACCGGTGTAAATTTGCACATGTGAACGCAACTGGGTTAAATTTGCTCCAGAGCAAATGCTTGTGAAGAGTTTACGTACGGCGAGAATGCGTTGCTTTCGTGCTCTGTCGGACTTCCGCCATGTGTTTGTTTAATAACGACATAAGACTTGGCTGGTAACATCTTTCCTTTTGTAGAAGACTGGACTGTCTCGGAGTTGTTTGTGTAGTTTGTTCATTTGTTGTGTGTTCACAACCCCCCGCTCCTCATATAATTTATTTTGTGATTTCCTCTCTTGATTTTCTGTTTGGCGCATTACGTGTTTGCTTTTCTGAGTGTCATTGAAGTCATTGTTGATTTACGTTTTCGGGGGCGGTCACTCTCGAGCAGAAGGCACGGAGACCGAGAAGGAGAAGGACGTGCCTGTCCAGTAGTCGCTTGAGTTGTGTATACGTTTTAAAAAGAACCAACACGACAGCTCATTTGTTTTCTGTGGTTTTGCCCCGCTGCAGAAACTGCCGTGTGAACGCAAGTGGGGCTGCACCGACGCTGTGCCGGTGCAGACACGCTCAGCGGCTTTGTACGTGTGAACGCTCCACACAATTTGCTGCGGTGCAAAATATATCGCAACAAAATACATCGGTGCAGCGCCGGAGGAAATGTGTGCCGTGTGAACACCCCTATTATCACAGCCAGTCTTATGATTACTGAGGTGGAGCAAGTTCACATGGTGGGAGGATTCATTTATTTTCCCCGGAGAAACTCATTCTAAACATTCATCCTGACCATGGCTGTTCCATATTTTGTATTTTTTTGTCCGATCGGATATCAGCCTCTGTTTTGTCACGTCAATGTAATCCACCTTGGGCCTTCGGAGTCCTTCGTGCCACTTTATTTAACTGTAGTCGCAATGGTACACTTTCTTAAAGCAGTTAGATTTCCAATTCATCCTTCCAGGCTGATTGGCCCAAAATAATGACAGCATGGCAACACCCAAGTACCAAATGCTTGGCCTGCCACTGTTGAAAGCTGATTTAACAGCTTGCATTTGTTGGATCCAAAAGAAATTCTACCCCCTTGTAGCTTTTATGAGCCAACGTCGAAGCGGTTGACTGACTCACTTTTTGGAAATGGTCTGTATTCTCCAAGCGCCCTTGTTTATCATTTTGCACCCATAGCCAGGTCACGTGGGACACCTCTACACATGAGGCTGCCGCCCCGGGGGCCGAGAGGGAGAGAGAGAGAGAGCGTGCTGCTGTAATCCAGTTCATAAATCATCTGCAGCTCAATAATACAATAATGCAGCCAAACCCGGTCAGCATGGACTCCTCGAATGTTGCACTTGAGCCACGCTGGTGTTTGCCTGTGGTGACTGTCACATCCAAGAATCAGGACAGGGATTTAATCCCCCGGGGTGACATCAGGTCCCCCTCCTCGCCTACGCGTTACCTGACCAGACAAACACGCCACCGTCCCCGTAAGAGTAGGAGATCACACTAATCATATCTCGAAGGGGAAAGAGGCGAGCAGCCAATTTGATTCAAAGTCAACCCCTCCTCACTTCTTGTCTTCCTTCGCCAGATATCGCATGTACAGAAAGAGTCAGACCACTGGCTTCCCGTCCCTCATCACCATCTTCTCTGCGCCCAACTACCTTGATGTCTACAACAACAAAGGTAAGGCGAAGTTTGAAGAACATACTGTAAGAAGCGCATCTGCCTTGTTGCGGGGATTTATCCCCCGAGCAATTCTAAGACAGGACTTCATATTTATGTGATACGTCACAATCATGGCCCAATGACAAGGGAGGGAGGTGTGATTGTTTAGCTGTTTGCTGTAGTGGCCACAGAGGTAGTTTAGGATTCTTCATTGTAGTGAGCCGTGGACTGAAAGCCACTCAAAACGCGTCATTCACACCATAAAGGCCACTGAGAAAATGTGCAAAAGGCTCGGCAAAAGGTGGCTACTTTGAAGAATCGCAAATTATAAAACATATTCTGTTTTGATGAGCATTTCTTTTTTCATTTACCAAATGATTCCATCAATATTTCTTCATAATGTAGATAAGTATTTTTAAATATTGAAACCCCCGCCCCCCCCCCCCCACTGAATTTGCTAGTGTGCCCCCCCCCCAAAAAAAAAATCCATCATCATATATTGCAAATGATTTAACAGACTCCAAGCTTCATCAGGTTGGTGCGTTCTGTTGATTCCCCCTCCAAACATTCATGTGCATGGGGTCCGTCCACTGGTTGAACAAAGCAAGCCTCAGTCATGAATCGCCTCCTCTGAGCATCTCGACCAGCCCAGCACACACCCGGTGATTGTTGGGCAATCAAGTGTGCACATAAATCTTGAAGGGGAGGGGGGGGGGGGCGCTGGGAGTGGGCCCCATGAACCAAAGAGACTTTGGAGCATTGCCTGTCAATAAGGAGCAAGCGGCAAGGGAGAAGTTGTTGCGTAATTGTGCTAACCCACACGCAGTGAAGTGGCCCTCAGTCCAACAGCCGGTTCTACAACAATCCCTATTTATCTAATACAGTGACAAAAATGTAACACGTTTCAATCAAACACATCATGCTCACTACAATCACTGATTATGTGTCTTAACATGCGCAGATTGCAAGAGATGTGTTTTGCTAGCGGAACAGTTTTGCTAGCTAGCTGGCCCTGTGAAGTAATTCTCAAATCGGAACATGTAGTCAACGTTACGTCGGGCAAATGCCATTTACATGGCAGCACACAGAGGAGGAAATCTGATTGGACCCCTCCACACCACCGCCCCCAAAAAAAAAATTAACGGCAAAGCGAAGCCAAGAGGAATGCTAGCAAATGAACAATGTAGACTAACACAACAGAACATAACAACATAACACAACTGACTGGGGCACACATTAAATTGGAGGTTGTTAATGTCCGGTAGTTCCGGGCTTCGATTGCGGTTTTCACTCTTTGGGTTCTGAAGTGACTGCAATGGTGGGGGCGGAGTGTAGGCAGTTTTGTCTATGTGTGTGTGTGTGTGTGTGTGTGTGTGCGTGTGCGTGTGCGTGCGTGCGTGCGTGTGTGCGTGTGTGTGTGTGTGTGTGTGTGTGTTGCGGGGTGGGGGAGTTGGCAATATTGCTTGTGGTTTCAAATTAATGGAATGTTTTCTGCTGCATGGTTATTGAGTGCACCCGAAAGCCAACAACCCTTAATGGTTTTGCTGCTTGGCTGTAACAAAAGCAAAATATCACAAAGGTTTCCGGCGCCAATCGCAATCATAATAAAAATAAAAGATGAAGAAAAAAAAAACATGGCCCCTCGGATCGCTATTGCAGACTTTGGACTCGATATATCAGACCTTACATAAGCGAACAAATGTCTTCTTCCGCTCTTGTTTTCGGAGGCCAGATGGGATTGATGGAGCTGAAGTTAGGTCAAAGTGAGCCCTTCCTGGCGTGTTGTCATTTGGCTTGGCGGCAGGTACGCTCAAAGGGGGGGGGGGGGATTCACTCCAGGCAGCCCCCTCCTGTCCCCCGACAGAGGAGAATTCCCTGCTACAGATGCCTGCCCATCTGTTCTCACTTTGGCCATTAGCAGGTTTCCCTCCTGTTTCCGGCAGCCACGTTTCTCCATTTTACGCCGCATCACACGGTCATGAAAAAACAACGTTGCGCAGGGGACGCTGACTAGATGGAGTCTTTCTCAGGACTCCGTTGATATTTATTTATCCTGCTCGTAGGATGTTTCACCATGCCATCCAGTGTAGTACAATTTATGTTTCAGCAGCTACATTGGTTTAAAAAAAAAATTGATTGGGCACCAACGTACATGCGAAAGAATTTCTCTCAACTCAAGTGTATTTCTTGAGCACTTGAAAACAACCGTCTCTGTAATACAAAGTGCTGTCCATGGTGCAGAAATAATTGATACAATAAGTTAATACTAAAGACAGTAGAAAGCACAAAAACAGTCAAATTAAAAAAATCAAGTCTAATGCTGAGTCACAAGCCAAAGAATAAAAATAAGTTTGAAGACGTGTTTTAAAGATGGGCAGCGAGGGGGCTCGCCGAACGTTCATTGCGAACGGAAGTGGAGAGAGAAATGTCCCTTCATGGAATCATGAGGTGGCCGTTCTCATTTCACATGATTCTTAATCTCTCGGAGTTCCCAGTTAACTTGATCGGTCCGGATCCACGGGTTGAAGAGCCACTCCCTTAAAGTTATCACGGCGAAACTGAAGCTGCGCGACCTGATCCAAGAGGCCTCTGGGACACATGCGACGCCGCGCATCAAGTCAGGCCAGGATGTCGGGAATCTCCGCGGCTCTCACAGCAGCGGTATTGACGGCGGCCGTTACCGGGGAAACAGGCTGGAGACACTCCCAAATAAATAATTCATGAGCAGGCGTAGACTCTCAGTGTTGCCGTGGCAGCGGCCTTGGCATCAGCTACCCCCACTGACCCCCATCGCGTTCTTGTTCTCAGCGTCGGCTCAGCAGAGACACCTAGTGGTGGATATGTGCAGTTTAGTTGAGCAACACTGGCCCTCCAACCGAGAAGTGACATTTGTTTTTACAACATCCAAAATAAACAGCGGGCCATGTTTGTTTTGTTGAGCGCAGGTTGTTGGGGTAGGCGGGGGGGCGGGACGAGGTGTTACTGTTCCTTTAAAGGGAATCTGCCTTGAGGGAGCGCTGACCTTAATGTCCGCTTCCTCACCAGCGTCCGTGGCTGCATTCAATCAACTGCCGCCTTGGTGATATTAATGCACGATGTAACGTTTACGCAACAACTACCCGCCCGCGCCATCGCTGACATGCGTGCGTCCCCACGCGGCGTCACGTGTAATGCGGGAAACAGAGCGAGCACGCCTCTGTCTGGATTTGACATCCTCATCATGCATCATCATGGGGTCCATCCCCATTATTATTATTTTTTAAGCCCTTAACTCCTCTCAAATGCTTTAAACAGAGTGTTGCCACATTTACTTTGAAAAATGAGCTTATTATACTGAGTATTTAACTGTAAAAATAACATTATTCAGTTACTATTACTTGATTCTAAAAGTACTTAAGTTCGATTCCAGGTTGCTTTTTTTCGTTATATTGAACCGATCCCGACAGACCCGCTTAACATAAAATTGACAGCTGGTTTTGCCAATTCTTAATTGGAAGTTTTATTTTTAACAGTGACGTTGAAGAATGAAGATTATTTTTTAATTCGACAGGCGACAGTTTTTGACTTATCATAATTTTTTGGGGGGGAATAGTCTTTCTGGATTTCACTGAACATAAATGGCTACTTGTGTTTACAAAAAAAATCTAGACTTCACGCAACATAAATATTTTCTTAGCCAGGCTGTTTGGGCCTGGCATTCAATTGTTCACATTGTCAAAGCAAACTTAACATTTATAGTCTATATTTTTCATAAATATAATCATTACATTTGGGGACCTCATGTAGTCACACAGCTTTGCAGGTGTTTTTCTTTAAGCTTGAATTATGCTGTGATCTATTATTTTTTTGGTTTGTTTGTTTTTGATTTATTTTTTGGACGTCGCGGTCATGTTTTTGAAGCTAGATAACGCTTTGTCACCAGCACAGAATGCACAACGCACCATCCTATTTTCTTTAGCTGACACAAGCTCAAAATAGTGATTGCATTTCCTGTTTGAAAATTTGAATCTCTGCTTTTTGTTTTTCACGTGGTCTAAACGTGACACGGCACGCCCGTGATGTCACCCCCCCCCCCCCCCCCCCCAGAAGGGAATGCAAATTGTGAAGTCCCAGAATGCTTCATTGGGAGTGCAAAGGATGAACCGCAATTTACTGTTCTCCGTGTTTGGCAAGGGACGACTTGGAACGAAGCAAAGCTCAAGTTAGCAGGATGCGTTTCGCTCCCGTTTTGTGTCGCTAGCGAGTTGAGGCGATGGCCTCCTGAGACGCCGGCTCTGATGACTTGCTATTCCCACCGCGGAGAGGGTTGGCTGTGGGGGACGGGAAAGTCCCCTGCGTTGAGCCAGCAGTGGTGTCACCCGATCTGGACTGCCCGTCTGTCAGCATTTGGCATCCCTCATCGGCCCATTAGAACCCGCTCTGCTCCCTTATTCATGACTGATGCAACAGACTGGAAACCGGATTATCATTGGAGCTATTTAGGACCAAAATGACCGCCGCCCCCACCCCCAGACTTTCAATCTTGAGGTGACATACATAATGCTGCGCGGCTCCTGCCGTGGGTTGGCATTATACAACGGTTTTGGAAAGCTAATCGGTTTGTTTCCAAGCTCATTTGAACTCTTCAAACCGGTTGCTGATGTGACGTTGAAAAAGGCAGCCGGCCTCATCGTTTTTGTTTTGCGCAGCGGCCGTGCTGAAGTACGAGAACAACGTGATGAACATCCGACAGTTCAACTGCTCGCCTCACCCCTACTGGCTGCCCAACTTCATGGACGTCTTCACCTGGTCGCTGCCCTTCGTCGGCGAGAAGGGTCGGCACAGCTTTTCGTATTCGCCCGATGGTTCTTTTCAAACAGCTCGATGAGATTTGAAGAACTTTCTGTTTTCTGTGTGCAGTGACTGAGATGCTGGTGAACGTCTTGAGCATCTGCTCCAACGACGAGCTGACGACCGAAGACGAACTGGACGGTGAGCGAATCCGCGGGTTCGAATGTGTTGTCACGCCCCCCCCCTCCCCCGCAGGTGGGTCCCATATGGATAAAATCTATCTTATAAATCTTCTTTTCCCCTTCACATATCTTCTTCTTCTATCGCTCTCCCCCTCAAAGCTTCTGTCACTCATGCGCTCATTTTCCACAGTATATTTTTTTTCTTCACATCGTCATTTCCTCTCTCACTCATGCTGAGATGTCCTCGTTTTGTTGACTTCATCTAATTTCTCTTCTCTGTTTTCCAGAGTTTTATGTGTTCAAGGCATCGCTTTTTCTTGATGCCTGTCGTGCTCTCTTTGCTTCCTCTCCCACCCCCCTTCCTCTTCCTTCTCGCTCTTCACCACCCACCGCCTCTCTCATGCCGCAGCCATCCACTGACCTCTCTATCCCCTTTCTCTTGTCTCTTCTCCTGGGGGTGTTTCATGAGAAGGACAGCTTATATATCCCCCCAAAAAAGGTACAAACACGAGCCGTGCCGGTGTGTGCAGCAGGTTTGTCGGGTGCTTGCCCTCTTGCTTTTCACTGGAAAACTAACCTGTGACTGAGGCTCGTCATTGTGCCTTGGCGCCGGGAAAAAACATGAAATGTTCAAGTTAGGACTACCTGCGTCGTGTTACCCTGACTTACAGAGTTGATGCATCAATCTCCCCTAATTGAAATGAATTGAAATGCCATTACTCCATCACAGCCACCACGATTCATCCATTCATCCATTTTCCGATCCGGTTAATCCTCACAAGGGTCGCGCGGGTGCTGGAGCCTATCCCAGCCGTCTTTGGGCAGTATGCGGGGGACACCCTGAACCGGTTGCCGGCCAATCGCAGGGCACACACAGACGAACAACAAATCCGCGCTCACAATCTCTCCGAGGGACAATTTAGAGTTTTCCATGAACCTGCCATGCAAGTTTTTGGAATGTGGGAGGAAACCGGAGAACCCGGAGAAAACCCACGCCGGCCTGGGGAGAACATGCAAACCTCACACAGGAAGGCCGGAGCCGGGATCGAACCCACGACCTCTGCACTGTGAGGTCGACACTGGCCCAGCGGGGCGCCTAGACCAGGATTGTTTTCCAAAAAGAAAATAGCTCTGTGTTGCATCCCAAAGCACAAGAAAAAGAAAATGTCAAGAATTAAACTGTGAGTGTACTTTACGCGCAGCCTTTAAGGGGTGTAGCCTGGTGACACAAGGAGCTGGAGCAGCTTCGTCTAAATGTGTGCGTCTGTGGCCTACAGCAGTTCCTTCGCATTTTGTACCGTGCCTTTGGCTGGGAAAGCGAAGCGTGCGGAGTCTCTGTCGCAGAGAAACCAGTCAGCGAACCAGGCAAATTATGCACACGTTTTCCTTTCTTTCATCTTGGCTCTCGTTCCACTGTTGAAATACGGCTACAGAGGCAAGTTGGCAGGTTGGGGTACTTGTGAGTCGAGGTACCACGGCACATATAACTCCGATGTTTCCAAGATCCCTTCCAAGCGTGTCGGGGATTGTGATTGATGATGTAACACCGGTGGCATGTATTCACCGTTGCTGTGATGTTTGGCTCAAGTTGAAAACCCGTTACGTCATTCCGCCACTTGGAAGCGTGCGTGCGTGCCCGCGCAGCGGCTGATGGTTTGTGGCGTGTGGCCCCCGCAGGTGCCACGGCTTCTGCACGCAAGGAAGTCATCCGCAACAAGATCCGCGCCATTGGGAAGATGGCCCGGGTATTCTCTGTTCTCAGGTAACAACACCCCTTCTTGTGACAGAGAGTGCTTCATTTCGGTCGCTCAGGACACCTTTTTTTTTTTTAATCCATATATATTTTATTGATTTATGCATGTCGTGTCTAGGTAAGCTTCGTGCTTCAGAAGTGCAGTCCACATGCTTCCATGTCCTTCTTTGCTGAAAATTTGAAGTTATAAAGCCACAAATTTGCTTGCGTTTTTGATGTCGACTGATTTATGTTGACAGCGCATTGCTTTGGAAAAAATGTTCGTGTCGTTATAGCGAAGGCTTAAAAGACTGCTGGTCAAAGTGTTTCGTAAGTGGATGTCTGTAATTGAAGTAGATCCGCATTTTGTTCACAAAAAAATGGAGGTTCGTGTGCTTTCATTTTAGCATATTTTACAGGAGAAAAACAAATCAATCCAATATTGTTAATTGTAATACATTAAAAATAATAATAAATGAGAGAGAAAAAAATAGACAAGAAAGAGGACCTCTTGAAAATATTGAGGGCGGGGGGACGAAAAATCGTAATTTCATCATATTTCATACTTGTTCAGCCTGACTATACAGTATAAAGCAAGTGCATTACTCCAATATTATGCAGAAATATAACTTTGCGCTTTTGTCTTATTTTTCAACCACAAAAAAAATTCATCTGCCAAGCTCTTGATTCGATGAGCTTTAAGCAGCCTCACCAGCAACTCAGCCCTGATTAGTAAAACCCTTGACTCCTTTTTTTTTTTTTTTCCTTCTCTTCTTGAAGACAACTCGATAAATGAAATCAATGTGCACACTGACAAACGGTTCCTAGAAATCAAATTACTGAACTGGTTTTCGATTCCCATCCTGAGCCATAATTCTGTCGGTGCAGGTGCAATTAATCGACGAGCTTTAAGACCTTGTCGGGACAGTTTTGATGCTCGCTCGCGTGTCCGCATACCGTATACCAACACAATCGAGGTGTTTTTGTTCATTCGGAGAACGCTGTAACCGTTTTAGTGAAAGTGCCACATGTCTTTGTAAACCAGAGAGGAGAGTGAGAGCGTGTTGACGCTGAAGGGACTCACCCCGACGGGCATGCTCCCCAGCGGCGTGTTGTCTGGCGGCAAGGAGAAGCTACAGAACGGTAAGCCTGCATGCGCGCCACCGGAAGGCACCCCCCGGGATGCACGCTAACAGGTCGCACGCCCCACCCCCCGGGCGGGTGGCACCCTGCAGAAGGAGCCAGATTAACACCTCCCCCGAACCATGTCGATGGAGATGTCATTTGCTAAGATGCGAAAGTCGCAAAGGAGCAAACAGTGTCAGTTCTCCTTGTCTGTTCTACTGGTTGGCTTTCAAATGTCATCGATCTCTTCTTTCTTTCTTTTTTTTCTCTCTCTCCCTAGAAACTGCAGGTATATTTGGTTGTGCAAGTATTCCGCTTACTCCCCCGCCCCGCCTCCCAACCCTCCTCATTTTGTGACACCGATTTCGATGTCCCCGCTCACCCTGTCATGTTGAATTCCAAACAGCTCCACCAATGAGAAAAAGTCATGTTCTTATTTGAGAAAAAAAAAAGAATGGCAACTACTAGTTTGGATGTCGGTTGTGAGTGGATGGTTGGGAATGGACAAGCACTTGTGAATGAAAGGGGAGGCGACTGCCTTTTTATCCACAAATCCAAGCAGGAATCCGGCTCGCTTGACTCTGCTCTCGCAGGATCTCCTTGACCGAAAAGTGAATACATACGCAAAAAAGGTCGCATTAAAAACAAAAAAAAGAAAAGCAATTATGATAAAATGTGCTCCAACTTTTGCCTAAAACGGGGCTTCTCAAACCGGGTTTGGTTTCATAGGATTCTTTTTTCTCCAAACAGCAATCAAACAGAACCATGTGTACCTGGAAAGTTGTGTAATGTTACAATGACACATTTTTAAACCCCCCCACACCCCCCCCCAAGTGATGAGAATTAAAGCTTTATTTTTTTTTTCCAACAAATTAAAAATCTTTACAAGCATAAAGATGTTTGTCGCGATCAGCTCTCGTAAAATTGCCTATTTTTCCTCGATGCACCACTATGATATTGGAAAAATTACAATGAAAGCAAGGGCAGAAAGTCATATTTGACCGAGTGAATTAAAAAAAAAATCTATATTCCTGTCATGTTACACCTCTTAATTGGAAAGTATATTTTCATCGTAAGGCGCATAGAATAGAAGCCACAATAGTGGCTGCAGTTGCGTTATGCATCCACTAGATGGAGGTACAAAAAAGAATAAAATACAATACAGCATTATTTATAGAACTCTTTCACAACCGAACAGAACATTTAAAATACTACGTCCAAGAAATCAGAATATTGATCCATATTATAAGGCGCATCGGATTATAAGGCGTATTGTCTGCTTTTGAGAAAATTGAATGCTTTTAGGTGCGCCTTAGAGTGTGAAAATATTATTATTTTGTTGTTTGTTTGTTTTTTCAAGAAGAAAAAGTATAGTTGGGACACGGAATCAGACAAACTGAACATTTTTAAAGAATTCAAATGGTTATGCTGTATTTCATGGTAAAGTTTGAGAAGCCCCAGTAAAGAAGAACTGGGCCTTCCAACTCCAATACACCCACTGGGGTGTCAAAATCCATTTGAGCCAGAGTCAGGTTCCCGGATTCCTGTCGCACATCGGTACGATCTCATGACCGGACGCCGGCGTGTTGCTCATCGTTGACGTCGCCACCATCCTCATCGTTGTTCTTCAGTCTGTAGTTCCTGGTGCTCATTGTTGCGCTCAGTGTTGTCGACTTGCTGGTTTTGTGCCGAGAGCGACGGTAAGTGATGGACGCGCGGCGGAGGCCCACGCTTTTTTGATGTGGCCTCATCAAAAGATGCGGCGCCGGGCCTGCCCACTTTTGCGCTCTGCTGCTTCACGTGTGAATACATCCACTCCTCATGTTCATCTGTGCTCATGAGAGGACACTTGGCAGGACCATGCCAGCCCTAACATGTCACCCTTCCCCTTTTACAGAAGTCCTCCGAAAGCTACGGCGCATCCTACCGTCGGGTGGCATATGGGCCAAAAATAACATTTACCTCATGCACAAAAACAAAAAAAAAAACCCTTAAAAAAACGTGTGTGTGATTAAGAGGACTTTTTGGGGTGTGTACAAGATTTTGGGAGATTTTTTTTTCAATAGCAGATGTTAATTGGTGCGAGTGTTTGTTTGTGTATGAGAATGAATGGATTTTTGATATCTCCATCTTTCGCTTTGTGTGACAGGATTTTTGGTGAGGGAGTTTTTTTTCAGTTTTTTTGTGAGTGATAAGATTTTTGGGGTGTGTGTAGACAATGCTTTTTGGTGTGTATGAGAAGTTTTCGGGTGAGTGTGAACATTTTTTTGTAGTGAGTGTGAGATTTTTTTGGGAGGCGATTGTAAAGGTTTTGTGGCAAAAGTGAGGGTATTTGTTTTTGGGTAACCAAGAATGGTTTTGATGCGTGCATGTGGAGAATGTTTTGGGTGTGTGAGAGGTTTTTGGTGAATGCGAGATTTTTTCTTTTAAGTGCGAGTGAGTTTTTTGCAGAAAGTTGAGATGCTTTTGATGACTGAGTTTTTGGTGATTGTAAAGTTTTTGGGGGTGAGCGATTCCATGTGTCTTTTTTTTTAAAGCGTGTGTTTTTTGGAGGGGTGGGGCTGCAGCGCACGAGCTTTTTTTTAGTGGATGAATTTTTCTTGGTGAGTGTGGCAACTGGTTGATACGTGTGAGACAATTTCAGTGAGTGTAAGAGGTTTTTGGGTGATTGAGAGTTGAATGTTATTTTTGGCCTCTATGGCTCTCCATATCCCCCCCCCCCTCTTTCTCTCTCTCTTTCTCTCTTTCTCTCGCTTCTCTTTTCTCACGTGACGAGAAATTAATGCGTGTTGTCGGTATTGGCTGTTCTCCCTGATAAAATGACCTCCTCTTTGCTCACCTCTCTCGTTGGTTTTGCAACCCCCCTCTTCTTCTCTTCAGCTACTATTGAAGCTATTGAGGCTGATGAAGGTAAATAATGAGCTCTTGTGTTGCACTGCGCAGGGCGCTGTGCAGGATTTTCCATCCATCTCGCTGGTGCTTGAGTAGCGTGTGTGGGGCGTCTGGGCTCGAACCACGTGTGCCGTCGTGGTCGCTGTGCGAGAGTCGTGCGGACGTCGGAAGCTCCGTGGCCACGCGGGTTTGAAAGGGGAACCGCCTTTCTGTGAAATTCGTTTGATCGGCGCCAAACCGTGGGTGTCCCAAGTGCCACTGGGGAGGCCACTGGCCTGACGCATAATTGAATAATTGATTTGCCCTTCAAATTACAATTCAATTTCTTTCAGCGTGTTTCCTAAACACCAAGTGAAGTGGCCTCCCGCTACTTTGTCTTTGATGTGGCTGTCAGTGGACGTTGGGACATCCCCGCCAAACAAAACAACAAACAGCACCCCGATACGATGCTTCCACCAGTCTATGGAATTTCCCCTTTGAAACCACCCAAGCAGTTGTGCCTTGCTATTGCTATAACGATCCGACTGCCCCCCCCGCTCAGGAAAAGCTGTTTGAGCGTTGAGTCTCTTTCCTCGATATCCGGCCGAAGGTCACGCGAGGCCAGGCGCTGAAGCGAAACGCTCAAACCGACTTTTCAACTTGCCCCCTTGCTTGGCGACTCGGGCAAGAACAACATCAAGTGCGTGCTAAATAGTAGTTTGTCCAGCTGCTATTTAGGCGCCGACTTGGTGGCTGGCACAGTGGAGCCCTTCTCAGGTTCCTCTTCTCCGTAGTTCCTCTCTGGCCCCGCTGTGTCGTGTGCTCATAACCGGCGGCTGACCTGTGCTATGCAGCAACACCACTAGCCTACATGCCCACGTCCACACGTATAGCCAAAGCCGTTTGAGCATTCATACGTCGCCCCAAAATGCCCATCGGTAGTTTTGCCTCCCATGGAGATGTTCTCACTTTCGGGCTTATTATTAGTCAACTTTCCGTAACGGGTGTCAGAGCCTGAAGTGGAGAAGTGACTAAGGATGGATATGGATTTTTAAAAAATTAATTTCGGCTTATTCTGCTGTTTGGCAGAATATGATTCCGATAACCGATTCATTGGCCAATTATTTTTGAAATCTGTAATCAATAAAATAAGCAGGAATTACACGCCAATGTTTTTAATGATTCACAATACTATTTAACTTTATGACAGAGAGAAAATTCTGCCAAAATGATTTTTTTTTCTCACGTATAAATGTCATGATCTTTGTCTTATGTTGTATTGTGTAAAAATCGAAAGTATGCCAAAATCCTGCGTCCTTAATCGGTTGACATTCTGGAATTCGACTTGTTAACTTTTAGCTCAGGGGTGTCTAAATCGGGTCCTCGTGATCCCCAAACTAGCCTTTTTGACATGTTTATGTGTTGGAGGAGGGGAAAGATGTCAAACATGCTGGTTTGGGGCTCACGAGAATCGGATTTGGGCACTCCTGCTCTCGTGCTTCACTCGTCGTACTTGGGGATGTCAACTTGTGCACAGTTTTTTCAGCGGGGTTGACGCATCGTAGCTTGATTTTGCCAATACATTTGGAGGACACCTTTGGCAGACTAGCGTGACAAATTCATGTGACTAGCGCGACAAAACTGTGCACTGGTTGACGGCTCTGTCTTCCTCGTACCGCTAGTGACATAATATTGCACTAGTCCGCTGCGTCACTCGTAGGGTGCAGACGTCAACTCATGCTCAACCGGCTTTCCGCAGTTAGACACGTGGAGGACACCCACCCTTGATGATACGTCACAAAATATGAAGACTTTTTTTTTAAATTTGTGTACTAATCTGCCCCCCCCCCTCAAAAATTTCTCGTCATTGTTCCTCCCCAGACGCCCTGAATCGCTGCATTCTCCAAGCAGACGAGCCAAGCGGTTAGCACCCCGACATCCTCTGTAGTGTCTTTTGTCCGTCAGCTCAAGTCTCGACGTGGTTCCAGTTTGTGGACGTGAATGTCTCAGTGGGCGCCACGACGCGTTTCTTTCCTTTTCCTTCATCTTCGTCTCTGATGATTCCCCTCTCCTTCCCTTTCGTCATTCTTTTTCCAGCCTTTGACGTGTCGGGCTCCGTCTGGACTCTTCGGGGTACCCGGCCGCCTTTTGGCAAATGAGCAGCGTGCCAAAATCTTCCACGCGTCACCTCAAAAATGCTCACAAAAGGCGGCCCCGTTCACGCTGACGCCAGACGGGCCCCTCGTGGCGCTCCAAAGGGATTTCCAAATCCTCTCGTCTCTCCTGTTTTACAATTTCAATGAGATTATTTTTTTTTTTCAAGTCCCTGTTCAAACAACTTGGAATGGGCAAACTGGTCAATTCCCATTCAGTCTTATGTCCAAGTATGACATGAGACCCCCTGGCAGTTTTACCACACTGGCATGAAAACAGGAGTTCAGATCATTTTGAGGTTCTACCAAGGTCAAACGCTGCAAACACAGAAATGATGCAAAACCAAAAACACGCAAACGCATAAAACAAATGCAGAAGGGAAACGCTTCAAAGACACAAAACCCCAGAAGGAGCTGCAAATTCACTGCCCAAAATGGGAAGAGTTATTTTCCTTTTTTTAAACACACCACGTTGTTTTCCAGTGCAGCGGTGCCTCGTTCCTTCACAAAAAAAAACCCAAAAAACATTAAAATCATCTTTCCCCATTGATATGAATGGGAAAGCTGTTCCATATGTTCCAGCATCCAAACCCCCCCCCCCCCCCCCCAAAAAAAAACCCCACATAAAATTCTGAAAAATAGCACTGGTGTTAATATCTGATCTTATGAAAACATAATAACATAATCAAATTGACTATTGATGATGCAACAACACTTTGTATGTTAAAGTTCTAATAGTTTTGGATGTTTCATTATAGTTAGGTTTTATTTTGTTCCGACTTAATTTGCAAAAGGCAGGTTTGTTCATTTTTATTATTTTTCTTAATGCTTTATTTTGGTTTCTAATAAGCATTTATTTTAATATGTGGAGTATTTGTGGAGTTCAATTTTTTTTTAAATGTCATCAAGTAATGTGTGATCAAATGAAGTAAACTACAATTCTCAAAACCCTTCAGCCTTCTTTTTCTGTATGGCCTGACGGTAACACCAAAATAAATCCATTAAAAATAAATCCCAAAAGCTCACGTATGAAAAAAAAAATGAACAAAGATAATAACAAAGGACATTTTTGCGGTAAATATAGTTAGTTGTGCTCAGTTTTATAAACCTCAAATGTAGAGTCAGTTATGTTTTTGTTTTAAGCACTCTTGTTTCTATGTTATATCGTTAACAGAAATGTTTTTTTCATCAAGGAAAATGTTCTTCTGTTGTGGGGAGTGAATTTGCGGCATTTTGTTCTCTCCCGACAGTTTAACTTTCGTCATTTTACTTTTTGTTGAGTTTTTGCTTGTGCTTTGTTTCTGTGGTTGCTGCCTTTCTCTGTTGTATTTGTTATCTGTCTTAAGGTGTTTTTGCTTTTCTGGCACATTTGGCCTTGTCAGCCACCGTAGTCCCATGCCATTTAAGTACTTTTTGGAATGGGGGGTAAGCAACTAATTGATGTCTCTATAGTTAATCTCAGAAATGTGCTCAAATGCCCAACCTTAGAAATAACTAGCTCCCTCTCAAGGTCCCCAGTTATTATTTTTTTAACAAGTGCAAAAAAAAAATAAATTCCAAGGGTATGTGTATCTATGAAGTCACACGGTACTTGATACACCCATATGTTTTGTTTTGTTTTTTGTTTTTGGCAAGCTTTTCACCATAACGACACGTGTACCTCCCAGTGGCAAAGACTAAATTGCATCACTGGTAAACAAAACAAATATCAATTTTTTTTTCTCCTCCGCTTTATCCTCACGAGGGTCGCGGGCGTACGGCAGGCTCTCTCAGCCTATCTTCGGGCAGTAGGCGGGGGACACCCTCAACTGGTTGCCAGACAATTGCAGAGACGAACAACCATCCGCGCTCACAATCACACCTAGAGACATTTTGGCGTTCCCAATCAAACTGCCATGCATGTTTTGGGAATGTGGGAGGTAACCGGAGTACCCGGACAAAACCCAAGCAGACACTGGGAGAATATGCAAACTCCACACAGGAAGGCCAGAGCCGAAATCGAACCCTGCACCAATGCACTGTGAGGCAGGCGTGCTAACCAGTCGCCCACCGTGTGTGTGTGTCTCTCTCTTTCTCGACGTATTTTCGGTCGGACAGGGTCATTAAATAAGTTTTAAGTTCCGTAAAAAACAACGAGAACCGGCATTAAATTAGATTTTCTGCTAAATGCAGAAACCCTGTACTGTATTAGTGGTGTTTATCGAAGAGTCGCCTGTGTTATACTGCCCTCAGGTGGCCAAGACGTGTAGAATTTGTAGCCAATCTTTTTTTTTTTTTGCCACCGGTAAGTACCCTGGCGTTGATTGTGAACAAACACGATGAAAAGGTCAATAGCAAACGGTCCAATCTGTGTCGGTGGCCTGATATCACTACGCTGTTGGGATGTTCTTCGGCATTCTCTCTACGGAAGTCACAGCCGACTATGCTTTTTTTCCCCCTCTTTCTCTCGCTCTCTCCCTCCCCTGCAGCCATCAAGGGCTTCTCGCCCCAGCACAAGATCACCAGCTTCGAGGAGGCCAAGGGCCTGGACCGCATCAACGAGAGGATGCCGCCGCGGCGGGACGCGCTGCCCTCCGACGCCAGTCTCAACTCCCTCAACAAGGCGCTGTCCTCGGAGACTAACGGCACAGACGGCAAAGGGAGCACCAGCGGTGGCGGCGGCATCCAGTAGAGGGCGCGAGCGGGAAGAGGTCGGCAGGGGACGCGGAGGTGGGGCGGGGCCGGGGAGGGGCAGGCATGTATGGGTCACACCGGGGAGGGAGGGACGGGATACCATGTCACTTGCTAGTCTTTGGATATGCCTTGGAATTGTTCGTCAAATCTTTTAAGTTATTGCTAACAGCGGCGGGACGCGCCCGTACGCGCGCAGTATGTGACGGAGAGACGCGTAAGAATGGCTTTCTTTCTTTTCTTATCCACTCGGGAGTCCCTTGATCATTTACCTTCTTACTAACTATTGTACGTTTACAAAAACACAGCACTAAAAAAAAAAAGGACAGAACATGAGATGCCGTTTTTAAAGATGTAAGGGTGTACAAACTAAGTGAGAATTATTTATTGATTTTTTTTTGCTCCTCTTATAAAATAGCTATGAATGAATTAGGCAGTCTTAAAAAGAATGTTGTGGAAATGCCAAATATTGGAACGTTTTATCGTTATGTACATATGACGCTTACCTCAGGTTCTTTTGGTGTGTGCTTTGACCTGATTTTTTTTCTTCTTCCGTTTTATGGCTAAACAACTCAATGAATACCTATTTTCTTGAGTGTCATAACTGGAATTTACATTTACTTATCATTTGCTAATATGTTCATTTGTTTGTCTCTCTTTTCGGAAGGGAAGATTAGATTTATTCAGGCTTGCTGGAAGTGAGTGTTCATTTTCTCTTTTTAAGTATTACGAACAAAGTAAGAATAGACGGCCTATATTGTGTAAAAAGAAAAAAAAAGAATAAAGTGTCTGCCTATGCATGTTTTATAAAAAGTCAAAGAACTGAAGAAGAAACTGGGAAATCTAAATATTTGAACTATATTGCTCTTTAGTGAACTTGTACTGGAAACATTTACCTGCATATTTTCAACGAACACCACGATGCGCTATGCCTTCTTTTTTTTTTCCAAGACGACGGCAACTCCTGTTTTTAAGCAGCGCTTGTACGTGCACACAGTCCAATTAAGCATGTTTGACAATTATTGTGAGGTGTGTGGTTACAATGTGGAGCTCAAAAATGCATGATTAGCCATTGGTGTCATAATAACAGGTTTCAAATTTTTAAAAACCCCAAAAAAATAAAATGGCTTTTGTTCAGTTTTGTAAATGTGCCACAGAAATTGTCATTTGGTCCTTCTCCCCCTAATGATTCCCATTATTATTTGGAACTCTGCTTTGTTATATCAGTTACAGGTTTGATACTGCTCAGTACTTTAAACAAAACGATGTTGATCTTTTTTAAGAAACTGCTTAAGTGCCCAAGTAATTCACTACACAACATGAAGCCTTGCTTTTTGTAATTTAACTTTGAAACTGTTGGCAGATGAGGCATGCACTTGCAACTATGAAAAATTAGTATTTTATATAACTGTTCAATAAAAATGTGCATGAATTTCAACTCAAACAATCCAGTTTGACTTGTTTTGCATCGACTACACCCCCGCCCACACACACACACACCTTTTTTTTTTTAACTCAATGTCCGATAATTGCTCAAGGGCCTTTCCACGGAAGAGACGTTTTAACGTGCGCTCCACGAGGGGGCGCTCCGACAACAAAGGCATTTGATCTTATTTACGACTCACGTTTGCGAGCGCGCAGCCAGACGGAGAGTCCCAGTGAAGTGGACTTTTGTCGTCAGTTGAAAGTCATTTGACGCCCGTTGCGCAGAGAGCGACCGGGAGGACTTCAAACCCATCACATGTGAGTCCGTGTTCGGAGGGAGGGATGAGGAAGACGAGGAGGAGGACTTGACGAACGAGAGCGGGAGGCGAAAGGGAGGGAAGAGGAAAGTAGCGTTGGCTTAGGATGGGGGAGGGGAAAGGAGGCCTGGGGAGTGACGAGGCAACAGAAACATGGATGGAGGACGAGGGTGGAAGAGGCCTCGTGGAGAATGAACGTGTGCGTGTCTGCAAGTATGAAGCTATGCGCATACTTGAGAGGGTGTGTGTGTGTGGGGGGGGGGGGGGTTACAATGGGATGGACAGAGGTGACTCCTCACCTCTGTGAAGGGTGGATGTGCATGCATGGGCAACCATTTTTGATCATACAATCTGCAGTCAGGGTTTCATGAAATATAATTCCCGCATATGCAGGCCAATTACTCATAATCTACCAGGAATAAATTTGAGTAAAAAGCAACCTTTTGCTGGTCTTAATTTATTAGATAATTCAATTTCCTTTGCTGTTACTTTTTTGTACTGTCATAGTCAACTTCTATCTCATGCACTAATTTGCAAGTGAACAGCCATACAGATTGGCACTGATGTCTGCATATTAATTCTTCATAATTTCAAATACTGTATTGTTTTCTACTCATGTTTGTTTCTGGTTGTAATCTGAGTTACGAGGCCGTGTGCGTGTGTGTGTGTGTGTGGTGTGTGTGTGTGCGTGTGTTTGTGTGCGTGTGTGTGCAAGATTGTGCATTTTATTTCATGAAACCATGAATGTGAATGGTATGGTAAACAATGACTTCTCGGCCATGTTATGTTGTCATAGGGCGATGAAAATGATGACCCGAATTGTCATTGGCGGCAAATAAAATAAAAAAAATAAATGCATACATACATATGTACATATAATAATACTTTAGAATTTGCGTTCCTTTTTTAAAACGTGCAGTTCCTATGAATCCCTTGAGATAGACCAAAAGGGCCTGAGAATAGTGCATGATCTCCATCCATGTGAAAATGGCAGAAAAATTACACATCTCGAAAGTGCGCGTGTGAGCGCGCGCGTGCATGTGTGTACCCGTGAATATGCACGTGATCCACCAAGGCCTGTTTTCGTGCGTGTTTTCCAGCCTCAGGTGTGAGACAACATACCACAGGCAGCAAGGAACCACTAATTGGAATTCGGCGTAAAATATAAAACAGTTTATTCTTCTCGCTGCCTCTCAAAGGGAAACACTTATGACCCCCGCCACACACACACACGCACCCACACACGCGTGCGCGCACCCACACACGCACACGTACACGCACGGTGCAAGTCTGGACAGCCTGCCTCAGCACAGAGATGCACACTTGACGCATCCCTCCGCGGGCAGACCGGCAAGTAGTCCCCAATTGTTGGTTTTGTTTGTCCGCAAAATAGTGTTCAACACGTATTTCTGCGTTTCTACAAACCTGAAGACAAATCACATTTAAGCCGAATGTGTGACCATTGGTGACTTTTATACAAACCACTGCTTCCTCACTCCAAACGGCGAAGCTGGAGCCTGGGAGAGGCACCGGGCGGCGGACGAGCACCTCGCAATTCCGAGGGAGCTGTGCGGCTCGCCGGCTGCTTGCATTTGTGCTCCACGCCGCCGTTTCACTTCATTGTATTCAATTGGAAGAATTAAAGCGTCATTTGGGCAATAAGTCTTTATTTTGACACGTCCGAGGATATTGGCAAAGGCACCGTGAAAGGCAGAGTGGCATATGTAAGTTGGGGCTCGGCAGAGGATCGAGGCACGCAGGTACAACGCGACTGTTAATGTTGACTCGCAAGTCGGAGTAAACGTTACTAATGTAACGTGGAGGTGCTGCTAGCCTCGGCGAGCTAAGTGGCTAACGCTAGCATCCCAACTATGGATACCCACACACCGCACTTGCAAGGAGGATCTCGGCCACACTTTGGAAACAAATATTTTCTTTTTATGAGTCGACGTAACACGACGAAACGGAAGTGAATTTAGTTTTTATGTTAGGGAAAAAACGACTTTTTAATTACTTCAACGAGAGTCGGTCGCTGACTGGGCGACGTTGAGCGTGTTGAAAACAAAAGGGACGCACTTGTGTTTGTCACATTAACGATAAACAAAGAGGAGATTTTATTGTTAAAATACTAGGGCTGAATTTGTTCGTCGGTCGCGTTCTCGGCACCCGAAATAATAAGTACATCTGGCGTTATTGCGGTGTAAAGAAGACAAAGTGTTTATTTTAACATAAATGCATTTTAAACATCGGTCAAAACCTTGACAGCTTGTCTCATGGCAGCTCTTTCCAAATAACTATTTTTAAAATCGTGTCTCTATCGTTGTGTTTGAGGCTACCATCGGGTATGACCGAGGCTACCGCAGTAATTCTTCTCCCTTTGGTGCTCATTTAAAAAATATTCCAAGTTGTCTGGACATTCGCGATTTCCCCTCAGCCGTAAACGTCGACTTAAACGTCGTAAATGTTAATTTTGAAGTATTACTCGGGTCGTCGGGACAGCTGTTGCAGTTGGGGAGGGGGTGGTTGGAGGGGGCATTATGAGGGACAAAGACCCCCTTAGAGAGCCTCGTATTGTTCTTAACACTTTTTGAAGTGGTCGCAAGCTCGAACAAGTCTATTTATTTATTTATTTAGCCTGCTAAATTTAAGTTGTTTGGATACGTGTGTCCTCACGTGACCGATGAGGAGAAAGGCTGCTTGACAGCATAACAAGGCCCCTGTGCATTGTGCACTTTTTTCCAGTCTTGGCGTGTTTCAGGACCATGTCACGGGGCTGCTAATCCAAAGAAAATGATCAAGACTGTCTGTCTGTTCTCCAACTTTCCACACCAAGTATCTCCTAAAAAAATATATATATATTGTCCAAGCTACCTCTGTAACATGCACATTTTAAACTACAGTTGTGCTTAAAGGTACAGTGTGTTTAATTCAGTGTCATCTAGTGGTGAACTCATAGAATGCAACGATTTTAGGTAAATGCAGGCGCACTCGTTGCCTGAGGGAGACCATACATTTCGCAAGCCTACCACCAATTCCTTTAGTAGAGGTGCATGAAAAATCTCATCTCAAACGACTTCTAGTATTCCCTCAAGTGACGGACTAAGTGCATGGCATTTGTCACACATCATCATGTTGAGGAATTACATTAGCTAAGTTTGTCTCCTTCTAATATCCGTAACAGAAACATGGCAGCCTGCTGTAGGGGAGGCTCATCCTATGTAATCTAATTCACGATTACTTCACCTGCAATTATATTTTTAAAAAATTATGTTGATGTGATTGAACAAATGTTTTCATATTATTCTAATTAATAGTCAGTTTTTGAAATAATGACCAGTTAAAACTCGACAAATCTTTTCACGGTGTCCTTTTTAATAGGAGGTGGGATACCTTTTAACAGGGGTGGGCAATTATTTTCCCAGGGGGGCCAAATGAGAAGCAGAAAATATTGTGGAGGGCCGGGCCAAAAGTTAGAAATAGAAATAGAAAATAAAGAAGATAGCACAATGTCTTTGTATGCCAGTAATAATGTAACATTCTCCTCCACTATCACACTCGGCAACGGTTCTCTTCAAGGATGTGTACAGAGCCCCCTGTTGTTCACGCTCTACACATTTGACTGCTCTCCGACTCTTATTAGCGGTCCAGTTTGCGGAAAGTTTAACATGCTAACAATCAAACCATTCTAGGAAATGTTCATTTACTCGAGCCACAAGCAATTCACGCTGAGCATGGAAATTGCCAGAATCGGACTGAGTAAGAATCGCTTCCTTTTTTTTCAAAGTCTCGTAGATTTGAGTCTTTCCGACTCCAGGCGTCTCCTGAATGTTTCGTACTTTGTTACCCGCTTCGTTTAATCAGATACATATCACTTTCCCTTCCATGGTCATTACTCTCTCCCTCTTTCTTCGTCTTCCCCTCCCTCCCTGTGCTCTGCAACTTGAATTAACTGGTGTTGAAATATCTGTCATTACAAGTCCAAACGAAATGAATGCAATCAAACCTTAATTGTGCACCAATCTTCGGCGGGCCGGATTAAAAAGACCAACGGGCCGGCCCGCGGGCCGTAGGTTGCCCACCCTTGCCTTTTAACAACCATTCAAAGAATAAGCACAAATGTACTTTAAAGCTAAACCAAAGTATGTTAATGCAAGCTGGATATGTTCAGGGTCTGCGCCGGTGTCTCACAAAGCCATGCCCTCGGTGATGGAGCGCTCCGGGGCCGGTGTCCTGTCCAGGAGCCGAGCCAAGACCGTAACCAACGGCAACAGCCAACCGCATTCCGAGGAGGAGAGCAGCGATGAGGAGCATGCTCATGGTGCACAAACACATACACACATGCACGCAAAGTGACGACTTCTAAATAAAACACAGCGACACCTTTCACACGTCATCTTTGACAGTGTTGCATGGGGAATATAGCGTGCCACTTTTAACACAAATCATGTACACTAAGCATAACTATAAACCTTATCAGCATACACAGGGCCACTCAAAAGTTTGGAAACATGTTCAAATGCGTTTCTCTTTTTATTTATTTATTTTCATCACATTGTAAATGAATACTAAAGATATCCAGATTGTGCAGCAACGGGTAAATAATCATTTACTCAACTTGAGTTGCAAATGACACTCAAAAAGATTTTAAATACTTCCCAGTTGGCACCTTTTGCTTCGATTGCAGCTCTGCACACTCTTGGCATTCTTTCAATCACTTTGAAATGGTTCTTCAATGGTCTTGAACTTGACTTCACTTATTCGGCACCTTACAAAGACATGTCGGTCGACCAGAACCAAAAATCTCACATTTGGACTCGTCAGACCCAAGGACAGCTTGCCACTGACCTAATTGTCCATAATTTGTGTTCCGTAGCCGTTTCCAAATTTTTGTGGTACTATACATACACACAAATGCAAACACCTTTAGAGTTGAGATTACCGGTAATCGATCGGGCCCTAAAAACGACTGTGAGCTTTTTAAGCCACTTAGAACAGAACGTGAGTTCATTAGAACGTGATTAAAAATCATCTGGACTGCTGTTGAATGTACAGTAACTTTTTTTTTTAAAGAAATGATGAGTCGCTAAATGCCATGCGTGGCAATCCTGTCCGTCCCGCTCGGCTGCTTGTTGAATGGCGGCCATGTCGTTGACCACGCCCACATCCTTTTTCTCTCTCGTTCCTCGACAGACAGCATGATTCGAGTGGGAGGAGACTACCAGGCCCAGATCCCGGAGTTCAAACCAGGTAAAAAAAAAAAAGAAAGAAAGAAATGATAACACCCAGTCATACTTCTCCAGCTTCTTGTGTCACTCGACGTGCCAGATTATTAGTTGTCAAGGAGGCCAATATTAACCAATATTCATTTGTGGTAGAAGGCAAAATATTGGTGGAAAAAGAGAAATAAAACCAAGTCCAACACTAATGCCCGTCGTTGCATTTTTAAAATGTTTTTCGATAATGTAATTTTTGTTAAAGCAACAAAAAAACGTGTGGCTGTTTTATTTATTTTATTGATTTATTTTTGGGTAGGGCGAAAATGGATTCAGAGCATTTCAATGAGGAGATTTGATAACGTGCCCGGTGAAATTGAGTCAACATACCTCTGCAGTCATGAAACTGACAACGTCGTGACTGTGTGGCACGTAAATTGCCGAACCTGTTTGACCAGGTTTTTTTTTTTTTCCCCCAATGAATCTTGAAATTTGCTTGCAATTTCAGACAGCCCGGCCCGTTACAATGAGAAGGACCAGAGGAGCATGTTGGTCTGGTGTCCCAACACTCAGCTGTCGGATGCAATGTGTACGCACTCGCTCTTTTCGCCCTATCGCTAACACTTTGGTGAGTATTTGCCCCGTGTCTCCATTGCTGATTGTGTTGTCCCATGCAGTGGACGAATACATCCTGATGGCCAAAGAGAAACATGGCTACAACATGGAGCAGGTAGAGTAGACCCAACAGTGGTGTCACTTCTGTCTCCGCGACTGCGCCGGCAGCCTTTGAGCGTAACGTGCGAACGCTGCCGGCAGGCGCTGGGAATGCTGCTGTGGCACAAGCACGACGTGGAGCGCTCGCTGGCCGACCTGGCCAACTTCACGCCGTTCCCCGACGAGTGGACGGTGGAGGATAAAGTGCTGTTCGAACAGGCCTTCAGCTTCCACGGGAAGAGCTTCCACCGCATACAGCAGATGGTGAGACGCCGTCGTGTTTGACAGCCCACAGCCCAATACATCAAACGTATTTGACTTTGGTGTTTTTAGCTTCCGGACAAGCTGATATCCAGTTTGGTGAAGTACTACTACAGCTGGAAGAAGACAAGAACCAGAACCTCCGTCATGGACCGCCAGGCCAGGAGGCTGGTCAGCAAGAGGGAGAAAGATGACAGGTGAGAAGAAACAACTCTTTTCATTCGGAGGGGGGGAAAAAAAAGCATACGGAAGAATAAAACAATTTTTTTTCCAATGTAGCAATGACGAGCTGGAGGAAGGAGATCCCGGCAGCGACTGTGACTTTGAGCTTGATGCCAAAAAGGAGGTGAGCATCGGAGGGGAGGACCCTCACAGCACGATGCAAATGCGTCACTATGTGTGCACAGGCGGCCAAGCAGAACTCCAATAGCGCCGCCTCAGACAAGGTCACCCCCGGTCGCTCCGGCCCCATCAAGAAGGAAAACATCGGCGCGCAGTACCGCCACCACCCGCTTCGAGCGCGGCGCCGGCCGCCCAAGGGGATGCACCTGGAGCAGGCCGACATCACGTCCCTGTCCGCTTCGCACGACTCGGGCGTGCTGACGATAAGGCAGCTGGACACGCAGCTGGTGTCGCTCAAACGACAGGTGACAGGCGTCCCGTGTCGCAGTCCATCTGCGTGCGTGTGCCCATTAAACACCATCATGACTTCCTCTTTCAGGTCCAAAGTATTAAACAGAGCAACAGTAGTTTGAAACTGAGTCTGAATGAAGGTGTCGACACTTTAAGGCCCACTGAGGTATATTCCTTTTTTTTTTTTTACCTCCTACTGAGAGGTTGTCACCATTTCCGTCTGAAGTGACGGGCTCCTCTTTTGCAGCCCACCCCCAAGATGAACGCTCGATGGACGACAGAGGAGCAGCTGCTTGCGGTGCAAGGTGAGGGAACAGGGTGTGCGTGTTGACCAGCCTCGGAGAGAGAAAAAAAAATACACTCCACAATAAATTATATTTAAAAAAAAAAAGAAAAAGACAACTAACCTAAGGGCAATATAGTTACCCTGAAAAACTATTCTGATTACTCACCTTTCCCCGTTGAAATGAATGGTTAAGTCATTCATTAATCCAGTGGAATGAATGGAAATGATGGTTAGCATTCCAGCCCCGCAGGTTTGTTTGTTTTTTTTAATAAGGAAACTTTACACTCTATCATAAGTTTGTCACATGATCTTCTTCAATGTACATACATTAAATAGACGGTTCTGAAAACCTGGACTCACCCATTTTTAATATGCTTATATTTATATTTTATATTTATGTGTATACATTTTGTCTTCTACTTTCTTCCTTTCATAATTTTTCTGCTTTAAATTGGGAATTTCTCCATTGTGAGACAAATAAAGGTTTTCTTATCTTGTCTTATTCTGGTGTGTGCCAGTTGGCCACCTGAGGTCAGTATAAACGACACCGATATACTGTGCTGGTCACTCAGGTCCTCTGGATTACTTCTTCGGAAGAATCATTCTTCACAGAGGATAAATAGTATATGCAAAAGAGTATTATCTGAACAAACACCACCACGTCGACGCTGTAAGCCTGCCTGCCTACGAGTTTCCTGTTGTATGTTAGCATCAAGTACAAAGACATTGGAAGGGTCAAGGTCATCTTTATTGTCAAATATGCTTACGTATGACATGCAGCATAGATGAAATTTCTTCCTCTCAATCCTCAGTGCAAATATGCATGCAAACATGCTGTGCATTAAACACACACAGCTAAGAAGATAGCAGCTACACTTTATACAGTGTGGCTGCTATAGACATCATATGTCATCTGAACAGTATAAACAATATAGACGATACAAACAGCATTATGCTCGCCTCGATGCGCAACACAGTGAAAATAAGGAACACGAAGAACACTGATTTGCCGGGGCAGAGAGAGAAGCCGCTGCAGGTAGCCGCGCCGCCATCGCAATGTCTGTGTAAGTAAAAATAAAGGCGGTCAGTGGAATTTCACTCTTGAAGTGTCAATTCCCATTTTGCAGCAATCCGTCGTTACGGCAAAGACTTCACCGCCATCGCCGAAGTGATTGGAAACAAGACGTCCGCTCAGGTGAGCCACCTCAGGACTTTTTCTTCGCCGCACAGCAGCGCTCACGGTCATTTGCTCTCGCACCGCCAGGTGAGCTCCTTCTTCGTGAGCTACCGCCGTAGGTTCAACCTGGACGAGGTGCTGAGGGAGTGGGCCGCCGAGCAGGTGGCCACCCGGGACCTCAGGCGGGGTGGCGAGGAGATGGTGACCGCCACGGAAGGGGGAGCGGAGGAAGACGAGGTGAGCAAGGGCCACGAATGGCAGCTTGAGTTAAAGCGTGCATTTCATACACAAGTTAACTCGATGTGCTTCACAGAATTAAAACTAAAATTCAATATTCAAAATCATTTATCAATAAAAGTGATGAAGACATCCGTGTGCACCATCACAGCTTAATGCTTCTGCACCTTGTTTGCTTTGACCTCTGGGCTTCACTTATTGACCCGAGTCAAAGTAATCAAGCTGTACATCTTGTAAGCTGAAGTACAAAAATCCATTGTCGTTTCCTCCCGCTGCTTCTCAAGGTCAAGATGGAGGACTCTCCTCCAGATGCAGCCGGGAGCTCCTCGCCCCACTCATCGAGCCACAACCCTTCGTCCCTGTCCCAGCCACCCCCGTTGCTGCGCCCGGCGCCACCCTCTGCACCGCCCAGCCTCCTGCGCCAGCCCCCGCCGCTGCAGACCCGCCCGTTGCAGAACCGGGCCCCTCACAACCACCCGCCGCCGCCCCTCATCCGGCCCGCAGTCACCTCATCCGGAAGCTCCAGCCTGCGGGCTTCTCCTCCCAGCTCCTCGCCCTCGGCAGCCATGCAGATGCCGCCGTCGCTGGTGGGGATCAAGGTGGAGCAGGCCAACTCGCACTAGGAGACGGAGCACACGAGGGTTGCGAAACGGTGCAACATTTCTGGGAAATTCAAACGAAAAGTTATCTTGGAAATATGCCAATTTGGAAACCTTCCGTGGGAATTGAGAATCCCCGTGAAGAGCCAACCTTCGCTTTTGGAAATTCCTGTTTCATCCCCATTTGTTCCAATGGAAACTTTCCCAGTTGGGCAATTTGCAACCCTCGTTCCACCCAAAATGTTTTCACGGCGTCTAGTGAGCACTGTGGTCCAAAATGTCAGCTCTTAAGTGTTTTTGTATTCTAGCTGCACTGTCACACCTACCTCCAGACCACTGCTATTCCAAACACACACACACACACACACACATTCAATAGCTCAAAACTCCAAACACTACCTAAGCCCCTACAGTTTGAACAGCTTTTCTTTGCATTACAACTGGAACCCTCAGAGGATAAAGCAGGTACAATATTGACCAGTTTTGAATAGCTGAGGTGAAAATTTCAGGATGGGATGATGGGGATAAAGAGTAATTGAAGTTTCTCTCCCTCTTCTCGCAGCCATGTCCTACTGGAGTGAAGTGTTTTTTGGGTTTTGTTTTGTTTTTTTAAACTAGATTTAAGATTATCTCTTTGGTAGATAATAGTTTAGGTGTTTATTATTATTGACAAAGCACTAAGGAGCCTTTGGTGTGTGACTTGAGTTGTGAGTCCTCTTGCCCCCATCTCCTACAACTTATTCAGCCAAAGTCAGTTCTCGCTTTAAAAGCACAAGGGGGGAGAAAAAAAAAGACTTTGACTTTATTATGACAGCTGCTAATTATGTTTTGATACAGGAACGTTATCCAAATTGTTGCAGTGAATCTGGTGTTTTTTAATAGGTAGCATGTCTAAGTGTAAAGCTACTGGGATCACAAGTCACTTCTATTCACGTTTGGCTTTCAAGCCGACTTGCCTTTTGATTCCTTTGAGGTTCACTCTCATTTTCATGCAAAAAAAAAAGGCTAATGCATCCTGTATGTGGAAAATTGTTAGACGTTTCCATTTGGTTTTTTTCTAGAATAAAGAATTGGCCACAGTTTAGTTTTATATAGTAATTATTATTATATCAGTTTGTTGCATGCATGTGCAGTAGAAGTGCACATTGAGTCGAGAGAGGAACTCGAGACATAAGAGATCCACTTGAACCAGGTGTAATTATTGTCATTTCAGATAATGACAAGCCTTGATCGCACAAGTGCAGAAGTGTGCGACGACTTCGGGGTGGATTTCGTTCTTCTTTGGAGAGTGGTCTCAAAAGATGTATTTGGTGAAAAGGAGACAATGCAAATGCACGAATTGTCGTGGGCTCTTTTGTTTATTTATGTGTTTATTATGTTTTTTTTAATTGATGATTTGATTTTCACGTTTTAACGCTGAATTGTACGGCGGCATTGCCGTTATGTTATTACATGTGTCAAATTGAAAGGATTAGGTGAAGGTGTTCAAGACTTGGAATTTAACAATGTCATGGTTGTGTTGTATGGTTTTGACCATTACATAATTTTGTGACGAGAATTTGCCGCCTTCTTGGCTAGTACGATGAAACAAAATGTCCCGATTGTTAGTTGCTTCGCTAACATTTCTCATACATATCAGTTTCCCCCAAATAAAGGACTGAGAAAGCAGTCAGAAGAAAAGTCTCTGCGAGAAATAGCTGAATCTTCAATGTGGATCTCACAACTGTTCAGTAAATACTTGCTGAAATTAAAACGAAAACTGGTGGACTAGTTGTTCTAGAAGCCGTTAAATACAGTATTTAATTTTAATGGTTTATTTACGATACATTGGGAGCTATGAACACTGCTTAAAATATTCGAAAAATGCATCAATTAGTTGCTTGAATATATCTTAGTAAGTATTCATAATCATCACGTTAAAAGTGATTATTTGTGTCTCAAATACGAGACTCTGCCCCATCCAATATGACGGATGCGCTGACGTATCCCAACAACGGGCCAACCCGCTCGATGAGGTGCTATATACAGTGTTTATGGATTAGTTAATGTATGTGTGTGTATTTCGTAGTTGAATTAACGCTTAAAACAAGATTTTAATACAAACAAAAAATTATTGACTTGGTGAGCAGGACCTGTATGACGTCATTCTGCTTCCGCTAGCTTTTAGCCTCCCGGCGTTGTCGTGTCGGAGTTCCCACGGTTCTTCTGGGTTTCACCGTCAGAATGGAGGTAAACACGGCGTCATCCAACTTTTACAGGCTTAGGTGCTCCATTCCGGGCCACGAAATGGACGTTCGGGGGCTCGCGGGTGCTGTTTTCCCGGAAGGAGCGTTCGTTTCTGTGTCCAGGGACCGGACCGGAAGGATCTGGGTCCCAAACTCAAGGTAGCTAGCGTTAGCCTGCTAGCCTATAAATCATCATATAAAGTGACTTTGTTGCCTTAAACGTTCATAAACCCCTCACGGGGGATAACCAAATAAAGCGCTATTCATCTTGCTTTTGTAAAGTGCTGACATTTATTTTCTAATGCTTTTGTGAACGCGCTTTTCAAATTAGCTTTGTCATTCATTCAGTTGGAGCACTTATTGTCTTGCACATACAATTTACTCTGTACGTATTTACTTTGTATTGAATGAATCCCGTTGAGCAAAAGGCACGTTTCCCTAATATTGCAAAGTCGCGATCCATTTTTGTTGAAGGTAAAGCTTTTAAAAAAGTCATATATATCCACACACACACACACACACTGTACTTACCTGTTTCTGAATTAACAATAAAATGAATAAAGTAAAATTAAACCTTACGCGTTCCGTTATTTAGATAAGATATCAAAAAAAATCCCAATTGAAATTAACTGAAATTGTATTAATCTGTTCTAACAACACCCCCCCCCCCCCCCCCCCCCCAAAATGGCTGTGAGCACAAACACTTTTCGTTGTCTGCGATAAAGAGGCTGTGTACACTTGTGCAGCCACCTCATCTCAGTTTTTAATTTTTACTTCCCCTGTTGAAAATATATATTTTCAAAAGGTCACTTGAATTGTACTGGTCAAAAAAAATGATGGAACCTGTTTTGAAATTATTTATACTGGTCTCGTTTTTTTTTTTTTTTTAATGTCAGAAACACATTGCTTTTAAGCGACCTCCTGACCATGCTCCTTGCAAGTGTTTTCATTCCTTACTTGCGTGTTGACTGTTTCTCCCGTTCCATTAACCGTTGAAGGCACATTTCTCCTTCCAAATGACATATAAATTCACTCTGTGTTTCCTCTTTGTTGACAGCTCCGACAACGGTTTCACGGAGATGCAATGTATGTCGGGCCACTCGAATTTTGTATCATGCGTATGCATCATTGCACCGAGCGAAATGTACCCCCGAGGACTCATTGCCACTGGGGGGAACGACAATAACATTTGCGTATTCACACTGGACCAACCACAGCCCTTGTACACTCTTAAAGGTCACAAAAACACAGGTGAGCATGACTATTTGACTATTTTTCATTCGACCTGAGTTAACCGTGAAAATCTCTATCCTGATTCGGGAGTAGGTAATGAGAGCTTAGTCCCCAATCCCTCTATCGGGGCGTCGTATATTGAGGAAATAGGGAATCAAATATAATATTTGCCATCATATGTACTGTGTCATCTTTACAACGTTGTATGTCCACAGTTTGTACTCTGTCCTCGGGGAAGTTCGGAACACTTTTGAGTGGCTCTTGGGACACCACGGCCAAAGTGTGGCTCAGTGAAAAGTGCATGATGACGCTGCAGGACCATTCTGCAGCGGTGTGGGCAGTGGCCATGTTGCCTGAGCAAGGACTCATGCTGTCCGGATCGGCAGACAAAAGCATCAAGCTTTGGAAAGCAGGACGATGTGAGAAGACATTTACAGGTAGCTTACGCAAACATCAATTCATTCCCGCCTAGTCAAGTCATGGTTTTATCGATGGCATCGGTCATGGCTCCAGGACCTTTGAAAAACAGTTTGTGGAGATGATGTAACCACAGTCGTTTGTAGTATTGGCTTTATAACCTAGTCACCCAGCGGTCATTCATCATCAAGAGAATAACTTTTTGTCCCGATTTAGGTCACGAGGATTGCGTACGGGGACTCGTGGTGATCAGCAGCACTGAGTTCTTCTCCTGCAGCAATGACACCAGCATCAGGAGGTGGCTGGTGACAGGCGAATGCACGCAGGTGTACCACGGCCACACTAACTACATCTACAGTATTGCCGTCTTCCCAAATAGTCAAGGTTTGTCGGCTTCAAATTGGATTTTAAACAGTGCAGTAAAGTCACCATCCCGCTACAATTTTTGCTACAACGTGCCAGGCAGCACGGAGCTCTACTGGATAAAGTTTGCATGTGTTGCTGCTCCACATGTGTCAAGTTGATCGTTTCCATAACAGCTATGCTAATTTTGAGTAGCCCATCCATTAGGTTTTGCATTATGTATTAGCATTAAGCTAGTGGACTTGCATTAAATTGATATGGATTGGTGAAACAGTTTGGTGTTTCAATATACAAGATTTAATTCTGTATCCCAAAAACCATGTCCACTGTCATCCAACGTTTTCCCACCCCTGCTGAATTTTTGTGTTCCTCGCGCTAGATTTTGTGAGCACAGGAGAGGACCGAACTGTGCGAATATGGAGGGGTGGAGAATGTACGCAGACTATCCGCCTGCCTGCTCAGTCTGTGTGGTGCTGCTGCATCCTACCAAATGGCGATATTGCTGTAGGAGCCAGGTAACTCGTTCAAGACTTTTTTTTTTCTTTTTCTTTATCCTTTGGCTAACCATCTGTCCTGCCACAGCGACGGCATCATCCGAGTGTTTACGGAGGCCGAGGACCGCGTGGCAAGCGCTCAGGACCTACAGGCCTTTGAGAACGAGCTCTCGAATGCTACCATCGACCCCAAGACGGGAGACCTCGGAGACATCAAAGTCGAAGACCTTCCTGGACCGGAACACCTCAATGAGCCTGGTAGTGTTTTTTGTTTTGTTTTGGTTTTTTTGACTTTTTATTGAAATGTAAGCTATTTCAGTTTCCAAATACAATTTTCATCTGGCATTGATTTTTTTCCAGAAATATCAATCTGGCCAAATTGTCTGCATTTTTGCTTTCCCAGGGAATCGCGATGGACAGACGAGACTGATTAAAGATGGGCAGAAAGTGGAAGCTTACCAGTGGAGTGTCACTGACAGTCGCTGGGTGAAAATTGGAGATGTGGTCGGTGGCTCAAACCAGCAGATCTCCAAAAGTGTCATGTATGAAGGAAAGGTGAGGTCGCGTGTTTGCTGGGAACAAATTTACACCCTGTTAAACGCATTCGAACATGAATTCCTTTTTTTTTTTTTTTTTTTGTAAACACTGAGCATGAATGGAAAAGCAACAGAACTTTTTTATTGATGCATTTATTTTAATTGCTGTGAAATAAGGACGAATTATTTCGAAAATTCTAATTGTGACCCCCGCCCAATATTCTTATATTGCGATTTAATATGAGATTTTTTTTTCAAAAGTCCTCCTCCCTTGTAATATAATCAACACAAGCAATAAAATATTATGTTTGATAAATGCATGGATGTATAAGTAAATTCAACGACAGCGTGCTGTCAAATTGAACTCGATTCATTTTTCGGCTTTACTCTCCAAATTTAAAAACGGGTCCAATTTGTCTGGAAGAGTCAGTATTCAGACTTTATTCTCAGACGATTCACGTCGTGCACCCCCCCCCTCTACAGGAGTACGATTACGTCTTCACGATTGACGTGAATGAGGGCGGGCCATCCATGAAGCTGCCTTACAACGTGTCGGAGGACCCCTGGCTGACGGCGCACAACTTTTTGCAGAAGAACGACCTCAGCCCCATGTTTCTGGACCAGGTTGCTAATTTTATCATTGAAAACACCAAAGGACACGTGCTGGGACCCGCACAACCCGCCGGTGGTGACCCATTCACTGGTGAGGAAGACCGTTTTCTCCGTCAAAAGACGTTTTTGCGCATGTCGCGTACGAGGTGTGGCAGAAAAATTCCAGGACTGCCCTCATACTGTTGTATTACAGGCACCTGCCTTGTTCTTGCGTCAAACTGTTGTTCTTTGTCGGCCCGGCAGGGGGAGCGCGGTATATCCCAGGGTCCGCGGACGGAAGACCAAATTTTGGAGGCGATCCCTTCACAGGTACAGTATTTGGCTTCAAAACGGAGAGGTTCGGTTCCCTTCTGACAATGGCCTTTTGTACGTCTCCTAGGCTCTGGTCGCTACATCCCCGGCTCCGGCCGTGACGCAGTTGCTCCTGAAGGCGTGGCCGATCCCTTCACAGGTCTGCCTCCACCAACCCAATGTGGATACCAAGAGCCAAAACCTAAAGGAGGATTTTGATTTTTTTTTTTTAAATTTATTTGGCAGGTGGAGGCGCTTATTCCTCAGCAGCACTAAGACCGAAAAGCACCAACATTTACTTCCCAAAGACTGATGGCGTTACCTTTGAGCAAGCCAATATTTCACAAATTGTTGGTGAGCATATTTGGTTACCGATGAAAACTTGGCGTTCTGTTTGTGTCAAGTCTGTATTTTTGTTCCTTTCTTGACCAGGCAAGCTGAGAGAGCTGAACGCAGGAGCCCCGCAGGAACACAAGCTCTCTGAAGACTTCCTGGAAAGTCTGGAGAGGCTGCTGGCGTCCGTCTGCGGGCCTAATGAGTGCCCGCCAACTATTCAACAGATCAACCTCCTCTGGAAGGCCTCGCACTGGCCTGAAGGTACGCTGTCCACATTCAATTTCAGAAATGTCAGATCTGTTTTGGGATGAGGAGGATAAATACAAAGTTATGAAAAATTTTGCTCATCTGTGTGGATTTTGTGAAGTATTTCCAGTCTAGGTAGTATTATAAAATGGATAGTGCATTGTTCACCAGAAGGCCCACAAGCCCAAACTTTCTGTGAGTGGTGAAAATTTTGAGGACAAGCTGAAAATAATTAGCGTTTCTTGTCTTACTCGCTAGATATTGTATTTCCAGTCCTGGACATTCTAAGGCTGGCTGTGCGCCACCCGCAGGTCAATGAGAGCCTGTGCGGTGAGGCGGAGGGCGTCCAGCTGTGCAACCACCTCCTGAGCCTGATGAGGCCCGAGGGCCGCGCAGCCAATCAGATGCTGGCGCTGCGGATCCTGTGCAACTGCTTCAGCAGCAGCCACGGCCAAGCGCTCCTCATGGCCCAGCGTGAAGCCGTCCTGTCGCGGGCGGCCGACTTGGCCGCCGTCTGTAATAAAAACATCCACATTGCTCTGGCCACTCTGGTGCTGAACTACGCCGGCTGCCTGCACAACCAACCCGATCTGGAGGCCAAAGCCCAATGCCTGTCCGTGGCCAGCCGAGCTCTGGAGACCGTTCAGGACAAGGAAGCTGTGTTTCGGCTGCTGGTCGCGCTGGGAACCACCGTGGCCTCCGACCAAACGGCCCAGGACTTGGCCCGCTCCCTGGGGGTCAACGCACAAATTTCCCGGTACTCATCCGTATCCAATCCCTCCAAGCTCGGCGAGTGTTGTCAACTGGTTTTAAAAGAACTGCAATGACAATCTTATGGAAGATTCATTCCTGACGACGACGATGAGCTTTTTTTGCTGATCGCTGTTTGGTGGAAACATTGACCTGTATGTTTGACAATAAATAAAAGGACACCTTCCAGCTTTTGCATTCTACATATTCATTTGCATAAATCGCTTTCACTTGCCTTTGAATGAACGCAGCAATTGGTGCATTAATCATGTGAAAAGATGAGGGAATCTCAGGAAGGAGACACTCCGCTCTGGTCATCGTTGATATTTATACCGTGTGTTGAAATTAAGCAAGGTATTTCGTTACGCGTTGCAAAATATCTTTTCAGGAATGATTTGACAATTTATGACAGTGAATTAAAATTGAAATAAACCAGCTTCAATGCTGAAGGTGACCACAATTTTTCATCCGTGCTCCTGGGCTGCCACATAGGACCACACATTTCCAAACAAGATGTAGGGCAAAAATCCCACTTAAATATAGACAAAATACAAGCTCTTTATATGTTTAATTTTGAGGGGGGAGGTAAATAAATAAATACTGTACATAAATAAATGTCACCTGGGTTTTTTTTCCCCAATCAAATGTAGCTCATTTCTTCCGATTTGATTTTCCGCGTCCCAACTGGATTTGGTACTGCATTGATACTCCACTACGCTAGGACCGCAATCTCAAATGAAAAACAAACATTCGCCAACCCGCCGTAGAAGAAGAAGGACCGCGGACGTATAACGCCGGGTAGAACCACCAAACAGAAGAAGAAGAAGTAAATTTTGGCGGTTGGCTCAAGCCGCCCGAGGAGTCGACAGAAAGGTAGCAAACCCCTTTGAAACCTATCATCGTCGAATTCTGTTTTTGGATTTTACTTATTGGCTGTTATTGAGACAAAACAAGGCTGTGTTGACCGGACCTTGTGTATTTTCTTTTCTACGCCCGAAGTAACGATGGCGAGCCAAACGCAAAAAGACGACGGCGCAAATCTGTGGTTTTGTCTGCTTGCACTGGGCTTGCAGCCGGAAAAGCGAATACACCTCTTGCCAAGCGCCCCAAAACACATCAAAATGGGACCGTAAGTCTTCCCGTTGTCACGCGGTGGGGAATTTTCTCTAACATTTACAGTAAATTACTGTAGAAAGTTAACCAAGTGAATGGTGGCTTGTTCAACGCCATAGTAGCAATCTGAAGTATCAAAACGGTTTTCTAGACCACTGTCATTGTTTTTTTTGTCATGTCCTATACAGGAATATGTTCGACAAACCCAACAAGGATGCCTTTCACATTGTTATCCAGTTCCTGTTGGAAAAACTCAATCGAACACGATTTCAACAGACATACAAGTAAGGAGATTCAGGAGACGTGTCTCCCTGTGGGTTCCTTTGCATGAGCTCTCCTTTACTACTATTTCTAGATTTTGCTGGCCTCCGTTCACAACTAAACAAGATACTGAGTTTCGCAAGGCGACCCGCGTTTGGCTGCAAGAAATAATGGTGAGCATTTGAAAGTGTTGGGCAAGCCTGGGTCACTTTGCCCTCAAACCTGGATACTGATTATTTGTTTGTTTTTTTTGTCCTCTTAGTCCGAAACTGGATACACTGGCTCCAAAGTTCTCGCGTCGTTGTTACTCTCGCCCGGCGGCCCCAAATTAACCAGTTTGATGGTCCATTTAGTCATGCATGTCATGCAGCAGGAAATGAAAACATTCATTACGGGTATGTCCTTATTCAAACAGAACTTGAGAAATTCTTGCAAATGATCTTCAAATGTTTGGCTTAGATGACAGCGGGGTTGCGGATGCCGTCTTCAAGCCGACGTCCTCGCGCCGCATGGCAGTGAAGAGACTCCAGGTGGTCAAAAAAAAATTTTGGGAACAGGCGGCACACCAGGATCTCTTTCTGCTGGAGGTGCAGAAAAAAGCGCAGTGAGTCCGTGAATGTCTGCGTTTAAGGTTGTTTTTTTTTTTTTTTACATTGAATTGGTGTGTGTGTGTGAGAGGGATTTATAGAAATTGCACTGTATAATATTTAACCCTGTGGCCTGCAAACCTGTTTGGTCGTCAGAGTTAATACTCACGGCATGAGGTCAGAGTGCATTTGTTCTTGTCTTTTAGGTGCCTCACGGATTCAATGCGAGACCTCCGAGCTGAGAGTAAAAAGTATGACGAGCTACTCCAGTAGGTTTCCACTGCACCTCCTTATTTCTCGCAGCTGTTTTGTCTATACCGCGTCAGTCAATCAGCCGCTTTTCTTTTTACTCTGCAGACAGCACGCTCGAGACGCTGTTGAAGAGGATTCCGGTGATAAAGCTGACATGGTAACGTTTAAAGAAATGTGTGAGGTCTGCACTGTGTTTTGCCTCAAGAAAAGTAAATCGTCGCGTTCAGGTTCGCTCTCTGTGGGCGACCGTGGACGGAATGCTGACGACGACCGAGCCGGACCGAAAGGTGTTGGAAAGCGTGCTGCAAGGAGACGTGGACCAGCACGTGCTCGACGGTTCGGGGCGCCACCTGCAAATTCCCCGTTGCTTGCTGGAGAGGATGGAGCAGCCCTCGCAGCAGGTGAGTGCGGCCGGCGCGCTCGCCCGACTGACGCTTGTGTGACGACAACGTACGCTTGGCAGTTGAGCTTGGGGAAAGCGTATGAGGCCGGTCAGCTGAACCTCCTCTGGCCCTTGGAGCTGATGAACCACTCCCTGCGCCTCCTGAAGGAGGAGGCGCACGGGGGCTCGCCGCGGCTCAGCCTCCCGCAACTGCGGCAAATACAGCAGCAGGTGGCCCTCCAGCTGCAGGAACTGAAGCTCCTCAGGTAAACCCTGAAAAAGGGGCGTGTGTGTGTGTGAATATTTGTCATTTGAATTCTCTATTAGCCTGCCAATGGGATTTGACATTGACTTTAGCATTAGCATCGGGGAAGTTTCGAAAACAAATTGTCTTGTATTTGAATATACATCCATTATTCAAACGTCATGAAGGTTGCGAGTATGCTGGAGCCCATCCCAGCTGGCTTTTCTTTGAATACTCCAGTTTCTTCCCGCATTCCAAAAAACATGAATGGTACCAGTAGGTTAGTTCAGAACTCTTAATTGTCACCCGGTGCGAGTGGTTGTTTGTCTGCGTGTCTCATTTATTATTATTTATGTGCTTGCTCCTTTTGCACGGTATGAACTAGACTGAAGATTTCCAAGGAGGAAATTCCCAAGATGAGGTGTGCCATCCTAGAGCTGGAAGGCGAGTGGGACAGGAAGTGGGCAGACAAACTAAAAAGCAAATCTTTAGTCTCATTATTTAATGACGATCTGGTGAGTGGTCATTCGTAGTCGCCCTTGGGTCAAACTTTGAAATTGAAGTCTGATTGTAAAGCCCTTTTTTTAGGTTCTTGGCCTTCTTACAATGCCAATGCCTCGCCTGTCATTCGGAGCAGCACTTGGCGCCAGCAACGCCAGTTGTATCTTCTCCCAGTTTCCTGCGAAGCTTCCTGGTGAGTGATGCCCATTGACCTTTGCGGTCCACTTCAGTTAGCTTGTCGTCAGTGTTGCCACAATCCCCTTGGAAAAACTCAAGAGGGGGTTCATGTCATGATCACTTGAGAACGAATAAGTGGCAGTTGGCTTTCTGCGAGCTGATTGCCACACTGTAAGAAATGTCTGCAAAGTCACTAAACTGAGACGAGTGGTGTGTTAAATTAGTTTTTACCGTTAAACATTTTTTTTGCTCATGCAAACGTCTAGAGAAGTCTCCAGAGTGTCCTTCTCCAGCGGAGGGTGAAAGTGAAAGCAGCACTTCCACAGAAGACCGCAAAAGGTAACTGCCATTTTATTTTTTTTATTTTGTGGGAGGCAGATACTTGGGCACTGCTAAGCTGTGCTCTGCCCATCACTAGTCCTCCCTAAAGTATCCGTGCTCTCTGATGACTGTGGTGAGTGGAGAGAAATTTTCACAGACAGATACGGAGCAGACACTCGGCCCTCAAAATGCACGTTTGTGTCCTATTTATTCAGTGCCCCGGCATAGGGCCGAACGATTTTAAGAAATCGAATCAGGCTCCGGTTCACAGGCAAAATTCACACATTTACAAAATTCCATCATAACATCTCAACTTTGAAAACTGTTATGCGAATGCATGGATGAAAACGGAAGCGAAGAATTGCTTCCCAAGGTATTTTAACAAGATTCATGCATGGACATCAAGTCCTTGCCAACGGATGTTAAAACAACTCCGGTGGAAGACCCATCTTTGAATGTTTTAATGTGGAAAAATCAGTGCAAAAAAATCTTCAATTTTGTTCAATATAAAACAATTTTCAAATCATGATGCTAAATAAGAGATCGGAGATCAGAGGCAAAGTTCAACAATTTCAATAAATTATCTTGCCCAATAGTAAAATAGGTCGTTCAACACCCAAAAAGGAAACTGAAATTATATTTAAAAAAAATCAATAAACTCATTGAAAATTACAGTACTTTTGCCCTTGTGAAAAAAATGGGTCATTCATTGATGATCTTTTTCCTAAACAATCGAGAATCTTTACTGAAAATGGTCAATAATTTCTTTTAAGAACGACTGACAAGTCAGTGTGGAACAAACAAAATGCTAAAAGTACTCTCATACCTAGCTGACTTTTTTTGGGGGGGGGGGGCCAGGGGTTAAAAATCAACAAAACAGCCTGTTAACTTTTTGATGGGTTTTGGACGTGAGCTCTGATGTGCAACATTTCCACGAGTACCAAACAATCTCTGGTAGCTGGTATGCGCAGGAATGGACGAGTCAGTTTGCTCAGCTATGCAGTGTGAAACATTGTGCATTCTGCACCAGTCCAGCGGAGCTTCCTCGCCAATCAGTAGTAGGTGTCATCAGGCAGTTGAGCTTTTCCCGGCATCCTCCAACTTTGTTGTGGAGCAAGGAGGATGGACAGCCTTGCTCTTGAAGAAGCTGCTCCGTGGCCGCTTTCCCTTGCCTGTGGTTGATTGGGTCTGCCTCGGCTGCACTCTGGAGCAGGACATCTGTGGCGCTGATCGTGGCGACCCCCTTTTCCCTGCTAAACATGGCGCTAAGAGCTGTCAACACTCTGAAGTCTAAACTTTTTTTTATGTAGAAAAGCCACTCGGGGTAATAAACATTCTCACTTGTACCCATGTGGCATTTTTGGCTTATAAAACTACTTGAAGAACCAGAGCAGTAGAGGCTTGAAATCGAACCATTTTGTGTGTGTGAAAAGTGGTGTTGAGAAGAGAGGCTTTTTACCTTAGCCAGCTGCCCAAGATGATAAATATTTAACATCACCAATTTGCCAGTTCAATTTAAAATCCCTGTGCAGTTGAAGACCCAAGTTCAAGCCTGTTGGCTTTTGATAAGGCGCCATGGGGCTGAAGTCAGCAGGATGGAATGTGCAAGAACCACTGGGACTAAACACCCTAAGTTTTGTTTTCATCTTCATTTCCACCAGACAAGGCAAAAGTGGCCTCAGTGAGAGGGCATCTTTTATTTGATCGGTGGAAAATAGATCTGACGATTACCCGTATAGCCGCGGAAGGAAATGCCTTGTTTTCTTAACATGGAACCCAAGTGCAGCGGGTGCAGTGAAAACAGCAGAGGCCCCGCCATTGATCCCTGTGGAACACTATAAGACAGTGGGGCGCTGCATGACTCTGATCGACCAGCGCCAACACCAAAACCTCTGTCATCCAAATAGGATCTACCGCTTATGCCCACCGGGTGCTACAAACTGAATACTTTGGCCTGCAGTTACAGCCAACAAAGCAAGACACTGTCTCCACTGTCATGATGTAATTAAAGACCTCTTAACAGGTTGACTCTCTGCTATGCATCATCTTAAAACCTGACTGGAAAATCGCAAACACGTGTCTTTGGTGACAAACTAAAAATCCGCTCATGTTAGAACATTTCACCTCCAATTGGAACGCGTGACCCGAGCACGAGTGGCACCTTTCTTCTGATCGATGAGTGTGACATTTGTCAAGTCAAGTCAACAGTATTTATAGAGCACTTTCAAACAGCCATCGCTGCATACAAAGTGCTGTACATGGAGCAATTTAACATGCACAATAAACAGTAAGACAAATCGGTAATAAAGGCGGTAGAAAGCACCAAACAGTAAAACCAAGAACAAATCTAAGTCATGCTGAGTCGAATGCCAAAGAATACAAGTGAGTTTTGAGGAGGGTTTTGAAGATGGGCAGCGAGGAGGCTTGCCGAATGTTTAGTGGGAGGTCATTCCAGAGAGAGGGACCAGCAACAGAAAAGGCTCGATCCCCTCTGAGCCTCAGTTTAGTTCTTGGTACTTCTAATAAAGTCTGGTCCACAGACCTGAGGCGCCGGGCAGGTGTGTAGGGGCGGATGAGCTCAGAGAGGTAAGGTGGCGCGAGATTATTCAGAGATTTGAAAACAAATAAGAGGATCTTGAAAATAACTCTAAAATGAATGGGGAGCCAGTGAAGGGATGCCAGAGTAGGAGTTATGTGCTCCCTCTTACGAGTACCAGTCAAGAGGCGAGCGGCGGCATTCTGGACCAGCTGAAGGCGCTTAATGGAGGACTGGCTGACTCCAAAGTAAAGGGCATTGCAGTAATCGAGCCGGGATGTGACAAAGGCATGAATTACCATCTCAAAGTGTTCATGTGAGAGAAGAGGTTTTATTTTGGCCAGCTGTCTAAGGTGAAAGAAGCTGGATTTAACAACGGCACCAATTTGCCGATCGAGTTTGAAATCACTGTCCAGTTTAAGGCCCAAGTTTGAGACTGTTGACTTAAGATAAGGAGACAGGGGGCCCAAGTCTACAGGATGGAATGTACAAGGGCCACTGGGACCAAACAATATCACCTCTGTCTTCTTTTCATTGAAACATGTGCGCATACCGCTTCTTATAGTGTGGAGATGGCATGCAAGTGTTCACTACTGATCCTGGACTCTTTAGGAGCCTTGCCAAAAGCCACGGCTCGCGATCTCGAGATCGCGTTTTGTGAAATCATAGATAAATCGTTCAGCTCTACTCTGGCGTGTCCAAACATGAAATGCTCTATAACGACTTCTTGTTTGCAAGCGGGGGTTGCCAGGCAGCAGAGGAGCATCCGCATGGGGACGCGGCCGCCTGGTCATCCGTAGTCAACTCCTCCTTTGACTGGCTTCTTGACATGTCTGCATCTTGTCATCGAGAGACGACACCCGAATCACTGCAGGTGCTGGTTCACGTTCAACTGCCGTTTTTGGGTTCACGTTATCCTCATGGGCCATTTGTAATGTATCACAGTATCATTTTAGTAAATGAAAATGCTTTTCAGAAAACAAAAACTGAAACTACATAGAACTCTCACTCAAATTTTACGGAAATGTCCATCGTTTTTGTATTTGTCAATGAACTTAATACATGAGCCTTTGGGTTGATTTGAAATGATTTTATTTCGACAACACGACCAGAAGGAAGGTCGAATGGTCGTTTGGGAATCAGAACTTGAATTTAGTGGATTTTAAGCCACAAATCCACTTTAGTTGGCAACTTGGCGAAGAAATGGTGGAAAGTGAGGCCATACGAGCTTCAAGACTTTAGAGTTGTGATGCGTCTAACTTTTGAAGCAGCTTTAAGCACTGCACTTGATGTACTTCAAAGTCTGTGGACTGTTAATGCAGTACTTGTATTTGATATGTGGGGGGGTGTTTTTAAAATATTTTTGTCTTTGATGTGTTTGTTTTGTATTTTTAATCCTCCACACAAGAAATACACATTTAAAAACACTAAAACCCGCCCTGAAAAGTCAATAAAAAAAATTCCTGAACTATTTTAACCCTGATCACAGGCAATCGTGAGGCCGACCAGCCGCAGTCAGTCGAAGGTGACAGCGAAGCCAATATTAGACCTGGAATGTGATAACCTCGCCGACCAGGTAAAGCCCCCCCACCCCTTTTCAAATACAGTAACCGCAACGCTGTGATAACACATGTATGTAAAAGTTTGCAGATGCTGTAACCACAACCAGTCCATCAACAGGCAGACTGGCAAGTTTGGAACTGGAGGGAATCCTCAGCATCCTTCACGGAGACCCCTTCAACACCAGAAAGCAGCTTCCTCGCACGCCTGAGAGTTTGAGTGAGTTGGCTGCTGCTTTTTCCTGTACTTTCAAAAATCCACTGATAGTATTGATAAGAGCTTCAATTCATTCTGCTGCTCCTTGTGGTGTGCTTGCCATGGCCACGAGGGGGCAGTGCAATACAATTTCACAGACAAACAGCTTCTCATTTTTCTTACCTTTTTTTTTTTTTTTTCAAGTTGTGGACGTGAAAAGCTCCTGGCAGAAGGCGCTCGAGGAAGACGTCGATTCAAAAAAGTGCGACGACAGCGTGTTCGGGTGCCGCACTCCCTTCCGTGAGCCTTGCGGCGGTGTCGCGCAGCGGCCTGGAAGCTCAGGCGACTGTGCCTCCACTTCACACCGCAGCAGCCAGCAGTCGTTTTGGGGCACATTCCACACGACGACCCCCATCAGCCTCCAGCAAGAGACGCTGCCCCACCTGCTGAGCTTCGACAGTCTGCTGAGCCTCGAGGATGACACCGAGGAAGAAGTACTTATCCCCTGCCGGAACGAGGACGACACACAGTCGGCGTTGAACCCCGGCGGGGGACACATTGCGCAGTCGTGCCATGGCAGCTCATCTGAGTGCCTTCTATTGAATTTCGATGTTGCGGCTGCAAGCGGAGAGTGACAATTCCCACTGCATTTTGAGACACTGAACAAAACCTAATTGCCGCCTCTCCACTCGGCACATTCTCACCGAACGATGATAAGAACCCAAGTGTCACTGTTTTGCACAGTTATCCGAATTGCATCAACACAATGTTTAAGTCATCTTAAGGTTTCACAAGTGTCCAGTCCACCATATTCCACCTCACGGTTTCTGGCAGTGCCTTTCACATTCACAATTCAAACAATGGTTACTGTGCAGTATTTTGGTTTCTGACATCTGGCCTGTTTGGTTCAATGGCTGCCAGCTCAAAAATCATTTGCTGCAGTTAAAATCCAGTGAAAAACATATTTGCTTTGTTTCAATATGATTTTATAGGAGACGGACAGGTAGGAAAAGGGCGATTTAATCACTCAGTGGAAATGTTAGTGCCACTAACCTGTGCTTTTTGACTACAAGTTGGAAAGTTATGAGAGAAATGTTTGTGAATTTGAAAATGAATTCACGTGGTGTATTATTTTGTGACTAATACATGTTTGTCGGCAATAAATAATAGTTCAACATTTATTTTGTCTCAATGGTACACATTTAGAAAAGTATGCCATCCCAATTAGAAGAAAGACATTTGACAAGTCAAGCTGGTGGGCTGTTACAAAGTGTTTTGCTCCTACGGATTTCTCAATTCCCTGTACTGGTTTTTCTGATCACTTTTAATACGTACATTTATATCTAGTTTGTCTCTCAATAGCGGTGCGAGAAAGGCTAGCTAGCTTTTTTTCCCCCGTTGTACTAAATTATCCAAGTAGATATTGGTCAGAACTGTAAAAAAGAAATCGTCCGTATTTAAGTACATTTCAGAGTCTGTACTTTTAAGGAGTTAAAAACGACAACCGAGTATAAATAACATTGACAAAATACTTTGACGCAAATCGTTCCTTTTAGTGTGGAAAAAATGCATTTCCGCCATGTGGCTTTACTTTGAAATCGTAAACAGGAAACGGCACACTCGCTAGCTTGATTCAGGCTCTGCGCGTCGGTCTCTTCGCTTGCTTGTAGTGATGGGAATTCCGGCTCCTTTTAGAGAGCCGGCTCTTTTGGCTCGGCTCCCTAAAAAGAGCCGGCTCTTTCGGCTCCCAAATGGCTCCTCAGTTTTTTTGTTGCTTAAATTAATTTACTACCAAAAATAACGTAATATTATGCGTAAAATGAATTACTAATGCAAAAATATAGACAGTATATCAAATATTTATTATTTATATGGCTTTATGTATATTCTTCTGAACATACTCAACATGGAGTACAACATGGAGTGCTACAAAAATAAAAAAAAGTACAAAGACCCATATCAAAACAAGGTCAACAAAAAGTTCCAATATCTGAATGTGTATATTTATAAGCTTTTAACTATTTACAGTAAAAACAACATAAGTAAGCTTTGAATACCACACAACAAATTATAAGTTAAAATTTGTAAAACAAAAAGAAAAAAGCAGCACCCAGGTAAAAGTTTTAACTTGTCTTTAGCGAAGATTGGCATTAAGAAAAACCAAGTAAGTATTAAGAAAAACCAACAAAGTGCAAAGACCCATCTCAAAACAAGGTCGTCAAAAAGTTCCAATCTCTGAATGTGTATATTTATAAGCTTTTAACTATTTACAGTAAAACAACATAAGTAAGCATTGAATACCACACAACAAATTATAAATTAAAATTTGTAAAACAAAAAGAAAAAAGCAGCATCCAGGTAAAGGTTTTAGCTTGACTTTCGCAAAGATTGGCATGAAGAAAAACCAAGTGCCTCAGCTTTGAGGGGTTGATCCTGTTTCTCCTCTCTGTTAATATTTGCCCTGTTTTGGAGAAGATTCTCTCTGAGGGGACAGATGTTGCGACAACATACAGCCAACACAAAATGGCTGAAAATCACTTGCAATCATTTTACCCAGTTCCTCGTCAATTGTGTTCTGTTTTGCTGGTTTTATAGCTTTTTGCATAAAGTGGCTCATAGAGCTCTGGGTTGTACATCTAGGTAGTTGTGACATTGCAGCAGCAGCAACAGTTGCAGACACACTAGCACCTTCATTAATAGCTGGTTCCCTTGCTTGTCTTTTCTCTTCAAATTGTACTGATGGGTGGACTTTTCTGATGTGCCTGTGCAGGTTATTTGTGGAGCCTGATCGATGGGATATTTTAACCTTGCACAGTCTACACGCTGCCTTTGAACTATCAATTAAATTGAAATGAGTCCAAATATCACTGCGTTTCCTATCCATTTTCTCACCTTTCCGCTTTCCACCGTGTTGTTTTTTTCGCTAACTAACTCTCTCGTCTCCTCGTTTGTCTTGTTTGCGTGCTGCTCAGTGTGCTGGCTGCTGTGTGTCTCTTCTCTAACCCCTCCCCCTTCTCTAAACTGCAGCGTGTGTGTGTGTGTGTGTGTGTAAAACCCTCCCCTTCCTCTTCTACCACGGATCTTGACCAATCACGTGCGGCTTTAACCGAAGGGGGGGGGGGGTAACAGGAGAAAAAAAAAGTCGGGTCCTATTCGGACCGGCTCCCAATGAGGAGCCGGCTCCCATTGTTCACTTCAAAGAGCCGGCTCGTTCGCGAACGACACATCACTACTTGCTTGTAGAGTCTGGGCGGTTCCGTCCTGCCTGGCTGCCTGAAGAGCTTCGCAGGAAGAAAGCGCAGCAACAAAACTACCAGCGCGCACACAAACATGGCGGCGGCGTGCCCGAGCAAGAGCCGCGCTTGAAAACGTGTGGCCAAACTTAAGCCACCCGTCGGAGAACTTTCACTTGGGATTGAGCGCGCCCGTCCCGTAGCGCGGAACTTGGCGAGCGGGCTCAACAGCAACTTGCTTACATGTCAACATTGGCCCCCTCGGCGGTGTAAACAGCCGGTAAGTTGCGACGTCTTCTTCTCCAGCGTCTCCTTATGAGACACTTTCGCGATTCCGAGTGCAGGCGAGGCGACTTGTTGAGCTTTTTTTCGCTCCTTCCACTGTTCGACGCAAAGTTGAGACAGCCACGTATCCACAAATGCACATTCGTGTTCCTGCGAATGCGGTTTATTTCCTACAATTACACTGACCTAGGGGCGTTTCTCTCTCCCCCCCCCGCCGGGGTCACGACTAAAAACAAGACGATGGCCATATTTTATGAGATGAATTTAAAACAATAAGTTAGTTACCAACACCGAAAACAAACGTCACAGGCATTGCATAAATAACTAAATAGATAATTCACACTTGAAATGTGCAAAACACATATGCGGCCCCATTTAGGAGCTTTCCCGAACAACGTTTGTATCGTTGCGGCGTCTTCAATTGTGTCGGTTCACCATGACGTAACGCCGCAAGTAAACAAACAAAATGTCCAAGGCGATTGAGAAAACAGTGTCAATGGCTGGCTTGAATGATGACCGCCGTAGTTTAGATGTGTGACGTGTCAGTCGACAAGTCGATGATACTGAAACGTAAACTTCGCTTAAAAAAATAGACACGGTGTCAAGTCAGACTGCTGACATGGTCACCGAGGGACTGGCTGGTTCCTGTAAGGTGAATTGTATTTGAAATGAAACAAACAAAAATTTTAAGCTTCGATTTGAGGGTATTTACATTCAAATCAGGTGTAGGGATTCCATGTGTATGTATATGCCGCATACTTTTCACAAGTATGGCAATGTGAATTTTGAACAGTTAATTCAGCCATTCTTTCATGTTGATTGTTTTACGATGCTGCAAATGAGAATATGTTCTCTACTTACTCGAGTGGATCCCACAGACGACTTTCAGAAAGAGATGTGCAAGTTTACATGTGACCTATTATGCATTTTTTTTTCTTGTCGACAAATTGTACTGCAATTTTTGTTAACAATAATCTTTGTGGGGAATTCCCGATGAGTTGCAGTGAATACAGCAGCTCCGTTGTTGTGTCATCAATACGGGCCAATCTCAACCGTCTTTCGGGGACCCCTTTGGCTTTTGGCCCTCGGCTCTTGCCTTGGGTTGCCTTGTCCTCTTGCAGTGTCTCTACGTTGACCTAGTTATGTGGTCGCATGCAGCAGTTGGAAATATAACACCTCCACTCCCTCCTTTTCCCTCCGGGCCGACCGGCCGGCCCACCCCGTGGCGCCTGATTGCATTGTGTCTATGCAGGTGTTTGCTCTCAGGCGCATTGTACTGCTTTCACATTCAGAGTGACCTAAAAGTGGTCCACCCAAAATTATGGTTCGGTATCTATCCTCATTTTATGCAAATATTGCACATACCGGAAACCGCCATTGTATGAATATGATTTTACTTTCATTCTTATTGGCTGTATATTTATAATTTCTTGTATACCTATTATGTGGAGTATCTCTGTTGGCAAAATGCAAAAGTAGATAATAGCCTTTCAAAATAGTCACCGGGTTTAGAATAATAGTTTGGAATTTTTCATGATAATACATTTTGCTTTAGTTTACTCTCGTTAGTTTTAATTTGTTTTTAGAGCAGTTTTTCAGCCCGAAAATAATTTGTATTAGTTTTTTTTTAATGTAGGTAGCATTTGTCTAACGTGAGATTTTAAAAAAAAAAAGGTCATTAAATATGATGTAATAAAGTAAATTAAACTACAATTCTGAAACAATTGTTTGACCTTCCGTTTTCTGTACGGACATACAACAATACTGAAATAAATACATCTAAAATGAACCCTGAAAGCTCATGTGTGATATGAAATGACAAAGATGAACACAAAGGACTTTTTTTTTTTGCTATTAGAGTTCCTTTTAATTAGTTTCATAAACGTCAGATGTAGTTATCGTTAGTTTTCCTTTATTTATATATTTTTTTAATCATTTTTGTTTTATTTGCTGAACAGAAAATGCTTTTTCAATTGTAGTTGTAGTTATGTCATTTTTGATGGCCTGAAGAGCCTCACTTTCACTCTTGCCCGTTTTCTGTCTTTGTGGCAATCCGCTTCTTCTTTGACAATCGTGCTATGTTTTTGTGGTTCAGTAAACATAAGGTGCAACCTGTGCCACAGTAGCAGTTTGAATCAGCTTGCTATAAAAACACTTACAATGACATTTAATGGCTTGAGAGTTGTCTTCTTGTTCTGCTGCCACTTCCTGTTGAGCGTTGACGTGTTGGCTTAGGTGTGTCATTACCTGGAACGGCAGACGAACAACGCTTTGCCTGCCGATCATTTCTTTTTTGGATTGCAGTCGCTTATTCAAATAAGTCAGCTGATATGTGAGCTACTGTTCACTCAGCTAATCGTTCAGACGAAGAATAAAGTCGAGGGAGTCACGATAAAGTAACCCTCAGCCGCGCACGCTCTCTAGTTGATCCCATGTCCCGCATTTTGGTAGCGAGTTGATAACACTTAAGAGTGTGGGTTGTGGTGTACTTGGTGAACAGAGAATGACGATATACGATATAGGGGAAAAAAAAAAAGCTTTACTTGAATAGAGCTCCGTCTCACTGGCGCTGTGAGTGTCCCTTGTAAGTGTGACGTGGCGAGGATGCTGGCGGCCAATGTCACGCTCGGCTGCTGCAAGTGGACGGATACGCTGGCCGCTTGGCTCTTTTGTCTTTTAGAGATGACATCATAATGGAACCCCCCCCCCCCCCCATTCCCCCAACCCCCCTGCACAACCTCCTGCGTTGAGCAGAGATGAAAATCCTCCGGATTTTCCCGGAATTCTGGGTTTTTCAAATTTTTATGAAAATCTCTCCGGAGAATTGAGGAAAAATTGCCCAAATTAATCCGGATATTAGTTGACAACATTGAACGAAGACGCGTTTGAGTTCGTTGTTTTGCTTTTACGAGCGTAGCCATGTTGAGACACTAACACTAGTAACAGTAAAGAGATTTTCGTCTCTTTATAAACACACTTGCTAAACCGGCTAGCTTAGCTTCACTGTTGTCGTGTGTGATGTCGGGTGTGTGACGTCGGGTGCGTGACATTGTTGCGTCGGCGCTGATTGGTTGAAATCAAAAGACGCGCTTGCGTACATGTTCGCGCTGAAACACGCCCAGCACAGAGCGGCGGACTATCGACTGCTGAGGCTCGCTTAGCTTGAGTGGCGTCGCCACAACAGTAATACCCCCTCGCCTTGCGTTCTCATGGCCTCGCCATATCTCGGAGATTTCGAAATTTCGGCAAGAACGGAAGCCACAAAGGGTGCACGCGTGCACACAAAAGGAAGATTAATCATTGAATGTCGAATATTTGAGAAGCGTTTTGTGTAAACAAATTTATGCGTGATCGGCCAGGTGTGTGTGTGTATACTGTATATATTCCGGAATTTTCAGAAAAGTCAACTTTCATCTCTGGTTGAGTTCCATGCGCTTGCTGTTTGCTTCTCTTCTTTCCTCTGGGTCGCAACCACCTCTGCATTCACGAGCAAGTGGACTCAGTCCTGGAACGTGCAAGGCTCAGATTCTGAACGTGACTGACAGTCCAAATGTCTGGAAATGGTTTTGTTGTGAATGGAAAGTTGAATCGCAGGCAAATGGCGTCGCGGCCTTGCAGATGTAACGGCCTGTTAAAAATGCCCTGACGTGTCACCTAATCTTTGATTATAAAGTAGCGCTGAACCATTTTGAAACTTAATTTTCTTCCATTTTTTTTTTTATAGATGAGATCACAGTATGGTAACAGTGAACTCAGTACATAGTTTACTGTATTTTAGACATCCACTTACCTTAATGCTAACAAACAATAGAATACGTCATTGGTTGGTTAACGAATAGCGTCTGTGTCACTTCAAACATCACTGACCAGCCAGTTAGTTGTTTGTTTGTTTCTTCAATAGCCGAGTTACTCGAGTAACATTTTATTTTCTTCAATAATCCATCAAAAACATGCAGGAGTTTTAGGAAAAAAAATTATTGAGATATTTTCCAGTGTGGGCGGCCCGGTAGTCCAGTGGTTAGCACGTCGGCTTCACAGTGCAGAGGTACCGGGTTCGATTCCAGCTCCGGCCTCCCTGTGTGGAGTTTGCATGTTCTCCCCGGGCCTGCGTGGGTTTTCTCCGGGTGCTCCGGTTTCCTCCCACATTCCAAAAACATGCATGGCAGGCTGATTGGACGCTCTAAATTGTCCCTAGGTGTGAGTGTGGGCGTGGATGGTTGTTCGTCTCTGTGTGCCCTGCGATTGGCTGGCAACTGATTCAGGGTGTCCCCCGCCTACTGCCCGAAGACAGCTGGGATAGGCTCCAGCACCCCCCGCAACCCTAGTGAGGATCAAGCGGTTCGGAAAATGGATGGATGGTTTTCCAGTGTGTTCTTGTATTAATAATGTTTCGCAGTGCTTTACTTACTTACTTCCCCTCTACTGCGTTAGCTTTCCCCTTATGGACTTGATTGAAATGATCAAAGTGGACAGTTTTCAGAAAGAACATTAGTTTAGTACAAAGAGATTTTGGACATTGTAATGTCACCACAATGATCAACAAATCAAACCAATGTCATTTTGTGAAACAAGTCTGCCAACTCCATGCTAACATTGCTCCATAGACATGCTAGCAGAAATTAGCGTGGATGCTAGAGTCGTTCTAAACCTTGAAACAACTGCTACTTTGGAACGTCTGCTAGCGTAATGCTAACAAGCGAACAGACGTTGTCATAGATGTGAAGGTTTATGTTATCACTCAATTCACTTTTTCCTGACATTGTTGTAAGGCGGGAATAAGGAATGTTCCATATTCTGGGCCCATTTCCAAAAAGCTGGACTTTCAGGTGGGCAGCGAGACTTCAAACAATTCATTGACTCGGACGGGCAGCGCGCCGACTTTGGTCCTCGAATGAATAAATAACTGATAAGCTGCACCTCAAGAATGAAGCGCTCTCATTTCATTTGTGCATGCTGGGTGAAACAGAATTCGAATGAAGTGCGTCACGACTTCCAAGGGTATTGAAATAGTTACTTCCTCACTCCGCTGACTCACCGCTGGAAAAAGTGAACTCTGTCAATGGAGGCGACCTTTTCAAATGCGTTGTCAAGTTTAGTTTCCAGAACTTATGAGTCAAAAAAAAAAAATGTTGCAGCGTTTCCCTGCACCGCTAGCCGCTCTTCATTTCGACTGAGCCGAGGTTTCTTCTGAATTTTCGGCCCTCAGCTGCATTTTCCAGCATACCTCAGGCCCGAAGGATCTCCCGGGACTTCCTTGACATGTTTGGAATAGCGCGGTGATGCACACGTGCTCGTTTCATTGTGCCGCAGCAGCTCCGAGTCGTCTTTTCTGCCTCCTCGTTGCGTTTGACGTCCAGCCTGCTTTGCCGTGCGAGGTGGCAGGCTTCTTTGCTTCCATAAAAAGTCACTTATTGGCCGCGCCGTGCGTGTGTGTGTTGGTGAGACATGGCCATGCCTCGTAAAAATTTCCATCACACGGTGGCTATTATGCAATCATATGACATTTGGAGACCCCGTCTAGCAAGTAAGCGCAACTTGTCTTCATGGTGCAGTGATTAATCTGCTCCTGCTTTCTTGCACATTTTTAGTACTGGGGCAACCTCACTGACAAGGTCTCTATTCTCATTCTCGGACTGAAACGCACCAAAAACTGAGTTGATAGTTAACATCGAATACATTTGACCAATGTAAAGCATATCTACAGTATTTCTACCAATGTGTTACCATTCCATTAGCTTACCGATTAATCCCTTGTTAAAAATTCCCTTGGAATGTTTCCAATGTGGAATACTCACAAATTTCCCCCGCGTCATTCCAAATTTATTGGAAACATGATGGAAATGTACAGAAAATGTTCCACCTGTTTGCCATGCTCGATGTGAGCCCAAGCTCATTTTTTTTTGGTCAACAAGAAAGAAAAACAACAAGAAATTCAACCAACCATCACGAAGAATCCAAATGATCTTGATTTGACCTTTGCCGATCACGATGACCTTGAATGACTGCGAATCTGCACACACGTGAAGAAAAATTGAAGCGATGATGCCATGAGGCTCACGAAAAAAAACGCCTTCCCCCTTCGCAGGCGCATGTCAAAAGCCATGATCGAGGACAAGCGTCACCGCGTAACCGACTACTTTGTGGTGGCCGGCCTGACGGACAAGTCGGCGCCGCTGGAGCACGACCTTTCCGAGGCCAAGTCGAGCGGGCCCAAAGGCCCCATCACCGACCTGGCCATCATCAACCGCTCCGCGGGCGAGGCCGTGCCCGAGGGCTTCACCTGCATCGACAGCACCCACGGCGGCCAGCCGGCCAACCTCAACCACGGCAGCCTCAAGAGCCCCGAGCTCTTCCTGTGCTACAAGCGCAGTCGAGGAAAGCCGCCGCTCATTGACGTCGGGTACGTCTTATTTGTGTCCAAAACCCGTCCCGCCAAATCCCAGATGATGCTCATGAGCCCTTTTCCCATCCGCTCAGCGTTCTGTACGAGGGCAAGGAGCGTCTGATCCAGGGCTGCGAGGTCATCCAGGCCACGCCCTACGGCCGCTGCGCCAACGTCAACAACAGCTCGGCCACCTCGCAGCGCATCTTCATCACCTTCCGCCGCGCTCCGCCCGTCCAGCCCCAGAACTCCCTGGCGGTGACCGACATCTGCGTCATCGTGACCAGCAAGGGGGAGACGCCGCCGCACACCTTCTGCAAGGTGGACAAGAACCTCAACTGCGGCATGGTGGGTCACCGCTTTGGGGAATTTCAACCTTTGATGCCCTTAGTTTCCGAAACGGCGTTTGACTGTCGGTGAAATGAATGAGGCAATTTGGATTTGAAATAATGCAAGTGGAGATGACCACCGTGAAGATTGAGATGAGCTGACGATTGGAGTAAAATTGACATTTTTGTCTCTCAGTGGGGCTCCAGCGTCTTTCTGTGCTACAAGAAATCCGTCTCGGCGTCCAATTCCATCACTTACAAAGCGGGTGCGTCCAAGCCGCAAAGCCTCGTCAAATGTTCCCCTCCCGCTTTGCCGTCGTATGAGCGCAACGCTTTGTCTTTCTCTCCAGGTCTGATCTTTCGCTACCCGGAGGAGGACTACGAGTCTTTCCCCCTGTCGGAGTCGGTTCCTCTCTTCTGCTTGCCCATGGGCGCCAAGATCGAATGCTGGGCGCCAAACACCCGAGACCCTCTGCCCGTCTTCTCCACCTTTGTGTTGACCATCGGCTCGGGTGAAAAAGTGAGAGACCTTGATTTCTACTTTTTTTCCGACATTAACGTATTGGCCCGAATATAAGACGGTGTTTTTTTGCATTGAAATCAGACTGAAAAAGTGGGGGTCGTCTTATATTTGGGGTCTAGACGTAATACCAATTCACGACGCCAGATGGCGCCAGATACCATCAAAGCGAATGGTATCTGGCTCGCCTCTTGACTGGCACTCATATAAAGAGGGAGCTCATAACGCCTGCTCTGGCATCCCGTCACCGGCTCCCTATACACTTCTTTTGAAGATCGTATTATTTGTTTTCAAGTCTTGAAATGGCCTCGCCCAACCTTACCTCTCGGAGCTCCTCGGCCCCTATGCAGCCTCAAGTCTGCGGACCTTCGTTAGGGACACATGAAGCCATTTTTGATGAAAATTTGTTGTTATTCTTCCCTGACGACTGTTTATTGAATGTTTTGCGTTGCACTCAGGTGTACGGTTCAGCCATCCAGTTCTACGAGCCGTACCCGGTGGACCTGCTGAGTGAGAAGCAGAAGATCCACCTGGGCCTGCTTACCACCGTCGAAAAGAAGATGGTCCCCAACTGTCCGCTGAATGCCAACAAATGCATCTGCCTCCTGTCCCGCTGGCCCTTCTTTGAATCCTTCCGCAAATTCCTGATGTTCCTCTACAAGCTGTCCGTCTCGGGCCCGCACCCGCTGCCCATTGAAAAGTGAAGCCTTTTTCATTAAATAATAAATAACTAAATCAAATTACGTAAACACGCTTTCGGGTTGGATTCAATGTCATATTTCTCTCCACAGGCATATTTCACACTTCATGCACAACGTGTCCTTCCCGTCGCCACAAAGGCCTCGAATCCTGGTCCAAGTGAGCTCTTCTTTATCCCCGCATCGATCCACCTTTCCACGCAGCGTACCCGCTTTTGACTGATCGCTGTTATTTTGTCTTGAAGCTCTCTGCGCATGACACCTTGATCCTCTCCCAGCCCGTTTCTACACCTCTACCCCTCAGGTAACTCTGCTACCTTTCTTGAGAGTAAAGAAACCTTGCTATTTTCCTGAAGCACAAAAAGAAAGTCATGGTTCCGGACCACGGATGGGATCACAATCATTGAGCTACAAACCATAGATCCTCCAAACCTTTAAAAATGTGCAAACGAGTCAGTGCCTTAAATCAGCGGTCCCCAATCTTTTTAGCCCCACGCACACCGGTTTCATGTCCGACAATATTTCCAGGGACCGGCCTTAAAGATGTGACGGATAAATACAGCAAAATATTATGATATGACCTGCATGAAAACGGTGGTATTTTCGAATTGTTATAATAAACAGGAATCATGACACGAGCAACGTCCTATCTGTCCGCAACGGTCTCTGGTCGTTATGGTAACGTGTAAACGTGCCTTCAAAATAAGATACAGCGCAAATTAGAGATGTGTTCCTCGAGCCGGTCCTTGGCCTCGAGTACCGGCTCGAGGACCGAGGGGCGGTCCTTGGTCCTTGGCCTTGGCCTCGTAGTCAAGTCCTTGGTCCTTGGCCTTGGCCTCGGGAGTCAAGTCCTTGGCCTTGGCCTGGGCCTCGGATTGCCGGTCCTCGGACACAATGAGGGATTAGAGCCTCGAATCCCTTGCATAAGGACCGCACAAATCGCGAAGGAATCGAATAAATTCCATCGAAGGAAACCCATATTGATGGATTAACTCTGTCGCTTTAAAAGGGGCGGGTCTGTCACTGACAAGTGACAGTTAGCGCAACGTGTAAAGAGCGGCATCACAGTTAGTTTCAATCACAGTTTGTTGCGTTCGCGATCGGCAGTTTAAATAGCGTGTAAGCCTTTCTGTAACAGTGGTGTCTTTTATTTAGTTACTAGAATGTTTGTTTGAACCAAGTAATTTGCGTTACAGCTGGAGTCAATAATGTTGGCACTTCACTTCCGGGTTTGGCCGTTGGGATTTGGAGTTCTTTTGCTCGATTCCAGTTATGTTTGCTGAATGCTTTCTCATGTTTGGAATAATGAATATTGATAATACATAGTTTAAAAATCATGGTTGATTTAATTATTTATTATTATTATTATTGTGAAGTTGAAGGTATTAAATTAATGTAGTATTAGTGGTAGTGGTAATAATAGTCGTACTCAGAGAATGTTTAGAGATTCAGCCATCTCGTTACCTCTGCGTCCCGCGTTCTAGACGCATAATTTTCCCACGGGACGCACAGTTCCAAACAATGTGCGTTTTTGGGACCCAAGGAAATTTCTCAGGCAAAACAAACAAACAAACAAAAAAACTACGGCAAGCCTGAGGATTTCACAGTAACAATCGTGACCGGTAGCGTGTCGTTTCCGTGGCGTCATTTTCATGGTACCGAAAAATAGTTTAATTATAAAAGTCACCGCACTTGAATTGACTGTGTGATCCACGCAATTTCACTGCGCCTCTATGTGTGTTTGTGATGTGACGTGTGAGTGTGTTTCTTCTAATTTACTTTCGTTTTGTTTTGTTTTCAGTGTTGGGGGGGCGGGGGGGGGGGACACAACAGATGACGTTATGTGCGCATGCGGGTTGTTATTTTAGTCCGCAAACTGAGAAATCACGCGGATGAAAGTTTGAGATGGCGGCGAAAAAAACTCACCAAGGTCTACTAATTACGATATTTAAGAAATGGGAATGCTTGGCTGATTTTTCGTATGAATCGTCCAAAGGGCGTATCACTAAACTCACCTGTGACGTATGCACAGAACGCGAGAGCAAGATACGACGCGGGGCACGATTACGAGGCAAACTGGTCATTAGATTTGTAGGCTAATCGCTGTGAAAAATATTCTGAAACAATATTGGTTATTCTATAATTTACTGGTTGTAGCATGGTAACTTTATGAATAAAACATTCGTCACAAGGTGTAGTAATGCTAATGTTAACTGTTGGTAGAACTCATGATGACGTGTGTTAAATTCTTTCGTCAAATTGATCCTAGATTACACATGCATCGTCTTGGGAAGAGGATGTCAAGCCACATCAATACTTACCTGTATTAATGATTACCAGTCAATTAATCTTTGCAGTGTGAGATTGGAAAAAATACTCTGATGATGCCACATGAGTACACCAGTTTTTGATCCATTTATTTTTTGGAATAAACCTGGAGTACACAGCTGCTGATGTAATGTTCATTGTTAATGCATCGTTTTCAAACATTGACCCTTGAAACATTATACTTTTGAGTTTCGGAATTCTTGATTATCAATATCAGTCAAAATAGAAAAATGAGTTCCCATGATGAACGTTTACGGAACCCAACATTTGTAATCGTGGTTTCCCATTGGGTAATCCGACGGAACCGAAAAACGGTTACCATGAATTTCCGAAATCCTCAGGCCTGCTCCTGAATTATTTAAAATTTTGCAGCATTTGTTTATCATTGTATGTATATGTTGTTGTTTGTGTTATTCTCATATGCAATTGAATAAGTAGACCCTTTCAGAATTCGAAATTTGGGACTCTCTCAATCCATAATGGCACTTCTACTTTTCTGATCAGCGAGTCCCTGGGACTCGCTGCCGGTAAACTGTAAAATTATCACTGAGAGATTACCGCTTTTTCTGCAGTCAGTAATTGACTTCTATGCAAAGTCATTTCTCAACTTGTGTTCCGTGCCACGTCATGCCTGTTGAGTGTTGATTTACTTCATATTAAGAAACTACTGCACTAAAACATTAATTCATAAATGTATACCATATGATTTTATTTTTTTTCTCAGTATAAATAACACGTACCCTGACTGTTCTACTCTTTGAATAAAAACACTTCATTCAAGCGTTAGGGAGTGCAAAGGCTTATGATGGAGGGGTGTTGCAAATCATGAAGACCTGCCAAGTGGTATGATAGCATTGTTTTATACATGTCCTCGGCTAGGCCTCCGTTTCAAAATCAGTCCTTGGTCCTTGGCCTTGGCCTCGGAAAAGTTCTCAAGTCCTAGGCTTGGCCTTGCCCCGGAAAATTTTCCAAGTCCTTGGCCTTGGCCTTGGCCTCGAAGTCAAGTCCTTGGCCTTGGCCTTGGCCTCGGGTTGCCGGTCCTTGGACACAACACTGGCGCAAATACAAAGTGCCTGAAAAATACGACTCGCCGTCGCCGCACCTTATGCAGAGTGGGCCCAGTGCGTGCGAATCTCCCGTTGAGATAAAGCCGTATGTTAAGGAAGACTTTGATTAAATGTAGCCTTCTCTTTCTTGAAAGTCTCCTGGCTGGGGATTTTCCCCTTCCCAAAGAAACTTTGCAAATAAGTTTATTTTTTAAGTCATTTTGCTTGCTCCTGGGTTTCATTTTAGCGGGATCCTATCACGTGATATCCTATCACGTGATCGAGAAGCGCGCTTTGACCTGCGTCAAGAGTGACATACTCTGAGAATCTGGTCATTTTTCAAAATAAAACATCTTTCAGATTCCGAAATGAATGAAACGGAAATATTGAAAGTTGTTGATTCTTTCTGTGCGTCCTGGTATCAAACGATCCACGGACCGGTACAGGTCCGCGGCCCGGGGCTTGGGGACCACTGCCTTCAATAACGGCTGATCAGCCAGTTGTACGAGTTGATCGAATGCCGCTCCGGCGGTTCCTCGTGGCTCACCCGTGTGCTCTTCCTCCCCGCCAGCGGTGCGGACTACGGCACCCTCTTGATGAATCTGGGCTCTGAAAACTGTGCCACTTTGCTGCACTTTGTCCTGCTGGAGAACAAGATTCTGCTGCACTCGCTCAGGCCGGCGGTGCTCACCGGAGTGGCGGAAGCTGTGGTGGCGGTGAGTTACATTCGTGTTTGCCCGGCTAAAGAGGCTAGCGAAAGTTGGGCGGGTTGTTCGACAAAAAAAAAAAACGAGACCTTGAAAATGTGAAACCTCGTCGCCGATGATCACTAGCTTGGTATTTTTCCACCATTTTGCATTTTAAAGCTGGGTGTGAACCGTGTGGGCGGGGGATAAATAAAATAAAAACTCTAAATAAGAATAAGTTGCAGAACGGATTGAATCTCGAATGACCCGATGGCGCTTCTCTCCCCAGATGATCTTTCCCTTCCAGTGGCAGTGTCCCTACATCCCCCTGTGCCCGCTGTCCCTCGCGGGGGTCCTCAACGCCCCGTGTCCTTTTATCGTGGGCGTGGACTCCCGCTACTTTGACCTTTACGACCCGCCACCAGACGTCGTCTGCGTAGACCTGGACACCAACACCATCTACTTGTACGTTGCCGCTTGTATTTTGACTCTCTCCTTCTCCGACAAGCACACACACACACACACACCGTCGGGAAATCTGTTCCCGGTGACTCGCAGGTCGGACGAGAAGAAGCACAACAACTGGAAGAACCTCCCGAAGAAGCCGTGCAAGAGCTTGGTCAACTCCCTCAGCAACTTGCACCGTCAGATGGCCACAGGTACACATAGATGACACGCAGCCCAAAGCAAGCCCCCCCCCCCCTGACTGTCTTCGCCTCGCCTGTCTCAGTTTCAGTCCGTCAAACGGCGCAGACGGACTCGGCGGTGGACATGACGCCCATCGAGGCCGACTTCACTTGGCACAAAAAGAAGACGGGCGTGGAGATGGAGATCCAGGAGGCCTTCCTGCGCTTCATGGCCTCCATTCTGAAGGGCTACCGCTCCTACCTGAAGCCCATCACGCAGGCGCCGTCCGAGAAGGCCACGGCTGCCGACTCCCTCTACGATCTGCAAGGTGAAGCGGGCGCTGCGTCGCAGGAACCACCGCGTTATCAAATGGGGAACGTTAGCCTGAAAATGAGATTGGTGGAGAAATTGCGTGCGAACGCCAGAATGGAATTACTTTTTTTTTTTTTAATGGAAGCCTGTGCAATGATATTGAATGCCATCGAAAAATGTTGGTGAAAATGCGGGATGAAATTGAAATGATGTGTAATGGCACGATGTGACTGAAAATGTGGATTTTTTTTCGACATAATTTTTAACATGTTGAAAATGGCTAAATAAATTCGAATAAGTAACTCTTTCATTCCACAAGACGTACTCTTTTTAAAATTAGGCCCCGCCTACCAAGGACGTACTTATAGTCAGTCTTTTTTTTTTTTTTGCGTCATAGAGAGGAGGAGGGTCTGATGCAATCTGTGAATGAGAATAAGCTGTTTGCATTGTAAATCGTGTAAAAAAGCGACCAGTAGGTGGCAGTGGTGCCTCACGTGTTCGAAATGCATGCTTTTACAAAAAGCTCTTTTTCTCAGCTTTTTGCCCAGGAATTGCCATTTCCATGAAACTTAGCCATTTTGTAATGCCGATTGCTGAAGAATGGAAAAAGAAAAGAAACATTTTTTTTCTGCTGAAAGAAGAGAGTCCAAACTTTTTTTTGGTAGGCTCCATGTTTATAGAGCATTAGAACCAAATATTCTGTGGGCCTTGCAAGGTCAGTCCAAATCCAGTAAAACGCTGGGATTGAGGGGGTTGCTCCAGTGAAAATGGCTCAGATTGAATGAGTTAATAACTCACAAAATGAGATGGACCTCAAGAAATTTGAGTGACAATGAGGGAAACTGTTACGTTGAATGTGCCATTGGAAATTAATCCTTGTATTTTTTTTGAGCTGGAAATGCTGCAAAAACATTTTTTTGTTCTTTTTAGTAAAGAAAATAATGTCCCACGTAAGATTCGAATTATTATTTTTTTAAATCAAACAAAGCCAATTAATGGCTAAAATAGCGACGTGACTCGCTGTCTGCTTCCACCTTCCTGATGGATGACAGATTTTTTTTGCCCCCCCCCCCCCCCGCAGGTTTTCTCAAAAGCAGAGACCGCGCTCACCAGAAGTTCTACTCGCAGCTCACCAAGACGCAAATATTCATCCGCTTCATCGAGGAGTGCACTTTTGTCAGCGACAAAGACACCGGGTTGGCATTTTTCGACGACTGCGTTGAGAAGGTGACTGCGAGACCTCAATCGGTCTACTCTTCTTCACCCCTCCCCCCTCCCTTTTTCTGACTCGACCTTCCACACGAAAACTTTGAACTCCGATTTTGTTTTTTCATCACTGTTGTGCTGCTGGGAGTCTGAAGGAAGTTTTCTCTGATCCATCCTGTTGCCTTTACTGTCTTTCTACCTCTTGCAGCTCTTTCCTTCGTATAAAATCACCGACAAGGGCACCAAGGTAATTGCCTCTTTTGGAGTCAGATCTTTTTTTTTTTCTCTCTCTCTTTACTTAATAAATAAAATAAACATTTGGATTAACATTCCTGCTTCTCTTGCCCTAATTCCCATCCAAAATAAATTATATACTGTATGTATATATATTTTATTTTATTTTTTTCAAAAAGCTGGCAGTTTGTATTGATGCTCACGTTCATCTTTGGATCTTCCCTGCAGGTGGAGGGGGACTTGTCGGAGGACACCAGACTGTTAGAGCTGGACGAATCGCAGAAGAGCGAGCACACCGTCTTCGTGATGCCTCCCGAGCCGCCGGCCGAGGACGGCCGTGAGCCACGCCCGAAATATACGTGAGCCATCATTCAAACGCCGAAAGGCTCAAATTTGCTCCTTTGGCATCCGCGGCTTTGTCGGGGGGTGGTGAGGGGGGGGGACGCCGCGGGCTCCTTGTGGTTATGTTCATCGTCTACTCGGCAAAAATGAAAGCAATGATGCAAACGTTAGTCCAGGGTAACAAAAGTAGAGAATGCAGTGAATAAAATGAACCGTTTCTGAATTTGGGAATTTTATTGTGAAACCTTTGGGAAATGTGGTCATTCCATTACTTTTTCATTTCACTCATTTATTTCATTCAGCTAGAAAAGAAAAAAAAATCCAACATAATATCAATAAAAAAATTGTTCTTCAGTCCAGAATAAATCAGAACAGAAAGAATCTTACATCTCGAATATTTGATTTTATAAAAAACATTTAAGCACGCTTACGGAATTGTCGCTAACCTGTTTTCACTTCTTGTCCAAACACATCCTGACTTTCAAAATGATTCAATTGATCACATTTGGACACCCAAAGGTTTAGCGTGTCAAGGCACTTTAGCAATAATCATCACAATCATGTAAATCCCCGTTCCCTCGTGGGATTTGCATACACAATAGCAATCTCCCGCGCCCTCTTTTTCACCCCTCCCAGTTACAAAAGTTTCCCCTGGCTGAAGATGGAGCTCTTTGACCGTCCCCGGGAGCTTCGACCCGCAATCAGCAGCAGAGCGGCAGGCGCCAGCCTTTCCAGTAGCCCCGCGCTGCTGGCAAAGCGCACCAAGCAGGTGGCGTCCACGCTCCCGCTCGCGCTCGTCGCCCTCCTCCCCCAACTAACGCTGTGTCGCCGAAACCCCACCAGGAGATCAAGCTGGCGTACAAAATGGCCAAGCGCTTCTACTGCGACCCTCAGCTGTGGGCCCGCTGCCTGTTCAGTCACTGCTACAGCCTGTGGTTCATCTGCCTGCCGGCCGCCGTGCGCCTGGCCAAGTCCAAAAGCCGCGCCATGCAGCGGGCGTACAACGTCCTCTTGAAAATGAGGACCACTGAGGTGGAGGTCTTGGATGAGGTTCGCGTCCTCTAAGTCAGCAGTTCTCCAACGTGGGGTCAGCGTGCCGCAGCCAAAATCCCTCCCCCCCCCCCCCCTCTCAGGTGTGTTACAGGGTGGTGATGCAGCTCTGCGGCATTTGGGGTCTTCCCGTGATGGCCGTGCGAGTGCTGGTGGAGATGAAGAAAGCCGGCGTTCACCCCAACGCCATCACATACGGATATTACAACAAGGTCTCCGCGAGACATCCGCCGCGCCGCCGCCGCCGCTCGGAAGCCTGAGCGTGTGCGCTTCCTCCGCAGGCCGCCCTGGAGAGCCCGTGGCCCAGCCGCACCCGCAGCGGCCTCTTTATGTGGACCAAGCTTCGTAACGTGCTGCGCGGGGTCGCCCAGTTCAAGCACGCGCTGAACCAGTCGTCCTCCAGAAAGAAACCCGCCGTGTCAAAAACAGGTGGCGTAGGCCCTCTCATAACTCCCCCGCGAAAGGTCCCCGGGCGCCGGATACGCCATGTCGAGCGCTTATCGTTGCCTTTGGCGTTTAGGAGGCGTGTCATCGGACCGCTTGAGTCACTGCAGCGCCGACAGTTCGGGGGACGTCAACATGGAGGAACACCCCCAGCATGCGGGAGACGCCGGACACAAGCAAGGTGACGGTCATGCACCTAAGCGGGATGTACTTCAAGTAAGAGTCCTTCGTCACAAGCATCTGCCCCCCCACCCCCCCCGACAGGTACCCAGTCCGATCAGGGCTACGGCTCCAAGGATGAGCTGCGTCAGGACATTGCCGACCACTCGCACTCGTCTGACTTGACCACTCAGGGGAGGAAAGCCAGAACGCAAGGTACCTTGTGCTTTTTTTAAAATTCATTAAAAAAAATTTTTTTTTAAATTACATTCAACTCAAAGAAGTCAGTCAAAAATGCTGCGTTGTACACACGAGCTTTCACGTCAAAAATGGGAATTCTTTGTTTTTTAAAAAGAATACAATGGGTTGTTGCCACGAGCCAACGTGACATCATTTCTCATGGCTCACTCTCACATTTCTGATGAAGTCATTCACTCCCAAAGACGTTTTTAAACGTCTTTTCAGACTTGGTCTAGAATTGGCTGGTACTGAAAGAGTTAAAAAGAACCTTCCATCACTCTGAAACAAAAGCAAAAATGGAGTTTGCGCTGTGTTCTGTTGGCCAGCCAAATAAAGAAATGGCGACAACTACAATTGAAAACACTTTGACGTTAATAAAATGGAATAAAAACAAAAATGAAAAGTAGCCAAAAAAGCAGTTGTTTGTAGTTTATGACCCAACGCTTCGTGATTTTTTTTTAAAATCTTGCACATCGACAAATACTCTCTATTTAAAAATAAAATAAAATAAAAAAAAACTAAACTAAAATTAAAGCATTTTCGACAAAATAAAAGCGAACAAACAAAACGAACTGAATTTTAAAAAAACAAGAATAATTCATAACAAAATCAAAACAGGGTGTAAGAAAAAATCCCAAATAATCATAACCCCGGTTGTTGCATTTAACGGGTGTATACTTCGAAACCAGGAAGTGACATCGCTGGATCCGTGGACGGCGCCGTTGCCGTGGCGGTGCCTCGCAGCCCCGTTGACGCGCATGCGTCTGTCCCCAGTATTGTGAAATTGGCCAGCGGGAGCTTCGACGCCGGCAATGAATCGGGTGAGAGGGAAGGCGAGGCCTCGAGGTTGCACCGAGGGATGCTCATCACTCTTTCTGGAATCTTCCGCAGTGAAAGGAAAGCTGTTCCGACGGCACAGCAAGGCGGGCGACGTGTCTCTTCCTGAGGACGGCCAGTCTCAGAAGCATCGGAAGAAAGCCTTCGCCGAGCGCAGCAGAAGTTTCAGCGCCGAAACGCGTGCCGGGATGCTGTCGGAGAAAGGCGTGGACCACATGGCCGGCCAGCTCGGCGCCGACGCCCGCATCCTGGCCGCCGCGCTTTCAAACAGCCCCGGCGGTGCGCCCAAAGCGCTCTTCAAAGACTTGGAGGAAGAGCCCGAAGACTTTGAGGGGCTGATTCTGGGGACGCTAACGGCGGAGGAAGAGAAAGATGTGGCTCGGCGTGAGGGAACCACCGAGAAGCCTGCAAGTCAACGCGGCCAAACAAACGAGGAGGAGTCGGCGGTGCGCGCCGCGACGCTGGAAAGGGCGGACGTGGAGGTGGGCGCCGACCCGCTTTCCCTCCTGGCGTCGGAGAGCCAAGAGTCAACCTCCGTAAAGAGCCAGGAGCCCCCTCGCCCCGCGCCCCCCGCCGTCTCCCGCAACCTGGCGGAGGAAATCGAAATGTACATGAGCCTGCGAAGCCCCCTGGGCGGCAAGTCCACCAGCATGGAGCTCAAGCAGGCGCACGGAGACGCCGGCGTCGGCCCGCCGTCCAAACCGCCCGTGGAGCGGAGGTCCAGCCTTCCCACGCCGCCGCCGCCGCAAACGCCGACGTGCTCGCCGGCCGACAGCCCCAAGCGCAGTCCCGCCGCCGTCACTCGCTCCAAAACGTTTGCGGCCAAGACCAAGCCGACCGTCGGCCGCGGCGCCGGCCCGGCCGTCAGATCGTCGTCCCTGTCGCCGCTCATCAAGTCCCCCCAGGGAGGCTCGCTGGGCTCGGTCATCAACTCCATTTCCGCCATCAAGATGGACAACTTGCTGTCGGGCCCCAAAATCGACGTGCTCAAATCCGGAATGAAGCAGGCGGCCAACGTGGCCAGCAAAATGTGGGTGGCCGTCGCCACCGCTTACTCGTACTCGGACGACGAGGTGAGTGTCTCACCCGAAACAGACGGAGCTATGGTTTTGTTTTGTTTTTTTTTTGTTTGTTTTGGTTTTTCACCACTGGCGACACCGATTATGAGCAGCCGAGGAGGTGAATAATCGATATTCGCAGCCAATATTTGTAAAAAGGAAAATATTGGCGCCATAAATTCCAACCTTTTCTTCACTTTATGGAAATGTTGATTGAACACAGTAACGCCGGGATTGGCCGTTGCGGGTCAGACTGGCCGTCAATCCAACAAAAATGACATCACTGTTTCTTTATATTTTTAACGTCTGACTGATAAGAAACTCAACATGAGTATTTCGCAACGCAAAAATAGTTACTATGAAAATAATAAAAACACTTTCCTCTTAGAAACGCTCACCATCGTCGTGGCGGGCGAGTACCGAGAGACGTACAACTCAGCCGGCTTTCATAATCCTAGCAGAAATGGGTGTCTGTAGGCACTTTATGTTCTCCAACTGTACACTAGGTGGCAGTGGGGCTATATGAATACTGCTGAGATGAAATCGCCTGTTTAGAAAATACAGTGTTTGGTTCCACTCTGGCCTAGTTATTTTGCCTCCCGACCGACACCACATACTTAACCCGGTTAGGGACGATTAAAGGGACGGACAAAAACTCACGCCCATGTCTGGTATTTGGTTTAATTACTTCACAGTTGACCTTCAATGCAATTTTTTTTTTGGGCCACAAACACCTCGACCAGGACACAGTTTTCGAAGGAACCCTTTATAATCCCCCTCGATCTCATCTCATCTCCTTTTTTTTTTTTTTTCCTCCTGCAGGAAGAACAAGGTCAAAGCGGCGGAGGCTTCCCCGCCAGCCTGGATGAACACATGTTGACCGGGCACGACGTGGAGGACGGCCCGGAGAGAGGCGGCGCCGTCCCGGCTTTGGCGGCCAACGGTCTCAACCAGAGCTGCACCAGCATCGGCAGCAGCAGCGGCAGCAGCGACACGGGCCGAGGGACGCAGCACACACGTAGGCGCCGACTCCGATGCTTCCAAAGAGCCGTTTACGCCTCGAAAGACGTTTGAGCGACTTCCCCAGACAAGGGGATTTATTTTATTATTATTATTATTTTTTTTTTTTGGTCCGCTTTTGGCAACTTCTGCTTCCAAAATATTTTGTTTATAAATTGTATCGTGGCCGTTATTGCTGTGAATACTTACAGTATGTTTCTTTATTTTCTTATTTACAGGCTTTAGCTATCTGGTTATCATTGCAAACTTTTTTTTTTTTTTTTTTGCTTTCTGCCAGATTTAACGTCATATTTTTAGTTTCCAAAAGAAGCCTTAAATGGCTTTCCAACAGTGGAGCGGATGAATGACAGCGTTTTGGTTTTCAGAAATGACACTCAAAAATTCGATCAGATACAGCACGTATCTCGCTGCATGGGCTCCGATAGGATTCGAGGACTGTACATTTCAAATCCGAAATTGTCAAAAACACATTTCCGATCCAAATCAGTCGTTTGGACCGGTGCACCTGACTCAGAGCTGAAGGCGTGATGAATCCAAACCAGGTCTTGTTAAGAAGTTGCATTTTTTTTTTCTTCCGCAGATGCAACCCCCGGGCGAGCGGGCAGGGCTCCCGACTCGGAGCAAGGCTCTTTGCACCACGCCTCCTCCTCCAGCATCTTCCAGAACTACGCGCTGGAGGTCAACAAGAGAAAACGGAAGCGCTTGGCGTGTCCCCGGCGCATTCCTTATCCATTCGATCTCCCTCGCAGGTGCTGATGTCCAGCTGCTCGCAGTGTCGCTCTTGCGAAGCGCTGGTGTACGACGAAGAGATCATGGCGGGATGGACGGCCAACGACTCCAACCTCAACACAAATTGTCCTTTCTGTCGCGCCGCCTTCCTTCCCCTGCTGCACATCGAGTTTCATGACTTGCGCACGACGACCGGGTAGGAATGCGTCTCGCGCATCCCGGATGGGAATGCTTTTTTTTTCATCTTTCACCGGCGGTTATCGTTTGACGTTCTCCCCGCAGGTTCTACATGAATCCCAGCGCTTCTGGAGACAGCATTCACAGTTCCAGCGGTGGCCAACCAACAGCTGCGAGTGACATGAAGACGCAAGACCACATCGATTTCCCTCCGGGGGAACCAACGGAGACTCTCGCCCACAGTCCTGGAACACATAAAAGGTCAACGGATAAATTCACATCAATATATATATATTTTTGCCTCTGACTTCCTTTTATTGACCAAAACTCAACAATGGCAACCTTCTCCTGTGGGTGTTTGCAGTCTGGTTCCAGAGCCGGCGCAATCCGACCCGCTGGGTCTGCTGGAGCACCAGACGTCAGCGAAAAGATGCAGCGGCGGCACGTCGCTGACGCGCAGCAATAGCGTTGGTGGCCCGCTCCAGAGCCTGGATTCCCCTCTGCGACCCGGTCACGGCGTCTCCACCACCAGCCTCCCCGGCAGTCTGCACGAGGTGTCGGTCGGTAGAAAAATAAAAATAAAAAATGTCCCCGAAGCCACTCCCGACATGCCACGTAGTCTCGGCGACTCAGGTGAACTGTGACTGACCAACAGGATGGAATGGCGACCAAAAAGCCAAACCCCAAGCCCGTGTCCGTGCCGTACCTAAGCCCTTTGGTGCTGCGCAAGGAACTGGAGACGCTTTTGGAGAACGAGGGAGACCAGGTAAGACCGGGTTTCCCACCAGTCACCCCCCCCCCCCCCCCCCCGACGCAGATGTATTTCCTCCATGACTTTGCATCATCTTTCCCGACTGAAATGAATGCAAATGCCATGAAAAAAAATTCATGATTTTATCCACATTTAAAAATTATTTTAACCTTTTTAAAAATGTACAATTAAAATTTTAAAAATTTAAAAATCTTTAAAACCCGCCTCAAAACTCACTTGTATTCTTTGGCATTTGACTCAGCATGACTCAGATCTGATCTTAGTTTTACTGTTTGGTTCCTTCTACCGTCTTTGTGCCTGATTTATGGCTTTATTGTTGTATATATGTCAGTTGCTCCATGTACAGCACTTTGTATGCAGCGATGGCTGTTTGAAAGTGCTCAACAAATACAGTTGAGTTGAGTAAAAACTCATTCGTTGTAAAGCAATGGACCTTTTGACTTCTATAGCCATCAATGGCAATGAACTCAGTTGAGTTTTAATTAGGAGAGTAACAAACTCGGTTCTTATACTTTATGAAATTGTACCGTTGTGACATCATTAACATCAGGAATAAATCATGCTTCAATTGAATTCATTGTGCTGCTCCGTTTGGTGCGGCTGAAAAAAAAAATTATTTTAATTTATTTTAATTGATCCTGTATTGAAATCACATTCATGGGTTTCAAAGCTTAGTACTGATCCAGCTACCAAGTGTGATAAAATCGTATTGAGTCATAAACGAGAAATAAAAATGTTTATTGTCCGCACCTTGGCCAATTAGGGGCACATTTGGAGATTCACTTACATAATGACAATTATGGCCTTGTCTGCTGGTCAGGCAGCATCTCAGCCCGGGACAGAAAGAGACTGGAGCGACTGGTCAGGAAGGCCAGTTCTGTCCTGGCTGCTCCCTTGACACTCTGGAGGAGGTGGGCAACAGAAGGATGCTAACTAAGCTAAAGGCTATGATGGGCAGTCCCAGCCCGCCCTGACAGCACTAGGTAGCTCCTTCGGCCAGAGACTGTTACACCCGCGCTGCAAGAAGGAGAGATACCGACGCTCGTTCCTACCGACTGCTGTCAGGCTGCTGAATAAAAATAACAACAATAATAATAATAATAATTACATGATGTGAAAAACAACTGTAAATAGCACTGCGATTTATCCCTTTTGTATTTATATTGCACTTAATTGAACGGTGTCTGTTTGTTTTTCTTCTTTCTTCTTTCTACCCACATTCTTGCTGCTGGAGGCTGTAAATTTCCCCAGTGTGGGACTAATAAAGGATATCTTATCTTATCTAATAAGATAAAAAACAAAGACGAAGAAAGCGTCAAACATTATGAATATAATGTGTTTTTCACGGATTAGGAAGAATATTTACCCGAAGGTATTCTTATCTTTGAAGGTAAATCCCTCCAGTGATGTCTAATGCTAATCTTTGCGAGCTGGTCAATTGGGTTTTCCATTGGGCGCTAGCAATGTGCTAGCCCAACAGGCTGGCAGTGTACCAAAAATGAACAATTTCCTCTCTTTCAATCTGGAACGTGTGTCAATCTTTTAGTTTTGTAGTCAAGTCCAACTGGGATGTCATGAAGCAGCTTGAAGCATACTCGGGGCCGGCGGAAGAACAGACTAAATCACAAACAAATATCAATGAATTTCCCAGGCGTGCTGCATTTGAAAGGTGTGCCACTTTGCTGCTATGTCCCAACAGGTGATTTACACGCACAAGTTCCTCAGTCAACATCCCATCATCTTCTGGAACCTGGTGTGGTATTTCCGACGCTTGGACTTGCCCAGCCACCTGCCCGGCCTCATCCTGACCTCCGAACACTGCAACAACGGCGTGCAGGTCGGACGCCGTCTCCGTCTGCTGGCACTTTTGTCTTTTGTTCCGCGAGGCGTTCAAGTGTGTTTTGTCTCGTGCAGCTGCCCCTGACGTCGCTGTCCCAGGACAGTAAGCAAGTGTACATCCAGATCCTGTGGGACAACATCAACCTCCACCAAGAGGCCGGAGAGCCCCTTTACCAGCTGTGGAGGACCTTATGTGGGTCACGGTGGAAAGGAGGAGTAGATCACGTCATTTAAGACAAATGATGTGCCGGTAGAAGGAGAAAGTTTGATTTGTTGAAGCAGATAAACACAAAAAAAACAAACAAACAAAAAATGTGTCTTAAAATGTGTGTGTGTGTTCTTACCACATAATACTGAATGCGATGGGTGTGTTTTGTTTTGTTTTGTTTTGTTTTTTTGTTTTGAAAAAATTACAGAAAAAGTGAATGCTAAAAATTAACCAACCGGTTCCGAATCAAATTTCGACTCTCAAAAAGAAAAAAAACAAAACAAAACAAAACTGAACAAATGATGACAACCCTGATTTTGCGTGTTTATTTTTGGATCTCTTTAGTGGAAAAGAAGGGCACATTGGCGCCGACGGATCACCAGGAGATCCGCACGCTCCTCAACACCATCGTCCGCAACATCCAGACCAACGACGTCTACGGCCCAATCAACCTGCTGATCCGAGAGCTCAAACAGCGTCCAGAGGACATCAAGCGGCAGAGGTACCCCCGTCTTCTGCCTTGGAGCATTTCGTTGACTTGTGGCCTCATGTCTCCCAATCCCTTTCCAGGAGCATTTACAGAGAAATATTATTCCTCTCCCTTGTGGCGCTGGGACGAGAGAACATCGACGTCGGTGAGCGAATGCGGCGTGGTGCCCTCTTCTTTTTTTATTTTATTTTATATTTGTCTCGACGTAATTCTCAATGGATCTTGTGCTTTCCCGACAGAGGCTTTTGACCGGGAGTACCAGCTGGCCTATGATGAGCTTAGCGCAGAGCAGCTCAAGTCTCTGCACCACATCGATCGGCCACCCAGCGCTAGCATCCAGTGCTGCCTCAAATCTTTCGGCACCCTCTTCATCTAATCACTTCGGACAAATGGGTGTCTATGGAAAGCCGTTTAGACCGTTTCTTCTGTATCCTTGGTATCCAGCGATATTGGGTGACATTTCTGCGCACGAATTGCACAATTGTGTCACCGGTATTTTTGCCTTGTAGTTGTCCTACTAGTGAAGACAAAGAGCGTATTAGTAGATGGACCTCAAGCTGGATCTCGAAGATATGGAATCAACGCTCAATCGACTTTCCATTGGTGTAAATTAGTAAACTGGAAACGCCTCAACGGTACTTCGCTGAGGTTGCAATACCGAGCAGTGCCTATGAGCGGCAGTGTTTCTCTGATGACAGATTATTTACTGGGCAGAACATGGCCATTTGTATGTGTTGGCGAAATAGACTTTGACTGTCCTTAGTGCACTTTCTTTAAAAAAAAAAAAAAATTAATAATAATGAAATAAAAAAATCAGTAGCTCAAGTTTAGTCGGAGCCCCAGACATGACTTGGGAGCAAAAGATGAAATGGCGGTTACAATATGGTTAAAATGTATGCACACAAAAATTGGTGTTATGCACATGATGCCACAAATTAGTATTTTGTGCTCCTGAGTCGGCATTTTGGGCAAATGTTAGCGCCATTTTCTCCCTCCCATTTCACATCTGGGGCTCTGCAAATTCACCTGTTTTGTGTGTGTGTGTGCGCCTAAATGCATATTTTAAAGAAGGTCACATGTCTGCCTTTTCCAGTATGTTTCACTCACGTCTTAATGAATTCCCAAGCCCAAATCAACTCGGGGGGGGTGGGGGGAAAGGGCAAATTAAAAGTCATCAGCGTTTTTCCAGTAACACACTGTAGGGATGTTGGTCTGGATGCTAATCCCAGCCCGGATTTGACGCGTGGTCTTTATTACGCTTGCCACACTGGAGCGGTGTCGGTGGCAACATTGGTCAAAAGTCTCGGGGGGAGCTTTTTACTACTGCTGATTTATGAATTTGAAAACATTCCACGCCAAAGTGCTGAGATGGAGAAGGAGCGCGGACATAACGGAACACATTCCATTTCCAAACTGATCGAGCCGCAGTGAAGATGAAATGATGTCACCTCAGAGTCTTAACTCGTTTGTCATCTAAAACAAACAAGAGTTTCTCTATTTATTTTTGTATTATTGACATCTGAATTGCAGCCATTCTAGTAACTTTTTAATGACTAATAACCGTTTTAATGTTGAACGAGAGATTGAAACCTGAACTGATTTGTCAATAGTGATCTCTCACCGTCCTGTGGTAAGGAATTGAATGTCTACATAGAAATATGCTGCAATAAACAAGTATGTGACAGACTGAAAACAAATGTGGTTTTATTGTGACCGTGAAATTGGATTTGTTCCTCTTCCTACCAGTCCGTGAATGTGGATGATATTGTTGTCCAATCATATTACAGCCTGTGTGTTGCCCAGAGAGCGATTCGGACTGTTTCTTCAGCCGGTCGGAAGTGATTGGTTGGTCAGAGCAAAACTTGCCATTGCCAAGTTAGACTCAGCACTCGATGAGTATTTTATAGTTTGTACTTGTTACAAATGTTGTCTTTGTTTTGTATATTTTGTGTAAAGTTTCGATCAGTTTCGTTGTCGTGTGTCTGTGTGTGGTTTGCAGGATGGACGTGGAGCTGGATGGAACAAAAGTCAGGAAGCAAACGTCATATCCTCCATTTTGGGGTCAGTATGGTGATAATGCACAAAATAAAGTTTAAATATATCAGTCGAGGTTTTTGCATTTCCACCAACAGCAAAATGACGACTGCGATTGATAAAATTAAACAATAAAAACATCACGATTAGTCCTCACCGACTGCTTTTAATATTTCACTTTCATGGCCCACATTCGCCTTTGGGCCGCGGGGCGACGCCGCAGACCCTTTTGGCTCCATGTCGCTTTGAAGAAAGTTTGACCAAATCAACGACGACAATTAAGTCACACAACGTGAAATATTTCACGTTTTCTGTCGCTTAACCACACTCGGATGGCGTATCGGTACATGAATGTAAGACATCAAATCAGTTTGTAAAGAATGTTGGCGGGAACAATGGATGCGCATGCATATATTTGGCCTAATGAGGGCACCACTCTGTGCGTGTGTGTGTCTGCGCGCGTGTGTGTGTGTGTGTGTGTGAGAGATCATTAAAGAAGCAGTGTTTGTGCGGGTGCGCATCTTTTCCTTTGCCCGTACTTAATGACACTGCTGCTGAGTCAGCGAGCCTGAAGAGTGAAGAGGATGAAAGTTGAAGGGTGATGGAGAGAAAGAGAGAGACCAGGTTGCCCGTGTGTTAAAAGCCGAGAGACAGGAAACGAAATCCATCAATCCAAAGTCCTCTTAAGTCCGCTTAGCTAGATGCTAACAAACAATGCCTAATGCCGTAGATGGGCTCATAAATAGCATCAGTGTCATGGTCTCGGAGCACTTTAAGCGATGAATATTAGAATGCAGTGGAATAACACATGTCAACGTCAATACATACGGGCATATATTCCTTATCCTCTGTGAAAAACAACGAATATTAGTGCAGCTTACTGAGGCGTTGTGACCGTCTTTGTCAATACCCGAAAGATTTATATAACGGCTATTTGAGCACAAACTTCAACAACAGGCACATGCTCTTTATCCTCTGTGAAGAACTGCAAATTTTGCTGCAGTTCGCGGAGTCATTTAGTTGTGAAACACTTCCTTTGCGTCTCAACAGTACGTATGTGTTTACTGCCCCTCCGGTGGCCTACGTCTACATGCTAGAAACCCGAAAAATGGCATTTCCATTCATTTCAATCGGGACCAAATATTTGACATTTTGAGGCCAATTTTACCAAAGAAGTAGCATGCAGAGATCGCTGTTAAAATGCTGAAAAGCTGACAAATGCTCTAGAACACCTAAAATAAATGTCACTTTATTTTCTTCCAAAAAACGGCCAATATTACCGCAGCCTACTTAGGAGTTGTAACCGTCTCCATCAGTAGCTCAACGATGGTCACTGTTTTCTCCCAGTTTTTCCCAGATTGTTGAATTGCTGTTTTGTGATGCGATTAGAGCACTCTCCAATTCCCACAACCAGCGTATCTGCATGTGTGTGTGTGTGTGCGCGTGCGTGCGCGCGTAAACAATAGAGTTGATTAGGCGTTGCGTGGCGGTGACAGCGCTGAGCGGAGATGATTAATGATGCTCTGTTTAATGTGATTAGTGCATTAATACCTCCTGTGATGGCTGAGACTGGCTAACACTGCAAAAGGTCAGCGCGCACACGCAATAACACGCCCGCGCACACGTCTGTAACGCAATGTGATCCTCCGGCAGGTCAGACGACGACATTCCCCGTTGGCGCATCAGCGTCTTGTCCGCTTTTACGTCACGCGCAATTAACATACAATTCGACGTTTCGCCATGGCGTCACACGGATTTCTGCAATCCTCCCTTGCCGTATTGTGGTTCACTTTCTGCGATCTCGCTGTCACGTGGATTTTAAAAAAAATTCCACACTTCTAGAGCCACCCACTTTCAAAATCACAGGTACGACAGTGTAAAATGTGATTGTGGCCACCCTGAGTGGGCAAAAATAAACTCTGCACCTCACATGAATATATTGCATAGGTATTATACATAAGGCTTTAAAATATAGAATAATAATAAATATATGGCTACTACTTTGTATCAAAATCACAATAGATGATTTCGATGGGAGAAAATGCTTGAAGCAAGTGAAATTTAGTCTCTATTTGATATTCTTTTTTTGCACTTCATTGTATTGTTGTGTCCTGTGGCCTGATGAGTCCTCGTGTTCCTTTTTGACCCTAAAAGCAATTAAATCGTGAGAGTGTATCATTAATATGTTGTGCTCATACTCTATTAGTCGCTGTTGACAGCTCATGATTGATCTTCTCATCATTTCACCCTCAATCGCCAAACAGCAGAGCAAGGAAAAAAAAGTGTTCTCGCTAGTGCCCTCTTGTGGTTCAGCGTGGTAATTTTCGTGTGTTTCCATGAGCAGCTTGTGATTGTGCCGATAAAGGTGCAAGAATTACACCTTCCTCGCCCTGGCCTTCCATCGTGGTCCTTAGGACGACAGAAGCACGGGGAGGGACAGCGACCGATAAGAGCGGCGGCAGGTTTCACCTTCCGAGTGTTTTATTGAGCTCACCTTGATGGAGGCCTCGCAGGGTCCCGGCTCGACCTTGGCGGGCGAACGTGGGACAATAACTCACAGGACCGTGGCAACAAGGTTCCCGGGACGCCGTCATTTCTACACTCCGAGTCGTGGGGAAAAGTTTTGGCGCTCACGAGGTCATTTTCTACTGTATTAATGTCGCTTTTTATTAGTTTACAGTAATACGCAATGACATATTAGGATTTTGTGACCTTATTTAATCAGTTATAGTAGCAAACGGTTGGCGTTAGCCTTTAGCGTGCTTTGCTAAGTAGCCTAAAAAAATTCTACAATAAAAAGTAAGAGCAAATTATGATTGTGTTCGTTTATTTAAACCTCAAGTCAAATCAGTTTTATCAGCAATTGTTGACATTAGCATGACATGCTAACTAGCCAAATAAATTAAATGAATGCTAGTTTGGCTGATTTCCTTTTGCAGAGACAGTTGGACCATGAGTCCGCTTCACGTCAAGTGGCGTAAACGCTTATACATCAGTGAATGTGCGCTCCACAACGAGCAAAAGTTACATGATGTACTCGCTAAATGCTAAATGAAGCCAATTGACACGGCTTTAGCATGTTAGCCGAGTGTCCGCTCCTTAAAGATGCAGTTTGCAATGTTAAAACTGCCTAGTGAGATGTTGCAAGAACGCCTCTCAACCGTCAACAAACTCTCACCGCTAGCAATTCTAAGTTTGTACTTCAAACAAGCTGACGCTAGCCTTAGCTGCTATGTTGGTAGCATGACTTTTTTTGTAATGGGGTGTTATAATAACACCAAATGTTATTGGTTCCAAATGCAAATATTTTTTTATAAATGGCAAATAAGTAATAAACTTTCCTGTGGAGCATAACTGTTGCTAATCCCGCATCACTTCTGAGTCCCTGGTTAGCAGAAGCCCAGTTTCTCGCCTTATGTTGACCAGCCTCACGCTCTTATTGCTGGCAAACGAGGGATGGACATTTTTATTTTCCACAGGTAGATATTCCGCCATATTTTCAGCAAAGCTTCTGAACCCCGAGCGAACAGTTCAAGTTCGCCCATTCCTGCAGCGCATCCACAATCAGTTATTCTTCAACGGCATTCATGTCTCCCCCCCTCCCCCCTCTCCCCTTCCTGCCTTATCGCAGCCGACTGGGCCTGATGGCGTGCACACGTGCCACATGCACACGCGCACGTAATTAATACATCGATTTAAATGGTGATGACTGTGTGCTGAAGTGATATCCACCCTTCTAGTTGAAAGTCGTTTTTTTTTATTGCTTTATCAATGTTGGAATGAATATGATTTAACTGCTCATTTTACACACACGCACACACACACGTCTGCTGGCTTATTAATTATAACGCTAATTAACCTAGCGCTAATCATTTGACTTCAGTGTGTGTGTGTGTGTGTAAATATGTTAATTTGATTGGCAGATATGATGGATTATAGCGGCACACGATAACGACAGTGAAACTTCTCTTCAAAGCGCCGGCTCCCAGGCTGTAATTCTGTCTGGCATTCGGATCAATAGTTTTCCAAGTCAAATTTTCCGGCCTTCTCCTTTCCCGTGTCACGTTCCGCGTCCTCGTTGAGTTTGACGAGAGTTGGCGGCGGGCATTGGGCCCGCTGTGTTTGTGTTTGAAGGCACGCTGTCATCTCATGTTGCCTTTGGTCGTACTCTAAAAACTCTTAAAATGAACAGTCCTGACTCATACCTTGACTCTGACTCGCGGTATGAGCAGTTGGTCGGCTCCTCGCAAAAAAAACAAAAAACAAACTGCTAGCCTAATGCTAACACACAATAAGTATATTAACATGGCACGATATCCTTGCAAACTCTTTTGCCGTGGCCTGCTTCGGCCTTGGAAATGGTGCAGCGCCTATCGATTGTTGCAAGCGCTTCGGCTATTGCTAGCTGCCTGCAATCAAAAGTTGCGGGAATTTGGAATTTGGTGGGGAGCCCAACTTTTGGGGAGGCGCAAGTTTACCTCATTTTCGTGTGTGTGTGTGTGTGTGTGTGAGTGCAAGAGTGAGACAGAGAGCGAGTGTAAATCATGTGTGTTTGTGTGCGTACGTTTTAACCTTAAGGAATCACAGAAAGTATCCGTCGTAAACAGAAAGCAGGACGGGGCGGTAACCGACGGTAGCCATCATCAATCAGTGTAGAGTCATGGCTGCTGGCAAAGGTAACGTGAACGGAAAAGGCGCCTTTGCCACGGAGGTGAACGAAAGTTTTTAGTTGATGCCAACCGGTCGTTAGCTTTCTTCAAGTTTTCGCGGACGCCATCCGTGCCTTTCCTTTCTCATTCCGCCCATCTTTTCCCGGCGCGGCGGCGTCGGTGGCGCGCTCTTCTTCCTCGGCGCTTCCTATCAAGTCTGTTCTTTCTGGATGAGCGGCTTTTATGTTGCGTGCGATAAAGAAGGCGAGCGGGGGATGAAGGGCAGAGCGGGAAGGGGAGGTGGAGGACGGGCGCAGGGACGGACGGATGGATGGGAGCTTGGACCATTGAGGTTCGTGATGCCTTCAGTTTTGAACACTTTTGACGATGAAAGTTTGTTTCCCGTGCCTGAAAGGTGTTGAGAAAAAGAAAAAAAAAGCTTCTTTGTTGTACACTAAGGCTACCTTTTGGAATCACTTCCTATCCACAATTGGTGCAGTTTGTATTTCTTTCAACTTGAAGATGACGTGCGAGTTTTCAGGCCTTTCGCCACCAAAAGCCGTTGGAGTCAGCTATTTACATCTTGAACAGAGTGAAGCATCGGGTTGTCAATATCTGATGAACATTGCCGAACTCTGAAAATAACGCCGTTACTTTTAAAATCAGCAAAGTATCTACATTACTTTCAAAAACAAGTCATCATTAAAGTAACTGAGTTACTTTTTCAAAGTACCCGTGGCAACGCGAGAATGTGCGATGCATGCGGCCACACGGGGCAGCATTTCCCCCCCAAAAATGCTTATGTGAATGGTTTTCTTTTGGCATCAGGAGGTTTTTTTTTCTTTCCCCCCACTCAATCTCTACTCCCGAATCACTATTTCAAGATTTTGATATAATAGACTGTCCAGTTCACTAGAAAAGTCCACCAACAATCTTTATACAGTGATTAGGCCGTAGGTAATGAGTCTGCCTGTTAGCATTTAGCGTTCAACTAGCTTTGTCTTGGTTTCTCGCCACAGACTCTGACTGTCATGACAGAACTCCCATTGGATCATCACAAACTTGCTGACATGCACACACGCTAATGAAAGCTGGAGAGTGTGTGAGGGAATGAGAGGTGGATGGTTGGACTTTAAGAACGTATTAAAAAAAAAAAATCCAAAGGCCTCTATTGACTTTCCAACAGCCGTGCACAAACCAGCATGACGTAGGCTTGCGATCCTTTCGAACTTTATTCCCCCCCCGGGACCGAGAGCAATTTTGACGACAGGTTTTCCCACTTTGCTCCTTTGGCTTCTCTTGCCACCTCTCGTCACGATGTTCGAATTTCCCCTCCACTTGGTCGTGGCATCGCTCTCTCCCGGTGCCTGATGTTGTGCAAATCGCGTGCGCTTTATCTTCCGCGAGGTAACCACACCCTCCTTTCACCCCCCCCCCCCCTTCCCGCACTCCCATTCAGTCGCAGCGTCTCGGTGTAATGGGATTACACGGGATTACAAAAAGCAGACGGTCTGTAATCCACACCCCTCAATCCCATTTACGCAGGAGTAATTCCTCCTCGCTGCTGCTTTTAATCTTCTTTCACTCCCACCATCTCCTGGTGTCAATTAGTCTGCTTTCAACCCCCACGGCCAAACATCCAACCTTCAGCAAGTCAAAGGTCAACATGAGCCGAGCTGCTCAACAACATGCGTTCGGAATGGATGTAAAGAGCCTGTTCTTCATTTACGACACATCTGAAGCATCAAATAGAGGAGGGCCTTGATTTATGAGCGCCTTGGTTATGTTTATGTGTCAAACTAAACATCAAACAAAGAGAAGTATTTAAAACGACCACATAGTCTGTATTTTAATGCCAACTCACAATAGAAAATAGCATCTATGTAGCAGGGTTTTTAATCTATTTTAAATACTAACAGGCATGTGTTCTTCATCTTCTGCAAAGATTGACTAATATTACTCCAGTTTACAGTCACTTAGTTGTGAAACTCTTCTAAGTTTATAGCAAATGTTTGTGTTTTACTGCCCCGGGTGGCAAAGGTACACACTGCAGGAGTACTTTAGATGTGAAAAACAATCCATCCATCCGTTTTCTAATCTGCTAATCCTCACAAGGGTCGCGGGCATGCTGGAGCCAATCCCAGCCATCTTCGGGGAGTGAATTTATTTATTTTTTTACAGTAGTTTAGAGTAGTTGCGAAAGTCTATCTGCTTGTGAGCGTGGTCACGACACGATGTCAAGTCATATCTCAAGGTGCCATTGATCAAGACAGTTGAAAATAAATTAAACTTGTTTGTCAGGGTGTCACGGTACAGAAAATCTGTATAATTGACAGTGTTTGAATGCCCCCCCCCCCCCAGGCGGCCTGGTGGTCCAGTGCGTCAACTTCACAGTGCAGAGGTAACGGGTTCATTTCCGGCTGCGGCCTTCCTGTTGAGAGTTTGCATGTTCTCCCCATGCCTGCGTGGGTTTTCTCCGGGTACTCCGGTTTCCTCCTTCCAAAAACATGCATGGCAGGCTGATTGAACACTCTAAATTGTCCCTAGGTGTGAGTGTGAGCGTGGATGATTGTTCGTCTCTGTGTGCCCTGGCTGGCAACCGGTTCAAGGTGTCCCCCACCGACTGCCCGAAGATGGCTGGGATGGGCTCCAGCACCCCCCCCCCCCCGTGACCTTTGTAATTAAAAGCGGATCGTAAAATGAATGGATGGATGGATGGATGGATGGATGGATGCCCCCCTCCCCCCAAAGAAAACCATTCTTTGAAAACAGTTAAACCTTCAAGTGTTTTCCACGAAAAAGGTGGGATTGCCCCCCGAAAACTAAAAAGAAAGAAAATGTAAAAAACAAACAACAAACAGGTGTATCCGCGAGTACCAATCCGCGAGTATTCAGGGTTCTGCTGTACTGTACAAACTTTCTTGTGCTGTATCTAAAAGGGCGAGGGTTGTCCAAAGTACAACCCTTCCCCTCCTGACCAATCGGAGCTACGGTCCTCCACGGCGTCTTTTGATTGGTCTATTCCCATGTCGCTCTCGTAGCAGGGGCGGGGCTACGTCCAAGCTTGTGCGGCAGTTTGCAAGCAAGTGGTTTGCACTCGAAGAGCGGACGCGGAGGACACAAGGTGCCTTAGGGGCGAGAGTTGACGTGCGGAACGCCAGACCCATGACCATATCAACGAGTGGACAAACCGAAACAGAACACGAGACTCCGGGAGAGTGTCCGGGGCCCCCTCCCCACTTCTAGCATGTCGCTCCCCGGCTCCCCCTCACTACTCCCGGCGAGCTCGGGCGCCCCAACTCCGGCCGCTCTTTACCGCTCGCCACCGGAGACGGTCCACACTTCGGCGGCTCCCAGCGGAACCTCCAGCCCGGCGCACAGCAACTCCCACCCCCACCCGCACTCGCTGTCCCCGCGGCTGAGCGGCGGCACCGTGCTCGGTGGGTTTCTACCCGCACCGGGAAGCGCGCTGTCCGGCTTAGGCAACGGCGCCGTCGCCCCGTTGGTGTCCGGGCTCGGCGGACTCGGCTCGCTGGGCTCCCCCGCCTTGAGCTCCTCCGGGCCGGGGCCGTGCGGCGAATGCAAGCTGGTGGAGGTGCACGGCGTCAAGGTGGCCAGCTTCAGCGTGCACGGCCAGGAGCTGATCTGCCTGCCGCAGGTGTTTGACCTCTTCCTGAAGCACTTGGTGGGCGGCCTGCACACGGTCTACACCAAGCTCAAGAGGCTGGACATTACGCCGGTGGTGTGCACCGTGGAGCAGGTGCGTGTGCTGCGGGGGCTCGGCGCCATCCAGCCCGGGGTCAACCGATGCAAGCTCATCTCCAGGAAGGACTTCGAGGTCCTGTACCAGGACTGCACCAGCGCCAGGTCGGTGCAAAGTTCGCATTCTAGAATGTTCCAAAACTACTTCAAAGCACTCCACTAAAACTTCGTGAACTTAATTGTGGATTTATTCTAACTTTAAAACTTTATATTGTTGTTTGACTTCCGCCGTCGGGTTTGGAAATCCGTCTGAAATATTCATTTGTTCTTTACGTTGCCATCCCGTCCGCCACAATCGCAGCGGTACATGTCAGAGGTAATGATGAATCATGCGAATGCGCATGCAACAACACAGCTGGAGAGCCATTGTTGCTGAACACACACTCCCCCCCAGCCTTTCAAATCATATTGACATTCCTCCAGTGAACCCCCCCCCCCCCCCCCGCTCCCCAAGCTCCCACCCTTCTCTTCAAATCATGTGCTGGGAAAGGGAAAAATTAAAAGAAAGATGAACTCCCACTGGGCTTCATCTTCTCAGCCATTGAGCGTGCATCTGTGCGAGACAGTCAACACAGGGCAGGTGCACCATTTCAACCAAACTTTGGCAAGGGCACAAAAAAAAGCAAGTCAGAAGACAGTTGCATATTATTTTATTAACTCATTTGAAGCGGTGGGAGGAAAACGTTCTGTTTTGTCCTTTAACCAGGAACAAGTTTGTGTGTGTGTGTGTGTGTGTGTGTGTGTGTGTGTGCGCGCGCACGCGCGCGTCTGAATGGATCGTGAGTGACAGGCGAGGGCTTGCTGATGTCGAAGTGTTATTCTGGGCTCTTCTTATCACGACAGGCTGTTGGAGACGACACACGCACACACACACGGCGCACATTCAGAAGATGGAGTCGTTTGGGTGTGCTGAAGCATCAGTTCACACACCATTAAAGATTTTTTTTTTTGTAGTCAACTCCAATGCGATGGAAGTCGATTTGAAGTCTATTAATTGATTACGTCATTGATATTCGTTCAACATAATACAGCAGCAGCGATTTTGCGCCGCGGGTCGGTTTCAAGACAGGCATCGAAATAAATACAAACAAATGAATCGCTTGCATCTTTTGCAAGTAACTGTGCGACCGGTCTTATTTTTGGTAAAATATATCCACGCGGTTGTTGGAAAAATAATAAAGTTCTCGATAGTGCACTGTTATTGCCTGTGCATTATTGGACATAACATTTTGCCAATGAAGATGGAGGTTCACTTCACTTCAAAAAAAAGTGCTGAATTTACTCAATTTTTTTTTCGTCTACTGGTTTCATTAAATAAAATCATCTGAATCCAAATATACTTTTGAAGTAGACTGTACATCTACTTCAAACATGTATGTGGATCCAGATGATTTCATTTTTCGCAACCACTAGATGAAGTAAAATTGAATATATTCAACCAACATTTTTTCCAGTGTTGCTCTTGTTCCTGGCCACCAAAGAACCTCGCCGCGGCACCGCTCATATGAATATTTTAAGACTAACGTCAAATCAAATCGCTACAGCTCGCCAGGCTAACCACGACTTTCAAATACAACTAGCTTATGCATAGCAGTAAGGTGAACTTGTTGGTAGGCATGGGCTGGTTACTGCTTTCAAGGTATACCGTGGGTTTAAAAAGTCAGTTTCAGAACTGCTAAAACTTTCCATCGGGAATATGATTCGCTATCTGAAACGTGACTGTTTGCAGCTAGCTATGTGAGTTAGCATGTCTGCAAACAAAGCAAATAGCTAACTAGCTAACTAGCATTGCTCACGTTAGTTCGTTTCAACTGTAACGTTACATCACGTTGCGAAGAAAAGCAGAAAAGTGGCTCGTCATTTTCTGGAAAACAAGTGCATTTACAGTTTGACTTTATTTACGCTCTATGTTGACCCAAGCCATCGTACACCGTGATTGGAAAATCATTTACCCAACCATTTAAAAATATTACGTTTTACAACTGGAATTGCCATACCGTGATACCGTTAAACCACAATGTTATTGCTCACACTTGTCATACCGTTAGAATCTCCTACCAAGGGAGTTTACTCGCAAACTAGCGCAGCGTGCATCAGTTTGTTTTTGCTCTGACGTTACTCCAGAAAACGAAGAAAAGCACCGTCGATACTCTTTTCTTTTTTCCAAAATGCTTTGACTGTTGTACTACATTGTGATTTTATTTGGAAAAATGCAACTGTTTATTTTCTTTTTACGTTAACTAGTGTACACGCGGTGCTTATAATGGGGAAAAAGTTATTGAACCCAACATTCCAAAATAACACATTTTTAGAGTACTGATCACAGTTGATATACACTCACTAAAGTCCTTTCATAAGCTGGCGGGTTTTCATTCTCTGCCGTGGAGCATTAAGTGGCTTTATTGGAGCACTGTGGATCGCAACGCACACCTCAGCCAAAAGGCAACACAACTGGCCAAGTGTGCACATAGGTGCGAGTGTGTCGAGCACACACTGCGCTATCAGTGTGTGATACTTGATCAGTTGTCGCAGGGGCTCATCTTGCATGTGTGTGTCGTTCACCAGTAGAGGCGTCCTGCCCTCGTGCGGCCGCTTTGACGAGAAACTTCGAAAACGTGCTCGGCGAGCGACGACTCCGACCCGACGGCCGCTCATCTTGATTGCGTCGTTTAACAGCGATGTCAGTTTCTCTCAGGGAGTCCTCGCGAGCCGACCCGGGCAAGAGACACTGAGGGAGGCTGCTCTCTCTCTTTGCCTCTGTGTCGTATATGAGAGGAGAGTGGGGGGGGGGGGGGGTCAGGGGAGGGGGGTCATGGGGAGAGAGGCGAAGATCAAAGTAAGAAATCTGACTCGTTGCACCGTGGAAAATAACTGATCCACTTTCCCTTGGTGAGAGAGAGAGAGAGAGAGAGAGAGAGACTTTAGATGTTAATAGTCAGGCACTTAAGTCGTGGTCCGAAGATGACGTTTAGCACGCAAGGATCGGAGTTCAAATGCAGTATAATGCTGACAGTCAAAATGAACTAAGGAGAGTTTTACTACTAAGTGACTCAGTGAGCTGCAGTAAAATTAGTGCGTTTTGATGGATGATAAAGACTGTATGTTCTATAGTCAGTCTACGTGTTTTGCTGATGGTTTGTGGTCAAATAGCCGTTGCAACGATGCTAGCTTCGTCAGCGTTTCGTTAAGGCGATTTGCATTGTGTGCTAGCATAAGGCTAGCGGACTTTCCTAAGTTATGGTTTTGTTCAATGCACAATGCTTTGTTTTATGTTTACAAATGTTCACCATCTGCTGCCTGTACGGCTGTTCCTATTGAGCGCATTCAATAGAAAAAAAAAGTTATTTCCTCAAACTTTTTCAAAATTATCCATTTTAGAGCTTTGATTGCAAGTACTGTGAAACCGAGGGGAGGGTTGGATATAGTTTTGGATTGTTCATTATAGCCAGTTAGTATCGTTAGTTAGTTTTGACTTGTAATTTTTTTTTTTATTCAGTTCATTTTAATTAGTTTAAAGAGCTTCTTTTAAAGAGTGTTTTTTTGGGGGGGGGGTGGTTCTTTTAGTTTAGTGTGTATTCATTTTAGTCTTAATCTTAGTTATTTGCCTATAAATGTCATATTTGTTGAGTGCAAGATTTAAAAAAGTCACTAAATACTGTGCTATAAAGTAAACAACAATTCCCAAACAACGGTTCAACCCTTCTTACGTATGGCCCTATAGTAAAGTGAAAAATATCCATTCTAAATGAACCCCAAAAGCTTATGTATGTACAGTATGTATGATATTAATTGACAAGGACGAAAACTAATGCTATTTTTCCTCAAACTATAGTTAGTTTCAGTTGGTTGTCGTTTTTTAACGCACTCTTGTTTTCTATCTGTTCGTTTTATTTAGTTTGAATTATTTTGTGAGTTTTTCTCAACTTTAATACCTAAAGAAGCAGTTATTGCACAGTCAGGATGTCACGTTTCGGCATGACTAATCAATTTGTGCTTATACTGTACTGTAACGTGAATGTCGGGTGGATCGACTGGTCATGCCTGGACAGCGGGGCACAGTGATGACGTCACACAAAGGCGACTTTTGTCACGCTACGTAGGATCGCACGACAAGCTTTGGCACCACCACTAAAACTCGCCGAAGGAATGTGGAATTTTTTGGCTAACAAGGATCGGAGGTGATGGAGAGGTAGATGCGGGGAGCGGGATGTTGTCGTCGCCAACAAGATTATTGGATGCCTGCGAACACGCACACACTTTGGTGCACTTAGCAGATTGCTTTGGAAATGGCATTAGGGAGTGTCACAATGGCTGTACCACTCTCTCGTCCGCCAGGTAATCTCGCCATCCATTTTCCTTCTTTCACACACTTCCTGATTGTTCGCAAACATTTCTTCCCTCCGTCATCGGTCCTCCGCCCGCACATCTTTAAAAAAAAAAAAAAAAAAAAACATTCACGCAAGCGACAGAATCACCGTGCGAATGTGTCCAAAAGACACGTTGTTATTAATGGAAACATTGAAAAGATGTCACCCGGTTCAGACGAGCGAGCTTGTGTCAGTCCAAGTGTTGCTATGGAATAATTGCAGCCAAAATCAATTAAAAATTATTGCGTGTGTGTGCGCGCGCATGTTTCATCTCTAGCAGACAGCGTGTCATTGACGCAAACTTTAATTAACATATGGACACATGACAGAGGTGCGTGTGTGTGTTCCGACAAACTTTCTGCTTCTTTTTTTGTTTCCTGACTTAATGTGTATTTAGTTATTTACCATTTATGTGCGCGTGTGTGTGTGCGTGCCCATCAAGAAGCCCCCGCCAGACAGTGTGTTATTAATGAAAACGTATAATAATCCATTTAAAAACATGTCATCATGATTAGAATAATAACAGTGGTTAAACTGACTGAGATTTTCACGGACGGATGAGCTCTCGTCACTTGCGTGCGCGCGTGTGTTTATTAAATGTGACAGTCCAGCCTCCTTCATTTATTTCCGTAGTTTCTTTTGTTTTCCCACCAAGACGGTGGGCGACAACACGAAGACAAATGTGCCACGGTGGTCTTGATGAAGACACACGTTTATTACCTGAGCGCAAAAAAAAAAAAGAAAAATGTGTGTGCTAGTGTTATCGCGTGTGCGTGCGTGGTTGTGATAGCTTGTCATCACTTGGCTCACTGTAATTTTCTCCTCACAGTGAACAATGCGTCTTTTCAGTTTGTAACTTACTGCCCCCCCCCCCTTGCGTATTCGTGTATGTGTGTGTAAATGTTCTCTTTAATTCTCCATCTTTGACTTATTGGTTTCACCCATAAATCAGCGCGACGGGCAGCAGGGCGGGCAAAGATGGTCGAAAATGCTGTCAATGTCCAGACTTGTAACTGCAACCCCCTGCTGCCTTTTAATGAACCATGTTTACATCCTGACAGCTGTGAATTCATGCTTGATTTAGTGACGCGCTCCTTCAGCAACTATATTTTAATTTTTGGCATGACTTTCCTCCTTCACGCAGCCCCACGCAGAAAGGATAGAGATAGTGTTCCAAGTTTCACGGATTCTTTCTGTCACCATGAAAATGCACACAATCTAAATCCGAGTGCATTTGATGACTGGAAATAATACAAATCCATGTCCATAAATTATCTTTGATTAGAGATAAATACACTCTCACACTCTTAAACTAGAGCTAATTCAATCACGCCCCCCCGAAAGAAAAATGATTTTATGTGATTCTCCATCAGATCTATTAAATCTGACACGCTGAGCTCAGCCACTATCTGGCAGGAGGCTGAAGTCTTGATGCGAGTTACTGAGATGAAGTTAGGAGGTGGGGGGGGGGGGTTAACTTTGATTGTTTTGTTTAGAAATCTCAAAGGCCCGAAAAAGTGAAATGCTAAATTAAGCTAGGCTAAAATAACCGCCGCACTGCTAATCTGTGGCCTCATTAATCATTTATTTGCTATCTGCCTGTAACTGAAATGTAAATAGCCTGTTTAACCTCCACTTACACATGAATGTGTGTGTGAGTGAGTGAGTGAGTGAGTGTGTGTGTGTGTGTGTGTGTGTGTGTGTGTGTGTGTGTGTGTGTGTGTGTGTGTGTGTGTGTGTGTGTGTGTGTGTGCGTGTCAGGAGGCACCGTGGTGGAGTGTGTGTGGGTGGGGTGGTGTTGGGGGTAGGTTGCTTTCAAGTTACAAAAGAAGTTAATTAAAAATGAAAAAGGAGAGCAGAGGGAGGAGGCGGAGGCACGATGAGGAGGAGGAGGATGGCTGGAGTGGACGGAAGCAGCCGGAGGTGGACGGAGGGTAAAGGGAGGGCGGGAGGGAGCATTTTTATTGAAAGCGGGTGGACAAACAGAGCGTAATTGGCTGGGGCCGCGGGGGCTAAAGGGGGGCTTCAAAGAGCTGTGCGCTGCGGCGAGCAAATGAAGAAAGAGTGCGAAGATGAGGCGGGAGAGCCCCCCATCCACCCCCAAACAACAACAACAAAAAAAAATACTAAAGTGTCGACTCAGACAAAGTGGAGATCAGTCAGCGCAAAGAGCCCAAAGTTGGTCATAAAAAAACTGAAAAAAATAACTGTAACCATACAGAAACAAATTAAGCAACTTTTGGCCAACATTTGGATTGGGTTTTCTTTTTCTTTTTTTTCCTTTTTTTTTTAAATGACGATGTCATTTTCAACCACAAAGACACAAAATGAACCCCAGAGCTTAATCACTGTTAGCATGTAGCGCCTATGTGCGCGCACGTGCTAGCAAGATGGAGGTTTTTGCTCGCTCGACGTCTGATTGAATGGAAGCCGAAAGGTTGTGACCTCTTTCTAAACACTGTGCAGTTTTCAGCATTAATCAAATAACACACACACACACACACACACACACACACACACACTCCTACTGACCTTCACACACTCGCTTGAATGCACATTGAACACGCATCTGCTTAAAAAGTGGGGGGAAAAAAGTGGAAGCTTATGTGTGTGAGCTCTGCACAAACATTAAAAACACTCCACAAGGTGAACCTATAGAGGATTTTACACACACACACACCCACACACACATAGTGTCAACTTCCTTGTGTGTATTGTTTAGCGTGTGTGTATGCATGTGCGGTCGTAACAGTGACATCTGCACCGTTGGCTAAACAGCTTGCAAATATGCTGATAAAAACAATGCCGGCAGCCAAATTTACAACTCCTATAAAAGACGCGTATAAACACACACGCACACACACACACCGTAAATCTCACAATAATTCGTCCTCCGAGTCTAAGTGTGTGTTTGTGTATGTGTGTGTTTGGTTTTATTGCGGTTTACAAGACAGCAAGAGCGTCTATGTAAGCAAGCCTGTGTGTGTGAGCGCGTGTTTGTCTTGAAAACGACACCCACTGTGAATTTCGTTTTTCCAATATCAAACGTGAGCGTTGGTGCTAGCTGCTATTGTTGCTGCAACAATTGTAGCTGGGGTCAATCTGGGGGTGTGGGGGGGGGGGGGGGGAGTAATTGCCACCCCCTTTAGAAATGTTTAATAGCTGAATGTTGAAGTGGGTGGTTGTGAGAGTTTCGAACGGAAAGTTCTTCAGCGTGGTGGCCGTAACACAACCTGGGATAAATATTGCGTCCTTTCGCAAAAAAATAAGCAGAAATAACATTTGTTGACGCAGGCCATATTTGCGTCTGTGAACCCTTTTTGCAGTGTGGAATAAAATTAGACTTAGTTTGGGACAGTCTCTGTTATGGCAAGGCTCATGTGAAGTGAATTTGTGTGGCCAGTGATACAGTCTCAAAACGACAACTTGGATTTTCGTCATGGAATCATGGAGGTATCACATACACGCACACAAGTGTCCAAACTGAAGGCAAGAATGTGAATCCCTCTCAGGTCTCATGTTGCCGCTTCCTCCCCCATCCTTCCATCCAGCTCCTCCACCTCCTCCCTGTGCTTGGAATTAGACAATGAAAACAATGACATTGGTGTCTGTTTCTTTCTGGGTTAAAAAAAAAAAAAACTCCCCCCGCTTGACGGTGACCTGGTGGCTTTCTCTCTCTCTCTCTCTCTCTCTCTCTCTCTCTCTCTCTCTCTCTCTCTCTCTCTCTCTCTCTCTCTCTCTCTCTCTCTCTCTCTCCGTGTCTCTGTCTCGCTCCCTATTCGCGCCGTGTCATTTTCACTCATCCATTTTCCTTCTCTCGTCTTTCTGTGTGGTTTCATGCTCCAGCAGTTCCTTTGTCCACCCAGGGAAGCTCAAATTCACGTTACTTTTTTTTTTTACTTGTATCAACAAGCTCAGTAATTGTGTCATCTGAATACAGAGACAAAAGTAAAACTCTCTGCTCAGAAGGTGACTTAAACAAGAGCCCTGTGGAACGCCAGTGTCAACTATCACAAAGGAATGTGCTGTTTCTCATGCTTTTGTTCACGTCGTCCATGTTGAAGTGATTCCAATTGCACGTCTCCCAAACAGACCGCCAACTATTTCCTGGAGTCAGATGGCACCGTGACATTTTCACTCATCCATATTTCGTCTCTCTCCTTTTTGTGAATTCATGCTTCAGTGGCTCCTTTGTCCACCCGCGTAAGCTCATAGACACATCATCACATTTGAGCTTCATGTATCAACAAGCTCAGTTGATTAAGTGTTGTCTTAATAAAGAAACCAAAGTAAAACTCCAGCCAAATGTGCTGTTTCTCATGCTTATGTTCACATCCTCCTTGTTGAAGTGATTCCAATTGTGGGCCCAAGTCTCCCAAATAGAGCACCATCTATTTCCCGCAGGCTCCCGCGAGACGGGCCTATATATATATATATATATATATTTTTTTTTGGTCGCAGTTTCGCAGGGTCAAACTAAATGCGATCTGCTTCGCTTTGGACCCGGCAGAGCACGAGTGAGAAACACGACTACTTTTCACATCGCCGCTCAACCTGCTCAAGACGAAAACTATCAAGTCGGAAAGTTGCGACATTGGTGGGAAAGGAGCATTTCTGGAGATTGACTGGACTGAATGTCTTCCTCCTCGTGGTTGCTCATTAATCAGTCCCTCCCACTACTTCTCTTTTCAGCTCTCCCGTCACACATCTTTGTCTTCCTCTCTTTAGATGATTCATTCCTTCTCCCAGTGTCTTTCTTTTAGCTTTCCCCTTCTTTTCTGCGTTATTCCACTTTCTTGTTTCCTTCACTTTGTGTGTGTGCACTGTTGTTGTTTGCATTCCTTAGGGACGGGACAAATCTCAGCCATGTTTGTAGATTTTTCTTTTCTACACCCCCCCCCCCACCCCACCCTCTCTTTCACACACGGGTATGTAAAGGGAGATGGAATGTGTGTCCTCGCGATTATCGGCGTTTATTTTTGCGCGCTCGGACATCGGTGTGTGCGTGATGAACATGAGAAAGTTTGTGTTTGGATTCAGGCCGCACACATTAAGAGCAGCGTTTCCTGCCGCAGAGGATGAAAACAGCGATATTATTTGTGCTGTGTTTGTACTTCCCGTACGCTTTGTTTGGAGTGACCTACAAAATGGCTCGCCACATTCTTTTGCGCCCCCTTTTGCCCCCGCCCCCCCGGCCACATGCTAACAGCTAAGCAGCGTGTGCCGCAACCTAATTTCTAATATTTCAAACAGTCTATTCTCTTCAATGCATAGCAGTTCTCTGCACCGCCCGCATTCCTTGTCGATAATATTATTATTTTTTAAAATTAATTCTTTTTTTTTTTTAGTCCAATCACATATCAGCCTCCATGTGTTGCCATGTCACGCTAATTTGCCCAGGGTCTTCAGAATCACTGGTGCTAGCCCATGTAGCTTCAACTACATAACCCCCCCGACTATCCAACTGACGTCCTGCCACTGTCTCAACCGAATACGGACGTTGACTCGGCACCGCGCGGCAGACTCGGAGTCGCGAGACAAAGTTCTTTCCCAGCGGCTGTCCCAACGCTGTGTCCGGCAAGGCCATGGCCGCGTGAGCCACTTTGGTCACGCCGGTTACTTAAGGCTTTCTTTTCGTCATGGAGCGCATCTTGACGGTCGTCTTGCTGTGTTTTGGGGCTCACCGCGCATCCTTACATGCGGAATGACACGTCTGCTGGTGCGGGAGCTCCTGACGGGACATGCCGTGTCACTTTGTCTTTTGGAGCGGAACGTTCCACTCGGCCCTTCCCCGTCCGGGACCGTTGAGCGCCTCACGAGTGGTCACCAGAGATGAGAGCGCCCGCTACTGGAAGAAGTCCAGAAGCACTTGGTGACAGACTTTGCAAGGTGATGAGTTTGTTGGGTTTGTAGCATTTTGCATGGTTTGTACTTTTCTGGCTCTTGTTTGTTTTCGCCTTACGCGGCTTGAGAGCTGTTCGTATATAGTTTCATTCGCCAGACGGGTTAATTTAGCACCGTAAAACTTTACAACTATGGCCAGTTTTATTGCTTGACTCTTCCCGATCATAATAGTGTGTCTTTGTGTGTGTGTGTGTGTATCATAAGTCTGCTGTACGTGTATGCGTTTGTGTATTTTTTATATCGTGTGTGAGTATCGTGCCTTTTTTTGCGAATCCCGAGTTTGATGCCTATATGTGTGCTTATGGTGATGTTCGGTACCAGGATAAGTATTCACTTTTTAGTACTCGCCGATCCCGATCCTGAGTGCCGATACCACCAATAATTTTCGACACATGAAAATTCAATTTACACGGCAGCAGATAGTTGTGAGAAACAATCGTTCTTTGTTTCTGATCTGACACACATATGGTGATTTGTCAATGTGTCAAACCCCTTGAGGTTTTTTTTTTTTTTGCCTTAAGTATTGGCAGATGGTATCAGCAGCCTCCGCAAGAACTCGATACCTTGATATAATGCCCGTTCCTGCTTGATACCGATACCTGGTATCGCTACACACCCATCCCTGTAGTATCATACTAAGCTTGACGCGTCTGTGTGTGTGTGTGCGTGCTTGCGTGCGTTCGCACGTGTTGTCTTAAATGACCAGGTTATTCTCCACTCCCCAAAAATGGTGTGAGTGTGTAAATCAGCAATAATAATACATTCTGGGGGATGTGATGTGTATTCATGAAAGCGCAGTGAGAGAGACGTGTGTGTGCTTGTGCGTGGTTGTGTGTGTGTCCACTGTGACCCAGTGTAAACTAATATTGATTCAGCTGTTGGTGTTATACACGAGTCATAAAACTGGACTTATTGTCGGATCCAGGCTTTACCTCTCAGTGCGTGTTTGTGGACAGAGAGCACATGTTAAAAAGACACACACACACACACATAGACGCTCCAATTTGGGCCGTCATCCTGAAGTTGACAACACAATCATTTGACTTTTCAGCTCTCTCTTTCCACTATCCTCAAATTTTTCTCATCCCTTTTCCCCTCCTTGCGCCCTCGCGTCTTTCTCCTTATCCAAATAGAGGACACAGACAATCCAATAAAGCCCCCCCCCCACCCTCACCCTTCCACAAAAAAAAAAGTCTCTCAACAGCTGTGGTGTGTGCGCACATATGCGCGCGTGTGTCAAGCACCGACTCAGCAGAAAAGGAGGATGACACCCTCTGAGTCGGACAGGAATGTCATCGAGGGGGCAAAATAGGATGAAGGCATACAGGAAAACTCGCGGTGACATGTGGTGCAATAGTGGGAAATACTTTGTAACTAAAGAATTTCTTTTTAGCTATCTCTAATCTACAATTTATTTTCCTCACTATATTTTCTACTCCCCAACTACTTCCCCGAACTTGTGCGTATGCTCCCGCCATGTTTGCGTACGATTGCTACGTCGCTGGACGTGACGTTGACGTTCTCTTTAAGGCCACCGACTTCCACGCCTTCATCCCCACCCGGCTTGGCCGACAAGCCGACTGAGAGATAAAAGATGGCGGCAGTGAGGAGTGAAGGAGGACTTAAGTGATGGCAAGAGGAGGAACACGGAAGAGGGATGAAAGATGACAGGCGGGCAGGCGAGGCATCGACTTATGGGGGAGTGAAAGAGAGAGAGATGAAAGATGTGGGGGAGGGGGGGAGATGACAGGGCGACGAGGAGGAGGAAGAAGAAGAGGAGGAAAAGGAGAGAGGTGAGCGTCCTTGCACTGTCAGGGGCGATCGATGGCACATCATTTACATTACACTGACTTAACGGCCGGGGGAAGGGGGGGGGGGGTTGAGTGAGAGCGGGACCGAGGGGTTGAAAATTAACTACAGCGAAGCCCCGTTTATCGCGGGCGATATATTACACACCTGCCCCGCGATGGATGAAAATCTGACATATGTATAATCCCCCCCAGACCCCCCCAAAAAATTATATATAGTTTTATCACTCCCTAATGATGTGGACATTCTAATCCACACTTTTTAAACCCACTGTAATTTTATTTTAACACCCCAAAAAAAGCCAAAGCGTAACTTGAAACGTAAAAAAAATAAAATAATAATAATCGCCATATTTCTTGACAATATGTTCTATGCGCCCTCACTGGTCTAAGAACAGGATTCGGATTAGTATTGATTTTGTGGAATATGAATAAAGCAAAAAAAAAAAAATCACCTGTTTTTATCCACCTCAGGGGGTGGCCATTTTGCCTTGTGCTGCGACTCGCCGTCAACTGAAAATGACATCACAGTCCCTACGGGCTCAGCTCGCAAACGTCTTGTCTAGCAAAAGTCAAACCCCAAACATTTGCTAAATGTAAAATCTGGTTTTGTTTTGGAAAAAAAGGGAGCGAATCGCATTTGGACTGTTTTTCAGAATCGATTGTTGCGGTTGGTTAGCTTATGTTCTTGTTTTTTTGAATGAAAATGATGAAAATGGCGCCGCCTTCTCACTGTGAAAACTTCCTGTTGTTGCACTTTGTTTTGGGGAGCTTCAAAAGAGATATAGTTTTGCTTCCTAAATACTAACATCTGAGAGAGAGCCTTGCGCGTGCGCGTGTTTGCCAACATGCCAAGGAAGTAAGCTAATGATGCTTGAAGCCCTCACACACACACACACACACACACATGCACACACTTGTTGTAGAGACATGCAGACACACGTTAGTTAGCCCATCGACCTGTATAACTTGTCTCGTCAGCGAATGTGTGTCCGTGTGTGTGTGTGTGTGTGTGTGTGTGTGTGAGAGCTGTTTAATATTTAATGGTTGCTGGTTAAATATGCAAGAGTGTTTTTTTTGCCTCCTATCCCGAAGCACACCTGTTCCTCTGTAAGAACGGGTAGATAGATGGACAGATCTTCTGGGAAGGGCAGGAAGTGAGGCGTGTCATCAGTCAATTCCACTTCCTGTTTCTTTTGAGGTGCTATTCTCTCCAACCCCCCACCCCTCCTCCTCAAATTATTTTTGCTCTACTTCTCGTATCGATCAATACTTGTTATCGGTTTCCTCGCCCGTCCGTCTTCCTTTCACACTTCACACGCGCACGTACAGAAGATGAAGTCATTCGTCTGCCCAATCAAGCTCGGAGGAACGTAAACATCCATCTCTCTTTGGGTGTGAGCGTCCATGATTATGATGTGTGTGTGTGTGTGTGTGTGTGTGTGTGTGTGTGTGTGTGTGTGTGTGTATGAAAAACTAAAGATCTTTCTGGAGGCAACTACAATGTGGTGAAAGTTCCGTCAAAGTCAATCAATCGGCTCAAAATACATTTTTGCACCGTTACGCTGCAATTGAGGATCGCCATCCTTACATTTGCACACTCTGGGTGTGACTTGAAATGTGTGTGGCTTGAAAAGGCGGGGGCCTGGCCCCGGTGAGTGCCGTGGGTGTCGGCGAACGTGAGCTCAGCTTAGCTGCTCACTGTTAACTGGCTCACGCTTAGCCAGATGTTGAGCTTCAAGCTTTAAATTTGGACTAGTCGATTCATCGACGAGTTGATTGGTCATGTCAGTTGACAATCACGCATCCATTTCTCCGCCGTCTCGTCAAAAACAATAGGTTGTCCGCAAAATAAGTCCATACTCCAAGCCAAAGATGTGAATAGCCGTAATCCCGTTGTACCAAAGTGGCACTTATCGACTCTTGAATTGACCGGGATTGAGGCATGAGGAAGAGTCCCGGAGAGGAAATGGACAGATGAGCCGCACAAACGGATGGAGGGATGCGAGCAAGATGAAAGATGCTCGCTAAAGAGGGGCGACCTCTCACTCGGACCAACGTATTGACCGTCCCCGCCTTTGATGAACCGCGCTGCTGTCTGCGAGTGCGCGTGTCTGACCTCTGCTCGTCTCCTGCTAAATCAATCTGTCAAACGGGTTCGCCAATCCGTGCTTATTCACCGCCATGCTTTTCCTGTGTGTGTGTGTGTGTGTGTGTGTGTGTGTGTGTGTGTGTGTGTGTGTGTGTGTGTGTGTGTGTGTGAGACCGACCCTGAACGGCCATCAGAGCCAATGACGAAGTATTGATCAAGGCTCCGTCGCCATAGAAACGGCCATTCGGGAGCACAGGAGATGGTGCGCGTGTCCGAGCGGGAAGACTTACTTCAAGGTGGCTTGTCAGATTGTTGCGTGTGTGTGTGTGTGTGGGCGGGGGGGGGGGGGGGGCTGTGTGCACGCGAGTGCCTTAAGACAATAAAGCGCCGCGCGTCCTGAGCGCGACTGTTTGGCGACTCCAGTCAGTTTGCCGGCCCCTGTGGCAAGGAGGACAAATGTCTATTTAAGGCTTTCGCCACACTCAAGGTTATCAAATGAATTTACAAAGTAGGTCAGTGTTTGTGTGCGCGCGCGCGAGTGTGTGTGACATGCTCTTTGTGTGGAAGAGCGAGTGGACCATTGACGAGGATTAATACCCGACATATGGCAACCCGACGGGGCACACACGCACACACACACAGAACAAAGAACTGTAATGAGAAGGTGCTATCATGTGTCTTTTGTACACCCACACACACACACCCACACACGGTCATGGAATAGTGTGACGTCGAGAGGTGAATCTGAGTTCAGATGAAATGCAAAGGTCTTGTCTCCTCCTTCATGCCGTTTTGCTTTCACATTCACGAAACGCCGCTTTACTCGCCACATCTTTTTCACACCCTCCACGGTGCTCCTTCCAGCGGGACCAGCCTCAAAAGTCCTGGCGAGCATCGATCCCATTTTCTTAAGAGTCGCATGACGGCGGAAATGTTTTGCAGAGACGCGTCTCGGTCCTCTCGCATCTTTTTTTTTTTTTTCTTCCCTTGCTAGGTGTAAATGACTTTGCGAGGCCATCTGTTAGCGTGAGCCGCCCCGCCGCGAGCTGGCCTGCTTGGGTTTTATGTTTAGTTGTCAGCTGAGTGCGTCGCGGTCATGTTTGAGTGTGTCGCCGCTTCCCCTTCACAATAAAGTGCTTTCAAGGTCAAAAGGGGACAGGTTCCGTGGTGGGTCGAAATGAATGGAAACGCCATGAATCCATTCCAGCGGATGTGGATTAGTTTTTCGGTGGTGGGATGGGGAGTCTTTGAATGTCATTTTATGAATCAAATAATCTTCATTTTTGGTCCTTTAAGTCTTAACAACAAAAGATATGATTGGCTGGAATGTTTGAATGTCATTTTTTTTCCTATAATGTGTGAAAATACAAAACAACCCCCCCCCCCCCAAATAAACAAAAATGGGACGTTTTGATAATTTTATTTTTGCCAATAGCTATTATCAGCCGATCAAATCGGCCAGCCAATTAATCAGTCAGGCCCTACTGATATGTATTTTTTTGAGGCTGATGCAGATATTCGGCAGAAATTCAGTTCAACAATTACAGTAAATATTCTCTAGTACGGACCCGTGTTTGCGCTGTCCAATTTGTCCTGATAACAGAAATTCCTCATTTGGGAAATGAGCATGGTACATGTCCTTTATGAACCTGCAAGTATGTTGACAAAATGCACGTGTAACAACACAATCAATAAAATACAAAAATATACTGTCCAAAAACTGTTTATATAACTAAAACTGCAATACAGGTGTATCCAAAAAAAATCACAACTGTAAAATACGTATAGTATTTTAATGTTTATTTTTTTCTGTCTTGGGAAAAAAATATGTATTTTGGATTGTTTTGTTGGATGCATTCTTTGGTTTATGACAATGCTTGCCTGCGTGTCATACAGTTTTCTTGCTAGTTGCAAGTAACTGTCCCGTTGATCACCGATGTCTGGTAATTCTTGTGCATACTGAAGGATTTTTGTTGCCATTTGCATTGCTTCCTTGCTGGATGGTGGCTTGTCATCAGGAGTTGAATCGATGCCTTGTTGTTTAAAGTTTCGTAGATTTGCGTCTACGATCCAGCAGACTCCAAGTGTCTGCTGGATCTTTTTAACTTTGTGTCCAGCCTCGCTCAAACGGATGCATTTCACTCGCTCCGCTCCAGTCGTTAACAGTTCTTCTACGTTTCGATGCGATGATCTACACGACGTAAGTGAATAAAGTTCAAATCTTTCGCAATTACAGTAAAACGCACGCCAATAAAAAGTCGCTTACACGTCTTCGTTTCGAATCTGATGAATGAAAACGGCGAAGCGAACACGTTTCTTCGGTCGTGTCGAGTGGGTGCGGCTTTTAAGCTAGTGCCGCGTTCTACAGGACGTAAGTGAATAAAGTTCAAATCATTCACAATTACAGTAAAACGCACGGCAATAAAAACTCACTTGCACGTCGTCGTTTAGAATCTGATGATTGAAAAACGCGAAGTGAAAACTTGTTTCAGCGTTGTCTTTTCCGTCGCATCGGGTGGGCGTTGCGTGTATTTAAGCTCCCGCGGCATTACACCTCCATCCGGGTTACGGGTAGTGGAATTTCCGCTTCCGCAAGTTCCGGTAACATGTAATATCGTAGTCAAAATGTTAATGCATAGGTTTTTATTCCGGGTGAAGGATATTCCTTTCCATAGAATTCCGGGGATGGGAATATTTACTGTATTCGGTTGATGAACTAAGAAATGTATATAAGGAATAAAATAACTTTGGTGCTTTACTGCTTTAACACGAACTGTTTTACATTGTCCTTTAGTCTTTGTTCAACTTTACAACATGTGAGATGTTTGCCAATTCTTTTTGGTCAGGAGTGCTTGAATATCATCATCTTCAAAAAAAAGAAAAGCCGATTTTAATGGTGCTAATATCGTCTGTTTTTAATATCGGCCAATTAAATCGGTCGGCTAATGAATCGGTCGTGCCCTGGATGTCTGAGTGAACGTTTAAGACTTCAAGTCAAACTGTTTAGCGAGTTCACAGCTTTAATTGGAGTAAATAAACTCGTATAGTTTTTTTTATTTAGCCTTGTTCATGGCTTAGCAATGAGGCATTAGCCTTGATTTTAGTGAAAGCCAAATTTAGAAGACCAAAACATTGATGTAGAATACATCTGCGATTGTTTGTTTTTTTATCGCTTGTCTTTGTTTAAAAAAAAAAAAATAATAATGCATTGAGTGAAGACGTAATGATCTCATTTTTCAAAATGGCTCCGCTCAGGTAGTGACTCCAATTCACAAACCCGACGTTGCCGCGATCTTTCTGTCACCAATGACGGCCTTTCTGATTTCTCCTCTCTGTGCCTCCCGCCTGCAGCTCTCGTCCGGGTCGTCCTCCCAAGCGCTGTTCTTCCGCCGCCGGCATCCAGGACAGCCCGAGGCTTCTTCACCCGGGCCTCCCCGGCCTGCTGTCCCCCAACCTGCTGTCTCACACCGGTCAGAAACTCTTGCCTCCGTTCTGCCTTGTCTCGCCTCCCTTTGTAGCGCCGAGGAGGAGGACGACATGGCGGGGGGTGGAGGGGTGGGTGGGTGGGGGGGGGCAATTAGACCAGATGTGAGTAGCAAGCAAGTGGCTGGAAAGATGGAGGGATGAAAGATGAGATGCAAGAAGGGAAGAGAAAGACCTGACAGAGGGAGATAGGAGGTGAACGAGTGCAGGCGGCATGCTGGTGTGATGAATGACTCGTCTCCTGGGTCCCGCTCCTCCATCTGTCCATCTCCCCCCTCCCTCCGGCTTTTGCTCGGCCTCTGCGATACCCTGGTCTCCTTCCTCCCGCTCTCGGCCTCCTCTCTCCTTCCGCCTTGCCACTTTCTCTGAGTTCTCTCTCTCCTCTTCCTCATTCCCGCCATCGCCTCCTCCTCCTCCCCATTGCAGGATTAATAAAACATGCTTGTGTTTAGTGACATATGGACACGGCTCACTGTGGCATACTAATGACACACACACACACACACACACACACCAGGTATGTGTGTGTACAGAAGTCAGAGTGTTTGGCGAACATTTGCGGAGCCCAGAGAAAACATTTGCTCACTTATGATCGCTCATTAGTGCACACGCACTCGCACGCGCACAGTTGGCAGCGCTCACGTCGCAGTCGGCCTCAACCTCGCGCACGAACATCGTCGAGGCGGCCCTCGCGTCCATGGAGACGCCCGGTTGCCGGGGGAGACGAGCTGTTGTTTACGACTCGGCGGTGAGCGCGGGGGGCATTGCAGGGGGCGTCGGCCAATCGCAGATGGACATTTATCACGCGGCTGGAAAACGGTGAACGCAAAGAGGCAGTTTGGGGCGGGAGGGCGAAACACGGTCAGACAGGCGAGGAGGCGATGAAGGCTGGGGAGGTTTTAAATTCATTTTTATGGTAAATTTGCCCTGCCACTGGTTTGTTCCTGTCATGCTTGGGAAGAAACGGGAAGTCTGCCTTCTTTACCAGGTCGCCTCCAAGAACCGCACGGGCAGCCCCGAGGCCTGTTCTAAAATTGCTGACAGTGATGGGGCGTGGGAATGGGATCATTTAAAATTGTCGACACGTGATACAAATGGGATCGCTGTTGATACTGCCCGTTGTTCTCTCGCCCCTTTTCGTGGAAGAGCATCTGGCCGAGCTTGTCTCTGAATTTCGGCTTCGGAAACCAATGTAACGATGAACACTGATCCCTTGAGACGGCGGCATTGCCTCGCTTTCGATTTGAGATCAGGACAGCTTTTGAGTTGAAGATAAAGACTGAATCTCGGCTTGTGAAGTCGATTATGCGAGCACGTTGGAAGTTTTGGCACCTCACACTTGAACAGCCCATTATTATCCATCCATCCATCCATCGATTTTCTGTAACTTAACCTCAGTCGGGTCGTGGGTAACATGGAGCCGGCTGACTTTGGGCAATATACCCAGGACTGGTCGCCAGCCCATCACAGGGCACACACTAGACGTGACACGATCAGGATTTTTGGGACTGATTAGCCCAAAAACCCCCCAAAAAAAAACAATTCACTAGATGGGGAAATATATCTTTTTTAAATACTTGCCGATTAGATGATTGTAAATTCTAATATAGACAAACAAGCATCAACAACTGTGGACAATTTCGAGGAAGCATTGTCACTTTAGTTGGCCGCGTGCTCGCCGACACTGACACAACGACGCTCAGGTTCGGCATGTGCGTGCTAACCTCTCAGGGTGCTCTTTGTGCCGCTCATTTGACTTGTTAATTCACACGCCCACTAAACAGCTCAATGCTCTGCCTTGTCTCTTCAACACGCGCGCACACATAGCGCACACATCACTTCCTAGAATGCTGAAAGCCACCCTGCTTGCTCGCAACAACTTATTGCACTGATAAGCAGGCGCACGCACACACACACACACACACACACATGCACACACGCTCGGGAGTGTTGGCGTTGATTACAGATGAAGTGGTTTCAATCTTCTTGTGAAAAGAATAAGCACTCATCTGAAGACCCTCATGTGCACCTGCAGAGAGTTGGGATGGGCAATCAGGAGAGGGAGAGGGAGGAGGAGAGAGAGAGAGAGAGAGAGAAAAGCTAAAGTGCTTTTAATGCTTTTTCACCTTTGCTCATTCTTTTTCACATGTCAAATCAATTTTCCCCATTTAAATGAGTTCAAATGCTATTATGTTGAAGTCTCCCCCCCAAAACAAACAAACAAACAAACAAACAAAAAACGCCACATTATTTGTGTATTGTTGAGTGAGTGACGTGGGACTTTCCTTGCCCACATCATTTGAGTGAAAGTTTCAGTCATTTGGTGACGCAAAGGAAATGCAAACGATAACAAAATGGCGTCTCGGCCCGCTGGAGAGAGTAAAAGATGGCCGACTTAAGTGCGGGGGCGCGCCCATGACATTTTTCGAACTCTGCGCTCATGAGAGAATAAAGAAAAAAAATAAGAGAATAGTGCCTTTCTAAATCCAGAACACAAAGAGCAATTCCTCTCTTTTGCTGTTTGTTTTATTCAAAGTGTCACTCTGTCTCTCAGAGTGCACTCGCTCGATCGGAAGCGGCGCGCACCATCAAATATTGAGGAGCCAAATGGGCTGAGTTTCACGCTCATGGGGTCTGACGGGGGGGAGGGTTCGACTACTTTGTCATGACCCCCCCCCCCACCTCAAACCACCATTTCAATGCCTCAAATTCTGTCCCAATGCTCAAAAAACTACATCTACGTTGGTTGTCCTCGCTAAACACAATAGGAAAGCTAGGCGCTAAGGTTCTACGAGCTGCAGCTAGCTTGCTAGCGTGGCGAAACACTAAGTCGACAATACTTGCCTCAATGGCGCCAATGAGTGCCATGATCACAAAGGGCTGGACGAGAAGAAGCCATGCTAACTGCTAAGCTAACCTGAAACGTGGTAGTTGCGAAAGACAGCGGTCCAAAACTGAAAAGAAATGCTCATACATAAAGTACTTTAGCCTAAGAAGCCAAGTGTCTTATATAATAGCATTTTAAATCATGAGCATTTTTGTTTTTTGATTACTTTTAATGATTTTAGCTTTGCTCATGGAACGTACGAGCCGTTTATCAATACCGCCATTACATTTTGTGTTTATCATTTGACTCTTTCTTTTATTCTGAAACATTGATGAACAATTAATCACCCATCTATGAATGTTTATTCATCAATTTAGAAAAGATCCGTCGCTCATCCTGATTGAGAGAATTAGTTGGAGGATGAACGTAGGACACGGGGATGAAAGCAAACGGTATCCAAGGATTAGGAAAGCGAAAGCTAAGCGTATTGTGAGCACACTCGCAGGCAGGTTGTGATGATGCAAGTGTCTTTGAGGCAGTCTGTCAATCAATCATGCGCTAATTCCCAAGGTTCCTCGGTCGCCATTAGCGACGGGGGGGTGGGGGGGTCGATGCTCGGTAACCGTGGACACAGCGGAAAGCCATCGATCTTGGTTTGATAGTCGTGATGGGGAACAGTCTCGCAGCTCTCCCTTTCTATCGATCGTCTTCCGCTCGCGTCCGAGTCAAGCAGCCGACTGTTAGCGTCGGGCCGGGAATTGGTCCCCGCGATGCTTGGGGGACGTTAACTTTTGAAGCAGGACCACCGCCGGCGCTCCGTCGTCTCTCCTTGGCCGACTGTCCGAACCCGCCAGTCCCCGTCGTGTGTTCTTCATAGCCTGCGGATAACTGTACTGTACATTACGGTACTGTGTGTGTGTGTGTGTCTGTGTGTGTGTGTCTGTGTGTGTGTGTGTGTAATGAGCATTCCTTCAAGGCCGTCAACCGTGGCTGGGGCAAAATCAACACACACACACACGCACGCACACACACACACATGGACACAAAAAACATGCATGCATTCCTTCATAAACACACACACACACACACACACACATGGACACAAAAAACATGCATGCATTCCTTCATAAACACACACACACACACACACACACACACACACACATAGACATGGACACAAGAAACATGCATGCGTTCCTTCATACACACGCACACACTCACACACACGGGGTCATCTCTCTCACTCTGGTGGTTGTTGTGTATAGAAGTCAGTTCCAGGTCAGTGCACTGAGCCAGGGATCTTAGTCCGTACAAAAGAGTGCGTGCACGTGCACGGCGTGTGCGCGGCTGTGCATGCATGCGTGCGTGCTTTTGTCTCGCCGCCTATCGGCGAGCGTGTCCTCGGGGCGTCTCAAACACTCCAACAAAACCACTTCAAGGGAACGCGCGCAACAATGGCAGCCGGCGCCGGCACCCCGGTGACGCCACCTGGAGGCGACAGGAGGGCGCGCATATTGACTGCCTGTGTGTGTGCGTGTGTGTGTGCGTGTGTGTGTGTGTGTGCGTGTGGGCGTGCAGGCCTGACAGCAGCCGCCATGGCCGAGCTCCAGAAGCTGCACAAGATGAAGATGATGATGAGTCTGCAGAACGGAAACGACTCTGACAATGATGACCTGCACTCCAATGCGGGTAACACACGCACACGCACACGCACACACACACACACACACACACACTAGAGAATACTGGCAGGTGTGTATTCTTTATCTTCTGCAACGAATGACCGTGGACTGGAAAGCGTTGTCTGTGTTAAACACACCAGAGGGAGCAGCACAATGTCTACTGAACTAAGAGCAAAAACAGTTTTATCTCAATGTAGGCTATTGACTTATGTCAATAGTAAAGTTTATATTGTAGTTGTTTTTTTTTATGCTCTATAACGTGTTGTATTGAAACAAACAACATGTCAGGCGTGCATGCGTGCGTTTACGCTTGACGTGCATTCAACAAAGGGTCCATTATATCTCGTTGTGAATTATTGAAAGAACGCAAAACAAAAAGCAGTAAGCGAAAAGAAAGGCCAGCCATTCCCTTTGCCGACCTGCCAAATGGCCGGATGGACCATTTTGTCCTTTTTTTTTTTTTGTGTGTACATTTAAAAATCCTGCTCAGAGTAGTGCTTTTTGTCGGGAAAGACATTTGCATGCGGACGCCACCACAAGGTGTACATATCAGGAGAGAGAAAGAAAGAGAACATCTGCCCATCTGTTTATACTTCTTGTCTTCCTGGTGTAAGCGCAGAGGGGATGAGGCCCAGCTGTCTCTCTCAAACACACACACACACACACACACACACACACACACACACACACACACACGTCAGCGGACATGCACGGCGCAGGGAATTCACTGCGCAATAATAGAGAGAGACGGCTGCTAATTCAAACTAATGGAGGGAGATGAAGATGGATGATGGAGGGAAGAAGAGGCAAGCGGAGGGAGTGAGGTGGCGGCCGAGCGAGGCGTCATTACACAGGCAGAGAGAGAATTGGCGACAAGTTGAGCAGGAAGTTGTTGTGTTTCATGCCTTTTTCGTTTGTGCCCAGGAGGAAGTGAGTGCTCCTGGGACAAGGAGCGACTGAGCAGCCCCCCAGCCGGAGCCCAAAGTGGCGGACCTGGAGGAGGGGGAGGGGTAGGGGGCGGGGCCATCCCGCCAGGAGGAGGCGCAGGAGGGCGGGGCCCGACTGTGGGAGCTGTCAATCAACAGCAGCAGCAGCAGCTGCTCGCCCAAAGTGAGCGAGCGCACACTCCTCTGTGTCGGGTTACCTTTGCGACCGTCGATTCCTCAGTCGCGCACGCACGTACAAATTCACAAACATGTTTACGTTCATCGGGACATGCACACGCGTACGTCGGTTATACCCCTAGAAAAGTCACGCAGGCACAGGGACAACATCAAGACTCTGCGCAGGAAGGACCGGACCGGATTTGAACCCGCGACCTCTGCACTTGTGAGGCGGACGTGCTCACCAGTCGGCCACTCTTATATTCACTCACATGTAAACGACATTCACGATGATACACACGCACACAAACATCGAACAAACCATGACACACACGCGCACACACACACACACACCTGATACACGAAACTGCAACACTATGTGCACACACACATGGGCGAGCTTTTTCTATATGATTGTGTCTGTTTGTGTTTCAAAAGGCTGGCAATATTAGTTCATGCGCGCCATTTAATCTGTTGCCATCTCCTGTATTAACACTCTGCCTGGATTAATCGGCAGACACTCAACTAAATGACTCAATTCATCAACCTCTCTCTCCCTCTCACACACACACACACACACACACACACACCATAGCTTGCGATTCCAAGTCATGTGTCTGACACACACGCACGCGGCAAACACTCACATTGATGATCGTATGTGTCGAGCCGTCAGGACAACAGCAATCAGTGTTATTGTTTCACGTTGACCACGCGCGCACTCCCAGCTGATGTCTTTGCGCGCACGCTAGACGATAGAGTGAGGGGTGGGGGGGGCGGGGGGGTTGGCGTCATGGGGTCAGAGGTTTTGAGGGGCTTTGAACGCAAACCAAACATTTCACCTTTCATCTTTCACCCCACTCCGCCCATTTGACAAGTTCAACGGCGGGTCACAGCCTCCCCAACGCATTTCATATCTTCGAGCTGTTCGAAAAGATCGCTCGGCGACCACATTGCGCCGTTCGCTCGGCTGACTCTTCTACGCGGCCGTCTCTTTGTTTGAGGACTGGAGCTGCCCTTCATGATGATGCCGCACCCGTTGCTGCCCATGGGCTTGCCGCCCGCCTCCGTCGCCATGGCGATGTCGCAGATGAACCACCTCAGCACCATCGCCAACATGGCCGCCGCCGCTCAGCAGATACACGTACACCGGGCGCCCGTCATCAAGGTAGAAACCGCTTGTGTGCTTTTCTATGTCTGGAAAAGGCCTTATCATAGTTAGAAGCCAATTTTATATATATATATATACTGTATATATTTAAATGCTTTGTTTCTGTTTGGATTTTGTTTTAGTCTTAGTTTTTTTTTTTTAATACATTGTCGCGCTCCTGTAGAAAAACACAATGTAACTCAATGTAATGAAAAAAAAAAGACAAAAATGTGTGTTTCACAGGAGAGCAACGATATGAAGTATTAGTCAAGTGCAGGATGAAAAAAAACAGGTCACTGATTATTGTGTACTATAGTAAATTAAACTACAATCCTCATACATCTGTTTGACCTTCCTTCTCCTGTTGCTACGGCTGTACAGCAAAAATTGAAATAAACATATTTAAAATCAACCTCGAAAGCTAATGCATTCAATTAATAGACAAAGATAAAATCAGACATTTTCTCTCTAATTCAATTTAATTTTATGAACATAAGACTTAGTTTCAGTTTGTTTTGCGTGAGTGCCTTTAATTTTATTCCGTGAACTAAAATGCTTTTTCAATTTGAGCTTTGGTTATTTTACAATACATGCTGATTTATATCACGCTTTCACAACAGCGGCAGCTGTTAACAAAGCGCTTAACAAAACAGTTAACATAAAGTCAAATAATAAACACAACACATAACATAAAACACGGACAGTCGTGCAGTCCTAACCACTTTTCCGTCACACGCTTTGTTTGTTTGAAGCAGTTTTGTTCGTGTTTGTCCACCGTGATAACCTTGGTGCGCACGTGTGTCGCCGTTGCTTTATTTGTGCGTCTTGGGCAGGAGCGGCTGTGCGACAGCCCCTCGCTGTCGCCCTCTGTCGATGAGACCAACACTCCTCTGCAGTCGCAGCCCAGTAGCTCCGCCTCCAGCTCGCCGGAAAGACTCGGTATGTCGTATTTATTGATTGTGGAAAAGCGTTCCACGCGGAAACAAAAAGAAGACTCGTGAACAGATCTGCAAATAAGTGCGTGCACGCTTCCGAGCTGCTTCTTTGCCACCTCGAGTTGAAGATAATTATTAAGCTGAGGCAGGAGACAAAAGAGAGTGTCATGCATATTTCAACACCAACATGTTCAACCACACCATATAATTGCATCCAAAGAAAGACCGCAAGCTTAATGCTACCTTATAATGGGAAATGCCATCAACGGGCTAACTGAAATTAGCGTCAATGGCACAGTAATTAGGAGCCATCAAACTTGGTAGAAGAAGTCTGTTGAAGTGATACAGCTCGACCAAGAGGCTGCCTTTGTATGAGGGGGAGGAGCTAAATTGAGCCCGAGTTTTAATGGAGAGTGTTACTTGTTTTTACACACACATGCACACACAGACTGATCATGGTTTTGCGTCTCCAGGCCTGCTGTCGGCTGATGCAGATGTTCCATTGGGCAACGTCGCAACACCCATCAAGAAAATCTCAAAGGACAAAGGTTTGACCACACACACATGCGCGCAAATGCACACACACACACAAACACTCAAGACTTTCCATGTCGAGATATTCTGCATTTTATGCACCTTCATCCAAACCCCTCACCCATTTCCTTCTGACAACTGACAAATCAGCCTCACTCACTTCATCTGCTGCATTCGCACACATTTGCGCGTGCGCACACACACACACACACACACACACACACACACACACACACACACACACGTGCATGCTTACATCTGAAGTGTCAGGATGTTCCGCCACTCCTATTGATCACCTGTCTCCGAGCCATCAATCAGACCGATGAGGATACTTGTGTGGGTGTTTGTGTGTGTGTGTGTGTGTGTGCGCAGCTCAGTGAACGAGACAGGGCTAAAAGGGGTCAAGAGGTGTCGCGCTAAAAGCACGGCCGCTATTTTCCATCCTTGGCAATGCGACACCTTCCTCGATTACCGCCTCTTCCAAACAGCGAGAAGATGATAAGCGCACGTGGTGGAGGAGGAAAAGTACGAAGAAGCGGCAGATCGGAGATTAGCACACACGTGTGTGTGTGTGCGTGTGTGTGTGTGTGTGTGCGCGCGCGCGAGCGTGAGCGCTCGAGAGTGCATCTTCATCAGCGTTAATTTCACAGCAGAGTTAACTCAGTTGTCAGTGTGTTAGGCATTAAGGGCTGAGCAGACACTGTGACGCACTAGCAATGAGCCCAATCTCTCTCACACACACACACACACACACTCAAATCAAGGGTGTCTTTAATCCCTGCCAATTAGCACCTCACGTGATTGTCTGAATACTAATGAGGCGCGCGTGTGTCAAACGTAATTGATCCGTGATGCTGCATCATTGACTTCTCCACTTTAGTAAACACACGCCTCTTCAACTTCTCCGTGTGTGTGCCTGCGTGTGAGTGTGTTTGAGAGAAAAAGTGAACTGGAGTGGCCCGAAGATACGTTTTTGGTTTTTTTTCCCCCCATTGACTTGGGAGCGCAGAGTTGAGATGCTATAATTGACAGATAGGGAACAATTCACCCCCCAGCCCCGCAAAAAGTTTTTGTTGTCCCTAAGCTCAACTCAAAACAAAGACAACGGCACCTCGTCTATTTAAAACAAGCAAATGGCTTCGCTTTTCAGCGCTTACCTCTGTTGCTGCGCTTTATCCCTGTAAGCGACGTCGATCGACAATATGACAGGACTCCCACTCATCTCTTCTTTAGCCTGTGGGTAGCACGACTCTTATTCGTGCCGCACTGATAATCCGAAAGAGAAGTCGAGACTTGTCCGTGACCCTTATATGTCTGACAAAAATGCGTTCCCTTCTTTTTATTTCTATTCATCTCATTACTTTCTCTTTATAAAGTACCATCCTTGAAGTATTCTCAATGCCGTGTTTGTTTTTCTCATAGAAGACGAACCCTCGCTAGGACAAGGCCTGCCTCCCGGCTTCCCTGCTCCGTTCCTGTTCGCCGACAGCCTGTCGTCCGTCGAGACGCTCCTCACCAACATCCAGGTGAGAGCAGCTCGCCGCTCTTCGTTTCCGTCCCACGTGCACCCTTGAACAAGGCGCGCCCGCGTGTGTTTCAGGGCCTCCTGAAGGTGGCGGTGGAGAACGCCCGCGTGCAGGACAAGCAGATCCAGGCGGAGAAGAGGGAGCTGAAGATGGAGCTCTACCGCGAACGGGAGATGAGAGAGAGTCTGGAGCGCCAGCTGACCTCGGAACTGCAGAGCAGAGGTCTCCAGCGCGCACGTCAATTTCCCGCTCGCAATGTTTTGAATGCAAGACTGGCCCCTGTGCGAGCAGTCCCGAGGCATTCTGGGAAATTTGAGTTGAGTTTCCCCCCCTCTGCCCGCAGCGTCCATCCAGAAACGTCTGAAGAAAGAGAAGAAGGCCAAGCGGAAGCTGCAGGAGGCGCTCGATTTCGAGTCCAAGCGGCGGGAGCGGGGGGACGCCCTGAAACATTCGTCCTCATCCTCGCCCGAGCCGCTGCACGCCGCTGACGACAACATCGGCGGTACTTTGCGACTCCTTTGTCTGGTGAAAAAAAAAAAAAAAAAAAACCGAGACCTGGAGCACATTTTGACGTCGCACGAAAACGGATGAATGAAGTCTGATGAGATTCAAAGCAATGATTGAAGTCTTTTATTCACGCACTTCTTCTGTCTTGCGCAGACGCCGCATCCGACCAGCAGGATGAGCTGAACGGGAACCAGGAAGACAACGGCGCTGTGCAAGGTACACACACACACACACACGCGCGTGCTTGTGCAGTGTAGCAAGCACATCATGTGCGTGAGTGTGCTCAGGCACTGGTAAGCGTTGACGGGAAGCAGATTTTGGTATCCTGTAGGTCAGCGGTCCCCAACCTTTTCTGCCCCACGCACCGCTTTCATGTCAGACAATATTTCCAGGCACTGGCCTTGAAGGTGTGATGGATAAATACAACAAAATAATCTGATATGACCTGCATGAAAGCTGTGGTATTTTCGAAACATAATAATAAACACGAATCATGACTAGAGGAACGTCCGATCTGGCCGCAGCACTCTCTGGTCGCCATGGTAACGTTTAAACGTGCCTCTCAAAATAAGTTACGCCGCAAATACAAAATGCATGAAAAAAAATGGGCCTTTTCCCCTTCCCAAAGAAACTTTCCAAAGAGGTTGTACTCATTTTGCTCGCTCCCGGATTTCATTTTAGCGGTATCTTATTATCACATGACCAAGAAGCGCGCCTTGACAAGAGCGACGTACGGATTTGACAGAGAATCCTGGTCATTTTTCAAAATAAAACATCTTTCAGATTCTGAAATAAATAAAAATTAGGTTGGTTGTAATGTAAGTTTTTTTTTTTTTTTTTTTTTCTGTGCGTCCCGGTGCCAAATGATCCACGGACCGGTACCGGTCCTCGGCCCGGGGGTTGGGGACGGACCCCTGCTGTAGGTGGTTTGATGTCATAACAGGATTTAGCCGTTTAGGCGCGTGCGTGCGTGTTAGTAGGTGTGTGTTGTCCTTCTTGTACCAGCTGGGCTCAGTCCCGCCTGACATTGAGAAGCTCGCTTTCGAAACGCTGCATTATGAAATCGCTCGGCTCCACCCACCTGCGTGCGTGCGTGAGCGAGTTTGATCCACACTTGGGTGAGACACAAGTGGAATGAGCCCTCCCTTCTCTTTACACCCGTTTAGATCCGCACTCTCCGGCCGCCGCACGCCGACTTGTGCACACGCGCGCGCGCGCGTTTGCGGACCCACCTGATGTCATTAATGTTGATTGGCCCAGTAGGACCCGTTTGCTGCCGTACGCACGCACGCACGTTCGTGCCCGCTGCCATAAAAGCGTTTTGCACCTACAGTGATTTTAAATGCGCACCCGCACGCACCAACCTCCCTCGCCTCTCACCTTCCGCACTCTTAATTAACGAGTGGAGAGAAAAGTGCTGAATACAAAGAAAGATGTGGCATTAGAATCAGAAGAGATGCGGGGAGGAAGAGGAGCTTTTATTGGAAAGGTTGCAACTAAAAATGCACCGATGAAGAGGAGACTGGAGCGGAGGAAGACGAGGCAAAGGGAGGTGCTGGGGGGGGTGGGGGGTGGGGGGGCTTGAAAAATGTGACCTTGTTGCCAAACCCGCTGACATTTACAGCAACCTGCTGATAGACTTTAACAATGCGGGTCAGCACCATTTTTCACTTGCCGCGTTTGCCTCCTAATGACGATTACGAGGCGTGACGGTAAAGAAATGAGACTGTGGCAACCAACGCTTGTGATTCCATGCCAATTGGTGGGAATCTTGTACTTTATAAAAGCAGAGCGTCATGACATTAAATTATGTCTGGAATGCAAAGAATGCAACCGTCACGCTGCAGCTTGTGTACCCACCGTGACCACCGGGAGGCTGTAAACAGACTCAAAGGAAGAAGAGTCTTCTTCCATTACAGGTAGTGTTCGTGACTCGGTGGGATGCTGTAATATTTGTCGATTTGTGTCAAGGATAAAGAATATATGCCTGTGGGTATTATTATTAGTATTTTTTAATCTATCGACATGCATTGCTCCACCATTCAGTTCTTTATTGTCACGTCTTGGAGAGGCCGGCGGAACGGAATTTGCCGTGTCCAAACACCTTTTACACGGGGCGGAAGACGGACGGGTCAGGATAAAAATAACCTGAGTGTAACAGATAGAGGACGGGAGGTGAGGAATGGGAGGGATGCTGCATTGCAAAAAGAGTGGGAGCTAGCGGGGTGTTGCTTGTTAAAAATAGCGAAGGGCAGCAGATGAGAGGGACGCAGGCGAGTCGGAAACCTGAGAACATTGTCGCAAAAAAAAAACAACAAAAAAACGGATGTCCTTTCAGATGGAGGAAGCGGAGAGCGGCGGTGGAGAGAGCGGGACGGCATTATGGCCGCCGTTAATGCAGAAAATGTAAACAGTTTGCAACGTTGGCAGAAAACAATGACACCGCAGGGGGAAAGGAAGGCACGAGTGTGTGAGCGAGGCTGCAAAGAGGATCTGAGATCACAGCCATAAAGGGAAAGGAGCCGGCAACGGGGCATTTACGCCGATTTTTAGATTCTGTGGTGTGTGTGTGTGTGTGTGTGTGTTGTGAAAAATATTGACAAATATTGAACATGATCCCCATATACTGTACATGCGTATATGTACCGGTACATGTTCCTGATGGTTTTGTTTTGCTTTCAAATCAGAATCTCGGGCTTTCCTGAAGACCACCATCATGTTCTAGAGTGCTGGAGCCCTCCTCCGTCACGTCCTCCCCAAGCGGGATGCAATGCCCCACCCCCACGACACTTCAACCCCACCATCGCATCATTATCAACCCCCCGCCCCCCGCCTCCCGCCCTAACCTGAAAACAACAACAATAATCATTCATTCCTCTTTGTGCAACACGACTTCATCTTGTGTCCCTTTGGTCGCCGTGCGAAGCATGCTGGGACGTCGATGGACGGACGTCAAGGCTGAGCGGACCAAAACGTGACCTCGTTCTATTTACGCACGCTCAAGTGCCGGATTTGGCGCGACTTGAGTCCACCTCATTGGCTGGCCTCGCTCGAATTGGACGGGAATCAGCTCATCGGCGCCGGAAGGAGACTGTTAAAAAAAGGAACTTTCTGGAATATGGGGAGGGGGGGGGGGGGGGCTTCTGTTTCATGACTTTTTTTTTCTTCTTTCCAAAAAGAAAGTGTTGGAAAAATGGTTTTACCTAAAACGCACCCACTCCTCCACCTGCTCGTCTTGGACTCCCTGAAGTGTTTTCTATCACCTTGAAGGACATATTTAAAAACAAAAAAACAGCCCTTTTTTACATTTTTGATTTTTAGAATATTCTAAAAATTCTCAACCTGAGCAGGAAGTAGTCATTTGCCGCGTGAGTTGAGTAGCACTTTTCGTTTTCTTCCTTTTGCCCAGCAGACGAGCAATTCAAGCGCTCCCCGGCTCCACTTTGTATCTTTTGTCACCCGCACTTTTTGCCAGTGCGAACTCTTGTCTGTTCTTTGTGAATTTAAAATGTACAAGAATGGTTCATGTGTGTAGATAGAAGTGACGCTCGCTTTGTTTCTCTTTGGCTTTCCTCTTTGTGACCGCAAATATACACGATGACGACGACGAACGACGGGCCGCCGCGCACTCGCCGCGCTTTTCCTTCCGCCCTCGCCAGCCAACGCGTGGCCTTTCCTCAGCCGCCGGTGTCTCCTCCTTCCTCCGGCTCTCCGTCTCCATCGCTTTTACCAAATAGCTGATGTCACTTTTTCCATTTGCCACCCTAATGGAAGCCGCGAGAGCTGAGCAATGGACGGCGGAAGACGAGCAGCGCCGCGATGAGGAGGGATGGACGAGAGATGATGAGGAGGGATGAAGAGGTGACGGCGTGAAGGATGTGAGTAACCATGCGGGAGAAAATGACGGGGCGGGGGGGGGGGGGGGTTGGGGGGGGAGAAACAACCAACAAATGCTTCAAGCTGTCACTGTAACCAAGGTAACGGCTAGCGCTGAGGCATTTTGAAAAAGCTAATTGAGTTTTTTTTGCCACCTCAATATTGCGATTTAATATGCAACTTTGTTCAATGTCTTCTTCCCATGTTTTTTTTTTTTTTTTTTACAAACACAAGTCATAAATTAATCTGTAGTACAATAAACATCCGATTTATTACACTGTATTGTATTAGGGACTTTCGGGTGTTTTCCTCTCTATAGAGGCACTCACTTCAAAGCTTCTGTCACTTCATGAGAGAAACGCATCGTCCATAAAATACAAAACACATGACATGCCTTGCAACATTACCCCATGCCAAACGTTGAAAAATGTGCAAGATTCTTGCATGCAAACACTGATTTATTCATCGCGTATACGCCTGCCTACCGAACCTCAGTTTCAGGAACGCCTTGATTGGCTGTTGCAGATAAGACAATAATAAGCCATCAAACAAAACAAAAATAACATTCGTTTTTAAAAAAAAATTCAGCAACTCAACATTAGCTGACGGCCCCGGTGGACCAGTGGTTAGCACGTCGACTTCACAGTGCAGAGGTACCGGGTTAAATCCCAGCTCTGGCCTTCCTGTGTGGAGTTTGCATGTTCTCCCCAGGCCTGCGTGGGTTTTCTCCGGGTACTCCGGTTTCCTCCCACATTCCAAAAACATGCACGACAGGCTGATTGAACACTCCAAATTGTTCCTTCGTGCGAGTGTGAACGCGGATGGTTGTTCGTCGATATGTGCCCTGCGATTGGCTGGCGACCGGTTTAGTGACCGTGACGGACAGATGGACAATGGACCATACCGCCCCGTCCCAGGGACGGAATTTCCATCATTGCTAACCAGTCGACTACCGTGCCACCTATATATCAATATATATTTATACACGTGTGTGTGTGTGTTTCTGTCTGTCTGTCTGACTGTCTCTCTCTCTCTCTCTCTCTCTCTCTCTCTGTGTGCATATATATATATATATATATGTACACGCACAAGACAGACCCTTGACACTTCACAAAACAATTTGCGGATGTAAAAAAGTTCATTCGTCTTCATTAGAGGCTTCATCAGAAAAATTAGAATGGGAATTTCCTCCCAAAACCGAGCCCGAGAAGATAATGTGTGTGTTTGCGCACGTGCGTGTCAAACCCAATAAACCTTTCTTCCTCCATAAATGCGCTCACAATTGTGTCCCTTCTCCTCACACACACACACACACACACGCGCTCCAAATAAACACTCTTGGCGGCCATCAGTCCTTTCTTCTTCCTGGTGTCGATGACCCACCTTTACCTGATGGATAGCAGGCGGTGTCACAAAATCCTGAACAAGAAACACTGAGTCCGAGATATGATGAAATCCAACAAGAGTGGACCTGAGAAAATGCAGAAAAAGAAACACGCAGTGTCAAATAAATGACTGCGCGATGGCAGCGTGCCGGCAGGATTTGTGCTTTCGTTCTTCCTGTCGGCCGGCGCCGCTCACTTGATGGATGGCGGGCGGTGACGCAAATCACCAACACGACGTACGTGAAGTGAGCCGCGCGTTGGGACATACAAACGTGATTATTTGTTTTCTTGGATGGAGAGACAAAGATGACTTGAGAGGGAGGTGTGATAACAATGCCCTCCCTTTCGCCTCGCTGTCATTTCACAGCCTAAATGTGCAAAGGTCAGCTGTTATTCATGGCAGGCCCGGAGGAGTGTGTACACTTGTGCGTGTGTATGCAAATGCCTGGCCAGTGTGAAAGCTTGCATGTCACACCTTTCTGCTCCAAATGCCATGTAGCCCCGTGATTAGCACATTAGCGTATGGGCTCCCTTGTGGCACAGAGATACGACAGTGGTGAGCTGGTGACAAAGGCACATGCAGTGTGACAGTGTCGTTCCCACTGTAGCAAATGCCCCTTTTTTTTTTTAATGTGTGCGTCAATAAATAGTTTTATATTAGTCACGTTTCACAGAGGATAAAGAATAAAACTGCCTGCCAATTTTGTGATCATGTCTGGCCGTACTGTTGTCCCACTATTTGCGTTCGAATTAGGCTCATAACACCGCAACTACCGATGCTAAGTGCTAGCCGAACAATAGTGTTATCCATTATGTTTTAGCGTTAAGCTAGCAAGGGCATTCTTAAGCAAAAATGTATGGATTTTTAAATACACAACATGTATTTCTCTTTGCTTAATTTTTTTAGGTCGACAGTAAATGTCAATAAACACGAATGTATGAACTGGGTATCTTGCCGGCAGTGAAATCAGCTGATTTATGCAACCCGCAATCTTTTCCTTGGCTAATGCTCCATCTTCTCACCATGACTTTACATTGGTGCCAGTAAATGGTGAACTAACACCACACATTAATTCACCATATGCTGACATCTGCTATCAAATGTATCTCATGAAGCACTCACCGGAACAAAACAATGCAAAATTGTCAATCTATTTAATTTAATCCTCCTTGACCAAGGATCCAACACGAAAAGCACAATGCATGGCTACAGTAGAAATGCACTCAATGTTATAAAGATGGCAAAAATAGGAAGCACTCATGAAAGTGACACACGATTGAGTCAAAAGCTGCAAGCTAGCTAGCTCAACAGCTAGCGATAGCATTCAAATGCTGCTTTCAATCACCAGGTATCATTTTGTTGTTGATTTACAATTAATCCATCCATCCATTTTCCGCTTCGCTTTATCCTCACAAGGGTTGCGGGGGGTGCTGGAGCCTATCCCAGCTTTCTTCCGGCAGTAAGCGGCTAATATTAACTAATAACAGCTCATAGAACAGCTGATTTACAACTAATATTGCTCAAAGTACTTCTTTTTGTATCTTTGTGAAAAGTTTGAATGGGATTCAAGTGATATTTCAGCATGGTCAAACCTGTTTTGGCAGGTGTGGTGTGGACAACGGATATGGTCCAGTTCGCAAAGTGTTTGGTCACTTGCAAGTTCAAAAGTAAAACAAAATGGATGATGTGGTATCAATTGCTGCAGGCGTTGTTTATGGTCGTCGTTTGTCTTCATTGCGCTCGCCTTCAATGTGCCCTAGACTCACTCTTGGAGGTGGAATCTTTATTTGAGCACAATACCCAATGTGAGATCCTTATTTGAACACGTTTGAACATTTTACTGTATTTAATTTGAGTGTGAACTGCTAAAGCTAGTTTGTGGCACAGTTGGATGCTTTTAAATTGTGTTTTTGTTTAGTAGCGATGGTTTTGTGTCATTTGGACGTGATAGTAGTGGTAGTTAAAAGATGGATACAATTGGGCAAAGCCCCCACTGAACTTGGCATCAATTGTTGGAACAGAATACTGTACTGGCTTGCTCGAGTGGGGATGAAATGACATTACGTTGTCCCTGCATCATTTTTAGCTCTAACTCCCCCCCGAGGTCAAATGTTGACATTACAACACCACAGGATTGCCTCGATTTTAGTGAACAAATCGCTAATTAGTAGTATTTATGCTCATTTGTGTTACCCAGACTATGTTGACATGAAACCAGCGGACATTGGTGAGACGAAAATTTGTAATTCGGTACAACATTTTGGCGTTTGTGTAGTTGTGTTTTATTATTCTTTGTGATGTCAGTTTTACACAACACCCCAGGGTTGCGTCTAATAGTTTTTCTAGGGAACCCTTCGCTAATTGGCGTGGTATTTATGCAAATGTTTGTTAGCATTAAATTAGCGGACACTCGTTACACAAAATTACGTAGGGTGGAAGAACACTTCGGTGTTTCATACTTCTTTGAAATCCGTTTAACAGTAAAACTCGGGAGCGACTAACAACTTTAAGCAATCATTTTTTTGTTTTTTTTAAGTCGAGAACTGTGCTACCAGATGTAAGTACAGGCGCAAAGGAATACAATTGTACTTTAAAGTTTAAATGTATTTGAAGCATATGAGAGGTGCAATAGTGTAAAAAATATGTAATATACTCTATATTCTCTATTATGCGGATTTTCCTCTATCACGGGTGAATCCACGAGTGATGGGGAAATTGTTTTTTTATGTAAAACTTTATTGAAAAACAAATGCCACACCAAGCTCATTTTTTAACAACACACACACGCACGAGGAAATTCACATGTATCTTAAATAGCAGCTTGGAGAACACACATCCAACATGACATTAAAATTAAAGTACAGCATAGGAGAAATTGTTTCTTCATTGTAACAAATGTTTCTGCAAGCGTTCTTCACAGAGTCCTCAGAGCTCCGTCTTCATCCCAGACAGAGGCGCCTGAGGCTGGACTCCCTCCATACTTCCCGCTGCAGCCTTCTTCACTTTCTTCTCCTTTTTCTTTTTGCTGTCATTTCCTTCACTCTTCTTCTTCTTCCTCTTGTCTTCTGTGATAGCAGCCTGGTCTCCCTTCTTTTTGGGAGTCCACTCCTCCTTCAAGCAGGCTGGGCAAAGAATGTACTTCGTTAGGCCTCAGTGGGACATGTCCTGTCCTTATTGTGTGTGTGTGTGTGTGTGTGTGTGTGTGTGTGTGTGTGTATTTGTCACCTGTGTCCTTTCCTTTGAGCACATGCTTCTCACATAAGTATGTTGTCAAGTCTTCTTCCTGGCTACCTTTGTACCAGTCTTCAATCACATCCTCATACTGCTCCACCAACACGTCGCACTGACACACACACGTTGCGCTTAGGACTCATTTCGAGCTATCTTTTATTGATCCCCGGAATGCACATATTTACCCGCTTCTTGAGGTCAGAAACTTCCGCTGACGTCTCGTTCCACAGCTCATATGGAATGTCCATGACCACATTAACCCCTTTGTTGACCAGGCCGTGGAGGGTGGAGAAGGTCTCGGACATGCCCTATAATAATATAATATAATAATAGATTTTATTTATAAGCGCCTTTCAAGACACCCAAGGACACTTTACAATAACAAAAAACACAAAACAATACGGGTTGAGCAGCGGCAGCCAAAATGTACACAAACGCTTCTTGATAGAAGGAATAAGCAGGTATAGCTTGATTCAGAAGTGCAACCAACCTTGGCGAAGCGATTGCTGCCGCTTCTCTCTTTGTGCAGGTTGTACTCCAGAAGCCTCTGACACACGTTCTCCACTACCTCGATGAAGCGCAGGTCGCTGTGGAAGGAAAGAAAGTCAGACAGACAAACGGGCAGGCAGGCTTAAATAAATGATTTGAGACATGAGTTTGCATATATGCGAAGACAGTGCCACACACTTACGACTTGACGTATTTAATAGGCGGAGCTCCCTTGCTGTCAATGAAGCGGTAGTTGCGATCGATAACTTCCTTGGTCTTCCCAGTTTCGTCGAAGGCAGACTTCATCTCGATGCTGACAAACTTGCACACTGAAAAATTAATAAATTACGATCACATTAAAGCAAATTGACAGCATTGAATTTAAAAAATATTTCAATTTTATTACAATTTTAAAATGACCAATTAATGTCTCAGAAATGTATTTGCCCAATGCTCTATTTTCAGTGCATGTTTCAAGAAATCACCATTAGATATGAATGCATGTGATGGGTATTGATTATAATTATTGTACCATCTGCTGTTTCCAGTTATTTGAAGTGCATTGTGGGTTGTTAATGGTCAGTTACCTTCACAATTGTCCGGAAGATGAACCCACTCGTCGTCGCCGTCGCTCTTCGCCGCCGTTCCAGCCGCAGCGACGCTCACCAAAAGCAAAAAACGGGCCAATAAAGTCATCCCGCCCGCCTTTGTTTGAGTTTGGCCGACCGACACGCTCATTTTTTCTTGCTTGAAGTTTTATCAACGGATTGTTTTATCCACCTTTCGATGGCTCATTGTAGCCGAGACCACTTCCGCTTTCCTCTCTTCAACCACCAATCAGAGAGGAAAATGTGGCACCACTTCGACCAATGAGGATGGAGCATAAACAGGAAGAGGTATTTCTTGACGCAGCTACCTTGACGCGTTCATGTTGTGGTACCATTTTATCTTATTTTAAATTCCACAGGAGGGCGCCGTCTACACAGAAAAAAAAATGGAAGTGCGGTCCAAACATGAACAAGAAGTGGGGCCCTTTGAAACAATGTGGAACGGAACTTACGAAAGTGTCTAAATTAATGTAATATCTGTTGTATTACCTTGAGGATAAACGCACACGCACATACTGAATTTTAGTATTTACATCTTAGTCTTGTTTTTAAAATGTGAGCAACAAAAAAAAAATCGGCAATGTCCTTACTGCAGATACCAATTTAGCGGCTGGCCACTGTCGTACTACGAGTAGTCGAAATCGTGGTGGTGAGTTGCAAACTCTTCTCCTTGTCCTTTCTGTTGTTGTGAATGTTGTGAGGCATGTGAAAAGAACACACAACACAACTGAGTTGTTTGTTTGACGATGCACTTATGGATTCGCAAATTAAAATCTTGAACTTGTTGAACAATTACCATAGTTGTTGGCCTGGACAGCTGAATGAGAAGATCCGTGGACAAAAATGACAACCCCACCCACCATACAGTAACCACATATCAATCGCTCGGGTTCAAAGACAGAACACCATGCAATAGATGAAAATCCACGAAATAGCAACTGAATGTTTATTTGATTATTTATGCATAATTCCACAACAAAATATGCATGTGATGTGTAGCTATTATTTTTGTGCACTATCCTCAAGTTCTACACTGTAGTATCTGACTTTGAATGGCCTGCGTGTCAGACAATGAGCGTGTGTATTTGACCATCGTTGGCTCAGGATAGCTAGCTAGCTGGCTAACCCTTAGCCAGTTTGCCTGTTGACTGTCTCTGGGTGTCAGTTGGTACTGTACAGTTAGTGGTTGGATGTGCTTGTGAAGTGTCTATCTTGCTTTCTTTTGTTCACTGAAATGAAACGTTTACCACCGGGGAGGTATTGCAATTCATTGTAACTCGCAGTGGTAGGTTATATTAACTTAGCTAGCATGTTTACTTTACCGTCGATGTGCCATTGCTGAAGCCACTTCTGCGCTGCCGTGGACTTGTTGGACTTTTGAGATTTGCTCGCGTACGCACTCCTGTCTCCCGTCTCGCCCTTCTTGCCACGTGACTCACAAAATCCCACCATATTGTATGAAATTCATGATGTAAAATTAGATATGTATGATTTAAAGATTCTCGACCGTACTCCACTTTAATTTTGTCCTTTTGCAATGGGAGACAATAGTAAATGATCTCCAGCCGTTTTTTTTTTTTTTTTTTTAAGAGACACTTGAGCGTGCTGCTGTTGCCTGCCAAAAGGACAGCCGGCACCCGGTGACGTACGTCGGCGCACATCCACGTATCCTGGCAGATGAGCGTGTGTCTCATCGCACAAGTTGACACTGAGTTGGTGGAGGGGAGCTTGATGCGGCATGCGCGAGAGAGAAAAAATGAGAGCTGGTTCCTATTCAGCAGTGCGGCCCACACAAGAGCTTTGTGTGAAAAACCCTCACGTCTCTCTTGGCAATATGAGCATCACACACACGCGTGCTATAGACGCAGCAAAAAGAGCTTTCAACTGTCGTGCAATGTGGGGTTAACGTTGCTTGGACACTGCGAAAAAAAATCGTTTGACTTGGGAAAGCTAGCGCATTAGCCACCAAGTCAGCAAAGGCATCTGGCCCGGATTCGGCATGAAGCTGGCACAGCTGGCCTTGAGTCGGCACTGGCATAATGCATGTGGGCCGAACACGGTCCAGGAGTGGCAAAGGAGGCACTGGCTTGACTCTGGCAAACCAGGTGAGGGCCAGTTGTGGAGTGAGGTATTTGGGCCAGAAATCAATTTACAACTCCGGCCCGTATATGGCCAGCCAGTATTGAGCCACCCTTAAATGCAGTTTCAGATTTATTTTTTCAACACACAGCCTTGTTTTACAATTGCACACCGATGCAGAATTCCATTCATCACACACACACACACACACACACACACACACACACACACACACACACACACACACACACACACACGAGGTTAAATCAGGCCCGCAGGATAATTTAAAAATGAAAAAAGTGCATAAAAGACAGAATGAATATTTTTAATAAGGTGCAATTCATTGACACTGTTTTGACCAGAGAAGAAGACAACAGCAGCCTCAGTCTGTCACTGAGACAGACCCATGTCAGCAGACGCTATCAATAGCACTCACTTTTACACATTTAATAGCACTCTCCTTAGTTTGTAAGGTGTGGGTTGGGATTACATTTAGATTTTATATGCACGTGTAAATGGTTTAAAACTTCCTTTCTTTATAAATCTTGTTTAATCATAAAGTGCATTACTATATTTTTCAATACCAATTACTTGTTAAAGTTTGTACAATCAATGGGATCAGTTGCAATGCATATATGTGAATGATAAAAGTAAATTGCACATTTGTTGAAAGAAATGTAAGGTGCTTCATGAAATGTTTTGTAAAAGATACGTTCATTAAATTTCAACATTTTCCAAATGTTCTTGTGCTTCTTTATACCAAAACAAAGGAAAGACATATTGTTTTGGTTGTTTACAGCAAAGTATGGTATCATTTTAATGGTCCGGCCCACTTGACATCTACCGAGTCCGTATGTGGCCCACCATGTGAAATGAGTTTGACACCAGTGATGTATAATAAGGCGTTTTTAGCCGAAAAAACAACCATGTACAGAAAGGCGTTTTTAGCCGAAAAAAACGACCACGTATAATAAGGCGTTTTTAGCCAAAAAAACCCGGACCATGTATAGTAAGGTGTTTTTAGCCGAAACAAAAAAACGACCATGTATAGTAAGGCGTTTTTAGACGAAAAAAACGACCATGTATAGTAAGGCGTTTTTCGACGAAAAAAAAGACCATGTATAGTAGGGCGTTTTTAGACGAAAAAAACAACCATGTATAGAAAGGCATTTTTAGCCGAAAAAAATGACCATGTATCTAGGAAGGCGTTTTTCGCCCAAAAAAAAAACGACCATGTCTAGTAATCCGTTTTTAGACCAAAAAAATGACCATGGATAGTAAGACGTTTTTAGCCGAAAGAAACGACCATGTATATAGAAAGGCGTTTTTAGCCGAAAAAAAACGACCATGTATAGGAAGGCGTTTTTACACGAAAAAAACGACCATGTATAGGAAGGTGTTTTTAGACGAAAAAAACGACCATGGATATAAGGCGTTTTTAGACGAAAAAAAACGACCATGTATCGGAAGGCGTTTTTAGCTGAAAAAAACAACCGTGTGTAATAAGGCGTTTCTAGCCGAAAAAAACCCGACCATGTATAATAAGGTGTTCTTAGCCGAAAAAAACGACCGTGAATAGTAAGGCCTTTTTGGACGAAAAAAACGACCATGTATATAGTAAGGCATTTTTGGACGAAATTTTTAGCCGAAAAAAACGACCTTGTATAGTCAGGCGTTTTTAGCCCAAAAAAACGACCATTTCTAGTAAGGCGTTTTTAGCCGAAAAAAAGGACCATGTATAGTAAGGCATTTTTGGACGAAAAAAACGACCATGTATAGTAAGGCATTTTTGGATGAAATATTTAGCCGAAAAAAACCGACCATGTTTATAGTAAGGCGTTTTTAAAAGCGGAAAAAAACGACCATGTATAGTGAGGCGTTTTTAGCCGGAAAAAAACGGCCATGTAAAGTAAGGCGTTTTTAGCCGAAAAAAACGACCATGTATAGTCAGGCCTTTTTGGACGAAAAAAACCACCATGTATATAGTAAGGCCTTTTTGGACGAAAAAAACGACCATGTATAGTAAGCCATTTTTGGATGAAATTTTTAGCCGAAAAAAACCGACCATGTTTATAGTAAGGCGTTTTTAAAAGCTGAAAAAAACGACCATGTATAGTGAGGCGTTTTTAGCCGGAAAAAAACGGCCATGTAAAGTAAGGCGTTTTTAGCCCAAAAAAACGACCATGTATAGTCAGGCCTTTTTGGACGAAAAAAACGACCATGTATATAGTAAGGCATTTTTGGACGAAATTTTTAGCCGAAAAAAACGACCTTGTATAGTCAGGCGTTTTTAGCCAAAAAAAACGACCATGTATAGTAAGGCGTTTTTAGCCGAAAAAAACGACCATATATAGTCAGGCGTTAGTCATGGTGTTTTTTTTCGGTAAAAAACGCCTTACTATATATACATGGTCGTTTTTTTTGGCTAAAAACGCCTTACTATACATGGTCGTTTTTTTTGGCTAAAAACGCCTTACTATACATGGTCGTTTTTTTCGGTAAAAAACGCCTTACGATACATGGTCGTTTTTTTTGTCCAAAAAGGCCTGACTATACAGGGTGGGGTTTTTTTTCGGCTAAAAACGCCTTATATGTTTGCAATCTCTGGGGATTGCACACCCAACAGCTAGTTTTGGACATGGTTTCTCTACCCCTGAGCCACAACACTACATAACTTCTTGTTTGTTTTGTGTTTTCTTCAATAAAGCTGCAAATGGTGGTTAAAGAAAGATGTGACCTTGTTGCAAACACCCAACCGCTGGATTTGGCACTTCAGCTTTCTACCACTGAGCTAACCCACCACAATCATCTTTTGGGTTGTTTTGTGTTTTTCCTCAAATAAGTTGTATATAGTGGTTAAAGAGTAGTCATTGTTGCAACAACCAGGGATTGAACACTCAACCTCTGGTGTGGCACTCCATCACTCTACCACTGAGCCAAAGCACCACATAGAGCAGTGGAGTTGTGTTTTTTTATTAATCATGGTCGTTTCTTTCAGCTAAAATGACCATACATGGTCATTTTTTTTCGGCCAAAAACGCCTTACTATACATGGTCGTTTTTTTTGGCTAAAAATGCCTTTCTATACATGGTAGTTTTTCTCGGCTAAAAACTCCTTACTATATATGGTCGTTTTTTTCGTCTAAACACGCCTTACTATACATGGTCGTTTTTTTTGGTAAAAAACGCCTTACTATACATGGTCGTTTTTTTCGGCTAAAAATGCCTTACTATACATGGTCGTTTTTTTCGGCTAAAAACGACTTACTATGTATGGTGGTTTTTTTCGGCTAAAAACGCCTTACTATATATACATGGTCGTTTTTTTCGGCAAAATACGGCATACTATACATGGTCGTTTTTTTTCGGCTAAAAACGCCTTACTATGTATGGTGGTTTTTTTCGGCTAAAAACGCCTTACTATATATACATGGTCGTTTTTTTCGGTAAAAAACGGCATACTAAACATGGTCGTTTTCTTCGGCTAAAAACGACTTACTATACATGGTCGTTTTGTTCGGCTAAAAACGCCTTACTATACATGGTCGTTTTTTTCGGTAAAAAACACCTTACTATACATGGTCATTTTTTTGGGCTAAAAACAGCATACTATACATGGTCGTTTTTTTCGGCTAAAAATGCCTTACTATACATGGTCGTTTTTTTCGGTCAAAAACGCCTTACTATACATGGTCGTTTTTTTCGGCTAAAAACGCCTTACTATACATGGTCGTTTTTTTCGGCGAAAAATGCCTTACTATACATGGTCGTTTTTTTCGGCTAAAAACGCCTTACTATACATGGTCGTTTTTTTCGGCTAAAAACGGCATACTATACATGGTCGTTTTTTTCGGTAAAAAACGCCTTACTGTACATGGTCGTTTTTTTTGGCTAAAAACGGCATACTAAGCATGGTCATTTTTTTGGGCTAAAAACGGCATACTAAACATGGTCGTTTTTTTCGGCTAAAAACGACTTACTATACATGGTCGTTTTGTTCGGCTAAAAACGCCTTACTATACATGGTCGTTTTTTTCGGCTAAAAACGCCTTACTATACATGGTCGTTTTTTTCGGTAAAAAACGCCTTACTATATATACATGGTCGTTTTTTTCGGCTAAAAACGCCTTACTATACATGGTCGTTTTTTTCGGCTAAAAATGCCTTACTATATACATGGTGGTTTTTTTCGGCGAAAAATGCCTTACTATACATGGTCGTTTTTTTAGTCTAAAAACGCCTTACTATACATGGTCGTTTTTTTCGGCAAAAAACGGCATACTATACATGGTCGTTTTTTTCGGTAAAAAACGCCTTACTGTACATGGTCGTTTTTTTTGGCTAAAAACGGCATACTAAGCATGGTCGTTTTTTTCGGCTAAAAATGACTTACTATACATGGTCGTTTTGTTCGGCTAAAAACGCCTTACTATACATGGTCGTTTTTTTCGGTAAAAAACGCCTTACTATACATGGTCATTTTTTTGGGCTAAAAACGGCATACTATACATGGTCGTTTTTTGGGGCTAAAAACGGCATACTATACATGGTCGTTTTTTTCGGTAAAAAACGCCTTACTATACATGGTCGTTTTTTTGGGCTAAAAACGGCATACTATACATGGTCGTTTTTTTCGGCTAAAAACGCCTTACTATACAGGGTCGTTTTTTTCGGTCAAAAATGCCTTACTATACATGGTCGTTTTTTTCGGCTAAAAACGCCTTACTATAAATGGTCGTTTTTTTGGGCTAAAAACGCCTGACTATACATGGTTGTTTTTTTCGGCGAAAAAAGCCTTACGATACAAAAAACGACTTCAATAAGCCTTACTTATCATGTTGGTCAAAGAAAGAAGGGATATGGTTGCAACCTCTGTGGATTGAACACCCAACAGCTAGTTTGGGACATGGTTTCTCTACCCCTGAGCCGCAACACTACACAACTTCTTGTTTGTTTTGTGTTTTCTTCAATAAAGCTGCAAATGGTGGTTAAAGAAAGATGTGACCTTGTTGCAAACACTGGGAATCGAACTCCCAACCGCTGGATTTGGCACTTCAGCTTTCTACCACTGAGCTAACCCACCACAATCATCTTTTGGGTTGTTTTGTGTTTTTCCTCAAATAAGTTGTATATAGTGGTTAAAGAGTAGACATTGTTGCAACAACAAGGGATTGAACACTCAACCTCTGGTGTGGCACTCCATCACTCTACCACTGAGCCAAAGCACCACATAGAGTTGTGGTTTTTTATTAATCATGGTCGTTTCTTTCGGCTAAAAGACCATGGTCGTTTTTTTTTCGGCCAAAAACGCCTTACTATACATGGTCTTTTTTTACTTCTAAAAATGCCTTTCTATACATGGTAGTTTTTCTCGGCTAAAAACTCCTTACTATACATGGTCGTTTTTTTCGGCTGAAAATGCCTTACTATACATGGTCGTTTTTTTGGGCGAAAACGCCTTACTATACATGGTCGGTTTTTTCAGCTAAAAACGCCTTACTATACATGGTCGTTTTTTTCGGTAAAAAACGCCTTACTATACATGGTCGTTTTTTTCGGCTAAAAATGCCTTACTATATATACATGGTCGTCTTTTTCGATAAAAAACGCCTTACTATACATGGTCGTTTTTTTCGGCTAAAAACGCCTTACTATACATGGTCGGTTTTTTTTCGGTCAAAAACGCCTTACTATACATGGTCGTTTTTTTCGGCTAAAAACGCCTTACTATAAATGGTCGTTTTATTGGTCTAAAAACGCCTGACTATACATGGTCGTTTTTTTCGGCTAAAAATTTCATCCAAAAATGCCTTACTATACATGGTCGTTTTTTTCGTCCAAAAAGGCCTGACTATACATGGTCGTTTTTTTTTTCCGGGGTAATACGCCTTACTATGCGTGGTCGTTTTTTTCGTCTAAAAACGCCTTACTATACATGGTCCTTTTTTTTCCGCTAAAAACGCCATACTATTCATGGTCGGGTTTTTTTTCGGCTAAAAACGCCTTACTACACACGGTTGTTGTTTTTTTGGCTAAAAACGCCTTATAGTACATGGTCGTTGTTTTCGTCTAAAAACGCCTTACTATTCATGCTCGTTTTTTTCGTCTAAAAACGCCTTACTATACATGGTCCTTTTTTTTCGGCTAAAAACGCTTTACTATTATTCATGGTCATTTTTTTCGTCTAAAAACGCCTTACTATACATGGTCGTTTTTTTTCGGCCAAAAAACCTTACTGTCCATGGTCGTTTTTTTCGTCTAAAAACGCCTTACTATACATGGTCCTTTTTTTTCGGCTAAAAACGCTTTACTATTATTCATGGTCGTTTTTTTCGTCTAAAAACGCCTTACTATACATGGTCGTTTTTTTTTCGGCCAAAAAACCTTACTGTCCATGGTCGTTTCTTTTGTCTAAAAACGCCTTACTATACATGGTCGTTTTTTTTTTTTTTGTTAAAACGCCTGACCATTGTGCTTCTCCTTCTTCTAAAACGCAAACAAGACAGCTCATCAGATCATCAGTGCAGCACTAATATTAGTCGTTCTATGCAGAGGATGAAGAATATGTCAGTGAGTGCCATTGCATTAGTTCTTCATGTGTTGCTGCAGGTTTTTGTTCAGGCCGTCAATTCAAGGGTTAAAGCACCCACGACTATGCTATTTAATATTAAGCCAGCAAACTGAAGGGCTAAGCTATTGTATGTCATTGCAGTTTTCATTCGGGGGCGGGGACCACTCATTCAAATAAATTGAAATCAATTCTCCTGTCTTGAGGTGCTTCAAACGGGGACAAAAACAAGCACTTTTGTAAGGATGCCTTTATTAAAGAGTCAACAACGTGTGTCAGCTGTCCGCTTCTAGAAAAATAACAATCATACATTCGTTCACGTTGAAAAAGAAACCTTTTTTTTTCTCTCTGTTTTAAAGCTGGAAATCCCTTTCGAGGGTGAAGAGGGGCACCTGACGTCTGTGTCTGTGTGTGTCTGTTGGACAAGTCGCTGCAAAGGCGGAATTGTTTGACACTTTTTGTGCTCGCTGTATGGGTCCTGGGGGGCAGTTGGGGTGCGGGTGCTCTTTAAATGTCACACAAATATTTCTATGTCACTACTTTGGGACTGTAATTAATCGTACCTGCACACACACACATACACACACACAGTGTGGTTATTAGTGCCCCATGTGATTTTGTCCTTGTTTTTTTCCTTCTGTTGGAGGAACATAAATCTTTTCGTGAAAGTCCGTATCGTGTGTGTGTGTGTGTGTATGAGTGTGTGAGAGAGGGCACACACGTGTGTTAGTGTGAATAAAGCATGATGAAACCGCTCCCTCAAGAGACACTGCTGTCTAAACGTGTATGTCACTGAAGGAGATTTGTCTCTTCTCGAGAGGCCGATGAGACAACACACACACACACACACACACACACACACACACACACACACACACACACAGGGATCAGGCAGCCATTACTGACATTGACCCAACAGAATGATGAATTCTCAACCTTGTGTGTGTGTTCACCAGTTTTACAGTGATCAGTACTCATCAATAAGGGAATGTGCATGTCCTTTAAGAGGCGTGACATTCACCACAGATCGTTATGGCGATTGGCAAGACACGATTGATCGTCAAACCAAATCGGTGCGGAGAGGCGCTCCGCTGATTGCACGGTTGCCATGCCAACGCCAAAAAACGTACCACGTGGGTGAGCCAATTAATAAACACACGGAGCACATTTAGCCGATGCCCCCCCCCCCCGTTTTGGTAGCGTCCAGAGCTGTGACAACTGCCTTCCAGGTTGCCATGGTTACAGGCACGGATTTTGGGATGTCACAATGGGTGGTTTTTGTGGCTCCTGAACAAGTGACATTTGTGAATAGGATTTTGATTTTTTGATTCACGGGTATAGAAACCAGGCCCTGACGCCAATTGCCCCCCCACCCCAAAACTTGATAAATGCCACAAGATGGCAGCAGAGCACTACTTTTCTATTAGAGAGGGCTACGTCCTTCCCTCACTTCATGACGTGTGTGTGTGTGTGTGTTGTGATGTGATCAAACATGCATAAGTTGGTCTGCCCATGCTTGTGGACTGGTGGAAACGTCTAAATAAGAGTAATGTGACCCACATTGTTATTTGATTGGGAGTTGGTGGCAAGCAAAAAAAAAAAACCCCAACAACAACAACAAAAATCAATAAATTAAAAAAAAAAAGACAAAAAAAAAGTCTCCACCGGCTGCATGTCCACACTCGCCGCTTCCTGTCCAACTCCAACGCGGTCGCTTTATTGAGCAGCTCCAAGTGGTACAAAGTCAAGGAAGAACTGAACGAGAAGCCGCAATTTCGGAGGCTCGCAACAAAGCAAAAGACAAACCAGAGTAGTCCTTATTAATATTATTATTAGTGTAATTATTACTAGTATAAGTGTTATTGGGGTAGAATGTCGTTCCTTGGCCCTGCTGGGTGCAGAAAGAGAGAGGGGGATGGGTGGGGGGCAAAGGGAGTGCAGGTTATCACAACAGTGGTTGGAGGAGGCATGGGGAGGCGGGGCGGGGTCCCTTTGTCCTTTTAGTTTGGTCTCTTCAGGCTACGTTCCAACCATTCCAGTGGGTTGAGAAGGCCGTTAGAAGTGGTTAAAGGGAAAACGGCCTTGGCCTTGACCTTCCGCGACTTCTTCTGTCCTCCTTGACCTTCACGCTGTCCGCTTTGCGCTGCTCACAAAGATGCTCCTTGACATCCGGTGGCATCGTTTCTCACACCGTGGCATACGTTCCGAGGAATGCCATTCCGTGTATTTGATGTGGCGTTATTGCAACGTGAAACATGATGAAACGCCATCCCTCGCCGGACATGGATGACAACACAGCTGCCGCATGCCCCCCATGGCAAAATGGCGACGACTCACAAAGGCTGGATTCACACATTATGGTTCTAGCGACAGAATTACGAGCATTTTTGTTTCCGGTGGCAGGAAAGAGAGAGCGAGAGAGAAAAAAAAATGATGCGTGGGATCCGATCTCATCAGATTGGACTCAGGCTTCTGTGATATCTGTCAATGCCAACAAAAGATTGGATCGACCGTCATCCGAGAATGCGCAGCCGCTGCAAACGACAGGAAAAGCAGCGATTGTTAAATATGGAGGACGTTCGCATCGAGACGGGAAACGGGCTGTACATTTGAGGCGTGATGTCGACGCGCTTTGTGTCGGTGTTAACGTGCACGTCGAGAGCGTGCGCATGCGGGTCACTTTGTGTGTTCGGTCAATGTCAACACAGTGATCTGGGATATGGATGACTGGTAAATAAGAAAGGTGGGATTTGGGCATGAAACGGGAAGAGGGCACCAACGACCCGCAGTGGAAACGCAGCCTCGGCTCTCGGGCGCCATCCCTGTGCAACGCGCTGGAACAAAGAAAAAGTTAGGCCAGCCCAACGCCGTTCTAAAGTTGCGTGCTGACCGAGTCCTCAATGACCTCGCAGCCGTCCTCGATGACATCATCGCAGGGCCCCACCCACCCGCCCATCATCATCATCATCACCCCGCCGCCACCGGCCGCCTCCTCCACGCCGCCCCCACCCCCGCCGCCGCCTTGGAAAATGTCCTCGCTGGAGTCCAAGAGGCGCGAGCTGGACTCGGACATGTTGGACGCGCAGTGCAGCGACTGGCAGGGACAAGGCGGGGGCGGCGGCAGCGTCAGGAGCACGTCGCGACCGTTTGTTCTCCGTGGCGAGAAAGAGGAGCTGTTGGCGTCCACGGGGCGGCCCACCTCGTTCAGGCGGGTCTCGCTTCTGGTCGCGCGGTCCAGTCCCGAGTCCGAGTGGCCGCCCCGCGGGAGGAGCAGCCCGTCGGAGATGGTGTAGGAGGGCGGGGACTGGAGGGGCAGCGGCGAGCGCTTGGAGCGGGAAAAGAGGAAGGAGAGGCGCTTGAAGGAGTCCGTCTTGGCCGCCGGCGCCGACAGACGCTGCAGGCGGCTCTTGGTGCGGGCCAGCGAGGTGGAGAGCGAGGAGGAGAACGAGGACGACGGCGGCGGCGAGGGGAGGGCGCCGGTGGCAGAAGGCGGGACCGCCGTCGCCTTCAGCCCGTTGCTCTTTGGTTTCTCTTCCAGCTCCCCCCCCCAGACCAGGCCTTCCTCCCGCCCCACCTCGCCTTCGCGCTCCACCCGGCTCATCCCGGAAATGGAGCGCACCAAGGCGGAGACGCCGAGCGCGGGCCCCGGCCGACGGTCTTCCCTCTCCAGCGGCACGGTGAAGGTCACGCCCTTTGACCTTTGGTCGGTGTCGCCCGGCTCGCTGTCGTCCTCCGAGGCCACGCCGCCGCCGCCGTCGTCTCGCGCCGCCATGTCGCTGGAGGAGGAGTAGTGGCGGCGAGGAGGACGCCGGTTGCCCAGGAGGTCCAGGACCTCGTAGCGGAAACTGGAGATGTCCTGCTTGAGCTCCTGGAAACAAACCCGAAAGAACATCATCAGGACGTTGAAGAAGAGCAGCCGCTCGAGACGCAACCTTCGCGTCCAGAGGCAACGCTTTGTTGGCAGGGTTGCTTTCCTGTTGAGATGTGCCGACTTCGAAGTGAAATCTGAGAATTCTGATCACTTGCTGGGAATCGCCGTTCTAATTTGTTGCGTCATAATTTGCGTGCAGGCGCCCACCTTGAAGTTCTCCTCCGTCAGGCCCTCGTCCGTCTTGGCGCTGCGGATCATGGCGGCCACGTATCTCTTCACCAGACTTCGTATCACTTCCTGGTAGAAAGAGAACATTAGTGTTCGATGCTCAAAGCGTGCCCGGGGGGAGAGGGGGGGGGGGGTCGCGTGGCGTCACGTGTCCCGCGCATGAGCCTCGTGGAAAACATCTGGCCAGGATTTGGTACCAAGTGGGAGGAAATGTCAACTCCGACCTCGGCGAGAGAATCACCCCCCCGCAAGCGACACCTGCGGCGGCTGCGCCAATGACGACGCATTTCGTCGGTGCGAGGATCCAATCACAGCGAGCCAAACCCGCCGTTGCCGTTCCTTTCGGATTCTCGCTCGCTTTGTGTCGTAAATACGGTTCAAGTGAAGCCTTGCGTTTTACACACCTGGTAATGCTGGTTCTGGATCAGACTGTCAGCGTGACGCTCCTACAGAGAGAGAGAATGAAGGGGTGGCGGGGGGGGGGGCAAAGTCAAGAAATCAGGGACTGATGTTTGTCACAGTTAGCGTTCTAACCTCAATAGCAGCTGTTATTGCACGCATGGTTGGGAGTGAATTTACAAATAGAAGAACACCGTTGAAAACACACACACACACACACACACACACACACACACACACACGTGCGCATGCACGCACACGCTCGCAATCAGATCTCTGCAGTACTCTGTGAACTCATGTGGGCTGCTTGGCTTATATAACTCAGCTGACTTCAGATGAAATGAACATGCCTGTGTGAGAAGGGTTGGGGGCTGGGGGGGGGGGGCGGTGGCGAGCAGCCTGTAAAACGTGTTCAATCGGAACGCGTTTAACTCTCCTCTGGATGAACAGCTGATGACTGTTGGGAGTGGACGGAGGAGCGAGCTCGCCCGCGCGGCTCTCGGTTCGGCTCACCGTGAACTCTCGCAGGTTCTCGCACTTGCGCGGGTCCTCCCCGGGCGGCTGGCCGCGGCCGCACAGCTTGTCGTGGAGCCACATGAGCAGGTACCAGACGGACTTGGGGCTGGGAACGATGTTGAACGGAGGCGGCAGCGTCCCGCCTTCGTCAAAGTAGCTCATCCACAGCTTGGTGCGGGCAAACTTCCACTCGATGTCGGCGTGGTCCTGAACGGACGGGGGGAGGGAGACGACGCGCGTGACGTCACATTCGAACGGCGGGTGGCGACTTGTCGGCACGGGACTCACGGCGATGAGCTGGTACGAGTTGTTCATCATGGCGATGAGCATGTTGAGGAGAACCACCAGCGAGATGACGTTGTACGTCCCGAACATGGTGGCTCCCATGAACTCGGTGAACTCGTGGCGGGCCTTCACGTTGGTGACGTAGAGGTTCAGCAGTCCGAATATCGACCAAAAGAGCGACTGCAGAGTCTCAAAGAGCCTGCGGGCGGACACCGAGAAAACGTCGGCGCCGTAAGATCGCAAATCCTCCGTTTCGGCCTGTGGCGTCTTTTTTCGTCGCTATTCTGCGGATCTCGAGTTGTAATCGGCACTCTGACAGCACACCTCGAAAATCCATTTTTGACTCCAGTAGATACAGATCTCGTTTGTGTCAGAAGTCTTTGGGGGGGCAAAACAAAACAGTTTCTCAAGAATTTCTGACTCCCAATAGAACAAAACATGGGAAGCACTTGCGTTCGGACGGGTTCTGAGGCGATATGTGACCTCAAGCAAAGACCTCATTGGAGGCAAGTCGTCGACAAGACACTTTGAGGCCCAGAATCAAAGCCGATTTATTCTCAGGCTTTGACTCGGCAAGAATCAGCCTCTGCGGCTTTTGCGCTTTGACGGCGTCGTCACAAATTCGTTGTTTGTGGTTTTGCTGAGCAATGCTATTCCCGAGTGTTTTTGAACGCATCACGAGACTCGGGAATGCAGCGTCGAGCGCGGCAGCGGTGGAGTCGGCGGATGTTACGGAGGACTTCGCGGAGGGCGGGGATGCTCGGCCCGGGTGGGGGGGCGAGGACCCGCGTCATCGATAGAATCATAGATTACCAAAAGCTCGTTTGCGCGGCCGCCGTTCGAGCGCAGAAGCGAGACGCTGGCCCTTCGCTGCCTGTCAGATTTGGATCCACGTCACTTGCTCGTCTATCGCCCCCCCCCCCCCGTCCCCTCGGGTCACCGCCTCCACTCGTTGAATCTTTGATGAAGCAACAATTGGTGGCGGCGCTCGGCGTCATCTTGGAGCGAGCGTTGGCCTGCGGCTGCTTATATTTGTGCTGCATCAAATATTCAACGGCGACATTTATTCTCACAGCGGCTTGTGTTTGTGTGTGCGCGTGCGTGTCCGTGCGTATTTGCAACCGGCGGGAGTGTAAATGAGGAGGGGGGGGGGGGGTTGACTGGCCATGAAAGAAGCGACAGAGCGTGACGCCACGGGCGTCGTTATTGCAAATTGAGAAAGAAGCCACATGATGATCAAGAGTCGGCGTTTCCTCCATTTCGCCATCCTCTCCATTTTGCCCCCGCCCCCTTTTTTACTTTATTGACCTCATCGGGTGCGAAATGCGAGCGCGTTTCCGGCGCCGGCAGGCGGCATCGTCATCTGTCAGTCACGGCGGAGGTGTTCCGGCGCCAGTTGTTTTCACGCCTCCTCGCGCGCTGCTCGCGCGGACGCGTCCGCAAACACTCCGACGCATTCGCGCGAGCGGGGCGCCGTGATGGACAGATGAGACGCGGGGGCGAGCGGCGCACCTGAGCGCAAGCCGGGAAGCGCAAAAATCCTCTGGCGACGGCGCATCAAACAAAAAGCGACGAGGGATCGCGGGAGTTGTTTTGGCCAAAATCGAGCCCGCCGCTACTTTCTACCTCCCTCGCAGCTACGCTCGCACGCGGAGCGAATAATGCGTGCATTGTAAACAAATAAATGCTGACGCGACCCCGGGGGGGCAAGGCCGGAGGCCCTCCGGCGCTGCGTTTGCCCGCCTGCGCGGCGACCGGCGCACTCGTTGAGATATCCGCGGCCGCACGATAGACGACCGCGGGAGATCCGACAAATGCCTGCGACACGAAAGCCGCGCGCGAAGACCCAAAAGCTGTTTTGCAAGTGCGTTCTTGACTTGATGACGGTGTCGGGCGAAGTCGCCCAATGGAAAGCGAACGCGAGCGGGGCTTTTTTTTTTTTTGTGGAGCGAAGACGCGAACGCGGGCGGCGCCGCTTACGTTGAGAAGGCGTTGTTCTGCCGTTCGCAGCGGATGCCCTTGCAGTTGTTGGGCTCCTCCGAGGCGGTGGTCTCGTAGTAGAAGTAGAGCTGGTTCAGGCCGTTGGCGAAGGCCAGCAGCACCTGCGCAAGCAAACGGCCACGCTTTTCAGACTGCGGCGTCAAGACGCAACGGACGATTTGTCGCCTTCCGGGGAGTGATTTTGGGACTCGAGGGTGCCCGGCAGTCAGTAACAAGAACGGCGGAGTGGGGAAGGAGCCCAACCGGAGCGTCGGGGTTAATGACTTGTGGTTGTAATGAAATCGGCCCGTAATGTCCTCTTGGCCGACGAAGCGAGGCGGGCGCGCTCCCATCGCCGTCCGAGGGGACCCGACATGGCGTCGCCGAACATTTATTTATCAAGGAGGAAAAAAAAAAAGCTCTCGGGTTACCAGGCAGTAGATGAAGAGGAACTTGAGGATGTCCAACAGCATCCTCCCCAGCGAGATCTGCAGGGGCCCGAGGTGCGAGTTGGCGGTGAAGAGCGAGATGAGTCGCAGCGAGCTGAAGATGTTGGCGATGGCGAAGAGAGCCTCGGCGATAAGCGTCGGGTGCCACATCTCCCACTCCTCCCGGGGCCGAGATGAGTTGTACTGGTGGGGAGCGGAAGAGGCCCAGCGGACTTGAAAAGCTCGCTCCGGGGTGACGCGCCACTCACTCATGCGGACGACGTGGCGCTCTAAAGACAGCGCCCTAAGCTGAAGGGAAGACGCATTTTCGGGGCGTCGGCAGAGCAGGCGAGCTGAGTGAGTGCGCGTGGCAAATTGCGCCGCGCGAAAACGAGCTGATCAGGAAAACAGAAAAAACTGTTTTGTGGTTTAGCCCCAACAAGCGAGGCCTACTTCGTTCCCGGTCTTTGTATGTTCTCGGCATTTTTTTTCTTCCCGAAAATGAACGCTGTCCTTCCAAAGAAACTTGAAATCAAGTTTTTTCCGATTCTCAAAATGGCCATTTGTCAAATGTTTCTTTCAGCCATGTCAGCCAACAGCGCAGTCTGTGAGAAGACAATTTTGGACACGTATGACCTGACGACCAACGAAATTCTTTTTGTGGTTTATCTGCACACGCGGTTAATAGAGCGAAAGGGTTCCCTGCCGCCTAAGAAGGGTGTTGTGCTCCTGAAAAATCTTCTTTTTCCGTCTCATCTGGACTGGGACCTTGTGGACATGGCGGCGCCTGGTTTTCAGTTCATTCTCTTCAAATTTAGAAACAAATCGGAGTTCACTCCACCAAAGCCTTTAATATCACCATCAAAGGGAGCCAAAAGGTGCAATAGGACGCACCAACTGCTGCTGCTTTGATAGAGCTGTGTAGGTGCCTTTGTGGATGGACATGTGATGTAGGTCTAACGGCTGTGTGTGCGCGTGTGTGTGTGTGTGTGTGTGTGTGTGTGTGTGTGTGTGCGTGTGTGTGTGTGTGTGTGGGAGGATGGCCCGGCACCATCAGTGGCTCACAGATGCTGCAGATGGCTCGGCGTCTGGTGATTGAGTGAGTGAGTGAGTGTGCGTGTGTGTTTCAACCACATATTTTGCTTTTAGACAAGTATGTATCAATACAAAGCATCTCAATAGCAAATCACATCGTTTGACGATGCCGTTGAGCGCCGAGGGACTGTGGAAACTGGCGCGCGCACACGCACACACAAATGGCGTTACCTTAACGTAGGCCACGATCTTTAGTGATATGGTGGCCAGGTAGAGGGAGTTCATGGCGAAGTCCATTAGGTTCCACCAGTCGTGGATGTACTCTGTGAACCCCCCATCCCACATCTCCTTTATCTCTGCCCAGATGAATCCTGCGGGACACACACACACACACACACACACACACACACTGCTGGTAAATTTCTGACATCCATTTTCTGACCCGTATGTCATGTTTGAGCTGGCTAGACCACGGGCTGCTCTCCAGCCAAGCGCAGGGCGAGTATGGATCAGGTGCTAATCCTGTTCCTGGAGGGCCACTGTCCTCCCCCCGTTTTCCGCCTCTCCGGGCTGCAGCGCCACCTGAACCAAATGATCGGATGATCAGCAAGGTGTGCAGAAGCTGGCTAACGAGGCCGCTCATTTTAAGCGGCGGGAGATGGAAAACGGGCAGGGCGGTGGTTGGTCCTCCAGGAACAGGATCGAAGACCACTGCGCTAAACTCGTGACAGCTTGGAGGTCATCCGTGAAAAGTCTGCTTGTTGACTTCCCACTCTGTTCCCACAACGGAACCGTTCCGAGTATTTTTTTTAACGCGAGAGACGCGGTCCCGTGGTTTTCTCTGCCGGGGGGGGGGGGGGTGTCATCGCGAGCAAGCAAAGCTTTGGAAGCGCACGCGTACCCAGCACCCACGGCAGAATCATCCACTCCACGATGGTGGGCGGCGGCCCCTGCATGTGCAGGTTGGTGCGGGCGATGTGCTGCGAGGCCAGCAGGAGCAGGAAGAGGAAGGTCAGGTAGGACGCCGTGTGACAGATGAACTTGATGAAGGGCTTCTTGATGAAGCGTCCCAGCGCGCCTTTGGGAGCCAACAGGTAGATCTGTGCCGTGGAGAAAACAGATTTGGCGCGGCGCTCGCACCCCCCGCCCCCGGGGGGGGGGACAACTTGGCTGCAGCCTACCAGTGAGAAGACGGGGAACAGGAGCCCGATGATGAAGCAGGTGACCAGCTTGACCACCCAGTGGCGCCGCCTCCAGCCCGGGAAGCCGTCGTACCACAGCGTCGCCAACAGTTGCTGGCAGTTGGGCTGCGCCACAAACTGCGGGGGGACACGCGCCGGGATGCAAGTCAGCGCTTCTGTTCATGCTCGGAGCACATTTTCAGACAGCGACTGGGATCATTTCATGATCGCCCCCCCCCCGTTCGTCTTCATCCCTCCCCGCATTTGAAGAGTTCAAAAGCGGACATCTGTAACCGGTCCCACATCCGTCCAACACCTGAGCTCAAAAGTTACATGAGGCTGAGATGTTTAAAAAGAATTAATCAAAGCACTTGCATTTCAAAATGGAACAAATCATTGACGAGAGATTTGTGACACATAGAAATAGCAAACAGTTATTAAAAGCATAATTCATTCTCAATGCAGTCCATATAAATATGGTCCCACATTGTCCACTCGTAAATAAGGAACAGATTATTTCAGACAACGCAAATGTTTTTTTTTTTGTTTCCTGACCTCTGAAACCCGCGAAAGAGCCTCATTTCAGGGGCTGGCAAACCACGCCCAGATTTGTATTTCCCGAACGGAACGGTCCGCGTGTGGTGAAGGAGTATGTGTGTGCCCACGTGTGCCCATGTATGCTTCAATCTAGACGAGAACAACCTCGCTCGCACTACTGAAAACTGTAAAGGAACGGGGAGGGGTCCTGTTTGTTGATTCAATCGGATAGAAATGAAGGAATGAGTGTACAAATGTCGACCGGCCAGTGGTTGGTTCAATCCCAGTACACAGTGTGGAGTTTGCATGTTCTCCCCGGGCCTGTGTGGGTTTTCTCCGGGTATTCCGGTTTTCTCCCCACATTCCAAAAACATGCATGGCAGGCTGATGGAATACTCCAAATTGTCCCCCGGTGTGAGTGCGGATGGTTGTTCTTCTGTGTGCCCTGCGATTGGTTGGCAAACGGTTCAGGGTGTCCCCTCCAGCAACCCCCCTCGCGACCCTTGTGAGGATAAAAGCGGATCTGAAAATGAATAAATGAATGTCGACCGGTTTGACTGCGACAACTTCAACGAAGGCTTGGTGGCGGAACGTCGGGACGCGATGCCCAAAATCTCCCCGGACGAGTGATGAGAATCTCTCTCGGACTTTCACGCAGCTATTTTACACTCTCTTTCAACGGGATGATGATAACTTCACACAATGCGTCTGGCACTTGGCGGTTTTAGAAACTAAGCCTTTTTTCGGAAATGATTATTTTTACGCGGTCGTTTGATTTTGCATGTGTAGGAAAGCACGGCTCCATTTTTGTCCACGCGGCGCTTGACGGCTCTCGCGCTTCCGTAGCTTTCCTTGCCGTTGTGTCTCAAGTCGCGTCGACTCGCCCCCGTCGGTTTCTGCCCCGGTTTGGTTTCCTGTTGCTATGGCGACCGTATGCTAATGAGGGCGTCGGCCTCTCGCCTCGTGCTCTTTTCTCAGTTTTTTTTCCCCACCTCGCTCGGTGTTCGGCGACGTCCGAGTTGGAAACAAAGTTGCGTCCGGGCCTGCTCTCAGACGATATCGAGGCCATGCAGATGACCCCGTGAATTGGCTTCGGCGCGTAGACGAAGCAAACATGAAATCCGAGCCGCTGGCAGCCAACTTTCCGGTGACATTAAAAGAAAGAATTAAATGAATAAACGCAACTCCCGAGCGCACACGAGGATGATTCAGAGAATGAGAGCGTTGCCAGTCCAGGCGCATGAAACGCCTCTCGCCGTGAACATTCCCGGCAGCCAGTTCGCTGACGACAGAGACAAAGCCGAGTGGATTAATTTGTCTTTCTTTGAATAAATGTAATTAATAAAAGCACCCGGCCGTCATGCCGCGACTCCGGGGAGCCGTCTCGGACGAGGAAACGAGCTGAGCGGAAAGCCTCCTTCTCCGCTGAGGGGCCCAAACTCCCTTTTCGTCAACTCTTAATGGAAAGTTCTGATGACTGGTGTTAACCCGCCGAGCAGCACCCGGACAAACTCGTAATCTGACATTTCTCCGTTACTCGCTGAGCCGGCATGTTTGCCCAGTTAGCTGATTACAAGAAAACGCGAGATTGATTCTGCACGACGAAGAAATGCCACGCAGCCTCCGCGGTGCGAAGGCAGACATTTATTTCACAGCTTTCGATTTCCAGCAGCCTTTTCCGCGAACGGAGTTGTTTCACCTCCAAACCCGTAACAATAAAACATCTCTTGCGTTTTGTAGGAAGTCAGAAAACGACTTTGCGACGGCTCTTTGAAGGCAAACCGTGCAACAACACAAGTAGACGCGGACAATGTAAGAATACTCCCAGGCGTATCTTCTTTATCCTCTGTGAGAAACGTATCGCATCTTACTGAGTCATGTGCTTGTGAGTAGGGCGATGTTGTCTGTCTGCATCTGTCGTGGCCCAATTATTTAAGAAGGTAAATAGAAGAAGTAACTTCAGAATAAATCATTTCAAGATGAACAAAAATTAAATAAATAAATCAAATCTGTTGAAAACGGTTGTTGGGCCCGATTATAAATAACGGCGCGAGCCCACCGTTGGAGGAACCAGAATGACTTTGCAGCTAATTTGATTGCTGAGCCATTTGTCCTCTCCAGCGAGCAATATGCTAACTGAGGCTACGCTACAGGGCGCTGCTGAACACAATCGGGCCAGATGTGATCTTGCAATTTTGCAATGTGCAAAGCCAAGGCTATGCTAACACCGACTCAAGCTGGCGACTTCCATGCAAATGTGAACGGAGCGTTTTGCGCCGCCGATCATTCGCTGGGCGTCGTCACCGCGCGAGCGCCGGATGTAAAGACCGCATCGTACGCGCTCAGACTTCCCTTCAAGATGTTGTTTGATGACTTGGAACGCGAGCACGCGAGCGCTTACGCCGCACAGACGGTTGTGACTGACACAGGCACACGCTCGCAGCGCGTTAATATTTAAGCAGGTGCCGATCAAAGGCTTAACGACCAAAATGAATTATATTGAATGATTTAGAGACGCGCACACACATGAAAGTTGGAATGTAGGTTAAATGGAGGTTAAAGGCAGCGCTCGTGTGGTGATTTTTACTTTCTCTTGTGTGTGTGCGTGCGTGATGTTGATCACGCCGCCGCCGCGTTCATCCACCTAGCACGTTAAATTATTGAAGGTTAAAGGCACGGCCCGTACAACCGGAGCATGAATAATGCAGAGTCCGCATTGTGCACGGAGTGAGCGCGAGCCAGTTTGTCAGTGTTTGTCCCATCGTCACTTGCCGAAAGTTGTTGACCACTTGCTGCGATTTTGATATGCGGAGGCCCAACGCAACACATCTCATTATTTGGCCCCATGTCATTTTCAACTTCTGCACGGCACTCTACCAGAAACAGAAGTTCCTCCAAAAAAACAAACAAAAAAAAAATGGATAAAGAAGTCACGTGCCAGGACAAGAATGAGAACGGCAGCGTCAGACTATTTTATGGCTTTTGTTGCTTTTGTAACCAAGCGCATCTGATTCATGAAAGGTGGGGGTTTGCTGTTTGCTCTCTGCGCAACACGGCAGAGAGCAAAAAGTTGTCCAAATGAGCTAAAAAGTGCTGTGAAGTGTTTGAACAAACGCGGACACATCACGGAACGTTTGAATGGCACATCCCGTCCGTCCCCGATGCCCTCTCCACTTGCATGAAAGCTACATTCGAGTTGACGCCCGCGAGGTAGTGATGGGAATATTTGGCCAGCTAATGGCTGTCCTGGCAACAAGAATATTTGGCCAGATTACGCTGTGCTTGTGTAACCCGGATTATGGCATGAGGCAATGGGGAGTGGACATAACCAAAATCTATATTGACTAAAAGAGTAGCGTCGTGAAAATTTGCTTAATTAAACAGAACTGAATATTGCCGTGGCCCGAACGAATCAGGGCACAGAATACTAGTGGGGTGTCAGCGAATGAGAGGTGCCGTTTTTCACCTTCGTGACGTCACGAACGTGCGGCGCAACCTATCTCGTTCTCTTTTTCTGACGGGACCTGAACGCGAACGGACGTATTCTTCGGCTGTTGTAAATAAGTGTTTCGGAAGAAAGAGAGAGTCATTCTACGCAGTGAGTGTGCTCAGAGGCTTGAACATGTTATGCGCATTTCGTTTAAAATCACTTGTTGCTAAAATGTAGTCACCTTCCTTAGACCTCGAGCACTGTACCTGGCTAACGTAGCCGTTAGCTTTCCGTACCGCCGGGATTTCGCCGACCGTATAACGTCGTCGGAGTCTCGTTCAACATTCTTCTGGTGAGTGTACATTAATGTCAATAATAACGTCTCACAGTACTTGGAATTAAGTACTTAATATTAATTACTGTAGTTATTTTATTGCCGGCGCTCGTGTGCTCTCGGCCCTATTAGGCCGGGTCTTTTGTGGAGTTCTAATTGAGGACAGCGCTGGGATTAGCGTGCCTTCAGTGGAGTGGATTCATTACGGTGCCCTGACTTCCAAAAGTGCTGGAAAAGGGGGTACAGTGGTGGTGGCGAGCCAACCAAAGAACATACAGTATATTACATTTGATAAACTATATTTTATTTGTGTTGGTGATGTTTAGAAGAATTTATTTTGTACGACAGGAGTTGACAAGAACATTTTGTGTTTAGTTATTTCATTCAGATTGAAAGAAAAAAAAGAAACTCACACCGGTGCTGAAAAAGGTGATCACAAATTATTTTGCTTGAAGGAAAGGTCAACTAAGAGGTTGAGACTAAATTGGATTTATTTACCTTTTTTTTCACTGTGTTTATCGTGATAATAATTTTGTTGTCACGTGTTTATGTTTGATATAAAAGTTTTTACAACTGTTGTCTTGTTTCTTTGCCCATGCCACCCCCTCAATGGTGACATCATTGGCTCCAGTGAATCGAACCTAGTGTCCCCTTACTGGTCCAAGTAGAAACCCGTTGTCTGCCCCAAAGTGTTTCATCATCTCTAGCAATTATAAAACAGACGTAGCCCTTGTTACACTTGCAGCGGGAATATTTGGCCAGTGAACGCCTCCGCTGTTGGCCGCATAACACCGTGCTGGCAACAAGCAAAAGGGAGTTTTCAAACTTGCGCGCTGGACCTGAGACATGAACTACGGTTGTTTGGTGCTAGCTAGGATGCGAGGAAGTCGCGAACGAAGATGTATTTAAAATGGAACCAAAGAGAAAAAAATATATAACATCCTTGGCACTGCCTTTGCTCGGAGTACGGGTGGATTTTTATGGAGGTTCAAGTTATTTTAAAGTAAAAAAGGTTCACCTGTCCATGTGTTGATACGCTTCGTCAACGTGCCGGTGCGTCTCAACTCAACTCGCCTGTATTTATAGAGTACTTTAAAACGACGACCGCTGTATACAAAGTACTGCACATGGAGCAAATATATACATACAACAATAAATAATAATTCATCACAAAGACAGTAGGAAGCACAAAAACAGTCAAACTAAAAATCAAGTCTGAGTCACGCTGAGTCAAAAGCCCAAGAATAGAAATGAGACGAGTTTAAAAGACGGGCAGCGAGGGGGCTTGTCGAAACGCTCATTCCAAAGAGAGGGACCAGCAACGGAAAAGACTCGATCCCCACTGAGCCTCCGCTTAGTTCTTGGTACCTCTAATAATGTCTCGTGAGTAGGGGCGGAGGAGCTCAGAGAGGTAAGGTGGAGCGAGGCCATTTCAAGATTTGAAAACGGGTAGTAGGATCTTAAAAAGAACTCAAAAATGTATCGGGAACCAGTAAAGGGAGGCCAGAGTAGGAGTGATGTGCTCCCTCTTACGAGTAGCAGTCAAGAGGCCTGCAGCAGCATTTTGGACCAACTGGAGACGCTTCATGGAGGATTGGCTGACTCCAAAGTAAAGTGCGTTACAATCATCCAGGTGTGATGAAGGCACTCTGATACGTTTGAACGAGCTACGTCGATGTGGCTTTGTAAAAAAAAAAAAAGAATCAAAATAAAGCGCGATACACTTGCACCCACATTCAGCAATTTGACCGAATCGGATTTGTATTTGTCGGACTGTCGCATTGGATACTCAAAAGCATTACGTATTTATGTCGGAATAATAAAAACGTCTTTGTACATGAGTTGTTTGATTGCGAGGCACTTGGACATCTGCTGCAAAGTGGACATCAATAGGCCGGACCCGCGGGCAAAAGGAGCGCAATAAACATTTCAGAGGGGGGGAGGCTGAAATGTTGTGCGGCAGACTGTGAAACGGCGAGCTAAAACTCAGCTGCCACAGAACGGGGACCCATCTTTTTCTCTTTAATGCCGAATGTTTCATTCAAAGTGCAATAAAACACATGTAAAATGCCTTTGGCAGCCATCTTGTTGGCCGCTACGACTCGCGAGCACATGTACTGTACATAATGACGCGTGCGGTCCTCCTGCATGAAAAGCCGATTTGAAACGTCCCCCGCATGGTTTCAGAGAGCGTATCCAACGGCAAACACAAAAGAAAACGCGCTAGCATAGCCTGCGCGGACAATCACAGCGTTGCAAGGTGGCAGCACTTAGCGCGACCTCCGTCACACGCTCACATCGAAAGAAATAACGGATCCCCAAACAGAGAGGCGTTCAAATAAAAGCGGGCGGCGGCAGGTAAGAGGATGAAAGTGACACGCGCAGGCGGGGGGGGGGGTTCGGTGACGAGGCGGTGATATAATATTCCATCTTGACGAGCCGGCATGCGCACAAAGCTCAAATTAGCCCTTCGCGACAGGGTATAACCAAGTACGAGCGGCGCTAACGAGGCGCGTGTTTACCAACATCTGCCGTCGTCGTGGCGACGGCACGAGACGTCCCGCCCGCATCCTCTCCCGCCGCGCGTCTGCCTCCGTCTCAACCTCCGCCCCTCTCGCGGCAAACGCTCCGGCGACACGCCGCGCCGATGAAATCTTTTTCGGTGCCGGCGCTCGAGGCCGTCGTCGTCGCCTCGTTTATCCGAGACGACGTTCGCTCGCGCCGATTTCTCGGGTGACAAATTGGGCCGAGCGGAGCCCTCTCGTCTGCGCCGTACAAATGTTTATTTTTCGACTAATGAGCGACTTCCTTTGCCGTCACTTGAGAGCGTCAGCGCGCTCTCGACTGGCTGCTCGAGCGTCGCCCACCAGCCGCATCCCTCCGCTGCCGTCGCGTCTTTCTGCTTTCATCTGTCTGGCAGTACCCGTCTGCCGAAGGAAGCTGCAGGCTCCGGCGGCAGCGGCGAGAAACAGGCTGACAGACGAAAACACGCCTTGGGCGCCTTCTCTTCACGCCATTAAATCTTCACTCTCGCTCGCTTGATCCCCCCCCACCCGAGCTCTCCGTTTTTCGCTTCCTCTTTCTGTCCCATTAAACCTCTTTTTCTTTGTATGGATGCACACTGGCTGCAGCTTGTTATCTTACTCGCTTCCTCGGCATCCCGGCTCTCTCTTTTCATTTCTTCTCGCTACACTCGCAGAAAAGGACGTTCTCGTCTGAGGTTTTAAGGCTTGTGCCCGTTGCGCTTCGAGTGTCTCGCTAGATCGGTGATTTCCAAAAGCACGTTGCCGTGAGAGATGGGCAGGTGTGCCGTGGGAAAAGCGAGCCAACGTGACTTCCGTGGCCCGTCAATTTTTTTTGGGCGTACCTCTTTTTGGTGGTATTTGATGGCCAGTTTGAGCTTGGCCAGGTCATGGCACTGTCGGGGGTCGAGCTCCTCGCTCTGATCGTTGTCACGGTGGTTCAGGATGGTCTCCAGCTCTCTGGAACTCCTGGCCTGGTCCAGAAGATCTTTGGCGAAACGTTTGCACTGCTGCGACAACTCCTCGTACTCCTGGCGGAACTCGTTCTCCACCTGCAGAGAGGAAGCGGCAAATTCTGTGTTCCCCAGATGTACTTTGGATTCAATCTGGGCCCGTTTTGTGGTATGAATGGCAACAGCTGGCGATGGGTTCATTGCGCCCGCCGTTGAATGGAAGAGAACTGAATTGTTCGGACTGGTGTCGGCGGCAGAGAGATTTGTAGGAAAGAAATAATTTTCTGATCACTTGAGTGAAACTGGTTAATTTGCCCCAACGTCGCTGATGATTCCTCACGGAACACTAAAGTGCTCTGGCAGAGTGGTCAAAGTCATCAGTGCTCTTCACGTCCTTTGAGGGGTCCTCAGAAAACACGGTCGGCCTCGGAGTGCCGATAGTAACCCAGTTCGAGAGCCAACATATTTTTTTTTCCCCCCCTTCAAAAACATTTCCGTTACGTTTGTTACATTTTGAGTCCACAAAGTACCTACGACGATTTACAATGGTGCTTCAAACGTACGCTTCCGCTCGTATTAGAAAGTTGTATCATAAGTTCGGTTATTTCATTTCAAAGTATGTCATGTTCAAAAAAAAAAACCTTTTGTGACTTTTACGTCTCGAGTGTGGTGTCCAGTTGATTTGGCAACAACCGTACAATCAAATCTATGAATATCCACAAATATAACGACTGTACATGACGGCCATTGTTTCCGTCTGTTCGCCATTTTGGTCATTTTCTCCATATAATTGGTCATTTGTACCAGTTTTTCAACTACCGGTAAGTAGCTTGGATAGTCAAGCTGTTCTGGAGAAAAAATAATATCTCAATAATTTGATACTTGAGCGCTCAGTGTTTGGTGCCCATGTAACAACCAGACCAACATGTAGCGACAGAGTCCACCGTGACATTCAACAAACTCCTGTCAACAAAGGGCGGAGTGATCAATCTTTATGTAATCATAGCACAGTGCAGAAAGGTTTCATCTTTTACTTTTGAACCCGTTTTGCACGAGTTCATTATGTTCTGAGAAAGAATTCTCTGATCCCATTGAGGGGATCTCCCCTACAGAAGATAAAACAAAGCTGACCTTGCTGAGCTCTTTGAGTTCCCAGCCAAGTCTGAAGGCGGTCAGAATCGGATCCTCGCTGGACAGCGCGATGAGTGACGGCGAGGCCAAAGCCTTGTAGATGTTGAGTCGAGAGCGCGAGTGCCGGAGGCTGTCCACCTGCGTACAGGAAGGGGACCTTGAGGGGCACGGCTTTCGCTCTGTAAATTGGGATCGAGAATCCGCCGCTTGCGACGTCCACCTACCTCTGAACTGGAGACACACTCCACACAGTCGCAACGGATCTGATGCGGTCTGGGAATGGTGACCTACGAGAGTTCGAGAGGAAACGACGCCCCGTCGGTCAAAGGCGGCCACCCGCTTTGCCGAGGGCGCTCGGGCCGCCGTTACCTTCCTCTGCACCAGCAGCTTGATGATTTCGTAGTTGTTGGTGTGAGCAGCCAGCATGATGGGCGTGATATCGGGAGTGAACTCTGAAAATTGGCTGTCCATCATCAGCGAGGGCACCTGCGGAGGGTTAGTACAGGAGTCGGCAACCCAAAATCTTGAAAGAGCCATACTGGACCAAAAAAAAAGATGTCTGGAGCCGCAAGAAAACAAAAGCCTTTTTTAGTCCGTATAATGAAGGCAACACTTGCTGTATGTAGCTAGCTTAGCCATGTTAGCCTACTTTCAAAATGACTAAGTTGGCTACAAATACACAATGAGCCTTCGTGATTCCGTTTTTTTTTTCTCCCTGCAATGCATCTGTAGAGCAGCAGTGTCCAACCTTTTTTTGACCAAAGATCTACTTTTCGATCAAGCAACCCCCCGCAATCGACACTTTATTGCCGCACACGGCTCGCATACGCACACACTTACACACGAATGCCACCATGAGCGATAGATGAACGAGGCACGGGACGCACTTTTGCAGCGTGTTAACCATCGTAGCTCACGTGTACCGTTTAAAAATGCTTCTCTGGGCCCTAGAAACGTGTGACGCAGGCCATGACGCAAATCGTCGTTGACAGAAATGTTGAAATGTAATATTTCTTATACACATTTATACAGTGTTGGAAAACGTTAAGAATGTTTGTGTCATGTTTGTCCTCCTACAGAAACCATATTCAAAAATATATCTATATTTCCCATAACTTTCCATTTTCAAACATTTTGGAAAACGCTCCAGGGTGCCACTAGGGCGCTAAAGAGCCGGATGCGGCTCCAGAGCGTCCCGTCTGAATCGCAGCAAGTTGCAAAATGGTGCGGCGGCGAGCACGCGTGACGACGATGCGGGGAGGACGCGCGCGGACTCTTTCATCTCTCCGAGGGAGGGCCAAGCCCCCCGCTCGCTACTTTTCATCTTTACCGCCACTCGCTCCGTTTCCTCCTCCTCCTCCTCCTTCCTTCTGCCCCACTTTCTCCCCCGCGTCTGCATCCTGCGTCGTCCTCTTCACACCCTCTTCTCATCCCCGTATTCGACGCTTCCAGCCTCCGCCGCTCATCCTCGTCTAACCCTCCGCTCTCTCTTTCCTAATCTCAATTCGCACTTTTCTCTAGATGTGAGAAGGACTGCGAGAACAACTGCCCCCGGTGGGCACCCAAACAGCACATGCTTACACACACACCGTCACTCCCTTGACAGTCAAGTCCAGAAAGTGTTTTTTTTAATTTTGCTCATCACATTTCCAGCAAAAATAGACGCGCATTTGCATGCACACAAACATCAAAGGAGAGCGCGAGAGCCTTCCCTCCTGTGCGCGTCTCTCGTTCTCCTCATTTCTTGTTCCTCCTCTCTCATTCCGCCCGGATCACATCTTATCTGTCTTTCCCTGCCGTATCCAAACTCCACCACCATTTGCCTACGTCCGACCATCCCTTTTTTTTTTGTTTCCGCGGCCGCCGAGCGCTCGGCTCGGAAGACGTCGGCTCGCGTCGGAGATGTGTCGAGTAAGCCGACGTAAGCACCTGCTTCTCGCCGCTCGGCCGGCGGTGCGACAGCAGCAGCTCCACGGCGCCCACCACCTCCTTCCTGATGGCGTAGAGCAGGGCGTCGCCGGTGTGAATGCCGTGGTCGAGAAGCAGCTCCATGATCTCCAGGTTCTCGTTCTCGATGGCGATGAGCAACGCGCTGCGCCCCAGCGGGTCCAGGCAGTTGACGTCCATGTTGTAGTAGACCTCCGCCTCGCGCAGCGCATGTTTGACGCCGGCGTAGTCGCCCTTCTCCACCGCCGTCAGGTAGGCGCGCTCCTCCGCCGACAGCTCCACCTCGGCCCGCACGATCTGCAGCGGGATGCGGTCGCGGTACGGCGAGTACGTCGCCTTGAGAGAACGGAAACAACTTGAGCGGTTGGGGGGGGGGACGTCGGACGTCGGCGTGCGGTCGGCCCTCACCTTCTTGTAGTAGAGCTGAGTCATGGGATTCATTTGGTCACTCTGGCGAGGAGACGGGACAGCGGGTTAGCGACCTCTCGTGCACAGCACACCAACACGGGGCTCACTCGGCGACGCGAACGCACGGCGGGCTGATTGAACACTCAAAATGATCCGTCGGTGTGAGCGTGACCACCGATGGTTGTTCGTCAATCTGTGCCCTGCGATTGGCAAGCGGTTCAGGGTGTCCCCCGCCTACTGCCCGAAGACGGCTGGGAGAGGCTCCACGCGACCCTTGTGAGGATAAGCGCATCGGAAAATGGAATGACGTGAAAAAGAATAAAATTTAATTTGCTGTTACATCTCTCCTTCTTTCCCTCCATCCTTCCTTTTTTCCTTCCCTCCTTTTCTTCTTCCTTCCTTGCTTCTTAGCTTCCTTCCTTCTTCCTTCCATCCTTTTCTTCCTTCCTTTCTTGCTTCCTTCCTTCCTTCTTTCCCTCATCCTTCCTTCCTTCCTTTCTTGCTTTCCTCATTGCTTCTTAGCGTCCTTCCTTCCTTCTTTCCCTCATCCTTCCTTTCTTGCTTTCCTCATTGCTTCTTAGCTTCCTTCCTTCCTTCTTTCCCTCATCCTTCTTTCCTTCCTTCCTTTCTTGCTTTCCTCATTGCTTCTTAGCGTCCTTCCTTCCCTCCTTCCTTCTTTCTGTCCTTCTTTCCCTCCATCCTTCTTTCCTTCCTTCCTTTCTTGCTTCCTTCCTTGCTTCTTGGCTTCCTTCCGTCCGTAAATGTGTCATCCTCGCGCACCCGGTAAAATGAAAGCGGTGAAAGTCCAAAGACCCGACAGATGTGTGCCAAGAAGTAAATTGGAAGAGACTTTCAGCGAAGGGAGTGAGGTTCCCAAACGCACCAACAAATTTCGTCTCATCTCCCGCACCGATCGTCACACGCTCATATTTCGACAACAGGTCGTACATCTTTTCCTATCAACCGACCGGATGTTGAAAACGCGGCGCGCTCTGCGGCAAAGCGAAGGAGATTAAGATCCGCGCACGTCCGCCAGCTTGCGAAATTCCGGCACGCGCTCTCAATGAACGGTGACGGCCGGACGGACGGCGCAGAATGCAGATTGGCGGCAAAACTGCCCGCCGCGGGACAATCGATACTGACGGCTTTGCAGCGCGCCGTACGGCCACGCAGATAAACTCTCCGCTCTGACCGCCTTCTCCGGGAATGTCTGGCTCGGCGACGTGGCCGCAGACGTTTGGAACGCGCGGCTCATAAATGCCGCAGCAATGCTGATCATTCCCATTTCTCGTGTGTCTGCCGAATGAGGACGGTGAGCGGTGGAGCTTTTTTTTTTTTTTTTTTTTTTGTGCAATGTCATCTCAGATGCGCGCTGGATTTCTGATGACACATTCTTTGATCTCTTTGCGCACCGCCCCCCCCCCCCCTTCATCTTCGCGGCATCGCTCACTTGGGCCAATTATCCGCCTGGACTCCATCACCCGCGGCCCCTCTTCCCATCTTTCTTGCACTTCATCAGACTTTCCCTCCGCCTCTTCTTCTCTCCCCTCGCCGTCGTCCAATCGGATGTCGGGCCGGGAGGAAAAAGGTATGTGTGGGCGTTAACCCCCCCCCCCCCCCCCCATCTTCAAGTTTGCTGTGTTCATCGTCATCTGGCGTCCTCCGCGCGAGAGAGACGACGCGGCAGCGGAATGCTCTTCGCTCCGCCGACTTCTAATGGAATGAAGACGGTAAAGAGGCAAAGGGAGAACGTCGGCGCGGTGAATCACATGCGGCGCCGAGGGGAATCGAGCACTTTGGAAGTGAGGCCCCGTCGCGTCCCGTCTGTCCTCCGTCCCGCACGCAAGATGACGAATTCCACCCAAACAAGTGAATAAATAAAAATGACATTGAAGCGTCTTCCAAAGACTTTGTCTCCTCTCCCCCCCTGACCTTTATTTAACGCTGCCGCTTAATTACAAAACAAACATCTTTCCAAGCCGGGCCCGGAGATGAAAATGGGTGAGCGAATAAAAAAAATATAAAAAAGAAAGAAAAGAAAAAAAGGGGAGGCTGGCAGATGATGCAAAGCTTTTGTTGTGTAAGGCTCTAAATTTAGAACCGAAAGGCATTTGGGGAGACGAGGCCTCCAGCGCAAGCGAGGAGATCGCAAGCCCGCTGCCGCCGGCACTCCTGGGGGGAGTTTCCTCTTTGCTCAAGAAGCTCTAATCCCCACCCTGGTGCCCCACGCGCCGCCACCCCCAAACCCCGATTCCTTTCTTGCTGGCCTTTGTCTCATTTCTCTGCCAGATGTTGTCATTCATTTGTCCTTGGCAGCTTGGTGGCACTTTGGAGTCTGAGGATCGGCCTTTCCCCGAACTCCGTTGCTCCCGCTTCCCATCCTCTCCCCTCCTTCATCGTTGCCATCTGCTCTCTGTCGCCTTGGTCCCTCTTGCATCACTCTCCGCGTCCCTTCCTCCCCTCACCTTCACTTTGGCTCCCCCCTCTCGCCCCCCTTTCATAACTCTTTCATTCCTCTGCCTCCTTTCTGAGCCCACAAAGCAAATGACACGCAGATATTGGGGACGTGTCGCGGCTGCCATACAATCAGCCACTTTCTTTGTACCTCTTGATTCACCATTCTTTCCTTTCTTGCTTCCTTCCTTCTTTACCACTTTTCTTCCTTACTTTCTTGCTTCTTAGCTTCTTTCCCTCCTTTCCTCTTCCCTTCCTTTGATTTACTGGTCTCGAATGACGCTAAAGGGATGGAACTGAATTTGCTGCGGTACGTCTGTCCTTCTTTCCCTGCAGCCTTCCTTCTTTCCTTCCTCCTTTCCTTCCTTGCTCCCTTCCTCCTTTTTCTCCTTCCTTTCTTGCTTCCTTCTTTTCCTCCTTCCTTGCTTCTGAGCTTACTTTTTCTTTTCCTTCTTCCTTCCGTCTGTCCTTCTTTCCCTCCATCCTTCCTTCCTTCCCTCCTTGCCTTCTGGATGGATGGATGGTCTCGAATGACACAAAATGAATAAAATTGAATTTGCTGTACTACATCTTTCCTTCTTTCCCTTCATCCTTCCTTCCTTCCCTCCTTTTCTTCCCTTCCTTTCTTCTTAGCTTCCTTCCTTCCTTCCCTCCTTCCTTCCTTTGATTTACTGGTCTCGAGTGACGCAAAAGTGCTATAATTGAATTTGCTGCGCTACATTAGTCTTTTTAATTGGCCTCATTCCCATATTTGATGGCGATGCGTTATGTGGCTTTGCGTACAAATGCCAATGTGCGCATGCACGTGCGTGTGCGTGTGTTTTCTGATATCGTCGGAGTGAGTAAAACGCACAAGTGCGCTTGCTTGCGTTGTTGGAATTTGCCCCGAGGTGGACAAATGTAGCTCTTACCGTGTCCGCGGTAGCAGTGTGTACCTATGTTCCTGCGCAAGTAACACTTTTACATGACTAACAACACGCAACACACAGACGTGTGCGCACACACACGTCGTTCTCAAGCAGCACTTCGGCATGACAGAAGGAGGCATACGTGTCGCCACGGTAACCGCGGGGACAGTTGCTGCGAGCTCCCGCCGCAGCGGGTTAAAGGTTAACGTGGCGGGCCTGCGGCCATGAGTGCGCGGGTTCGAATCCCTGGCTCATCACATGAAGAAGTCATGCGGCATACTGCGTCCTTCAAGCGGCATCTCGTCTTTGTGACAGAACGTTTATGCAACTAACTAGTTTCTAAAGCGGACGTTACTTAAACGTCACATGAATGGAAGATGAAAAAAGCCAATTAAGCTTGACAGGACCTCTCCAACAAGTCCTACATTAACAATGACCAACAGTACTCACAATTTGCATCTCTGACTAGTCTTAGTCTCTTTACACAACAGAGTGTCCTAAACGGGACATACAGGACGTGTTTTTTTTTTCCTGCGTTCAAAATTGCCGCCTGCAGCTAAATTTTTTGCCGCCCTCAGTCCGACCGACTGATATCACTCAACACAGCGCAAAGCTCCAGCTGTGCTGAGTGAGCGATCGAGGTCCCGATTGCGGCTGCGATGTATTTTAACCGCAGTTGCAGCCTTGCGCCACTTTGGAGGCGCTACATCAACACTTGTGCGCAGGAAAGACCCGAAGCAACGACCGAAGAAGAAACACATAGTATCTTTCCGTATCATCTTAAAAACACACCAGCCAGTGGCTTTGACAATGCAGCGTGCTATTGCAGCACAGGTGGATATGGACCACAGGGCGCTGAGAGGCTGCTTCAAAAATAATCCATGAGCGTCTCCAACAGAAAGTGGCCCCTAAACACAAGCCCATCATTCTCCAATTCAGGTTTTAAAAAACAAACGCTTTCACATTGCTCGTAGTCATGTTCTTATTGGAACGCTGAACTAAAAAGTATGTTTCCTGTAAAAGAAAGTGAGTCAGTTGAATTTACAGAACACGGTCGGGTTGGCACCGCCTCTGCGTTAAATTGAGCCAGGAAAAAAAATCTTTCATGTGAATAACATCGAAATATGAAGACACATAAATAGGAATTGTCAAACAGTTCAAACAGGAGTGTGTCTCCTTTTAAAGCGAAGTTTTTTGCATCTCGATGTCGCCGGGTGGGGGTGGGGGGGGGACGTTTTGGTAACATCGTCATCCGTATGCTGAACTTTTCACAAACACGTTGCCACGACTGAACCAAGTCAACCCGTGGAATCCAATTGATCGTCCCAAGTACTCCGTATTCTGTGTGCGCGCTTCATAAAGCTTGAAGACGGCAAGCAGATGTCGGACGGCTTCTTTTGATCCGACACGACTAAGTGGTTCCCAGGCGCGCACGCTGTCTAAGGTGGCGACTTTGTGTGATGTGTTGGCGTGCGGCGGGTCACAGTCAAACGTTGAGCGGGGAGGGGAAGTCTTAAAGAATGGATGAAGATGAAGCGCCTGCAAAAGTTAAGTCGGAACACTTAAACAAAGAACAGCGGGCAAATGTTCTTTAAGGGAGCGAGAGGCGGTCGGGGGGAGGATTCGAGGGGGAGTCGAGGCAGACAGATGGAGACTCTGCTCCTCCTCTTCCTCCTCGCAAGCTTTCATAAGTGTGAGTACATGAGCGGGACGCGGCTTCGGTGACGCGCAGGAAGTGTCAATATTCGTGAGCGACGGCTGACAGCCAAACGCGACTTGAGGTTAAAAATCCAAGAACACGCTGGCCCAGGCCACTTCATCCTCCTGTTCACTTTGCCGCACCGCAAATATTTGCCCTGCTTAATAAATCCACAATAAATTAATGAATGCATAACAAGAGTGTGGCGGCCCGGTAGTCCAGTGATTAGCGTGTCGACCCCACAGTACAGAGGTACGGGGTTCGATTCCAACTCCCTGTATGGAGTTTGCATGTTCTCCCCGGGTCTGCGTGGGTTTTCTCCGGGTACTCCGGTTTCCTCCCGCATTCCAAAAACATGCATGGCAGGCTGATTGAACACTCGAAATTGTCACGAGGTGTGAGTGTGAGTGTGAGCACGGATGGTTGTTTGTCTTAACCTGCCGTGCATGTTTTTGGAATGTTGGAGGAAACCGGAGTACCCAGAGAAAACCCCATGCAGGCAATCGAACCCCGCACCCCTGCACTGTGAAGCAGATGTGCTAACGAGTCAACCGCCGTGCCGACGGCGGAAAACATTTTAGCGTTTTTTTTTCTATGTAATTCAGTAGACGAGGTTCCTCTCTCTTTTTGCGTTTCTAGCACTTATCTTCAAATGCTTATTTAGAAACCAATCTTGCCATTTACTTAACAGCAGGGGTGTCAAGCCAATATTTGGCACCGGCCACATCGTAGTTATGATTTCTCCCAGAGCGCCCTGACGACTGCGAGACCATAGGAATGTTTAATCGCCTCCTCACAATATGACAAATACATAACAAACTGATGTATAACACATTTTGAAATCAGAAGTCAAATCAGAAATTTGTTCCGCGATTGCTCAACTTACTGTAACAAGGGGTTTGGTTTGGGATCAAGAAAAGCTTTATTGATTACAGATGACAATCCGAAATGTCTCGATTTTCGTAAAGCTCATCAAAGTTGACACGCTTGATTTGCTTTCCTGGGCCACATAAAGTGATGTGGTGGCCCTGATCTGGCCGCCGAGCCTCGAGTTTGACACCCCTATTACACCACGTCCTCTACATCTTTGCATGTCGTGTAGGAGCTAAGTTGTGGGGGGTTCGCTCTTCCCGGCAGGCTTGTCCCGATGACAACCGTGACAAGGTGTCAGGCTGTGACACATCTGGCACGTTATATCGACATGATTGGAATCCAGCCATAGAATGCGAGGTCCTATTAATATTCAAACAGGCGTCCGGTGTGCGATCACGTGACGTAATCGGATCTCCCGTGTCCCTGTGAGGCGGGCGCGGCGGGCCGCCCGTCGTTCAGATCGATCCGCTGAGGATGCCGCGAGGCCCGGGGGTTGAGGCGTTTGTTCACGAGGCTCTGACACAAGAACCCCCCCCCCCCCCCCCACTTCATAACGTTTTCCTAATTTAGAACACCTCTCATCGTGCATGCCCTGCGGTCAACGGTAAGCGTTTGTGCTCATGTCTCCCTCGATGAGAACATTGAAGACAACACTTGACCTTTTGTTCCCCTCAGGTGGGAATCGGTCGCAGCTGGAAAATGTATCGTGTCCTTTGACTCCGGCTTAATGCGCCCCACGTGACGGAATCCGATCTAATTAGGCGGCAGAGTTCTAAGTTCTCGACGCCGAGTGCGAGCCAGAAACAGCGCCGCTATCGTCCCGAGAGCAGCTCGTTCCGGTTTTCATCCTGCGCCAGTGCGAGCGGTTTGACTCGGATCAATGTGGGGAAGATCTCTGCGCGCCGGCAGCACTAAAGTGACTCCGACATGTTCATGGGCCGTGAAGAGCCCCGATGTGCGGCTTGAGAAGTCGATTCGGTCCAATAAGGATTATTTATTTATCTTATTTCCTCGTGGTGGTAAAAATAGATTTTGGAAAAGTCGACGGTTATGCAAGAGTAGCATTTTGGTTGTTTGCCACGTGATGGGATGGAAAATATGAGTGGAAACTCATGCTACGGTGTAATGTGGCTCTCTGAAGACGCCTGACTGTCAAGCCTTCCGCACACCAATTCGCCGTCGGGAAGTCGGAAGGAGATGTCCGGGGGGGCGTTCGGCCATTCAATACGTAGAGTCCGGTCGGGCTGTCGGGACAAATGATCACTCCGATTGGCTGCTAGCTAGCATCTTTGCACTCAAGTATTTTAGCCGTTAAAGAAATATTATTTCATCATAGGTGAAACGGATGAGAACAATACGTTTTTGTTTACATTTTTATATGCCTTCAACCGTGACTATTGCCGCCGATGGCATAGAGGGGTGCCACTTCTCACGCATGCGCAGAAGGTCCGGAGTACTCGTCGACATTGTCGACTTTGCAGTGTGTACTTCTTGTCACGGGTGTGATGGTAAAATCTCATTTGTTTCTCTAGTAGCCAAAGAATTTATCCCACACACGTACTTTGAATCAGGTCACAGCTAAGCAGTAAGCCTGAGCACGCATCGGCGGAGACTCAAATTAATATGCAAATTAGCCATTAAAATCGAATGCCGAATTGGAGTTCCCAGATTCGAGTGAGACTGAATCAGAGTATTCGTGTCACACGAATGTTTGAATGGCAATACGCATATGTATGAAGCCGCAGCGCGCGCAGCGTCACGTGAAGCGCGCTCGCCCCCGAAGTGTTTACGTTTGTATGGGAATGTTTAGCCGGCTAATGAGCATTAAATTCAACTGTTAAGTAACCAGTCAATAAAAAGCACCCGGCCGGGCATTGTATCAAAAGCCTTTGTGGTTACTCTGCTGTTGTCCTCTGACACCTGAAGGGAGTTTGTAAACTTGAACGTCGGATGGGTGAGCCGAACTCCCCCCCACCCCCCAGGTTAGCCTAGTGCTTAGCTAGCTGGTATGAAAAACAACTTGGGTTCTGCAGTCGGCTACCGTACGTTGAGGGATCCTGGTGGCTAAAGTGCATCATTTTAAACTAAAAAGGAAAAGCTTTCCATAGTTGAAGTGGCGGCTGATATGTTTTCAAAAAAATCAATCAATGAATGAGGCTTTGGACAACATACGCTGTAGATAAAAGTGCTATATCAGTGATTGACTATGATGGACTGGATTTGTCATTTTTGTGGATTACGATGTATTTTTCAGCAAAAGTGCCATGTAGTCACCCATTCGAGTCGATTCAGGACTCAGCGGTTAAACGTAAATGAATAACGAAAATGGTTTTTGGAGGCGAGGCCAAGCTCTACCAAAAAGAGTCGATGGGAATCTTTGGATGTTGATCTTCCAGTTGCGAATGACGTCCTTGCTCGAGAGCTCACGAAAAAGGCCCAGTGATGAGTGGCCTTTTCATCAAAACCGCAATTGATCCCAACCTTTCATCTCCAAAAGATTGAACAGATTCTTTTATTTTTAATTGCTTTTAAACCGCCGAGCATGATTTCACATCGGTGGCCCGCGTTCGGGACGCGTGTGTCATTGGGGCCAGGGTTTTTGAGGGGTCGTTTTCATTAACTTTGTCCTATTCAACTTCCTCTTTTCGTCTGAAGGTTCTTGTTCTTTTCATGCGCAAACTGGAGAAATATTTTTTTACCGCCGGGCCAGACACAGAAGTTTTGATTGCGGGCAAGAATAGAATCAACTACAGAGGCTTCAAACAGGAACTTCTTTGGGATATCGATTTCCCAACTCTGGCCTAAATTAAATGCCACGGCGGCAGCTGCCTGTGATAGGCGCCTTTAAAATAAAGAAAGAAAGAAAGTCACATCAGCCCCTCATCTCCGCGCGACTCCTCCCCGCTCAGTGACGACATTTGCATCGATGGCAGCGTTTGTACTCGCGGCCGTCAGCCTTCGTTTCCAGCCACTTCCCTTCATGATGCTCTTCTCCTAAGTTGTACAACTTGTAGCGAGCTTCTACGCCGGCCTCCGTGGCAATGCCTTCACGCTTTGTGCGGCTCGCAGGACCTATTCGCTGCGCTGGGAAAGGAGCATCGGCGCAGCACAATCGGCTCTTTGAGTCCAATTGTCAGAGTCTGCCTCTGAGCCTTTCACAGCAAAGGAAAAATGGAACAGCTATCCCGTATTTGCCCGAAGCGTCCGTACAAAAGGCGAAACACAAAGTAAATCATGATTGTGGCCGTACGAGCTCGTGGTAAAAGACCATAAAAAAAAAACTTTGGTCAGTGTCTAAACTCTGGGAGGAAGGACATGGTGAGCGGCGATTCCAGACTTTCCGGGCATTGCAAAGCGGTCGAACCAAACTTTGGATTGTTCGGGTTGAGATCGCGACCAAAAAGGAAAAAAAAAAACTGTTCCACAATGTCTTTGTCCCGATTTTAAACGCCTCTGGATGAGCAGCTGGTGCGAGTGTCTCGCGTGTAAACCAACTGCGTTCGTCAACAGCGCCTTTGTTTCTATTGGATTAGAGGAAACTTTATTGATCCCCCAGGAACAAATGGGCTGTTGAGGGAGGTACAGTAATTTGATTCGGGGGCGGGGCGGCATTTGGCAGCGGGGTAAGGAAAGCGTATAAAGCACTCAACCGGAATATCAAATGTATCAATAAAGATGCGAGATCTCACTATGGAGCATCTGATTGATGTGTTTTATCGTTTGGTGCCACTTCGGTCCGTCTTAGCGCTGCGGTGACATTCACACTTCCCTGAGGAGTGCCAACACGTTTGAGGGGTGTGCATTTTCCCGAACATTAGGATAGGGAGGGGGGGGGGGGCGCACTTGTTAACTTCGTTGCGGATGATGACGTCTTCTTGCCGATGGATGATAATTAATAGAAAGGGCTAATTAAGCAAGTAGGTTTTCACGGCCTTCAAGTTCGCGGCCCCAAATGTGCAAGACGTCCTTGACGCTGGCGGTCTGCCTGGAAGGAGGACGGCGAAAACGTCAGCCGGATGCCTCCCATGTAAAGACGGCAAAGATTACCGGCGACTTTGCAGCCACTAAATGCGATGCACTCAATGCCGTTTGCTGTGATAAGTCACCAACGGCGACAACAAAGACGGCCGAGTTGATCGCCTGAGGAGGCGGATGGATGGAGGACAACCTCAAGATAGGCGGGGTATAAAAAAATAAAAAAATAAAATAAATAAATAAATAACGCAGGCTGGTTGACGGTTTGGGCAACCACGGGATGAGCGCAACACCGTTCAGTAAGCGGCATCTAACTGGATAAAAACTTCAGAAAATGAACGGAAACGGCACACGCGTCTTGATTTCTCACGAGGTGATGAGTCGAACGCCGCGCCGGGCGTCAGGGCGCTCACGGCGACCTCTCCCGCGCCGGCTTGGCTCGTCAGCATGAGCGGCACGTCGGGGCAAAAGCTTGCATGCCGGGAGGTTTTTAAAGGAAAGACGAACGGCATCTTGGAAGCGTCCAAAGGTTCAGAGGACAAGGTTGCACTGAGGAAACGAAAACCGTCAAAGAAGCCAGATGAGTCCGGCTTAATGGAGCAAGTCGACTCTAATAAGACTTGCTCATTACTGGTAGGACACGCTGACATCATCAAGTGCAGCGTGACATCAAAGTGGATCGTCGTCATGGGCGCGGCAGTCGAGCTGTTTCCGTTACGAGCTGACGGGAGGGGGCCAAAGCGCGGCGGCGGTGGCGGCGGCTAATCCGCAGCTTGTTTACAACGGTCGCCGATCCCGACGAGGGCTGAGAGGAGATTGAGCGACACGTCGTAACCAAGGTGACAGCCCGTGAACCAGCGAAACATTTCGCTTTGCAAGCCACAGCGAACGTCGATGGAGCGGCGAGCGAAGATTTTGCCATCTCCATGCCGAGTGGCGCCACAGGCCCGAGCTGCTTCAAGCTCAGTCGGATTTTGTTTTCTGGCAATTTCGCGGACCTGCACGCGGAGCGACTTTATTTGTCTTTTTTTTTACAAGCCACTCTCGTAGATCCGGCCGCCGCGTCGTCACGAGCGTCACTCTGCCTCGTAAACTTAACGAGCGCACCGTGTTCCTCAACGCTCACCTCTCACTTGTCGCCTTTGCGGTTGTCAGCCGATGGAAAAAGAAGACTCGGTTCTCCATGCTAATAGAACAATCACTTTCTACGCAGCTATTCCACCAAAACCCAACAGAACAGCACGCCACTGTGCCATGGACGTTATTCTGAGCATTTCGGAATCACTATTTAGCCCGGAGATGGCCCACCAGTCAGAGACGAAGAGTCAATTTTTTTCACTGTGTTATTGCAAAGAGCCTCATCATACCCTTCCTCACACACACACACACACACACACACACACACACACACACACACACACACACACACACACACACACACACACACACACACACACACACACACACACACACACACGCTCACACGCACGCACTCACGCGGGCGCCCACCAGTACACTCGTGCACATAAGCACGCACACCACAATGAGCAACAATCGGAACGGGCCGCAAAATGAACGAAAGCTAAAGATACAAACGAACAAATCATTTTTTTTCTCCCACCCATTTCGTCCTCCCACCCCTTGCAGTCGACTTAGGACCAGTTCGCCGACTCCCGGTCGATTCTGATCGACGTATTGGGCACCCCTGCCATAAAATCAGAGGTTATTCGCTGACTAGCTTAGCGCTTAGCGCCGTTGTTTGCGCATGAGCGGTGATGCAGTCATGTGATTGGTTGCCCTCTATGTCAATCAAGTAACGGGATTGATGATAGGCTGACGTAGTTCGTTCTGTGTATTTAGCGCCTTCGTTTGATTGGGATCGCCACTGCCGAGGCGTTTTCGACGCTTGTCGTGTGAAAGCCCGGGAGCCGCATTGAACCGGCCAAAGAGCCGCATGCGGCTCGCGAGCCCCGGGTTGGCCACCCGTCATTTAGCCCATAAGAATTGTCAACAAAATACGTCCTTCGAGTGGTGCCGATTTTTCTCGTCTTAGTGCGCGCCATCGAGAGGAATGTTGCGTTTCCTGCCCTATGGTTCGTTCTCGCACTCGTGACACAATCTGCGGTCCGCGACATGACCGCGGTCACGTTTTAAGCGTTTTCGGCAAGAACGCGACAGATTGCGTTCGCTCCACAGGTGTCGGCTTTGTCGGATTGTCCCTTGTTTGCTCTCAAAATCTCAAGCAAATGCTGGACTCAGTTGGAATGCAGAGGGGGGGGGGGGGGGTTACTGAAGTGAATCGTCCGCTCCGATGAGCTCATGTCATTTCAAGCCTTGCTTAATAAATACTGAGTTTATTGAAAAGGGATTAAATTCTGACGGATGAGCACAATTTGGCCATCTAGGGGCCTTTTGTGTGTGTGTGTGTGTGTGTTTGTGTTTTTCCAGTCAGGGCCATTGTGTTCTAGCGGCGCAAAAAGCACTGCCGAAGCCTTCTGAGTTCACCAGTCGATGATGAAATGAGTTTGAGATTTTTTTTTTTTTCCGTCCCTCGCGCCCTTGAGGCTAACACTCCCATTGATCCCCTCTTGAGGAAATGGCAGCCCGCCAGCGTCGTAAAGCATGATATGCGGCAAGCGCCCCCCCGGGGGGTCACACGTTATCTTAACGACGCACAACCTGCTGCTTTGTGTGTGCTCCGAAAAACTTTTCCAAAACGCCACTTCCATTTTTGCCCCCAGCAAGCGGGCAAAAACTGGCAATGGCGGGAAGCAGCTCATTGTGATAATATCGGCCATTTTTTTTATTTATGGTTTCTTGACGTAACACGTGCTCATCTCTCTTCTGAGCCGTGACGCCATTCTGTACGTCACAGTCACACACACACACACACGCACACACACACACACACAGACACACGCACACACACTTTCAGTTTCACTTGCTGTGGCGGTCAAAGGTCGCTGATCACACTCGCTCGTGGCGACAAAATTCGCCGTGGCCTCGTCTGCGATGTGATTGCAGAATTCTGCATGGCACCACAACGAGGCGTGAAAGCCTTGGCTGGGGTTATTTTTCTGCAGCATCAACGTCTTCTCACTGTGAAATTTGACTTTGATCGTCCTCGTGGAGGCGGTGCACCGCGAGCGTGACATCACTGATAAAGCGGCGTCGCTTGATTACAGAAGTCCATTAGCCGCAGGACTGAGGAACCGCCGCAGAAGCCAAAAACCCATAAAGCCCCCCCCCCCACTCATTCCTCCCCCCGCCCCATAAAGCACCCTATGTAAAAAACCTAATTGTGCCCAATTAATGTTGGCCAAAAGTCATATTTTTGAGTCGGGGGGGGGGGGGTGGTGACAGCTCAGTAATTGTCGGAACCTTTGGGTCGTGGCGTTTGGGACGGAAGTAGACCAGGGTCCTTCACGGCGCCTAATGACGCTTGCTGGCATCCTGATGTCCGCCATATTTCCTGCTTGGAAATTGAATTAGCTAATGCTTCCCGACAGCGGACGCGGAAAGGGGAGTAAAATTAGAGTGAGGAGGCGGCGGTGCGATTAAACCGGCGTAACCTCCATCTGAACCTGTTTGGTATCAGCGTGATGATACCAGCCCCCAGCCACCTTCCACGATTCTGCCAGAGAACGTTAACTGAGGACGCGGGAAATGAAAGGAGGTGGCCGGCAGAAGTGAGGGAAAAGGGAGGAAGAAATGAGGGGAAGCCAAAGGGGGAAACGTGAGCGTGAAACGAGGAGAGGGGTGAGCGTTTCGGGTAACCGTCACATGAAGTCAACTCGAAATGGAAAATGAAGGAGGCCGCGTGAGAGTCCGTCGTGGAAGAGCAACCGCAGGAGGGCACAGAATGTGTTGCGCTGGGAAAAATAAAAATAAATAAAGAACAATCCTCTCCGCTCTGCTCTTCGTCTAGCTGAGAAAGAGCAAAAATGCAGAGTGGAGGAGGAAGAAAGTCAGCAAAAGAGGAAAGAAGGGAGGAGAGAACCTTCAAAACAAGTCCTCACCCACAGGGGTCAGAGACGGGCGCCATTGCGCACACTGAAAAAAAGCAAACAAAGGATTTGAAACTTTCTGCTGAGCTGCGCCGAGCCAACTACCTTACAAAAAAAAAAGGGAGTCGATATTAAATAGGAACCAGTGAGTCTTTCATCCACGAGCCGTGTGCACGTGCCAAAAACACGCCACCGGGTTTTTGTACAGATCCCAGCGGGCCACGCTCCCAAAACAGAATTTTCATTCCATTCCGTCAGTTTCATCCATCAGGGCGACTCTTGATGATGTGCATCAAAAAGGGCGCCACCTTTGTCTGGATCATGACGGCGTACATCAAGCGGAGACGTCAGAGACGCTCGATATTTCATATCTGCGTCCGCTAGCTGTGAGCGGAGAATTAGCCGAAACGTCTGTCGCGTTGCGTAGAAGTTTTGCTGACGAGGCCATTTTAAAATGGCGGTCAAACAACGGCTATCTAGGCCGTCTTATCCGATTTTCCAAAGGCCTCCATCCTTACCGGCGAAACAGCCAAATGTATAAATTGTGGTCATATAATGCCAACAAGACCGCTTCAAAGAGTCTCACCGTCTTCCGTTTCACTTCCTACAATCCTTTTCTCATGACACATTTATAGGAGGGCCACATGCTAACACCCCACGCACGTGCGTTATGAGCAGGTGGAGGTGATTTTTTTTTTCCTTTGGGTGGGGGGGGGGCTGCATGTGGGCTGACTAAGGGTTTCGCGTGCAGCCAAGACGGCCATTCTGCAGCGCCATCCATCATCTCCGTGCCCCCCCCCCCCCCGGTGCACGGGTGCCGACACTCGCGCCCGTGTCAACTGCAGTGCCGCGCGGCAGGCTGCTCCACCGCCATCTCGCACGCAAAACCCAAAAAGAGCCGAGCAAACTCTGCAGACCCCCCCCACCACCACCCGACACCCCGTACCCTCCTCCCCCAGCATTACTCAATAGAATGGGGGGCGTGCTGGCGCTTGGTGAACCACCTATCTCCCGCCTCTGCACTGAACCCAAACAGTTTCTCACATGCGCGAGGTCCTTTGCGTGTCGAAAAGCGCCAGCACGCACCCGCGGCTCCTTCCGTCCCCGTTCGCTTGACGTACGTGGACCGTACATGAATCAATTACGGATTTCTGACAGGTGCTAGCGGGAGTAAAGGTGTCTTACCTGTTTGCGAGAGGGATCAAAAATATCCTCCAAATGAGTCCCGATTGGTACCTTGCGCCTCACGTGCGTTGCTTTGCTTCCTTCCCCAAGAGTGGGTCGGTCTGTCCGTACGTCTCTCCTTCCCGTGGGATCTCCTTCCGCGCCCCCAGCGGCCCCCTCCTCATCCCGGCCCTCCCTCTACCTCTTGCTTCCCGCGGGATCAGCTCATCCGGGCCGCGCCGCCTGGACGGGGACGGAGCGCTGCTCGGTGCTGGCGATTCGGCGGCGGCTGTCGCTCGGCGCGTGCCATCCTTTCTGTGCGGGGAGCAGGGGAAGCGTCGGTGCGCGCATGCGTGTGTCGGGAAGCGCCGTGCAGCAGCTACAGGTGATGACGGAACATTCCCGGTATTCCAAAGACAGCGTCTGTGCTCCTGCTCCTGCTCCTGCTGCTGCTTCTGCTGCGCCTCATAGTGATGCTGCTGCGTACGAGACCGCGCCAACCAGGAGGGGGCTGCATATCTCCCCCTCCCATTGCCTGAAATACTCACACGCATCCACACACTCGCACCCTTAATTCTGTTTCTGGTATTCGCATCGTTCACTTCCTTCACCACCATGACATAATAAGGTGACCAATTCCTGATGTTGAGTTCAGAATTTTTAAAGAGGAAGTCAAACCAAAAATGTTCTCTCCAATAATGCTGTGGTTCAATGCCGCCGCACTTGTCCTAACACAGCTTTCTGATTAATGTCATGTTTGTGGCATCTGAATCATGGAGGAAAATCCACCTAACTCTCAGGACGTCACGTAACCAAACTCAGAAAACAGGCGAACCGTGTATTGGTTGCTACCTGAGCACTAAGCGACTGTGATGTCATTTTCACTGGACGACAGGTGGCAAAATGGCCGCCCCCTGAGAGGGATTTATAAAGAAAAAAAAATGGGTGGATTTCGCTGCTCATTTCACATTCCACAACCGCAATATTGATCAGAATGCCGTTTTTAGACCAGTGGGGCCTCGTGGAACAGATTATTGTCAAGAACATTTTGGGCTTGACTTCCTCTTTAAGATGTACAGCAATATTATTCATATTCACAAATTGTAGGTGCCCGAACTTCATTTGTGCAGAATTGGTTCACAAACATTTGGTCTTTTGTTTCTGATTGAAAGCAATAGAAATCGAATTGAAGTTCAAATTGCGCTTGCCTTGTTTCACTGGGTTTTGTTCAAGCTGGGATGAGTGAATGCTATCGCCACCTGTGGTGGAATCGTGCATTGCAAGAAGAGAACCGTCGCTTCCATATGACTCGGACTAACTCGACGAGACCTAGCGCCCCCCAGGCACACCTCCACACCACTGTGGGATTTCATTTCAGCCTCCTCCGCATGTGATTCAACAACATTGTACTGTATACTATTTGGTTTGAAAGGCCAGCTAGTGAGGAAAAAGTCCAATTCTTCTGCAGAGGTTAATCTTCTATGTTTGGTTTCTGCTACAAACGGAGACAATGGGCCTGCTAATTTTAAGCCGAGTGGCTATTTACTCATTCCTATCACGATATCAATATGACGGTTTGCACTCATTACAGAAAAGTGGAAAGTGCTTATGTGTAGTGGATCGAGACCAAATAGAAAATAAATACAGCAGTGAAAGTACACCAAGATGTTGAAGGAGTTTAGCGGCTAATCAGCATTTTGTCATCTCCTCTTGGGTGAAACCGCTCCCTTTTTTTTTTGTTTTGGTTTTTTTTTCCACCAGACGTGTTCCATACTTTAAAAGGTAACTGTAATTTTTCGACCTCTTCCATAATTTGAGGCCTTTGCTTCATTAAGACACACCTTTAGCCACACCAGCTAAATTTGTTAGCTAGCACTAATGGTAGAGTTTGACAAACCATTTTTTTCCATTAATTTATTTTTTTAGCTTGAAAAAGGAGTCAATGATCAGGCCGGAAAACATATTTAATTTCGTGTTAATCAGATGAGTAAATTCAGAGTGCCGGAGATCATTCAGTGAGAGTCACGCCAGATGATCTGGTCATCCTCCAGGATGGCTCTGTTTTCCTGTCTCTCGCTCTGGTCACTAAGTGTGGGGAATTTCTGTCTGTTATCCCAAACTGACCTTCGCTGTGGTTACGAAATGCAGGATGTGCGTGGATGCTTTTCTCAACACATATGCAGCCTTTGAGATGACAAATTGTGACGATAGTTGCCAGAGGTGTCACCATGATGGTGATAAGCCCCGGTGTAAATGTTTTTTTTTTTTTTTTTGTGCCCAGACACCTGCCAAAACACAAGCGCATACATGCATGCACATGTACAGCCACTTGAGAGTAACGCTATTGTCACCGTGTATTTTTGCAGCGTGTCCAATTTTAATATTGTCAGATTACCGTAGGAGCCCGAAGTGGAACTCCATTTTTTTATCATTTACGTTACAGTCGACTCCCCCAAAAATCTCTCCCTTCAGGTCCTAGATTGATGTGAGATTTTTCTCATGTAATATGGGGAGCGTTGATTGAATCAAGATTGGGAAAACACTAAACTATAGGACAAGAACAACCCTTTCCAACTCTTCCCACTCACACGAGCTCGCACTGCATTGAGTGCACGTTGTCCTCCTGCTCTTTGCTCAACAGGGAAAAACTAGCGCGTGTGCACACGCATTATGGAAGCTTTGTCATTTCAACACCTGGTCCCTTGTGTTTGCGCGTGTCCCTCATTCAATGGATCGACATGGAAACAGTCATTGTCGGCTGCCTAAAAATATTTTTTTTTCAAAAAGTGTTTGTCGCCCTCTGCTGACGTCTTCGTACACTGGCATGACACATTCATTGAAGTCAAATTTTGGCGAGCAATGGTCACACGAACAAGGCAATGCACTAGGCGCAACACAAAGCAAGGGAATCGACCGAGAGACATCTCCCAAAACGTCATCGGCAAACTTCCCATGAGGCGATGACGGCTCACCTTAGAGTGTCTGACAACAGAGAGCATGAACACTTGCTTCCCTGCGATCAAAAGCGGAGGTCTTTGCACCCTTCTGTTGCTAAATGCAGTGTTTTTTTTTAACCCTGGCCGCGAGATATTGTCAGGAGTGCCGTGGGAAATTATCCAATCTGTATGTCTGTGCGGTCTAGTGCCTGTAGTACTTCTCCATACCGGCAGGGAGCAGCAGCAGCTAGCTAAGCGCCTTATGCTTCGAGACAAGCGAAGTTTCCGGCGTGGGGCAATACGACGAGAGTAATCTTTCATTTGGATTTACTTTTACCGGACTCGAAGCGGCGAAAGCGATAGCCTGACTGCTGTTAAGACTGACTGTTGGTGTGGAGGTTGTTCTGTCCACCCCTTTCAAGAGGGTCAAGATTCCAGAAGGAATAGCATCCATGACTGTAGCAAATTATTTTGGGGTGACTGGTAGATTAAATTTCTTTAAAAATTCTGAGTAATTTAAAAGGAAACCTTGATTATTGATTAGTTGACTGGCCAGGACTATTTTATTGTTGAACCAATTATGGAGAAATAATTATCTATTCTTGTATAATATGTAACGCAATGGCGGGCCGTGCATTTCAACCTTAGGCCTTCAGTGACGTCACATACATTAACACAATATAGGCTCGCCAGGCAGCACTTGATTTCAGGTGCATTTAAAACCATCAAGTATGCATTCACAATTAAGAGCAGGAAACTAAATTTACAGATTTGGTCAAAAATAAAAAGATTTTAAAAATACTAAATAAAATGCCACCCAAATTACGCTGTGTGATCATAAACAAGTCTGTCCAATAAATTGCGCAATGTCGCAGTTTCATATAAGACACCAACCACACAATAACAAAACAAACTATTCTTTGAAAATAAAATTAACAGATCATTTGCATTTTGAGAATAGGCTATAAAACAGCAAATAACTGAAAATGTTGAGCAGCTGAGATTGAACAAATTTTAGTGCACGAAGCTGACTACAATGCGTCATTATAAATTGCAGGTGAGCTGATTTATTTGATACATTTCAGGTCTTTGACAATCTTTGTCATTTTGTTTCGTGACCATTAATACTGTAAGTTGAGAGGTTCGTAGGTGTTAGATGAATTGCTATACGTTTAGAATGGGCAAAAAGGAGAGGACGACTTCGTTTGAACACAGCTCTTTCTTTTTCTTTTCTTTTTTTTATTAAACTGCATTGAAGGATTCCATCTCTGCATCTGTCATTCGCAAAGAAGAGCCATCCACTGAAAAACAACGAACCCCTCAACTTACAATACTAACGAAATAAAATAACAAGAAGAAATGTGAAATAAAATTCATTTACTCACCAATGTAGTGCCTGGTCACTGAGCTGCAGATCTACGCGAGTGTCCCCAAACGTTTTGAAACGCACCGTAGCTTGTAAGTACCCAGCCGTGCTCTGATGTTTCCTTGCTGCCTTGGTAAAATAACTTCAATTGGTAAATCCAGTGGAAGGTCCGTCTTGAAAATTGTGTGGAAAGTAGTCCTGCAACCAGATCAACGTCTTCTCTTTCGGCCATTTTGGGTCAAAATGCAGCAACAGCTCCCTCTAGCAGGCGCTCATCCAATCACCGAACGCGCCCGTCCAGTGACGTAAGCCCTCCTAGCTGGCCCTGGTACGCAGACTCGTGATCTGATTGGTTATTGCAATCTGACTGTGCCCGTTCATTTACAGCGCACAGGGGCCTGCTCTTTTTAATCTGAAGGCCCCGAGCAAGTTTAGTTTACCTGGCAACACAAGCTATCTGAAATATGACTGGTTAAAAACTCAAACATAATAAATAAGTTATTTATCGATGGTTCCACTAAGTGGAAATAATATGACGTAAAGAATACAGAGAATAATTTTGTTGACATATTTATGAAAATAAAATAAATTAAATTTGTTATTCTCAGAAAGTAAATTCATTAAATTTACTTTTCTGAGAATGTTTAGGCCAGCAGAGAAGGCCTTGCTGGCCCTGACGGAACGCCACTGCTGCCAGGATATCAGATCTGTTTTCAAACAAACCATTTATCACACTGAGTGAGAATAAATATGAAAGTTTATAAAATATTGAATTGGTGTTGATTTGATTCCTCGTCAAGGTGCTTTAAAAAAAATCATTATTTTTTTCAATGTTAAAAAACGCTTACAATAATAATAATAATAATAATACATCACATTTGCAAGCGCCTTTCATAACACTCAAGGACACTGTACAACCAAGAGCAATAGTAAAACACAGATAAAATAATAGACAAAGAAAGAAAGATTTAAGGCGGGTAGGCAAGTCTGAATAGGTGGGTTTTGAGCTGGGTTTTGAATATGGAAAGAGAGTCAATATTACGAATGTTGGGAGGAAATGAGTTCCAGAGTTTGGGGGCAGAGCGACTGAAGGCTCTACACCCCATTGTACTGAGACGGGCAGAGGGTAGAAAAAGGTGGAGGGAGGATGAGGACCTGAGTGAGCGAGAGGGAATGGAGATTTGAAGAAGATCTGACAGATAGGGAGGCGCAAGGTTATGGATGGCTTTGAATGTATAGAGAAGTAATTTGTAGTTGATTCTAAGTTTGACAGGAAGCCAGTGGAGCTGTCGGAGGATGGGGGTGATATGATGGAAGGAGGGAGTTCTCGTGATGATCCGGGCTGCTGAATTCTGAACAAGTTGAAGTTTATGGAGGAATTTTTGATGGACACCGAAGAGGAGTGAGTTACAGTAGTCAATACGGGAAGTGACGAGACTGTGAACAAGGATAGCAGTGGTGTGAGGAGTGAGTGAGGGACGGAGGCGGTTTATATTGCGAAGGTGGAAATGAGCGGACCGGGTAATGTTATTGATGTGGGAGTGAAAGGATAGTGAACTGTCAAGGATGACACCCAGACTCTTCACCTGGGGGGAAGGAGATATAGTGGCATTATCAATTACGAGGGAGAAACTGTCGGCTTTGTTTAGAGTGGATTTGGTACCGACGAGTAGGAGTTCAGTTTTATTGCTGTTTAGCTTGAGGAAATTATGGGTGAACCAAGATTTGATTTCTGAGAGACAGTGAGAGAGGGATGAGGGTGGGAGAGAAGCGTCGGGTTTGCTGGAGAGGTAGAGCTGGGTGTCATCCGCAAAGCAGTGAAAGTGTAAGCCAAATTTGCGGAAAATGTTTCCGAGCGGAAGGAGGAAGACAATGAAAAGGAGCGGACCTAGGACAGAACCCTGGGGAACACCAGAAGAGACGGGGAGGGATTGTGAAGTAAAAGAATCAAGTTGAATGAACTGAGAGCGGCCAGTGAGATATGAGTGGAACCAACGTAGAGGGGTGTTGGTGATGCCTATGGTAGAGAGTCTGTTGAGGAGGATGGGGTGAGAGATTGTGTCGAAGGCTGCACTCAGGTCAAGGAGGATGAGGACAATATAATTGTTTCATTTTCGGCTAGTGGTGTGCCACAAGATTTTTTTCAATGAAAGAAATGTGCCTTGGCTCGAAAAAGATTGAAAAACAATGGCTTAATGGACCCAAAACGGAAACCGAATCACATTCACCCGCTTCCTGGAGCGTGCCAAAGCTGAGAATCGGTGATTGTGGGTCAAGTTACTGTTTGTACAGTGAAGACTTCATCGCCACCAACATGCAAAACGGCTCCAGCGGGGATCTCATTCGTCTCAGAAGTCACATCCGAAACGTTTGGACTTTGGAAGTGCTCCTGACAAGGTGAGTCACCTTTTGTTTTTTGTTTTTGTTTTTTTTTTATCAAGGAAGGTCAGCAAGCCAGGCAACATGGCATATTCTTCGACGAGTGGCCTTTTATTGCGGGTGGTCGAATCCGCGCCACTTTCTGCTTTCATCTTCACATTCCACACCCGTAGAGTGGATGTTACCTCGGCAAAGGAGAAGTGCTCACTGACATATGTACACGGCCCTGATTCGCGTCCGATGGGAACTGTCCCGTCTGTCCTTTTGCAGATGTCCAACAACTCGAGTGATTTCATCAACTGCTTCCAATCTGGGCCCTTGCGCATCTTATTCATGTGCTTCACCGTCTTCAACCTGCTCACGCTTCCCCTCTTCCTCAACGTCCTGTACATCGTGTACCGTCAGAGCAGGCGGCGGCGCTCCGCCACGGCCTCCCCTTTGTCGTCCGGCGCCACGGTCAGTCATTCCGACATGTTCACCTTCCACATGGCGGCCATGGACGTGATCGGAGTGCTGGCCTCCCTCCTGCGTCTTTACGGCCTCTTGGCGAACAAATACAAACTCGTCACTCACGCTTTTTACATATTTTACTTCATGTGGTACGGCGAGGTGATGTTTCACTCGCTGACCTGCCTTGATCGCTATCTGGCTGCGGTCCATCCAATCACCTACATGGGCCTGAGGCAGGGGCGGGCCCTGAAACTCCGGAGCGTCGTCGTCGCCAGCGTTTGGCTGATTTCCTCCATGAGCACAGCTATAGCATCTGTGCATTATTCTCCCATCGTGGCAATCGCCTTCCTGACTCTTATTTTAATTGTCATAGCCTTCTGCAGTCTTGCGGTTCTCTGTGTTCTCATTCGAAAAGGGCCGGGCTCACAGAGTGCGTACCGGATGGACCCGAACAAGTGGAGGGCTTTCAAAAGCATCCTGATCATCCTGACGGTGTTGCTGTTGAGGTACACGTGGAGTCTGACAACATCAGTATACGCGGTCATTGTGCCATTTAATCACGTTTATTGTTTGTTTGGGGTGCTGGAACTCATGATTTGGGTGCCCGGCGCTTTGGTGTTGCCCGTCCTCTTTCTGTACAAGAGATGGGCGCTGGCGTGCTCTAAACGCAGCACTCGGTGAGTCTGGCGTACTCAACTCGTCACCATTCAGTGATTTCTTAGTTTGCGGGTTTTTTTCTCAATTTGCGAGGATTTTTGTTTCTGCTTTTTAAATGTAATTGCTTTTAAAAATGTGTGGAATCTAACTGTGGAATAAAAGCCATCCTTGTTGCCTTCAAAGTGTGTGCTTGTCAAATGTGGTCTGATGATGGATGGCAGGTGCGCCGTGAAGGCATTGCAAGCGCCTGGAAAACTTGAGATGACCGAAAAAAAAAAGGGGGGGGGGGGGGACAGCGATGTTGCTTGTCGTGAAGTTGGCAGGGGTTCGGTGGCCGAGAGATAAATCAACTCCTCCTCATCCATTCAGTATCTGATTTTCCGTCAATGGTGTCCGAATGTGTGGCAGGAGTCAAATTTACAGGTGTGTTTACGCAAATGCGCCGGGCACACCTCAGTAGACAGCCAACCATAAAGAAATTCAAAAGTCCATTGCGGAGATGCTTTTGACTGAGTGACATCTCAGGTGAAGATGGAGGAACATGAATGGGGAACAAGACCCCATATCGATGATTTTCTTGAATCTCGTCAGCTCCAAGAATGGTTCAGAGCTCGTGCCGAGTGTCTTGCGGTGGTGTGAAAAGAACCCACTTCTGGCATTCAAAAATTCTCCAACCTGAAAAAAACACAAAGGAATAGGTTTATTTTATTGCCGTTATCGTTGAGCGATACACTCGTTTTGGGGCAGTCCGTTCAAATCTGTGGAAATGTATTTTGATGAGGAAAAAAAAAAACTTGAGCCTTCCAGTGCTCTGTCGGTCTAATCAAGTTGCCGTTTTCACCTCTTGCCAGGGTTTATTCGTATTTTATTCGTATTTTGGGTTCTTCTTCATAAGTGAAAGCAGAATAATACGGGAAATGTACTGGTGGATTGCTGTGTCACAGATGAAGCCAGAGCAGAGCCAAAAGGCAATGCCGTCCATTTTCCGGCGGCTCCCACGCGGTCACAAGGAGCCGGTCGTGTTTCGAAAGATCAAGATGGCAGATACAATGGGCCGAAATGAGTTTCCGAGCTCGGGGCTGAGAAGCCCGGTCATCTGCGGAACGGGGAGGGGCGCTGCTTTGCCGCATGGAGGGGAGCTAGCTGAGGTGGCTCGGGGATCCGTTTTGGATGCCTCCTGGTTTTGAGGTTTGAGGTTTTGCTCTCGGATTGTCTCACGGCTGGCCGAGGAACATCTCAAGAAGCCTGCAAGAATTCGAAGCCGTGTTTTCAGGAAGGTTAGTCTCCTCGTCTCCGCTGAGGTTGTCTGCCCCCCCCCCCCACACACCACCCCCTCCCGGCTATCTGACCCAGGATAAGTGGAAGAAAATGGATGGAGTGACACTGATTGCAAATCTATGGAATGTGCTACCTCTGCAGTCATACAACCGAGCGGCACCGCAGGTCAGCATTTACAACCGAGCGCGGAGAGAGGAATCCTTTCAAATTGAATTTCCAGGCGAAAGGTCAGTGGGAGACAAGTCCGTTTTCTTGATGCATGTCCTTGTGAGGGCATCTCGAAAGAGCATGGAGCATGGCTCGCTGTTCCAGGGAGCGGAGGGAGAAGATGAGTGGGAGGAGACTCGGGCAGGAATGTCCCCGTTGTCTGGGCCGGAGGAGGAGCCAGCGGTGAGAAGGAGAAGGCCTCGGGAGAAGGAGGCGGGGCTCACTCACTCGCCAGTGGCCTCCAGCGCAGCTCCCTCGCCGAGGGTCCAGTTTGACTGATGAGGCGCAACTCGAGCGACACCCGATTGACTGCCGGAAAGGAGGATACGCCCACCGCCCAGGATGAGTGGAGCCGCCGAGGTCGTCTGCCAAGGTTGGCTCCGAAAATCGCCACCGGAGAAAAAGCTTCGCCGTTATGTGAGTACTGGCGGCTAGAAGAACGTATTTTTGCTTCCTTATACTCCGTTCCTCCCCCGGTGAGGAAGCAAAAACAAGACTCATCTTATCACGCTATTATGTTTGGAAAGAGGTTTATCCACACACACACACCGCATATCTGGCATACCTGTCCAGTGAGTCGTGTTAATCTCCATCCTTGTTGTGACCACAAGTAACTCTTTGGGGGGTTTTTTTGTTGTTTTTTGGTGTGTTTTGTTTTTAATGGAGGTTAAGGGAGAGTGAGCGTCCGCTACGGTTCACAAACGTTTTCCAAAATAAAATGAGTTGTTCACTCAAAAATGTACTTGAGGTGCGAATGGTTGTTTGTCGATGTGTGCCCCTGCGATTGGCCGGCAACCAGTTCAGGGTGTCCCCCGCCGACCGTCCGAGAGGCTTCAGCTCATCCATGACCCAAATGAGGACATGCGCTATTGACGGTGGACGGTAACTTGGACACTGTTGGCTAAAAAAAAAAATTTAATTAAATAATCCCATTCTGAAAACCGGTCGTTTTGTACATCTGCGCATTTTGATCGCGCTTGTCGACACGCGCACACTCGGCGAGAGCCTTGTGACTGCGGCGGCAAAAGCGTGCGCTCATGTGAAGATTTGGGCTAAAGTTCGAGCGGCAAACTTCATCACACGCTCCCTCTGTGTGCGTGTTATGTAATCCGTTCTAATCGCTCTCAGCTGCGCCTTCTCGAAGGCGATGGAAGGACTTGCTTCCAAGGAGAATGGAAAGGAACGCACACTCAAATATGTGGAAGACCTCCCTGGTCGGATGGTTCCGAAATGAGCGCATCGGTGGTGCCTTGCTGGTAAGATGTGACAGGATGAGGAGGAACAGAGGTCTAAATAAGCAAAATTGAAGGCGGGAAGCGCTTGTGAAAGCTTTCGGCTTTGGTTTTTGGTTTGGATAGCGGCTGGGAAGGAAGTGCTCTTTTGGATCCATTGTGTCCACTTCCTGTCGGAAGAAGGTGGGGGTCAAGAGCGAAAACCAAGGTAAGAGGAAGGAGGATTTGAGAAAGTGTTTTGTTGCATCTGACTCTCAAAACTCGGCTTCTTTTCAGGTACGGGCCACCGCCGGCTCACTTCCTGTTCGACTGCTTCCTCTTCCTGTCTGTTTTTAGCCAGAGACGGGAAGCGCGCTTGGCGCAGTTAGCTTGAAGTATCCTGCGCTTTGATGGACAAAAAACACATAAGATGGAAGCCTCGTTTCATGCGACCCGTAGTAGTGAAAATCCACCACGTGGAGACACCACGTTAGCCACATTTTAAAGATACCGTATTGGCTCGAATATAAGACCGTGACGGCCCTGATTATAAGACGACCCCCTCTTTTTCAAGACTCAAGTTTGAAAAAAAGACTTTTTGAACACCAAGTTAATTTTTATACAGAAAATAATTACAGTACATCTGAAAAAAATGATTATAACAATATATTTGAGAGAAAAAGCATGTTATTTTACCTCATTCAAATCTAAAGTGCACTCACATTCGTAAATGAATGGCTTCTGGTTTTTGAAATGTAAATGACATCATAACTTCTCCTCAGCTGCCGGTTAACCTGGCCGATCTTCGACCCACTTTTCTCCAGATTGTCGCTACGTTTCTCCATTTTATGTTATCTCTTCTATTATTTTCTTCTCTTTTCTTTCTTACCGCTATTATTTATTTTTATTCTTCGTGCTACCGATATTTTTATTTTTATTCTTTGTGACAGGGGTTCACTTTGGCCTGGGGAGTCAAGTTCTGGCGCCACCTCGTGTCATGAATGGGTACAATGTCTAGACCCCCAATATAAGACGACCCCCACTTTTTCAGTCTGATTTCAATGCAAAAAACACCGTCTTATATTCAGGCCAATACGGTACTTTTACCACCCTTTGTAAGTGCTAACGCTGGTAAAAAAAAAAAGGCAACTGAACGCTAAAACAAAAGAGAATTAAACATGGGATGTTTCAACACCCAAGTGGTCAAGCGGGCCGTTTCATTTTGGCGAATGAAAGTCCGCTAGCTTAATGCTAACAAAGCGTATCACATACTTTGCAGTGAGTGACTCGCGTGTGTGCGTGAAACAGGATCCGGGCTGCCATGTCGCGCACATCAAGCGCAGCAAAGTCACCCCAAACAATTTGTCGCCACGTCCTCTTGCAGGCGTGGAAGAGGCGCTGGTTCGTGCTGCGCAGCGGCCGGCTGAGCGGCGAGCCTGACGTCTTGCAGTATTACAAAAACCCGCATTCCAGACGGCCTATCGGAACCATCAACTTGAACTTGTGCGAGCAGGTACGCAACGCACGGCGCACGCAGCGACCGCGCGAGACGGTTGAGGTCGTCTTTCTCCTCCTCCAGGTGGACGCCGGGCTGTCGTTCACCAAGAAGGAATTGGAGAAGAGCTTCGTGTTCGACCTGAAGACGGAGGAGAGGACGTGGTACCTCGTGGCCGAGTCGGAGGACGACATGAACCGCTGGGTGGCGGCCATCTGCCTGCTATGCGGCTTCAACCCAACCGAAGGTCAGTGAGACACATCCGAGGAAGTCTGTTTCGTTAAAATCGAGCAACTGCTCAGATGTGAAGGTCAGTTTGCGTGCAGATTATTTGCACTTGCAAAAGCAATTGATCACACATCGCTCCCCCAAGATAACGGTCCTGAGATAAACATTTCAACTTAATTCTTACATTATTTTTATTTTTTTTTGCAGTTCATGACAGCCCTCCCGTTTCCACGGGAACAACATCTGCCCCGCCCCCTCATGACAGAGCGAGATTGCACCCCCTGGAGGCCGACAGCGGTCGTGCGCACGAGGACTATCTGTGGCTGGCGCAATGCCAGACTCGTGTCAGGTAAAAGAGCAGGAAGCCTCACTTTCCATGTGGCGCCGTTGCCGTGGCGATAGTCACCCCCCCATTGGTTGTGACCGCTGAGTGCGCTTGTTGGCTTTTCTCCTGCAGGTCCCCTGAAGGTTCCTCCCCCTCCCTGGAAAGCGACAACGGTGACCAGCTCTTCCCCCCTCCCCCTCCGTCTTCCACCTCCTCGTCTTCTTCGTCCTCGCCTTCCACTCTTCCCATCAGCCTCCCCCCTCCTTCCTCCAGTTCCCGGACGGCGCCGTGGACGGCGGCCCCACCGACGGCCGCCCTCAGCCAATCTCTGGACTCCGGCGTGACTCCTTACCTCCGCTGGGGAGGTGGGAAGCCTCGCTGTCACCCCTCCCCCCACCCCAGGAAGCACTCTCTGGATTTCCACCTGCGTCCCGTGGCCATCCCCGTCTATGACGCCGCTCCATCCGGCGGCTACCGGGTGCCCCGCTTGGCATCCGGGCCTCAGCCGGCTCCCGCTCTGCGGCCCTCCTCCACGCCGAGCGTGGCACCCCTCAGCCAGGCGGAGCTCTGTGCCTCCACGCCAGCCCCGCCCCCGCCGCCGCCGCCGCGCCCGCCCAAGCCTATCGCCATCGCAGCACCAGGAGAGAATCCCACGGGGGGCAAGTCCCTCTCAGGTGAGCTGTCCCAAACATTGTTTTTGGCGGTCTTTGTGTCAAGCTGTCACTTGAGGTTTTTTTAATCGGTTTTAGTCATGTTCATACTCGTTTTAGTTTGGTCAAGTTTTGGTCGGCAAAAAGTCTGAGCATTTTAGTCTTATTTTAGTCAGAATCGTCCATGACTATTTTAGTCTAGCTTGAGGACGTTTTAGTTTATCCATCCATCCATCCATCCATCCATCCATTTTTCGATCCACTTATCCTCACAAGGGTTGCGGGGAGAGGGTTGGGGGGGTGCTGGAATGGTGGCAAATTCAGGCGCAGAAAGAAAACCCGCTGCCGTACTTTTGCTTTCGCCACAGATGCTTCTTCAACTCATGCGGCTGGTCAACGACCCCATCGAAGCACCCGTGGCGAAAGCCAAGCTGTTTTTTGTTGCGTCTCGCTGATGAAGATGCTTCATCCTAATTTTTGTTGATGACAGCAAAAGTAATCCCTAAAGACCTCCATAATTGTGCTGGAGCTGAACAATTTGGAAAAATAATTTTATTGCAACCCCCCGTCCCCACCCCCCGTCAATATTTGCCATTTAACATGTGACTTTTTTTTTATTCCAAGCTCCTCTTCCCACTTATTTTTTTTTAATAAACACAATAAATTTGTCTGCAGTACAATTTACTATCAGATTTTTTTTTCATGCTGAAGGTTTCGGTTTCATCGGTTAAGCTCCTACTAAAATAAAGGCAAATAAACTTGACAAGCAGTCAAACATACATACAAAATGACAGCACGGAGCGGCAAGGAGCTGCTTATGGCCACAACTCACAGCCAGACACTCAAACAGGAGGCGACGTGGCCAACAACAACCCGGCTCCTGGTGTTTCTGAATAGGTCACGCATTCAACTCACGAATACGACAGTAGGTACAATAATTACACGAAAACCATGTGGTTTAATGTTTTTTTTTTTCCAACATTAACTCAGTCACTGGAAAGCCAGTAAAAACGGCTCTTTGACATCAAAGACATGGATGGCGGTGAACGAGTTTGGCATTTCAATGGCAAAAAAAAAAGAAAGAAAAAAAAGCCATTTGCCCATTTTCGACCCTCTTGATGTTTTTCCTGCTGTTGTGTTTTTGTTTGTCTTCAGGTTGTGAGTCGCTGTCCGCCGCTCGCTCTCTGTCTGACCGAGCGAGCATTTTTGACTTCAGCGACAGCTTCAACAGCTACTTTGTGAGTTTTTTTTTTTGCGGGAGCAACAGAAATGATCACTCGGTTCCTGATTTGGTATTAATTGCGCAATCTGAAATCCAACCATCCCCAAATGTTTGGGAGGCGCAAATGTTTTAGTTGGACCTTGACAGGTTTGCCGTGCAATGTCAGTTTAATAAAGGCATGGTACCGCTGGGCAGCGTTTGCTCCGAAGACGATGACGCGGACCAAAATTACGTTGCCATGAGCGCCGCCACCACGGAGCCGCCGCTCGCCGCACGGTTCGTTTCGTCAACAAGCGCGAGTCTCATGATTGCGTCTTCGTCGCCCCGCCATGAAATTTTCATCCTTTCAGACCCTCGGAGGCATCCGTTCATCGCCAAGAGGTCAACTACGTCCCCATGACCCCCGCCGCCGCTCGCCCGCCCGCCTCGGCAGACCCGGCGTCTTTTGGGAGGCAGGTGCCGCCGCCCGCTCACACGGGCTTCCGTAGTACCCCACTGACACCCGCCACGCCCCCTGCCCCTCCGATCCGCGAGGCCCTGCCGCCCCCCATCCACCGCGATCTCAAGCCGAGGCGCAGCGGTGAGGGTGCAAGATACACACTACTTCACTGAAATCTACACTTTATTCCCATTGTTTTTGTGGGTTTTACTCGATGTATTGTATTTGAATGCCCTCTCGTGTGGGAAAGGAGAGCTACAGTCCCCAACGCACTTTCCAGTTGTTTCAAACACAAACACAATGAAAACACATGTGACTGATCTAAATTAAGCTACATCGGTGCTTGGCACCAATATGTCACCAGATTGCGCCAAAGCACTAGTTTTATATGATATGTCCCATTTTTCAATGACTGACGGATGATAGTCCCCCCCCCCCCCCCCCCCCTCGGCCCCAAAATAAATAAATAAATAAATGGATATCCACAAATAAGCAAATTGGTGAATATGCAGCGTGCTTCTGTAATGCCAGCAAATGTGGGAAAGGAGAGCCACGGTCACGGGAGCACTTTTCAGCCGTCGATTGAATGACAGGATAAGAGTAAAACACGTAAACACAATGAGCACGCGCACACACACACACGCGGAGTCGCTGCTGTCTGCCACAGATCACGTCCATGCGCTCACACGACACCCCAGCATGGATCTTCAGGCACCCGTCTTACACACAGACAATATCAACAGCGTTTTCTCTTCATGACATCATCAAGCTGGTTATGATAACGACACAGGAGGAGCTAAAAGGATTTGTTTAATTTTAGAAATTAGGAGGTGATGCAAGTCAATATGGTACTTCAACATGTGCAGCGTAAACAAATATATGCTTTTGTTGAGTTTTGACAGAAGTATGACAGTATGGTTAATGTTGCATGTTTGGTGTTCTGTTGTTTTGTTATTTGATGTTGAACGTTCTGCAAAGCGCTTTGTTTCAGCTACAGCTGTTGTGAAAGCGCAGTGTAAAGAAAGAGATATTTACTTATATTTGCCTTTTTTTTTATGCTGGTTAAATATATTTCAAAATTCTGTTTGAATATCTTTAATAAGTGCATCTCAACGCGTGTCAAAGGGATAATTTTGTCTGTGTATCTCCTAGGGAAACCAGCTCCTTTGAATCTCCCCCCAGTGCAGCAGGAATGGCAGGAAGTCCCGCCCCCTGTGCGCTCACCTGTCACTCGAACCTTCACCAGAGGGTATGTATCTGCTGGGTGTCTTCTGACATCACTAAAAGCCGACATTCATGGTTGAAATGCTTGCTGGATCCCAACCAAAACACATTAAGCGCGCCCCCTTGTGGCAGCACAATGCGTTACAGCAATCTCACCGTCCAGCTGCGAGGCGCTCATTTGTCTTGCCACTTCTTATTCATGTCTTTGCGTGGCGCGTCAGCCCACCCGGTCGCCATTCAGCCAGGCCGACCTCGTCCCACAGTTCGTCTCCCTCCTCCGACTCGGATGATCCCGATGACAGCTACGTTGCCATGACGACCAGCGGTCTCAGCTTCAGCGCGGGAGAGCCCGTAAATAACGCTTTCTTCTCTCTCCTCCTCGCAATGGATTCCTCCCCTCTTTTTCAGTTCATTTTTCTTCCCTTCCTGTGTGCCCGCAGTCTCTAAGGCTCATGCTTCACCGGGCCTCCGAGGGCGGGGCCAGCAGCCCGTTGGCCCGGCGAGCCAGAGGCAACAAACAGGTGGAGTACCTGGACCTGGACCTCCACACGGGGCGATCGACACCAACAAGACAGGTAACAGTATTCCGAGCTGCCGCTTGTGGGGCTGAAAAATGATTTGCAATAACTTGGACTTTTATATAAATGAGCTTGCATCCCAACATGTGTGAGAATCTTTTTTGTGTCGTGACGCTTCAGAAACGTTGCCCGGATGACATCGACGGAAGAGGCGACAAGCCGGCCGAGGGTGCGGAGGAGTGCGCCCGGGGCGTACGCGTGCGCGTCGACTACGTGGTGGTGGACCCCAAGAGGACCAAGGCCCTGAGGAGCACCAGGGAGGCGTGGCATGATGGGAGAATGTCCACGGAGAAGTGCAAAGAACACAGCTGAGAATTTTTAAAAAAAAAGTTGGGTCACATGAAGATCAAGAGTCAAATCTGAAGCCGATCGATGATTGAGTAGTAGCGCTTAGGATCAACTAGATTGATTTTGGCTGTGCGCGACTTGATGTGAACAAAGCGTGATTGAAGAAATAATCCACCCGTGGTCGGGTCAGAGGACGCATGGATCACTCCTACTCCGCGGATGTTAGCGTTGTTTTTTTTGTTTTAGTCCGTCATTATTTCTTGGCATGAACGACAGAATCTTGTTTAATTTATTGTTTTGTATTTGAATAAAAACATGCGACATCCGGCAAAGGCGAACATCCCAAGCTCACGAGTTTGTCAAGATGCAACTGGAAATCCGAGCGCTGGGCAATAACTGCAATTTTGGCTTTGCGTCGTCCCTTGAGCGCGCCCGAGCAAGCGAGATCAAGTGTGATGAAGGGCGGCAACCTCATTAAGTCCGCAAGTCAACCATGCAAATGTCCCCGGAGAACGCCGCCATATCTCGTCCGTGCCTTTTCTTGCTACCTTTTCTTACTGGAATGCAAGTGAACAGCAAGATGAGTGTCGATCAGAGCGGACGTGTCTTCGTATTTCGTTGTTTGCAAAGTTTGGACGAATGAGACTCCGGACAGCGTCGATCTCGGAGCGGTTGGTGTGTGTGCGCGCAAGCGGCAATTGCCCCGATAAAATGCCCGATAAGGAAATGAAGGGAAAGGGCGCAGCTCAAATCAACTCCAGCGACGCACGGGCTCTCTCTCAGAAGGAGGACGTCCAAGTGGTCTGATGTTTCCCCATCGGTGGCGGGCGCGAGACTTGCTGGATCTCGTTCAAACCGGTGGACTTTGTCCAGGTTCCGATTGAAATTTTGAAGTTGAAGCGACCACCTCAATGCGGTGAAGGAAACGCACGCCACATGATGAAGGAGTCGCAGCAAAGCAAAGAGACTCCCCCGACGGTTGACTTTGACCAAGCCTGGCCCCTCCAACCCGCCGCTCGTCTCTGCCTTAACGCCTTGGACTTCACGGACCTCTGGGATGAGGAAGACGTGGACGCAGACAGCGCAGAAGGGGAAGCAAGCGACTCGAGCAAGGAAGGATCCCGCGGTGTCTCAGCACCTCCGCCGCCCCCTCCTCCTCTTCCTCTCGACCCCCAAATCTTCACGGGCTCCCCCAAGAGCGCTTCCGCTAAAAGCGGCACCCTGAAGCTTCACTGGCGGGCACTGCAAAATGTGGCCCCGCTTCCCAGGAAGACTCGCTTTGGGACGCAGACCATCTGGACCGCACTGGAGCCGGTCCATTTGGATACGGCGCGACTGGAGTTCCTGTTCGAATGGAAAGGCAAAAGCGCTCGCTTCAGTCTCGCTTGTGGCCAGCGGGTAAGAGTCGTCGCCAGTAAGTACGAAGTGCGGCCGCGTTCCTGCTGAGCGTCTCGCTTGCGAACCAGAAACAAGCCTCGGTCTCGGCGTTGGGGATGAAGAGGAGTAACAACGTCACCATCACCCTGAGCGGCCTGCCTCCCCTCCACCTCCTCCCGCCTGCAATTCGTAACATGGACGGCACCGTCCTGGACCGCGAGGACATCCAGGTGCGGGGGGGGCGCTCGTTCGGTTCTTCACCGACTTCCGATGCCGTCGTTATCATGTTTCTGTCGAACTAAATGTTTTGGATCCCAAATATTGTAGACTCCAGACAAGAACTCCGTAACAAAAATGTTTAATGTACAAAAATCGCACCGACGAAATGGTAACATAAAGGGCTGGTCAAAACAAGGACCAGGGAGCACTAAAACTAAACGAGAATTAAAAGCGCTTTCACAAAAGGCAAGGAAGGAAAACAAACTTGAGACTACAAACGAAAAACAAAGTATCGAATACACGCAAGCAAACGCCAATTCACAAAAACAAAAACCATACAAATCCAATGGTACCGACATACCAAGAGCAAAAAACGCAGATGTCTATGAGCAAAAGAAAGCAGCAAGGCAAAACAAAACTCTGACAACCAGCTGACAGTTTGTGGGTCCTGAAATGCCGAGTTCTTTAATTGCAAGATTGGCAGCGGGTGTGCAAACAGCAAGTCTGCTCAGTCTGCCACCTGCTGGCAAGACCAGGAACAGGAACGTGACAGTCCTTTGGTTTTAGGCTTTGCTCTGCCTTGCAGCGACTTCGGACGCTGATCCCAACGGAGGAAGAGCTAAGTCTGATCAAGGGGGCCAAGGCCCAGAATCCGAACTCCCGTCTCGCCCCGGCCGAGCTCTGCTTACTGACTTTGGGGGAGATCCCTCACCTGGACCGCAGACTCCAGCTGTGGGCCTTCGTGTTGGATTACGACACCTTGGAGCAGGTGAGTGCCGACCAGGTTATCGGACGTGACTCAACTCGAGGGTTCTTTTGTCTCCGCGAGTCACCGCGTTGCCGCCTCCCACCCTCACCGTTTGTTAGGAAATCGCCAAGCCTCTCTTCTACCTGAAGCAGGCCATGGAGCAGCTGGTCGCCAGCCAGACCTTCAGACATGTTCTCGCGACGGTGCTGGCCATCGGTAACTTTCTCAATGGATGTAAGGTGAGCGTGATGGTTGGGATTTGTTCCCTCCTCCGGTTGTTAACCGCCGTCCGTTGCGCCGCAGGCCCGCGGTTTCGAGTTGAGCTACCTGGGCAAGCTGTCTCAAGTGCGGGACACTCGTTCTCGCCAACCTCTGCTCCATCACGTCTGCGTGCTTCTCCTGCAGCTCTACCCGCAATCCTCGGACCTCTACTCGGACCTGACGACCGTGAGCAAAGCCGGCAAGGTGCCGTCGCGTCCTCTCTCAACGCAAATTCCACCGTCAAAAGTTCAAACGCAGTTCAACTGGTCCCGCGTATTTACAGTGCGACTACTCCTCGGTCCTCGCCAACCTGGACCGCCTTGAGGCCCTGTCCAAGAGATCATGGGAGCAGTTGAAGGTTTTGGATAAAGCAGACGATTTAAAATGGGCAAAAGGGGAGAAGAGACGACTTGTCGGCGGAGGGGAAAGTCCGGGGCTCGGCGGCACGCTTCGTCACAAGCTGCCAAATCTTCTGGAAGAGTGTGAGGACAGGACCGAGGTCCTGAGAGCCGTACACCGTCGGGTTATCAACAGGTTGGTTTGAAGACGGAGCCTTCTGTTGACGGCGCGTCTGAAAAACAAGCGCATTTTTCCAGGTTCCACTCCTTTCTTCTGTTCCTGGGCTACTCCAGAGCGATGGCGCGAGAAACCAGAGCCGAGGACTTCTGCAAAACCATCAGTGACTTCTCTCTGGAGTTCCGGGCCGCTCGGCAGACGGTCCACCTTCAGAAAGAGCGCGCCGCGAGAAGCCCGGTTTCGAACGCCCCAACCAGAGGGGCCAAATGTCAGCAATCTCAGACAACGGTACAGCAAAATGGCGCGCCTTCACGGGCAGTTAGTCCGACAAGCGGTGGCTCACTGGATCTGTGTCGGTTGGCTAGGAAAGCCAGGAACATAGCACGCTGGAGGAGGTGCTGAGAACGTCCGAGTCCACCTCCAGGCCGGATGTAACTCTGCCTCTGCGCCGCAGGAGGATGCCAAACGTGCGAGGTAAGGCTTCTTTCGAAAGTCTTTTATTTTTCTACCAAAGAAATAAATCCTTTTTTTTTTTTTTTTGTACCCGGGCCAGGTCCTAGTCTTGATAAAATTCAAGGGGGAAGCTTGCTGATAAAAAGCGAATACAGTTTGTCACATGTGTAGTAAAAGTGGTCGCAGAACCGTGTGTGTGGCCTTTTTTGTTGTTGTTTTTTTTTTGTTTTTTTTTTTTGCTTTAGTCGACAAACTGACTTGATGATAAACAGAAGAAAAAAAGACTTTTCTGAACAATTAAGTGCCATTTCCATCAATGATTGTTCTTTCACGATCATTTATCAACATCATTTTAGCCACGTTCCTCAACCTTTGTTCATGTTTTATTCCTCCTTTCAAATAAAGCTTTGTTGTTTGACATTTACAAGCAAGGAGACAGAAAATGCTCCTGTGTTCTTTTGGTGCTACCGCATGCGGTGTTATCGTTGATCAAGGTCAAAGTGACCTTTGCGATTGACACAATATAAAGTTAGCCATACCAAAGTACATGATAGGCTACTCGTGTTTCCAGATGCTACCGAGTACCGTGATGATAAATATTAAACATTTCATCCGTTTCAAAAATGAGATGAAAAGGCAGTGGTGCATTCCGTGGGTGTGGACTACGATTACAAGGGAACTAGGAATATTTCACGGATGATTTTTTTTTTTTTTTTTTAAGAATCAGTGAAAAAAAATTTTAACTCATGAAATTCAGCCAAGAATTGAACAAGTTATGACTTATTTTCAGTGTCAATGCATTGCTTGATAGGAACGTCACTACGGTGAGAAATTTGCCTTTATTTTCCAATCAAACAAAGAGATTTGAGTAAAAAAATATAAACAAAACATTTGCAAAAAAAAAAACGCATTTTAAAAACAAAACCATTATTTCCAAAATTTACAAAAGAAATCTCGTGAATCTATTTTGTTTGACATTGTGTAAAATAACTTCAAATCATTGTCTAATTTTCATTCAAGTACAAAAGCACATACAACATACCAAACAAGCTGTTCAGGTGCCTTCAGGTGTGACAAAAAAAAAATACAGTAAAATCTCAAGAACAATCTCAAAATGTAGATTTTATACAGGCGTAAACAGGCATCATTGTTGCTTTGACTGGACAAACAAAACAAAACATCACACTGTCAAGTCAGTGGACAGCCACACAGTGAGTGAGTTCGTGAATGGTAAGCACGAGTTGATTTATTCTCTGCGTCGAATTGACGCTTTACTCTTTGAAGCAGTGAAGCATCTGCGTCTTGTTTGGAAACGCCGCAGAAAAATAGGAACGACTTCTCTTTAATCATGTGTTCTTAAAGACGTTACCATACCCTCGTTTTACACTCGCCTCAAGAGCCAAGAATGTGTTCGTGTTGGAGCCACGGGCCATTTGTCTAAGTAGTTTTCTTGGTCTCCACCCAGACACAAAGTGGAAAAGGGAGTTTACGTTTGTCCCTTATAACGAAAAAAAGACAGCCTGTTATGTACAGTAAAATCAAAGGGCCTGCGCCGCCTTGTGGCCAGACGACTGTCAAACGTAATGTCATTTTACCTCAGACTCCGCCTTTAGCCTCCAATTGGACGTCGACGTCACCGCCATATTAGATGTGGCACAACCGGAACGATATGTAATAACATGACTCCTTCGTTTGCCGCTTGGAGAAGGAGCAGCTGTTTTACGATCACATCTCATCGCATGGGATGGAGACGGAACAATTTGAAAACATTTTCGAACATATTTTGTCTTACCATTTTGCAAATGAAACTCAATTACACTATTATTATTTGATTACTTTAGTCCAAAGTAACTACCTTGATTGTCGTCACTTTCTTAGCTAACTTTTCTCAGACTATACAAATTTTCCAAAGCTACAACAGTGTGAAATATCTACAGCGATGTCTATTAGTACAGTAGTAGTCAAATGGCTGACTGAATACAAAAACGATTAAAAATGTAAGTTGAGGGGTTCGTTGTTTTTTTTTAGCGGATAGCTCTACTTTACGAACGGCAAAAGGAGAGATGAATCCTTTAAATGCAGTTTTATAAAAAAGGGAGGAAAAAAAGACGTTCGAGAACACAACTTTTTCCGGTAACGAAAACACTTCCTGCTTCTCTTCAGCCAATCAGACGCAAGCAACATAAGAATGTTTCAACAATTATTAAACAGAATATAATTTAGGTAACTATAACCTAAATGAATATAATGCTCAAATATAAAATGAAAATAATTAACAATTTAACATAAGCTTATAAAAAAGAATATTATAAATCTTGGTTTTAACATAAGCTTCCAAAAAGAAAATTATAATTCTTGTTTTTTCAAACATTTATTCGCGTCCAGTTTGTATTTAACTGAAATGTGGAGTGCATTTTTCAACAGAGTGTGAACGTTTCAGCCCTGGGGGTAGACCGTGTAGCAGAGCCGTCGGTGTGTTCCGTCTGGTGCTATGTTTACAGTCATGTGCAGCGAGCGCTGTGCAGCCAATGAAGGGGCAGGAGGAGGCGGCGGCGGCGGCGGCGGCGGCGGCGGCGAACGGGCAAAGAAAAAGCCCTTTTTAGACGAAGCTCATGTTTGGTGAAAGAAAGTCAGTGTGCGCCGTCACACGTTTAGAATCAACTCAGCCGATATATACATACAGCAAGTCGGTATACCACAAGCGTGTCAACTGTGGGCTTTCTGTACTCCGCGGCCGCAGCTCAATGCTAACACACATGATGACAGAACAGGTCGCGCCATTTAAACCAGTTTTTTTTATTCTAATTTACAAACTGTTAAAAGCTGTATGATTACATAAAGGAAAGCCAACGCGATGGAAAACGACTCACCCTTTGTAAACGGCAGAACTGGCATGACACGCAGGCAGAAACCAACTTTTGGAAAGAAAATTGCAGTAGATTGCCAGGTCGATGTCATTCCTTCAAGCCGTGCCATATAGAACAGAGATATGGGGGAAAGGTGGTGTAAAGATGGATTTTACAGCCAGAGTAAAAGTAAAAGGGGCTGCAATGAGATTAGAGGTAGCTATTTCGTTAGCATGATAACACCAAACCTGCCGATTTGGGAAAAGAGCCTGTGGCTTTCACGGTTTATTTGGTATGGAAGCGTGTTGCTGCCACACCAGGAATAAAAAAACTTATCATGTAAAATGTGAAGGTTTATCATGTAACGTGTTATATTATTTTGTTACGTTATTATGACTTCAAGACGGTGCCGTGAGAGTGGCGGCCTTTACAGCAGCTCCTATACTTTTGTTCTTCTACTTTCTTCCTTTCATAACTTTGCTGCTGTAAATTGGGAATTTCTCCATTGTGAGACGACTGAAGGTTTTCTTATTCTTATCATTCTTATGTAAAAACGTGATACTTATCGTGTAAAAATGTGGTACCATGTAAAAAAAAAAGGTGAAAATTAACCAATTAAAACGTGAATTGTATCGTGTAAAGTACAAGATGTGAACAGGTCGGCCTCGCGGAGGACTCCCCAACTTCTGTTGCAACCTTGGTCCCATCCTGCAGCAGGAGGCAGAGGCGGGTGCTTCCGTACGATATGTCCGAATGCAACGGCGCTAACCCTAAAATCTAAAATCACATTATCCATTTTGTTCCAACATGACAAGCTTTTTAGTCACGTTTTTACCCGATAATCTTCATGTTTTTCAATGTTAATTTCCACATTTTTAAATGAAAGTATCATTTTCACGTTTTAAAGTGATAATGTCCCCGTTTTTATGTGTTAAGTATCACGTTTTTCCATGATAAGTTTTGTGCGTGTGTGTGTTTCCCTTGTGTGGCAGCAATACGCTTCCGTAATTAGGAACCCTCCAAAAAAATTGCAAAAGTTGCGGTGGTTCAAATTATATTTCTGCAAAGTCCACCCAAGTTGCGCTTGTTATGATAAGATGACAGTACATCTTATATCAGTATACCCCTAAATAAGGCAAAGAAAAGTACAGCAGTAGTTGTATTGATGGTGTCATGCTGCGGGTGTTGTTTGGGGCCAACACAAGACGGTCTTTGTTGAATTGGGACCCATGCGGTGGGGGGGGGGGGGGGCAAACAGCTGGCGTGCTTCTCTTCATGATAAAGCGGGACGTTTGTGAAATGAGCACTTACAGCGCGCGGCATTCTGGGATCACAAGCAGGGGGGGGGGGGTGGAATTGCAAGGTGCTGCTACATGTGGAATGTGTTTGGGTTCATGAAAGCGACAGGACAGGGCTTGTTCATGATGTAAGGAAAAGGCTATGCTCCAGGTACTTTCACATGACAGCGGGATACGACCGATGACAGTATGGAAAGTACCTACAGAGGAAAACGATTTTTGAACAGCTGTCAGCTGCAGTGATACCGAAGAACAACTTGGACGCTCTTTGTGCTGTCCAGTCCACTGTAGTGACGGATGCGTAACTTTTTGTTCCGTGTCTTTCGGAGCGGCTGGCGAGCGCGTCTGATATGCTGTCACTTTTACCATCAAGCTGCGTGGCTCTCTCGCTCGCTCTCTCTTTTCTTTTCGCCGAAGGACCCGCCCACGTACCCGGGGGGCGCCTCGTAGTGGTTTGCTCGGCGAGCGTGAACATGGACAGTTTTTTTCCCCCTCCCACGGTGGAAGTCATCTGGCGTGGACCTGCTACAGAATTATGCGCGTGCAAATCATTTGTCGTTGGCCGTAGGACGCGTTCACGCCGACGCGTGCAATGAGGCGGCGAACGGAAGAGCGGATGAGTGAACACGATGGCGAGGCGTCGTTAGAGGACTGATTGCAAGCGGGGCGGCAGCAAAATGTTGATGTGGTGGCTTCCGCTCGGTTTGCTCTTCGGCTTCATCGTGTCGCACACTTGGAGCTCCAACTTTGGCAAATCGCCGCCGCACATCGTCTTCATCCTGGTGGACGATCAGGGCTTCCGGGACGTGGGCTACCACGGCTCCGAGATTAAGACGCCCACCTTGGACCGGCTGGCGGCGCAGGGCGTGAAGCTAGAGAACTACTACGTGCAGCCGCTCTGCAGCCCGTCCAGGAGCCAGCTCATGACCGGCAGGTACGCCGCGAACACGTGGACTCGTCCGCATTTAAAAACTGCAGGAGCCTTCTGTCAACGAGACCAGATAATCGCATTTTTCCGTGTCACTATACTGATATCTTGGAAGAAAACAGTTTTACAGCACTGCACAGTTGCAACATTAATGTTTGGTTAATTCATTTGACTCATATCTCATATTTGGGAAGAAAACGATGTACGACACCCCATAACAGTTACAGAATTTAATTTAATTTATAGTTGAGCCAGTTTCAGCAATGCAAAAGACAAGGTTTTATTAATGAAAAAAAATACGATCAAAAAATCTCACTAAAAACACTTGTCATGACTAAGATACGATCAGATAAGATAAGATAACCTTTATTTGTTCCACATTGGGGACATTTGCAGTCTACAGCAGCAACATTGGGGGTGGGGGGTACAGAAGAAAAAAATGAAATGAAAAGAAAAAATAGTTTTCGTTGTTGTAAATGCAATTGAAACTACAACTTACGTAACTAATAACTATACTAATTCCAGCAAAAAATGATCGTCGTTTTCGTTTGTCAATATGTAACAGGTTTCAGGTTTTCCTTTTAAATATATTGCATTTACTGTATTTCACTATTGTTGTACATCCGTACAGAAGATGGAAGGTTGAATAATTTTTTTGAGAGTCTTGGTTTCCTTTGATACACGATATTTACAATACTTTTTAAAAATATATATCTTGCACTCAGAGCACATACTCAATTAATTAAAGGTACAGTGTGTATGATTTAGTGTCATCTTGTGGTGAACTAATGGAATGCAACGACCTAATTTCAAAGCGCGTGTTTTTGAAGCACGCGCACTACGGTGCCTCAGAGAAACCATACTTTGCAAGCCTACCAAGCCGAGGTTTGTACATTATGTAGCCCCCAAACACCCTCTACTTTCCCCTTAAATGACAAAAACCTTGCAAAGCTATATGTTTTACAAATTCTCTAAAAATCTTCTTTATTGAACGAGGGTCGCTAAATTTGTCTCAAGTAGGTATCCGTAGCAGGAAGATGCTGGAGCAACATAGCAAGCTCTGTAGAGGGCGCCCTATTGAATATAATTAGCGATTACTTCACATACAATTTACATTTTTTTAAATTCCGTTGATGTGATTGAACATGTTTTTTGCATATTATTGAAATTGATAGTGGGTTTTTGAAGTAATGAACAACAAATTATTACATGCTGTCCCTTCAAGAAAATGACAACTAATGCTAAAACAAACTAAAACTAAAACGACGTTTTCGAAAGCGCAAGACGCAATACCTGCTTTATAGATTAATTAAAACTAACTGAATTTAAAAAGTCAAAACAAAATCTGAAGTAACTACAATGAAAAATCACAAACTATTATAAGTGTGGTAAGAGATTAAAATATGACATGGGTACAACACCAATATTTATTGCTGCCGCATCACCGCTACGAAGGTTATGTTAACCTGCTTCTTCTCTGTATCCACAGTTTTGAGACCTATAGTTATATAAAAATAAAATCAAATAAAATACCTGCACAAAAAAAGCTGAAAATGCAGGCACAAAAACAACAAAGGCTGTATGTGTACTTCCTCCGCGAGGGAACCACGTGAACTGATGGAGGTTGGATGTTGTGAAGTTGTCTTAAGTCAATGTAAATGTTTTTTGCTCGCAACAGAGCGCAAACCTGCACCAAATTTGTTTTGACTAGCTTGCGCTGGTTTTGTTTTGAAGGTACCAGATCCACACGGGCCTCCAGCACTCCATCATCCGAGCCACCCAGCCCAGCTGCCTCCCCCTGGACAACGTCACTCTGCCGCAGAAGTTGAAGCAGGCCGGCTACTCCACGCACATGGTGGGCAAGTGGCACCTGGGTTTCTACAAACGTGGCTGCCTGCCCACCCGGCGCGGCTTCGACAGCTTCTTCGGCTCGCTTCTGGGAAGCGGCGACTACTACAGTCACTACAAGTGCGAGGGGCCCGGCATGTGCGGCTACGACTTGCACGAGGGCGAAGAAGCCGCGTGGGAGCAGGACCGCGGCTTGTACTCCACGCTGATGTACACGCAAAAGGCCGTCGGGATCTTAGCCAATCACAACCCCAGCAAGCCCTTATTCCTCTACTTAGCCTATCAGGCGGTGCATTCCCCGCTTCAGGTTCCGTCTCGCTACCTGGAGCGCTACAAGGGGATAGTGAACCCTCACCGTCGCAAATACGCAGCCATGGTCTCCTGCCTGGACGAAGCTGTACGCAACCTGACCCTGGCCTTGAAACGCTACCATTACTACGACAACACGGTCATCGTGTACTCCTCAGACAACGGGGGGCAACCGCTGGTCGGCGGGAGCAACTGGCCCCTCCGGGGGAGCAAGGCCACGCTGTGGGAGGGGGGCATCCGGGCGGTGGGTTTCGTCCACAGCCCCCTGTTGGCCAAGAAAGGCACCGAGTGTCGCTCGCTGGTGCACATCAGCGACTGGTTCCCCACGCTGGTCACGCTGGGCGAAGGGACTCTGGACGAGGACCTCAACCTGGACGGCTACGACGTCTGGGAAGCCATCAGCGAAGGGCTCCCCTCGCCCCGCCAGGACATCCTCCACAACATCGACCCCATTTATGTGAAGGCCAAAAACGGTTCGTGGAAAGCCGGCTACGGCTTGTGGAACACGGCCGTGCAGGCGGCCCTGCGCGTGGGCCACTGGAAGCTGCTGACGGGGGTGCCCGGTTACAGCGACTGGGTGCCCCCTCAGACCTTCAACACGCAGGTGGGGTGACTTTCGTCGCATGAATTGACTCGAGTTGGACCAGGGGGATCATAGTGGAGCAGTTATTTTTCATGATAGTTGGCTTTTGACATTTGTTTTGAAATTCATTTTGTGTTCATTGGTTTTATTTGACTTTTTTATGAGTTTGTCTTTTTTCAACAGTGCTTTGTTGTGGTTTAGTTTTTATCGTTTTATTATTATTATTATTACTATTTTAACTCATTCAGTACCAGCCAATTCAGGACCAAGTCTGAAAAGACGTTTAAAAACGTCTTTGGGAGTGAATGAGTTAATTGTGTGAAGCAGAGTAATTTACAATTCTCAAACAACTGTTGGACCGTCCTTCTTCTGTATGGCTGAAGATCCGTTTAAAATGAACCCCGAATGCTCATGAATGATATTCATTGACAAAGACAAAAACAAAGGACATCTCTGCAATGTTTCGAGTTAGTTTTCGTTAGCTTCATAAACATAAGACTTTTAAAATAATTTTTAAAGCCATTTTAATTTTATTTCATGAATAAAACTGTTTTATATACAGTATATATATATATATATATGCATATGTAGGAATCATGTATAATTTTTATTTTTTCCACTTCATGTCGCCACCCTCACATTCAAAACTGTCATATAAGTGACATCGCTTCAAAGGGCGGCGTCTAGTCTGGTGAGTGACTTGGGTGCCAGCAAATGAGAGTAGTGTTGGCTGGCATTTAACTGGGAGAGACATGACTCGATTTTTTTGGGGGGGGGGGCACAGTAACATGCAACTTGCTTGAAAGATTACACCCCGCGACTTACTCCCACCTCTGTTTCTCCACCCAGCGTCTGACTCTGCGCTGGCACAGCGAACGCGTCCGCTGGGACCGCGGCAAGTCCCTGTGGCTATTCAATATTACCTCGGACCCTTACGAGCGGGTGGATTTGTCGCAGCGCTACCCACATGTGGTCAAGAAGATGCTCATGCGGCTCGTGCAGTACAACAAGACGGCGGTGCGAGTGCACTACCCGGCCAAAGACCTGCGCTCCAACCCGCAGTACAACGATGGCGTGTGGGGGCCCTGGTACAAGGACGAGATCGGGGACAGATACGACCACCTGTTGACCAACCATTTGAGTAGCAGAGGGGGCTGGAACAGAAAAATTCAAAAGTAGCAGGCCGGGCGTCTTCGTGGAAGACGGAATGTTTCTCAGGGATCACTCGGGACTTCCCGTTGCGGAATTTCAACCACGAGTGGAGAACATGAGAAACTCGTGGGCCCCGTCAGACCAGTTCACCTTAGAATGCACCAAGAATAATGTTGTGAGATTAAGAATAATGGTTTCATGTTACGATGACAAAAAAAAAGAGGAAAAAAAAAAGTAATGGCATGAGGTTGAAGTCAGAATATTGCAAAGAGACCAAGTCGGAATATACTGTGAAAAAGTCACTTTTCTCAAAAAAAGTTACTTACGAAATAAGTCCTAATGTTGCATGAGTAAAGTCGTAAATTCACAAGCAAAAAAAAAAAAATGGCTTCATGCCAGAAGGATCAAGACAGAATATATTGACAAAAAACACGTCATGTTATAATGTATCAAGAAAGTCCGATAATGTCAGAGTACGCCATCAAAAAAGTTACAGAAATAGGGTCGGAATATTACCAAAAAAAAAAAAAATGGCTTGACAATCCAAGAAAAAAGGGCAGAGTCAGAATATTCCCCGACCCCCTCCCCCCCAAAAAAAACACACCTCGCGTTCCAAAAATCATATTAGCTACTATTTGGGGAAAAAGTAACGAGTTTGCAAGAATAAAGCTGTGTTATACGTCAAGTTGTGAGAAAAAAGACTACGTTATATTACAAAAAAAACTGGTAAAATCAGAATACTATGAAAGATGACAGGAATGTCTTGAAATCATCCCCCCCCAAAAAAAGGAAAAAGTTTGTTACGAAGATAGCATAGTCATATGAAAAACATAATAATGTTACATAAATACTTTTGTAAAACTGTGACGCTTACATGGGAGTAAAAATACTCCTGTCATATCCAAACACATCCATCACCTTGTAGGCTTTCAAATGCAATAGTTTTAGTTTTAGGTTGTTTTTTTTTCAAATTTTTATTACTATGTTTGTACTTGCCGACTGGTCTCGGGATGCTTTGAATGCAAAACAGCCAACAAAATAAACTCAGTTGTCCGGTTCTGAACTCCTGCATTCCTCGCGCTATTGGTCCAGCTGCGAATGCTTCTCATTCCGCCTTCCTTTCCCGTTGATTTCCTTTTTCTCAGACCATCTGGAAGTTGACAGGTGGGGCACGTTGAAATGCGGCCAGCTGGCGCACTCTTGCCGGCTGGCTGTGTTTTGCTTTTCGATGCAAAGAGGAAAAAGGAGATGGATGGGAAAGCGAGCTTCTTCTTCTTCTTCTTCTTTTTGTCCTTCTCAGTGGACGCAACATCTGAGAGCGCTCGGCTTACAGCGTGTGGAATCCGGCCCGGCCCTCCAATATCCTGCCTGACCTCTGCACTCACATTGTGAAGCATTGTTGCCGTAACTCACTATCGACTTGGAATACTACTGAGAAAAAAAAGCCTGAATGATAAGGCAAAATAACTGTATGGAAATATTACAAAATAAAAGGTTTTAATGCTACATTATAAAAGTCATAATATTGCGGAAAATTTTGGTACGTCATGCAAAAGTTTTGAGAATAAAGTCAGAGTACTGTACTCGGAGGAAAGTTGCAGTAGTATCATAAAAACAAAAGACAGTTGTTTTTTGTTGTTGTTGGGGGGAATGGGGGGTATTTATTCGACATAATCTCCGGGGATCCGGACTATGAACGAGAATAAAGTAAACATTTACACTTTTATGTATTTACAAATGAAAGTCCATGAGGACTCCAAAAGGGCACTTCAAAACCAACAGACTTCTATCTCTGCAAGCATCCAAGCAAAGACAACAGGGCCTTTGGGTTTCCAGACGGCAAATTGCTCTTGAAATTGTGAGGCAACGTTTGATCGAGGGAGAATGCTTCTCCATCTTTTTGTGCTTTTGCTCTCCCTGGAGGGAATTCTGAGCACCGAAGTGTCTGTTCAGTGGGCCCAGAACAGCAGCGAACCCGATGCCGTCCGAGGTAAATCGTTGACTCGCAGGATTAGCAGCAGCACTGTTATCCATAAAATGCTTTCCAAATGTTGCAAATTTAAAACACACAATATTACGCGGAACAAATGCTAAAACGAGGCGTCAGTATTCTCTGGTTTGTCACTCGACCTTTCACTGTTTCGATGATGCATGTGACGTAACATTCCAAATGGGTCTGATAGCTCGCCAGCAGATCATTGAAGTCACTAAAAAGCTGCTGACGGCCATCACCACGGCAGACTACGACTCTTACAAGTCAGTTCAATTCAGTCACTCGACTCGCTCCGATTCATCGGCTCGTTCATGGTCTGTCTGGCATTCTGTCGCAGGGAAATGAGCGATCCGGGTCTCACGAGCTTCGAGCCCGAAAGCCCGGGCGTCCTGGTGCGCAGCATGGAATTCCATCGCTTCATAATGGAGAATGGTAACCGACTGTATTTTTATGGCAATACACAAGTGCTATGTTTGGAAACGTGGATTAAAAAAAAAAAAAAAGTAATCGTAGGACAATAAAGTCAGAATACTGCAATAAAAACTTGGAGTGTTAAAAGAAAAAAAAATTAAAAATGGAAAAAAAGCAACCGAACAAGAAAAAAGTTGCAATACTGAAATATAAATCTGTAACACTACGCTTTTGGCTTTTCAGCACCAGCCCTCGGTTTTCATCACACGATCATGATCGACCCTTACGTGCACATGATGGGCGATGACGCGGCCTGCATCGCGTACGTGCGCCTCACCCAGGCCCTCGGGAGCGACCTGGCTGTTATCCACACCAAGATGGAGGAGACTCGCATCTGGCATCGGCGCAACGGCACCTGGCGCCACATTCACTTCCATAGAAGCAGACCCATCACATTGCACTCAAAGTAACACCCACAACAAGCAAAGGTGACTTCTTACCAAAGTCACCAAATTGTTGTACGGTTGAAAATTGCAAATAAAATGTAGAATCCAAGAAAATGAATTCCTTTTTTAAATGTATTATTCTTTCATATCTTACTTTTATTTTTCATTTCCAGTGTTAGGAAACGTATTCTGAGATGTCACTTCCTGTAAATCTCTTCCGGTTTGATCGCGAAAGCGGTGTAGACATGTCTCGTGCTCAGAGTACGATCCGCCGCCGTTTACCATGAAGCATCGGTGAAGCGATGCCATAAGTTCACTGATATCATACTCGAGATGTTATAAAATCATAGACCGCAGAGTTTGATAAAATGTAGTTTATTGTGGCATTGGCGTGTTCTTACAACTGTCGACTGTCGTTGTATGGAACGACCAAATGACGCCCTCTGCTGGCTAAGTGCAGCCATGACCTTGAATGATAAAATGACGATTGTCAAAATTGTTTTTGTTTGGACTTCATTCTCATTAGATTGCAACGTTTCTCTCTCAACTTTTGTCATGATTCGGTTTGGGACCAGCAGGTGGCACTGTAGGGCTCTCCCTGCAGCTGCACACCTGTTGGTCATTATGTAATTAGTGCTTCAAAAGGACTCCCAGCCCGAACACTCAGTGTCGGGTCATTGTTTGCTCTTGGCTACTGTCATGTTTGTTTGCTGCAATCAGGTTTGTTTCAGTCATGTTTTGGTTGCTGTTATGTTTTATCTTCAGTCATGATTTTTGTTTGGTACTTTGGACTTTGTTGGTTTTGGATTTAGTTTTCTCTATGTTTAATACAATTCGTCAAGTACACCCTGCTCCTCCCTCCTGCCTGCTTTTTGGGGTCCACCACCACCTTGCATCGTGACAACTTTATGACCATTTTCATGAATTACGTTTTTAAAAAGGAAGGGGGAACCATTTTTTGCTTGTGAAAATTCATTTGGGTTTTTTTTCATCACAGCGCTGTGAAAAGACATGCTACTAGTTTAGTTGTAAATAATTAATTTGCATCTTTTCTGGATTGAGAAAAATTACTACAGTTTTGATAACGATTTTTTAGTCTCAAATGTAATTTTTAGTACAGCCGAACCTCGTTTCAATGTACCCCGTTTACAACGTGCTCACCGGATTACGTTCACATTTCAAAGTCACGATTTCACATTTCCAATTGTCGATTTCACTTCCAACGAACAACGTAAAACTTGATTATCACAAGTGGATTCTTTTCACACAATATGCTGAAAAGGCTTTCGTGACAATGAACCGTGGGAAGCTAACTGCCGTCGTAACCTCGCTTATAAACAAAATGTACAGCGCAGAATTGCCGACCATTCCTTAGCAACGTTCCCGATCGATGCTGCAGTTGTTCCTTTCATGTCTTATAAAATAATTTTTTCTTCAGACTGTATAGGCGTATTTGTAATTGACATGTTTATAATAACTGTGTTACATGTTCATGTTTTTATATCTCTAAATGTTCATACTGTATTATTTGTCGTAGTTGGCAGCCATTTTATTGGAAATGTTACAACGAACTGCCGTTAAAACGTACAGATTCGTTATATCCCTCGAATTACGTTGTCACGAGGTTCGACTTATTCTGTGGGCCGCTTAAAAATGGATGGCAGGCCAAAGATGGCCCCCGCGCTATAATTTGGAGACCATCCGACCTAACATTTGCTTATTTATGTATTTTTTGCGAAATAACATCTTGACCCATGACAAAATGATGACGCTGCTGAGGAGCGGCCTACAATTTTGTAGGGCGTTTATTCACGAACACGGGTGTGAACAATCGTGCACTTTGACAGCTCGTCACCAATCCGACCCTTCTTCTTTCCTCCCACGGCGTTTTTAGGAGCTGCGACGTTACACTGGACTCCAGGCGCATCAAAACAAAAACACTCGGCAAACTGCGCCGCGCGCACTCTCAAATCACTGCCATGTTCACTCAACTCTCACACAGACACACACTCACACGCACACACTCAACTTGCACTCGCTCTCAAACACGTTGACTCAACACAGACTTTCTCGCTTCACACATGTCCACTCTCTCCGTCACACGCATTGCGCACCGAGTCGCTGCGACTACACCAGACAAAGTTGCTGTAAATCAATGACGGCGCGTGAAGAGGTTGGCTCGTTGATCATCCTCCCGGTTGTACAGTCGACCTTGGGACAATAGGGATGCAGTCTTTGGCCACTAAAGGAGCAAATGATAAATACCCCACACCCCTCAAACACACACACACACACACACACACACACACACACACACACCAAAAAGCAAGAATATTCCACAAACTGTGTGAACAAAGAATCCATCAATCAGCACGAAGATGGAAGATGAAGGTTCCGCAGCTGCGCAGTCCCATCACGTTTCTCGTCCCCTACGCTCATGCTTGCGGGGCTGTGGATGCAGCTGCTGCTCATCCGTTGGACTTTATGTGTCTGGCTTCTGGGGGGGTGCATTGAACACACACACACACACACACAAACCACCATGGAAAAATAGCATGTCATTCGGAAGGCAACAAACACTGCAACTGCTGCTTTGTACTGACAGCTGACTTAAATCATGTGATGGGAAAAAAATGTGAGGATTTACTGTACATCATCCATCCATCCATTTTCTGATCTGTTTATCCTCACAAGGGTAGTGGGGGTGGGGGGTGCTGGAGTCTATCCCAGCTGTTTTCGGGCAGTAGGCGGGGGACGCCCTGAACCGGTTGCCAGCCAATCGCAGGGCACACAGAGACGAACAACCATCCGCGCTCACACTCACACCTCGGGACAATTTAGAGTGTTCAATCAGCCTGCCACGCATGTTTTTGGAATTTGGGAGGAAACCGGAGTACCCGGAGAAAACCCACGCAGACACGGGGAGAACATGCAAACTCCACACAGGGAGGCTGGAGCAGGAATCGAACCCGGTACCTCTGCACTATGAGGTTGACGTGCTAACCACTCGCCCACTGGGCTGTACTGTACATCACATATCACAAAAACAAACCAAGAGCAGAACATGTAATGATCCAAAAATAAAGATTTAATGATGGAGAAAAAAATGGAATGTTTTGGGGAAAAAAAAGTCATTCGGTTTTGAGAAGAAAGTTGGAATATTTGCAGAATAAATCCTGAATATCACAACAAAAAGATGCACTGTTACGGTTGTATTTTTACGAGAATAAAGTCGAAATTGTAAATTAAAAATGGTGCAATGCCGTGAGAATCATGTTGGAAAATTAGAGGAAAAAAGTTGTTACGTTGCGAGACGAAAGTCAGAATTTGACAAAAGGATGCATTGGATTGATGCAAGTAAAATTGTCATTTACAAAAAGAAAAGAGAATAAAGTCACAATACCTGGAAAAAAAACATGGAATGTTTCACCAACCATAAAAAAGACGCATTGTTGGAGGAACGAAGTTGTCATGTTGCAGACGTTTAAACGTTACGAGCGTAGGTCGAAAAGTTGGAACGTTCCGACAACAAAGTTGGAGCGACGTATTGTGACAAGAAGTGCGGGACTGAAGATTTATGATTTTTCTCAAACCTTCTCCGAGCGTTCCCTGCTTGCGTCGTGTGACCTCTGTCTCGTCGTGACCATCGTCTTGACAACCTTACTGACTTTCCGATCCTTGGCGGGTTCCACTTCGAACCGCGGCGACGACGACGATGACGCGACGGCGGCGCCCGGGCTCTGCTGCTTCGAAACGGAAACAGCGGAATCGTCTCAACGGCGCAAGACAAAATAGTCTAGCTTAGTCCAAACATTTGGACTTGTTTATGTTGAGATGTTCTTCCTCAAGAACACCCAAAAATCTGTTTACTGTTAATTGCTCTTGCTCAAGGTGTGAGGACTTGCCTGTTTAAGACTTCCTGCGTGCTCCGAGTCTGCAGACGCGCTTTGCCCACTGCTGCATCATGGCGGCAAACGGCGAGAAAAGGTTTAGCATAAAACATATACTGTAGGCCTAACTGAAAACTCTTCTTTGACAACGTCACGAATGCCAATCAGAGATTCGACGGCAAGGACTTTGGTTCAAATGCGATGAAAAATGGCCAACGACTCACCACGTTGTGTCCACGTCACTCTGCCGTCTCGGTTTCATCGCGGCGCCGTCCGAGGATGCCTCCCGTGTCGATGGCGTCGCTTCGGTTTCGATCAGGTGAACGATGTCCGTGCGTCTGATTTCGCTCAGTCCCTTGATGAGTCTCGTTTCTGCGTCGCAGGAAAACATTCCATTGGAGCATTCAGCGAATCGGTGACGTCTGCATTTGGAGGATGGCGCTACTGAGCACTACGCAGGCTCAGGAATGGTCTTCTTTATGGATACTAATTTCTACAATATTTTAGCAATAATAATAATATTCAATAAGTACCAGTTATGTGACCAAAACAATTTCGTTATAGACAATTATGCATCATACAAATGCTTTACCAAAGCCAACTTCAATGGTCTAACTTCTTTTAACGCCACTGAAAGAATTGTATCATGCTAAAAAATACTTAACATTCTTGACCTGGATAACAAGCAGATCTTTGTGGATGCCTGTCTCATTTACAAAGTTTTAAATGCGCTTGCACCCCCACCCTTGGATAAATTCATTCAGAGGAGAAACAGTGAAAGACTGAGAACTCGGGCCTTGACGAGAGGTGATTGCAATATAACAAGATGTAGAACAAAATTCCATCAAATGGTCACCTGCGTAAGAGGAATGCAATCCTGGAATAAGTTGCCAATACACATAAGAGACTGTGATAACTTTCCACTTTTCCCCCAAAAAACAAACAAACCGTTAAACATTGGCTAAAAATACATCGGACATGTACCCACTAAACACCGTTTCCAGACTCCAGCTCGTGCCAGTGGACTTCTGGCCAACCAATTTGCAATTCCAAGTGATTTGTCTGTCCTGGTCTTTTGTCTTGTAATTGAGTACTACAACTGTTTATATTGTTTCTTTCATGACCTATTCGGTCTTTATTTCTGTCATTGTGGTCTTAAAAGTTTTATGTGTCTCACTGTGCTATTTTATTTATTGCCTTGGGACTACGGCTGAAAACTGGCATTCGTGCTAAATCCGGCGCATTTACACTGTTTATTCTTGAGTTGATTAATGTGCACTGTCCCAATGAAAAAAAAAAAAAAAAGTTGGCCGGCGCATGAGCCCTTGTTTTAATAATCCACTCAAGTGGTAGTGCGCATGTCCAAAACTGCTCTCGGTAGACGGCCATTGAGCCAGATTAACTGGGCCCATCATCCAATTAAAATGTCAGAATGAGATACGTGACGTGACGTCAAGACGCAATCAACCCACGCGCCACATTAACTGGGTCCATTTATTTGGAATTTTTGTTTAAAATCCCCTGGCTCTTCATTTTGTTTATCTCTCTGTATTCTGTACATGTATTAATAAATTGTTCGTTTTTTTTCCTGTTACTTGTAATATGACATGTTCAATAAAGTTTCATTAAAAAAAACACTACCTGGGTCAATCATCCAATTAAAATGTCAGAACGAGATACGTGACGTGACGTCAAGACGCAATCAACACACGCTCAGTGTTGGCGGAAGGCAGAATGCAGCGGCAGGCTAGCTCGGTTTTCATTGAGAGCAAAATAATAGTCAATAATAGTAAACAATTAATGTGAGTGAAGTCGATTCATTGATAAAGGGCAAATTTAGCACTTTGCCACTTGATCAAAAATTAGAAACGAAACGTTTGGGACCGCATCAGCCGGTGGATATTAACATTGTTCAAACAGGAAAAGGGACGAAACCCGCCCCTTCAACCCGGAATGGCTCAAAAGGAAAACATGGCGAACTGCGTTTGTGATCAGACTGTTGCAGTTTGGCTTTCCTTGCCTGCTGTTTGGAGGAGACACTACACCGTCTACAGTTGGATTCAAAGATTCGAAGTAGCTTTCAGAACATCTGACTAAACATGAATTCATTCATGAATTATTGGACTTTAACGGACATGTTAATGACAAATTTGCCCAGACGAAAGATCGACGTGTCTCCTTTCTTTTTAAGAAATAAGCAACACTGGTGAGTAACACTTTACACTAACACTTTAATTTTGAACAATTCGAAGTGTCTATTCATAGCCTTAAATTGGCTATGAATAAAATGGATTGTGGTCTTGATTCAGAATTTATTGTGTTGGCTTTGCCGCTTGTGGCTGCAAAGTGCCGACTGTGGTGCCCCACTCAACATTTCATGCCAGAAATGCCACTGGCCAAACGTTGGCCCGTCGCGATAGAACACACGATCTGCAATGTTTGTCCACTGGAGGGAAAGTGACCGACCACATAATTGACATTCTGAAATTGAACCTTATTCATGATTAGATGCCGGGCAACAGCTTCCATTCAAAAGAGGTTGCTTTGGTGCAGGTAAAACTTTGGACTAAATCAAACTTTGGACTACATCATTATTTATAGCGTATTAGGCCACACACATGGTGGTTTAGACACTAGAGATTAAATTAGGTGAATCTGGCCCCTGAAATCACACTGCTGGCCTTGATCTTAACACGAATACGTACTTTACGCAAACATTAAAAAAAATGGTATTCCTACATTTAAAAATAGAAATCTTTCTGCTACCGTTTCTCGAAACTGGGCTACTTTTGTCACCTCTGCCGAACATACAAGGTGGGACAATCAAGACGACAAACGTGTCCTACAACATTGTACAAACCTCTGTCCTCTGTTCCTTCTCCCTCGGTCCATAACTCCAAAAGGGCGTAACTCTGGTCTCGTAAGGAAGCAGGGTTTTCAGTCCTGATCAAGTTGATCCGCTCCTCAGTGAAATCCAGTTCTCGTGCCAGCTCTGAGCCAAATTAAATAAAAATGAAGTGAGCGTCATCGAGGACAGAGAAAAGCAGCCGCGACTTACCTTCCCAGCTGAAGCCCAGGCGGTCAGCTATTGTCAACAAAGTTTGCTTTCTGCTCTCCGCTCCATCCTGTGCGTCTGTTGTGAATAACACAGGACGTGTTTATTCAATTGAATCGGGCGAATCAGAAAAGGTTTTAAGGCGGGAAAAAAAGCTGATTACTTCAGTACCTTTCACACAGAAAAGGGAGACAGGAAATATTTAAGGGACTCTTTCTTGTCTCAAGATCTGAACGCAGGTTTCAGTCATTTCCAGAAGTGGCAAAAATACTGAAACTCTGTCCCTTAAAGTGTGCCTCCGTCGGTCCATTTCGAGGTATAGATGTAGGGGGGAAACAGCAATATTTTCAAGTCTGATAAATATCAGGTGTTCACATTTTTGTGACTAGTCTTGTATCTACCAAAACAATCCCCCTGGTTAATTAAAATGCACTGCGCCATTTTAGGAACTAATGTGATGTCAACTCGTTGGACTGGGCCGTCCCTTTTGCACCCACCAGGTGCTATTGAGTGATATGCTAGATCGCTTGCCTATGAATGTAAATCTGTCTCTTTTTTTTCCCCTGTTTGGTGATCCTAATAAGCTGTCATAGAGAAAAAAATCCAATGCCAGGCAGGCCGTAAACAAGCGCACCTTCGTCATCCAACAGCAACGGTTAGATGACTGTGAACGTGGCATCCAGACTCGATTATTTATGGATTTATTTAAAGAGAAATGACGTAACGTGAGCTGCATCAAAGACAGGCCTTAGCATGCGGCGGCTGATTATTTATGATGCGCTGCAGCACCGACCTTGTCTGACACAAAGCAAGCAAAAAGGGCATCGTCGATGATGGATTGATGGACCTCGTGTCAGAATTGACTCTGGAAAATTGCGCTAATGACTCAAATTTGACGGCTTTCAACGGCGCTACGTCACGGCTCCGCCCTCTTGCAGGCAAGTATGGCTGCGCGCATTAGCTGTCATGGCGACTCGACAAAATAGTTTCCGTGAGCCATTATAATGCAACCAGTGTAATCAAAAACGCATTTGGATCCAGGTTTTCTTGATAAACCGTACATATTTATTCTCCTCACCACCACAGGTACACGTTAAATAGAGGAACAGATTCAGTACTTGGCTGAATTTTGCCACATCTTGATAACTTTGGGTCGTCACCCACAGAGGTTGAAAAAAGTAACAGGCCTTTTTTGAAAAAGTAAGGAGTATCGAGTAGCGACATCTGTTTTCAAATCTCATGAGGAACAGTGAAAAGTCATCATAAAAGTGAAATACTCACGTAAAGTACAGATACTTAAAATGATCTTCAGTACAGCAAAAATGTATTTGTACTTTACTTGCCATTACTGTTCAGTAGCTGTGTGAAAGGCACAGGCTGAGAAAGGACGGCTTCAACAGGTGGCATACCGTGAGTTGGAGCTGAATTGCCGGGGGTTTGCTGCACGTGTGTCTCAACAGCGTCGCCGGTCCGCCGCCTAATGGAAATGACATTTCCAGAGGGTAGGGAGTGAAAATCGGTGAACGCGTCCCTTTCGATTACAGATGGATCAAGAAGACCGCTCTCATCCTCGGAGTTGTCGTCGTCACTTTCTTTCGTTGTCTCGGCCAGTCTTTTCACAAGCTTTGCGGCCTCGTCGCTGATCTCTTCGAAAGATCCGTCAGAGTGCTTGCGTGCCTTGCTTCTCTCTTTGCTGGCTGTTGACGATTGAGAAGATGGGCCACCTTTACCTTTGATGGGCAATCTTGACTGGAAGGCTTTTGGTTTTGTCTCTCCTGTGTTAGTCGTTGGCCTGGTTGAGACCCCCTCAGAGAAGCTCTTGGTGGATGTCTTAGCCTTGACATCCACACAAGAGCCTTCAGACTTTCTCCGTGGAATCCTGTTTGTCGGCCCTCTGTGTTTTTTGTCTTCGCCGGGTTTGGCCAAAGAGTCTGGTTTGAGAGGCTTAGATTTGATGGGAATTCGTGATTTTGATACGGCGACAGGAGCAGTTTTATTTTTAACTTGATGGGCTGGCTTGGATTGGCTTTTGAGGGGAACGGTATCAGACGCGGCTTTCTGAGACACTTGGGTCAAATTGGGGGGCTGTATCACTGACTTTGATTCATCTGGAGAAGAATCGGATGACTCTCTTCCCTGCTCAGAGTATATAGATCTCGTAACTGTGGTTTCTGCTGTCTCCACATTCATGATCATTTGATCAGCGGAGCTTGCGTCTAAACCGGAGAATTCTCTATTTGTACTGTGATCTATTTTAGCCTCTCGGCTTTCTCGGTCTTGTTGATCTTTGGCGGCAGGTTTGGCTGAAGCTGAAAGGCCCATTTTGGGGATTTTTGATTTGGCGGATGCCTGATCAACCTCAGTTGCCAACTGAAGCTGCGGATCAACTGTTTCTTCAGACTGGTCCTTGATCTTGACCTCTAGTTTGAGATTGAGGCCAACTTCCTGCTGGGTTGCCGATGCCTTGCATTCTTGCCCGCTGTTTTCTAATATGGACTCCTCAAGCGGATGTTCACCGATTTGGAAAAAAGCAAAGCCACCCCCGTCTTCCACACAGCTCCTTTTGGTCATATCAATTGCACCGCTTCGGGTCATTTCAAACAGCTTCCCTTCTTGGAAGAGAAAAGGGTTGGGTTCACTTGTCGGTGTGCTCTCCTCAGTTGGCGTTTTACCCGGTGTGGTGTCTGGTGTGCCCGGCATCGACTGAGAGTCCACCACCAGATTGAGTATCTTCTCTTCCTCGATTTTGAGACTAGCATCAAAAGCGTCATCATTGTCCAGCATGGCAGACCACGAGTACGCTGCGTCCACCTTGGCAGTGACCCCTTTGGACTCGGTTCGGGGATGATCACGTTCAACCTCTTCTGTATCATCATAGATACACAACTCTGCTTTAAACGTTTCCTTCGTTTGGCTCAGTGCATCACGTCCAACCTCCGGTGATGCTTTGACTTCATCTGTTACGTTGCCAGCTGGTGCATAGGTCGGAAATTGGGGAACGCTTAAGCCTGGCACAATTTCCCTTGACTTCCGTAAACTGTCCTCCTTTTGCTCATCAGTTCTGTTTTCTGTGTTCAATGTTGCCACCGTTTTGGAAGGTCTGTTTGGAGCAGCAACAACAGGTGGCGGAACTGTTGGTTGCGGCGCTGTTTTCAGATTGATGTTGTAGGTTTCCTCTTGGCTGATACTAGCTCTTTTGTTGTGGGATCCATCATTCACACCTGCTGAAAAAGAAGAGGGAACTTTAATATGGGAGTTAGAGAGAAGAGGTAATCCTGCATCCTCAGTGAGTCTTTTCACCCCAAATTTACATTCTGTGTCCCTTGGGAACTCTAAGTCCCCCTCCATCTCATCAACCGATTTCTTTCTAGCTGTAACTGTTTCGTGAGCTTGACTGCTGTCTGATGTATCCTCCTCCTCTGGGTCTTCATAGATGACTGCTGGTTTGAATGGGAAAGAGAGGGATGAATGGTCAGGATGTTTGGGATTAAAGTCGTAACTTACCTCATCAGAACTAGGGGTGTCGGGGGAGAGAGGACTCTTACCCGAACTCGTCAACTGTGATGTCTGCTCACAACTGTCATCATCAGCACTACCCTCAAGGTCTCGGAAATGCCTACCATGCAACGCATCTTTGATCGACGCTTCATTAGAGGACTCTGGATGGATTAGGGATTGACTTGGATGATCTACCATGAATGGGAATGATGGATGACTGTGCTGGTCAACAGGGCTACTCTCTAAGGAGTCATGAGGAGGGGATTCCTTGGTAGGGCTGGGTTCAATGGAATCTGGGGATTTAATGGAGGAGTTGTCATCCAAAACGGGACTACCTTCGAGCGAGTCTCTGTGGCTTATTGTCAAAGAGTTGTCAGCTAATGGACTGAGAGGATCGGAATCTTGCTTTATAAGCAACTCCAAGCTTCCATGGCACTTATAAAAGGGTTTCGGAGTTTCAGAAGAAGGTAGAGGCAATGAGAGCTGAAAATCAGGGCTGCTGCCGTCCATATGTTGCTCGACGGTATTCAAAACGGTCTTTTGTGTGCCGGTACTCCTTGAATCAGATGTGGACTCACTTGGTGCGCAGTCATCTGCAGCCTCGCTGAAAGGCACACTCAAGGGCAAATCAGTAGACATTTGGTCACCAGGTTCTGTTGTTTGACTTGGGATGCCAGTTGTTTCTGTGTCTTTACTTCCTTTTTCAAACACTGCAGTGGTTTTTGCCACTACTTGCGGTGTTTGTTCATTTTTGGGGGAAAGACCCAAACTTTCAGGGCTAGTTCCAGGGGTGGCCAGACCCTCATGTTTGTAACTGTCCTCAGAACTCAGATGAGGCGTTCCAGAACTGGCACTTGTCGAGTCTGCAGGGACTCCTTCCACTTGGGAGTTCTCCTCGTTGTCACCTTTTCCAAAGTCACTCATTTTGGTTATCGCTGACTCTGCGCTGCTCTTTTTTTCCGCCCTGCTGAGTGGACAAATCTTAGAATCAAGAGATACTTCTTGTTCTTTGCGCACAGATTCCGACTTTGGGGTGTCTTCCAATCTTGGCACCCTTGATGTTTTAGGCTTATATGACTCCGATTCTCTCTGGGGGGGCTCTTTTTGAAACACTTGCATCAACTCTTTAACCGAGACACTATCCTCATGTTTTTCTGATCCCACTGCAGGCGTTGCTCTACGTGGATGGAATTCTTTGACTTTTGGAGGCAGTTTTGCACTAACAGGCAATTGTGAAGGCTTCATTCCTTTTCTCGTTTGTTCTTCCTCTACTTTCTGTTGCAAGGCTTTGACTTTGTCTTTGATTGAGCCAATGGGAGTCTCTTCCACAAGCGGAGACACAGATTGTGACGTAACAGAGACCGCGGAGTTACTAGCTTGTTGATGATCTTTCCCGACATCCCCAGAACGTGTTTGTACTTTGGTTGAAGGTGTTGATTTTTTTCGGGGTGAGTCAAGGAGGTATTCTTTAGGATCACTGCCGTCTTTTGTTGCTCTTGGAGTCCCACTGTTAACCTTAGGTGCATAGAAGACAGGCTCTGGGTTTTCCAAAGCTGCCTTCATTTGGGCCTCCTCTATCTCCCTGCCCGAGAGGAGAACCCACTCCTCAGCCCCTCTACTTTTTTCTGTTGCTTCATCATACGCTCCGCTACTTAGTATTTTACTAACTTTCTCAAGGTCCTCTTTAACTTTCTCGAGGTCCTTCTCCATTATTTCTAAGGGGACCCTCGAAACATTGTGTCCTCCTTTCTCAGAACCGCACCCATCCAAAGAAGGGGATTTCTTTGAGGGATCAGCTGTCAAAATGACCGTCATTTTGATCAAATCTTGTTTCATCTCCGACACGTCTGATAGGAGGTCTGGTTCCCGAATGAGCTCGGATTTCAGGACTGACGTTGCCATCTCTTCATCTTCCGTGTGGTGAACAAACAAGTAAGGAGTAAAAAAATAATGAAAAATTCAAATGAAAGGAGACAAACATTTGAGAATGTGGTCAGGCCAAAATGTGTCAGAGGTACACAGTTTACAACCTTCATCATTTAACATCTGATCTTCGGGGGATGCGTGCATAAAAAAGTTTCAAAGAACAAAAGACACCCCACTCCCCAAATAAATAAATACATAAAATGAAAAAGCATACGATGTTGAAAGATGTGGGTGCCAGCATGATGAAAGGTGCAGGAGTGGTATGCTGACACAAAGTGAAAGTGCAGTTTAAAAGAAAATAAAAGCACGATTATATTAAAATGAATGTGTTCCATTTACACAAGATGAATGTGAAGGCAGCAAGACCCACAAAAAAAGCAGCCGGTGAATTTCACAGATGTGTACATGCTGTGATACGGTCAGGGCTTACATCTCTCTTGTGTTGTGTTGATCTGGGTAAGAAAAAGACATCAAAAGGATCAATCATTAAATTTTCATGCACCAGCACTTATGCAGTCCTGATAGAATAGAACGAGCTGTCTCTACCTCTTCATCTTGATCAGAATCGGATTCCTTTTTCCCCAAAACAGCGAAGCAGGAAGAGGGAAAGAGACAAAAAGTGCATTTTTTTTTCAGCGACTGTAAGGCTTTCGCTCCTGAAATCAAACAAATCAATACAGTCAACAAATATGAATTGAAACACCTTTCAGGACTGAGGACTGACTCACCTTGCAGTATGACGGCAGCGTGATGTTGAGGTTGCATACGGCGCTGTGGGCGAGTGACCTGTAACTCCGGGGTTCCTTCAGAAAACACAAGCGGCCGCACAGCTCCTGGGTGTTGTCTCTGATCTGCAAACAGCCACGAGGGCACCCTCAAGATGCTACGCACGTCGGAATAAGGGAAGAACGAAAAGAACACATACTTTGATGAAAAGTGTGAGTCGGTTCTCCTTGAAGGCAAAAAAGCTGAAGAGATGATGCTGGCCACTTTTGGTGAGGGGAACAAAGTTCCCACAGCAATCTGCATAGATGGGCTTTCCTTCTAGAACCTAAAAAGGGGGAGGTATTCATCAGAGGTGGCAAAAGTACTTACACATAGTACTTCTCTAACCTGAGTAAAAGCAAAAAGTCGTTTGAAAAAGAAAGACTCAAGTACAATCACTTGAACCTACCTCCACATCTCGACTGCGGGCTACCTCCGTGAAGTTCTCTTGCTGTTCCAGCGTCTTGTCAGTCTTGTCATCGGTCATGCAAAAGCAGCGCAGATGGCCCTCGACGGGGTCGTGGGTTTTGGCAAAGATGACAAACTTAGCCATGTAAGGCACACAGATGATCTCCCGGTACACTTGAGAGGAGAAGTTGACCGATTCCTGGACTTGCCGGCAGTCTATGAGCCAAAACCTAGACACGATGATACAATTATTGAGGTCGGGTGCAGCCTCAGTTCTTCAATTCTTCAGGGATCGGGATCGTTTTGAATAGATTTATGACAAATCGGCTACCTCGCAGAAACATTTGTTGTGAAAGACACACGGTCACTGACAAATGTTAAGGGGGTGGTTCCTGTTATGTCTTCCCACTGAGCTGGTGTTGTTCCACCTGAAAAATGGACACGTCTGAGTAAGCAAAAAATGGTGACCGTATGCCTGTGGTGGGCCAGTGAGTCCGGTCTTACCTGTGATACTGCAGAGCAGTCGTAAGGTCGGGGTGTCCCGTCCCAAACTGTGGAGTACTGGGTCAGAGTTACCTTTCGGGACCGGGATCGTCACGGTTATGGGTTTATGAAACTTCCTTCGGCGGGGCTCCAGAGTGACGATGGGGCTGAAGCTGGACTTGTTCCCAAGAGTCCTCCTGACAATATCCAAACTCACTGGCTGGGCCTTGGATAAGAGACACTTGCAATCAGCGTTTTTTGGGTTTTTTTCTCAGGGCCTGAAACACAAACCCTGGAATCTGTCGATGATTCACCACATATTTTGTTTTGTAACGACAAAATACGCTTTCCCATTCAGGTACAGTGGTATTGACTTAAAGGCTTGATTCATTCCGTGACCAGGATTGTACAATATCTAAAATTAATTCTTCCCATTGAAATGAAATGGCACGCCATTAGTCTGTTCCAGTCCTACCCCCCAAAACCATGTTCAATTTTACTTGATACTAGTAGGAGTCCAGGGCTGTCGTGTCTTTGGTACAGGTCCCATTTTTGTCAACTGAAGAAGCAGACGAAGTCAACCTATCAATAGCCTGGGATTTTCTTCAAGTACTTGGTAACAAAAAAGTCCAGTCACCGGTTACTGTTCAGGTCTAACAAGCAAAAAATCAAGACCAGAGGCACCTGACTTTGGTCACACCTGGGATGCCAAAACACTCAAGAAGGTGCATTGGAGGCTGCATGGACCACCACGCTACCACTCTCCAACCCGGAGCAACATAATTTCATGCACCATGCGGGATGTCTCACACATGTGAAGCTCCAAAGCAATGTCATTTACCTGCAGGCCCACCCTGATCCTTTTGGTTAGGGCACCCTCAGGAAAAACAGCTTGCACTTGGGGTACAACTGTGCTGCTCAGGACGCCTCCTTCAGGACCAATCAAAATACTGTCTTGCCTAATACGTGACACCACAGCAAAGTATTGTGGGAGATCCCTGGTGATGATGCGGCAAATGCGCTTCTTCTGGAGCTCCTCCTGAGAGTCCAGTTCTAGTGGAGGGGAAAAGACAAATGTTGGTCTGGCGCCTATATCGGTCTTTGGAGTATATCGTCGCTGTCCTCTTTGTCCATTTTAAAAATGTTCTCTGCCCATTGACGTTTAAAAAAAAAAATGTAGAAATGAAAATAAGAAATGCGAAAACTGGACATACGTGTTTTTCACAGGACAGTGATGATATTTAGATGCTGAGCAAGAAGACATTGCGGAGGCTGACCTTCGTTCATGCTGTTAAGGATCTGGTTGAGTTCTTGGGTGTGCTCACAATGATGCTCCTTCCAGCTCTCTCCCGTTTCACTCCTCAAGATAACAAGCTCACGCTCGCCCCCACGCAGAGCAGCAAAGTGGGGCACCTCTACAATTACAGGACTGGATGGAGGAACAGAACGTTTTTAGAGATGCTCGCCAGGCCAAATCAAACGACAACCACGTACACGAGCCACGAGAAGTTCAGGATCCTGGACCTTCGGGTGAAATGTCACTATTCCCTCAAAGGGAAACTATACAATAAGCAAGAACGCATTATTTTGTATACAGATTTTTTTTCTTTGCTTTTTTTTTTTTTTTTTTGCAGCCTACCCCAGGAAACTTGTCCCCGGCGGGCCAAGCTGGAGGATTCTGCTCACCAAACTCTCGCCCTCATTGAGAGGTGGTGGGGCACTGGGGAGGTGGAGCTTACTGTGCCATTGATGTTCCAATACGCAGCATAAAGTGAGAAAAGACACGCATACAATATTTGGCCTTGGATGCAAAGTTTCATCCAATTTCTGACAACTAACATTGGACAGAATTTCGGAGAAAGTGCAACCACCGGGAAAAAAGACAGAGTCAGAGTCCTTACCCAAGAAGCTGGCCTCCAAACGGTGCAACCTCAATAAACCTGCTGGCTCGACCTTCGCCTTCAACAATGGGGGGCATGCTGGCCAGGCGGTGCCTTTTCACCAGCCGGCAGGTCACCCGTGTGGGAGCGCTGCACTTCCCAGGTGGGATGATGATGCGCAGGCCATTGTGGCGGCAGCCCCGCATGGATCCACCCCTTGCATCCACCATGAAGCTAACCAGGAAGCTGAGGAAGAGGAGAGCAGATGGTTTAAGGCTTCAAATTCAACCTAGCATATTGGACCTCTTTGACTGACTTGCAGGGAATTTCGGCACTCGGGCTGTACATGAAAGGACACATTGTTACATGCATCGGATGCCAGTGAGATATGCTAAGCATCCATCTCACCTTCATAGGCTTAAGACAAACAGAGTTCAAAAGAGAGACACCGAACGTAACAACAACAATTGTTTGACAGTCAACGTGAGGTTACAGGATGTGGATGAAAAGAATGTCCTCGGAGAAAGTCAGAGATGAAGCAAAAAAAGAACAAACCCACAAAAAAAAAGGAATGCAATGGCTGAATCAAGGCGTGGAAGATCACCTGCTGTGGTCCGTATGATCACGGCATGGAGAGGAGCGGCTAAAAACATCAGACGAAATTCCAGCCAAAATGAAACCCACAGAGAGAAGGAGGAGGATGTCAGAATCAATCAAGCGCCGCTTGAAATGCCATCAGAGAAGTACAGTGAACCCTCGGCAACCTTGACAAATACACGACTGCCACATTTTTTCTGTAGAACATCAACTTTTCGGCAATCGAAATTAGGGTTTATCTGTGTGTTTTTTGACTCTCTCTGTAACACCCTAAAATGGCAGCCAAACACCCTAATCCTTCCAAGGCGCCATGACAGCCAATGAATAACACGAGTGTCAGTACTGGATCAGACTCCTGACACCAAACAACAGAATTTCTGAGAAGAAAGAGATTATTGTTGCGATGATCCGAACTTCTGCCAGCATTTTTTTTAATGGGACCTACCCAGAGTGCAGTGGACTGGAGGATAAAGCTATGTTGTCCAGATTCTCTGTGCCCCAACTCAGCCGGTATGAGTCTCGCTCATTTTCCCTTGAAAGCGATGACATCTGAGAGAAAGAAAGAAAAAAAAAAAGTTTTGGGAAGAGACTCAATCAGAATTGGCCTACAACCCTACGGTTGGAATTAAATGTGTGTGCATTGAATGTACCTGACAGGCCAGCATTTCATCCATCATGCTTTCGTGTTTGAGATAGTAGCTTTGGCGCGTGGGGGTGAATGACCTTTCAGAACTGCATAACAAATTAAAACAAAACAAACAAACAAAAAAAAAAAACCGAGATAAGAGCAGAGTAAATTCGAGATATGGTATTAGCCAGCCCCATATGTTCGAGTTGGGTCAGGGCTAGGCTTCCATTTTCCAGTGAGCTAGCGACATACCTGCCAGTGTGCGCCCCCTCATTGCTGAGGGTGAGGTAGTTCATGTTATCCAGATACTGTCCTGGCAGCGAATCATCTCCAAGCTCTCTGAGGTCTTCAGCCCTTAAATACTCCCCTCCGTCACCCGTCATGGTGTCATCGCCTTGGCAGTGGTAGAGGGGAAAAAAATTGCTTCATAAATCCGCAACATATCGGAGAAGTGAATGATGAAGCACAAAGTAGTTACATGCCGTAGAAAATGAACAGGAAATCAACGAATCTTGTGACTCACCTTCTTCATCTGACACATCCAGTACTTCCGTCATTGTTTCTGGAACATTCAGCTTGTGTTTCTCCGTCACCGTCTAGTCGTGGAATTTTAATTTATTTTTATTCCAAAATCTCATTCATAACGTAAAATCACATCTGCAACTGGATGTTGTGATCTACCGTTGTGGTGGTGACAATTTCCTCTGTGACGACCTTCAGCGTATCCACAACGGAGATGTAGCCCAGCCGTCGAGCAATACCCAGAGCGGTGTTTCCATTCTGGCCAAGACAAAGTAAGAACAAAAAAAAAAAAAAAAATGTATGAACCGTGGTGTACTTATGTGCATCTGTGAACGCATACGTGCGTCAACTTACTACGGTGACAGCGTTTGGCTTGGCCCCATACTGCAACAGTATGTTGATGATGTGCGTGTTGCCCTGCTGGGCGGCCTGGTGAAGAGGGCTGTATCCGTTCTGCGGAAGCGTTTATTTTCAACTTGCATCCAAAATGGATCAAAAGTGCTGCAGCGCTATCTCGCGGTTGTGGGACACGCCGAACACTGCAATTCGTTATGGATTTCGTACCTTGGTCTTTAGTGTCACACTGGCACCATTTTGAAGAAGGAAGTTGACCATCTTGGTGTTTCCATAGTGACATGCAACAATTAGCGGAGTGTAGCCAAGCTGGAAAACAAGCGCAACCTTGTCCCTGACAGTCCAAACTTTATATTAATGATGTCGTGTGTAACTTTTTAAACTTTTTTTTTTTTTTTTTGTCTCCTACTTTGGTCTGCTGGTTGAGGTTGGCGCCATTTCTGGCAAGGATCTCCGCAACAGCAACCTTATCATCCTGTGCTGCCAAATGAAGGGCGGTAAGGCCACACTAAACACAGAAAGACATTTTTGTCATTTTTAAAACACAGAAACGATGATCAATTCGCTGTCGCATGGCGTTATTTCCCAGAAAACCGAAAACATAGAAGCAAGTTAATAGTTGCCGTGGGACATTATAGTGAGATTGCAACTTGAATATAGAACAAGCAAATGAATTTTGAAGGATTTTACAACATGAACCGTAGTCAAGGTTCAAAAGGCGAACACCTGCTAACTTGCAAGCTGTTTGTATGCTAAATTCTACCAAGCTAAAAACCTGCATGGTGCAAGGTTATTATTACATTTAATAAAAAGTAACAAAATAACTAAAATTGAAGAAACATTTTTGTTAATGAAATAAAATAAAAATGAAAATGGTTTAAAAAAACAAAACAAAAATGAACTTAAGGTTTATAAAACTACTGTAAAAAGGGAAAAAAATCTTTGTTCTTTTTTGTCTTCATCAATTTAACATTCATGAACCTTTGGGGTTTATTGATGTATTTGATTTTCTGATTATATTTTGGTATTGCTCTACGTCTGTACAGAAGAAAGCAGGTCAAACTATGGTGACCTTTTCTTGAAATCTTGTACTCGACAAATACTCCATACATTAAAAAAAAAAAAATTTAAAACGAATACTAAAAGTGATTAAAATTAACATACCTGTTCTACATTAAAACGAACCGAAAATGAACAACAAAAGTCAAAACGAAATAAAAAGTAGCTGTAATGAAAAATCCCAAAGTATTCCAACCCTGGTGTGGAGCCGCAATGTTGTGAACATCGAGTGACGCAGAATGCTGACATGCTAATAGATGGCACGCAAAGTCAGTGGTTCCAAACCTTTTGTGAGTCAAGGCGCAACAGTTTGGCATGAATGAACGCCCGCACCGTACCTTAGTAGGGGTGTTGACATGAGCTCCCTTACTCAGGAGCAGCGCAGCCATGTCGGCGTGGCCCTCCTCCGAAGCCAAGTGGAGTGGCGTGACACCCTGTTTGGTCTGGACGTTGCTTTCGGCGCCGTAGTTCAGCAGCACTGTCGCAATGTCTATTTGGTTCTTTTTGGCCACAATGTGGAGAGGGGTGTAACCGTTCTGCTCCAGAAAGACACACAAGACACAACGACGTAAACACATCGAACATAATGTGCCATTTGTTGTGTGCGCACAAACTTGACAACTCACCGCTATGCTAAGTGTAGAATAGGGGGACATGCAAAGATGATTAATTCTGATCCGGGGATTCTTCTTATTATTTTTAAATCAAATCAGGAGAAAGAGCTTGGCAGCATACTATGTTAGCAACTGAACGATACGAGACAACAACAACTCTGACATTTAACTTCCTCCCTCACCATGAGGACGTGTTGGTTACGTGTTTATTTGCGAAGACAATTGAATAGTGCACACAGAGTCCGTATAGGCTAATGGGCAAATTTCTACTGTGTCAAAGCAAGATTGGATGACTTTTCTGACACAAGAAATGACTCGACTCTGCCTGCTTGAATTTGAGCAGGAACTTCACTTTTTGCCAGTCACTCGAGACTTGGATGAAACTTGAAACTTACTTATGACTCTTCCTATAACGTAATCTCACAAAGAATTTTGAATCATGCTAAGCAGTGCACCTTGGCAATCGAGTGAGGGGATGCTCCTTTGTCCAGGAGCAGAAGCGCCACCTTCTGGTTATCATAATGTGCTGCAACATGGAGTGGGGTAAGGCCATTCTATGAGAGAAAGTCAAAATATTAACAGTGTGTTTGTATTGGGGGTTTTTTCTTTAAATATTTACATAAAATTACTCCTTTTGTGTAATAGTAGTGCTGGACGATATGGTATTAAAGTAACATTTTTTGATTTCAAATTTTTATCACTAACAAAGAAGGCAAATGACAATGACATTGAACAAAAGTTCAGTTTTTTTTTGTATTTCCCTCCCTCTAGAATTCCTCCTGATACTAATTCTTTCCAGTGAAGTAAAAAAATAAGCAGCAATTACAGTGTTCCCCCACTATTTACGAAGCAGGGCTTTAGGGAGCCAACCCTACAAGAACCACAAGGACACACTGATGCCGAATCAAAAAGGTATATAATTGCGCGTTGCTTCCACAAGTTCGCCGCAATGCATTGCTTTTGTTCCAACGTAAAACACAAATAGCGCAAATGCGGGGGCTCACTGTAATCCATACACAACAATCGTAAGGATTTCATTCTCTTGAAACGACAACTTCGAATTGTAACTTTACACTTTAGCACGCTGATTCAATGGCACACATTTCGGCAAGGAGTCTTATTTTCGATGCCAACCTTCCCTGCAGAATCAGGCGGCGCACAACGCTGCAGTAGAAGTTTGGCCACATCTAGGCTTCCGTACTTTGAGGCAACATGAAGGGGAGTAAATCCTTTCTGCGGAAAATATATCAAAGACCATCAATTGATTACTCGTGTGCACTAAGAAATGTACTGAATGCACATCCGTGGTGGGCTTTGTATTTGGCAGAGGTGAGCATTCCGTCAGTACTGAGGGAAGCTACGTCAGACCGTCATTGACGGATGCCCGTTTTGCTGATGAATGACAGGAAAGTTAAGAAAAACGATGGACTAAGCACGGACGGATGTGGATTTTCATCCGTTAATGTAATCGTCACTAACCAGGTCGAGTACCGACGGACCTCTCAGTTCGTCACGGATGCACGGCTGGTTTTGCCGGTGACAGACTGAAACACGCCACGCCTGTCTCCTGCGTTTGTTCGCGGGGCTGAATACAGGCTTCCATTGACTAGTTATGTAAACGCTTCGCTTTGCACTTCCCGTACGGTCGGTGACGATATGCACCAAAGAGCTGTAATCTGCCAATGACCCAAACAAGAAGAAGAAGAAGAGGAACAAAAAGATGAGCTTTTATATATTTTAAAGACAGGAGTGCGGCTGGGATCGGATTCTACACTTGGTCGTAATGCGGAGCTGTATTCTGTTTAAGGTAAGGCATTTTCAACTTTCAATTAAAAGTTGAAACAGCTGTAGGCATCTGCCAGCATGCTTCCGCTGTACTGAACAGTTCAACAGTTTGTCAAATAAGTCGATCTGAAATGTATGTGCGTGTGGGCGGGCACTGTATGATGTAGATACGCTGATATATAGTGCAGCCCATTTACCATTTTAATCGATTAAACGATTTTCATCTATTGGACATTTATGGACTGACCATAGAGGACTGCCAGACGACTGAAATTTACTGACTGAAGCGATAATGGAAGCGCAGTTAAGATAACATGACGGACTGACACACTGCCGATGAGTTTGGTTTGGCTTGGAAAAAAAAGAATGGACTGACGATGACTGACGAGTGCCCACGTTGACGGACTGGCAACATTTTGTAAATCGCCCACCTCAGGCATTTTGTAGCTGGGCCTTCAGTGATGACTTCCCCAGCGAAATCCACCTCTTAATACCGTAAGTCATCGATTACAGAAACCATCAATACTATACAATGCAATATGACAGACGGCACATAAATGCACCACATTGATCATCCGGAGCACTTTGCCATCAAAATTCATCTAATACAACGCCAAAAAACCAAATACTGCATATCGGCCAAAGATGGTCTCAATCTTTGCAGGTTGCTCTCGAGGTGTTTTGTGAGTTGAACACTTTTGCTCAGATCAACCAAACCAGAGAATGGGAAAATACTGATGATGTTGTCAGGGGGTGAATCTGAAATCTGATTGGTTGAACTAAAAAAGCAACCCTATTGCTCAGCGTCACTGGATTCTCCACCCACCTTTGTGGCCAGCGAGTGCGAAGCCCCCGCCTCCAGTAGCACTGAGGCGGTCTCCACCTGGCCCTCCTTGGCGGCGATGTGGAGAGGAGTGTAGCCATTGGCCGTGGCCGCATCGGGGTGGGCCATGTGTTGCAGCAGGAGCTGCACAATCTCGGTTTTGCCCAGCCGGGCAGCAATGTGGAGGGGGGTCTGCTCCTCCTGAACACAGCCCCCCGGAAAACAAAACTCTCATCATAACACTAATATTCGGAATATTCGTGAGCATTTTTACGAAAACGGTCCAACCGGCGCTCACCCGAGCCCTGGCGTCGACCATTGCTCCGTTCCTCAGCAGACAGCGAACCACCTCTACCTGACCGGCCCTGGCCGCCATGTGTAAGGAAGTTTCGCCACGCTGCACGGCACGTTTCGTGTCATTATGTCATTGCGGCGGCGCGTTCGTGAAGCCAACGTAACGCCTTTCACTCACAATGTTGCTCCTGTCTGGAGAAGCGCCGTTTTGCAGCAGCAGCAGGACGATGTTAAGGTGACCCATGAAGGCCGCCACATGGATGGGCGTCAAACCGGACTGCACACAAGGGTGGAAAGCAACAGTCAGGCAGTCCCCTTGGGAAAAAAACGGGCAGTATTATGTCATACGGTTACCTCTGTAACGGCCTGGATCGAGGCGCCGTGTTTGACCAGCAACTCCATGACTTTCACCCGGTTCTTCTTACACGCTATGTGTAGCGGAGTAAAGCCGTTCTGTGAAATGAACGGGCATGTTTTTTTTATTTTATGCCGCTTATCGTCACTCAGTGGTCATTTCAAATGAGAAAATCGGAAAAAGCGGTGGTACCAATGCCCGGGCGTTTGGGTTGGCTCTCTTGTCCAAAAGCAGCTTGGTCACTCTGTAGTGGCCGCAGTGGGCTGCCACGTGCAAAGCCGTCAGGTAGTCCAAAGTCACGTCGCCGATGGGCGCCTTGTGCTGCAGAAGATGTTTGACGCATTCCACGTGATCGCCTTGGGCCGCCATGTGAAGGGGAGACAGGCCGTTCTGGGGAAGAGCACAAAATCAAGTTCAGTATACTACAACTGATGTCCACATTGATCCTGGCGAAAAGTCATTTTTCATGTACGCTTCTGCTCAGTTGGCTTTGTCCCCGCAAGTGCCCTCAAAACTAAATTGAATCAGAGTCCTGTAGGATGGCAAGGAAGGCAACGAATTTTTGTCGCCGTCGTTCTTTTGCTGTGCTCCCCCTTCAATTTTTTGAGATTACTCCCAACTTGTGCAGCCCCGAACAAAACAAACTCAAAAACTTTTTTTTTGCCTTTTTGCTGACTTTAAATCCTCTATTGCAGGGGTGTCGAACTCATTTTTGTCGCTGGCCACTTTGGGGTTAATAACGTCTTCACTACCGCCTCAAAACTCAGTTGTATTCTTTGGCTTTTGACTCGGCATGACCCAAATTATGATCATAGTGATACTGTTTGGTGCTTTCTACCGTCTTTGATACTGAATTGTTGCTCTACTGTTGTAAAAGTTAGTTGCTCCATGTACAGCACTTTGTTTGCAGCGATGGCTGTTTGAAAGTGCCCTATAAATACATTTGAGTTGAGTTGAAACCGAATAAATGTGACATCACATCACATTATGAGTTGGAATTGATGGATGACTCGTTTTGAAGGCAGTCAACGATTTATTTATTTATTGCACACATTTCAATACCATGTTAGCAAGGATCATGGAAGTTCACACACACGATTTACTTTCGCCGGCTGCATAAAATGACGCAGTCCGGATCTGGCCCCCGGGCCTTGAATTTGAGACCTGTGCTTCATAGCAATGTTAAAAGTTTACTTTTATTGCCTTTTGTGATGATTCTCCAAGAATTGTGATTTTTGTGACTGTAAAGAGCCAATTGGTCTCAGCTCCACTGTAAATGTGTCAGAATGATACCTTTGTCCTGGCAAGCAGAGGCGCTCCTCTCTCCAGGAGAAGCTCGACAGCTGTGTCGTGTCCACTCCGGGCGGCGCAGTGCAGCGGCGTGAGGCCATCCTACGTAGGAGAATGCATTTCCAGCAACGGTTCCTTTCTTCGTTTTCCCGCGACCCACTTTTATACTAGTCGGAGGCAATAATGTATTGTTCCAAAATGCGTGGGGAAGCAAAAAGCTACATAGAGATATATTTGGAATTCGTGACAGATCACAATTCTTATGAATCCGTCCCTTGAGGGGGATAGACTCGGCTCGCGAATTGAGGCTGCCTGTATATGATAATGAAATACTTTAATGGATAACCGGCACCGCCGTGGGATTTAATGCACTTTCCCCACAATAATCGTGACTCGTTGCACTCCGTGGACAGATGCGGCTATTGATTGATTGCACTTCCTCAGAGCACTCACCCTCGTTTTCGCGTCTATCTGAGCGCCGCGATCCAGTAGCAGGCAACCCATGTTGGTGTTGCCTCGCTTGGATGCGACGTGAAGGGGAGTGATGCCGTTCTGCAAAGGAGAGGGAACGCCGCTGTTACAGCGATGCAAAATCAAGGATGCACCGCAACAAGTAAAACCCAACCGAGATTAACAAACACAGCAGCTCATTTTAGCAAGCAAGAGCATTCAAAATAGTCATCAAGTTGCTGAGAGTTTAATTGTGGGTTATGTGTATGGGTTGACCTCGCAGAGTCAAATTTTCCACAATACTTGTTGTAACTGGCGCCAAGACTGAGTTGTTGGTTGCCATGACAACGAAAATACAATTTATTTTAGGCTTGTTGTTTTGTAAAGTATTTTGTATTTCTATGTGAACTTTCATATATGTTTTTTCTTTGAATCCTCTGAATAGGTTATTTGGAATGTTTTGATAAGAATCACTTCCGGGTCACGTGCCGTGGATAGCGAGGAATGAGAGAAAGATCGAGAAGACAACTTGAGAGAAAGAGAGAGACAGAACTACGATACCGTGTGGTCTATGTGATTTACTGTAATTTGATCTACTTTCGGTTTACCAAGGTGCACACGGTATGTCATTTTGTGTTTATTTATTTAATGTCCTGTTCAAGATATTTAATTTTGATTGTTGTGTGAAATATGTTTTAGTTTTCACGGTGTTCCACGAGTAAACGTTTTTGGACATCAGTACGAGGCGCCATCCTTGACCGGGGTAGATACACTTGTGAATTCTCGTTTTTTTTTTATGCCCATTTGAGTACACGGAGGTGATGGTGATCTCGTCTCAATTATATTCACAAATGTTTTCATTCGTTGTAAGATCAGAGCGTGTTTGAATCGCAACAGGAGGCGCAAGGACAGCTTCATTGTGCCTTCTGCCAACTAGTGCAAGAGCATTTCATGACTTTGCCTGTCACTCTTTGTCACTGGCATAGATAAATGAACAACAAAAGCACATTATTCCACCAATGCCAATTTTCCAAGCGACTGAATGAAAGTGGACACGGACGGGCAAGTGCCCGTGCGGCACACCGGGCGATCTCAATGGAGGTTGGGTGCGGCTGGTTTGTCAGCTCTTACCCTGGCGAGGAAGTCCACGGCTGCCCCTCGGTTCAGGAGGAGCGTGGCCACGTTGACGTTGCCGTAGTGGGCGGCGATATGCAGGGGGGTGAATCCGCTCTGGCGAGCGGGAATGAGAGAGCAAAGATGTCAAAAACAGACCTTTGCGCACAGCATGCATGCCTTGGAATCAAATGCCGGCAGGTAGGAAAAGTGGGACGAAGAAACCAATAAAAAGCGACACTTCATGCGGGCTGGTCTCGCACAAGCACTTCCAAGTCAAAAAAGGGAAACAGTGCAGGGAGAAACAATATGAGCAAGCAATCTTGCAATCGTGAAAAAGAAAATAGACAGGATTAAATTATATTGAAAGAAAACATTGCGATTCTCCTCAGAAATTGCATATATGCTGAGAAATGGTGCAGTGCAGACACGTTCCTTTTGTTGTTCTTTTTTTTTTGTGCCGCCTTGCCGCCTTCACTTTTGTCTTGAAGGTGGGAAGTCAAAAGAAAGATGAACGCATCTTTGGCCACTGCGTGTTTGTGGGTCTTCACTGCGCAGATCGACATGCGCTTCATGAAATCGTCCGATTACGGCCCATCAAAAATCGGCCCAAATCATCGGCCAAATGGGCCACGTTTGACGATTTTTATTTTGATGTACTCTCACCATTGACAGTAGTTCGACACAAGTAATACTGGTTTCATTGTTTATGACACAAAAATTGATACAATTACCATTTATCCTTAAATATATAGAATGAAATTTGTTGATATCATTCTTGGCCCTCGACCCTGTGAAGCAAATTCCTCGATCGTCTCAGCATTTATACAATCACGGTCGACGGAGTGGAACTTTTTTGGAATGTAAAACCAAAAATACTGAACATATGTTGACTTGACGTCATTCAAGAGTTCGCATTAGTAATGAGGATTACTGTCGGAAATGTTAGATTACACAGCAGGTTGGAGTAGTTGTGAAATGTCGGCCTTACCTTGCCATTCTGTACGTTTTGGTCCGATTTAACGTGAAAGAGTTGTTTACAGGAGTGCTGAGAATTCAGTGACGAGCGTGATGGCGTCAAAACGTTGCACAGTCACCAAACACAAAGCGCTGCCAAATTAAGCGATGGCGTGTACATGCAAAGTGGCATAGCTGATGGGGAACCTGTAGTACCCTAAGGAGGGCTGCCAAGAGTAACTAAAATCATTTCGGAATGGCAACACATTGCGCGCACACAAAATGCAGTTCAAATGAGAAGGTTCTCCAATGTGCCTCATTGACAACAAGGCCCCGAGACTACGGGGGGTGTCTTTTTGACACACCCCTGGAAATGGCCAAAAACCAAAAATGTCTGCTTCAAATCAAAACGGCAGACGTGCTGTGTCTTTTCAGTCAAGGTTTTATTTTTTTTCTTTCCAGATAATTTTTTTCCTAATATCCCAAAGACAAAATGCCAGAAAATTATTTCTAAAAACCTCAGATGAACTCGTCACCATGGCCACGATATCTTCTCAATTCGCATCATATTTGGACATTTGCGTCCTCTTTCAGGAAAGCCCATTTTGGTGTTGCAAAAACAGGATTTTGTACCTTTTGACTTGATTTGAAGCAAGGCAAGGTCACAATTTGTTGGCATCAATTATTTTCCAAATCAAAGTTGTTTCAGCAGTTTAAGGCTGCATCACCCTGCTTGTGCTTCCTGTCTCCCTTGTGGAAAAACGTTTTTTACGGAGGCATACTGCCACTGACGTGTTGAGATGAAATCGATCATTTCTTGATGCATTGAACACAAATTTTCCCACCTGAAGCCAAAAACAGCATGAACACCATCGTCGTGATGTTCTTTACGAGGCTTTGCAATTACTTTTTACTTTTTGTTGACATTGTACCTGTTTGGAAGTCATCAGGATGCCTATTGTAGGTTGAATTTCAATTTTGGCAGCCCTCAATTCCATCGACTACAAAGCATGCAACATACCAGTGTTGAACGACAAGGTATATTCAGGCCCCCCCCCCCCAAAAAGGAATGTTAACGTTTAGTGAGAGTCGCCAATTATTTGCGTTCAACAGCAAAAATGTAAAATGCGCCTGGAAACGATATGAGAAAAAAACCAAAGACAACACACGAGCGTGGCCATGCAACCGAGGCCGCCAAGAGCAACAGTGGTGAACTGCAAACCAAAATGATGCTTAGAACTTCATACGTTGCTGTGGAATGTGGCAGAAAAGAAATAACAAAGCCATAAGACAGTCAAAAAAAAAAAAACCAAAAAAAACCCCCAAACACCAAATACCTCAGTAGTTCTATTGACCATCATCTGAAGCAGGAGACACGATGGAGGAAAATATGAGTGCTCGTGTGACTTCAGCTCAGTGAGCTTCAAAATGGCAGTAGCGTATACTTGATGGTGGAACAAATCTCCCCAAACGGTCCCGCTAACATACCTTGGACTGGACATCGGCATTGTGGTCGTTCTGGAGAAGCAAGGCTGCCGATTTGGTATCGTCTTTGCGGGCCGCAATATGCAAGGCGGGCAAGCGGACTTTCCCTTTGGTGTCGTTCTCCAACAAGATTGAAACCACCTGGTTGTGGCCCTGCTGAAGGGCAATGGCCAGAGGCGTGAAGCCATCCTGTCGGCCATCGGCGAGAGAAGCGTGCGTGAGCAAAAAAAACAAGAAAGTGACACTCCGCTTCGAGGACGGCGGTTCTCCTCACTTCCGTGGCAGTGCTCTGGTTGCCTCCGTTCTCAAGGAGGTATCGGACCACATCCAGGTGATTCTCCTGAGCGGCCATGTAGAGCGGAGTGAAGCCATTCTGCGCGGAAACACATGGAGGGGCTCACAGTCAACCAGAGGCCGCATCGAAAAGGACAGACCCGGACCGGAAGACTCACCTGAGACTGCGTGTTGATGTCGGCACCTTGTTTGACCAGAATCTTCACCACTTCAGCCTGACCGGCAAGAGAGGAGATGTGCAGAGCTGTGTTTCCTTTCTAAAGCAGCCAAACAGTCAAGCGCACATCGGTTAGACGGCGAGGCCAATCCGTTTCTCTTTCAAGTCTCAGCGGCTGGGTTTTCCACACCTTTGTTGCGGAGTTCAAGGCAACGCCCCTTTCCAACAGCTCCTCAACCAGCTCGATGTGGCCCTCCTTGGCTGCCAGGTGCAGCGCATTCAGTCCATTCTGAAACCAACAAAAAAATGGACCATAAGATTGTTATTTTTCTCTCCCCAAGCGTGCGTTTGCACGGAGCCTCAAACACGACGTGGGGAAAATGTTTGGTTGGTACTGTTTGAATTGTGTTGTCGGTAAGCAAACGGCCCAGCCAACAAGAAGTTGCACAGACAATTTCTGGGGATCGATCTGATCATTTCTGAACATTTCCGGGAAATGCTGCTCCCATACTTGGAAGTGTGAGTACAATTGAAAAAAGAAGAAGGAAGAAAAAAATTATATATATATATATATATATACACACACACTGTGTATATATATATATGTATATGTGCGTGTGTGTGTATTTTTTTTAACCTGATTGCTGGTGTTGATGTCCACTCCCCCTTTCAGGTATTCCAACACCTTGTCGATGTTCCCTGCTCTGGCCGCACGCAGGAAGCTGGTGTTGCTGTCAGACTGCAACAGAGAGAGACACAAACTGGAGATTTCCTCAAAGTAAAATTTAGCCAGCCAGCCTGATTTTGATGATGCAAATCAAACGAAGCGAGGTTTGATTTTCAAGCGTGTGCTAATATTAGTTTTTGGAAAACCTTTAAAGTGGACCAAATCCGAAAATAAACGCCAGCATTTGCGGCAGTTTGCTTTTCCCGTCTCAACGTCTCGATTTCAGACGGTGTCGTGAAAGCGTTATCCGCAGTGGACGTTCGGTGAGGCCAACTTCACAATGCAGCAAATGTGCCTGTCCTCGATTTCTCGGTTGTTCAAATCCAGTCCACCAAGTATGGTTAGCACGTCCGCCTCATAGTGCAGAGGTGTAGGGTTCGATTCTGGGCTCGAGCCTTGCTGTGTGGAGTTTGCATGTTCTCCCTGTGTCTGCGTGGGTTTTCTCCGGGTACTCCGGTTTCCTCCCACATTCCAAAGACTTGCCTGGCAGGCTAACAGTACACTCTAAATTGTCCCGAGTGCGGATGGTTGTTCGTCTCGGTGTGCCCTGCGATTGGCTGGCAAGCATTTCAGGGTGTCCCCCTCCACCTGCTGCCCGAAGACGGCTGGGATAGGCTCCAGCATGCCCGTGACCCTCGTGAGGATGACGCTGTTCATAATGGATGACAGGATGGAGTCCACCATTTACATGTTTGGCAAACATGTTCCTATGTTTCAATTATGACAGACGGCAACGATATCGATATTAGATATTTTATGTCGGCGCATAAATATCGAACGGAGGATCTTTTAGTTGTTGTGCTTGTCACTGGAAGTCGCTGGCACGGATAGATGTGGCGTCACCGGGAGAGAGTGAGTGACATCATACAAAGAGAGTCAAGTATTTTGTGGTAAGCCACATCTTTCTGGCAAGCCCCTGAACATCTGGAACGTCTTCAGTAAATCCCTGCGAACCCCAGTGAGCCACTCCTCGGGCTCTCGTTTGCAAACAAGTAAGCCAAACAAGTCAGAAGCCATCAGTCAGCCCCTCAAAGCCGTCCTGCAATTGGCTGGCAGTCATGCTCTTGCCAGAGGTTCGAACTTCTCACCCTGTAAGTCCGCAAGTTGTTGTTTGTGGCGTCTGCAAAATCATTTTCAATAAATTGTGATGTCATCCCAAACCCAAAAAGATTTAGAGCGGGTGCTGTGTGGTTCCCCACCCCTGTTCTAATTGGACAAATAACATGTAGTGTGAGCAGACTGTCGTGTCATTGGAGAAATGTTCCCTCCTTTTTCGGTTGTCATAGCATTCGCAGTAGTGGAATCTCTTTTTGAGCTGCTGTGGGCCTGCCCGCAGTGCCACAACAGACAGATTATAAAAACTCTAATCCAGGATTTGGTCAATCCTAGTCCACCGCCACGGAGTACCGCATGATCGGAAGCTACGAGTGCGGATTTATAACAGTTCGAAAGAAGCTCTCTTTTTACACCACAAGAGGGGGTGGGGGGCGGGGAAGATTAACTTCAGCAAAACGATAAGCAAGCAGAACAGGAATCTTTGACTGGAGTCTTAAAAAGTAGGACTAGGGTTTTCCAAACTATTCTTCACATAATTGGACCATACTTGGAGTTTTGATTTGAGTTTTTGCAGTATAGGACATGTATTTTTTTCTTCTTCTTTGGAATGGGGGACGGTGCTGGCTGGGGTCCAACTAAATGCCTTGAGCCATGACTCATACCCCTTTTGCACCCCTCCCCCCCCAAAAAAATAAAATGTTGCGCTTCACAAATTCTTCGGAAGAACATGTTTGGTTTTCCACCGGCGAAGAGCCAAGTAGGACTGACGTCATGATGTCTTCGTAAAGCGTTCAAAGGTCACTGCTGACGTCGACGTTTTCCCACGAGCGCCCGCGCTATTAATCATAATAAGAATGCGCTGTTAGCATCTGCTAGCCAATTTAGGATAACACCGATTACACTTGTATGTGGTATATAAAAATCAGGAACATGCAATCAGCAAACGCTTCTATCTTAATCATCATAGATGATCAGAAGGCTGGCCGCCAGTCGGAGATCGCATGCTCGCCGGGCACATCTGCCATCGCTCTTCTGGTGGGACAACAATCGTGCCAGAATTCGCCTCTCAACAGTTTGAGCAAAACTTCAGTGCGTCCAGGGAGTCATTCCTCGACATCTCCGATCATTGTGATAGCCGTCGTCACCCCGGCCCCTGACGTAGCTGGTGCCAGAGTCTGGCCCAACAAATAATTGGGGCCAGTCTAAGCACCAGTTTCAGGCACCGGAGCTCGAGCCAATTTCGCTGGTGACAAACGAATGAACTGGTGCTAACCTGGCCACTGACCCTGAACTCTCACTCGCACAAGCGCGGTGGAAAAGGGCCATCAGAGTGTCAACAGACAGAGGATCGGATCGTCCAGGCGGTGTACCCCGACCACTGGAACCACCGCCCGCTTCGCCCCGGCTGCCCCTCAATCTATCCTGCTGCCCTTCACAGCATAGAGGAAATACATGGATGGACGCACACATATAGTCATCTAAATTCAGTCTTGTGACACAAAAACACGAGAAAGCTGTTGATTGAATGATGTGAAAGGTGGTCGCTGAGATTAAAAATAACCAGGAGAAATATGTGCATGTAAATTGTGTCATCCAAGCGGCCAGCAGCAAACCGGGATTAGATAGGAAAACAGATAAGAGCGGGGGCTTTGCCAGCCAAACGGCAAAATAATGCTCGGGTGGGGGTTGAAGGGAGTGTCGCACGAGGGTCAAGGCTCAGCCAGCAGCGGTGAAAATGGAAGCTTTTCACCATTTAGCGTCGCCCATCTGCCTTGCTGATGGATATTTTTGGTCCACAGAATTTTCTTCGTTTATTCCGAACGGGCTTTCTCTTCGGGGCTTTCAGAATCAAAAGTGCTTGCGCATTTCAACTGTATTCGCAATGGAACTGTTTGTCAACAAATCAGATTTCAAATTCACCTCGCAGTATATTCCTGACTTTATTTGCTTGGTCAGAGCAAAATAGTTCCGGCCAAATGAGATGAGCAGAGCACATTTAGAGACATGTCTTCACGTCGTCACATTCAAATGTTTAATGCAGGGGGAATTCTTTTGGTCTGAAAAATACTTGAAAATCAGTTTTCAAGGCAGACTTCCCCGGAAAAAAATACGACATTTTGACACATTCGACATGACGGCGATGGGATTAAGGGGTAGATTAGTCGGGCCTGTCCCCACTGAAGGCCCAGGTACGAAATGCACAGCCTGCCGCTGCCAACATGCGAGAGCTTTCAGAAGATAGCAAATCGGTACAGCAAACGCCCACTGATTTATTTTTAGGGTTTGCGCCGTGGCAATGAGTTAAGGCGCACCATCAAATGGCACGTGGTGTCAATTGACAGCAAGTGAATGATTGAAGAATTCGATCAAGTCACAACAGCCGCAGGGGGTGAAGGTGTCAGATCATTTGAGCCACCACTGATTAAACACAGGTGACATAGATGTCAGGGTTTTTTTTTTTTGTTGCACTCACCAGTCCCTCATTTCTAATTTGTTCAAATTTGAAAACAAAGCGAAGACTTTGTGGGCATGGAGATGCAGTTTGGAATTACAGCGAATGGCTCGACGCGACAAGCAGTCTTTTCTGTCACTCCAGCGCTCCAGATGTGAGTTGGCTGAAGAGAGGCCCAGAGAGCTTTGCTGATGTCACGCTTCTGACTATTAAAAACTCACCCGTATTTTTGTGCTTTATCTATCATAGCCTAAGATGCCACAGGTTGGCGCCAATGTCCTGGCTAATAGGAAAATAGTAATTGGTGTCAGGGAAGTACACCCAAGTGATACATATTGACTGACATACGAAGATCTTTGTACGTTGGGGAGGAGCTAAGTTTAGCCTGGCAGAAGTTAAAGAGAGTCCTCGTCCTGTGCGTGTGTTTTTGCTGTTGGTTAAACTATTACTGGACCAGGGGCGGAGTCAATTCCTCCGTTTTTCACCGTTTGTGGCGATGCTTATTCGTGACTGCCAGACAAAACTCATCAGACATTTTTGAGGCAGCTTTTTTTCTGAACATAACACTTGAATTGATTGAGAACAAAAAATCATGTTGACACACAACAGAACGACCGGGACTGGTGGTCTCTTGTAAACAACAATGGTGATGGTGATGTTGATGTTGATGATGAGGCGTGGATGACAAGACGTGCGATGGACTAACCACTCTCCAATAAAAGGAATGACACGGGGTGGCTCCCGAGTACCTTGCGCTTTCGTTCTGCCTGCTCTCGGGAGCGGCGCCTTCTCTCCTTAGCCTTCTCCAAGGCCTTCAGGTCCGCAGGTGGATCCATCTCAGACCTGGCCTTCTTAATGTGGGCGGCGGCGTGCGCCATGGCTGCCCCCAAACCGCTTCCGCGCTCAGACAAAAGCAAACACACCTGACAACTGTCTCAAGTCCTCCCGCTCGACTGCAAAGGGAAGCCACTTCCACTGGATGCAGGTTGGGAAAAGTGAGGGAGCGGGAAGAGGAAGGGGCGGGAGCAGGGCTCCACCCTACGGGTTCAGAGCGACACGCAGGGGCCCGAAGACTCTCGGAATCTCTCCTTCCATGTGCCAAACGCTTCTCGAGTCGTGCACAAGAGAGGGAGAAGAGAGAGAGAGAGGCGGTGGGATTATGCCCGCTTGGCTGGTGGGGGAGGATGTGAGGAAAACATGTGAGAGGAGGGAGGGGGGAGCGAGCATCTGCAATGGTCTGTACGCGGGAGGAACCATCTTTGCAACCAACAGAGGGGGGTGAATTGCGAATTGGCAAATATTGAGAGAGTATTTCCGAAAAGCGTCAGCAGGCCACGCATTTGCAGTTTACCGCCACGATCCCGCGGCAATCAGAATACAATGTGCCATGTACATCATTTGCGCTTTGCAAGCTAATAGATATCAAACAAACAAAATGACAACAAAAAAATGTAACGTATATCATATTCATCAGGGATGCTAATTGTGAACTTGATCACAGTATGTGCAGATTGCGACAGTTTTGCACTGACCATCCAATCAAAGGATAGGAAAAAAATTGGGACGTTATTGTCAGAGGTGAATATGAAATCTGAAAAAAATGCTTATAAAGTTTAAATGTGCGCCGGCACACCTGACTCTGAAGGCCTCAGGCAACATATTAACAGCGCAACACAAGCTGAACTCTGGTTGGACAATTTTTTTTTTTTTTTTAAACGAATACAAATACAATCCCATGGGGATGAATGTAATCGAATGGAACAAACTCAAACGCTTGTCCTCATCAGTTAACCGGAGCCCATCCCGGAAGAGTTTTGGCCAGAGAGGCAGAGTACAGCCTGAATCTTTCAGTACAACCCAACAGACATTTTATTTTTTTTCTCACTGTGGGAAGAAAGCCAGAGATAGATGTTCAAACAGAGAATTGAACCCAGATTTCCTGACTGTGGATGCAGTCTTTGTAAACAATGGCGCCACCTTCAGTCTGGAGTTCAGCATTACAATTGAGAAGAGGATTAATCATACCGTGACATGCAAACCACATTCTTGCCATAGCCACTGTAGTATTGAGTGTTTTATTAAAAAATAAAATAAAATCATTCTCAGTCTTGCAGCCGCAACTGCTTCAGAATTCTGCAGCTCAAGTTCTTCCTGGTTGCTGAAAACTCAACCACACTGGTCTTAAAATCTGGACTCTCTTTACTGCGCTTCCTCTGAGTCAAAGGATGGATTTCAAAATTTTACTTTTGGTCGAGGAAGCTGTGAATGGTCACTCTTAAAACGTTTGGGATATCCGGTGAGATTTTAGGATGAGCCTAAAATGCACGAGCACCTTTACAGTTGCGTTTGCCCTTCCCTAAACTTTTAAATGCACTTGTCCCAATGTTTGACATTTCTTTGATTTTCTTTTTTTTACTTGTTGTTCTCTGGTTCAGGAAAATTCCCAAGGATGTTCACCATAGAGGTGGACATCCTTTTCAGTGACTCTTCCAGTCTCTCCGTAGCAATCTGCTGATGACACGCCAAACCAGGGGTGTCAAAGTCCAATCTGCAAGGGCCAGTGTGTTTTACATGTCTCCGTCCTTCAACACACCCGATTCCAATCATCAACACAAAGAAGCCTGATGACAACCCCGATCATTTGAATCGGGTGTGTGAGAGGAGGAGGACATTGAAAACGTGCAGGATAGCGGCCCTCGAGGAACGGAGTTTGAGACCCCCTGCTCTAAACTCGGTGCCCACTTGCATCTGAGAACACCCTGTTCGATGGTCAGGTACTGTTGATCAATCGTTAGGTGCCATCTTGGTCTCGCGTTAAAGTGGACCGTTTTTGGGAACAGTTTCTTTTGGTGCATTCATGGCTCAAATTGTTGAGAATTTTGCCATTCGCCTCTGTGTCAGAGAACAGCAGGTATGAAATTCCAGCCAACTTTTTGGGGAGTAGGGTATATTCAAGACCTTATCAATGTCGATGAGCCTTCCAGACCAAGTGAAGCGGCATTCTGTTTCTTTGCTCCTAGACTGCGGGACAAGCTTTCTGGACACTTGCTTGCGCATCCAAACCCGGCCCAAAAATTTGACCGTCCATTGCCGAATTTTCTTAAATCGAAAACGGCGTTTCTCTTTTTCACTTCTCGCGATGTTAACTTGGCAAACAAGCTACTTTTTGCTTCCGTTTGTATTTCACCATCCCACTGCGACTCGTTTTTGCCTCTGGAAAGCAATACAGATACATTTTTTTCTTGCATCTGAATGGCGCTAGACAAATAAACTTGCCTTTTCTTACCTGGCCTGATTCACCAACCACCATTTCTGTGATCACAGGTGCTCCGGATGGGAAGGCGGGAGGAGGGGGCCGTGTAATAATTATAATATTAAATAAAACGACAACAATCAGACGCGGAATAACCAAGCCAAGAAGGAAGAATTGCATGTCATTTGAGCACATATACGCGTGTGAGATGTGAAAAAGGGAGAATAGGCTTAAGTGCAGGACAGTCCTGCTGACTGCGTGGATTAGCGGTATTAACACCGTAGGGCTAATTTGCGCACAAGCGCACACATACGCTCATGAACAAGCGGAGGGTTGGGTGTATTCTTAGAAGGGATTAGGTGGCCAAAGGCATTTTCGAGTGACCTAGAAACAGGTTGAGGCAACAAAGAAATCACGGGGAGATATAATCTCTGATGCATTGTTACAAATTGGTTTGTTTTGAATGAGATCAGCCGTGTCAACAACACCCGGCCGGCTTGGTTGGTGCCGGACCGTAACGCAAGATCACTTCACCGACTCAAACGTCGTAAAAAGTGTCAGTCAAATGTTTCAGCGGTTCTTGTTGTTGGGAACTCTGCGACGACACCGAGACCATATTTCGGCTGTTGAGTTAACACAGAAGCGTCAATCACCCAAGATCTGTGACATCTGAGCAGCCGTTGATAAAACCCGAAGATAATTAATTCATCGGTGGCTCTCAAACTTTTGTACACCGAATTCCACCGCAAAAAAAAATCCCCCCAAAAACCTTTCCTGTGTTCTCCAAACAACAATTGACTGCATATGTTGTCTCCACTAAACGTGACGCACGACTGAACTAAGCGAGTGCCAAAGAAGACTGTTTCCATGCCGCTCTTTCAGTTCGCAACAGCGTGACCGAGATTAGCAGGTGAGATTACGCCACGGCCCATGGTAGCGGCATAGTAATGACATCACAAGTCAAATGGGAGTCAAAGACATGCCTTCAATGAGCCAACGTCAAAGCACAATCCCATCAATCAATCCTAACCCTTGGCCACAGCCCAAACCCTCATCATCATTGAATCTAAACTTCAACCCTAAAACCACAACCCGACTCGCCCAAACCTAACCTACGGCCCCATCGTCGACCATATCCAGGCCCACCCTGCATTTGTAAAACCAATTCAAACCAGAGGAACTGTTAACATAATTTATAGTGTTAACCCCCAATCAAATCATAATTTGGCCCTGGATTCGAATAAACAGTAATAGATTAAAACTACAAAATGGCATTTTTTTCCCTCCCCAACCCAAAAGCATCCCTTGTGTGACGAAATCTGGAATCAGGCTACACAAAGAGGGAGTCCGGACCCACCCTGTCATGCGAGAGGCGCCTCCTCCTACTACTACTGGCCAAGGCACAGAAGAGGTGCGCACAACAATGAAAAGCGCACGCAGAGATCTCGCTAAAATTGCCATTTGAGACACATTCATTTACCTTCTTGGGTCTTTTTCTCCTCTGTCCCAAACCATTGAGGCGATCGCTGGGGTCCAGTCTGTAATGGTAGTCCTCACTCATTTCTGAGACCCCTATCAAAGGGGGAAAACAAAAAATGTATTTTTTTTTTGGCTTGTTTGTTTTCTTTATACCCACACCAAGCCGCACCCTCCCCCCCCCCCTGCCCATTCAGCAGAACATACCCGTCAAGTATCAAAGTCCAGATAGTCTGCGAAGACGGCACGGACAAAGCGCACAAGCAGAAGGTGGAGTAGGGGGGGGGGGGGGTATGAACACGGAGGGAGTTGTCTGAGGGGGGGGAGGTTTGGAGGAGGAAACACAAGGGTGTTGCCATGGCAGCAGATGTCACCAGTGTTTATCACGAAGCCTCGCCCCGGTAGCAAAACAAGCCATACAAATGCATGCTGACCACACTGGAGACAGCACAGACCAGGCTGGAGCTACAATAAATTAGAAATCATTATGGAAGTAAAATCGTCATTTGAAGGACATTTGTGTGTGTGTGTGTGCGTGCGTGTATTGTCACACTCTTGCATAATAAAATGGAGTAACGGCATTCGATTAAAATAGACCTGATTTCAATGTATTTAATTGTATTCAATTATTTTACATTTTTTAGTGTAAGTAATGTACAATCAAATACAATTATTATTACAAGATGGCATCGACCACAATAAAACAATTGTCGTAATTTAGCAACGACAAAATATACTGTAAAATTATAAACACACACACGCAAAGGCAGGCGTGCACGCGCAGCCACTAAATTGAAGCAATAAAGAAATAACTTTTAAAAATCACATTTTTGAAAATTGTACTGTGTAAAATGATTCAAATAAATACAATGTAAAAAATATTTGCATGATTCAAGTTGAAATATAATCACGGTACGAATTATTGCCCAAAACAGTCCCAAATATGAATTTAAATGTGTTTTTCATGATTTGCGATTTTTCTTTTTTTCTAAAAAGGCAAAATGTCACTGATTTTATGTCACTACAGAAACTGAGTGGCTTCTTTTTTTCGGTACAAGGCATACAATCATGGTGACGCCTTCGCTTTCTAATTGAACCGCTTTCTAAATTGTTGGATTTTAATAACGTCTGATTGGCCGAATAAAATGTCGATCAAAAGAACTGACCAATTATTTAAGTTAGATGAGAGAGCCAGTTAACACTGTTCCACGTTGTCCGCTTGGTGTCGCTGTTCAGCAAGATTAGAATTAAGCCCCGTTATTCAAACACATTGCCAACATATTTCAACACACATACTAAATATAAATATGTCGAGAATACTGTATTGTGTCTGTTGCTAATCTTATCCGGAGGTCAATTCAATTTGTTCTATCTCCCCTTCTTGAAAGAATAAAACGAAACTTGGGTGTTTTCCAGTGTTTATTACAAGATGTAGAAAATATTTGTATGAATTTATATAAATAAAATTAATTCCACGGCATGGATCGAATGCCGTCATTTGCATTCAAATCTTGATGGAGCATATATAGCTGTGGCCTCGGCCCGTCTTGCAGTCCCTTCTTTGCCATTTGGCCCTCCTCCACACCAGGGCACACATTTTGCTCCCCTCCGCGATTGCCCTGGTCCAGTTCATGTAGGTGACACTTTCTCCGTCCTCCCATCGCCAAGACCCTTGGGCGTCTCTGTCATTGAGGCCTCAAGGGGGGAAAGGAGAAGAAGGTGAAAATAATCGATGCCGGTCAATGCTTAACTTTGAGACACAATAATCATCTTTTGATTTGAAAACTGCAAATTCTGTATTTTTGAAGGAAAAACACAGTTTGTGAACCCGTTAATAGCAGATTGATATCATTGAAATAGCACACACCTATCCAAAATGGTTTCCTCCCGCCAAAGTCCCACAGCCAATCCATGTCACCTTTTGAGAAAACACTTGCAAGGTTGCCTTTATAGCTGGAGAGAAGGGAAAGAATGTTATATCCGTTTGTGAACACCAACTGTGGATGGGTCTGGACCATATCTCCCCCCCCCCCATCAACGGGGGTTCACGCTTTTGTCTTCAATGACAAAACATTTCCCCACTTATGGTCTTTTGTCTTTCTACCAGTTGTGTCGGGGGAGCACCGAGGCTCAAGTGTACCTCTCTTTACAGCTTCGATTTGCTCGGCTCCATGACGTTTTGTGCCTTTTGTTGAGGATGTAGCAGCGGCCACTGTGAAAGGTCCATCCCGGAGGACACGGTGGAGTTTTGGCCATCTGTTTGGAGGCACATCATCGTTTGGTGCGTCTGACCAAGCGGTTTATTTCACGTCAGCGTAAAGTCAGGGATAACGATGAATTTGCTAATGTAGAAACACGCGCAAGCTAGAATTTGTGGACAAGACTCTCAAAATGATCTGAGGCCCTCAAAGTCTTGGTAGTGACTCGGTTCATGTGGTCTTGACTGAAAGGCTTTCTCTCCAACACAACACCGTTTAGTTCCCGGGTTTCAAATTATAGCTTAAACAAGGACCTGCTTTGGTGGCATCCAGGATCTCCAGGAGACACCGTTGCACTGAAAGATCTGATTGGTCGTCTGGTTGAAATGCAGGAGCCCCATCACTTCTGGCGAACACGGCCTAGCTACAAAGCTATCAGCTATTCCCTTTAAGAAAAAAAAACAAAGGAAAAAAATGCAGTGGTCTGCTAAAAGTTCCATAGTCATGATTTGAGTATCCAGCAGTGTAAATCCCATCGTTTCACTCACATGTTCACTTTTTCTGGCATCGGGGAATGTTCTCCGAGAGCTCTGCTTTGAATTAATGAGCTCTGTCGATGCACTCTGCTGATCCAACCTGCTAACCGCACGGATCTTTGCCCTTCTTCCTTTCTGGGGAAAAAAACAAAAAGCCTCATCAGTTTTTCCTGATTTAAGATACTATGTGTTGCTAAGGAATACTGTGATTATCATCAGAATAATAAAAATTCCAGCTACTTACAGATTTGGATTTGTTCTTTCTGGAGAAGGTTCCTTCTTGATGAATGGGTGATTGGCTGGCAAGGGACGGTTTCTTGAGCCTCCCAGATGAATTTTGAGTGCGTGTATCAGACAGACCGCTCTTTCCCGTGAGTAGAGATGCTGCATGGCGCTGGTTTTGCTTGCACTGCCCTGCAGTTTGCGGATGAATAATTATGGAATATGCATTTGATCCTTTTAATGCACTCTAAAAAAATGTCTTAAATAAAAAATCAGATCGGGAGTATGGCGTACCGAGCCCCCTGATAGAGGCTGCTCGGCCCCCATTGCCTGCAGTAAGTCGGATTTGTTTTCAGTGAAGCTTGGACTCTGCCAAGGCTGCCCTTTATCATCGATTCTGTCCATAATTCTTATGGATAGAATTTCTAGGCACAGCCAAGGTAGTGAGGGGGTCCGCTTTGGCGGCGTCAGTATTGCAGCTCTGCTTTTTGTAGTTGATGTGGTCCTGATGGCTTCTTCAAATCGTCATCTCAAACCCTCATTGGAGCAGTTCGCAGCTGAGCGTGAACCGGTCGAGATGAAAATCAGCACTTCCAAATCTGAGACCGTGGTCCTCAGTCGGAAAGGGGTTGAATGCCCTCTCCGGGTCGGCGATGAAATACTGTCCGCTGGAGAGACTCTGTCCCCCGGCTGGCCTGGGAATGCCACGGGATCCCTCCAGAAGAGTTGTGAGATGTGGCCGGGGAGACGGAAGTGAGGGCTTCCCCTGCCAAAGCTGCTGCCTCTGCGACCCGATCCCGGATAAGCGGTAGAAAATGGTTTGGTATGGAACGGTAAAAAACCCAGAACTATTTACCTCTTCCAGTGTCCTTTATGGTAACTTGAGCTTTCTTGACGCTGGCAATAACTGTGCCTTCCGGGAAAACGAGGAGCACTTCAAATACTTCATCTGCCTCTTCGAGTTGATCCTGGATGACTTCAATGTTCCAGATCTTCAGTGAGACTCCTTCCCAAGGCAGAAAAACACCACGTCTTTTGAAATGATAGATGTTTGTGGCTTTTAATGTGCAAATGTAAAGTCAGGGATAACGATGAATTTGCTAATGTAGAAACACGCGCAAGCTAGAATTTGTGGACAAGACTCTTGAAATGATCTGAAGCCCTCAAAGTCTTGCTAGTGACTCGGTTCATGTGGTCTTGACTGAAAGGCCCAATCAAAACAGCAGGGCCAAATCTGATACATTTCAATTCAATTTTTTTTTTTTTTTTTTGCAAATGAGGTCACCATGGTTGACATGAAATGTTAATCTCAGAACCGGCCAACTCTTTTCTTGAACTGTGAACCTTCTTTGAAAGGAAAAGGTGTCTACCTGGATCAAACTGGAGAAGTGAAGATGAGCTTGAGAGGAAATCTTTTCCCGCAGTTGCAGTCCCCTCGTTCACCTGCCAGGAAGAAACAAGAGAAAAATCAAAAAGGCCGGTTTCCCAGAAGAGTGACCAACTCCATATCAGTGCCTACCGATTCAGAACACGATTTCATGAATTTCTTTTCCGGGAACCCCCTCATAGTCTTGATGCCCACTTAACATTGTGACGTATCCCCCAACTATGGCTCTGTGGAGCCCTGATTGCAAAGCCCTGCCCAAGAACGACCTGTGAATGACAGGTCATGACCGACCTTGACTTTGACATATGACGACTCTGCTACATTTCCTTTCCGGATGATCTCCACCGAGACTCTTTTCTCCTCCTCGTTGGCGCAGTATTTGGGCTGGGACAGCTCAACACTAGACCAGCTTAGTTGTAGTCTGCGAGAGTGAGTGTGATGACAACGAAGGCCAGACTGAATATTGATCATGGGTAGATCATGTACGTCATTGAACCATACATGTGAGACGGCCCAGCGTTTCCGTGGCGATCTGCCACTCTGAATTCCAAGCTGTCTGACAGAGACTCCATCTCTGGATTGACGATGTAGACGATTGTTCTCCTGTTCAGATCCAATTGCGAGACACGCTGTCGGGCGAAACCACCTAAAGGAAACCAAAACGTCAGATTGCGGTTGTAATCCAAGCCGCGGTGAGACAAAAGACTCTCCTTCACCTGTCGTGATATTTTCGAGGTGGCCAAAATAGGGCTGCCGAACAATGACGAAGATCAGCTCCTCTTCTTTGCCGTTTGTGTTTTTGGCTTTGAGCTCCCGAGATGACAAAAAAATTCCGTATCGTCCATCACCTAAAAGCTCAGCTTTCCAAAGGGGGAGAAGCTTTACAACTTCTGGATGTGACCTCTCCAAAGGCTTGATCTGAAATTAAACACGGACTGATCTCGCGATGCCAATCCTGTTTCTGTTTGAATCGGTGCACATATGTGGAAGGAGTGGAATGGCCAAAATTGCTCCTCTAAATGTAAATGTATTTGGCCTAAGAAGGCACAGGAAGCAATTTCAAAACAGCCTTAATTGGCACTGCAAGCTTCATTTACCTGAATGATGAACGACAGCGGCTCCGTATGCAACTTCCCATCCAGCCGGACGCCGCGATTGGTGGTATCCGTGGCGGTGAATTCGAACCGGTCGATCTGGGACTGCGCTCCGTTATGCTTATACGTGACCTCCAACTCCTCAATGTGTTGCTGGGTGAAAGTGGAACCCGTCATCAGCGCGGTTCCGCGTAAAAGCAGCTCGCCGTGTCGAGGAGGCTGCCGGAGTTGGAAGACCAGGGCGCCCCGTGGGGTGTCGGGGTCGGTCATGGCCAGGCAGTCCCGACTCAGGGTCATGGCCAACCCTTGGGGAACAAGAAGGCCTTTGTTGGTCAACGACGGGGGGATTTGATCCAACATTTTCACCGACAACTCCAAGATTCCCTTTCGGCTTGTCTGGTTGTTACTAACGACAAAGCTGTCGGAACAGAAACATACTGTCTTGTGAAACCTTGGATAGTGACTTGAGCAAAGTCAAAAACAATCTTCGACAAAGGATTGTAGACTCACTGAATGGTTTCTGTGGGTGTGCTAGCTTGGTTGTTGTGCACATAAGCCACACAGTTTGCGGCGATGTCCATCTGGCTGAAGGCAGAGATGCTGACACCGGGATGCTTGGTGTTCTCCAAATAGCCATGAGCTGCTGGGGCGGTAACGACAAACAGCAGCTCGTCAGGCCGGTCCGCGTGGTCTGTGGCAAACAGCACGTCGGTGGTGAGGACCACGCGCCCGCCGCGGTTAACACTCACAGGCGTGACAAACATGGCGATAGTTCCTGGAAAATGAAGCCACAGTAGAAGGGACAATGTAAAATGCTGTGAATGAGCATTTGAGGCAGAGGTGGCTTAAGTTGAGGTAAAAAGGTTTCTACAAGAAGAAAAACTCTATGAAAGTTCTGATTCAACTCCTGTACAGTGGTACCTCTACTTACAAACGTCTCTTCATACGAAATTTTCAAGTTACGAAACGTCGCAACATACTTTTTAAAAAATATATTATGCTATCAGAACATCTTCCAATCGAGCTGGCAACGTCGTGAACTGCCCCCCAAAAAATGCAAGTTTAGGTTCAGATCACAGCTTAAAAAAATATGACAAACCTCCGCAGAGTTGCGGTTCTTCATTAGATTTTTATCTACCCTCCGTTGTCTGCAGAAAAATTCAACTCAAGCAACAAAAGGATGACTTTGGCGCCAACTCTTGCCATCTTGTTGCCAAGGAACTACACTGAATTGAGGAGCATCATTGAAAGAAAAGTATTGCCTTGCCGCCATGTTGTGGCATCTTGTTGCCAAATAACTAAGTTCGAGTGAGTTTAGGAGCTTCATTTCAACAACAGTAGTACTTGCTGCCATCTTGTGGCACCTATAGGCAATCACAAGCTAGTCACAAGCTATTTGTGACAGAGTTCCTTCCCAATTCCCCTCAGATAGCGTCGGAACACTGGACACTTACTCAAGTATCGACTCGAGAAAAGCACCGGTACGGGCAAAAATATATTTAAGTACATCAATGATTTCAGGAAGTCTTGAAATACCTTTTTCCACATGTTTGATAGATATGATGAACTGCTGTGAGGGAGACTGATTCTGTCCGTCATGTAGGTGGAAAACAAAAAGGTCCTGCGTTGTCATACCAAACGGGTCTTTGTGCACATAGCGCAGACGATTCGTGTCCACCATTTCCTGGGTGCAGTTTTCCCCGACTGTCAGCAGCAGCCAGTTTTGAACACGCTGTGGAAAATATGGGACTCCCACTCAGGTGATTGTCTGATTAAAGACAGTACGTATAGGACGCTCTTGATTGCAGTATACAAACCTTAAGCTGTAGGAGTCCTTGTGCAGGTACCCTCTCAAAAATGTACATGACCTGCGAGGAGGGAGTGTCATGGTCCTGTGCGAAGAGGGCTACACTGCTTATGAGTCTGGCCTCTCCTGGTTCCAACTCCAGTCCATTGTTTCTGAAAGACGGAGTATACTGTGTTTATCGTCACATATTCCAAGCCATTTTTTATAACAGTTCCACTAGAACTTTGTTTGGGCCACGACAAATTGGTTTCGATAGCACTTTTAAAATAAATCACCCCAGGCTGGCCAGTTTGGCTTAGCCATGTGAAATTTGGTTGGCTTGTCCATCATATGCATGTAGAACCACAAAAATAAAACATTGTCTTGGGATTTGGTCACTCTGCTAAAAAAAAAATGTTAACAGTGTATACTAGACTGACGCTAGCAACATGGAATTACGTACTCATGAGCAGGCTCAGAAAAAAAAAGACTCAAGAAACCATGAGGATTTCATTCTTCAATTGAACCTGATCAAATGAGGTTTTTCATCGTTGACTGCAAGTACTTCCACCAGAACCTGTCTCTGGATTTTGTGTCTGCCGTCCATTAACTGGATGGTAAAGTCGTCCTCCAAATGTTCAGAGTCGTCGTGCACATATGCCACAGCATGACCTAAAGACAGTGAAAATACAATGCAGGGAGGGAAGAAAAAAGAGTTCAACACCAGTGAGTCTTTGGACCATTTGAGGTTTCAGCGAAACCAAGGTGGCCTATAAATAAGATGTGACCATTTCTCACTTATGATTACCTTGTGAAAGGGTATACACACGAACCCAGAGCTATGACGGTTAAAAAAAAAGATAAGGATTGATATAATATTGACTGACACACGTACCATTTGTTACCTCTGCCATTGTGAAGTCAGTCACACTGGATTCTAAATTGGCCCCCCGATGAGTGTCAGTGCCGAGGTGACGAATGATATTGCCATACCGGGGGGGTTTCACAACATGGAAGCGCAAGACATCCTTGGGGACGTCCAGATCTGTCGCATTCAACACATACAAGTCCAGATTCCTCTTGTGTCCTTCTTGTACCTAAACAGAAAGCAGTCGTGAGTGACCCATGTGACCGCAAACGAACAGAAACTCTCACCGTCATATTGTGAGCCACCAACTCCGGAAGCTCGTCATTTGTTGGGCTGACAACAATGTTGAACGTGACACGGGCGGAGCTGAATTTGCCGTCTGACACACGGAGGATTAACTGATCGCTCGTTGGTTCCAGTTTTTGGTGCCTGGACTGCACATAGTTGATCTGACCGGCAATGATGTCTCTGTAAGAGCAGGAGTCTGGGGGAAAAGAGAGAAGTCTGGAACACTCTTTTCACAAAAGAGAATGACATGATGTCCAACAGGTGCGACGCTGAAGGAGAAGCCCTCCAATGCCACCTGTTGGTCACAAACTGAACAGTACCGTGACAGACTTAAACCCAATGGAGCATGTATTTTAGCGACGAAAGAGAACCCGGATGGAAACTGGAATGCTTACCTATGCTCACACCCACGTTGCTTTTCTCAAAGCCAGGTCTTGGCAGAACATTTTCAAGGTAGCCAAACCGCGGCGGAGTAACCAAACTGACCACCAGCTCATCCACGACTGTGTCCGCATCAGACACCTTCAGATGACTCGCGTTTACCTGGGCTCTCCCACCTTCGTTGACCACAAATATGTCTCCTACAGACGGAGCAAAGAATGTTGGTTATGTTTTCAATGACGTTATTGTCGGCATAGCATGCGCTACTGTGACATCGAACCGTCCACCTGTTTTCAGCGAGGGTGGCTGGCTGTTGACGGGGGAAATGGTGATGCGGAGGTCGTACACAGGCAGAGAGGTTTCTCTGTTTCCTATTTTCGGGTTTCTTCCACCGCAGCATAGCACAGATTTTTCTGTTTCTCCATCAGAAATCACAAAGGTGATCATGTCACCGTGCGGAGTGAGTCCGATCTCCTGCCCTAAAACCACAACCGCTAGCGTGTTCGTTTCCACCGCGGTGGGGTCATTCGTGTCATGCTAGTGTAATTTGATGAGAGACACAAACATGTCCCGATGCAATGAGATCAGTTTTATTTGCTGCTTACCAGTGTGCTTGTAGCTGATCATGCCTGCACGGACGTCCGCCTGAACGAAATGATCGACGGCCATGTCGTTTCTCAGCACCAGGCCGTGGCGGGGCTGTCGCGCAATCAGGAAGGCTAGGCTGTTGTTTTCAGTGTCCGCGTCAATTGCGGAGATGTACTCAACTGTAATGATTGTTGTCTGCCCCTCCGCGCACGGGAGCACTGGTTTCAAACCGGCAACCAGCACCGGTACCTCATCATTGATCGGGGATACCTCCAAAGAAAAATAACATTTGCAGTATGAGTTGGGTGCACTGTGTAAACGTTTAACATTGTTGTCAGCCCGGCAAATAACGAGCCTCCAGAGTTGGTGGCTCGGAACTTACATCCACTTGCAGAACGAAACTGATTTTATTGGCGCCATCTGTTGCAGCCAAATTGATGCGGTCATCCAGAGTTTCTGAATTGTCATGACGATACCTGAAAAGACAACAAGACACGTTTTTAGTAGAGGCTAAAGCAAGGGCATCAAACTCATTTTTGTAGTGGACCACATGGTAGTTACGGTTTCCCTGAGCTTGAGAATTATAGTTTACGATATTACACAATACTAACCTTTTGTTTTTAATTTCGCACTTGAAAAATACTCCATCAATTCAAACAAAACTAAAACCAATACTGAAACAAATAAATATTCGACTAAATTGAAGCTTTTGGTCAAAATAAAAATGAATGAAAAACAGCAAACCCGACCGAAAAAGTAAAATCGACTGAATTGAACAAAACAAAAGTCAAAACTAACTGGAAACCAACTGGACTGAAGTATCTCTACTTTTACTTTTGTCTTTTTTCACACAATTATTTGTACTTCTCCGGAAGAGTATAAATACTTTTGCCGGATCTGCCAAAAACCTTCTCGGGACATGAGTTTGCATTGGGGGGCAAGTTGTGAAAACTAACACTGAAGAACCCGAGAGAATCAAGGTGTCTAACCTAACTCTGTGGCTTGTCAGGTCTTGCACAGTGAAGGTCTGTCCGGGTTTTAGAGGAAAGTTGTTCAGCTGCAGCGCCCCGTGCTGCGGTTGCCCCAAAAGCTCCAATCGCAAGGCTTCTTCGACAGAGTCTGCATCTGATAGCTGCAGGTGCTCTGAGCCGAGCAAGCACTCACCACCCTCGTCGACCATTAGAGGCTTGGTGCTTACCTGAAATTGTGCATTATACGGTTTTGAGCATTCTGCTTGAGAAAAAAAAATTAAACATTTGTAAGAATGTCCAGGTCCTGTTTTCGCTGTTGCCACGACGTACCTGTGGCGATTGGTTGTCCACGGGTATCACAGTAATGTTAAAGCAGATCCCATCAAGTGTGTGGCCGTGTTGATTGGTGACTGAGAGACCAAACTGGATATATCGAGGAAAAGGACCAATGTCCGCAGTTGGAGGCATGTAAGCTACTTTCATGAAGTTGACGGCATGCTAAGGAAACCAGGAAGCCAGAGACCAGGAAGTGACAGTGAAATTCAACCCGAGATATGAAGGACAGCATATGGACTGAAGTACCGATCAAGCTAGCATCATTACACATGGTCAGACTCATTTAGCATTGTGAAATCGATTAACAAAACTAAAAACTATCTACGAAATACTACCTGTGTAAAGAGCCTCAACACTGGCGCATTGGTGTCTTTGGTGAATGTGGGTATACTGTCCACGAGGAATAACCTCCCTGCATCCTCGCTGCTGCTCATCAGAACAACAGCACCACAAAGCTCAAACGGAATGTGCAAGCAGTATTGGAGGCTGGTGGCAATAATAGTTTGGCGTACCCACCTGTGACGATCTCGATCGAAAGGCGGTGTCGTAACTGTGTATGTCAGATCGCTGTCTGGTGAGTCCTTGTCTACAAAGTGAAGGTGTTGCTGTGTTACATGGACCATGTCGGTCTCTTTGACCACAAGGCACCGTCTGGCAGTAGGAACCTCTCGAGGTGCTTGGTGCGGTACCGGCTCAACGTGCAACATGACTACCTGCATGTCAGAAAGGTGAATGGCTTCTCTACATTTATTGTACCATACCAAATGCACAAACGGCAAAAACTTGGTTACCTGGGGCTCCGACAAGTTTGGAGGATCCTGGAAATCTGAGAGCACAAACTCAAAGGAGTCATCGAGCACCTCATTCCCTTTGTGTCGATAATAAACCATGGCCTGAGAGAGGTCCCGCTGCAAAAACCTGCTGACTACGTAACCTGGAGGAAAGGAACAGAAGAATTGTTGAACCTGGAATGTCAAGTGAAAACCAATCTTCTCATCAACAGTGATTCAGTTCAGTGCCAGTTTGAGAAGCTTTTGCCCATCACCTGGCGCTAAAGTGATGGTGTTTGGTCAGAGTGGCCTTTGTACATCCCATCCTGCAGACTTGGGCCCTCTGGCTCCTAAGCTAAATCCAACAGTCTCAAACTTTGGTCTGAAACTGGACTGTGATTTTAAATTGGACCGGCAAATGATCTGGCTATAGTCAAGCCTCTCCTTTCTCAATATCACTTTGAAACAGTAATTCATGCCTTCGTCACATCTCGGCTGCATTACTGTAATGCACTTTATTTTGGAGTCATCCAATGCTCCATGAAGCGTCTCCAGTTGGTCCAAAATGCTGCTGTTCACCTCTTGACAGGTACTCGTAAGAGGGAGCACGTAACTCCGACTCTGGTATCTACCATTTCACCTCTAAAGATTTGCGGGGAAGTGTCAGTTAGTCTTTCGTTATGTGGAGCTGCAGGTTTGTATACGCTCATGGGAAACAAAATAGGTGCGGCGTGAGTTTCTCTGACCTGTTAGCCCTGGTCCTGGAAACTTCACAATCTCTCCCGCCTGCGGGGGCCTCGTGATGTTAAAGAGGATGTAGTCGCTGCTGGAGTCCACATCGGAAGCCTGAAGGGCGGTGCCTTTCAACAGAGTTGTTTGACCCTGGGAGACCTCCAGTAACATGTTGGCAATGAGGAATGGAGGGCTATCATCTTTAGGGAGGATCTTGATGGGGAACTTGTGCCTGGTCTGCTGGTGACCATCGGTGACGCGGAAGATGATGAAGTCACTGGTGGAGTCGCTGTCATCATGGTGATAGCAAACAATTCCGGCTTTGATGTCCCCGACAGTAAACATGAAACCCTTTCCACCTAGGGATGGCAAACACATTTTGGAACTTTTGGCCCCTCTTAGTGCAGTGACAAAAAGGCCAAAATAACAACACAGAAATTTTCTAGGATGACTAGAAAATGAATGGAACGTAACCATGACACCTCTGACGGTCAGTCTTCCATGCAGAAGGCCCTCCACGGTGATGATACGGACAGCGCCTATGTCGTTATTGTCCACAATCTGGAGCTGCTCCCATGTTATTGGACGTGATTGGCCTTCCAACAGGCTGAGACCTGGATGACAAATTGCGCATATGCTCAAAATACATCCACGATTGCTATGTCAGTACAGTCTAAAGTTATGTCCCCCGAATATGAACATTCTAAGAAAATAATTCAGATTTTAACCATACCCATGTTCCAGGAAACTCTGGGCGCATTGGTGTCTGCATTCCGAACAGACATTTGCACAGTCATTGGTGGGCTCTTCTCAAAGAAGAAATCATGAACGTCGATTTCCATCTGTACGGGAAGATTCTTCAGATCTATTCATTCCAGCAAAACATTTTACATGGTACATTTGCAAAGAAATCACAACCTCAAAGTGCCTGCGCTGGGTGTGAGTGGAATTCGGGGGCTGATATGCAATGAGCATGCCATTTAAATCCAACCATGTGAAGGAATGGATTGGGCGCGTTTGGTCAGAGAGGTGAGTGATGAAGCCATCTGAAGGCGCTTTGGTGATGTTAAAAATTAGCCTCTCCTGCTGAGTTTCCTCATCTTTGCCGTCTAATGTGGCGGTGGATAGTGGCATGAGGATGAATTGGTCCACCTCCAAGATGAACGTCGACATGAATGACATCACGGGCGACTGGTTCACCAGTCCACCTGTAATCTGCACTGGAATCCAAATCTGTTCAGACTTCATAGGAAAATAAAGTCATATTTTAAAAATTAAGAAATGTATTCATGTTCAATAAATCTCATGCTAACTCATTATGCTCTTTGAGGATTCATTCCTAAGGTGTGGGCAAAGTAAATAATGACATTTTCAAATTCATTCCCCAAAATGGCGAAAATTGTTGAAGATAGCATGATTTAGACACTATTGGGAGGGGGGGGGTGTTCCCCTGGGCTCTGTCTTGGGGTCTGCATATGTTTGTTCATCGGATTGTCTCTTCTGGCATCGGTTCTTGTGAATCTACTCATGTCAAGTTTTTGACGTGTTATAGGCGTTGCCCATCTGACCAGTACATGAGGTAAAATTAGGTCATTTGTTTTTGAATAACCCCTGGAAATTGACAAATCTACTTACACACATCAATGTACTTTTTTTTTGTGGCCTGGGTTTATGAGACTTTTTTGTGGATCTACTCGTTTATTGACATGCTTGCTAAATTTTATGTAACAAAGTAAAACTGCTTTCAAGGGCTGATTTTAAAAAAACAAGATAATAATAATAATCAGCATTCCAAAGGCTCTCTTTTGGGGCCCCACATCCATTCCACATTGATTTGATCGCGGCATCATATTTTTTTCCTACATTTCTGCTCCAAAACAATTGTAAACAAAATAATGTCCCATTGCCTGGTAAAGGTTTCCACTCCTTGTGTCTTTGAGGTCAAGCCTGATTGCAATGTAGTCAATGTCAGGAGATGGAGGAGTCATATGCTGGTATTTCAGCCCCATCAGCAGGAAGTCCTCGCAGGGAACTTTGAGGAACGTGACAAGCTTCACTCCCTTCAGGCAGACGTCAGAATTACATTTCACCGAATCTGTAAAATTTGATTTCACGTTAGTTTTGAGAGCCATCGCAGGGAATGCTTTCAGCACAAACGCCAGTACCCTCAATGTAGCGCAGTGGCTCGTCCCCTCGTTTGACGGCTTCCTTGGGCTTTCCAGTAACGAGTTGCCCATGAGCTGGCAGGTTGGTGTCATGGCTATTGAGATGGATGCTGCACTCTAAGCTGGACCGCTTTTCATAGTGGAGGGACAGCACATCGCCGTCAATGTCCGCAGAGATGCCATAAAATGGAACTTGCAAAAATTGAGGTCCAAGCTTGATGATACTGCAGTCGGGTTCCACGATGTCGACGTGGAGAGAAAAAACCTCAGTGTAGGTGTCAGTCTCCGTGAACCTGTTTGCAAACAGGGTGGTTATTATAAAGCCGGTCAATTACAAACCATTCATCACAGACCACATAACTATCAGCAATATAGCTGGTCCGTCATAGGGGAACCACGATATAGCAGAGCAACACTGTACGCATTGAGGTGATATACCGATACAGCCGAAGCTTGACTGTGTCCTCCATTAATAGCGGCGAGCCATTATGGACGTACTTGACCTCATTCTCTCGATAATGGCAGTTAAATACCTGGAAAAAAGGATGAAATAAATGCGATGGTAAACACAGTTGAGCCTCTTTTACATGGAGATCCTGCAAAAGTGTATCTATTTATTCACACGGAACTCAACAAACGGCAGCACAGATTGAATCGAGTCTCCGTGTCTGCTGTTCCGTTACCTGAGGCAGGAATTTTCCCACTCGTTGAGTTATGGGTTCATTTAACACCACTTCCACTTGGCATGCATTCTTTGGAAGCGGGAGAAGGAAGTGCAGGTCACCTTCCTGGAGGTAGGACGACTGACCCCGTTTCACCTTTAAAGCCTTGTTGACTTTTACAAGAGAAGCGTTGCAAGTCATTTCGAGAAGCAGGAGAGGAAGCCACGCCAAGCTTTGACCCTTTGATTTCAGCATTGTCCTTCCAGTCTGAGCAGGTTGACTCTGTTCAAGCGTCCTTTTCAGCTGTTGCCCTCAAAAAAGGCGCTTTGGGTCATCGAGGTGAAGCGGCATCGTTTCAGGGAATGCGCGAGTTTAAGCTCGGAGCATTTCTATGGGAGGGGAAAAAAAAGGTCAATAGTGCAAAGTGAGAGGTTGGTGTCAGCAAACATTGCAATTTATCGCGCCATGGATCGTCCATGTTTACAACATTGATGCTACACGGTAAAAGCTAACAACACAAGATCATATATCGGATATGACTCCGTCAGAGATATGATTCATTACATTACTGACATTTGATTGAACACAATATTTAGCCCCTGACCGGATAAAGGTTGCCAACGCTTGTCATCGGGCCAGAATGAGACCGTTCACAATGAGTCCTTTAAACTGGGCAGGCATCTTGTACCGTAATTAGCCTAACATGCTTCGACTTGTCCCAGTGAACAATTCAACCTTTATTACGGGAAAGTATCATAGGGAACCAGTGTCAAAAATATTTTGCTGGTGCCAAATAAAACTGAAATACATTAGGTTTCGCTGCAACATCGATACTTGATGGAGATTTGCAGATACTGCGCTGCACTATAAAAAAACAAACAAATCTAGTTCACCTCAGTCATGTGCCTCGAGTCCCCACCTCTCCCCACTGCCCACCTGTCCAGAATCACCAACAAATACAAATGCGTTCATTCCCCTCCCGCATTTCTCCTTGGCTGAGGTTTGCGTTCGACCGGCTGGCATGACATGATACGACTGCCGCAACAACGTGGTGTCACAAATCAAAAAGCTTTACCGACGACACAGCAGCGGAGGAATGTTAAGTGTCCATGACACCAAGCGGCTTTGTTCCGACCGGAGGCTCTGCGGCATCCTTTTCACAGCGCCTCCTCTCGCCTTGATAATGACAGAGTCCTTTGCAACCACCACTTACTTCCCAGCCACTATCATTTGGATGCACAAACGCAACACTGTTACACAAGAAAAACTAAAGAAAGAGTTCACCAAATCCCCCTCTGCATGACTTAATAGCTGCAACAAGTAAGTACTCAAAGCAGATAAATATCACTGAAAACTCATCTTCCAACGTCACCTTCAAAAATAAAAAACTCACGTTTGATTCGATTTTGGACATGTGCACACGCGGCCAAGTCTCTGTGTTACTTCCAGTAACAACCCAGGCTAAACTTTGCTTCTTTCCGACATACAAAGATCTTCGCTAACATACAGACAACAAATTAAAATCACGATTGACTGTTAACTCTTATTAAATAAATAGATTATATATACAGTATGTGTATATATATATATATATATATATATTTTTTTTTTTATCTCACAGACACCAAAAACTCTAATTGCCCCACGGGGATAAATAAAGTTTTCTGAATCTGAATCTGAAATAAAAAAAACTAAGTCCTGGTCCATGAAGTGAAAATGGATCGTTTCTCGCCGTTCACCTGATAATCCCTTGCCCAGGGCTGTTTTGTGGTGCATTATTAAGCAACACATGCCTTAAAAAACGGTAAACAACCTCATTTTAAATTTTTTAAACTTTTTTACATTCAGAAAAATACATTTAATTACTATTGCGGATATTAGAGAATTGTGGTAAAATCCACACGTCCTATTAGTGTATGTATGCAACTATAGATGCAATAGAGTGAGAAGGATTTAAGAAGCAGACTAAGGCATTTGGCAAAAAAACAAAAACAAACGAAAAACGAAACTCTTCAGTTGTCTACATGTCCTTACCTGCGTGGCACCTCCTTTTCTGCTGCATTGTTCGCCCAGCCTGCTCTGCTGCTCAGCTCTCCGGCACCTCCAATTTGCTTTGGGCCACAGAGTCAAACTCCACCTCTGACAATGGGGCGGGAAGTTGCTGAGGGGCCATACTAATTCTTTATTTTGAAGGGAGGGGGGGGGGGCATGAAACATACATTGATTCAATGTTTTGGGGCTTTTTAAAACAGTTCGTATGAGCATTTTAATTATTTTGAGAATTGCACTATGATTAAATTAAATGTTCTCATGTGATTGCATGAACTGTACAAATATATAGATTTCATTGTATTTGTTTGTGTTAGACTTCATTTTGGTTTTCATGTAGGAATATCTCTATCAATTTTTACTTGGTGCTGTGATCGAATGACAAGTCATTTATTTTTAGAAGAAGAATGGACTTAAGTTCTGCTACTGGTCGATAAATCATTGGTTCAGGTCACGACTACATTCGTGCTCTGAGGTCTGCAGACTCCAGTTAATTAGTAGAGTCAAAGTAAATATGGTGATGCAGCATTTAGCTGCTATGCTGCACCGAAATGGAATAAGCTGCCAACAGAAGTGAAGTCAGCGCCAAGTGTAAATACATGCTTTTAAATTGAGGTTAAAACTATGCCCCACCCCCCATACCTATGATGAAGGTCAACTATAGAATTTTTAAAATCATATCTTCCAAAATATTGTTCTTGGGCTGTTAGTTTGTTCCTTTTTTTTTAATTTTTTTTTTTTTAAAAAAGTATTTTCTTTGTAAAGGCTCACTGAGCGGCAAAGGTTTGCAAGTGTATGCACACCTAGCCAATATTTTTTCATCAGTGTTCGTTCAATTTCGCAAACCTTTTTAAAGATGTTCACCAACAATTTTGATGATCTCAAATAGTTGTTGGTGTTGCAAAGAACTTCAGGACATGTTCAAATTTGATAGCGACAACTCAACTCAACTGTATTTATAGAGCACTTTCAAACAGCCATCGCTGCATTCAAAGTGCTGTACAAGAAGCAACTAACATATACAACAATACAAACCCCATTAACTCGGCTCTTAAATTTCAAATGACACTTTCATGTAGAAATGACATGTTTGGATGCTTGTTACATGCACTACAATGCACTTACAAGAAAAACTGTTTGCAACCATTAAAACAGTCTGAGAAAAAACAACATTCGCTACGTGCGAACAAACTTGCAAACCTGTGCTGTTCAGAGAGATACGGGCTTAAATGCTTTCAAATGTACTTTTAATTTTGCCACCCAATTTGAAAACTCACCGAAAATGAGTGAGGGGTGCCGGACATGAACACTGCTCTCATTTTTAGCTCGTGAATATTTTTATTGCCATGTGCTGTTAATTGTTTCTGCGCAAATTTATGCAACTCGTGGATTAATTTGTTTCAGGAGACTTTGTGTCTGCGTCGAAAAGCAACTCTTAAACCAAATCTGCAATTATTTAGTTTGTCCAAGTGGAGCTGCCGTACAACTTCCGCTACAGCTTACTTCCGTATGCAGTTTGGGTAACCGCGACGTCAAACGCTGATTTTCGTGACGAGGTACAGCCGACACATCACTACCTGTTTGACGTCATTTGCCACGCAAGGCACGCATTCAACTGTGCTCTTAATTCAGTGCTTTCTTTTCAATGCGAGACGAAGCAGTTCGAGTCTTAAACCACTTCGGAGCTGCCACCAGCAGCACGTATTATGTAATTTACTTTGGCAGTCCAAATAACTTAACACTACCCCGGGTGGGGCAACCTTATTATGCACAGAGTTGCACCACGAAGCCGTTGTTGCCATTCTATTAAAATACAAAATGTGACTTGGACAAGATGGCTAAGGCTAACCGACGGCCGCGGTGCAGACTTTAGACTTTGACTAGGTATACATAAAGGTCAACATTATATAAGTGGGGGCAAAACATACATTATCGTTTTGCGGGGTTAAAAGGGAGTGAGAGAAATGAAAGCGTTTTATATGTTATATCAAACGTCAACTGTCTGAAGTCACCTTTAAGGTACTTAAATTACACTTTATTATTGATGGGATATGACAAGAATACTAGCAATACCAAAATGGTTTCCGTAATATGGCGTCACGTATTGCGTCAAAAAACAGGCGTGGCCGTGAGCTGGTCTTGTATGCTCACACCCGCTAAATTACGAGCTCCTTTCTGTACATTAGTTACAAGTAATTAAATTACAAGTACATATACTCTGTTACAGTACTTGAGTAGATTTTCCCAAGATATCGATACATTTTTTTTTAATCAGACGCTTTTACTCACGACATTTGAAAACATGTACAGAACAAGAGGGGCAGAGCTAGGGCATTGTGACAAGGCAAATGACTAAAAGTCAAGTGACCTTTATTGTCAAATGTTGCTTATAGGCAAAGTTAAAGCACTGACTTGTGTTTTCATTGTATTTTAGATTGGCACAAATTTACTGGGAAAGGATGGCCGGAACAGCAAATAATCCATTCCAACGTATCCTTGAGCCTCTGGATCCCCAGGTTGCAACTCAGATGTTTTATAATCTCTCCAAACTTGAAGATCCAAGATACAGTAAGATATCATCGGTTGCTGTCAAATCTCACCCTGTTTAGCATTATTCCCCAAAAGTTGATCCTAACTACTTTGTATAGAACTAACTAACTAACTCCCTGTTCTCCAAGTAAAAGCTGAGCATTGCATCGAAATTCCAAACGGTTCTATTGTGTTTTTTAGACAGCTTGCCATTCTCCATCCGTGTCCTCTTGGAGTCGGCTGTCAGGAACTGCGACGGATTTCTGGTGAAGCAGTCAGACGTGGAAAATATCCTCAACTGGAAGCAAACCCAGACGCAGGCGGTGGAGATCCCATTCATGCCAGCACGCGTCATCTTGCAGGACTTCACGTACGTTTCTGCTCCATTTTTTTTAACCTTTGGACTTGTGATTGACTAGTGTTAGTTTCATTTTTATTCACAGCGGCGTACCTGCTGTGGTGGATTTCGCTGCCATGCGCGATGCGGTGATTAAGCTGGGCGGAGATCCTGAGAAAATCAATCCCGTTTGCCCAGCTGACCTGGTCATTGATCATTCCGTCCAAGTGGACTTTAACAAAAAGTAAGAGCGTCAAGATAATTCTATCTGCTATTAAAAGTTCCTTTAATCAAATCGCCATAATTTTTTTTTCTTAAGGTCTGATAGCGTCCAGAAAAATCAAAACTTGGAGTTTGAACGTAACAGAGAGAGATTCCAGTTCCTGAAGGTGCGAACAAGCGCTCACTGTTGGACGACAACCACTTTTGTCACCCTTTGACAATTCCATGCTTTGTAACAGTGCTTCCCAACCAGTGAAAGATATCAGGATTTTTATTTTAGTAGTCAGAATGTCTGCCAGCGATGTATAGTAACAGGCAGAACAATGAAAATACTCTTCCACTACATTGCAGTATATGTCAGAGAATACACTCAAACTGTGTCTTCACTTGATGCCATTCAACAGAAGAATTGCTTTGTCGTTAACGAAACAGGCCCAGATATCATGCCGAGTCAGTAAATTCGTGAGCAAATGAAGTCAAGTCGTCATAGTTTTCGTGACGTTTTTATTTGAATGAGCTCTTTTAATTGTTCAATATGTGCATTGGCTCACAAAAGTTTGCGAAACACTGCATTTATATGGTAACCCCCCCCAAAAAAGGAGCGAGAGACTTACTTGACTTTAATTTTTATTTTATTTGTAGTGGGGTTCCCAAGCTTTCAGGAACATGCGCATCATTCCTCCAGGTTCAGGAATTGTCCACCAAGTCAACTTGGAGTATTTGGCCCGGGTGGTGTTTAACCACGAAGGGTTTTTCTACCCTGACAGCCTGGTGGGCACCGATTCCCATACCACGATGATTGATGGCCTTGGAGTCCTGGGTTGGGGTGAGTTGCGTTCAACTTCTTGTGTTGCGCGTCCAGGTGCCTTATTAGCTGCGTCGCGGTTCATTTTTAATCGACTGTTTTTATGAGGTTGTCATTTTTCCTTGCCTTGTCATAGGTGTGGGAGGCATTGAAGCGGAGGCAGTGATGCTGGGGCAGCCAATCAGCATGGTCCTACCTGAGGTGGTTGGATACAAGATGTACGGGAGTCCGGACAAGTTCATTACCTCCACAGACATTGTTCTCACTGTCACCAAGGTAAATGCTTCCATTTCCATGGAGCCTTTGTGAACTATAGCCCACCATGTTGAACGCCACTGGTGTTTTTCAGCACCTCCGTCAAGTGGGGGTCGTGGGGAAGTTTGTGGAGTTTTTCGGGCCCAGCGTGGCGCAGCTGTCTATCGCGGACAGAGCCACCATCTCCAACATGTGTCCAGAATATGGAGCCACCGCAGCTTTCTTTCCAGTGGACAATGTCAGCATCGAATACCTCAAGCAGACCGGTAAGTGACTGACAAGTCGCGGCTGCTGAGCAAATCTGACGATGCTCATTGTTTGTTTTCTTTAAATTAGGGCGAGAAGCGCAAAAACTGGCCTACATTACAAAGTACCTGAAGGCTGTGTCCATGTTCCGGGATTACAGCGATGTATCCCAGACTCCAGATTTTAGTCAGGTCTGTTCTGACACCATTTATCTATTATGGCAGAGAAAATTAATTCATCACCTTGTGTGTCTCACGAAGGTTGTCGAGTTGGACCTCAGTACTGTGGTGCCATGCTGTAGTGGCCCTAAAAGACCCCAAGACAAAATTCCTCTTTCAGACATGAAGAAAGACTTTGAGGCCTGTCTGGGAGCAAAAGTGAGCTTGGCTTTTTATGATTTGTGTGCTTGTTTGCACACTGTCTGGCCCAGCACAGTCAAATAATAAAATTCAAGCATGGACCCGTATCAAAAGATAACGAGGATTGAAAGATCTAGCTGAAGATGGTGAAACGTCATATTGTCCAGCAATGAATGCTTTTGACCATTTGACTCCACAAATAAATACACATTTCCTCTTATGTTGCCTGAAATCCAGCAAGGTTTCAAAGGCTTTGCCGTGGCTCCGGATTCTCAGAGTGCGACGGTCCCCTTCCAGTTTGATGGAAAAGACTACACGCTAAGCCACGGCTCGGTCGTGATTGCAGCCATCACCAGCTGCACAAACACCAGCAACCCGTCCGTCATGCTTGGAGCAGGTGGGTCATTTCATTTTCATTTTTGGATTTCCCTCATGTCTGGATTATTAAGTAACGGTAACTTTTCCTTCCAGGACTCCTCGCTAAAAAGGCAATCGAGAATGGGTTAAGTGTGAAGCCTTACATCAAGACCAGCCTTTCACCCGGCAGTGGAGTGGTGACCTATTACCTGAAGGAGAGTGGTGTTATGGACTATCTCTCTCAGTTAGGGTAAGCTGCTAAATATTCATACACGCAAAGGTGCTTAAGATTGAATTTGGTTAGTATGTTTATAATGAGTAGACCCATCAAAAAAGTTTAAATGCGATGCAACGATTTGAATAAAAACATTAAGCAAATGTGGGGCCCCAAGAAAGAGCTCTGGGGAATGCCTCCCCCTCCCCAATTCAGCCCCTTGGAGCCAGTTTCACTTACTAACGTGAAATTGGCAGGCAGGCCTGTCATGCGTAAATGCACAAAAATGTCTCCTCAAACCTGGTCTGAAAAGAGATGTGAAGTCTGCCATTTTGTTTCAAAGCAGACACTTTGGGCTCATTTTGGCCATCCCAGGTGTTCTTCAAAAATCATCCCACAGGTTTTGTCCAATGACTACTGAATGTAGTCTAGGCCTAATAATAAAAAGGTTGCTATGTATGACTGACTCTCTTCTGTCCTTTTTTATTTTTTTAAAGCTTTGAGGTTGTCGGCTATGGTTGCATGACGTGTATAGGCAACAGTGGACCCCTCCCAGAGCCAGTAGTGGAGGCCATCACCCAGGTATTATGACTTACAGTGAACCCCAACTCATCGTGGGCATTTGTTCCAGACCCCACCTGCATGCGATAGACAAGTAGATCGATTTTTTTGCTCAGCTACGTTGTCATCAGCAGCAGCATCGAGTACATTAATGCATGTGTGTGTGTGTGTGTGTGTGCGTGCGTGCGTGCGTGCGTGCGTGCGTGCGTGCGTGCGTGCGTGGTTGGTTGGTTGGTTGGTTGGTTGGTTGGTTGGTTGGTTTCGTTTTTCAGGGCGATTTGGTCGCTGCAGGTGTCCTGTCAGGAAATCGAAACTTTGAAGGTCGTGTTCACCCCAATACCAGAGCCAACTACCTTGCCTCGCCACCACTTGTCATTGCTTACGCCATAGCTGGGACTGTCAAGATTGACTTTGAGACAGAACCTATTGGTGAGTAAAGTGGGGAGTCGTGCCACATCATTTGGTTCAGTGGAAAATGATTGGATGCCTATGATTTTGTTCGTTATGTATTTCCTCTCAGCTTTTGTTTTTGAGCACGGATCAAATTCTGTGTTGTGCTGATGACAAGAATAATCACAAAAGAAAGCTAGTGGAATGTTGCCAATCGACAGTGTCCTCAACATGACAGGAGGAAAAAAACATTTTCAATTGTGGCCACTATATAGACAAAATGTACATGTCACACGATTGTCCTTGATTTGTCCTTGACATTTAGCGTCACCTTTTAAGCCCACACTCATTCAGAGTCACAGATACGACAGCGTGGAACATGAGGCAACTCAAAGTGAGCAAAGATAACACCTGCACCTGCCTTGTATATTTTGTAGTGGTACTGTGCAAAATTTAAAATGTGTATCAAGTGTTTGGGAGGGGTACAATTATATATTTTTTAAATGGCATCGTTCGTCTGCTTTTGCAGCCATTAGTTCTGATGGTCGAGAGGTCTTCTTACGGGACATCTGGCCCACACGGGAGGAGATCCAGCGAGAGGAGAGAAAGTTTGTCATTCCATCAATGTTCAGAGAAGTCTATGACAAAATTGAGGTATGGCGCCATTTGGTATTGAAGGCGTTTGTGAAAACAGACTTCTGAAAGATGATGTCGATTACGGTTGCAGAAAGTGAATGAACGCTGGAACTCTTTGGTGGCTCCGTCCGAGAAATTGTATCCCTGGGATGCCACGTCAACGTACATCAAGTCCCCGCCCTTCTTTGATGGTTTGGTAAATCACCTTTTCTGGGGGAAATAATGTTCTTTTGACAGGCATGCATCAGAAATGTAATCAATTGCAATTTCCAAAGAAGAACTCAGGGCCAACGTGTTCATTCTCTGGCGATGTGAACATGCGTAGGTATGAGGCTTGCTGATTTCTTGTCTTTTATTCAGACCATGCAGTTAAATCCTCCTCGGGCCATAGACGGCGCCTACGTGCTGCTGAACTTGGGTGACTCTGTCACTACAGACCACATTTCCCCTGCTGGGAACATCACCAGAAGCAGCCCCGCAGCCCGCTACCTCTCAAGCAGAGGGTGAGTGATCTTGAGGGAATGTTGTGTCTCCATGTCCCTTGAATACTTTCAGTTGCTACGAATTTTTTTTTTCAATACGTGATGACAGTGTAACCCCACGTGACTTCAACTCTTACGGCTCCCGTCGAGGCAACGACGCGGTCATGGCCCGCGGTACGTTTGCCAACATCCGGCTCCTGAACAAATTCCTCAACAAGCAGGCACCCCAAACCATTTACCTGCCAACTGGGGAAGTGGTAAGGAAGCATGCGAGTTTCCAGCTGTCAATCCAAACACGCTGACACTCTTCATCTGTCCAAAATCCATCTGTTCGAAATAGTTCACGGCTCAGAATGAGCTGATGCAAACTGATCGCAATTTAACATCATAATTCCCTGGAGTTGGGTTCTAAAGAATTAAGTAGTTTCCCCGTCCTGTTGTGTCGAGATGGACGTTTTTGATGCTGCGGAGAAATACGGCCAGTCGGGAGTCCCTCTATTGATTCTTGCCGGGAAGGAGTATGGCTCCGGCAGCTCGAGAGACTGGGCGGCAAAAGGTCCATTGTTACTGGTAAGACTGACTCTTGACTCGTTCATGCTCCACGCTTGTCCATCAAAGGCAGTGATTCCCAGCCACTGTGTTCTCGGTGAAGGGCATCAAAGCTGTTCTAGCCGAGAGCTACGAGCGGATCCATCGGAGCAATCTGGTGGGGATGGGAATAATCCCGCTGGAGTATTTACCGGGAGACAACGCTGAGAGCCTGGGTTTGACCGGAAGGGAGCGCTTCCACATTGACATCCCCGAGAACATCACCACGAGGATGATTGTTGTCGTAACGGTACGCTTGCGCTACCTCGTGAGAGACGCCTTTGAATATAGAATGCCTTATCCTCTTATTCTCCCTACAGCTCGACACAGGAAAAACATTTAACGTACGGATGAGATTCGACACAGACGTGGAACTGGCCTATTTCCACCACGGCGGCATCCTGAACTACATGATCCGCAAAATGTCTGAGAATTAACGTCTGAGATCCAGGGTTATCCTAATGATTAGACCAGGGGTGTCCAAAGTCGGTCCTCAAGGGCCGCTGTCCTGCATGTTTTCCAGCTCTCCCCCGAAGCAACACACCTGATTCAAATAATCAGGGTTGTTCTAATGCTGCTTCAGAGCTGGCTGATGAGCTGATCACCTGAATCAGGTGTGTTGCCGCCGAGAGATCTGGAAAACAGGCAGGAGAGCGGCCCTCCAGGCCCGGAGCTGGACATGCCTGCATTAGACTCTTAACATAAAATTCAACAAACCATTCCTGCTAAAGTGACTCGTTTGACCATTCCCTCCACCGACATTCATATTGCATTTGATCACAATCACATTTACCACTGAATGTGCTTACAAGATCACGATCAGTCGATTTGAACAAGTATGAGAACAATAAATAGTTAAAAAGGACAAAAGAGGATCAATAGGCAAGTACACATTACATGCGATTAACAAAATTCAATTGTAGCTGATTTTATAGAGCTGAACTTTACATTTTTATTTTGAATACATAACTTTCCTTTTAATTATTGCCTAATTTATATCACTATTTGCTTGCTGTGATATATCAGTTGAGCTATTCAACCTTTTGTTGACTGTTCTTCTGTGGGCACTTCACAGTACGGAGGCAAAACGGCAACAAAGCATGATTGGAAAGTCTCCGTACCAACGATTACCGCTGCTGTCAAAAAGTTAGCGTCACTTGACTAAATAGTGCACCAGAAGTGTTGTGATGGTTTCACAATAAGAGCGCTATGAACGTTAACTGCCTTCATCGTGTTGGTTAAACCGTGTTTTGGTCATCTATTTTAGATTGACACACTAATAAGTACAGTTGTGTATCTTCATTGGGGCGAGAGGGAGGCTGGACCGGTCTGAGCCTCAGAATTCCAGGGCTGAAAATGAGTCCCACTACTGCCCCCCCAAGATGGCGCCCGAGTAGGCAGCCTTCGGCAAGTGCTCTTCGAGACCTTTTTTGTTGTTTTTGTCTTTTGTTTTGTCACATGTTGTTTGTTGTTTCATCGTGTGGACCTGATATGGACTGTTTTCAGCGTTTTTTTGGCCACGACATTCGTCAAAGGAGAAGTATCTGTGCTTGGTGGTTGCGCCTTCTCGGCAGCACGCCTGTTCCAGCACAGATTTTGATTGGGAGGAATGTAATGGGCAGCATTTTTCACAACCCCGTTTTGTTCATGGAGATGTCGGCGCTGTTGGACAGTCGGCATTGGTGCGGCTGGATGGATGGCTGCTGAAGTTGAGGATGAGGAGAGAGGAGCGTTGGCGCAGAGCGCCGATGCGTATTTGGAACCGAGAGTCGCTGCTTGGATTTGAAATGGATTTCCATGGGACAGGAGAAGTGAACCAATCTCTTTTTTTGTCCATGGATGCTACAGCTTCTTGTTTACTTTGAAACTTAGCTTGTAGCCGACGTGTGCACATTTTGAGCATGATGTCTCTGATCCACTGGTTAAACGACACTTTGATTCACTCCTCTTTCATCTCAAACTGCTTCAAACAACAAAGCGTGTGACAGAAAAGTGGTTAGGACTGCACGACTGTCCGTGTTTTATGTTATGTGTTGTGTGTATTTATTTTACTTTGTTAACTGTTTTGTTAAGCGCTTTGTTACAGCTGCCACTGTTATGAAAGCGCTATATAAATCAGCATGTATTGTATTGTATTGTTTGTAGAATTGGCTGGACAACTGTTTCCACCATTTATTTTGCCTTAATTTTTGTCATATGTTCGTATTTACATATCTACATCCTGTATATTTTGCCATGGGAGAATCGCGAAGTAACTCCTCAGATTATTTTGCAATATTTACCAACTGACAATATGAAAATACAGATATATGCAATAACTGATATCTCTTAGCTACGCAGGTCATGTAAGAGTGTCAAGGGGGATTCTGTTTTGGATTTGCATTAAATGGATACTTGTACATAACTTGTAAGACTTGACTCTCTGAGTACATATAAATACAGTTGAGTTGAGTTGAGACAGTTTGAACATGTACAATAAAAATACTTAATCACTTAAAATGTATTGAATCAAAAACATTTAAAATAAACCTTTATTAAAGCTGAAGTGCAGTCTTTTTGATTTGGGAGTCTCAATATCAATGTAGGGGTGTTTGTAAATTTATTCTACAAAAATCTGTTGAATGAACTTTTTAAAATATTTAAATGATGCCATTTCAATTAGATTTTTTAAGTAGGCCACATGAATGTCAAGCTAGTTTTGAAGGGTGTAAATAATGAATTGACTACTTTTTTCTTACTTACAGTTGGAAGCTGGGAGCTTAAGAAAAAATGTTATGTTTGTAAAAAATAAAAATGCAGGTTTAATCGGCTTTTGCTCCTGCATGTGCCATTTCTGTCACCACTGAGTGTGTGACTGTTGATTTTTATCGTGTTTGTTATGTGGAATATATTACTGTATGGTGACTGCATAAATGTCCTACTAATACTTTGTGGTAGTGGCGATATTTTGTTTATGTTTATTATTTTCATGAATTTAGTTTTTAAGTTTCCGTCTTTTGCGTCTCGTGATCGGAAGTTCCCGCCCGTCGTGATTGACGTCATTTCCGATGGAGGGTTTCGGGCAAAAACAAAAACACAAGCTAGCGAGCGAGGAATGTGTTTGAATGTCCAAAAGTAGAAGAAATATCAAACAAAACGAAACCATGAAATAAACAGCGAACCCGACATTTCCTTCTGCGCCATGAATTTACGGGGACTCTTTCAGGATTTTAATCCCAGGTAATGGACGACCGCGAAGTTTATTGTATTGATTTCTTCATATAAGTGATGGTCCTACCACGAGGCAACATAGTCCGTTGTAAAATAGTCGGTTCAACTCAAGTTCTGATGTCGTTTCCTGGCAATTTGTCGTGATCCATGTGCGTTCCCTTCTCCCCCGCAGCAAGTTCCTGATCTACTTGTGCCTACTGCTGTTCTCCGTGTTGCTGTCATTGCGGCTTGATGGGGTTATCCACTGGAGCTACTGGGCAGTGTTTGCCCCAATATGGCTGTGGAAACTGCTGGTCATCATCGGAGCGTCAGTGGGCACTGGAGTGTGGGCACACAATCCTCAGTACAGGTATACTCGTCTTTGGGCATCTCTGCATACCCGCGCGTGATATGGGTCAAAAAATGGTATTAAGATTCTTTTCCCTCTCACTACCAGGGCTGAAGGCGAAACGTGCGTGGAGTTCAAGGCCATGCTGATCGCCGTGGGGCTTCACGTCCTCTTGCTCATGTTCGAGGTGTTGGTGTGCGACCGTGTGGCTAGGGGGAGCGGCAACTACTTCTGGCTGCTCGTCTTCATGCCGCTCTTCTTCGTGTCGCCCGTCTCAGTGGCGGCGTGTGTCTGGGGCTTCAGACACGACCGCTCCCTGGAGGTAAGACAAGTTTTCTCAAGCGCCAGCCCACCTGCCGACATGTTGAATCGTCTTGCAGGGTAAAAAAGTAACAACACGCTTTCTCTTCCTCAGCTGGAGGTGTTCTGTTCGGTGAATATTCTCCAGTTCATCTTCATCGCTCTGAGGCTGGACAGGATCATCAACTGGCCTTGGCTGGTGAGGGGCCCTCACATTCATTTTTAATTTTAAGTAGACAGCAATGTGGTCAAAATTGAAAAAAATAATTTTTTTAATGCAAAACAAGTATTGCTGTATATATCATAAAAAGAAGAAAATTGGGCATTTTGAAAAAGTTTGTCACCCGGTTTTGCATTTCCTTAGTTAAAAGAAAAGTTTTCTCACTCTTGGCCACCGGGGGCAGTACACTGCCACGCTGCTGTTAGTTCGCGCTTTTGACTCGAACTCGGGCCAGGGACTTGGACTTGCAACCAAAAGACTTGAACTTGACTCAGACTTGTGGATCAAAACTTGAGACTTGATTCGGACTTGTGCCCATCTTTGGTCAGGTGGTGTGCGTGCCACTGTGGATCCTCATGTCCTTCCTGTGCCTCGTCGTCCTTTACTACATCATCTGGTCGGTCCTTTTCCTCCGCTCCATCGACATCATCGCCGAGCAGCGGCGGACTCACATTACCATGGCGATCAGCTGGATGACCATCGTGGTTCCGCTGCTCACCTTTGAGGTGAGGACCCCGTGACACTTCAACGGCTTGGGGCCGCACCGCTGACGTTTTTTGCGGCCTTTCCCCCCGCCCCGTCCCGCAGATCCTCCTGGTGCACAAGCTGGACGGCCACAACAGCCTGAGCTACGTATGCGTCTTCGTGCCGCTGTGGCTCTCGCTACTCACGCTCATGGTCACCACCTTCGGCCAGAAAGGCGGAAACCACTGTGAGTAAAAAGCAATGAAACTTTGGTGGGTTGCAGGATTGGAAAGAAAAAAAATGCACATCATCAATTTTAGCGATTACAGCAAGCGTCAGAGGTGCAACACTGAATCGATTCATTGACAAGCTGATCCATTATCAAATATATCAACAACTACTTTTAACACTGGTCAATACATTTTTAGAAAACATTTTTGCGCTGATTCCCATCAGGTTTTCATAATAATTTATTAATTTCAATCATTTCAACCCTGATTTCCTTCAAGGGTGGTTTGGCATCCGCAAGGACTTCTGCCACTTTCTGCTGGAGCTCCTCCCCTTCCTGCGAGAGTACGGCAACGTCTCTTACGACCTCCAACGCAGCGACGACCCCGAGGCCGCCGAGGACCCGCCCGTCCCTGAGCCGCCACCCAAGATCGCCCCCATGTTCCACAAAAAAAACGGCGTCGTCATCACGCAGAGTCCCGGCAAATATTTTGTCCCGCCATCCAAACTCTGCATCGACATGCCCGACTAGGCGGGCACGGACTCTGCGAGGAGAGCCGCCGCTCACTTGAACTGAGCGGAATCCTGCGACGTCTTTTTCACCGCAAGAGAGGTGATTATTCGGGACTACAAAATGGACGCCGCCTCGCCTCTGTCATGGGACCAGCGGAGAAACGCTAGCTTTAAAAGTTGGCGCCTCGTTCCCCTGACTCGCGCTTTGGAGTCAACCCTCGTGTTACGTTGACGAGTCACCGAATAATTCATTTTACATACACCACTTGCAAAAGTGGTGTATGTAAAATGTCAATTTTGACTTTTTGGGAGCATTATTACTTTTCCTGACAAAATAATGCAACAAGAGGGTTACCGGTAATTGCGCGCTGACCTCAATCATTGATGGGCACTTAATATTTCAGAAAGGTTCCGTTGTTTTGTTTTTCCCTTCTCACTGTTCATTGTAAATAAATGAATCTTTCTCATTAGGGACCAGAGTAACTGATCCACTTGGATCAGTAGAATCAAGCTGCCCTGTTGTGTTGGACACGTTCCCCATCGTTCTTGATTGTTAGTGACTGTCACCTTCGAATGGTTTGGATGCAAATGTACATACGTGGTCATGTGATCTGTTTGGCTACTTCCCATATTAGCCGATCATCACAAAGCAGAATAAAATGACCAAAAGTGTTTTCAGCCTTGTCTATTATTTGTCAGTTAGTCTTCAGAGGGGTTACGCAGCATTCGGTTTGGGAGACTAAATTGTCTTTCGTTGGGAATGTGAGTGTGAATTGTCTGTATGTGTGCCTTCTGCTTTAGTTTAGATGACTTTGGTTTTAAAAGGGCGGCACACTGTCAACTGGTTGACATATCCGCTTCACAGTGAGCAGGTCTTGGGATCGAATCTGGCCCGGGCCTTCCTACGTGGAATTTGAATGTTTTCCCCTTGTGTGGGTTTTCTTTGGGTACTCAAGTTTCCTCTCATTTTCCAAAAATGTGCATGGTAGCTTCATTCATCACCTAAACTTAGGTTGTTTGCTTGCAAACTAGTTCAGGGCTTATTGCGCCTCCTCCCCAAAGTCAGTTGGGATAGTCTCCAGCATACCCGCGGCATGTGAGGATAAGTGGCTCGGATAATGGATGGATGACTTAAAAGATGCAACAGAGTCCGGGACATATTTAAAAATCTGATGGGAAAAAAAGAGCATGAGAACGAGAATGAGCTCTTCCGTGGTGAAATGCACAGAAAAGAAGCAGAATTTAAAAGCTCTCGAAACCAGCTAGCAGATGTTGATTTAAAATATGGCAAAAATAGTACCTTGCTGGAATAAAGCAATTTGAATAAAAATAGTTTATAGCCTGACATAAATCCTTCGTGGCAACATAATAAGTGCTCGAACTTTGAATTCTTCAACTATTTATTTTGTAAAATATATGGCTGACCCCAATAAAAGTTAATAATGGGTACTGAGGAAAAACTCGAACGTTTTTCTAGATACACGCTTGACCGCTAGATGTCAGGAAAACGCATAAACGGAAGAAGAAGACATCAACAACACAGCACGTAGCGGTAGCTGCTAATTGGCTAATATTTTCACGGCTGTTTTGGGACATTTTAACAGGTACGCCACACAATGACGAGCTAACATGTTATCTTCTCCCCGTCACTTGCTCATATATTTGATTCCATTCTCGTCGTGTCGCATATAAGTTCATTTCGATCCGGCTGGGCTGTTTAGCTCGCAGGCTAACATTAGCTCATTGGCTCTAAACGTTCTTCTTTCAATGTCAGTGTGTTGGGTGCCAGGGTGGGGAGCTGTGGTTTTTCCACAGCTGCTGAAGGAATGTGCATTCTGTTCCCGCTTGTGGGAATAAAAAATATATATTTCCCCCACATTAACCTGCAGCAACTTCCACAGGCTAACGGATTTTTTTTCCTCCTCCATACAGATCATGTGAAAACGTGTTTCCTCTTGAAAATGTCCCTTTTCTCAAAACTCGTATATAATAATTACTAAGTCAAATGTTACGTTATACTCCATGTCTCAGTCACTTCAACATTTTTTTGGTGTGTGTGCGCGCGTTTGCGGATTGGCAACTGATATTGTCCCTCCCCATGCAGGTACGCTGGAACTTTCTGACACCCACTCGGACATGTCCTATGTTTTCATCAACGATTCGTCGCAGACTAACGTCCCTCTGCTGCAGTCCTGCATCGATGGAGACCTGCCCTTCGCTAAGAGGCTCCTGGAGACCGGATGCGACCCCAACATCCGCGACAACCGCGGACGCACCGGCCTGCATTTAGCTGCGGCGCGGGGCAACGTTGACATCTGTCGCCTGCTGCACAAGTTCGGCGCCGATTTGCTGGCGACGGACTACCAGGGGAACACAGCGCTGCACCTGTGCGGCCATGTGGATACTATCCAGTTCTTGGTGTCCAATGGGCTGAAGATTGATATTTGGTAAGTGATGCCATGTCCTTTTCTTGGGGACGAATCACATTTACAACGCTACCTTGACTTGTGAGTGCCCCAACAATACACGGCCGGTATTGCCCTTTTCAAAGGAATCATAACCAGCTGGCTTTTGCCGAATAAATACCGACATATGGTTACGTTCTGATCAAACAGTAAATGCTGTTCAATGTTTGAGTCACTGGAAATGACGTTCTTGTGCCACTAGATGGCGCCCGTATTCCACAAACTGTTTATCCTCTCAATCCATAGCAAATTTGATCAGTTCAGAAATACTTTTTTAGCATGTTTTTGTATTTGAAAATTCATCTCAATTGTAAAGTTAAACAAATACTAAAGTTCCAAGTTTTGTAAAAAACGGTAAAATTTCTGCTTTTGTTCGAGGTTTTTTTTAAAATTAGTTTTAGTTTTCTTTCTGTATGGATGTACAGAAAAGACTAAAACGAAGGCCAATTTCGCTGTAATTATAGTTTGTGTTCGTTAGTTTTATGAACGAAATATGTAGTTTGTTAGTTTTTGATGTTTCTTTAAAACACATTCATTTTTATTTTATCAATAAAAATGTTTTTTTAATGTTATTTTTTTGTTGTTGGTTTTCGTTAACTATGATAACCTTGGCCTGTGTGCCACTTGTGGGACAAGTACAACACTTACTGAATCACTGTTTGAAATTAATCTGCTGATTAATCGGTTCGCAATTTTTTTTTCTGCTGAATATTGGCATCGGCCTAAAAAAAATGGGCAAAGTTATACAAAGGTACCACCGTTTACAGCACGGCTCATTTGCTGGAGCGTGACGGCGCCCGTTTGCGTTGGTTTGTCGTAGTAATCACAACGGCTCCACGCCGCTGGTGCTGGCCAAGAGGCGCGGCGTCAACAAGGATGCCATCCGGCTGCTGGAGGGGCTGGAGGAGCAGGAGGTGAAAGGCTTCAACCGAGGAGCCCACTCCAAGCTGGAGACCATGCAGATGGCCGACAGCGAGAGGTAGGTGCTTGGGCTGAACATTAAAAAAAAACGTGATCAATTGGCACCCAAATGGTCTGCCAACCATTTTGGTTTTTATATGTGTTGAGTGTTTTCCATTTCCTTTTCCTCCGATCAGTTTCCTTTTGCAAATGGTTTAACCCAAGCGGGCTGCCCCGCCCCAAATAACCCCCTCGCGTGTGCCTCCAGCGCCATGGAGAGCCACTCGCTGCTCAACCCCAACCTGCAAAGCAGCGAGGGCGTGCTGTCCAGCTTCCGCACCACCTGGCAGGAATTTGTGGAGGACCTTGGCTTCTGGAGAGTCCTGCTGCTGCTGGTGGTCATCGCCCTGCTCTCCCTCGGCATCGCATACTACGTCAGCGGCGTGCTGCCCTTCTCTAGCAGCCAGCTGGAGCTTGTGCACTGAACGAATGATGGAGGGGGGGGGGGGGGGGCTTGACCCGGAGATTGATTTCTGGGGTGGGTGGGGGCGCTCTGTTGTGTACATTTTTATGCGAGTACTGTATTGGACGTCCACTCCCGCCCTAAAGAACGCAACATTTTCTGGCAGTTAGATATAATACACCTTTTGTCAAATGAATAAACTTGCGTAGAAGCCCGTTGATTTGACCTCTCGTTGTGGTTATGTTGCGTCGTCATCCGCGGAGGTCGAAAAACTAACTCAAGGAATAGAAAGTACGGATATCTGACATTCTGTGAAGGGAGTATTAACCAAAAAATACATAAATTTGTTGACGGTGGCCGAGTGGTTAGCGCATCAACTTCACAGTGCAGAGGTCGTGGGTTTGATCCCGGCTCGGGACTTCCTGTGTGGAGTTTGCATGTTCTCCCCATGCCTGCGTGGGTTTTCTCCGGGTGCTCCGGTTTCCTCCTACATTTCAAAAGCATGCATGGCAGGCTGATTGAACACTCTAAAGTGTCCCGAGGTGTGAGTGTGAGCGCGGATGGTTGCTCGTCTCTGTGTGCCCTGCGATTGGCTGGCAAGCGGTTCAGGGTGTCCCCCGCCTACTGCCCAAAGACAGCTGGGAGAGGCTCCAGCATGCCCTTGTGAGGATAAAGCAGTTCAGAAAATGGATGGATGGATGAAAAATGTTGACACCTGAGAAATCTACTCTTGACACCAGTTACTACTTTCCTATTAGCCAGAGCTTTGGCACTATCTTGTGAGCACAAAAACCACAACAAGGCGGCCCCCCCCCCATGATAAGTTCCCCAACAAATGCGAACAGGTGATTTTTTTGGAAAAGCGAACCACTGGTTCGGTTCGCATGACTGACCTCCATGCTTTTTTGTAACTCCCAAAAAATGTCTTTCCCTTCATCTAATTTCACGAAATGTAACCGCGACTCCTTTGAAGAAATGATGTGCTTGTTTCAAGCTGTACATTGCTTGTGATATGTCCCTTTTTGCTTGAACTCTCACCTCTGTATGAATTCCTGAGAGTGTCAAGTTTACGTTTTTTTTTTTTGGGTGCCGCTGCGGATTTGCTTATGTACTTTTTATTTTTATTTTGTAATTCTCTCACCTCTGTATTCATTCCTAAGAGTATCATTCAAGCCAGCTAAGTTTCCTTGAGGGTATCATTCAAGTCCCTCTCCCCATTCCCCCGCCAGCATGCAACTTGATCTTCTGTCTTACATCCTATTTAGGTGCAGTGAACTTCCCATGTTTGGCAAGTATGAATAAAAATGTATGATTCCAATCAATATGAGTAATGGTGGTGTTCCATTTGGAGATATTTGGACAACCTTTGAGTGATTCTGAGCAAGCAGAAGCAAAAACAGGTATATTTGTCTGAAACTGTTTAGGTAATACGTAAGTATATACAGTAGGTATAAGTTCACCTGCGATTGGCTGGCAACTGGTTCAGGATGTCCCTCGTCTACTGCCCAAAGACAGCTGAGACAGGCTCCAGCCCCCGCCCCCCCCCCCCCCCCCAGCGACCCTTGTGAGGATAAAGCCGATCAGAAAATGAATGGATGGATGAATAGAAGTTCACACTCCTACTGTTCAAATGCAATTTTATTGTGGGGGAGGGGGGGTGGATATGACACAAATATGTGATTCAAGATTCCACCATTATAATCTGCGCAACTACTTTGAATTTTTATGTCCAAAACTGGCATTTGAATTGGGGGACGTCAGACTTCTTACATCCACTTTATATGGATCCGTTGGTTATTTTTTTGAGACACTTTATTTGTCAAAGCAGAAAGAGGCAAACATGAGTTCATACGAATATGGAAACTAGCAAAGCAAAAACCAGTCCGAGTGCAGAAGTGAAACTGAAAGAAATTGAATCTCAGCAAGAAAAAGAAAGTGACCACACAATGTCGTCTAATCATGCTTACAGTCATATTTGTGCGAAAGAAATCCGATAATGATACAATGATTTATGAAATCAGATGACATCCTGAAAACTTCTGTAATTTTGTTGTGAAAGTTTGAACAATGTATAAATTAAGATCTGTAAATATGGGTCATATAAACCCCGTGCATCGTGTGTTCATGGATAACGATCCATCCATCCATCCATCCATTTTCCAAACCGCTTGATCCTCACTCGGGTCGCGGGGGGGTGCTGGAGCCTATCCCAGCTGTCTTCGGGCAGTAGGCGGGGGACACCCTGAATCGGTTGCCACGATCCGATCTTGCATAATATCACGTGTGTAGCGAATGATTTAAAAAATATAATGTAGCCAATCAAGTTTGGGGCTTGTTAAAAATGAGTCTGTTGAATGTAAGTGTGCTTTATTTTTCTCTTTGTGTTCACTTTCGATTCCTCTTTTTTCGAGATGATTTGGTTTTACAGTATATCCAAGGTGGGATGCCGAGGGGGTTGGCCGATAGGGTTTCAGTTGAAATCGAAAGTTTTCCCATAAAGAGACTTGACTTGCACTTGGATGCGTTGGTCCTCTTTATCAAGTTCCTCAACGCACGGCGAGAAAAAAGGTAAATATTAATTATATTATATTATTATTAAATCATTTGAACTGTTGGTCCGATTTAGGGTTATTGTTAAACTTTAGGAGGAGACTTGATTTGGCTGCAAGATCGATTTTACCTGACTTGAACTTCAAAGGCTCTTTCATAAAATTCTTATCTCATTTATATAGCGCAGTTTTATGGACTCGTTATGCACTTGCAAAGCATATTAGAGATGTCGACGTTTCATGAATGATTATGTGCCCTCCAAATGAATGAATGGCTCTGCGAAAGGTAGTTTGTCATACGTTAACTTCTTATTCTACGTTTATAGCACCCCAAAACCACCCTTTTAGGCTTAGGAATATAATAATAGTTGTTTGGCTCCTATTTTCTACGAATAAACATTCAATTTGAAAACGTCCTCGTTGACTGTGGGGGTGATGAGGGGCCCCATTTTAGCTTCGGGGTGCTAACGAGTTAGCCTCGCAAAAAGTGACCTGCAAACCAAGGTCCTAACTATAATTATTCGTATTCATTTTTATTATTAGTGTATCATTCAGTGTGTGTGACCAAATTTGCGTAAATTCGGTGTAAAAAGAAAAAAAAAGTGTGTTTCGAGTATATTTGCACTTCAAAATGGTTGCCCCGGTCAAGCGAGCTGGCTTAAGCCCAACTACAATTTGTATTAGAAACATTATTTGCACTGTATTATTATTATTATTATTTCTTTTTACGAGTGGAAATGGGCTTCTCTCCGTTACGGGACAAGTACAAAGCAACAAGATGCCGTGTGTGCCTTATTAAACAGCGGTGCGTATGCATAAGGGGTAACTAAATGGTGTATAGTACGTTCAGGGGATGAGATATAGTAATATTATATATACTCTGTTTATTTTGTGTAACACCCTAAAGCTGCCACAAAATGGTGCCAATGGACCAATTGGTGTCAAGGAAGTACTGTATGCCGACTTGACGTGTCTCAATTGTTTCAGGACAGGTCCTTGTATTGCCGGTGATTCAATACAAATGATTTGAACTTAAAAATGAACTACAACTGAATTGTATTCAGTGATTCTTAAACGTACCACCGCAGTGAGATGACTGCTAATTGGATTGACACATTTTCTGTCCCCTCCAGACATGGCCTACTACCAGCCCCCCTCCCAGGCCGTCTATCAGCAGCCCACCCAGGTGGTGACCCAAGTGGTGACCAATTCTTTCCGTCACTCCACCTGGAGCACCGGGGTCTGTGATTGCTGCAGCGACATGGGCACTTGTAAGTCACTTGTGGCTTCATTTCGCCACTCGGGTCATCGTAAAACTTCCCAAGTAACGTTTTTACTACTTCCATAATAGATAAGTTAAGATAAGATAAGAAAACATTTATTTGTCTCACAATGGAACAATTCGCAGATGTGTCTTGAATAGATTAGACTTAGTAGAAATTGTAAGTACGTTTTAATTGCATGTAACTTGAGCAATAAATCAGCATTTTTGGGGGTGCAACACTGATGCTTTTTGCTTGTAACTTTTGTGTGCAAAACATTTGAATTCAATCCTTTTTCCAAGTACAGCTTGTTTTCTGGTACACATGCGCCATGTTTACATGATGACGCAATCAGGTTGAATGTTGTCTCTTTGTCAGGTTGCTGCGGCCTGTGGTGCTTCCCTTGCATGCAGTGCCAGACGGCCAGCGAGCACGGCTGGTGCTGCGCCATGCCGTTGCTTGACTTCTGCTGCATCGTGTCATGCATGCTCCGCTCATCCATCAGGGAGCGCCACGCCATCCCGGTAAAAAGCTGCCCGTCGCCAAGGAAGGGTGTGTGGGTGTGGGGGATGATAATGGGCTGACGGGGACTTGAACAGATTTATTTATCTCTTGAAATGATGCTTAAAATGTGGTCCACGGGTTCCCTCCAGTGGTACAGGAAAGAATCAGTGCCCAAGTACAGTTCAGTTGTGTTTAACTTTTATAGAGGCCATTTCGTGCTCTTTGAAGCTGCCCACAGTTAACTGTAGGCATATATATGATCATATATTACCTTTGAAACCACTGTGATCAGATTTCTTATGAAATCTGAGTTATTTTCGCGGCTATTTCACAAACCCCAAAGTTCACTAAAACCTCACCTCTCCCCGTGTGGCTGCCGCACCCCTTTCATGACGTTGTCCTTAACTCGGTTGCTGTGCGCACCGCCGCTTTTCCATTCGTCCCAAACAGCCCCCTACGGCCGCCCGGCACCACAGCGCATGGCCCCTGTTGCTTTTACAACAGGCGCGGCGGGAGGAAACGCGCCTGATTGATGACACTTGCGGCGTGTGAGGTTCTGCCGGAACATTTCACGTGGCGAGTCGCGGCCGCTAAAATCGGAATTGTCTCTGCACAATGTGGCCACGTTTCTAAGTACAGCCCGTCAAATGGAACAGAAGGAGAAGCTTTCACATGTAGACAAAAACTCTGGTTCCTTTTTTGGGGGGGGGGGGGGGGTCAAAATCCGATTTATTGACCCAAGTTTGTAAAAAGCCAACTAAGGCATTGACGTGTCAGGGATGCTGTTGCGTGGTGTAGAGTGGCAAATTGCTTAAGCGTAAAATTAGTGTCGATGTCCCTGCCAGCACCCCGAAACAGATCCTCTTGTTAATTGAGACACAAAGAGCATACGTGTGTCATGATTCGGTTTGTGACCAACAGGTGGCACTGTAGGGCTCCCCCCTGCAGCTGCACACCTGTTGGTCATTAGGTAATTAGTGCTTTAAAAGGACTCCCAGCCCAACCACTCGTTGTCGGGTCATTGTTGCCGTTTGCTACTGTCATGTTCGTTTGTTTGCTCTCCCTTTACTGCTGTCAGGTTTGTTTCGGTCATGTTTTGGTCACGGTTCTGTTTTAGCTTCACTTGTTATTTTTGTTTGCTACTTTGGGCTGTTTGTTTTTGGATTTAGTTTTCTCTGTGTTTTAGCAATACACTTCTTCAAATACACCCTGCTCCTCCCTCCTGCCTTCTTTTTGGCGTCCACCACCACCACGCAACGTGACAAAGTGAGGGGGAGGGGTGAAAGATAAACGTCCGGCAGCAATGCTTCCAGGAGAAAGTCCATGCGGCGGTTGTTTTGGAAACAGGCCGACAATGATATCAGTCGACCTTGAGTCTTGCCGGTGCCTCTCGAAGGGCTTTAATTAGTTTTCCAAGACGACACCAACGTCTCCCCATTTTTTACCATTCGCGCAGTGTCTCAAGGTTGAGTTCACTCGTCGCCCATTCGGGCGTGGACACGGGCCACATATTCTGTGTTTTACATCGACATTGAATCCGGGTGACCATAATTATAATTTCATACGTACCATGGATGAAGTCGTGCGCCAAGTGATTTCGCGAGCGGCACGCAAAGTTCGCTGCCAGCACTCGATTCATTACGAACGGAAGCTCGCTGTCATTCATTCGGCCGCCCCCTCTGAGTCAACAGCTCGTCGTCTTCACTCTGGCACCCAAGGTGTGTACCTCTCGTGGGAGAATCACTGCCGAAGTCCAGTTCAGTTGCATTGTTTGTTTAAGTTCAGTACAGTTGCATTTATTTTTTTAATTCTTTGACTGCCGTTGATGACAATTGCCGTCAATAGGAATCCTAACAAGGAGCGCCGTCAACAGTAATTGCCATCAACTGTTTTTTTTTTTTATGGAAAAAACACACACATATATGCACGGCATAATGCTTGCACACACACACACACATGCACGCGCACACTACTAGATACTACTACTAAATAGTGTGCAAATACTTTGTAACATTTATCACATGCAAAATTGTTATGTTGGTGAATATTTGTAAACGCATTATTTTGCTATGAAAAGCACATTTTCATTGTTGGTGGATTTTATGGTAGAAAAGGACCATTGGAGATTTTTGCAACCAAAAATGATTGCCGTAAAAGTCACTGTTGACAGGCACTCGAGATTCCTCTTCTTTTTCTTTTTTTAATGGCTGGCATTGAAAGAGTTACGAAATATTTGTTTTTGGAGCAATTTCTGAAGTACAATCTTCATTCAGCGTTTATGCACTCGAGTGAACCATTTGCGGTGCCCGCAGGGTTCTTGCTGCGACGACTGCTGCAAGCTGATGTGGTGTTTCCCGTGCACGTGGTGCCAGATGAACCGCGAGGTGAAGATCAGGGCCAGAGAGGGCTCCATGTCCACTGTCAACACGCAGATCATCAGGACCGTGTAGAGCCTCCCAGCGCCCGGCCACAGCACGACAATCCCTGTCGTATGTTGTGCACACGACGAGTTTCCACGACAGTGTTCGGTTCAACCAACATTCTGTTGGGAGTGTTGACATTTCTATCCTTTTGTATAACACGTTGGCATCATGTGATGTGCCAAAAGTCCGCTATATTCACGTTTCACTTAGCAGAGCTTTCAGTGTGACATTGATCACGAATATGTTCATGTTTGGTTACGTTTAAAGCGCATTAAAAAAAGATTTTCCAAAGTGCGTGTACAGTGACACTTCCAGGATTATTTTCACTGTTCATTGCAATGCTCTCGAATGCCGGCAAGGAAAGACGCAATTCCCGAAGCTTGCTAAGCAAGCAAAAGAGGAAGAACGTGCTTTATTTTGTTTGGAAACTGGTTTCAAATTCACGCACCAAATCAGGATGTTTTCGATTCCTCTTTTTTTTTTATTTAACAGAATAGTCTGAGTAGGACCTTGAACTCACCCAGCTGCCAATTCGTTGATAACAGGAAGCGAGTGGGAGGAAGCCCACCATGTGAGTGAGGCAATACCTCCCCAATACAAATAAGCAATTTATTTATACTTCCCACAGTTCAAATACATGCATTTTGCACTCAAAGGGATACTAAACTTATTTAGCCATTTTCAGCAACAAAAAAAATGTTTTGTCGCGAATGAATTTGTTCACTTCATTATTTTTCATGTTAAATTAACACCTTTAAAAAAGGCATCCTGGGGCGGGGTAGCACGGTGGTGACAGTTTAGCACTTCTGTCTCACAATGCGGAGGTGCAAGTTTCGATTCTGGCTCTGGCCTTCCTTTGTAGAGTTTGCATGTTGAGGGTGTCCCCCGCCGACTGCCCGAAGACCGCTGGGATGGGCTCCAGCACGCCCGCGACACCGGTGACGATAACTGGATTGGAAAATGGATGGAAAAAGGCATTTTACCCCTTGCTGACGACTGAAAATGACATTACAAAGCCTGAGCCATGATTAGTCAAATCTGCCCTCATTTTTTTTTCTCAAGAACATCAGGTTTTCATAATGATAACAATATGTGAAATAATCATAGTCATGAACGAAGGATTACAGGTTCAGCAACTGCTGGATTTCTTTTTCATCCATTTTCCGAACCGCTTGATCCTCACTAGGGTCGCGGGGGGTGCTGGAGCCCATCCCAGCCATCTCCGGGCAGTAGGCGGGGGACACCCTGAATCAGTTGCCAGCCAATCGCAGGGCACACAGAGACGAACAACCATCCACGCCCACACTCACACCTAGGGACAATTTAGAGCGTCCAATCAGCCTGCTATGCATGTTTTTGGAATGTGGGAGGAAACCAGAGCACCCGGAGAAAACCCACGCAGGCCCGGGGAGAACATGCAAACTCCACACAGGGAGGCCGGAGCTGGAATCGAACCCGGTACCTCTGCACTGTGAAGCCGACGTGCTAACCACTGGACTACCGGGCCGCCCGGACTTCTTTTTCTGAACCGTAATTTAAATTGCAATGGTAACATCCGTATTGTGCAAGCTTTTATCGGTTAAACGTAAAAACAAAAATATCTCAAAAACTCAATGTGCTAACACGGGGGGGGGGCAATCTTTTCGACCACCTAGTACCTCTGTATCGCTCTACTTCTACTGGTCTGATCACAACCCATCTGCAGCGATGCACAGGCTAAAATAGGTCATCAACAACACTTTTGTCATTTAAAAAAAGTATGTTAATACCGTACTTTCATGCTTTTGTTCTGTTGATGTTTGATATGGACTGTCAACAAATGCAGTTTTTTTAAATGTACCATAGCTCGTGCTGACCTGGCCCTTCTGTCAAATTTTAAAAGTCAATGCGGCCCCCGAGCCAAAAAGTTTGCCCACCCCTGTGCTAGAAAGTAAAGACATTTTTTAAATTAGCATCAAAAATACGTTTCAGGACATATCCAGCCATCTTGGATTAAATTTTTCATTGACCAGTGTTGTGTTGCCAAGGAAAAGTGAAAAAAAGCAATTTGTTTGCACTAGACGCGTAACTATAAACATCCATTCACTATCTGTGTACTTTTCCTGCTTTTTAATGACGTAAACAGATGTTATTTTGGTCTTTTTCCGTACTAACCGGAATGTTGAAAAAGCAAATGTGTTGATGTTTCATTGCCTCTTTGTGCAGAGGTATATTGCGCATGCGCATTTTGCGCAATTTCTGCAGGTCTCGTCCTGTAGAGGGTGCCGTTGGCATTTCAAAGCGGCGCTCGCGTTCGCACGTCAGTACGCATGCGCGTGTGTTCTGCCTCCAACAACAAGGAGCGAGAGCCAGCCAACATGGCCGACCTAGGGAAGAAGTACTGCGTGAACTGCCTGGCAGACGTGACCAATCTCCGGCTTCGCTGCACCGACTGTCCCGATATCGAGCTGTGTCCCGAGTGCTTCTCAGCGGGCGCAGAAATCGGCAACCACCGGAGATGGCACGGCTACCAGCAGGTCGACGGCGGTCGCTTCTCCCTCTGGGGTCCCGAAGCGGAGGGAGGATGGACAAGCAGGGAAGAGCAGTCGCTCCTAGATGCCATCGAGCAGTACGGCTTTGGAAACTGGGTACGAAGTTTTTGCACTTCACAGACGTTTTGTAACATGCCTGCCGAGGGAGCAAACGTACTCGACACTCTGTATTTACGTCGAAGTACCTGTGTAAAATAGAAGTACTGATTCAACGCTCAAGTGGAAGTAAAAACGCACAGATGCTAAAGTGTCGTCAAGTGCGACGGTCATTCTATGCTTTTAATGAAACTTGCTGTACTCGTTGATAGTGATGGCAGACCACAAAACGCAAATATTTGGTCAATCGGAGCAGGAGTTTGGGAGCTATGGCCCACCAAATTTTAATTAGTCCAGCAAAAAATGGGCGTCAGGAACTACTGCGTAAAACAGGTATTGTTGCAAAGGGAATTCAACAAATCTGCAATCACAGAAGATTGGTGCATATTTTAGTACCTTGTCTTTTTGACCAATAATTTCACCTTGAAATTGTGGATCATTTGACCTGAATGTTCTTTTTCATAAAATGTCATCTCTCACATCTTCTCCAAAACATATCAAATGTGTTTAGCAGCAATTAGGAGTCAAAGTATACCTCCCTTAAATATTCATTGAATATCCATTGCAATCTGAGGGTATGGATACTGTGATTCCTTATTCCTGCCAAACCCCCCAAAATTACATATCTTAAATTTGTATAGGTTTTGGAGAACATGTGAGAGATTACATTTCCTGGAAAAAAAATGTGAAGGTCTTGATTTGTACCCTATCAATATTTTTTGACTTTTAGCGGGCTTTTTCCTCTCAGGTGAGGGTTGAAACGGTGCAGTAAATTCCATTGGAGGTGAAGCTGGGTAATCTTGGAAAGATTGCAAAAATGTTTCATTTTTTTCAAAGTATAACTTTATCAATTATTATTGAACAATTATTTCATTAAGAGCTTTGATGGTCCCGGATGAAGTTGACTGTAAAACTGACTCATAAAGCAAAAGAGAATGAAATGTTGTATATGTAAACACCAAAAATGTTTCACCAATCAATAATGTACGTCCATTAACGAAACGCTAACATAAGCTAATGGACATTAGCATAGATGTTTGAATTATAAACCTCCAAACAACTACTTGACCTCAAGTTAAGAGAAGCTGAATCAATATTTTGACTTTTGCAAGAGTCTTTTGTTTTTAATAGAGAGTCTTAAGTATCCTTCCTTCCAGAACGCAGTGGGAATATTTTTTGCCACCTGTGTTTTTTAAAAATTGTTTAGGAGGACATGGCCGCTCACGTCGGAGCCGGCCGCACACCCCAGGAAGTCATGGACCACTACGTGACCATGTACATCCACGGCAACCTGGGAAAGGCCTGCATCCCAGACAGCATTCCCAACCGGGTGACGGACCACACGTGCCCCGGCGGGGGGGCGCTGTCGCCCAGCCTCACCGTCCCGCTCCCGCCTCTGGACATCAGCCTGGCCGAGCAGCAGCAGCTGGGCTACATGCCGCTGCGCGACGACTACGAAATCGAATACGACCAGGACGCCGAGAAGCTCATCAGCGGCCTCTCGGTCAACTACGACGACGAGGACGTGGAGATCGAGATGAAGCGCGCCCACGTGGACATGTACGTGCGCAAACTGCGCGAGCGGCAGCGGCGGAAGAACATCGCTCGAGATTACAGCCTCGTGCCCGTTTTCCTGGGCCGGGACAAGAAAGAGATGCGGGACAGGGATAAGTCGCCGGGAGTCGTGGGTGGCGCGGTTGGAGCGGGAGTCGGCGCGATGACCCCGGGTTCGGCGACGGCAGCGGGAACGTGCCCGCCGGTTCCCACCACGCCGAAAAGGAAGATCAACAAGGAGGAGAAGGAGCAACGGGTGCGCCTGCGGGGGCTCTGCCAATTTATGGCCCACCGAGAAGTCGAGGAGCTCTTTGAGAATATGCACAAAGAGCGCATGCTCAGGGCCAAAGTGAGGGAACTGCAGCGCTGCCGCCGCAACGGCATCGCTCGCCTGGATGAGGCGGCTGAATACGAGGCGGCCCGCCACAAACGGGAGAAACGCAAGGAGAACAAGAGCGTGGTCGTCTCCAAACGCGGCGGCGGAGGGCTCGGCACCGGGACGGCGCCGGGCGGAGGAGTGGGTGGAGGCGTGCTCGGCGGGCTCGGGGCGGGCTGCGCCGTCAAGGAGGAAGCCAAAGAGGGCGAGTTCGCATCCATCGAGAACCTGACCGGCTTTGAGCTGCTGTCGGACCGCGAGAAGGTGCTGTGTAACTCCCTCAACCTGAGCCCGGCGCGCTACCTGACAGTCAAAACCATCATCATTAAGGACCACCTGCAGAAGAGACAGGGCGTCCCCTCCAAGAGCCGGCTACCCAGCTACCTGGACAAAGTCCTCAGGAAACGTATCGTCACCTTCCTCACTGAAAGCGGCTGGATATCCAGGGACGCTGTTTAGACCCGACACAGGGAAAGACCAAACTACTGACTCGCACCGTCATGGTGACATTGTGAATGTGTCCAGCGGCAGCCCTCGCTGGCCAAGAAATACAGTGAACCGTCCCTCGTTGGTCACGAGGGTTGCGTTCCAGCCGCACTCACCAAAAATCGGGATATGTTTCATCAGAATATTGACACTTTTTCCCCACAGTTTTGCGCTGCTAAGAAACGGGAGAATTTCGTATAACCACTTGCAGTCAAAGGAAAAGATGAGCCCGTGGGCATTGTGATGTCAGTTTCATTTGCCAGTAGGTGGCAGTCGAGCACAAAATGGTCCCCAGTGATGGATAGAACCAGGATTTGTCTTATTTTATTTTTTTGCTGCTTTATTCATATTCCACAAACACAGTATTAATACAAATACTGTGTTTTGACGAGTGGGGGCACATAGAGCATAAGAAAATTGAGAGTACAGTGAAACAATGTGTTCTGGAACTACCTGCAATAGAGGAGAATCAAAATTATATGACTTAAAAAAAACATATTTAGTTAACTCATTAAAATCCACTAGTATTACATTGCAAACGGTCAGCAGTAAGTCACATTTTGACCACCAAAAAAAAAAGCCCTAAACATCTCAGGTTGCTGGCCACCTCCACTAAAATCAGAACAGATCATTCAGTTGTTCCCCTGAAATGAAATTACTCATAAGTATAATCAGAATTTGCTTCAATCTTTACTGTTTTCTGGGATAAAATGACCAAGGTCAGTATTTTAGGAGATTTACAGTATGTAAACACCAAAATGTTCAACCAAACCATAGACTGTAATAAATAGTCCACTAGGTTAATGCTAATATATAATGTGAAACCCCATAGGCAGGCTAATGAAATTAGCATGGATGGTTGCAGTTATTGTAAATTTGTTAACTTCATGAGGGCCTGACCAATAAGAATTAAGCTCAGTGTCTATTCCGATATTTGACAGAACAGAATTCCATTAATGGATTATTATTGGCCGATTAATAAAAAAAATGAATATAATAATTTCCTTTTGGGTGCCTTAAGGCTTACAATATTAACTATATGAATTGCAGGTAGAAAATGTCACTGCTTTACAATACTTTGGCCTTTAGTGTTTGATTAATTTTACAACGGAGAGAAACATCAGATTTTTTTTTTCCTGGTCAGTGAATACTTGTCTTATGTTGTCATGTGTTCATGTATGAAAAAGAAGAACTTGGCCTATTTTAATTCGGCTGATCAATTGCTCGGGCCCTAATTGGGACTCATGCACAGGGACCTCCTCTGCATCTTCTTATTGCTCTTAAGTTGCATTTCATCCAGTCAAGCTCAGTGCTACCTTGGAATGTTGTGGCACAAAGTGGTACTACGCCAACAGCTCGCGATTCCAAATTAGGACTTGCGGGTGTTGTGCCAAAACGGAAAGCGATTCAGATAATGGATGGGTCATGTAAAAACACCGATACAGTGTGGGTTTACTGTATTTGCATATCAGGACTAAGGACAAAAGAGCCATGTTTTGCTGTTTGCAAAGGGCAGGATGAATTGTCAGTATTTTCGGTCTGTTGATAGGGTTGGAAAATTCCCAGAATTTTTACCAGTCATGAGTAAATGAAAACAATTGAGGATTATGAAGTGAAACACTTCTCAGACGTTTTGCCTGACGGTATTTTCTTCCTGTCTTGCAAAAGTAGTCTGACCCTTTGTAAATGATGTATAAATGGAAAAAGGTGACCTGGTGAAAAGGTACTGGTGACCTGTACAGTATTTTCCATCCTGGAATTATTTTTTGTAACAGCTTTTGTAAGTTAAAAAAAAAAAAAGATTTTTGTATTGCACAGATGAAGCTGCGGGCTTTGCTCTCTTGGTATGTATGGACATGTATTAAACATGGAAACTCCAACATGAAGGACTGTTAAAGTCATTTGATTGAATTGATGACTGGAAATGCCATCTGTCCCAGCCTCCCCACCAAAAACAGTTTTTCTTTTTTTTTTTAAATAAGCAAACTAGCACTTTCTAATATTGTACTTCTTATAAAAATGGCAATGGCCTAATTAAATATCATGTAAAGTACACAGGTTGTGCATCATGACTTAATGCTTCCATTTAATTCAGTGTGCTGCTCTTGTGCGGCCCGGTAGTCCAGTGGTTAGCACGTCGACTTCACAGTGCAGAGGTACCGGGTTCAATTCCAGCTCCGGCCTCCCTGTGTGGAGTTTGCATGTTCTCCCCGGGCCTGCGTGGGTTTTCTCCGGGTACTCCGGTTTCCTCCCACATTCCAAAAACATGCATGGCAGGCTGATTGACCGCTCTGAATTGTCCCTAGGTGTGAATGTGAGCGTGGATGGTTGTTTGTCTCTGTGTGCCCTGCGATTGGCTGGCAACCGATTCAGGGTGTCCCCCGCCTACTGCCCGATGACAGCTGGGATAGGCTCCAGCACCCCCCGCGACCCTAGTGAGGATCAACCGGTTCGGAAAATGGATGGAAGCTGCTCTTGTTGTGCCCAACTTGGCCACAAGGGGCAGTGGAATAGTCACGCAAATTTTACTTTCAATGACTCTAAACTGCATTCGGTTATTTTTGTTTTACTTTTATTTGGGGGGGGGGGGGTAAAGAATGTACGTGTGTTGAGTGTTGTGACGTCTGTCCACATGTGTTTTTCACCATTTGTCATATCTGTTGCATTAAGTCATCGATGCTAATTGTAAGTACACGGATGGATTTTCCATTTGTTAGCATTAAGCTAGTAGGGGCATCTCCAAGGCAAAGTTGCTCAAAAAATACACACCTCGCAATTGTGCTTTCTCTTTCATTTTCACTTCAGGTGGTTAGGGTTATAGTTTTTTATTGTCGCCAATAAATTTGGAAAATGTTGAAAGGAAAACCCCTTTGTGACAAGTGAAACCGTTTGCAAATGTCTTTGCCACTTAATGTAACCTTCAACAAACCCTGACGAAAAAAAGCAGTCACTATGTTTTGCAAATACTCGCAAGCATTCGCCGCTCAGTGAGGTACCTTTTATTATGATTTTATTCATATTTTTGTGGCTGGTGACACCTGCGTTCTAATTGGTCCTGCCAACGCATGAATAAATTCCAAGAAGGGACTGAGGGCAAAGTCAGGGTCAGTTTATTGTGACGTTCAGTCCAGTGAGGGCAAGCACGCCAAATGTCCACGTGGTCCTCTGCTTTCTTAGGAGGCTTTGGCCACGCCGACCAACGCCGGCCTAAGGGTGCGCCCGTGAAGCTTGTAGCCCACTTTGGTTACAGCGGTGACGGTGCCGGGCTCTTTCCCCTCAGCGGGGGCGTGGAAGAGTGCCTCGTGCTCGTACGGGTCAAACTTGAGGCCGTACGGGTTAAGCTTGACCAGGCTATGTTTGGCGAACACCTTCTGGATCTGGACCTCCGTCATCACCAGTCCGTCGTAGAGGTTCTTCAAGTGAGGGTTCTGGCTCGTCACTTCCCCCTCGGGTACGCTTTCCTTGGCCTTTTCTAAAATGTCGGCCACCTCTAGCAGGTCCTCGCAGAAGCCCTGGATACCTGGTGGCGCAGTAATTAGTTAAAGATTGATCCATCCATCCATTTTACGAACCGCTTGATCCTCACTAGGGTCGCGGGGGGTGCTAGAGCCTATCCCAGCCATCTCCGGGCAGTAGGCGGGGGACACCCTGGATCAGTTGCCAGCCAATCGCAGGGCACACAGAGACGAACAACCATCCATGCCCACACTCACACCTAGGGACAATTTAGAGCGTCCAACCAGCCTGACATGCATGTTTTTGGAATGTGGGAGGAAACCGGAGCACCCGGAGAAAACCCACGCAGGCCCGGGGAGAACATGCAAACTCCACACAGGGAGGCCGGAGCTGGAATCGAACCCGGTACCTCTGCACTGTGAAGCCAACGTGCTAACCACTGGACTACCGGGCCGCCTTTAAAGATTGATGACCCGCAAAATATAACATTAAATACAAAACATGACATCTTTATTTATACAGCGCTTTCACAAGAGTGACACTTGGAGCTGCGTTTACCGTATAATTTAGCTTCCTGAATCATCCTCTGACTTCTTGTACGCAGGTTCTCCGTGTCCGCCAAGGCTCGCTTGTATTTGTCCTGTGGAGTGACAAAGGTCAGACAAGGTTTTTCTGGGCCGACAGTTATGCCGGAAGGCGTGCGACTTACAGTCATCTCTTTGAGCTGCTCCTCCAGCTGCATCTTCTCGGCCTGGAATTTCTCTGCCGCGCTCTGTTCAGCAGACGCCTCCTCTGAACCGTGTCCATTCTTCTGCTGGGTGGCTGTGCATAACTGCCGTGGTGATAATCTAGATACAAAATGAAATACCAGACGTGTTGGTTCATTGCAGATGATGTATTGCGCCGTTATAAAAATTGTTAACATAAATAAATGTGATGTTTTGTATTTTTTTTAATGCACTTTCAAAACAATATTACAACAGTGTTTATTACTGGAAGTCAACCAGTTGACGTACTTATGCGTCGGGCAATGACGTCTTTACCGGGGCGTCCGAGAAGTGTTCCTTCGACGAACCTATATAACTACACAGGCCAAATTTATTTAATTTTATTCCAGCTTTAATTTGACCAACTGAGCTAATATACGGTTCTCCTACATATATAACAACAGCATGTTGATCCCAGTGTGCCCAATTATGTCATCATGCTCTCTCGCGATGCTAACGTTCAGACGCTATTTATGCACCGAACACATCGACATCGTTTTAAAGTCAAATTGAAATGTTGCTAACCTTACAACGTTGCGCAAAGCTCCGAGTGAGAGGCTCCGTATGCACAAATTCGCCATTTTCCTACTTAATTGGGCAAACAAGAAGCCTCCTTGGGACACACGCTTTACAGGACACCAGAAACTGATGGCCGCGGTGGTCAGCGCTAACCATTCGGGTGAGAGAAGAGGCGGGACCTATATTTTCTGACCAATCGTACTTGGAAAAGGTTATGACAAACAGGATGTAGTTTGGTTGCGCTGGGCAAACGTGAAACCCAGCACACGTGATCAAGGACAGTTAAACAATGGACGCAGGTTAGTTGTGGGTGCAAATTATGTCGTGAAATAACCAATATTGGTATTAAATTCTTAATTCTGTCACAAATAGGGCATACTCTTGACATTTTTATGTTATTTTTACCTACAAAGGATGCAAAATAATTGCGAAAGCACACTATATATGAGTAGAAGTGCAATAGTTCACTGGTAAAAATAACAAGGACGGATTTGACTGCTTATTTACAAGTTCCAAAAAAAAGTACGAAAGCGCACGAAGCAATCGCTGTCCATTACATACAATACTCAAGCAAGTTAAAATAAAATTTGTTTTAAAACCAAGAGCTAGGATTAAACCATATATCTTTTCTTTGTCCGTCCCCCTATCCCTTGAAAAAAGTTTATTGAACTAGGGAATGCAATTTCTGGATAAACTGTAATTGTAAAGAGCTGACGCTCAATCGAAAATGCGGTGGTAGAAATGAATCGTTGTCATAGAGAATATGAGGGTTGCGTCGCTCAATAATTGTAAAATTAGTATGTTTATCTGTGAAATATCTCTTAATTTGGCTTTTGTCTGTCCGGACGGCCACGCATCGTGACAGGCATAATAATGAAATCATCCTCCACTAGATGGTGCTGTGATCTTTAATTCCAGCAACTCTATCATCTTTGCATTCAACTGAACAGGCCCAAATTTCACATTGAGTCATCAATGTGACCCACTCAAAAGGTGTATAATGGCCCGTAGATGTCTTCAGGTGATGCCAAAGCACTACTTTTATATCAGGTAGGGCCTTGTGTCCAATAGAAGCTCCACTCCTTACCGCAACATCGTTCCTGAGCGTCAACATGCCTGATAAAATGATGCCAAAGCACTTGTTTTCTGCATGTCATTGTTTTCTCTCTTTCAGGCCACTTTATCAGTCAAGCCTATCGAGGAGCAGCAACTGTGTGCTCTGTGGCCTTGCTGCGGGTCCCGTGGGCGAGGTGAGTCATTAAACACATCACTTATAATTCCGGGTGACACGACGTGACAGCCGAGGCGGAGATTCTTAAGTGCTCAGCATCAGTCAGGGGACGGGAACGACTTCAAGGAGTGAGGAGAGTCGCCCACCTCATTATCATTGCGGAACATCCATTAATTCGTCTTCCCACTTAGCTACGCCGTCTCCTAAATATAATTTAAAAGGAGCGATAAATGCAAAACAATCACCTGTGTCACATAATCATGATCTGTGATCTGTTCAAGCCAGGGTTACATTATTGATCTTGACCCATGTTAGTCGCGCTGGCTTGCACTATTCCATATCATTGAGTTTGGTGTTCTGCTAAATTATGAATTCATTCCAAAAAAAAAAGTGACATGCTGCGTCAAGGTGAAGAGAGACCAAATCGTATCAAAGAATGACTGAAAAAAGTGACGATGGCTCCTCAAATATTAACTGGATCTCACCTTCATCAAATATGAATACTGCTGCTCTTCCTCCTTGCTGGGCAGCGGATAAGAACCCGCTGTTACAAAATGAAAAATGTCAGATCTACAAATCTTCTATTTCACCGCTTCTGAAATGGTTGGAAATCACTTTTATTTTATAAAGAGTTCAAATGCAAAAGCAGACATCATTATTATTTTTTTTGAATAAAATGATTTATATCATTTCTGGTTCCAGGTTAAAGCTAAAGTGAGATTTTGAAAATTATGAAGAGTGAAAAAGCAAAAAAATAAAAGTACACAGTGTCCCTTTAAAAAAGACAGATAACCCCGCGAAAATAATGGATTCTGTTAACTTTTCTTTTGATGGCGGCGCGGACACCCGCAGCGGCTCCTCTTGTTTCTTGTTTTATGTTGAGAGGGAAGAAATTTAATCTGTGCTGTATGTGTAACATACAGCACAGATTAAATTTGACAATAAAATTGTATCCAATCCAATCCAATCCAAAGGGTCCATCCTGATATTGCAAGTATAAAGTCACACTGAATTGGTCAGTATTATGCTTTGTGTGTTAAAAAAAAAAGAAGTAAAGAAACTACAGGTGAGTGCGCTCTGCGCTTTAGCTACTGTGTTCCATATTTTTTCCGGAATAAATCACGCGGCTGATTGTGTCGAGTTGATTCAGTGATGGTTCGCGGGGCTGCGAGCAGCAGGTGGCGCCAGTGCGCCGCCTTGAGTTCCAGTTTGGCACGGAGAGCGTCCACGTTGTTCCCACTATCTCCACCCCCCCCACCCCCCGCCCCGCCTCCCTCTCACACTCCCTCGCTTAGCACACAGTACACACCTATCCATCTTCCTTCAGTCTCCTGCTCTGTCTCCGGCCCCGAAGCATGGCCAAAGCAGCGCTCCCCGCCTCCGCGCGCCTCTGCGTCTTGCTCTTGACCGTCTCGGCGGTGACCGCGATGCCGGGAGCCGCGCGCCGTGACCGCGGGCGCGTCGGGGACCACCGCGGGCCAGACGTGGGACGCGGAGGACGCGCGGAAGGCTCCCCGGCGGATGAAGGCGAGGACGCGGCCGGCGGCGCCGAGGGCTCGGAGGGCTCCCTCCGCCTCAGGAGAGCGCTGTCCCGGGAAAAACAAATGTCGCTGCAAAGCAGCTCGTTCGTGCTCAAGGGGGATGCGACGCACAACCAGGCGATGGTCCACTGGACCGGGGAGAACAGCAGCGTGAGTAGCCCAAGCGTCCACACCCTCTTTGTGTCACTTCAGGTCCCACCAGCCACATGATGGGGAGACAACTTATTGTTCACAGCGTGACATGTGACGCACCCTGTGTGTCTTCTTTACGCACGCAGGTGCGCCACCTGGTTGCATTGAGCACCTATTTGCTCTTTTGCTATTGTTTGCCATGCTTTGTGGAACTGACTCCCACCGCTATCTAGGAAACAGCGGGCGTATTTATGTATGTATTTATGTTGATTTCTATGCGTATTCCTGCTGGTTTGCTTAAGCAGAAGCTGTATTCATTTGGGTGCGTCCGGGCCAGAAGGTGTAAAAAGTGTGCCGGTTCTATTTTGTTTCTGTGGAGGTCAGCGGTGGTCAAACTTTCCAAAAGAATTTAAGGACGCCAGGCCTACTTTCATTTATTTGCTGAATCAAGTTATTTATATCGCGTATCTCAAGTTGTCTCGATGCACTTTGAGCATATTGAGCCTGTCGTTATTTCGGATCGTAAGCGTCATTATTTAGAAGGCAACCAACTGAACCAGACTTAGGCAACATAAAGATGAGAGAACAATGGGCGCAACAGATGTAAAGCCAGTGAGCTAAAAACAAGTCATCGGTGTCGTGTCTGTAATGTTTTTGTACCTATCACCCAAAAAAGAACAACAGCTAAAACCGAAATTCTTTAGTGATTTTCTCTTTTTCTTCATGATTGTGTGTACCCCGTAAAAGAGGTCCACCCTGTTCTGAGAATCCATCCCCACACATTCAGAACCAAAACAAGAGCAGTCTTTCTTTTGTAAGCTGACCTTGACAAGCAACAGAAAATCGAGCAAACAGAAACTAAAGTATCTTTCTTCGTCGGGCATAATGAAAAGAAATTTCGTTGCTCTTTTATTGATGCGCGATGGGTGGGGAACGAAGGAAGGGAGAGATGAGACCAAATCTCTTCTTCTCTTCTGCCGGGTCATCCAATGTTGAATTTTTGGAAATGTCGTCAACGGCCGACAAGAGTCCGCTTGTCTGCGTCGCGGCTTTTATATGGACATTTACGGGCTTTGTAAACAAGAGCGGTCTTTGTGGTGGATGTTGCATGGCGGAGACATCGCTGGTTGTCACCGCCTTTGTGCGGCCGGGACACTACACAGCTGCAGGAAAGCCGTTAACTGTGCGCCTTCATGTCAATGACATACCTGTGGCTGTGTACTTTGAAGGACTCTTGGAAGTTCTGAGGCCTGCGAACACTCTCCTAACTGGTACCGCTAAATTAACTGAAACGTGAACACTGTCTTGGTGGATAAGGCTTGTTTATGGATGATCAAACTGTGGATTTTCCAAGAGCTGGGTATCTTAAAAGTTGTACGTTTTTAAACGTGCCGGTAAATGACTTGTTGTCATTGAACGGGCCCTGTAAGCACGTTAATAAAACGGAGATTAAAATAAATAAACAATTGTATTTTTTTTTAACTAAAATCAAAATAGAGTCGGTTACAGTGGGCTATAGTTGGTAAAGTACTGATTTCTTAGAAAATGAGTAACTAACTGCTTCTCTGCTAGTAACATCAGAGTGGAAAGGAACTGCTGTTCGTCATGCTAGTTAGCCAGTGGCGAATCGTTGGTTTTTATATCACCACTTGTAGACACGCTAGCTCTCGAAGCAGGTTGCAAATTTTCATTTCGGGACAGCATTATCCTACTCAATCAAAATGTAGTTGGATACATTATTTTTCAGAAAATGAGTCACTCCTTGTCTGCTCTTTGTGAGGTAATGTCAGAGCAGAAATGAACGGATGCTAGTTAGCTAGCTGTGGGTCTATGGTATTTGTACCGCCAATTGTCGACACGCTAATTCTCGTAGGTGGTCGCAAACTTTCCCTTCAAGTCAGTGTTCTCACACTAAATCAAAATATAGTACGCTACAACAGTAAAAGTATTTCTCTGAAAATGAGTCGCTACTTCTCTGTGTGAAGTAACGTCAGAGCGGACACGAAATGACGTCCGTCATGCTAGTTAGCTATTAGCGAGTCTATAATTTTCACGTCACCAATTGTAGACACGCAAACTCTCATAGCCGTTTGCAAAACATTCATTTCAAAACTGTTCTCATAATATATTAACGTTACCTATAGTTTGTCGAAAACTGACTGTCGGTGTGTTGTAAATGTGATATCGCAATTGCTGTGAATCCAAATTAGCATTGTTTGGCCTCGGTGGAGTTTCTAGCCATTGATACGACCTTGGACCATCCGTTCAACTTGGACGCTTTTACTGTTTCAAGACTGTCTATCCGCCTGCTGGGTCCAGGCGTTTGTGAATGGTGACTTAATATTTAAGAGCAATTACAATCCATCCAGCTATGGCATGGCGGTCGACTGGTTAGCACGTCGACCTCACAGTGCAGAGGTGCCGGGTTCGATTCCGGCTGCGGCCTTCCCGTGTGGAGTTTGCATGTTCTCCCCGTGCCTGCGCGGCTTAGTGATTGTGAGCGTGAGTGATTGTGCATGCGTGTCCCGCGATTGCCCGGCAACCAGTTCAGGGTGTCCCCCGCCTCCTGTCCGAAGACGGCTGGGAATAGCCTCAACCATCGACTTGATGAACCTCTTTTTTTCACCATCGTCTCCTCTTAGCCAGCGACAGGCATTTTATGATTAAGCCGGACAAGGAGCTCAGTTTGATTCCTCCTCAATCAAAGGTTCATCCCAGCCCAATAACACGGACAAATGGTGCCATTTAATTTCTCCAGAGCTGACATTTATGAGCAGAGCCCTTGATAGATGGCCGCTGCCTGCAGCAGCTTTATTTTCCTTCAAATGTTGAGCGGCCGACATCCCAGAGGAGCCAAGCGGACGCACCTGAGCCTACCAAGTGAAGACCACCCCATCGCTGGAGACGATACACGTGAGGAGCACCGTGATATCCTTCTGAGATGACTGGCAGCATAATTGCCATTTGGATCCCGCTGTTCGTCCTTTTTTTGCTGCGAGTGGACATTTGAATGAGCTCTCATCTGCGCAGCTCAGCAGCTTTCAAAGTCAGCAACCCCCCCCCCCCCCCATTTAGAACCAGAGCACGCAGATTTTCAAGGAGTGCCTAGAAAGAAGCCACACACGTGGAATGGGGATAAAAGTTCACATCGTCAAGATTTTTATGCATCCAATATTGATGGGGTCAAAGCAGTGGAGGTCTCATAATACACACCAGGACCTTCTTTTTATTACTAGCTGACTGTCTGAGATATTTTTGTTGATATTTTTCATATTGGGCAGGTTCCTTGTAAATGTGCCGGAGATCAATTTTAATATATTTACTCCAGGCGCAACAGTTTCCCCCTGTGAACAAGACCAGAGCATCGGCGCTCAGAAATAAAGATTAAAAAGTGGAAATGTGCTGACTGCTTGCATAATAACACCACTTGGACACGCCGGAGCATGCAAAAGCACGGCCGTTTAATTAGCTTTCGGTGTTTGCGCGACGGCAGACGAGCCGTCCGCTCCCCGGCTGTAAACTGGTCACCTCGCACGACAAATAAAATCCCAAATCTGAAATTCATTTGATTAAATACCATCCATCTGTAACCATCCCCTGAAAATCCACCACTATTTTTTTGTTTGTTTTTTAACAAGCAAAAATAGCAGTGTTGTGGAAAATATGAATGTAGAACGATAAGAGACTTGAAAGAGAATTTCAAGGAATAAACTTTTTTTTTTTTTAAGCGCCAGTTTACTGGAGCACAAAAGTCACGTACACGCTCTGTAGTACATTGGTGTTGGCTTAAGACAGGGATGGGCAATTTCAATGCTGGGGGTGGGGGGTCACAATTTTCCATCAGTGGGGGCCAAGTAGGACCATGCACTTTTCGAACTGGATTTGTGACCAAAATGCTCTTTTAAAAGTGGACAAAATATATGGTTCATTTTTGAGAATACATTGTTCAAAGCATGTATCAAAGATCCACTATCCGAACACAACAACAAAGGGCTTGAAGCAAAAATAACCACATCCTGTAATTTTGACTTCCGGTGCAAGGAAAAGAATAGTTTTGTGCCATTCAAAGATGGCACAAAACTATTGAACAAGAACCCAACATTATGTGCAAGTACAAAAATCAACTGGCTCGAAATTTAAATATTATTGAGGTACTGTGTTTGCCCTGAATGTCAGTCCAAATCTGCCCAAAAAATATTCGGCCTACTCTGGAGAATAGGGCAGTGAAGAAAAAAAAAAGACACGTCTACCTCCCAGTGGTGATTGGTGATATTACAACTAAAAACAACATTCGACTCCTGCATACTCCCAGTTCGTAACCTGTGGATTTGCATATTCACATATCCCCCTCCCTTTTCCCTGCGTAGATGTACATGCCAAGACGAGGATGTAATCCGATCGGACAAACAAATAAATAAATAAACGTATTTGCAGCGGGGCTGCTGTGATCTATAGAGCTTGTCGTTACTTGTATAACCACGAGTGTGTGTGTGTGTGTGTGTGTGTGTGTGTGTGTGTGTTTGTGTGCGTGTGCGTGCACGTGCGCCCGTGCCTGTCCCGGACTTAATAATAATAATAATAATAATACATTTTATTTATAAGCGCCTTTCAAGACACCCAAGGACACTTTACAATAACAAAAAACACCTTAGACCGGCAGCCTCGTCCAATAGAGCCGCTCCCGTCGGTTGAATTTTCGATAGATCAGGAAACTGCTCACAGCAGCATACCTGTTATCGGAAGGCCGAAAATGTAGATGTCGTCCAAGTCCTCAACGGACAGTGTTGACAGGCACACCATTCTCCGCTTCCTCCAAGGATCTAGGGTGTACCCAGCAGCAAAAGTCCCAGAGGGGCAAGTAGGCTCCCCACTGCCTGCTCTTCTCATCGAGAAAATGTTGTCGATGGCATCGAGAGACCAGCCAACCAATTCCATGTTTGTTTTTAGGATGAAAATACGACAGGAGGCTAGGAAAAGTCAGACAAAAGACAGCACAAGGACTGAGTTGCGAGCAGGGAAGGGTGGGGGTGGGGTGGGGGACAGCGCAGAAAGCATAGGCATTCCGCCTTCGTCGAGAGCCAAGCAAGAATCCCCCCCTTAATACGAAAGGCATTTGTTCACGCTTCATATGCAGAACAGACAATTCATTTGGCCCCGGTTGTTCTGTGGCGGGAAAATTGTTTGCACATGTGAGCAGACGTTTTCTCGTCATTTATCTGGTCGCCCCTTGTCCGAGGCACTCCAGAAGCCTCTGCGTTGTAAATCATCCTCCGTCCTTGCTTTGCGTTCCTCCCTGTCCTCCTTCCACGTGAATTCCAGCCGGATGACACTTTTTGTTCGTCTTGTGTCCGCAGGATAGACTGTAAGTGTTATTAATAAGTGCAGTGAGAAGAAGCTCCCTCCTCGGGATAAAAAAAAAAAAAAATGTCAAGTCGGAATCTTTCCTACATGAGTCAAAGTCATCATTGGATCCTTTGTCTGTATTGACTCCAAATGCTGTAATTAAGTTAGGAAGGTACACGTGAAATCCAATCTGAACTAACGAGCTAACGTGTTTTCAAGAAGCCCTAAAAAACACAAAAACAAAACCAGTTTGTGCATCATGCTTTCATGCGTGGGTGCCCATTGACGTGGTGCTCAGTCTGGTGTGCACGCTTAGGCCCTCAGGGGGCAGCGTAAGGCAGATGTTTATAATCCACAAAGAAGAGTTTCACAATTAAGTGACTCAGTAGGCCGCAGGAAAAATGAGTCGTTTTCTGTATCCAATCAGATCGAACGCACGTTTAACGAAACCGTTTTTGCACGCCGAAAGGATTTTTTGCTGAACAACTTTGGTGTAATTTTTTTGGGGCGCCTTTTTGGTGCATCAAGATATGTTTTTCGAACGGTGGGTGACGGCTGGTCGTTCAAAGTCGTAAATCACTGATTCACGCTAACTGCGGTGTTTCGGAAGTTGCCACAATGCCTTCATTGCCTCACTCGGGGGTCGGCAACACGCGGCTCTCGAGCCGCATGCTGCTCTTTAGTGCCTCCCTAGTGGCGCCCTAGAGCTTTTTCCAAAATGTTTGAAAATGGAAAAAGATGGGAAGGAAATATATATTTTTTGGTTTTAATATGTCTGTCAGAGGACAAACATGACACAAACATTATTAACGTTTTCCGATGCTATAAAATGTGTTGAATAAATATTAAACGTCAACATTTCGTCAACGAATATTTGCGTCATAGCCTGTGACATACGTTTCTATTAGCAGGGCGGGATGTCGTAAGGGGGCTGTTGTTAAAAAAAAAAGCTGCCTTTCATGCACAATTCACCGAGGGCACTTGCTAAAAATGGGAATCTGGAGGGCCGAGAGAAGCATTTTTAAACGGTACACGTGAGCTACGATGGTTAGCACACTGCGAAAGTGCGTGCCTTGTTCATCTCGGCGGCCATTATGGCTGTCGCTCATTACGGCATGCGTGTGTAAGTGTGTGCTTATGCGCGCGTGTGCGGCAACGGGTCGATCGCGGGAGGTTGGTTGTTGTAAAAGTAGATCTTCCGTCCAAAAAGTTTGGGCACCACAGGATGAACTGGGGGGGGGGGGGGGCCTTTAATCATGAATGCTTGTTGTGTATTTGTGGCCAACTTAGTCATGTTGATAGCAGGCTAATATAGCTCATGTAGATACATACAGCATGTGTTGCCTTTTTATTTTTTGCGGCTCCAGACATATTTGTTTTTTGTTTATTTTGGTCCAATATGGCTCTTTCAACATTTTGGGTTGCCGACCCCTGGCTTAACTCGTTGATTCCAAGGAGTTCATGTGCAATGTCAGGAGACTTTAACGTGGATGTAACGAGCGGAATGCCGCCGTGGTTTTATTCTCGCTATTCAAGCGGTCAAAACATTGGACTGTTGATTTGGAATCAAAGTGTGCTTCCCCAGTGTGCGCAGAGCGACAGTGTAACGATTAACGTTCTACGGACTGCCTTTGTCCCATCTGATAGCAGATTTGATGCCAGAAAACAAACAAAAAAAAGTCTCTTGTGCAAAGCATCAAAACTGTTTTTGGATAACTGGACTCCACGGATAAGATCGTCATCCGGTGCTTTTTTTTCTCTCGAATGGCTTCAATGTTGGCCGATGACAACGTTTTATTTCGTGGACACTGACTAAAGGGAGCTAAAAGTAGCGACATTCTTTTTTAAAAATTTTTTTTTAACCTTGCTGTCTTTTGTTTGTCGTACAAAAAAACCAGCAGGCAGTTTCTTGCACGCCTTTCCAGTTTTGTCTCGCCAAAACGGAGTGCTTTTGTTTTTCTGCCCAACTTCCCCGTCGTGTCCTTCTTCGGCTTCGCTGTCACGGCCCAGAGTTCCCGTTCACGTTTCCCTGGAAACCCATTCCGGAGTCTTGGTGCAGGTCTTCCAGCGGTTTGGTTGCTCTTCTGGATTCCGGAGTGACCCTGCCCCCCCCCCCCCCCACATATTCAGAAATCATCACAAATAGGGTTGTTTTGAAGAAGTATCGTTCCAATTTCCAATGTCTTGTGTTTGGCATTGAGGAATATGGTAGGGATCACGTTAGCGCAGGTCCACCGAGGAACGTGCACCTGCTGCTCTTTGAAGGGTCGCAGCGGAATCCCGAAACAGTTTCCTCAATTTTAACAGCCGCTTCGAAATTATTTGAACACCTGTCAGCTCCCCTCCCCTGTAAAATGCCTTTGGCGGTCCAGATGGGGTTTTTGCACCATCCCACCTGCCCCCGTAACAAATTTCCAGGTCGCGCCGTCTTCTCCTCTGCCCTAAGCCGCTCTCGCGAGCCCGCATCACGCAGCCCTCACCCGAGCCGCTCCGCTCGCCAGGGGATGAGGCGACTCCGACTTTTAACGACAACAGGAAGGCTCCCGCCCACAAGACGGCGAAACGTATTTTGTGCAGTTAGTGAGTGTCGAGGGCGTCGGCGAAGCTCGCCCCGTCGTTATCCGGTTTGCAGAGGAAAGGAGGCAGAGAAAAACAAAGCCGCAGGTACATTTCTGAGTCACGTCGATTAGCAATTAGTGCGGCGGCGGGGGTGACTGTGTGGGAGGCTGCAAGAGAGGAAAGAACATCAACATGAGCCCAATACGAGACTCAACTTCGTACTCTTATGGCAAGCTGTTGAGCATTTTTTTTTTTTTTTATAATGAGCTTGAGCTCCGTGTACGAGGATCGTCTTTGTCCTGGGGTAAGCGCGCTCGTACAACTTAACTTTCACACTAAGTATCGCTTGAAAAAAAAATTACCATCATGACCAAGATCAAATGCAGTCACCTCGTATGAGTACAACTTGTTCTTAGCTTCACTTCAAAGTTAAATACAACAGATTGTACTCAGCAAATGTCTTGCACTAGATTCTAAAAAAGTTTCACCGTCTAAATCAACCCGTATTGTTTTGTGTTTTTTGTTATTGTAAAGTGTCCTTGGGTGTCTTGAAATGCGCTTATAAATAAAATGTATTATTATTATAAATGTGACACCCACGAAGAAGACTCCTGTGACCAACCATGCCAAATGTGAATGAGGAAAGGATGTCAAATGAGACTTCAAAATGGCGAAAAATCAAGGTGTCCAACAGTGTGGGCGTGTCTATGAATGTGCGAAAAACACCTCGCGAAGCTGTCGAGGGTCTTCTATGTCCCATGAAACATGGATGCTGCTTGATCACGTCTTTCTCATTCCTAGCAAAAATGTTAAGCTACGGAAATCTATCCGCTGTTAGTTTCCGGTGGCTGGGACGTTATCCCACCGCGGCGGTCGCGGGCGTGGCTTTTTTCCTTACCGGGACGATGAGGTGCTCTAAAGCGGTCGTGCCAGCGCCCAGCCACTGCCCACACGTTGGCTGTTAAAAGGAATGACGTGAAATCGGGGCTTTGAGATGTAAACGTTGAATTGTTTTCCTCGCGAAGAAGAGGCACATACAAGAGGAATCTTCTGACTTTGAATAAAAAGGCGGTCAGGTTTTCTGGACGGATGGCGCTTCCTCCCTTCAGCTCTCTCTCTGTTTCTCGCCCACTCGCCTTCTTTGCGATGGAAAGACGATGCAGGCAGGTGGGCGCGACAATCTCTCGCGTTATACCTGTGCCACCAGACGTGGCAAAAGCACTCACTCTGTACACCACAGTGTTTTATTTTATGACTGTTTAGCTTAAAATAAGAAATCTCGGTGTAGGTAGGAGGAAAAGGCTACCTGAGGATAAGGTAAGCGGGATAGAAAATGGACGCATAGTTTTAAGAATCAAGTCAAATCCTGTTGGATTGACAGATCTTGTCTTTTTGTTTTTGGGTTTGTTTTTTTTAAAGCTGATTTTTGCGGCGTGGCCGGTATGTCTTCCCACATCTCTCACAATGGCAACCCCCCCCCCCCCCACAACCATGACCTCATTGTCATTATCACCGCCTCTTAAGTCATCTGAAAGCAGTTCTGAGAGGAAAAGAGTGAGCTTGGTCAATTGTTGGCTTCTAATTGTGCCCCGAAGGTGGTGGTGGTTGTGTAAATAGTGGGCCTGATCAATCCGCAAACCCTGCGCGGAGGATTAGCTCCATCTTCAAGGGGCCTCAAGTTGGAGCCTAATCTCTATTTCTATCTCGGGAAAGCTTTCCCATATTTCCCAGCGGCTTTATTTGATGTGAGTCTCTGTCACGCTGGGCCGCGAGCTTCCCTGACAGAAGGTGGAAGCAGGAACATCCCATCATACCCCCCACCGCCTGCTTTGTAAAATCCAGACGCATCGCGACTGGAGAGAGAGCGAAAACGCTGTCGGATAAAATGAAACAAAACCCTGTTGGGAATTCTGTGAGGGAGGGACCCGATTTTGTGGGTCAGCATGTCTCCAATTAGCATGGCCAGCACCCGCGCAACACGGCAATCTGTGCCGCCTCCGAGCCTGCAATTCTGATTTTAATGATGCCAACCTAACGAGGGTCAATACAAGATGATAACAATAATAATCCTCAGTTGTGATTGACACCGATATGAAGTGGTGTCATACCACATTTTATACAGAACCTCGAGAGGAGGATTTGCTTGTTTCAACTGTCTGGTGTGACGTACGAAAAGCTTGTTTGCATCTTGGACCTGACTGCAACATTCGACACGTTGGAGCGCAGTATTCTTCTTGGTTCTTGTTTGCAGCAGCAAGTGGGAATTAATGGTAGCCTCCGAGAGTAGTTTAGGTAGGCAGGACTTGTTTCTTGTTCCCTTTGGTTATTCGGAGTCCCACACTGCCTCACTATCATATGGTGTTCCACAGAGTTCAATTTTGGGGCCCCCTGCTGTTTTCATTGTGTGTTCTGCTCCTTGGTTCCATTTTAAGAATGTGCGGTGTTTCCTTTAACAGCTATGTGGATGTCAAATCTATGCCCCGCTAAGCCAAAAGGACACTTTCTCATTAAGTTCACTTCTGTCCTGTCTCGAGGAAAGCAACTAAACTTCTTCAATGAAAATAAAACAGAAGTCCTGGTGTTTGGTCCCAGTAGCCCTTGTACATTCTACCCTGTTGGGGCCACTGGCGTCTTCTCTCAAGCTAATAGTCACAATAAGTTGAACAAAGACAAGATGGAAGTCATAGAGTCCAACAGTCTTGAACTTGGGTGTCAAATGGGTGATGTTGAATCCATCTTTTGTCATCCTAGGCAGCTGGCTAGAGTAAAGCCTCTCCTTTCTACACCAGCACTTAGGAGCAGCAACTCATGTCTCTGTTACATCTCAACTGGATTGCTCGAATGCATTTTGTTTTGGAGTCACCCAATCCTCCTTCAAACATCTCCAGTTGTTCCAAAATGCTGCTGCCTGTCGCATCATTGGAGCTTGTCTGAAGCACATACAGCCAATTCTGGCCTCCCTTGACTGGCTCATGTTAGAGTTCTTTTTAAGGTCCTATTTGTTGTTTTTCCATCTTTAAATGATCCTGCCAGATGTTTCTTTTTTAAATATTTTTAAACTTTTTATATATTCCCTCGTGGCGGCATGGTGTTCGACTGGTTAGCACGTCCACCTCACAGTGTAGAGGTGCAGGGTTCGATTCCTGCTCGGGCCTTCCTGCGTGAAGTTTGCATGTTATCCCTGTGCCTGCGTGGGTTTTCTCTGGGTACTCCGGTTCCCTCCCACATTCTAAAAACATGCGTGGCAGGTTCGTGAAACCTAAATTGCCCCTCGGTGGGATTGTGAGTGTGAATGGTTGTTTGTCTTGTGTGGCTCGCGATTGGCTGTCAACCAATCAGGATGTACCCCGCCGACTCCCCAAAGACAGTTGGGATAGACTCTGGCACGCCTCGTGAAGAGAAGCCTTTCGGATAATGCACGTATGCATGGCTATTTTTGTTAATAATTTCATGTTTTAAGCATCTGTGTATTTTCGTCAGATTTTTACTTTGTGTGCAGCTGTTTTCAAGTGCTCATTAAATGAAGCTGAGTTGCTCCGAGTTGAGTCTACAGATAGGAACTTAGTCGAGAAATTTACAATTTTTTTTTTGTTTGCTTGATTTTTAGCTTTTATTTTTACATTTGATGGCTTTGCCTGATTCAACCTGTTGTCCAAGACTTCCTGCTTTTTCAATTCCAGGCTTAGTTCAAGGCACAGTTCATCCTTCTAGACTTGAGAAACAGAGTTCATATATGCCATGTGGACTGCGGAGCTCTGAGCAACCCCGCGCAGCAGGTTGGCGGCAGCTGCTGCGTGCGCGTGCCGCTTCTGGTGTGTTTACAACGTGCTGTGCGTGCCTGGGTGCCTTTGAGATGAGCATTCCCGCAGGTTATATGTTTGCCACCCGTGTGTTTGCTGCCTTTCCGCTCCCGTTCACAATTTGCGCTTATATTGCATCTGTCATTCGCGCTAAAGACCAACGAGCTCGATTTCAGTCGCTGCCATTGGGCCAAAACCAAATCAAATTTGGGCAATGTCATATTTCATTTGATGTCATATTCCGAAGGGTCAATCCACAATCCACATTTTGACCAATCCGCAGGATCTAAAATGTGTTGCTGTTTCTGACGATGCAACGTAATCGTGCATGTGTTTTTTATATTTTGCTTTCCCGATAAGTGATACATTTGGAGATGGCACTTGTCCACCCAACGCCAGCGAGTATAACTGTGGCTAGAAAAAGCGTGGAGAGTCTCCGTCACTGAGAGGCAGGGGGTGCAGTCAGTGAATGGCGTGCTCAGTCATTGCTAACAGCCTTTCGAAAAAGCCACGCACTCATTTCCTCTTCTTCATGGCAATTACTTCTTCCCTGACAGTCACACCATGTTTTTGTGGTTCAATCACAAACACCTTAGTTTTGTGTGGCGCCTCAAAACGCAGTGCAGGGTTGTCAGTTGATGTGCGGGGCATTTCAGGAAGCATACTGCCAAAACGTTTTTCCAAAACCTTCAAGATAGCAAGGGAACGGCGCTCGCTAGCGCGGTGGAAAGAAATGAAAAAGCCGAGCGTCGTGTTTGAAGTTCAAATCGACTCCTTCAAGGGATGCGAAATGAACGTTTGCCATGGGTTAACGCTGGATCTTTCCCACCGGAATGCCAGTTAGAGACATTCACTCAAAGCGAGGCTGTTATGGTAGGCATGCTAACTGCTCTGGGCTAATCGCTCTTGATTCCTTAAGTGGTTGCTTGGGGTCAAACAAGCTTTGGAACTCTTTGTTTGCATCAACGTCATATCCTGCAGTTACCATCCCGCAGGTCTTTTCAAACGTAAGTGCCGATAGGAGGATGACTCCCTTTTTTTGGGGTGTGCCACGAGTGCGGAGAATGTATAACCTGACACGTTTGCCGCAACGATGGCAGAGGGGCACAGAGGAAGCTCATACGAGATGCGGTGGTGGTGGGGGACAGGGGGTGCCAATATGCCAATAGCCCCTTGGCACACGGACTCTTCAAATACTCCTGTAATCATCTCTTCTTCTTCTTCTTGTGCATACAGCTCAGGAACACACGGGGCAGCGGGCAACCAGAGAAATAATCTGAGAGACGGAGATTATTAATATGCAATATTGTCCTGGACTGAGATAAGGAGGAGCAGGGAAACTCTTGATGCATTTTGTTGAGGTTTCGAGTCTTTTCCGCATTGTTCTTCAGAGCTCAATGAATAATTAATGAAAACCATTGTTGCGACATACAAAAAAAAAATACACATATGGGATACAGTTTGCAGTTATAATTAGAGTATGTTGAACTCATTCAGCGCCAGCCATTTTCAAACCCTTTGTTATCCTGCCACGTGAAAAAAAGACGTACTGGGGATTGAATGCCTTGATTCTGGAGAAAAAAAAATAAAAAACATGAAAAAATGTCCCTAAATGTCTTCAAAACCGGTGTGGGATGTAAAATGTGTCCAGGGTCTGCTTTCATGGTGGTTTGTCAACTAGTGCAGGTGGGTGTGGATTGTATCCCCGAATGATCAATGGAGGTTCACTCTCCAATTTTGCCCTGAACCAAATCTGCTGCGTTTGGCATTCGGCCCTTTATGGAGTGCCTTTTTTTTTTTCATCCTTTCTTTCCAAGTCGGACTTTGTGTTGTTGGAAGCGTATCGATCCGGGCCTGGCCAAGAGCTGTTGAGTCTCTCTGCAGAAAAGACTTTCAAATGAAGACTTGGTGGATCCTCTGTGACATTTTCTCAGGAAAGCGCACAAGCCCGTCTGTTCCGCCACAATGCCTCGGAAACGGAATGCTGTTTTGCGACATTTTCAGTGTTGGAATGAACGCGTCGGATGAGATTTCGGACCAGCGCGTTACGAAGACGCGATGAAAAGAGCAAATTCACTCGGCCGCTTGGTTGTTCTTCAACCGAAAAATACATGACTAACATTAAAATGCAAAAGCGCCGTGACCTTTAAGATGTAGAAGTGGAGCGCGGAAATCTATATTCGCGATCCGTCTTGGTTACTCGACATCGTCCAAAATATGAAAAATGAAATTTGATCAGAATGGTAAATGTTAAACGCTTGTATTGCACTTCATCTTGATTTTATGTTGACAAAACCATATTCACTTATCACGTTGAAACGTATCCGAGGGTAGCCTACACCGGCACGTTGATAGGAAACCTGTTTCGCTTCAAATCATGACTTCCGAGATCCCGCGACGTCCCTTGGCCAATGGCAGAACAAAGGATGTTATTTTCTCTTTGGTCCCATTTGAACTCCATCGACGTTGCTTACTTACTAGGCTCATCCTAGCTAGCTAGTATTCATCTCTCAGGTCAAGCGTCCAAGAAAACTCCCCTTCGTTTTTGTTGCTAGCACGGCCAAATATTCCCGTCGCTAGGCCTGCGTTAGTCGGCCAAATATTCCAATAGGTACCCTGAGGCGTCCACTTGAATGTCGGGCGTACGTAGTTTTCAGGCATGTGCACTCGCCACGTTGTTAGGGCAGATCGAGCGAGACGGGAACGTGTCATGGAAACATTCCTCTCGGATGACAACGACGTATGACGCATTCCGACTCGAATCAGGAAATTCGGAGTTAGCACTTCAACGGCTAATTGGACTCATCGCCGAGCCGTGCGCTGTCCGACTAAAAAGGGGATTCGATACTATCGTAAGCCATTCAATTTGGTGATGCTTCCATTTGCCACTAGAGGGAGCCGGCATACCGCACTTTGACAATCTATTAAAATGAACTTAAGAGTGTCGGTTGGAAATCCCTCGGGAAATAAATGATTGTACGGTGCAGTCGCGAACCTTTGACCCTGACAACCGAGGCCGCCCCGTGTTAGAAATGACTCAGATCGGCGTTGCACCTAAACGGGTTTAAAAGTGCCTCATTGCCTTTCCGATGGTCTGTCGTGTCGTGGCGTCGCAGTCTAATAGACGCGAGCTCAGAAAAATGTCTTGTATTTATTTTCTCCTTGACTGCGTTTCCATTCCTCCGCTGAGTGCAATCCGCTGACAGAGGGGCGGGTGGAGCGTGTGAACCCGACAAACATGAAAGTGACACCCGCACCCGCACCCGCACCGCCGCCACCCTCCTCATGCATGTCAACAAAGAAATTGTTTCACCGAGAGTGGAATACGGCGCCATTCAAGTGTGACAAATCCGCGAGTGATGAAAGAGACCTGCAGTATGAATATGCTAATGGAAATTAGCTTCCGGGGCCATGCTAAATATACCGTACGTTGGTGGTGCACAATGGTGTCTCTTTAAAGGGGCGGGCGGGGTTTGTACAGTAAAAGGCGGTATTAAAGGCTTCATGATAAAACTAATGAGCGCCTTCTGCCGTTTGATTAAGAGCTCTGTGAGGTTGTACGGGTTCGAATGTGCTGGTTCGAAGTGCGACGCTGTAATTAATTCACGGTGAGCAGAGGGACACCTCGGAGGCGCCCCCTCGTGAGATCAGCCCTCAATGTGACTCCCCGGGAATGTTCTTCCGATTCACTGTCGGTAAGGGAGAAGATTCCCGGATCAGAAATTGAGTTGCAAAATTCCCTTCAAAATTGGAAATTTTTTATGATGCCACCCAATTGCATATTTGCCAGCAACATGTCGGCCTTTTGTGACCGGTTCGTGAAAAAAGAGAGCGAAACAAAAGTCAAGTCGTGTACTTGAACAAAGGCGTTAAATAGGGCAGGCTATCGATTCCGGTTTCCAAAATTGATTCGATTCGATTCACAAGGGCCTAATTCGATTCACTCGTATTGATTTTTGCTTCACGGAGGACCACTTTTACTTTCACATTCTCAGAAGAAGCTATGCGATAGACAGAAAAATAGAAACTTCTTGCGTCAACTCGGTGCATGAGCGAAAATCGGAATACTTACATACAGAATTGATCCCAATGCAGTGACATGATCAATTTGACGCTGCTTATCGGTTGCTATTTCTTTGAACGTCAATAACGTGGATAGTTTGGGCGCTGGAGAACTTTGACATGTTGTTGCATATTCTTTTCTGAAACATTTATTTTGTGCAATGAAACACTTTATTTCCGCCCCCCCCCCGCCCCCCCAATTTTGCTGCTGTAGACTGCAAATTTCCCCAGTGTGGGACAAATAAAGGTTATCTTATCTTATATTAGTTAACCGTCGTATCGTACCCTATGAGTTCAAAGCGTCTTTTGTGGAGCAATGCACACACCACAAATAAATGCACATCCTGAAAAACAATCTCTATATATGTATATATATATATATATATATAAAAGCGGCTCGCACGCCAGTGGTTAGCACGTCGACTTCACAGTGCAGAGGTACCAGGTTAAATCCCAGCTCTGGCCTTCCTGTGTGGAGTTTGCATGTTCTCCCCACGCCTGCGTGGGTTTTCTCCGGGTACTCCGGTTTCCTCCCACGTTCCAAAAACATGCATGGCAGGCTGATTGAACACACTAAATTGTCCCTAGGTGTGAGTGCGAGCGCGCATGGTTGTTCGTCTCTGTGTGCCCTGCGATTGGCTGGCAAGCGGTTCAGGGTGTCCCCCGCCTACTGCCCGAAGACGGCTGGGATAGGCTCCAGCACCCGCCGCGACCCTAGTGAGGATTAAGCGGTTCGGAAATGGATATATATATATATATATATATATATCTTGGTGGTTTACTCCTTCAGCAGGCCATCAGTGGCACAGGTAAAGATGTGTAGAATTTGGGTGCACGTAAACACAAACTCAAGGTCATGTTGTGTCGACACGTCCTCGAGACACGGCATGCTTGAAGCCTCCCCTTGAGAGTCTCCTCTGTGTGTGTGTGTGTGTGTGTGTGTGTGTGTGTGTGTGCGTGCGTGACTGCGTGCGTGCGTGCGTGACTGCTACACAGCTTACTGACGTTGGCACACAGCCGCTTCTTTGTAGCCCTCACACAAGAAAACTGCCTTTCGGCTCTCGGCATTCATCCATGTTTTTTTGCGTTCCATGCTTCGCAATTGATCACATCTGAAGTGAAGAGAGATTTTATTTTGGGGGGGGGCATGTGGGGATAAATAAATGGTGGTTTCAGATTCTTGGCGCGATTCGTACTGTACAGTTCCTCCCTCGTCTTGTCAGACTTGTAAGTTCTGGTCTCCCTCCAACGCGTCGCTGCTGCGCCGCGTCAGGGCAGGCCGCCAGCAAACACTTCCCCCGTCCCTGCCATTATTTATTCCGCACTCCCAGTCGAATAATGCGGCTAATTAAGTGCCCTGATTGTCTTTGTGCCGCACAATGCGACGCCGGCGTGTAAAAAGCCAATCCTTGGGTGTTCATCACGGTTCGCGCTGCCAAAAGCGTTTTGGGCGGCAGGCGGTGACGTTCTCCCTCCAGGGCAGGTGGCAGTGCTCCAAATGCAGCCAGCCTGCAGGAAGCAGAACATCCAGGAGGAGGAGGAGGAGGCCAGCTCATGCCGCCTGGAACCAATCTCAACTTTTTCACTGGGAGAAAAATCCCAAACATAACACTAAAATTCAAGTCGGTAATCATGACTGGCCGAGCCGGCGTGTTGAGGGCCTCTGCGTTACCGTTCAATAAGGTGAACTCATGCAGGATACGGCGACAAATCCAATCCTGGCAGGATTATGCGGCGCTGTCCCTCACTTCTTCCTTCTGGAGTGCACGCGGGCCTTTTGCCGGCGCTAAAACCGGGATGTGAAGGCCACGCACACCCCGAAGATGTTGACATCCCTCAAGTGGGCGTCAAAATGTCCACGGTGAAGAGCGAAGCGTAGCGGGAGAGCGGAAGATGGCCAATGTGTGATCAAAGTGAGCATTTACCCCTCAGCTGTCCTCTTTAATGCCTCCTCCTCCTCCTCCTCCTCCTCCTGTTCCTGCTCCTGCTGCTGCACGGAGCCTCCACTCCATGCTGGGATTAGAGTGACAGCTCCAAAGCCTGCATACCAAGTGATCCATCCGTGGCAGCCGCTTTTGGGGCTTGTGAGTGTGTGTGCCCGTAGTAAGCGGGATCCAAACCTCAAGGCACGCCGGCTATGTGGCGCCGCGCAGCATCCGACGCCGTGCGGGACCCCGCAGCTGGCGTTTTCCCCACAAGGCTTCATTTGAGGCATAGAAATAATCAGGATCTTGTTCCTGTGCATACAGTACATATGCGTGTTTGCGTGCGTGTGTAGCCTTTCATTTCTGGGAAGCTAACGTGGCCAAAATCCTGAACAGAAAGCGGAATTCAACGACAATTAAATGTCAGATGATTTAAAAGCAAGTTACAAACAAATGCGGACGTTGTCAAATGAACTTTTTTTTTTTTTTATGCTCCCTCTCACGCGCTCCAGTGAAAAGGAACACAAAAGACAGCGCGCTCGAAAAGGCAAAACAAACGCCAACAGAGTACGTGCTAAGCTTCATTCCGCTTGAGAGAACATCGGCAAGATGACGCCGTCATTCGCAGAGGCCGTCTCGCAGACACAATACGCGGTGACGCCGACCACTGCAGGCAGCGTGCGCGGGTGCGTGCGTGGGCAAAGGGCAGGTGGCATCTGAGCGCCTCAGCGTGCTTGCCAGCTGGCTGAGCAACAGACATATTGGACATGTCAGCGTGCATTCACGTGTTAGCAAAAAAAAAAAAAGTTGAACATGCCTGTGTGCACGCGGGCGCGTCTGCACAAATATTAGCAATTGGGAAGCCGGCAGGTGGCTAATGAAAGGCTGATGTGGGGCCAATCATCCTGTCAGGACACGTCTGTATGTTTGAATGAATATGGAGATGTGCAAGATGGCTGCTGGATTGGGTGATGTCACCCCCCTTTGACCTTCCACCCGGGGGGGGGGCCCCTCCACCTCCTTCATCCATACCGCCACTAGGTATTCACAAGCAAGGGCGTCATTGGCGCTTGTGTGTTTATTTATTTGCAGTTGCTTCGCAAAAACACCTCGAGTCAAGGAGGTCACAGTTTCATCTTGAGCTCCGCGTCGATGTTGATAAAGCGCTCATCCGACCAGGTTGCCATTTGTCCCGATGCCGTCACGCGATTCCATTTTGTTCATCTGGATCCAGAAGAAAGGATGCGTCTGGATCAACCCTGACCTCCTTTTTTTTGCACAACGAGGGTTGTCGTCGCTTAAGCGCGCAGGGGGTAAAAAAAGTCACAAACTTTGAAGCCTCACTGCTATATATATATCTATCCATCTATATATATCTATATATAGATAGATAGATATTAGTGCTGTCAAACGATTAAAATATTTAAACGTGCCTAAATGCATAAATGTCATAGTTAACTCATAATTAATTGCAATTAATCACACATTTTTATCTATTCTAAATTTTCTTGGATTTCTTTTTGTCCTATTTTTTCCCATTTTAATGCTCTCATCAACATGGAATCGTGGGTCGGCACGGTGGTTGACTGGTTAGCATATGCGCCTCACAGTGCCGAGATTGTGGGTTTGAACCCGGCCCCCGGCCTTCCTGTGTGGCGTTTGCATGTTCTCTCGATGTCTGCGTGTTTTTTTTTTTTTTTTGTTACTCCGGTTTGCTCCCGCATTCCAAAAACTTGCATGGTAGTTTGATTGGATGCTCTCAATTTGTCCGTTGACATGATGGTGTGTGTTTTGTTTGGGCCAAAAAGGAATGAACTTAATTATCGTCTGAATCGTTGGGATTTCAATTATAACCATCATAATAATAATTTATATATATTGTATATATGTATATATACAGTAGATATACAGTATATATATATTTTTTTTCATGGAGCAGCCTTAAGTCTCCTTCTTGACTTGGGTGCGTTCCAGCTCAAACTTGGTGTGCGAGCGTTAATGAGGACAAATGATATGCCTCACATGGGGACTCAGTCACGTTTATTTATTCTGCACTGTTGATGCGGCTAATGAAGGGTCCTGATAATGAGTTCCGCTCGTCATTTTAGTGGCAGCTTGCGGCAGCCGTCCGTCCGCGCCGCTCGATCCCCAAAGGAATTGACTGACCTCTTCAGCGTCCAATTTGCGCTCCCCGCCACTTATCATCGTGGTCTAATCGAATGCCCTCCCCTCCGACGCATGTAGAAATGAGTATGTGGTTGCAAAACGTCGGCTCTGAGGAAGAATTAAAACCAAAAAAAAGAAGAAAAGTTTCTTTTGTTATTATTCACTTTGTCGCACAGGTGCCTCGTTGCCCCCGCAGAGTAAATAAGAGCTAAGTTGTGACACGTGACCATGTTTATCGTCCTTTAAATCAGGGCCCCCCCCCCCCCCCCAAAAAACGGAGATGGTCCAAGATGGCAGGCGCGACACCACGAGCCACGTTCAGCTTTGATTCAGGTTCGGCACATGTCGCTTTGGGCTACCTCGTCCTCCTTTTTAAAAGCTGCTAATGGCCAGGCGCCAAAAGAACGATGATCTCGCCGCTCCTTTCCTTTGACGGGTGACAAAGAGGCGGATGTCGCAGGCCATTCTGTTTTCCGACATGATGAATGGCGCACGGGAGCCACTGCGGGGCCGCTCTGCTCCTAAAAAGCGGTGACCCTGAGAAAGTCTCCCTCCCTCCTGCCTGCCTGCCGGCGGATGAAAAGGCATCGAACGGCCCCTCAATCGGATTGATGCTGCGCTGCCTTCCGAGGAGGAGAACAGCATCTTCGTCGATGTTTTCTCGACTCCAACCAGATGATTCTGTCTTTCTACGATCTATAATATTGGTGGCCCAGCCCGGAAGCGGCTCGCTTTTGAGGGGGGTGTGGCTTCAAAGAGGCCCAGTGATGCACTTGACTCGCCTCTCCCCTTTCACATCAGCAGCTATCCGGCACATTTTGCCACGTGCATTTGGCTAGCTTGCAATGCCTACTCCCTGAAAAATGCATCTTCATTTCGGATCATCCGCTGGCTTGACTCCTTTAGAGCGCCTCATTGTGTGGACCAAGGGTGCATGCCTCAAAATGAAAAAGGCAAAATATGGAGGATGTGGGTGGGGGAACAAATTAACCAAATAATCTGACTTTACAGCCAGCATGTGGACCAGGGTTTGGACTGGCATGGCTGATTTTAGAGTGCCTTGTTGTTGGCTGTGAGTGCATGCACATCATGGATAGAAGGTGGAAGAGCGAGGTGAATATCCCCCCCACCCCAAGTTTGACTTGTCCAACTATCTGTTGACCAGGGCTTTGCTCTGGCGTCGTTACTTTAGAACGCCTCGTTGTCACTGTGTCAAAAATCCTCAAGTTGAATTTTTCAACAAATAGCTGAGGATAGGTTTCACAGGAAAAAAATGTTGAGGTGAACATGTGGATCCAGCAGCTACTGTATTGACAAGTATCCCAATTAGTTTTCGTGTGTGTGTGTGTGTTGGGAGGTGGGGGGTAATCCTGCTAATGAACAGACAAGTGACGATTAAAAAAAAGAAAAAACCCCACCTCCTTAGCAGAGGTAATTACAGACCCCGCAAACGGGTGTAACATCACAACCCGTGTAAACAGCGTGATTTACACCCACGTGGCGAGAGGCAAGTCGGGGGTGACGAGGTCGCTGCACTCGTTAAGGCGTCGCGGGGCCACCGCAGAGGAGTGATGGATGTTTGCTGCACGATTAGCCTCGTCCACGCTCCAACTGCCGATGTAAATTGTCGGGCAAAGACTCTGTGGGGCTGCTTTGTTTGTTTGTATATATATATATATATATATAGATAGATAGATTATAGCTGTCAAACGATTAAAATGTTTAATCTAGTTAAAAATGCAACTGTCATCATTAACTCAAATTCACTACAAATTAATTGTGATTACTCACACATTTTTTGTCGTTTCTGAATTTCCTTTTATATTTTTTTGTCTTATTTTCCCGTTTTAATGCTCTCATCAACATGGAATCATGAATCGGTTTTCTACGAGCAAAATGCAAATATTTACTGAAATAACCATTTCGATTTTCAATTTTACATGAACATTTTTCACTTGGAGCAGTTATTCACACATAATCTCTCACACAATATTACTGTCCATCAACAACAGTGAAAAAAATATTTTGTCACACAACAGCTGCTTTAACAGCTCTTTTTATGGAATCAAAACAGAGCACTATAACATTATAAAGTGCACATCTAAGGTAAACTAGTACTCAGCCTATAGTGGATTTAAGCCATGGTTGCATACTTCGTTTTTCTCAAGTTTGCTTTGAAATCAGCAGTCAGGCTGTGTTGATTCTGTTGGTCCTTCTTGCGCGGAAGTCTCTCTACCGTTTTGTGTAGACATCATTTCGGATGACTACACTTGGTTCGATGACAACACTGGAGACGTTTTATTTTCACCAGGTCGCTACCACTGTACCGCTGAACTTTCATTGTCATGTCACCGCCTCAGCGCACCGTCACTGTCAGACGAACACAGAGAAGCTCCACCCGCTCTATTTATATGGACACGGAACACTGTAACCTTCCACACAAAATAGTTCCAAACAAGTAACAATCGCGTCAGTGGCATACATCGTATACAGTAAATATTCTCTAGTGCGGACTCGTGTTTGCGCTGTCCAATTTGTCCTGATAACAGAAATTCCTCATTTGGGAAATGAGCATGGTACATGTCCTTTATGAACCTGCAAGTATGTTGACAAAATGCACGTGTAACAACACAATCAATAAAATACAAAAATATACTGTCCAAAAACTGTTTATATAACAAAAACTGCAATACAGGTGTATCCAAAAAAAAATCACAACAGTAAAATACGTACAGTATTTTAATGTTTATTTTTTTTCTGTCTTGGGAAAAAAATATGTATTTTGGATTGTTTCGTTGGATGCATTCTTTGGTTTATGACAATGCTTGCCTGCGTGTCATACAGTTTTCTTGCTAGTTGCAAGTAACTGTCCCGTTGATCACCGATGTCTGGTAATTCTTGTGCATACTGAAGGATTTTTGTTGCCATTTGCATTGCTTCCTTGCTGGATGGTGGCTTGTCATCAGGAGTTGAATCGATGCCTTGTTGTTTAAAGTTTCGTAGATTTGCGTCTACGATCCAGCAGACTCCAAGTGTCTGCTGGATCTTTTTAACTTTGTGTCCAGCCTCGCTCAAACGGATGCATTTCACTCGCTCCGCTCCAGTCGTTAACAGTTCTTCTACGTTTCGATGCGATGATCTACACGACGTAAGTGAATAAAGTTCAAATCATTCACAATTACAGTAAAACGCACGGCAATAAAAACTCACTTGCACGTCGTCGTTTAGAATCTGATGATTGAAAAACGCGAAGTGAAAACTTGTTTCAGCGTTGTCTTTTCCGTCGCATCGGGTGGGCGTTGCGTGTATTTAAGCTCCCGCGGCATTACACCTCCATCCGGGTTACGGGTAGTGGAATTTCCGCTTACGCAACTTCCGGTAACATGTAATATCGTAATCAAAATGTTAATGCTTAGGTTTTTATTCCGGGTGAAGGATATTCCTTTCCATAGAATTCCGGGGATGGGAATATTTACTGTACCTGAATGATACAGGTAACTTTGGTTTTGAGCAATCTGGCAACTTTTTAAAAGTAAACTTTCCATTCATAAACTCTTTATGTATCCGTTTTCGGTGTCTCGCGCTGCCGTGGCTGGCAAAACAAACGTGCGTGGACCTATGCAGCGCGCTTGTTGTTTTGTTTCTGGTTTATTTATAGAGCAACGTAACATCCGCTGTGACAAGTGCCGCGTTAATCTCGCGAGAAAAAATGTAATCCCGCTAAAATTCATTTAAATTAAATAAATAAAAACGCACTAAACTGACAGCTCTAATATGTGTATATATATATATATATATATATATATATATACATATATATATATATGCGCTGTAAATGGAATTTGGTCATCAAAACTTGTCGTACTTTGATGCTCCGTTGCCCCTCAACTAATCAGCTAATGACTCTGGCGGATTGTTTTTTGAAGATGACCTCATCTCGGCATTGGAAATGCACGCAGCATGTCGGGATTATCCCGTCCCAAAATGTTCCCTCCTAACCCCTTTGTTGTTGTCGTTGTTTTTCCAATCATCTTTAATCTGGTTGCATAATGGATTATTACGTCATGCTTGTCGGTCCAAAAGGAACACAAGCAGGCAGCAGTCAATCAATCATGTGCCGACCTCTCTTGTCTCATTGGGGATCGGGGAAGGGAAATCATGTTGACGTGCATGTGGATTCCCACAGCTGTTTCAGAAATTTAATCAGGCAACACACGCACACACACGCACACACACATGCACAGTAAAAACCTTGATGACTTCACCGTGTTGTCTCCATTTGTGGTTGTAAAGACAAAAAAGTTGTCATATTGCGAAGACAACTAGAATAATGTATTTTTCCAGGAACAAGACTAGACATGAAAGTCAGAATTGAAGGAGGGAGGAAAGTCATATTTTAAGATACTCAAATTCAAAAGCTTTTTTTTTTGTTTTGTTTTTTTACTTCTAAGAATCCACTGCCAGGTCTGCCTCGACGTCGTTTTAATGGCCTTATTTATTCCGCTTGTTTTATTACTTTGCGTGTGTGCCTCGTTGAAAATGCGACATCATCATAATTTATCGCAAATGATTTTGGCGGGTCCCCCAAGCTACGTCTCGCGGACCCCCCCCCCCCCCCCCCCCCCCACCGCTCTAAATCTCCACCCGGGCTGCTCTTTCGACGCTGGCGATAAGGACGACGCCGTTAATTTGCCGGCGGGGGGGCTTTAGCTCGGGCGGGCGATTAATTAATAACAACACCGTTATTTAATTAGCTCCCGCTGGAAGGAGGAGTTAGGCTGGCGCTGCAGGATGAGGCCTGCGGAGTGTGTGTGTGGGTAAAAAACTTTTTTTCCAACATTGTGATTTCTACCATTTTTTTTTTACATCTCTTGAATAAACAGAACCAGAAACGGAACAAACAACTGAGTTCCCGTGGTTGCACAAGTGTGCACACCCTGTTCGAACTGGTGCCGTGGCTGTCTTCGGAATGAACCAGTCACATTCAAAGTCACGTTAAACGGGCGTCAGCACACACCGGCTGCCATTTTAAGTACCTCAGGTTAACTCCAAATCGATTTCGGATGTTCTAGCAGGCTTTTCGTGACATTTTTGTTCTTTCTCGCAGAAGCTTTTGTGCCAACAGTGACTAAACGGCTCGTAACTCCCCTTACGTTAAAAAAAAAAAAAAAAAAATGCCAAAAGGAGGATTTTGCCACCACCACGCTTGACTGTAGCTGGGGTATTCTATTTTACAGCAGTCCCATGTTTGTCCCACAGTTTAAGTTTAAGTAGAAAATGTTGAATATCTAAAATTGAAAATCAGTTGGACGCTCATTATTAAGTGGAAATATTGATGACCAAGGGTGGGGGGGGGGACAATTTTTTATTCATATGCAAATACCTTATTTTCTTTGGATTGAATTTTCAGCAGGATATCCGAAAATTTGATAGCTGTAATGCTATTCCGAACACAATGCCAGTTATATTCATCTCCCCTAAAAAAAAAAAAAATTAAAAAAAATTAAATCATTCATGCTGGAAAAAATTTGAAATGAATTTTCATCCATCACAAAAAGCTGGCATTTGAATTCGGGCCGTGCAGACGTAACTTTAGATTTTTTTTTCCCCGTTTGCGCGACTTAAATAATGGAATATCCATTTGAATTCATGAGTTGGCTATCAAGTGAAAGAAGAACAACAAAAAAAACTAATTACAGTTGCTGGGTTGTCATGAATGGAAGTCACTTTTAAAAGCTTCCAAAGTAATTCTGTCATGCGGCCATAAAATCGGATCGCCGCCGCAGATAAGATTCCTGCTTCTCGTCACGTAATAGTGAAAATAATGTTGGAAAAATTACCCAGTAAGGTTCTTCGCGGCTTGCGTCTGGCAGCCGGTTTCTAATCCTGGTTGAGATGAGGTAAGCGGGTGGGGGGGGGGCACATCAAATAAATAAAAGTGCTTAATAAGTAGCAAAACATCTCCAGGCGATGAGGTTCTCACATCCTTTGCTCATTCGTTTATTGAAAGGAGGAAACCCACACCTGGTTCAGCGCATGCAAGACAAGCGCGCTCAATTACAGAAGCGTGCGTGCACGCGTGACCCGAGACGGTGGGCCGCGTTGCATTATTAAACCGCCGGACACAAGACAAAACTGCCTTCAATTCATTTTTTTTATTTTTTATTGGATTATTCAAAAGGCAACAAGGAGCTATTTGGCGGATTGTCAAACATACAGTCAATGTAATTTCCTTCCTCTGTAATGAAATGTACTCAAATGCAGCTTCATGAAATTGAGCATTTTAAGGTCACGCCGCCTGGTTTCGTGTTTGTCGATTGGCCACCCCCCTCCAACCCCCCAACCCCCGAGGTGAAGGAGGCTCCCATCCCCGATATCAATTATGCATATGACGCTCATGCAAGTCCTATCAGGACTGGGGACAATTAATAATGGAGCAGCCCAGTAATTACATGGCAGTCATCTTTTTTTTTCCTCTTCCTCCTCTTTCTTGCAAGTGCTCGTCTTAAAGGTGACATCACATGCGGTATGTGATGTCACCTTTAAGACGAAAATGTAAACAGCTTCTCTTCTGATGTCTAGACAACAGCAAAGCAGGCGGACCGCAAACATTGACTCACCGTTGCCTACAGTGGAATTGAACGGTATTGCATGGCATTTTCTAAGATCTTTTTCTAATCATTTTTTTCTTAATCATCCTGGTTATTTAGGCTGTATGATACGGGAGAAATGCCAATGTGGAGTAAAAAAAAATGTAGACTGGCAAAGGCCTTCAAATGTACTTGCAAGTACGTTTGAACGGAGCATTTTTTCCCCTTTATGTCATGCCACCTGCGCATGAGCCCTAAAAAAAGCATTTTTGGTGTGCGTTTCGCCTAAATTATAATAATATGTACAAAAAAAACCATGATTCATTTTCAAATTTGATGGTTTTATTTTGTCTGTAGTGCATGATTTATGTTTGCTATTTTTCCCGTAATGTCGCAAGGTACGCGCATCTGGAAGTCACTACCCCGTGCAACAAAAAAAAATGCATGCGGACTTAATGATGAAACCGTAAAAATTCCGAATACACAATATTTGCTTCACTTTTGAACATATTGGGGGTTTATTTTTCCGTTTGGAATGTTTTCCCATAATGCTACGGGGCATGTGCATATGGCATCATGAGAAAAAAAATGCATTGCAAACATAAAAATGAAAAACAAAAATGACTAATTAACAATGTTTACTGACTTAACTTTCAAGCATATTGCTGTAATGTCGACCAAATGCTAAAAAACAAAAACAAAACCAATATTTTTTACTCACGCATCCGCAAGTCAATACCCCGTGGCATCGTGCCGAAAAAAATGCTACGTTTGTAGCATTCAGCTTCCATGACGCCGTACTTGCAAGTCATAAATGTTACTCCACATTGGCACTTCTACGCTTCTGAAGTATGATAACTTACAGTAGATGAGTGAAGGAGGGTTGTTTGTGTTAAATCAACTACTTGTTTATGTAACATGGCTCAACGATGGTGTACATGTTGAACTGCGTAGAAGATGTTGATTCCGATGTCCAGTGAGCTCATCTGACAGACCACAGAAGAGTGACTGATAGGGGGCGTTGAACAATGACAACCCATTTTCACATCATCAGGCACATATAAATAACCCTAAATACCCCCCCCCCCCCCCCCGCCCCGAGCATCCAGCCTCATCCACATCTTGCCACAGAGTTTTGTGTTTGGCTTGGTAAACGATTGGGCTGTCAGCGCCGCTTCCTGTTGGGGCGTTCAGCGTGGCCTCCGATTGGCTGGCACGGGTTGTGGGGCCAGGGGGGGGGGGGTGACAGCGCCTTGATGGCTTGTTGTGGGCGGGAGGTCATTTATTTGTAGCGAGGGGCCGGGTGGCCAAAGATAGCTTGACAGGACAATGACAGGCCTGTGCGTGCGTGCGTGGGTTCACTTGCTGTGAAATCTTAATAGCAGCGCATGCGACTATCATTTAAAAAAAAAAAAAAATCTCTCCAGACGCGTTCCAAAATAGACGGGCGCTCTCGCGAGCCGGAGAGACAAAACGATGCCGTGCACAGGTTTGTGCAGTCTTCCGATGCTTAAAGCTGAGCGGGGAGGTGCCGCTTGATGCAAAAGTCCTGTCTGCGGAGAGAATGGTGATCAAGGCTTCCTCCTCCTCCTCCTCCCCCGGGAGAGAGAAGCTGAGGGAGGCAGGTAAATGATTGAGAGATGAAAAGAAGGAAAGGACAGGTGGTGCGGAGGGGTGGGGGGGAGGGGAGGGGAGGGGGGTGGCGAAGGAGCAGGAAGGAACCATGAAACGTGCGGGAGGCCAAAGGGGATTTAAGGATGCGTCGCTTTAAAACTCAGCAATTAAAAATTGGAATGAAGCTTCTGGATGCATCCTCCAATACTGGCGTCCTCCATGTGGGGGTTCAGCCCCCCACGACTCCCCCAACGTTGATGTGCGAGCTGTAGCTTGAGGGTAAACTAATTTGCATCAAAATGATGTCGTACGTGCCGTAATATGAAGTCAATGAAACAAAATGTAATCGGCTAAGAAGAAGACGCCCGATCGCTGGGGATTTTCTGAGGCCGAGTCCGAAGGTTTGGCGCAGTAGAATTCCGATAACTGATTCATCGGCTGATTATTTTGGAAAATATCATGAATCAACATGAAAACTTTCTTTGCTGGTCAAACATAATAAAATGCAACACCAAATACTTTGCAGGAAAAACAAAACACAGTGCAAATAGAAACAAGTATCCTAAAGATATTGGACGTGAATGGCTGAAGGGGAGTTGACTGTTTGTGTAAAGTGTTGGCGTTAGCGCGTATTTGTTTGGATGAGCCTCATGTGTCATTTATGTAACGTGGGTCTGTGATTTTTGCACATGCGTGGTGGCGTTGCTTTATGATCCTCTTTGTTTTTGCTTCCTATTTTGCAGATTACAACCAAATAGGTCTTTGTTCGTTTTTCTTGGGGGGGGTGGGGGCCCCAACAAAAACACGCCTTTGTTCTCACAACATTACAGCTCTCTTTTTCTTTTACAATGTGAATTTGTTATCTGTAATTTTGTAAATCCTCTTTGGCATTCTGGGCCACAAGTAGTAAAAATAAAAATAAAAATTGACAAGCCTGCACGGGATGCAAGATTTTTATTTGTTGCATTTTTGGAGCCACAGCTGCACTGAAGGTCAGCGACTATTGTCTGGTTGCATACGCCTGCTGCATGTGTGTGGGTTTTTTTGTGTGTGTGTGTCTGTGTGTGTGTGTGTGTGTGTGTGTGTGTGCGCGCGCGCGCGTGCATTTCTCTCCATGGTTGGCGTGATGGCTTCGTTAGCTGGGATAACCTTCAACTACTGCCCAGCCAGTTGGAACAGGCCCGACGCGCTGGCTGCCCCCGTTCTGGCATGTGTGTGTGTGTGTGTGTGTGTGTCAAAGATGGGACAGAAAAGCTTTGGATTTTTCTATGGTGAACAAAAGCAAGCACACTACATTACGTCGCAGTCAGCAATCCCTGTACTGAGTGATTATTTGGATTTTGGACTGTAGTGGCTGCAGCAATAACCACAACCCCCCCCCCCCCCCCCCAAAAAAAACCCTGCAGACTTTCGATGTCTTCATTTTAACGTAGCTCACAGGACAAGCCTCCTGTAAAGTGAAAAGGAAACGGTAACTTTATCTTGACGAGCTACAGAAAGGAGTGTTCACAACTCCACCAAATATGAATGAAAATAGGCATGTCGAATTCAGCTGTTCTCTCTGATCTTTGACGCTGTGGGCGTGTCCACCCACTGCCCTGGAGCCACACCTTGCTCGGATGTATCCTCTCAATCAAACAGCTCGACTCCAACCTGGAAAAAACAGCTGCTCCTTGATCTCGCATCTTTCTTCGGCCTGCACAACTCTGAGCTGTAAAAATATTTCCATTGGACACGTGTGCGGCGCACAACGAGGTGCTCTAAATGGCCATGTCGGTCCAAAGTCCTCCAAAATGCCCCCCACCCCTCACCCTCCTTTTTCCATGTATCTCTGCATAATGTACACACATACACACACACCCACACACACACACAGCTGACAATGAGGCGCTCTAAAGCGACCACGCCGCCCTGCAAAAACAGCTCTTGTGGGCGCAGCTCTTGTGGGGCCGTGGTCTGTCGGCAGCCCGCTCTCTAATCAACTAATTTGACACTTCCAGAGGCGAGGCACGCACATACACACGCACACACACACACACACACACACACACACACATCCACCGCACAATTTGAGACAGACACACAAGAGACCACATGCCAGCCTTCATCAGATTGACTCAATGAGTTAACGTAATTGCACGTGTAAACAAACACTCATTCACCAATAACAACCACACTGTGTGTGTGTGTATGCGTGTGTGTGTGTGTGTGTGTGTGTGTGAGGTAACTACAAGAGACTGGTCAGCAACAAATGGCTCACACTCCATTTGCAGTTGCCTCCAGTAATAGATGCGAGTCTTGCGTGGGCCCCATTAAGACCTAATTGTGCTAATTTAATCACCAGATTTTATTGAGTCGTTTAACTTGCAGGAGAGACATTTTGTTGCTTTGCTTTAGTCACTGCAAGAGGCGACACGTAAATGCCTTTCGACAACTGATTTGACCAATATTTGAGTTGTCGGGGCAATGCATTCGATAGTATGGCAATACTCACAGGCGTATATTCTTTATCGTCCTCAGAGAACGCCTGATTTTTAAGTGACATTTAAAAAAAATGGACTGAATTCAACGTGTATCTCAAGGCAACCGCTGTATTGTACGGTCGTCTAATGAAACTTAACTAGCTCAATGCGAACATATCGTTTTGCCTTTGCCGCGTCCTGGCTGCAGCTAGACAGACAGACAACTCCTTCACTGACCACACCTGTCGATGGTTCTTGGCAATTCATTGACCGTAGAGGTGAGTCAAGAAGGTGTAAAACTGTTTCGTCACTTCCAAGTGGCGACGCTAAAGAGGAAGTGTGTCACGCAACAACTTTCGGTTTGCTTTTCATTGTGACATAAATTTACAGCAATCCCTCGTTTATCGCGGTTAATGGGGACCAAAACCATCTGCGATAAACGAAAATCCGCGAATTTTGTAAAAAGTTTTTATGATTGTTTGAAAAAATCCGCGATGCACCGAAGCCGCGATAAACGAACCGCGAAATAGCGAGGGATCACTGTATTTGCTTTATTTTGTCAAATCAATGTAAAAACTTTGTCTTCAAGGGGAAATCAAAGGTCATTTGACATTCCAAAGAGAATGCATTGACAAGTTTAATGAAAGCCTGTTTTGTTTGGCCATCATTTCAACCTTTCTTCTTCTTCTTCAAAAAAAAAAAAATGTTTGCGCTCTTTCACATCTGTGTTGCTTCGAACCAAACAGTGAGGTGAATCATAAGAAAAAGAGAGGTACGGCGCAGCCGCTTGGCGTCTGTGCGGCGGGCTGCCAGGCCAAACGCAACTCCCACCCAACCGCCCACCTCCGCCAACGCCGACATGTTTATGGATGAGATGTCTCGTGTCATACCACCGAGACGGGTCGCTACGGTGGTCGGTGGAATAACAATCGTGTCCCCACCCCCAAAAAAAAGTACACCATTTGCGCTGAGTGAAGAGCAAAAAAAAAAAAAAAAAACCATCTGGGCTGCTGACATTTCTCACACCAATGAGAGCATCTGGTGTCCTCCTCTCCACACGCCAGGTTTCGACTTGTGCTCGTGTCATCTTGTACAGTATTGGTGTGTGTGTGTGTGTGTGTGTGTGTGTGTGTGTGTGTGTATAACAGTGTCACATGTACAACATCCTCAAGCCTCCCCACCTCAAACACACACACACACACATAAAATTTGGAGCCGGCCTTAAAACATGTTGCACAAAGTCAGGCGTCATTTTTCTTTCGTCGCGGTATTACACCATCCGCAATCGGAAGTCGCTCTTAAAACCAACAAAGAAGGAACCGGGACAAGAGGAACCATCAAACTGTTGTTTGTTTCCCTGCTTTTATTTTGAAGGTCTGCCTTTTGGGGTGTGTTACGTAGCCGTTGCCTGAGTGTCGCAGAGCAGATCGGGATGGTGTCGCTTTCAATTGTTCAGAAATGCTCGCTGTCTCTTCAAACCTTTATACACGTCTTACTTCAGATGAAGGCATGTTTAATTTACGAAATTAATGGCTTAGTTATGCATTTTTTTGGGTGTGAAAACCAGAGAAAATTCAAGATTGAGAAAAAGAGATCTGGAGAAAATTCAAGACACGAAAACAAAGGTTCCACTGTTGTCCAGTAATAATATAGAAATCTAAGCGTGGGGAGTCTCTGTCTGTCCAGGTGTCGTTGGCGGATGGGCCAACATCCTCTCGAAATCTCTCGCTCTTTCCTTTGTCACCCGTTTTCTCTTTGTGGCAAACTATTTCGTCCTGAACAATCACACCCTGTTTTTATGGTTTGACAGGGGAGAAAAATACAGCGCAGTATATCAGCGCCCAACCGATTAATCAGCCAGCCGATTAAATCGTCCGATGATGGCCCTTCAAACATCGTCCGAAATAATCAACCAAATGGCAGATGTTTTCGCGATTGTTTTTATCGTGATGTACTCTGCCCATGTACGGAAGTTGTACACAAGTCACAGCGGTTTCATTATCCGTCCATTTTGACCTTTTATTCTGAAAATAGTTTTGATGAAATGTGTTCATAAGGTCGTTCTCTGGGCTCGCCATTCAACACAAAGTGAATCGTATTTTTTACAAGCAATGGAAGTTGACATTGGCTGTCACAAATTTACACACAAGCTGTGGGGGCGGGGGGGGGGGGGGGGGCTTATAAATGTTCTTAACTCATTCAGTACCAGCCAATTCTGGACCAAGTCTGAAAAGATGTTTAAAAACGTCTTTGGGAGTGAATGAGTTAATTAATCGTCCAATTAATCGTTAATGCATTTTTTTTTTCCTGTCCAAAATCGGAATCAGCAACAGCCTAAAAAACAACATCTTGTTTGGTCGCTACAGTGTGTGGAGGGTTGCAGTTTTTCGGTGTGCATCAGGCTTGAGTCACCCACGTTGCTCATGTACGGTCAGCATGATTTTTTTCGACACTGACTGGCTCACATGCTGTCGCTTTCGTTGCCGAAAGTTGGCCAAGATGGCACCTTCCCGCCGGTGCAAATCCGGCTTCTCCTGCGGCCGCATGCGTTTACGGCGCCCTCCATATGGTTTGCTTAATGATGCGGCACCGTATTTAGTTCCCGGACGAGGCCCTCCAACAAAGGCTGCAAGGTCTGGAAGCCCATTCAGTCGCTGCCGAGGAGGTGCTCTTTTTTTTTCCACGCAGGGTTGACAGACGGGCCCGCTCGGCCATGTGTCAGAGCACATTTGCATCTCGCACTGGCTCAAAAGAGCTGAGCTGCTTCAGAGGCTTATTTGGACTTACTTTATTCTGACCTCGTTCTATAGCTTGGGTGGCCCCCCTGGCCCAGGTCGGCCGATCCGAAGAGGCAGTGAGAGCAACGGGAAAACGCCTGGGATGGATTTGCAGGCAAAAGCGCGCGCTCGCTAGGAAGCGTGCGCGGGCGCTTTTAAATCTGGGCCGTCGTGCTCGCAACAAGACGGGTGGGCCGGGCCAACGATGAGGTGCAGATGCGCCGTGGAAAAATGTGTCAATTCTCAGACGTGAGAAGAGTGGGAGTTCCCTCATCTCGAGCCCGAAGAAATCTTTGCCCTCGAATTTTTGGCACGCTTCCCTGTTAAAAGATGGGATGAAATGAAGCGTCGCGGCCAAAAAGGAAATGAGGCGCGTTGATGTGCCATTTACTTTCGCCTAATGTATTTACGTGCCCACTCTTTTCTCTGCGTTGGCGAAGTAATGGCGCCGCTCATTTTGGATGGACATGAGCGCATCTCTGTGCGGTGACCGCAATGGTGCCGCTAACAAGCTTGTTGCCCATCAGGCTCGCCGTAATTAAAGTCATCACACGTTCGCCGGACTGATACGACAGTGCGCACCCCTTTCACTTGCGTTTGTCTGCTACGATCGTATCGCAAAACCTGCTCGTCATCTGAGGGTGAAGTGCGCTGGAGCTGGGGAATATGCCATTCCGTTGCAGTCCTGTAGGGGGCGTTCTTGAAGAATCCATCCATCCATCCATTTTCCAATCCGCTTTCAAGGGTCGTGGGCGTGCTGGAGCCTAACCCAGCCGTCTTCGGGCAGTAGGCGGGGGACACCCTGAACTGGTTGCCAGCCAATCGCAGGGCACAGATTGACGAACAACAATCCGTGGTCACGCTCACACCGGCGGATCATTTCGAGTGTTCATTCAGCCTGCCGTGCATGTTTTTGAAATGTAGGAGGAAACCGAAGTACCCGGAGAAAACCCACGCAGGCACGGGTAGAACATGCAAACTCCACACAGGAAGGCCGGAGCTGGAACCGAACCCGGTACCTCTGCACTGTGAGGTCAACGCACAAACCACTCGACCACCGGGCCGCCCCTTCAACGATCCATTTTTGAAATCTTGCGTCCACGCCAAAAATTTACCCAAGCTGTTCTTTGCTTGAACACACCCATATTGAGGATAAACTGTTTTTGAACCCGAGCTGTTGAGGACTGCAATGGCGCCGATGTATCACGAACGCGGATAAATAATGTATCCACTTTTTGGGTAATTAGAACATCTCCTGAAACGCATTTGCCCCAAATTAGACCCCGGGAGTCTTCCCACTGTGTTTTCAGTCAACACTTATTAAACGCCGTGCCACTTAGTCATCTTCAACTCCTGTTGACACAGTTGCAGCAGGAAAGACTGTTTGTTTTTGTCGTCAGCGGCACCGAGAGAAATATGAATGGCCAAACGTACCAGCTGGTTAGTTATGAGCGGGCAACAACCAAAAAAAAAATTTAATAAATTACCCCAGAGTGATCATGGGAAAATGCAGGGGCATTGACGAAATGCAGAGGATAGGGATTATGTTCATGCGGCGGCCACAGCTGTTCAGCTCGCCCCCCACCAGCTGTGTCCACGGTGGGAACGGAGCCTGAGCCAGGACGACATTCTTTGTCTACGAAGGAATTGTTCGCTAAACAAAATAAGGCACTTAATTCAAGACACGCAAAACAGCGGCAATGTTTGCGTGAGTCGTCGTCGTTATTCGTGTAGCGTTATCGTAGCGTCACCGGTGACTTTGAAGGGGTGTGTCTATCACAGGCGCGGCCCGGTGAGTGACGTGGGCGTCAGCAGATGAGAGTGTGTTAGCGGGTGGCCGTTAACTGGCTAGCCATTAGCTAGCCTGCGTTTTGAGTGCGGTTTAGCCATAGAAGCTAGTGGATGAATGTAAATTTAATACTAGAACTGAAAAAACTATTATAAGTCAACACCTAATAGATACTACAATGAAAAAAAAATCCCAAACAGTAATAACCGTGGTAGATGCAGCACGTCTCCTTTTGAGGTGTGAAATGAACCCAAATTTTCTCTTATCTTTTATGCTGGCAGTAAAATGAGTCTAATTCCTGCACAGCTTTATTTAATTTTTTGGGGGTCAAATTTTGTGATCAAGTTATTCAAGTTTTTTTTTTCAGCCTTAGGCCTGCTGCGCACATCAAGACAAGTGGGCTGTTTTTGTCCAGATTTTGCCCTTTCCTCTTATTTGTTTTCAAATCTCTGAATAATCTCGCGCCACCTTACCTCTCTGAGCTCATCCGCCCCTACACACCTGCCCGGCGCCTCAGGTCTGTGGACCAGACCTTATTAGAAGTACCAAGAACTAAACTGAGGCTCAGAGGGGATCGAGCCTTTTCTGTTGCTGGTCCCTCTCTCTGGAATGACATCCCACTGAACATTCGGCAAGCCTCCTCGCTGCCCATCTTCAAAACCCTCCTCAAAACTCACTTGTATTCTTTGGCATTCGACTCAGCATGACTTAGATTTGTTCTTGGTTTTACTGTTTGGTGCTTTCTACCGCCTTTATTACCGATTTGTCTTACTGTTTATTGTGCATGTTAAATTGCTCCATGTACAGCACTTTGTATGCAGCGATGGCTGTTTGAAAGTGCTCTATAAATACTGTTGACTTGACTTGACTTCCCTCACCAAGGACGTCAAATGCCCGACTGTTTTCTTACTTTTTAAATTGTCTTAGAAGATGATCCTTTTGTCTGAGGTGTGTTAAGAATGGATTTGTCTTGATAATGTGTTTTCCCCAGACGTCAGGAAATATTTTCCAAAGGAAGTCTTTTCTTGCTGACGTCGCCGTCACACGTGATCATGCGAGAGCTCTTCCTCGGAAGACTGGATTCCGGCGCGCTGTTTGTGCAGAATCGGTCTGTGTTTGCTGCCCTGTGTTGAGATAATCGGAGCAGACCACGCACAAAACCATAATGCTTCATTTTATTTTGTCTTTAAGCGTGGCGGCTTTAATCAGTCTTGCCACGGTTTCCTTGAAAAAAAAAAATCACTGTTTACTGATGACCTGACTTTCAAAGAGACGTCGTGACATGACCGATTACTTACTTTTAAAAGAAACAACGTTAACAAAGCAAAGACTTCAAGTTACCTTCAACAGATGCTGACAGACCGGTCGTGTTTTTGAAGCTAAATAACACTTTGTCGCCGGCACAGACTTCGCAACGTCGCGTAATATTTTCTGAAAATAGTGACTGGATTTGCTGCTTCCAAACATAAGTCTCTGTCCTTCCTCCATTGGTACTTTTCATGTGGTGTAAACGTTACTCTAAAAATGGAGGTTGAAGGGTAGCTCCTTACTTTGACACGCTATTGGCATCTGTCACAAACATCTTTTCATATTGGAAAAATCTTAATGTGGGGACCAGGGCCTTATTTTAGGTTAGGTTGTAACCTTTTCTGTCTTTGTTTTGTCACATGGTGTTTGTCGTTACGTCGCGTGGACCCGATGTGGACTGTTTTCAGCGGGGGGGGGGGGGGTTTTGGCCAGAAGAATCTGTGCTTGGTGGTTGCGGCTTCTCGGCGGCACGCGTGTGCCAGCACTGATTTTGATTGGGAGGAATGTCGGCGCCATTTGACTGCCGGTGCTGGACAGCCCCGGGGCGCTTGTGATTTTTGCGCCTGTAATGGGCAGCATTTTTCACAGCCCCGTTTTGTTCGGCGGAGATGTCGGCACTGTTGGACAGTCTGCGTTGATGCGGCTGGATGGATGGCTGCTGAAGTTGAGGATGAGGAGAGAGGAACTGAGAGTATTTGGAACTTAGAGTCGCCGCCTGGAATTGAAGCGGATTGACATGGGACAGGAGAAGTGAACCAATCTCCTTTTTTCGTCAATGGATGTGACAGCTTCTTGTTTGCTTTCAAACTTAGCTTGTAGCCGACGTGTGCACATTTTGAGCATGACGTCTCTGATCCACTGGTGAAAGGACACTTTGATTCTCTCCTCTTTCATCCGGACCGCCTTCAAACAAAGCGTCTGAGGCAAAAGTGGGTTAAGACTGCACAACCGTCCATGTTTTCATGTTTTGTGTTGCGTTTAATATTTTACTTCATGTTAAACGTTTTGTAAAGTTGTCGCTGTTGTGAAAGCGCCACATAAATCTGATTGTATTGTATTGTATTGTATTTTAGCAAAGGTGTGGCAGCCCGACGTGAGCCGTCGTCAACTCCGCTAACGTGATGAGCAAACACTGACGGCTCGGAGCTGGATTAAGTTGCGTTGGAAGCCTTGTCCATGTAAGCTGCTGGGATCAATAAACAGTGCCAGAAGGCTCAGCCCCCGCGCTCCATCGATTCACGCCTTCGCACTTCCAATTTCCCGCTCTCGTCGTCCCTGGACCACGTCGTTGCGCCGCCGCTTCCAGCTCTTCCTTTGTCTCTTTGTTCCCCGGCTCTCGAGGCCGTTTCTCCCTCCCCCATCTCCCGCCGTGTCCCGCATCTCCTCCCGAAGGCCTCCGACTCGCGCCAGTAGATGATCTCACATCCAAGCAGCTCGGTTGGCTCGCTCTTGTCGGTCCAATTAGTCGCTGGAGAGCGGACGAGTCCGTCTCCGCGGGTTCCTTGCGCTCCCTCTCCCCGCACAATGCCGCGTGCCTTAACTGTCTTTTTCCCTTTTTGAGGCTGCGCTTTTTCGAGCGTTGATGATACGCTTTTGGGCTCTCTAAAGATAGCCCGATGCGGATGCGCCCTGCAATTATAGGCAATAAGGGGAGCGTGCATGTGCGCTGCTATCAGGAGCGAGTTCGGATCATATATTGTCGTTGGATGCTACATGCCGATAAATCTGAAGGCTAACAAAGAGCGGTGCTGCTCTGCCGTCCGGCCCGGTGGAGGTCTGTTGAGGCGAGCGGAGGCAGAGGTGCGTGTAATTGCCCTCCTCTCCCCTCTGGCCGAGCCCTTTAATGAATGGTGGCAATCTCAACGTGCCGTTAAAATGGTAACGAGCGTGCGGGTCAGAGGACGCCCCCCGATTAAAGAGCATGCGCCAGATTTACTGGATGGTGACCGGCCATCCAATGGAGGTGATTGGGAATAGTTGGACGAATGGTGCAATTTATTTTGGCCAAGTTGATGCTTTTGTGTTGTGTGTGTGTGCGTGCGTGCTTGTGTGTGTGTGTGTTTCTGCCAAGGAACGTTGGCAATTGTTAGTTGGGGGATCAGGAAATGATCTGCACTAACCGACAATGTATTCACCTCCTGTATTATAATGATTAAAAACATGAAGTAAAAGCATAATGGAATAGAATGTAAATAATTCAGATGTTTTGCCCCCCCCTTTTTTTTTTTTTTTGTTGCCCCATTTCAACACAAAGTGTACAGCTGAGTCTGGTGTGCACACTTTGGCCACTTGGAGGCAGTATAGCAATTCAATGCTGTACCGGCACACAAGGAAACAGTTCCAACATGACAACCGAACACTGAAGACGCGAAATATCCGCGGATCCAATCCGGACAATCATATCTGTGTTGAAACTATTGTCTATCTACATATGTTGCTCCACTGTTTGTTTTCTAACATCTATGGCTGAGAGTGTTATATCGATGCTATTAGCATTCAGCAAAAGCAGGCAAAATTGTCTTTGCTTTCTCTTTAGTTTGACAGTAAACTTCAGATGAGAGTGGCGTGAGGGTGTATGCGCACATAGAACGGTGGCCTGAAATATTTACGTGGAATATTTTATCTGCAATTCCCAAAACGTTTTGACCTCTTTTATTCCCCACTGCCATTCGAGGTTTGTGTGTGGTCTGTTTTTTTTGTTTTTGTTTTTCCCCCTCCCCCGAAATGAATGACCACATTCTTCCTCTCGGAGCCCAGCAAGCAACTTGTCTCCTTTCATACGCTTCCTTCCGTCCGTTTCCTCGTCAGTGCACAAGCGATGGCAAATGTCCCCGGGACAGGCGGCATATTGTCGTCGCCTGGCCGTGATCTCCGCTCTCAATGGACTCTCTTGTGCGTCCCGCAGGGGAGTCACTGCGAGGTCCTGACCGTCCCGATCAAAGTCACTGGACTCGTTCTGCGCCGTGGCAGACAAACAAACCAAAAAAAAAGCCACAGGGGAGGATGTCGCGGTCACTCAATTACAGTCAAGCAGAACTCGATGATCTCCATTAAAAGATGAGGAGTTTTCCCGTCATAGAAATGAATCAAGTCGTTTTTTTCCCATTCCTACCAAATCAAAACCTAAATAAGTGCATCTTGAAATGTGAACGACTCGGCATCTTGACTCTGGGCTGCTTCACACGAGCCTTACGACGGACTCTGGAGCCAAGTATTGTTTCAAAATAAAAACACGTTTCATGAACCAGGCAGTCCCCCACACCCCCCCTGTACACTTGATGCACAAAAGGCCCTGGACGCAGGCGGCCTGCGCCGCTTTTGCCTTGCACATCAACACAACCCATCACTCAAACCTCGGGGCGCTCCGTGCTATCTGACCCCGTGCCACTCTTTACAACAGGACAGTGCAAATCCCATCGCTGTCAAAATGCGGAGCGATTTGAAAAAGCGGCCTGACCGTGCGAAGTCGCGCGGGGGTCGAGTTGTGCCGTGGAGCGCCATGTCTTATTCATGAAAATATAAAGATGAGACAAGAGGGATTGAAAAGTGACTCCCTATTTTCAAACATGTTTATTGCGCATGAGAGTTGTCGATATTATTCTGTCCTCTAGGGGTCGCCATCTTTAAGTTCTACTATAGTACCCGTGATTTTGTGTATTGCTTTAAAAGGCCTGGCCTGGTGAGTGATGTGGGTGTCAGCGAGTGGCGGCGTAGGCTTGGCTGACAGTCTGCGTGGAATTGAATTACAGTTATTCGATTCAACGTTTCAGCCCTTGTTTATTATATATTGTGTATTTGTTGTCGTTTTTTTTTTCTCTCAATGTTTATTCTTGACACTGGCTTCCAGTCAGCTATAAAATCGATTTCAAAATTCTGCGACTGGTCGACAAATCACTGAATGATTATGGGTCCTGACGACACGAATGAAATGCTGATTGACTATCAACCAGGTCGGCCTCTGAGGTCTGCAAACGCGGCTCAACTAGTGAAGTCCGTCCGGGTTTCAAAGCAAACGCGCTGAAGCGGCATTTAGCTGTTATGCTGCACATAATTGGAATAAGCTACCGATAGAAGTGAATGTGTTTTTTTTTCATGTTTCATAATGTCATGAGCTGTTTGTCAATACTTTTAGGTGGCGTGTGAGTTTGTGCGAAGCACATTGAGTTGCCTTGTTTATGAAATAAGCTCTCGCAATAAAGCTCGCTTGTCTCGCCCTGCCTTTCATGTCAGCATTTCCTCTCCTTTCAAAGTGGGATTTGAAAGGAGAGCACTCAGCATGAGTATCTTCATCCATCCATCCATTTTCCGAACCGCTTGATCCTCACTAGGGTCGCGGGGGGTGCTGGAGCCTATCCCAGCCGTCTCCGGGCAGTAGGCGGGGGACACCCTGAATCAGTTGCCAGCCAATCGCAGGGCACACAGAGACGAACAACCATCCACGCCCACACTCACACCTAGGGACAATTTAGAGCGTCCAATCAGCCTGCCACGCATGTTTTGGAATGGAATGTGGGAGGAAACCGGAGCACCCGGAGAAAACCCACGCAGGCCCGGGGAGAACATGCAAACTCCACACAGGGAGGCCGGAGCCGGAATCGAACCCGGTACCTCTGCACTGTGAAGCCGACGTGCTAACCACTGGACTAATACATATATATATATATATATATATATATATATACTGTATATATATATACACACACACACACACACACATACATATTATACACACATGCACATTTTTTATATATATATATATATATATATATACATACACACACACACACACACATGAGTATCTTAATTTTTATAATTTTTTTTATTTTATATATTTATTTTTATTTTATTATTATAAATTTTTTTTTTCAATATGGGTATTTTATGTCCAATTACTGAGAGCTGTTAAAAATGGCACTGAGACTGGGCAGGTGTTAGCCAATCATCTGAAACGTATCCACAGCGAGTTCACTGTTTATTTAAACATTGAAGGTATACGGCCGCGCTCCGCATGTGACACTCTGACACCGGAAATAATGGCCTGCAATAATGGCCATACCCAAGATCCCCTATTCTCATCATTATCGACCATTAGCCATGACAGCGTTGACCCATCCCCAATAAAGCGAATTACGTTTTTGACCCGATTCTTACCAGGGTTTCATATGAGGAGAAAAAAAAACGGATGTTTGAGCCCGCACAGAGCGAGAAGCTTTCCAGAGAGGTTTGAAATGCAAATGCCGGCCAACTAAAGTGCTGTGTTCCCTCTCTCCTCTTGCAGGTCATTCTTATTCTGACCAAGTACTACCACGCCGACTCCACCAAGGTGCTGGAGAGCTCTCTGTGGAGGTAGGCCAAAACGTCGACCGCCGCCCCATCTGTCATCAGATGACCTCATGCTGCGTCTGCCGACAGTGGATCTTGTACATGGCCGACGGGGGCTATATCACGCTGAAAAAAAAAAACATCCCGATGCGGCTCGTTCGGTGGCGAGACGGAGCAACTGGGAGGGGGCCGGCGATGGCATCTGTTCGGGCAGATAACGTAACAGCGTGGAAAGCGGGTCAAGTCGGGCTGCCAAAACATCTTTTCTTGCCATCGAGAGGCTCAAAAAAACAAAAAAACAAAAACAGTATCCCACCAGCATCGCTTCACAGTGAGATTCTTGTGCGTACTTTCTCATGGAGTATTAATTCTCCCTTCCGTCTAATCCCTCGTAGATGCTCCGATGCCGAGTCTGACCTTGCAGGTACATTAGAGGAGACTTAATTCTCTTCCATTTCATGAGAGAAAACAGATCAGACATGGTTCATAACTGACACCGGCTAAAATTAACTTTGTGCGTGTGAGTGCGGGTGTGAGTGTGTACTTTCCCAGAGAGCAAATGTGTCTGATGATGCTACTTAATTCATGCCATTCCCCCATTTGGAGAGCTTCAAAGCTGTAGCCTCCCATTAGCTACAAGTGCAATTCTCCCTGGAAGTCTGACATGAATTATGTGCATATTTTCCTATTACATGTGTTGACAGTTTAATTGTTGGAGTTCTACGCAGATGTGGTGACGCGCATTCACTTATGGATAATTATATGTGTGTATATCGATCGATCTATCAATCTATCTATGTATATATAAAAAAATATATATATCCTTGTCTCCCCCCTTGGGTGGTGTCCGTCCCCCATTCAGCTCGGGTCCCCTACCAGAGGCCAGGAAGCTTGAGGCTTCTGCGCAGTATCCTTGCTGTTCCCCGCACTCTGTTGCAACCACTCACCTAGTTTGGGGGTCACTGCCCCGAGTGCTCCGACCACCACAGGCACGACTGTCACCTTTACCTTCCAGGCTCTCTCCAGCTCCTCTCTGAGCCCTTGGTATTTCTCGAGTTTCTCGTGTTCCTTCTTTCTGATGTTTCCATCACTTGGGACCGCTACATCCACTACAACGGCTTTCCTCTGCCCTTTATCTATGATCACGATATCTGGTTGGTTCGCCATTACCATCTTGTCAGTCTGGATCTGGAAGTCCCACAGGATCTTCGCTCTGTCATTCTCCACCACCTTCGGAGGTGTTTCCCATTTTGACCTTGGGGTTTCCAGTCCATACTCCGCACAGATGTTTCGGTAGACTATGCCAGCCACCTGGTGATGGCGTTCCGTGTCGGCTTTCCCTGCCAGCATCTTACACCCTGCAGTTATGTGTCGGATCGTTCGTCTCAGGTGGCTCTTTGCACAACCTACACCTTGGGTCTTGTCTTGGTGTGGTATATCTGGGCCTCGATGGCTCTGGTGCTCAGGGCCTGCTCCTGAGCAGCCAGGACGAGTGCCTCTGTGCTGTCCTTCAGGCCGGCCCTCCTGTGTAGGGGCTTGTCCTCACATACATACACAGTATATATATGTATATGTGTGTATTTATTTTTTAGGGGAGGAGAAGGAAGGATGGATGTGGCCCACAAGGATGTTACAAAGCTGCAAATCCTCAGCTTGGCAGCAAGTAAGGGAAAGTGGTTGGGGGGGGGGGGGGGTGAGAGAAAGTGGTGCTCTTTTTCAGGCTCATGATGCTGACCCCCTCGGGCATGTATGTCTCACTCTCTCTCACACGCACACATGCACACGCACACACATGGGCACACACACACACACACACGCACACACACAGGCGCGCGTTCTGGTTACAGAAGTGCGATTTCAGTGTTGCCTGAGGCTGAAGGTTGAAAGCAACTCGGAGCTCAGTCTTCATAAAACATGAAACACACATACTGTACGCGGCCTCTAATCAAAACGTCCTTCTGGACACACACACGCACGCACACATGCACACACAGAATCCATATGCCACAGGGCACACCATTCTCTCCACTTTTCTTTGAAAAAATGCTTCACTTTTTACTTGCAGTCACTGCCCCCTACAAAAAATAAAAATAATATAAAGCATAAGGATAGGCAACTTTCAAGGCAGAAGTCCAATTTACATTCACAGTTTTTGTGCTGACCCAAAGGGATTTGTACGTACCTATTTATTTCATTGAACCTTTATTTTTCCCCGTAAGGCAATTGAGAGCGCACGAACTGGGGTTTGCTGTGCCGGTTCATTCTAAGTTGCCAGGGTGCACCGTGAATGTATGACACACTGATGGCACTTGTTTTACACACTCTCACCGCACTGATGCGTGTGTGCAGTAGAAAGGTGGCGACGGGGGTGATATGGTTCAAGGATGGGCCGAAGATGAAGGTGTCACTGCTTAATGTTGGAGAGCTGTTTTTTTTTTTTGGAGCTGTAAAAAGGCACAACTTGTCTGTTAGTGCACTGGAGTGTTGTTTGTACAAGACACACTCAATGGGAAAGAAAGGTCAACCGCACCGCCATCGAAAGTATGATGTATACATATACTGTACATATACAGGTAGTGTATATATATATATATATATATGTGTGTATATACAGTATTTAGATCTATACATAGATAGATAGAGATATCTCCGGATGCACATCGTTGACAGCGTAATAAAATATGAGTGTGCAACAGTCAAGCAGCTTCAATGTTGCAGTCCATATAAAATAACATCTTATGTTTTATACGACAGATATTATCATAATTCGTTCAGTTATTTCATCCCATAACAGCACTCAACCTTTTCCTGTTAACTCGGCACTTCATCTCCTCGTGGCTGCTGCATCACTCTTGTCTCATTTCCTGGCAACAGCTTGAAATGAAACACAGCCCGCCCAACACACACACACACACACACACACACACACAAACACACACGCTCCTCCCCCCTTGACTGAACTGACTTAAAAGAAAAAAAAAGACTCTTAATAAGTGACATATTGCATGCGGTAGATCCGCTTCTTCAAATTGACCCATCAGCTGGGGTTTTTTTTCCACCGATGGACCTTCGCACAGCCGACATCAAGCTTAATGCGAGCCCCTAATTGCCTCTCACCTCGGCAACAAGAAAGCTTTTCGTGAAAAGGGACAAAAAAAAAAACCCCTCACGCACAGAAAATGAAGGCCTGGTTGCATTTTTCCACCACGGCCGTTTTGGGACACTTGGCTTCAATTTACGGCCTCCCTTCGGCTGCGAAAAAGAAACATCAGCGAGGATTTGCGCTAATCCTCTTTGCCCGATGCTTTCAGATAGAAACTTCACACCCCCGACTGTGCAAAGCCGCATTAGTTTTGAGTACAGTCCAAAATCTACAATTGTCCAAAATTTCGCAAAAAATGGAAATTGAAGATTATTGGGCAACGAGCTCAAACCCTTGATTCAATTAAGAGCTGGGACTCGGTATTTGCTTCGACTAAAACCACGGGGCTACCTTCCATACCCATTCCGGCATATTGAGAGAACACACTTTACTCTTCTTGAAAACCTGTTAAAAAAATTTCATCACTTTTTGGGCTTTCGATTCAATGAACATTGCGCTGCTTCTTCTGGTCTGCATGGCTTGGCCACTTGAGGGCAGTACAAAGACAGAATCACACACCGAGAAAAGCCTCACAACGGACTCAGCTGCAGTTAGGTCAAGGCATCTTTTTGCACAGGTGAAAAAAAATATTTACGCCTGTAAGTGCTGTGACATTGTCTGTTGACATGTGTTGCTCCATCATTTGTGTTTCACATCCGTTGCTTGCGATTATGAGGCTATTCCTTCACCCATTTTGCTTTGTAATTGAATCTTGATTGGATTGCACCGTGTACCTGGCCATTATATTTCCAGGCGCGCGTGTCTGTTACCGTGCATCTGTTACCTCCCGTGGGAACCTTCAACATCTTCCTCGCACGGGGTCGGACACTCGCAGGTGGCCGCCGCTGTGCGTTTCCGCGACGATGGCGGTTAATTGGCTCATTTGCATACAGTCGGCAGAGCCAGCTCGGCGGGTTAACTACGGCGCGAGCGTGTCGGCCGCGCGGCGAGACGGGAGGTCTTTTCGGAACCCGGTTGGCATGCCGGCTTCAAAGGAGGCCGTTGCGTCAACGCCGTGTGGATTCACTTGGAAAAACATTTCACGCATGCGCTGTAACAAATGCAGGCGGCACATATTTGTCCAAATACGCAGAGGCTTAGCCGCGCTATTTCTCCCATTAGAATGGGTAAATGCGAACCACGCGGATAGAATAAATATTTACTTGTCCCTAACAGAGGACACACACACACACACACACACATTGTTCTCTAAATAAAGCTGCAAAGCTAATTAGCTTATGGTCTATGATATCAGCAGCGATGGTGATTTCGTCTGCTAGTGACCTGGACGAGCCTAATTCTCTTTGTTTTACGTTTAGTTTGACTTTAAACTTCAAGAGGGACTGGCATGAAAAAGCTTGAAGCCTCACTTTGGAAGATTTGCTCACTCTCTGCCAAACTTCAGTTCGTTCTGAAGTGAGTCACTCACCATGCCCATCAATGAAGAAGCCTTCAACTATCAGCTCTGCCCAAAGGAATGAATGTCATTGTATACCTCAAGGATTTTAATTAAAATGTCTTGAAAAACAAGAATGAAATGACCGTGTCAGTCAGACACGCAGCAGTCTGTCTTCCAATGCCGTGAAGTCTCACTTTTGACCCATTAGCACGTGTGGGCGTCGAGGTAGCTGACGGCTGCTGCTTTTTGCGGTGCTCGGGTCAAATCTTTTTTTTTCCTTTCCAAGGTGGCGCCCGAATAGGCAGTGCTCTTCAAGAGCTTTGCTTTGTTTGTTGTTGTGTCAGGTTTATCCAATTTCACACTTAGAAATAAAACACAAGGAGGAGACAGGACACTCAATTCTGGTATCAGGAGGGAACGAGGAGAAGCGTTAGGTTTCAGTTCTCGGCACGTCACCCTAACGATCTCCTCCTTCACCCCCTCATTTATTGGGAAATCTTCTACATAGGTGTGTCCAACCTAAAGGGTGGGGGCTGTTGAAGACACACTGAACTTGTTTGACTATGTGTGTGTACGTGAGTGTAAATTCCGTACATGTGCGCAATTGTTACAAAAACATCTCGTTGCAGCTGGTGTTGATGGCTCCACCCCCTGTCCAACCTTGCTCCTGTTTAGTCTTAAATCTTATCTCTTCCCAACCACGTCCTCGAAAAGGTGGTTGCGGCCCTAAACTGCCACAAAGTGCCCTAAGCATTCTTGATTATAAATGTGAGTATGTCAATCAATCAATCAATCAATATCAAAATAACAATAATAACATTCATAATAAGCGAATGTATGATAACTAAAAATAATCAATCTATCATGTTGTTTTTGTCTTTTTGTTTTGTCACATGGTGTTTGTTGTTACATTGTGTGGAACTGATGTGGATTTGTATACTCGGCAAAAAGGGGAGGAATAGCGAATTAAAGCGGCGATTGGGGTAGCCGCGGTGACTCTAAATCACAGGTGTCAACCTCAAGGCCCGGGGCCCGATCCGGGCCGCCACATAATTTTACGTGGCCCAAGAAAGCAAAATGGGCCACCAAGCTCCAATGAACCGGAGCTTTTTCGAAACACAACGATCGGCCGCGAGCGACATCTTCCGCTCAGGGAATCGCCGGCCAAATTTAGTTGCTCCTTTATTTTGTCTCCCTGCGGGCGACTTTGCGCACGCCAACGCCGGGGTCCGACTTCGCACGTTCAAAGTGTGCACAAAAGCGCCAAATGTTTGGTGTGAAGCGGAAGATGAACGTGCGCCGTTCAGTCCTTGGCTTCGTTTATGTCTCGACCGGGACGCAAAGAGGACAGATTGACTGTCGCGCGCCGCCTGTGAGGGCATTTCTTCAAGTGCAAAGAGCTGTCGTGAGGCCAATCCGTCACTGGAACGAGCGTCACTTTCTCGATGAGAAATAGGAGGAGCGCGATCACGTGCCTTGCGGAATCCCGCGATTCAGCTGACTGTGCAACACCGCCCGGGAAGCAAAGGATTTGACGACTGGATCCGGCTTGTCGGCGAGGTTGATGCCCTCACGTGTGGGCAAGGAGCGCCACAGTCCGTAACTCACTTTGGATTTGCTCACAGAACGATTTCAGATTGGCTAGCGGCGTGCAGATTTCTCAAATGTCAGGCCTGATTCCTCCCGACAAGACTCGACTTGTCATTTTGGCCATCGTCTGCTCGCTCTCGCATGGGCGACCTTGACGTCGCGAGGACATTACGCTCTCAATCAGCGCCGGTCGTCTCCCTAAAGTGCATCCGTATTTCTCACTCTTTCTAAAGAGAAGAAGAGGGCGGGGGGGGGGGGGGGGCACTTTGGTCCTCGGCGTTTCATGCGCTCGCGCAGACGCGCACAACAACTTTTTTTTCCCTTTCCGTTTTTCACACGGTTTTGATTTCAGCTGCTCGCTCTTTGTATCCTCAGGCTTGATTCTTCATCGTTGTTGCGCTCCCGAAGAGACATTCCCGAATGGAATAATGACACGTAAACGGAAGCCTGCTGGCAATGGCACTGGTGCACACATTCTTTTTGCATTTCAAGCACTTTCAAAGGAAACCCCCCCCCCCACCGGATTTCAATCAAGCCAAAGGAGCAACGGGTTTTAGATTTAGAATTGATTTTTGGGATTCCAGCTCATGTTAGACAGGCCTCACACTTGGTTGTTGTCGTCGCAAAACACCAAACAGCCGAGGGGGCCGGCAAACGTGGCAAAGCGTAACTCATGTTCAGGTCAAAAAAGTGACCGGATTCCCGGGAGAACGATAAGGCACGAAAGAAGATATCAGGCAGGCGACGTCGGCAACGGAAGATCAATTGGCGGGAAAGCGCTGGAGCGCACTGCAATTCAATCGGGCAATGGGTGACTGCAGACTCTTCAATAGGGAAGCATGACTGACTGGCTGTGACAGTCGGAAGGCGCGAGAGGGTCAGTTGCCATCTGTCACTTGTCCGTGATTGTCCACGTGGCCGAAAAAAAACCAAACAGCGATGTGTCGTCATTCTCATCAGAATTATTATTATTAATTTTTTTTTGTGTCACAGGATGTCTCCAATTAAAGTGCACCTCTGGAGGCTCATGAGGAGGTATTGATGGGGCAATATTATGAAGTTGGATGAATATCTGACGTTCCCATTTTTTTGTGTCGGGTCTTTTGCGTTTACCAAAATAATCACCCGATGTTAATTTTATTACATTAGGAGCGGATGTGACATCAAGTCATTGGACCGGGCCGTCCGTTGCACCCGCCACTTGCTGTTGAGTGACATGCCAGATTGCAAATCTGTCTTTTCTGATTCTTTCTTGGTGACCCGAAGAAGCCGCCGTCGGAAAATAAATTCGTTCATTAAAAAGTCCACTGCCAGGCTGTCCGCGTGCAAGCGCGTCAACGCCGTCCTCTTCCTCTTCCTCAACCTTGCAATCCTTGCATCCATCATTGCAAATTTCCCCAGTGTGGGACAAATAAAGGTTATCTTATCTCATCCAACAGTGAGATGTGCACGATTATTTGTTTGGTTGTTTATTTAATGAGGAAAGGGTGCAACTTGACACCGGATCACAGACATGCTTCCGCATTTGCATGCGGCCGCTCATTATTTATGATGCACTGCAGCGCCGGCCTTGTCTGACGCAGCCGGACCTTGCGTCAGTATTGACTCTGGAAAATTGCGAGAATGACTCCAGATTCGTCAGAATCTGACCAAGAAAATACCGCCTCGGGCCTAGAACGGCTTTCGGCGGCGCGACGTGACGGCTCCCTCCGCCTCTTGCCGGCAAGTATGGCCGCGCGCATTCGCTGTCATGGAGTCTCGCCGAATCGGTTCGGCGAGCTTTTAAAAGCGTACTTGAATACAACCAATGGAACCAAAGCCACGTTTGGATGCAGTTTTTCTCGATGAACCACACATGTTTTTTTTCCCACTGACCACCACGGGTACACTTAAAGCAACCGCATTCGAGGTGGTGGCGACAACCGTAAACGACCCACCGCATCCCCCTCCTCCCCCTTTTTTATCCCTCATGCAGTCATCAGTTTTTCTCTCTTCCACATATTTTACTCGATTATGAGATATTACACACTGTAATGGTTTTGTTGAGGCTTCCTAATGGCTAAAATTGCCTTGCAGTGGGTGACTAAAAGCCATTCTTGTGCTCGGAGGGGGAATAGAGCAAGCACTTTTGGGAATCGAATAGGTCGGCGGCACGGCGCAGGCCCGGCGTGGCATACGCAAGCCTTGTTTTTAGTAGTCGCTGACGTCTCGCCGTGCGAAGGAGTTAAAAACTTCTCCACCTTAACCGGTATTGACGCACGGGCTCATCATTTTCTTTCATCAAGGCCTTTCCTTCCCGGCACGGCTCTGTTTCACTCCCTCGCCTGCGGCCTTTGGATTCCTGCGTAAAATAGAAATACGCTCGCATTCTCCTGTTGATACCTCAGTTGAAACTGAAGGAGGTGTGACATGTGGCGGTGAGCGTTGTTGTGGACACGGCGGGATCCTTTCACCATCCTCTGCTTCCCCCAGGTCTCCCGCGTGTTCGTTTGATTCGGGCTGAAATGAGGTGCGAAATCAGAGGCCGGAAAGGGAGAAGTTCTTGCAAGAGGTTTTACTGAACGTTCAGGGCACAAGTGTGATGCAAGCAAGCGTTGTGGTCAAGGCACAAATGCGCGAAAGCAGCCTTCCTATACAAGTCTTATACATCCTAAGCGGGGCGTAACTCCTTATGGATATCATCTTTCCTGTTATGAGCATCACCCTTTCTGTTTCTGGATGACTGTTGTAATATTTTTAGTTTCTTTTTCAATCCTTTTAATCATTTTTATGTTCTGACATTTTGTCTTCATAAAACATGATGATATATGCTCTAACTGTTACAACATCTCTTAGAAATCATCTTATCGTTTTGGATGGAACACAGCTGTAGGCAGGAAACCGCAATCTAGCCAGAAGACGCACTTACAGAGTTGTCCGGTCTGTGTTCACGAAAGGTGTTAACACTATTTTCCGTTGCTAAGGCAGTTCAAGTCAAGGTCACCTCATAAGGTTCAATTGGTGGTCATATTGCAAGGTTCAGAGCAAGGTCGATAGTCAAAGTCTGTCTGTCTGTGATAAATAGTTGGAGCTAACCATGCAAAATAGATCATTGATGGCTTCAATACTCATCCATGACATTCTTGGTTTGTTGCTGGCGGACTGGGACATTGGCCAACATTCGGCCGCCAGCGCGACTGTATTGGCCGTTTGAGGAGTGCGATGAACAAATAGCTCGGTGGGCTTTTTAACAATGATCTCGAATGATTGAGATGCATTTGACGTCTTGAACTTGTACGTTCTTAAGACAGTATTTGCTCACCTTGCAGGTCCACCGACTATGGCACCACCTACACCAAACTCAACCTGATGCCGGGGACCACCGTTGTGGTGAGCAGCTTCTACATCTGCCCGACCAACAAGAAGAAGGTAGGAGACGCCTCCGGTACCCAAAACCTGTGCGAGCCCTTGAGTTACAGAACCAAGTCAACAGTTTATTTATTTTCTCCTTATTTAAGTCTAAATTCAGAACGATTGTTGACGTGATTGTAGATGTTGGATCGATACGTTCAACTTCCCGTCCAAGGGCAAATAAAGCGCTTGGGCGGCCGGGCCACGAGTGGCACTCTGGCGTTGACGGCTAATCGATGAAAGGCTGTCATGTGCGCGCGTCACACGAGATGGCATTCAGACGGGAAAGAGGACAACGCCAAGGGCGCCCAACAACACTCACACTCTTCAAAATTATGTCACGCATACGACGCGGTCGACCCGCCCATTCCTGAATGCGGCCGCCTCGGGTCAATGCTGGGATGATAACTCAATGCGAAGATTATGGCTTATCATCTGTGCCCTGGCGCTGACCCCCAAATGGTATTATTGTTGTCCTCATCTGACACGCCTAAGGCCCGCCGGGGCCACAAATAGATCGGCTTGACTCGCATCCATCGTACGGATCAATAGACATCTTGTGATGGCGCACCCCGGAGGCCAGACTTAACTCACGTGTAATTGCCACCCTCTGCATTGACGAAAAAGAAGTGCTCTTTGATCATCTTGTCGCATTGTGGGCTTGATGGATGTCCAAGAGAGCGGTCGTGGCAATGGTGGGTGACTCTTCCGGTCTTCCGCAGCTTCACGTCATGGAGGGTGTTTACGGTATACGGGCAGGTCTGAATTTAAAGTCTGGACCGCATCCAGATCTAAACGCGCGCTGATTGTAAGCTGCGTGTTTTACCAACCTGTCAGATTGCTCTCTCGACCTGACCGGAGATAAAAGTGACAGTGGTTGCTATCTTATTGACATATTTAGATCCGCCAGTCGGCTCGACGTGATGAATATCTCAACTTCGCCGAGCGCATTTGTCAAGGTTGAAAAGCGGCCGATGCAAAAGCGTGCATGCAGGAAGTGTACGTGAGCAAGTCTGAGTGTCAAACTGAATGACGAGACATGCTTTCCTCACGCCCTTCCTCACCGAATGCAAATGAGCGATGAAAATGGATTGAACGCAAGCGATTCGCGCGCGTGTGTGTGTGTGTGTGTGTGTGTGTGTGTGTGTGTGTGTGTGTGTGTGTGTGTGTGTGTGTGTGTGTGCCCGCGTGACAAAATTGAACGAAAATTTTAGAGTGTTGTCGAATGACGAGAGGCAGGAAAAGACCGACCGGATGACTTCCTCTGGAGGCGAGAGCATCGTGTTAAAAGGCATTTGGATGTGCACCTCATTTGCTTATTTGCACGAAGGCATCAATGCAGCGTAACAAGACATTGCTTTGTCGTGGGACTGCACATTGCAATGCCCGTTTTTCCTTGTAAGTTGACTTGTTACCAAAGTGTTTGATTTAAGATTAGGCATCCCGTTCATTACAAATAACAGTGGATCGCAAATTGAACCTTGTGGTACACCAGCGACTGTGATGGCTGATAAATATAAAGAAATTAATGTTTCAAAGTGGGATTTTGAAACCACCACTTCAAACTGCTCAATGTCATTTCTGCTTCCTGGACAGGTAACTGTAAAAACTTAAAAATCTCATTATGGTACTATAAATACAGTACATCTTAGAATGAGAAATACCAAAATTCAGCAGTAGTTTTAAGTTTAATTGTTTTAGGTCAAATTATCTTCTCATGTTGCTTCAATGATCCAAATTTCATGATTTTTTTCCCCTCCTATGTTTTTTTAAAGTGCAGTTTTTTCAATGTCAAAAGGAATCAAAAGTTTCCCACATGAACAGAATGTCGACTCACAGCCAGCCTCTGCCATTTCTCTAGTTTTCACTCCAGCCGGCCTCCCTCAATGCAGTGGCGAGAAAGCGTGTGCGAGTGTGACGAGAAGAGAGCCAATGATAAAAAGGCAAAATCTACAACTGGAAAATGGATCTTTTTCTTCTGGTTTCCGCGCGTGTGTGTGTGTGTGTGTGTGTGTGTGTGTGTGTGTGTGTGTGTGTGTGTGTGTGTGTGTCTGCGTCTGCATATAAATTGATACATTTGCCTGGCCACCAGAAGACATTGAATTAGTCATTGCCCGGTACAACACAGATTCGGGCCAACCAGAGGTGGTCTTTGAGCACAACATGGGATTTCAAGTGGAAAGGAAGCCGAGTATGTTCACTTATTTTTTTTTTTAATAAGCTATATATCCAGAGTGTGTAAGTGTGTTTGTGTTTTCCTTGAAATGGGATGTTAGGAGCCGTCTCCCCTTTATCTCTCGGAGGCTTTTGAGGTCCCAGCGCACGCACACTTGGGATTGAACAATGCAGTTGCCATGGTAACGGAAGTGTCGGGCCAAGCTGCACCTGTGCTAATCTCCTCGGGTGTCGGCGTGGTTTGGAAGTCTCCAATTAGGTGAGAGATTTTGAGGCTCGCTTTATTAACGTCATGGGGTCATGTGATAATGATAGTGGATTGTTTTTGTCCATTATCACGTTGTGGTGTCTGTGACTTTGAGCGTGTGTGGCTTTGGAAGGCGTGGCCTGGTCTGGGGATGGTGTTTAGTGACGGGGTTACATTTGTTCCCCTGCTACGCATGGATTTCGCCCGCCGGCCTTGAGTTGGACACCTGTGCTAGCGTCGAACCGGTATCTTGAAAACGCCGTTCCCTTCGAGTCCGGCCGAGGCCATCGCACCGGCCAGTCAGCTCTTTGCCCTCCCGCGTCCTCTGTCGTCTTCCCACTTGTCCATCTTGGCACACGAACGTGCCGCCGGCACCCCGACATCACTCAGACGCACTCGTCGCTCCTGACGCCAAACTGTCAGCGGCGTGCCCGTCGAGTGGTCTTGTCATCCTCGGCCTTTTCAAGAGCGCACGGCGCCGACAGGGGAGACGGATGAAGAGGGGACGGCGAAAAGCTGCGTCTGTGCGCTGGCTGGTAGAGGACAAATGAAGAAGAGCCATTGTTGCATTAGTGGAAATCATCAGTGCTGGGCTGTTCTCACCTAAATTTGCCATCAAAATTGGAATATTTTCCCCATGAAATTGTATTCATGTATTTCCAATCGTCTATTCTTTTCATTTCGTGGTCTTTCTCTCAGCTACACTGCTTGTTCTGAGGTTCCTGTATGTGGAGAAGTGCCCAAGGCCTTCAGAATCAAGAAGGCTTCAAGTATATTAGCAATTATTTGAACCGCTTAGGTTAAAAAAAAAAAATTCTCCTATGACAACATCAGTGTGATTCTGCACTATGCCTGGTTGGTAGGAGGCAGGGCTTTGCGCTAATAGTTTGGCAATTTTCATTGTTGTTTTGTTTTGCGCTTTGTATTGAAAATGTAGTCGGTTTGAATGAGTTATTCAGACTCATGTATTACATAAAATGACAACTACTACAGAGAAGGATTTTTTTTGCTATAATTCTAGTTAGTTTTAGTCAATTTTGTATTCATAAAAAGTAGTTTCAATGAGTTCGTTTTTTTAAAGGATTTTATTTCACGAACGAAAAACCTTTTTTTCAATTTTGTTCATTTTCGTCAACCGAAATAACTTTCGTGGGAGCAAAACTACTTGACTCGCAAAATCCGTCGGTTCAAGTTAAGGTCTGAAGTTTCATGAAACTTCAGTCAACTTGTATCTCGAGGCACCACTGGAATGCTGATGGTTCAGGGAACTATACTGAGAGAAAAGTATCCATTTTATTCTATAAATGTCGTAGATTTGCAGTGAAATGTAAATGACGACGATGAGGCAAAATGTACGTATTTGTACCTTTTAAAAGTCAATCGCAACAGTTGGTTTAAATTTGCGCCTGAAGTGTGTTTGCGCCCCGGAACAATCGTGAAAGGTGGCGGCGTGAAGCCGAACGCAGACCTTTGCCGTCTTTCAACCGCAAGGAAGTATCGACTTTCCTCGGAGCAGTCACTTCTCCCGATGAGCCGCCCGAGCCCCATTGAATCCATCAGCATTCCATCGAAAATAGCAAACAAGCTGATGGCTTCCGGAGGCCTCATTTCATGCTCGCTGAGCCTCTGCAGACAACACGCCGTCTTGTTACCCATCGCTTAATAACCACTTTTTTTTTTTTTTGTCGTTTGCTCACTCAAGGCGCCCAAGTGGCCGAAGCCAACGACGCGGCGCGTTAATGGCACCTTGGCAGTCACAACGCCGTCCCAGATGGTGTGTTTGTCGCAGCGTCCTGAATCACACGTTTGTTTGTTTTTATTTTCTCAAGAGCAAGACGGCCTTATCAGCTGACTGAAGCCAGGCTATTTATGTATTTTTAGCGGAGCGCTCTGTGAGGTCGCTGAGAGTTGAGGGATAATAAGGAGGAGTCGGAGCCGCGAGAACGAAAACCGCGCCGAGGCTAATGAGGCTTCGTTAACGGCGGCTAATTGGCGCTTTAACCTCGGGCTTGCCGGCAGGGAGGCATCATTTGTGTTCCTCCGCCAAACACACTTCGGGTCACCAAACTCGCAGAAGAAAATGGAAATCAAGAAGGAGAGGAGGAGATTTGGGGGCAGGGGGGGGGAGAGAAAAGCAAATCCATCCTAATCAAATGCAAGTTGGCCTCAAATGGATTTTTGCTTTCTTCAACCAATCAGTACACTTGAATGCTTTGATAGATGGCGATGGGAGACCAATAAATGAGCTGCCAAGACAAATCAGGGATGAAAGCCTTTTTTTTTCTTTTGCAGCTCTTCAACTCCAACATTTTTTAACTTTATTTCAGTCTCCATGATGAGCACATCCTGTAAATTCTTCATCTGTAATTTGAACGTGTTTCTATTCATTTAAAGTCAAGTCAAAAAATGTCTTCACAATAACATGTTTGATGCACCCGCACTCGTCAAAACATGTCATTCTGATTAGTATTGCGAATGTGGAATATGAATCAGGCGGAAAAATCCACCCGTTTTTAATCTATCTCAGGGGGTGGCCATTTTGCCTTTTCCTGCCTCACTTGCTGTCGACTGAAGATGACATCACAATGCTTATAAAGTGACCATCGCGGCTCATCTCTTTTCTGGGTTTGCTCATGTCACCTTTGCAAGATGAGCCGTCGAGGCACTGCGAGGTCATTTTCAGTCGACACCAAGTTGACAAAATGGCCGCCCCCTGAGATGGAGAAAAACGGGTGGATTTTTCCGCTGGAATCATACTCCACAATCGCACTGTTAATAATAACACCATGTTTAGCGAGTAGTGGGAGCACATAGAATGTAATCCTGGCAAAAAATAAATAAAATAAATGTAAAAAATGGCTTGACTTGCCCTGCAGTAGGCTCCAATTCAAATGAGAGAAGCTTTGACGTTTCGATCATCTCACACAATTGGGACTGGATCATATTTTCAAATTGTCTTGGAAGAAAATCTGCGCGTCATGACAGATTCAGGTGGCTTCTTCATTGTTTTTGTTTTTTGTGTGGAAGTGTGGAAAGGACTCACATGACCTCCTTCCAACCTAGTCTAAAAAAGTAGCAAGTAGGACACGGAGCTCCAAATCTTACTGTGACATTTTGAAGCAGGATTCAAACTCATCAAGTCCTCACCTGACAATCTCCTTGGATTAAAAAAAAAAAAAACAGCTCGGCCTCCCTCCAACGAGCCAACTAATGAGCAGCTCGCAGCTGCCGGCTGCTCGCAATTCTGCCAGCTGTGCACAACTGCAGACCTCGGTTCGAAACAAAACCTGTTCTCGCTCGGCGACGGCGTTTGTTTAATTCGCATCACGCTATTTAGCTTGGAATATTGTGTGGCTGCTTGTCAGCAGGGCATGCAAGCAATCCCTGATTACAAGGCTTTGCTTTGCATTGATGAATATGTAGTAGTTTACCTGCTAGTGCGAGTGTGCATTTCCATCTTGTCATCTCTTATGACCGCTGAGGTCGTTGGTATATTTCGTATATGCCGTCCACACACCGGCGGTGAAACTACCGTGAGGGTTTAACCATCATTCCGACCTTATTAGGTCATGTCCACGCTTTCTTTTCACCTCAGCCTTTCTGGAAATGCTGCCTTATTATTAATGTGACCGCTGCAATGCAACTGAAAAAAAAAAAAAAAGTACAAAAAAAGCCGACTAGAACATCCGAACTTCGTTTCGGGTTCATCAGATGCACTCTCAATGATGGCAGGTGTGTGCTGACTCCCAGTTCTTACCCATTTCATCGCGCGTGGAGGTCTTGTAGGTTGTTGTCAAGCTCTCCGTTTGGTGACATCGCTCTTTCGAAAGTATCTGATTGATTGACTGATTGATTACTTGTGCACGTGAACTCGCTGGCGGCCTCTCCGCCGGTAGCCCGACAGTCTAATTAGACTCAGCGCGTCTGCTTAGAGATGATTGGCAGAGGCGTCGCTATCGCTGACAGCATCCCGCTTGCCGCCATATGGCTGATGTCTGTCAAAATGCAGGAATGGATTTTTCCATATGATGCATTTATTTTACGCCAACTAATCTGGCCTAATTGATGGACGATGAGGTGCGCGCTGTGACTTTTGTCCATATATGGACTTAATTGCGCGCTGTCAGCCTTAAAAGATAGAAAGCAGATGACAGGTAGAAGAAAGTCATTAGCCTGTTTTGACAACGTCTGGAGAAAAATACCGATATCTCTTTCCAAATGTAAGGCGTACATTTTTAAAAAGCTTTCAGAAAAAGAAATGCCATAATATCCAGTGAATAACAAGTTTTTTGTTTTGCAATTAAAAAGATCCAAATTTGTCTCCTAATGTTCACATTTTATCGATGTTTACCAGTACGTAGAAGTTGGTTTAAAAAAGAAAAGGCGTGCAACCGTTCCAACATGTTATTGAATGTCTACTGTCACAAATGTGTGTAGTATGACATTTATCGAATAAGATAAATATATATCTTATAGAAATCAAAACCTGGATGGCACAAAATTTCTTGAGATTCAATGAAAAGAAGACAGAGGTGATATTGTTTGGTCCCAGTGGCCCTTGTACATTCCATCCTGTAGACTTGGGCCCCCTGTCTCCTTATCTTAAGTCAACAGTCTCAAACTTGGGCCTTAAACCGGACAGTGATTTCAAACTCGATCGGCAAATTGGTGCCGTTGTTAAATCCAGCTTCTTTCACCTTAGACAGCTGGCCAAAATAAAACCTCTCCTCTCACATGAACACTTTGAGACAGTAATTCATGCCTTTGTCACATCCCGGCTCGATTACTGCAATGCCCTTTACTTTGGAGTCAGCCAGTCCTCCATTAAGCACCTTCAGCTGGTCCAGAATGCCGCTGCTCGCCTCTTGACTGGTACTCGTAAGAGGGAGCACATAACTCCTACTCTGGCATCCCTTCACTGGCTCCCCATTCATTTTAGAGTTATTTTCAAGATCCTCTTATTTGTTTTCAAATCTCTGAATAATCTCGCGCCACCTTACCTCTCTGAGCTCATCCGCCCCTACACACCTGCCCGGCGCCTCAGGTCTGTGGACCAGACCTTATTAGAAGTACCAAGAACTAAACTGAGGCTCAGAGGGGATGGAGCCTTTTCTGTTGCTGGTCCCTCTCTCTGGAATGACCTCCCACTGAACATTCGGCAAGCCTCCTCGCTGCCCATCTTCAAAACCCTCCTCAAAACTCACTTGTATTCTTTGGCATTTGACTCAGCATGACTTAGATTTGTTCTTGGTTTTACTGTTTGGTGCTTTCTACCGCCTTTATTACCGATTTGTCTTACTGTTTATTGTGCATGTTAAATTGCTCCATGTACAGCACTTTGTATGCAGCGATGGCTGTTTGAAAGTGCTCTATAAATACTGTTTGACTTGACTTGACTTGACTTGAATATAATGAGTTGTCGGGCGTTGTTGCAGGCATATCATTTCCTGTTTCCAGTGGAGTCGCATTAGTACAGATAAGAACTTGGGTGCCTTCTAAGTGCTAATGACTTAACTCATTGATTGATTGATGAAGAATAACAACATGCGCTGTGCTCGTATCCTGCACTGAATGTGTTTGATTGTGCGTCAGTAAGTCGCATGAGCCCCAATTGCGCTGGCCACAACCTGTTTGCAGCACGTAATGTTCACATGTCGTTGGCCTCTTGCGGACTGTCGGGTCACCTAACGTTGTCACGATTGTTGCCCGTTGCTGTGAGAGAGCGTGGAATGTAATGACTTATTTGATTTTAATTTTTTGACGGCGACGAGATTGTGTCATTCCACTGTCTTTTCTGAAGATTCAACATGTTCCGTGAATGCCAGTAATTTAAGGCAGCAAGACAGTGCAGACTAACTTTTGTTTTGTTTTGTTTTTACCAGGAGTACAGTGGCCTAAGTAGAAGACTTGGGGCACACACTATTAATTGAGTTGCAAAGAAAATATTCAGCCCACTCATTTTCACTATATTACTGAAGCTACAGTGTGGAGCAGAAGTTTGTCAGTAACAACAAATATTTAACAATATATTTAAAAAAAAAAAAAAAAAAAGAAAGAAAGAAAGAAAATAGCAAATTTGCTGGTTGCACGAAGCATGAGTAGAGGAAAATTGCTCAAAATTCATGGGCAAAATGACACCATTTAGGGGCAGGTTGGAGGCGTGGGCAGCTCTATTTATATTGCACATTTCATACACAAGTTAACTCAATGCGCTTCACATAACTAAAAGGACAACATGGAAAATCAGTTACAAACCAACCAACGGGTGCTTATTATGTATCACTGGAAATGATGGTACCCAAGTAGAGTACTAAAAAAAAATCTATTTCAGTACAGTGACAAATAATTTCACCGCCACCCCTGCCCTCTATTGGCAATATGTGAGGACCATTTATCATATTCTAGTACTAACGAGCTTTACTTTGAAAAGCAGAACGAGGCGAGGCACGTTCGACCTTCAGCTTTCCACTGCGTTATCTCGACAGGACGATTGACATTCCGCTGAAGAACTTCTTTGCCTCATCTCGGCCGGGACACTTTGCATTGGCTAAAAGTGCCGCCACTCCAGGTGAAGATGACGATAACGAGCTCCGAGAACTGGCCGTCGGGTGACACGTGATGTCTGAGTGGTGGTACATAAATAGACAAATGTGACTTTTTGGTGAATGCAAGTGGAGAGGCGGTGTCGGCGCGATGCCATTTTCAGCTGTTGGTTGGTTCATGTCTAGCTCAGAAAATCACTTAGTGGGTGCCACTGGTTGTTGTTTTTTTTTTTTTTTGGGATGGGGGGTGGTGGGGGTTGCTTTTAAGGGCAAGCGACGGCTGTGTTGTGTTCAATATTTCAGGAGCGACAAGGCTGTTGGAGAGAGGTCGTGCGCTGACGCGAAATGAATCGAGAGTAGCCGTGATGGCGGCTGGAGGTGAACTTTAAGTGAACCATTTTGCCCCCGCCGCCCCACCCACCCCTCAGCAGAGAGATGACAAATAATGCAACGTGAGCCTCAATAATTCCATTTCGAAAACACAGAAAGGAGGGTTTAATGGTTTAAATAGAGAGGCACTCAATATAGCGACAGTACGGTATTTGGGCTCGCCCGCTCTACGCCACATGTTGGACATACGCTGGTCAATACGCTTTTGCGAAAGGGTGACTTTTGAAAATTTGTTTTACTTTCACGGATCTGGAACGCATCGCCGACAATCAACGGGGGTTCACTTTAAATCAATGCATGTTTCATTTGAAGGCGCCAATTAAAGTCACCTATCACCACTCCCCCCCCCCCCCCACGTCGAGACTGCCGTTGTTTACACACCAGTGCCACCGACGTTTATCTTCTAGAAAAATAAGGCCTAACCCTCAAAGCCTGACAAAGTGATGGTAAAATAATTGTGCATTGGGGTGCGTTGTGCAGAGTTGATGCTAATTTAGCCAGATGAGCAGAATCTCTCAAATCTGTGTCGCTTTATCCTTATCAAGCAGAAACGCTGTTTTGCAATATGCAGACTCCATATTTGGAGGCTCATTTGAGGCCCGGCTGTCACCGTCTTTGTTTACTTTGAGTTCATCATGTATTCCTTTCGTCATGAATAATTTCCATCTTCCTCCTGTCCTTTGAACAAAACCCCACGCTTGTTTTTTTGTTTTTGTTTTTTTTTCTTTTTGTGTGTGGATGTGTGTGTTTCCATCAGCCGCATGCGAACCCGACCGTGCGCAAACAACCGCATACATTATTCAGTGTGGCAACCGAACCCCCCCCCCCCCCCAAATGTGACCGTCAGGGATTTGTTTCACGAAAGAGCCCCCACCCCCAACCGACATAATCAACCAGCGATGGGATGTCATTCCCAAGCTCGTGGCCTTCAGAGGGGGGGATGAGCTGGCTGCACATTTTTGCAAAAAAATCAGCGGGATGGCTGCTTTGATCATTGTCATTTCCTTAGCGTGCGTGCGTGCGTGCGTGCGTGCGTGCGTGCGTGTGTGTGCATGTGTCTGCGTATGTTGCATAAGTGTTATTATGTTCTCTGGCTGACAGGCAGTGGTTCGTCCATGCGTGTGTTTATGCAAATGAGCGTGTGTGTGTGTGTGTGTGTGTGTGTGTGTGTGTGTGTGTGTGTGTATATATATATATATATATATATATATATAAAATGTGTGTGTGTGTATAATATGTATGTGTGTGTGTGTGTGTGTGTGTGTATATATATATATACAGTATATATATATATATATGTATATATATATATATGTATTAGTCCAGTGGTTAGCACGTCGGCTTCACAGTGCAGAGGTACCGGGTTCGATTCCAGCTCCGGCCTCCCTGTGTGGAGTTTGCATGTTCTCCCCGGGCCTGCGTGGGTTTTCTCCGGGTGCTCCGGTTTCCTCCCACATTCCAAAAACATGCATAGCAGGCTGATTGGATGCTCTAAATTGTCCCTAGGTGTGAGTGTGGGCGTGGATGGTTGTTCGTCTCTGTGTGCCCTGCGATTGGCTGGCAACTGATTCAGGGTGTCCCCCGCCTACTGCCCGGAGACGGCTGGGATAGCCTCCAGCACCCCCCGCGACCCTAGTGAGGATCAAGCGGTTCGGAAAATGGATGGATGGATGGATGTATGTATATGTGTGTGTGTGTGTATATATATATACAGTATATATATATATATATGTATGTATATGTGTGTGTGTCTGTGTATATATATATATACAGTATATATATATATATGTATGTATATGTGTGTGTGTGTGTGTGTGTGTTAGAGGAATCTATGAGCAAAATTGTATCATGTTTAAAGTTTCATTTAATTTGGGCACATTGAAGCGTTTGGGTGCGTATCCAGCACCCCCAAATGCCTGCACACAAAGGCGCCGGCCATCTGGCCGGGGGACTGTTGAAGTCCACAATTAGCACGTCAATACAGGTGGACAACCACAGGGGAGAAGGCGACACTCGGTCACAAAAGGGAAATGAATAATTCGGGAACAGCGGTTGAGCAACAAAAGACGAGTTGAGAACACCCGTCGCGCCCAGACGACATTAACCATCCGCAAAGTCTACAAAATCTCTGACAGTGTGTGTGTGTGTGTGTATTGAAAAAATATATATAGTTAGATACATTTCCAAATTGCAGCATTTTCATTGCAGCCCTAATAAAAGCACAGCTTTTTTGGGCGTCACTTCACTGGCTCCCTGTACATTTGGGAGTTCTTTTTAATATTCTAATGTTTGTTATCAAATGTTGGAATAGTCTGGCCCCACCTTACCTCTCTGAGCTCCTCCACGGCAACGCACCTGCCCGGTGCCTCGGGTCTGTGGAGCAGACGCTATTCGAGGTAGCGCGGACTAAGCCGAGGCTCGGAGGGGATTGAGCTTTTGACTCGGTAGTTGTTGTAGTTTGACTGCTTTGTGTGTATTTTTCATGTTCTAAATGTATTGTTTTATTGTTTGTAATCATTGTAAACATAACGAGACCAAAGATGAACGTGAGCTATAACCTTGACAGCCCAATTGAGTTAGCATTGCTGCTGAACTTTATTGGGGTTAATGAGAAGCACGTTAAATGTTTTTTGAGTCTGATTGGTTGATTTTGAACATAGCCAATTATAAGAGGGTGTGCACACTTTTGCAAACAATTGACTATGTGTTTAGTTTTACTTCCGGTCTTGAAATGATTTATTGATTGACATTTTTATTCATTTCCAATTGAGTCATACTGGTTGTTGGTCACATAAATGGTAGAAGTTTTGAAATTATTTATTTTGGTCTTAAAAACCTACCATTTAAACAGGGGTGTGTAGATTTTACTTTTTTTTTTTAAAAATTATACCCACTGTGTCAAAGGCAATGAAGAAAGGTGCGCAAGAGTCTCCTTTCAGATGAGCGACAGTCGTTAAGAATGAGCCCGGCGTCGGGAAGGAGCGCTCGGAGGCCGATCTTCCGTAATGACTTTTTGATGATGCGTCTGTTTAATTAATTAGCCTTAGAGTAAGTGCTCTCTTTATGTTAGGCCCCTGAAGTCAAAAAGCTTCCCTGGGAACGGGAGGAGTCGGAGCAAATGAACGGTTGAGAGCCTTCTCGAATCTGGCCACCTATGTTATTTTATTCCAAAAATGCCATCTATTCATTTTTCTGTCCTTTGATTGGTTGGATGGAGCAAAAGACTTATGTAGCAATTTGCAATTAATAATGTGCATTTCTGGTGAGTGGAATGTGTTTTGTTTAGGTTTTTTTATGTTATTAGCCACTGTTTTCAGAGTTGTCACATAGGCCTCTTAGGAGGCCCCGGTGTTTCAACGGAAACCATAAAAGAGCAGTTTCATTATTTTGTCAAATGACTTTTCAAATAATAAGCTGCTCCCTGTCATGTCTCCCATAACGCTGACAGACCGAGCCATTAAATACTCCATACCTGTTCAAATCAATTACCCCGCCCCTTCCTCCCTTCCGACGCAAGTGCCCAGCAGCGCTGTCAAGAAGCCACTGAGCTAATGGGTTTTGCTTTCCCCGAGATCAGACGGGATCAAAACCTTTTCCGTGGCAATTAAGCCCACCGTGTTTTTGTCAAATTCTACCCGGCGCCGACGTGCGACGCCACTGTACTTCGCACGCTGAGAGCGCCCTTCATTTTGGTCCCGAGAGCGCTGCGGAGGGCCAATTGACCCGCGGGTTAAAAGCACGACATGTAACGAGCTTTTATGTAAATGAGGGGAGGTAGGGACATGGGTGACTTGTGTAGCTGAGCTACAGAGTCTACTACATGGAACTCTGGTTAAAAAATAACCTCCTGATGGTCTCAGTTTTGTTGAAGAAGATAAAACAACGACAGAAATTCCAAACTATTTCGATTTCAGATGATATGTCGTCTGTGCTTTGTTTGTTTATTACGGGTTATTAGTTTAGTTTATACAATTTAGAGTACAGTGGTACCTCTACTTACGAATGTCTCTTCATACGAAATTTTCAAGTTACGGAACGCCTCAACAGGAAAATGTGTCATTGTGTGTCGATAGAATGTACAGTGTCATCGTCATTCGCCCCTCGGGCCATGAGGCATTTCGATAGTTTGGCGTAAATGTGAATCAGCCAGAAAAAGTGTTTTTTTTTTTCACCCAAAAAAAAAAAAAAAACAACTTCATCCGTGCAGCGAATCAGCGTCGCGCAGGGTGTTTCGTGGTTGTACATCTGGACAAAACGTATCAGTCTTGTTTTTGTCCTATTCGACTTATATTACATCCGGGGGTTATTACATTGTCACGGAACACAATATATTCTGTGGGTCTTGAAAAATGTGTCCACATGCTTGGAAACGACTCACAATATGGGCAATTCTGCTCTGAACACGGCTGGCAGTGAACAAGTTTAGCAAATGGCAAACGGATGATCACTGTTTCACACTAACTACTTGTTTCCTTCGCGCTTGGTTGCCTCGCTGAACGTCGGCAAACAAACGTCTTGCGCAAATGTTGTCTTTAAAGGTCTTAATACGCTGTTCACACCGAAGCCAAATCACTTTTTATTATGCACCAAGAGACGTTTGTTTGCGATTCCCGGCTCGTAATTAAATTTGGATTAATAGCCCGGAGCGTTTCTCTCCTCCTCCCTCTCATTCGACGACAGAGGAAATGTAATTAAAAAGTCACCTCTGTGGCGGCATATCACACAAGAAGTCATCGGCACATCAGGAAGGAGAAACAATGCGTGAAAAGTTCATGATGCCATGACTCCGGATCGCGGGTGCATGCTGAGCCAATATGTTTCATGCATAAGGTGTGGGAGGCTAATGCACTTGTGGTGTCGTCAAAGTGGGTGTTAAGAGCGCCACAGTTTGCATCCAACAACTTGCCCAAGGTGTCGGACATGTTGGCCTCACGTCACGTGTATAGCACAACATGCGGCGTCGCTCACTTTGCCCGCCGCTGGCCTCATCTCGCTTGAGGTTAGATGGATAGAACACTGGATGGCTAGCTAGCGTAGAAAACTAGCTAGCTTAGATAGATAGCTAAATAGCGAGCTATCTTAGATAATCAATCATTGATCATGATGCTAAAAAGTGAAAAAGAGTTCACTTATGTAGCGTCTTATCTTCAACATTTGTTGTCCAAAGTGCTTCACCAAGTCCCATATTCACTTTTTTGAAAGCTAACGCAGCCACGTCATCCGACAGAAGGGTTCCTTTTTAGTTTCAAACAGCTTATTTTAACCTCCAAGATCCCTCACCGTACACTGGCCAATGACAGAACCCAGAATGTTCTTTTGCACCAATTTTAAATCCATCCACTTTATGTTTTACCAGCTGCTAACCAGCGCTAAACTAACTTTTTTTTTCCCGTCTCCTTTGCTAGGTCAGTGTGAGAGGCCAACAGCTAGTAAACAAATGTGTTGTTACACTGCCTAGCTGGGCTTTATTGGCTGACTGCTTAGCGGTTGAATGTAATGCCCGTTTGGACACCGCATGCCTTCACGTGTGACGTGCACTTCCTACGTATATAATGCATGCAGTTCACACATTTTGTGCGGGGGCCCGTGAAGCTAACAAGAGAGAGGACGTTGGAGAGCGGGAGAGAGAAAAGGGGGATATGACACTGTAAGTTATGCACCAGTTAGCGTTGTTTTTTGGGGGGTGGTTATGGCCAACACAATCATCCTTTTTGTTCTCACTCAAGATTTGTTGCTAGCTTGCCGCTTGGCCTGATTCCTTCTGCAACGTCGCCATATGTCACCCATCCCGAGACGTGAGTGTCACCACCCAAACAGGCCTCTGGGACAAGACATGAAGCAATATGACCTGTTCTGAGTCAAATACAAAAATTCTTTTTTTTAATGAACAATTCGTTTTTTTCTTCGAGTCACCACTGACTCGTACACAGCCCCTGGAATGGCATACATAAAAAGAATCCCGTTCGTATTATGAAATCCACTGAGTCCCGCCAAAGTGCAGCAGACAATCATTCATTGAAATGTCTCAATTCTTCTCTCAGATCATCAGTGCAGCACTAATATTGGTTCTACGTCGAGGATAAAGAATGAAGGATGTTGAATCCGGTTATATTGTCTCCATATTTATGCTGAACAGTTTGTGTTCAATTTGTTTCTTACAGGGTTCAAGCACCGCAACATAGTTGCCTATTAGCGTTACCATTAATCTCGTAATCTGGTTGATTTACTTTATAAATAAACAAAGTGTCATTCTCTTTGTGCCCCCTTTCTCAGAGTGCGTCCTATCGTGAAGTGTGTTGAGTTAGTGACTGCCACCGTACGGCGTTTGCACTTCAAAGCGAAAAAAAAAATCGCTCGAACGTCTGGTATCCTGACCAACTTACGTATTTCTCGCCTGCGTCGTTGCCGTCAATGCACAGGTGGTTCTCGTTGGCTCGTCAGTGAACGAACGGGACCAGATGCTGTTCATCAGCACCGACGAGGGCTCCTCCTTCCAGCAACAAAGCGTGGTCTTCACCCCAGTCACGCTGGTCTTCCACCCCAAGGAGGAGGACAAGCTCCTGGCCTACTGCAAGGACGGGCGGGTGCGCCATGAGACATTTTCAGATGAGCTCCAATGCACAAAATGTCTGACTTTGACTCTTGTGTCGCCAGCTGTTTGCCTCCACGGATTTGGGCCGCAAGTGGACTTTGCTTCAGGAGCGGGTGACCAAGGACAGAGTGTTCTGGTCAGTTCAGTCACACCCACACACCTTTTTTTTGGGGGGGGGGGGCGGATGAATGCGTTCTCCTGTTACTTCCTGTGCAGCCAGTTTTGCTAATTGCTTGTAAATTGGAAAGAACAAATGAAATGAAGTGCTTTGTTTACCCTCAATACAGACACGTATATGCTTTCTTCAAGGCATATACTGCAAGTGTGTTGTTAATAGTGCGTGAAAAAGACTGTGTGTGTGTGTGTGTGAGTGCGAAAGAGTGATTATGTTTGTCTGAGCGTGCGTGGGAAACTGTACCCGTGCGTGCGTGCGTGCGTGCGTGTGGATATGAGCGCTTGGCTGCCTATGAGAGAGATTCTGTATGAGTGTCTTGGCGAGTATGCCGAAGTGTGAGACAGAACGTGTGCATCTCTGGGATGGTGGAAAAGTGCACGTGTGTGACAGTGTGTCAGACACCTAGTGAAAGGATTTCGCTTTATTTGTGTGTGTGTGTGTGTGTGTGTGTGTGTGTGTCCCCGTACTAGGTCTGTAACGGATGTGGATGTGGATCTTGATCTGGTACACATGGAGATGCAGGACACAAGTGGAGGTACAGTTTTTTTTTTTTAAATGGATGTCAAGATGATGCTATAAAATGAGCAAAAGGCAGGAAGTTCATTTTCCCTCTCGCTTTTCGGCATCCCAGCCGTGCTCGACCTTGTTGCGCGCACAAAATGTCATGCCAGAATAAGGCTGAGGGCCACTGCGGCCCGTGTAGATAGCAGTATCAGCTGACTAGCAGATGGACTGGTTAGCGCCTAACTCCCTTCCTGGGGCAACACAGCAAAGTGAGTGAGTGCGTGTTTGTGTGTGCGTGTTAAATTTGTCAACCACAAGCGGAACTCATCTACTTTGTGTATCCTAATCCGTAATCTCTGTCAATAAACCTTAGACGGCAGCACTCCACCATCCCATCTGGACTCATAAATCGCAAGCCGGAAGGTTCAAGTCCTGAGTTAAAAAGTTCTCAGGAAAGTAAATGTGCAAGTAAGAAAGGGAAAACCGCACAAAGATGCTGCCTGCAATGTAAAAGGTGTCATCCCTCAACAGGCCTGCCTTTGTGGGTGGACGGCGAGAAGCCGTCCGCTTGGGCCAGCTGCCCAGGCAGCGGAGCTCTTTTTCTGGGGCGAGGCAACGCCACATGGTCCCCTACCCCCCTCTCGACCACCGGCACAACCGGGCGTGCCAAACCGATCTGTTTGCCCGTGTGCCCTCATTGTCACAAATGGCTCTGCCAAGATTAAACGACGGCCTGCTGCAAAGGAATCGGCTTCCAGACTTGGGCGCAGACTTGGGCGCAGGCCCAGCCATCAATCGGAGGATGGCCGATTGATGGCTGGGGGCGCGCGTGAGCTGCATGAATGAAGGCTGGCAGAGAGTCTGTCTGTCGACCGGGCATCCTCATTAAGGAGGCAGATGACGTGCAAGATTTGTCCACATAGGAGGAAGCAACTTCGGACTAGCTGTCCACTGCCGTGGAAGGTGTTAATATTTCGTTAATGAAAGGGTCCTTCGGCCATGTTGAGGCATTTGTCTTCATTGACCCTCTTCATTTGCTGGACGATAAATCAGGTCTTTATTATATTCTGTGTAACTTGGACATAGCAAGGTTTCACACTCTATCCTTCAGTTCAAAGCTTTTCTTTGGGGGTCGGGGGGACGTGTCATTGCAGGTTACCTATATGTGACCTGTCTCATCCAGAACTGCTCCGACAAAATGGTGACCGCACAGTTCTTGGGGAAAATCGACCACAATTCTCTGTCGGTGCAGGGCGACTACATTTTTGTCAAGGTAAAGCGCGGCACAAAAACAACAGCGCAGACTTTCATTTTCTTTTCATGGCCTTACAGCAGACCAATTCGCCGTTCTACGGTGGTCTCGAATAAAAATAACATCTGTCCAAAGGAAAAAGTGCTGATTGCTTCCACTATAATTAATCATTTCCCGATATATCCACAGTGTAAACTGTATTGGAAATCTTATCGAGCCACTGTGTTTTTGATGCGTCTGTCGACTTCTGCAGCTCTGATTACGACACACCAGAAATCATCTCGCTTTGTCTGTAATGGACTTTCGGCCGTACACGCACCACGCAATCCTATTTGAATGCGATAGATAACGGCCGGCTTACTCTGTTGTTGTTGTTGTTGCAGCGTCCCTTCAGCGTAATAGTATCGTCTTGTTCGCTTCTGTTTGTCTTGTTTTCCCAGGTGACCACAGGGAATCGCACCAAGCACTACGTGTCGTATCGACGCAACGAGTTTACCCAGATGAAGTTTCCCAAGTATGCCTTGCCAAAGGTAAAGGAAGTTTAATGTCTTCATACCGTTAGCCTAATAGCATAAGTCAGGTGTGTCAAACTCATTTTTGTCGCGGGCCACATTGTAGTTACCGTTTATCTTGGAGGGCTGTTAAGAATTTTGGAAACCATGTAAATGCTTTTTAATCCCCTCCGCATATTACATGCACGGCGTACAACAAATGGATGAATAACTAGTTTTAAAAATCAGATGTCAAGAATAATGACTGTTATTGTGGATTACATGTGACAATTTGAGATTTTAATTCAGACTTTAGCAAGCATCATGGAACTTGACATGCTCGATTTGCTTTCGCGGGCCACATAAAATGATGTGGCGGGCCAGATCTGGCCCCCGGGCCTTGACTTTGACACCTGTGCCATAAGTCATTTTGAAGTTCGTTTTTTTTTTTAATCTGTTTTTTTTTCCTTGTTTTCCTAAAACATTCACAAATGTCAACCGTGCTATTAGGCTAAAGATATGGTGGCTAATAAAAAAAAAATCGTGAACATTGACCGTAATTTCTTGAGTGTGCTCTTCCCTCCCCCCAAAAAACCATCCAAAATCAAGGGGGTGTATTTTACACAAGTACACACAAAATTACAAAAATTTGTCACATTGTATTGACGTTTAGTGGTGTAGAGAGGTTGTGGGGAGGCAATGTGTGCTGGAATTTAAGTCCCAAAAGTTTCAGGACCCCTACCTTTGAAGAGAAAGAAATGAGCACATTTTTCACTTTTTCAGCACTGAAAACCGCAGGCCTCATAATGGAGGATGGCATGACGCATTGGATTTACGGAGCTTTGGCCAGTTTATGAGGTCTCAGTCAAGTTGGGAGCAAAGGAGCTGACTTTCACAAGATTTCAATCGATCTCACCTCTTCGCTGGGCAGCTTCCACAAATTGATCACATTGATCCCAGGATTCTGCACAAACACGTGTTGCACGTTGTTGTTTATCCCCCCCGCTACTCAAGGAACAAGCCGAAGTCGCGACAACATTGAACTTAACGTAATGCCCTCCATGTGGGATGGAGAACCTCAGTTACCGATGCAATTCTCAAGGTCAACTTGATTGTCAAATATGCTCTATGTACAGCACAGATGAAATGTCTTTTCCTCTCGATCCCCAGTGCAAACATGCAGTGCATTAAAATGCACACAGCTAAAAATAAGGCAGCGAAAACTAAAAAAAAAAAGACATACAGTATATATATATATATATATATATATATATATATATAAATAGCAACAGTCAACACACAACCAAGGGCACTTGTGACTATTGCGGGTTAACGTTAAGTAGTGCATTGTGCAATAAGTGGATGTCAGATGCTGAGGGGCGGGTCACAGTCTGTGGCAGGGGTAGGGGCAGAGGCGGGGGGGGGGGGTTGAGTCTCCAGACCGCCTGGTGGAAGAAACTGTTTTTGAGCCTGCTGGTTTAAGCACGGAGACTCCGCAATCTACTCCCTGACGGCATTTATTGAAGGGCAGAAAAACAAAACCACTCAAATAGATGACTATTATGTTGTCTGTCTACATGTGTTGATGCACTGTTTGTGTTCAAATATCTGATTCTATTCATTAGCTGGAAGGGGCATTCAACTGCGTGTGTGCGCTTGCGCGCGCATGTGTGTAGGAGGGGTGTGCATCTCTTGGTTCGACTTGATGCAATCACACCTTTTAAAACTTCTTACATCAATTCGATTTGGCGCAACTTTGCTCCAACAAATAGGTTCATTTCACGACATTTAGTTAAATAAGCATTTGCATGTCAAAAGCAAGAGTGATTTCCACTGGCCCGCTAAAACGCCGGTCACAGCCATGAAATATTCAGAGCGTCGATGGAATGGCGTTTCATGTCGGCAGCTTACGCAATGACGATTAAACGAGCCTGGCTCAGACGTGACACGGCGGCGGGGGAGCGCTTGATGCCGCCACGCAAGCCTGAGTACTATTGAAGTGTGCTGATTGAACGCGGCGCTCGGGGAAATGTATTTCAAGCCACGGAAAGGCGGGCTGAGGGGAATAAACAACTTGGAGCCAATCACTGCCATTGACACGCTGTCAGCCGTTCAAGCGGCTTTCATGACAATACGCATACGATGCATTTTGGTTTACGCAGCGGTCACTCATAACAAAATAGCCTCTGTTTAGGCTCTCTGTATGCCGGTTACGGTTTCTTCGTTGCAATGGTCGTCAATAACCACGCTGTGATTTTGTATCACGTAAAAAGTAAACGCGATTGTTGGGATACGTCATCAGTCGTGCCCTCTTTTCCCACTTAGGATGTTCAGATAGTGAGCACGGACGAGGAACAGGTCTTTCTGGCTCTGCAGGAGTGGTACCAGACGGACACGTACAACCTGTACCAGTCGGACACACGGGGGGTCTACTACTCCATCGTGCTGGAGAACGTCCGTAGCACCCGGCAGCCCGAGGAGATGGTCCTCATCGACATCCTGGAGGTGAGACCCAACATCTGGAATCGCTCCATGAGAAAGTACGGTGTTCCATTGCAACAGTGATCCCTTACTATATCGCGCTTCATTTATTTTTATTTTTTTTTCCTGCCAAAGTACTGTATTTGGAATAAAATGCCGAATGACTCCGAGGTTTTTTTACATGGCCGGACGCATGATTGGTTCCCGGGGCGACGTCGACCAATGATAGCACGAGTGGATTTATCCTGTGAGCTGATTGGCTACTCATCTTCGCAGCCCCGCCCAGCACCTACCCTTTATCCCGTTATTTGGGAGACTCTCTGATCAGTGTCTCGTCACGTGGTTGACTCCGATCAGGAGAGAAAGAGAGATTAATTCTTATGTTTGAAAGTGCCCTCTAAATACATTTGAGTTATCATAAACATATCTGCTGCTCGGAGATAGCAGGCCAGCAGCTAGCTGGAGGCTAACAGCGGCTACACTGTCAGTTAATTACTGTATAAGTTTTTCTAATAATAATTAAGATTGAAGTAAATATGTGTACTGCTGTAGTCTTTGTCTCAAATATGTCAAGTATAAATCCTGTTTACAACTTTTAAACATGCTGTATCCACATACACTTACACAGAAATTCCAGGGGGGGCGGGGGGGGGGGGGGGGCAACGCTCCGTCGCGGTTTTTCACTTATCTCGGCAGGGCCCCAGTTCCCATTAACCGGGATAAGTGAAGGAACACTGTACTTTGCAGATTTTTTTTTTCTTTTTAAACATTAATTCGGTGCTATGGCCACACATGTCGCGCATGCCAAATCCACACCTGGTTGAAAAACGATTTTAAAAGTTTTCAAATGTCTGATCATAGTTCGAGTTTCCCCTTTTGCGAGTGGATCGGGAATGTATCCGCGTAATAAACATGTTTGGCTGCACTTTGCTTTGCGGTGAACAATGTTTTAAATGCAGGTGCGCGGGATCAAAGGGGTCTTCCTGGCCAATCAGAAGGTGGACGGCAAGGTGAGAACCGTCATCACCTACAATAAAGGACGAGATTGGCAGCCCTTGACCCCGCCTGCCACCGACCTGAACGGAAAGTCAATCACCTGCAAAGCGGTAATAGCGCTCGGCACCTACGACATATCTCTGCACCCAAAAAGTGGTCTTTTTATTCGGACATCCGGACGTTTACCAATGGATTCAAGTCATTCCACCTTTTTTTGGGGGGGGGGGGGCTCATTCAAGACACGTTGAATGATTTTCCACATTTGCTAAACGTGTACTTTTCACACAGTTGCACATTTTTCCATCAAAATAATTTGCACGGATATGAACATTGGATAGACATTTCCCAAATGGAACTCATCCTTCCATATTTCGAGGGCTCCACTTTGACAAACAACGGTTCAGCTCATGGGGGGGCATTTTGGGAACGGTTGTCGACATTTTACTTGAGTCGACATTTTCACAGTTAATATTTGACATATTTCCCTCCTCCTTCCACGTTTATCAACCACTCCAATTTCAGAATGTCTTCCTGAACTATTTATGACCTTCCCCAAATTCCCACATTTTCATGGTAAAATTCTCAAATGAAGAGACATTTTCCATATTTGCCTCCTTTTACAACGCATTCAAACCCTCGCAACTTTTTTGCAAACTCTTTTATCTCATTCGGGATTACCGTAAAATTCCCAAATTAAAGACATTTGGACAGACTTGCCTCCACCTTCCACATTTCGGCCGTTCAAGTAATTCCACGACCATTATTCCAGCTTGGGCTCTTTGGCGCTCGCACGAAACTGCACCCCCCCACTTAATGTTTCCTTCCCCTCTCTAGCCCGACTGCCACCTCCACCTTCACCTACGCTGGGCGGACAACCCCTACGTGTCCGGTACTGTCCACACCAAAGACTCTGCTCCGGGTCTCATCATGGGAGAAGGTGAGGGGTTTTTTTTGTTTTTGTTTTTTTTCCCAACTTCACAGACTTTGCGATTATTTTCCTTCAGGTAACCTTGGCTCCAAGCTGGTTGAGTACAAAGAAGAAATGTACATCACGTCCGACTGCGGGAAGACATGGAGACAGGTACATCACCGTCGAGCCTCCGCGCATCCATCGGCCGGCCGAGCTGGAAAATGTCCTCGCCAGTCCGGATACTTGTGTGATGTCAGCTGTCGCTTACCTATGGGATGATCAGGAAAGTTTTCACCGACTCTCCGTTCAAGGGGTTAAGACTTCCTTTATCCCTCGCCTGCTCTTACGCGGTTAACGGAGGGGACGGGAATTTCCTAAGTCGGGAATCGTCTTAAGTTTCTCACTACCTCGGTTTTCAGAAGTCAGTCCTGTTTTAAGCCCTTTCCTCCACCTTTATTGGTGAACCTTAATAAGAAATGAGGCGAACGTCAGGCATCAGAAGACTTAATCGCGAAGCAATAATTCAAACGATCATCATCCATCAAAGAAAATGGAGCATATTGAGTTGATAATCGTCAAAATGAGAAAACGATTGCAGGCATTAAACAATAAAAAGATCAAATGATTAAGTTGTCATTTTAGAAGATTTGAATAAAAGAACAAAATGAATAGAGTCATCCGTAAAAAAAGAAACTAAAATGATTTTTAAAAGGGTGGAAAGCATTTAGGTCATAATCTTACATTGGGTGAAATCAAAAGTGATCCGTTCCGTTCTTAAATGACGCGATACCGCTTAAATTACACAAGTGCGAAGAAATAAGACACACGATAGGTTCGCTTTCTAATCTTAGTTTACCACATTGTCGGTACAATTTAGTCCAAATGTAGCACAACTCGTCAGTCCAGAATTTAAAAAAAGCAAAATTAGCTGATGGCCAATGTACTGAATGTACCGTATTTTCACGACCATTCGACGCACCGTATGGTTGGGCGCAGTCTCATTAATGGGTGCTATTTCTGTATTTTACACATAGACAAAACGCACTGTATTATTGGGCGCAATTTTAAAGTGGTAAAACATACGCCAGCTTAAACATACGGCATGCATGCGCGCACGCTAAAAACACGTTAGCTTGTAGCATACGGTAGCATGCCAAGAAATACAGATACAAGCTAAAAACACGTTTTTAAAAAGGCAACGGAAAACTGAGTTCCGTTGTATTTTATTTAGCCATCGTACAATGTACTCACGTTTTTCGATCAATCATCACCCAGAAATCCATCCTCATCAAGTCCTCATCCTCTGTATCAGAATTGAACAATTGTGCAAGTACCGGTAATCCATCAAAAACGCCGTGTTCCCTCTCGTTGTCAGTCACTCTCATTGCCATGTGGCTCCACAGAAATGATGCCGGCTTTTCCGAAACTCGAACAACAGTGCAAGCAGACACGTTCGTCCAAGCAGCCACAATCCATTCGCAAATTGTGGCGTAACTCGCCCGGCGCTGCCTCTCACTCTTTGTAAAGTTGTGTTTGCCATCGATCATTCATTGTTCCCATGCCGTTCGCAACTTTACTTTGAACGCCCGGTTGATGCCGATGTCCAGCGGTTGGACTTCTTTAGTCAAGCCTCCGGGAATAACGGCAAGCTCAGAGTTCATTTGCTTGATTTGTTTTTTCACCGCTGCTGTGAGATGGGCACGCATGCCAAAAGCATAACCGATGGCTTGAAGTTTGAACTGAGCTTCGTAGGCGTGTCTCTTTGTAAAATTTATTTTCGGGGGTTCTTAGAAACCAAAACCGAAGTTGTTTTGCAACAATGCACATAGCCACACTCTATACAGGTGTTGGTACCTGCTTGTAGCGTCCCTTTAGCGTCCACTTACACGCCCACCCTTCACTCATTGGCGGACTTCTTCCCCGCATGCCTGTCACTCACGTCTGCCTTTTCTCTCTCTTTCTCTCCATATATGTATATATACACGCCCACCCTTCACTGATTGGCCGACTTCTTTGCCGCATGCCTGTCCACAGTCACTTCCGCCTTTTCTCTATATAAACAGCGTGTCGGCTGTCAGTCAGGTTTTGGAACTCAGCGCATAGACAAGACGCTCCGCATCATAAGGCGTCCTGTCCATTTTGGAGAAAATTTTAGACTTTTAATGGCGCCTTATAGTCGTGAAAATACGGTATATTATTATTTTTTAAGATGTGCTATTTTATTACTTCCCACCATTGCTTATTGAAACTGGAGCTCACCAATTTTCCGACTCATTAAATCTCTCCCCCCCCCCCAAGGTTTTTGAGGAGGAGCATCACATTCTGTACCTCGACCACGGCGGGGTGATCGTGGCCATCAAGGACACCTCAATTCCGCTCAAGATACTCAAGTAAGCATTCTTGATTCATCATAATAATGAGCAAAGAATGGATGTTTTTTTTCAAAGTAAACATTTTCCTTATTAAAAAAAAACAAAAAACATTGCAAATATTTTCAGATTTCATTTCAATTGAAAAAGATTTGTGTAACATACTGCCCTCTTGTGGCCAAGGTACACGCATCAGGAAGAACAGCACAATGTCCAGTGAATTGGAACTAAAAAAAAAAAAAAAGTTGCAAGAACTGGTTAGTTCTTTGCTTTATATTCCATGTTTTTATTTGTGTGTTATTTTCCCTGCGGAGGACAGCTGGAATAGGCTCCAGCACCCCCCGCGACCCTCGTGAGGATAAAGCCGTTCGGCAAATTAATGAATGTTATTTTCCCTACTAAAAAAACTGTTCACAAGTGACTTTGACCGCAAATGTGGTCACGGAAGAAATTCAACTCCTAGTGTTCACTACGACAATTGCTCTCCGCACAGGTTCAGTATCGACGAGGGGCGCACGTGGACGGTCCACAACTTCACCAGCACATCCGTCTTTGTCGACGGGCTCCTGAGCGAGCCGGGAGACGAGACCTTGGTGATGACGTGAGTCAATCGCGCGCATCCCACCTTCGTTTTCCTTCCACCGCTCGAAATAGTCCTCAGGGGTGCGCGAGGGGGCGGGGGGGCGCGAGTGTGGATGATCGTATCCCTCCTCTCACACAAAATCAGCCGGGCTGGGCTCCAGCTCAGCCGTGACCTAATAAGAACAAGCTGGATAGAAAATGGCCGCTTGGATATTATGGGTCTTGTTGTCGGCACTCCATGTATAATGGATCAGCCGCTTCAGACTGATGACTAATTATCATCCAGAGCGGAAAATGAAGTTGGACTCCTTTCCCTTGAACCTCCAGATGATCGCTTTCCACTTTTGTCTCCTCACTGCGATTGCTCGTTACGAGTGACCGTCGTGGAGTCTCTCTCTCGCTCTCTCTCTCTCTCTCACACACACTACAATCGCAATTCCGCCTCCAACTGCCAGAGAGCATGGCATCCAATTTCTTGCTATTGTTCCTCCAACGAAGCCTTTGTCCCATCGAACCTCTCAAGGTTTCTTTCCGATTGGGAGGTAGGGCCCATTTGAACACTTTACACGAACCCGCCAAGTACCGCTCGACCCATCAGTAGATCACATTAACCCTGGAAAACCCAAGAACGCTTTTCTTCTTTGGAAAATGCTGAATTATACATTAAATGACTGCTATACAGTATGTTCACTGAACATCGAAATATATGTTTTTTTCAAATATTCAATGCTTTAATCCTAATTTAGGATTAGGGCCAAATTTGACCCTTTGGGATTTAAGGGTAGCATTTGAGTAGCAGAATTTATAGGGGCCATATTTGATACTGTGGGTTCTCCTGGGTTAAGGGGGTAAATACAGCTGCGATTTGGCCCAGAATATTTTTTTTTTTTTGCCTTTTCTTAACATGAAAAAACAAAATCATGTTTTGGTAAAATGGCCCGCTGTAATATTATGTAACACAGAATAGGAGATGGGGATCTTTATGAAAGGTGCTTTTTGGCCACAAATGTTGCTGATGACCGCCCACCAGAGTGGAAAGTCCTCACGTCGGCTCGCTCTTCCCAATCTCTGTCATCAGCAAGTGAGCTGGAGTGCAACCTGTCACATCTCTTCTCGCTCCAACGGCAGATAAGGTTGGATAAGGCCCCTCGGCTATAATGCGCCGGGAAGGTCACAGATCGACTCACAAAGACTCACTTTTACTTCTGGGATTTTCCACCGCGCGCACGTACGCACGCGCGTAATGGTGACGAGATGTGGAGGTTGTCCGATATGAATTGGAGCAGTGTTGCCAAGCCATATATTTTACTTGAGCAAAATGTCACGGCAGGCCACGGAATACAAACGTCAGACATTTTTGAAAGCGGCCTTTGTGCTTGTTTGGGCGCAGCGTCTTCGGCCACATCAGCTACAGGTCCGACTGGGAACTGGTCAAAGTGGACTTTCGGCAGTCATTCCCTCGCCAGTGTGCGGAGGCCGACTATGAGTCCTGGCAGCTCACCGACCTGCAGGTAACACACACACACACACACAAGGGTGGCCCAAATCTTGAGCGAACGAAACACCTGCTTACATGGCATCGTTTCCTGTTAGGGCAAAAAGTGCATCATGGGTCAGGAGCAGACTTTCCGGAGGAGGAAAGACACCGCGTTTTGCGTCAAAGGAAAAAGCTACACTTCGGCTCTCGGGAGGAAAGCCTGCCAGTGCACCGAACAGGACTTCAACTGGTGAGCCCGTAAAGATCGGAAAGAGCCGTGAGGACAAAAGGCTTCATTTTTTTGTCACTTTTCTTGGCATACAGCGACTACGGTTTCGAGCGATCCCTCGCAGAAAGCGGACGATGCTTTGCTGACTTTTGGCACCATCCGGACTCGCCGCCGGAAGACTGCCAGCCGGGGCGAACCTTCGAGTCCAGCACGGGGTCTGTGCAACAGCATGGAATGCATTGCCTTTGTTTTGTCTTTGACCACTCCACGATCACATCGCACCGAATCCATTTCCTGCTACATGCTGCAATTAGAGAAATGAGAAGATGCAACAAACACCCCAATATGGAAAGGTTCACAATCACAATTTATCGAATATCGTGACAAAAACAAATACGAAAAATGAAAACAAAATACGTGGTCGTTGAACATGACTTGTGCCAAACAACCAATTCGAGGGTGAAATAAAATACTGACGCGACGGCGGGCCAGCTGGCCCTGCGAGGACAAATTTGAAAGTCCCATGGCTCATATCATTGAAGTTACATAGGCCAGCATGACTGGTTCTGAAGCCCCCCGGCAGATTAGCTTGGCACAGAGTTAGAGGTGCCCCAAGTCCAGTCCTCGAGAACCCCTATACAGCCCGTTTTAGATGGCTTCCTCAAACACATCTGATTCAAGTTGCTCATCAGCAATTTTTGCAAAAGCCTGATAACAATCAATTGAGTCGGGTGCGTTAGAGGAGGGAGACGTCTAAAACAGGCTGGATCAGGACTCACGGGGAACCAAACTTGGGCACCCCCTGGCATAGAGGTTGAAATGTGATTGGCCCAAAAAATAAAATAAAATCTAACGTCAGTGTGCAGATGAGGAAAAGAAACTGCTGGGACTGATGGACCATTCTCCCCTTTTTTCCAGGTACCGCAAGGTGGTGTCAAATGTGTGCGAGGGGGGCCTGAACAAAGCGCAGAGTGCCAAACAAAGTAACTGCCCTCTGCTGCCCCCTAAAGGACTGCAAGTCGGCATCAAAGGGCAGATGCTGGCTGTGGCCCCTGGTGATGACGTCACATTCATCGTTCACCAGGAGGAGGTAGTGGGAGCCGCTTTTCTTTCCACCCAATTTTTATGTTTAGCCGAGCAACCTTGCATCGCTCCAAAATTTAAAATAAAAAAAAACTTTGATTGATCCTGTATGTCTTTTTTCTGATCAGATAAATATTTTGAAAAAAACTGAAAAATAACATTAAAATTTGTTAGGGATACCCGCCATGTATAGCGTCCTTTTTTCCTCTCGCGCAATAGGGCTCAAAAGGTTTTGTGACAGGGTTGCGTTTAAGTTGAGAGACAAGCTCAGAGCACAATTCCACATATTTCAAATATGTCTGTAATGAAACCAAATGCTTCAACAATTACAACAAAACCGTACCCCGGAAAAACTTTTTTTTTTGTGACATTTGATCTGTAAATTGATCATCAAGAGTGGGGAAAAAAAGCCAACTTAAGGAGTGCTCGGGTTCTGTAGATGTTTAGTAATTAAAAAAAAAAGAAAAGAAAAAGAGGATTAAATGTGACTCCGTTTTTCTACCCCTATTCCCATGCTGCTCACCCAGGGCGACACGAGCAGCACCAAGTACCAGGTGGACCTGGGCGACGGCTTTCGGGCCATTTACCGGAACCTGACGGTGACGGATGAGCCCATCCAGCACCGCTACGAGAAGCCGGGCGTCTACAAAGTTTCCGTGCAGGCCGAGAACACGGCGGGTCACGACGAGGCCAGCATGTACATCCAGGTCACAGGTCAGGATAATGCTTGGTTGGAAACAAAGTACTCTGGCGTCCTCTAGTGGCGCAGGGTTACATTACGGTCGTAAGGATGACGGGACGGTTGAGACGCGTTGGCGTTTCAGCACTCAATGTAATTGTCCCGCGTGCAGCACCTCTGCAAGAAGTGCACCTGGAAGTGACGCCCATCGCCGGGAGAAACCACCAGGTCAACCTGACGGCCGTCGTCCTTCCCGCCGAGGCCAACCTGACCGTCTTCCACTGGTGGATCGGAAACAACCTGCAGGTAAATGCTCCTCGGAGGAAATCCGGAACGTTTCGGGCTGGCTAACGTCACCCGCGACTGCCGTGCAGCCAACGTTGACCCTGCACAACAGCGTGCTGACCAGCTTCCCAGAGGAGGGCGAGATTTCGGTGAGCGTCCAAGCCTCCAACGGGAGGTCTATGGTGCAGGATACCAGAAGGGTTCGCGTCTATGGTATAAGGCCTTCTCCCTCTTCCGCCATGTTCACCCCCAAGAAAGATTTTGGTCCAAATGTGTGTCGTACCCTGGCAGAAAACTTCCACGTCATCCCGCTGAGCTTTAGCAGGCACCTGGACCGCTTCAATCCCAACATTCCCGAGTGGCGGGAGGACGTGGGTCAGGTCATCACCAAGATACTGGCCAAGGTAAAGGACACATGACAAAATTCCAATTGGCTGCGCCCAGTTGGAATTTTTTTTGCCCGATTTCGATATTTGGCAGATTAAAATTTCTATACCCCATCAATCAGACAATAAATTTAAAAAAAAAACTTTCTGGGGTTCCTTCATGGTGACCACAATAAAAATATGAATTATTGGCAGAATATTTGACTGTTTGAGAAAACGTCCTTTGCGTTTTCTCAAACAAAAGAGAAAACGCAAAGGACATTGATATTCAAAGGTTGAATATCAAAAATATTGATATATTATATTATATTATATAATATCAATATTTTTTACATTTCCTGGATTGTGTTCATTTGTGTTAAAAAAATCAACCAATTTTTCTGGATTTTTTTTCTTTTTTTTAAGAGCCAATGTCGATCAAATTAATCATTTGGGCCCTTGAAATAGGGCCTGACTAATATGGAGTTTTCGAAGACAATGCAAATTAAACGATTAATTCAAAAATATCAAAAGAATTTGTTTTTTTGTCCCTTTATTGCTTAGAGCAATACAAATCTGAATTACAGACAGAACCTTTACAATACTTTATCCTTTAGTCCTCATTTAACGTTGCAAAAGAGAGAAAAACTGAGAAGAATCTCACAATGGGAACTTGCTTTATGAATTGAACACGACAAACTGGCAAACACGCTAATACAAAATGAATACACTCACAAGGAGCATGGAGGCAAAACCCACACTGAACTCATCATTTGGTATGTCAGAGCTCCTCATGTCACAGACTAGGCCACGCCCCTTAAAGCCACACAGCACGTGAATGTGAGATTTGCCTTTATTGAACATTCTAAAACAAGCGATATTTTATTCCTCGTCAAAGATTTGCGCTTTGTTGTTGGTCAATCACTTTGGTGGGTGGGCAATCGCTGTTCTAAAAGGTAGGATTGATGTATTTATTTTTTCCTTTTTGCGTGTTTGTCCCCTCAGGTGACAGGTGTTCCGCAGGAGTCCCTGGTTACCGTGGTGAAGGCGGGCCTGCCCACCGCCGCCGACCTGTACGTCCTCCCGACGAAGCGGACGCCAGCGAAAAGAAGCGCGTTTCAGGATAAGGTGAACGTCCGCACCTTTGCGCTTTTAAGTCTGCGCTCAAGATTCTCCGCTTAAGTGCAGTTTGGTTGCATTTAACTGTTGCGGTCACTGCGTTATGGTTTTTCAACCTCTTGAAAAAAGTTTTAAACGTTGTGCGTCCACAGCGTATTCCAGCCATCATGCAAGCTTTCAAAGACCACAACGTCAGCTTTGTGGTGCGAGGAGGTCTCCAGGTCCTGGTGCTGCCGGCGGACCCAAACGCAGGTACTGACTGGGCTTACACCTCCGATCCTGGTGGAAAACTCGGCGGCTTTTGTTTTAATGGCCGATTATTGGTTTATCTCCCGAAGGACTAGCTCGAAATGCTGTTGAGGCCACAGCAACAGAAAGTGGTGCGTTGGTCAGTCTTTCTCCTGCCGCTTTCCGTTCGGAGAGCTTCCGTTTTCACCTTTTTTTTTTCCCCCTTCCTCTTCTCCTCTGGTTTCCCAACAAGCCCTCGGATCGCCCTTTGCTCCCATCGCATGAATGCTGAGAGACGCCGTTGGTTATTTGCAAGTCGTATTGCTTCCGAGCGGAGAGCAGAGAGTAAACAATTGTTCCAAACCGTGGCGACGGGTTATTTAATGCCACTCTCAGTTGAAGTCGACTGTCAGTTGAAACGTCAAACAAAGAGTGACAAGTTGTCTCTTTCAGAAAAGCCCGCAGATTTGCCTGAGGAAAGTTCGCTACGCTCAATGCGAAGCAAATCGCGCTTGATGCGACCATTCAGCTTCTCTAAGCATTCACGTGCATTTGGAGAGTCTTTGCCGCTACTTTCTCGATTGTTTCATGGATGGTACCTAAGCGTCTCCTGCAACTTCTCTTTTGAAATGTTTCAAGGTCCGAGGTTTTTGTCAAGCCTCTTAAATTTTGTCATGGCCGCAGGTCACGGAGCTGCCGGCGGTCCTGGCGTCTGGGCCGTCGCCGTCATTTTCCTCATCAGCGTCGCGGCCACGGCCTCCTTCATTCTCTACAAGTTCAAGAGGTGGGTATCATGCACTCGGTCGCCGCAGAGCTTGCCCAGGCCCGAGCCTGGAGTACGATGAACGAACAGAGCGACATAAAAATAAAAATAAAACACAAAAAAAATCTGAAATCTAATTTTGCTCGGAGGCGTGTGTGGGCCACCTCTGCGTGTGTGTGTCATCAAACGATGAAAATGATTCAGGCATGACCTCTTTTTAAAATTGGCTAATGTCTGGAGATTTATTTTTTACACATTAGAACTTAAGACAAGGATGTCATTACATTTGCACCCCCCGCCCCAAAAAAAAGGGAACTTTGCAGATTTTCTCTCTATTGTAAGGTTAAACAAATACTAAAGTCTTGTAAAAGAGTCCAATGTTCTGACTGTGATTTGTGCTTACTTGAAACTAGCGATGCTAGCACTCCAAGATTACATCATCCATTCAAACTACAGACCACTTTAGAGTGCCTTGTTGTTGGCCTTGAGTGTGCACATGTTCCCCAGAGAAAGCAAGAAGGGGTGGAATATGGATTTTTGTTTTTTTTAAAGTCTGACTTGACAGCAAGCATATGAACAGGGGTTTTGCGCTGGCATGGCTTCTTTAGAGCGCCTTGTTGTTGCGTCCGCGGGGCGCAAATGATGACACTGTATGTACATTGTTTGAGTGCATGCCTCGTTTTCACGCACCAGCAGCACTTCCTTGCTCGCAGCCCTCGCACCAAAAAGTCACATGAATGAAACCAAAAATATTTAAAGTAAATAAATCGGAGCCCCCCCTCTTACAACCCCTTGCCCCAATCCCCCCCCCCCCAAAAAAAAATCCTGCAGTCCTTGGCTCAGGACTGAGGAGGTCTATCCCCCGCTGTTTTTCAGGAAGCTGCCAGGCAGCCGCAGCGTCTACGCCCAGATGCACAACGAAAAGGAGCAGGAGATGACCAGTCCTGTCAATCACAGTGAAGACACACAGCACATCATCCAGGGCGAGGAGTTCATCGACGACGACCTGGACTCGCAGACGCTAGGTAACGCGGGAGCCAGCCCCACCTTCCGCTCCCTCATACGGACCACCACTAACCACTGCTACTAAATACCGCGCCACTCAAAGACACGCCAAGGTATTTGTTGTTTTTTTTTACATTCTTGTGACTGACAATCTGACAAAGTTTTGACGTCAACACATTTACTTTGACGGCTATCGAAGTTCAATAAATTCAATTTTTTAACGGGGCTGCCAGTCATTAATAATCAAATTTTGCCTTTAGAACATGGTTGTAAATTTTGGTTTTCCAATTGTAACGACATTTAAAGTCATTTAGAAGTGAGTTGTGCACAAATTCTAAGTTGCGTGTTTGTAGGGCTCCGTGATATGGACCCAAAATAAAATTGTCACAAAAATCCATTTTGTGATTTTTATCATTTCAACATTTTTCCCTTTGCTTACAAAGAAAATGAGATCTTTCAAACAAGTTTTGCTAGAGCATTACGTTGCCTCAACTTCTACTTTTTTTTTTTTTAAATTCCATCAAGAGAATGTGAAAACAAGTGAACCCCATTCCCGAATTCACCAATTTGCTCGCAATAAGTGTTATGTTGGCACTATCTTGTGACATCTTTGTGTCAAGCAACCATATTGAGGTGAGATGAGGAGTTTCATTTAGAAAAAAATTGTGCTTTGCTGCCATATTGTGGTATCTATCAGTAATTCGACCCCTTTTTTTTTTTGGGTGGGATGTCGATTACTTGCGGAATTTGCTATTTGTGGCAGGGTTCAGGGCTTCACTGTAAACATGATTTTTAAATGTTCATAAGAATTTCACATTCTAAAATGAGTCTTCAAAATGGTAAGCGAGGCAAATAAAACGTGAAAATGATCCCACTCATGTCTGTTTCTGAGCAGGAAATAGTCAATAGTTGCTCTTTAGAAGAATAGCCACAGCTCTGTATGCAGCTTGGTTGTTGTTAGGAGCGGTGCACATCAGCGAGGACGCGCTTTGAACGACTGAAGCTGCCTTAAAAAAAAAAAAAGTACTAATAAATTGGATTATTTTGATTCCTCCATCGAGTAGTCAGCAAGCCCTTTGTATACGTAGTAATACATTCGCTTTTATCATTTCCTGTACCCCTTGCTCTTGTTGCTAGGTAACCATTCAGGCGTGGTGCTGGGTGTCAACTCCAGAGAACTCCGCAGTTACCTGAGCAGCTGATTGCTGCCATGGCGACGGCTCTCACGAACACAGGGATTTCACGCCGCTTTCAATCCACCTCCTCTTAAACACACACATATCCCGAAGCTTGGTGGGATCCCGGTTCCATGGAGACCCTCTTCCGAAGGGTGTCAGCCCTAAATTCCACGCTTCTCACCATAACCACCACCACAACCATCCCCCCCCTTGATTAACAGATGAAAGTCGGCGACATGGAGGGAAGGTGTACTTTTTTTTTTTTTTTTTAACTCTATCAGCCTATATTAGGCCTAGCACGCAGTGGGAAAGGGTTGATGTAAATGTGTAAATCTAAATGTTCACTTTGTTTCACTTGGGTGTTTAACACAGGAACTGTGTTGTTGTTTTTGTGTTTTTTGTTGTTTTTTTTTTTTTTTGAAGTGACCTTTTTTGCAGTGGCGGACCTTGGCCTCATAATTATAGAAGCCTTCACAAACTAGCCCCGTAATGCTGCCACGGGCAACATCTGGATTTCTCTAATATTGAATTTGATAATTAGACAAAAAGAAAAAAATATTAAATACAGGCACCCTGGATGGTGACCAGTTCAAGGTCTCGTCCGCCTTTGGCTCAAATTCAGCTGGGATGGGTTCCAGCAACCCCCTTGGCGATTCTGTGCAGGATAAGCAGCGGTGAAAATGACGTGACGTATAAAAGATGCCGATTATCAAATGTGGTGACGTGTGCAGATGACAACAGATGATTAGCTTTGCGCTGGCCGACCAATCAAAAGATGTAAAAATTCCGGGATTGTGGGAAATGTGATTGGCTCAAGAAACAGTCCGGTTGAGTCTGAAGGCCCCCGGTCAGGATTAGATTGACAGCACACCACATAGAAACTGAAATTGGACACTTCCATTTACTGGAAAAAAAAAAAGTACCACCAAGAGAAACGCCGCCAGATGATGACAATTCACCGCTGGGAAGAAGTTCAAGCAATTTTTATGAAGCAAATATGAGAATTGAGAGGTTCTAGATTTAAGTCAGTGCTTCTGACCGTGTTCGGTCCAGGAGACGAGGGCCGCCACCGCCTTTACGAGTTGGGAATAAGCACTTCCTTTTTTGACATGCATTTTATTTTCCACTCCGTAATGTTTATATCCGGGACGGACTGGGAATAATGTCATCCCGTTTTGATACAATTGCAGCAAATACAATGAATTATGGATATTTTTGATACACTCATCTCTCTCTGTAGACACTTTTTTGGAAAATTCTCCACTGTGTGTGGCTGCACTATCGGTGTGAAGACTCTCTGGTCAAATGTATTGGGACGCCTCCAGGAAATGAAAATGGAAAGAACTGGATCGCTTCCGCGCCTCCGCAAACACTTTGTACAAGAAATTCAAATTCCTAATTGATGTGTTGAGAAATGTGTGTCCCGAGGCTTTCGATAGCAGAGTTGACTCGGTTTCATGTTTTTGTACAGATTTTTCTGCTTGCCCTTTGTTTTTTGTTTTTTTTAGTCTTTTGTCATTGGCCCGTGTGTCAAGGAACCACATGGGAATTCCAGGAAGGGTAGACACGTGACGGCCCTGCCTAACTTCCAAGCACAGATTCCGCACTTGTTTTCCCTTCTTTCTGATTTGTGCGGTTTGATTTCTTTCTTTTTTTTTTTTTTGCTATTAAAATGATCCGAATGTCCTCATCAGGAAGCACAGAGCACTCCTCCTGGAATAAATTACTCCCAATAACACGCACGTCTGCTGCTTTTCTCCTCTTGAGTGGCCGAGGGCCTCAAGTACACTTGGTTGGGGGGGAAGCTCTCACCGACTGTGACCTCTAGAAAATGCAAATGAATTATATCCACTCATCTGGTCTAATAAAGTTTGGGTCAGTAATCGAGTCAGCTAGCAAAACGACTAACGGAAATGAACTGTGTACGCTAAAAGCGCAAAAACAATCACTTAAAATACTTGGCGGGCGCGATAGCAAGGCTGCTAGCTAACACCGTCTGGATTACTTCCCTTCCCGCCACTCAACTGCTGCAAGTCCAGCGAACAAGCGCTGTGACATCATAAACAGCAGCCCACACAACACTTCTCAACAGAGACGACAACCACTTTGATGACATCACCGCGGTGCGGCGGCGCACCTCTCCACAGAGATGACAACCGCTCTGTAAACATCGCAACAAGGCGACGGCTTGCCGCTTCGCTAACAGAGATGACAGGCCTTTTCTCTTCTCTTCGATCAACATCAGCCAAGCGGATCCGTTGTGCGCCGGGTGCACACATGGCACACCACCGCCGCGGTGACGAGGATGACCGCGGGCCCGGAGCAGCCTACCAGGCCTTTGTGGCCATGGAGCGTTTGCTGGACAAGCTGCACATTTTAAACTACCAAGACGAAGTCCTGGCCAAACACAACATGAGGAACTTGACCAGGCATTATTTTGTGTCCAGTCCCTACCTGGAGTCCAACCCGGGGGAGCAGTTCTACATGTTCACCATCATCGCGGCGTGGCTCATCAATGCGGCGGGGAGGCCGTTCGACGAGCGTGTGGAGTACGGCGAACCCAGCGCCACCATGTCGGACATTCTCGCCGAACTGCGAGCGTTTGGCGTCCGTGTGGACTTCCCGCCCTCCAAACTCCTGTCGGGTTCGGGCGAGTACGTGTGCTTCGTGTTGGACAGGCTAGCCGAGGAGGCGCTTAAGAAGAGGGGCTTCTCTTTCAGGAGTCCGAAGTACGCAAGAGAAGACTCGGAAGAACCGTTTGCGGTGGAGGAAGACATCGAGCTTCATGTCGAGGAGGAGGTGATGGAGGAGCTGGACGACGACGAGGAGCATGCTCTGGACCTGGAGGCCTTGAAATTACGAAGCGCTCACCCCGAAGCCAAGATGTCCTGCGTCAACACGGAGATCCTGCAGTCCATGGTGGACGCGGCGGAATGGTACCTGGAAGTGGAGCGCGTACTCCCGCAGCTCAAAGTCACCGTCAAGAACGACAACAAGGACTGGAGGATCCACGTGGAGCAGATGCACCGGCACCGGGACGGCATCTCGTCCTCGTTCAAAGAGGCCAAAGGCTATCTGGAGAGGCTACAGGAGGACATCGGGAAGACCTTGGAGAAGGTCCGCAGTCGCGAGAAGTACATCAACAACCAGCTGGAGCACTTGATCCAGGAGTACCGCAACGCTCAGGCTCAACTGGGCCAGGTCAAGGAACAGTACCGGCAAGCCAGTGAGGGACTGACGGAGAAAGCGCGCATCCTGGCCGAGATGGACGACGAGCTGAAGCGGGTGAAGCAGGAGACGGAAGAGAGGAACAGCAGCGTGTCGGACGGCGCGCCCCTCGTCAACATCAAGCGCTGCATAGCCACCCAGAAGCAGGAGATGGTCCAGCTGGAGAAAATGATTGCCAGCCAACGTTTGCAGATGAAGAAATCCAACAGTTTACGGGACACGCACGCCGCCGTCTTTCCGGAGCAAACGTACTTTTCACACCACCCGCACACGTGGACTTGGGATTCTTGAAACTTAGCCAAATCCTTGAGAAATGTCTTATTTTGACAAGGAGGTGGGACACCCATTAACTTGGGTACTTCATTCATTTATGCAAACTGGTTTCATTTTATTTTTTAAACTCTGGCAACTCTACATTATATTAATGTATATAAACCAGTGATGCCCAACTTTTTGGGAGCCAAGGAATCTCATCGCACACCAGCAAACACAAATGACACCAAAAGTAGACAGCGCTGGAAAAAACGAAAGGGCTGTTGGCAAAAGATGATAGTTTTGCTCCTCAATTTTTCCATGTCTGTATGTCCCGAAATCATGATAATCTCATCTCAATTTAGCCACAAAAATCCTTGAATTTTGTCCTGTTTTGCTGAACACAACGCTACGGTAAACCTCCATTTATCACAAGGCATAGATTCCAGACCCACCCGCAAAAGGTGAAAAGACGAGAAATACACCAAAATGTTCAAACAATGAAATGAAATGTAGGTAAACAAAAGTCAGCTAGCTTAATGCTAACATGTAAAGTGTAACCTCATAGACGGAGATCTCTGCCTTGGTCGAACGTACGTGATAGGGTTTTGTCAAAGCACTGTCGCGGCTCCTTTTTTTTTTTGTCATTGTGCATGAGAACGTTAAAATGCTCCTCATGCCCGATGTGTGTGCAAAATTTTGTTTTGTTTTTTGGTGCATGTTCAGGCCCTCAAGTGATTCATTATGCAAAGAATTAGATCTGCAACTAAAAAGGGCCTCACAGCCCTGGCTAGTTAGTCGAAAAATTGTTGGGGCTACAGAGTAATTTCATGAAAGTTGGCCTTTCGGAAATTAGCATAGAATCAATTTTAAAAATTAACATTACCGGCAGCAACACAGACAGCATACAACATTATTTCGGTTAAATCTCATTTATTTGCAAACTCTTCTGCCCTTGGTCCGTGCTCCTCTGCTTACATTTCAGCGTCTCCCACCAGAGATCCTGTCAGGAGTCGGAGAGAACCAAATCGAGGAGGGAAGGACAAATGTTTGGGGAGATGTCAATGAGAAATGACCTTTTGTCATTGATGTGTGTCCCAAATCAATAAATGCATTTTGCTTTAAGTGCAATTAAACTTCATATATTTCAAACCTGTTCCTCTTCACAACTCTGAATGTTTTTTCCATTGCCCCTCACCAGCTGCCCCCCAAACCCATTGCTCGCACCGTAATTTGGAGTTAACTCTTCTGTGACACTTTATGTTGATTTTCTTAAAGCTAAATTATGTGGCTGTTTCAATGAGCAAACCATGTAATTTCTGGTATGTTTTGCTAGACAGTAAATTTACACTGGGAGGTACGAATAACTTGATATTATTCATCAGCATTTGCCAAATTGCTGCTTGCTGTAAAGTGAATTGAATCCGTAATTATTCTGGACATTAAAATCTCAATTTCCCCTTGCGAGTCCCATTTCGAAATTGACCAGAAAATGCCGGGTGGCCGCTGGATTTAAAAAAAAAAACCTTAGTTGAACAAGTCAAATTTCACGTCACAGAAAACAAAACGAACAATTTATTTATACATAAAGAGAATACAGGGTGAGTCGCGTCATCGCGCGGTATGATGACGCCACGATGACGCGACTGAATGTGACGTCATATCCGAAGTGCTCAGACTGAAAAGTGATCTTGGCGCCTGTGCTGCCTTCAATGATGCGTGGACAAGGAATGGTTGGCCTATTGTGTGTCTTTGTAAATGTGTCTGTTTGAGCCCAAGCCACGCAAAAACAACAACGGTTTCCAGCTGCGACGCCACGAAACCAGGAAGCAATTGGAGGAAGCATTTTTGTGGATTTGTTCACGTCTCTATCTTCGGCGGGAAGGCCACCTGAAGTGACACACGCTTTTTTTCCCCTCAAGTAAGCGCCTTCCCACTCGCAAACCCGCGTAACGTCAATAAAATGTCGTTTTCTTCCTCATAACAAAACCATGTGGGCGTCAAACCTGAGCGAAGGTCGACACGTTTCACGATACGCTCTGCCCAGCACGTTTTCTTTAAATCATTTATTTTACGAAAACGCGTTTTTGAGTTAAAACCCCAACAGGTGTGCTCATAGCAATAGCAAATCAACGATTATCTTGTACAATGGACCCCCGATATTCACTGGGATAGGGCGAACATTGGCGTGGAAATAACGCTTCTTGAGATGTGTTGTTGTTGTTTTTTTTTTTTTTTAAGTCCCCGCAAAATATTTACGATGTGAGTTTTCCACAAAAAAAATGGTGGTGGCAGGCCAAAGACAACCGTATGGGGGGAGAGAACCCCAATCAATGAATCCGAGTAGCTGCAGGGCTCCACTGTGTTTGGTGTTTTGAGCACTAATGTGTTTGTGATGTTGCAACATGATAACTCACTGTGTCTTATTTCTAGTCGTTGAAGCTGACCCTTTATCTTGGCCAAAACTACTGATTTCGTTTTCCTTCCTTTGTTCCTTCTTTCGGACACAATTTTATTGTTTTATTTTATTCAAATTCTTACATCCATCCTTTGCCAAAGACCTGGTCCTTTTGCGCTTACTTCTTTCCTTCGCACCATTTTTTTTTAGTCTTGCATTGTCCTGCTATTTTGTCTTACTTTTTTCCTGACCTCATTCGTCGCTTCCACCCTCAGACCTGCTTTTTATTCAGACACCTCGACATCCTTCTGTCATTTCCTCTTCCTTCCCCCAGACACCTATTTTATTTTGCATCCTTCCTTCCTAAGATTCAGGTGACTTTTTTAAGACTGCCTTCTTATCTTCGACCCATTTTTTAACAAGTGTTTACTTCCTGTTTAAGTAACTTCTGACCATGTGATGCCGTGGGACCCCTTCTCTGAACATAGCTTCTCATTTCCTCCGACATGTGCTGTCTCAGACGAGCAGAGTTGTAAAAGGACAGCATTTTACAACTGTGCGGTTGGCAAAATGTTGGCAAGATGCTTGCCGCCACGCCTTTCCTGGCCCCCTTTTCTGTACTTTTGCACACCTTACATTCTCCATGATGCACACATTGATAGCTGTGTTTTGTCCTCCCGCACTGCAGTGTGAAAAGTGAAAACGCAAGTGACTCTTTTCTGGAACTGTTGTGCTTAGAAGTCCTCGCCTTGTGCCCTTTAGCTTGGCAAGAACACCCCTGCATGAGAATGAAGGGACGGAAAGATGCTCCTTCCGACTGGTGAGTCGGAATTGTATTTGCACTCCAGGCAATGGCACCTTATTCAAATGTGGATATTTGGTATTATGTTACAGGGGCTACTTGGTGGGAATATGTTTCTTCATCCTGGGATTGGGGACGCTGCTACCATGGAACTTCTTCATGACTGCCTCATTGGTAAAAAAGAGAGAAAGGGGGCGATGGAGATGTGTGTGTGCGTGTGTATGCTTTGAAAGGCGCTTATAAATGAAATGTATTATTATTATATGACTGATAAAGATGAATCGTGTGCCTACTTTATTTATATCGCCACTTTCACAACAGCTGCACTTGCCACAAGGCGCTTTACAGAACAGCTAACACAAAAACAAAATACTTCCTATTTTCAGCCTACGCTTTATTTTTGAAGCAGTTATCGATGAAAGAGGAAAGCGTCATAGCGTCCTTTCACCCGTGCGTGCATCAGATACGTCATGCTCAAAATGTGCACACGTCTGCTACAATCTAGTTTGGAAGTAAACAAGAAGCTGTCGCGTCCATTGACGAAAAAAAAGAGATCGGTTCGCTTTTCACTGCTGATACACGTGCGCTGTCGAGAAGGCGCAACCATCAAGCGGAGATTCTTCTCATTTGACGAATGCTGTGGCCAAATTGCTGAAATTAATCCACGATGGGTTCACATCAAGGACAGCCAGCATTTTACAAAAAAAATAATAATAATAAGAGACAAAAACAACAACCCAAAAGCAGAGCTCTTGAAGAGCTCTCGCAGGCGGCTGCCAACTAGCGCCATCTTGATCAACCCCTTCATCTTCATCTGTGTGTTGCTTTCATTTTCTTTGCCCGAAGCTAACAAGTGGCCTTTCACACTTCAAATTGTTTTTAAGTGCATAATGGCAGTCACCCGTATCATCACGAGTTGCCATCGCTTCCTTTCTTCAGTGTCTGTTCCCCTTTTCCAAAATTTGCCGAAACTGGATTTTATTAAAAAAAAAATTCTCCTCTCTGCAGTATTTCCAAGAGCGCCTGAACGCGTTCAACGCCACAGGCGGCAGTGAAAACAGCAACAGCAAGTACTTCAACAGCTGTATGACCCTACTGTCCCAGCTGCCCTTGCTGCTCTTCACCTTGCTCAACTCCATCCTCTACCAGAGGTCGGTCGGGCGGACGGACGTTTTTAGCAGAGGTCACGCGGATGGCAAACCTTTGATGTTCATGAGTCACGTGCCTCACAAACGTCAGGAATTAATATTCCTGCTCATTATTGCCGTGAATGTCATCAGCAGGTTGACCCAGAAAGACAGGAAAAGTCACAGAAACGCTCAGTGGATCAGATTCTCTCCTTTTTTTTTGCCGTTCAGCATTTGATATTAGAACATCATTCACATTAAAACTTGAGGATCAAATTTTTTTCACTTGATGAATTTTTCCGGCCGCGCGGTGGGGGACTGGTTAGCACGTCGGTCTCACAGTGCGGAGGTGCAGGGTTCAATTCCGGCTCCGGCCTTCCGGTGTGGAGTTCTCCCCGTGCTTTTGTGCGTTTTCTGCGGGTATTCCGGTTTCCTCCCGCATTCCAAAAACATGCACGGCAGGCTCTAAATTGTCCCTGGGTGTGATTGAGAGCGCGAACTGCTGTTTGTCGATGTGTGCCCCAATTCATTGATTAATCGACAAATAATCAATAGATGATCTATTATCCAAACCGTGCTGGTTTGCAACCGGAAATGGAACAGCTTATTTTCCTCATCAAATTCCAAAAGGAACTTTAAAATGACAGCTTTTGCAAATTTCTCTTCGTAACGCAGGTGATCTAAATTGTTTTTAGTCCTTCTCATAAAATGATGACTTTTCATTTTAATGGTAAAATTGCATCTCTTACTTTTGGGGTTGGAATTAGTCTCAACTTCATTTCTTGACCGTAAAATGACAACGTTTCCTCATATACTGCAGCCGATTATGTTCATGCAGACACTGAATTTGCTTTAGCGGACCACATAAAATGATGTAATGGACCCGTTGTGACCCCCGGGGGGCCTCGGGTTTGACACCTTTTGCTGTACAACCCAGGATATCCGAGGCCGTGCGCATTGCCGGCAGCCTGGTTTTCATCCTGTTGCTCTTCATCTTCACCGCCGTGCTGGTGAAGGTGGAAATGGACAGTGACCGCTTCTTCTCCGTCACCATGGCGACCATCTGGTTCATCAACTGTAAGCGGCGGCGGCCGCCGTTTTGCGGGCAGCGTGCGCGACCCTGCTAAAAACTATCTGCGGCCCTCCTCCCGCAGCATTTGGCGCCGTGATGCAGGCAAGTCTCTTCGGCCTGGTGGGCATGCTGCCCCAGAAGTACAGCGCCATCTTCATGAGCGGCCAAGGCCTCGCTGGCACGTTTGCCGCCATTGCCATGTTTTTGGCCAATGCCAGTAAGCGCACACGCAGATCCTTCTGGTTGCCTGGTAACCGAAAAGGAATGTTCATCAAGTTCTCCTCGGCGCGCTAAACGTGCCCGCTTGTCCCTCAGGTGGTGCGGAATCTCAGTCGGCGGCGCTGGGCTACTTCATCACGCCGTGCGTTGGCACCCTGGTGACACTCTTCTGCTACCTGCTCCTGCCCCGCTTGGTCAGTATATGGGGGTGCTGGGCTCCACTCCTTCTTTTGCGTCCCATTTGTGTAAAAGAAATCGTCTGTGTGCAGGAGTTTGCCCGCTATTATCTGAAGAAGAGCGCCAAATACGAGCCCGGCGCCACGGTTGAGCTGCTTACGGGTGAGCGCTTACGGATGATTTGTCCAATTCCAACATAAAAAGTACTTGTAATTTGCGATGGTAACTTTTCCACCCCTTTCATCTTCGTATGCTGTTCCCGCAAAGAATTTGTGGTATAACGACATGTCTTTTCATCTTGACGGCGGTCATAAAGCTGTCAGCGATGCACCGACCTTGAAAGGGTCGCACACATTCGACCGTCTGCATCCATTCCTGTTGACTTAACCACTTAAGCCCGTGATTGGGTCCCTCGTTTACTGTGAAATTAAATCAATTTGAGAGCCATTATCTCATTAGGCCGCCACTCACCCGTGTGGAGTCGCGGTGGCGGTCAAACAAAGGCACCGTTTGTTGGGACGCGCGCATGCCACTCTCACTGTCCGTCTGTGTGTGTCGTCAAGCGGAGAGTACGGCGGTGGACAACGGCAAGCTCAACGGCCTCGCAAACGGCTCGGTGGCCGGCGGCCCAAAGAAAGATGGCGTCTCGGAGGAATGTGAAGGCAAGGCCGAGCGGGACAGAAGCAAGGAGGCGTTCCTGTCCGAGGCGCCGGTGGAAAAGAAGCAAGAGAAAGCCTCCCTCATCGAGATCTTCAAGAAGGTGAGCATCGGCGGGCTTCTCAAAGGGGAGCGCTGTGAACCTCAGTTGATGCCAAAGGTTACGTGCCAGACCCCAAAATACACATCCTGCGAGACCGCTCTGCAGTTTTAACCCTGCTACACACTTTAAAAACAGTTCAAATTGTTAAAGCACACTTGAACTTATCAGGTGATGTTTTTGTTTTTTTAAGTCATCCTTTGCAAGGTTGTTAAAGAAAACGAACAAAATGAACATTTTTTTTCCCATCCTGCACAAGACAAATCCTCCATATATTGAAAAAAACTAAAATACTAAAAGGTATCATTTTTGAAAAAAAGGAAATTAACTATAATGAAAAATCCCCAAACATTTATAACCCTGGCAGCCCGGTAGTCCAGTGGTTAGCACGTCGACTTCACAGTGCAGAGGTACCGGGTTCAATTCCAGCTCCGGCCTCCCTGTGTGGAGTTTGCATGTTCTCCCCGGGCCTGCGTGGGTTTTCTCCGGGTACTCCGGTTTCCTCCCACATTCCAAAAACATGCGTGGCAGGCTGATTGAACTCTCTAAAATTGTCCCTAGTTGTGAATGTGAGCGTGGATGGTTGTTTGTCTTTGTGTGCCCTGCGATTGGCTGGCAGCCGGTTCGGGGTGTCCCCCGCCTACTGCCCGAAGACAGCTGGGATAGGCTCCAGCACCCCCCGCGACCCTAGTGAGGATCAAGCGGTTCGGAAAATGGATGGATGGATTTATAACCCTGTTCCGAAGCGCCTCTCTTCTCACACAGTTCTCCAAATAAGAAGTCACGTGTGCGTGCTTCAAGCTGTTTGTCATTCTCAGTTGACGTTTACTGCAAAGCTTGACACAAAGCAAAAGAGAATTAAAACATATGTTGCATACATACGTGTGACTATTCAAACACCAAAGCCAAACCATCGAATGGCTGTCTTGACAGAAGTCCTCGAGCCGAATGCTAACATACAAGGCTAATGCTAACATCCAACAGAACTTAGCATCGATTTTCGCCCCCTTAGGGCTTTTCTCATCACCGCAAAGTGCTGAGCCTCCCGTAGGTGTGCGCAAAAACAAACCTGAACCCTTGCGGTGAGGCAGCGCGGTGCTACTCTTCAATTCATACTTGCCTGTGGACTGTAAACATTCGATTTGTTTTATTTCTGGATTGATTTTTGGCAGATTTGGGTGATGGCGTTCTGCGTGACGTTTGTGTTCACGGTCACACTGTCGGTGTTTCCCGCAATCACCGCCGACGTCAAGACGTCATCCCCTGATTTCAAGACGCCGTTAAAAGGAAATTGGGGTATGCCTTTGGGAGGCTTGTTGTTTTTGTTAGTTTTTTCCTTCTAACTGTCCAATGGTGATTGTTCTCCACTCAGACCGTTACTTCATCAACGTGTGCTGCTTCCTGACTTTTAACATCAACGACTGGCTTGGCCGCACGATCACCACAGTGATACGATGGGTGAGAATGAAATGAATGATTTAATGAGTGCCCCCGCCATCTCTCAGTTGAGCGATATTTGACAGTGTAGCCATTTCGTAAAATGCCATCGGATGTGGGAGAGAAATATTCATTCGTTCATTGTCCTTTCGCCTCCGTTGGAATCCAAGTAAAGCATATTTTGGTCTTCTCAGCCCCGCAAGGAGTCGCGTCTCTTCCCGCTGCTGGTGGTCTCTCGCGTGGTCTTTATCCCGCTCCTGATGCTGTGTAACGTCCAGGATCGCTCCTTCCTGCCCGTCTACTTCGCCTCAGACATCGGCTTCACCGTCATCATGGCGCTCTTCTCCGTTTCCAGCGGATACTTTGTTTGCCTGTCCATGTCCTACGCTCCACAGTGAGTCCCAAAAAGCAGAAGCGACGCAAGTCTCGCGCTCTGGTGAATGTGGAAGTGCTGACTAAGTTCAAATAAATTCCGTGAAGTTCATCTAACTACTTCCTCGCGGTGCCCCAAAGCGGCTCACGGTTTGGCTAACGTTGACTCCTTGTCGTCGTCAGGATGGTGGAGGCCAAGGATGCGGAGACCGCCGGATCCCTGATGACCTTTTTCTTGGCTCTGGGTCTGTCCATCGGTGCCGCGCTGTCCTTCCCACTGCGAAAGCTCGTGTAGTCTCTCGCAAAACACACACTGACAAGCACTGCTGACTACAGCGGTGCCTTGACTTTGAGGGTGGCCCAAATTCCAAGTGTCGATGAGAGCCACGGTCGTGATGCACTTTTCGTTGCATCTTTTATCGCGTTTTATCGAGTAGCGCGCAATTTTGCCTCCCTGGTGGAAGGGGGTGTGCTGGAACAATTGCTAGCTTAGTAGAGGAACAAATTAAACTTAAGACAAGGTAACACTATACATACAATAGGAATGAGTTGACTGCTTTTGCAGTTTCTTGAAGTATTTATTTACTTTTTTTTTGGTGGTTGCGGTCTTTTACATTCTTTCAGGGAACGTGTCAATACTGGATATGGAAGGGAATCGTTTTTGTTTCTCGTCGTTCTCCCGCAGTTTTGCGTTTGTCTACATGAAATGTTCATAAGTATCACAGAGCTGAGCCAAATTCTCCCTCGCTTGGCCTCTGTAAAGGCGCAATGATGCCCTCTAGTGGAGCATTTGAGACACCGCTCCACCCAACTTGTCTTCCACAATTGAAACAGGTACCTTCTGCCATTTAGTGTAAGAGCATTTTAATTGTTCTGTCAGGCACTATATGTCGCTGGCATAAATAGATAAACAAAGATACATCGATTGTCTTGAAGACATGAAGTTAAGAGTCCAATTGAGTGAAATTGGACAATTCCCAATCACCGCATTAGATAAACTGCAATATTTGTGGTTTTAATATTTAATATGAATAGCACTTTTTTTTCGCGCAGCATTGAGTTTCTTTATTTTTCACCTGTATTTGCCTGCTAAGCAATGCTTATTTGTGTCCTTTATATTTCTACTGATGCACTGTGCCTCACATTCAGTACATAGACTGATGTTTTACTTTGTTTTAATGCCTTATAGGACTTTCTTTTCTCCAAGTAGAACATTACATATTTTAGTTTTTGGGGAGCAAGGGAGGGGGTTGGTGTCTCTTTCTGTTAAGCAATTTAAAAGTATGGCGAAAAAGATCAAACTACGCCCGTGGGGGGGTTTTGTTGGGAGGGGGTCACAATTGCCCCCCCAAAAATATGCATCGGTAACTATTCTGCGTTTGCTGCATTTCTGCTTCAGCGGTCATGTTTGTGTACTGTACTGTACATGTTTACCGGACCTTGTGGCTTGCACAAGTGTGACTCATGAAACATTTGACTGTAAATAAAGGACTTGTAAAGGTTCATGGTTGTGTGTCTAATGGTGCACATTGGGTACATTTGGGTAGTTTGAAAGATTGCACCCAGGCTTAAGGAAAAACAAAGTGGAAATTCGGGATGTTTTAATTTGAGTCGTTATACGCTAACAGGAATATTTGATTGGACAAGATTCCTTTGTACAATATTTAGTTAAAAGTGTTCCACCTATGCCTGTGGAATTGCGGGATTATATCTCCAGGTAAACCTACTGACAAAACGGCAATACAATCTCATACTTTTTCCATCTTTATTACTGTACTACCAAGGTAAGAATGTGAAATGCGTGTGCTGTTCGGACCCCCACCGGCAGGTGGCGGCAGCAAATTTGCTCTTGCTGTTGACAATGCCACATGGCGGCGCTAATGCACCATTAAGTCCCACAAAAGAACAGGAAAATGTACTGCAGTGGTCCTTAACCTGGGTTCGATCGAACCCTAGGGGTTTTGAATCGATACAATACAGGTGTGTGTGTCTAGATAACAACAAAACACAATAATGACCCCACAGTTGGTGTATTTTGTCACATTTTTTTAATGTTTGAATGTTACATAGATGGGAGAGGGCAACGTTGGGGTAGACGAAGGGCAGTTCAGTGGGAGATAAAGAAAACCTGGGTTGTGTCTTTTGTTTTGTTTTTGTTGTTTTAAACAGTTGGTGGATCTGTGTGCCGCGAGATGCCGACGCTGACGCTCGTTTTCTCTTCGTCGGTCCTCCTTCATCGCTTCTTGGGAGGTTGCGCTGTGCGGGGAGGAGTGACGGGCCGGCCCGAGTTCATGCCGCCGTACTGGTACTTGGCTTTCTTCTCGGAGGGTTTCAGGATCTGAAGAACACAGCGCAGTTTTAAATACACGATGTTTGCGTACCGTGTGCGACTTTCCGTCTGCAGTTCCTGAGCGGGCACCTGGAAGGAGCACATGAGGGTCTCGTCAACGCTCATCATGCCGCCGGCGTTGTCGAACTCGCCGCAGTAGTTGGGAGCCGAGAAGAGCGTCACCAGCTGCCTCTTGGCGAAAAACTCGTAACCGTCTTCAACCACCTGGGGGCGCCGCACGGTCAGTAAATATCCCACGCGCCGAGTTCACGTATCGCATCGCGTCGGGCTTCGAACCTGGTGGGCTCGGCAAATGAGGTCCAGGTCGTGCCGGTTGAGGAACTTGCTGACCACGTCGGCTCCGAACGTGAAGGAGACGCCGCGGTCGTTCTCACCCCAGCCCTGCACATCCTTGTCCGGATCCGACCACAAGAGGTCGCACAATAGGCCTGGAGGACGGTACCGGACAGCTTTGAGTTGCTGCTGTGTGCGCGCGTGTGGCGACGTGCACGCGGTGCACCGCTCCGCAGACCATAAAAGAGGATGTGAGGCAAAAAAAAAAAGGCGGCGAGCACCTCTGACTCCCTTAAAAGGAGAAGAGGCCGCTTTTTATGACAACAAACATGCAGTATTACTCCGACCAGAACTTTTAATAACACAAGACTAATATGTCCGCTCCACTTTCAATTAAGAGGAAATTGTGTCGGGAAAAAAACACACACAAACAAAACAAAGATACAGTACGTGGTGTTGTTGTTTTCTAAGACCTTTAAGCAGTAGGTGGCGCTATGGCAATAACCATCAGAGGGTGTCAAGAGCTCAACGGACCACCGAAGAAGTGAACGCAAAAAGTAAGAACACGCCGGACATTTAAAATGGACAGACGTCATTTCGTTTACTTAACTGGGCGACCTTTTGATGTCAGTAGTTTTACTCCTCACCTGTGGTGCTCATATCCAATAATCGTAAGTAGTTTATGTAGTTAATGTGTTGACAGTCATGTTGGAAGAATTGTTCTTGTGGTCAACATATTTGAAAGGGATGTTGCTAAATGAGGTCTATTTGTTACTGAAAGTTGTTAAATGATGTAAGTGCCATTACTCAACTTATGTTGATCACGTTTTATTTATAGAATATAAGTACATCATAGATTTGTTTTATTTATCTTGAATAGAGAGAGAGATAAGTTTCTACATTCATTTGGTTTTCACTGGGATGATCAAACTCTTTGAAAAGTATCAAATACATTTTACGATTTACAATGCACCTTTACAGCTAAACAGACAGATTTTTTTTCTCTTCCAGACAGACAATTATCATCCATTGGGAAAATGCGTGTGTATGACTCACTGTTCCAAAATTTCCAAACAAATTTCAGGAGCTATTTTTTTGCTAGGTGTTTTTTTGAAGGGGGTTTTGCTTCAGCTAGCATCAGATGTGCTACCCTAACATCAATTCATGTAATATTAACATTTGAGCAATTGCAACTCATATTCAAATGTCTTTAAATTTGACTTGTGTAGCAGCGTGCAAACCTTTTAAAGTGTGTGTCCACCAACCTGTGTCTGGCACGTCTGTGGGTCTCATGATGCGTCTGATCTGCTCCATTGATTGCAGGTCAGGCGACAGACCTGCGTGTGGTACAGTATCACAACAACATGAGCGGCTTCATCCAACGCTCCTTGTCCAGAACGCACCCACGTCCTTTGCCTGGCGTACGTACCTCCATGGCAGCAGAAGATCTTCTCGTCCACAATGGCGGCAATGGGCAGGCAGTTGAAGCAGTCTGTGAAAGTCTTCCACAGCTTGATGTTGAACCGCCGCTTGCCTGGTGGTCAATTAGCGGGGTAAGTGACAACGCGGTACGTCGGCCGACAGCGTCGCCGAAGCGCGGCGTGCTCACATTCGTCGTAGAAGCCGTAGATACGGTTGATGGAGGCGCACTCGTGGTTCCCCCGCAGAAGGAAAAAGTTCTCCGGGTACTTGATCTTGTAGGCCAGTAGCAGGCAGATGGTCTCCAAGGACTGCTTCCCCCTGTCCACGTAGTCACCCAGGAACAGGTAGTTGGCCTCTGGGGGGAAGCCACCGTACTCAAAGAGCCTGAGCAGGTCTGTATACTGCCCGTGGATGTCACCTGCGTGCGGGGAACGGACGGCGCGCCGATTGGTTAAGAACAGGTGGGGTGGGGGCGTGTCGACCGACGGCTGGGGCTCACCACAGATTTTGAGGGGTGCCTCCAGCTCCAGCAGGATGGGCTGACTGAGGAAGATCTCCCGGGACTTGATGCAGAGGCCGCGCACCTCGGCCTCCGTCATCTGGACGATCTTTCCCGGGCGACATCCTCGCACTGGGGGACGTGAGAGCAAAGTGTCAATGGCACGCTTACTCCCCTCCATAAATCCTGAACACGTTCGCTTTTCTTTTGCATCATCTGCTGCTTTTCAAAATGCTATGGAACACGTGGACCCAGGCGTTCACCCTAAAAACAGTTGGGTCCAAAGTAACTCGTGAGTGTTTATTCATAAAAAAACCTCCACACTCCCATAAAAATCGCGGCAAAAGAATAACCAACAAATCCCCCAAAATTTTGTTTGGGTGAACATTATATAGATAGGCGGTGTGGATGTAATTTTTTTTTTGCTATATCTGCCCTGCGACTGACTGGCAACCAGTTCAGGGTGTCGTCTGCCTTCATCCCAAAGTCAGCTGGAATAGGCTCCAGCAACTTGCCGCGACACTGTTCAGGATAAGCAATGTTGAAGATCGATGGATGGATATCTATCCACACACACACACAACCAGTTGGGTAAAAAAAATAAACCAAGTTGGGTGGTAAAAGTGTCCTAACTCAACATTTTTGGTTTATTCGTTTAACCCTCCCAAAAATTGGGTCAAAATGAATTCCAGTTTGGTTTCGGTTTTCGAACAAATCGGTTTTCGAACAGCCTTCTGGAACGGATTATGGTCAAAAACCGAGGTATGACTGTACCAGTTTAAGACAAAATTGGGTTGTTTTATCAAAGAAGAGGTCAAAAGTAACCCAAATTGGGTTAAAACGAGACCAACACACCAAAATTGTGTTTTATTCATTTGACCCAACTTTTGGCGATAAACATACACCCCAAACATTTGGTTCCGTCCCTTGTTCACCCAATTTAGGCTATTTCTGACGAAACTCTTTTTCGAGCGTTGTGGCTTATTCATTTGACGCAACTCAAAAAGTTAGGCGGGTCCCTTTTGAACAAACTTTTTAGGGGTTTCATCGCCTCAAGCACGTGTATGCGCATGCAAAATTAGTCAGCGAAAGAGGTGCGTGTGTGAAAGAGAAAGCCCGGGTGTGTATGTGTGAAAGGCAGACTGGAAGGCTTGTGTGTGTTTTTGAAAGACTTAAGGTGTGTGGGTGTGAAAGAGAGTCGAGAGAAAAGCGAAGGTGTGTCAGGAGCGTGACCTCACGGCCCTCCCTCGCTCTGTTATGCAATGGCGTGCTCGCAGACTGGGCAGCCGGATCAACTGACAAGTCAGGACTGATATAGCACAAACAAACACACACAGGAATCCCCTTTCAGGCGCAGGCGTACACACAAACATACACACACACTTTTTTTTAATTTTTTTTAGCTCTCTTTCACACACAGTGACCTTGACTTTGGGACGTTCCATTGTGAGCTTGTGCCGGGGGTGTTTCCCAGCAGCCGTTGTGACGGTACCAAAAAAAAGTGGACGTCTCATAATACCCCCTCCTCCCCCGACACGAAGCACAGCACATCTCATCACCATGGCAACCCAGCAAGAGCAATTCCCAGCGTGCAAGGTGTCGGCCAACGAAGCCGCAGTTGCTGATTTGCAAACCGAGCGCCTCCGGCAAAAAGGCAAAGGCACACCTGCACCGTCAGCTTTATACACAAATCACACGGCCTCACACAAACCTTTCCTCAAGCTTGTTTTTGGTTCGGAATCACTTTCTTACGGTTGATGGATGAGATCCCATCCATCATTTTCACACCAGTTACCTAAAACGTGCTCGTTTCTCAAGGCCCTACCACGTGTCTCTGACATTAGTCTAATCGGTGACTTGTTCAAAACAAAAACAAAATCATTTCCTGGATACACTACTAAATTAACTGTGACGGTGTGAGTGTGTGAGTGTATTTGGGAGCGTGAAGGAATGTGCGTGCGTGAACCAGCGCAAACGACTCATAAAGGCCCATTTACGAGTCGAACCTTTTTGGTCATACTGTTACTTTCCATTTTTTTCGCTAGTTTTTTTTTTTTTTTACTCCCATGTATTTCACTGTGGGGGAGGAGAGGTCATGAGTTCACATTTGGTTTTCTCCTGCTTGACTGGCCACAGAGGCCAACCATTTTTTCCACTCATTTCGGAGCAGCGGCAGCAGTGTTGGTCTGAAGAGCAAGCCAGGCCATATATGGGCGTCGCTGTACGGCAGCTTTTGAGGAAGTCGGCTGTCGGGACAAAGAGGGAGCGCTGCGAGGCTCCTCTCCTCTCTCAGTTGATGGAATGAGAGCTTGACGAGCTGGCAAAGGGAGCCGCGCGAGCCCACTGGAAGCAACGCATGGGGCGCCGCGTTAGCCGAGCCAAGTGTGTTTCCTGTCCGATGCTTTCCAAATGTATTATGTAGTCGGCGTCCGCGGCGCTGCCATTTGGACCTGCACTATACTGCATGCTGAGTGTTTTTTCGCAGCATATACAATATCTTATCCACAACCGTCAGCACTCGTTGGGTAGCCGGGAATAAATATTTGTTTGTCCGCCTCCTGTACGTCTTCAACACATTTCCCCAAATCAGATGCTGTTTATTTGTCTCGCTATTTTACTAACTGACCGTGTTCGAGCCCCGCAGCGTTCAGCCAAGCAATATCATTTGGCCTCATGAAAGTCACCTAGCTTAATGCTAGCGTAGATTGCAAAACACATTGGCAGGCTATTGCAAAGTAGCATAGGTGTGACTGTAATTACGTAGAAACTTTGGTACTCGGGAAATGATGACAATCAACAATTTAAGTTTATTATCTCATACAATCTTACGCCAATGGAGGTTAGTTGAGCACCTTATCCGCCTCTTCTTCTTGTGTGCTGAAGTACACTGCATCTCTTTTTATTTTTTTAAGTTCCTCCCCACTGGCAAGTATTTAAAATGTTTGAAGTAACATGAAAGTCTTAAGCGGGAGTCCAGTTTAAGAATATGTTCGATGCGCAAAGACAAGTCTAAACACAGTCGTCTGATTAATATTGGGTTTGTGGAATGTGAATTAAGTGGAAAACTCCACCTGCTTGTATCCATCTCAGAGGGCGGCCATTTGGCCACTTGCTGTCGGCTGAAAATGACATCATCGAGCCTCAGGGCTCAGCTTGCTAATGTCACATGACCAAATCCATTAAACAGGTGAACTGTGATTGTCGTCACCTTTGCCTTTCGGGACATGTCATCTTCATTCGACGGCAGGTGAGGCAGTACAAGGCAAAATGGCCGCCCTCTGAGATGGACTAAAACAGGTAAATATTTCTGCTTATTAAATTAACTTCCACAAACTCAACATTAATAACAGTAGTATGTTTAGACTAGAGGGAGCACGTAGGATATCTTGTGAAGAACATTTTTGACTTGACTTTCTCCGAAATGTTTGTAATATGAATGTTCAGATGTAAGGGAGCGCCTGTACAGTGTGGAAACCCTTAAAAAACACACACACATACATACGATTAAACAGCCAATGATAAATGTTTACGGCAGTTGTGAAAGACCTCTAATGGGGGAAAAAGTTTTCTGAATCTGACAGTCCTTCAAATAGGCCCTAACCGTGCATCCACCAAGGTGGAAGAAGGACTCAAGAGTAACTAGGAGGGAGAAAATGCGACACTGAGTCTGCACAGGCCGTTTTATTCTGCCATTGACATTTCCAGAAGAATGGGCATCTTTGTGAGCCCAACGAAACTGAGACAACGGAGTGCCATCTGGAAAGATCGGGTCCAGGTCCTGGCCTGAGCCCCCTTTCCCAGTGACTGTGCCAGGGAGCAAACGCTCCTCGGCGCACAGGCTCCGCCGTTGTTTCCACAACAGCGCGCCGTGCCGGCAATGCAAAATACGCAGCTCCAAAATGTCATCATAAAGAGTCTCTCGGTGTAAACTGGCGTTATAAATGACCGCGGTTGCTCCCAGACATTCGGATTTGTGCACAGGCGGACTGGCAGCCACTTTTTGGCTTCCTGTCCGTATTGCCCCTCGTCACCGCTTGGTTTATTTATTAGGATCACGGACAGCTGTGTGTGCTGACATTTAATAAGACAGCTTTGCGGCTGCGTGTACCCATGCGACCGTCGCCATTGAAACAAAACACCAAAATGTATTTTGGTCAGTTGACGGCGAAGGGATGTACCGTTGTCCGACACCTAACTTGTGGTTGATTTTTATGTGACAATTTTCATTTTATTTATTTTGTTTTGTTTTGTTAGCATACACTAGTGTAGAGTGAACTCCCGCATAGTCGCGGTTTGGTTGCCTCTTGATGACAAGACATTGTGTTTAAGTGAGTTGAGGAGCTTCATGTCGGGTTAAGTCTTCGGTAGAGGTAGTTTTACAGAGTCTATCACCAAATTGAACAACCAGTCACTGAGAAGCACTCAACACACAAACGGTCAGCTGCAATCCTGAGCCAAGAAAAGCCAATGCTACACTTTGATTGGCTGACACCCAAGTCACTCAGGCCAGGCCCCGCCTTTTAAGGCCACACCCATTCAAAGTCACAGACAGTAGTGTAGACTGCGAGGATCAAAATAACATGCATATTTTGGCTATGTCAGATTTTCACTTCTTGTGGGTGGGTCTGAAAACAGGTCACGCAAAACAGGGAATCACTCACTGTATTGTCAGCTTGTAACACTGCGAGAATCAAGTCAATATTGCAATCAATTTTGTAACACGCCCAACCAATCTGGATGATGATTAGGCTGAGCTGAAGTCTTGCACGTGTGCAAACTCTTCAGTATTTGTTCAGCGACTCAGGCCTCCGCGTGTTTACAAATGACACCAAGTGACTGTGTCTCAGCGTTCTGCCTTGAGATAAACAAACCACAGCCGGCCAACATTCTGGGTTGCAGAACCATCCACAATAAAAATCCATACTAGAGACCATCCAAAACAAAAATACATGTGCCAGTGGCGATCATGCCCTGAGTGTTGCCAGCAGCCCTTTGCGTGATTTGAGTGCATTCATTGTGTCAACTCGACTGTGGCTCTCCTTTCCCACATTTGGGCATTACAATAAGTGTGCTGTATAATGGGAATATAGAGGTGGAAAACTGTACACAGACAAATTCTATTAATCCCATGCTTTCTTGTGTAAATATTCGCACGTAAACACAACATGCACAAGTCGTGCCTTCTCTCTTCTGAGCGCCACATCTTGAAAAAATATTTGCTGCTTCTTAAGACTGCTAGAAAATTCAACAGGCGCACATCGGGCCTCAAGTGTGTCCTTCGACCAGAACCAAATAACGGCGCTGACGTCTTCGGCGTACGTTAATAATGACCAAGTCACTCTAACAAGTGGGGTGAACCTGAAGCTGCCGCCCACCACCGTGCTGCGTTCAAGAAACACGATCAACTTATTTAAAAATAGGACGCCAACTTGGCTGGTTTGATTTCGGCACGCTCCAGTGATGACATGACGTGCTATACACTTGTAATGACACATTGTCAGGGGGTGAATAAACGACATTTACCTCACCAAGCGCCAACGGCCGCGAAACGACAACTTTTCGTTGTCACGTAAACGCCACACATCGGTGGCGAATATTTGAGTGCCCGTTTAACAACGTGTGGAGAAACAAATGCGGGATAAAGAGGGGAAAGGGGTGAAGTAAGCTTCAAGGTGCGGCTGTGATTTCACCAGCAAGACATTTTTCTTCCCCACCAGTCCTATTAGCGAGTCGAGCAACGCTTTCAGCTTTTGGCCCCTTGGGCCAAAACAGAGGGACGCAATGTCCACGAATCGCACACAATCCGCGATGAAAGAGACGCTCTTACCCTCTAAAAGCCTGGAAATCAACGAATCCACGTCCAACTCCCCCTCCGCCATTTCTGTTCCGAAGAGCTCGTTTGCGCCGCAGAGTGAAGGAGGCTCGGAAGGTACCGCCTCACTGGCCTCAAACGCACCACCAAGCTTCCCGGCCCAGCCGTTTATGACATGCCTCGCGCTGCCTTTAAAGTCCCTTGCATACGTAAACGCACTCGGGCGACGAGTGGGTCTATTCAATCGGCCACAAGTTGATCGAGAGTGATCCAAAGCGACTAGTTTGGATATGACGTATATATTACATGTGTACGTGATAATTGCAAGGAAAAACTCGTTATGTCCTACGATTGAAGTGAGCCGATGAAGGCACCATTCTGGTTTCTGTCTTGGCAACCATAGACTTCAAAATATACACAGGGCGTGCTTTGATATCAGATACGTCAGAGCTTCCGCCATATTGGATGTGTCTATGGCGCCCCTTGTCTCACTCGTGGCATTTTTACTGTGTGACATTATTATGCACTCGTAGAACGACTACATGTTTGCAGTGAGACACAACTGTTCATTGGTTGACAATTGTGGTACCAGTACTAAAAAAAAAACCGACCACGATTCTTTGTACAGTTTGTTCTGTGGAAATGCCATTATTTCCTTCCAGCCAAGCAAAAAAAAAAAAAAACACAATTTAAAAAATCTGAACCTTTTTAATAAGCAACCTAGCACTTTATAAAAACATCCAATCACTTGCCATATCATTGAATGTCAATAATTAAACAGTTTGCCCAAGTGCCTAGCTTTTACGTTCAAGACATTTGCGTTTCAAAACTTGGAGCATTTGATAAAATTATGTAACTTTTATGTGCATGCTCATAATTAAAAGAATCATTTAAGTATAGTTTTGGTTCGTGTATCTCAGCAGTGTTCGTGTTCAAACTGTGCATATTGTCTTGTTTCACTGGTTTTAGTGGTTTATATTCATGTATGTCAATGTTTTGGTTGGTGAAAAGGTTAGAAACGTTAATTACCTATTGCGCTCTTCAGATGACGTTATATTTACTCGCCTACATCGCCATCTCGTGGGCAAAACATGGAGGCGTTGTTTCCTCGCCCTTCCCTTTCCAGTAAACGCTTTCGTGAAATTGGATCGATACGGTTCACAATACATAATCGATATTAAAGTAGTTACAAGAACGACAAGTGTGGGTGACAATAGTCCTCTCCGCTATTTTGGTCCTCTGTGTTCAGCAACAAAGAATCAACAACGAAACTGTCCCCCAGACGATGACTGAATTCGAGTTGTGGTTTTCGTCTCTCCCACGCACCCATGATCTTTTTCTAATCCTCAAAGTGCGTCATCTGGGTATTTCCGCGCTGTTTTGAGTGGTTGGTGACGAGCCATACAATTTTGGCATCAAGGTAGCCGACAATACAACCGGAACAAGAGAACGTGTTCCGATAAAATAAAAGCCTCGATTTCCTAGTGCTACAATAAGATAAGATAAGATAAGAAAACCTTTATTAGTCTCGCAATGGAGAAATTCCCAATTCACAGCAGCAAAGTTATGAAAGGAAGAAGTAGAACAACAAAATATAGGAGCTGCTGGAAAGGCAGCCACTCTCGCGGCGCCATTTTGAAGTCAAAATAACAAAAATAACACAACACAACACATAGGACACAGACAGTCGTGCAATCTTCACCAATTTTCTGCATACACTTTGATGTCTGAAGCAGTTCTAGATGAAAGAGGAGAGGATCAACGTGTCCTTTCACCAGTGGATCAGAGAGACGTCATGCTGAAAAATGTGCACACGTCTGCTACAAGCTAAGTTTTGAAAGCAAACAACAAAGCTGTAGCTTCCATTGATGAAAAGAGATTAGTTCACTTCTCCTGTCCCACGTAATCCGCTTCAAACTCCAAGCCGCGACTCCCATTTCCAAATCCGCATCGGCGCTCCGCGCTAACGCAATGCTGGCTTCCTGCTCTAAAATTGGGATTGAATCACAGAATGTCTCAATAATCCGGATCCTACATTTCGGATCGAGTTTGAATGTTTTGAAACTGGCTTCTCTTGGAAGAAAATGAAGTTTATAAAGACATTTTACAAGAGAGCAACCAAAGTACAGGTGTGATAACTTAAACAGACTTCACCCCGGAAAGACGTCGATTTGAGAATATTCTCTAATATGAAACACTCAGGCCCAGAATTCTTAAGGGACTCTTCGGCTGAGATTATTGGACCACAGGAGGCTCAACCACTCATTGAATACAAAGGTTCGGGTATCGAGCAGGGCATCTTTAATCAACACCTCCAAGCTCATTGATTGGCCTTTGGGTTGGCTGACTTCTCCCTCTTTCTCTCGATCGTGCGATTGCAATCGTTTGTCTTCTTTTTGGATAGTGTCACATGAAAGGGTTGTCTCCTCTGAGAAAAGTTGGAGAGTAAAAAGTTTAAGGAAGATCAAATTAAAATCACCTGCAAAGATAGCAGTTAAATTGTTTCTCTGGTATGAATTTAAGCAGACTGCGTGCTATTGTTGTGAGTTAGCCAAGGATCAGATGACGATTTGTGACCAGTTTATGTAGCACTCCTCAAAATTCTATTTGTCAACAGTTGACTTACTTTTCTTGTAACCGTACATGCTAATTTATGTTGAAATTATATCCCATTCTACTTGTGCTCGAAATGGAACATTTGGTCAGTCACAATACTGCAATACAAATAGTTCTTTCTCTCCCCCCCGCCCCCTCCTTTTAAGTAAATAAATCGATGTGGCGTCATCCATCTCAGGACAATAGTGTTGCCGCTTTACCGGAAAACGCGTGTGTTGTTGTGACATGCGGCTTGACATCGCGTCCCGGCGCGGCGCAGGGCCGTATCTCGGTGGGCGGAGAGAGGAGGCGCCGACTCCAACGAGTACCTCGGACTCGAGACCCGTTTTTGCCAACTCTTCGCACGGTTTGCCGCTTACAACCTTGACAAAAGGAGCCCAGAGAGTCCGCGGGGTATAGTGGGAGCCATGGCCAGTAAGTGGAGCCGCTTTCGCTTGCTTTGCTGCGTGATTGCTCACTTTTTGGGAGCGCGGAAGGGGTAGGGAGGTGAAAGTGGACGGAGTGTTGTTTTGCGCCCAGGGGAATCCCCCCGCGGCCAGTGGCTTGTCAACGTTTGTTATTCCTTACTTACTTAGGCGTGCGGTATCCTCAAGGTGATCGTAGGAACTTGTGTTGAAAGGAATAACCTTCCTGGTATGAGTGAATGTTGAGTTGGGGACGGGCCTGTTGGGTCGCGTATTTCCTACTACGACTGTCGAGGCCCCGAACTTCGTTTGAAAACGAAGTCATTTAATATATAACAGCCTCGCTTGGGGGGCATACTGTTCAATATGCCACATCCAAAGGTATTTTCCTGCGTGTGAGCGATGCGCCGACAGTTCGCCTTAATTTAAATTATGTCAGATGTTATTGTATTAGGTGTTAATCTTGGTCGAGGTGGACTCCTTGGTGTATCACGCATTGGATTGTTAATATGTGGTAGTGGGTTCTCAAACTTTTTAAACCTAGTATCACTTCAGAAATACTTAAGACACCGTTGTCTCATCAAAAAGGAGACAAAGGTTTTATTCCCATAAAGTATATCGCTGAAACATGAAGCAGTTTGAACACTGTGAGAAAATATCATAATGATCCAATCGAAATGTATTGCAAATAAAACTTGGAGTAAAATGAAGATCTTAAAACAAACAATTGTTCAAGATTGAATGCAAATGTGTACCATAATGAATTTGTGGAGCGCCAATATTTTGTCTTCTTTTTCGGATGCAGTCGACTGCAACCATAATGGCTTTACACTCCGTTACTATGCTAATAAAAAATGCTAATGGTATTTGGTATGTGTAAAGTGACGTGATTCTCAAGCATCAGCACGCCAAGTACTGCATTTAACTTAAAAGTTCAAAACAACTGAACTGCACTTAACAAATGACTGTAGTGGATTGCACTTCGTGTTATGGCTTTTGTTGGCCTCATGGCTCTCGCGCGTTTTGTCTTTAAGTTTTATGCAACCAACTTGAATTGTAAAGTGTGTCTATAGAACGTGAACATATCTCCATCTCTTTAGAGTTCGTCAGACCACATGACCCTTGTGTCGCACCTCACTTCATTTCATGAATTGCAACAATTCACAAAGCATCTGAAACTGAAGAACGGCTTTGTCCATGTGTCATTTGACACCATCTCCTTTTTTTTGTTTTTTGGGGGGTGGGTTTTCACCGCCATGCATGTCAAGTCAGCATGTTCAGTGTGTGTCTGCGACCTTTTACCTCTTAGGACACTTCCACTGTGACCACACCAAGAATGAGAATTTCCTAACAAGCCACAAATATGTGCCGAAATGGTTTTCCGTGTGTTGTGCGACCCTTTTGTGTGTTTCAAAATTCCCCTTCTGGCCATTCCAGGTGTGTACGGATGGCCAATGAACGCGCTCAACCCAGGTATGACGACTCATCCTGACAAATAAAAATGATGAAACAACCACCGGGCCTCGCGGTGACCAATATGAGACGGTCGGTCATACGGTCTATTTTAACCACATCGTTGTTGCCGTGTCAAGTCCAAACAGCGAGCCCCTTCATCGAGATCATCGAGCAGCCGAAGCAGCGCGGGATGCGGTTCCGGTACAAGTGCGAGGGCCGCTCCGCGGGCAGCATACCTGGGGAAAAAAGCAACGACACCACCAAGACCCACCCGGCCATTAAGGTGAGTTCACCTCGTTCATAAAGTCAAAGAAATTGTGCAAAGCACCACAAAAAAATGGTGTCGCTTATAAACAGTAAATATGCGACAAGACTGTGATCCCCAAACACTCAATTATCATTTTAAACACATCTTATAACATTACCCTTAAAATAAAAATCACTCGATTTGGAGAAAATGCGCAAGTATGAAGACTCGGTAGCTTCCACTCGCAGCCCAGGCTAAGGAGAGCCCCTACCCAACATCCAAAGCTCCTTGGTCTGGAGAGAAGTATCGCTTCAATACCAATTGCAGTGCAGACAGTTTTGGTGGCATCCTAGGGCGTTTCAGAACGCGCACAAAACTCGCAGATGAAAGCCTGCTAGCCTAATGCTAACCAGGGCTATAGTAGTTTGAGCTTGTGTTTTGTTTTGTTTTTTTCTAATAGTTTTTATTACATTGAGACTTTTGTTCTTCCAATTCAGTTGTGGAGTGTTTTTTATTTTTTTGTGTTTTTATTTTTTCAAAACGACATTGTTTTAGTTTTGCTTTAGTATTGCGATGCTAACCTCTAATACTAAAAGCCATGGGGAGGCTAACGGAAATGAGCGCAGACGTTCCGATCAACCAAAGCTACGTACACATGGATACAAAAATATCAGGACTCCACTTCTGCCCATGTGTCTCCTTCTATTCAAAATGTGTGTGTGTGTGTGTGTGTGTGTGTGTGTGTGTGTGTGTGTGTGTGTGTGTGTGTGTGTGTGTGTGTGTGTGTGTGTGTGTGTGTTTGTCCCATCACAGGTGCACAACTACAGCGGCCCCCTGCGTGTTAGGATCTCCCTGGTGACCAAAAACACGCCGTACAAGCCTCATCCGCACGAGCTGGTCGGAAAAGACTGCAAGCACGGCTACTACGAGGCCGACCTGCAGGAGAGGCGGATACACAGGTACGTCTGCCCCTTGTCCGGAAAGCCATGCGGCAGCACATAGAAGCGAGCGCCATGGAGTTTGAGTCACATGTTTCGACGGAAGGGGGGGGGGCACTTTTTACAGACGCCACCTCGGCTGCAGTCGGGCTCCTGTCTGGCACTTTGAGCCGCGTGGATCATTAACAGCACAGATTGGCTCATGACATGTTTGCCTTTTCGTTGTTGTACGCACACGTCAGTCAAATGAAAATTTGTTTCGCAAGACGAGTCGGGTGCTGGCCCATTTGCTGTCGCATAATTGCAAAAGTACCGGATCAACGTCTGCTAACTGACCTGTCGCAATAAATACCGAAGAGATAAATCAACCGTGCTGTGCCTGTCTCGATGTCGTTAGGAAATAAACAAGTATTTGTTGTCAATAACTCATCATTTGCGAAACGTGTGCTGTGTGTTGTCAGTTTTCAGAACTTGGGCATTCAGTGTGTGAAGAAGAAGGATGTGATTGAGGCCATCACATGTCGGCTGCAGACTAACAACAACCCTTTCAACAGTAAGTGGCGAACAAATACAATACATTCTTTTTTTTTTTTTTTGCGAATGCTACCTGCCAATGTGAAATCCAATTGACTGGCTAATAGAAAATTTGCATCAAGTCCTGCGAGGGATATTTCTTCAAATACCCAGACATTTATTTTCTGGTTGTTCTTTCAAGTTATGTTGAAAGTTGAGTTTTGGTAGTTTTGAAACCAATGAATATTCGTGTTTATTCCTCGTGATTTCAATATCACCCAACTAGGATTCTGATGATGATTTCTTCGGCCCTGCAATCACTTTGCTGCTGCCGGGGAGAACCCTCCCGCGCACCCACCCACCAGGCCCCCTCCCCGTGTTTAACATTCTGAAAGTGTGGAAGCCTGCCTTGTGACAAGATGCAGTGATGAGATTGCTTGCGCCACACCTTCACCCTCTCCCTGCTGTGTCTTGGCTGCAGTTCACGAGGCCAAGGTGTGGGAGGAGGAATTTGACCTGAATTCGGTGCGGCTCTGCTTCCAGGCCTCCATCACGCTGCCTTCGGGGGACCTGTTCCCCCTGGAGCCCGTCGTCTCGCAGCCCATCTTTGACAACAGTGAGTGATGCAATATGCGCATGCAGCGCCCTCTGCTGGATACAAACAGGCATGGCCGCTGGTTATCATTTGAACTGATTTCCCGTATACATAACCAAAAAATAAAATAAAAGACATTTATAGCCAGGGCGGCCCGGTAGTCCAGTGGTTAGCGCGTCGGCTTCACAGTGCAGAGGTGCCGGGTTCGATTCCAGCTCCGGCCTCCCTGTGTGGAGTTTGCATGTTCTCCCTGGGCCTGCGTGGGTTTTCTCCGGGTGCTCCGGTTTCCTCCCACATTCCAAAAACATGCATGGCAGGTTGATTGGACGCTCTAAAATTGTCCCTAGGTGTGAGTGTGGGCGTGGATGGTTGTTCGTCTCTGTGTGCCCTGCGATTGGCTGGCAACTGATTCAGGGTGTCCCCCGCCTACTGCCCGAAGACAGCTGGGATAGGCTCCAGCACCTCCCGCGACCCTAGTGAGGATCAAGCGGTTCGGAAAATGGATGCATGGATGGATTTATAGCCAGTCCACGTTCAAGATTCCTCCCTATACTGCTATTTTTCTTGATTCAACACACACGCACACAGTGGTCAATTTAAAATGTTCAGCGCCTCTCCTCGAGATGTTTTTAAAAAGGCAGTGAGAGCAAAAACGGAGTTCATTTGAACTTTATTGAACTATTTAACAATGCACTCGTGTTATTCTTTTGACCAATCCTCGTCCACAAATCCATCAAAGTCCTCATCATTTGTATCCGAAACAAGCAGCCAGGGAAGTTCACAATTAAACACGCCACAACCGTATTCGCAGTTTTTGGAACTCGGTGACCCGCGATATGCGTTTTATGGTCAGGAAAATACGGGACCTAAATACTCCTGGAATCCCGTCACCACAGCGCTTCGTCGTAAGGCGGCCCATTAACGTCATTAGTAAATTAGTAAAAACGATGGCGTTGCAGCAAGAAATTCGATGATTTCGTTCCTCAAAAATCAGCGGTTATTCGCCCTCGTATAGTTAAAAGTTCGTCTTGGCGGTGGTTCAAGCGATGACTGATTTGATTTGAACTCATCTGGCTGCGTTCTCAAACTCTCAGCGTTCACTCCTGATTTTTCTCGTCACAGGGGCTCCAAACACAGCAGAGCTGAAGATCTGCAGAGTGAACCGTAACTCGGGCAGCTGCAAAGGCGGCGACGAAATCTTTCTACTCTGCGACAAAGTCCAAAAAGGTCAAACCTGCTGTTCAGTGTCTGGAGGGGGGGGGGACTGGGGTTTCGGTGTGTTTTGGAAGGCGAGGTCCAGTTCCTGTTTAAAACTCTTCCTGGCCTGCTCTCTCAACACAGAGGACATCGAGGTGCGCTTCTTCCAGGACTCCTGGGAGGGCAAGGGAACTTTCTCGCAGGCCGACGTCCACAGGCAGGTGGCCATCGTGTTCCGCACGCCGCCCTACCGCGACACCAACCTCAGCGAGCCCGTCCGCGTCAAGGTGCAGCTGCGCCGGCCCTCGGACCGCGAGGTCAGCGAGCCCATGGACTTCCAGTACCTGCCCGCCGACCGGGGTACGACTCTTGAGCCCTCCCTCCAGCAAATGCGTGGCCTAACTGCGGTCTGATTGAGTTTCTCGCGCCCCCCCCCCCCCCCCCCCTTCCAGACGAATACCGGTGGAATGAGAAGCGCAAACGCACCAGCGATATGTTCCAGAGTCTGAAACTGGGATCTCTGTTGTCTACAAGTATGACCCGAATGATAGTTCCCCCTCCCCCTCCTCATAAAAATGCTCACTAAGCCCATTTGGATTTCAGGGTCAATTCCGCCACCCGATCGCCGACACTTCAGCCCCGCCAGGAGGACGGCCCCAACCAAACCTCCGCCGATGATGGCGCCAGCTTGTGAGTCTGCGCATCATTTTCTTTATCCCTCCGCACGACATTTAGCGGGATTTAAAAGGTAACACTCACACTGGTGGGAAGCAACAAAGTATTGGGATGCCCTTCCTGTCCCTTTTCAGGCTCTGTGCCTCATTTGTTTTTCCAACAAATTTTGATTTTGACTCCCTCCTTCTACTTTGAGAACGGATTTCTTTACACGATTATTGTTGTTTGACTTTCGGCTTAGTCCCTTCAGTCAGCGGTCGCCAGAGGAGCACTTTGTCAAAATAGGCTTGTACTTTTTTATTTATTTTTGGGCTTTGCGGATGATGCCGTCTTATCAAAGAGAAAAACAAAAACAAATTCGGGGAAGCAAGAAATTTCTCTCATGCAAAAAAAAAAAAAAAAAAACTTTTTTTTCCAATTGGTGTTCTTAGCTAATTTTCTGACTTTATTTTGTGTAAAAAAAAAAAAAAAACCTTCAAACACCCCCGCCCCCCCACCCCCCAAAAAAATCTGCTAATTTTTGCTGACTTTCCTCTTTGCTGTAAAGTCAAAGCAATACAAAATTACAAAGCAGTATAAAACAGTCAAATGTCCTGCCTGTAATTCATTTCGTTATTGTAGTGACGGACCAACGGATAACTTGTTTTATTCTTTATCTATTTTTTAAATTCGTCTAACCATGAATCGGTCGTCGGAATTTTATCCTGGCAAATACCGGAGTCGGCATGAACCTAAAAAATAAATCCCTTCGCGGTCGGGCCCTACTTGTCGTTAGGGTGCAGTAGGTGGCTTTGAAGTTTTTGAAGTTGCCGGTTGCGTTTGTGCTGCAGTTCCACCTGCTGCCAGCGGGGCCAAGGCGCAGCCCTCCTTCACTCACATGCAGCCCAGCCAGATGTTCCCGGGCCAGACCAAGGTGGAGGCCTCCCCCTGCTCCTTCTCCTCCTCCCCATCTTCCAATTCCGTCGCAGCCACGAGCCAAACGTGGAAGATCATGGAGAGCTTGAACCTGGGCCCGCAGCCCCAAGCCATCCGGGTTTCGAGTTGCTCCACCAACCACCCGCCCGTTTCCAGCCAGGACTACCCCACCGTCAACCTGTCGGACCTTCAGGAATTCTTCCCCAGCATCAGCTCGGTCGTCACCCATGAGCCCCCGGCCTCGCAGGGGAGCGCCGCCCCCTCGCAGTCCTCCGGCTTCTTCCCCGTACTGGGCTCTCAGTTCCCAGCGGACGCCAGCACGGTGGAGGAGGGCATTCCGCAGTTCCCCAGCTTTTCGGAAGCCCAGGCCTCAGGAACCCTGGACAGCCTAGACATGGACGACTTTGTGGACCTCCTGAATCCGCCGGACGAGAGCGGCAACGGCCAGCAGGCCGGCCACTCGGCGGCGGTGGCGACGGCCGCAGCGCAGAACGCTTCGGACCCGGCCGGCAACCCGGGAAGCACCTGGATGAATTATCCCAACAGCATCGTCAACCTGCTCCAGAACGAGAGCATGATGGACGTCTTGACCAACAACGGCAACAACCTGCAGCGGCCCGCCGTGCTGGACGAGTTTGACGAGTTGATTTCTGTGGATGAGGATCATCTCATTTCCATTTTTAACAGCGGAAGCCAGGCCGGTTTTGTTTCGGGACACCCCACTTAAAAGGCATCGAAGAGTGCTGCTCACATCTGGCACGTCTGGAACGCCCTTTCAGCATTTATTCCACGTCCATTTCCTGAGATGCTCTTTGTCCTCACTTGCTCAGACAATTCAGGGCACTTGACAGAACGACTGCGTCTTGCCAGTAACATTATTTCCACTAGTGCATGCCCCTCAATCTGGCTATCAAGGATTAGATCCATGCACTAGTGACAACCCCCCCCCCCACAAAAAAAAGACTTCTCATCAAAGACATCAAATAAAATCCAAACCGTTTGAGCATTTCTTTGAAATCCAGCTTTAAGTCCATGTCCTAGCCCGCTCTCTGGTAACACAGCGTTAGTTGCTAACCACGCGCTACTTCAAGCCCTAACCTTCATTGTGGCGCGATAAACTTGCATTTCCTTGGTTCAGCCCTTAAAACGAGTGATGCACTTCTCTGTCCTTCTCGTCGTTCTACCAGTGCAGAAATGTCATCCGGTCGTGGGGTGGGGGGGAACGTTACTGCAGTTCCATCTTGGTTCTACTTGCACTGAATTGTATGACGAGTGAGGACAAAGAGCCTACCGGTACTCGTACCTGGACCTAGAGCTGGATTTTTCTGCTATTGAACAAATGCTCAAATGGATTTCCATCAAGGTTGTTGAAGTTTCATAACGTGTTCACCGTTTTGTTTTGTTTTTTTAAACGACGACAGCAAGTCTGCTTTTCTGACTCGGATTGCAAACAGACTTGAAGGTAAGTCTGTGCAGCTGTGTCTTCAAATAGTCTGTCACCTTTGTTACAATAGTGGACCAATGTCTTTTTTTTTTTTTAACATCTCGCCAAATGGTAGTCATGTGCTCAGAACCAAATGAAGGGTCTACTTGTAAATAACACGGGCAACGTTCACGTCTGCTTGCATCGCAATGAACTGTGAAAAGGTGTCATGCCTCCTCTTCCTCCTCCTCCTCGTTTGTGTCATTTATTGCAGTTTCCCCGCAACCTTTGAGCCATTTTACATTTTGGAGAAAAAAAACGTCAGCGCTGATCCGCTCTCGTGCCAACTTATGTGAAATGCCAAAAACAAAACCGATCGGCAGTGTTTTTTTTTTTAAGCTTGGCAATCACCGATTTATTGTTTGGCAACAGCTTCGACTAACTGGATTCAAACCTACTTGCTTTATTGTCGAATAAAAGATTCCTGGAGATGTTTTGAACTTTGAAGTGCGAGTGTAAATTCATCCAAGTTTTGCAGCATAAAGCAAAAGCCGGAGCCTTCAAAGGTACTTTACTTGGCAATTATGGAACTGTTGTTTATGAAAAAGATAAAACTTGTGTCAATCCTAACAGAAAATGTGCAGAAACGGTGAGGTTTCCCCACAAGGTCAGCGCAAATGTGAATTCAGTCAACCAGCACTTACGAATTTGATTATTTGGAGATTTGGGGGGGGGGGGAGCCCTGGCTCAAATAACACTCACTTCAACAGCACAAAGATAGATGATGGAATCCAATCTGCAAAAGGTAGAACTGGATTCTTTTCAACCCATGATATATTTTCTTAAACATCTTTAACTCTTGCCATCAGGCTTATGTGACATCCAGGTTGGTGACTTTGTTGACTATGCGCGAGCGCCTCGGCACACACTCCAGCTTGAATTTACTCTCATAGATGGTGGGACAGAGCTTCCAGCGGTTGTTTCGGTAGATTCCCAGGTATGTGTACACGTCCGGCTTGTAGGCCAGAGGACACTTGACCCCCGAGGCTCGGATGTGAGCGTCCAGCTGGACCACTTGGCTCTCGTCTGTGAAGTTGTCGTTGTAGACGCAGATGACATGCCTGTCTCCTTTGACGGGGTCGTACGGGCTGACTTTGACGCTGCAGATCTTGCCGTCCACCGTCGCTCTGGCCACGCACTCCCACGCCTGGTCCACCTTAAAGCCGGGGTCCAGGTGCATGAGCCACTTGCCCGAGAGGACGCCGTGGTTCAGCGCCAGCTCCTTGACGTTCTCAAAGTTGACTGCCCGCCCGCTGGCCACCAGTTTCTCCCAGCTCTCCTGGAGAGCGTCCACATCCCCGGCGTCGGAGCAGTGGTCCGGGCCCAGCACAGAGATCCAGCCCACGGGGCCCACGCCCAGCTCCTTGTTGCCAAATCTGCTCACTCGTGACGGCCTGTTGCTCTCCAGCCAGTCGTCGAACTCCGATCTGGGTTTTTTTCTCGAGTCGAACACGATCCAAGGGTCCATGTCCGCTGCCAAGGACTCGGCGGCATAGGTCTCGGCGGGGAACAAGGGCTCCATGTCACCTTCAAACGAGGATGCCACTTCCTCCTCCATGATGCTCCTGTTGAAAATTCTGGGGTTGAATCTGAAAAAACACATTACACGCACATATATGTATGTGTGTATATATACTCTCCTTGATGTATTCATATATTTTTTTATAAAGTTGCTGATTTTGCATACTTGTTTAGCTTGAACCCAAAACGTGTACTTTTATATTTAAGTACATTGAAGATTCGGTACTTTTGTCAATGTACGTAAAAGTGATGGAGCTTCTTAAAGTAGTCTTCTTGTACATAAGTATCCGTACTAGTACAGTACTTCAGAATGAGAGTACTTTTACAACCTCGGCTTTACCTTGCAAGACTTGCTCACATTTACTGTAAAAGACAAATCCAGCATGCGAGATACGCAACGTTTTGAACCTGCAAAACAACTGTTTAATTACCGATCACAAACGTTGACGTGAACGTGTACTCACGTGAAATACTTTGGCCTTGCTAGCTACATTAGCTTCACTAGCTGTTGTGATCAACCCGCCGCGTTTGCCGTGTAACAGTGGTCGAATTAGAAACTTTCGGTTCCAGGAAATACCCCCCCACCCTCGGAATCGGGGGGATGGAAGATGGCAAAGAGTAAACTGTTACCCGTTTTGTCAAACGTGGTGATCGAGGCAGTCAAACCGACGTCAAAATAAACACGAGTTTACCTTCGTGAAACCTCCGGCTTCCAGTGGGCGCTGTCTGTCTGTAGCTGGAGGAGTTACAGTCGTGTAAATCTTCATCCATCGATTATGCGAGCTGCGTATCTATCCGTGGGTCGCGGGCGTACTGGAGTCCATCCTCAGTCGGCCAGCGGGGTACACCCAGAAGTAGTTGCCAGCACACATAGAGAACCAACCGTTCACACTCGCACCTAGTGACAATTTAGAATGTTCCAGTACCCGAGCGAGGAAACCGGAGTGCCCGGAGAAAACCCACGCAGGCACGGGCAGGACGTGCGAACTCCACACACACGAATCGAACCAGGGACCTCTGCACTGTGAGGCGGACGTGCTAACCAGTCTCTCTGTGCCCTGCGATTGGCTGGTGACCGGTTCAGGGTGTCCGCCTACTGCTTCAGCACGCCCGCGACCTTTGTGAGGATGAGCAAATTAGAAAATGGGTTGATGGATGTTCAAAGGAATTGTGACAAGAGTAAGAAATTGGGGAGTGTTTGAAATTTATCCTAAAATGTCTGAAATGAGGTGGACATTTTCAATGGTTTGGATCGGACAAGAAATGCGCAAGCACAGAATGGTGAAAAGGATTAGAATAAGGCTAAAGAGTATGATTTCTGAAAATGAAATGACACACACTTGTAAGCATGACACTGTTAAAATATATGTATTACGATATTTTAACACGGAAGCATCTTAAATCTCTCCGTTTACATACCTGTCAACTTTTCGGAGCGCCAACCTGTATAAACTACCAAAAAAATCCTTATAAAGAGCAAAAAATCCTTATAACATACCAAAGCATTTTATATGTCAAAATAACGGCAGAAAAAAACCCACGAAATTTTCAATTATATTTATTGTAGATCTCCATAATACAATGTCTGGTTAATGTCTAATCATCATTCTACTTAGTGGCATTACTGTGTTCAGAGTTGTATTCCTGCGTTACTTTTATCACCAACTCCAAATCATTTGGAGTTGGTGAAAAAAAACCCGGAAATTTTCAGAATCCGTATGATTTGTGCGATACGGCCATATACGTAAGATTCACCACAAAATCCGTATGAACTATGGCTAAACCGTATGAGTTGACAGGTATGCGTTTACACAATCCGTTTCCCCCCCACCTCGATCATATGTTTAAATTTTCGCCATAAGTTTGGTGACGATCGGGCGTCAGGACCTTGCGGGCACCAAGCTACGCAACCACCACCGGAGTAACGACGACGTGCTAACGTGCTAAGCTAACGGCTTAGCCCGACCGGGACGGTCGCGCATCTATTTTGGTGTCTGCCCGCCGGTGGACCTTTTCATTATTCCGGAGTAATATTTCATTTTTGTGTGTGTGCCTGTGTGCGCACGTGCGTGTGTGTGTTACCCAACGGGTTTACTTCACAATGCCGAGCAAAAAGAAGAAATACAATGCGAGATTTCCACCGGTAAGTGTTTACCGACGCCGGTGTCCCGTCCAGCTAACATGAGCTAATCTTACTCACTGCTAATTTGTAATTCTAAACTTCATTTGCTTTAGGTTGTACCTTGCCAGATGAACACAAAACATCTGTTAGTCGAAACGCGTTGAAACGCACTCGCATACTTCCAAATTTGTGCCCTAACCTATCTCAAGTTCGCCACTATTTCGCATTGTTTTTAGCACGGCGAGCTGCTGTGAAAGCGTTCCGAAACATTTGTGCACGTCTTTGATCTTAGCAAACACTTATTTTTTGGTGCTATCTTCTTTTTCAGGCAAGGATTAAGAAGATTATGCAGACGGATGAAGAAATAGGCAAAGTGGCTGCAGCAGTACCAGTTATTATTTGTATCCTTCGTGCCTAACATCTTCACTTTGCTGTGTTGAGGAGGGTTGAAAAAAACGACAGCTTTCAAAGTTGGGGAAGGAGATCAAAATGACCAAAATTGATGGTCAGGAACGTCCGGACTAAAACAACCACATTTCATGCAATGACAGTGGTATATTGATTTACAAGTGCCTCATCTTATACTTATGCCTTACATTTGACATTAAATTTGTACTTGATACTTGAAACTTATGGCTTTACCTTGGCGAACCCCATTCGATTGCATAAAAGAAAGTTCTGTGTCATCCTCTTCAAAGCCATGCAGGTTCCTTTACCACGACATCAGCGAGAGCCCTGGAGCTTTTCCTGGAGTCTTTGCTCACAAAGGCCTGTCACGTCACCCAGTCCAAGAATGCCAAGACCATGACAACGTCACACTTGTAAGTTTTGCCGTCTATGGCGTTTGCGTGTTCTCGCCTATTTGCTACTTTTCCTTTTTATTTGTGCTCTATCATAAATACCCTGAGATGCCACACGATGCTAGCAAAGCTTTGTTAACGAGGAAATGGGGCAATAGTTTGTCCAAAGCCAGCCGGTTCGATACTCTCATTTATTGACAAGGACGTCGCTCAAGTCACAAATACTAGAAGAAGTTGTTGGCAAGCTCAAAGGTGATGCTTGATCTTTGTGAATGCGTGTGTGGACAGAAAACAATGCATCGAACTGGAGCAGCAGTTTGATTTCTTGAAAGATCTGGTGGCAACTGTGCCGGACATGCAGGGTGAGGGGGACGAGAACCACACTGAGGCGGTGGGGGAAAAGCTGCCACGCAGGTATTGACGTGTTAATACATCCTTTACTCCAATGTCAGGTTTGCATGAGAGTTTTGTTTATGCGTTGATGGTGTTGCTTTTCTTCCCCAGGGGTCGAAAACCAGGTTCCGGTCACAAAAACGGAGGGGCCGGCTCAAAAGGCAAAGACAAGAAGTTGTCGGGAACTGAGTCAGAACAGGAGGTGGGAAGCGATTCGCACCATGGGAGCCCTCTGGGTTCCGTCACCGCGTCTTAACCATTTATGTTCCCAACATTTATGTTGGATTTGGGGGCAAAAGGAGGACTCTGAAGACAGCGAGACAGATGGGGACGAAGAGGACGGCTCTCAGTCAAGCACAAATCTGCCGGCTGCATCCAGGTTCCACAGGTACAGGCTCAAAGGCGACAGTCATTCGCTGACGCACACGTCACTCACCAATCCGGGTCTGCCTTTTGACACAGTGTGACCATTCATTATTCGGGGAAAAAAAAAGGACTGAAGATTCAATGAAAATGTATTCCACAACATTTGAATTGAAGAATCACTGCTAATGTAGTGCTTTGTGCATCTTGTTCTTGCCTCTGCACGTGTCGTTTGTAGCGCTGGCGCACCCCCAAAGTACCCGCACGGGGGCAACGTGGTCACAGGGGACGGCGCGGCCCTGGCGCAGCCTCGGGTCCCGGTGGCCTTCGCCCCGCACCCTTCCATGATGAGCACTGCGCCGCCTCCGCCGGCTCCCATGCTCGAACAAAACGCGGACTACGATGACGAAGACTATGACTCTTAGCTCCCCTTTCCACCCCACACCTCCTCGCCACACACACATTTTTTTTCCCCCAGTTTAAGTTGCTATCACGGCGGTCGCTCGGAGCAGAGGAGCAAAAGACTCTTCATCGGGCAAGAGGCCACAGGAAAGAAGAATCTGGTTGTACATTGCGTTTTAATTTTGTGTTCTCTTTTAAACTTGGGATTTTATTTCATTGGAGACGTAAATCCAACCAAAATAGTTTTAAGGACTTCCGTTTTGATTTGTATACTTTTGTTGTTGTTGTTGTTGTTTTTTTTTTATGCCTACAGACAAAATAGGTGTGGTTTGTGTTACTTTCAGGCATTTCTCCCCCTCACTCCTCTTTTGTTTTCTTTTTAATTCATGTTTTTATTCCCCCCTTAAAAAAGACCACAATGCAGACAGCTTCCTGATTTTTTTTTTTTATGAACCCCACCTTTGTTTTTTTTTAATCCGTCATGCCAATTAGTTTCTGTTTCTGCCATAGTCATCTTCTGACTACTTTATTGTTAAATTGCATAAGCCCCTCTCCAGCTCCTTAAATTTGTTTTTTTTTTAAAGAATACTTTTAATGCTTTCATTGAAAGTAGACACAGGTTCCCATCTTTGTCCATGCTCCATGTTTCCATGTAGGCAGAAGGAAGTTGCATTGTAAACTTTTTAACATTTTTATTTTGTACGGATTAAATAAAAAAAAAAATCTCATATTTCAATTCAGTGCCCCTTTTTTTTCCCTCATGCATATGTCAGTGAGGTACAAATAATGTTAGCGATTACATTTACTGAACTGGAAAGTTAAGTACAACTCTACGTAGGCTGTGATTTTTTTTAAGGGGGGGGCGGATCCACTTGAGCTAGTAACACACTTTTGAGAATCTGCACTAGACCATTTTGTAGTGCTTTGGCATCTGAATGTTATTTTGCTGCCGGGGAGGACATACTTTGATTTGCCATTTCAAAACGGACGTGATGGAGAAAGGAAGCGGGGAGGCGGAGGGCAAAGGTAGCAAGGGAACTCATTAAGGGGCCCCCGCCAGGAAACAGTTTTTCCACACGGCAGCCAGCAGGGCCAAGAGGTGCTTCTCTTATTTTCCAAACATTTCCCTTTACAGTAAAATATGCTTTTTTTTGTTTGTTTTTTGTATGTGTTTCAAGAAATTGCAACTTAAATTTGAAGATTAAAGGTAAATAACAAGTGAAGACCTACTTCTGAAACCCCTTGTATACGTATTCGAATGTTAATTGTATTTTCTGCGGCAGCACGTTGATCGACTAGTGAGCAAGTCCGTCGCTGGTTCGAACCCCGGCCTTCATCTGTGTGTGGAGTTTGCCGTTTCTCCATGTGCGCGTGTGGGTTTTCTCTGGGTACTCTGGTTTCCTCCCACATTCCAAAAACATGTATGTTCAATTAATTGAGCACTCTAGAGTGTCCCTAAGTGTGATTGTGAGTATGATTGTATTTTTTGTGTGCCCTGCGATTGGCTGGCAATCAGTTCGGCATGTACTGTCCCGAAAACACCTTGGATAGGCTCCAGCACACCCGCAACACTTCAGGATGTACTGTATTTTCTGCCCAATACTGTCGTGGAATTGCCCTTAATTGTTCTACTGCTTGTCACTCTACGCCCCCAGGGTGGGAAAAACAGATACATGAGATACCCTTTTCGCTGATAAGTAATCATTCCAGGACCAATGAAGTGAAATTTGATCCTTTTAAAAACGACTGACTCCGTACAACAACAACTTGATACTTGCTTTTTTTACCTTCCTTTATGCGTCGCTCAGATTCTATCGCGCCTCAGTTTTATTTTGTACGGTATCGCCGGAAGCGCGATTCGTTAAGCGGGTTGAGCTTTATTGGTGTCCTGTCACCTGACTTCCGGTCGGGGAAGGGAAAAAGTTTGACTCCCCCACCCTCTCTTCTAGCACGGACGTAGAAGTTGTTTCGATGTCCACGGAGCGAGGAAACGGAATATAATAACACGATCTAGATGGGATTATCGCTCTTTTCAACACGAAAAACTTGCTTGGTGTTCGTCGGAGTGGCGCAGCGGACCAGACGAGCCACTCAACGCCGTTCAAGAACCAGCACCGTGAGGATGAGGTCGATGAGGTCCACCACTTTGGAAAGATAAGGGCCGGCATGTTGTTTGGGAAGAGTATCGTTGTGTCTCCTGTGGAATTTTCCTTCAACTTTTGACCATTTTGCTTGACGTTTGCGGGGATGCGCAGTGGTCACCCCTGAAAGTTGTCGTAAAAACACTGGTCCGGCTCGGCTGAATGCTCCCTTTCCTGCTATTCTTCTCTGCACTCCTCTGCGCTTCCTGCTTGCGCTGGCCCACTCGACTTACTGGCTAAAAATATTTAAAAACAGACCTCAGAGTCCAGTCAGGAAGCCTGGGTGAACCTTTTGTCAGCTTCTTGTCTTTTCTGTCTTTCAATAGCAGTGTTTCACTTGACTAAAAGGCTAAAAATACTGAAAAACAATTCTTAGAATTCATCCAGAAATCCTTGAAGAACCTTTGTCAGCTTCCTGGCTTTACCTACTTGTTTCATTCTCCAAGAGCAGTTTACAAATTTAGCTCAGGGCTAAAAAAGAAAATTTGAAAAACAGACCTCAGAATCCAGTCAGGAAGCCTTGGTGAATCTTTGTCAGCTCCTCGATTTTTCTTTGTCATTTTTAGCCTTGACTGAGGACCTCGGAGAGTCCAGTCAGGAAGCCTTGAAAAACCATTGTGAGCGTGCTTTTTTTTCCTTCTCGTCATTGTAGGAGCGTTACATTCCAAATTAATGGCTAAAAATACATAACAACAGAGCTCGAAGTCAGAAAAGCTTGAGGAACCTTTCTCACTTGTCTTGTCTTTGCAAGCTTTCAAAAAATAGCCGCATTCAGCCGGTGTCAAGCGAAGGAGCTAATGCTCACTTTTTGAGGCCGGTAATTCCAGGACATTATATTGTGCTCTAACCATGTGTTGGGAAACCACGCAGCGCATGACTTGACACCGCACGGCACCAAATTTTGCAGACGACCCGAATTCCTACCATCCTAACCTGGCCGCCAAAGATGCAGCCCGTGATTGTTTCCCGTCCAGTCAAATGCTTTATTGACGAGTCGATCCTCGCTTTTGAACATTTCACTCATCCCTGATGAACCAACAAGACAGACGGGAAAGGGAGCGAGGCGCGATAAAGTACTCCTTTGTACTTTATTTTCAAACCCTCGGGGTGCAGAGTCCGATCCAGCCAAAACAAGCGTCGGCGGCTCGATGGAGCCGCTGAAGAACATATTCAGCCGAAGCCCGTTGTCCAACTGGAAGAACTTGGAGCAATCGCAAAAAGGCAACTTCACCAACCCCGTGTGGACGGCCTTGTTTGACTATGAGGCGTCCTGCAAGGACGAGCTGACCCTACGGAAGGGCGACCTGGTGGAGGTCCTCTCGCTGGACTCGGAGATCTCCGGCGATGAAGGTTGGTGGGCGGGGAAGGTCAACAACAAGGTGGGCATCTTCCCCTCCAACTATGGCTCCTTCAAGCCCGGCGGCTACGGGAAGCTCCCGGGCAGCGCCGTGGTCAGCGAGCTGGGCCCCGCCATGGTGGGCGAGTTGGAACCCGCCGTGGTGAACTTCCGAGAGCTCAGCCTCCAGGAGGTGATCGGGGTGGGCGGCTTCGGGAAGGTGTACCGCGGCACGTGGCGAGGCGGGCTGGTGGCGGTGAAGGCCGCCCGCCAGGACCCGGACGAGGACATCAGCGTGACGGCGCAGAACGTCAGGCAGGAGGCGCGTCTCTTTGCCATGCTCACCCACCCCAACATCATCGCCTTGAAAGGCGTTTGTCTGCAGGAGCCCAACCTGTGCCTCATCATGGAGTACGCCTCGGGCGGCCCGCTCAGCCGGGCGCTGGCCGGCCGCCGCATCCCGCCTCACGTTCTCGTCAACTGGGCCGTGCAGATCGCTCGCGGGATGCTCTACCTTCACAGCGAGGCCATCGTCCCCGTCATCCACCGAGACCTCAAGTCCAACAACAGTAAGTCCCCCCATCAGATAATCTTTCCTCATCCATAACACATATTTAGGAAGTTAATTTGAGGTTCAGCAACAGCTATGAAGTACAATTGCGCGAGCTTTTATCGGGCAAACTTCAAAACAAATAATGAAGATATGTATAAAAAAAAAAAACGATGTGCTTGGGAAAAAAAGTCGACATTTTAAAAAAAAATCTGCATCAAGAATACATTGAGGGACACACGGTCATCTCTGGATAAAATTAGCTCCTAATATGCTGAGTGTTTTACGTCCCTTCCAATCTTAGTTTGGGTTGTTGTGCTTTATTCCTCAACTATTCGCTTCGAATCAGAAAAAAAAGAGATAATGGCGCCTCCTAAATATGTTTTTTTGATTATTAATAGTTTCGTTTCAAAATCGTCTCAGCAGAAATCATCTTGCCTTAAAAATAAATTGCGATTGGATTTTTAGCAGTGCAAAAACAGACGCATGCAGCAAAACCTCCCCCGGAACGTCTGCGAACAACTCGGGCTAAAATTAGCTTGTCCACAACTTAATGCTGTGTCACCTCAATATACTTCCTCAACACAGAATACAACTTTGCTGTCATCCAGGGCTTTGGGGCCATTTTGTGTTCGCGTTACGGAAAGAGTGAAAATAAATTGATGACGTTTTCAGGGAATAACAGAGGATGGGTTTAAAAAAAAAAAACGGTCTCGGTAAATTTGAGAATGGTGTACTGCAAATCTGAGGGGGTAGGAAGGTCCTTTCTTTGGCTTTTGATAAAGTTGTAGCCTCGCGCAATGCTCAGTTGGCCACGCCTTTTTGTTGTTGTTGTTGTTGTCGTCAAATTCCGTGAGCTATCCGTGAAGGTGTGGACTGATGGATTGAGGACATTCGAGCCTTGTCAATAGCTTCTTGGTGTTCACCAGTCGCTACCTCTGTTCGGATCACTCCTGCCAGGCTTCGTGGGCCTTGAAGTGACTCCGCTTTCCATCGACTTCCGGGGATGCGACTTTTATCTCCTCGCCCCTGAGTCGGGTCCAGGTCGACCTCCAGGGCTGGACAAGCCTCCAAAAGCAAAAAGTCGCTACGTTGACGTGGCGTACACAAAAAACACAGCACCTCTCTGTGCGCCCACCAGATCGTATCGCCTCCCCGTTTTTTTTTTTTGGTATGTTTTCTCCCCTATCGCAGGCCTGCCCCGACAAGTCTGAGCGGCGACCGGCCTCTTACGACACCGAGCAATATCCTGTTGTCGTGTCGCTGGCGGAGGCTCATTTCCTAAGACTGACCGTTTAGCGAGACGCGTTGACGACCCGAAATAAAACCAAAGTGAAGAAAATAAGACAAGAGCTGTGCAGAATGTCGCCGATAACGCCACCGGTTGCCCAAGAGCGATTCGTCTTTTCCGCTGTTGCCGTTTTGTAGCCGCGAGCGTTGCCGAATGCGTTGTGGGGACCGCCTGCCTGCACAGAAAAAGCTTACAGTTGTTCACGCTCGGAGCATATTCGTGAAATGAACTATTGACTCGAGGCTTTTATGTACGAGATCTTCTGCCCAGGCGTCTTTTGTCTTTTGGGAAATTTGAGTGAGTACGTTTTGGTGAGCACATGAAGCGCTTTGTGGAATTTGCCCGTGCACATTTCGCCTTTCCCTGAAAAGTCTCATCAGTCATTTTATGATATAAGATACTATAACTACTTTTTTTGGGGGGGGGGGGGAATCTTCTGAGGTGAACTTTGAGCAAATGTGTCTTCTTTCCAAAGAGAGCCCCATCTGGCCTCTGCTTCGGCATCTTCCGTCTCTCCCGAATCCGTGTTTTGCGATCTGCTTTTCACAGCGGACGTCAGGGCAGCGTCGCAAACAGTCAAATCTTATTTTAAGCCCGACTTAAATCAAATTGCATGTTTGTTTCCACCGCCGGCCGCTCCACTTTCTAAATGACATGTTATTTGCCCGGTGTGGACAAAACAGAGAGTTGAGAAAGCTACGAAATCTCCAAATTGACCTTGACTATTTGGAATATTTAGCGGGGCTTCTTGAACGATACCGAGCAAAACAGATTTGGCTTCTGTTTTTAGCTCCAAACATCCGGCGTTGGACCCAAGTGGCCGCTCCCAAACCTGCGCGAGGTGCACGTGCGCCACCGCAGCATATTTTTGAACCTGTGCAACACGTCTTGACTTCGACAGGCGCCAACAACCCGATGTCCCCCCATTTCAAGAGCGTCCGCACGCGCTGCTGCATTGTCACATCGCTTCACGCCACCTTCTTTAAGCCTCAAAGTAGCTCGGCGCGACATACCTTAAACGTATGTCGGTAAATACGCCACCCTAAGCGCTTGGAACTCGCTGACCTTTTTTTTTTTTCCCCCTCTTTCTCTCTCTTTGGGAAGAAGTCGGTCCGATTTTTGGGATCAACAGTTTTTTTTTTTTTGTTCTTGTTGCGCGATGGGACAGGCGTGAGCCGTGCCTCTACCAGCATGTTTTCATTCACCAGATGCACACTCCAAACATCCCCCCCATAAGAATGTGCGTGTGTGCGCGTGAGGGCTGCCGCCTTTGCAGTGTTTGCATGTGCGTGCGTTAATGTTTAAGCACGTCGGAGCGGCGGGGCCGGGAGGCAGCTCGCGCCGCTGTTCGTCAGAGGCCGTTTTCCGCACGATCGGATAACTTTGGCGCCTTCCTTTTAGTGCGAGTTGAAATTCGCATTTGCTTTGTTGTGTGTTTTCGTGCCGTTGGCGTTGCACTGTCGTTCGCTCCCCGCGGCTGGCGTCCAACGCAAGATGGCCGAAATATCACCCAATTTGGATGTCGCTCGGCTTCATCCTGGGCCATTCGGCCACGTCGCAATGGCCGCATTGTGCACACCCCCCCGTGGAAGTTCGAAATTTACATGACGTAAAAGTGGAGGCTTGCGGTTACATTTTTACGGTTTTAGGAATAACAAGCCATTAAATGCATAGAATGGATTGAAAGGAGAGCAAGTGCGACTGATAAGACAAAAAATGGTGTGACCTCTGGAACATTGCACAAGTCCTTCTATATGTTCACAGTAAATAAATCCTTTTCTCCCCCGCTAACTAACAAACTCTCGCAATATACGTCAGTAGCCATGCCGAAAGCTGTACATGATAAAATGAGCCGACAGCCATCGTTTATTGGAGGTGTAAAAAGCAGGATTACAGAGGATGACGTTCAGTCATTTTCAACAATAACTGACCTTTGTTGAAATGCTTCCTGGTACGTCCTTCTTTCAAACGAGCACGTTTCTTACTGTAAGTGTGCCGCCATTTAGTGGCTTACAATACAATGATACCCAATCTGAACGTGAGGTTATTAAAAATAGCAGCACTACGAACCCTGGCACCCGCGATGGAAGGAAGTGTACTCCATTTCTAAGATAGAAAACCTGCCAAAATAGAACACATTTCACTTTGTTTCTCTCAATATTCATGATGTGTTCTAATGGAAAATTGGCAAATGTATGTAAAGAAACACACCCCAATATCCACTCTTAATTTGAAAGGAACCCTTTGCCCATCGCCGTCCCTCTGACCTAACTCGCGTTGGCTATTTGATGTGCGGTCCCGATCACAAGACGGCTCCCAAGCGAGGGAGGAAGAGAATAGGAGCCCTTTTCTTTGCAGGGCTCAGCGGCCAGCTCACCTTTTGACTTCTTCTTCCTAATGCTTAGTTCCACGGCGCTTCCTTTCCTGCCTGAGAGATAGCGCTGTCGCTTCCAAGAAGTTTCGGGGCGGTCACCAATTATACGCCCGTAAACAACCGAGGAGCGGCTGGGGAGCGCCGTGTTGTGCGCATGCGTCCTTTTGCCTCTTCAGATGTGGCACGAACACAAACGCGATTGCTCAAAGGGGACTTTCCTGTTTTTCGCTCGGTCTTGTTGTTTGAACGCTTTGCAGTCTTGGATTTGAACGGCGGCGCGGGGAGAGAGAGAGAGTCACCGCCTGGCGAAGTGCTGAGCGAAGGTCGCGTCTCCACACACGGGCTTGTTAATAAGTGACCGTTTTTAGGGCACCCCCCGGCCGAGATACTTTGCACAGAGAATCATTGATGGGAGCCTTCCTCAGGAATTTGAGCAGCCTTCCTCATGGACAATGCTCTCCAGTTTACCTTATCCATGCAGCTGCATAACACGGGATTTGGTGTGTGCGTGTCTCAGTGGGCATTGTTGGCCACGCGCTTAGGGCGGGGCGAGTGCCAATAACAGGTACTGGTATCGGGCTGATTGATACCAAGCTTATTTCAAGGTATCGGGTATTTGTGAAGGATGCGGATAGCAGCCACCAAATACCGAAAAAAACCCAAATCTGACATCGAGTAAGTTTACCTGTTTGGCACATCGTGGAATCATCGTGAGCTCGTGGTATCTGTACTTCGTATCGGTATCACTCGTCACTCATGACATGCGTGCGAATGCCTGTGCGTCTCTAACAAAGAAAACTGCAAATGTTTGCGTCAGTGACGTGAAATTGGCTAATTTTCTGCGGCACGCTCGCGCTTGGGAATCGTCGCTCCACATCACCTGCGAGCTTCCATCTTGTCCATTTGAACGCCTTTGCTTTGGCTCCGCCCCGCCGCTCGGCTTGGTCAGAGGTTGATGGGCTGTCTGTCAGCCCGTGGCCTCGTCCCTCGGGGAGGGGGGGACAAAGCTCCAGTTCTTCCCGGGGAAAACCCCCGCCCCGGCGGAATGCTTCACTCGCCTACGGGGTGCGAGGCGAGGCGGGGAGGGGTCAAACGAGACGAGAGAGGGCCTTTAAAAGCAGACGGGATGGTCAGTATGTGAGGTGCAGAGTAAAAGAGTACGCCACATCCTCTGGAATGACCTTGAGCCAAAACCATTTGACGGCATTTAATTAACTAATTCACTCCCAAAGACGTTTTTAAACGTCTTTTCAGACTTGGTCCAGAATTGGCTGGTACTGGATGAGTTAAGAGTGCGGGCGTGGGAGCCTTCTTTCAAGATCATTTGAATCCTCGGAACATCTCCGTGACCTACCGGCAGTGATGAAAATGACATTCTTCTTCTATTGACGATTCTTCAGGTTCTTTCCCTCCTCCCGTCTGCTAGCAAAATAACGCCTCGCATGTTCAAGTCCATTGGCGGCGGGGCGAATCGCTGCGGGTTCAGGAGCTGGCATGGTCACGTGGGAAACGAGCAATGCATTCTCAGAAAGAAAGACGTCCAATTGGAACGGATTGGAATCGGATAACGAACCACGACTCTCTTGACCGGACAGTATGATGTGAAGGAAATCAAATCTTTTCTGAAGATTTAGTCTGGAAGTCATTCATTCCCACCCCGCTCCCCATCCTTGACATTATTTTCCTCATGCGACTTTTAGTTGTCAGACTCTGCACTTTTTGCGGCGCTGACGGGGGGGCATGTCGAGGCTTCAGCCTGCCGAGAATATGCCGAACGGCGCCTCTGGTGCGATGTGGTGCCATGACTCCCAACCGCCTATTTTAAATAGATTTTCCAAATCAAAAGAGGCAACATATCGTCCCCTCCAAAAGTATTGCGACGGCAAAGTCTATTGCATTGTTTGTTTTTTGGGTACTGTAAACTAAAAGCATTTGGGCTTCAGATCAAAAGATGAACGTGAGGCAACAATTGTGCAGTCCGGCTTTTATTTCCTGGCATTTTACATCAAGGTGTGTTCAACGACTCAGGACAGAGCAGCTTTTGTTTGAAGCCGCCCACTTTTCACGGGAGCAAAAGTATTGCAACACCAGACCTCCAGAGCAGATGCAAACCACTCCTCGGCGTCAAGAATTGGAAGGCCAGATTGGATTTTGCAAAAAAGTACAGAGATGAGCCACATACGTTTTTTTGAACCTAAAAATGATGCAACGGACAAAAAAAAAAAAATGGAGGAAGAAAGGCTCTGCTTCTGAGCCACAACACACAAGCTCATCTGCGAAGCATGGCGGAGGTCACGTCACGTCGTGGAGTGCGCTCGCCAAATGGCAATACGCTGATAATGACGTCAGAGTTCCCCGAAAAAAGTATCCCATCATCTCGCTGATCTTACACTTGAATCACAGATTCGGTTGTGTCATGAAATCTTGAGAATTCGATCACCAGAGGCGGCCTTATATGGCCTGCCGAAACCCCCGACCGCGTCGATTCTGTTGAGTCAGTCTGAGAACTGACACACAGTCGCTTGTGTTGCGTGCGGCAACAAACAATAGCAAACACGCTCCCGTCGCCACGGTGATCAGTTGTTTGGTCCCGTCGCCGTTGCTTCGGCTCCTCTATCGGGCCATCGAGCGCGCCGTCCGGGCAAGACGCGTCAGGTTGATCTGCCCACTCGGGGGCTGCTGTGCCTACTCTGGAGTCGTGTCGCTCAAACGTGGCAGCGCGGCAAGGAAACCTTAGCGGGGCCTCCGCTTGACTTAACTTGAATTTTGCCGCAGTAACTCGGGGAAAAGTTGAACGCTGACCCACGGATGCCCTCCGCCCTGACTCAGGAAGCAGAAGAAAAATGTGTGCTGAGGTTGCTAAATGTAATTTCGTTTGCAAGTCTGCATCGCTCCCACCCCTTAACACACACACACACACACACACACACACACGCACGCACGCACACCCAGAGCGGACAACAAAACCTCTTGTGATGCATTCCTTTGTGACGTAAAAAGCTGGGCCTCTGTGCGAAGCGCCAGTAGCGCCGGATGTCAGCTAGTGAGCCAGAGAATCACTCGCAACCATGACACAAAAATAGGGCCGACTTGTGGAATTGGACACCCTATTCGCGGTTCCCTGCGTATTGTCGTGCTACCTCCGTAACACGGAGGTGCCACACGATGGCGCCAAAGCCGCAGCAAGTCGGAACATAAAAAAAAAAATTGGGGTCAAGGAAGTGGGGGCCGAATGATGAGGAAAAAGCCAGTGTCTCTAATTCATTCAGCGCAACCTTACGAGAAACACCCCGACTTGCGGTCGTTGAAGCCTTCGCTACAACGGCTTCGCCAAATTCTACCATATAAGCGTCACGAGTCCGATTCCAACAGCCATGCAAACCAATTTGTGGCTTTATCTCTTTTTTTCTTGATTCATCTCTGGGCTGGCATGGGTGGTTATCATTGAGTGCATGTTTGTGCATCAGACGTTGTGATCGGTTCTCATGATTCATCTTGGAAATGATCAATTTCAAAAAAATTCTGAAAAGAGAGAGAAAAATTTCCGTGACCGTCACTTTTTGGGTGTTATTCTCGAGTTGATCAAGGCATGTCTCTGTGTGTTGTTGATGTCTCGTTTCTCTGGTGCAGTCCTACTGGCTCAGCCCATCGAGAACGAATGCATGGAGGCTCTGACGCTCAAGATTACCGACTTTGGCCTAGCCAGGGAATGGCACAAGACCACCAAGATGAGCACGGCCGGCACCTACGCCTGGATGGCCCCCGAGGTGATCAAATCCTCCACCTTCTCCAAGGGCAGCGACGTTTGGAGGTGCGTTTCTTTTTTTCTTCATGCACCCGAGCACATTTGTGATTAGTGGGGCCGATTTGAGGAGCAACTCGGTGATTGATGATGATGATGATGATGATGATGGCAGCACGTCTTTTCAGAGAGCAGCGCCGTGCTTTGTTGTGGGGGCATGTGGACTGCACAGAGCCATTGTCTCTCGTATTGACCCAGAAAGAAGCACCACACCGGCCCTTTGTCTCCAAATGGATGCATCGTGTGTTTGTGCGTGCGTGTGGAATGAGTGCAAGCATGCATATCATGTGTTCCGTTCGGGGTGTGCAAAGTCTGACCTGCGAGGGGTTGCCGTGCCCCTGACAACCACAATCACGACCACCCGCACTAAGAACAATAATACACTCGTTTTTAGCTTTTGTACACGTGCAGACGCAAAGAAAGTGATTCTCAGAAAGTGAGTGCATTCAAGCCGGGTGCTGCGTGGCTGCAAGCCACTGAAAAGATGATCCCGCCCCACAAAGGAACCAGACCGAGTTGGACCGTATGTTGAAACTCGTCTAGTAGGATTTGTCTCGCTAACGTCCTCCCGTGACTGTCCATGTCCTTAGTCAGGAGCAAAAGGAGAGCGCAAACGGGCAACTCCCAAATTAAAGAGTCATCGTTGCTCCACTGTTTCGTCTCACATAGCGGACGAGTGCAAAAAGGGCGAGCCCCCGAGTTGCCTCTCTGCATGCTGGCGTGCTGCGTAAGTTGTAATTACAGCACAAAATAAGAAGGGGGAGGGAAAAAAAAAAGGTTAGGGCCTGTACACTCCGCATTTAGTTCGATCTCCGCAGTGCTCGGACAAAAGATAATTGACAGTGTGTGACATCCAAGTTCTGAGGCTCTTCTTTGGAAGCGAGGCTGTCAAGTGTGAGTGAGTGTGTACGGAATCGGTTCTCAGTGCTTTGGTAACGACTGCGGCACTGTGCGCAGACAATGTCAAAGAAAAAAAAAAGTAGGAAAGATACCAATTAAAGTGCTTTCATTTTATTTTATTTATTTTTTGCTTACGCAAATACAAAGTGAGAACACTCGCAAGGAGCAACTCCTACTTGAGATCCTGATGTCAATTACTACGCCACGCCCCTTCACTCATTCACTCCCAAAGACGTTTTTAAACGTCTTTTCAGACTTGGTCTAGAATTGGGTGGTAGTGAATGAATTAAAGCCCCCCCCCCCCCCCCATCCAAAACATGACCATTCTATTTTTTTATAGCGGCAATTGATTTCATTACATTCTCTTATGTTAATTGTTTTTATGCAATAGAACGCTGTTTTAAAAAAAATAAAAAATCCGATTCCAGCCTCAGTGCGTTGCCATGTTGATCTAATCTGCCCTGGACGAACAAAACCTGAATCACTGCGCGATTCCTCCAAATAACAAGACTCGTTGCTTGTGTCTCGTCGCTTGCGCAGTTACGGCGTTCTCTTGTGGGAGCTCCTGACGGGAGAGGCGCCCTACAAAGGGATCGACGGGCTGGCCGTGGCGTACGGCGTGGCCGTCAACAAGCTGACGCTGCCCATCCCTTCCACGTGTCCTGAACCCTTCGCTCAGTTGATGTCAGGTGGGTGCCGTCCTTTTTGGATCCGCTTGGAATGCTGTCGATGACGCCCACCCAACACAGGAAGTTCGTGAAGCGTAACGACTCAACTCAAGTGTATTACTCGAGCACTTTAAAACAATTACCGCTGTATACAAAGTGCTGTACATGGAGCAAATATCATATATACAACAATAAAACAAGAAATTCATAACAAAGACAGTAGAAAGCACAAAAACAGTCACGTCTGAGTCACGCTGAGTCAAAAGCCAAAGCGTAGAAATTAGTTTTGAGGCGAGTTTGAAAGATGGGCAGCGAGGGGCCTTGACAAATGAGGTCATTCCAAAGAGAGGGACCGGCAACGGAAAAAGGCTCCGGGCAGGTGTGCCGGGGGAGGAGCTCAGAGAGGTAAGATGGAGCGAGGCCATTTCGAGATCTGAAAACAAATCATAGGATCTTCAAAAGAACTCAAAAATGGGCCAGTGAAGGGATCCCCAGAGTAGAGAATGATGTGCTCCTTCTTACAAGCGCCTGTCAAGAGGCGAGCGGCAGCATTCTGACCAACTGGAGACGCTTGATGGAGTTGAAGTGCATGAGAGTAATCCAGCTGGGATGTGACAAAGTCATGAATGGCTGTTTCAAAGTGCTCCCGAGAAAGGAGATCTTGTACTTTATTTAGCCAGCTGCCTAAGATGAAAAAAGCTGCACCAATTTGCAGGGTGAATAAATAGCGGGGCCTTGCTCGAGATCAGTGTCATCAAGAAAAAAGAAAAAAAGAAATATTTTGGGAATTGGCTAATGAGCTGCGGCAAATGTTTTGCACTCAACCAGCACGAGTGCACAAAATCACATTTTCTTGTCAGTGGATGAATCATTTGGCCACTTCCTCATTTCAGGCATTCAAGGATCAAAAGCAGAGCTCGAAAAGAAGTGAAACCGGGCTGGATTTCTTTTTTTCACGTCTCTTGCTTTGTGACTCAGAGTGCTGGGACCAGGACCCCCATCGCAGACCCAACTTTGGCTCCATCCTGGCTCAGCTGACGGCACTGGAGCAGCAGGTGATGGAGGAGATGCCGCAGGACTCCTTCCACTCGCTGCAGGAGGACTGGAAGCTGGAGATCCAGGACATGTTTGATGAGCTGCGCGCCAAGGAAAAGGCACGGACGGACGCTTGGATCGGATCGCATGAAACAACCCTTTCCCGTTTTCTTGTTCATTTCAAGTGACGGCAAAGGCATCATTGTGCACCCATTGCCACTATCGTACGGTCACGCTGTACTTTTGACAAGTGTACAACATATATTCTGTAAACACATTGACGTGTCTGACGAAATGACCGAAAGCACAAACCCAGCAATGGAAGAAAACCTTCAATTACTACCTGTGACGCCATTTTTAAAAAAAAAACTTTGAGAACAGCGTCGGCAGATGCGTACAGTCCACACGCAAGAGCGTGTCCTCCGCAGCGGCGCGGCTCAACAAAAGACGCAGGATCACTTGAGATCAGGGTTCACGACGGGCTAATATTTCCCGCGGTTGCCCAATCTTCACAATAGGCGGCCCCGGTAGTCGAGTGGTTAGCGCATCGACTTCACAGTGCGGAGTTACCGGGTTCGATTCCAGCTCCGGCCTTCCTGTGTGCCGTTTGTATGTTCTCCCTGGGCCTGCGTGGGTTTTCTCCGGGTACTCCGGTTTCCTCCCACATTATAAAAACATGCATGGCACGCTGAGTGAACTCTCCAAATTGTCCCTTCTTGTGAGTGTGAGTGCGGATGATCGGTCGTCAATGTGTGCCCTGCTATATTTGCAATTTATTTTGTGCACCCTATCCTGAAACAGTTTTTTTTTTCCCTCCACCTGGCCCCACTTTGTGCCCCTTCAGGAGCTGCGATGTCGCGAGGAGGAGCTGAAGCGCGCGGCGCTGGAGCAGAAGTCCCACGAGGAGTTTCTGCGGCAGCGCGAGCAGCAGTTGGCCCAGTGGGAGCAGGACGTGTTTGAGCGCGAGCTCAGCCTCCTCATCCTGCACCTCAACCAGAACCAGGAGAAGCCCAACGTCAAGAAGCGCAAGGGCACCTTCAAGAAGCACAAGCTCAAGAGCAAGAACGGCGAAAAGATCAGCATGCCCCAAGGTTGGTGTGTGGCCCACTGTGGCTTTGAGCCGTCGAGCGGGGAGACACCAAAACGATGGAAAATTGATTGACTGCACGGAGGTTGTTATCCTGAATGAACACTAACGGAACACCGACAACTAATATCGAAAAGCCTTTTTTTTTTTTTTTGCTAACAAAATAGAGAATTTTGAATTGTTTACTTAATCTGCCAATACTTGGTGATCTTTGTTTTTATGTTGCACTTGACAAATCACCAAAATGTTTTTTTTTTTTTTTTTAAATCGTATTTTTCACCAGGCATGATGGGTGTGCAATATTTGGTGGGTTTTTGTGCATGCGCGGCACCTCAAAAATGCAACTAAAATGAAGCGTTTTCAAAAGATACACATAAACAATTCATAAAAATGAATTCTGAATGGGAAAAAAAAACCTGTCAAAGTGAAATAAAAACTAATTGTAATGGACAATGCAAACCAGAAAATAGTGTCCGCCCCACAAACTGGTCACGTGTTTCCGACTTGCGCCGCTTTCATGTCCCAGATAAACTTTACAGTCGACTAGCTTAGGCTAAAAAGCGTGTCAATGTGGCAGCCATGTTGGCAGGGGCAACTTTCCCCTCAAGACGATGAATGGACACAGTCCCTCACCAACGGAAAGAAGTATTCCGTAGATGATGGCGCGCTTTCATGCTTCCAACACCGTGAACCCAACACACACTTTGAAAAGTATTCCCAATCGTCTTTGTGGTATATTTACAGTTGAAAGAGTCCTTAGAAGCAGTTGTAAACATCTTTGCGGATTCCGTTTTTGCTCACGAGAGTGACTCCAACAACCGGAGACATTTAGTCCTTTTGTTTTGCTTGGCCATGAAAGATGCGATGAGCCGACCACGCCTCGCTACTTCCTGTCGGTGGATGCATTGGCTGGCGGTTTCTATAGGTGTCCCTCTCCCACTCCTTTCCCTTTTTTTTTTTGTTCCCCTCCTGGCATATCAGCGCCGACTGCCTTTGTTCTTTCATTTCCCCTCTCCGTTTTCCATCATCATGTGCCCAATGCACTCCCGGCGTCAGAAAATGCACATCATTGTGTCAAAGTAGCAGACCTGGAAATGATGCAGGTCGTTGCTTTTGTTCTTATTCGGCCCCTCACGCTTGAGAAAGTATGGGAAGAATATAAATCAAACTCAAATCACGTTTGAGTCATTCTTTTTTTTTCTTTTTCTTTTCAGATTTCATCCACAAGATCACAGTGCAGGCATCGCCCGGCCTGGAGAAGAGGCGGACCTCGCCCGATTTGGGCTCGGGCTCGTCGCCGTCGTTCGGCCCGCGTTTCCGTGCAATCCAGCGTGAGCGGGTTCTACTTTCAATTCCTGTTCTCAGAGCGTCGGAGCCTTCTGTCCATCCCCGAGCGCCTCCTTTGCAGTGGCCACCCACTCGTCATTTCCTCCTTTTCCCGAATACCCCGCCCGCCCTTCTCCTTCCACTTCCTGTCGCCCTCACTCAAGCTCTTTGTCCAAAGTCTGTTTGAAAGCAAATATGATGTGGCTTCCCGTGAGGAGCAGCGCGCCTCCTCAGTCGCTTTTCACGCTTCCTGTTGTAACTTTTCCTCCCTCCGTGTGCGGTTACTTGGCTGCTGCAGCAGAGGGAGCCATTGAGCAGCGCTTGTTGCACTCCACATGATGCTCCCGTTTGTTCACAGTCAGTCCCGGTGACAACAGCAGGACCTTTGGTCTGAGCCCAATGTGGCCCCTGGAGGCCCCATCCCAGAAGCAGGCCAACGGCGAACCGAAGTTGGGCCCCCACTGGAGGCCCCAGAGCCCGAAAAGTCCCAAGAGCCCCAAAGTCCTGCGCCTTAGTCCTCAGGAGAGCAGGTGTGCGCCACATTTTGGAAACCCAAGAACCGTTTGCAACTTTTATTCACGCCTTTCCTGTCACGTGACCAGTTTGTCGATGAGAGCCAAGCTGTTGGTGTCCCACTGCAGCGAGAACGGAGACGCCGCGGACGACTTTGAGGAGTACAGGCCATCCACGCCGACCCCTCCGCTGCCTCACAACGGTAACTCAGCTGCTCATTTTTTTTATTCACTTCTTCCTGCACAACGATGACAAAAGTATGGATTTGATTTTCTACAAGGTTCAGAAACTGTTTATGCGCATGACATCTGGCTTTTTAATCATTAAATTTATTTGTATGCCCTGCCTGACCTATAAACAGGCTTCTGGAAACGAATTGGTGACACAATGGCAAATATTTTCTTAGAAGCCTGGATTTATTTAAAAGTCCCAAATTCTTTTTTTTTTTTTTTTGTCTTTTCGGAGAAGTCTGGAAAATGGGGCCTGGAAAACAATGGAGCGCTGTAATAAAATGAAATACGTGGGTCAGATTTCATTTTATGATTCATCTAAACTTTTGGAGAAAAAGCTTTTGCAAAATTACAAAATTGTAACTTTTTTTTCTTTCAAACTATGAATACATTTAACTTTTTCATTTGAAAAATGTTTCAAGTAGAATGTCGCAGTCATGCATTCTTTTGGGGTTAAAAAAAAAAATGAAATAAAAATGCTCCCTGCAAGGCTGGCGACCAAATGAAGGCGAAGGTGAATTTTGTGCATTTTTCTGTCTGAATGCAAACAGGACGTGCCTGTTGCCAAATGAATGAAGACTGCGAGTTGTTTTTTTAGCAGGCTCCTCGGCGAAGGACAGCCTGCGGCTTCCTCTTCACCACGGCGACTCGGGCAGCGAAGAGGGAGGCTGTTCTCCGGCGGGCTCCCCCAGGCCCGACAGGGGCCCTCTCAGCCTGATCAAGAGCACCCACCGCGCTCTGCTGGCTAGCGGCTCCCTCTTGGCCTCCGTCGGCTTAGGTCGATGCTTGGACGTCTCCCCGAAAGTTCCCCCTCGAACTAATCCTCCATCCCTCGAGGAGTGCGGCACCTCCTTTTTGGACAGCTCGTCCGCTAAGCCCACCGTTCGGGAAGCCCCCGTCGTGGACGACCTCATCACCTTCTCCGCCTCTGAGCCGCTTCCCAAGCCGCTCTTGGATTTAGCCTTGCGGTGCCAAGAACTGAAGCCGCTGCCCGCGGCGCCGCCGAGCGCGGGACGTGAGCACGGGACGCGGCCGGACCTGAGCCCGGGGGAGCGCGAGCCGGGCTTCCACCCCGCCAACGGGGATGCGGGTTCTGAGGGCTCAGAGCTGAGGAGCGACAGGAGGAGGAGGTCCGGTCCAGGCTTGCACGGCTCCCAGCTCGGTGGGTAAACAAGCTGAACAAGATTTTCCCGATGATGTGGCAGTTTGAAAAGATGCACGTGATTAATACATGCTGAAGTTGGAACCCAAATTTCTCAGAAATGTTCCCCCCCCCTTTTTTCATCAGCAATTTTTTTTGGGGGGGGCTCACATGCCGTCTATGCCAAAATCCACCAATGCAAGCTAGACTTGACGAGTCTCATGGTTCAAAAACGTAACTCCTGAATTCTTTGTATCCTTTCCAGTTCTGGACCTGCCCCTCTGCCAAGACACACAGGACTCGGACGAAAAGTCCCCCGCCCCCGCCCCCGCCTCGCTCCACCCCAATGCCGCCCCCTGGAGCCCCAAAACCTGCCGCCTAGAGGTCAGCGTCATCCCTCGCCCTCGGCCCTCGCCCATACGGCCCCGCATCGACGCTTGGAGCTTCATCTCCGCGGGCGGGGGCACGCCGGGCGCTGGCCGGAACTCGAGGCGCTCTGACGGCGTCCCCCGGGACTTCCAGCCCTCCCCCACGAACCCCTTCGCCACCTATGAGCCCTTCCCTTCACCGGCCTGCGACCCCTTTGCCCTCAGGGCCGACCCGTCGTGCGCCTCGGATAAAGTGTCGCCTTTCGACCCCTTCTCGCCGCCTTTCCCCGCCTCGCGTTCGGCGCCGTGCTCCGCCAACGGCTCGCCGACGCTGCCGTCGTTTCGCATCGCGCCGCTGAACCCGGCCGACTCGCCGCTCATAGACCTGGGCTGGGCGGTGTGCGGGAAGACCCTGGATGGAACCAAAGAGAGAGTCCACCCCCGAAGGACTCTGGGGCTCAAACCCTTCAAGTCCCCGACGCAACTCAGAGATGACCGCTTCTGAAGTCCGCAAAGACCACTCTTGGCGACCTGTTGGCATCATTTCCTAAGAGTCACCCTTCACTCTCTCCTGGTAGTCCAGGTCGTCCTACGTTTGTACGGGGCCCCACACATGACATGGCGGGGGGGGGGGGGGGGGGTATTTGACGCCGCGATCCAGTGAATCCCCTTTTCTAAACTGCGGTGAAGGTGAAAATTTATGATTTAGAGAGAGCATCTATAAAGGCTTTTTTTCCCAATCTACTTTTTCCCCTCTCACACATTTAAACTTACTAAGACGATCACAGAAGTCCACCCCTCCTGAAGCATCTCCAGGAATTTGATCTTTTTCTCTTCCGCTGCCTTTAGGCTCACTAGCAAAAGCCTTCGAAGGACCACCTTAAGGCTCAGAACCAAAGTGAAAACCTGTTGTGCCCAACAGAAGGCAAATGTCATTTCATTTTCACCCATATTTATGTTTTTAATACTGTACAGTATTTATAATAACATAAAAACCTGAAAAAAACTACCGGTAGTTAGATTGGACGTCTGATGTGCCCCAAATGCTAGCTAGTGGCCATGAAGGTAGAAATATATTTCCTGGAGGCTTTACTGACATTCCCTGAACAACTCGGACGTATGGGCAAGCAAATGAAGCGCACCTTAGCTGTTCATGGCATTTGGTGTGCTACATTGTGTCCACAATCGATTCCCCCCCCCCCCCGCCCCCTCCCCACCTCATGTCATGTCTTGAGGGGGCTGCATGGATTTGCAACCCTGAAAGCCAGAGAGATTTGATTCGATTGCCAGTTTCTCTGTGTCATCTCCCTCTACCTCTGTGCGGATTGAAAAAGCAAAAAGGACGACGGACATTTTGAAGCGCCTTGTTTTCTCAATCTCTCATCGCAGGGACCAATTGGGCTCAACGCAACTTGTCGTGCTTTGCCGGAATATGCGTTATATGTTAAGCACAAAAAACAAACAAAAAAAAAAAAGTATGACCCGTGCATTCCACTCTGGAGGAAGATAACATCCCGTTCACATTGCAGCACAATGTCAGGGATTAACTCCCCTCCCTTCCTCGCAAACGAATACGCCAAAGAGTGCCACTGTGACAATACAATGAATGTCCAATTGGATCCTACAATTATTCGCCACCATTCCGACTCGATTCAGATTCAACTGAGAGTCCACGTAACAGGCGAGATGTCTGTCACATGACCAACGAGTCCCAATCAGCGTCAGTCAAGAATTGTATTTTATTTGATCATGAATATCAGCTCTTTCTTCTGCCCCAGATATATTGTATAAAAAATATGGAACGTACGGAATTTGGTTATCTCACCCCCAAGTGTCTATTAACATAACAAGTGTGGGTCAAGCAGCTGAAAGAGAGCCATTTAGTGTTTGGAAGGGCAAAAAAGCGGCGTGAATGATTGATTGCGTCATTGGACCACAATGGCCGACATGATTGGAATGGAAAGAGAGAGAGAGAGGGACAACTTTGGGTTTGGTGGACACATTTGCTTTGTCATCAATCACGTTTAAACTCGCGTGGAATGGGAGTCGGCGCACCCGCCACAATCTAAAGTGTCTCTGGTTAATGCCAAATAAACTTCAGCTGTTCTCTTAGGCTTTTCCTGACATTTTTGTCCCACTTTCCAGCTGAAGCGCCAAGGTTTGACAGTCTGCTTATGTTGAATGCTATTTGGAACTCTTGATAATTCCCTCCTCCTTGAAGAAGTTCGGAAGTTGTTGAAACAGCCAGTACTTGCCAGAAATCCCTGCAACCCCCCAGTGTCACTGTCGGCCTCTTGATACCCTGACTAGGCGTTTCTCTTCTCTTCTTTTCATTACTTAAATGAATGTCTCTCTCTTGAAAATTCTTCTGTCCCCTTCTCTTGACGAACAATGTCATGAAAAGCCTACGAGAACACCTGATCTAGATTTGCAGCATCCGAGGCAGTGGAAATGGTAGCAGGTGCATGCTAAGCTTTGACAACCGCTGATGTCTCAGATTTTGCTTAATGGGCTGGGACCGGTGAAAGTTTTTTTTTCTCCCACTGTGATGGTGAGCGTGTCGAAAGAGGAGCGTTTGACATCGCAGTGACCTGCCAGAGGTGCAGGCCTGACATTGAAATCAACGCATCTCGTCAAATAAGTCCCACACAGGCGCAACGGAGGAGATTTGACGGAGATGCGATATTTTTTTTTTTCGCAGTGGAAAGGGAATTTTTTGGGGCGGGGGGTTGTTTTTTAAGACGAAAGGGCCGTCATCTAAAGCAATGTGAAAATGTCAAAAGTATTTTTCAGTAGCAGATCTCTTTCAGGTGCTTGAAAAGAATGTTAGTTTTGCATGTTACAAAGCCGGCAATAGCGCGCTATGCAAGGTATGTATGCTGTATAGCCGTCGAAATTCATATTTAGGGGCAGGGCATGGGGATATTTATAAATGGCTTTCTATGTCACACACTGGATGAAAATGTTCGGACACAGTCGACATCGGGATGATGCAAACGTCGCACACATGTTCCACTGGACTATTTATACATGTTTGTATGGGTGCTCTAAATTTTCACTTCTCCGTGACGATCTAGCCAATGAGGAATATTGGTATGATTTTTTTGTGGGGAGGTGGATGGTATGGGGGGGGTCTGTTTTGGTCTTAAATCGAAGGCTGCACATGGCCGACATGTTCATCTTTAAGTCTGCTTTTATTGTATTTTTAATTTCAGGTTATATTTTGTTGATGCCATCATGCAGTTGGTTGCATTCATGTTTGTTTAAATTGTATTTTTTTTTTAAATAATAATTCCATCTCTGTGTGACCTGCCAGTTTCATATTCATTTCAGCTTCAGAGAATTTGTGGAAATCTCGCACTGGGCTGGGCCTAATCAATTCTTATTTTCGCATCCCAAGAGGATTATTTCCCTACACAGTGTGTGAACATGTTTTTATTATTTCTCGAGTATTACGATGGGTTTTAACCTGTGTGTGTGTGTGTGTGGTTGGGGGGGGGGGGGGTGACATGACATGACCAAATAAATGTAACTATTGAATGGTTGAATATTTGGCATAGTGGTGCATTAGCTTTGATTGAAATAGAAGATGAGTGAGCAATGTTGAATCAAAGGCATTTCAATTCAATTAATCTCAGAGCTCTCATAAACATGGAGAGGAAAATAGAAAAATATCCATCCATCCACCGATCCGGTGTCGGGTCGCAGGGGGAACAGCTTTGGCAGGGAAGCCCAAACTTCCATCTCCCCAGCCACTTGTTCCAGCCGCTCCCGGGGATCCCGAAGCGTTCCCAAGCCAGCTGGGGGACACAGTCTCTCCAGCCTGTCCTGGATCATCCTCGGGGCCTCCTCCCGGTGGGACATGCCCAGAACGCCTCCCCGGGGAGCCGCCAGATGGCATCCTCATCAGATGCCCGAGCCACCTCATTTGACTCCTCTCGACATGGAGGAAGCGGCTGAACTCTGAGCCCCTCCGGATGACCGAGTTTCTCACCTTATCTAAAAGGGAGAGCCCGAACACCCTGCGGAGGAAACTAATTTCGGCTGCTTGTATCCGGGATCTCGTTCTTTCCGTCATGACCCGTAGTTTGTGACCATAGGTGAGAGAAGGAACATAGATCGACCGGTCAATTGAGACTGTCGCCTTTTGGCTCAGCTCTTCCATCACAGCGGACGCCGCACCGATCCGCCTGTCGATCTCCCGCTCCCTCCTGCCCTCACTCGTGAATAAGACCCCGAGATACTTAAACTCCTCCACTTGGGGCAAGATCTCATCCCTGACCCCGAGAGAGCACTTCACCCTTTTCTGACTGAGGACCATTGTTTCAGATTTGGAGGTGCTGCTTTTCATTCCGTCATCCCGACTGGTTCGCACTCATCTGCAGACTGCTACAGTATTTTTTTTTGCCAAAAATCATGACCATGTGTAGCAAGGCGTTTTTAGCCGGAAAAAAACCCGACCATGTATAGTAAGGCGTTTTTAGACGAACAAAACGACCGTGTATAGTAAGGCGTTTTTAGCCGAAAAAAACGACCATGTGTACTTTGGCATTTTTAGCCGAAAGAAAAAACCCGGCTGAGAACGCCTTACTATACATGGTCGTTTTTTTCCGATAAAAACACCTTACTGTACGTGGTCGTTTTTTTTCCGCTAAAAACACCTTACTATACATGGTCTTTTTTTTTTTTTTGTTAAAACAAAAAAGTGTAAGGCGTTTTTAGCCGAAAAAAACGACCATATACAGTAAGGCGTTTTTAGCCCAAAAAAACGACCATGTATCGAAAGGCGTTTTTAGCCGGAAAAAACGACCATGTATAGTAAGGCGTTATTAGCCGAAAAAAACGACCATGTATAGTAAGGCGTTTTTAGCCGAAAAAAACGACCATGTAGTAAGGCGTTTTTAGCCGAAAAAAAACGACCATGTAGTAAGGCGTTTTTAGCCCAAAAAAACGACCATGTATATATATAGTAAGGCGTTTTTAGCCGAAAAAAACGACCATGTATAGTAAGGCGTTTTTAACCGGAAAAAAAATGACCATGTATCGTAAGGCGTTTTTAGCCGAAAAAAAATTACCATGTATCGAAAGGCGTTTTTAGCCGAAAAAAACGACCATGTATAGTAAGGCGTTTTTAGCCCAAAAAAACGACCATGTATATATATAGTAAGGCGTTTTTAGCCCAAAAAAACGACCACGTATAGTAAGGCGTTTTTAGCCGAAAAAAAAAGACCATGTATCGTAAGGCGTTTTTAGCCGAAAAAAACGACCATGTATAGTAAGGCGTTTTAGCCGAAAAAATGACCATGTATAGTAAGGCGTTTTTAGCCGAAAAAAACGACCATGTATAGTAAGGCGTTTTTAGCCGAAAAAAACGACCATGTATCGAAAGGCGTTTTTAGCCGAAAAAAACGACCATGTATAGTAAGGTGTTTTTAGCCGAAAAAAACGACCATGTATAGTAAGGTGTTTTTAGCCGAAAAAAAAATATGACCATGTATAGTAAGGCGTTTTAGCCGAAAAAAACGACCACGCATAGTAAGGCGTTTTTAGCCGAAAAAAACGACCATGTATAGTAAGGCGTTTTTAGCTCGAAAAAAAAAAGACCATGTATAGTAAGGCCTTTTTAGCCGAAAAAAACGACGATGTATAGTAAGGCGTTTTTAGCCCAAAAAACGACCATGTATAGTAAGGTGTTTTTAGCCGAAAAAAACGACATAGTATATATAGTAAGGCGTTTTTAGCCCAAAAAAACGACATAGTATAGTAAGGCGTTTTTAGCCCGAATAAAACGACATAGTATAGTAAGGCGTTTTTAGCCCGAAAATAACGACATAGTATCGTAAGGCGTTTTTACCCCCAAAAAAACGACATAGTAAGGCGTTTTTACCCCGAAAAAAACCACATAGTATAGTAAGGCGTTTTTAGGCCGAAAGAAACGACATAGTATAGTAAGGCGTTTTTACCCTGAAAAAAACGACATAGTATAGTAAGGCGTTTTTAGCCCGAAAAAAACGACATAGTATTGCAAGGCGTTTTTAGCAAATAAAACCCGACATAGTAGTAAGGCGTTTTTAGCCGAAAAAAACCACCATGTAAAGTAAGGCGTTTTTAGCCCAAAAAAAAAAGACCATGTATAGTAAGGCGTTTTTAGCCGAAAAAAAAAGCCCATGTATAGTAAGGCATTTTTAGCTGAAAAAAATGACCATGTATAGTAAGGCGTTTTTAGCCGAAAAAAAATGACCATGTATAGGAAGGCGTTTTTAGCCGGAAAAAAATGACCATATATAGTAAGGCGTTTTTAGCCGAAAAAAACGGCATACTATACATGGTCGTTTTTTTCGGCTAAAAACGCCTTACTATACATGGTCGTTTTTTTCGGCCAAAAATGCCTTACTATATACATGGTCGTTCTTTTTCGGCCAAAAATGCCTTATTATACATGGTCGTTTTTTTCGGCTAAAAACGACTTACTATACATGGTCATTTTATTCGGCTAAAAACGCCTTACTATACATGGTCGTTTTTTTTCGGCTAAAAACGCCTTAATATACATGGCTGTTTTTTTGGGCCAAAAACGCCTTACTATACATGGTCATTTTTTTCGGCCAAAAATGCCTTACTATACATGGTCGTTCTTTTTCGTCCAAAAACGCCTTTTTATACATGGTCGTTTTTTTCAGCTAAAAACGCCTTTATATACATGGCTGTTTTTTTCGGCAAAAAACGCCTTACTATACATGGTTGTTTTTTTCGGCTAAAAACGCCTTGCTATAGATGGTCGTTTTTTTCGGCCAAAAACACCTTACTATACATCGCCGTTTTTATATGGCTAAAAACACCTTACGATACATGGTCGTTTTTTTTTCAGCTAAAAACGCCTTTATATACATGGCTGTTTTTTTCGGCCAAAAACGCCTTACTATATATGGTCGTTTTTTTCGGCTAAAAACGCCTTGCTATAGATGTTTTTTTTTCTGCCAAAAACGCCTTACTATACATCGCCGTTTTTATATGGCTAAAAACGCCTTACTATACATGGTCGTTTTTTTCGGCTAAAAACGACTTACTATACACGGTCATTTTTTTTCGGCTAAAAACGCTTTACTATACATGGTCGTTTTTTTCGGCTAAAACGCCTTCCTATACATGGTCGCTTTTTGGGGCTAAAAATGCCTTACTATACATGGTCGTTTTTTTCGGCTAAAAACGCCTTAATATACATGGCTGTTTTTTTCGGCTAAAAACGCCTTACTATACATGGTCGTTTTTTTCGGCTAAAAAGGCCTTACTATACATGGTCGTTTTTTGGGGCTAAAAATGCCTTACTCTATGTGGTCGTTTTTTGGGGCTAAAAACGACTTACTATATGTGGTCATTTTTTTTCGGCTAAAAACGCCTTACTATACATGGTCGTTTTTTTCCAGCTAAAAACGCCTTACTATACATGGTCGTTTTTTTGGGCTAAAAACGCCTTACTATACATGATCGTTTTTTTCGGCTAAAAACGCCTTACATGGTCATTTCTTTTTGGGCTAAAAACGACTTACTATACATGGTCATTTTTTTCGGCTAAAAACGCCTTACTATACATGGTCGTTTTTTTCCAGCTAAAAACGTCTTACTATACATGGTCGTTTTTTTGGGCTAAAAACGCCTAACTATACATGGCCTTTTTTTTCCGCTAAAAACGCCTCACTATACATGGTCGTTTTTTTCGGCTAAAAACTTCTTACTACACATGGTCGTTTTTTTCACGGATAAAAACATCTTACTATACAAGGTCGTTTTTTTTTCGGCTAAAAACGCCTTACTATACATGGTCGTTTTTTTGGGCTAAAAACACCTTACTATACATGGCCTTTTTTTCAGCTAAAAACGCCTTACTATACATGATCGTTTTTTTGGGCTAAAAACGCCTTACTATACATGGTCGTTTTTTTCTCTGCTAAAAACGCCTTACTATACATCGTCGCTTTTATTCGGCTCAAAATACCTTACTATACATGGTCGGTTTTTTCGGCTTAAAATGCCTTACTATACATGGTCGTTTTTTTCTCGGCTAAAAACACCTTACTATACATCGTGGCTTTTATTCGGCTCAAATTACCTTACTATACATGGTTGTTTTTTTTTTCGGCTAAAAACGCCTCACTATACATGATCGTTTTTTTGGGCTAAAAACGCCTTACTATACATGGTCGTTTTTTTCTCGGATAAAAACACCTTACTATACATGGTCGTTTTTTTTCGGCTAAAAACGCCTTTCTATCCATGGTCTTTTTTTCTTCTAAAAACGCATTACTAGTATACAGGGTCGTTTTGTTTTTTTTTGCTAAAAACGCCTTTCTATACATGGTCGTTTTTTCCGGCTAAAAGCGCCTTCCTATACATGGTCGTTTTTTACGGCTAAAAACGCCTTACTATATACATGGTCTTTTTTTCGTCTAAGAACGCATTACTATACAGGGTCGTTTTTATTGGCTAAAAACGCCTTACTATACATGGTCATTTTTTTCAGCTAAAAATGCCTTATTATACATGGGCTTTTTTTTCGGCCAAAAATGCCTTACTGTACATGGTCGTTTTTTTTTCGGCCAAAAATGCCTTACTGTACATGGTCGTTTTTTTCCGCTAAAAACGCCTGACTATACATGGTCGTTTTTTGGGGCTAAAAATGCCTTGCAATACATGGTCGTTTTTTTGAGGCTAAAAATGCCTGACTATACATGGTCTTTTTTTTCGGCCAAAAACGCCTTACTATACATGGTCTTTTTTTACGGCTAAAAACGCCTTACTATACATGGTCTTTTTTTCGTCTAAGAACGCATTACTATACATGGTCGTTTTTTTTCGGCTAAAAACACCTTAGTATACATGGTGGTTTTTTTCTCGGCTAAAATCACCTTACTACACATGGTCGGGGTTTTTTTCGGCTAAAAACGCCTTACTACACACGGTCGTTTTTTTGGGCTAAAAACGCCTTCCTATACATGGTCGTTTTTTTTCGGCTAAAAACACCTTACTATACATGGTCGTTTTTTTCTCGGTTAAAATCACCTTACTACACATGGTCGGGGTTTTTTTCGGCTAAAAACACCTTACTACACATGGTCGTTTTTTTGGGCTAAAAACGCCTTCCTATACATGGTTGTTTTTTTCGGCTAAAAACCCCTTACTAGGGGCGGCCCAGTAGTCCAGTGGTTAGCACGTCGACTTCACAGTGCAGAGGTACCGGGTTCATTTCCAGCTCCGGCCTCCCTGTGTGGAGTTTGCATGTTCTCCCCGGGCCTGCGTGGGTTTTCTCCGGGTACTCCGGTTTCCTCCCACATTCCAAAAACATGCGTGGCAGGCTGATTGAACACTCTAAATTGTCCCTAGGTGTGAGTGTGGGTGTGCATGGTTGTTTGTCTCTGTGTGCCCTGCGATTGGCTGGCAACCAATTCGGGGTGTCCCCCGCCGACTGGCCGACGACAGCTGGGATAGGCTCCAGCTCCCCCCGCGACCCTAGTGAGGATAAAGCGGTTCGGAAGATGAATGAATGAATGAACCCCTTACTATACATGATCGGTTTTTTGGGCTAAAAACGCCTTACTATACATGGTCGTTTTTTTCGGCTAAAACTGCCTTACTCTACGTGGTCATTTTTTTGGGCTAAAAACGACTTACTATACATGGTCGTTTTTTTCGGCTAAAAACGCCTTACTATACATGGTCGTTTTTTTTTTCAGCTAAAAACGCCTTACTATACATGATCTTTTTTTGGGCTAAAAACGCCTTACTATACATGGTCGTTTTTTGGGGCTAAAATCGCCTTACTATACATGGTCGTTGTTTTCGTCTAAAAACGCCTTATATCCATGGTCGGGTTTTTTTCGGCTAAAAACGCCTCACTATGCATGATCATTTTTTTGGGCTAAAAACGCCCTACTATACATGGTCGTTTTTTTTCGTCTAAAAACGCCTTACTACATATGGTTGTTTTTTTTCGGCTAAAAACGCCTTTCTATCCATGGTTGTTTTTTTCGTCGAAAAACTCCTTACTATACATGGTCTTTTTTTTTGTCTAAAAACGCATTACTATACAGCATAGGTGTCAAACTCAGGTCCTGGAGGGCCGCTGCCCTGCATGTTTTCCAACTCTCCCTGTTGCAACACACCTGATACAAATAATCAAATCATCAGCAAGCTCTGCACAAGCCTGACATTGAAACTGTTCATTTGAATCAGGTGTGTTGCAATAGGGAGACTTGGAAAACATGCAGGCCAGCGGCCCTCCAGGACCTAAGTTTGACACCTATGCTATACAGGGTCGTTTTTTTTTTTTTTTTGCTAAAAACGCCTTACTATACATGGTCGTTTTTTTGGGCTAAAAGCGCCTTAATATACGTGGTCGTTTTTTTCGGCTAAAAACACCTTAGATCTTTGTAACACCTCAATTCAAAAACAAAATCTGACATTGAAAAAAACATCGTTTTGTATTTGTAAGACGGAATATGAAAAAAAAACTGAATTTAATTTTCAATGAGGATCAAATACAGTTTCAAAGAAAAAAAGACTATCGTTTCAAATTCAGATTGTACAATTCAGATTCAGTTTCTCAATATGATTCTGAGTAAAATATACAAATCCATCCATTATCCGAGCCACTGTCCTTCAATTCACGTAATTCAAATTCCGTATAAATTATTTAAAAGTTATTCACGTTTAGTTTTTGATGGCTAATATTCCGCCCCACAGCGTCACACCTAGTTTAGTTTTGGTTGTAAAGTGTCCTTGAGTGTCTTGAAAGACGCTTATATATGAAATGTATTATTATTATTATTATTATAAGAAATTTCAGGGGTTATTTTTACTGACCATTCATTGTTCATGACATGTACAAATGTTTGTTTTCCTAACACACTGTCCATTCTTGTTTTCTTACAGTTCTTACAGCCGCTGTGAGACCTAACAGCCTAACATCTTGGGCCTCAGACCAGGAAATTGAATTCACAATCAAAAGATGGCTACATCTGGCTCCTGATCGGGGTGGTGACAGGAAGGAGAGCATGAGAAGAAAAGAGGACATGGAGAGCGCAACAATTTGATGGACAGAAAAATACCGTTCAAGAGTAAGCTGCATCCCAATTTGGACTTTGTGTTCACTGTTAAATAAAGAAAAGTGCATTTTTATGTATGTGGAGTTATATGTGAGGTTCACAAATTATGACAATAAACATATTTTTATGACAGTCGTAATTGAGACTTTTTTTTATTGTGGGTCAAATATGGCTCATGAAAGATGTGGCTTAGTTGAGGTTGAATTCAGGCTGATATCAGGAACCTGTTCTGGCCCAACGTCGGGCCGGAGTAGGGCCAGATATGGTTTTACAATGCGGCTCAGATCTGGGCCGAATGCGGCCCACATCATGGATGCCGGACGTGGGCCACTGCAGGACCATCATTCATTGAGGTATGTGGGCCGAGTGTACGTGCCGTGTCTGCCCCAGAGCTGGGCCAGACCAATTTTGCTGACTGGGAAGTACACGCTGGAGGCGACAGAATGCTTTTTGCACTACGAGCCTACTTTACTCAAAGACAGGTCACTGCTGTCAAAGCGTCCATCCACCGTGAAATGTCTTTTTTTCCAACATTACACTCACACGCACGCACTCTCCACTCTTTGTGTGCGTGTGTGTGTGTGTGTGTGTGTGTGCGCGTGCATGTCCGTGTTTTGAGAGAAAACACGCCATAACTCACCATCACAGACCTCGTTTATTTCTTTCTCCCCGGAATCCTTGTGGCACGAGATGGACGAGCGGCCGACGCACACACTGACACGCCGCAAAGTGTGCAAGGAGACTCCGTTTCGACTGCGCGTGGTTTTCCTAGATGACAGTGAACGCACTTTTGAGGTAGAGGTGAGTTGGTTCTGTCATGTTGAAACACAGGTGAGAGTCTCGTAGCTGTACTGTACTCGAGGGGGCATGTCACAACAGCTGCAGCGCTTTCGGAACATTGAACATAAAATAATACATTCGCACAACGATATGTTGTATTTCTATGTCATGCTACAGATGCGGTTGCCTTTTAATCCGACTGACTAAAGTTGACTAAACCTCTTTTAAGTTTGATTAGAAACAATTTTCAATGTCTTGTTAAGAAAATACTACAGTTGTACGTGCAGTACAACTTTTTTCCTCTCGTCTGGATTAAATATGAGTTTTAATGCCTTACTATACATCATTCCTCGTGTTGTTTTTTTTGTGTGTGACTGTACGTCACGTCTAAAAAACGGCCAATACATCCAGCTGATTTCTTTAGGTTGACTAAACATTCAATTAAAACAAATGCCTTAGTATACTTTATATTTTTTGTCTTGACTATACGGTATAGTCTTGTTTTTTTAATGCTTTAGTGAGGTGTTTTAGTTATACAATTGTAATTTGAGGGGTTCGTTGTTTTCGAACGGATGGCTCTACTTTTGGAAACCACAAAAGGAGAGATGGATTCCAGCATTGTTCAAAGGACGTCTGCACCACAGTACGATTGCGAACACACTCTTCTCCGCAACTAAATCACTTCCTGCTTTCCCTTACTTCAATAGCCAATCAGAAGCTAAATTACACAATTACAGTACTCCCTCGTTCATCGCGGTGAATGGGGACCAAAACCACCCGCGATAAACGAAAATCCGCGAAGTAGCGAACAATTAACATATATTTTTTTAAAATGCCCCACGTGGGCCTTTGCACATGAGCAAAGCACGCTTGCGCACACACACACACGCACACACACAGGCCAGCGATCCCACCAAGTGCAGTAGACGTGTTTATGATTAGTCAATTAAGGTTGTGTAGACAATTGAGGATGGAGAGACCTGCTTTTGTTCTTATAACTGTGTGTCTCTCTCTCTCTCTCTCTCTCACACTCAACCCCCATAAACACGCATCAGACGTGTTTATGATGAGCCAATTAAGACAATTAAGGATGAAAGAGACCTGCTTTTGTTCTTATAAACCTCCTCTCTCCGTCTCTCTCTTTCTCTCAGCAACACACAGTATACACTCACCTGGACCCGTGGACCTTCCGGAGTGCGCACACACTAGCACGCATAGTAAACAACACTTAGACACTGATTTTTGCTGACTCCAAAATATATTCATTCATTCATTCATCTTCCAATGCGCTTTATCCTCACTAGGGTCGAAAAAATCCGCGATGCACTGAAGCCGCGATAAACGAACTGCGAAATAGCGAGGGATCACTGTACTGTATACATACTTTTTTTTAGTCTGACCATCAGATTTTACTATTTGTTTTTTAAATTAATCTTAACGTTACACCATGCCTTTTTTTGCACTTCCGATTCTACATCCTGTCATTTATTTAGTCGGAACATCAATCCAGTCTATTTTTTTAGTCGAACTTTCCATCGTGTCCTTTTTCGAGCCTGGCTGCACAGTCATCTTTTAGGTCGTTCTGTCTTCTTTTTTTTTGTCCGACGATATGCCTTAACATCTTCTCCTTTGCCTATCCAAGGCAAATATTTCCAATGCACATCCGCACAGGTGAGCCAACAAAAATGATGGCAACTCTATAACACTTGCCATGTGTTTCCATGCTAGCAAAACGTTTTGGGCGGCGACTTCTTCAACAAAGTGTGCGGCCACCTGAAGCTGCTGGAGAAAGAATACTTCGGCCTGGAGTACCGACATCACAGCGGCAACTACGTGAGCCTCATCAGGTGACGCACAACACGCGGGGATCGTGGAATTGGACTGATTTGGCTTTGTTTGCCAGGTGTGGCTCGAGCTGCTCAAGCCACTCGCAAAGCAGATTAAATGTAAGTGTTTCTTTTCAACAAGAACTAAAAAAAAAAAAAAGAATCGGCACAGCAATTAAAAGACATTTGAGAGAGAGAGAGCCCATCAAAGCAAGCCCAGTGGGATTTTCCTTCTCTCGCTCTCTCGCTTTTTCCCCCTTTTTTTTTCTTTTAGACCCCAGCGATCTGTTCTTCAGGTTCATGGTTAAATTCTTCCCGCCGGACCCCGGACAACTAAAGAGGAGCCTCACTCGGTACGGCGCCATTTCTTGACACACGTATGTGCCCCTCCGTCATGGATGACGTCATTTGGTTTGCGTGCAGATACCTTTTCGCATTGCAGGTCAAACAGGACCTGTCCAACGGCAGTTTGACCTGTAACGACAACAGCGCCGCCCTGCTGGTCTCTCACATTCTGCAGTGTAAGTACCAGACAGAACATTCGAGTGACTGGAGGACAATGTCGTTTTATACACGTCATCGAAGCATCCAATATAAACTGACAGCAGAACTTGGCGACTACGATGAGGAGCTGGACTATCAACACCTGGAGTTGAAGCACTACGTCCCCAACCAGGAGTACCTGGACCACAAGATCCTCCGCTTCCACAAGAAACACAGGTAGAGTGAAATCTGCCCAAAAAAAGAGTAAGGCATTGAAAAGCCATGCTACTGAAAAAGTTGTAATTTCCTTGAGATGCCACAGGATGGCGATAAAGCTCGATTTTTGAACTAAATGAAAATTCTCAACTCAATATAGTTCCGATACCAAGATGTCACAAAGATGGCGGGAAAACCCACCACTGTTGTTGTCTAATGGAAATCTACTTAGCTCAAGAGCTTTCTTGATGCCACAAATTGTAACTACCGGTAAGCATTATTTTGTTGAAATAAAACTCACTTCAACATTGTTTATCGACACAAAGCTGCCACAATATTATTACTATTTTTGCCGAAAACTCCAACACACTGAAACAGAGTTCCTTGACACTAAGACGCCACAAGATGGTGGCAGCAGGAGTTCCACACAGTTCAACAGTTTCTTGATTCCAAGCTAACACAAAATAATAGCAAAGTTCCGTTGGTGTCAACATAATTCCTTGACACAAAATGGCAACAAAGCACGATTTTTGTCTATTGTTTTTAAATTCACTTCAACATAATTTCTGGACAAGAGACTGCAAGAGGGTGCCAAAGCTCTATTTTTATCTCAATTAATTCTTCAACTCACTTCCACATAATTCCTTGATACCAGGATGCCACAAGATGGCGGAGAGCACTGGTTTTGCCCCCCCATCCCCCCACCCCCACAAAAAAAACCCCTAAACTCATTTCAACATAGCTCTTTGACATCAAGATGCCGGCATAGCACTTTTTTTTTCACTCTTCTCCACAGAGGTTTGTCTGCGGCCGAGTCGGATGTCCACCTGCTGGAGCTGGCCAGGAAGCTGGACATGTACGGCATCCGGCCGCAGTCGGCCAGCGACGGCGAGGGCACACGCATCAATCTGGCCGTCACGCACTCGGGCGTGCTGGTCTTTCAGGTACGCGGCCGCCATCAGCTCACGAGGACTCTGCGCCACGAGACTCAGACTCTGGATGCTCGCTCAGGGAAACACCAAGATCAACACCTTCAGCTGGGCCAAGATTCGCAAACTGAGCTTCAAGCGCAAACATTTCCTCATCAAGCTGCATGCCACCGTTGGGGTCCGAGTCCACTTCTTCGACACTGTTTTTTGTTTGGGGGGGGCGGGGTGAGAGGTGGGGACCACGCTAACTTGGTGCATTTCAACTGCATTTCAGCCATCCCGCAAGGACACGCTGGAGTTCTGCATGGCCACTCGTGACGTGTGCAAGGCCTTCTGGAAAACCTGCGTGGAGTACCACGCCTTCTTCCGGCTGGCCGAGGAGCCCAAGGCGGTGCACAAGACCACGCTGCTGTCCACCAAAGGCTCCGGTTTTCGCTACTGGTGCCAACTTTCTTCCTGCAAAATAATCACAACTCTTCACTTTTTGCACGTTTGTTCTTGACAGCCCCCCCCCCCCCCCCCCAAAAAAAACGGAAGCCTGTGAATACTTTGCGGATGCGCCGTGTATCCTCTGATGCTGACGTTTGGTCTTTTCGAATGTGGACAGCGGGCGCACGCAGAGGCAGCTGCTGGAATGTTTGGGATCGAGCGAGAAGCCTTCACACGTTAACAGGTGGCCTTAATGAAATCCAATATGGCAATGACGCAGCAGCCTTACCGTACATCATAGGTGTCAAAGTCGGGTCCTGAGGAGCCGCTGCCCTGCATGTTTTCCAAGTCTCCCTGTTGCAACACACCTGATTCAAATGATCAGATCATCGGCAAGCTCTGCAGAAGCCTGACATTGGAAATGGACATTGGAAAACATGCAGGGCAGCGGCCCTCCAGGACTTGAGTTTGACACCTATGCCGTACATGATATTTTTTTTTCTGTACACCACGTCCATTTTAAGTCCACTGAGCTGAACCGAGCCATGCAAACCTGAAGGACCCGTGCAGTCACAATGAATGATTTCATTCTTTCGAATCAATTTGAAAATGACGTCAGCATGAGAGCTGAAAAGTTCATCAAATTCAAATCAATGCAATCCGATGGAATGCAATTTTCAAATCGAAGGACGGCAATTTGAAAAAATGTGCTTCATTTTGTTCTGTCAATTGGAATTATTATTTTAGATGTTTTTGTATATTTTGTTCATTGAATTGGAGGCCGTCTGAATAAGTTAAGCGCAATCCATATCATCGTTTCATTTATGGTAGTTGGGGCCTGGAAGGGATTGATGGCACTTCCGTATACAGTAATCCCTCGTTTATCGCGGTTAATGGGGGATCAAAACCACCCGCGATAAACGAAAATCCGCGCAGTAGCGGCCAATAAACATATACAGGTTAATTTTTTTTCTTAAGTCCGCAAACGGTCACAAACAACAACAAATCAGAGCAACATATACAGTACTGTACTCCATGTATATGGAATTTTTATTTATTTTTTTATGAATATGTTTGAAAAAATCCGCGATGCACTGAAGCCACGATTAACGAACCGCGAAATAGCGAGGGATCACTGTACTTCATTGGGCAAAGAAGATTTTAGGCGCAAGAGTTTCAAGTTCCAAGCGTGGTCACAATATGCATTCAACTCAATTACAGTCGTATTTTTGGGGCCTAACACGGTAATTTAGGATGGGGAAACTTTAAAAAGGAATGACTGCCATTTATGGCAACAATGTGAGCGCAACAAAGTAAGGAAGTTGTTTTTATTTTAGCTGTGGTTCAAAAAAAAGGAACGACCATTTTGTCAGCTTTTATTTCTTCGCTGTCAACTGTAAGGAAAGCCAATTTTGACAACAGCAAAACTTGAATTCCCCAACTGAAATTGTTGTCGATGTTTGTTGTGTTGAAATTCAATCCACCCAACTTTTTTTTTTTTTGTGTAGTATTCTTAATATGTGTCTCCATCTCGATCCAGCACTACCCGCCAGGCAGGCTACGACTCGCGGCAGTGCCGATCTTCTCCCGATCTCCTCAGTGACGTTGCCAAACAAGTACGCACGCGAAAGTAGAGTTAAAAACAAAAAAAGATCATCTGTGCAATATGTTCAATCATTTTTATACGCGTGTTTGTTTGTGTGACATACTCCCCCGGCCAGTACGAGGACGCCTTCTCCCGCTCCACTTGTGCCTCGGAGCACAAGCAGCCGTACGCTGGCCCGAGGTGTCGTAGCCTGGCCCGGGTCACGCCCCTCCTGCCGCAGGTGCGACCGGCGTCCGCGACGAGGGAGCGATCGCCCAGGCCGGCCGGTACCTACGGCAACCGCTTGCGCCGCCGGCCCGTCCCACACCCGGATGCGACGCAGCAGCTGGTTCTCCTCTACCCCAACAGTCCCGCCTACCAGTACCACCCGGTGCTTCCGACATTCCCGCGCCCGTATTTCTCAGACTGTGCGGCCTCACTGGAGTGCTTGCCACCGCCGAAACGGAGGTGGGACGGGCGACCGCGGCCGTCTTTGTACCCGCTGGGTTGGGGCGGGCAAGCCGGGGCCTACCGTGAGGGAAGCTACGGGGCGGGGTTAATTGGCCGGACAGAGGCGGGGCATTACAGTGACGACTGCAACTTCCTCCCGGGGCTCCCTCGCCAACCGGAAGTCAAGTTTCACCTCCCCGCGTCCGAATTCCGCCCCCTTGGCTACTATCCCCACCTGACGCGCCCAACCAGGCCAACCTACCTCCCGCTCAACGCCTCCCCGCTACCCGAACGGGCCGTGGGGAGCCAAAGCGAGTCCGAGCCCGAAGTTTTCTATCCATATTACTGCCCGCCGCCTCCACTCGGAAGTCGGCTGCGGCCCGGCGGAGCGGCCCGCATGAGGTTCTCCTCCGGGAGCCTCCAGCTGGATGAGGAGGATGAAGAGGTGGTGGTGAACAAAAAAGAGACCAAAGGCGTGACCAAGGTCACCCTGTAGAATAAGACACATTAAGAGTTAAAAAAAAACAAACACTTTTTTTTTCTTCCTTAGAGGGGAAACGTTTGTAAATAAATAAGTGTATGAATCAACATGGACGTAGACAGTATTTTTAATCAAGCTTAAATATTTATTCATAAAACTACGTCCCGCTAAAAAGAAAAACATTCCTCCAAAAACTTGTCGATGGTTCCCGCTAAGTAAGATCCCTTATGATATACATATCAAAAGAATATATACAATGAGCAAGGTTCAGATCGTCTTTGGTTCAAATTGTCAGCAACACTTGACAAGCGTTTCCTCTCTCATTGATTCCCGTTTGGTTGGTCGGCGAATGACGTGGTTGGGATCAAAGTGTTGATTGACGACAACAAAACATTCTAAACAATAATAAGATTGGCATATCATCTTTGTCAAGTGCTACCGAGCAAATTTTATGTCTACAAATCAACAAAGGGTAAAGCCATGCTGCGGGATAAGAACAAGCGGAGAGAGTTCTTTGTCCAGCAGCAGTGAAGTAAAAAGTGTGTGTGTGTGTGTGTGTGTGTGGAGACATTGCACAGCAGCTCTCCAGTTTGCTAGCGTGGCCGTGTTGAGACACAGTCTCTCATCGCCGCGTCCACTTCCCGTTTGTCCTCAGTTGGCATTGAACCTAAGGGCAGCATAAAAAGAAAGCAAATGTGGTAAACGACGCGCAAGCCCCCCCCCCCCCCCCCCCAAATCCATCCAGGTTACCAGCTCCAACTGGAGCTCATTTTAGAAAAATGGCTGCTTTGAACCGAAATGGCAGACTTCCTGTTCACTTTGAATGGGTGATTGACACTTTTCGTGCAGTCCAAGAAATATGCTGATTCGTGAAACTAGTGTCGGGGTCTTTTTTTTTCTTCTTCTTCAGCCTCCTTTTTGGGGTAATTTGGCCCCAAAATGGCTCTTTCAAACCAAAATGGCTGACTTCATGTTCACTTTAAAGGACAGGTCGTTGAGACTGATTTGTGGGTATTAAAGACACATCCACTGAATTTCATGTTGATTACTAAAGCATGTTGTTTTCTCTTTCATTCTTCAGCCATTTTTAAAATGGATTTGGGAACTCAAAATGACCTATTTCAATCCAAATGTCAGACTTCTGATTGAGCTTCAAGCAGGAGGCCCTTGAGACTGACCATCGTTTTCCATACACTTTTTTTTTTACGTCACTGTTTAAAAAAAAAAAAAAAAGTTAGCCGCATTGGCCCCGCTAGCATTGGCCACAAGCCGTTCGCAGCACTTATGCGCACATCAGTGCATGTTGTTGGCTATTTGCCAACAGAAGAGTCACCAAGAAACGTTTGCCGATTGTTGCTTCCGTTAATGTGGGCAGATGTGGAATTTTCACGTCATAAAGTGTAATGATTATTATTTTTCACAGCCACTAGATGGTGTCGTTGTACCGTCCTAAAATCCTGCATGTTTAGTAAATGCCAGTGCTGTACAGTATTGGAGGTTAGCCTATCGACAGGCGAGGTAGACCCACTTGGAGCACCCTGGGCCCCTAACCTGAAATTTTTGGGGTGCCAAGTCAAAGATTTAGGGGCACGCGCTGTCAAATAACTTGCCAAAGAAATATTCATCCCACTCATTTTCACTATACTACAGATAAACGGGAAGAAATGTAGAGTAGAAAATTGCCAGCAACCCCAAATGTTCAAGAATAGTAATTATAAAAGAGAAAAAAAAATCTGCAAATTTACTGCTTTCCCTGGCACGAGTGGAGGAAAATGACAGTGGCACCGTCTCAAATTTTAGCGGGCAGAATGCCACCATTGAGCTTTATTTGTAGAGCATATTTCCTACACCAGTTAACTCAACGTGCTTTGCAAAAACAAAGTACAAAAATCCGTTACCCACCAGTGACCAAAACAGTTCAAGACGTTTAAAAGCAAAGTAGAGAAATGTGAAAATAAGATTTTGGAACACGTGATTTTTAAGAATGCTTTGAGCGACTTAATCACAGGTATGGTTTAAGAAAAGAGCCACACTTTTTAACCTTGATTGAAAGACATTTACACTTTACTGCTGGGTTTTCAATCTTTATCACTCTGGTAATAAATACGAACAAATTGGGGAATCGGATGATACAAAAGTACAAAGAGAAACATTTTTTTCCCCAAGGGTAACTTTTTGGGTGAGGGTGGGGCGGTATTATTCACAGGAAATGACAATATTTGTGGGTCCCGTTATGACAGACGTGTCTCCCAAATATCCTATTGATCAGTGAAAGTGATAACAGGACTTCGTTTTTTCTAACTTTCCAGGGGCTGATACTGAGGGACGAAATAGAGAAAGAAAAAAATGGCGTACCTGGCAACGACGTGCGTCACCATCCGATCGGTGATGCCGGGACACGCGTCCTCGGTCAGTCGGATGTTATGTTCCAGCTCTTCGATGGCCAACCGCTTTTCCGAGTGCTCCTTGTGCTGCTGCTTCAACTGCGCAAAAAGGCACACGCTTGTGGAACGTCGTCCCTGGCCTGCGCATCATCGTGCGCGCGCGCACTCAAACCTCGCTGAAGACGGGCGCGATGACGGTGCCGAGACTGGAGGACGCGCTCCCGGCGGTTTGTCCTTCTCTCCTCAGCTGGCCATTGATGTGCGGCCGTTCGTCCGTCTTGCGCTTGCGCACCGTCGTGAAGCTCCACTCGGGGGAGTCGCCGTCCTTTTTGTCACTGGACTCACTGAAAACACCAACCCAAGTCAAGCAAACTCGCCACGTGTGCCGGTGGACTTTAAAAAAAACAAAACGTTTTTTCTTTTAAGTTACCCGTCTGAGTCGTCGGGGCTGCTGTCGCTGTGCCCTTGCTCCCGCCACCTTCGGTATCTGTCGATCAACTCGCTCAGGTAGGACGTCTTCTTACAGTGTTTGACGATGAACTTGTGCTTGAGCAACTCCTTGGCGGTGGGACGCTGAAGGAGGGAATACGAGACAGTCACAAGCAGGACACATACATACAAGCATCCATTCAGCCGTCCATTTTCTTCAACGCGTGTCCTCATTTAAGGTCATTTTTTTAAGAAACTGCACTTAAAAATAAGCCATGTTTTGAATTCAAGCAAAAACATCGAAGGCACCCTAACAGCCTGCAGTTTGAACACTTATGAAGTATCAAGTACCCGCGCCGCCATCAAAAGAAAAACTTGCATAGAATGACAAAATATGTGAATTTTTAATTGAATGATTCTTTCAAGTGGCACTAAAAATGCTGGAGGGGGCCCACAATTTTTCATCAATGCTACCGGTGAGGGGCGGGGGGCATAACACCACGCACTTCCGAAACAGAAATATGACATATGCCACTTTAAATACGGACAAAATATGTGCAAAGTGTGCGCTCTTAATAGAATTAATCTTTCAGAATAGATTTCTCGTTTCTTGTGTATTAACGACCTGAAGCCAAAAACAAAGGGTTTGAAGCAAACTACGAAATAACCACACTGGATTTTTTTAAAATTTTTTTTAAATCAGACAACCCAGAATGTGGTTGAGGGCAGCAAGCAGCAGTTGCCTGTTTCTCCACTAGAGGGAGCGCGTGGAGCGCACTCTTCCAATCTGGTCAGCCCGTGAGTGAGTTTTGCTTGGGCCATCCAAGGCGCCTGTCCCCATTTAGGGTGGCAGGTGAGCTGAAACTTTCAAGCCAAGTGGCATGGAACACCCTGAACTGGTCGCCGGCAAATTACAAGCCACATACACACACAAAAATAAAGCTTTTGACAATTTTGAGTCTCCAAAGAACCAAACATGTATTTGATACATCGCATGGAGGGCCACGTGGGGCTCGTCGCTACATTTGTGCAGGCAAGCGGGCGAGTTTCTTACAAAGGCGGGGTCCTTGTTGAGGCAGGCCTCGGTGAACTCTTTGAAGCTCTTGGAGAAGTCGCCCGTCAGCGTCGGGGGAGGCGACTTGGGGATGAGGAAGAGCACCCTCATGGGGTGCATTTCCGAATTGGGGGGTTCCCCCTTGGCCAGCTCGATGGCCGTGATGCCCAGCGACCAAATGTCCGCCTGGTGGGAGTTCAGAATCACACCATCAGCAAGGGCCTGACCAAGATGGATTTGGGAGAGGGCGGTTCCGATATTTGGCAGAACCGATAATATGCAACAAATGAAATAACTTGTTTTTGGGTGACGCAACATTGACTATAAAGATACAAATGACAGGCAGAATACACACAAAAAAACCCCACACACAACAAAAGGCAATCCGACCTTGAAGTCGTACGCAGACTGCTGGATGACTTCGGGCGCCATCCAGAACGGCGTCCCCACGAAGGTCTCGCGCTTGATCTGCGTATCCGTCAGCTGACCGGCCACCCCGAAGTCGGCCAGCTTCACCTGGCCGTGCTCCGACAAGAGCACGTTGGCGGCTGCGGGCGACGGACGCGCCTACGTGAATGCGGGCTTGACGCCATCTTTTGCTTTTCAAGATGCGAGGTGAATGCCGCACCTTTGATGTCTCTGTGGATCTTCTTCTCAGAGTGGAGGTAGTCCAGACCCTTCAGGATCTCCTTCAGCATGGTGGCGATTTGGGACTCATCAAAGGGACCCGCACGAAGCTGCGTGACATCAAAGATGATTACTTCAATTTTTTTTCACATGGCAAAGAAAAAAAAAATTAATTCTGATATTTGGCAGGTAAAATTCCGATGACCAATTAATCATCTGGGGTCGGGTGCAATGTGAGCTGGGCGGCAGCCAAAGGCGGGGACCCTGGCGGTCCGATCCTCGGCTGCAGAAGCTAGCTCTTGGGACATGGAATATCACCTCTCTGGCAGGGAAGGAGCCCGAGCTGGTGTGTGAGGCAGAGAATTTCCGACTGGATATAGTCGGACTTGCCTCCACACAGCCTGGGTTCTGGTACCAGTTCTCTCGAGAGGGGTTGGACTCTCTTCCACTCTGGAGTTGCTCACGGTGAGAGGCGCAGAGCAGGTGTGGGCATACTCATTGCCCCGCCGGCTCAGTGCCTGTACATTGGGGTTCACACCGGTAGACGAGAGGGTTGCCTCCCTCCGCCTTCGGGTGGGTGGGCGGGTCCTGACTGTGGTTTGTGCATATGCACCAAACAGCAGCTCAGCATACCCACCCTTTTTGGAGTCCTTGGAGGGTGTGCTGGACAGTACTCCTGCTGGGGACTCCCTTGTTCTACTGGGGGACTTCAATGCTCACGTGGGCAATGACAGTGAGACTTGGAGGGGCGTGATTGGGAGGAACGGCCCCCCCGATCAGAACTCGAGTGGTGTTTTGTTATTGGACTTCTGTGCTCGCCACGGATTGTCCATAACGAACACCTTGTTCAAACATAAGGGTGTCCATATGTGCACTTGGCACCAGGACACCCTAGGCCGCAGTTCGATGACCGACTTTGTAGTTGTATCATCGGATTTGCGGCCGCATGTTCTGGACACTCGGGTGAAGAGAGGGGCGGAGCTGTCAACTGATCACCACCTGGTGGTGAGTAGGCTCCGATGGTGGGGTAAGATGCCGGTCCGTCCTGGCAGACCCAAACGTATTGTGAGGGTTTGTTGGGAGCGTCTGGCGGAATCCCCTGTCAGAAGGAGTTTCAACTCCCACCTCCGACAGAGCTTTTCCCATGTTCCGGGGGAGGCGGGGGACATTGAGCCCGAGTGGACCATGTTCCGTGCCTCTATTGTTGAGGCGGCCAATCTGAGTTGTGGCCGTAAGGTGGTTGGTGCCTGTCGTGGCGGCAACCCCCGTACTCGCTGGTGGACACCAGCAGTAAGGGATGCCGTCAAGCTGAAGAAGGAGTCCTATCGAGCCTTTATGGCCTGTGGGACCCCAGAGGCAGCTGACGGGTATCGACTGGCCAAGCGGAACGCAGCTTCAGTGGTCGCCGAGGCAAAAACCCGAGCGTGGGAAGAGTTCGGTGAGGCCATGGAAGCTGACTTCCGGACGGCTTCGGGGAAATTCTGGTCCACCATCCGACGTCTCAGGAGGGGGAAGCAGTGCACCACTAACACTGTGTACAGTGGGGATGGGGCGCTGCTGACTTCGACTTGGGACGTTGTGAACCGGTGGGCAGAGTACTTCGAAGACCTCCTCAACTCCACCAACACGCCTTCCTTGGAGGAAGCAGAGCCTGGGGACTCTTGAGGTGGGCTCTCCTATCTCTGTGGTTGAAGTCACAGATGTGGTTAAAAAGCTTCTCGGTGGCAAGGCCCCAGGGGTGGATGAGATCCGCCCGGAGTTCCTCAAGGCTCTGGATGTTGTGGGGCTGTCCTGGTTGACACGCCTCTGCAACATCGCGTGGTCAACAGGGAGAGTGCCTCTGGATTGGCAGACCGGGGTGGTAGTCCCTCTTTTTAAAAGGGAGGGTGTGTTCCAACTACAGAGGGATCACACTCCTCAGCCTCCCTGGTAAGATCTATTCAGGGGTGCTGGAGAGGAGGGTCCGTCAGGAAGTCGAGCCTCAGATTGAGGAGGAGCAGTGTGGTTTTCGTCCCGGCCGTGGAACAGTGGACCAGCTCTACACCCTTAGCAGGGTCCTCGAGGGTATGTGGGAATTCGCCCAACCAGTCTACATGTGTTTTGTGGACTTGGAGAAGGCGTTTGACCGTGTCCCTCGGGGAGTTCTGTGGGGGGTGCTTCGTGGGTATGGGGTACCGAACCCCCTGATACGGGCTGTTCGGTCACTATACCACCGATGTCAGAGTTTGGTTCGCATTGCAGTAAGTCGGAATCGTTTCCAGTGGGGGTAGGACTCCGCCATGGCTGCCCTTTGTCGCCGATTCTGTTCATAACCTTTATGGACAGAATTTCTAGGCGCAGCCGAAGCGTTGAGGGGGTCCGTTTTGGGGGCCTCAGTATTGCATCCCTGCTTTTTGCAGATGATGTGGTGCTGTTGGCTCCTTCAAACAGGGCTCTCCAACTCTCACTGGAGCGTTTCGCAGCCGAGTGTGAAGCGGTTGGGATGAAGATCAGCACCTCCAAATCTGAAACCATGGTCCTCAGTCGGAAAAGGGTGGAGTGCCCCCTCCGGGTCGGGGAGGAGATCTTGCCCCAAGTGGAGGAGTTCAAGTATCTTGGGGTCTTGTTCACGAGTGGGGGCAGGAGGGAGCGGGAGATCGACAGGCGGATCGGTGCAGCGTCTGCTGTGATGCGGACGTTGTATCGGTCTGTCGTGGTGAAGAAGGAGCTGAGCCAAAGGGCGAAGCTCTCAATTTACCGGTCGATCTACGTTCCAACCCTCATCTATGGTCACGAGCTATGGGTCGTGACCGAAAGAACGAGATCCCGGTTACAAGCGGCCGAAATGAGTTTCCTCCGCAGGGTGTCCGGGCTCTCCCTTAGAGATAAGGTGAGAAGCTCGGTCATCCGGGAGGGGCTCAGAGTCGAGCCGCTTCTCCTCCACATCGAGAGGAGCCAGATGAGGTGGCTTGGGCATCTGATTCGGATGCCTCCTGAGCGCCTCCCTGGTGAGGTGTTCCGGGCATGTCCCACCGGGAGAAGACCCCGAGGAAGACCCAGGACACGCTGGAGAGACTATGTCACCCAGCTGGCCTGGGAACGTCTCGGGATCCCCCGGGGAGAGCTGGAAGAAGTAGCTAGGGAGAGGGAAGTCTGGGCTTCCCTGCTAAAGCTGTTGCCCCCGCGACCCGGTAATAAGCGGTAGAAGATGGATGGATGGATGGAATTAATCATCTGATTGATTTAAAAAAAGTAGACCTATTGAATTTTTTTGGGGAGGGTCCAATAATACTCATAACAATAAACATAGGAAATACAGGCAGACATACGTGAATGTTTACAATTCTCTTTTGTTGTTTAACTTAACAAAAGAGAGGAAAACTGGTGGATTTTTGAGTGCGTTTTCGCAAATTGTGCTCCAATTCACAATTTCTCCACCGATTTCAAAACTCAAATGTTTCAAATTCCTCAGTTTTGAACTTGTTGGGGAAGATTTGACATTTTTCATGAGGACACAATCGAATTGATTTTTAACAATCACCTTAAATTCACACGTTTTCAACCGACTTATAACACGTTGAACACTTCCCCCCCAAAATTGACTTTTTGAAGAGTCTGCATTTTTGGGGCAAATTTTTCCAAATACAGTCATTTTTCACAAATCTTGCTCAAAATCGACATTTCTCAAGCTATTCAAACTGTTCCAACTTCAACATTTTTAACATTGCAAAAATTCCCACTTTTTAAAGATTCCATATTATCTTGGAGAAAATGAACAAATTTACGGTTTCAACCGAGTTAAGACTGGAAGGCATTTTTCAAAGCGACCTCTGTCTCACAACTCCACCATTTTGCTTTTCAAAGTCTCATGTTCTACATTTCAATCCAGTCGGCATCAGAGGGGTCAAACTCAGTTTTGTCAAAGGCCACATTGTTGTTGCGGTTTCGCTCAAATGGACTTTGCGACTGTGAAAACTCATACGGTCAACGTTCATATCATTGCGTGCAAATAAATTGATGTGGAAATAAGTCTGAAATCAGAAGACAAGGATAATAGTTTGTTCGCCTATTATTCAAGATACTAAAAAAATGGTTTGGTAACCAAAAAAAAAAAAAAAAAAAAGTTATTTATTACATATAAGAATTTAAAATTGGATACAGATTTTAGCTGACAGTTTTTTGGGGGAAGTAGTGACAGCCCCGATGAAGGCTGAAGCAACATCTGAAACGGTCAGCCAGGTAAGAGTTTTTGTCTATAAAAAAGAATACCTTAAACCTAAAAAAAACAAACCTGATGACACCTCGGTTTTTATTCGCTTGTGAAAAGATCAAAATGAGGCAATGGCACAAGTGTCCCTCACCAAGTCGAGTGCAGAACCGCCACCGAGGTACTCCATGATGATCCACAATTTGCTGCCCTGAAAGACAGAGTGCAGCGAGAACTCACAATGAGGGCCCGCGCAATTGAGAAGCGGCCGCAGTCGGGTCCAGACAGAGAGCGCGCCGCGTTCTCACTTTGAGGTAGGAGCCGTAATACTTTGTGATGTAGGGACTGTCGCACTGGCTCAGCACGGTGATCTCCTGCTGGATGTCCTCGATTTCATCCTCGGCCTCCTCCAGGTCGATGATCTTGATGGCCACCACGCTGAGCGAGCGGTTGTCGATGCCTTTGAACACCTGCCGGTGAGCCACATTTAACAATCACCCAGGTACGTCTTGATATTCAAAGGAATAAATAAATCAAAATTCCAAAGATTCCTCCTCTGAAGAAATCCACATTTTCCATGAAAGCATTCTGAAATGAATGAAGAACTACAACCAAATAAATAAAAAATCCACCAAAAATGCACAATTTCTTCATGGATTCAAGCCGAGATTCCACAAAATGCCAACTCCCCATTTTTTTAAAGAGACTTCACAAATAAATGATAACAATTTACAAACTCCAAATTTCTCATCTGCTTCAACATATTCAACATTCCAAAAAGAACTAATTGAAAAAGAAAGATCATCAAGAGCACTTTTAAGCAGCTCCACAAATTCAGTCTTAAACTTCAAAATTATTACTGTATATATGTTTTATGTTCAATAAACAAACAAACAAACAAAATGTTAGAACTTCCAGAAAGCTATCTTTCAAAGAATTCCATATTTTCCGTCCAACTTTTTCAAGTTACCATAAAAGATGACAAAAAAACAGCTTCTCGTGGAATACAAGATTACATTTTCACAAATGAACATAGAAATTGTAAAAAAAAAAAAAAAAAAAAAAAAATCCAATCCAATTGATTATTCTTCACAATTTCTTTTAAAAAAAAAAAAACATTTTTGGAAGAATTACGGATTCTGTCAAACCCCAAATCAATTCAGAAATGTAGCCAGCTGACCTAACCTGTAATTGAAGTGCCACAGAAGAAGCTCACCTCGCCAAACGATCCTTTGCCGATACGGTCCAGTTTGGTGAATAATTCTTCTGGATCGATCTGAGAACTCTGACAGAAATTTAAATGTGAGAAATTTAAATTATTGGAGCGGTTCATTAAGGATGACAAAGAGTGATGATGAAATGGCAATGTATACAGCAATGATGTATGAAACTGGAAAACACGACAATGCAGGCGTTTGCATGAATTTTCAAGTAGGCCTCAAAAATTTGGAAAAATGTATTGCCCCCCCACCCCACCTTAATATTGCGATTGAATACATGATTAGTTTTCAATGTAATTTTCTTTAAAAATAATATGTTTCATAAGAAACAATATTAGAATATCATTCAGAAATGTTTGGGTCTAAAATAAAGATCAGTGAACCATAAATGAATAGGATAAGTTGATTTACTTTAATTAGAGTTGTTCACTCTCTCTTTTTTTTTTTTTTTGTTCAGCGCATGTAAACATAGTGAGTGTCGTGAAAGAAAAGCTTGGCCTTTTCCACAGGCTGGCAGCACGTCAGGAAGCGAATGGCAAGGAGCCTCTGTGGCCGTGCTCGACTTTCCACATGCCTAAAAAAAGGAAATGGAACAACACGCAGCAGCAGCAGCAGCAGCAGCAGCCGTGCTGCTCCCTGCCGCTGCCACCGCGACCGCATGCGGCCGGGCTGGAAGACACGGCGGCCATTTTTATAGCACGCCTTCAGCGGCAAAACCGCCACTGGAATTCTGGAATACTTCTTCAACACTTTTGATCAAAGGCCTTGAGTTATACTCACTCTGAAATAGTGACTTAAATTATTCGTTTTCTTGTCACTTGGTTGGCACCGTTTCCATTTTTTAAATTTGAACATCTTGCTGGGTGTTCAATAGGGCCCGACCCATTCATCAACTGGCCCATTTCATCAGCTGATATTAAATCTGACAATTTTCTTGCTTTTTAAAAATCATTATTTTGTCATGAGACCACGACAATTACACTTAAAAAAAAAAGAAAAATATTTTTATACTCCGGCATTTTACTGGTTGTCCATCGATAAATCAGATAAAAACTGATTTTGCAGCGTCACACGCAATAACATGCATGTGAGGTGGAGGTATTAATATTGTCCACATGGGGTCGACATCCTCACATTCGACTGTGACTTTAAATGTGAAAGGCTTTAAATGGCAGGGCATGCCCTGGTGAGTGATGTGGGTGGCATCAAACGCGAGGGTAGACTGGTTTGTTCAATAAAGCCATTGAAAGGGCAGCACAATTTTTGGAACCAAACTATTTAATTCATCATTGTAACCGTTGTTTCCGTTGCTTCCACAAACAAAATGGCTTCAGACACATTGGAGCTAATTTTAAAAGCACAGTTGAAAGTTTTCTTTAATTTTGTCTTGGAATACGATCTTCCTTCTGACATTGATTTAAACCATTGAATCAGGCAATTATTTTAAAAATTCAAAAACAGCATTTGCCGCACTCAGCGTTGCATCAAAAACCAGGCAGCGAGTGCACCCAGGCAGGTTACACAGGTCGACACACCTGGGAGCCTCTCAACATACAGTCAACAAAAACATTGTGAGTCATAAGACAGAGACCTTTTAGTAACAAGAAATGTGAGAAATTTAAATTATTGGAGCGGTTCATTAAGGATGACAAAGAGTGATGATGAAATGGCAATGTATACAGCAATGATGTATGAAACTGTTAATATGTGCAATACGTATTCTAAATAAATGGTTCTATTGCTGATTGTGGGTTGAGAGAAACTGTTTAGATATGATATTAAGAAAAGTCCCACCCCAACTTCTTGTATGTACACCAACAAACACTCAGCTGTCATTCAAATAGCCGCCAAGAGGCACCTCAAGGTTCCATAATGGAGCCTGGCGACTTTTAAATATTTTTTGCTCGACGTGTGGACGTCGCAGGTTTCATTTGACTATTCTTGGATACTTACGGCTTACCGAACCGACATTTAAAAAGTGGCCTGCTACTGCACAACGTCAGCTCGCCGCTTGACAAACTGGTTTAGTTGGCTTTAGTGAGCCCGATACACCTTCGTGCTTACCTGCATGCCGGGAACCTCCATGGTTGTCTTTTCTTGAAGCGAGAAAGCCCTCCTCCTCCTCCGGATGGTTTTTGCCCTTGAATGGTCCCTCGGGAGCTCGACGCGGGGCAAAACAAAACCTCAACCCTATAAAAGAGTGACTTCCAGCCGACGTAAAAAGAGGAAAACGCCGGAGGATGACCGTGACAGGCGCAGGCGAGCGTCCTGTGAGAGAAAGTTCAGCAAACTACCGAGGAGAAAGCTTGTTGCTTAGTGGGCGGAAGAAGGAGGAGTGAGCAACCAAAAGCATTTTTTCAATGTTCAAAAATTACAAGTGTTGAAAACAGGTGTACGATAACCTACATGGTATTTTATTTTATTTTTTGTATTTTAGTACTATTTATTCAGTTTTAGTGGTTCTTGTTTCTTCCGCCACTGACGCCACCCGGAAGTGTAAAGTCGCCTCCACGAGCTTTTTTGGCTCGTAACCGCAATACGTCAGCCCACCTGCCATGTTGGATGTGGCAATCCTGCCCGAGCTCGTTTACCCACACGCTATTTTGGGAAACAGATAGAAAACTTACATCCATTAATTATCTGATCTGCTTATCCTCATGAGTGTGGCGAGCCTGCTAGAGCCTATCCCAGCCGTCTCCAGGCAGTAGGTGGGGTACACCCTGAACTGGTTGCCAACCAATCACAAAAAACAACCTTTCATGCTCACAGTCACACCTAGGGACAATTGAAAGGGTTGCATTAACCTGCCATGCATGTCTCTGGAACATGGGAGGAAACCAGAGTACCCGGAGAAAACCCACACAGCCACGGGGAGAAAATGCAAACTCCACACAGGAAGGCCTGAGCCCAGAATCGAACCCTGAACCTCTGCACTGTGAAGTAGACATGCTAACCGGTTCTTCACCAGGCTAGCGCATGAAAAACAACCTATGTAATTAAATAAAATTTTAGGAATGTGTCTACCGCATACATTTTAATGTCATTCACCAAGACAAGTTACATTCTCAGCTGTAAAACACAAGAAAATTCCCCCAAAAATTATTTTATATATATATATATTTAAATATACTGTATATATATATATATGTGTGTGTGTGTGAGTGTCATACTATCATACTAAGATGGAGCGTGTGCTCAAGTCTGATTGTGTCACCCCCAAAAAATGCATTCTCATATGTTTAGAGTAGAACTTTTTCTTGTAGAGTGTAAATGAAAACAAACACCTTAATTGTTCTTGTACAATACATGCTGATTTATATAGCACTTTCACAACAGCGGCAGCTCTAACAAAGCGCTTAACAAAACAGTTAACATAAAGTAAAATAATAAACAACACATAACAAAACACGGACAGTCATGCAGCCCCAACCACTTTTCCGTCACACGCTTTGTTGTTTGAAGCAGTTTGAGATAAAAGGAGAGAATCAAAGTGTCCTTTAACCAGTGGATCAGAGACGTCATGCTCAAAATGTGCACGCGTCGGCTTCAAGCTAAGTTTCAAAGTCAACAAGAAGCTGTAGCATCCATAGACGAAAAAAAGAGATTGGTTCACTTCTCCTGTCTCATGGAAATCCATTTGAATTAGAATGCATAAACATAAATGTGTGTGCAGAAACGAATCTAGTTTTAACTAAAGCAGCTTTGTACTCTGTGGCAGTTATTGCATTATGAAAATGTGTTGACATAGGATTGAGTGGAAAACAGATTTTTCAGAAATAACACGATGCTGCATCTTTGAGGCGTAACTACAGGAAAAACGTTATGGTCGCTGTGGCTAAAGAGCAGGAAGACGTGATATCCGCCATTTTCCGTTGAATACAGTTAAACGGTGAATAAAATTCGACGACTTTGAGACAAAAATGGCTTCACTTATTGCAAAAACTAAGAAGCAGAGTCTGTAATTTGATACAATCCGTCAAAGTGTCAGAATAACACGCGAATGTGCTCTCAGCTGGAGGGTTGCCAACAGCCACAGCTTCGCTAAGCTAACTAGCGCACAGCTTCGCTAAGCTAACTAGCGCAAACGCCGGGGAGGCCTAAGTTGCCAAGTTGTCGTTTTTGCAGTTGAAATGTTTGAGCTTCAGCTACACAACCGGACCATTGAAAGGTTCGGCGGTACTGCCTCCGCTCAGGTTAATCTGTTCAGTGGCCAACATTCCTCCCCGGTGGGAAGCCACCGGAGCAGCAGAGACTAACTCTTCGCGGCAGCCAAGCTGACCACGGCGTGCGTCCGCGGTGCTCTCCCCACGGGGACCTGAACTCGACGGAGTGTATTTCTCGGGACTGTTTGTCGCCCGTCTGATTTGGCTCTTAATCCGTCAGTGGGTAACCTTCCATAGATTGCTTAAAAGCCCGAGACCGAAAACAGCAATCACTAGGTACGGAAGGGGACATGACATTAGGGTTAGAGGTACACTCCGCCAAAGGGGTGGCGATGGAGCGCAGTATTTATACATGTAACATTTCTGACGTCACATGCGTTCGAAACTTTTTTCCGTAAAAACTTTATTGATAACAATACTGTTTACAATATCAAATACTTATCTCACACAAATTAGACTCATAATAGTAAATTCCAATGGAACGGTCACTATAGAAAAAAACACGTGACAGTGTTCATTTAAGAGACAAACGATAGAGACAAGTGCAGTGTGAGTCGTCACAATTCATATACGTAACGTAATTTGTTGACGGACAGAAGAACATGACTCGCTCGCATGACGCCCTTATAATCACTTTATCTACATCGTTGTTTTATTTAGAATTTATTTTGATTATTTTTCATTTATCTAGTAATTCATTCAAAAATGCTACAATATTTTGTTCAAGGATAAATTAACCATTGAACTCTCAAGAATCGATCCATTTTCTACTTTGCATATGGTCGCGTGTGCTGGAGCCTATATCCCAGCTCTCTTCGGGGGCTCGACACCCGAAACTGGCTGCCAGCCAATCACAGGGTACACATAGACGAACAAACATTCGCAGTTACAATCACAATTAGGGACCACTTTGGAGCGCTCCATTAACCTGCCATGCATATTTTTGGAATGTGGGAGGAACATCTCTAGCATTCATTTCACAGATGTTTAGAACTCCGTTTTTTGATCCTATTCGAGACTTCCTTAACTGACGTCACTCAGAAGTGGACCACGCAGGGGCGGAGCTTTCCCGAAGATGGCGTCCCTATGCTGCCGGCGAGACCCGTGCGGCGTAGTTTGTCTGATTTTGACGTACTTCAGCGTCTTCTACGCGGACTACGTGGTGGTGCAGTACGTCCTCATCCCCGCGTACTCGGGCAGGTGGGTGGCGGACTCTGTTTGGGCGCGGTTGAGGGGGCGGAAGGGCGTCCGTGACGTCACGGGATACTGTCATGATGCTTTTAGCATTCGCGAATCAGATGAATGACGTATTTACGTGCGGCGTCACTGCCTGCCTTGATGTGTTCTAAGCAGTTGCGGGAAGCACCTAAGAACACATACTTAGTCATTGTACTCGGGTAGAATTTTCAGGTCTCTGTATTCAAGTATTGATTTTGTTTGGTTGTGGTGCCTTTCCAACAGCATTTGGTGCAGCCTCCACGGGTCCGCCTTCAACGTCATCCTGCTGCTCCTACTCGCTTGCCACTCCAAGGCGGTCTTCTCGGACCCAGGTCGGTGAGGTCACGACGCCACGCCATAAGCACATCCAAACCACTCCGCGCGCCTCGTATCCATTCACAGGTGTGGTGCCGCTACCAGACACGGCGCTCGACTTCTCCGACCTCCGCTCGCAGTCTTCGCGGATGAGCGACAGGGTAACTGTTAGGTATTGACGTCATGTTGGCGTTTCGTCCGTGCTGACGTGCGTGTGGTGCAACCGTGTAGGGCTGCGAGGGCTGGACGGTGTGCAGCCGCTGCGAAACCTACAGACCGCCGCGGGCGCATCACTGCCGTGTATGCCAAAGATGTATACGCCGCATGGACCATCACTGCCCGTGGTTTGTAGTTTGCGGGTTTTTGTTGTTGTCATGTGACTTATCACCAGGTTCATGAATTTGGGGGGGGGGGGGGTTCATTATAGTTATTTTGGTGATGACTTTTGCGCTTTAAATTTACTTAGTTTTGATGAGTTTTTAGAGCAAGTTATTAAGATGGGTGAGTACCGATACCAGGTTATCAGTATCAGGTTCTTGCGGAGGCTGCCGATACCAGCAACTGATACTGTACGCAAAAACAAAACAAAAAATCTGACATTGCATACCTCCTCACTGGCAGTAGTTGGCACTATACTGTGGCAGTTTGACACATTGAGTCGTCATTGAGTCATCATCCACTGCAGAATTTTTTTGTGATTGTGCCAAATGAAGTTAATTTTATTTTTTGGAACATGCTTTTTTTTTTTCTTCGAGGAAGTTGTGACGATAAATCAAAACCAAATACAATGATTTTCAAATCATGTTCAACCTATATTTAATTGAATATGCAACACGGACAAGATATTTAATGTTCAAATTGATACTTTGTTTTAGTAAATAATCAAACTTTGAATTTTATGGCTTTGACCCCAAGTCTGAACTTCAGTAGAATTGTTTTTTTTTTGAACAAATGAAATATTTGCTGCTTTTAAGACCAAAAAAAGTGTGATTTGAGAAAGACAAAAATGAAGGATATTTTCATTATAATTGTAGTTAGTTTCATAAACCTAAGATGCAGTTTTAGTTAGTTTTCATTTGGTAAAAGCATTTTTGTAATTTTTTGCCCCCGCATTTGTTAGTTTCTCAACCTTGCTTGTCACCTGCTGACTTAAATTTGCGCCTCACTTGTTTGCTAGAATTTAGTGAATTTGTTATGGGCGTTTAAAAGACTGCAAGTTTTCTTCTTTCAAAAGGATCAATAACTGCGTCGGAGAACTGAACCAGAAGTATTTCATCCAGTTCCTCTTCTATACGGGTGAGTGCTCACACGCACAAACGTCGCCGGAGACGGTAAGTCCGCCGCGCGTTACGTGACTCGATGTGTCGGTAGGCGTGGCCAGCGTGTACGCCACGCTGCTGGTGGTGTCGGCCTGGGTGTGGCGCATCCGCAGCGAGAGGGACGGCGGCGGCGGCGAGGGGGACGATGCGCCCGGCAAGCACTTGATCGTGTACGTCCCATTTCAAGTGGCAAACTCGCCGGCGTGTGTTCCTGACGTGTGTTTGTGCTCTCCAGCGCGCATTACATCATCCTGCTGGTGGAGTCGGTGCTCTTCGGCGTCTTCGTCCTGGTCATCTTTTACGATCAGGTGCCCGAGCTGGTGGAAATGACGGCGAATTCAGATTGGCGTTCAAAACAACCCTTTTTTTTTTCCCCCTCCATGTCAGTTGGCGTCCATCATCGCCGACGAAACGCCCATCGAGCAGATGAGGAACAGGCTGCTGCTGATGAAGGAACGAGGCTCGTTATTGTCGTCCTCGCAGCTGCCACCTCACCACGCCACGCGCAAGCCCAAACTGGCGCTGCTGCGGGAGGTTTTCGGACGAGGTGAGATAACGTTGGCGATGAAATTGGAAAAAATAATCTGGCTTTTTTTTTCTCTACTCAATATTGCGATTGAACATGCGATTATTTTTCTAAGTCGTCTTCCAATGTTTAGTTTTTTTGGGAAGGGGGGGCTGCACTTCTTAAGCATAGAACTAATCCAGAGACTATATGACTCAGATTCTCATGGCCGATTGGTGGCGGCAGTTGTCAATTTGTGCTGTCCCTCTCCTCCAATCAGGTTCCGTGTTGTGCTGGCTCCTTCCACTCTACTCTGGCGGCCCGTCGGTCGGAGGCGTGGCCTACTCGGCCCTGCCTGACTACGACGTCTGAACTCGGGAGATCTCTCCGGACTCGTTGGTCGCTCCCGACTCACCGGGTTTTTTTTGCAACCTCGTTTACTGAGTCGTCGTATTGACGTCATCTCGCACTGAAAAGAAGAAACGCCCACTGAGATTATAATTTTTTTGTGTTGGGGGGGGTATTTATTGATGTTTTTCTGGCCCAACGAGGTGTTTCTGACTTGAACTGTGTTGCACGCAAGGTTGTGTAAACCTTTTTTTTTTTTAATCAATGAAAGGGGTTTGTTGATTAATTATTCTTCAGTTCTGCTACCAGTGGGAAGGATCATGGTGGCCGTGTCGACGTTTTTATACTACTAAGGCAAGCGGACCTTCCATATTTGTAATTGGACATTTTCTACATTTTAAATCAACCGCGAAATGGCGTGCGACTTTCCAAAAGTCGCCCTCTTTGTGCAGTCTTGTTCCTCAACGTCTCGAGTGCTTTTATGAAGTGTGCTTTTTTAAAAAAAAATTTTATTCCCGGAACATTGAATATATTGACACAGCATTGAAGTGACTGTGCATGTATGACTTGTTTTATTTATTTATTGACTTTTGGCCACAAAGCTGTAGAATAAAGGATGAAGTGCGCTTAAATAAACAGTGATTGCTTAATAAGTTAAATACATTCTACTTCACTGAATGTAAACAGTTGTAAAATGTGACATGCAGACGTATTGCACTTTAAAGGTAAATGCAACTGAATTTGTGCCCCAGGTAAAATCTTATGTGCCAACTGAACATTTAAATTGTTGGCCTCACTTTGAGAATCGCAACGAGAGGATACAAGCCAACAATTTCAGTGACATCACCATGAAGGATTTACTTGCTTCTTTGCGCGCTGGATGCTTGGCTTAGACGGCAAACAGGAAGATCTGGATGAGCGGCATGACTTTGAGGGTTGAAAGATCGGCAAGGACGGCCTGCAGTGGACCAGATGAGCAAATGGCTTCTTAATGTGCATCTTTAGGGCTCAATCGAAAAAAAAAAATATTCGTAAACACTATTTCAAATGGCCACCTTGCACAACAAAAACAACAGATGCAATACATCTATCTATCTTCCTTGTAGCTAAAAACATGAAGCTTTGACACAAGCTTCGACAACAACCCTATTAACTAAAGCCTTTTCGGCAGCTATAGGCAGAGGGAAAAAAAAAGTGAGCAACGTGACTAAGCAGAAATTATTTTTCTTTTTATGTTTTCAGCCATAAAGAATTCCGTGGCTCATATTCATTCGCTTAAATTCGTTCTTGACCTTACAGAGCAGCTAACACTGCTAGACAAAACTCAGCAATTAGTCTGTTGCAGTTAATTGGAGTACCACTAAAATTAGATGAGCATTCGAATATAATTTGGCTCAAGTATAAAGTATTTTAATCAGCAAGATTTTTTAAAATATATTTTTTCAGGTGCCTGAAAGTATCTACAACACGGTTGCGCAACACAGTTAAATACTGTACTGTATATGCTATGACACATACAATATAAAGTGTTGATGGTTGTGCTTGATGAATCCAAGTGATTGCTTACAATTTGTCATTCTTTCCACAACATAAAAAAAATGTATTTTTGTCTGCCAAATAAGGCCTTCTACAAAAAAAGGGACGTCAGAATGTGTGGTGTGTACCTCAGCCGAAGACAGAGACGTCACTTCCATCAAGTTGTCGGCCCGAAAGACGAAGATGGCGGCTGCCAGGACTGCGAAAAGCTCATATGAGAGCGAGCATAAAGAAAGCGGGCGCCCGACGGCCTTTACGAACGTTACCTGCTACCGGCTCGAGGGAGTCGTAGCCCAGGATTCGGTCCCAAAGGAAAAGCAGTTGGTCGGTGCAAAGATAACCCGAAAAAGCTCGGACCAGCCACTTGAAGGCGATGCGCAACCTGCCGACCAACAAAAACACTGGCTGAATCCAATGTCATGTTTTGGTAATGAGACAATCAACCACAAAGTGGCAGCATAAGATCAGAGTACAACACAGCAGCTCGAAGCCGAGTTGAATTTAAACATTTGTTGTCATAGCGCTGAATTCATTTATGGCTGGATTTACTTATTTTAAGATGAAAAATAAAATGCTAATAAAAAACAACTGTACACGTTTTCTTCATAAGGTGAGTGGTTGTCATTAAATAATTTTGCAATTAAAATAGCATGTTAAAAAAAAAAACCAAGTGCAAAGTTCGATCAAATAATCTGCGCTACTTTTTTAAATGCCTACTTAAAAAATAGAGTACAAGCAAAATGAGTTCATAATTGAAAATATGAAATTCATGTTTTGAAGATATAAATAAAATTAGTTTTTTTGTTTAAAAAATTCAAAATATTTTTTTCATTTAACTATTCAATGAAACTACAAAGTAAATCGAATAAAAACGCGTGGATGATTATTTGATTAAAATAAAACGTCCATATAAATGAAATATTTTGAAATCAAACATTTCAAACATTGTCTAGTTGCCAGTCTTTTAAAATGTGAATAAAACAAAACGTGTTGCTTTTTCATGACGGAGAAACGGTTTGACATAAAACAGTAAACATTTTTATTTTATTCTTCATAATTTTCTAACGAAATATATTTCACCTCAAGTGATGGATGAACAACTTACGGCTGCGCTCCGACCTGTCGAAGGTGGTAGAAGAGCTGCGGTAGGTGCGTTTGCAGGAGCCGCTCAAAAAGTAGACACAGAGAAACGATACCCTGTGGGACAGAGAGATGTCACGAGAGAGCACGCCATGTCGCCCGCGTCGGCGCATTCTTACCGAGCACGCCGAGGACACCGAGTGCAGTCGGAAGAAGTAGCGAGTGTACATCTCCCTGAAGACGCTGTACAGCTTGGACGGTTCGTTGTACAAGAAGCATAGCGGCGCCACTGGAAGATGTGGCAGCGTCGTTGACGGAGCTTCGTTGTCTCATCATAGAGAGGGACGGCCGTTTGACTCACCGTACATTGAGAAGCCGTGGAACGGGATGACACCTGTTGCAAAATGAGGGGACACACAAGTTCCCAAAATGCCCCCCAAGAATTCGACCAAACGCGTGGGGCGCAAATATCATATCAATCCGTACGTGAGTAAGCAAGGTCATTGGAAAAAAAAGAAACTCAAACTGAAAAATTATTTTCGTTTAATCAAAATGATGTTTTTAATAAGCAAAAAATAACTGCATCCTAGGTTGAGAAAACTAATTACCGGTACAATGAAAATGTCCTTCATATTTGTCAATTAATATTGAACATGAGCTTTCATGGTTGATTTTCAATGTACAGTATTCATTTCGATATTGCCGTACATCCGTACAGAAGGAAGGAAGGTCAAACAGTTTTTGGAGAATTGTAGTTTTCTTCATTCCGAAACACTTAGTGACCTTTTTTGTTTTAACTATATTGCACTCCACAAATACCTCATCGATTAAAAATCTAAAACTAATGCAAAAGCTAATCAAAACTAAAATAAAACGAAACATAGAAAAAAAAATACTTGGTCAAACTATGACGCAACTTTTTTCCAGACCGATACCATTACGAGGATTCACTCCCGAGTGCTCACCGATACCAAATTTTGCGAATAAGAAATTAATCTGTATTATAATAAACAAGATCAGGTTTATGATACAGAAACGTTGCGTCAACCTGAAATTACTGCTGTGGCGTTGACACAATTCTGTCAGTTCGAAGTCAAATGAAGACGATAATGCAACTAAATCTGTGGCGTCACCACTTCAACTCTTTGCGTTGCATGAAACTGTGATATGTAAACAAGGGGACTGCACTGAACTCATCTAGACACTATATCAATAAAAATCAAGAAAATAGACATGTATATATATATATATATATATACACACACACACACACACGCACAAAAGGGAATGTACCTTGAAATAAATGATCTCATACTAAATCATTATCGCAATATATTGAGGGAAAAAAATTGTAATGACATTATATTTCAAAATTGTTGCGCTCTATTTTTTACACTGTGGGAAAAACATTTCAAATGTTTTCTTTATCGTGGCCACTGAATTTGACCTCGAGAAAGACATTTGGAAGGTCAAAATGGGCGCTCACCGTTGGGAGGGTAGAAAACGGCGTAGTCGTCATCCCCTTCTTTGCCTGCGGGCCAGACAGCAAGGACACGATTGCACCAGCCCGCGCTTGCTTCACGACGCACGCTCGCCTCATTTGCTCACCTTGGATGTAAGATTTGGGCGGCGTGGCACTGTTGTACTTGTAGTGCTCCAAGACGGCGGCGTCCCGCGAGAAACACAGCAAGACCTGAAGTGGGATTTTGAGTTGAAATGGCCTCAGCAAGGAGGAGGAAGTCGAGGTCAAGATGAAAATACCTGGTAGAGGAAGTCTTCGAAGACAAAGTAGTAGTCGTCGTTACTGGCGGTCAACTTCACATCCTGCGGGGAGGGACGCGGCATGTCACTTCGCCGGTTGGCCGGGCACGCGAGCGAGCAGGTTTGCTTACCTTGTAGATGAGGTTGTCCACCAGCAGGTCATGTTGGAGGACTCCCGCCTTCAGCTGCTCAAAATGCAGCACATCCTAAAAAGGAGGCAAAAAATGTGGCTGAAATAACCGGGCCAAAGAAGAATTTGGTGAAGTTGCCCAAGTGAAAGTTTAAAAGTAGAGCTGGACCGATATTTGGACTATTGAATGATGTCAGCCATTAAAAAAAAAAAAATTCTGATAGTCAAAACGAGATCAATTTAAAATGCTGAGAACTTGTGACTTTTTTTTAACTTAAAACAAAGAACATTTCTGTAATACTGAAATTTGGGAAAACGTTGATTTACTCTGGAAAAAATGAACTTATTTGCTGGAGTATTCATTTCATTTTCAAAGAACCGCTGCTGAGCCTGGCAGCGCACAGCTGTTGCTGTTTGAATTTTAAAACCGAGATAAAATACAATACATCCTGATTGATATCGCCTATTGTCAAAGATTTTTCAAAAATTACAAAAAAACCATGAACAAGTTGATCATTTGAAAAGCTGTTGAACAAACGGACGCTCAAAAGTCGAAAAACATACTTTGACATTTCCTTTTACCGTAAATAAACATCAGCTCTCAACATCGATTATCGGCCTCCTTGGCTGTTAATAATCAGCCCTGGGAAAAAAAAAAAACCATCAACGGCCTCTCTCTCCTTGAAAGTCAATATGTTACGCAAGTCAACAACTCGATGTTACATATGTCCCCTTATTATCTTTTTTTTGGACGAATATTGCCCCCCACCCCCTCCCTTTGTCACAGCAGGTGCTCTCATACTCTGCCCGGATGAGATGGATGGCATTTCCGACAACGCCTCCCCACTCTCAAGTGTCTCCGCTTGGGCGTGCGGCGTGAGGAATAGGCGGCCGCGGCGATAAAACTGTCCCGCTGCGAGATAACGGATGCGTGGTGCGGAAGCGCGCACGACAGAAAGCGACCACGGCGGTGGAAGTTCGCTCAGTGGAAGTTTTGGAATGGGGGAACATGACACAAGAATCTCTTCTATTTAAATAAATCGACGTGAGACGAGTTCCAGACTCTCCCGCCGGCATCCGTCTTGCGGTTTTATTGGCCAGGTTTGTAGGAAGACTTTGCCACAAGGGAGGCTGGATGTTCTGTTTGGGTTAATCACGCTTTGATTGACAGCGTCTGGATGGACTGGCCGCGTGTAAACATCCAAACGGCACAGCTGGAGGATTGCGGTGTTCCATGCTGCGTTTGTGGGGCCAGATGGCCAAAAAAGGAGTTGTGATAGAATAAAAATAAAACCGTTTTGGGAATCGGCACAGCTGCTTGAAGACAAACACAGACGGCGGCTGCGCTGGGCGTGCGCGTCGGTGTTTCCAAACCTGCGGCGGGTTGACAGAATTCAGGATGAGGGCCCAGAGGTCGGCCCGCAGCCCCGTGGGGCAGCCCCGCCGGCTGTACTGTTGCGCCGCCGCGCTGTCCTGCTCAGCGAGCACTGCGGCGACACGAGAGGATGAGACGCCGGGAAGCGGGACTGCGGGCCACCGAGCTCCCCTTACCTTTCTTTCCGATGTCAATGTAGTCGTTTTCAAATACGTCTGCAGAGGAGGAGAAAGCGCTCATTAGTATTCAGCCGGTGACAACAATAACGGGGGGGGGAAGATTACAGTGCCACAAGATGGCAGCCAAGCATTGCATGGAGCTCCTCAACTCACTGCAACGTAGCTCCTAAGCACCAATACGCTATGAGATGGAGCCAAAGTCAAACTTTAATTGAGCACAAAAACTTCAGGTCCGTTTTTCAGCCAATCAAGGAGAGGTTCACAAAAAATAAATAAAATATCAGCCAATAGGTGAATTTGTGAATAATTCACCATTACGATTTTTAGTTTTTAAATTCTGACATTTCAGTTTTTATTTCCATTTCATTTTTAGGGGTCTTCTTTTGGATCTCAAAACATTTTAAAAATGTCCCTTTTTTTTTTTTTTTTTAAAACAGTCGAACGCTGTTCCACAGCTAGTAACTTTGATTTATTAAATGTTTTGCCAAATGCGGAAATAAAAATTGTCCCTTAATAACATTTATCAAGTTCAAACCTGACACTTCTCTCTTCGTGAGTGATGTCATGAGTTGGAGTCAGTTGGGTTGACCCTTTGACCACGCGGTTAATTTGGCATTCGCGTCTTCTCCACGCTCCTTGAGAGTGATTTCATTTTATTGACTGTTCTGTTCAGTATACGGCTGAAAGTGCATCAGCAGCAGTGGGCATCCCTCATTTTTCACCCGGCCCCACAAGTTAAGACATAAGATATGTGGAGTGCCATTAAAAAGAAGAGACCATGAAAATCTGTTTGTGTCACTTGGGATGTTCAGGGCACACAGTTGCCTGGTTTTCAAATTACCCCGGCAATAGGTCCCAGTGTATTAAACATGATGGGGGGTGCCGCAGGATTCTACCTTGAGCCCCCTCTTATTTGCCATTTATTTTACAGATTTATGTGTCCGATGCAAATTTAGGGATTTGGCTAAAAAAGCTTTTGTATGCTCTGTTCTTTAAGCCAGCAATATGCTACAAAAAGGGTTGAAGCTAACTGGAAGATTCAGTGTTCAATTTGTCACTGCATTTATGTTTGTTTGTTGCTGCCTCTTGGCCAGGACTACGTTGAAAACAGGTTTTTAATCTCAATAGGCCTTTCCTGGTTAATTTTGGTTAAAAGGAAAGGAAAATAAAAGAGGGAGTGAGTGCCTGGATGGATGTGCGCATTGTCGTCGATCCCTAGCTGCCCGGTGGCGAGGCTCAGCTCCGCGTAGGCTTCTCTCTGAGAAAGAACAAGTCATGAAAAGTGTAAATCAAACATGCTGAAGTCAAGTGTGAACACAGAGCAGCCCTACCAGCTGTGCGATGTCCTTGACACCCAAAGGCACCTGGACGAGGCCCCAGTGGCTCCTGGCACCGGGGTCCTCACCGCGGTCGAGGTTGGGGCTCCGCAGGGCGACCACCACCTGCGCGCAAGCCGTGTCGTAAAGTGCGGCGGACGAGAGGCGGACTCGACGAGCGGCGGCCGCGCCGTGACGTGCACTCACCTCGAGGAAGTCTTTGGGGGCGTAGACCGGCCTGAAGCGACTCAAGTCTGAAAGCACACAAGACCCAGAATTTGGTGCAACACTCAGTATATTACAGAGTGCTTTAATTTATTTTTTAAAAAAAACACTGAGTCTAGAATCTCAATAATAATGAAGGTTAGGAAGACACTCGTTTGGAGTGCACATTTGTGCCAGCTGTCAACCACCCAACGAGCAGAACAGGAAGACGGCGGCACGTTGGGACCTTGCGTCCAGCATTGCAGCCGGCCGGTAAATTCGAGTGGCCCGTCATCCTCGGAAGACTCACGTCACCACTCGAGCTGAAGGAGGGGGCTCGACCGGGTCTGGACAGTTTCTATATCTGCCGTGTTTATATCCCCAAGTCCGAAATGTTAATATACAAGGCGGTGCTGGTGTTGTACTCCCAAGTGCAAGCTCATGGAAGAGTTACGATTCAAAGTGTGTGTATATTACAAAACGTTAGTGAGCGATAAAAACACCATGTTGAGAGATGATTTTTAAAATACCTGGTTCATCCGTGCCCATCTCGTTCCATTTGTTGCTTAGCTCCTGCTGCTCGGTCGCAGGCCTCTGCAGGGCAAAACGTGACAAAGTCGCACAGCCATGAAGCACAGGTCGGCGAAAGCCCGACGGAGTCGTCAGCCAATTTGATTCATGTCATTCCAATTGCGAAAATTATGGAGTGGAAGAGATGTGAGTCAACATTGAAGGGCACCATGCATCAATCACGTTTCACCAGTAACTCGACTCATTACCATGCTTATGTGCGGCATACTGTATGTATATTTATTGCCTAAATCTGAAGCTAAATATGTCAGCTCGAGCTTGTTTGCACATTTTTGTACTTGGTTTTGAAAGCATTCAGAGAAAAAAAACAAGATGTGATTTCATATAAAATAATCATCCAATTAATCAGTCGACCTAAAAAAAAAAAAATCCATCTCGGGTGGGCCCCAACAAGTCCCACTGATATTAACCTTCAGGTAGCAGGCCGAGTTGAAAGCTTGTGCCCCTCCGCCCCAACCCAATTGAGTATATCTTACCATTCGGGCCAGAGGTACTCCCAGTTCTGTACTCATGCTGTTGAGACTTTTCACGATGCGCCTCTCCCAGCTGGCCTGTGGCGCACACAAACACATCTTACAACAGGCTGCAAGGGCAGACGCCACGGAGGTTAAAGCAGCAGTAATGTAGCAGGAAGCGGCTGACCTGGGCCTTGCGCATGTATCCCAAAGGCTCTTTGAGGTGCTCTGGGGGGACTGCCGGGAGGCTCGGGGCCAGTCTCCCGCTGGAAACAAACGCAAAAGAGTTTATTTTACCGGTTTAAGGGGGGAGAAAAAAAACCCATAGGCTTCATACTTCTTTCCAAGCAGTTGGGTGGTCATGATCGATGTGTCCTCAGGGCTAAATAAACCTCATTGAAGCTCATCTAAACAGCTATAAGAGCATGGTGGGGAGCTGAGTGATGAGGATCAGGCGTGTGTATGTGTGTGTGTGGTGGAGGGGGGGCAGTTGAGTGTTCTCATCTGGAGAAAAGTTGAGAACCACTTGTTTTGCTGCAACCTCTGTCACTTCATCCTTGCAAAGCTACAATGCACTTGTATACAACTTAAGACTCAAGAAAACGTAGTTGTGTTAAAAATAGCACTTGGAAACATTTGTACCGTCCATCATACCGGATGTTTTACCCTAAGTGGTTCCTAACCACAAAACGTCAACGTAAAACAAGGCCGCTTGTTTTTTTTTTTTTTCTATTGGGACCTAATCACTGGTGGCGAGGTTACTACCTTTGTTTTGACTTACACGTGTAATTCTCGATGCACTGCATTCTGGAGCTTTCTTTCCCAACCTGTCAACAACATCAACAACACACAACAACAAAGTTAGTTCAAAACGCTCTGTTCCTTTTACTGTGCATTGAATTTAACAAATGACGGTTGCGTTTAATCGTCTCAATGACAAAACCTGACGATAACAGCAAAAAACAATGTCCTCCCGTCAGTTATGGTGGTACAGCGTGCGCCTACACAAATGATATTATTTAAACTTGTGAATGAAACTTAAAGTTTCTTCAGCTAAAGATGCTAACCTCCCCTTTACTATTAAGAGGAAAAGGGGGGAGGGTCCAAGGCTTGAGAACAATTTAAATGAAGCAGTGCCACCATAATTGTTGAAATAGGGGAACGCATAAAAAAATTGTTCCACGTTTTGATAATGGATGGATAGAGTAAAAGAACACGTCAGGTATTTATCTTTCACCTATTTTGTGTAGTAATAACGCAGTACAGGAAGTATTTCTACGTTGTTTTTTTTTACTGGCCCTGTTACACTGTGGCACCTGATGTTCTAAGGAAATTCCGCACGTCGTCCTTCAGAGAGTCCACCTGGATCTCCGGGTGATGTAAACACTCCTGCAATCAGTTTGAAAACAAATGCTGATTTTAGCACATTTGTCTGGTTAAGGACGTTATGCAAGCATACTCACTTTAGCTTCTCGTTCCATTTGAGCGTGTAAATGGGTCCCTTTCAGGCGTCGGACGAGCTGAACAATAGTCTGTGACAACTCGGCGTCTTCGTCCATGTTTCCTCAACCAAGCCGCGTCGCGTTGGAGAACGAAAAAGACCGAGCGAACCCGGAATTGAAAACTGCTGTTGGTGCTACGGCAGAACCGCTGGGACAAACTATAAGGAATCTCAAAACTCCGAGGGTACCGGAGGTTCGAAATATCTTGAAGGCAACAACCCTCCAAGTATCTGTAATAAAAGATGACACTATACACTATTATTACATGTCCAAAGCTTCTGGGAAATCATCTTTTTTTTTGTTGGCGTCAGTCTTGCCGTGGCGAGTGAGATTGAGAGTAAAGATATACTGTAAATGTAAAGGAAGCAATGTCGAGGAACGGATGAAGTTAATCATTGGCACTGTGAGAAAACTCAAGAGGAAGAAGTCAAAAATATGCCACTAGAGGGACAGGGCTGACATGGATAACTAATTATTTACTCAATCGATACTGATATGAATGGGAAACTTTAAATGGCAGTCAGAAAAGTACATGTGCGGCGTAACACAAAGCTCCTATGCCATACAACCCAGAGCAGCTCTTAGAAAATGCAGGTGAGAGGCGAGCCGGATCAAGACCTGGTTTGACCAAAATAAATAAATTAACACTAAATGGAAGAATGAAAGGAAGGACGAGTAAAGAGAAGGAAGGAAAATCCTACTTTGGAGTGAGGAGATTAAACAGTTTAATGAATATCACTGTAACAAATATGTGCAAAATATAATGAAAAAACAAAACATGTCCTACTTTGGTCACTCTGAAAATAGTGTAAATGCATTGACCCGTGATGTCACGATCCGCGACTGACGACGCGGAGGGGGGGAGCCAGCTGTGATGCCCCACTGTCACTAAGTGATGACGTCAAGAAAGCCCAATGTTGACACGCACAGAGCTCTGAGGCGGCCAGTTGAAGCCAGAAGAGAGACCAGTGCAGTCGGAGCTTAAGCCCCGCCAGCCAGGGGGGGGGGAAATCAAGACATCACGGCGGGGTTTTTTTTTTGTTTGTTTTAGTTTTTTTACTTCTCCCCTTCTTCTCCGCACCATGGACGCCCTCACCGTGCACGAAATGCTCAACTCAACGGAAATGAGCGCGCTTTTGTGCAAATGGGGCGTCAGCAACTTGTCGGGTTGTGGTGAGCCTTCAAGAGTGTCAACAGCGGACATTGGCGTCAAAGGTATCGACTCTTCGTCTACTTCCTTCCAATTAACGCTCTTTCAACTTGGAACGGAGGCGTCCGGCGCGTAATTGCGCATTACGCACGCCTGCGCTCCCCCACAACAAAACAGCTCACTCGCGTCCGATTTGCACATTCGTGGCCAGTCTAAAACGCTTCATGTTATTTAAAAAAAAAAAAAAAAAATTACCGTTGCTTAATGTCGTAAATCAGATTCATTTCTATTCATGCCCACCTCAATGTTTGAAAATATTAGAACGATCGTCCCAATATTTGGGATTTTACGGACATTGAGTGTTTTCCTCACCATACAAACGCTAAACGTTACTTGGTCACTTGTCATTAAACTGGGATCAGTCTTAACCAAAATGTATGTGGACATCTCCGCTTATGCCAACTTCACCCGCCGCAAATATGAAATCCATCCATTTTCAACGCTGCTCATCCTCAACGGGGTCACGGGGGACCACTGGAGTCTGTCCCGGTTGAATTTGGGGCACAAGGACTACAACCTGAACTGGTCGCCAGTCAGTCCAAGGGTACAAATAGAGACAAGCACGCATTCACACCCACAATCCACTCTCTCAATGAGTGGGAACTGATCCCACGCTACCCACATACAAGCCAGGCGAGAGTATCACCACACCATCAGCAACATATCAAATGATCGCTTTTGGATGATATGGACATGGACTCTCTGTAGGCGCTCACAGGAAAAGAACAATAAGAAAATGCTTCAAACTCATTTGCTGCCATTGAAGGCCATCGAGGTCAAAAGGTCCATTGTTTTATCCAGGCTGGCACTGAATGAGTTTTAATGTCCATAAAATTCCAAATATCGGGCCGATCATACTGATATTTTCAGAGCCTGAAGTGGATGTAACTAGAGATCTCCACGTCAATTTTGGTGATGATTGGTTGCAGTCTTTGATGTTATGCTTTTAGACTGTCCCTATTCATGTCATTTTGAGTGTTTGTCCTGCGTGATCCCACCCCCGTAGATCTCAACGGTGCCGTGCGGGTCTTCCTGTACTGCGTCATCTTTCTCATCAGCGTGGTGGGGAACAGCCTCATCATCACGGTTCTCGCTCGGAACCGGCGCATGCGCACCGTGACCAACTTGTTCTTGCTCTCCCTGGCCGTGAGCGACCTGATGGTCTCCCTGGTGTGCATCCCATTCACCCTCATCCCCAACCTCATGCGGACCTTTGTCTTCAGCGACATCACATGCAAGATGGTCATGTACTTTATGGGTATGATGTTGCTGGCTTAAGACCGCTTGCAGTGGGACGCCGTCGTCCTTGCGCGCTGCCCCACGGCGCACGCCAAGATTACCAAGTGCAGTGTGAAAGGTCTTACGGCCTTCATGGGTTGCACATGGCGGTATCAGTGGCGGGACCAATTTGATTGCATATGTTAAAGATGGGCGGCCCGGTAGTCCAGTGGTTAGCACGTCGACTTCACAGTGCAGAGGTACCGGGTTCAATTCCAGCTCTGGCCTCCATGTGTGGAGTTTGCATGTTCTTCCTGGGCCTGCGTGGGTTTTCTCCGGGTGCTCCGGTTTCCTCCCACATTCCAAAAAACATGCATGGCAGGCGGATTGAACACTCTAAATTGTCCCTAGCTGTGAGTGCGGGCGTGCATGGTTGTTTGTCTCTGTGTGCCCTGCGATTGGCTGGCACACAATTTGGGGTGTCCCCCGCCTATTGCCCGAAGACAGCTGGGGTTGGCTCCAGCACCCCCCGCGACCTGAGTGAGGATCAAGCGGTTCGGAAGATGAATGAATGTTACAGATGGCAGCATTTGAATCTGAGCCAATTTGCAGCCTAAATGTGTTGCAAAGGGTCGCATTTATATTTGACACATTTTCTGCCGAAAAGTGTTGCAAGTGTTTACTCCGGAATTAGGTTGGCGTTCGAGATTTGATCCATTGTGTTACCCATCGTGACACTACCACTTGCAACCCATTCAAGGCGGCACACTGGAAACACCCCAAGTGCCACCCAGTCATGCAACAAATGAGCAAACCCTTCAACGTGACCACGTACAACTCAATTAGCCAAGAAATGGGTTAAGCCCCCAACGCGAGAATCAGCAACCCGTTTGGGCACATGGCAAAGGCCTGAACACGATCACGTGCAACATATGTCAAGCCAGCAAATGGGTGAAGCCCCTAACACTAAATGTGCAACCCTTTTAGGCAACAAACTGGTTAAGTCTCAAATGCTCCGATATGCAACCCATTTAGGCAGCAAATAGGTTCCTCGACTCAGAGCACCATTTGCGACACATCCTCTCTTGACACCCTTCACATTTTCCCAGTTTGTCGGCTGAGCGTTGGAAACCCGGATTCCAAATGTCTTTTTTGTCCCAGGGGTCTCTGTGAGTGTTTCCACCTACAACCTGGTGGCCATCGCGCTGGAACGCTACAGCGCCATCTGCAGACCGCTGACCTCCAGGACGTGGCAAACCAAGTCGCACGCTCTGAAGGTCATCAGCGCCACCTGGCTGACGTCGTTGTCGCTTATGCTGCCCTACGCCTATTCCAGCACCCTGACGCCATTTAATCGCCGCAACAACACCGGTGGCTTCATGTGCCGCATGACGTGGAGTAACGGAAACCTCCTGGCATATTGGTACGCTGAACACAAGACCACACCGACAAGCGGCCTGGATGTGAACTTTTGTCTCCGACAGGTACGTGTCCTTGTTGCTGCTGCTGTTCTTGCTGCCCGGCGCCGTGATGCTGACTGCCTACGGACTCATCTCTGTGGAACTCTACAAGGGGATCAGATTCGAGCTGTCCAACAGGACGTCAGCCAGAGGTAAAGCAATCCGCGACCCGTTGAGGCGGCAAACTGGTTCGGCCCCTAACATTGCCGTCATCAAACTGGTTTAAGGCCTAAAGCTAGTCTGCCATTCGGGCAAGAAACTGTTGAACTCCTTGATCTTAGTCTGATCCATTCAAGCAGGGAACTGATTAAGCCCTGACCTCGAGTATGTGACCCATTTGGGCAGTGAAGTGATTAAGCACCTAACCGTTGTCTGCGACCGATTCAAACAGGGAACCGTCGTAGATCCGAACGCTAGTCTGCAACCCATTCATGCAGAGAACTAGTTAAGCCGCTAGCAACCATCGGCAACCGCTTGGCCAACCGCTACCGTTCTCTACGATTGTCATCTCTTTGCAGACAGACCGGCCAGCTTCGGCAGCCTTCGAGCAAGCGACGGCGACGGCTGCTACCTTCATTTAAAAAAGAAAAATGGGCCGCAGGGTATCGGCAATCCCGGCGCTTACGCCGCGGTGGGCCGCGTGGGCCTCCGAAGCAACACGGCCAACCTGCTGGCCAAGAAGCGAGTGGTTCGCATGCTCCTGGTCATCGTCTGCCTGTTCTTTGTGTGCTGGACCCCGATCTTCGTGGTAAACGCGTGGAAGGCTTTCGACCCGCGGTTGGTCTCCCGTCTGACAGGCGCGCCCATCTCATTCATTCACCTCCTGTCGTACACGTCCACTTGCGTCAACCCCGTCGTCTACTGCTTCATGAACAAGCGCTTCCGCCAGGGCATGGTGACCACCTTCTCATCCTTGCAGCTCAAGGCGCGCGCCATAGACATTTGGACCCAGATCATCGAGGCCAAATGGTACGAGGGGCCCGAGGAGAGCGCTCTGCACAAGCGCCAGGAGAGGCGGAAGCAAAAGCGCCAACAAAAGCGGCTGGAAAAGCAAGAGATGAAGGACCGGCGCAGGCTGGCGCGGCGCGGCGCGCCGTCCGCCACGCCGATCGTCGCGGAGAATGTCCAGGAGGCCTCCCAGCCGATACCCGAGCAGGTGCTCGAGCAACTTCCCGGGGACGTCCTCGAGCAGCTTCCCCAATCGAATGCCGAGCCATCTGCCGAGCAGATCGGCGAAACCTTCGTGGAGCTATACATTGATCCGTACCCCGAGCAGGATGTCGAGCAGACGCCGGAGCAGAACGCCGAGCAAAACAGTCAAGGTGCTCTGGGCGGCCTCACCAAGTACATCAGCTTCACCAGCATTCGCTCGCTGCTGCCACCGGAATTGGTCTGAAGTGGTTTTCAGTTCATCGCCGGCGTGTTGTCAAAACTCTTTGGGAGCCCAACAATGGGTAGCCTCATTTGTAAAATGTTTGGATGCTTGACTATGGGGAAAATGCTTCCTTCATCCAACAACATGGACTTCAAAAGGCAGGAGTCTCCCAGAAAAGGGTGCGGCATTTGAAGGTACGGTACCTTTAAAAGCTCCACAGAAGACTCTACTCTCCAGCGTAGTCCCTGAGGGTACACATCTACTGTCAGAGGGATCAATAATAAAGTCACTGGACGAAAGGCCTTGAAGGTCTACAGAGAGACATTCTTCTATGAATAGCCTTGAAAATGGTTTCAAACCTATCTCAAGCCAAAAAGCAAATACGGGGGATTTTCCAGGACGCGCGACGGATGCAACGGACTCGCAAATCCGTGTGTTTACTGTCAGGCGTCGGTCTTATCTCCATGTGAGTTGGAAGCGGAACACCTGCTCCGTGGAAAGTTTTGATTCCCAGTATTGCCCAGCACACTTCCACAGACTCAATCTGCAAACAAACAGCAGCGAGAATGAAGTCATCTCACCGATCGAACATTTATAGATACTGTGTGTGCATATTTTTTTGTTCCTTCCAAACGGCTCTTACCTTGTAGATCATTTTATGTAGACCACTAGAGAAGTCCCGTTATGACTGGAGCCTTAAGAGACATTCTTGGGCTGGAGAGAATTTTCATTATGCTTGTGCTGGCCCAATTAAAAAAAAAAAAAAAAAACATACAACGGTAGACCTTTTGTCACTTTTTTTTAATTCTCATTTTTATGCCATTTTTCCCGTGTTTTTTTTTCTTCAATGACATACAGATTTGAGCATGAACCGGAGCTGCGATATGTACAAAAACTATGCTATTCCAAAAACAGAAAAAAAACCAACAAAAAAAACCCTGCATCCCCTTGTCTTTGATGCTATTGCTAAATGTTACAAACAGCGCAGGTTTCTACCCTTTGAGCACTGAGTATACTACCACAATGACCAGTACAAGAAGAACACACAGATACAGTGAGTGAGCGAAGGAATAGTGACAGTGACATTAAATAAGGGGTGTAAATAGTGAGAGAAAGAAAAAAGGTTAGCGCTCCAAAATAGTCTTGAGAAGTAAGGCTGAGAGCTACTTTTTCTTTTTTTAATGTTATGTTTAAAGCTGCCTCTCACTGTGCAGTGCATGAAAAAAACCTACACGATCAGACATTTGGCATTTTACAGAGCTTACATACATTGTTCGGCGCTCGTTATAACCGTAAAAAAAAATAAAAAAAACACAGCTGCTTCCAGAAGAGTGGGGGGTGGGGGGGTTAATGATAAGAAGGCATGTAACACGCTTTTGCAGCTCTCGGCGAAGTCCCTTTATACAAAGAAAGGCTCGCGGTCGGGGCCCGTTGTCCTCAGGCGAGGCGCGAGACGATAAGGAGGAAGATGAGGGTCAACATGTAAACAAAGCCCAAAAGGAAACATGGCAGAGGGAAGGGGGGGGGGGGGGCAGGGGAGGGCCGGACCTGGCTGCTAAAGGGTATTTGTGTCGCTACACTCCACTTTGTATGCTCAGCAAATCAATACACGTGGCATTTTACAGACAAAAGCAATCCAAATCCCAGGCCCACCGAGGCAGCACAGGCAATAATGCACTTTTATGACATAAGATGAAGGGGAAACTTTGTACCAATAATTTAAAATATTAAAATATACAACATTTTCATGACAAAACAGGCATATGGGGGTGGCATAACTTAATTTGCGGTTGTCTTTTTATTTTTTTCCTACTTAACTGGTGCACTTCATTCAGCACACATTCAAGTTTACAGTCGTACTGTAAAGGTCACACGCATACGTATTGCCTGCTTTCTCTTCGTTTTGGACTGTTAATGGAGTGACTCCCAACTCGATTTTTCCTTTTCAACGATGCGCGGGTGCGCGATATACTGGCTGGCTGGTGAACTCGTAGTGCTCATGATCTGTACAATATTGCTGTTAGGAAAACTTGAATAACACACAGAGAAGGCCTTGCTTGATATGCGCCGTGAGTGCAACCACTTGATGGACTTTTAAAAAAATAGAAGGCTCTTGTGTGACAGTACCGGCGGAGAAATTGGACAGGATGGCGAGTGGAAGCATTTTTCTTTTTTTTCTTTTGTCACTGAACTTATCAGTAAGGCCACATTGAATTGAAAAAGTCTCTTTTTGTTGTTGTTGTCACGCTCACTTGGAAGACGTGCGTCCACGTGATCCCCGGCCGCACATGATATGGACTGTATACACACAGTTCTCTTGCACAGTACTAAGGCTCTTTCTTTCCCGACTTGTACGACTAGGTTCACAAGTCTGTCCTTTTTTTTTTTTTTTGTCTGTGGAGAAAAAAAAATGCTCCAGTGATGAGTGAGATTCCAAAAAGGAGACATGGCGCACATATTGCAGGCAAGGCAGAGGCGTTGCTTAAAGCTTTTCTTTTAAAGACTTCATAAAAACCAATGAGATTAAAAAATAGGCCCTCTTGAGGTGGTTCCCCTGACACGCACGCACGCCCAGACACACAGATTCACTTTTATATTCTCCCCCTCGAACAGAAGAGGGAAAAATAAGGGCAGGAGTTAGGGGGAGCACAAGATTATAGGAGGAATACAAACTATTTGGTAACAAAAGTGTACAATATGTTGAATAAAGGTATGGAGAAAAGTGTACCTTTGCTAAAGCTTATACAAATTCCTTGGTCCATTAAAACTACGTTAACGTCACGCTTGCGTGTCCCTTTGCGTCCTGGCGCCGCCTCCGACAACGCTACATCCCCCTAACGCAACAAGAGTACTTGGGTGTGGGGAGCATTTGGAGGGCAGTGCAAAACGGGAACGGGGGATCGGGAACGCGCCGACGTTCTCGACCACCAGGACTGGAGCCGAAGCAGGCGGCGAGAGGGGTACGGGGGGGGGGGGGGGGGGGGGGGGCTTGCACATTCCGCCCTGTCCCGTCACCGGGCGGCTTTGTGACATCACTCCTTCAGATTTCCCCCCGCGTTTCTTCTTTTGTCCTGAACATTTTTCATTTCGCCGTTTACCCTTAATTGAAACGCAGAACTTTTGTGTGTGTGTGTTTTGTTGAACTATTCCAAACTGTTCTCTACCTCGTGGGATCTCGGCTCGAGGAGCAAGCGTTAGGAAACCACGGCGGCGGCGGTGGCGGCGGCCGACGAGGACGTGACGCCCGTTCCGGGGCCGTAGACGCCGCCGCCCGCCTCCGGCCCGCCACTGTTGCTCAGCAGGCCCGAGTTGCTGGCGCGCAGGATGGCGCCGGCGGCATTGCAGTGCGGCCGCGGCCCAGGCTCGGGCGTGTAGGTGAAGGTCAGTGAGGTGGAGTAGATGAGGCCGTCCTCCCTTACCAGCGTGACGGGGACCTGGACGGGCTGCCGCACCCAGCGCCAGCCCTCGCGGAAGGCCGAAATGTCAGGCACGACACACAGCATGCTCTCTGCACACCTGCAGAGAACCCCCCCCCCCCCACACACACCCAAAAAAGTCAGGGATTATAACCAATACCACTTTTCACATTTCAAATAATCTTTCCTCATTTAAAATGAATAGAAATGCCATTAAACCATTCCAGCATCCCCAAACTGTAATGCGCTCTATGATACTGTGGTTTCTAAAAACCGAAAATGGTTTCCTTCAGACATTGTGCTAATTTCTTCAGGTGCGTCTACGTTTGGCTGCCTGGGGGTCAGTACAATACAATCATAAAGATTTGCAGCTGGATATGGAGCTGGTCTCAGCTCTTCACTAAATACTATCAATGGTTCTTCACAGAGGACAAAGAATATATGTCCGACGGTGATCTCATCTACCTACAGGTGTTGCTCCACTGTTAAGGTTCAAATATCTGCCGCTTAAAAGGTTATGACACCGCAACACTTGTGCGAGCCCGTCTATCGTATTTGACACTTTTTTTTTAAAATTGTGGAGCGTATCTACTTGTATGTCAAGGAAATCTGTGGTTTGTATTGAGCAGGTTTTTACAATAATATACATTTTTATTTTCCCAGGCTCCAATTGGTAGCTTGAACATGACCAAATTTTAATGTTAAAGGCAGTGGAAGGGGTCCAACTCCAATTTATTATTATTATTTTTTTTTTTACATCGTCACTATGTCACAACTATTTCTGGTGTCTGGAACTCATCAAAAACTGACTGGAAGGATGTGGCAAAGACACACCTGTACATTGTCTCGGCCTCGACATCTCCGAACCACACTCGCAGATTGGGGGTGAAGTTCTGTCCGGTCAGCTCCAGCATGGCGACGTCTCCGCCGCCGTTGAGCTGCTCGCAGACAAACATGGAATTTTCTTTTACTTTTTTTTTTCTTCCATAAATGTCATTCCTGAAAGCCAAATATGCCCAAACTTTTTGTGAGTCGCGTATATGTTGTAAAGTTAAACACTTGAAGAGATCGATTATGTTCGTGAGGAGGCGTGGCAATAAAAAGGACCTGTAGGCTCTCGACCACAGGCACGGGGGTGACAGGCGACTGCACGGGGCCCATGCCCTCGTAGAAGGTGTACTCTGCCTTGTCCGTGCTGATGATTGTCCAGGAGGCGCCGTCGTTGATCATCTCTTTGTTTGGTTCCTTTGGGCACGGTGTGGCCTGGGAGAGGGGGCGGACGGTGTTAAGACAAAAAAAAAACGTCAAATGCCACTGGCAGTTTGGCACCAGGGCCAGTCGCAAGGCGCAAGGCAGCAGCACCCACTTGAAACTGGATGATCCTTTCTTGCGAGAGGCACAGGTACATGCGCTCGGTGTCCTTCAGGTAGAAGGCACACTTGTGCAGCTGCGACACGGGGTCGTCGGCGTCCAGCAGCGCCGTCTGCTTGTCCACCTTACGGATGATCTGAGGAGAGGCGCGAGGCCGACAGTTATGGCAGTGGAGGAAAGAAGACGGTGAAGGGCTCGGCTTTTTATTATTATTATTTTTTGCCTACCAGTCGGGGCAGCGCCATGCCGGTGACCGAACACACCAGCTTGACCGTCTGGCCGTAGTGGATGTAACCGTCTCTCACCGTGAACTCTTCCCCCTCCGACTCCTCGTCGTCCACTGGAAAACAAAAGCGAGCGCCCGATTTTTAATGCGGCACGGTGTGCCGGAGCATTCGGTCTGCGTTTGCGGGTGGGGGTGGGGGGGGGCTTACACAGGTGGATGTAGAAGGCTCCCCACTGCTGTGAGCTGGCGTGGAAGTTGCCCCCCTCTACGTGGAGATAGCGCGTGCTGACTGTTTGGGAGCGCAGCCGATTGAAGAGCGCCACCTTGGTGCCCGACGCGATGCACACTGTCGAAAAAGAGGAAATCACGCCCGTGAGCAAAAGTCACAGTCCCGTACTATTTCTTGAATGCGTTTAGCCGTTAATTTTCTTTAAAATAGTTCAAATAAATAAAAATAACTATTTTGTGCACATCATTGAGGTTTATTCATTGTCAGTGAATCAAGTATAAAAACGGCAATAAACTAAAACATGAAATTGAATCATCTTATTCCTAAAATAAACGACACAAAAACCATTTGGAGTAAACTACTGCATGACACATTGCATTGTATTAACTCATTCACTCCCAATGACGTTTTTAAACGTCTTTTCAGACTTGGTCTAGAATTAGCTGGTACTGAATGAGTTAAATAGTTGCTTGACTAATGACAGCCACGTGTCTAATTTCATCCATAATTCTTTCTCATTTTGGATTCTACTCTTGAAACCCCAAATAATCATCATTATCGAATTTTGAAATGACCCCCCCTCCCAAAAAAAAGGTTTGCCCACCCTTGCGTTCCATCCTGAGCCAAGCAGAAGTGCCCCCCCCACCTCCTCCCCCTGCCCGGCAGAGCAGCAGCTGTGTTCACAGTGAGATAAGCGTGGAGAAAATAGCCCACCGACATGCGAGGACTGCAGGTGCCCCCCCCCCCCCCCGCCTGTGACATAAGCGGCCTCGGTGGCCGCAGCTACTTACAGTCAGCGTTTTTCAAGGACTGTTTCTTTTTGGAGGGCTTGGAGATGACCTTGATCCTCTTGCTGAGGAAGACGCCGATGTCGGCGCTGTTGCCGTAGAACATCTTGACAGACAACATGAAGTGCTTTCTCTTGTCCGAGTCCGATATGTACAAGGTTTTGGCTGTGCAATAGTTCTGAGGGACGGGACACGGCGGAGGACAAGATGAGAGGCGAGCATGGGAAATGCGCAACCGGTACTCTTGACTTATACGAGTTCACTACATTCCGTGACCGAACCGAAATGCCATCACTGCGCCCGAGCCCGCAAGGCCACATCCCGCAAGTCGAGCTCCCGGCGGCTGTCGTACCTTCCCCTCTAAATTAAGCTGCTGCATTTCCTGGTCGCTGTTGCCGATGCCGATGAAGGCGCACGGCTGCGACTCCTGCTCGGAGCAGCCGTCCCGCTCCATCTGCTCCTTCTTTTTTTTCCAGCCGCTGCCCATCAGGTACACACACGGGGGAGGGCAGAAGAACCTGCGCGCAACAACAAAGATCAGTCGCACTTCAAACACAAAGCCAAGATTGGGGATGAACAAGTCATCAAATTTAAATCGACATCGCATCGTACAAAGTCGAAGGATTGCATTTTCATAATTGCAAAGGCTGTGGTTTGGGGGAGTGGGGCGGGGTGGTGTTAGCCGGACAACAACAATTCAAGAAAAAAATTTTTTTTTGTTTTTTTTTTACATCCATGTGTACTTTATTTCCATATGTCGTGTCCGAATAGTTTCAGTGCTTTAGTGCAGGGAAATTTTGACACACTTCACTTAGCATTATAGCATGAAACAAGTGACAAAGTGACAGATTTGTCAGCATTCCACTGCGATGGATTTATGTGTCCTCCTTAAAAAAAATTTTTTGGCATTGATTTTTAAAAATGCCCTTAGGTCTTATTGCCTAGTGCATCGAGGTTTTGAGATATTTTCATCTATTTGTTTTGTTGTATTGTATCTGGATTTTGACTTGTGACATTTATGCCAGATTTATTCGTGAGAATTTATTTTGTCAAGCTGTCGCAGTCAGCTCCAACCGAAGTCGGTATATAAACTGGCTTTATAAGAATTCGTGGCTTTAACACCAAATTATTTATTTCTGATAAATCTGACATTGTTCAATGTAATACACATTCGTTTATTGCTTGTGTCTGTTTAAAAAAAATAAATACATGGGATGAGGACCGTGAAGAAATAATGACATATTAAATCGCAATATTGATTTTGGGCATAGTGTTACATTACAGTGACACATTGACGGTCATGGAAAAAAAAAAACATGAGACCACATTGGTTTCTTCAGTTTCTTGTTCGTGTTAAACACCTGGCACAACCGATGGTATATTGACAAATATAATGATGACAACAAATGTGGGTTTCTCCGCAAATCACTTAAATTCTTACGCCTTTACCTGCAGCATTCTACTACCCAAAAAAAAAACCGAGTACTTTGAGGTGTTCTGTGTTTGGCTTTCTATCATCCACATAAAAAAAAAAAAACTCTAGCGCGACGAGGCATTGAAGTAAACAAGACATTTAACAAAGCAAAGTGGTCAAACAACTTTTTTTCCCCATGACTGCCTGGTGCCACAGTTAACTGGTGTTAACAGTTAACTGGTGTTAACAGTTAACTGGCCAATCAAAACTGTGAAGCAGTCCTCCATGAAAACAAATGCGACACCTGCAGCCTGGTGTGACCAAAGCGAACTGCAGGCTTTGCCTCCAGCAGAGGGCGGCCACGCACCGACAGTGAGGGCAAACCGAACGACTCCGTTTCATAAGCCAAGTGAACGCTTCCTATCTAGGACTCATTTGGATCTTGAAACACTTGTCATGTTCCATCAGCCGTGTGCCTCATTGGTCATAAATCGCCTTTCAGAAGCTGCACCCCGGAACAATGAATTTGGACTCTCCCGAGTCCCCGCGGCTGACTTCCGGAGCCAAGGAAAACGGGCCGATACGAGAACGGGACCGTTCACCTTTTCTCGTTGCCGTACGATTTCTGTGCAACCTTGGCGTGCAGGATCATGACGGTTTGGTCCCCTCGCTCCTTCAGGTAATTCCTCATGGCTTCTCTGGAATGGCAACACAGGAGAGACAGAAAGCGGGTGTGGGGGGGGAGGGCATATTTAAGAGTTAAACTACAGGCAATTCTGAAAAATGGGTGGTGGTTTTTTTTCGACGATTTGAGGCGGTAGCCCATGCGAAGATTCACTTTACAGAGCAACACGCGTGCATATTGTACACTCACACTGACCCCGACCCCCCCTTTTAACGCCTCCGCAGCCCAAAAAAGCTGCGCTCGTTCCCTCCAGCTGGGTCCATTCGAGGATGGAGACGGGGGGGGGGGGGGGGGGGGCACTGAGCTGAACCGTTGACGACCGGCTGGGAAGGGGAAAGGGTAGGAGCTGACGCGCGCGCGGCCGTCAACGCGGCCCTTGCTCAGGCGCAGATGTCAGTGACACCTGACACGCTTGCGCTTCCCACTCTGCCTCGCAACTCCACGCCACACGCTCGGGTTAGACGGGGGGGGGCCTTTGTTATGGTAACCAAGAGGCCCCTCACAGTGCGTGCATGTGTGCGTGCGGGTGGGGCCGTTTGGAACGAGGGGGGCCGCTGAAGGAGATTAAGGTTGATCCGGTTGAAAATGAATCGGGAAATTTAGAGCAGGGCAACAAGACAATCGAATTGCAGTCCCTGAGTAAGTATGCTCACAATGTTAATTTGGGTTCACCGAAACCAGTTTTGGATCTGTATTTTCGTTCAAACTGTGGCTTAGTAAATGTTCCGACACTAAAACATTGATACCACAAACCAAGCAGGCAGAGTTAGAGCTATGTAGGCCAATTTTATTTTCTAACTTCAGGAATATTCAAGCAGCAGCCTTGTAGTTCTTTTGATCCACTTCTCATGTTTGTAGTTAACACGAAAGTGACGAGGCATTCGTATTCCTGCCTTGTATATCCACCGGATGTACAGACGCAAATATAGCTGTTCGGTGTTTCAGTATTATTTGTAAAAGTTGCTAAAATTCCCATCAGATGTTTGATCCATGAACGGACTAATCCATTTGCTGCCGCGAGTGTTCGTCTTTTGTCGTCCTCTTCCCTTTCCACCATAGGTCAAGTCATTCCGTCGGACTGTAAAAGAACTGGATGCGATGGCTCGTGTTCTGCCTGGCCGCAACAATGTTTTTAGTACAAGCAGTAGGGGTGCAACTACAGGAGACGAGAATAAAAAATGATCCTGACAAATAAATGAATCGATAAAATTGATTCACCACCCGGACCTTCCCCATGGTGTCATTTTCCAAATGCCGCTGAATATTTAATATTGTTATTACGAGTTCATCAGATTTCTTTACACAGTTAAATATTGACCGCATGTAAAGTGATCCTGGTAATGGCCATAAGTGCCACAAGAATTTGGCCCAGCTTCATTTCATTGAAATAAGCCAAAGTTAGGTCAGGCCCAACTGTGGGGGCCCCTTCCAGACGTAAAAGCGCGGCCCTCTCTATTACGCAATTAAGCTTTCACTCACAGCGGGTTTTTATATCTCGCCGTCATCCGCCAAGCCGTTTTTAGCGCTGACATCCACCTCGCTGCATCCTGTAAAAAAACGCGAACGCCTCGCATGCGGCAGCAATCACGGGAAACCGTATATGCCGCCGCGAGACGGCCCCGGCGGAAGCTCTGTCATCTTTGCAAGTGGCCAAGCGCTGCTCAGAGCGCACCACAGAGTTTTTATCTAATTGCTGGAGGAAAACAAAAATTTGCGGCGAAACATGGCGAGCGCGATCGAAACAGCGTCACAGGACACCGTGAAATACAACTCGATGTAAGCTTTGTCTCAAAGCTCGTGGATATCACACTTGTGCCACTTTGTTTTCAGTCAGGCGGACGCTTGGGCAGCTAAGAGTAAAAGTCCTGCGGGGGCTTTTTAGGGGAAGCCCTGTCAGGACTGAAAACACAATGCCCGACATTTGCACTGCGAGTGAGCCTGCACGCGCAGAGGTGCATACACACACACACACGCGCGCGCACACACACAATTCAGTCTCTCTTCTTCCTATGCACATGCACAACCTTACAGTCTCTCTCAATCACCTTCTAATTTCTCCGTCTTTCTCACACACACCTTAAAGTCTCGAAAAGGCACAAACCTTGTCGAACGTGTTAGTTACTGCTCTCTTACACACATGTGCATGCACATACACACTTGACAGTCTGTCTGTCTCATGCACACCTTAGTTTCTCTCTCACTCACATTACAGTCTCTCTCCTACAAACATGCACGTAAACTAAGTAAGTGTCATTCCAAAAAGTAATATGGAGAACAATATGAACCAAGCATGCAACGCGTGCGTGGTCTCACCTGGTGAGGCGCTGTGGCTGAGGGCGCTCGCCGAACTTCCTGAAGCGAGAAGACACAAAACACAATGGCGGGCTGCTATTAGAACTCATGCTGACCGCAGAGCATAGCTGCCTCATCAAGAACACACGGTGCGACGGCAGAGGGCGGCCACGTTTGTCAGCGGCGCTTCAGAGGGGGGATTTACATGCAGGACACAAATCACATTACATTTGGTCTTGATATGAATATGTTTGTCTTGGAGAATGACAACTCTCTGCCTCAAGCGCATGACTCACATCATTGTCAATGTAGGAATGTGAACATGCACAAATGTGGATCCATTCCATTGGAGGTACACGCTCTCAAAGAGAGCACAGTGACCCCCCCCCCCCCTTCCCCTGCAAACCCCTCCAGTGGTGGTTAGGAATCTTGGCAAGAGAATCAGAGGGAGACTCGGTGGAAAGATGAGAAAGCCACGATTGGTTGGAATCGCTGTAAAACGAGGGCGATCGATAAGGTTCCCACAGTGGAGCGCGGATGCCTTTGGGGAAGCTAATGGATTCCAGAGGAGGGGGGATGGAGGACTGGGTTTCTGCTGGGAACGCGCAAGGTGAGGCGGATGCGGGAATCCGTCAACCTGTCTTTTCATTTCAGGCAGCAATACATTTCCTATCAACGTTATGACCTCACACAGGCACTCCCAAAGTGATCGTGAGGAAGTATTGAACGCTGCTGAGAACCCCCCCCCCCCCAATCCCCTCTGAGACTGACAACTCCCCTGCCTCGAATACATATATTAATAGTTGAAAGTGTGAAGCTCCTCTTTGACATGCAACGGTTGTCTACAGTTGTCTCGCTTCAACACACACTTCCATGACTCCAATTGCGATATTGTACTACTTTCCTACCGAGACAGTGTTGTGGCATGACAGCATTTCACAAAGAGAACAACAACTGAAAATAGGTTACGGGTGTCTGCGTACTCTGCTTAAGAGGATCCAACACAGGAAACCAAAACGGGCAGAGTTGCAAAGGTGCTGCAAACTGCAGTTTTTCGAGGTATAAACCTCAGCCCATTCTCCCGGTGTTGTTGGTAAACTCTGAATAGTCTTCGTAGCTGACCTGACAAGATCCGCGTTTGCATGGGGCCAGCCCTCCTCCATGCATCGCCTTTATAGACGCAGCGGAAAATGAAAAGGTGACTGAAATTTTAATGTTCTGATTTCTCGGGGTGCACCGTTCACCCATTCACGATCTTTAAACAGCCTGACCCGCTGATCCCGATTTTTTTTTATGCACACGCAACAGCACACACGTCATTGCTCCAATCTTGTATTGTGAAACATTGTACAATACCTGTTAAACAATACAAACAGGTTGTGTAAACAACGCGTGAAGTTGTTCTCTCAAATAAAAACGTAACGCTGATTAGTCATCGCACAGCAGAAGAGGACAGCGTCAAACTTTTTCAGGCCTGAGCAGCGGGAGACGAGATTGGCAGAGAACATCGCACATCCCCCAAAATGAAGGAAATCGGTGCAGATCCCGATCTGGCCGATCGATCGTTGCACCCCTCGGCCTTTACTTTTTAAATCTTGAAATAGGCTCGTCCCGCCTTGCCTCTCTGAGCTGCTCCATCCCTTCACTCCTGCCCAATACCTCAAGTCGACTGATGAGCTGCTCCTGGAGGTACCAAAGACTAAACGGAACCTTAGATGGGATTGGACTTTTTTTTTTTTTGTCGCCGCGGGTTTCAAACGATGGAATGACTTGCTGGTGAACATTTGACAAGCTGCTTCACTATGCATTGTTCAAAAACCCAGTTTTATTTCTTGGCATTCAACACGGCACGAGACTTGAGCCCTTGTTTTAGTGGTTTTAATTGTTTTTGAATTTATATGCTCAATTGTCTCATGTTTTATATTAAATGTGTTTGTTTTAGCTGTGTTTGTCTTCATATCGTGGATTTTCACCTACTGTCGGTGTGTTTGGAATCTATCCCAGAGGATTAACAAGAGGTTCGGTGTACGTTGTTCATTTTCTGACACAAAGAGACAAAAGGAGCGTGGATCAAAGGTTTGATGAGGTCAAAATAAAGCATTTAACAAGAGCGATGACACAGGGAACTGGCAAGATCTGGATTACAAACTGATGTTTTACTCTGAAAGCCTGTCGAAGCTCACGGGAGGAGGAGTGCTGCGGCTTAAAAGAAAGTGTTTGGTTTCCTTGCCCGAGGGGCTGGTAGCAGATCCACGTAGTGGCGGCACACCTCATCATCAACATGCCACTCCCATCCCGTGATAGCTACGGGACAATTCGGTGACACCAACCGCATGTGAAAATCGAACAAAAAGGTCCGATTTGAATCTGACAGGTACAGTGATCATTTTTGACGACGTGAGCCAAAGCAGTCAAAATTATCCAGGCAAACCAGAACAAGGCGTAAAAGCAACTTGATGGAGGTTGTCCTTAAAGCACGGCAGGGTGGAAAAACATGTCTCGCCACGCAAAATGTTCAACAATCTTGGGAAACCCCGCGAAAACTAAGGAGTTGGTTGTGGATTTTTGCAGGAAACAGTCCTCACCTGGACCGATGAACATCCAGGGTATGGACATAGAAAAGGTGACCTCCTACAAGTACCTGGGTGTTCTTCTCAACAATATATTTGACTGGTCTACCAACACGGATGCCCTGATCAGGAAGGGATAGAGCCGGCTCTGCCTACTCAGGAAACTGAGGTCTTATGAGGTACAGGGGTCACTCCTTAAGAATTTCTATGACTCTGTGGTGGCTTCGGCCATCCACGATGGCATTGTCTGCTGGTCAGGCAGCATCTCAGCCCGGAACAGAGAGTGACTGGCCCAGCTGTGTCCTGGGCTGCTCCCTGGACACTTTGGAGGAGGTGGGAAACAGGAGGATGCTAAACAAGCTAAAAGCTATGATGGACAGACCCTCCCACCCCCTCCAGGCCACCCTGACAGCACCGGGCAGCTCCTTCAGCCAGAGACTGTTACATCCGCGCCGCAAGAGGGAGAGGTACCGCCGCTCGTTCCTACCGACTGCTGTCAGGCTGCTGAACAAACATGTGAAAACCTGGACTCACCCCATTCACCCATCGTCAATAGCACAGCCACCATATGCAGCATATATGCAGTTGCATATATGCTTGTATCTATATTTATATTTTATATTGCATTCTGTACTGTGTACTGTTCATTTTTCTTAAACGTTATTTTGTGCATGCAATCCTTCGTTTTTCTTTTCTACTGCCGCCCCCTTCAATTTTGCTGCTGTAGATTGCAAATTTCTCCATTGTGGGACAAATAAAGGTTTTCTTATCTTATCTGAAATTCTAGCCCGCGAGCGACCAGCCGATGAATACCTGCGTTGTGATGTCGCATGGGTTGGAAAACAAACAACTAAGGCATTAAAAAAAAAACAATACTGCAGCAGACCTCGGCTCCGAGTAGTCGTCACTAGTCTGAATTTTCAGCACACGAGTCGAACGGGGTGTTTTATTTGTAACTCCGCCCCCACTACTGTGAGTTTTCTGTGCACCATCAATGGTAAAACCTACATGTTTCGAATGAGACAAAAGTGTACACGAGTTGACAATTGCATGCTACTAGAACTAATCATGGCGTAAAATTCTACGAGTTAGAACCCATCACTTTATTGTTAACAAGTGCACAAGAGAAAAATGACTTGGGTGGACTACAAGAACAACTCGTGTGCACTGGTACACCACTTGTGACTTTTTTTTTTTTTAATCGCTACTCCCTTCCACTTCTGTCCAGCATCAGAACAACTGGTGCGCACCAGTACAACTACATGATACTAGTTAGCCAACACTGCTCAAGGTGAGAAGGACATTCTACAAGTGTAACGAAAGACACAGAAATGTGTCAAACATCAAGCACTTCAATGGTAAAACGAATGACAGGAAGAAATTTCCAATCAGTACATGACATTTCTGCGCGCTAGTAGATCACACGTTCTAGTAGTTCTTGAGCACACATCTGTAACAATAATGAATGACTCACGATGCTTTTCCACGACTGCCTCCCTGCGGGGGCAGACTAGTCGAATAAGTACAAACCACGTTGAAGGCAAAACTCTGAAATAGCAGTTACGAGTATTGTAGTCCCAAGATACAAATTGCCTTACTAGCGAGCAAAATGAGCATACGTTAGCGGTATGCGGACAGTTGAGCACACTAGTTGGATAATCAAATAAATGCCCAAGCAGCTTGTTATATTCTGCAACATGACGCATACATCTTTTGGCGGCATAATAAATCACAGAGAGGAAAAAAGTGTCACGGGGAGGGCAGCCAAGTTGGGGCACTAAACTCGCCTCCGAAGCAAATGGACTCAATGAGAAGGATGAAAATTCCAGAAGTGGGAAAGACGGCGACCGGGACAACGGCGACGCGTGCCCGGGCCGGTGTCGCACGTGGCACAGGCGATCCCGGCGTGTGCCCTCCGTTCGTGGCCACCCGGGCAGCAACTCCAGAAGCGCACCTACAGAAAATACTCCACAATCTTGCCTCTTTGCCAGCCATTCATGACTCGCAGAGTGGGAACGAGGACGCCAACATTGCAAGGAAAACGAGTCGAAGCAGATTTGAACTTGAGGTTCTGCTCACGGGATGCGGAGTGAGCAATTGAACAACAGCGAGCGTTACTGTGCATGGCATTGAACCAGCTACTGTAGTGCATGATGGGACTTGCATGAACTACTTGCTTGGCCAATTCAAACAGATATTTAGTGCGTTGCAGTTGTTAGCTGCAGAAATCAGAATTCATTATGAACTTCATACGCGCACACAAATCGATTAGCAAATTAAAATCGCAAATTCTTTTCAATAATCTATTGATGACTGAATCACTTGTGGGGTTTTTTTGCACTGTTAATTTGAAATGTAGTTTTCTTAATAACCGGTTGTTTTTAAATGGGATTACATGACAAAACAATTGACAGATTAACTTGATTAATAAAATAAATACGAGTTGCAGCACGAATAAATATTTCAAAAAGCGACTGACCAAAATGAAACTGAGGTTTTTATTGATTTTCCCCTCCCACCCCCAAAGCCTTTGTGATTTGAAAATTGCATTTCACTATACTACGATGTTGATTTTAATTCCAATTATTTTTTTCAGCAATAGAAAGCATTGACATGTAGTATCTAGATGGGTTTAAATACACCCATTGCCAAAGACCAAGTGGTGAAGCAAACCAGAGAATGGGCATTCCGGAACAACACGGAAGCATCAGAAGTGCTTTCCCCTCAACTTTTCAGCCTCTGTAAATGAGGCCGCAAAAAAAAAGAAAAGAATAATAAAATAAAAGAATTTTTTTTTTAAAACAGCAGCAGAGGAAGGAGACGATGACATCAGACGAGCCTTGATGAGGATCCAAAACGGGGAAGTGAAGTGTCGCACGAGCAGACGCGCTTGGCCTAGCCCGTTCGATGACTGCTGATGAGACGCCTGACCCTTCTGGCTAACTGAGTGCAGATGGCTGAGGTCTGGAAGCTGGCCTGAGATGCCCCGCTTGGCGGCTAAAAGCAAGGGCGGGGACTCCGCTTGTGTGTGTGCGTGCGTGTCGTTGGGTGGGTCGCAGTCTGCACTTACACTTGCACATAAGGCACCAGCTCCATCTGGCTTTGACATGGGAGACCTTAATGACAGAGGCAAAAAAGCCAAAGAAAGGCCTCCCCGTTCTCCCTCCCCCCTCATTTTCCTTCTCTCCAACGCTCTCCCTCTTGACCGCACTCTCCATATGGTCTCCGGACAGACTTCTGAAGAACTCCTCTTGGCCTGGCACACGGTCAACGTAGCACTAACCGGACACATTAACGGTAAACTATTAGCCAGAGGCAAGAGGTCGTTTTAACCAATCAGAAGCATGAACAAAGTCACCTCCAGAATAAGATCAACAAAATACTGAGATAAAATCATTTTACGACAATGAGACTGAGGACAAAGGGGTTTTTGTGTGTGTGTGTACCCCGTTCAAGCACAGTGAACTACAGTGACACCAGCTCATGGGGAAGGCTGCCGCAGACTCACCCACTATCAGGGAAAAGCCACGATATTTCGAGACCACATACGCTTCAAACACCTTTAAGCTTAAGAGTCGTATTTCAAGCCCAAAATTGCGAGCATGTAAAAATGTAAAGAAATGTGGTTTGTTTGTATTGTCTGCTCTGAACGACACCTGGGGTGTCAAACTCATTTTTGGCCCGGGTCACATTTCAGGAGTAATGGTTTATTCAAGTATTGTTGCAGTTACTGTAATGGGGGAGTGGGGGGGTTGGTCACAAGAAGATGCTTACAATATCTCTCTTATTATTACAGATGAGAATTAAAAATTTGAGTGGAGATTTTAGCAAGCACCATGGGAGTCGACAGCATTTGATTTGCTTTCGCGGGCCACATAAAAGGATATGGCAGGCCAGATCTGGCACCCGAGTTTGATACCTGTGAACTAGCCCATTCACCAACTAGACAAGGCAACCTAAGCGACGCAGACTGACCACATGGCTCGAGTTGCCAATATGTCGCTTTTTTTTTTTAAACACTGTTCATCATTCACCCTTGAAACGCGTAATGTTTTCTCACGATCACACTCTACAACTTATGGCGAAACATTCAGGTCGATCGTGAGGTGCCTAAACTTGTCCCACTTCCACCGTCTTGCGATTTCTTTCCCTCCTCATCGACGTTTGACAGTTCTGGCATTCAATAAATATCTGAAAAGTCAATCGAGGACAACGTTTGCGATAAAAGGCGTTTGCGATAAAAGGCCGATTTTACGCAATGTCATGCGGATTTGTGCAGGGCCGCGGTCGATCAAGCACGCAATAGCAGGAGAACACCATATTGCCCCGGGGGCCTCGACAAATGCGGAGGCGCTTACAACTAACTGTGTTGCAACCTGTAAGGCGGCATTTTAGCTCAGACCACCGATGACATTCCGAGCCGGTAAAGGACAAATTGAACAGTGAACACGGTGATCTTGTAAATCGGGAAAATATGTGGCCACAAAAAGACGTTGGGGTTTAAGGGTTGAGATGGGTCATGTGCTCGGCGGCTGGCAGGGGTGGACGGGACGGGGGGTCAAGAAAGAGCAGGGGGGTGTGAAGCACTCTGGCCTTGAACCCTGAATGAACCTCACTTTTCCCGCTTCTCACTCACTGCTGAGATGATGACTCACTGCTGGAACCAGAGCGCACACCTCGCCGGGAGAGAAAACCGACCGCAGCAATGCCGGTACGCTCGTATTTTGGCACCAGGAAAAGATTCCGCGAGACCACGGGCCGTTATAAGGATCACAGCCGGAGCTTTGGGCTGGCTAATGGATAACTGAAACATGTTGCAGGGGCCCGCGAGCTATTGACACTTGCATCTATCTTTAAAAGAAAAACCCACAGAGGAGAGCCGAGAACATCAAACGGCAGAAATAACTACATTCCAAGAAATCTCAGTTGGTCATCTGGGAAGTTTGCCATCAATTATTGATGCACTATTAGGCACAGTCAAATATTTCTAAGAATCTATATTCTCATTGTACTCAAACATTGACTGCCTTGTTTGTACAAAAGGAGGACAAAAAAAACAAAAAAACACCAAGCAGCCTCAGGGCTCGGGGCTCAACCGTGCCACATTCAAATGCACCAAAAAACTGAAACGACAGCAGTCATTCTTGTTGAGAAGCACGAGCATGTCGAAAGGCAGAGGCAGCGAGGCGCTCTTTTTGCCAACCGGGGGAATCTCACGCCATTGACTTTCCACTAAACACTCGTCTCTTTGACACAAAAATGCCACCCCCAAAAAGGGGGTTGGAGGGGGGGGGGGGCTCAATGGAGATGGGGTGTTTTTTTTGCCAACCCAGAGGCTGCGGGCTCGATCCCTGATCGATTTGTGATCACGTCAAAGTGCCCTTGAGCAAGACACCAGTTGCTCTTGATCCTGCAGCATCAGGAGATGAATGAGAAGTCAGGGACTCCCTTTTACATGCAGTCACTAACCTTTTTCAAATATCTTCCATTAATTAAAATAAATTAATATTTAAAATATTTGGACACACACAAGAGATCAGGTTACCTCGGAACGAACAAGGTATTGGTTTGTGCCGTGCGCATGCGCTTGCTCTCACCGTGGGAAATCTTCATTTTTGTGGTAGACGAACTACATCGTCCTCGCCATAGCCAGCCAAACTTGAATACAGTGATTTCTCTGTGGTGTTTTCGGGGTTATTTTCCGTCTCGACGGTGAAGATGACACAGTGTGCATACAGACACACATATCCGTGCGTATAAATCTGTCCATCTGGAGTGCAACTCGCCGGAAATACGAAAGCAGACGTAAACAGTCACGGCGAAGCTCAGGGAAGCTGCTAAAAAGCACACTTTTGGAGCGGGGAGGAAACGTTTCTGGTGGCGAGTGATATAAATAAAATGTGTTTTATTCAACGTAGAACGTAACAAGCGGAAATTCCGTCTATTTGTGTCACAATGTTCTCTATACGTCGCCAGATATTCAAATGCGGGAGTAAATCTGTTTGGAAAAAATGGAATTTTGACCTTAACCCAAATACTGACTGCATGTAAATGTAGTCAGTCTGCGTGAAGCACTTTAAATGCCTTTTAGCTGGAAAAGCGTTATACACGTGGAAGACCTTTTAAGCGTTGATCAAAAACGGACCAAACTGCCTGAGTTAGCAAAATAAGTAGGAGTACAGATCCCAAACTTTTCTGCACAAAAAAATTCTCTATCAACTTGCATTGTGGGTGTACCGAGAAGGAAAAAAAAACATCTTTTTTTTTTAATCAAAGAGCAAGCTAGTTCGACTCTTCTGCTAAAACAATGCTTCCACAGGTTTGCTAATGTTCTCACCAAGTGGCGAAAAAACATTCGCCACGAACCATACTCGAGGCCTACAATATCAAACTCTTCATCAAATCGATGACCAAATCTTTTGTTTTGTTTGAATAAATCCATGGATTGGGGTTTGAACCGACTCGTTATCTTTATACCTCCGCGTCAACATGTTTTTGGCATCTGGCCTTCTCATCCGCCAATTCACTGAGGCCTTTTGACTCACCCCTCCATTGTCATCTCCGGACTATATCACTGTGTGGAGCAGGGAAATATCAGGCCACCAAGGCGATGCAGTCTTGATATGTCTGCACCGGTCCCAGAGTACTAAAACAAGCTGGAAAAGTGTAGCGTTTAGCCTCGCTCGCGTCAGTTATTCCGATCGCCACAAGTCTGAAAAGATTCACACCAGCGGTTCCTTGGGGCTGCTCTGGAAGAACGAGGGCAACTCCGTATTTGTCCCCAATTTTACATCCAACAGCGCTGTGCTAATTGGAACTTCATTCTCGATAAATGATGTCTGATGCAACGCTCGCCAACACTTGCTGCTTTACGATTAGGGAAATCAGTTACGACACATGGGACCCGCAGCAAGTTTTGATGTTTTCAAGATCTGACTTTCACTTGCAGTGCTTTGCCGTCAGTTTTTGCACTATGTACAGCAATTTGTATCACTGCCACCAACTCAGTCCTTACTTGTGTCACTATTTTTCAATCAATATTAGCAGCAACTTTATTTCGAGTGGTTAGACTTCTCCCCGGAGCCAAGTGGTTGACGTAGCAAATTAGCTCTGCACTGTGACAATCTGGGAGCGGTTAGCTTTAGCCTCAAGGCCAGTCAGCTTAATGTGGCGAGCCAAACTGCCATTTGTGTTCATATTGCATAAAAGGGCTTACAGTAATGTTACGAGTACTTGGGAGTTGTAGTAGACTGACATTGATTGAAATTTTGGTCTGGAGCGTTACCTTCGTCTACTTCACCGGACCTCTCCCGTGCGCGACTCTTGAGACGACAAAGCAAACATGCAGCTTTACGACTGATTGGCCGTTACCCACTGCACGAGGAAGCAATTAGACAGAAAGAGAGACAAAATCAACTAGCTTTTATCAGCCATTAAATGAAATTTTGAAAAAAGAAAAATGAAAAAAAAGGCAGCTGCCAATAATCCCCAAAATTCCAAATATCGGCCCGGATCATCGATCTGGCCAATAAAGCGGTCTATCACAAAAGAGAAATGAAAAAAAAAATCATGCCTGCCCCACAGCGTCCCATCTGATAGTGACGAGCCGGTTTGTCAAAGAGAAAAGGTGCAGGACTCGGACCTAAATAATGAATGGGCAATATATTTTTTTTCTCCCTTAAGATGTGATATCATCCACAGAATTTGAAAAAAAAGCAAGATGTTATTTTGTCAAAGGAAAAAGTAGAAAGCACAGATAGGTAAGTGAAATGAAATCATCAGCAAAATAAATCTTCAAGTAAAACACGGACGCCGTAAAAATCTACTTTGGCTTTGTATTCAGTGAACGAGTGGCTGCTCTTTATGACTCAAGTGTCACTGGTGGCAAAACTGAAGCCACAAAGGGAACGGAACAGAAATCCGGGCCGAGCAGTTTGATGCGTTTGCAGCACACGACCGTCGCCCCCTCGGGCTTGACCAAAGCGGAACTTTTCCCTCGTAATGAGTGAGTGCGGTGGCCTTGGCTGCGTCTCTCACCGAAACATCACAAGCGCCATCTGCAAAACAGTTTGGACTTTAATTACTACGTAGGCACAGTTATTTTTTGCCCCCCCGACATGTTGTAAGCCCGACAACAAATGTCACCGCCGAGCCTGTAATGTAACACAGCGGCGCCCAACCACCGTGTGCCATTTGCTACCGGGCGCCACAGAGAGACCGAACCATAGGAGAAAAAAAAAATAGTGCTTTATTGATCAGCGCAGTCTAAAAGAAATGGCACTTCAACGAGACACCAAAGTTAAGATTCAATTCGTATTTCAAGTTCAAAATTCGACGCCGGCCGGTCAAAATACGGCGTTATGTGAAACCGGACTGTTAACGTGACAGACGAACCGGATTATCACCGAGTCGCGCGCGCAAAGGCGGCAGGAAACAAACACTTAGCAGCTCGTGAGCGAAGATACTCACTCGCGCCTATGAAAGCGGCCAGCTCATGACAACACGGTGCCAGATTGTTATGAAAGAGTTCAGGCATTTCCGACGTCTGAAGAACGTATGGAACCAAAGCGGGCGGCCAATTCACAAAAAGACTTTGGCAGAGGCCACGAGGCAAATCCGTGCGCGCGTGTATGTGTGTGGAAGTTCAACCGTTGTCTGGTTTCAGCATTCGGCCGTCAAGGTGGGGGTTTGTTGCTCTTGCAAATTGTTTCCCCTTCAACAAGCCATCTTTCCTGAACAGCCACTTCGCTCGGTATGAAAACAAGTTCACCCGGCCAATAGGCCGAGGGAGAAATGCTGCAGGCAGCAGAAAAGTACCGCAATGTACATTTTCAAAAATGCCCATTTTTCATTCAAACTACGGCCAGGGTTAACTACAGTGTACGCGAGGAAAACTGAGCGACTTCAACTCGATTTAACACGACAATAAAACTAACGACGACGCGCTGATTTCATTTGGCGCAACGACCGATGCAAATGCAACTTTGAACCCCGAGACCTTGTCACGCCAACGACTCAGGGGGGAAGCAAAAATGGCGATTTTCTACTTACTAACTTGCCAGCTCTTTAGACATTCGTGGCTGTGTGTACGGCTACTTTGAGGTAACGTGTTTGTGTGCGGACACGGCCTTAGGTTAAACAGTTCCGCGATAACCAAAGGCCACATGCGTGAGAGTGGGACAAGCGCGGCGCATTGTTCTTTTAACCACAATCACTGCAGTGTCCCGCGAAAACGACAGCCGCGGCCGTTACTTCATTGTGATTGTAAAGGAGCGCCAGAAACACTCCTGACGTCAACGGCCGCAGGAATGCCACCAGGCGGATTCTTCTGTGAAACAGGGCAGCGGCCTTAGTTAAACAACCGCACAATGCGGAGAAACATTTCGCCGATAGCAGTGCACCTTTCCTGGAAACCAAATGCGCCTTTTTTGCTGCTGTTTTCCTTGACTATTTTCCTGACATTTGAGAACTCCCTGTTGTGCCCCGCTCTCACTTTATGATGGAGCAGGAGTGGGAGAGGGTTGGGGGGGGGGGGGGTCATCTCTGGGTAAACGCTCGGGGTGGTGTCCCCACAGGCTGAGTTGCAAAAAATCATGGTCCGGAGCTTTACTCTACGAGGGGCGAAGAGGAAACAGTGGCTGTGAGCAACAACTTATTACATTTGCACGCCACGCATTAGGGTAGCTGGCAGTCAAAACCGTATCGCTCAGCGAAACCCAGTATACATTCATAACATCTATAATTGATTAACATGAATAAATAACTGTGAGGAGGCTATGCCTTGTGGTTTCTTCCATGTCCCGATCAAATACATTTTGGGAGAGTGTCTTTTAGGCGCATTAACAACGTGACTTGGGGAATTTTTGTAACCGCTTACGGCAAATAGTCTGGCTAACTCAACAATTTCCATCTTGGTTCTGGACCAGGTAGCCGAAATATCCACAATTTCAGGGCTATTAGTCATACTTGGCCGTGTTTCCTAGCATTAGCGTTTGCTGAAGCCTCAGTTTTGCTCATTCCAGTCGGGTGGCTGTCACCGGAACAAATAGGCACGTGACACACGCACAGATACAATCTCAGGGAGCCGGAAGGGGCGTCTCACAAATTTGCCGCTTTAAAGAGGGCACGGGTTTGTTTCAGCGTACAACGTTCACATTTCAAAGTCCCAAATTCATTTTCCATTTGCCGATTTTGCTTCCAACGAACACTTCAAAAGGTAAACTTCATTATAACGGCCAGATTTTTCCAACAAAATAGTGAAAAAGTCTTCGTTGCAAGCTAACTGCCGCCACGACCTGCTTAACGACGCGAATGCTCAACTCCGACATCGTTGTACTTCCAGAGGCACGGCGCACATGGTCTCAGAACATGTTTTGAAAACGGAAGCAAATCCCGCCGTCTGTGATGGCTGAACTTGTCTCTCGCTTTGGAAAAGGAGTCCCCCCCCCCCCCCCCCCCCCCCCCCCCCCCAGACAAAGCTCAGCCGAGACGACCAATTGGCAAATTCAAACATTTCAACAATCATCCGTAGTGGCAAGAAAATCATGGCAGAGTTCGAGGCCAACATACTGAAAAGGATCGTAGACGGACCCGGGAGTGGAACATCCTAAATTGATAACAGTTGGCTTCGATGGCAGCACTGGCACTTGCCCATGTCGGGTAATGTTCGCTGACTGAAAGTTTTCAGAGATGAAGAAGGAACGCTACAGTTGCTTGTTTTATGTCGGATAAAATCAATTTTTTTTTCAAATACACACATTTGTGTATATGTTTAGACTGTATTACATGTTCATGGTTTTACCGCGAGAACGTACAGATTCGTTATGTCTCTCGAGGTACGTTGTCACGAAGTTCGGCTGCATCGGCCGTTTCGATACCGTGTACAACACTGTATGGCCAAGCTGCGAATGGTGAAAATCCACAAGTAACTGTTTTTGTTGAAAGGAAATGCCTCAATTCACTCCAATAATATTCCGTGGTCAGATCATGCCACGGCTGAGGAAAAAAAAAAAAAACAGCAAATAGATGAGTGCAAATTCCTAACCATGACTATGCCAGGGTTCACGGCACCGGTTAAAAAAATTATAATAATAATAATCTGCCTAATAAAACCACAACATGCATTTTGAATGCATGACACAGTGGCGAACATCCTGAGAAGTGAGAAAACACTCGTTCCAGAGTGGATACTACTGCTTGCCACTCCATTCTTATCTTAGACGGCGATAGCGGCGGGTGCAGCCCGCCGTGGGAGGTGTAGTCAATTGGGGTTTTCCCGACACTGGAGATTCTATGTTTCCTTTGGGGGGGGTGCCCCCTGCGTGTCATGGCAGAAAGGGTTTTATTGCACTTGGGTGGCGAGCATGCATTGCTGAGCGGCTAGAAAGTCAATCTGTAACATTAACACATGAAACATAACATCACTTAAAAATGGAAGCCAGTCGTTAAAGTCCGGCGGGGGGGGGTTGTTTCTTTTTTCGGATGACTTCTACATGTACACACTTTGTGCCTATAAACCCAAATTCAATCAAGTTGGGACCTTGTGTTAAAAATAAACCAAATCAGAATACAATGATTTGCAAATCATGTTCAACGTATATTGAACTGAACTTGTACGCTACAAAGCCAAGGTAGTTAATGTCCAAACTGATCAACTTAATTGTTTTCAACAAATAATCACTCACTTAGAATTTTATGGCTGTTCCAAAAAAAGCTGGTACGGGTGGCAAAAAAAGATCAAGTTGGGCAATGCTCATCAAAGACCTGTTTGGAACATCCCACAGGTGAACAGGCTAACTGGGAACAGGTGGGTGCCATGACTGTCTCAAAAAGGACAGGAGTCATTCACAAACTGGGGCAAAGTTCACCGCTTTGTTAACCACTGCGTGAGAAAGTAGTAGAATAGTTTAAAGGCAATGTTTCTCAATTTAGGCATGTCATCATCTACGGTCCATGATATCATCAAAAGCCCCAGAGAATCTGGAGAAATCACTGCACGGAAGCAGTGAGGTCAAAAAAGCAACACTGAACGCTCGTGACCTCTCGGGCCGAACCGGATCAACAAAACGACATCAATGTGTCATGGACATCATCACATGGTCTCAGGAACACTTCAGAAAACCAACGTCGGTCAATCCAGTTGGGCGCGACATCCGTCGGGGCAACTTCAAACTCTATACTATGCTAAGCAAAAGCCATTTATCAACAACAGCCAGAAACGCCAACGGCTTCCCTGGGCCGGAGCTCATCTAAGATGGCGCCAAGTGGAAAAGCGTTCTGTGGTCTGATAAGTCCATGTCTCACATTGTTTTGGGGAAATTGTGGATGTCTTGTCCTCCGGACCAGAGAGGAAAAAGGACCATCCAGACTGTTCTGGCCAGAAATGTTCAAAAGCCAGCATCTGTGATGGTATGGGGCTGCGTTAGTTCCAATGACATGTTTAACTTACACACTCTGTCTTCCATTTTCCAAATGACATTGTTCAAAGTTGTGCTGGTCCCGCCCCCCCCCCCTCCAACTTTCTTCATTTCTCCAGATACCGAATAAGCTTTGAAATATTTTTCCCAACATTAACTTGCATCAACTTCCATTTGAAATCAATTGGCCAGCTCTACCATTTACTTTCCAAAGGCTCATTGGCAATTGTTCTTTCCCACACAAATCAACCAGTCACTTCTGCGTGCGGTTGGACAGCATAAATAATCATGGTTGAGGACAAAAACCAAAACACAGGACAAACATTTTGTCCGTTGGATGAAAACGGACAAATTCCTCTCAAAACCACTACAACGTTGAAAGTGGCTTAGCACTTCCCTACTGTAGCTGAATGACAGGAAATGCTCATCATACAATACAATAAATCAGGGCTTTCACAACAGCTGTAACAAAGCGCTTAACAAAAAAGTTAAAGTAAAATAATAAACACAACACATAACATAAAACACGGACAGTCGTGCAGTCCTAACCACCTTTCCGTCACACGCTTTGTTGTTTGAAGCAGTTTGAGATGAAAGGAGAGAATCAAAGTGTCCTTTAACCAGTGGATCAGAGACGTCGTGCTCAAAATGTGCACACGTCGGCTACAAGCTAAGTTTCAAAGTCAACAAGAAGCTAAGAGATTGGAAATGGAAATCCATTTCAATTCCAAGCAGCGACTCTCGGCTCCAAATACGCATCGGCGCTCTGCGCCAACGCTCCTCTCTCCTCATCCTCAACTTCAGCAGCCATCCATCCAGCCGCACCAACGCCGACTGTCCAACAGCGGCGACATCTCCACTGAACAAAACGGGCTTGTGAAAAATGCTGCCCATTACAGGCGCAAAAAAACACTAGCGCCCCAGGTCTGTCCAGCACCGACAGTCAATACGGGCAGAAGGACTTCATGTTTTCTGAATGAAGCATCCTGAATGTGAGGGGACGTCGGGGGACGAAAAGCTGCTGACACAGAAGTCACAGTCGCTTGGCAAGCCGTACAACATCGGCCAGAGGAAACGCTCTCGGAAGAGGACAATTCATGCTAGAAAGACGCCGAGGTGCTCTAAAGCGAGCACCAGTGGCGAGCTATCCGCCGCCCGTGCCATTCGCACTCATTCTCTGCTGTGTACTCGACTGCCTTCGCCAACATCATCACCACCGAGAGCACTTTGGTCTCCATTAAACATGACGGGGGGGGTCTGACTGTTCCGTCCCATAGCACCAAGCAAACGCCGGAATCCCGTTTGAAGAATTGACTGGAGGCATCTCAAACCGTGCTCGAGTCAGCAAAACAAACAAAAAATAAACTACCGTATTTTTGTCCCTTTGAATAATTGTGGGGCGTGTTCGACCGGTTAGCACATCGTCTCACAGTACAGGTACAGGGTTCATGTTTGCATGTTCCCTCCATGCCTGTGTGGATTTTCTCCAGGTATTCTGTTTTCTTCCCACGTCCCAAAAACTTGCACAGTAGGTCAATGGAACACTCCAAATTGTCGCTAGCTGTGATTGTAATCGCGAAAGATTGTCCGTGTTCTGTGTGCCCTGAGGATTGGCTGGCAACCGGTTCAGGGTGTTTCCCCGCCGACTCCCCCAAGTCGGCTGACTCGGCTCTAGCGCACACGCGACTCTCGTGAGGAGAAGCGGCTAGAAAATGGACAGATGAATAATCGCGATTAATTTTTTTTTCATCATCGAGCAGCCTTATGTATGTGTTCCAACTGTGTTTGTGCATAAATATGTTATTTGAAGGTATACCGCTCCTGGGGCTTGAGGCCAATTTCCTGTTAGCACATCAATGGGATTTTGCATTCACTTTAGCATTAGCACTAACGATGTTTTGAAAACAAAGCATGTCCTGTCTTTCAATATACAATGTGTGCAATTATTTTTGCAGTGTACTCCAAATGGGAAGTCATTAACAGGTAAAGCACACAATGTTTTAAAGATGGAGAGGCCAAAATTGAAATCAGGATTATATTTTGATTCATGATCATAGACTGCTTTTGTGGTACGCAGGTTTGGCTTTCCAAGTGAACACATGGCACTTTATCTTGGTTTTTAAGGGTGAAACGATCACAAACCTTGGGCATACTCTCTCTTGATCCACACCCCTGCTTCATGGTTCGGCAGCAGAAATTGGCTTCATTTTTTTTTCTTCAATCAAATTATTTCAGTTATTTGATTATTCATTGCATTGCTGACAAGTGGCTTTGGTCTCAGGAAATTTGAACATGAAATCCGAGGCAGTGGCAGATTTGGTTTTCAGTCATAACAACTAATGGATACCAAGATGAATGACAATTCGCTGTCAATAAATCGTCAGACCGCAGTGCCGGTGAGCTAACGGTCGGACGCCAATGAATGTGCTCCTGTACGTCCATCTTCCAAGCCCTTTTGACAGGGTGGGGAAGGCGCTCAAGGTGGGGGTTGTGGAGCTGGCTTTTTAGCTCCGGGCCGAGCCTCTGCCACCATAAAGGTCAGCGCTTCGACATCTGCTGCTCTCTCTGAACCCCGCCTTTCTTGAAAAAGAGAAGCCGGCAAGCGGAGAGGACCCATGGGGAATGGACGCACGCGCGCGCACACACAAAACTGCTCGCTCCGCACCCACCTTCCCAATCGACCGCAGAAGCGCACGCTGACACAAACATATACTACGCAAGGAAAGAAAGAAAGGCCCTGCTTTTTTTTTTAAAAAAACACAATAAACCACCGAAGCGGTAATCGGCCCACGCCGAAGTCAGAATGAACCAATCACATTCAAACTCATGTCAATTGGGAGTCAAAAACCGCCACTATTTTAACTATCTCTGATGAGACCTTAAAGTTTCAACGTTCTAGTAGGCTTTTCCTGACATTTGTTGCTTTCTTGTAGACAGATGCCTTAAGGTTTAGTGCCAACAGTGATGAGGATTTGGAACCGTTTCTAGTCACAGCTGAACTAAAAGTGCCCCTAAAAATGGTGTTACCACTGCCAAGCGGCACTGTGGTGTGATGTGATGCTCTTTTGGTCAAATGAGAGCTGTATGCGATGTAAGTACAGAGCTAAAAACGATAAAAACAACTTTGTTTCTGCAGGATTTTTGTTTTCTGGAAAAAAGAAGACTATTCTCATAAAATAGCTGATTTTCTTTTTTTTTTTTTTTGACGAGAAATAGGTCTACATTTTCATGTTGCTACTGTTGCCCCCCCCCCAAAATTAACACTTTATTTTCATAATGTTCCATTTTTATTCAGTAATAAAAATTTCTGTAAAAAGAAAACAAAATGCAATTTTATTCTTGTACAAATTCTACGATTAAAAAGATAGACAAAATTTTTCACAAAATTGCTCCCTTTTATTCTCAGTGGGGGGGATATAAAACTGCTTATTCTCGCAAGCTTAAAAAAATAATACATTTGTAAGACTGATTCTATTTTCTGAAATAATACAATATTTGGATAGTATCGCTGCCTCTTTTCGCGAACAAAAATTCTACTTTATTCTCATAACAGTGCAACTTCTTTCCATCCCCCCGCAAAAAAAAAACTCTTAAGATTGTATTTTTCTGTTTCAAATACGTTTCTCGTCAGAGTGAGCCTTTTTTTCTCAAAACTTTCCTTAAAACATACATATACCTTCTTTTCAGTATAGTCCTAATACGCTTAATAACCCTTTTCAACCCTTAAAGACAAAAAAACAGAGCAAGAGATATCATGCGGACAGGTGGCCCACCACCCAGACCTGACCCCAGTGCCCTCTAACATGCTGCCCCTCCCCCCCTGAACTGAAGAACCCCTCACACACACTTCTATAAACACAAACGGACAGCTTCAATGAGACAAGCATATTATCGTCCAATATAGCTTTGTCTGTACGACATCAAAAAAACGCGAGCGCCAGCGACAAGGAAAAATTTGACACCTCCACGATGAAGGGTTGCGCGTTTCCCACCAATTGATCACAAGTACAAGTTTCCCCATTAGGAGCCCAATGCTGACATGTGAAAGTATCACGGATGTGTTACCTGGTGGCACTGGGTGAGCAGGCTTTGAGCACAAAATTCAGAGCGACTGTGAGCAAGTGGTGTGTGCCACATTTGTCATTTTTATAGGGCATGTAAAGAGAAAGTCCCCCCCCCCCCCACAGTATACATGGCAAGTTCCACTTATCAGTATGTTTCTTTGAGACAACAGCAATATTTTAAGGCGCAAGCTACAGTAGCCCATCGGGTCATTATGTCATTGCAAGCACCACGTGATGTAAAAAAGATTAGGGCTGGACAATATATCATCGCGATAATGGCCCATGTAATATGCATATCGCAAAGACATGCAATAACTTTCATATGACCGGTCCAATGCTATCTTCAATGTACGTCACCATCCAATATGTGAACAGCACCTATTCTTGTGGGATAGCTACATTTTTCTCAAACAATCAGAAATTCTCATTAGCGGTTGTACTTGATAAAAACACATGTAAGATTATCAGAAAAAAAAAATTTTTTTTTCATCACAAGATTGTTACATTTTTTTTTTAAAAACTGACTATCTTTTGAAAAAAAAATGCTACTTTCCCCCCTTATAAAATCAGACTAAATTTGAGACAGAGAGATTTTTAAAATCTGACCATTCAGATGAGATTATTACTTTTTCCTGAATAAATCACTTAATTTTCATAAAATTGCGACTTTTCACCCTAGAAAAATATTACCATTTTGTATGATTCATACTTTTTTCCTGAAAAACAACTTTATTTTTGGACATATACAAATAAGATTATATTTTCATAAAACTACATTTTCCTGTCACTTTTTTTTTACCATTTCGTCAGACTGCTCCTGTTTTTCTCGAAAAGCAACTTCAGTTTTGTATGATTTAAACTTTTTTACCCTAAAAAAATACGAGTATTTTTGTAAGACTGGTAGTTGTTTTCTTTTACAGAAAAACAACTTTATTCTCAGTAGCAAGATTGCCCCCACCCAAAAAATCAGACTTTAATCTCGTACTTTTTTCTACGTGAATAAAGCTATTATTTTCAGATTTGTCGGCTAATTTTCTAGGACAAACGACAATATTTTCGTCAGATTTACAAAGCAACGTGATTCACTCGGACCTTGCTAGCCGGCGTCCATTATCGGACTACTCACTGCCCATATGCAGCCCTACTTCCCCTACTTGGTTGCGGGAGCACGTTGGGCAAAACAAATCCGAGGGGACGCCGTTTTAGTCGGACACTTTCCAGCGCGTGTCCTCGGGAGTCTCTCTTGATTTTGTTGTCGTTTTCATTAGCTGGCTAGCACAAATGCTAACAGCTCGCGTGAGGCTAGCCCACTGAACACCGCAGCAAACAGTGGGTGAGAGTGAGGAAAAAAAGACGCTTAACACATTGGAACAAAGAAACGACGTTGTACGATGAACGCAGCAGCGGGGAAAGTGCCCGCGGAGCCGGGCGAAAGCAGACAAATACGCGGCGGAGCCACGCTGAAGGACTCGGATTCACTTGAACTCCCCGAAGAAAGCCCCCGAATCTCAGACTCACCCTGTCACAACAGGCGCCATCTTCCACAAACTCTCACCAAAACTCCAATACTCGCGATATCCTTTTCCCCCCCTTTCTTCTTCTTTTTTTGCGCCTCTCCCCGCAGCCCCGGCAATCCGTCGAGACAACAAGAGGCCGAATGGAGGTGTCGGGACGAGGGAGAAGGGAGAAAGGGGGTGGGTAAGGAGACACAAGAGAAGGGGAGGCCACACTTTGGCGAGGGGGGAGCGCTGCGAGAGTGAGCGAAAAGGGCAGACGCCACAACAACAGGCGTGGGAAACTTCCGAGATCACGCGAGAGCTGCAAAAACTCTCACAATAGGCCAGCGCTAAGGGCTCGTTCGCTCTCGCGAGACTTGTCCCCGATGCTTTTCCCACGTGTGTACCCGCGGTTGTAAATCAGCGGAGAAAGGCGCTTGTGCATTTTGTTCGAAAATACAGTGGTGCCTTGACCACGTTGATCAAATCAATTCGACCACTGAGATGGATTGAAATGACACTCCTCCTTCCCAGCTCCCCACAACTAGCATAGTTTAATTGTTACATACTTTAAAGAAGAAAAACACCACTTTATTGTCAAATATGAATGTGTCAAATATATATGAACATAAAAAATTCTTGTAGTTCAATGTAAACTGACTGAAGTTGCATTTATTTGTTGTCCTGCACACAAATGGAATAAATCTGCCAACAGAACTGAAACCATCCCAGAGTGTAAATACTTTTAAATCCACTTTAAAAACTTTGCTCACCCCCACCCCCTTGGATTAAGGTCCTCGAAATACATTTTTTTCCTTCTAGTTATTTTAGAAACCTATTTTTCATTTTTAAACGTTTTTTTTTTGTTTTGTTTTGTTTTCTGTTTAAGTGGTGTCATTCTGGTTATGTAAGCTACTTTTGTTTTCTCTGCTTTGCGTCTGAATGTCGTTAACTATGTGCTCCAAAACAGAACTATTGTCATAAGATTGCTAATGGGGTGCACGAATCACTGAGGGGTGTGGAAAAGCGCCCGGTGAATCAGATCTTCAAAGTCAAATCAGAATGAATCTTAACAATACTGTTGCTGGCGCTCTCCAGACTTGAATGTGATGGCTGGCTCGATATTTGTGACGCTTTGGAAAAGTTCCCAAGCTGATGAACGTTCAATGAAACCGTTAAGCAAGCCCATCCCGTCAGCGCCTGTGTTGTTCGTTTGCTCCCGGCAAACGACAAAAAGCTCCAACGGACGACAACTTCAGCTCTGGAGCGTCGGCCCCTACGCAAACTGGCTTCAGGGGCTCCATTTTCAAAATATTCACAAGGTCCCCCTGGAAATGACCCCACTGATCCTTAGAGTTGAAGTTGGATCCCTACAAACATGTCACAAACTGACCTGGGGGTCGACCGTATGTCAAGGAGGAGGAAGAATAGAACCGTTTTTTTTTTTAACACTGGTATGCGGCCGGCTGTTCATTTGAGGTGGGAATCGACCCAAATGAGGACAAGCTCTCTACAAATGGATTCGTGGCCGGAGCAAAACTGATCAACGGGTTCACACCATGTGTCGAGCGGGCCCCCCCCCCACCCCCCCCCCACCCCCCCCCCCACACAACTCCAAGCACAATCCCCCAATAGGGCAACATTGCGCTTCCCGTTTGAAACGGGGGAAACAATAGCGCGGGCACACGTGAACGGCCCATACAGGGCAGATTAGGGCATTTGCCATCACATCGGGGAGTCCCATGACCAGGGAAACCCCAGTGAAAGTACAAGGCGGGCCATTATTTGCGTGGTGGCGTGGGGGCTTTCAAGGTTGAGACTCTCCTCCCCGACTTCCAAGGAGCATTCCAAAGTGGCCCTCTGTGAGGTGAGCTGTCTCTCCCGCAATAAACACGTCGGCTCATTTTGCTTTATCAGGAAGCCGTAAACCTTCATGTAGGTCTCTCCCTGCATTTGTTGTGTTTCGGCCAGCCCTCATTTCAATCTGTTTACCATCTTTGTCCGCGGTAGCCGTCCCTCGGAGCGGGAGTCTTCCCGACTTCAAAGTAAATACTCGGAGACCACACCGGTGGCCAGTTAATGCTCTCATTTGTTAGGAGCCTGCAGCTTTGTGTGGCAGGGGTGGAGAGCACCAAAAAACTCTCATCCATTGAATTTTTTTTCCCCTTTATAGAGAAATATACTCGAAATATATTGTTGGTTCATACGTGCCCCGCAATGGACTGGCGGCCATTCCAACGTGGCCACGGTCGCTCATTTACAGGCAAAGATTCGGAGTCTCATCCCATTCTTCTCATTAAGGGCGAAACAATTGGTTGCAATAGCGAGGCGGCCAAGCGGAGTGATCCTGACTAAGCCGTAAGCCTCCAGTCGATAAAGCCACTCCGATTGACTGCTGAAGATGGCGGCTCACAAGGAGAACAGGGAAGCGTTCCAGTGGAAGGCTCGGCTGCAATATGGATCACCTGCTCACAACATTACATGGAAAAAGATTGCTACTTGGGTCTGGAATAATATGTCACTTTTTTTAAGATTGCTCCATTTTTTTTCTTGAAAACAACTACATTCTATGAAGATTTATTTTTTAGTTATTTTTTTTGGCACGAAACCTGACTATTTGTGTCCATCCATCCATTTTACGAACCGCTTGATCCTCACTAGGGTCGCGGGGGGTGCTAGAGCCTATCCCAGCCGTCTTCGGGCAGTAGGCGGGGGACACCCTGAATCAGTTGCCAGCCAATCGCAGGGCACACAGAGACGAACAACCATCCACGCCCACACTCACACCTAGGGACAATTTAGAGCGTCCAATCAACCTGCCATGCATGTTTTTGGAATGTGGGAGGAAACCGGAGCACCGGGAGAAAACCCACGCAGGCCCGGGGAGAACATGCAAACTCCACACAGGGAGGCCGGAGCTGGAATCGAACCCGGTACCTCTGCACTGTGAAGCCGACGTGCTAACCACTGGACTACCGGGCCGCCACTATTTGTGTGATGTTGCTAATTTTATTCTCAAAGACATATGTTATTCTCATAAGACAGTTACCCCCTTTCCCCCCCCCCCAAAAAGCTGTAAAAAACTAGCACTCTTAAGAGGCAATTTCTGCTTTTTGAGAGGATCAAAACTACAAGACTAAAGTCGGGTTCTTTTGAGAAAAAAGAAAGTGATTTATGATGCTAGAGCTAGGCATTTCGAGGAAAACAAAGAAGCAAATCTTAAAATAAAGCTGGGGTTTTTTCAAGAAAAAAGAAGTATGAAAAAAGAAGTAAGAGGAGGGCGGAAATAGAGTTGTATTTTCCTGAGGAAAACAAAGACAGCAATCTGAAGAGAATGAAGTTGTCACAACCTTATGTGAATAGTGTCACATTTTTGCGGAAAAAGAAAATCAAATATTACAAAAATGATGTCTTTTTTTTGTTGTTACATAAATAAGGATGTGTTTTTTTTCCAGGGGAAAAAAAGAGCAATCTGACAAGCAGGTGTGTTTTTTGGGGGAGGGGAGGGGGGGCGAAATAGCTATTTAAAAGTAGCACTCTTACAAGAATAATGTCAATTTTTTCTGGGAAAAGTAGCAATTTTTCAAGAAAATATCAAAATTAGTCATCTATGAAAAAATATATTTCTGAAGAAAAAAAGTGATAACCATTCTCTTTGTTTGTGATTTTGCTGAGAAAAAAAAGTAGCATGATGATATCGTTCTTAAAGCCACCACCTGCCACCTGGATTTTGGCCTGTTTTACTGCCGCTTCTCCTGGACAAAAGGAGGGATCATCAAAATGAGGCTGCTCCTTTGAGATGAAGAGCGACACAAAGACACTTGACTTGATTTGAAAGAAACGGCAACCAATTCAGACCAGAGAAAGCGTACGAGACGGTAGAGTGGGAGGGAGGTGAAACCTCCTGAAACGAGCGCAGTGGGCTCAAGAGACAAACGCGGCAGATTGTATCCTCTCCTAATGAGTCACTACGGTGGATGGAGAACGTCTCGGTGTGACACAACTTGAGGTGAGGACGTCCCCGACACTGCGTAGACACTTTGTGGGGGAGGAGGAAGAAAAAAAAAAAAAAGAAGTTTCCCCTTTTTCCCACCGGCGCGGTTCACGACGAGTTCAAGTTGCCAAAGACAACTCCGCAGGCAGCGTTGCGACATGGAAAATAAACCACGTGATTGATATCCCAGCGGCTACCTGAAGAATGGGCCGGTTTTATGCCTGCCATCAAGTCCACATTATGTTATGCCTGATTCCAATATGGAGATTATTATTTTCGGGGGCCTCAAAATTGGACACAAAACACCCATAATGACAAGACGAAAAAAGATTTTTGTTAATTTATGAAAAGCAGGGAAGTTATAAAATCAGCAATATGGACCGCGATCATCGTGACGTCTGCTGCTTTTTAAAAAAAGACATTTAAAAAAGCACTATTACGAACAAATCTGAGGTAAATGATTAAAAACAAATAATGAATAACATACAGTTGTGTGCACTTTTTAAAAATCTAAGACAATGAAAGAGAATATAAAGAATGAAAAGATTTTGCCGTGGATTTTGGCATCTATTCACTGGCCATTGTGCTACTCCTTCTGGTGTGCCTTCCTTGGCCACTCGGGGGCAGTTTAATTCAGACATACGCATATAAATTAGGACTGTCACAACTCTTCAGTGACCTGCAGTAATATTACAAAGTAGTTTTGAGGATAAAGAATATGTGCCAGTGAGTACATTTGTTTTACTTTATTTTCATGGAACTTTTTTTCATTACATTATGTGGTCTGTATAAAAAGTACATTTTTATAAATAATCCATGAAAAGATCCCAGAATTTCACCATTAATTTTGGTGTAATTTTAAGGAAAAAAAAATACTCCGCTCTGTCTGTCGGATTACTTTTTCCCACCACTAGTTTAAAGGTACGGTCTGGGAGGAGGATTGCAACACATACACACGCTCGCATACACACACACACACACACACACACACACACAAACACACACTCAGCCTTTGGCCAAGTGATTGCACCGCCGAGGCCATGACCCTCCATGCAAACTCCCCCCTCCCTCGTCGCTGTCTGTCTGGGGGAGAGAGAGAGAGAGAGGGGGGAAGAAGGGGGGAGGACAGGGCTGTGGACGGAGGTCTCTCAGGAAGAGGACTGTTGATGATTAGAATGGGGGAGGGGACTCCTCACCCTTTGTGGAGAAAGAGAGGGAGGCCTCGCATGACACATATTGATTGAAATCACCAATCTCAGAATTACAGTGAGCCTTTGCTATACTGCGCTCAATTGTTTGCACCCCTGAAATATGATCTGGAATTAAATCATAAATTGGCGTGCGCTACCCCCGGGGGTGGGGCGGGTGTGTCCTATTTACGTTGTTAAACCCGCCCCGACCAATGTGTCCATCGGGAGTTTTGAGTCATTTTGAGCAAAACGAACTCACAGCTACGACAGTATATGTGACAGATTCGGAAAAAAGAAAAAAATTCAAACCTTTTTCACCTGATATTATTTTTCTCTGCAGATTTTTCAAGCAAAATCTCGGCCGTCCCAAAGATGTGACGTGGAAATGAATCTGAAGAAGCATTTTCTGTGGCAAAGGACTTGCGGCGGGTGCTCTTGCGCACATGGCCAAGTGGTTAAAAAGGACCAGTGAGCGAGGCGAGGAAGTGGGGCGGCGGGCATTCAGTGGGTGGTGGTGGGGGGTGCGGCGGCTCGCTTTAGAAACGCAGGTGCCTTAATTGTCCCCCGATAAAGCCTCGGCAAGTGGGCAAACCTGTGAATGAGCGTGCGGCAAAAAGGAGCCATGAATGGAAGCACGTGAATGAAGGACTGAGTGAATAAGGAGCCTATTGGATGCGCGCGTGGGGGGGTTTGAGACCCCATCCGGACACAAAAAGAGACCCGGCGTCGAATGTGGAGCCTGGACCGGTTGGCGGATGGACGGAGGGTCGCGGAGGGACACTCGGCGAAAGCAAAGTCAAGAATCGAGGTCATGACGACTTAAGACCACTTCAAAAACTGAAGCTAAAAAAAAGAAGAAAAAAATGTGACTATGAATCAAGTCAGATACCAAATTAAGAGCCAAGTGGGGGGAAACGACATTCCAAAAACAACTCAATGACCTGTCAAGAACCAAATGAAAACCATTCAAGAAACTGTTAAGACCCAGGGGGAAACAAACCAAAAAAAGAAACGCTGGAAGACAGTCAAGAACCACATGACAAATCAAAAACACTCAGGGAGCAACCACTTCCAAACAAACACACAGACACTCGCTCACACACAAACAATTAAATCAAGAAGCAGACTCAAAACATGCCAAGGAACAAGCCAACTTGTTTTTGAAGTGGTTCCTGATTGGCTTTTGACTTGGTTCTTAGGTGTTTACGAACTTTTCTTTGTTTCTTAAAATGGTTCTGAGACTTTCAAGATCTTAGAAACAATTTCGGATTGAGTAATCAAGATTTCTATCGATTCTTGCAGCTTAGACATTACTTAGAGAGATCTCTACGCACAGGATGGGTCCAACAAAGTGGTTTCGGCTTAATCAAGATATTCCTACTATCTTATGGGTCAGATCCTGGAAGGGGTACTATATCGAAAATTTATAAAGAGTTGCAGGTACTAGAAGGTGGAGATACAACATATATAAAGAATAAGTGGGCTAAGGAGGGTGGCATTTCAATTCAACTGGAAGCATGGGAGAGAACAATAGCACAGCAATGGAAATGTACATCGGCTCTCTCTTGGAGGGAATTTGGGTGGAAGAATGTCGTCAGGTTTTTTAGAGTTCCGGCCCAAGGGACTTCACAAGGAATGAATACAGCCTGTTGGAGATCCTGCGGTAATAGCAAAGCCTCACATTTTCATGTGTTTTGGGAATGCCCGGTCATCTCCAAATACTGGGAAGAGATAAGGATGACTATGGGTAGGATTATGGGAACAGTGGTCCCTCCGACCTTTGAAGCCCTGTACTTGGGACTGGAACCTGACTTTACCATTAACTTTGCCCAGAAATACACCTACAACATCTTACTGTTAGCGAGCAGAAAAGCAATCACAAGAAGATGGCTGACAAAAGATCCCCCAACAGTCAAAGACTGGACTAAGGTGGTTGGGGAAATTTTTGAAATGGAGAAACTGACATTAACTCTTCGAGGCGAACAAGAGAAATTTGAGACATTATGGGATACCTGGATAAAATTTACGGAAACCTAAGGAAGTGCTTGAACAGAAAGTTGAGTTACCCTATTGGCCCCATTCCACTCAAGTTGGTTTATTTTTGTTTATTATTATTATTATTTTATTTTATTTCATTACTTTTCTATTCATATGGCGCAGTGTTCAGGACATTGTATATGTGGGAGGGCAGTAAGTGTAACCCGTTTCACAGGGATGTCAATGGATGTATGTACTATTTCGATGCCCGGAACTGGTGTGGTTCAATGTACTTAAACACGTGACCATGTTTTTTTTTTTTCTAACTGTTTGAAAAAATTCAATAAAAAGTTTAATAACAAAAAAAAAATGGTTCTGAGACACGCTTTCGACTTGTTTTTCACTTGGCTCCTGATTGAGGTTGACTCTGTTGTCAAGCGGGTCTTTGGCTTGTTTAACAGGTCTTTGCCCAAGTCCTTTTTTTACTGGTTCCGGTTGTCAAAGTGATTTTTATAAAAGGGGTTCCTGACTAGCTTTTGATCTTTTTTTTTTGGACTTGGTTCTTGAATTTCTTGTTTCGTATGAACTTGGTTCTTGACTAGTTCTTGATTGGGCTTGGTTTGCTTTACAACAAGCCATCGACTTTTGTTGTTGTTGTTGTTGTTCCTGCCTTGATGCTTCAAGTGTTTCTTCTTCAACAGCTTTTGACTTGATTTGTGAATGGTTTTAACTTGATCCTTGAGTGCCTTTGACGTGTTTTCAACTTGTTCCCCGACGTGGCTCTTGATTGCTTTTTGACTCGGTCCTTTCCTTGCTTTTTTTTGACGGGGTTAACGGGGTCATTGACTGGCTCCTTGACATGCTTCTGCAAGCGCGTCAAAGAAATTGGCCGATGCGGAACAAATAAAGGATGGCTCTTCTTTGTCTAAGCGAAGGTGAGCAGGAGAGGGATTTTGTTTGGGTGGGTGGGAGTCTTGGGGGGGGGGGGTGCATGATGAGGTTTGCTTTGGGGTGAGCGATGCCCGCAGACAATAAAGTGACACGGCACACGCGATTCATTCCGCCTCAGAGGAGAGAGCCTGCCTCACCATCTGCTCAGGGTCAGGGGCGTTTGCCGGGGTCGGCGTCACATCACATAAGTGCCCCCCCCAACCCCCACCCCCACAAGCCCATCCCCTCCGCCTCTTCCTCCCCTAACACAAGACACGAGTCTCCCCGCCCTTCCAGCCTCACATGGCAGACACCCGGTCAGGCCCGCGCGCATTTCCATAAAACAATCGTCAGCCAACCTGCTCCTGTGTCGAAGGGAGTGGAACGCCGGGTTACCCACCCCCCCTCGACAAAACGGAAAAAAAACAATGGCCTGTCAGATGAAAAGGACCCCGGTGAATTTGATATACATTACAAAAGAGCCACACCGCAAATGGGCCAGGCCTGAGCAACTCGCGCTTGAATTTGAGCTTGGCGTTGCATTTGTTTCTTTGAATTTGAACAGTCAAGGACTGATGGCCGAGCAAAAATAAAGAAATAAAATATGGAGAAAGAAAAAAAAATGTCATTTGTATCGTCATTGAAAAAAAATAAATCTTTTGAAAATGATTTCTAAAAATATTGTCAAATGACTGCGAAATGTCCAAATATATTATTAAAAGCTTGTTTCTGCTAAATAGATCGAATTATTTTTCTAACAGCATTTTTAAAAAATTACAAAAAATTAAACATTGTTTTTAAAATGTAAAAGTACATTATATTCATATTTCAAAAGCCTGTCTTATTTTAAATGCAATTTAAGTGAGGAGATTTAACTTCTGGGTCAAGGAAAATACAAAACCAAAATACAGACTAAAAATAAAAAAAACATGCTTGAAAAAGCCAGATTTTTTTTGTGCTTCAATTTTAAATTGATACTCAAGGATTTGTCAAGCAAATTCACAGATTTACCCCCCCCCCAAAAAAAACATTGCAAAATGTTTAATGTTATGAAAAAAAATGTTTAAAGGTATCCAAATATTTTTTTCCAAATATATCGTTCCAAATTGCAAATTGAATAGAAGAAATGACTGGGTTTATATAAACGTATATACAGTACAGTATAAAATGTTCAATTATCAACCGCATCACGTTTTGAGAATCCCTCATGTAGCCACTGATGATGTTTTAAATTCTCTTGCCACGATAATGCAAAAAAACAAAAACAAAAAAAAGCAAGACTTGCACCCCCCCATCCCCCCTTGCCCTTGGCAGAGGTTCATGTTGCAGCCTTCTGGTTCCTCCAATGGTTGAAAAAGCAACCGCATTTTGCAAAGCTCCTCTTGAGGAAGCGGGTTTTTTTTTTCTTTTTTCCCCTCGCGTGCAAGACTTGCCTGCCCTAGGGTCCCTAATTCTCTGGAGGCTTACGTTTGGGGGTGTGTGCTCGTGCGTGGGGGCGTATTAGTGCTAAAACAAGATCAGACGGCTGGGAGAGGTATGGTACTACGTGGGTTTTTCTTGTGCGTGACTGTCAAGCAGGCGTGCGAAGGAGTTCTCAAGTCCCCCCACCCCCCCTTCCCTGTATGCTTCTGACCACCCCCACCCCTCCTCACCCAAAACCCTGAGCCAAATCCCTTAATCTGCTCTCGGACACGTCTGGAGTGCAAAACAAACAAATAGGATCCCCCTCGTCCTCCTCCCATCTGATTAACACCTGCCCCCCCCCCCCTCCTCCCCGGTCCCCCTCCAAAAAATGCCTCCACCCATCACCGAACACGACATTACTTCAAAGAGGGAGATGGTGGCAGTAACCCCAGGCACGGGTTCTCACTTACATCCGAGCATGCTCATCTCTACAAATGATACACATCAGACACTACAGTCACCCAAAAGTTTTCTGCTCCAGGTGGAGGACTGAGCTTTTCAATCACTGTCGATGATGACGCGCAACTGTGACATCTCGACGCGTGCCTCTACGGAAAAAGCACATCCCAAAATCTGTCCGCTATAGTGATAAATGTCTCACATCACACGGACTGACTCCGTCCAACAGCGACGATATTACAATACAGAAGGAAACAGCACCTGGAAAAAAAATCAGACCGATGCACACACGTATAAATAAGCCTCCACTGTAGTGACTGATGCTTCTGAGTCGCACCGATATAACAGCATTCAGATATTTGTCCATTGAAGTAATTGATGCAAAGGAAACGGGTCTTGACTGGGTATTTTTGAATAGCTGTCCTCTGTAGTGACTGATGCCTGAAAGCGAGCCAGCCGATCGCAGATCGAGAAGCTAATCGACTGCCATCAAAGTCGACTATTGGTTGACATTGACGACGCACGCCCATGGAATATCTATTTATATGTGGATCCGTCTGCGCTCTACCCGGCCTCACCCTCTCCTTCCTCTCGCCGTGCCCAGTGAGCAACCTTATTACCTTTAAATAAGAACCATCTTCCCTCGCTTTTTTTTGTTTCCGCTCAGCGGCGGGCTGACGGGCCGGCCGGGCCAAGGAACAGTGATGTCACCGCTGTTATTTTTAAGAGGGCGGTGAGCTCATTGGAGGGAAACCACAAAAGCAAGCCAGGGCTTTCGAGCTCGCTGGTAGCACATCTGCGGAACAGAGCGGCGACCGATCACCACTCGGTTCTTCCAGCAGGGACTACTGTAGTAGGGACCATATTTGGTCAACTGAGCCCACATAATATATGCGCTTATATTGGATCCAGCTACGCGGGGCACACACACACACACACTTACACTCTGATAGTCGGGGTGAATGTGAGCATCCCCCCCCCACCACCATCTTCTGCTGAAAGTCAAGACATGTCTCGAAAAGATTGTGTTGAGCAATTGATTATTCTGTGGTGTGGGGTGTGTTCAGAGTGATTTTTCCTTCCTGATCTGTTCGGAAAATGATCGCCTATTGGAAACCGACTCGTATTTAAGATTATTAGATTGTGAACCTGATTTTCCCTTTCCAATCAAAGTCAGTGAAGACTTGATTGTCGGATGTCTTTAAAATATTATCCTGAGCGATTATCCTGAAGTGGTTTTGGAATGATTTTGATTTAATCCGAAAATAATTCCAAAGCACACACCGTCTGAGTCTAAGTCATGCACTTGAGAAATGTGTCCCTTTATGGAAGGGTGGCAAGAAGAAAGGCATAAGAAGTCCCGTTTGCTATGCAGGGGAAGAAAATGTAGAAAGTGCTTAGGTGAGATGGAGGGCTGCGACTATCCAAGCGTTTGGTACTTGGATAGCCGACTGAAAACGGATGGAGCTAAATAGGCTGATGTTGGAAGAAAACCTCTTGGAGGCTGCATAAGACTTGCGACAGGAAAGCGACCAATCACCAATTTGAAAGCGATCTTGCACTGTTGGGCAGTCATGGGACTCCAACAGACATCTGTTTGATAGGATAAAGACTCAAAATTGTTTTATATGTACACAACACGATGAGAGAAGAAAGCACACCGCACAGGTCTTGCTCATATTGGGTCTTGAAAAGTCGAGGGCGTTGGGGTGGGGGTGGGGGGGGGGACAACGTTTGACACCGGAGTCACGTTGAACGGCTAATTGCTAAGAGCTTCGCTGCACCTTCACCTGTTCGCGTGCACATTAAGGGCTCACATTTGCGTGCCTGTGTCTGTCTGTGCAGTCCGAGCGGTGGTCCAGACGTGCTGTTTGGCGACAAGGGGGTGGGCGGGCGGGGTCCGGGCATTGTGCCAATCCGCACACTCTTGGCCATCCCGGGGAATGAGGACAGGAGACGAGAGGCGATAAGTCGGAGACAGAGCGGCACAAAGTGAGACTGATAGATGAGGACGCGGGAAGACGCACGGGTGTAAAATGTAAGGGGGGGCGGGGGGTTCGAGGGCTGCCAAGGCCTTCGGGGAGGGTTGAAAATGGATAAGATGAAGGAAGCGTGCAGCGCAGCGACAAGGAGCGAGGCTGATTTCTTTTTGGCAGGTGCTGCGGCGCCACAGTAATAGCGAGCACCGCGACCGTGCCGGATCAGAGTGACGGCTGGGGAAGTGGTTTGGTTCACGTGGAAGAAGAAAAGAAATTCAACAGGGGAAAAAGAAGAGCAAAAAAAAAAAAAAAAACAGCAGCACAAAAAAAGATGAAGCTAAGAAGTAAAAAAAAAACATGAGGAAAAAGAAGCAGAAGCAACATAAAAGGCAAGGCGGGAAGACCAAATGGACATGAATAAAAACAAGCAAATGAAGGAGGAAAAAGCAGAAAATGACAAGGCCAAAGAAAAAAGATGGAACAAAAGAAGAAATGGAAGCAGAAGAAATGAAAAGAAACAAGCTGCAGAAGAAGGCGCGCAAGAAGAAAAAGAAAGAAGCCAAAGAGCTCAAACAAAAAGAAACAAGAAAACCCACACGGGGCTCTTTTCTCGCGCTAACCTTATCTATTATCTCCACTTTTCCAGTAACTGAAACCCAATACTTCATATTTGACCAAACGTGGTGAATCACCGTTTTTTTTTCTTTCCCTGCGTCCCATAAAAGAAAGACAAGAAAGAAAGAGAGTGTGTCTGCGTTGGTGCCAGCGAGGTACAGATCGGGTTTCCTGAGACTTGTTTTCCTGACCTTGGCCGTCCTGTGAGCGCCATCGACTTGCCCCCTGTGGCAGACTTACGCACACACACACATGCGTTCTCCCTTCGTCTCAAATTGCAAAAGAAGAGAGACTTTGGGACAACCGAGCGAGCGCGGATCCCTCGGGCTATTCCCCAAAACAGACGCTCTGGTTACACCGAGGCCCACTTGCTTGCAGTTGACTTAGGCAGATGCTTCTCTTAACAGCCCCCCCCCCCCTAAAGAAAGCCTGCGCAACCTACGCTGGCCCCCACAGCGCCTCATCCCGGCCTGGAAATCGATTACTGCGCGTCACGGAAGTCCACGGCCGGATGGAAGATCAGACGTGGCCTTAATGGACGTTTTTCCTGGTAAAGCGAACGCAGCACAACAAGTCGAAGGCAAAAAGCCGACGCGGAAGAAGAGGCAAAAGGAGGAAACACAAGTGGGCCTCGAAAAGAGAAAGAGAAGAAACAGAAGGAAAAAATGGAGAAGACAACAATCCTGAACATGGCTGTTTTTCCAAATAAAAAATAGGATACAAAATCAGGGGGCGGGCGGGTGTTCCAAGCTGCACGCCAGCAAGTGGAAGCGAGTCAGACACGCACGGTCAAGTGCATCAGAAGTCCACAAGCCACAAGTACACATTTGGTTTTCCTTCTAAACCCCGACGAGCCGAAACCACCGTCTTTGCGATAGCTCGGCCTCCGTCCCGATGATCAAATGGCAGACGCTCGTTCTGGGCCGCCGTCACCCACCGCGGTTTCGTCCTATGAACGGAACCAACGAGCCACATTCGGTTCCCGATCGGCGTCGGAAAGTTCCGCTGTGAAATTTATCCAAGAGCGCGGCAGAAATTGTCCGTGTCGGGACTCTTTGGCAGCCGAGGTCTTTCCTCGGTCTTCTACTGGGCCGGTGACGGTGTCGGGATGCTCGACCCCGGACTGTCCTGACTGAATGCCTGACGAATGAACGGAAGGGCTCATACGGTGTCGAATGGCAGGAGATAAGCGCGGTTTTCACAAGGGACAGCTAAGGGGCTTGGCTAATGTATAGCAGGAATTCAATCCCAAAGTTTGGGACCAACATCTGAAAAAGCTCTAGACTTAGACTTGAGAACCTTCGAGAGAAAATGTCAAGTTGACCTGACGAACTTGGAAGGACTGCAAGAAGGATCCGCTCAGTGAGGCGCGACCATTTCGAGGTTTTCAAACAAATGACAACATTTTTCAAACGGACTCTTTAGAGTGGAAAAGGGGCCAGTATAAACGCTGCGCTCCCTCTTGCGTGTTCCAGTTCAGATGCTGGCGGCGGCGTATTGAACCAACCGGAGACGCGTCAGATAGAACTGCGCCGTCAACCGCAGCTCGCGTCCCAACACTCCCGATTGGAGGAACGTATCGTGTGAGCAAGATCGCATGTCGGTCGGCGTCATGAGAGAGTGTACCTCAAGCAAGACAAAAGGAACAATTCAAGTATGCTTTTGCTCCTGCATGTGGAACAGCCTGAAAAGACTGGAAAGATGAGGTCTGTGCATAACAAAGATTTTCCTCTGCAGCAAAAAAAAAAAAAAAAAAAGTCTTTCCAACATTTTAAACTCGGGGCTAATTGCTTAAACATTTCCTGCACAGCTCCAAATGCGTCCGCAGGCCCGCGTGCGACAGGATCCTGGCAACCTCGACGCCGCGTTCGGCAATTTCCTGCTCACCTCATTTGGAGGTTGCTCAACCGCAGCCGAGCTTTTTAAGCCACACACTCCTTTCCACCCCCCACCCCCCCACAGATGTTTTTTATTTTTTTCATCCTAAACCAGATGAAAACACTGACAAACATGCGAGATGAACGGTCATTGGCTAGTCCATGTGAGCCGCTTCCAGGCAGACAACGGCGTCCCAAAGAGCCCCGCTTTAAAGAGCGACGCTTAATTACAAGCTGAACTCTTGTAAAAACGTGACCTTCATGTGATAATTAAAAGACTGGCTGTGTGTCGGTGGTATCAGGAGAGAGAAAAAAAAACAGCTTGAAAACAGGCAAACATAACAAGAAAAGAAAACGCTGCCGACATTGTCGATTCATATGAAATGGTGACAGTCAAATCGCGCCGACACCCCCCCCCCCCCCCCCCCCCACCATCAAAATCAGTGCGAGGACGCGCGTGCTGCCGAGAAGGCGTAGCCACCAAGCACAGATTCTTCTCCTTTGACGAATGTCGTAGCCAAAAACTGAAAACAGTCCCCATCGGGTCCACACGAAATAACAAAACAAAAGACAAAAAGCAAAGCTCTTGAAGAGCACTTGCCGACAGCTGCCAACTACGCCGCCATCTTGGACACTATTGTGTAAATAATATTGTATTGGATTAATCTTTATTGATATATTTCCAGCACAACACGGCCCTCCCAACGATTTTTTTCCAATGGACTAGCGCTACAATAATTAAAAAGACACGATGACAAAAACAAATTAGCGTTACACTAAGTCTCATCTTGCCTATGCTACAGCATCACGTGTTGTAAAACAAAACAGCGTAGCCAGGCTAGAAAAAAAAATCTGCTTTTTGTGTGTGTGTGTGCTATGCTCTTCCACTTATTTTCGTATTTTCACATATCTGACCTTTACATTATTTATATTTCCGTCAACTTACACTTTTACTCGACATTTCATAAATGAAATGCACACTTTTACTGAAAATACATTTGCCCTGACCATCTTTGTTATTACAAAATAAAATCCAAAGAAATTATACATTGACGTCATGCAAGGACACAATCATATGAATGGAATATAAGATCACCACTGCAGCGATGAACAGTGGCGGCGATAACAAGGATTAGGTTACGCAGCCGGTGGCGTTGACAGGAATTGTTTTGATACATTCTAGTGAAAAGACTCTTCCAACAACAGCTTTTATGCCAGCCTCAATGTACTGTCAAACTAATCATAAAACAAAACAAATTACACGTTACACAACATAGCTGTCTGACAAAGGTCTGCACGCTAGCAGACACCACAGACGAGCTAACAAAACTAGTATTGATGTAACGGTGTACTGTATAAGCCTTTACATAGCAGAAACTTTGAAGAACAACTGTGAAGACGAACGCTACCCACAAGCGTATTTTCTTTATCCTCCGCGAAAAGCAACAAAGAGGACTACAGCTTGCAGCTGTGACTTAGTGTACATATGTACTCATGTATTGTACAACCCCTAGCTAGCTAAGACGCACACACCAGAAGGGTCGGCTGGCAGACTTCATCTTTCATGCATAACACATAATTTATTTGTTTGTTTATTTTTATTGTATTTAAATATATTCAGTGCAAAAGAAGTGAAGTCCACGAGTTTTCCATGTCATTGTTTCATGACAAGCTGAAGTGATAAAGCCCCAGCTTTGTTTGCATGACTGTGGTGATCTGATTTATGACTCGCTGACTTGTTGACACCGCATTGTTTGGTAAATTCTTGTTAAGTTCTCACATTTAAAAGACCACAACGTGTTGAGTACATTAAGAAACTAATTGAAGTAGATTAATAACTCGTCTTTCATATTTATCCATGGTTCATTTGCCTTTATATTCGCCTATATCTGGCTTTTAAGACCAAACTGTTTATGTAGAACAAGTCGGATATCGTTTATTAGAATACAGAAAAGGGGGGTCAAACAAGAACTACACAAAAACTAGATTCTAACCATTTAACCTATCAACTTTCTGCAAAGATACTTGTACTCAAGTACAGTATCACTCAGTTGTAGGTACCAAAGTGCGGCGTGCGAGACGTCATCAAAGACGAAGCGACGCACAGGCCGGCGAGGCCAGGAAGGCAACACAGAGTGTCAGAGAGCCCGTGTGTGTATGTGTGTGTGTGCGCGCGCGCGCTGCGCATAGGTGACGCGTCCCCTCAAGAATGCGCTTCCCTTCCTCTCACCGCTCGCATCAATTTCCCCCTCGGCTCGCGGGAGCCGTCGCTTGAGGAATCTGGAAAACACCAGCGGGGGAATGAGAGGAATTTTCAGGCCGGGCTCTGGAGTTTTCTCTCGTTTCGGAGCGCGGCCCAACAATAACACGCTCGCATAAACAATGGGGCTGTTTGTCGATGGAGGAGGAGAGCGGCCCTTCGCCTTGGGCTGGCGGCGGGCCCGAGAGTCCCAAAGTACAAGCTACACGGAAAGATGGAAGTGCATGAAGGAACATAAACACATGCTTGAGCTCTTTCTTCATCTCTCTCCGATCCATCTTTCCTCCGAGGGATGGTGCTCAATGTCAGGAAACCACAAAAGCAGAAACGGGGAAGGGTGGGGGGGGGGGGGGGCAATGTTGGAATTTCTCTGCTTTTAGTCACACTCAGAAACTCTCTTGAGTTGAGCGTACATGAAGACTTCTGCTCTCTTTTGACATCTGACTGAAGCCTACTGCTCATTTATCTCAACAATAATTACTTCAACAAATGACTTCATTATTCCTAACAACTGATCACCAGAGTGGGGCCTGCGCTCAATTTAAAAAACTGCCAAGCAGCAGCTCTTATTTTTCAATGATCAGGGCTCTCCCAAGTGGAGAAAAGAGGACAAGCCTTCCTTAGCATGAGTGGAGCGCGGGCTCCCTCTTGTGGTATAGAAAAGAATGACTCCCTAGGGACAGTTCAGCAGGATTTAAATTGTTCGTACAAGACATTTTGCCGTTTGTTTGTAACCTTTTATTAAGATGAAGTTTTATTTAACTTTTATTTGCAATATATTTCAAATAAATGTTTATGTCGGTTGTCATTTTATTTTCCGATATAACGCAACTCAACTGTATTTATAGAGCAGACAGGTAAGGTGGGCCAGGCCATTTCAAGATTTGAAAAATAATAATAGGATCATTAAAAAAAACTCTAAAATGTAGAGGGAGCCAGTGAAGGGATGCCAGAGTAAGAGTTATGTACTCCCTCCTAACGAGTACCCGTCATGAGGCGAGCAGCAGCATTCTGGATCAACTGGAGATGCTTAATGGAGGATTGGCTGACTCTAAAGTAAAGTGCATTACAGTCATCGAGCCGGGATATGACGAAGGCATGAATGACCGTTTCAAAGTGCTTTAAGTGCATTGTAAATGTTCAAACTGTATAATTTTGCAGTGTCTTAAAACGAAATTAACTTTTTTAAAGTGTTGGCGTAAAAGGTTTGAGAACCATTGCACTACAGTTAAGACAATTATCCATTTGGTTACTTGAAAGTATTTTAATGAACGCATTGTAATCTAATTCAAACAATTTAAAGTTAAATGTTTTCTTTATGTAGCATTCAAAAAGTGAGGCTCTTTCCCTGCATTTTAATCTTAAAAGAGATTTAAAATGTAATGTGTGGATACAAATGATATCTCTCGGTGCAGCTATGCTTAACTTTTGACTTTGACATGATTCATTTTTCAGAGAGTGACGTCCGGCCGTGGCTTGAAAGCGGCTTGTGGAGCTTCAGGAAGCCCAGCTTCCAAGGCAAGGGGGGGGATCGTTGTGGAGAAGGGACTATGTAAATTAACCACACTGTTAAGGAACAATCTTGTTCACTCACAGGCTAAATCTTAAAAATGGGCAGATGGCAAAAGAGTTACCAAGTGTAGTTGTTTAATTTCACACTTGAAGGGTGGACAGATTGTTTGTATACAAACAATAAATAGTAAATTGTGTTTCAGACAGCATAATGGCTTTAAAGTGGCTCTGGATCTTCGCACGGTAAAGCTGCCGCGTCACGGCTGAGAAACTTGGCATCGGGGCGGTGATGATGTAAATTTCGCCAAGGACAGATAGGCAACCATTCACATTCACAACAATGGACAATTCAGAGTCTACAATATTATAATAGCTAGGCAGACGTGCGAACTACTCTTTCACCGTGCTATCCCATTAAAAAGTCTATTTTCCATCGTGTGTCCCTTTGAATGGGCAAAACTAAGACAAACACTTGGCTCACTCACACGCAGAACACTCTCCAGATACGTCCATTGGGAATCACTTCTTGAATGGGTCAGACCAAATCTTCACACCTGAAGTGGGAGCAAACAAAAGAACCGTTGGTTTTTTAATCACTATTTTTACATTTCTAGGCAGTAATAGTGACTTCATTTTGTTTCTCCATTTCAAGTTTCTACATCTAAGATGACAAAGCTCGTGCTTTTGTTTGCCATCTTGTGGCGTCTATAGACATAGAGAAACCTTTTAGACATCGTTTACTTTTTGCTATTCATGACCCTCAGACTGTAAAGTAATCAAAGTTAATTGATAAATAGCAAGAATGGTGTCATGCTGAGCTCTTACCGACGGGCTGCACGTCGGCCTGCTCGATTCCTGCCCGGTTCATCTTCTGGACGTCTCCTAAAGTGGGAGCGAAATAAAAAGTTGATTCAGATACGTTAGTTCCAATTCACACGCGATCATCATTCTTACTTTTGATTGCCACCATAGAGCTAGCGTATATCAAAAGGTAACCGACGATATTCTGAATATACACGAGGCAAGAACAGTTTGAGCAAAATCTCATTAACACCAGCTAACTTGTAGCCTCGAAGTTTGTTTCCTGAGTGTGACAGTGATGTAAAAAAAGAGGCAAATCACAAGGGTCACACGTATTTGTCACTTACTGTACTCGTTTTTGTGGGCGAGCGGGTAGAAGAAAATCGGGTAAAACGCAGCAGCAATGGCTGTTACAAACCCTCCAAATATAAAAACTATTTTCCTGTTTTTGGACATAATTTTTGATTGTTTTTGGGAGAAAGGTTCACCTCCAAAAGGGCATAATGTTCGAATATTTGCTTCCGGGTACAAAGGTTAGCCAAACAACTGTATGTTTTCTTCCCTCTTGGCTTTCCGTAGTTGGTCTCGTGATGCATCACACCCATAACACGGAAGTCGAGGCTTGTTTTGCATTGGTGTTCGCTTTTATTATTTCTTTTTGTATTTCTTTTTGGAAATGCGACTTTTACTCACAATAATGTATTTGATTTCATGCTCTGTTGTATTGGCAAATGCAACCGAATCAATTCAGACGTTTGTAATCCCGCACAGTCACATGGACGTCGGCTGGGTGTATACTGTGCAGGTATAATTTTAGAGCTGGCTTTTCTTGTTTTTCCTCCAATCGTGTTAATACTAATGTGTTATCCACAGGAGAGTATGCACGCCTATGCAGCCAACGTGTACACTAGCGTGACGGAGGTGCTTTCCAAGGAGAAGAATCGCAGGTTTATTGCCGTCGAGCAGGAATTCTTTCGACTGTGGTGGGATAATGTGGCATCGGGCTCACAAAAGAAACAAGTACGATGTTGGCACAATTCACGGAAATGCTAACATTTTCACCTATCTGTACTATTGTGTTTTGTTAATTCATTGCACACAAATAAATGGATACAAAAAAATGACAGGTGACGTAACCTCCTGGACTTAAGCAAAAGTAAAGCTGTACGGAGTGAAGTATACGAAAATACACAAAGTAAGCAGTAAGTGTTTTTGTACGTGTCATTTATATGCAGTATCCGTTTTGACCTGGCACAAAGACAAACGACTAGGAGTTTTATTTAGATAATTTTTTTGGTTCAATCTCGTGACATTTTGCTACCAAGGAACTATTGAAGTTAGTCAACTTTTATTCAGACAAAAGTTACCCTTTGCCACCGCCTGTTGGCATGTTGCCGAGGAACTACGTTGGAAGTGCATTAAGGATGGTTAATCTTGTGGCATTGAGAAACAATTACAAACATTTTAAGGGGAGTGTTTCATTTAGCCCAAGTAGTGCTTTGCCGCCATTGTGTGGCATCCTTGTGCCAAGGAACTGCATTGACGTATGTTGTAGAGTTTTATTTTGACAAAAATAATGCTGTGTTCATTTTGGTGCGAATAAAGTATGTGGAAATGTATTCTTGAGTTTTATTTTGACAAAAGTAATGCTTTGGGACCACCTGATGGCATTTTGTCTCCAAGTAACTATGTTGAGGTTCATTTAGACAAAAGCAGTGCTTTGCTCTATGCTATCACTATGGACCGATAAGCCTTTTTAGGGCACTGTGTCAATTTTCAGTTGGAAAGTGCCTGTTGGTGCCAAGGAACTATGTTGAAGTCTGTTGGAGTTTCATTTTGACAAAAGTAGCGCTGTAATAATATTATAATAGTTTAAACAATTAATGTTCTGCAAACTAAGCTATTAAAGATGTTAAATGGTTTAAAGCTTGCTTGATTTTGGGGAGGAAAAAAAACCCCAAAGTGCATGAAAACATGCAACAAAGATTCTCCCAAACTAACAGCCCACGCCGACTCGTCTTCTCGTCCAGGTTCGACAACTTGTGAGAGAAGGTCGACTTGAGTTCGTCCTGGGCGGCCAAGTGATGCCCGACGAAGCCGTTACCGATCTCGATGATTTGCTCGTGCAAATGACAGGTAGCGCTGCTCGTTTCCCGCCGCGTCGGCGCCGATGACTTTGCGTGCATGCGATTCCAGAGGGCCACGGCTTCCTCTTCGAGACATTCGGCGTGCGTCCTCGCTTCTCGTGGGGCGTCGATCCATTTGGGGCCTCCGCCGCCATGCCTGTACTCTTCGCCCTGGCCGGGTTCGACGCTCATCTCATCTCCCGTATTGATTACGACCTGAAAGATTCCATGCAGAAGACAAAGGTGCCGCCGGAACTGCCGTGTCGAACTACACCGGAGTTGACTCATCTAAACCTTTTTTGTTGTTGTTGTTGTTGTACTGTGAAACAGAACTTGCAATTTGTTTGGAGAGGTTCTGCCTCTTTGCAAGAGCAGCAGCAAATCTTCACTCACACTATGGACCAGTTCAGCTACTGCACTCCGTCTTATCTGCCATTCTCCAACAGGTAGTCTCTTTCCCCTCATCACCAGCCTCAAACAGTCATCACGACTGTATCACACTTCAACAATCCATATTTAAATCAAATGAATTTAAGACTCCTGTAAATTGAACTCAAGAGATGTGTTGCTTTAGAGCGCCTCGTTGCCAGCCCTGAGTGCCGTCTCAGGGTATTAACAGCGCATAGCACTTATCGATACGCAACGACGAATGAGATTTTATTTATTTTTCTCAGCAAATTAACGACTGCTTTTTCAGGTCGGGCTTCTACTGGAACGGTGTGGCCTTGTTCCCCGACCCCCCGAAAGACGGTGTGTACCCCAACATGAGTTTGCCCGTCACCAAGGAGACGGTGCACGCTTACGCCAGCACCATGGTGGAGAACATCAAGCAGAGGGCCGACTGGTTTCGGACCAAGCACGTTCTGTGGCCATGGGTGACGAGAGCGTGGCACTTTTGGTTCCTTCAAGTTGGCACATGTCCAACTCACTTGTCGAATTGCTTTTCAGGGCTGCGACAAACAGTTCTACAATTCGTCCGTGCAGTTTGCCAACATGGACCCGTTAATGGACTACATCAACGAGAACAGTAAAGACTTGGGGGTCACGGTCCGCTATGCCACACTCGCCGAATACTTCCGAGCCGTGCACGACGCGGATTTTGTCTGGGAGGTGCGCGGGAGCGAAGACTTTCTGCCTTATTCTACCGGTAACAAAACACCCATGACATCACTTTAACAAACGTGTCATGAAGACAGGACCTGATGAACTCTTTTGCCTTTTTCCCCCAAATGGATTTTTGGCAGAGTCCCACCAGGCGTGGACAGGATTTTACGCCTCTCGGAACATCCTAAAAGGAGTGGCGCGGCGAGCCAGTGCCCAACTTCATGCGGCCGAGACTCTCTTCACGCTGTACCGGATCAACTATCCGGACGGACCTGTCGCAAAAGACTGGGCGCTCGCTAAGCTAAAAGCTCTACGTTGGGCCGTCTCGGAGGTAGAATATGGCACCATGCGATTGTGTTACTCTTCACACAAAATAGGGATATTCAGATGAAATTTCAAGATGAGCCTGAGATGTACCGCGACTCCTACAGGCTGCGTGTAAAAAAAAAATAAAATCAGAAACACTGAACAGTTTAAAGTAGGTTAACTTGAATTTCCCTGTAAACGTTCGAGTGTATATTACTGTACCTCGCGAGGTCACCCCTCACATTTGATGACAAACCACTGCCTAAAGGGAACTCCTCAACTCACTTTCTTGACACCAAGTTGCCACAACCTGGCATTAAACGCTCCCATCCATCCATTCATCTTCTACCGCTTGTTATTAAACGCTCCCGTCAATATAAAACCCCTCTACTCAAATTAACATAGCTCATTTACGCTAACATTCCACAAGATGGCGCTAAAATAACTATTTTATTGCTTTGGCCAGAACACAAAAATGCAAGGTTTCCATAATATGTATTTGAACACATAAGTCTTTCGTTCACGCCAAAGTTTCAGCTCTCTTAGTGACTTATCACCCATAAGTCCAATTGTCAAAGTCATTGAGTGTAGGATATCTAAATGTTGTTTGTAGGTCCAGCACCACGATGGCATCACTGGCACCGAGTCCCCAAAAGTAGCAGACATGTACCTGCAGCATCTCACACAGGCCATGATGGGAGGCGAGGAGCTTCTGGCGGCCATCTTCTTGCTGCCGCACAACATCGACATCCTCAACGCCCCCCGCAACCACAAAAAAGGTTTTGTCGATTTCTTTTGTCGTTTGCGATATAATGGAGTGAATGCCATTGTGGTATTATTTTAGCGGGCGCTCGGCAGGATTTGGAGCAACACGTCATCGTTTACAACCCGCTGGCATGGAACATCTCGACGGTCATCAATGTCACGGTGACGTTTCCGTTTGCACGTGTCTTTGATGAGTCAAGACGACCCGTCCCCGCGCAGGTAGATTACACAATTTGTGGGCAGACCCATCAAAAAAAGTCTCAAGAGACCATTGTCTGAAAAAACATAGGAAGTCAGACTTTTTTTGTTTGTTGTTGTTGGTGGTGGTGGTGGGGGGGCATTTTTGGGTCCATTTTGCCCACTTCCAGGGATCCTTTGAATGTTTGGAAAATTCAGCCCAATTAAGTCAGTTTCACTTAGCAAAATGATATTTTGCAGGCATGTCATTAATGAGTAGACCCACAAAAAAATTGAGTTTTTTCCCGCAAAAGACATTTTACCCATTTTTAGGGGTCCTTATGGATTTGTTTTGACAATTCAGCCTCCGAAGCCAATTTCACTTAACTAGATGAAATTTGGTAGATATTTCTGTCATGAGTAGCAACACAAAAAATAAAATCTCAAGGGGCCATACCTGTGTAGACGCAAGAAGGTTGCCATTTGGGTTTTCAGGTCCAATCTGGTGTGTGTCACAGATCCAAAGGTCCGCCTTGTCCAACGTCACCTATGACCTGTTCATCCTGGCCGACCTGGAAGGTCTTCAGCAGACAAAGTACTTGATCAGGTTCTCAGAGAAGCCGTGCCCGCTGAAGTCCAAGTGCGGTAGCACATTCGAAGCCAAAGGGGTCCATTTCGAAACACGCAGCGTCCGGGACCGGAAGAAAGTGGGTAGCAGGCTCCTGCCGGTTCTGAGCGAGTGTTATAAGCTCATGTTCGACCAGGACACCAATTTACTACACAGTATCACGCATCTGTAAGCCACTCCCTTCATTAAAAAAACAAACAAACAAAAAACACTTTGGCTCCTGCATGCCCTCACGTGTGTCTGTGGCAGGCAAGACAAAAGACGGGTCCGGGTGACTCAGGATTTTTGGGAGTACCGTGCCAATGGTGACGTGAAAGCAGGGCCCATATCAGACAACTACATCTTCAGCGCCAACGGTTCAGCGGTGCGGGCGTACGAGGCTGTGCGAATGGAGATAGTCCCCGGTGACATCATCACTGAAATTAGGCAGTACTTCTACAGGTGGGTGGCGGCAACGGCCTTCTTTCTCATCCACTCACGTTCAAACCATCTCTCCCGTGCCATCAAGGAACGAAAGCGACGAGGACTACGCCTTCTCCATCGTCACCCGCGTCCCAGAATGCTTTGGGAGCAAAGTGCGATGTCACGGCCTGGAGCAGACGTACTCGCTGGGGCCGCTGCCTGTCAACGCCGAGGTCGTCCTCAGGACCAGCACGTCTTTGAAGAGTGACAGGACGCTGTACACGGACAACAACGGCTACCAGATGATGAAGAGGACGCATAGAGAGTTTGCCAACAACACTTTAGCTCGAGTAGGCTCCATTAAAACTACTTGTAGTGTTTTCACCACCAAAAAAATTATAATAATAACAATTGCCCATCGATGGCAAAGTACTATTCTTGTCAGGGTGAAACTCCTCAACTCACTCCAACATAGTTTCTTGACACCAAGATGTCGCGGGATGATGCAAAGCAATACTTTTGTTTAAATGAGACTCCTAAATAAGATGACAAGGGCCAGATTGACACATGAATGACTATCAATCTGGGCCTTCTCCAATGTGATCTGTTCAGGAATGGCGAGAGATTCAGTTCAATAGTAAACCTGTGCACGCCTACCAAACTTTTTTGTCCAATCCCGGCAACGGATGAAAATGCCGTCACGTGCCTTGTTTTGGCCAGCCGAGTCCCGTTATCCCTGCGATTGGCACAGACGGCATCATGGCATTGAGGGTTTTTTTTTTTAATTTTAATTATGTGGACAAAGGGCATCTAAAATAGCACCGCATTCATTTTTCAATCAAGCCTATGGTGAACTGAAGAAAGCATATCCCGCCTTCAAACAGATTGCTGCTTTGCCATTGGTCGGCACCACTTGTGATTGCACCTCGGGACAAGTTGAATTCATGGGGTTTTGTGAACCCACAAATGCTGCCAGAATTCAGCTTGCAGGCCCGGTTACCTCCTAAACTCACTCCAACATAGTTCCTTGACACCGAGATGCCACGAGATGGCGACAAAGCAATACTTTTGTTTCAATGCAACCCCTCAACTGACTTCAACATAGTTCCTTGACACAAAAATGATGGCAAAGTGGTCTTTTTCTCAAAAGGAAACTCCTCAGCTCCCTTCAACAGAGTTCCTTGACACCAAGATGCCACAGGACGGACGGTGCCAAAGTACCGAGTTTATTGCAGGGGTACTTGCAGACCCTCAAGCAATCGGTTCAAATCCATAATATAGCGACCAACTTAACTGGAGAGTTTTACCCTGCCCAGCCGCTTTCAATACATTTAAACTTATTGACACTAAGCCGAAAGTAGACCGCCACCACATGCTTTTTAAACTGATTGCAAATGTATTTGAACTGAACCAGACCAACTGTTCATGTTCAGCACATTGGTCTGGAATGGACCTCCTCATCCATCTGTAGCCCATTTTACAGAATTATTTCCCCATGGTTCGCGCGGCCTACATCGAGGACGAGCTCAGCCGACTGGTGCTGGTCGGCGACCGGGCCCACGGCGTGGCCAGCCAAGCCAGCGGACAACTCGAGGTAGACGCCGTTGACGTTGGAAAGACATACGACTTCCCTCCCATTTGTCCTTTGCCCCCCCACCCCCTCCCTAGGTCATGCTCCACCGACGGCTGTGGAACAACCTGCCCTGGAACCTCGGCTACAACCTGACCCTCAACGATAGCTCGGTGGTCCGGCCCACGCTGCGCGTGATGCTGGCTTCTAAAAGCGTTGCTGCCAAAATTTACCAGAGGGAGGCAATACAGCTGCAGCACAGACCTGTCGTCATGCCCATCGACCTGCCACGTGAGAGCCCACCTCAATTTTTCAACTTGGAAGGAGGTTGTGTTTGGCTGTTTAAAAGTGCTCTAAAAATACAGTTGACTTGACTTGTAGTTTCAAAGGTCCTTCAATAAACTCAGCCACCAAAGACGGTTTTCATTTAGCCACGTGAAACTTGATAGGCACGTCCATCTTGAGCAGACTCAACAAAAAAGTCTCAAGACGCCATACCCCGAAAAAGACACACTCAGCCATTTTGCTTTGTGTCCACTTCCAGGGGGCCTTTGAATTTTGGAAAATCCAGCCACCGTAGCCAATTTCACTTAGTCGCACGACATTTGGTGCGGTGCTCTATCATGAGTAAATGCGCAGAGAGGTCTCAAGACATCATGTCTGAAAAGACTCTGGAAGTCTTCCATTTTAGTCCGAAGTCGTCATTTGAGGGTCAATTTGATCTTTTCATTTTCGTTGCGGTCTTTCAAATAGATTCAGTGACGAAAGCCAGTTTGATATAGCAACACAATCATTAACTGGGATGTCTATCGCAACTAGATCCACAATAAGAAGCCATGTTTGAAGAGACACAGGAAGTCGGCCATTTTGCTTTAGACCGGCTATCTTAGCGTAATGTTGGCTACTTCAAGGGGTCCGGGAGATCTTGTACGATTGTTACCCAATTTGAAGCGTGTGTACTATACAAGCAATGTGGATTTCCAAAAATGGCCGCTGCTAAGTGTGATGACTTGAGACAGACATTATTCGTAGTGTGGAGGGAACGGCTCATTTTCACTACTTTGTGCATTTACCTTAATGTTAGATCTGCGCTGGAAGGAGAATGAGCATAAAAGAAGTCCTCGCGCCCGTGCCGTGGTGCTGCCGCCCAACCTGCACCTGCTCAGCCTCAGCATCCCCGGCTGGAATTACAGCGTCTGCTCAGGTCAGCTGCTGGAAGTCACATTCGGCGGTCGAGTTTAGAGTTGGAGCCAACAACTGCGCTGGTGTGCGTCCAGGTGAAAATGTGCAACCCGAGCCTGACTATGACCGGGTCCTGTTGAGAATCATGCATCTGTTTGAGGAAGGAGAAGACCCCGAGCTTTCAAAGCCGCTCACCATCAACTTGAAGGTGGCAGCATTACAACGGTCGTCGAATTATTAGACTGAAACAGTTACACATTTGGAATTTACCTGTGTCCACAGGATGTGCTCCGGGGCATCGGGGACCTGTCGGCCATGGAGGAGCGCTCCCTGACGGGAACTTGGGATATAGGTAGCCTGCAGAGGTGGAGCTGGAAAACAGAAGATAACAAAGCAGAAAGTAAGACTTTCATTTTGACACTGGCTGTTCAGATCCACACATCCTGAGTGCTCCTTCTATTTGTTTGCAGAGAAGAGAAGCTCCAGGCGCTTTGGAGACGATCCTTTCTCAGTGACCATTTCAGCCAAAGAAATCCGAACCTTCTTTGTTTCCTTCAACTCCAGGAATCTTTAGGTTGCCTTCTGTGGAGATGTACTCTTTGTTTTGTTTGTTTTTAAGAATATTAAATGCTGTGATTTATTCTTGAGGACATTACCATGATGATTCTATGATGACAGAGACTCATTCAATAAAGTGATTCTTTTGGTTGCTTTGTTACCGGATTGTTATTAGTATTAATAAATGTTGTATTAATGAATTCGTGTTTAATTAATATCACAATTTGTTATGTTATTATTATGAGAAACATTTTACTTTAAACGCGCATGAGGAAAATACTGGATTGTGCTGTAGAAAGTGCATTTCCGTCATGGCCTCTAGAGGGCGCTACAACCCTGAGAAGCAACACCGGAAGCTGCAAACAGCCATCAACTGCAGTGCATAAGGATGATGACCACCGTCAGCGTAAGTCACAGTAATGTGTACGTTTTTTGTCTTTGTAAAAAAATATTCATTTATAAATCAGAAGCATGTACCATTGCGTTTTGAAATAAATAATTGGCCGCGATTTCGAATGAGTCAAGTAAAGGGGCGTTGCTAGGATACTCGAGGAGCTTAAACGGCTCCTTTATTTTCAAATATTTTGCAGCTGTTTTTCCTTTTCCTTCATTCGCACATTTCCCCGCATAAAATGACTTGTGAAGATAAAGACAAGCGGTCTGCGGTCAAGAAACATTGCCTTTTTTGCAACAACGCCTGACTGCGCTTGCGTACTAGGGCCTTCCCTACTGTAGTCGCCTGACACAGAGCAATTTAAAATATCGGTCATTTGTTGATTTTGAACCCAAACCCAACACAGATACTTGTGTATATTTTTGTTGTTACTTACTTGGAATTCCTACTTACATATTTTTGTGCTCAATATTTTTTTATTATTGTCCATATCAGCACAAACTTTGTATCCCCAGTTTTCGCACATCCTAAATAATATTAAACGTTTCGATTATGTGTGCAGAAACGAGAGAAGGAGCAGCGGAGGAAGCTGCAGCACTTTTTAGCTGACCTGGCCTTACTGGGTTCCTTACAGGTGCAATCATGTCAAAAATGAGGACGTTGTTGATACTGTACATCAATTGACAGCTCGTCTCCGTCCCTCCTAGGGTTTCAAGTACTTCCAGCCTTGGTTGAGAGGGAAAGAGGAGCTTCTGCTGACTGTTGTCAATGAAGATCTGGTCAGTCATTTACAACAGTGTTTTTCGAGCCAAGGCATATTTCTTTCATTGAAAAAAATCCCGCGGCACACCACAAGCTGAGAATGTGAAAAAAAAAGCTTATTTTAACAATTAAAGTGTTATATTGTTATTATACGCGTTTTCTAACATTGAATAATAACACCTTGAATAGGAATCAAATAAACATCAATCAAATATTTATTCTCACTCAGTGTGATAAATAGTTTGGATGAACACAAATCTGATATCTTGGCAGCAATCCATGAAAGACACATGATGCTCTTCCTTCACAGCTGTTATCAGTTTTTACAGAAGTCAGGCTACTTCTTTAGCCGCTTCGGGTCCGAACGCTTCATTTCATTGCCACTGGGACTTTTTTTAATTTAGTCACAAGTTCAGCGACATGCTAACTCTCTGTCGCGGCTCATGCACGTTGCTAGCTTCTCCGTGTGTTCACGCAAATACTCCGCATTTTTGTTTCGAAGTAAAGGGTGTTTTGTTTGGAGATCGAGTTTAAGCATACCTGGGACCATAGCGCTGTTGGAGAGCTTTGTACCACATACCAAGGACAACGGAGTCGGTGCCATTCCTTCTCCGGTAAAAGTAAATCCAATTGAAAGATAGCTTTCGTCGTCTTGCCTCGCGCAAGAAACTTCGCTCGTCTCGAAGCACGAGGCAATTAGCTAGCCGCTGCTGCTACCTACCGGTATGGAAGAGTACTACTTGATTACTCCGCCAGGCGATAGCCCGCACAGGCATACAAATTGGACAATTTCCCACAGCACACCTGACAATAGCGGCACAGTGTTTGAAAACCACTGATTTACAATCCACGCATGTTGGAAAATTGTGCCTCTCACAGAAACTGCTCGGCAACCAAAAATGATACCATCCTCATCGAGACGCCATATCTAAAAATTCGTTCTCACTTCCCGAGCAGGGCTGGCGCTCGCCGGGCTTCGCAGTGTCCAGAGCCTCCTCCAGCAACGTCTCCAGCAGCAGCAACTGCTCTTCACCCAGCAGCAACTCCCCCAGCCTTGCCAGCCAGGCCGGCTCCCCCCCAGCCTCTCCGACACGTACGCACACGACCAGGTGAGTGCAGAGGTTCCCACCTGGTCTGCTGATCGGTCTGACCAGCCCAGAGGAATTTGGATTTCATATGACCAGCATACTTTCTATTTTGTCCTCAGGGAGCCCAGCAGCGAGGACCATCTACTGCCAGCCTCCCCCAGCGAGCGAGAGATGGCAGTGCCTGTAAGAGATGTCTTTTCCTATCCAAGTTCCAGACCTCCTCCCTCTCCAGTCCAGTCCGAGAGCCCCTATCCAGCCTCTGTTAGATGTCTCCCTCCTCCAGCACATCTGATTGAAATAATCAGGATCATTATCGGGCTTCTGCAAAGCTTTTAGATCATCTGATCACAAGATGTTTTGGAGCAGGGACATCAAAAACAGGCTCGATCGGGGCTCTCGAGGACCAGATTTGGGCACCCTTGCTCTCAATTCCCTTTAAGACACATTAAGACCAATGAATGTATCGTTCAAGAAAAGAATTTCAAAAGGTACATTTGCCTCTCAGAGAACCATAACAGGATGAATATGACAACTAAACAATTGAATACAATTGAGACATCACAACTGCACAAAATACAACCGCAAACATAGCACTGATCTCTTTGTTTTAGCAAAATTGTATCATCCATAGTTTGTACTCTCTTTAGTAGGGCTGAACGATTTTGAAAAATAATCAAATTGCCAGATTGCCCCTCATTATTGCGACCGCGATTTATGAAGTGATTTTTTTTTTTTTGGCCATAAATTGAAGCCTGTGTAATTCAAAAATTGCATTTGTGATGTCGATTTCAATTCTATTGATTGTTGAGTCCTACTCTTCAGGAAAATATAGATTTTAGGAAAGCCCAACAAACAATTGAGAATCACTTGATTGTGTCTTCTGCCATCGTAGTGGAGCATAATTTATTTTCATCGACATAGATCACAGATATCAAACTCAAGGCCCAGGGGCCAGATATGGCCCATCAGATCATTTTATTTGGCCCGCCAAAGCAAATCATGTGTGTCAACTTGCTAAAATCTGTATCGAAATGTCAAATTGGCACGTCTGATGAATAAAGTTGAGATTTTGCAATCATTTTGTTCCCCTGTTTACACTTACTCGAACAATAATCGAAAAAAGTATTATAATTGACTTGACTGATTTCAAAACTAGTAACGTTTTCATTATTTGTGTACATGTAATAATTTTTGGTTTCACCGTCATAACGGCCCGCCGAGGGAAGACGCAACTTCAAATTGGCCCGCGACTAAAATGAGTTTGACACCCCTGGCATAGATGGACAAAGTCGGGAAAACATTTTTGATCCACCATTTGAGAATCGCTCCCCAAAAACATTCATCTTTAGGAGGTGAACTGCACCCTGTTTCTACTGGCGGGCTACGTGAAGTACGGTCGTCCCCACGCTTGGATTCGCTCCAACCACGAGCGCCTAGTCAGCATCCGAGGCACGGACTCCATGGTCAGGGACACGCCCCTGAAGCTCAAATCCATCACAGACTGGCAGGCTGGAGGTATGGAATTTTTACCAAGTAGAGAAAGGTCTCCTGGGACAATAATGTGTTGTGTGTGTTTTTTTTTTTAGGTATTCGTGTGTGGGACGTGGTCAGCGAGCTCGTGAGTCTCTGCACGGTGCCCTTCCCCTCCAACCCGTTTGCCCTTGACATGCGCTACATCCAAAGCCTTCCGGTGTCGGAGCGCTTCCTCGCCACCGGAGCGCTCCTCAACTTCCTGGAGACGTATGCCATCTGCGGCAACCGTGACGAGTTGCACTACGAAAAAGGTGCGTCGCTGCATGTCAAGTTTTTAGGAAGAAAAAAATAAATCCATGTTTGAAGACGATTGTGACGGAGGTCTGTTCTCCAGTGCTGGAGGATGTGAAGCCTCTGCGGCATCTCCACGTCCAAACCCTACTGGAGCTACAGCGGCTTAAAAAAATGTCCACCGAGCAGGACATGGACATCGCAGCATGTGTGTCATGAACTCATTTTAAGAGCACACATGGAAAGCATATTGCAGCCGGTTGTTGATTTTTTTTTTTAGTTGCTTCCATACTTGCAGCTCTGCAGCTGAGGAGCTCGTTCACAAAAGCACAAGTAGCCGTTTGGTTGCTATATTTCGCAACTTTTTGGACCCCCCTCCTCGTGACTCATTCACAGCCATCGCCGTTTTTATTTGTCGATTGGAAACCAACTATTCGCTGCCCCCAACTAAAATCAGAAATTAGATTGGGGGGGGGGGGAGGAAAAAAGGGCAAAGATCAATCAAGCAATTTGATTTAAAAAGCCATAGCTTTACACGACCATCACAACTGTTGACAAGATGCTTTACGACCATGGGAAACTTGTCCAATGACAAGAGTTAAAAACTCCCAGACACTTTTAGGAACATGTTTGCTCCCCTTGCATCAACCCTTGACATACACGGCAGGCCAAATATAACATTTGAAGCTGGCCTTGCGGAAACCAGCTCGTTTGTCATTTAATATTTGCCCGAGAGCAAGCGACGACACTTGGATACACAAACGTATAAAAACATTATCATACATATTTCATTAAATATGGACATAATTACAACAGCACATTGAAAAAATAAAAATATATACCTTCAAGCAGGCACTTGTGTGCTCTTTGTAAAGACATCACTTTTAAAAACAACAACAACAAAAAAAAATACCTTTAGTGCCACACGGGTGAGAAAAAAAAAAGTCCCATTTAAAAAAAAAAAAAGTGGAATGTTTAGCATTAGTTTGTCGGGGAAAAGTAAAACCTGTAAACATGTTGCAACAGCTGAGTCACTTTGAGGGCTCGAATGGGGGAGGGGGCAAAGCACACTGTGGCATCACTGTACGCTCACTGATGGGAAGAGAGGAAGTGACAGCGCTCCCTCTGTTCCGGGATCAACAACCCCGCAAGTGTTTGGAATATTAAATCCGTAAAAACGACACATGCCTCACTGATCCCTGCAGTCCGGCTGGGAGATGGGGTGGGGGGCTCAGCTCCAGCTGCCAGAGGCGGACCCTCGTCTGGCGATGGCTCGGAGGGGGCTTCGGGACACGGAGCCTCTCTTCCTCCAGCGGACTGGAAGTAGAACGACAATAGGGGCCAATTAGGGACGATACAACTCGACTGCACTGCATTCTTAATCGCCCACGTCACTCACCAGCCCAGGCCCCGCCTTTTCATGTCTAATGTCATACTCAAAGATACGAAAGTAAAACCTGAGGATGGCAACTCTTCGGAGATTAAAAAAAATAATGCTTGCACCCCATGTGCACGTTGTTGCATATTGTGAAATCCATTTAAATTCATCTTTGAGATAATCAATAGGATGCTGAGTTCAGCCCTAATGACCGCAAGGAATTAACTTATTACCATAAAATATGAGATTTATTATAGAAATGTTTTGGTCTGATATGGGCTTGTGAATTTTCTTTATTTTTTTAATCTGTCGAATTTTTTAAAAATGTTGGGCTCACATTAGGAGCCCAACATTTAAAATGCAAAATTATGGCCACAATAGATGACAAAACGCAAATTTGCAAATGTACCAGATTGCGGCCCCGCAGGAGGTACAGCATGCGCACGAAATCAAAATGAATCACATTTATATCAGTCTTACAAATATATTCCTCTAGAAATACATCGAAGGCATTTTGGCAAAAATTCACGGCGCTTTGGAATCACACGAGCGGAACCAGACTGCTCACCTCTGCCCAAGCTGGCAGGTAGCGTGGAGCTCTTGGCGGCTGATGAGCCGGTGGCGGCGTCGGCACTCGGCGACGGCGGCGTGGCCGAGCCCTCCCGCTGCCAGTCACTCAGCGCCCGCTGGAAGGAGTGCGCCAGGCAGCTGGTCATGTCCCGCGCCCGCTCGGCCCGGTTGCACCAGAACACGCGGCACTGCAGCTGCTGCCCGTGGTGCTTGCAGATGTACAGGAAGACGTTGGGGCGGTCGGCGTCGGCGGCGCAGTACGCGATGTCCTGCAGGTATGTCTTGGTGAGCTGCCGACCCGTGCTCAGCTCCTTGACCTCCACGTAGCGAGGCCGCACCACCAGGGCGTGGTCCTTACTCAGCTTCTTGCCGCTGGCCACGCCTGCCAGCAGGCGGCCGATGGCGTCCCGCGCATGTTCTTGGTCCAGGGAGAAGATCTTCTCGGTGCCCAGGTAGTGGACTTTGAAGAGCGGGTCGCCATGGGACAGCGACTCGGTGCGGTCGCGGCGGAAGCGGCGGCGGAGCGCGGCCGGAGAGTTCTTCAAGGTCTGCATGAGGTGGAAGGTGCCGAGGGACATGGTGTCGAATTGAAAGTGTCGCTTCCCGTGGACCACCTCTACCGCCGTTTCACCTTTTCTGCAGACGGAGTTGCTTTTGTCTGAAAGAAAAAGATGAAAATTGAAATAAATCGTAGGCCTTTTTGGGGGGGTTGGGTTAATTACTCATGGATTTTTGCTATGATGCTAAAAGCAGGGGGCTCCACTGTACTATTGCGTGACGCTTTAAGGCCGTCTGTGACCTCCAGACTTATAGAACCACCACATCGCCCTCTTCTCGCAAACTCCAAGCCTCTTCTCCATTGTGTCGATTTCACTTTGGCCCCTTTTTTTGTTTTTTGCCCGCCATTCTTTCACCATCCCTCCACAGAAATGAGCACAGACTCAAACGTTTGACCATTGTTAGTCGACATTGATGCAGGAAACAGCTTTGCGCTACCCCCCCCCCCCAGGGCCCCCACCCAATCCCCCGAAATACTTGTGTTCTCCAAACAATGGCATGCTTCTGCGAGTGTGTCATTATTAGAATTACCAAACACTTTGACACAACAGGACCGATGTGTTGCAAAACAAGAGCAACAATTTCCTCCAACAGTACACAAACACAGTGGTTACCTACCACTGTCACCCAAACCCCTCAACTCATTTCATGTCAAGTGCTTTACACCAAGATAGTAGCAGAGTCAATTTTTTTTGTCCAAATGAAACTTCTCAACTCACTTCAACATAGTTCTTGGACACAAAGATGGCGATAAAGCATTTTTTTGGGGTCCAAATGAAACGCCTGAACTCACTTTTACAGAGTTCCTTTGCACCATGGTGCTACAAGATGGTGGCAAAGCATGCTGTTTTTTTTCTAAATGGAGCTCCTCAACTCATTTTAACATAATTCCTTGATACAAAGATGCCTCAAAATGCCGACAATGCACTAGTTTTGTCTAGATTAAACTTCTCAACTAATGCAGAACCAAGACTATGCATAAAGTTCGCTATACATTGGTCATTCATATGTGCAGATTAATTAGTGATAGAATGTTTCCATTTTTTTTAAATACACACCTAAAGCACACTCTTTTACGTTAAAAACATGCCGAATTAACAATCGAACCAGTAGTGCTAACCGAGCAAAGTCATCCGTGTGACACGCGTCGTGTGTGCGATAATCAAGCGAGCAAATGTTCAAATGTGCAGTTTCTTCAAGGCGCTTCGGTCGTCGCTCTTACCTGGCCGTGGCAGTCTCATCCAAACGATGTCCGCGAAGGCCTGAGGTGAAATTGTCACATGAAGTGCACTGCCGAGCTAAAAAGCACGAGGAGAAGAGGGAAATGGCACCATGGACTATAGAAAGTCGGTTGTAGGTTCGGGGTCTACTTCCACACACGCTACGCCTTTCGATGCTAATGCAATGCTATCTGGGTTACATTCCTGTGGTTGACTTTGTTCTGCTCGCGACTGCTTTAAACCACGGGGGCGCGCGCTAGTCATGCGTGGACGCGTACCTGCGTCAGAGAAACCCAGAAACTTGGAGTGGGCGATACTAACTCCACGCGAGGTGAAGGGGTGTGCTGGGGCACGACAAATGTCACGTTTCTTTAAGAGCACGACGCAAGGTGAAAAAAAACAACTGAACCATTTCTTCTTGTCCTAGTTAAAAAGGCTTGTGTTGAAATAAGTGAGAAATGAAAAGTGTCTGTTGGTATCAATTTTTTACTTAGAAAGACAACCCCCATTTCTTTTCGACCTTTTCAAGCTTGACGCTATTAATGCGTTAATGAATGTCCGCACACTTATCTCAGAATAACAGTTAAAGCACGCATATTGAGGTCAGCAGGACTCTATATTGTCCATAAAGGTGAGAATTGTTTTGTCTATATGTGCCCAGTCCACAATGTACATCCACCTCTCACCCAGAGAAAAGCGTCCAGTTCACCAATGACCCCAATGTGGAAAAACCGAAAAAGATGCCAGGATTATCCTAAACTATTTTTAGTGTAGAGCAAAACATTTTTATAAGCATTACCTTTGAACAGTGCCAAATCATAAACGTGTATGTGCAGTGAGTGGCTGATGTGGTCAAACAGTAGGGCCCCTGTTTTCTTCCTGGGTTGGGCCCAAAAACAGTTAAGGGCTTTGGACGTCATGCCTGCCATGGTGCCTCAGCGGTGCACACTGGAGCCATTCTTGTTCGTCGGGCTCAGCGTCAACGTCATGGAAGCGTTTCAGTCCGGCAGCCCAACCCCGGAGTCATCACACACTACTCCCAAAAAGTTGGGTGGAATTTCAGGATGAACCTAAATGTCCTACACTGACCCTCGCTGTAACCTAGTCTATTTTTCGCAGCAGTGGTTCTAATTTTTTTTTTCATACCAAGTACCACCACAAAGACCCAAGATTAAAATACAGTTTCGTAGTAGACCCGAGTGTACATGTACAATGAGACCCAAACACTCTTGGATGTATTCACATATTTGTATCACACTTAAAAGTGACCTAAATATTTTTTCATCAACTGGAGACACAGAAGAAAGACTGCTTGTAGGTTTTGCTACACTGTGTGTGTAAAGTAGCAGCTGTTTGAAGGTTTAGAATGAGCGTAACATTGATGTTAACTCCCATTAGCATGTACAGGATATTTCACCTTATTATGCTAGCATGAAGCTAGTGGACGTTGGTCGGCACAAAATGATAAAGTTGGTGGAATATTTTGGTGTTTAAAGATAAATGTTGAATTTTCTGTTCTATGCCATATTGCTCAGTTTGTGTGTAAAGTAGCAGTTGTTTGAAGGTTTATAATTACTGTGACGTATGCTAATTTCCATTAGCTTGCCTAAGGCATTTCACGTTCTCGCATCTTAGCATTAAGCTAGCTGACCAAGGTCATTTTATGGTTTGGTTGAACGTTATTTGAATTCTCTTTGGCTTTCGTGTCAGTTTTACCATTTGTAAAGACTTTTGAGTTTTGTTTTTGATTATTTTTGTCTTCTGTAATGTTACTGCGATCATATTTAGTGTGTTTCCCAGCACACGGTATTGTTTTTAACAGTGCTGCTCTGTAAATAGATTTCGACTGGATTGGAAGATCGCAACCTTTTTTTGGTTCACAGTGTCTGCGCTGTTGGATTCTTCCGTAAGGTTTTGATGAAGGATGTGACCCGCTTTAAACACAGACCCACCCAATCACCATGAAAACGATGCTCTCACAAAGCTGTCAGGAAGTCATCCAACAATTGATTAGATCAGTTTTAAATCAAGAGACGGGTTTAATCTTTGTTTGGCAAACGGGTGAAGAACATTTTTGTAAACGTTTTTTTTTTTTTTTTATCTTATCCATAAATCAGTGGTCCGATTCAAACCTCAGATGCGGGCCTTTGAGTAGAAAAGTTTGCACAGCCCAACTATAAATGCTTATTGCCAAGCTCATTTCATCTTTTAGTTCCCCTTTCCTAGAGGTTGTAAATCTAACATTGGCCATTCAGTGAGACTAAAAAGTGGCAAACACAATTCAAGTGTCCCCATTGGAGGTGTTCGTCTGGCTCTTGAACAAGTCAGACAAAATTCATGCAAGCAAATGAAGAAAAGAAACTGGTGGGTATGTGTGTGTGTTTGTCTCATTGCAATGTTATAAAATAAAGTCAGAATTGTGAAAGACCACATTAGGATTTTTTTCTGAGAAAAAAAAAAGTTAAATTTAATTTGCGAAAACAGACAGATTTCTGGGTGGTACGGAGCTTGACCGGTTAGCATGTACGCCTCGCAGTGCAGAGGTCTGGGGTTTGATTTCCAGGACCTGACCTTCCCGTGTGGAGTTCAGATAATAGAATGGATGGTCAGATTTCTGTAAAAGAAATGTTATGAAAATAAGATTTTTCAAGACACAAGCAGCAGTCCGGCAGAGTTAAATTGAAGCCAGAAGTCAAAATTTCAATCAAGTTCCTTTTTGAACAAGTGACCTTCAAACCTACCTCGTAATTCTCATGATGTTCGGCCTTTATGCTTTCTTCCTCCTCCTCGTTTGATGGCGTCACATCACTTGACTCAGAGTTGACAGCGAAAACACAAGCGCACATGTCCAAATAAGGGCGTACGTGGCGTCTATAGAATGGCAGCATGTCTGCTTCCCTTCACCCCTCCCCCCCTTTTTTTTTGAGCGCTTGAAGTCGAACATGCCGGGAAAAAAAAACACGATGACGCAATTTCCCGTTTCGCCGCCTTCGCCCGACTGAAGCAGATTTACTCAAGCATGCTTCAGTCGGCTTCACACGGTCAGAAATCCACAAATCAAGTCACCAAATTCAAGCAGATCCTCGAATTGCTTGATAATGGTGACAGGTGCATTTTGGGTATGAGGATGACTTGGTTGAAGTTTAGAATGTGTGTGTGTGTGTGTGTGGGGGGGGGGTAGGTAATCAGAAGCCAGACTAAACAGGAAGAAGAGGCGTCGGCTTCCTGTACGCCACGCCGATGACTTCGTCCAACGACATGTTCTGAACTCCTGTATAAGAAGGACTTGTCAAGTTCATTCGTCTGACTAACATCTGCGGCGAGTGCGTCGGTCCGTGCGTCATCTGCGAGATTTCGGTGGAAAATCTTTTTTACGTCAGCCTCCAGGAGACACAAGTGGCCTATTAATAGAACAGGCAGGCAAGAGGCTACACGGGAATGAGAATTTCAAGGCAGCCTTTGAGAATTCCTCATTTCCTCCCCACCCACCGAGGACACAATGACACGCACTGTGACGAACACACACATTTAGAGCCTTAAGCTGCGAGCGAGCACTGGCTGTAGCGTTGGATGTGTTTTGTATCGTTTTAAAGGACACACGCCAATGGTAACTTTAGGTTCAATTTTCTGACATGCACTCAACCACACACGCGCGCGCACACACAGGAAAGTGATAGTGAAAGCGTGAAGGAAAGAATTGGGGAGGAACGAGAAAGTGAAAAGAGACTGCAAGCGGGTAAGACAGAGGGAAAGTGGAAAGAGAGTGAAAGAGAAAAGAAGGGAGAGGAAACCCAGAGAGGGGAGGAGAGAGGGAAACAAAAGAGGGTGAAAAAGGGAGAGAAAAAGTAGGAAGCAAGAGAATAAGAGGAAAAGGAGGGAGAAGGTGAAAATACGGAAAAAAATAAGAGGCTTGCTTGGAAGAGAGTGTGAGAAAGAACAAAATTGCTCAATGCTGTGAATTGGTAATTTCTCCATTGCGTCGACTAATAAAGGTTTTCTTATCTTATCAAATCCTCAGTTGTGTGTGTCGGATCCCTCGTTCATGTTTCTATGGTCACAGTGCCCTCTAGTGGCTGAGAAAGAACATTACTGTATTTTAGACAACATGGACAGTGGAGATACAGTAGTAACATGACAAGAAACCAACGACTGTAAATGTTATATCATGAAATTTTAACATGATGCAAAATATATTTACAACAATAAAAGCGTAATAGCATCTTTTTTTTTTTTTTTAGAAGTAGACTTAATACTGCCCAAAGACAGCTGGGATAGGCTCCAGCAACCCCCTCGGCGCAACCCTGCCCAGAAGTGGTGTTGAAAATGAATGGATGGACGAAATATGATGCAAAATATATTTACAAAAATAAAGTCACATTATTATTATTTATTTTTTTACAAATAGACTTAATCCTGCATGAAAAAATAGAATGTTCCTTGATCTGTAAAGCATCTTGTTACAGGTGCTAGTGTTGTGAAAGTGCTGTATAAATAAAGATGTATTGTATTGATGTACAATTGGAATAATACATTCCTCTAAAAAAAAAAATGAAGTTGGAAAACAAGTACGAAGTCACACAATGACAAAATTGTCCTTATTTTGCAAAATTTCTAAATATTATGGCAAAAGGCCAAAAAGTTGTTTAATATTTTTACAGTAATAGTTTGAATATTTCGAGAATGTCATGACAACCAAATTGAAATGTTAAGAGGCATGTGAACTTTGACAATCAAGTTGGAATATAAGGAGGAAATGTAGTTTTAAATAATACATTTTATTTATAAGCGTCTTTCAAGACACCCTAGGACACTTTCTCCTTTAATATTGGAAGAAAAGACAAAAAGAGTTGTATTGTAATAAGAGTCATCCATTTTCTCACCCGCTTATCCTCACGAGGGTCACGGGTGTGCTGGAGCCTATCCGAGCTGTCTTCAGGCAGTAGGCGGGGGACACTCTGAACCGGTTGCCAGCCAACTGCAGGGCACACAAAATCAAACAACCATTCTCACTCTCAATCATCCATCCATCCATTCATTTTCTAATCCGTTTAGGCTCGCAAGCGTCGTGGGTGTGCTGGAGCCTACCCCAGCTGTCTTCGGGCAGTAGGTGGGGGACACCCTAAACCGGTTGCCAGCCAATCGCAGGACGGAGACGACCAACCATCCGCGCTTACACTCACACCTCAGGACAATTTCGAGTGTTCAATCAGCCATGCATGTTTTTGGAATGTGGGAGGAAACCGGAGTACCCGGAGAAAACCCACGCAGGCGTGGGGAGAACATGCAAACTCCACACAGGGAGGCCGGAGCTGGAATTGAACTGTGAGGTCGATGCGCTAACCAATGGATCACCGGCCCGCCACTCACAATCATATTATGATATTGATATTTGGAAATTTTAAAACATTTAGCATTTCAGTAATTTTACAAGAAAATATATTTACTTTTACAAGAATGAAGTCATACTATTTCAACATTTATAACATTAACATTTTAATATTGTCACGTTTGCGAGGTGGTGGTGGACCGCAAAAAGCAGGCAGGAGAGAGGAGCAGGGTGTATTTGAAGAAGTGTATTGATAAAACACAGAAAACTAAATCCTAAGCAAACAAAGTCCAAAGTAGCAAACAAAAATCATGACTGAAGATAAAACATAACAGCAACCAAAACATGACTGAAACAAACCTGATTGCAGCAAACAAACATGACAGTAGCCAAGAGCAAACAATGACCCAACACTGAGTGTTCGGGCTGGGAGTCCTTTTAAAGCCCTGATTACCTATGACCAACAGGTGTGCAGCTGCCGGGGGAGCCCTGCAGTGCCACCTGTTGGTCCCTAAACCGAATCATGACAAATATTGTGAAAATTTGCGATTACCTGGCGACCAGTTCAGGGTGCCGCCCGCCGACTGCCCGAAGACAGGCTGGGAGAGGCTCCAGCACGCCCGCGACCCTTGTGAGGAGAAGCAGATTAGAAAATGGATGGATGGATATGGTGAAAATTTCATTAAAACCACACTTGAACTTTTATAAGACGCAAAAATGTGCCCCCCACCCTAATCCAATAAAAATGAACAACAATGAGAAGATAAAAGAGTTGTACTTCCATCGGGGAAAAAGCCGTAATATGTCGAGAAAACGCCTTTCACCTCAAGAAAGATGGCCATATCACGAGAAAAACAAACGGGAGCACTCAAATCTGCAGTCAGGCAAGCGAAATGAGATTCTAACCTTACACTCTTACGCCCTCGTGTGGCTACTTTAGGAATTATCCAACGCTTCACATCGAGTGCGGTTGATTTGATAAAAAAAGAAAAGCAAGAAAGAAAAAAAAAAAAAGAAAACGTGCAGCACAGAGACACGCAGAAGGGGAGGACGAGGCTCTCAGCGTCAGATCTCAACTCGGGAGCCCCCCCGGTCGGTGCTCACGCGCGCGCAGTCTTAATAAAGACGAGAGGGACCCCCCTCCAGGCGAGAGAAGCCCAAAGGGAGAACCGAGACGCCGAGAGACGGATGCAACAGTTGGTGGGATGCGACGCGCCAATTAGCGGCCCACGCGTGTTTATTAAGCAGCCGCGGCGGGCCAGGGGAGGAGGAAGGGAGGGAGGGGGGGCTCGAGTGCTCCGTGGATGTTCCGAACTAAGACGCACCACCGTGGGATGATCGGCGGCGGTGGCAGCGGTAGCGACGACGGCGGCGGCGGCGGCGGGGGCGGCGACTGAGTCAGCATGCATCGGATCGCCCCGCGGCGGCGCAAGCTCCGGACGCTGTGGGCCTCGCTCGCCCTGCTCGCTCTGTCCGTGGCCGCCTGCAGCGCGCTCTTCACGGCGTGGACCTGGCGCCAAACGCGGGACCTGTCCCAGTCCTTCCACATCCTCCAGGAGCGCCTCGAGCAGGTCGGGGCCACAACTGCAACAGCACCAGCAGCAGCAACAACAATAACAAAACTATGAGCAACTTTTGTGTGTGTCCGTGCGCGCGCGCAGGCGTGTGTGTGTGTGTGTGTTTGAGTGTGTGTGCAAAATTGGTTATGCAACTTAACTCGTGCATGCGGTTACGGGAATCATCGTGGGGGATGTGTGGTGGTTTTTAAATGCACATTTCCCACTCTCGAACCCACGGTTTTATTGTCTTTTGTGGAGAAAAAAAACATCACAGTTTACCGGAAAGCCTCCGGTTATTCTTGTTTGGTTTCCCCCCCAAATCCAAATTTGAATCAGTGACAAATGTCAACAAACTTAAAAAAAAAAAAAAAGAAATCGCAAATTTTGTCCAGCAGCGACATCCGGGCATTGTCTCTGATTTTTCTCCGCGAAAGAACATATCCGTGACGAATGCAAACAAAGTTTCCTTAATATGCCTTTCCGAAGATCTTACTGCGCTGTCACGATGCAGTGCAAACGTTGACGAATGAGCCTTTCCAAGGATTCCACTGCAGTATTGATGATCTGGCATTTTGTGCCCGTAAGGATAGTCTAGCTTTGCCGTTTAAAACATTTTTTTTCTTGCTCTTTTCCTTAATATGCCTTCCCAGGAGCGCCTTTCCTTAAAAAGCCTTTGCAAGTTCTGAAGGCATTCGAGATTTTATTCCATTTGGGATGCACTGGAATTGCCTGTTACTTCTTGCTCTTTCCTTAATCTGCCTTTCAAAGGAGCCCTGGCATGAGTTTTTTTCCTGTTCTTTCCTTAATATGCATTTCCAAGTTGTGAAAAAAGATTCAAGATTTTATGCCAGTAAGGATGCCCTGGCATTGCCTGTCTTTTTTCTTGATCTTTCCTTGAATACGGCGTTCCAGGTTACTGAACGGTTTCAAGATGATGCCCTCTTATTTCCAGTTTTTGGGGGGGCTTCACACTAAGCCTCTGTGACAAATGCAGACAATCTTTCCTTAATAAGCCTTCCCAAGTTCCGAAGGGATTCAGCATAGCATGAAACAATGCCCCGTCATCGCCTGTTTCAGATTTTGCCCAGGCATCGACTCTTTCTCTTTGGTTGAAGAGCAGAAGAATTTTCATCGAAGCATCCGGATGAATCTGATCAAACTTTCCTCCGTAGGCTTTTCCAAGTTTCGTCTGGTTTCTTAATCTCTCCAGAGGAGGAAAACATTTTTGTTTTTAAGACAAGTACTACATCCAATGGGTCATTCAAAATCTGGCCGAGGGTCGGCGGGGTGGGAGCGTTTTTGACCTGCAGATCACCTCGCTCGGGACACGTGTCGTGCTGATGCTTGGACTGTTAGTCGCGAGGAGAGCGACGGTATCTTTCCGTTCAAGCAAGCGCGCATAAACAGACGCAGACGCACGCTTCTCCTCCACTGGGGCCCCCCGCCAAGCGTTTCAAAGTCTGCTGGCGCCGCAAATCGACTTTCTTTCCCAGAAAGACGCAGCGAGCGAGGCCAAGCACTAAAAACGTGCAAGGGGGGGTCAGAGGGGGCGGCGGCGGGGGGGGGGGGTGGTGCTGAGATATCGAAGGGAAGGATGCACACTTGTTCATCTCGTGCGCGTGTTTGTGTGTGCGCACAGGTCAACACGCAGAGGAAGGCCATTGTGCAACTCATTCTGGAGAAGCGAGAACTGCTCGTCGGCCAGAGAGTGAAGCGAGACGGTAAACGCACGTCCGCACGCACGCATAATCCGCACGTCTTGTTGGGCCGTACGCCACTCGGGCCGCAGCTAAAAGTCGACACAGGAAGCAGTAGGCAGCTGGACGGCTGTGGCAGAAATTACAGGTCTGACCGGCGTGGCCTCGCAGCCCAGAAAACCAGCTGGCTCAGGAACGAGGGCTTGTTGCACGCTTTTGGGCTGTCAATTTGATTTTTTTTTTGGGGGGGGGGGGGTGCTGTCGCGACTCCGACAGCTATGATTTGTTGTGAAAGCAGGGATACTTGATGACCTATCATTGCGGTATTTATAGCAGCCGTTTTGCGGGCAGCTTGAAGAATACGTCCGGGAGTGAACTCATGAGACCGCGGGGGTGGGCAATTCTTTTTAAAAGAAGCTTTGAGCTGTCTAATGCCTCTCCAAGTTGATGTTTACTGTCAAGCTACACATAAAAGACAATTACACTTTGCGTTTTGAAAACAACAAGCCACTTGGCCTGAAGACCGCCCCCGCTAGCTTAATGCTAACACATGATGCAAAGCGCCATTGACGAGCTAAATGTTAGCCTACGTGCTTGCCAAAGTTATGACAGCTAATGACAACTAACAAAGTAACTACTCCCCCGAGACATTTTCAACATGAAACGGATTAAAAACTTTCCCCCCCAAAAAAACCCCAAAACAAACAAAAGTAACTGAAACGGCATCCTACGTTTATAAAACGGAAAATGTCCTTCATTTTCATCTTGGTCAGGTAATATCAGATATGAGCTTTTGGGCTTTGGCCGTGAAGGAGAAGAAAGGTTGAACAGCTGTTTTGGGATTGGAGTTTTTTACTGCATGACACAAAACCTAATAGTTTTTTTTTCTTTTGTTTTTTGTTTTTAATCTTGCACTTGACAAATACTCCATCCATTTAAAAAAAAACAAACGAATAATAAAACAAATGAAAAGTACTCTAAAACCTCAAAACTAATTCAAACTGAATTACAAAAAAAACAAAAGGTCAAGTAAAAATGAAGTGCAATGAAAAATCCCAAACTCTTATCACATGGACTGTCGCAGCCGATGATTGCTAATGCTATACGCTCGCGAAACCTAGCTTGAAGTAGGCATCATGTTGTTAGCATTGCTAGCCACATACGAAATATTGTAGACGCAGGCGGGGTAGCCGTGCAAATATGACGAGACTCTATAAAAAATAGATGACAAGTTCAACCAGGACTACTTTTTTTTTTTGTCAATACAGCATGTGAGTACTTTTGTCATCAGCTCGAGAAAAATTTATTGCCTGGCAACGCTTGCGCCTTCGGACACTCTTTTCCACCACTTCATCTCTCGTATTCCGTTTACATTGGATGCTTTGGTCTTCTCCACTCCATCTTTTTTTTTTTGGGGGGGGAGGGGGCGCGGGGGGGTCCTTGCGAGCCGCCGTCACACTACGATGATGAAAAGAACAGTTTGAGGGAACGCATGAAAAGCACGTGACGGGAAATCTTTTGGCCATCTGCTAAGCGTGTTAAGACGGCGACGAGATGGGCGGCAAATGAGCGCGCCGTTGGGAGACAGATTGTGGAACCACAGGAGTGTTTTCTTTGTCACACTCACGTTTTGTCTGAAAAAAAAAAAAAGGGGGGACGCTGCGCGGGAAGCACGGAAACGGCAAGAAAGCGGCGTCTCATTTTGAGAGTAAGTGGCCTGGCAGATGCCTCGTCTCACGTTAGCGTCTGCAGGAAAAAAAAAAGCCTTAATTGACTTTGAATTTTCCTTCCCGACAGTCACCAAAGTCTCCTCTCAGCAAGGTAAGAGCGGGGTACGTCGGGGGGGCCGCGGTGGAAGGCGGGGGCCGGCTGCACGTTGCTCGCCTGACATGACGCTTGGTGCGCTCTCAGTGGGCCAAGGCGGCGTGATCAAGGGCTGGGAGGAGCGCGTGCTCAACATGAGCAAAGCCGTGAGCTACGACAAGGAGGAGGGCACCTTTGTCGTGGAGAAGCCGGGCGTCTACTTCCTCTTCTGTCAGGTACGGCCCGACAACCACCCACAAAATGATTCCCTCAAACGCTTGCATTATGACGCTGCTGCTCCAGCGCAGCAACGGTGATGTCAAATTGAGTGCCGGATACAGTTGAATGCGTCCGAGTTGCGTTTTACGTTTAATATCTGGAGATTTAATGAGGGAGCATCAAACCAGGAAGTACACCGGAAGCCACGTGAGAGGGAAGAGAGTCGACTAGAGCTGAGAAGTCCAACGTATTGTCTTTTCAAAGGTTTCTCAGCCGGAAGAGACTCCAGTAGAGTGCAGGATGCGGTTAAGATGTAGCGCAGTCATCTGAAGACATTCAAGAGGCCAGGGAAGAGAGCGGAATAGAAAGCAAGATACGGTCCAAAGTGGAGTTGAAAAACACAATAGCAATATGATATTCCAAAGGCGGGCGGCACCGTGCGGAGGTGCGGGGTTTGATTTTGGCTCCGGCCTTCCCGTGTGCAGTTTGCACGTTCCTCCCGTACCCGCGCGGGTTTTCTTCGGGTACTCCGGTTTCCTCGCGCATCCCAAAAACGCGCATGACAGTTTGAGGAGTCGTGCGTCTCTCAAAGTCAGAAGCAGTCAAATCAAAGTGACATTCTAACCGAAAAGCGTGTCAGCCAGAAGACTCAAGTAGAATGGACTGCGAGTTACCGTTGGGATGCGGTGCGGTCATATTTTCGGAAATGTCGGCTGTCCGCTCAGCGGCGTAGCAGCCGGGATAAGAGCGGTGGAAAGCAAAGCTGGCCGGTGGCGCAGCTCTCAAATAGTCGCCATTTGACTCAAAAGGGGAAGAAGAAGAAGAGTGGGGACCAGAGGGCAGGATAGAGCGCGTCGTTGCACCCGAGCGGAAGCTGAAGCTGTGCTGGCCTGGTCGGCAGGTTCTGTTCAACGAGCAGGAGTCGCAGTACGTTAAGCTGGACGTGGTGACGGGAGGCCAGAGGCCGCAGAAGCTGCAGTGCATGGAGGGCTACGGGACCACCCCGTCGGCCGGGCCGCACCCGTCGCACTTCCTCAAGCCGTGCCAGGTGTCGGGCCTCCTGCGGCTGGACAAGGGCACCCAGCTGCACGCCGTCACCGGCCCCTCCTTCCGCCTGCACACGGTGGGCAACCCGTCGGCATCGCCTCACGTCTTCAGCATCTTCAAAGTCAACTGACGTCTCCCGAAGGGGGGAGCTGCCGTCCCTCCAGATTTCCCCTAGTGCCGCCTCTTCCCAGCGGACACTTGATTTTTGGTGGGGTGGGCTTGGGGGGGGGGGGGTAATAACGGAGGGGTGAAGCCGACGTCGGCATGCGGACGCTGTTTGGCTGGAGACGCCAACGCTCCCCCCTGCGAGGCGGCGGATGGGAACCGGAAGCCGAGCTTCCGCCTTTGGGGACGAACGGTGCGCAAAACTGGGAACATTTTGCACATCACGGAGATGTGAAGTTTGTTTTTCCAACATCAAATTGGACTGTTTTGGATTTTTTTTTGGGGGGGGGGTCACTTCTCTTGGTTCTTTTTGTTGCTATTTTTGCCTGTCGTTCAAAAATCAAGCCACGAGTGATTGTTTCGATCATCAAATGGAACAAAAGGGAGATCACAGACATTTTGAAAAGCGCTTGTGGGCCACGAGAACACGAAAGGCTGCGTTCCAAAACATGAAGCAGATGCAGTTTGGGGTGATTTTCTTCAATGCTCTCTCAATAGGGTTGAGGTCAAGGGATGCTCGTGAAGTTTTTTTTCTTCTTCTTCTTCTTCTTTTTTTCTCACCAGGGGTGTCCAACTTAAACTGAAATCCCTCCATGCATTACATTTATGGAGCACAAAGAGTTGGGACTGAAAACAAATGGGAGTCTTTTGAGAATGAAATTGAAAATCGTAACCTGACGAGGGTTATGTCAAATTATGCAAAGAAAAATGTCACCCATTCTTTTGTGAAAATAAAGGCAGATTTTGATGAGGGGGGAGGGCGGGGGAGTCAGTCTGACAAGAAAGATGTCGATTTTTTTTTCCAAGAAATAAAGTCGCAATTCTGTGATGAAAATGTTTTTTTTTTCTTTTTACAAAAATCTTATGCGATCCGCACAATTTCCACAGAGTCAGACATTTCTCATGAAAAAAAAATTAACATTTTTTTGTTGGTCACAACCAACGAAAATTATAATTTTTTTAAAAGCAAAAAAGACAATCTTATAAGAAAATAGTCCGATTTTTCTTTAAAAAAAAAAGAAGACAATTCTCACCGTCCATTTAACTTCAATCTATTTGCAGAATAATTTGAAACACAGTGAAATTCCCCCCTCCCCCTCGCAAAAAAAAAAAGCAACATTCCAATCATGTTTTTCCACAGCGAGTACGCTAATGGAGAATAAGCGAAAGCCGAGCGGTCTTGCGCAAGGCAAACAAGTGTGTTTTTTCCAGCCGTGGTTTGCCTTTGTTTATAAGTCGTTTTTGTGGGCTCGCCGCATTGCTTTGCCCTGGGCACTCGGCCTTCGTGCCGGCTCAAACCTTGCAGAGGAACATGTCACCATTTTTATCCTCTTTTCATTTCCTCGCCGTCCTCCTCGGGACATTTGAAAGCAAGCCCCCGGCGCAGCGCCTCATATTTCCCCCCCGTCAGCACACACGCTCGCACCAATGCCGCCATCTCCATTTTCACTTCCTCAATGTGAAGCTGCAACGTCTACATTGCCGCGCGCACGCGGGCACTTCCTTGCGCTTATTCCTATATTGATCAAGGTCAAAGGTGACCTTGTGCCTTGTGAGGCAGCGTACGCAAAAGCCTGGACGCTTTGCGTTTTGGGGATTGCGAAAAAAAAAAAAGCAGTGAGAATTGGTCATTTTTGTGAAAGAAAAAAAACCCCATTAAATACATAGTCACACTGATGTTGTATACAGGCTATACAGGTCAAGTCATTCAAAGCGAAAAAAGATCAACTGTGTTTGTAAAATATTTTATTTGAATAAACTGTTTTTGTTATTCTTAAATTATGTGTCATTAATTTCCTGATCATTACTTAACCTACCACTTAATACATTTCATTTTGCCAACTTTTTTCATTTTATTATTTACAGAAAATCAATGGTATTTCATATAATGAAAATACAACAAATTTATCAAAAATAAATTAGCCAATTTATTTTTCATAAATTTGACAAGATGTTTTTTCAGGTAATTCTGAGCTTTTGTGTATAAAATTTTGAGGACAATTTATTTTTAAAAATAAGGCTGTAAAAATGACAGCTGTCTGAACACTTTCCGCATGCACTGCAAGTAATGATGCCCTAACATTGAGCCTTGTGGCACTCCGGTTAACCATCACTATACTTGCCCACATGCCAACTCTCCTTATCCTGTCACAGTTTGACTTGGACATGTCAACAAAAAAGTCTTCAGTGAGCATGGCATCTCATTTCATTCCGTTTTATTACAAACAAACAAAAAATAAGGTGATGTGTCATTTTGTAAATACTTTCATTGCCGGCCAACATTTGATAGGTGTACTGACAAAAGATTAAAAAAAAAATGGACAAAGCAAAGTGTTTTTTTTGGGGGGGGGGTTGCTGGGGGGATGGCAGGGGGGCTCATTTTTGCCTGGAAATTTTTTTATGAAGTGAAAAAAATATTTTTTCCCCTTTTTACTTTGTCCATTTGTATGCTTCAGTAAGGCGGGTTTTTTTTGTGTTCTCTTCTTCAACAATGGAGTGTACAAAACACAATTATAGTTTGACGTATATATTTCTGGCCTGCATATACAGTGGATATAAAAAGTCTACACACCCGTTTAAATGGTTTTTATGATTTAAAAAAAAAACTTTCCCCACCATTAATGTAACCTCAACTATAACCTGTACAACTCAAAACTTTTTTTTTTTGTGAGGGGAAGTAACAATAAATGTGGTTGCACAAGTGTGCACACCCTAAAAGAAAACGGGGCTTGTGGTTGTGTTCAGAATTTACCCATCACATTCAAAGTCATGTTAAATGAATCTGCTCACTCCTGCCACCGTTTGAAGTGTCTCCGATTAACACCAAATAAAATTCAGCGGTTCTATAGGCTTTTCCTGACACCTTTGCAGTCAAATATCTGGCATTTGAACAGAGTTGTGTCAACAGTTGACATCTACTGTGGAAGTGTGTGTGTGTGTGTATGTGTGTGTGTGTCTAAGCCACCTGCAAGCCCCAAATCTAAAATGGAGGCATCAGAAACAAAGCTACTTCTGAAGTTACCCAGAAACTTCTTTGTTTGATCCTCATGACATGAAACAGAAAAAAAAAGGCAACATCTACGAAGAACTAAAAAGTGTGTATGTGTGCGGGGAATGTTGGCTAATACTGATTTGTTTGCGAAACTGGTCAGAAACATTCACAGGGAGCTTTGTGGTTCAAAACAAACCCCAAAAAACAAAAACAAAAAAAGAGCATTACCCAACTGTACACACTGTTGATGATTGACGCATGCCGTCAGAAATTTGCATGCAGCTTTGACAGGAGGATACTTTTGGAGTGAGGTGTGCGTGTGTGTGTGGGGGGGTGTGTATGTGTAAGTCTCCAAAGAGGAAGAGGAGGCTCATTGAGGAGTATCATGGTTTGAGGCAGACAAGCACAGGAAGTTAGGAGAACTGCAAGTTTGTGTGTGTGTGTGTGTGTGTGTGTTAGGGCCACACTAAAAGGAAGCAACAAATATTATATGAGAATGAAGTCATGACAACATCCGTCTTTGTTTGAAAGTCAAAATTTAAGACAAAATCCAAATATTAAGAATATGATCTATTGATTGATGCTAGTCTTGGGATAATGAAGCCATATTTTGGAGAACAATTTTTCGAGAATCAAGGTGGGTTCATTTTTTAAAAAGTTTGAATCTTAAGATTTTTTTTTAAGAAAGCAATTTAGTCTTAATTTTTCCAAGAATAAAATCTTATTTTTTTTAATTGAAAAAACTTCATTTTTGGAGAATAGTCTGTTTTTGTGTGTGAAATAGCTCACTCATTTTACAGTGTTAATCTTAAAAATAGTATTTTTTCTGAAAAACTGTGGAAATTTTGTTACATCATAATCTTCCGCGAAATACCGTGAGTCGTAAACTTTTTTTAAGAAAAAAAAAACATCAGAATTAAGGTAAATATTTTTTGAAGTCATAATTTTATATAAAGGCAGTTTTGTTTGGGAGGATCATCTTTTTTTGACCAGAATACATTTTAACTCATTCAGTACCAGCCAATTCTAGACCAAGTCTGAAAAGACGTTTAAAAACCTCTTTGGGAGTGAATGAGTTAAAAATGTTTCAAGAAAAAGTCATGAGAATGAAACCTTATGAGAATGAAGTCAGAATCCTAAGATAAATAAGTCAATCTTAAGAGAATAGTGTCACGTTTTTCCATGCATCTCATGAGAATAGTCACAAAAAAAGAAAAAAAACCCTCAACTGGTGAGAACAAAGGCCATCAACCAAATATTCTCATGATAAATGTTGTTTCTTTTCAGCGCAGCTTGAATACTCATTCTTATGTGCGAGTGTGCCCTTGAGCATTAACCTAGTCGTCAATGCAGATGACCTCGCTGCCACGTTGCTCCCGTCGCAGTTCTCCTTCCCGCTCTTTCTTGACCGACAAGGGGGGGCCGTTGAGCGCTGCAAAGTGAGGGGGTGGGGTTGGGGGTGGCAGAAGATTTGCAGTTAAACACTGAGTGCTTCCCAGATGCGCGACAAGCAATGGTGTCGGAGCATAGAGCCCGGTGCCACACCGTAAGCCAAAACACTCATTTGACACTAAGGTGCAGATGCTTCCCACGTTCGTCGAACGTGCTTCGGGGAGTTCGCCGGCGAGTTGACGGCGCTTTTACAAACAAAAGCTAGGAATAGATGACGGGTGCACTCGCACCGGGGCTCGAATGTCATAACAGCGCTTCCAGATCAGCCCTGTGATAAGGAGGCAAGACTAACTCGATTCGTGGCCCTTTGCCAGCGAGGGGCCAACCGAGGGACTGGAAAGAGAGAGGGGAGAATATTGCATGAGAAGCAAAACAAACGGAGGTGAAGACTGGGTGAACGAGGAAGCTAATCGAGCGCTGCTTATAACTCGTCCGCTAGAGGGCGTGCGGGGAAACCTCCCCGCTCCAAATCTTTTTAGGGGGTGACCTTTTATGGTGATTTTTGGTCAAAGACAACTGGGAGAGGCTACGGCTCACCTGGGACACCGATGAAGACAAGCACGGCGGAAAAATGGATGGGTTGGATAGCCAAAGCAGAACTGACCCACAGGTGAGACCGTTTGTCAAATGTGGGGGTAACGGAGGCAGTTATTTTTTATTTTATTTTTTTTAATTTGACACCCGTTAAGCTCGGGGTTGTTCTGGAGCAGCTCAGCACTGCACCAGATGAAGCAAGTCAGGTCCAATAGATCATAAAAGCCTCTCCCCGGTAGGTCCTGCCTGCTATCTAAGGGACGAAAAGGCTGCCATCTTGGCGGAGCCAGGCAGCGTTTCAGCTCGCCCGAGTGTAGCCGTGCCAAAGAGTTCTATTCTGGACTGTGCGTCTGTGTGTGTGTGTGGGTGCGTGCGGAACTTCAGAGCGGAGAGTCGCTCCAGCTGGGCTTTCATAAATCCACACGCCGCTGGACTTTCTCAATCGAGAGGGAGAGCAGGAAATCAGAGGTTGGAAGTGATTTGCACGGGTGTCTGAGCGTGACTTTGACACACATCCATGACACAGCAGCAGCAGGAGCATTCTTTGGGCTTTTGCTCTCCACCAAATCCACATGAGGAAATCTGCTTCTTTAGTGGATAACAAAAAAAAAAAAAGAGAAGAAAGAAAAAACAAAAAGCCAGATGCGAAATGTTGGGAATGTAGCATGTACGGGGCGCCAAATCGAAATCAACACGTTGCCTAAAATAAATTTGGGAGAAATGCGCGACAATGTGGACAAGCAAAATTGAAAATTGGATGGATGGCCGAAGCAGAATTGAAACAAGGGTTAGAGCAGGGGTGACCAAACATTTTGGAGCTAAGATCTACTTTTCGATCAACCAACCTCCCGCGATCGACCCGCATACGCACGCACTTACACACGCGTTGCCGTGATGAGCAACAGCCATAACGGCCCCGACGATGAACCAAACAGAAAAATAAAGCAGACACAAGAGTTGGTGAAAAGGATTTCCTGCCTACCTTAAGCGGGGGGACCTGATGCGGAGGCGTGCGACGCACGTTAGCAGCCTGTTCACTATCGTAGCTCACGCGTACCATTTGCAAATGCTTCTCGCGGCCCTCCAGATTGCCATTCTTTGCCAGTGCCATCGGTGAAATGGACACAAAACGTACGATATCAATATAGAAATGAAAGATAATAATAATAACAGCAGCTCTGATGGCAAGCTGCACTTGCAGACTGCGGAGCGCTAACAGCTTCCGGTGACGCAGGTCAAAGGGCCACCGTAGGTTCAAGGCGACCTGCTTTATTTATTTTTAAATATTTTTTGTGAACGGGAGACAGATAGGATGATTAGAGTGCAGTGTGCATTAACACAAAAAGTATTGGCGTGTACCAATTCTTTCATTTGGAAATACACTGCGATTAGGTAAAGTGGACAGAAAATGGACGGCCGGCCGGCCTTGGCAAAAGCGAGCGATGAGATGCACCGTGCGTCAAAACGGGGGGTTGTCACCACTGGTACGCACCAAGTTGCTCAATTGGAGTGAGGACAGGTGCTATCGGATGCCACCACAGGGGACAGCCGAAGCAAAACCGACACGCGGGTTGGACCACGCGTCCAAGCTGAGTTTGCAGCAGGTTGTGCGACAGAAAACGGGAGGCATACAATGAGCCCCACTTGGAAAAACAAGCGTCTTGGACATCTCAACTCGGAGCGGCAGCCTCAAGCCAGCGCAAATTGATCGATGACAGCACGTAAGCTCATTCCTCACCTTTGCTTTCTTTTAATAAAGTGTCGAAACAAATGCATCCACACGCCTGATCCAAACCAAATGCCATCCCGATGCTTCCCCCCCCCCCCCCTCCCCAACTGTTGAAGACCCAAATCCAATTTGAGCGAGACAATGAAGTCTTGGCTCCAACGCCGACTCTGTGTCCATGGAGCTTGGTGTTCCCGGATGACTTTGGTCAGTGCCGTTCATCTGCTTGCAGTCTGCAGATCCATCAAGTCCTTCGCAAGATTCTGTGTGGGGTCTGCACAGCACGCGCGCGTGCATGCGCGCGCGCGCGCGCGCGCGCGCGTGCTCGTTCGTGCGTGCTCGTTCGTGCGCGAGTGTCGAGACGGAGGAGTGGAAGACTGCGGAGGAATGAGGGAGTATCGGGTCAAAGCGAGGAGAAAGGCTCCTTCAGTCTGCTGGTGGATGAAGAATTGATCCAAGGGGAACTCTTTTTTTTTTTTTTTTCCGGAAGGGGGTTGGGGGGGGGGGGGGGACCTCAGGAAATCAGGAATTTATTCCTCGCTCTGAATTCCTCACAACCTGCGATTGCATTCACATCCAGTCTTCTCCGAGGTCCGCATTTGTTTTCCACTCCCCGCACGCGAGGCGTTGGTGCCACTTTCCGACGTCTCTGGCGCTGGAGCCCCCCCCCAACCACCCCCGACTTGCAACATCTCTCCCTGGGTATTCCCCAAGGCACGGCTTGGTCAGGGTTTTTTGGGGCGACCGTTGCGCGGCAGGTTCTCCACCGTGTTACTGAGCCGATACTTGACGATGATGCTGTGCACCGTTGACTTGGGCATCCGCAGCTCCAGGCCGATGGCCCCCTCCGACTTGCCGTCTTTCCACAGGTCCACCACCCGCTGCCGCTGCACCACATCGTGCTCCTTGGTCTTCTGGCACACGGCGCCGCCGCCGGCTGGCCCCCCGCCGCCTCCCCAATTGGCTCCGCCGGCGGCTTCTGTGGGGGCAGACAAGCGGCAGACTGTAGTGGAGGCTTGCAGAGGGGGGAGCGCGATTATGTGACACTTTACGGGTCCCCCCCGTGAGGGGGATTTAGTCGGCCGGAAGACGGCTACTGGAGCTGGCGGGGGGAGGGGCTCGGTCGTCCTGCAGGTGCTTGAATGAAGCCACGTGGTGGCCCCCCAAAAGGGAAATCTCTCCCATGGCGAATCCAGGTGAAGAGGAGGCGATGGATTTTCGGCTTGAGCGAGCGCGACTCAAGACAAAGTCACCACGGTGAGCAGAGTTTTGCCTTGCCACAAACAACCGACGAGACACGACTCACAAAGCGTACGGGATATTCAGCTTTGGGGTGAAACTTCACATTTTAAGCTTTTGAATGGACAAGATGTCCCGACTGCGATCCCAGTGGCGGCGCCCAATACTTGACATGGGCAATGTTTGTGTTTTCGAACGGCATTTTGATCACAAGGCGTGACGTATCAAGTACGAGGTCATGGCGAGGCAAGGATGTCCACTTCTGTGCCTTTCTGTGACTCTTCCTGTCTCTGTGGATCCGCTGATGACACTGTGAGACACGAAGCTCGGTGGCCACTTCACTGCGAGCACTTTTTAATTATTTTTTGGGGGGGGAGTAGCGTCCCAAATGTCGCTCCTCTTCTTCCAGGGAAGTTGCCAAAGCCCCCCCTGCCCCATCTAATACTGGAACAGACTGATCATTCTTTGGTTTCATTGCTATCTGAAGGAAGGACCGGAAATGGATCTCTCTGTCCCAAACTGTCGCCCGCAAAGGAACAAAGGCCTCCCAAGTCCATGGTGGATGAGACCTTGAATGTGAGGTGTTCACGAGGTTCAGGAGCCCCCCCTCTCCCCGAAAAGCAGACCCTCACATTTGAGTTTTATGCAGTTCAGTGAGCAGGAGTTGGGGGGGGGGGGGATCACATGGGAATGTCTCGGAGGACAGGGCTATTATAGGAGCTTGATGGTGGCCAACTTTTTGGATTTTGTTGTTTTTAACTCGGTCCACATCTCCAGCCAGCTCGTTTCTCCCTCTCTGGTCGGGACCCCAATCAGGGGCGGCGGTGCGGCCTCGTAGACCGAACTGCACTCAGACGCAGGATCCGGGCAGGGCAACTCGCAGCTATTTCCGTCACGCATTTACGCGAGCAGAGTGCCTCTGTGGTTGGCGTCCCTCTCAAAATACCTCCTGCGTGTTTTCTTGGCGCGGCCCGGGGATAATGACATTTTCGCCGATGGAACGTGCAATGCCTTTGACAGATGTTTCGGTCTCCAATTACACCGAGCCGGCGCTGTGCACTCCAGCCGTTGGGGAGAGAGCAGGTTTTTGCAGTTATCTCTGCCACATCTCCGCTAGCACAACATCTCCTCACGCACACGCACACACGCGCGCACACGCACGCACACATGCTGGCCAGCCACAGAGCGCGTCTGGCAAGCACATGCCATGGTGAATATCAATTCGCAGGCGGCCGCAGGAGGCGGCGGGGAGGACGCCGCGGCCAAAACACAATGTGCACATTCCCCGGTCCCAAATGAGTTGTCAGACAGGTCTGACGTTTCGTTAAAAGAGCCTTAATATAGACACGCAGTTTGGGCTAATGTCTATTTCAGGTGGCCGTTTGGCCTCCGACCCAAGAAACACCCTCAGATGGACTCCGTTGTGGACTTTGGAGGGGCTGAGATGAACGCGTTGCTTCGCGTTCAAGTATCACGTTGACAGCGCGTTCATTTTTTCCATCCCCCACAACAACAGCGATGGAAATTCCTCAGATGATATCTTTAAAAAGGAGCAACGCGCCGGATGGCTTTTTGCCCGCAATATCGGAACACGGCCGTCGAGTAATCAAGTCCAGAACTGGCTTAGAATAGACTTGGCTTTTTGCTCCAAGTTACTTTTTAATTTGTTTTTCTCCATACAGTTCGCTATGATTACCGGTAGTTTTTTTGAGCAGGTTTGTTAGTTTGCGTGATTTTTGTTGTTGTTGGGTTTTGTGTGTGCGTGTGTGTGTGTGTAACAAAGTCAGGAAAGCCAATTCCAATTACCAAACCACTGTCCAGCCGTCTGACTGCCGCCAAGCAGTCCAGACATAAAATAAATAAAAAGCTCATTTTTTTCAATTAACTGACAAGAACAGAAATGAAGGACATTTTTTTGGGCTGTAATTATGGTTCGTTTAAGTTTTGCAAAAAAAATTTTTTTTTCCAAGTACTCTTGGTTTTATTTAATTTTATCACCAAATGTTTTTTTTTTTTCCCTCAATTTGAGCTTTTGTTCATTTTTGTTAACCACAACAATCTTGGTCCCGGACTGCAAAGCAAAGAGCGCGGTCGCGGCTTTATTTGACTGTCCTGTTGGTCTTCTGTTTGGATCCAACGACAGATGGCCGGACAAAGCGGGGCATTCACCAGAAAATCATCAATCACCGAGCGGATATGTGACAGGACAGTCTTTCATTGGTACACTAATGCAGGCACAGAGATGGCGATCGAACCCTGACGCAAGCAAATGACGGAAAAGGTACAAATTGCCTCAACTATTCGTTTAAACTCGGGGCGGGCAACTCGAGGGCCGCCATCCTGCAGGATGACCGCCCTCGAAGACCCAAGTTGCCCCCGCCCGGTTTAAAACCGTCGATATGTATCACAAAATACCAGCCAAAAGCATTTTGATATCACTTTCAATTGCACCATCACACACAAAATAAACGGCTTACAAATGACTTAAAATAGATCAAATGCAGCGGAAGCCCGCATGGAAATCTGGCCGTGGCACCGAGATTCCACAAGGTGGCACCAAAGTCACGTCTCATCGGAAAGTAGGGAAAGTTGACCTTAGCTACAACATGGGTACCCACATTCGGTAGAAAGTAGGACTACTTTCTATTCTTGGGAAGGGCTTTTGGCGCCATCATTTGGCATCTTGCAGAGTTTTCAGCAAATCACGGCGGAAAGGTTTCGCTGGAATTCCACGCACACGACCGAAAGGTACCGATGAAGAACGAAGCTCTTCTGGACCGAATTCATTGCTGGGGTCGGTTCGGGAAAGGAATTGGAGGCTCACTGACCTGATATGAAGGATCCGGGCGGCATCTGACTGTAGTTGGCCCCGCCCATGAGGAGGGCGCCAGGGGGGGCCGGGGCGAAGGGGGCGCCGTAGTTCTGAGGGGTGGCGTAGGGTCCGGGAGGGATCGGCTGCACCGAGGAAAAGAAGGAATTAGGTTCAGGCAAGATGGCATTTACGAACCGGGGCGGGGGGAGAAAAAACAGCAGTAGCAAGGGGGATGGGAGGAACATTGTAAAGTGCTTAAAGATGGTGAGGAGAATCTGCTGACTAAGCGCTTGTGGAGTGAAATAGCGCAGGTTGATGGGCTCTGTGTTTTTACTGGCCGCCCTCCATCGGTTTTTCCACTGGCAGCCTGCGCAGGTTGGAGTGTTTGCTCTCGGAGTCAAAGGCAAGCGACTGACCGGGGGGGCGTGCGTCTCCGTGCCCTTGCTGGCCAGCCGGCTCAGGATGCTCCTTTCGGACATCTGCAGGCGCGCGGCGATGGGCGGCACTCGGGACAGCGTGGCCGGCAGCCGGGTCACGTCGGCCTTCATGTCGCTCAGCAGCTCCTCCAGCTGGTTGAGCACTGCAAGGACAACAAGACGTGACTCCGCGGCTCCCGGCTATTAATGTCTTCCAGGTGGAATTATCTGCTTTTTGTTTTGCTTGGACTGCAATCGTCCAATTAGGATAATTTCCCATGGCTCTGATTCCATTTAACAATATTTGGATCATCTGGAACGATACCATTCGAGTCAAGGACTACAAATACGTCGTGATTAGGGTCTTTTTTTTGGGGGGTGGGGCAATATAAATGTGTGAACTGAATACCTGAAGGGTAACAAGTGAATATTACTTACAGTACCAGGTGACAAGTGACTGTAGTTACCTAGCTAGCATAGGTAGGTAGCTCCTATCTAGATACCTACCTACTTACTAGGGTACCTAAACAGGATCCGCTCATGTTCAGAACGATGTGACAGAATTCTATTCAGTTTTTTTGTTATTGATTTTTGGGGGGGGGGCAACTCTGCTAATCATTGTAACTCGCTGTGTAAGGATGCAGATCGCGCAGGTGCCACTGACCTTTGTGCAGGACGGCGTTGGCCGGCTTGTTGCCCGCCAGGGACTCCTTGCTGAGGTGCTGGTGCGACTCAGCCAAGCATTCCACCTCGGCGAAGCGCGCATTGAGCGCCATGGCCGGGTGGCTGGGGTCCTGCGTCATGTTCAGGTAGGCGGCGCGTCGCAGCTGCTCCTCAATGATCAGAGCCTGCTCCAGCAGCTGGGGGGAAAAAAATGTGAATGTGTGTCTTTGTCTTTAAATATAAAGTCCGTGTTCTGCTTGACATGTGTCTAAAAAAACAACAATAACAATAATGTTTTCCCGTTTTTTTGGTCCAAAACCGTTGTTTTTGGTGAATCCAACCCATGTTCTACTGCTGATTACTTCTGATCAGAAGGGGGTCAAAAACATTTTTGGGTGAAAGAAGAAAGTCTACATTTTCTTGAGGTAGGTTTAGTACTTACACTGTCAGAGAAGAACATTCTGTGGCTTTTGAAAGATAAGTGAAATTGCTGAAATACGTTCTGGATATAAATATGCTGGAAATCCTGAAAAAAAAATTGCACCATTTTTTTTGTCATCATTATTTTGAGCGATGAGTAAAAGGGCGACAGTTGCCGTAAATGAGGATGTTCGACGATCTGAAACATGTGAGGCAGTCAAAAACAGGATGAGAAACGCTACAGTCAGCACTCTGGCGGGGCCAAGATGTGTGCCGTGGGGCGTTTTGTCAGGTGATTGATGACAGCAAAGTGCTCAGAATAAAGTGGAGGAGGTTGCCAAGAACTAGATCTGTCTTTGTATTTTACATTCAGTGAACCTCCGTTTTATTGCCGTGGATATGTTGCAGACCCGCCCGCAACAGGTGAAATCCGCAATATCAAGAGACAATCATTTTTTGTTAGTTTCACCCTTAAAAAATGCTTTGAAGTCTAAACACATTTCAAGTTGAAACACTTTGTGAATACATTTGAGCTCAAAAACATTTGCAAGCGCAAACTATGAATAGTTATATTATTAATATGGATATCATATAATGATATTATAGTAACTAAATGGTTTGAACAGTTATATAATAAGACTTTTACGTCGTCTTACCTTGAAGCGCCGAGCCAGGAACTTGTTCTTCATCTCCAGGAAGTTGCCTTTGTTGGCCTGCGACTTAAAGGGCTCGTTGACGATGGCGAACGGCGGATCGTTCTGGATGTCCTGCCACCGTGCGTAGCCGTGGCTGGTGCCGAGGTCAAGGACGGTTGCTCAAAACATCAGTCGAAAATGTATATTTAGGGGGAAAAAAACTTTCCTACTTTAGGTAAATGTTTAACTTTTTTTTTTTTTTTTTAAGCCAGTGCCTAAAAAAGACTAACACACACACACACACACACACACACACACACACAAAACTAAAGTCATGGGAGCACTACAGTGAGTTTTGTGCCAATCGGGAATTTTCCGAGATGCCAAATTTATGGCGGATATAGCTGGCCTATGGGTGATGGAGTTGATGAAACACAAGAACTCAAGAGTGGGCGGTGTTATAAAACAAAATTTATGTCATTGATATGCAACCCTGACTCGCAAAACAGCAAGGACAACATGTACTTAAGGTTTTATTTTGCTGTTAAAAACAAGCGCGGCGGGGGGTCGAGGGGGACTTGATGGGAGCTGGCTCACAGCACCGCTAAGGATACATGACGATTCCTGCCAGGAGCCAGAAATCGTGGCGGCGGTGCCAGATTTCACTCATCTTCCCCGAGGAGATGGCGGCCCGCTCCTCGTTCTGCCAAAGAGTGTGCAGTTCTGTGGGGGAGAGGAAAACATACCAGCTCTCATCTTTTTTTTTTTTCATATATTATTTATATTTTATCCCAGTCCAACCTGTCGACCAAGGTAACTCCTTAGCTACCTTCCTTGGGTATCTCCTGACTACTAAGTATTAATGTACCTCTCTCAAGTTATCGCCTACCTGCTGTACCTTTCCTTATTAAGAATTACCTGAGTGGAAGTATGTACTTAGTGCATTACATCAGATAGTTATACATCATCTTTGCTGGAAGTAAAAATGGGTGTCCCACAAGGGTCAATTTTGGGCCCCATCTTATTATCCATTTACAGTACATAAATAATTTAGGGCGGCACGGTGGTCTACTGGTTAGCACGTCCACCTCACAGTAAAGAGGTGCAGGGTTCGATTCCGGCTCTGGCCTTCCTGCGTGGCGTTTGCTTGTTTTCCCCATGCCTGCACAGGTTTTCTCCGGATACTGCGGTTTCCTCCCACATTCCAAAAACATGCAAGGTAGGTTAATAATTAATCTCTCTAAATGTCTCTAGGTGTGATGGCGAGCACAAATGGTTGTTACTCGATGTGTGCCCTGCGATTGGCGGGCGACCAGTTCAGGGTGAACCCCGCGCCTACAGCCCGATGACGGCTCCAGCATGCCCGCAACCCTGGTTAGCGGTCATAAGCAATTAGACAGTGAATGGATGGATTGATGGATGAATAAATAATTTAGGGAGGTTCATCTTTATGCAGATGATTATTCTGTACATTACCAAAAAAATACATGGGGAGAGGACCTTGACCTACCTATCTACATTCCTTTCATGGGGGTGAACAATATAAACATGGTCTTCATATATGTTGTGGAAGTATTATTATTATTTTTAATTTCAGATTAACATTCTATCACAGTGACTGACCAGTGAAACCGCCGTCAGCAATGTTAAACATGAAGCGAGGCCGCTCAGCAGGCAGTTTGCCGTTCCCTTTGGGCACCTCCGCCTTCGCCTCTCGGACTTCTTTCCCAGGATCCATTTCATCTTTGGTCTCCTCTGTTCATGACAACGAGTAGACATCAGGTAGTGTTTAGGGGCAGGGTGAAACCCCCGCCCCGAAAGATTTGATTGACAGATGTCTGATTGACCTTTCTTGGTTTCGGCGTCCTCCTTGGAGTCTGCTACTTCCGGCTTCTCCGTGTCTTTTTGCTGATCCTCGGCCGCCTTTTCGCCATCCAAGAGACGAGGAGCTTTAGCATTTCAGAAGAAGCACAAAAATGTGAATAGCTGGGGATTAGTTCCATCCAAAAATATATATAAATAAATAAATATGACAAGAGGTGAATTAATGAATAGTGAACCTCGACTAGGCGGGAGATTACTGTACCTTCTTTCTCTTCTTGCACCTGCCCGTCCTGCTGGGTTGTTACTTTGCATTTGTCTGGCAAATTCCTCTCCTGTGGTGAGGGGGTGATTGGTTCGTCCTCCTCCTCCTCATGCGGTTGGTTGCCATCACCGTCTTTGCCGTCAGTGTCTTTCCCTTCGCCCTCTTTTCCCTCCGTTGTCAGTCGGGGAGGAGATACGCTTTGCGCAGCAGCGTCAGGCTGAAATCATGTAATGAGGGACCACATTTGATTTTTATAATAGACATCATGCTCAAGTAAAACAAAACAAAAAAAAGTTTAAAAATTAAGACCGCACTAAAATATAGGAAAATAATGGATACTATAATTTGTTGTTTAAAAAATAAACTTAAATAAATGCGTTTAAAAAGCTGCAAAAGCAATGCACCTAAAAGTGAAAAACAACTGAAATGGAAAGGATTAAAAAAACAAAAAAAACAATGCAGTTTGAACATTTAGCTTTGCAAATCACATGGAAATTCTTAAAACCGTGTTTAGCCTCCTATTTTCACCACAGGAAGAGCCGAAACAAAACTTTGCCCAAGTTCCAACAAAAATTAAAGAGTATATCAAAGCTGATTAAGCTTTAACATTTCCTTCGTGTCCCACCTCTTTGTTTCCCTCTTTGCTGTCATTTTTCTCCTTCTCAGACTGGGCTTCGCCATTCTCCTTGTCCTCCCTCTCGCCCTCCTTCTTGTTCTTTTCGGGCTTGTCTGCTGGCGCGGGCGTCGCTTTTTACAGCAACGAAATGTCGTGAGCTCATTGGTCGTCTGGAGAGTCAGTGTACTTTCATGAATGCCGCTTACCTGGCTTGGAGGTGCACGGCGTGTTGTTGTAGCTGGCGTCCGGCGTGGGCGGTGCGGTCTTGGGAGTGGGGGACGACGCCCTGGAGGAGGATTTGTTCAAGCTGACATCGGGCTTGAGCTCCGGGAGACTCCAGCGCCCGTTGATGTGCTCAAATTCCTGAATCTGCAAGTAAAACAGATCACAATTATGTCCAAACCAGAAAATCGGGCAGTGATTCTCAACGTCTGTTAGCTTAATGCTAACACGTAATGTGAAATGCCATTGATGGGCTAATGCAACTAGCATTGCCACTGCAGTCGTTAGAATGTAAATGCCGAAAAAGCACATGAAAGCGCGCCACCTTCTTCTTGACGAGCGACATGACGCCGATGCGCGTTAGGACCGGCTGGCGACACAGGCCCTCCCTGGGGACGCCGTCGGCGAACGTCTCCGCACCGTCGGCCACCGGCTCGCACAAGTGACGCATGAAGAGCGACACGTACGCTCTGGAGAGGAGACACGGCCGAGTGTGACATGGAATCACTTCGATGTCTCTGTTTTTTTTTTTCCTCATTGGACTTACTTGAATTCCTTCTCAGTCTTGCCTCTGAGGTCTCTGACCAGCCACTGAGAGGAGAAGGCGTCTTGAGACGGCATCCCCCAGCGCATCACCGCATTCAGGAAAGCCTTCCGCTGGCGTGTATTGAAGCCAAGAACCTAGCCGCAGAAAAAAATTGCCACACGTAACGGTGGCTGAACGCCTTCTCCTGCTGCTTTTGTTCACAAACATAGGAAGCATTCTGTTGATAAATATCATTTATTCATGTTGGAGCCGTTACTCCACTGCTTAGCTGAGATTTAAGTCATTCTCAACTAGTGATTGCTCCATTTCGTGTATATTTACAATGCTGCTGACTAATCTCTCCGCGGTCCACATTCACTTGTGCGCATACCTGTATCCGGTACTACACACAGGAAGTACATTTGGACATTTGGAAGCAAAGCAGGTGGACAGACCTCAAGGTTGCCGCCCACCCTGGCCAGAAGAGGAGGGAGCGGTTTGTCCTTCTCGTTCCTCAACTGGCGACGGGAATGTCTCCGGCCTGCAGGGAACCAAGGGGTTAAGAAACAAGACCAGAGCCAAGGCCCAGCAACAGCAACAAAAATACTCTTCGCAGAGGCAAGGTTTCAATCTGGTATTGCATGCTCGCCTTTCAAAATGATTTTCACGCGATGATGAAAACATTGAGCTCCTTGGCGAGAGAAAGGAAGGAGAATGTGAGGGGTTTTTTTTCCTTTCACTCGGAGATGGCCGTCTCGAGTGCGCTTTGTGTGTTTTGGCAAAGGGCTTTACGTGAGTGTGCCAGGCAACTTGATCTGCGAAATAAAAACCTGGTATATTGTAAAGTTATTTGCAGTGAATCGGGAGCGATGTCCGCCGCGAATGGTGCAAGTAATTGACAGCGCCCCGCAAAACGCTGATTGAATGAAATGAAAGATGGTTTTATTTATTTATTTTAAACTATGTGTGTCACATAAAGTAGAAAACCCATTTAAAACGTTTTTTTAAACCCCCGCCGATTCCATTGAGATAGCAGCAATTTCCACGACAGACAGGTACGTTCCACCACAAAATTTACAATGTAAAGGGAACAAATTACGGTCTAGAAGACGCTGCTGTACTTTCATGACACCAGAACCACTTTCAAGGTTTTGATGCCATCTTGTGGAATATGAGAGAATAAAAAAAAAAACAATCCACAAATAAAAAGCAGTTTTAACTGAATGAGGTTTTCAACAAATAGCTTAGAATAGTACCACAGGGGGAAAAATATGTATATATATATATATATATATATATATATATATATCAAATATGACCATCCTCAAATGGTCATATTTTATGCTCCAACAACATTTGGAGCAACTGGTGGGCATTGACGGTAGCACCCTTAAGTGGTTTTGGGTGCTATTTGGCTGACAGAACCTTTTGTGTTAGCCTTGGTCATGAACTGCCTCAATGTTGTGTGGTGTTCCACAGGGTTCAATTCTGGGCCTCTGTTGTTCTCACTGAATCTGTTCGCTTTGGAATCTTAGGGAAAATGATATTTCCTTTCACTGCTATGTGGATGACTGTATGTCTCGCTTAGCAAAAAAGACATACACACATCCACAGAAATATAGTGGCAGTCAAAGAAGAGGCGGAGAAATAGGATGTGAGGGATCAATTCATGAGGGAAGGGTGGATATTTGGAAAGGCGAGACTGGTAATGCGCTGAATGCTCGTACATTTTTATTGCTATTTTATCCACTACTGCGTGTGAAATATAAACATGGTCACGTCATATGTGCACAGAGAACACTCGATTTATGACTTGATTTTACGGCTGTCACACGCAACTGTCGCTGACACGGAAGTGGATTTCTTTTGTGTGTGTGTGTGTGGGTCTGCGTGCATGTGCGTATGCGTGTATGTTTGTGTGTGTGTTTGTGTGTGGGTGTACTGTCTGCCAGCGGCTGCATGTGTCTCAGGCTCCCTCCCTCCGCAAGATAATCTTCATTGGTGTGAAGTTCGCGTGACTGATACGGTCCTAATTTCAATGTTTAATCTCTTGAATGTTCATATCTTGATTTTGATATGATAACGATATACAACCCAGCCCGAGTGTCTGTCATAGCTATGTTAGCATTAAGCTAGCGTACCTGAGTGAGATAAAATGATCTTGTATGGTAGAAGAGTTTGGTGTTCAATTTTTCACTGTTCAAATTCTCTTTTGCTTATGTGTCCATTTTACTGTTAACTTCAGTACATATACTTCATATACACAGCGAAGAGCAGGCATACTTTGAATATTGTTTAGAGAACTGTGCGAGCTAGAACGTGAGAATTAAAGAATACATTTAAGACTCTACTTTCAATTTTAATAGATTGAAATATGTTTAAAGCATGGAGGAGGGGAAAAACTATGAAGTATTTTTTTGCATTTTTGTTTTTTAATGATGTCTCCGTGGCCTATCACATGTGAGGCTGAAAGGTACCATAAGTGAATTTTTTAATTGTAGGTGAATTGATGACTTGCCTTCCGGACGGTCGTCAAAGTCCTCGTCCTCCTCCTCGGAGCCTACGGAGTACTCGGACTGGTTGTCGGAAATGTCGGCGTGCCACTCTGAAACACCAAATGTGACGCGGAAGGCTCCAGGAGATGAAAAAAATCAATCAGCCCCCACAAAAATATGGGCTTACCTTGATCTTCCTGCGCAGCGTCATTGTAGTTGACTGGCTTACGATTCCTCTTGCCTTTGCCCAGTTTGCTGGCCAGGTCCTCCTGCTGCTGCTCGTAGTGGTGCCGCAACAGCTTCTCCCAGTAGTCGGGATCCACGTTCTCCTCCTGCTTGATGATCTCTCGCTCGATCTCGTCGATCTGGAGCACCAAAAGTAAGGCCAAATACAGAGCATGTTGGGATTATCCATTCGTTTTTATTGGCTTTTGACTTTTTTAGTTTTTTTAACTCAAGTTGTAATCATTTTTTAGAGCCGGTTTGCTATTTTTCCTTTCGTTTGGAATTTTTGAAAATGCTTTGATTTCATTCAGTTTTTATTAGTTATCGTGTTAGCTCCAGATTTTTATTTTAATATGAGGTATTTGTCAGCTGAAAAAAGGTCACAATGAGTATTGTGAGGTAAATACTTAGACAACACCATAAAAAAATATCAACCACCATCCACAAAAAAAAAAGCAAAAGTAGGCAAAGCTAAAATAGGAAATAATTTTGTCACATTTTTTGCGTCAATTCATTGGAAATTGTGCTGTTCCTTCCAACGTGTGTGCCCTGTTCCTTCGCCACATGGTGGCGATATAATACAGACATGACTGCACAAGGAGGCACTCACAACTCCTCAGTCGTTTTAGCTGTTCTTCGCAGATGATTAAGAACATATGCCGGCGAATATTGTCATCTTATCTGTCCACATGCGTTCTGCCATGGTTTGTGTTGAATTAAATGTTGTTGAAGGATGGCAGTGTGCTGTGAGATGTTTTGGGGGGGGGTTTTTGCAAAATGATGTGACTTGGGTCAATAAATGTTCAGAAACACAGTGCTAGGCAGTGCAAAGGAGGCTACAGAGGGAATATCTGTGCATATCTGTGCTCCATTCACAAGCTTTTTGTCCCCCTGGCTAAGGTGTCCAAGCTCCACGCTGAACTACAGATGTTTCCTCACAAGGAGCGGATTAAAGCAGCGGCCGTCAATATATTTATACAGCTCCAATGAGAAATGCGAGCGTGAGTTATCGCCCCGGTTATCTGCAGCGCTATTTTGCTTCTCTTGACTCATTATTTCACTGCTTTTTGGCGCAAACCAAGATGAATGTAGCAGAGCTGCCAAATACACCCCCCCAACCCACACCCCCCTTTCCAGCAGCAGTCCAAAAAAGGTAAAGCTGGAAATGAAATAGAGAACAAACAAAAAAAAAAAACTAATCCCGGAAAAAAAAAGTTCCTTCCTTTGCCTCTTACCTTGTCCTCCTCTCGGACCATGTACTGGGCCACTTTGAAGGAGCTGAGGTACTCGTTCATGTTCTGGACATCCGAGTCGTCGGTGGCGTCCTGGCTTCGGTCGAGCAGCCTCTCGATGGCCGTGCTGTCGTAGTGGATCACGTTGCCCTCGTCCTCAGCTTTATCCCCCGAGGAATTCTTCATACCTGTCAGGGACCAAGAAAAGCGTCAAAGTTTGACACATAAGGACAATTTCATTCTTCCAATATTGATACTTTTTTTCTCAAAAACAAAAAAGATTACATTTTTTTCAATAATGGAACTTTGATTTTGGACATGGCTTTTTCTCCCCTCAAAAACCAAATCTTATTTCAAATATGACAACTTTTTTGCAACTTGATTCTTGGAGTATTGAGTCATTTTCTAAAACAGAACAAGAACTCAATTCTATTCTGTCTCTTGTGGTATCGTAACTTTAAACAGATTTCAAGTAACCTTGCAACTTTTCCCCAACTTTTTGTAATAATAAAAAAACATGAAGAGCAAACCTCCGACCTCCTGCCTAATCGACCCCCATCACACACTCAAGCTCTGTCCAGTCACCTTCTCCTTCATCTTTGAAGAGCTCCTCGGTTCCAAACTTCAGGATGTCGTCCAGTTCCTGCTTGGTCATGGAGCCGGCTTTGGAGCCTAGGCCGGGCCGGACCACCAGGTGGGTCAGCATCATCTTCCTCTTGGCCACCTGCGTGATGCGCTCCTCCACGCTGGCTCGCGTCACAAAGCGGTAGATCATCACCTTGTTGGCCTGCCCGATGCGGTGAGCCCTACTGAAGGCCTGTAGGACGGAGCAAAACGCTTCTGAGAAGACCCGAAGGGTGCCATCGAATCGCGGGCGGGGGGCGCGGCTACCTGAATGTCATTGTGAGGGTTCCAGTCGGAGTCGAAGATGACAACGGTGTCCGCTGTGGCCAAGTTGATGCCCAAACCTCCGGCTCGGGTGGAGAGCAGGAAACAAAACTGACAAGCGCCGGGAGCTGCCCATAGAAAAGCACAGTTCCAAAGACCATTAGCACCAGACTGAAAAGGAAAAAAAAGTATATTTTGTAGAGGCAAGAACTTGGATTGTTTTTTTTATTTTCTTAGAAATCATCCAATAGGAATCTTTTTTTAAATGACCAGAGAAAAGTGGCCCAATAAATTAGGCTTGGATTATTACACCTTGTTTTCTTAAAATAACTTTTTCCTTGAAACATTTTTTGTCATTAAATTGATTCTTAGAAATGTAAAAAGGGTTTTTTTTACTCACTTCTTGAAATGCTATTTTTTGTTGAAAAAAAATCGACTTCATTTTTGTAATGTGGCAACTATAGTCTCAAAAAATTAACCTTCATTATTGTTAATCATTGAGTTTAATCTACAACTTGATGATTGCATGGGAAAAAAACTAATTCTTGGATAATGCTAATTTTATCCTCAAACAATGAAATTTACTCTCATAATGTGGTTTTTCACACCAAAAAATTCATTCAGCTAATAAGATTTTTGTCTAAAAAAAACGAGTCTTAACTCTTTTTAATAAGACTTCAACAGGAATTCAAGTAATAAAAAAAAATGCAGATTTTTATCCATTTTAAAAAGAGTCGAATATTGGCCGATTTTTTTCAATTAATTGCTTGGGTCCTAAAAAATAAAGTACAATTTTACAAAAATAAGCCTTATTTTTTGTAATAAACTAAATTCTCTCAGGAAAAAAAAATCAGTTTTTTTTTTTTAAATACTATTCTCCAAAATGAGATTTTTTTTTCTTGAGAAATTGTGCTTTTATTAGACAGAAAAACCTCACGAAATTCTCCTAACACAAAAATATGAACTCACCGTTGAAGCGGTCGATGGCTTCTTGCCGAAGGGCTCCGGTGATCCCGCCGTCGATCCTTTCATACTTATAACCTTCGTAATCCAGGAAGTCTTCCAGCAAGTCCAGCATTTTAGTCATCTGCGAAGAGGCGAGCGTCATCAAAACAGCCTCCAACGGGAAACCGTGGATGACTCTTGACGGTTACCTGTGAGAAAACCAGCACTCGGTGTCCCTGCTCCTTGAGTTTCCGCAGCATCTTCTGCAGCAGGGTCAGTTTCCCGGACGCCTTTGTGAGGGCGGAGCCCTCGTAAGCGCCGTTGGGCGTTTTTTGGGCCTCCTGGAACGAAAGGAGCATCGGGCGCTGAAGCTTTTTATTTGTTTTTTTTGCACAGCGCCGCCTGTGACATAACGGGAGGACTTTTCCCACCATGGAGGCGACGGGGAAGAGGTAGGGATGATTGCAGCACTTCTTCAGGTCCATCATGATGTTGAGCAGCGAGACCTGGTTTCCCCCGCCTTTGGAGTTCAGAGCCTCAAAGTTCTTGGTTAAAATCAGCTTGTAGTATTTTCTGTGTTTGAAGCCCCACAAAAAAAAAAAAAAAGAGAGAGAGAGATGGAGGATTAACTTTCAGACTTTAAGGTCGTTGTTTGATTTTACAAACCTTTCAGTTTGTTTGTCCAGTTTTGCAATTTAATTCTCGTAATATAGGCAACTTATTTTTCATTGTAATGTAATTTTCAGGATATACTGACTTCTTTAAAAAAAGAAAATCGCGATCATTTTCATAAGTGTTGAGACATTTTCCTCAGAAGCAACAAAACAACAAAAGTCTCGGAATGATAGACAATTTTCGAAAGGATAAAAGGAAACGCATCATATGATGACTTTCCTCTTGGAAAAGCACACACACACACACACACACACAAAAAAAAGGAAGTGAGTTGGATGAGATTTCTTAGAGTTTGGTACTTCTGCATGGGGCTGAGCTCCACCCGCACGATGAGCTCGGTCTTGGCGGGCATGTTCTTGAAGACGTCAGCCTTGAGGCGCCGTAACATGTGAGGCCCCAGCAGGTCGTGCAGTTTCTTGATCTGGTCCTCCTTGGAGATGTCGGCAAACTCCTCCAGGAAGCCGTCCAGGTTGCTGCGTTTGGACATACCACGCGTGCATTCGCAAAATCGGATTTCATTCAAGTGGTATTGCTTATTTTTCCTCGAGGGAATACAACTTGGAGTCAAAGGGAAAACTAGTTTCTCCATAAACTCCGATGTAATTCTCATTATAATACAGAACAACGTTTTCTGTAGGGAAATACGACGATATTTTGGTCATACTGAATCTTTTCCCAAATAAATAAATAAATAATAATAATGATAATTTCTGTATGTGTTTTTCCCTAAAAAGTATGACTTCATTTTAATACATATCTTTTTTTTCCTCAACAAAAGACAACCTCATATCAACACTTAAAAAAATTGCAACACAATTCTCTCTGAAAAAGAAATCTCATAATATCACTACGTTTTCATTTTAGAGCATTAACACTTAATTCCAACAACACAAGTTTTATTTTTGAAAAAAAAAATTGATATTATTAATTCATTTAATGCATGTTGCAATAAGATATTAATGCATTCTCAAACAATACAAATTACAACTTAATTTCCATAATACACTGGGGCGACTTTTTGGCCGAAAATCTTTTTTCAGAGTAAAAATAAAATTTAAAAAAAGAAAGAAAATCTAAAAATACAACTTAATTTTTGACAGTATTGCATTTCCTTCACAGAAAAAGCCAACTCAATTCTTGATTGAGACTTTTTCAAAAGAAATTCAGATTTTTACTCTTGTAATATTGAGATTTATTTTTCAAAATAATACAATTTATTCTCAAACAATAATACGTAGACGACATTCAACACAAGAAGAATGCGAGTCATTCTGTTTGTGTGTATGTATGTGTGTGTGTGTGTCCTACTTGAAGCGGTTGGGCGTGAGGAAATTGAGCAGGTGGAAAAGCTCCTCCAGGTTGTTCTGTAGCGGCGTTCCCGTCAGCAGCAGCTTGTGGTCAATCTTGTAGTCGTTCAGACGCCGGAAAAACTGCAAAGCAATTGCACGTTTTAAGAAAGCGCGGCCACCAGAGGGCGTACAAACAGAGCTCAGGACCGCTATGATGATATGTCTCAGGAGGCGCTCTGTCCACCAAAAAGTGAGGTCAACATTGTCAAATAAATCCTGAACAGTTTGTTTGAAACAACAAATGGCATATTTAACAGGAAGAAAGTCCCATTTTTGCGAGAACAAAGTGTGTTTTTCTTTGCGGTTTTCACGTTGAACTTTGACTTCATTGTCATAATATAACGGTTTTATCTGGGTGGGAAAGAAACATATGACTCTATTCGCATAACATGACAGAATTTCTCCCAAAAATGTGATATTGAAATCATAGTAGGAATTTTTGCTCTGAATGACTAAACTTTCTTTATCTTAAGCCATATGGACACAAAAGAAGGAATTCATTTTCATGATAGTGAGGCTTTCTTTCTCAGAGAAAAAAGATGTCATAATCAGACTTCTATTTCAAAAGAATATTGTGACTTTTTGGCACAGAAATAATTTAATTTTTTTATAATGGTCAAGTCAAGTCAAGTCAACTGTATTTACAGAGCACTTTCAAACAGCCATGGCTGCATACAAAGTGCTGTACATGGAGCAATTTAACATATACAATAAGCAGTAAAACAAATCGGTAATAAAGACGGTAGAAAGCACCAAACAGTAAAACCAAGAACAAATCTAACTCATGCTGAGTCGAATGCCAATAATAATAATGGAGACTTCTCAGAAAAAAAAAATCTCCAGAAAATAGAAGTTACTGTAATTTTCAAAATACTGTGACTTTTCTTCTCAGGAAAAAAAGGCAACTTCAATGTCACAATATGACGATCTTAGAAAAAAGGACTAATTAGTCTGACTGTTACAACTTTTGTTGGCGTTCATTTTTTTTGGGGGGGGGTTGCAAATTCATCAATTCAGATTTTTTATTTGGGGGGGGTGGCTTTCCCCATTCACTGTCCTTGTCTTCAGGCCAAAACTATAGTCGTAAATTCAGAAAAACTAACAAAAAATACATTTCCACCATCTTGGAAACAATGAACTATGCCGAGGTGAGTTGAGGAGCTTCATTTAGACAAAAGTAGAGCTTTGCAGTCATCTTGTGGCATACACTGGTAATCATAAACCTTTTTGGAGTTGGCTCTGCGTTTTTTTTTTTTAATTTTCTCCTCGAAAATACGAGGGATACATGGTGGTTACGTCGATTTGGCCTTGCCGCACACGCGTACCTTGGACTGATTATTTTTAAGGCGGTGAGCCTCGTCCACCACCAGGCAGGCCCAGTCGATGGACTTCAGCGCCGTCTGGTCGATGGTCACCAGCTCGTAAGAGGTCAGCAGCACGTGGAACTTGATCGGCGTCTCTCTCTGAGCCGGAGGGGGGGAAAAAATAAAAAATAAAAAAAAACATCGGCATTTGCGCATGCGGTCGTCGCGTATCCGCGACACCGCGTGTCTCACCCTCATCTTGAAGGGCTTCTTGCCACCCTTCGCGAGCGAGTCATCGAAGGAGAACTCGTTTTCGCGGATGATGGCGCGGCTGTCCTTGTCGCCCGTGTAGGTGACCACGTAGAAGTCGGGCGCCCACATCTCAAACTCCCGCTCCCAGTTGATGATGGTAGACAGCGGGGCGCTGACCAGGAAGGGACCTTTGGTGTGACCCTGAAACATACAAAGGGGGAAAATAATATATACTTCATAACTCTAATTTTTCTGAAACAAAAGATAACTTTGTCTTGTAAAAATTGCAAATTTTTGCACTTGGGACATTCTGGAAAAATGTCGGTCTTTTCTAACTTTCCTCAATGAATATCACAACATTTTCACAAAAAGTAAATCTCATAATACTGCGACTTTTTTTCCTCAGAAAATGAAAATGTCATACTCATGTTATTGAGTGTCTCCTTGGAAAAATTCAAATTTAATTCTCATCTCAACTCAATTCTATTCCGAGAGCATTTTGAAGCAACCACCTCTGTTTACATAATGCTGGACATGGAGCAAAAAGAATGCATACAAACAACAAAACACAAATGAAGAATGATGACGGTAAAAAGCACAAAAACGGTCAAACTAAAAATCAAGTCTGGTGAGATTTTTTTTTCCTCAGAAAATGCAGATTCCCAGAGGGGGCGTGGCCATTTGGAATTTGAGGGAAATTTACCTTTTTTAACAGCTGATATATTTCTAGGCTGGTCTTCCCCATCAGGACCCTTACTAGGGGTCAACAAACCCCCTAACACCCCCTCCTATAACCACCAGCACCTATCACACCCCTCCCTCCACGACGACGATTACTTTTTGGGATGCGTGGGCCACGTTGACAACTAGCCCCGGGCTGAATTTTGATCCCAGCGGGTACCTCCTTAAAGAGCGAGTAGAGGAAGACAATGGTCTGGATGGTCTTGCCCAGACCCATCTCGTCCGCCAGGATGGTGTCGGTGCCCTGAGCCCAGGAAAAGCGAAGCCAGTTGAGACCCTCCATCTGGTACAGGTGCAGCGTGCCTCCCGTCGACGTCACAAAGTCGGGCTGCTCCTCGTATTTTATCGTCGGCTATAGAAAGGGCGATAAGATTTTAAAAGCGCGCGCGGTGCCGGGCAGCCACTTCCCGTCCGATGAGACGGCGCGGCGAGCTCACGTCGGTGACGGGCGAAGCTGGAGAAGGCTGGTCTTCGCCCTCGCCCTCCTGACTCTTGCTCCTCATCCTGCGGGGTTTGTCGGGGTCTTCCTTCGTGATGGCGTCCCTAGAAAAACGTTGGGTGAGCTGGAGCGCATCGGCGAAAGGAGTCGAAGGGCGTACCTGTGTCTCCAGTAGTTGGCCTTGTAGATGACAAAGTCGGGGATGTCCATGTGGTCTTGTTCCCAGGTGCACTGGTCATAGGTCAGGTCTCTCCACTTTACCAGGTAATGGTACATCCCCTTTTTATCCACACTGGTACACGGCGCGACATAAAATAAGTTATGCAGATGTCTACTTGCAGACAATACTACGACACAGATACTTCACCGGCCCGACACACACATGGTGGACAATGCTGCAAATTATCTATGACCCCTGCGAAATGGATGATGAACTCCGCTCGAAACTTTTTGGAGCCAAATTCCAGTTTGGATTTTGGAACAATGTCCGATTCAAACAGCATCGAGTTTTATGACATTTTCAATACAGAACGCAAATATCCATTCTCGATATCAGCGAGCACTCAAATTTAAATACTTGTGCTCAGTTTGAAAAAAGGTCGAACCGACGCATCACTTCAGGAATGACACAAGAATGGAAGCAGTGAAACACAAATTTATGAAGAGAAGACAGAAAGGAAGGAAGGGAAGAGGGGAGGAAATGAGGGAAGGATGGGAAATAAAAAAATCCTTGCACACTTCACCTGTGGTTGATGATGCGATGGATCATCATCCACTCGGGCTTGATGCCGTACTTGTAGTACTTGTCTTCCATGAGGGCGTATTCCGGGTCTTTGGCGCGCCGCTTCTCGCTTTTGCCCGCCGCGCTCTCGTCCTCACCGCCGGAGCCGTAGTCCAAACCGGGCGGCTCGTCCATGTCCGTCTTCCTCTGGTAGTTTCGGTACATGACCGAGTGGAAGATCTCCAACTGGAAGGTCGGGACATTTTGGATCCAAATTTTATCTTTGCATTTGGGTTGATTGGCTTTGGATTTGTAGCAAAAGAATCGTCATGGGTGACTTTTTGGTTTCACCTGCAGCTCGGTGATCCACGTGCAGTGCCAGTAGGACTGTCCCGCCAGCTTGACGAAGAACTCCCGCTCGGCTCGGCCCTTCATGGGAGGCGGCGGCCGGTCGGGCGGCGGGGCGGGAAACGGAGGAGGGGGCTCGCCCCACCGCCAGTGGAGGATCTTTTGCACGCGTCCTTTAATGGGCGGGCACTAAAGGCGAAACACCGCGAGGGAATGAATGAAAAGTGTGGCGACAAAAAAGACAAGAAGAAATAACAGATAAGGAGGCAGGCCGATTGAATACGATGAGCCGTTTGTTAGAATTTCATGCTCCATGTTTTTTTTGTTTTGTTTTGTTTTGTTTTTCCAACGCCTGCACTGTCAAGGGCATCTTGCCGACGTGGACTTGGCGCCAACTGGTGGGTCATACTTTGACACTTGACTTTTCAAGCGGGAGGAGGAAAGAAAGAAAGAAAGAAAGAAAGAAAGAACGAAAGCAAAAAAGGGAAACCCTATTTCACTTATTTCTGTGGAAGAGGATGCAAAGTCATGCACACAAAAAAAAAATAATAATAATAATGTTGATTGTGAGAAGTCACGAAAACTCCAAAAGGGGGGCAGAGGGGGGTCACTTGTTTTATCTGTAAGCAAAGGGGTAACAAATGGCTGCCAAGCGAGATTTTTGCACCGTTCTTTTCAACCCTAAAAGCAAACAGCAAGCGCGCAACGTGGGCAGCACGCGTGGACGCCGGCGCGTGTCGGAAGAACTAACCGTGCATCGTGGACACAACCACTCGCCATTGGGGATCTCTGGCAGTGGAGGGTTTAGACAGTGGATGTGGTAGGACGAGGTGCAGGTGTCACAGCACAACAGTTCACCTCCGTCTTTACACACCCGACAGAACTCCATGTGGTCGTCTTCCTCCTCCTCCTCCAACCCCGCCCCGACCTCTGACATGGTCCTCTCCTCCGCGTCCTCTTCAAAGTCCTCAAAGTCTTCGTCTTTTGCTTCCCACTGGATTCCTTCTTTTTCCTTTTTTTGGGGGGGGGGGGGTGGATGGAGAGGGGGGGGGGGTCAACGTCAAAGCCTCACAGGATCGAGAAAGCTCAAGACTTGCGCCCGACCAATCCAACGGACGATATTCGCCCGATTCCAAAATCATAATAATCGTCCAGTGTTTTTTTTTCTTTTTAAATCGACCTATGTATATGTCGATTTAAAAAGAGCAACTTTTTCCGGGTCCTACTCCAAAGGTGTGGGACTCACGCAGTGAGGGCAGCTCCACTTGCCCTCGGGAGCCTTTTCCAGCTCGGGCTCCAGGCACACCAGGTGGTACGCTCGCGGGCACGTGTCACAGAGGATGATCTCGCCGCCCTGCTGGCACACCTCGCAGTAGTCCTGGTGGTCCGTCTCGTAGCCGTCGCCGTCCTCGTCACCCGGGACTGGAAAGGTGACGCAAATGAAAGGCGTTTCAACCGCGACGCCCGCCGCCGGCCGCGCTTACTCTTCTTCTTCTTCTTCTTCTTGGCCGGTCGCCCGCGCTTGTTCTTCTTGCCGCGGCCCGAGCTGTCGGAGCGAACCGAGGAGCTGTGGAGGCTGGAGTCCTCCTGCTCCGACTCGTCTTCGTCCAGGTCATCGCTCTGGCGGGGACACGCGGCAGGTTAAGCCCACCCCACGAGCGTCACACCTGCGCACAAGCCGCGCTTGGTACTCACGGAGCAGCTCTTTTTCCTCTTGGCGCACACTGGGGAAAGTTTGAGACGAATGGGGGCCATCTTTTTAGCCTTGGCTAAAGCCAGAGCCTTTTTCTTGTCAGAGACTCGAGGACTTTTACCGCGCTTCTTGTAACCTGGCCCTGCACAACCAAAACTTTTGAACCCCGTTTATTTTCTCTTGACGGCAACAGGGGGTGGGGGCGGGAGGGGGGGTGAAACAGGACCCAAGACTGACCTTTGCCTTCTTTCGTCTTCGCCTTCCGGATGGGTGGCGGTTGTGGCGCGGAAGGCAGAGGCACGGGCGAGGTGGTCGCCGCGGAGACCTGCTCGGCGACAGCGATGGCGGCCGCGGCCGCAGCCGCCGCCACTGCGGCGGCGTTGCCTTTGAAGGGGTTGTTGAAACTGAACTCCCGCCACTTGGCTCCCAGGATGGTCATCATCTTGGACATCGGAATCTTGGGGTTCTTCTTGGCGATCATGGGCCTGGCGCAGACGAAAATTTGGAATTTGAATTTGCCAAGTGGTGAAAGCCGCACTGAAAGGGTCGCCGTTTCTCAAGAGTCATACCTCATATACTGACTGAAGGCCTTGTAGTTGGTAAGCTCCCTGTAGTCTTCCTCGGTGAAGGTATGATCAACATCCTCCAGACCCCACTCCTTTGCGAGCTGGGCTGAGGTCTTCTGCTCCACGGGCTGCTGAGAAGCAACCGGCGGCCACGCAAGTATGACCATCGGAACCGGAATCACAAACCCAATCAATTCCCAAACATTCATTGAATGCCGTTAAAAGAAAAAGGTGACGTAACACAGTGGGGAACATGACCTTGTCCCAGCTCTTTTGGAACGTGTCGCAGCCATAACATTTTTAAAACGGAATGATTATTGGCTAAAAACAATCAAACGTATCGGTTTGAACATTAAGTATCTTGTCTCTGTCGTCAATTCAATTAAACATTTGCAAATGGATGCATTCCGTTTTTATTTCTGTTCGACAGAACGTCCCAACTTCAATGGAATTGGGTCTGGATTCCATATTGGAAGAGTTAGCGTCCATTTTTCAGCTATCTGTCTTTTACTTTACCCTCGTGGTCTCCTCTTGGCTGCTGTCTCGCGCCTCATCGTCTTTTTTCTTCCTCTTGGTTTTCTTCTCCTTCTTCTCTTTGTGCTTCTTTCTCTTCTTCTTCTCGCCAGAGCCATAGCCGCTGGCGACGCTGTCCGAGTGGTCACCGAAGTCTCTGTTCCGCGCCGAGTCGCGCTCTACATCGCTGTCCTGAGCAGACGATAAAACGGTGAGGAGCGGCCCGTGAGATCAAGCACAGTCAGCAGAGGCCCGGTCCGACGTACGATCTTCTTGCGCTTTTTCACCCTCACGGGTTTCCCCTCTTTGTCCTTCTTCTTGGCGTCCTTCTTCTTCTTTGGCCGTCCTTTCTTTCTACACGGGACCTCCCTGTCAGACGTGTCCGCCTCTTCTTCTAGGGGGAAAGACACTCATCAGAAAGGAACACACTATCTTGGATCCACTCATAATAACTCGCAACAAACACGCTTTCATGGCAACATGTTCAACGGTCATCCATTTTCTATCGAGCTTGTCGCTGACTTTTGGGCAAGCGCTGGCGCACACCCTAGACTGGTTTCCAGCCTATTGCAGGACACATATTGACAGACAGCCACACCTCTGGAGAATTTTGAGTCTCCAATGAACCTAATGCTGGCCTTTGAATCTAACGTTATTCACATTCTCAAATTAAAAATGGAAACTCCAAAGGGAATTATTTTGAGAGACACAACATGCTCCCGGCATCTTGATTGTTTACTGGAAATTGGTAAACTCAACTAATTCAGATCAGTCTTAGGCATTACGCCAACATCAAATGTGTTTGATATGATTGTAAGTCTTTCCGTCTTGGTGGTGACGTGACACAACCAACAACCAATAGATGAGCTCTAATAAAACCGGATACTGGAAACTTAGCAAACAATCAAGACAGCAGCATGGACGAAACTGAAACAGCGGCGAAAACGCAACCGCTCCAAAGAACATGGACAGTCCAGACAGAGGACCGGATAGTAAAGCTGTGGTCAGAACAGCCCAGACTGTTTATTTGTTGAAGTCAACATTTATTCTGTTTCAATTTTGTAGGTTTCTACACAGACCATGATGTGAAAAAAATGCATTGTAGAGAAAAAAATGCTGAAAGAATCTTTTGAAATTCTCGTTAACAGCAACATTTCAAAAATTCATCAAATCTCTGTCTGAGACTAAGCTGGAACTAAAAACTCCATAACTTGTCTTTGAATGTGAACCAGAACAAATTTCACACAAGCAGGAGGAAAACAGCAGCTCCACTCGGGAGAGCTGTAGCAGAGATTCGAACCCTGAACCACAGACATGCTAACTACAAGTTCACCGTGCTACCTGGAAACATACAGTTGAACAGTTAGTTGTGACTCGGTACCATTATTATTTCACCCATTTACTCGGGATGTTGATTTTTGGGTAACGCTTGACCCGAAAAGTATTCCTCAAGGGGGCAAAATGATAACCTGGAGCAAAGCACTTGGCTCTTCTGCAAGCTAACCCTGGCTAACGTAGTGAAGCGAAAAAAAAAAAAAAAGAATAAATACAGAAACTTGAGTCTGATAACTAGCGTTGATTGTGTCTACCTCCAACTCTTTCAGCTCCCCGGATAACCAAGTGAGAAGGGCGCGTCGAGGAGCGGCCGCTGGGCTCACTCGAGCTCGGGGATTGGTAGGCCCCGCCGGTGGAGCAGCGCGACGCATCGGGGGGTCTCGAACTCGGGCTGTGGAGGTCGCGAGGGGGTTAAGGATCTCGCCGTGGGAGCTCATTTATCAGCCTGGCACGGCGGCGGGTTCGAGTTTGGCCCAGACGAATGAATCTTTGTTGTTATAAACGTTAGAAAGGCGCGACTTTGCACACCTTTCCTTTTGACCGCCGGAAACTTCTCGAACTCATCAGAATTAGACTATCGTGGGGAAAAAAGTGTGAAATAAACACGTTGGGAAGTCACCCGTGAAGCAGAGGCAACTCCGACATGGGAGACGTCCGTGTTTGGATTTCACCCGAATGCGTTTGAACGCATCACGAAATATGTCCTGGAATGCTGTCATTCCTGTGACACGCGTGTCACGGAGTAGGGTGGGGGGTGAGGAAGATGACACTTTGGCTGTGGACACAAAACTTCCCGAGCTGTTTTAGTGCGCATCACAGTGCTTAAAACGTATTTCCTCCGCCCGATCTGGAGACGTGTACGATTTGCAATGCAGCTGCCGCGACCAGGAGTCCAAACGTCGTTTTCAAAGTGTTGTTTTCATCCGGGACGCCTTCACATACCTGGGGCGGCTGCAGTTTGCCGAGGCGCCGCCGGCGAGTTGATGTCGCTTCTCGCGTCTAAAAAGTCTCCGCCGTCGCCGTCGTCTTCTTCCTCAAAATCTCCTCCCTCGGAATGAAACACCGTGCCCTCGTCTTCCTCACAGGCCCGCGGAGGATAGGACATGATAGTCCTCTCATCGGGATCCCGTCCTTGTGTGCAAAACAAACAGAAAAAAAACAAAAAGAAATTGTATCGTGCTGTTTATTTAATATTCAAATCGGGGGTGAAAGTGAGGGGGGGCATTTTACACTAGGCAGAGAGCAACAAAGATGGCCGCCCTCTTATATTTATTTTTTAACAACCCCCCCTGCACACACCCCCCAATAAGAAAAAAAATCCCCTAACATAAAAAATGGCTGACTGTATTATTTCACCCCCCCCTCCCTTCACACTGTGCGCCCCCTCCCTCTTCAAAAACATTGTTCCAAGAAAAGGGGGCTGTGCATGCGACTTACATTGTTATTACTTGTTTGTGCCCCCCCACCCCAGCCCTCTCGTACGAAGGCTATCTGTGCACCCCCTCTTATCCTCAGACTTGTGGTGTCACTTTCTGCATTGCAGAGCAAATCTATCAAGCATGGCCCCCACCATTGGATTAAAAAAAAGATTTTTTGTGTGCGTGCGCGCGCTGGGCTCAAGAGAGAAAGAAAAAAAGTGGGGGGGGGGGGCTGGCAAAGAAAAAAAATCTGCCGCAGCCATGCCCAGATTTACATCAGATTGTATTGCTTAAAAAATTAACTGCTTGCGGTGAGGATTGTAGTCTGTTAGAGGATGAAATGGCAATTGATTAAATGCTAACAATTGCTTGGGAAGATAGCAGTCCGATGTGGGGAACTGGGTAAAAAAAAAAAAAAAAACAAAGAAAAGAGAATGAGAAAAAAGGCCCAAAAAATCTGGTGGCTTTCGGTCTTTGTTATTGAATGTATTCAGGTGGTCTTTGTAATGAGAGGGGATAAAAAGCTAACATGCTTGTATGCTGAAACAGCCAACATACTGTATTTTTAAATTAAATTAGAAGAAGAAAAAGAAGAAAACCTTTATTAGTCTCGCAATGGAGAAATTCCCAATTCACAGCAGCAATGTTATGAAAGGAAGGAGTAGAACAACAAAATATAGGAGCTGCTGGAAAGGCAGCCACTCACGCGGCGCCATTTTGAAGTCAAAATAACAAAAATAACAATACAACACAAATTAGATCAACAAGGAAGAAAGGGTGAGATGGAGGAAGGCAGGAAAGAGTGGAGGATGTTTCAAAAAGAGAAGCACGGAAGAAAGGAGGGGTGGAAGGAGTAAGAGGCTGATGGTGTAACGAAGTGATGAAGGGTGAAAGGATGGAAGGGATGGGATGAAAGATGCATGGATGAAGGGAGTGCCTGACTGGCAACCAGTTCAGGGTGTAGTCCAGTTTTTGCCCAAAGTCAGCTGGAATAGACACCACCATGAGTGGAAGAGGGAAGGATGAATGAAGGAGTGGAATAGTGAAAGATAGTATGAAAGGAAGGAGGTAAAAAGGATGACATGATCGAAGCAAGGAAAGAAAGATCGAATATAGGATGATGAAAGGAAGCAAGGAGGGTGGAAGGAAGAACGGCAGGGAAGGAATGACGTATGAAAGGAGGGACAATCGAAGGAAGAATGTAGGATGGATGGAAGAACGGAAATAAGAATAGTCACGTAAAGAAGATATTGATCGAAGGAAGACGGAAACAGAAGGGTACTTGAAAAAGAAGGGCGGGATGAAGGCAGGTAGGAAGGACTAGAGGGAGGAAGAACAAGATGGAAGGGAGGAATGTATCAAAAGATAGAAAGAGGGAGAAAGTAAAAAGGAAGGAAGGATGAAAGGCTAAAATAGAATGGTATGAAAGGAAATGAGCGAAAAGAGGATAGAAGGATGTAAGAAAAGACGAATGGAAGGATTTAAGGATGCATGAAAAGGAGAAAGGAGTAGAGGCTGCAAGGAAGTGAGGAATGATAGAGGGAATAACAGAAGAGAAGCAAGAAAGGAAAGAATAGAAAGGAGGAAACAAGGATTGTAGGAAAGGGAGGAAGGGGGTTCACAACTAGACAACCATGACATGAATTGACGATTTGTAACTGTAGTAAATTCGAGTAATTCAATTAAGAATAAAATAATGAAGTGGTAAATTCTCATCATGGTGAATAACGTTAAAGACTGTTCAGCTGTTCTAAACGTAACAAAACGTGCTTCCGAAAGGCAAATTCATTCAAGAGCCACTTCGTAGTACTTATCATGACCACGGAGGGTCACTGTTGATCAAGTGTTGCGTAGAAAATGTCTCTGTGACAAATACTTCCGGCGGCAAGCCACAGAAGAAGAATGCACAAATGGCAACAATCGAGGAAAACGGACCGTCTACTCATGTATGCTTGTTTCGTCTCTTTACGCTCTTATGGTCATTCTTTTTAAGTTTATAGTTTGGCGTTTAAACCCGAATACGCGTGTCTGCTTCCCGAAAAGCGACACTCGAGCGTTGAGCAATTTTGTCGCTCACGAATTTGCGGTCAGGTTAATGTCAATAAAGACAAATGAACCTTTTAACATTACGGCTTGTATCTCGTCATTGTCATCTTCAACGGCCAATTGTCAAGGAGATCCACTTCCTAATACATAACCAACTAAACATGAGTACTTGTCGCCACGTGGATTTGAGCCAATCAGAAAATCCTGTAGGTTGACACCTTGGTGATTCTCACGTTTTCAACCAAGTGCCACCTAAAAAAAAAAAAAAAGATCAACTCTTAGCGTGCTGCCATAATGACCGTTAAAAACAGTTGTAAATATTTAGATACAAACGTATGTTCAAGTGAAATAAAACGTAATTGTACTGTACCTCTGGAACAACGTGACGTGTCATCATCCCAGGCTAGGGAGAAACTCCAGCGTCTCTTGAACAAGAACATGAGGATCCGCATGACTGACGGCCGGACCTTGGTGGGCCTTTTCCTCTGCACGGACCGGGACTGTAACATAATCCTCGGGTCGGCTCAGGAGTTCCTTAAATCCAAAGGTGACCACGGTGGCACGCTTTAAGCAAGGTTGCCTGGCAGTTTATTGATTTTTTTTTTTTTTTTACCCTTTCTTCTCCTTCTCTTAAGACACTTTCTCCCAGGGTGAACCCCGAGTTCTGGGCCTGGCCATGATCCCAGGTCACCATGTTGTGTCCATTGAGGCTGAGGCTGACATTCTGGACGACACTCAAGCTTTCGGCGTGAACCACTAGGAAATGAAAGCACTATGAAGAACGGACTTCTGCTTTTGTTTTGGAATTCAATATAATACATTGTTATGTCTTTTCAGTGGAGTCTCAGGAGTTCAGAAGAAAACACAGGAATTGAGAACATGGAGCTTTATTGTTTTTGCAGTCAAAAACTCCAGTTATCCCTATAGAAGGAAGAGTCGAGGGGGGGGGGCATTTTATTCTGCCCTACGATTGGTTGGCAGCCAGTCGAGGGTGTTTCCACCTGGGATCGGCTCCAACTTGCTTTTTATGTACAATGCAGTCATCAGTAACATTTTTGTTTTGGGGATCAGTTTCATACAGTTGAGCCCCTGCATGAGATTGGCAACAGAAAAATGCAAAAAGACAAACAAAACAATCTCAATAAATAACGTATGCTCTCTTTCATAAATTACAGTGTAAATAGTGTGTTCTTTAAGAAATTAGTACAGCGCTACCATAACTTCGAAGTTTTCCGAGTAAATCGGCCCAACATCCCGCCTCTCACTGTACTTTGAAGCGTCAGTCATATTCCTAAGACACTTTCAGCTTGGCATGAGTTGCAATCACACAGCCTTTGATCAGAAAAGAGTGCTTATGAAAATAAAAGTGCACATTTTGAAATGAGGAAAAAGAGAATACTTGTCATTCAGTTCTCCGTTTGATGACGTCAGTCTTTTGAGCAAATTGGTTTAAAAAAAAAACAAGAAAAGAAAACCTCCTCGGGGCAAAACAAAGTGAACTTTGCAGTTTTTAAGTCTGTCAGCCATTTTTGTTTGAACCAAAAAGTCCTCACCGTGACTGGGCACAGAGTCTTTTACTGGAATTTGAAGTGGAAGCTGCCTCCTGACTCGAAGGGGTTGAAGGGAAAAGGCCAGGCGTGGCCGTTGTGTCCGCCGCCCTGCTGCTGTTGGTTCTCCGGATCCAATGGATCCTCGCCTGCGTCAAACTTCTGCCTCATTTCTGAAAACATGAGGGGGGATAAAAAAAAATCACTTTTGAGTTGCTGATCCAAACTGTCAAGTCTGGACCGGCTGCTTATCCAGTTAAATATTCAGTCCAATATTCTGCTGTGAATCATGACAATGTGAATTTACACGTCCCCAAAAAGGGTGTTGCAATTGGCTGATGCCACAAAATGGTGGCACAGCAATTAAAAGTGCTATCTAGTTTCGACTGATTTATTACTTGTGATCTGGAACAACCCAAACAATCGACAATGCATCAACGCCATGCATCAAGCGCGTACACCGTCATGAACCCATGGTATATAAATTACTTTTCGTTCAAGTACTGTATTCAACGCAAACAAATCACTTTCATCCGAGGTTCATGGAGTACTTGTACGGCTGCCGTCCGATGAACTTAAACTATCTTGAATGTAACCCAATTAATCGGAACACAAATTTAAATGAACTCAACCCAAAATGAACCCACTCAAATTAAGTTAATCAAGTCAACTTTGATGAGGTCAAATGAATTTGTCTTACATAATCCAATTTAATTTACCGGTCCCTTTACCTCATTCCACTCAACTCAATTTAACCCAACTGGATTTAGCTCACCTACACTAATTCGAATGTGTTGTTTCGCAAGGTATGCCAATATTAGCATACGAGCCTAACCAACCTGAAAATCAAATCTATGTGACATCGTATGGTGGGGAGGGGGCGAGGGGGCGTGCACTAGCTCATATTGACAAAACGAGTTTGTGACACAGTGTGGTTTTCTTTGTTTTGTTTTGTAAGAGGTTTCCTGACCTGGGTCGGTGAGGACCTCCTTGGCCGACGCAATGTCGATGAACTTCTTCTCCGCCTCCTTCTTCTCGTTCTCCGACTGGAAGTTGTCAGGGTGCCACTGCTGCGCCAGCTTCCTGTACGCCTTGATGATCTCCTGCTTGTTGGCCGCCCTGAAAAAAAGCGCTCCACAAGTCAACCAGTGACCGAAGGGCAAAGAGCAACACAACATTATAAAGGCAGCTATAAATCAGATATCGTTGACTGTAATACAGATTAAATTATTCCATGTGCTTGTAAAAAAATAAAAAAAAAATTTAAAAGGCAATTAAACCAAATAGAAAAAGATAAATAAATAGAAATTAGGACACCTCCCCCCTCCTCCGTTCCACCCCCTAAATCGTTCTGCCTGAATGCAAATACGAATGGTTCTTTGTGCATGCTGACACAGTACCGGCTCACTCCAAGGATCTTGTAGTAGTCTCTCTTGCGAGAGAGCTTAAGCAGCTTCCGGGCTCGCTCCAGTCCTTCTCGGATGTCGTTGCTGTCGTTGTCAAACTCCTGCGCCTCTTGGTAGTCTTCCACGGCTGCGGTGGTGGGGAAGAGGGAAAAAAAAAATCCAAGTCAAAGTCAGCGCCGACTTGTGGGGGCAGCTAGCTCGCGACTCAGTGGTGGGGGGCCTACCTTTCTCATAGTCCTGGTTGAGGATGAAGGCCTCGGCGCGGTCGCGCAGGATTTTGGCATTGCGGGGGTCCCTCTGGTGCGCCTCGGAGCACACGTCGATGGCGTCCGTGGCTGACTTGACCTGGAAAATGACCAGGTTTCTGACTTAGCCCTATCGCCTTATTTAACTTCACTCAATTTCATTCCATTTACTGTAACAGCGATTGATGTAACGCAATAGAATTCAACTCAATTCTAACGGAACAAACTCAACTTCACAAAATTTTATCTGAACTCCCCTCGATTTAAACAAACGCAATTTAACTCCACCAAACATAATCCAACTCAAATGAACTTCCTTTTACAAAGTCAATTAAATTTTGATTAGCTTATTTTAAATCAACTTTCCCAACTCAATTTAACTTGACTCCACTCAACGGAATTTAGTTCAGCTGTACAAAACCCATCATTTTTTAAAACTAATTCATCAATTGATTGAACAAACTAACGAAAGCACAACAAATACATAAATAAAGCAACCTAGGTAACAATGAGGCAAATAAGTATTTGACCATCCTGCCATTTTGCTCAGTGACAGCCCCAAAACCTGACAGATCTCGAGAAGATCTGTGTAGCGGATTGCGCCACAGTCCCTGCTGCGCTGTGTGCAAACCTGGTCAAGAACCACAGGAAAGGTTTGACCAGACCAAATATTGACATTGATTTGTCTCTCACAGTGGACTCTTCCATCATTTCTATGCGGGAGCACTCGCAAAATCGCAGGGTCGTCAAATAACCTCACTGTAGAGCAAGACAGCGTCTCACCTTGACGAGACAGAAGCAGATCCGCTCCTTGGCTAGGCTGGTGTAGTGTGGCACATGTGGCTCCGCCTTCATCACGCCCTCGTACTTCTCAATGGCATCCTGGCACCTAAAGGTGAGCGCAAGGTCTGAATGAAGCAAAGCCTTGGGGGTGAGAAGCGCCTTTGTACCCCACCTTTCCGCCTTGATGAGCTCCTCAGCCGAGTCCAACTGCTTGCTGAGCTTCTTCACTTGCTTGTAATGGCCCAGGCAATCCTTATCATCCTGGTCCAGCTTCAGGCACTCTCGGACTTGGCTGCGCACAAGGTAAGAAGAGCATGTGTGGGCTGGATGGTAGGGTTGGGGTGGGGTGGGGGGGGGGGAAGACTCACTTAAGAGACTCATGGTGCTCCCCCAGGCTGTAATGCAGCAGGCTGAGCTTGAGGAATGCGGCGCGGTTGTCGTTGCGCAGCCGGGTGGTGGGCGCCAGGTCCTGGATAGCCTTCTGCGGGTCCCCGGTGCGGATGTAGCAGTCGGCGCGGAGCTCCCGCATCTCGGGATCCCAAGGCGAGATCTAGCGTGGAGATTGAGAATTATCCTAACGAATAAACGGTCAAGCCTAAGATAAGAAAGCATATTCAGAATGGGTGAGTGGGGTTGAGCCCAGCCTAATTCGGAACCCTGTTTTCACCGTACCTCAATGACTCGCTCCAGCGCCAAGATGGCGCCGCCGTAGTTGCCCTGGTGGTATGCGGCCCGGACGTCCTCTTGCAGCTCCTCCAGGTCTTCGGCTTTTGCCAGTTGCTCCAATGCGTCCGCGTGATCCGGAGACGGCCGGAGCTGTGGAGCGAGAAAAACAAGAAAGGTACAAAAACTCCCTCGATTGAAGCCAGGACAAAAACCTGGTGCTGTGCTCACCACAGCTTCAAAGTCATCATGGGCCTCCTGCGCGTTGCCTTGTTTCAGAAGGATGTTCCCCCTCTGCATCCGGGCCTGGGAATGCACAAAAAGACATTCAGGAAGGAAGTAATGCGACATGAGGCGAGGCTGACTTTATTATTATTTCTCACGGCGAGGAAGTCGGGCTTGAGCTGGATGGCCCTGGTCAGGTCGGGGAGGGCAGATCGCGACTTGCCCATGGCCAAGAACACGGCGGCGCGTTTGTAGTACGTCAGGTAGTTTTTCGAATCCACATCTGGTCACACCAAGATATGCCAACTTCAAGTCTCACGTTTGGCATTTTATCAATTATTATTATCCATTTCACATCAGCTGAAATGCAATAAATTCACCTCAAATTCAACATTTCTCAGTGTATTTAAACCATTCTAAATGTTTCAATTTTTTTTCGAAGACTCTTGCTTTGGACTTTAATGAGTGATTATGTTCAGCTTACCCACAGCAGAGTGGTAATGGGACAAGGCTTCAGCCAGCTGACCGGCTGCCAAAAGTTTGCGGCCCATTTCCAAGTGATACTCAATCTCGCCTCGAGTTGCCCCCAAGACGCCTAGAACACAACATGGTCGTCTTTGAAAAGAGAAAAAAACAAACAAACAAAAAAACAATCCAACAAGTTACCAGGGCGACCTGCACCGCCTTACCGTCCAGCTGTAGGTCCATGATGACAGAGAGCAGGGACAAGGAACACAGGACCCCGCTGAGTCCAGTCAGGCGTCCCCAATCCATACTGGCGATGGTTTAGTAACACACGAAACTCGAAGTCGAACTCTTTAAGACGCCATTCTGCAGTTGAAGCTTCTTCTCCTCGTAGGAGACAACAAGCCGAGAACAGTACATTTACGCTCCGTCTGTGCTTAAGTTCCGTATGGAAAACACCACTCGGGTTCCAAAGGTTCCCCCAAGAATCATAGCGCTTTTAACGCAGTTACGCATAAAACAATTTAAAAAATGAAAATGAAAAATAAATCCAATTTATAAGTGTTTTTCAGTCGACCAAAGAACGGCTATAACTCATAAATCCACGGAAAAATAATTCATATAGCTTTTCATGTGATATTTGACGACCCCGCCCTCCACACCAACCCCTTAACATAATTGGTCCATGCACCAGCACATCCGCATCCGGTTAGGGACGCGGCCTTTTCTCATTGGACGTTGAGGTCACGCTTAAAAAAATAACAAAAAGCATTTTCTATTCCAGAAAGTAAAGTTAACAGAGAAATGTCAAATGCGATTGTTGTCCATCAAAACGTTCAACTTGACAAAAATTCCTTGCTTCTGTTCATTTATTGTTATTGGTGATTTATTTGAATTTGCTTTTGGATGACCCAAATGATAAAATGACTCAAAACCCAAACCACAGTGTTCAACATGGAAAGAACGTTTATTGTGCATAATGGTAACAAAAAAAAATGTACAAAAAAATCGAGAATCAAATCAACAGATATCCATTGCATAGTAAGTACATGTGAATATTTGACATAAATAACCTCACAGAAAATGGAGTACAAAATGTCACAAAACAATGCTTCGTCGTCGTATTGGACTAGAAAACATAATCACGAGTATAAAAACATAGATTCCATTCAAACGTATGCATTCCGCCCATATGTGCTGGCAGCCACACTTCTGGTCCGGGCCGGTCCAGAATAAACGGTACCTCTGCTTTGATGAGGCAAAGGACTACAGAATGAAGAAAAAAAAAAAGGTTAAGATGAAATCAAATGGCTTTCTGGTACAGAAGAGGGAGGGCAGCACTTACTACTTTCCCTGCGAGCCCATCCTGCAGGAGCACATAAGGCACGCCCCCCCGGCGATGGCGAGCACGGCCGAGCACCACCCGATGTAAAGCCCCTCACCGATTTCGTACCTGCGATGGCAGAAACACAAAGTCAGGGTGCGCAACGTTGGTTCCCCCCCACCCCCACCCCCACACGTGCTGGGTCATCCGTACTTGGTACCGGGAAAGAATGGGTCAAAGAATTCCTGGGTGATGTTGAAGGCGTACCAGGACACTGCCACCATTGTGCACAAACCTTTTAAAAATAAATAATAATGTATCAAAAACCCTTTAAGAAGACATTCAATATACATGACTATTGAGGACACTGATGATGGAAAAAGACTTGGAATTTGTACACAAATTGCATCTGCTAATTTTTTTCATATTTTGATGAGGCGCTTCAACAATTTTCAAAGTCAAAATGTTCCGCTCAATCAGGACATTAGGCTTTTTTTTTTTTTTAACCGTCTCAGAATTCTTACTGGTACCATCATTAAGAACAATAATTGAAATTCATCAAGAAAAGTTACAATTGTACCTCAAATTTCACATTTCTCAACTGCTTCAAACCATTCTTATGTCAAAATATTCCAGAGAATTTAAGTTTGTGGCAAAATTGAAGAAATTCACCTCAAACTCAACGATTAGATTCAAACGCATTTCACATGAAAAAAGAAAAAAATGGAATAAAATAAAACTAACCGTGCTGAAGGATGAAATGCAGACGCTTTGAAACAAAAAGTTCAACACAACGCAACTGTTTCTTATTCGGCTCATTCACAATTCTGCTGGTTCCCAAATTACTGGAGAAGTTTACTAATGTACCGTCTCTAATGTCGATATATTTTTTTTCTCCAATCCTACTTCTAGACTACAGCAGTTCAGCATCAGCTTTTCAGTATTTCATGCAATTTCTACACAACAATGCCGCCATTGTGCACAAAACTCATTTTGTCAAATTAATCATTAAGGAGACAGCGGCTGCCAAACAAGTCCAAAGTTTGACAGGAAGAATTGATTTTTATAAGTTGTAAAGCGCGTCTTTTATTGTCCTTCAGGTGCTTTATAGCAGCCGTGCCTGACGATGCCGCCCCCCTACCCCCCCACGCCGCTCACCTTGAAGCAGCGATTCCCAGTAACGGATCATTGGGGCAAATGATTCAATTTCACTGAATTGGCGTAAAAATAAATAAATAAATAAATGAGACGTTTATAATAGCCTATGGATGCCAGCGAAACATTACTTTCGGCTAAATGAAGCTCATCAACTCACTTTAACTGGGTTCGTTGATGGCGCCAGGAGTTAATGACGATGGGAAACGTTCCAACTTGTAAATTTCTAGAGTTTTGCAAACCGATTCATATCTTCGGCCCCAAAATCCAGATGTGAAACCACAAGTCAAGAATATAGGTCCAGTACCAGTACAAGCATTTACTCTTGAGTACTGCTAGCGCGAGTACTTTTAATACCCGACATTTAATTTAACACAAGGACAGATAATTGTGAACCGACACTAAAGCGTCAAATTATCGCAGTGTCGTGACAACTACTGGCAAGGAGGACTCAATGTCGGATTCTTTTGCCCCAAGTATCGATGGCTGGGATGGGCGGCCTTCGCGAGTACTCGATAGATCAAAATCGGGACACGCTCATCCCCAGCCAAAAGATTTTTGCCATGTCAAATATGCACCAAGGCTCCAACAATTCACTAAGTTGGTGGGCTCCCTCTAATGGCCAAAAAGAAGTCTGGAGTAAGTTTGTGAATGAATCTCCCATGGCATCCTTACAACCAAACGCACGTGAGCACAAACCCGTGATTTTGGAAAACTGCCGGAGCGGAGAGTGGTGGGGTCTTGACAATGAATGTTTGCAAAAAATTGAAAAGAGCAAAATCAAACCTCAGTCTCAGTGTATTTTATTTTGAGGTAGTACTTGGTGTAAGTATTGAGAGGCACCGGCCCACCTTGAAGCACGAAAAGCATGCCGGCGGCACCCGCGATGCGACCCTTGAGCACATAGTTGTCGCCGGCCGCCTTGGAGCACTGCACGCCCACTAGCGCCGCCACCAGGCCGAAGGCGCCCATCACCACCGATGTGATCATGAGGGCACGGGACGCCTGGATGTAACCTGGGAAGGGGATGGCGACATCACAAGGTTACCCGATCTTTGCAAAAGAAAAGAAAAACATTCATTCATTCGCCTGGTCCGACTTACCATTCAAAGCGAGCAGCGACGGGAATTCCCGGCAGTTGTGGACGCCGGTGGAGTCGGTGGCGCAGGACATCCAGAGGTTCTCGTAGATGGTGGACGTTGTGATGACGTTGCCGTCCACCGTGGACGTCTTCCAGTAGCGGTTGGGTAGCGCCACCCCGACCATCACCCAACCCAGGAAGCCCAGAAACAACGCCACCACTTCCACAATCGGATCCATGATTGAACCCCTCCCACCCCGCCCACCCTCAAGCTCCAAAAGCGACGAGCAGCGAGCGACGTCCGGACGTCGGCGAGGCCAATCCAAGCATCGGCTGCGATGGCTTGGAGGAGAAGTATGAACGCTCGCCGAAGACATGCATTTATATCACCTGCTCTCTCCGCCCATTTCCACACACGCACGCACGCAAATCCGCTACCACTTAACACCCTGAAACGTAGCAGGTGTTTATCAGCTCACGCAGAGTCCAATGGTCACACGAGCAAGAGCATAAACTATGCCCCCCTTTTTTGGAGGGGACTGGGGTCAGATGGGAAAATTAAAAAAATAAAATAAAAAATACGAGCAACAAAACCAGATTTAAAAGAAAACAACAACAAATCATCCACTCTTATTGAATTGAAATCTAAAAAGTAAAATTGTCTATCTATCCATTATCATGTCAATGATTTATTATTTATTATCCTGTCTCACTGTTTTGTACCTTATGGCAAAAGAAATTTTCCACTGGTTTAAATATAAAATGACGCAGTTGTTTTTAAACGATAAATTTGATTCTTTCATTTAAAATAATGCTAATTCTAATATATATATATATATACAATTATAGATCTATAATTTTTTCCCCCAAACAAAGGTAGTTGACGCTGCTTCGTAAACAGCTCAGGGGATAAATATTCCCAATGGGGCAGGACGCACTTGCAAGTCATTTTGGGATGATGAACGCATGACACTTGAAGGACAATAATCAAGAGATCCGCCGTCACTGTGTTCGTTTAGATCAAGTCAGGCGCTCTTCAAAATCATTTTTAGGCCGCCACGTGGGGATCTGCTTTTGTTTTTGCCGCAAAGGGTGTCACCTTGGTGAACTATCGGTGCCCTCCCTCACGCTATCAGCCAGCTCATTAATCGTGACATACAAACACAGGAGGCATGTTGGGCAAGCCGAGACCTTTGTGATGGCATTCTTTCCCGCTCCTCAATTTTAGCAAACGTGCAGGGGAGAGGAAACTCACACCAAAGCCCACAGTGTGACACACAGAGCTGTAAAATATCTAAAATGACTTCAATGAAATCTTTTGTATACACACACACACACACACACACACACACACACACTTCAATGTGGCACTTGAATGGAAATAGTAACACAAATCTCAAATCCAAACAAATCCCTCCATGCATTATCTGAGCCGCTTCATCCTCATGAGGGTCAAGGGCGTGCTGGAGCCCATCCCAGCCGTCTTCGGGCAGTTGGGGGGGGGGGGGGGGCTCACCCCGAACTGGTCGCCAGCCAATCGCAGGGCACACAGAGACCAACAACCAATCACACCAAGGGACAATTTCGAGTATTCCATTAATGTGCCGTCCATGTTTTTGGAATGTGGGAGGAAACTGGAGAACCCGGAGAAAAGCCACGCAGGCACGGTGAGAACATGTAAACTCCACACAGGAAGGCCGGAGCCGGAATCGAACACTGCACCTCTCGTACTGCGAGGCGAACATGCTAACCAGTCTCCAACCGTGCCACCTGGAAAGAAGTCATGCAAGCTAAGTTTTGTTTTTAAATTACCTGAAAAATAATCAACAAATACCGCTGTGATTTTTTTTCCCCAGTTAAGTTTATCATGGTAAACCTCACAAGTGTGATTTAATGGACACACACAAAATATTTTTATGACGGCAAATTATTCGTTAGTCCCTTGGGAGTTTCGGTGCTGCTGTCAGCCGAGTTAATGAGTAACACACCACGAGGCTGATAACCACACACACACACACACACACAAAATGGCGTTGTAAAACGACGTTGACAAATTTGATTTCATCTTTGAGTCAAGACAATTACAAGGTCAGCCAACTAGGCCAAGTTGTATTTTTCTTTCTGACATGTTTTTTCCTGTTGCCATCAACGGCGGCACGTTACGATCACGATGTACTCAGTGGGAACGACGTGCGACGCTAGCGATAAGGACGGAATTGTTTGATGAGAACAGGTGACTCAAGTCAACACTTTCCTTCTTTTTTTTTTCTCATTTATTGACGATCCGGGGAAAACAAGCTTGTTAAAGTCGGGACATTTGACAGAACATTCCCTTTTCAGTGGATTAGCATTAAAATAAATTGGATGATAAATAAAAGGCGTGGCTAGATGCTTGTTTTGTTATGTACACAGGCGGAAGCTGGCGATCAATGGTCAATGTAAATGTCAATGCAAATGAGAATACATCAATCAATGGCAGTCCAGAAAAAAAAAAAAAAAGGGGAGAGGAAAAAGGTTGCGGTTAAAACTTGGGCCCTCGCTTGGCCACAGCCAGGCCGATGAGCCCGGCTAAACCGGCCACGCCGAGCCCGATTCCCCCTACGATCGCCATGCCGACCAAGCCATCTAGGAAACAGGATGGGGTCAGCGAGTGGCTGTGCACAGGCACTCACAAAAGGCACACACTCACTGGCTCATATTTGCACCAACTCTAAATATCACACGCCCAAAAAATAAATAAATACTTAATTCCCACATTCTCGCTGGCGCATAACACTCACACAAATGCCACTCAAACTCACATACACGCACTGACTTAAAAACACACAACTGCACTCACTCAGACTTGCACGACCTAAAATTCACATGCCATCAGCTGCTCCAACTCACACAGACATACTCTTATACACTCTCACTTATTCACTGTCAAGCGAACTCAGGCGCAAAATCGCAAACATTCTCACCCAGTCACCAACTCACACTCACCTGCAGTGTCACAATCTCACTCACACCCGTTAAAACTCACCCAAACGCTCACTCGCACGCTCTAACTCTCACACTCATACTCGCCATCTCATTTGCAATTGCACCCACTAAAACGCAAACATCACTCACTCATTCATTCACATGCCCTAACTCTAACTACACGTACACTCAGGCCTGCATCGCCAGATACCCACACACTCACTCATTTGCATACTCACGCTCACTCCCTCAGGTCCACTCACTCACACTCCCTGTTAGAACATAGTCACTATCTTAATCACGCAAAACCACACTCATACTCCATCGCCTCAAACGGGTCAATTTCACCTTTTTTCAAAGCCTTGTCGATAAGCGCCTGCAACTCCAGCGCCTGCTTGTTGCCCGGCTCGTTCTTCAGGAGGATGCGGATGTACTTCAGGGCTTCTTCGTACCCCTACACACAGAGATGCACAATGTCCATTACTTTTGCTCACTCCTTAATTAATCGTGTACATGTTCCAAGAGAACATGAGTGATGTGGTCGAGCTTTTCACCTTCAGTCGGTAGTTGGCCACAGCAAGATAGAAGAAGAAGTCGCGTGTGTCGTCCTTTGAGGCTTTCTGAACAAGTTCTTGAGCAAAACAACCCGCGAAATGTGAAAGGAACGCGATGGAAACGAGACAGAACCCATGTGCTTGGCAACACTCACCCTCCAACAACGCAATTCCTTTCTTGATGTCGTCGGTGTATTTGCTCCTGATCAGACACCAAGCGTATTCAAACTTAGTCTCTTTGGAAACAGCTCCCTTTGCCAGCTCATTGTTGTATTTCTTCTCAAATTTCTGAAAAAAATGAATACAATGAAGGAGTAAGGCACTAGATTCAGGCGCGATTTACACATGATCAAAACGGTATTGCAGCTGCCTCAAATTGAGCCAGGAAAAAAGATGCAGTCAGGAAGCTCAGCTCAACTCAACTGTATTTATAGAGCACTTTCAAACAGCCATCGCTGCATACAAAGTGCTGTACATGGAGCAACTAATATATACAACAATAAAGCAATAAATCAGTAACAAAGAAGGGAGTAGGCACCAAACAGTAAAGCTAAGATCAAAACTGAGTCATGCTGAGTCAAATGCCAAAGAATGCAAGTGAGTTTTGAGGCGGGTTTAAAGATGGTATTTTTAGTCATTTTAGGGAAATCCAATCATCTGTAAGATACTCATTTTAAAAAGATTATGCTGTAGAATGAGGATACTCATGAGTATCAAAACAAACAAACCGTATTGTTTTGTGTTTTTTGTTATTGTAAAGTGTCCTTGGGTGTCTTGAAAAAATGTATTATTATTGTTATTATACTCGATTTGAAACATATATAGAGATACGAGTTTGTTGGATGGAAGTGTCGATCAAAGACAGTGTTAACAGGCCAGTCAAAGTTTTAAAAGGAACCTTAGCATTAGCTACCTATGTGACGTGACAAATTACTCGCCGTGGATTAAAACTATTCGCCTATGGCTGGGTAGAAAGGGGGTTCCGCGCACGTCTGTAAATCGGATTGCGAGCTGTCGAACGACGAGATGGAGGAAAAAAAGTGTTTTAAAAACAAAGGGGGAACTTACTAGAAGGTCTTCGGGAGCCACTACATCGCTCAACACGGCCTCCATGTTTGCGGAAATAGGACGCAAACATCACGCCTCTCTTTAGATACGTCACCTGGGACGTCAGCATGAAGCCACAGTGGAATAAAGTACGAATAAAAATATAAATAGATAGACGTGTGTATTCAGTTTATTTATTTGTATTATTTATGAAATAATTGAATACGTCGGTCAAACGGCCTCATTGTTGGCTTATATGGAACATTTGACCACGCCCATCTTTAGTCACGTTTCGTTTGATGTCAAGCCAGGTGAAGGCGAAACGGAAAAATATATTCATATATAAAAAAAAGCACACGCACATGGTTTATGGGATTGCACTGTATACTATGTCAAAACAACATCACCTAAAATCATATTTTGCATTTTATGAATTGAATCAAATCCGAACAAAAAAAAAAAAGCATGCATTATTTGTAGTCTTAATTACAAAACAGTGGAAACATTTAGATACTATGGGATTTGATATAACCAAATACAAATTGAACTTAAAAAATTATAAATGCATTTTTTAGTATATTCTTTTGTATTTATAAGACAAAAAAATTGCTTAATAAACAAAATTAAATTCATCCATCATCTAACCCTCACAAGGGTTGCGGGCGTACCAGTGACTATCCCAGCTGTCCCCGGGCAGCAAGCAGGCTACACCCTGAACTGGTTGCCAGCCAATCGCAGGGCATACAGACGAACAATCATCGCGCTCACACTCACAACTAGGGACAAATTAGAGTCTGCCATTAACCTGCCATGCATGTTTTTGGAATGTGGGAGGAAACCAGAGTACTCGGAGAAAAGCCACGCGGGCACGGAAAGAACATGCAAACCCCACACAGGAAGGCCGGAGCGAGAATCGAACCCTGCACCTCTGCACTGTGAGGTCGACGTGCTCACCAGTCATTTGCAGGGAATCACAAATAGGAAATTGAATGAATATCACACACAAACTCACATTGTTTAGTTTTTTTATTACTGTATGTAAAATCTGCATCATTGAACATGTATTCTCTCAAAGAGGACACAAGAAGCAAGTATCCAACTAAGTTTGCAAAAAAAAAAAAAAATAGAACAAAAATGAATGGAGCTGCTTTGGGAAAATCCCACTTGGAAATATCTGTCAAAGGCAAGGTTCTGTAGTTTCATGAAAAAAAATTAAATTAAAAAGTGCATACATCCATGTGACAACTGGCACTAAAGGGGAAGGTGAAGGGAATAGTGGGAGGGCGACCAACGGCGAACCGGTTTTCCCACCCGACCGATAACGGGCAGTTTGTGGGCATAGGCGCGCGGTGGGACAGCGGCCGGGGCTGGCGTGAGGGCAAAGGTGGTCTGGAAAGGGCGGCGGCCCCGGCAACTGCGGCCCATTTGTCTGCCGCTGATGAGGAAGGAGAAGACGAGGGGCCCCGCCTGTGGCGAGGTGAAGCGAGCTTTGGGGAAAACGTCGCGAGATGGACCTGCCTGCCGCTGGCCCTGACGCGACGTGGACGATCGCGACCGCTGGACGGAGGCAGACGAGGACCGGGACACCGCCCTATTACGAAGAGGAGAAAGAAAACTAATAAAAAAAAATTTTTTTTTTAAAAACAAGCTTCTGTTTGAAACTTTTTAATAAAGTGTGATATCCCCCTAGGAATATGCAGTGACCCCCATTTCCAAAAAATGCAAATGCAACCCTCGCCTCCACCCTTAGGGAATTTTCGCCTTTGTACCTTCCGCATCCAGTGGCGGCCAGGCTAGGCGGGGGCGGGTCGGTCCGGGGACTTCCATCTTGCCTGGGACTGATGTTGAGGTTGGCCGTGAGCTGGGGCATTTTCCGAGCGGTGTTGTGATTGGAGGCCGGCCCGGGGGGGTCTTTCCTGGCGTCGCCGGGCTGCGCCGGATCACCGCCGAACCCGGGCCCAGTACTGAAGCGCATGGCCAGGCTATCCCCAAAGAAGGAGTAGAGCTCGCAGTACATGGCGGGGAGCGGGACCGGCGTCCAGTCCTCCCACGGGCAGCCGGCGCCACCCGTCTGAAGGTGGCTTGCGATGCCTAGGGCGGCCTCAGACAGAGGTTCTGGTGGCGGGCTGAGACCTGGCGAGCTCACCCTGTAGCCCAAAACGCCCGCCGCCGACCCCGAATGGGCGCCGGGGCCTGCGTCGGCTGCTGGCTGGGACAGGGAGAGCGCCTTCATCTTCAGCAAGCGCTCTACTGCCACCTACAGGACAACACAATGACATTAAATGTGGCACTTTGGGGGTTTTACACCTTTGTGTGGTAAATAAAAAGCCATTTTCGAATTGATTATGAATCATTTAGGACTAACCAGGATGGCTCCGTAGACCTTGTGTCCATCTGCTTTGACTTGAGCGTTGGAAACTGAATAGTCGTCCAGCACAGCCTGCAGGTTGGCCCAATAGGCAGGAAGATGCGGAAAAAGAACTCGTTCGACAGCCTGCAGAAAAGGTTAGTCAGTCATTTATTTATTTATGTGGCAATAAACCAACCAATTACTTCATAGAATAAAAGCAAAACATTTCTCTAAAATTCATTTTCACCCCATTCAGAGACAAGGTCAACAACTATTCGAATGTGAATACTGGACTTTATCTTTAAAATAAATTGACTGTGATATTCTGGCATAGAAAATGGATGATGAGTGGACATATTTTTCATGTTGCCGTTTATAATAAATCATTATTTAATGAGCAAAATGAATAAATACATTTTACCTAACCAATTTTAGAACACCTCCCACCCAAGAAAAAAAAAAGTTCAATTAATGAAACAAATGCAGGATTGTTAATGCTGGCATTAAAAATGCACCTGGGGTGGTATTTACCTTCCATCCCAGCGCGTGGAGGCCCACGACGGCGCCATAGTGGGAGCACAGCGGTCTGACGGGATCCGACAGAACCTTCTGAAGAGACAGCAGAATCTGGTGGTACAGCCCACTCACCAGATCACCGTGAGTCCTGGAACCAAGACACCATGACGACATGTTTTGACAACAGTTAGCCAAACTCTGTGGTCCTAAAACAGGTGGTTCAGAAAACCATTTGAGGAAAATATATGTAGAACTTCATTCTCATCATAATTCAAAAAGCGCTTCATAGTCTTCACGCAACTCCTCAACATAGTTTCTTGACACCAAAAGGGAACGGTGGCAGCAAATCTCTACTTTTGTCTCAATGAAGCTCTTCAACTTACTTCAACATTGTTCCTTGGCATCAAAAAGTCACAAGATGGCAGCAGAGCATTATTTTTGTCAAAATGAAGTTCCTCAACTCACTGTAACCTAGTTCCCAGGTACCACCCTCTGAGAGCAAAGTGGGCAAGGGGCGGGAGGGGTCCTTGAAACCACGTCTCCCCTGTGGGTGTTCACCTACCAGAGGATGTGGCTGAGAAGCAGGGCGGCGTAGTCCCTCAGGGTCCAGTGGTCGTTGAGCGGGTTGATGGAGGCCGCCAGAGGCTCCAGGATGCAGTACATGACGCTGGAGACCAGGCTGCGCACATATGAGCCCAGGTACAGGTAGGGGTTCTGGACCAGACTCTTCACCATGTGCAGGAGCCTGTTGAGCTGCTCCAGGTCATGGCTCACCGACTTCACCTACAAAGACCAAAAACCCCAACCAAAAAAAAAAAAAAAACAAAGCCACCATCTCGGTTAAACAAAACAACATGCACAAGCTGGGTTGACGGTTTTTGGCACGCTTACCCCACTGATGACATAAACAAAATATGGAAGCAAGGCAGCAATTTTAGAGTTGGACTGCAGGTCCAGCAGAGCCACCTGGAAGAAGGTCAGAGGTTAATTGGAGCTGTTTGCAACCAAGTGCTAGTCAGGCGCGATGTGCACCTTCATAAGGTGAGGGTCGTCTCCCAGGATGGCCCGTGTGATCTGCTGGTAATACTTCAACAGGTCCTCCGACAGTGACTGGACTGCTGAGGGAACTTTGAAAAGACGGTGGTTAGTCACAGTGAGCGGCCACCGTTTCAATCGTCAAGGAGTCTTACCCGTTCCTTGGGGTTCCACGTTCCCTTTCCCGTCCAGGTAGGAAACGCTCACTGGCAAAACAACAACAATTAAGGGACTTGAAAGCGGCTTTCCAAAATCAATCAATCACAAGGGAACAATGTACCTCGAACCATGGTCTCGGCGCAGCCCTTGGGAATGTTGGTGGCCAAGGCCAACTCGACCAGGTTGACCTCGCGCTCCTCTGTGAAGAAAAGCTCCCCTTCTTTCACCGAGCGGAAAGGGAGCGCATCTTGGGACCCGTAACCACAGATGGCCTTGTGAAGGTTAATTTGAGGGTTAATGGGAGTGATGCACACATGTACTGTATATACACAACAAATGAATGTATATACCTCCACATTGCTCCAGCGCAGAGCTCTGTTGAAGTCTTCCACTGTCAGCTTCCTTCTCTTGGCATGTCTCATGAAATGAGAGCTGCCCTGTTGTGTTGTGGGTTAAAAAAATCATTAATTGTGTATCCAGTATTTATTATGTTTTAACTTCACTTATCATCATCATCACCACCAGCAGAGCTTTAGGTCTGGAAAGTGTACCTGGCATGCAAATACTCTCACCTGCGTCGCCTCCCTCAGTCTGTAGCAGACGTCCTCAGCCAGGAGAGCAGCCACGTCGTCACTGAGCTCCACGCCGGCGCTCTCCGCCATGAGCTTGATGGACTCCCGTGACACTTCGGCGAAGCGTCGCTCCTCTCGCTCCGCCATCTGCTTCACCTCTTGACATGAAGCAGCCGAGTGAGTTCAGTGTGGTGAATTAGGGGGGGGGGGGTTAAAAACTAGCAAGGAAAAACTGTTTATTTACATCCAAATTAATGTTTGATGTAATTCTGTACACCAGCTCGGGCTCCTTCCCTGCAAGAGAGGTGACATTCCACGTACATAAGACAAATATATGTACTGTATTTTCCAGAGGGCTGGAATGAATGAGTGGCATTTGTATTGATTTCAGTGGGTAAAAATATACTTAAAATATCCTTAAAATTAAAAGGCCTACAGATGTTCTGAAAGTGCTCTCCTTAATTTTCACGAACAACCCTGGCTAAATTTACATCTTCCCCGAGCATATGAAGATTTGAGTTTCTCAGCCAGACTAATCACTTAAACTGCCTTAACAAAAATGTGATTTTTTTTTTTTGGTTTAATGTACATGACCTGAGAGCTCTTTAACTTATGCCAGGCGAAATGAATGAATGGCTGTATATTCCAATGAGTTTAAAATTGTGATTTTAAAAACAAATCATGCTTTGTTCCCGCTTCCCGAGATGAACACACGTCAAGTTATACATTTTAAAAGCCAACAGTTTACCTGTGAAAGGGGGAAACGTGACGAAGCCTACCCCGAATTAACCTCAAAACACATCGCATATGACTAAAACTCAAAAGCGTGCAGTTGCTCCACCGCGTGGCTATGTTATGATCCTTTTTTACTGAATTGTAGCATTTTGCCAACAGGGTTTGGTGGACGGTAATATGCTAATACCTGAAAACTAGCTTAAAACCAACCGACAACAGAAGACGATAACCGCTTGCTTTAAAAACAAAATCGAAAATGCAAACTATTCCCAACTCCAAATTTCTACTTACTTTATAATACTGAGGTAAATCAATATTTCACGTGAAAGGTTTTCTTGGACGTTGCGAGACCGAGATAGTCTCCGACATAGCATGTCAAGTTCGCATTTGAACAGGAAGGAAGTCGATATAATCCGGCTTCGATATAAAACAATTGGACTACAGTTTCGGACACGTCTCGTGTTTTTCGAGTTTTTCTACCCGTGTTTTTTTCCTGATTAAACCCCCCCCCCCCCCCCCCCCCGAAATAAAACACCACCCCTGCAAACAAAATGTGAATGAAAGGGAGTTTTGTGTGAATGTCAAAGTAAAATCCACGACATGCAGTTACGTCTAAACGAAACGGCAGCCCGTGCTAGTTCACACAAACTAACGTTTATAAAACAAAGGGCCATTCACTCATTAAGACATCCTAAGTAGCGTTTGGGTTCAGTTTTTTAAAGTACTTTCAAATTATATCTGAATTCTACAGCTACAGAATAGCGCTACACCGGGGCTAAGCGGGGCTCCATTCCAGTCACAAATCTGTGCAAGTTAAGACCCACCATTTTATTTGATACTGTACTACATATATTTAGAAAATATTTTAAAGTCCCTCTATGCATCAGTCAAGCATCCCCTTTTGCCCTGGGAAAGAAAAAAATCCATGGACTCTTGTACAGCTGTTTAAAAAAAAAAAGCCATACACCTAAAAGCATCTGACTAAAACCATCACTGAAGGGCCCATTTTGACGAAAAAGTCGTCTTAAAATCATTTTATTCACACCATGTTAGTCATTCCTGCCAGTATGTACAACAGTTAAAATTTATATTACACTTGCGTTTCAGTCGGACAGCCCAACTACTTATGGTTGAAAAACACATGACCGAGCTTACTTATAAAAATTTTAAAAAATAAAAATAAAGCAATGTGATCGAAAAAGTTACAAAAATTACACAGCTAAAAAAAGAAGAAAAAAAAAGAAAACCTTAAATACTGAGTTCAAGACTGATATTGTTCGAACATGTCACGGGCCTTGTTGCTCTCCATCTGCCGCAGATGCAAGGCCAGAGGTAGCAGCAGGTCGCCGAGTTGCTGGCTGGAGAAGGTGAAGGCGTTTTGAGTCTGCGGGGAGGCGCATGGCGACGGGGACTCCAAAGCAGGTGAGGCCGGGCCCGCACTGCCCGGACCGGGCTCTGAGCTTTTCACCATGCAGGGGACGACGTGTCGGAAGCGGCATCGCGTGCCGTACACGCAGAAGCCGAAAGTGCTGAAGGTACGGCAGAAGGCTTCCCGGGGTTTCCGCGCCCTAGGGAGGTTAGGGGTGATTTTGTTGCTCCTCGCGTCCTCTGCGTGCAGGAAGTTACAGCGCTTGCCGTAGGGGCAAATGCCAAAGTTGCTGTAGGTGCGGCAGGGCACGCTGCGGCGGGGGCGTTGCGGCACGGGCCGCTGCTCGGCGGCGCCGTGGACAAAAAGGCAGCGGCTGCCATAGTAGCAGTGGCCTGCCATGTGGTATCTGCGGCACAGCTCCGTCTTGTACTTGGGGTGGCGGAAAGGTACGTGGAGGTCACGCAGGCCGTGGGCGAAACTGCAGCGCTCAGCGTACTGGCAGGAGCCCGTGGAGGCATAGCGGACGCACAGCTCTGTCTTGTAGCGGGTGGAGCACACCCACGGGAGTTGGGGGAAGGGGGGGTCCAATACCGGGATGAGGGCCTCAACCAGGGAAAGGGCGCCATCGTCACCACTCGTCTCTTCGCTGGAGAGCAGGTTGGCTACCAGCTCCTCGTCGTGGTAAACAGGAAGGAGCAAGTCACTGCTCGCCTGCCACAGAAAACTAGCTTAATGCTAACGAAATGTAAAAGGCAATAGATGGCCAAACGAAACTAGCATTGATATATATCGTAGATACAAACCTTTGAACAACTTTTATTTGAACAGAAACGTTAGCAAAACATGGAGACAGAAAATACTCAGGCATGTATTATTTATCCTCTGAAAAAAAAGACAACCATTACTGCAGCTTACGGTGTCCTTCCGTTTTGCTTGCAGGACTGTATTGTATTGCACTCTGGTGGCCAAGATGCACACACCAGTCAAACATTAAAGCATAAAATAATGCAAAACAATTTTAAACCTTTGAAACTGTGATATTAAACTTGTTTCTTTTTAAAAGTCTTATTAAATATTACAAACAACGATCTTGTGACAGGCAACGTTTGTATTATTGGAAAAAAAAGTGTGCAGCCTCAACATTTCAATTTATTTCGTGTTAGACCGATCGCAAGTGGCAGACCCCATTAACCTTTTATTGGTTCAAGAAGATACTTGCTTTAGCTTTTAAGTAATAATGTTTAAATTTGCGATTTACTAAAATACTGCTTTGTCATAGATCTTAAGTTAAAGAGTGTGTGTGTGTGTGTGGGGGGGGGGGTGATTTACCTCAATCATTGCCGCGGCTACTTGCTGTTGATTGGTGAGACCTCGAAATTAAGCAGAGGAGGCGCTCAAAGAACCTTTTCAAAAACAAAGGAACGACAAAATGTTACGTGGTGGGAACTAACATGGACGCGAAAACTTCCACTCTGCTCTGTTATAGAGTCACAAGCAGAAGAACGGTGAACTTCGCCTGTTTTTGAAAACTAAAGCGAAGGCTCCCGCCGTAGTACAAATTAGGATCTGGTGTGCGAAAAGGTCACGTGGGGGTGGTGGACCAACCAAGTGCGCTGTTTTTGTCACGCGCTGCATGAAACGGCGATTCATGATCCGATTTTTATTTTATTTTTTACCAGTGACTCCCGCGAACGAGAATAATTACTTTTTTTTTCGTTTAATCGGGGAATGGCCGTTTTAATATAATTATTTTGGAATTGGCCACGAACTCAGAAGTCCCGCGTGAATGTCACGTGAGCGTTCCAGAACGCCAAAGCCTGGCCAACAGTTGGTAGTGCAGTACAATATTAACAAATTTAAGCGGAGGATGAAATAAAGGGATACAAGTTTTGTTCGAAAGGAAGCAAGGAAGGAAATAAAATGGATGGAGGAAAAGAAAGCTAGAATGAAAGAAAGAACAAGGTGTTAAACAAGGATGAATAAAATAATAAAGGAAGGAAAAAATAGGGACAACCACTACAGTTTTTAGGGTCTTCACCATGTCATGGCAAATCAAGAACAGACCAAAAACTGCTTGACCACAAAGAATTTTTTTTTAATTTCTTTTCTTATCAAGAGACATGACAGGATACAGAGATGCTGGAGTAAAAACAAAAATAATTAGGAAAAAAAACTGTCGCATATTTCTCTTGCTCCCCATACAAAAAGTCAGTTGCCGGCCCCCCCAATTTTTTGAATGTTCACCCCCCCACCCAATTCAGGAGAGCCATATTACATCCCACCCCCATTTGCTATAATAACAGAGCTTCAGAGATGCGCTTCAGTTTGTGGAAAAAAATAAACCATTTTCATTAATGCAGTAATCCACTTTCCGTCATCACACAGACTAGTATTTGCTACAAACACTCCTATTTCTTCTTTTGTTTTTTGTTATATTTTCAATGTTTTTTTTTTAATTTTTTAAGAAAGATAAAGCCTGCAATGGATCGAAAGCCGCTTGGAAAACAAATTTCCTTACAAGCCCGAAGAGCTGTGGAACTCGGGAATTCTGATTATCCAATTGTTTTTGTTAAAAAGGTATTGGGGTGGGGGGTTTAAAATAGCAATGTGAAGGAGGGCTGAGGGTGTTGAACAAGATAGTGGCAGCTCTAACTGTACAAGCAAGCACAAAACAAGCCTGTGTAATTCTACAGTAAGGATTTCTTGGGATATTTGGCTTTCGGGTGAAACATTTGCACACCTCTAGAAGATTTGGGGAATCATTTCTCATAGCATGCAAGTTGCTTTTGTGCTCACCTGCATTTGTGATGCTAATAAAAAATGGTCAAGGTGTAGGACTTGAGTAAAACTTTAAAGCTTCACCCCTTCGTTTTGGGTACATCCAGCGACGACGCACACATTTACACGCGTTGTGCTTTGGTGTCCTAAAATGTTTCCGGGGGGAGGACAGAAAATATCTCAGACTTAAATTACACATTTAAAAACTGGCAGCGGTAAAAAAAACAATTCAGGACCTGGAATAAAATCCTACAAAGCCTGAGCTGTTGTATGAATGTTGGAAAAAAATTCTTGGTGGGGGAACTGCTCGAACTAAAGAGAAATGGAGAAATAAAAGACAAAACGGTATGGTCATCAACCCCTATCCTGTTAAAAGACCCCCCTCCCCTTTCGCCACCACCATTCAGTCCTCAAGGACGATGGGCTCGCTGGTGCTGGAAGGGAGCAGGGGCATGGCCAGAGGGCGAGGGGGTGGCGGCAGCTTGATCCGGACTGGAAGGTGAGGTTTCCGAGCTGCCCGGCGCATCTCGGATTGAGTCAGATGTTTCCTTAGAGCCCTTGCATGGGGAAAAAAAAACATTTGTCGAGCATTCACGGCACATTAGGCCGATACGTGGGAAAATGCGGTGAAGCGCTGTGAATACGTTGCGGATCCAAAATACCTGGTGTCTTTTGTGGCTACGAACACAACAGGGTTGGGGGCTTCTCCTTGGCTGACCTTCTGACGCTTAATGACAGACTGGGAGGTGGTCCTCATGCCCGAAGTGTACGACCTCCCGTTGGCGGAGTAGGGCATTCCCGTGGCCTGTCCAAAGCAAAGCAGCATTTCAGTGGAATTTGGCCGGCGTCGGAAAGTGACCGTGCCAGGACACTCACGCTGTCAAAGCCCCTCTTTCCTAGGAGGCCTTGGCCCACCCGAGGCTGGATGGCCTGGTTCCTGTTGATGGGCGTCGGGGGTCCCCTGGATGCCTTCAGCTTCAGAGGAGCAGAGATGGCTGTCGAGAACATGGAGGGGTTGGGGGGGAGGATGGGGTAAAAAAACAAAAACAAAAAAATAATAATAATAAAATACCCCACAGATTTTATTTTACAACCAGCTCGGTCAGACAAGTCAGAACAACTTTATCTCAACACATTTCATACAGCACACAAGGCAACTCAATGTGCTTCACACAAAAGGACAAAACCTACAAGCATTTACCAACAAACGACTTAAAGACAATTAAATGCAAAGAAATAAAAAACAGCTTGATGAGATTTTCAAAAGACTGTAGAGTGAAAGTGACTTTAAAAGTGTGTAAAAGAGCTTAATTCCTAATGAAATAAATAAATTGAAAGGAATGTGTAAAAAGCAGTTTTGACATGAATTTTAAAATACGAGCCTAAGTCAAAAATGATCCGCACTTTATGCTACAGTGTGCATAAAGTGTTCACGTTCGATGCAATTGTCCCTGCCCGGGGGAACTTGTGTGTTACGCGAATTTGATCAGGTGATCGATCGATTGTTACACGTGTTTGTTTCAGTTGATAAAAGTGGCCGCTCTACCAGCAGAATGCACCGGTGAAGAACAGTGCACACTGATTTTTAGTCTACCCCAGCCGATCAGATTTGAAACTTAAAAAAAAAAAAAAAAGTAGGACCTGCACCACTTCAGGATTGCTTCATTTCATCCTCCCCAAGTTTCTAGCCTGCTCGTCAGTATATTAGGACCTCTTACCCAAGTCCTTCACGATGTTGGCCAGTGACGGTCGGGGGACCAGCTTGCTCTTCAGAGGAGTTTTTGTCGCTCTGGGCAACCGGATCATACCTGAGAAGAGCGGAGTCAAATGTGGGCCGGACATCCCAAGCTTTACCGAGAGGCAGAGGGAATGTACATACACTCGGCTTTGACGGCGTTGGCGTTGATGGAGGCGTAGGGCCGGCGCGCCGCCCGCCGAGGCTGCAGGATGTCCTGGCAGACCCGCCGGGCCACGCGGGTCAGCTTGGTGGTCTGCAGGATGAAGGTCTGGCGGTTCTTGGCGAGCAACTTGGCGCGGCCCTCGTTGCGGGTGAACGGCGACAGGCCCTGGACCTCCTGGCGGGTCATGTGACTGCGCGGGCCCGATTCCTGAAATCAAGGAGGACAATGAAATCGGTGATAGGCGGACTGACGGCGGAAGGAACCGCGAGGAAGGAAACGTACAGAGCCGGTTCTCGCAGCGCCCTCCAGCTGCGTCGGGGTCTTCAAGCCCCCATATTTTTTCCAGTAGATCCAGCAGGAGGCGCACAGTCGGCATTGCATGTTGGGGGGCCCCCAGGCGTACCACTGAGGCGACTGGGCCGCTGGGTTGAGACCACATAGTCGATAAGTCAAACTCAAAAACAAAGACGTCAAGGCCACCTTGACCATGTGACCATTTGTTCTTTTCGTTAGAAATTTGCAAAAAATATTCAAAGGGGAGAGAAAAAGGCTAATTATTTTGTATGGCTGGTTTTTAATCTAGCACCCCAAAAAAAAGACTCGTTTTTCACATTAAATTCTAGGCTCAAAAATGAAATGGAAAATTGGCCACAGAACTTTATAATTCGTTTCATGTGCATGATTCAAGTTGTCCTTTTCATATTTACTTGTTAAAATACGACTCTCGCTCCCCAATAAACTTTGTATTATTCTGTCTTTTCTCAGAAAAGAAAGCTATTCTCATATTACAACAGATTTCCATCCATCCATCCACTTTATCCTCATAAAGGTGGCCAGCCAATGGCAGGGCACACAGAGACGCACAACCATCTGCGCTCACACTCACACCGAGGGACAAATTTGAGTGTTCAATCAGCTTGCAATGCATGTTTTTGGTATGTGGAGTACCTGGAGAAAACCCACACAGACACGGGGGGGAACAAACTCCACACAGGGAGGCCGGAGCTGGAATCGAACCCGGTACCTCTGCACTGTGAGGTCGACGCGCTAACCACTCGGCCGCATACAACTCGTTTCAAAGAATTAAACATTGTAAGGTACAACTAAAGAAGGTAAATGTTCAAACTGGTAAAACTCGTTTGTCAATTAGCAAGTGAAAGTGGAAAAAAACATGCAGTACGTATGAAAGAAGCAGGGGTTGAAGCTGTGGGCTTACATAGCTACTTACTGTGACAACTCTCGCAGTTGAGTCCTTTCTGGTAGCCCGCCGCCCCGTTCATGCCGGGCTTGCTGCCAGGAACCATGATCTGATTGGGGTTGGGTTTGGTGCTGGGCGGAGGAGGGCGCCACTCAAGTTACAGCACATGGAGGAGTTCTCCAGTGAAGGTGTAGGGTCTTGTAATACTCACTAGGTGGGGATGTAGACCTGCTTCAGTTTGCTGTCCGCCTCTGCTGCCTTGAGTCGTTTCTGAGAGGAGAGGAATCAGCCCCGGCCGGATGTGACATGCAGGACAAAATAAATACAGAAATCAAGACTTGTGGCCACCGTGTGGCTATGACGCGAGCGCAACATTGTGGGGGGATGCTGACCTGCTGGATGTAGCGGTCCGTAGTCTTCCACATGTAGTAGAACTGAACCACGCTGGCTAAAGACTTCCAAGGAAGCTTGCACATGGCAAGAGAAATAAAATAAATAACTGGGCAAAAAATATCAAGAAATAAAAACCCCCAAATTAAATAATCATGGCATATTCAAAATTTTTTTTCCAAAATCGTTCCGCTCTAGTTTGGGCTCAATTCCCCCGCCTTTGCCCCATCCGCTTACAAAGTCCTGACGGATGTCATTGAAGTCTTTGCCGTATTTCTCCAGCGCTTCCTCAAACAACATGGCCTCGGAGGCGCTCCACTCCTCCATCTCATCGCGACAGAGCACGGGACCGCCCTGGGGCACCAGGGTGGACATGGCCTTGGCCAGGTCGTAATTGTTCTTTTGCAGCGTGTCCATGGCATGGAACTGCACACAGACGATAGATACGCAAGAGTGAGGAGAAGTGTCCGGTTGGGTTATTTTAGGAACGGCCGCGCACGTCTGACCAGTGTGATGTCTCGCGAGGCCGCCGCCGCGCTCATGTGCAGGCTGGGTTGGCGGATGGAGCTGCTGCAGTCCAGGGCCCGAGCGAATGTCCCGACAGCTCTGTGAAAAGTAACCGGGCTTCCATGACTATTCGTGCCAGGGAGTAAATTATTTCATGATGACATGACCTTTGCAAGAAAAGGTCCTTGAGATTTTTTGGATGGCGACTAGTGGACAGGGTGGCGCAAGTTGTTACCTTGCTACCACCAGGAACTGGTCAATCTGGGGGTCCTTGAGCTGGTTGTCGGGGTCCCACACCTTGGTCTCCAGCTTCTCCTGGATCCGGCTGTCCAATTCTCCTGACGTAAAGAGGCACCGCTGTCAGTTGAGGACAGGAGAGACTCGAGCCATTTGGCTCCTCACCCTCTGCGAGCTTGTCAGGGACATCTGCCTGGTACTTGGAGCCCACCCGGATCTCTCCCTGGTCAGCCAACAGGGTCTTTTGGACCGGGTCGAACACCAATGAATAGAAGAAACAGTCCTGGGAAGAGCGAGATTAAATGACGTGGTCAATTTCATATTTCCAGGATGCGCGATAACGAAAGCTGAGCAATAATCAAAAACAAATCAACAATGCAATGTAGTCGAATGCAATTTTTAAATTACAAAGGCTGAAATTCTGGAAAGAAAAAACAATTCATTTGGGTCAATTGGCAGTTTTTTTTTTAATATTTGCACATTTTGTGTATTTATTTATTCGTTTGGTGTCGAAATAGGGTCGTTGCTGAAGACGTGCAGTCCACATGTCGACGTCATCTGATTTATGTTTACACGACACTTGTTTGGGCAAATTTTATCAAGTTGACGTTGTGAACGCTTTAAAGACTGCGAGTCATTAATTCATGGTTCAGTTCCCTTTAAATGTTGGTGCAAGCCTACTCTGAGACCAAAACATTTACATATAGTAAATCTAGGTTATATCGCTTGTATTTGTTAAAAAAATACATTTTAATTCATAATATTGAGGGGGGGGGGGGATACTGCACTTTGAGATTTTATTTCAAAATTGTTCATTCCTGATGAAAACAATGCTATGCTATCAATTTTCCTAAACTCATGGTACAATTTGGTCAGTTACTTCAATAGCAGGACACAGAGGTTTTCTCTGTTTCAAAAAAGAAAGAAAAGAAATTTGAGGTGTGAAATGCTGCTGAAGAAGTCCCAACTTCTTACCTCTTTCTCCAAGTATCCCGCCAAGACATCTGTTTCATTGAGGAGGGTGACATTACATTTCCCCCTAGAGAGAGACGGCGAGTAGCATGACTGAACACATGGAAACCATTGTACAACTTCTGCTGCTCGGCGGCGGGTCAATCGCGGTTCACTGGAAACATGAATACACCGAAAAGGCAGGAGCGTGCGCTACCTGATGTGAGTGGCGGGCAGCGATTCAAACTGCCGCGAGAGGAAGAGTTCTCGGTGTTTGAGTTGGTGCTTCTGTTGCTCGGCCAGCGCCGGCTGCTTGGACTCCTCCTCGAATTCCCCTGTGAGCCGCGAGAGTACGGCAAAACAAATTGTGAAATGAATTCCGGCAACGGTGACTGTCAAAATACATTTCTGGTTGCGGACACCGTGTCTGTACCTTTTTATTATTTTTACTGCAGGCGCCGAGTCAGTCATTCTCGCTACCTGTCTGCATCTTTTTGACCCAAGTATCTGTACTTGGGCTCAAGTACAGAGCGCGACAACGTTTGCCACTTCCGCTACGAGCGACGTCTACAAAGCACCTGCGAGGGACGTTCATTTGGCGACATGATTGCGCATTTCAATTTTCAGGCGGCCGAGCAATTTGTCGCAAGCCGGATGGGGCGGCACCATTATCGCTCCATCTCTGGAAGGACTCTGCCCCTGCGCTCTGCCACAGGAAACCCTGTCAGTGTGGGGCAAGTGAGCCGGCGAGACCGCGCGCACACATTGGGGGAGGGACGCAACCTTAGGCTACACCCCTTTTCTGTTAACCTCTCACCCCCCCCCAAACCCCCCCGCCACCCCTGTCCGGCGAGTCCCTGCCAGACAATGTCGGAAACCCTGTGTGCCAAACCTGAAGCGCCCATCCCCCCACTGCCCCCCCCCCCCAGACATGTATCCCGACTACCAACACGCACACGCAGAGCCACACACGTCCATCTTGAGGAAAACAAAAACACTTTTTTTAAACGAAAAGAAAACACGCTATGCAGGATGAACACGTTAGGCGCCACAGTGCTGAGGGACACACGAAGGGCCTTTTGTTCTGCAATATGACTGTGGGTGCGCGTGTGTTGAGTGCACATCGGCAAGCGTAGTAAGATTATATCTTATATATATATATAAGATTATATATGCCTGACTGGCACATCGGAAGCCAACGAGTATCCAAATTTGGAATTTTCAGACCGATCGTGTCGACAGTGTCCTCATGTGACCGATGGACAGTATGGCAAGCGAACTGCAGCGCCTCTATTTTGGAGGAGGTGGGCATGTCTTTGTCTGAGGCAGCGCATCCAGGAGAGGGGGCCGTGGGGGGGGGGAGGGGGGGGGGGGCTCGGAGTGTTAGCTCATAAATGAATGGGATCGGACTCCGGTGGGCTGCGTGTCATAAGCGGCGCCCAGCCTGGCAAGACAAAAGAAGCGCTTCTCCAAGAAGCAGGTCAAGCCAAAGGCTCGAGGACTTATGCTGAGAAATGAGAGCTTTACATTGTTGTACTCTATTTTGAAGACGTTTGTGGACCAGATTTATCAGCAATGTTACATAAAACCTTCCCAAAAAGGCCACTTCTTCCAACACACAAGTTCAATTTCTCCAGGTGCCATCATCAGAATTATTGGTGTGCGGTAGACAGGTTGAAGTGGACCTTCCAACCAGATTCTGCACTTTCACAGACTGACATTTTATTGGAAATCCTGCCACATTGCTGCTTTGAGTACATGAGAGGCTCGGGAAATGACGAGACTTTTCGGGACTTGCTGGGATGTGACAGTTGAAGAGGCTTGTCTGGACTTTGGGGGACATGACGAGACATGGCGGGATTTTTGGGGACATGAAGAGCCTTGGAGAGACATTGACATACCTGTCAACTTGTACGTTTTCCCCCTATTTTATACGTTTTTTTATCATTTCAAATCATGTACAGCGTATTACAACTTTTATATGGGGGGGGGGGGGGGGAACAATTGTGAACCGATCTCACAAAGACCATTTTGGCTCAAATCCAGATCGTCTCACCTGCTGGTAGCCAACGACAACGTCCCCGTCGATCGCTACTATTGTCACGGCAAACCAGCATAAGTAATCCTCAATCGTATATATATTTTTTCATCGCTTGTACGGTCGGATTGAAAAAGCATGATGTGTGCATGCGCGGTAAGCCGTTGTACGGGTTTTTGTTGTTTTGTCAAGGGAATCGTAATCATTTATAAGGGCAGCTATTAGCTGAGGTTGACAGGTATGCATTGATGTATCACAGTCAAAAGTGTAATCAAAATGGTGGTAGGAAAGCAGTAATTGTTTCTTTTACTGGTTGCACACACACTCCGCTGTCAAGTGTTCCGGCATCACAGTTTGGGGTATAATTAGAGTTTTAACTTTTAATATGGGCGGTTATAAATCTATATTCGGTCTTAGTAGCAAAGCGCTGGTCTTAGTAGTGACGGGTGTCACTTACTTGCGTTGCTGTCGGCGAGAGTATTGAGGTTCCCCGAGATGTCTCGTCTCCTGAAGAGACACACCACCTTGGCCTCCACGTTGCCATTGGCTGTCTGCACAAAACACACACATACACATACAAACAAACAAAAAAATTGTCTCTCTAACATCACAATTTTTTTTTTTTGTGGACTCAAACACATGGGAAGATTTTTTTCAGAAAGCCACCTCTAAACTCATTTCAATAATATACGTATATTTATGTTTTGTTGTCTCAAAAGCCGTGGCCAATCGGAAAGTAGTAATTGAGGTCAAGGGAGAATATTAAAGCGATCCATGTCGATAAGAGAATTTATTCAAAATTAGATATAATGTAAGGTACCGTGTACACATGAACTATATGACAAATTATAATCATATCACAATGCTGTTTGCTTTTATTTTACTTTGTTTTAATCAGCGGTCTTTGGCAAGGTCTAATGAGAATCTGTCCTCAATTGCCTTAACGGGATAAATAAAAGTTCAAATAAAAACACAATGTAAATCCTTTACGAACTTTGAATGCAGGTTAACGTAAGAATCAACAAGACTGCTTTGGATTGGCATCAAACGCAAAAGAATTTAAAGTAGCAACTTTGCACATTACAATGGACACACAAACTGCTATTTTTTAACAGGTTAAAGAAAAGCAATAATTATTAACTCATATGAAATATCTATGACATAGACTTATACCGGTAATATCGCGAAATCTTTTTCAGCCATGACAGCCAGCCCTATTCAACACATTATGATTAAAAAGGCATTTATTGAATCTGAATATTGACCAGTTTATTCGACTTTTTCAAAGCTGCGTTGACTTCTGATTAAAGACGAACTATTACGTATATTTTCAAATAACATTCAAACGTTTTTCTCCGAGTCCTTATTTTCAATTGTTAAAAAAATGCAACATATAAACTGTGTTGTTGGCAAAAATTACATAAGTCTGAAACAAACCACGCGTCTTTGTTCATCTATTTATGCCGACATGCAAGTCTTCAATGTTCTTCCACTAGATGGCAAAAAGAAGAATTAACCGGCGCCTCCAGATGGTGCCATTCATACAACAGAATCGCAAAACAGCCCCACATTTGACACCTCGTCCATTTGGGAGTGAATTGAGGCTATTATTTCACTGTTTATACATTTTGTGAGTTTTGTTTGGTGGTGTGTAAAACGCGTGCCTTGGTTTGCGTGAGTCTGCCGCCAATATTGCACTCTAGCCACGCAAAAAGCCTCCATTGGCACTCCAGTGTAAGAATGTTACATAAAGGATGCGCCTTCATCTTTGACTGACTAAAAATCTGCTGCCGCCGGGGTGTTACATAAGGAAGCTCCTGTGCCAGTGCCGGGTCACTACGGCACACACGAAAGCGGGCCGCGTCGCCGTGAGGTCAAACCGGGATGGGGGGTGAGAACGCCGCACCTTGTTGAGCTCTTCTATCCTGCGGATCAGGTACGGGTTGCTGGAGGAGTTCTCGAAGTACACGTAATCTGGAAGGAGAAAAAGCCACCGAGAGGTGAAATCGGCGGGTGTTGGCAGAATCACATCGCCAACGTTGCCATGGCGAGCTGGCAAGCCTCCGCGCGAACGGCAACAAAATTCTACAGCGCCACAAACCAGGTGGGGACGTGGGACGCTTTCCAACACGGTCACGTTGTGTTTGCATAATGCCAAGGGCAGTTTTATTGAGATTGGTGTTGTGCTGAGACGTCTGAAGCGGCGGGAAAATTATGCCCCCACCCCCACCATTCTGAGAAACCCAGAAGGCACACACGCTAATTTGCACGTGGTTGTCATACCTACAAAAGGCAAACTGGAATACCAAATAGACACTTACACAAACGCTAAGCAGAGATAAGTTCCTCATATATTGCGCCTCAATGACAAGCAATGACTCCCATAAATAAATAAATACATACATACGGGCTTGTGACTGTAAGGTTCATCGATGATGACAGTCAAACACCACCCCCCCAATTAAAAAAGAAAAAAGCGCCATTTTTTGCTACTTTTTCCTTTGTGGAAAATTTAAATATGGCTAAAGGACAAATTATTCTCAGTCAAATGTACTTTACCTTTATTGTTGTTTGCGTAATGGGAGTGAAAAAGAAAATCTTTTAGGCATGACATATTTTCTTAATTAATCAGGCGATTGATCGGTTATCAGAATTTTATTCTGCCATCTATTGGAAGTGGGATCGGCCTCAAAGAATCCATCTCAGCCTGGTCCTAATAATCTAAAAACTCATCAAGATGAAAACATCTCGAATCAGGACAGAAAGATGCTTGTTCTTACCCCGCCAAGATATTTCTTCTTAGCAGTTTTTGTTGACGAGCATTTGACTTGCTTCAAGCATTTTTCTTTTATAATCTTAGATGTACTTAGTCATGGGCCCAAGCACCAGTTTGACGGTTTCTTGTGGTTTTATAAAGTCAATGCTTCAATAAGCCCTGATACAATTGGCAACTTGCAAAGTTGAGTAAACAGCCTCTTTGAAGTTAATTGGGGCCAGTGACTTTTTTTTGTTGCCGTTTTTATTAACGGAGAAGGGAGGGGTGAGCAGTTCTGTGCTGAGGAGGAGGGAGCGAGCAAGACAAAAGAGACACTGCAAACATGGATCCCACTTTGCTCTGTTGATAAATGTGCATTGCCGAAAACAATAAATAAATAAATGAATAAATAAGAAACCATGGTCCTCAGTCGGAAAAGGGTGGAGTGCCCCCTCCGGGTCGGGGGGAGATCTTGCCCCAAGTGGAGGAGTTTAAGTATCTTGGGGTCTTGTTCACGAGTGAGGGCAGGAGGGAGCGAGAGATCGACAGGCGGATCGGTGCAGCGTCTGCTGTGATGCAGACGTTGTATCGGTCTGTCGTGGTGAAGAAGGAGCTGAGCCAAAGGGCGAAGCTCTCAATTTACCGGTCGATCTACGTTCCAACCCTCATCTATGGTCACGAGCTATGGGTCGTGACCGAAAGAACGAGATCCCGGATACAAGCGGCTGAAATGAGTTTTCTCCGCAGGGTGTCCGGGCTCTCCCTTAGAGATAAGGTGAGAAGCTCGGTCATCCGGGAGGGGCTCAGTCGAGCCGCTTCTCCTCCACATCGAGAGGAGCCAGATGAGGTGGCTTGGGCATCTGATTCGGATGCCCCCTGAACGCCTCCCTGGTGAGGTGTTCCGGGCATGTCCCACTGGGAGGAGACCCCGAGGACGACCCAGGACACGCTGGAGAGACTATGTCACCCAGCTGGCCTGGGAACGCCTCGGGATCCCCCGGGGAGAGCTGGAAGAAGTAGCTAGGGAGAGGGAAGTCTGGGCTTCCCTGCTAAAGCTGTTGCCCCCGCGACCCGGCCCCGGATAAGCGGTAGAAGATGGATGGATGGATGGATGGATGGGGGGGGGGTGGGTACTAGTCAGGCCCAAGGACAACATGAGTTGTCCACGCATCAGTTCTAAAAATAGCTCACCAGTGAAGGGACGTGGTTGGACGAATTAAACATCAATCAACAACAATCATTTAAACTTAGCACGGTACACATTTCCTACTCTGTGTTGTTGAAAACTCAAATAGATTGTGTTCAATGGAGAACAAAATAATTTTTATTTTCCCAAATATTTCTAAAAAGGACATTTCGGAGCTGTAATTTTAATAGCGTGATATTTTGCTCATGGTTACTCAAGTGTCAGAATCTATATCGCCCCATGCCTAGAGGTACGATAAGTTGTTATTGTGATTTTATTTACTCGTCATGTAAAATACCTTAAAATAAGACGTCATAATTTTAAAGGTGTAATTTCATACACTAGTTTTACCTAATTTTACTCATTTTTAGGAGTCTTGTCTGCTCTATTAGCAGATAGTTTTTCGAGAAATATATTCCTCATTTCCTTACTTTGTTTTTTGAAGGGCACTTTTTGCAGTATAAAACATTGATCCAATTAACATCAAGGTCATTTATTGCATTTTCCCTCAGCAGTTTAGAAGCGAATTAATCCAAAATAGTCGTGTACGGATTCCATTATCGGAATTTCTCCATTGTGAGACAAATAAAGTTTTTTTTATCTTATCTTATCTTCTTATTACGGCTGGGCAATTTTTTTTTTGAGGACACTATTTAGCCACCTCTCTAAAGATTATTTATGCCCCACCCTAAAAAAAAAGCTACGGGTGACTAATTGTGACTAACTGTGGGGTGGATAGGATAACCACTAGTCCACAATGCTGCATAGTTTAGCATTTGCGATGTCACCTTGGTTCAAATGAACTATGTTGATGCTGTTGAGGAGTTTCATTTTGACAAAAGTTGTGCTTTGCCAAGGCATTACTGCCCTCCGTGCCTCCTTTGACGAAGGATCCATCTCCAGCTTTTGAGGGAATTTCCCACAGTTTGCCAATCGGAAGAGGGCTGAGGCACCGACCGGAGGCTCATAAGGGATTGAGCCTTTTCCGTTGCTGGACTCTCTCCCCGCTAAACCTGAGGCAAGCCCCTTCACTGCCCATCTTTAAAACTTGTTTTAGAAGTCAGTTTTATTCTTTGGTGTTTGACTCGGCATGAGACTTGATTTTAGTTTTTGTGCTTTTTACGGTCTTCCTTATCGATTTATTGTTGCATTGATTGATGGGGAAGGATTTTGCTCCATGTACAGCACTTTGTATACAGCAGGGGTTGTTTTAAAGTGTTGTGTGAATACAGAAGAGTTGGGATTAAATCTCTTTACATGGTGGCATCAATTACTCATGGACTCCAACTATTCACTTTTTTTTTCGTCAAGAAAAATGACAGTCATGTGAAAGGTAAACTCAGTGCCAAAAACTAACCAGCATCTGTTTTTACCGAGCGGGTATTCTCAACGCGAAGCTAATGCTAACTAGCATCATGTGTAAAGAGTCCACTTCAGCACCGATGTTGCCACTAAATAGAAAAAGGGGCACAAACAGTTGTGCTGGTATGCCAAAACTCATGTTATAAATCGACGGATATGGGCAGGTTGCCTCCCGATAACTTTATTGGACGACAACGAATCGAATTTGAAAGTTGACCTTTTGCAACACTTACGCGCACTTTAGAGGCGTAAAGCTGGCCCCTCGGATTGATATTGTAACACAAGAGCGAGGTTTTAACGCCTGCTGCGTGACTTGAGTAGTTGACTCGAACTGAAAAGTAGACGTATGCACTATGCACCCTTAGCCTAGCAAGAGCGAGCTGGGATTAGCGGCTACCTCATAGACAGCTAGCGTGTGGCTAAGCTAACGTGCAGCCCGAAGGAACAACCACGCATGAGGGAGGGGGTCGAGGGGGGGGGGTCTTAAAAAAGGAAAATAAGACAACTTACCTCCCACTCGATACATGTTGGCCGCCATTCTTTTGTAATGAGCGCCAGGTTAACGTGAAGCGGATGACCACGGGGCTCTGTTTTTAGTCCATTTATAGACGCCCGCGACGGGAGACAAAGCCGGCCGGCTCTGAGGCACAAGCCGAGTGAGTGGCGGTTAAAAAAAAAGTTGAAAGTTTCCGTCACGAAACGCTCCTCCAAAACATTGGTCTTGAATTCGCTCCCTCACGACAATCTTCTTCTTCTCCTCCACCACCTCCTCCTCCTCACACACTCACTCATTCACACGTCTCTTCCTCCACTCTTCCTCCCATCCTCTGCTGAGTGTAGATTCACCCTCCTCTTCTTTTTCTTCTTCGTCGTGGTCTTCTTCTTCTTCACCTCCGCACAGTTCCACACACACACACGCACACACTCCTCGTCAACTTCGGAAACGTTCGGCAAACCTCGGAAAAATCACCCCGAGGGGCAGTTTTGACATTCGGAAAGAGTACTCCGGCAACAAGAATAAAATAGAAAGCGTGTTTTAAAACAAACTGTTTTTTTTTTAACATTTGACATAAATAGAAAATAAAAACACAAAAATGTATACAGAAAACATGTAACCCAAAACATGTTGGTCATTTGTGTTCCACCTGGCCTCGCCCCCCCCCCCCCCACACACATATTGTGTGTGGATTTTCATTGAACTTGTAATTACCAATTGCAACATGCTTTGTATCTTGCAAATAGTTGTTGCACTTTATTTGCTTTGTTGTGAGTTGGATTGAGATGGTTTGGATGTTGAACGAGATTTTTTTAAATGACGAAAGGGAAGGATGGACATTTAATCACGATAGCGTAATACAGTAGTTGGCTCAAGTGAGGAAGGAGTGTGGAGTGATTGGGTTTGAGTTGTGGCCGATTGCGGCTCTTGAATGAATGCGCATCATAACTGTCACCGTCAGGGGTAATCAAGCTTCAAGAGCCTCAGCGACTGCTGCCGTCCTTGAACTACCGACGAGAAAGCTATAATACACAATTTCACTCATTTCTTTAGTCAATAACCTTTAGTCAATTCAGATCCGTGATAACTACGTTTGAAAAAAATCTGTAAATACTGTCAGTCCGTTCAGTCTCGAATACACACACTTAAATGGGTAGTTTTTAAAAGTCTTTTCGACTATTTTTAATCTCATACAATTAATAATTTTCGGAAGAAAAAAAGCAGAGCATTAGCAAGCACATTGTTTTTCCTTATATCGTGACAGTAATTACTCAGTACCAATTTAAGATTTTGTACCTTTTCCTAAAATGACGATCCTCATATGTATGTATGTGGGAAAAATGGCCACGAGCAAGTTAAATGAAAAATGCTTAAAAGGTTGAAAACCAAAAATGTCCGAAAGTTGACAAACACGCCAAAACTTCCAGAGCATCGCCCCCTAGAGACACTCGGCGGCACATTTCAATCTCGGTGTGGGAGATTTTTTTAATGTTGTCATTCTGCTAGAGTGGCTTTACTCCTCCCACATTGCAAAAACACTCGGTTCATTGAAGGCTGATTTTCCATATGTGTAAATGTGTGTGTGGACGGTTATTTGTCTGTATGTCCTTTGTGATTGTTTGGCGAACAGTCCAGGGTGTACCGGTCCGCTCGCATTAAGTCAGCCACCTGGGTTAGGCTTTGGTTCACCAAAGAACCGAATGAAGACAAAAGCAGGAGAGAAAAGCCACTTCCTTCATTGTATTAGTAGTATTTTGTTGTTGGGGGTAGGGGGAGTATACACAAATGCATGACGAGCCATTCGAAGGTAACGTTGGTAGACTTCCTGGAAACAGGTTTTGTCAGTGTGTTAACGGCAGTTTCCTCGTTAGCCATCCAACCATTATCTGAATTGCTTCTCCTCATGAGGGTCGCGGGCGTACCGGAGCATATCCGAGCTGACTTCGGGCCGCAGTTGGGGTACACTCTCAACTGGTTGCCAGCCAATCGCAGGCTTTTCCGACACAAATATAAAGTATATTGTTTAAAGCACACCTTCCTAAACTTTTGGGGTCCAGAGACTTTTTGCAGGTAGGGAAAAAAATGGAATGATGCTTATTTTTTTAGGAAAAAAACAGTAATGCTGTGATAACATATTCATATTATTTTTTGAAAAAATGTGAAATGTTATGTGAATAGTCTTTTTCCAGGATATAGTTGAAATATACTCAGGGCAAAGTTTAACAGGGGAAGCAAGTCATATATTAACAAGAGTAGCTGTATATAAAAACGTAATTCTCTTAATATTATGCTTTTTATTATAAAAAAAAGACAGCTTCATTCAAAAAAAAAAAAAAAACTCCCGTAATATCGTGCCAAACCAATCATGCAAGTGATGTCCTGAGGCAATTCAAGTTGAAAGTTGCAAACAAATTCCTGTTATAATGTACTTTACATTCTAAAAACAAAAACAAAATCAGGATTTAATTCCTGCAACAATATCTTATGTTCTTCAGGAGTAATTGGTTTACTATGATTTATTGGCGTGATGGCTTTTTTTTTTCAAGGATACAAGTTAAAGTTATTGTCAAATATTTAGCGGACCCTCAAGCCATGGTTCAGGCTCCCCACCCCCCAGTTTGAGAGCCGCTGGTACAAAGCAGGTAGAGGAATGTTTCCAAATACAGTGGTACCTTCAAATACAAGTACCTCAACTTCTGAGTTTAAAAACAAAACAAAACAAAAAACTGTTGCTGATGGAATTTCCGTTTGTCTACAGAACAGGATGAACTGTCAAACACACAGATTAAAATGAAAGCACTCACACAAATGAGTGATTAATATTAGCTCTTTCACAATTGGTCCTTTTTTTTAAACAATTTAACACATTACAACATAAGACAAACATATTGATGTCCACCCCCCAAAAAAACCCAAACAGACAAACAAACAAGAAACAGCAGATTTTTCTCCCTTTCTAAGTGTAAACAAATACCAAAGTCCAAAGTAAAATACAGGTATCTGAGTTATTTTACTCATTAAATATTTATTTAAATCATTGACCAATTAATCGGTTATCTGAATTTTATTCTGCCAAATATCCGAATCAGGCATTAGCCTCATAAAATTTTATACCGATCTATCGGACTTAATCACACTATTCCTATTTGACAACACAGTGCTATTTATTTATTTTTGCTGGAACGGATTATTGGCATTTCACTAAATTTCAATGGGGGAAACTGATTTGCTGTAAATTGAAGGTTGGTCATAAAAATAAAGTGAATTTGTAAATCAAGGTACCGTGGTCTTTCAAGGCTATTTTCAGTGTCATACAGCACAAAAAAACAAAACAAAAAAACAACGACAGTAAACACCGGAATGTTCTCTGAATATCACAGCAACAAAGTCACATTTTTGCACCTGGAAGACAAACTCCAATGTCGTCCTGGAAAGTCTGTCACCTGTCCATGTACAGTATTATGTAGACATCTATTTATTTATTTTTGTCGTCGCCACCTACTGGCTGGCGAGAACGGGTTCCGGAGAGTTGCCGGCGCCACCTCGGACCACCCGCCACTGGAGGATACACGTGTCCTTGCCGCCCATGGAGAGCAAGTGGGAGTCGCTGTGGGTGAAGCGCACGTTGGTGACGTGGCTGCCGTGGCCCTCGTACTTGTGGCTCGGCGCCTGGGGCCAGAAAAAAAATAAAAATACAATTAATGTAAAAAAAAACAAAAAACACAACCGCTAACCCAGGCTTTGCATTTTTTTTTTCAGCAAGTGCAGCTCTCAAATTGAATCAGTCAATTCGTCACAAATGAAAGAAAGGGGGTTGGGGGGGAGGTCCAAACTGAAAGCAGCAATGAAGTGAAGTTAGTCCTGCTCACACGCACTTATATAAATTCCAAAACAGGTTTTGCCTCAGACGTTTGGAGGCGTGGTAGAATAATATTTGCTCCGTCAAAACAGAGCGTGGCGCCGTACCTTGAGTTTGGGACACGGGTACCGGAAGAGATGGACTTTGCAGAAGTCGTCCGCCACAGCCACCATGCTCTCGCCGTGTGAGCGACACAGCGCGTTGATGTCCGTGCCGTCCGAGCCCTCCAGCCACACGCCTGGTGAAAATACCGAAATGAGGTCTCAACCGACATGGATTTTTTTGGGGAGGCCTATGGCAGCATAAAAATTCGAGAACAGATGACTCCAGCGATTAATTATAAAATAGATATGAGAGGGGCAATGACTAATTGACAAATAGTTGATGATCACATTTTTATTTTTGATCATCAGAAAATCGTGTAGATATCTTTTTTAATTAATTAATTAATTACAATGGATTCATCCATCCATCCATCCATTTTCCAAACCGCTTGATCCTCATTAGGGTCGCTGGGGGTGCTGGAGCCTATCCCAGCTGTCTTCGGGCAGTAGGCGGGGGACACCCTGAATCGGTTGCCAGCCAATCGCAGGGCACACAGAGACGAACAACCATCCACGCTCACATTCACACCTAGGGACAATTTAGAGCGTTCAATCAGCCTGCCATGCATGTTTTTTGGAATGTGGGAGGAAACCGGAGTACCCGGAGAAAACCCACGCAGGCCCGGGGAGAACATGCAAACTCCACACAGGGAGGCCGGAGCTGGAATTGAACCCGGTACCTCTGTTTCGGTCCTATAACGCTTCCAACAATAAAGATATGGATTAAAGGCACAACAATTGACCGTTTTACATGACTTTGTCCTTTAGGAGCTGTTTAACTTTATTACAGAGGAATATTACAATAACTAAAACTGAAAAATTAGAAAAATAATTTTTGGGTGGAGGGTATTTTTTTATGGGGGAGAAGATGTTTGAATGTCAAGATCTTTGTCTTATGTTGTAATGTGTTTAGCGCTTACAAAAAAAAACAATCATCAAATATTTTAAAAGGGGTAATAGTGGTCGATTAAATCAAAGTCCTGTTGCAAATGGTGAAAATAGATCCAACCCAAAACCGTTTACGATGAACCATGGGTGCCACAAGATGGCAACAAAGCATTATTTTTGAGGAAATGAAACTTCACAATTGACTATAACTTAGTTCCTTGACACTAAGCTACCACACGATGGCAGTAAAGCAACATTTTGTCAGAAAAACGGCAACAAACATCTACTTTTATTTCGTTGCCGTTCACAAATGCCAAAGCGCGAATAAGGTGCACTTATTTGACCATTTACAAAATCAATCGTTTTTTTTTTTTGTTGTTGTTTTGTTTTGAGTTTTGTTTTGTTTCCTCACCCATGACGTGGAAGCCGAGCACACAGGTGTAGGACGCCCACTCCCGGTCTTTGCTCTCAAAGCGATTCCTCAACAGTTTGCAGCCTGCAGCAATGTCCCCTGACAAAATACAACATGCGGAGCATTCACGCCAGCTCAGGAGCCTCTGAAACTGAACTCGTCATTTTTTTTTTTTTTTTTTTTTTAACGGACAAATGTATTTTACTGAGTGTGAAGTGAGGGTCTGTCTATTCAAAGCTCTCAGTCAGTATGAATTCCAATTCTGGCGTCAAGTGGAAGGGCGTTTAATTGTTCTGCAGATGAACACTTTCATGACTTGTAATAAATAAACAAACTAAAATGTAAAAAGTGTATCAACTTACAATAGAGAATTTCATAGTCGCCTGAATTGGACATAATATACTTCCCATCTTTGGACCAATCCAAGTGGGTTATGAAACTGGAGTGACCCTGTGAGGACAGATGAGGGAAGAAAAAAAAAGTCACATCCATGAGTTTTATAATTTGCGAGGCCAAAGTTGATAAAAACAGACAAACAGTACAACAAGCATGTTACTTTTGTTTTTGGCCTTTTTCACATCTTGTGAACTAGTCGAGTGGAGTGGGAAATGGCAAGGGACGTGTATAAATAAATCAAGAAACCAATAAATACGCGACGAGTTCACGTTGCTCACGTTGCATCTCCCAAAACGGGTGTAACGCCGTCCATTTTCAGTCACGTTATAGATGTAGATGAAGTTGTCGTGGGAGCCCACCGCCAGACAACTGCCGTCTGAAAACATGGATGGTCACAATGTGAAAAGAGGAAACCGGAAGGGGCTCGGACCGTCTGGTACCTGGAGAGTATCTCATGACGGAATGCTGCTCGTTCCCGTCGACGGACTCGAAGATGACCTCGGCGGTCAGGAGGTCCAGGACCACCCATCTGTTCCGAGGCAGAGAAACGGTTCAAGCTGCTCTTTCCAAACCAGGTCCGAACATCAACGGCGAATACTTTCGGGAGCGGCTTATTGCGTAATGCGTTATACCTTCCTGTGCTGAGCCCGACCGAAACCACCGATCCATTTGGGCAGAAATCCGCACACAAGCCGTACTCCTGTTGAACAAAAACTGGCATGACTATTTGCGTCGCAAAAAAACATTCCGAGCAGTTGTTTGTACCTCCAGGGTGACGCTCCATTGCAGCGCGTGTTCCTCGGTGTCCCATAAGCACACCTGCCTGTCGTGGCCGCACGAGAGGAAGTTGTTGGCGGACGGGTGCGTCGCCAGCCCCCACATCTCGTCCACATGACCCTGAGAGAGCAAAAGTCAACGGCATCTTAGTTCCGGCATGATGCTGTCAAAAAGGTGACACCGATCCACCTCCTTGAGCTCGATCAATGTATGACAAAGCAGCAATTGACTTGGTCACATGATGCCATATTGGAAATAAGAAAATATGTGCAACACACCAACTTTTAATAGAGTTCATCAATAAAAGAGGCGGGAGTAAATGTGTCACATGACAGGGAAATAGAAAACATCGGGGTTCATTCATTGACTTGGGATTCTAAAAGGTCCTTAGCCAATCGCTAGCAGTCGAAGTGAGCGCCGTTAGCTTGCGCCAATGTTATTTTCCAGTCATCATCATCCACACATCTTGAAAATGAGTCGTAGAGATTTTAGAAAGAAGCAGGCGCATTTATCAGAGGTTGTTGTGTTTTTTTTTCTTTTCTTCTTGTGTCTGATTTACCGTTAGCTAAACAAGCTAGCCAGTGCGAACAATTAATTTTCCACAGAGGCTCGTTGAGATAGTTATGGTATCGCTTCTTTTCCTGTGTGGAGGAAATCCAGACCTGGATGGCACTAAGTTTCTTGAATTTCAATGAAAAGAAGACAGAAGTGAGGGTGTTTGTCCCCGGTGGCCCTCGTCCATCCCATCCTGCGGACTTGGGCCTCTACTTGAGCAAGCCTGGTTTGTGAACAACCGATCAGTAGGAACGGTGACCATTTGAAGAGCAATGGGTGATTTCCATGTCTGTTAGTGTCTTCAAAAGTGAAAGTTAACGCTGGGAACTCCTGCTTTAGAGAGAGCTCAGGCTCGAAAGGTTCTTGCACCTACTTGCACGATGGCCACAAAGCCGGTGGAGAAGGTGCCCCTCAGGATGGCGTTCCTCGTCGTTCCGACTAATAGTTCCTCTCCGTCAATATCAGCAACTGTGCGGACCGCCCCAAATTTTTCGGGAATCTACACGCCACAAGCACGACGACAAGAGTCATGGGGGAAAATCCTGAAACAGTCAAAGACTTTTTGACCTTTTCGCGGCACAGGATATTCAAAAGGTAAGGGCGGACGCTTTCAAAGTTTAAAGGAGGAGACAGACACGCTTCTGGTTCACCTCACACTCGTGCTCGGGAGCCAAGTCGGCGCTCCAGCGGATGATCTTGCGGTCTTTGCTTCCCCCACTGAGCAGGGCGCCTCCCTGCAGCGCACACAAGGTGAACACGCTGCCCTCGTGCGCTCTGGTCTGTCGCATGATCTGGAAGGTCTCTGAAGGGAAATACATTAAAAAAACAAAAACAAGGTCACATCAATTCTGGACAGTAACGAAAACATACCAAAAATCGAGACAGTAAAAAGTCCAAACAAACTTATCTCAATCCTTGGGTGGCTTCCAGGATGCAAGTTGTTCAACTTTGATTTATCAAACACACCAAAACAAATCTACAAAGCGCTCACCTTGGTTATCCGTTCGATTTCCTTCAAACAACTACTAAATCCTAGCTTTCTGTTAAAGCTTCTAAGGCAATGCTACCCAGCCTATGGCCTGGGGGCTATTTGCGGCCCGCCATCCATTTTTCCATTTTTAAAATTAGTTGATATGCTGTAGAACTTTTCGCGCTATTCAAAGATACAAATAAAACACTGATGATTAAAAGAATAACACAAGTGCCTTCGAAACATTGAAGTGAATGACGATATTTCAATTTTAGAGGCAAAAAAAAAGTTTCTTCATCTTTGTGCTCGATTCATGAAGACGTCAACATGAATGATGCATTGTGGGATACATTGAGGGCACTACAGAGAGGATGACCGACTTTCACGACACATTCGTACAGCAATACAAAATGACAAACTTGCTTTTGGCTTGCAAATTTTCACCTCTGAAATGTAAAGTCCCCGTGGCCTACCTTTGGCTCCTTTGCCAAGCGTTCTGATATCTGCGGCAGACTTGCCCCATGTCAGGATGTTCCCCTCCGAATCCCCCGTTAAAACTTCACCAGTCAGGCTGAATACAAAGCACTGGATATACTTTGGCTTCTTGTATTTCTGAAAGAAAAGCAAAGAAAATGTTTTCAGAGCAATAACGGGGCACACTTGTGTCGTGTCATCATTGGCAGCGGCTGGAAAAAAAAAAAGCAAGAACTTCCCGCCACCAGTTGTGGACATATAATTATTTTTCAGGTTCCACTTCTCCATTTATCTTATAAAGAGATGATTAGGGAAGTGAAAGTGACGTGTGGGGCGTCGGTAGGAGCGAGTCTTACGCCAAAGATGCCTTGTTTTTTGGTGAACTGCCCCGCGTTCAGAGTCCAGAAGTAGACGTGGGATTTGCCGCAGGTGATGATGTTACCGCTGTCGCTGGGGTGGAAGTCAACAGCGAACACCGTCTCGTTGGTGGTCTTGAAAATAAAATAATGAAAAGGCAACAACCCTACCGCATTGTAGTAATAATCAAGCTCGATATTTACAGTGGGAGGACTCAGCAGAAATGACATCATCAAGCTAACTCCTCGGACCAGGCGTAGTCCTCTAAATTATTATTCAAAAATTTTTTTCAGCAATAATGGAGTATGCCACACGAACCAATTCAACCCTGTTATTCACACCATCACAAAATGTATATCCAAGTTTCCTTTTTTTTTTTTACAACTAAGTTTGTCCTTGACCCGTTAGCATAGCAGCTAGCATGTGAGCTACTGCTGAGCAAACATTCGCATTGGCGTATAACCCGGCGACTGCAATTTGAGTTGTACTGAAATTAAATAAGCATTCAAGTAAAATTGTACTTAATTTAATACGAAATGATTTTTTGAGCTGTATTTTAAACATGCTTTTTGGTGCCCGATTATTTGGAACAGGGCTGTGCCAAACAGCAAAATATTTGACGTGACAAATAAAAACATCTAATAGAAACTGTATCACTGATGGTTTATTATCTGTTTCACTTAGCATAAGTAACGAAAAAATATCAGCTGTCCCTTGAACTATGAACTACAAGTTTGAAAAAAAAAAAAAGTGGGTCCGTTTACATATTTGTGACATTATTTCATGCTGTTCCGCCAAAGAAAACCTGTCTAAACGATCCTCGCTGAGATCCCTGACAGATGTTTTTCACCATGTTCAAAGATTTAAAGAAAACACACACACACACACACACACACACACACACACACACACACACACACACACACACACACACACACACACACACACACACACACACACACACACACACACACACACACACACACACACACACAAAGCTCCATTCATGCAAGCGGCATTTGGACTATCCCAGAGCGGTGCAGAGAGGAGGGCTGCTGTAATTATCTTGTTCCTCTTGGACAACCTCGTGTGTTTCTAAGGCGGCCTTCCCACGCGGCGCGCTGCTCGCGCGGGAGGTGCTCGCCAACGCGTTAGCGGGAGCCCTCCAACATTTGACCGTTCCTTACCTTGACCTCGGCTTGCTTGCTCCCTCTGGCGCAGTCCCACACTGACAACATGTGCTCGTTGGAATCATCAATCACACAAAGGAACAGGCCGGAGTCCTGCAAACACATTTTTCCGACAGGATGGAACAAATACTCCAGGAGGGTTGGTGGGGTTACAAGAAACTCACCTACGATTGTTAAATTATTAGCTCAAAGCATGGCAGTGATCAGCAGGTAAGGTACGAAGACGTCAATAAACAGCTGGAAAGTGTATCTGCGACTATGGCTCTCCTTTCCCACATGCAAGGGCATTTCATCAAATGTAAGGCTAATGCTGCTTGGTGCCATTGTCTCCTGTTGGGAATTTGCACATACGCACCATAGTGGAAAAAGCAACAGATGCCACTCCTCTTTGGAAAGTTCCGAGTCCGATCTGCTGCAGGGTGACCAAAGTGGCGGAGTCCCAAATATGAACGCAAGGCTGCAGGGGCTGCCACACACACACACACACACACACACACACACACACACACACACACACACACACACACACACACACACACACACAGCCGCCATAACAGTCATTTCAATTGTTGGTGAAGGATCACGATGAACATTTCTCATCAGAAATAATCTATTGTGTCATTTCTTCATTTCGAAAGCGTCCCGCACATTGATATGTATTGAGTTGAACGTTAACATTAAATTAGCGAAAATGCCATATAGCTCAAGTTACTTGGACAGCATTTTGATCGTTTTAATGCTAAAAACCCACAAAGAGTTTCAGGACACACAAAAAAAAAACCAAGTCTGAGATGGACCAACATTTTGAGTTGTTCAGTAGGTGTTTCATTAAATGTAGTGTTTAAAAAAAAAAAAAAAGAGGAAAAAAAACAACTTGGAGTTTCTTACAAAAAGAAATTGGCACCGATTTGGTGGAATGCTCCAGAAAATATAAATATAGATAACAACATATACAAATTAATGTATGTACATGCCTGTATCTAAGTTTCTATATGAATTTTAGAAAAATCTGATGCACGCTCTTTTTTTCTTAATGCATTGCCTGATTGTCGGATCGGGACTCGGCTATCGGCAGACACTTCAAACCAGAGACTCGGATTGGGACTCGGGTGAGAAAAAAAGGGTGATTAGGACATCCGTAATTAAAATGTAAAAATAAAAGATTCTGAAATCATATCAAATTGAACGTATTTGAATGTAAAAAAAGGTTTCCGTCTGCCAACGATGATAGAACAATATTGCTCTTTGGCGTCTTGGTACCAAGGAACTACGCTGAAGTGATTGGAGCAGCTTCACTTTACCAGGGCATTGCCTGGCCTATTTGGGGGAAGGTGATTTGCCGCCATCTTGGGTGAGTGACTAACAAGCGAACATAACTTTACTAAAGTGCTTTACCAATGTAAAATTCAATGTGAACTTTCCAATGTTGTATTTTTGATCGTAACTTTTGATCGTCAATGGACGCTACAGCTTCGTGTTTGCTTTCAAAACTTAGCTTGTAGCCGACGAGTGCACATTTTTCAGCATGACATCTCTGATCCACTGGTGAAAGGACACTTTGATCCTCTCCTCTTTCATCTATAACTGCTTCAGACAACAAAGTGTATGCAGAAAAGTGGTGAAGATTGCACGACTGTCTGTGTCTTATGTGTTGTGTTGTTATTTTTGTTATTTTGACTTCAAAATGGCGCCGCGAGAGTGGCTGCCTTTCCAGCAGCTCCTATATTTTGTTGTTCTACTTCTTCCTTTCATGACTTTGCTGCTGTGAATTGGGAATTTCTCCATTGCGAGACTAATAAAGGTTTTCTTATCTTATCTTAACTTCAAATTGAAGTCTAGTTTTTGCTCGCCGATTGACCGTAGGTACAACAAATGACACAAGAATGATAAATCAACGCGTGCAAGATTTCACATCTGACTGACATTACCACCTTGCCATCTTTGTCCACGCCTGACGTTTGGCCCGATGCAATTCGCACTTTGTCAGGATGCAACGCGAGACTGCAGGAAAAGCACACATGTTCACATCAATCATCACATTCAGTGTTATGCGATGGAGGCAAAAGTTGCGATGGGAAATTAGGGTGGACCCCCCACAGACCAGCGAACGCAGTCCGTGTGTCTGCGGTAGTGGCGCTGCGTGCGCTTGTTGATGTGGTAGAGGACCACCACACAGGCAATGAAGTAGAGCGCCTCGCCCGTCGGCAGGAAGTACAAGTTGGCCCGACAGTCTCGCCCTCGGTAGCCGTAGCTGTCACGCCGGGGTCAAGGTTGACGCATCTTACTGCTGCTTTTATGGCTCACACCAATTGGAAGGGGGTGAGGGGGAAAGGATACACCCAGTCCAGGTCCAGCCTCTCAGAGGGCGGCTCCATTTTCAGGTCTTCATAGTTTTGAATGTTGGAGGGGATGTACATGGTGATTGGCCGGCCGCGGATGAACATTTTGATAGACTGGCCTGGAAACAAAAGAGCGGATTTGAAACTGGGACACTCCAACGCGGAAGCCACACAGCTCTCTCTAATTTCGAACAGCCTCTGAGTACTGTGGCAGAGTAGCTTATCCTTGTAGCTTATTTCTGCTGCCTTGATCTTAACTAGCTCATAGAATTTCAGAGGAATTGAATTTGCTCTTTTTTTTTTGTGTTCAACCAGTTTCCCCACACACAAAAACAGAAGCTGTTTCAGATTTTCTCCAACATGGTAGTAACTTGTGTCATCAGCAAATACAACACTTGTAAGTAGTTTTGAGACATAGCAAATATCATTTATGTACAATAGGAATAGTTTTGGACCTAGCACAGACCCTTGGGGAGCCTCGTGAGTGATCTTCGATTTAGGTGATTGTACATTGTTGACGTGAACATATACATATACTTATACTCTTCTGCCATATCTAATTTATTCATTAGTACAGTATACTACAATCTATAACATCAAAAGATTTTTTTTCAGATCGCCAAAAATCGTTACTTGAAATATAGGGATGGATATAAATTTTTTTTCTCTCTCTATCGCAGCTTTTGCGAGTAGGTGGGCCTCCATGAATAAATCAGCATCCTGATTTCAAATATTCATCTTCCTACCTTGACTGTAAGTTGCTCTCCTGGATCCTGCGAATGAGAATTCATGGCGACATATTATGGAAAATTCCATTTTCAATTGCTTCATAATGGGACAAATAGGCATGACGTTACGAGAATGTCTGAGAAGTATTTTTTCAAGACAGAGTTCTGATATTTTGATATTAAAGTCAAATTTCAACAAGGGACAAAATAAGGGAAGTCATGATGAAAACCTTTGCTTTTGGAAAAAAAAAAACTTTTCAAGCCGATGAGAGCTTCCAGCTGCTTTTCTAAGTCCGAGTGAATGTTTCCTCGCCACTGTAGGAGACGGGGCCTTAAAATAAATCTTAACTGTAAGGTGCCATAAAAAGCTGCACGGAGCCACAAACGTCGCTGGCTTGGACCCACCACTCGTCCCCGCCACAAGTCAACCGGCGGGGGGAAGTATCAAAGTCCAAATACTTTGTTACTCTGCTTGGGATTCGTTGGGTATCTGTACCTTGTTGAGGATGACTTTTTTGGATGCGTTTCACTTTTTACTCGAGTCGGTTCTGTACTTCTAAAGAACAAAAATGCAAATGCGGCCATTTTGTTTTTGCGCCAGTTTTTTTTTTTTTTTCACGAGCTTGAGCCGAAGAGCCAAGACTTTGGCCTGAGTGAGCGCTTCTTCTTTGCCGAGCCAATCCAGCCACCTCACGTGCGGCTCATCAAGATGTGGATTAGACAGTTTGATGACTGCACAGGTGTGCCTTTGGCTCCCCGCGATAAAAGGCCACAAAACGGGTAGTTTTACGGTTCTGGGGAGTTTCAATCTTTTTTTTTTTTTGCATGCAATGGCATTATGGGTGGGGATGGGCGCGGACGCATCACCTGCGCTGGCAAGAAGCTCCTTGGCACGACTGCGGGGAAAGGAAGACAAACGGGTTGAACAGAAGCGTCGGACAGGGTGGACAAGCGACGACGTGCGTGTCTGACTTCTCTAAGCTTGGCGAGTGGGTGAGGAGGCTGGCCGAGGACGCCGCTTTTTTGTCCAGGCGCTTGAGCTGCCTCTTCACGTTCCCCAGTTTCTCGCTGTTCCTTCGAATTCTGCAAAAAGAAAAAAAAAAAAATAAATAAATTACACAGTGCAGTGCATCCGCCAAGTATAGACGGCGCTTCACTTTTCCCAGATTTCAGTAGCGTTCTAAACTTGCAGAAATCTTTTTTTTTCCTTTTGTCATCATGGGGTGTCACGTGCATCACTTTATCTTTTAAATGGATTTATTTCGGTGTTGCCCTACAAGGAAGGTCAGTTCTTTGAGAACTGTTATTTATTTTATTTATTATACTTACACTAATAAAAACCCAACTAATACCAAGCAGTTAAAAAAATAAAAAACTAAGTTGCTCAAAAAGCCAATTGAAACTAACTGAATTTAAAAAATAGTGGCAATTAAATTCAACCTAAATATCATGAAAAACTCCAACTTGTTCTAACCTGCAATGCAACAAACAAAAGGTTGGAAAAAGTGACTTCCGGATGCACTGAAAATATTCAAACGCGGCGGTGAAATCTGTCCTTTCTGGCGAATGAGCGGCGACAATGTCAAGCGGCCCGAGAAGCAGGAAGTGAAAATGAGCCACAACCGCTCCTCCAGGAAGCTCGGCCGAAAGAGCCCAGTGGAGCTGCGAGGTGTGTGAGCCAGCGCCCAGCAACATTGGCAAACCGCAACAGGGAAGTAAGCGTGCACGCACACGTCCACTTTGATAAAAGGCAGTATCGCCCTGACACGGGTAGAGAAAGGGAGAGAGAGAGAACGAGAACCCTTGCGAAATGCCAGGAGGGTATGACTGAAAGTCTTGAAGAACAAAAGGACTTCCTGTAAAACACAGTTGAATGGCTGGAAACGCCAAAACTGGCTCTCAAACCAGAATCGTAATTTGAAGTTAAAATACAGATGTAGCTCCCTCTCTCTCTCTCTCTCTATATATATATATCTATATATATATATCTCTCTCTATATATATATATATATATATATATATATATATATATATATATATATATATACAGTATACTGTATATATATGTATGTATTATATATATATATATATATATATATATATATACACAGTACATCAACAATAAATGTCTTATTTAGAAAAAAAAACCCCAACAACAAAAACAGAACGGCAATTACGAGGCGAGGCCCTATTTTTGGCCCGGTCGAAAGAAACTCTCATAACATTTCCGAGTGAACCTCATTTGAGCTTCTCAAAATGTTTGACTGGACGTCGTTGAACATTTCAGTGTTTTTTTTTTCTCACGATGCACCGACGCTCGAACCGTCCGACTCTGAAAAATGCTCCGCTACTACACGCTGATACTGCAAATTGTGCACACGGTGTTTATGTTACATTGCCGTTAGGATTATTGGGGGTGAGGGTGGGTCTTGGAAAAAAAAAAACCTCTCCTCTTGGACCCAAAACAACCCCTGGCATAAAGACTCACTAAATTGCCCGATGTCAATTTTTCCACTAAGCTTGAATACATACACTAACTTGGAAGTGTCACGCGGCGGTGACGGCAGTTTCCAACGCCCGCTCCCACTTGCCATTTGAACGCGACAACGTATTTGAGAGTGCAACGGGGTCTTTGAGCGACGAGAGAAAGAAGAGCTCACGCACAGCGGTTTCAGCGGTTCTTGCCGGACGGGGGACGGAGCGCTTGACGAAGGACCGAGGGTCTTATCGTCGGCCTCTTCCGGGGAGCGGCTTCCGTCCCGGAGGCCGACGACGGCGCTCGCCTGTGGGGGCTCCTCAACCGACGGCATAAAACTCAGCTCCTTGTCCTGCTCCGCCGCTTCTTCGTCGTCATCCTCCAGGTCCTCGTCGTCCTCGTCCTCCACGGTGGGGGCGCGGTGCAGTTTGGCCCGCTGGGGGAGGGCGGCCTCCGATAAATCCGCCCTCCCCTGCGCCGCGTTTGGCTCGGGATAGCGGCCGCCCTCGCTCGCCTCCGTCTGGGTGGCCCGCTCCGCTGTCGTCGGTCTCGGTTCGGCAGGCGGCGAACCTGCCGCGTGGCCGTTGGTCCTGCCCGCAACGTTTCGTGATGATTGGCTGGAGACAAAAGCGGGGGCCGAATTCATCAAAGGCACAAGTTTTGAAAATAATTGCGCTCATTCATCGTGATTTCAATCTCGCTCCAAATCATTTTTTTTCCCAGCACCTGCCACTGCACAAAAGAAGTCCATCCTCTACGCCGAGGCTGGGAGAAAGCGTCTCGTCCTCGTGGCAGCAGACTTGGTTGATCAGTCTGGCGGCAGCGGGGTTCACTGCAAGCGACAGATCGAGCGGGTCAAATGGAGTCCGGCGGGTCGGCCGGCGGGCGGCCCGCCTCCCGCAAACCTGCGACCAGCTGCTGCTTGAGTACGGGGAGAAGCCGATCGTGGAGGCGGATGCGGCGCAAGGCGTCCGCCAGCGAGGCCTTGAGCAGCGTGATCTCGTCCTCCTGCGCCTGAAGACGCGTCTCCATCAGCGACGCCCGCTCGGCCGATTCGGCGCTGCCGTCCGCCGACGCGTCATCTGCGGACGGAGCGAAGGAGGGCGCGCTTCAGCAGATCTTAGGGACATCGGATTGCGCTTGACCAAATCTACGCCTGCGGGGAAAAAAAAAAAAAAAAAAAACGGCGCCGGAAAGGTGACAAGCTGCGGTGGGGCCACGCCCACTCCTGCCTCTTCACAGGATCCGCTTTTGGCGGCCGTCTTCCCTCTTGGCGGACAACCCGTGAGTTTTATTGTCTTTTTCCTGTGGTTCTTCCTGCTTGGAACAGGCTTTGAGAAAACACGGTACAGCATGTCGATCTGACATTTTTTGGCCCGCGGCCTGAGCCTCATGACTGCAGAGGTTGCAAAAGCACACGCGCTCTGTACTCGAGTCCAAGTACAGACGCTTGCGTCAAAATGTAGCCGCCCCGGCCCTGGGATGCTAATTGCTCATTTCTCAGCAGCAGCTTGTTTTGCTGAGGAGTCTCCCCGGAAGAAGATTCCAGAATGACAGCGTCTGTCTCGAGTTGGCCATCAATGGTACAGTTGTTCCTACGCTATTCAACTGCTCAAACGCCACCTTTCACATTCTTTTTTCAGAATTTTGAGCAAATAGCTTTTTGGACCCCCCCACCCCCTCCGAAAAAAAAATACAAACCCCCCCCCCAAAAAAACCCCAAGCAATTGTTATGTGTCTTAAGTAAGAAAAATATCACTCTTCAATATTACCGGAATCAAAATGCAAAGAATGAAACATTTTTTTTCTTTTCTGCATCACTTCAAGAGACATTGTGCTGCTCCTTCTGGTGCCTTGATCACCTGGCGGCAGTATGAGACAGACACACAGCTATACTGTACATGGAGACAGTCACAACATTTTAGTAAGCTGCAGTGATCTTCGCCGTTCTTCACAGAGGATAAAGAATATCACTCCCGAGAGTATCACATTGTCCTTCTCCATGCGCTTGCTCCCGCGTCTGCGTTAAAATATCCATTGCTGAAAGGATTTGAACACAGGTGCTATATTTTTAGCCCATCTATGGCCTTTTGCATTGTTTGTTCGCAACAGGCGACGCTACGAGGTTGCTTTCAGCACACGAGGCGCACTTCGCTTGAAGTTTATTTTGGCAGTAAACTTCAACTGGGAGTGGCAAGAAGCAGCCTGAAGCCTTTTGCCGTCTCTGCCAAACTGCTGCTTGTCGTGAAGCCTCAAATTGTCGCTCAAAAAGTCACCGAAAGGTTGGGCTTTTGCTGCGGTAGCGCAACCCGTCGGATGTCAGTCCATCTACGGCTGCTGAAGTACCGGAGCCAGATTTGGCAATGGCTGTCGAATCGACACGACTGGGCTTGCTCCCAACATGAATAGATCGATGTTTCCCAATGCCCCATGACAGAAGTTGTTTTGTATTCTTTGTCATCCATTTAGTCATGAGATAATGAATTTAATTGCCCCTTTACTTGATTCTTCTTTAATTACTGTACGGTGTCGCCTGACTTCTAACTATGTGTGTGTTTTCTTCATTGATCTGTATTGAAATGCCACTAATTAATCTACTGAAGCCCCTGCCAAAAAAAAAAAAAAGGACTTTCTTTCACATAACAAGTGTCTTCTCTCATACTATTTTCAAATCTGCCTACGATGTTGACTTGAAATATTCTTTCTATGAAGCAAATTACTTTAGAAAGGAACAGATGCTCCACATCATAGTGAGCATCTGAATTTGGAAAGAAAATATCTAATTCAGTGCAGACACGATGTCTTGCAAGCAGCTGACTTAAACAAAGACACACTCAAACGCAAACACACTCACACACAGCCAATGGTGTGATTGCCACCAAGATGATGACAAAGTACTACTTTTGTCTTCAGGAAGGGCCTCAACTCACTTCAACACAGTTCCTTGGCACTAAGACGTCACAGGATGGTGGCCAAGTACGACTTTTGTCTTAATGAAGCTCCTCAACTCACTAGGACACGGCTCCTTGGCATCAATAGTCAACAAAATGTTGGCAAAGCAAAACTTTTGTCTAATTGAAGTGTCTTCACTTAAACATAATTCCATGGCATCAAGATGCAACAGGATGATGGCATTAACTACATTTATGTAAAATTTCAGTTCAGTGGGCGTTCATTGTATCAAGTTTAGGAGACAATTATTTTCTCACGTTGGACCTGATCGTTTAGAAACTTCCTTCTATATTATTTACTTGGGCTGCCTTGTATTACATATTTTGTGGCGATCTGAAACATTTTAGCGTGATAAATATGCAAATAAAGTAAAAACAAATATGAGGAAGTGGGCAAATACCTTTTTTGCATGATACACTATGCACATTTTAATCACGGCTACGAAACCTGGTTGGTATTTTCTTTATAACAAGCAACAAGTAAACAGTTTATTAAACACACACACACACAAAACCGGCTAGCGTTTGCCTCCACGCCCACGCATTTATGTCACGCACAAGCATGTTCATGTAATGTTAAAAAAAAAAGAAAACTTTGCACAAGGCCGACAAACACGCAAGTACTCACCCAGGCTGTTAGTTGAAGACTCCATGCTGTGAGTTTTTGATTTGATTTAATTTTTTTTATGACGCATGTCGTCGAAAGTCCCGAGGCGACCCGAAAGAAGTGTGCTTCGTCCCCATGCCGGGAGAGAGTGTCGCTCACACCCACACGCACAGACACTCTTGACGTCAAGTTGTCAGTGAAGCCGAGAGAAATGTGCCCCCGAAGTCCACCATGTCGAGTATCCACACTTTCACTACTGAGTCCAAATCGTCGCTTCTCTTTTAACTCTTCATAGTGAAACTGTGCGCTTCGCTGTGTGATGTATTTGTCGCCATCGTGTGGACATTTTCATAACTGCCGTTTTAGAGTCGTTTCCGTAGACTTCACCAACATATTCAAATACAGTATACAGTCCTGTAATTGACCCCCTAGTGGCGGCCCGGTGGGGGCCTGGCTAGCGCGTCGACCTCAGGGTGCAGAGGTGCAGGGTTCGATTCCAGCTCCAGCCTTCCTGAGTGGATTTTGCATGTTCTAACCGTGTCTGCGTGGGTTTACTCCCACATTCCAAAAACATGCGTGACAGGTTAATGGAACACTTTAAATCACTGCTATCAAACTCAAGGCCTGGGGCCCATATCTTTAATCTCATATTTAAATGAAGCGAACGAATTGAACTGAACTTGTATGATAACACAAGTTGTTGAAAATAAAGTCATTTAAGTTGCTCTTGCTTCCTCGCAACATAGAATGGTTTCAGCTCAGCTTGTCCATGTATCGTCACCAAAAATAAATACTGGACACAAATACACAGAGAGGAACTACATCAACGTTCCTATTGTTACGGCCGGCGGCATTCGGCGACGGAAACCGGAAGTCAGTCGGTATTTTTGAACGGTGACACTCATGAAGAGCAACTTGAAGGAGACGGTCAGGAAAAAAGCTTTTTAAATACACGCATACGTCAATGTGCGACATGAAAAAAGGCTCGGTTTTAACATTGACCCTCATCCCAATCGCGATGTGCCGTTTGAATAAATCATGTCGGACGGTTTCATTTCTAAAATGTATATTTGCTATTATTATAAGCCACTGTAACCTTTGGCATTTTGAGATCAAAACGGTACTGCACTTGAATTTAACCAGGTTACTTGAATAACGATTAAAATTGCATAGTATTGCATAAAAGTAAAATGACAGCTCCACCCAAATGTCTTGAAACTGCTCTTAAAAAATAAATGGAAATTTATTGTCCTTAAAAGTCACATTCAACTGAATTGGATCTTAAAAAAATGTTACGCGCTGCTTGGAAAGTAAAAAAAAAAATACTGTAACAGATAAACAAAAAATATATACAGTAGTGTGACATTTTGCAGTTTGAAGATTAACACTGCGCTTAAACATATGACAACAAAAAAAATATTGCATTAAATAATATCTGTATTATACTTTAAAGTTGGATAATATTTAAAGTATTGGACAGACTGGCAACTTCACTGGTTTAGAAGCAGATACCTCGTGGTCGATTGCCTTCTACGGGGCTCCTTTTTTGTCAGTGTGAAAATTATTCCGCTCATATTGTCCCAAAGTAGCAAAACACAGCGAGTAAATGGTGACTCTGACTGTAGTTTTGTAAACTAAAAAAAGAAAAATATATACAAACACACCTCTCTCTCTCAGGTCATTTTGTGTAGTCGACTGTCATGTGTTTTCTTCCCACTGCTGCAGCCCGACCATGAAGTGCACACGCTGCCTGCTCCGGCTGCTTGGCCAGTCCGCCTACCCTGCAGCCCGGCCCACTCGCCCCAGTTCACTACGCAGTCCACAGGATGATCAGGTAAAACTGTTCTTGGGGCCTGCGTGCCAAAAGAATTGCAGGATATTTTATGTCCACCCATCAAATTTTAAATAATCCGCATACAAAAGACTAAGTCATGCACTTTCTGAGTACATTTACTTGTCCCGAGAGTAAAAAAACAAAACAAAAAAACTGTTGTTTTTCATGAGCACGACGACAACGCTACTGTACTGCTGCTCCCAGAAATGATGCGAACCCCTTATCCAGATAGCATTGACACGGCATCCTATGACGACTTGGTACAGGCCGTGAGGTGTTTCCGCGGTAACAAAGGCGGCCCCGTGACCGCCGAGTTCATCGGCGAGGACCGCACCAAGACGCCCGTGGCCACGCGCGACCCCTTCGCCGCGGAGCACAAAACCAAGGCCTCCTTTGCCGAGGCGCTCCAGGCGTTCGCCAAGGCCGACGTGAGGCGGCGGGGTCACGTGGAGTTCATCTACGCGGCGCTCAAGAAGATGCCAGAGTTCGGCGTGGAGCGTGACCTGGCCGTCTACAACCAGCTGCTGGACGTCTTCCCCAAGGAGGTGTTCGTGCCCAGGAACTTCATCCAGCGCATGTTCAATCATTACCCCCGGCAGCAGGAGTGCGCCGTGCAGCTACTGGAACAAATGGAGAACTACGGTGCGTGTCTGAGTTTCACGAGGCGCTCAAAAGGCCAAGCTCAATTTGTTTTCTTTCACGCCAGGTGTCATGCCCAACGTGGAGACCAAGGTCCTGCTGGTGCAGATTTTTGGCGCGAAGGCCCACCCAATGAGGAAGTACCAGCGCATCATGTACTGGTTCCCAAAATTCAAACACGCCAACCCTTTCCCCATCCCGCATCAGCTGCCCGAAGACCCGGTGGACCTGGCTCGCTTCAGCCTGAAGCGCATCACCAACGACCTGGACGCCAAAGTCACCATTTACCAGGTGCCTTTTCAGGCCATTTCACTTTGTGATGAACATTTTTTTCAGGTCCAGTAGCAAAAGCTTCAAAAGGTCTACTGTTGTTGAAATGCTCGGATTTAGTGAGAAAAAAATTAGAGCAAGATAAATCATTTCTTAACTTTTTCCATCATTACTCTGACCTAAAACCAGTACAGTTGGTGGGGTGGGGGATCAATTGCCGACTTTTTTTTTTTTTTCACTAATGAGATTGGGTGGCTTTTTAAATTTGGAAATTTTCATTTGAAACATTCTCATAGCTTTTCCTTTTGAAATCAGGGGCATTTTTGATCTGTAGTGTACATGATTTGACAAGAGATTTTCTTTTGCACAAAGAGGAAGTTTTTATTTTCACGTTATCTGTATTATTATTTTTTTTCCCTGAGGGGACGTTTCAAAAAGTGACACTGTCATTCACTCCAAAGTGAAAATGTAATTTTCCATCAGTGTTGCGCCACGCGAGTCAATTAGCGGATGTCCTCACCAGATGCCCTGCACAGATGCGACAGAGAGCGGCCACCAGATCAGCCTCCCCCACATCGTCGGCATCCAAAGCCCCGACCAGATGGAGCTCCTCGGGAAGCACGACCCGAGCAGGCCCGTTTTCGTGGAGGGACCTTTTCCCCTCTGGCTGAGGAAGACGTGCGTCCACTACTACGTTCTCCGAGCCGAACCCGTGCCGCCCGGCGACAAGGTGAGCAAGGCCAGACCTGGTTTCAAAAGACATCCAAAGACTATGAAATATACTTAAGGAATTTTGTCATCTAACAAAAATAAAGCCAAATTAGCGAATGATAACAGAAAAAACCCCCCCATACATGCATGTGATGTCGAATTTTTGAATGCCGTCTTCCACAGAGGAACAAAAAGTAACAAGCCTATTTGGCAAAGTAAGGAGCTGAAAGTACTGAGCGACTTATGTACAATGATGTTTTTTTTTTAATTGTTTTTTTTTTTTTTTAAATAAAGGTGGAGGAGTCCTTTGACCCAGAGCGGTGTCTATACTATCCTCTGCAACTCGACCTTGACTTTGATCGGGACTTTGGGGACTTGGAGACCTTTGATGTAGAAGATTGTAAGATGATCATATTTTGGATTGGATTCTTAAAAAAAAAAAAAAGTTGGGTAACTTGATTGTGGGGTTTTTCTTTTGTCCAGTGGATGAAGGTCCAGTTTTTGCCATGTGCATGACCAGCCAGGGGGACCAGGCCACCCTCAACCAGTGGATCAGCGGTCTCCAGGAGAGCAACCCCATCCTGGGTCAGATCCCCACCGTGTTCCGCTTGCAAGCCGGCACAAGGGAGCTGCGAGCGGAAACCTCAAGAGAGGAGTCCCAGAGGGAGGAGTCGGCGCCCGAGGGACCAGAGGTCATGGAGGAGGCGAGGAGGCACAGCAACTGACCGTAGGACGCATCTACCCTTCCGTTTTCAAACGGAAGTCCTCACAAGACGTCGCGGGTAAGCTGGCGCCATCCTGGACCGGAATCGCAAGTTAAGAGTCTTCGATGAATCCAACGTGCGTGTTTTGGGGAGGGGACAAAGCCGAGACTTGAACCCTGGACATCACATGTCCGGCCTCAATAAGGAATAACTCACATGTGACGAAAGAAGACCAAATTATTCCAAAGGTTAATAAAAAAACAAAAAACAATGTTTTAATTGCAGAAAAAAGGCATTTGAAAACTGTAAACAAGTCCCAAATCCACCCTTGAGAGGTTGACCCAAACGGTAATCAAGTGTGCTGTAATCAGCAGAGGTCGGCAACATTCGGCCCGCGGGCCAAAATGGACCCGCTGCCAATTATATCTGGCCTGCCAGATGACGTTGACGAGGAAACTCCCCGTGATAAATTAGCGATGCAACAACATTTGCAGTTTTAAAAGTGCCTGGATATTGTTGTGGTCTTGTCTGGCGACAAAATGACGAGCCTTTGCGCTCCACAGGATTTCCTACACGGGCACCCGATTGCCGACTGGCCCACAAGATTTAGTTTTTAGGTAGGACAAGCAGGTTTTACCTGATGAGTCAAGTCAGTTCGGCCAGTGATCCAACTGTGAAGAAGGAAAAAAAAAAAATTGGGCCCGCAGCCGCCCTTAGTTGCCGATCCCTGATGTGTATATGTATCAATTGCATTGTCTCAATGAACAACTTCTCGATGGAACGTCGTCGTCATCATGCCGGAGAAGGTTGCTTTTGTCCCGCAGTTCAGTTCCTGTACGTTTCTGCAAAAAACAAGCGTGGGGGCGTTATCAACGAATGCCTGCGCTGAAAAACTGCTGCAATTGCCATGGAAACATCAGTCAATGTGGGCAGGTCGGTGGCTTTATTGAAACGAGCAATAAACTGCGCTCCAAATGAGCAGCGAGCCGCCGTTTTGATTAATTCTCTTAATCGGTAGAAAAATCAACGATTGCATGAGCTTCCTGTTTTGAATGAACAAAACCGCCACGATGACGACATCATTCGATTCAAATTTGCTTGAGTGAAACTCCTGACGGCAGCTTCAGCGGAACAAAGTTGTTGAGGCTTTCTGAGTTGCACACGCGTGACTGAAATGGTACGAGCGTGTTTTCCTTCAGTGGCCCTTTTGACCGAAACTCCTTCATGGAACTTTTTTCACAACAAACGCCATTTGTGCTCTGAGTTGCGCATACATCATTCAACTGAACGATCATTTTCAAATTATTGAGAAGAATGATGACTTTCATGAAAAGTCATCATATAATTCCCTTTTTTTTTTTTTTACAGCTGCCTTCTTAATATGAAACCCTTGGGTGACAGAAACTCCTTATTACTCTTTTTAATTTTTTTTGAACGAACCGATTTGTACTCTCTGAATTAGCCACATATGAACAGAACGTTGACTTTCTTGAAATGTCCAGTCAATGACAAACTCGCATGATAAAACTCCTCCATATGCCTTTTTTGGCGAACAAACACATTTTTTTGCTCCCCGGGTAGCATACAAATTATTTCAAAGAACCACGATTTTCAGTGCTGCAATTCAACGGCTGCTCTCGTAATATGATGCGTGGCAGAAACTCCTGAATAAGCCTTCATCATGGCACACAAACGAATTACGTTCACAGAAGCACTTTCCACCTAATCATTTGGAGCACAGTATAAAGTTTCATGACGCGATGATGCTCAAAATTTCTCTGGTCAGGGGAAAAACAGAGCGGCGGGGCCTACCTGCCGGAGTCGCGTCGCGCCGCTGGAGCTGCCGAGTGAAGAAGCGCTCGCGCCGGGACACCTGCTCGTCCCAGGCCTCGAGGATGCGGCGGCGCTCGGCGGGCTCCAGGGCGCGCGTGTGCGGGTGGGCCTCGTCGATGTGCGCCAACGCGCCCTCCGGGCTGTGCGAGTGCTGCTGCTCGCCGCACGCCATGCACACCAGCAGCTGGTTGAGGGGGTCGTAGTCCATGAGGTAGAAATTCCTCCACGTGTCCTCCGACACGGGATCATCCTCGCCGGCGTCGGCTGACAGAAGCTCATCTGGTGACGCGGTTGAGGAATATTCAAATGTATCTTTTTTTTTTTTATAGCTCACATCTGTCGGTATGTTACCTCGCATTGGTGTCGTGTCGTGAGAGTCATCCCTGCCGTCCACCGAATTGCTGCAAAAAAAAAAAAAAAAAAAGATCAATACGATGTGGTCACACGACACACGAGCGGGCTACAGCCGAGCTGATTAAGGATTTTTATATTGTTTGCTGTTCTTTGAGAAGGTTACTGTATATATTAGTGTTAGCTAAACTGATTAAGATTTTGCTCATGTCCGCCAATGATTCGGCGGGACCCGAATGCGTGCCCCAAGGTGGTCATCGTCTGTCCGTAAGTAGTGTAGCATCTGTAACAACAAACAAACGCAAAAAATGCATTTTTTAAAATTTTACCTGATAAGATGTTCTGCCGCGTCGCTGAAAGGGTCGGACATGGTCCGCTGACAAAACTCCTGTGTGATAGAAGAAAAAAATTCTATGTATTCCATAAGCAAGTAAAATAAAAATAAAATGCGGCTGTCACGAGCATAGATAAACAACGATTTGTGTGTTGTGGCACAGTGGTGGGGAATCACCGTACTCCACTATGTCTGGCTTGAAATAAGGAGATTAGTGTCTGCCGTTGCCATGGTGACTCCAGATGGCCTACTTTAGCCGACCGTGTCGGTAACCGGCCCTGGGTTTTGTTGCCCAATACTTTGTACCTGGAGGTCCCGAGCAGGCGGCACGCAGTCCCTCCTCTCAGAGATCCACTTCCCACCCTGAGACTTCCTGGCTCTCTGCTGCTTCTTTTTGATCCTCCAGTACTCGCGCTTGCGCTTCAGAAAGTCCTCCTCGGACTCCTCGGGGCGGCGCTTGGGGGTGCTCATGGCGTGAAGCGGCACCGGGGACGGCCACGACCGTTTCAAAGGAGCGGGACGCGCGCTTCGAGCGGGAGACTCGATGAGGTGCAGGATTATATGGGAAAGCGGGTTGTCCGGGGGTTTCAGAGTGGGGAGCGCGGGGTCCAAGTCCGCACAGTTGGGTGGTTTGACGGCGAGGGTCTCGGGCAATTTGAACAGCACGGCGGGAACGCCGCTGCCCGAAGACAAGGCCGGCTTAGGAAGGAGCTTCACCGGCGTCTTGGCAACGTTGACGGAGCGCACGGCGAGAGCTGGAGCCTGCGAGACAAAAAAACGCATCGATGACGTGGAAAGAAAAACAACAAGAAACCTTTGAAACCTCCCCTTTACGCTTTACGAGGGGCCCTTGCTTGCTGAATGCTATTTTTGCTGCCCCCGCCGTGTCAAATCCCAGCAAGACGCTTGCAGTCACGAATCAGATTTCCGCAGGAGTGGACACTGACGAGAACGTGCGAGGACATGCACAGACAGGACCGCAAACAGAATGCGACACGGACACGTCGACAGACAAGATAATGCAGGAAGCAGTCGTGGCACACGTGCAAACAAATGCGGTCTCTCTGACGCACAAACAGCAATCCAGAGAGTTTTGACTTCCGCACAACCGCTACCCAATCCCCAGACCGGCGTCGAGTCGAGCGCTCAAACACAGCAATGTGGGGAATGATCGCCACGGTGTGTCACCTGGTTGCTCCTGAGGGGAAGACTCCGGGCACCGGCACCACGCCCGCCGCCCTTGCCCCGCCTCTCCTTCTGCCGGGCCCTCTGCCGCCTCTTCATCAGCTTCCAGTACTCCCGCTTCTTCTGCAGGCTGGCCGCCGGGCTCGGGCAATGCCGGGGGACGGCATCGTGGTCTTGATCTTGGACGACGGGGGCCACCTCCGCTCCGTCGGGCTCCTCGTTCACCTCCGGTTTATCAGGTTCCCCTTTCACCTTGGTTTCAACATCAGGCTTTTGGTCTTTGCCGTCGTTCACCGTGCTCAGAGACTCTTCCAGAAGCTTCTTCATCGAGGCCACCACCAGCAGAGAGGTAGCCTGGGAGTCGGCGGCCGGAGCCGGGTCAGGCTCGCGCTTGGGCACCACCAGCGAAGGCTTGAGGTCTGGACTATGGTCTTGTTCCGGGGTAGGATTTAGATCAGGCTCCCGTTTGACGGCATGAGTCGGCTCGCTCGCGTTCAAGAGAGACGCTTGGGACGCCGGCCTCGGGGCCTTGTCGCTTTGGACCGTCGGGGCGAGCCTGGCCTCGGCGACCCCTTGCCTCAGGCGGGCGGCATGCGCCGCCCGCTGTTGCCGCTTCGTCACCCTCCAGTATTCGCGCTTCTTCACCATCCGGTCTTCATTGGTCAAGGCTTTATCGGAAACCAGCATTTTCATGACGCAGCCAGCCCGGCCGACTCGGGAGGCAGCCTCGGGAGAGCCGGCCTTGCGCCGGCTCTGAGGACAAGTGAGGGTGAGGTGACTGAAAGAATTGAAGGGTGTTGTCTTTGAACTTTGGGTGGGAGCTCTCAGAAGGACTTGGGGTTCAAAAACCGCAAGCCCATCGTTCCTGGCAATGCCGTTGACGGACTTTGTCTGGGGAATGCCCGCGGACACGGTCCCATCCTCTTTGATGAAGCCCCCGATGGTCTCGAGGCCGCGCTCCGACGCCCGAGCCCTCCTCATCTCCTTCAAGATATTCTGGTAGCGTCGGACTCGCCGCTTCAGAGAGTCCTTCTCCTTGAGCCGGGCCTTTGCCTCCATCGACATCTTTGCTCGCTGCTCCCGCTTTTTAATCCGCCAGTACTCTCTCTGTTTGGCGATGATCTGCTCTGGGGTGTCACCGGCATCCACCGGTGGGATGCTTCTCATTTTCGACGTCAAGGTCATGGACAGGGATTTGACTTTTTGATGTCTCTGCGCTTCCAAGGATCTCTGCCAAGCTGTTCTGCATCGAGTGATGCTTGACAGAGGTACAAAATGTGGAGACTTTCGCGAAGATTCTGTCGCCATTTGAGTGGATTTGCGCAAAGTCTGTGTTTGGGTTTGGCCACCTTGGTTGGCGTGAGGAAAAAGAAAGTGAGCAGATGCAGTTATCACCGGCGAGATTCTCTCTCTGGTTTTGGTGAGCCTCGCAGCTATCTTGGCCCGCTGCTCTCGCTTTTTCAGCCTCCACTGCTCCCGGCGACGAGCCACCCGATCCTCCTCATTCTCATTCTCGGTTGCTGACGCATGCTCGATTTTGACCCGCGTGACTCGCGTCCGGCCACTGTTGGTCATGGTCCCGACAGTCTGAGTGGTTTTAACCGAGAGACCCGCTGAACTGGAAGTCGTCGAGGTGGCGCCGTCCAACTCGGAGGCCGAGTCACCTTCACTCTTGACCGTCGGCATGCTACTGCAAACACGCAAAATCTCGTCCCATGGAGTCCCTCATTCCTTCCGTCCGGGAGGTTTTGTTCCGCCGTGACTGTGCTTACAGGATCACGCAAAGAGTCGGGTGTTCTACAGGACACGGAGCAGATCATACATGGGCTGGTGGGAGTACAAAACAAGAAGAAAAGGTGAAAAAGGTCAAAAAGCTTCCGCAAAAATATCAACAAAGAAACATACTAATTGAAAAAAAAAATAAACGTATACATAAAAAAAATGAATATGTGTGTAAACTCTTATTGGAAGTACAATCTTTTTGAAATGTTTCTGTGCAATACATTTTAGTTCAGGGGTTACGTTTTCCTTCAGAGGGTCAATATGAAAGTGGACCCTCAATAAATATATACAGTATACCCTCATATTATATATACAGTACACAACAAATGGAATACCGCTACCTAGTTTGTTCAAATACTACATTTATTTTAAAAAGGGGATTGGTAACAAATAATGCTTTGCAATGTCTCAGCATTTTAAAAAGTTTTCAGTGTTGGTATTTCAGTGAAAAACAATCGGTCAATGCGCACAATTTTGTCTTGAGAGGGAAGAAATTTCATCTGACATTTGACAATAAAGTTGTACTTGACTTGACAATCTGCTTTCGCAGCCACAAAAATTGATGTCGCAGGCCAGATGTGGCCCCCAGGCCTTGCGTTTGAAACCCGTGTTTTAACTGAATCAAGCAACTTTTGAATTCTCTAAGTGGAGTTCATGGTAAAAAGTTACAATATTACAGCAGCTCACAATACCGATAATACAATTACGTTTCTTGTTTTTATGTTTTACGAACGTTAGGTTTGCTTTTATCTAACGTCTGGTTTTTTGGGGGGTGGGGGGTGGTAAAGGGGGTGTATCAACGTCCGACTATCCCTTTAAAATGTGTCGTCACTGTGACACTATCCCTTGAACTGTGTCCTCCAATGTACCTTAATTCCAACCGCCGACTGCCAAAACGTCCCATTTTGGGAGCCTTTTGCTTCATTCAAACCGCAGCAAACTCAAGTCCTTGCGAGTACGTGACCAAAGAATAGTGCAAAACGGCTTTGGCGGCGGAAGTGTGGGGGGACGGTCGTCGAACGAGGCTACGGACCGCGTCTCACAATGGACATCTTGTCCTCGTCGGTTGTCTGCGCCCGTGGGCCTCGCGCGGCAAGCGAGAACGGAGGAAGCGAATTGAAAGCATGCACGGTCGTTTACCTGGTCACTGAGTAATTTGACTCGTTTTTTTTTTTTTTAACAGTAGTGAGGGTTTCTTTTTCGGTCTATGTGAGGACAGCTCCGAGAGGACCGCACGGTTAGCTCACGCCACTAGCCAGCCGGGGACTGGCTGCCTTGACAACGCACGGCAGGACCCGGATATTGGCCCGACCCACTCTGTGGTCACACATGTTCGGGGTGATGGCGTTATACTGTGAATACATTTATTCATAAACATCGAATCATAATAACACTCATGAGCATAAAAATGGTTTAAAGGTGGGTGCCTGAAATATGAATAATATAGAATGAAAACGAAACTGCCTAAAAATGTAAGTCAAAAATAATATTGTAACTTGCGTGTGCGTTAAACGTGAATAAAAGGTACATAGTGTGCATGAAATATACATATTTTAAAACGTGTGCATGTATTCAATAAAATGTAAAAAAAAAAGTAAAATGTTGGTGTGCGTCGAAAAAACTAAATATAATAAAATATATGAAATAATGCGTGTGTGTGTAAAAATAAACAAAAATACTAAAATGATGGATGCATGTAAAAAAAAGAATACAATGAATAAAAGGTCAAACTGTGGAGAAAATAAAAACATTCGTAAGGAGTGATTGTGTTTTAAAAGTGCATGTGAAATATAAGAATAATTTGAAGAGTACAATGGAAAATATTTAAAATGTGTGTGTAAATATTGAGGAAAATAGAATAAAAGATTAGACTGAATGTGTTAAATAAAATACATTTTTACATACAAAATTTATAAAACAGGCAAAACCAGTAAAAACTTAAGTGTGTAAAATATCCACAGTAAAAAAAACAATATTTGTGTCTATCTTAAAAGAAAATCACAAATAAATAAGTAATATTCATTTTCTTTAAAAAAAAAAAAAGTATAAACTCATTCCACCTTATTCCACACCTTCAGATTACACTGGCATTGATTTTTATCCTGCATTTAAAAGTAATAAAAATGTATCCATCCATCCATCTACGACTAATACTAATGATGATGATCATAAGGTTCGCCCCGACGGACGTGTGATGACGCAACGACGGCTCTGGGCTCTCGTGAACACGAGTACTGTCTCTTTAAATTTACCCAGGAGCCCCTTAAGGAGCCCCAGGGGCCCCTCGTCCGGCTCCCCACCCTGAAGACAAGCAAGAGTCTCCAAAATACGCTACTGGAGGCCCACGGTCACGCGTTTGTCGCACCTTTTCCACGGGCGGAAAAAAAAGTTAACTTGTCAACAGAGGGGTTTACGTTGACGGTGTCGCTCGCGCGCGCACGCACGTGCGGGTCGTCGGGGCTTCCGTGCGATGCCAGATGCCCGTCGCGAACGTGCTCGTGCGCGCGTGACACGTCCCGGAACCGGAGCGAGTGCGGGATGGACGACGCCACCGAGCTCCGGGGTGCCGAGCGGGCTCAGCCACGGCCGGAGCCGCTCTCATTAACCGTACGCGGGGAGGAGGAAGAGGACGAGGCGGCCCGCGGGCACAGCCACTCGGGAGGTGAGGTGACTTTGAAGAAAAAGGAAACTCAGTGTCATGCTTTTCATGCGTGTGTGGCTGTCAAACCCACGGCCATTGTCAGTGGGACAATACCAATACGGCTTGGCCCCTCTGTCTGTATGGGCTCCTGTAAACAAAGGCTTAACAGCGCCGAGGCGCGCGCGGACCCCATCGTGTGGATGGTGGCGGCATTACATCCTTTAAAAAAAACAGCGAACCAGCTAGCTTTAGCATGAAGGCCTCAGAAAACACTACAAATTCACTTTCAAAAGTGCTGCTAGAGTTTCTCCCGGCTGGGTTTCATTTGGGGGTGGGCTGTACCCTGGACTGGGCGCCAGCCATTCGGAGGGCCCATAGCGATGAACACCAATCTGTGCTGTATGTTACACATACGTACAGCACTTTTGACAATAAAGTTGTATTCAATTCAGTTCAGTCTTTTATCCAGCCTCCTCTCATTTGGTTGCATGTGAGATGGACCTCATCCCATTTTACTGAACAACAACTGTAATGGGCTCCATCTCACCAGCGTCTTCTCTGTAAATGCCTGGGTAGGTCTAGATGTGCCCTGTGACCGACGGGCAACCAATACAAGGGTGGAGTTAGTCTCAAAGCCATCAAGTCATCTGAGATAGGCTCCAACTCCCCGATTTACATACTAACCTGGGCTGCCAATCGGCTCTCGCGGCTGGAGTTTTGATGTGATGAAGCAGTGATGTTTTTTCAAATCTGAAAACACAGTGACCACTGCGTTATTACACCGGGATCCCTAGCAAAAGCAAATTTGACAGACTGCAGTGTCTCAGTATCGTGAATCGTGATTGAAAGATGTTAGATTCACATTTCACAGTGATAAACCATCACTCCTACATACACACATTATAAGAAACATTTTTTAACATTTCAATCATACAGATGAAGTGAGCATGGTTAGCTCACGCCACTAGCCAGCCGGGGACTGGCTGCCTTGACAACGCACGGCAGGACCCGGATATTGGCCCGACCCACTCTGTGGTCACACATGTTCGGGGTGATGGCGTTATACTGTGAATACATTTATTCATAAACATCGAATCATAATAACACTCATGAGCATAAAAATGGTTTAAAGGTGGGTGCCTGAAATATGAATAATATAGAATGAAAACGAAACTGCCTAAAAATGTAAGTCAAAAATAATATTGTAACTTGCGTGTGCGTTAAACGTGAATAAAAGGTACATAGTGTGCATGAAATATACATATTTTAAAACGTGTGCATGTATTCAATAAAATGTAAAAAAAAAAGTAAAATGTTGGTGTGCGTCGAAAAAACTAAATATAATAAAATATATGAAATAATGCGTGTGTGTGTAAAAATAAACAAAAATACTAAAATGATGGATGCATGTAAAAAAAAGAATACAATGAATAAAAGGTCAAACTGTGGAGAAAATAAAAACATTCGTAAGGAGTGATTGTGTTTTAAAAGTGCATGTGAAATATAAGAATAATTTGAAGAGTACAATGGAAAATATTTAAAATGTGTGTGTAAATATTGAGGAAAATAGAATAAAAGATTAGACTGAATGTGTTAAATAAAATACATTTTTACATACAAAATTTATAAAACAGGCAAAACCAGTAAAAACTTAAGTGTGTAAAATATCCACAGTAAAAAAAACAATATTTGTGTCTATCTTAAAAGAAAATCACAAATAAATAAGTAATATTCATTTTCTTTAAAAAAAAAAAAAGTATAAACTCATTCCACCTTATTCCACACCTTCAGATTACACTGGCATTGATTTTTATCCTGCATTTAAAAGTAATAAAAATGTATCCATCCATCCATCTACGACTAATACTAATGATGATGATCATAAGGTTCGCCCCGACGGACGTGTGATGACGCAACGACGGCTCTGGGCTCTCGTGAACACGAGTACTGTCTCTTTAAATTTACCCAGGAGCCCCTTAAGGAGCCCCAGGGGCCCCTCGTCCGGCTCCCCACCCTGAAGACAAGCAAGAGTCTCCAAAATACGCTACTGGAGGCCCACGGTCACGCGTTTGTCGCACCTTTTCCACGGGCGGAAAAAAAAGTTAACTTGTCAACAGAGGGGTTTACGTTGACGGTGTCGCTCGCGCGCGCACGCACGTGCGGGTCGTCGGGGCTTCCGTGCGATGCCAGATGCCCGTCGCGAACGTGCTCGTGCGCGCGTGACACGTCCCGGAACCGGAGCGAGTGCGGGATGGACGACGCCACCGAGCTCCGGGGTGCCGAGCGGGCTCAGCCACGGCCGGAGCCGCTCTCATTAACCGTACGCGGGGAGGAGGAAGAGGACGAGGCGGCCCGCGGGCACAGCCACTCGGGAGGTGAGGTGACTTTGAAGAAAAAGGAAACTCAGTGTCATGCTTTTCATGCGTGTGTGGCTGTCAAACCCACGGCCATTGTCAGTGGGACAATACCAATACGGCTTGGCCCCTCTGTCTGTATGGGCTCCTGTAAACAAAGGCTTAACAGCGCCGAGGCGCGCGCGGACCCCATCGTGTGGATGGTGGCGGCATTACATCCTTTAAAAAAAACAGCGAACCAGCTAGCTTTAGCATGAAGGCCTCAGAAAACACTACAAATTCACTTTCAAAAGTGCTGCTAGAGTTTCTCCCGGCTGGGTTTCATTTGGGGGTGGGCTGTACCCTGGACTGGGCGCCAGCCATTCGGAGGGCCCATAGCGATGAACACCAATCTGTGCTGTATGTTACACATACGTACAGCACTTTTGACAATAAAGTTGTATTCAATTCAGTTCAGTCTTTTATCCAGCCTCCTCTCATTTGGTTGCATGTGAGATGGACCTCATCCCATTTTACTGAACAACAACTGTAATGGGCTCCATCTCACCAGCGTCTTCTCTGTAAATGCCTGGGTAGGTCTAGATGTGCCCTGTGACCGACGGGCAACCAATACAAGGGTGGAGTTAGTCTCAAAGCCATCAAGTCATCTGAGATAGGCTCCAACTCCCCGATTTACATACTAACCTGGGCTGCCAATCGGCTCTCGCGGCTGGAGTTTTGATGTGATGAAGCAGTGATGTTTTTTCAAATCTGAAAACACAGTGACCACTGCGTTATTACACCGGGATCCCTAGCAAAAGCAAATTTGACAGACTGCAGTGTCTCAGTATCGTGAATCGTGATTGAAAGATGTTAGATTCACATTTCACAGTGATAAACCATCACTCCTACATACACACATTATAAGAAACATTTTTTAACATTTCAATCATACAGATGAAGTGAGCATGGTTAGCTCACGCCACTAGCCAGCCGGGGACTGGCTGCCTTGACAACGCACGGCAGGACCCGGATATTGGCCCGACCCACTCTGTGGTCACACATGTTCGGGGTGATGGCGTTATACTGTGAATACATTTATTCATAAACATCGAATCATAATAACACTCATGAGCATAAAAATGGTTTAAAGGTGGGTGCCTGAAATATGAATAATATAGAATGAAAACGAAACTGCCTAAAAATGTAAGTCAAAAATAATATTGTAACTTGCGTGTGCGTTAAACGTGAATAAAAGGTACATAGTGTGCATGAAATATACATATTTTAAAACGTGTGCATGTATTCAATAAAATGTAAAAAAAAAAGTAAAATGTTGGTGTGCGTCGAAAAAACTAAATATAATAAAATATATGAAATAATGCGTGTGTGTGTAAAAATAAACAAAAATACTAAAATGATGGATGCATGTAAAAAAAAGAATACAATGAATAAAAGGTCAAACTGTGGAGAAAATAAAAACATTCGTAAGGAGTGATTGTGTTTTAAAAGTGCATGTGAAATATAAGAATAATTTGAAGAGTGAGCATTTAGAGCTTCTGCCTGACTTATTAGTATGACCGTACAACCATCCATCCATCCATCCATCCATCATCTACCGCTTATCCGGGGCCGGGTCGCGGGGGCAACAGCTTTAGCAGGGAAGCCCAGACTTCCCTCTCCCTAGCTACTTCTTCCAGCTCTCCCCGGGGGATCCCGAGACGTTCCCAGGCCAGCTGGGTGACATAGTCTCTCCAGCGTGTCCTGGGTCTTCCTCGGGGTCTCCTCCCGGTGGGACATGCCCGGAACACCTCACCAGGGAGGCGCTCAGGAGGCATCCGAATCAGATGCCCAAGCCACCTCATCTGGCTCCTCTCGATGTGGAGGAGAAGCGGCTCGACTCTGAGCCCCTCCCGGATGACCGAGCTTCTCACCTTATCTCTAAGGGAGAGCCCGGACACCCTGCGGAGAAAACTCATTTCGGCCGCTTGTATCCGGGATCTCGTTCTTTCGGTCACGACCCATAGCTCGTGACCATAGATGAGGGTTGGAACGTAGATCGACCGGTAAATTGAGAGCTTCGCCCTTTGGCTCAGCTCCTTCTTCACCACGACAGACCGATACAACGTCCGCATCACAGCAGACGCTGCACCGATCCGCCTGTCAATCTCCCGCTCCCTCCTGCCCCCACTCGTGAACAAGACCCCAAGATACTTGAACTCCTCCACTTGGGGCAAGATCTCCTCCCCGACCCGGAGGGGGCACTCCACCCTTTTCCGACTGAGGACCATGGTTTCAGATTTGGAGGTGCTGATCTTCATCCCAACCGCTTCACACTCGGCTGCGAAACGCTCCAGTGAGAGTTGGAGAGCCCCGTTTGAAGGAGCCAACAGCACCACATCATCTGCAAAAAGCAGGGATGCAATACTGAGGCTCCCAAAACGGACCCCCTCAACGCTTCGGCTGCGCCTAGAAATTCTGTCCATAAAGGTTATGAACAGAATCGGCGACAAAGGGCAGCCTTGGCGGAGTCCTACCCCCACTGGAAACGATTCCGACTTACTGCCGGCAATGCGAACCAAACTCTGGCATCGGTGGTATAGTGACCGAACCGCCCGTATCAAGGGGTTCGGTACCCCATACCCACGAAGCACCCCCCACAGAACTCCCCGAGGGACACGGTCAAACGCCTTCTCCAAGTCCACAAAACACATGTAGACTGGTTGGGCGAATTCCCACATACCCTCGAGGACCCTGCTAAGGGTGTAGAGCTGGTCCACTGTTCCACGGCCGGGACGAAAACCACACTGCTCCTCCTCAATCTGAGGCTCGGCTTCCTGACGGACCCTCCTCTCCAGCACCCCTGAATAGACCTTACCAGGGAGGCTGAGGAGTGTGATCCCTCTGTAGTTGGAACACACCCTCCGGTCCCCCTTTTTAAAAAGAGGGACTACCACCCCGGTCTGCCAATCCAGAGGCACTCTCCCTGTTGACCACGCGATGTTGCAGAGGCGTGTCAACCAGGACAGCCCCACAACATCCAGAGCCTTGAGGAACTCCGGGCGGATCTCATCCACCCCCGGGGCCCTGCCACCGAGGAGCTTTTTAACCACATCGGTGACTTCAACCACAGAGATAGGAGAGCCCACCTCAGAGTCCCCAGGCTCTGCTTCCTCCAAGGAAGGCATGCTGGTGGAGTTGAGGAGGTCTTTGAAGTACTCTGCCCACCGGTTCACAACGTCCCGAGTCGAAGTCAGCAGCGCCCCATCCCCACTGTACACAGTGTTAGTGGTGCACTGCTTCCCCCTCCTGAGACGTCGGATGGTGGACCAGAATTTCCTCGAAGCCGTCCGGAAGTCGGCTTCCATGGCCTCACCGAACTCTTCCCACGCTCGGGTTTTTGCCTCGGCGACCACCGAAGCTGTGTTCCGCTTGGCCAGTCGATACCCGTCAGCTGCCTCTGGGGTCCCACAGGCCATAAAGGCTCGATAGGACTCCTTCTTCAACTTGACGGCATCCCTTACTGCTGGTGTCCACCAGCGAGTACAGGGGTTGCCGCCACGACAGGCACCAACCACCTTACAGCCACAACTCAGATTGGCCGCCTCAACAATAGAGGCACGGAACATGGTCCACTCGGGCTCAATGTCCCCCGCCTCCCCCGGAACATGGGAAAAGCTCTGTCGGAGGTGGGAGTTGAAACTCCTTCTGACAGGGGATTCCGCCAGACGCTCCCAACAAACCCTCACAATACGTTTGGGTCTGCCAGGACAGACCGGCATCTTTCCCCACCATCGGAGCCTACTCACCACCAGGTGGTGATCAGTTGACAGCTCCGCCCCTCTCTTCACCCGAGTGTCCAGAACATGCGGCCGCAAATCCGATGATACAACTACAAAGTCGATCATCGAACTGCGGCCTAGGGTGTCCTGGTGCCAAGTGCACATATGGACACCCTTATGTTTGAACAAGGTGTTTGTTATGGACAATCCGTGACGAGCACAGAAGTCCAATAACAAAACGCCACTCAAGTTCTGATCGGGGGGGCCGTTCCTCCCAATCACGCCCCTCCAGGTCTCACTGTCATTGCCCACGTGAGCATTGAAGTCCCCCAGCAGAACAAGGGAGTCCCCAGCAGGAGTACTCTCCAGCACACCCTCCAAGGACTCCAAAAAGGGTGGGTATGCTGAGCTGCTGTTTGGTGCATATGCACAAACAACAGTCAGGACCCGTCCACCCACCCGAAGGCGGAGGGAGGCAACCCTCTCGTCTACCGGTGTGAATCCCAATGTACAGGCACTGAGCCGGGGGGCAATGAGTATGCCCACACCTGCTCTGCGCCTCTCACCGTGAGCAACTCCAGAGTGGAAGAGAGTCCAACCCCTCTCGAGAGAACTGGTACCAGAACCCAGGCTGTGTGTGGAGGCAAGTCCGACTATATCCAGTCGGAACTTCTCTGCCTCACACACCAGCTCAGGCTCCTTCCCTGCCAGAGAGGTGACATTCCATGTCCCAAGAGCTAGCTTCTGCAGCCGAGGATCGGACCGCCAGGGTCCCCGCCTTTGGCTGCCACCCAGCTCACATTGCACCCGACCCCTTTGGCCCCTCTCATGGGTGGTGAGCCCATGGGAAGGGGGACCCACGTTGCCTCTTCGGGCTGTGCCCGGCCGGGCCCCATGGGTGTAGGCCCGGCCACCAGGCGCTTGCCAACGAGCCCCACCTCCAGGCCTGGCTCCAGAGGGGGGCCCCGGTGACCCGCGTCCGGGCAAGGGAAACTTAGATCCATTTATTTTAATCATCATCAGGGGTCTTTGAGCCGTGCTTTGCCTGGCCCCTCACCTAGAACCTGTTTGCCATGGGTGACCCTGCCAGGGGCATAAAGTCCCAGACAACTTAGCTCCTAGGATCATCGGGACACACAAACCCCTCCACCACGGTAAGGTGACGACTCACGGAGGGGACCGTAGCCCGGTAGTCCGGTGGTTAGCGCGTCGACTTCACAGTGCAGAGGTACCGGGTTCAATTCCAGCTCCGGCCTCCCTGTGTGGAGTTTGCATGTTCTCCCCGGGCCTGCGTGGGTTTTCTCTGGGTGCTCCGGTTTCCTCCCACATTCCAAAAACATGCATGGCAGGCTGATTGAATGCTCTAAATTGTCCCTAGGTGTGAATGTGGGCGTGGATGGTTGTTCGTCTCTGTGTGCCCTGCGATTGGCTGGCAACCGATTCAGGGTGTCCCCTGCCTACTGCCCGAAGACAGCTGGGATAGGCTCCAGCACCCCCCGCGACCCTAGTGAGGATCAAGCGGTTCGGAAAATGGACCGTACAACCACACGTGGCATTTTTGACAGAAAATAGTTTGAAAACACTACGGAAACATCATTATGTTCAAGTTAGGTAACCTCAGTCAGTGGCAATGTAAGATGGCCACCAGTGGCTTCAATTCTCCATAACGAGGTCCAAACTTTAACTCATTTTATCAGTTGCTTGAGCTCGAGATGGCAGCAAAGTGCATCCTTGATTAAAATTTGCTGCTGACCAGTTTTATTTTTCAACATTGCTCTCGAAAATCCCTGACCTCAACCCAATAGAGAACATGAATATACACAATCGAGTCCAATAGGGTTGTGTCTTTTTAGCAGAAGACGCACTTTCCAATGGCCACGCTGCCCAAGACGAATGCGAGGCGGGCTCGGTGGTCCTGGCAGGGCCGGTCCGATCGCCGGGCACCAGCTACTGGAGCATCAGCGAGGGCCCGGACCGGCCCCCGATCCTGTCGCCGGCGCCCGGTCCATCGGGACGCAAAGTGCGGCGGGCATCGCGGCCCGGCCTGAGTCGCATCCCGGGCCGGGACCACCGCCGCTACTACCACGAGTACTGGCGCAGCGAGTACCTGATGGACTTTGACCCGCTGCGGCACGGCATGATCTGCATGGTGTGCGGCAGCTCGCTGGCCACTCTCAAGCTGAGCACCATCAAGCGCCACATCCGCCAGAAGCACCCCGACTCGCTGCTGTGGAGCCCCGCCGACAAGGAGGTCATCCGCTCGGGCTGGGAGAGCCACCTGAGCCTCGGCGCCCGACCCGTCCAAACCTCGCCTCGGGGGAACCCGGAAGCCGATGGCGAAGAGCTTGCCGACTCAGTCGGTGAGTCCATTTGCATCGACGTCAGCGATGAGTCACAAAATTAGTCGGCAACTCGTTTATGCATGAAACTGCTTTTCTTTAATGGTTGTTTTAAAAAAATGTGCATTATATAAAATGCAAGTAAGATTTTGGTCCATCGTGTCTATTATGGTGCAGTTAAAAATACAAACGGGCGTGGTGCTAAATAACTGGCGACATTTTTTTTTTTTTCCGACACCTGTGCTCCACATCCTCCAGGAGCCGCGGCAGCCGAGGCGCAGCCGCAGCAGAGGCGGAGCCTCTCTCCTGGGCCCGAGGCGGCGGGCGACGAGGCCGGCGATGAGGCGGCGGCGGAGGCCCGCACGCTGGAGTGCTACCTGAACGCGTCGCTGCACGCGTGGTTCCGCCAGGAGTTCCTGATGGAGTACGAGGCGGAGGCGGGCCGGCTGCTGTGCATGCTGTGCGGCGGCCAGCTGCCCTCGCTGCACCTGGACCACATCAAGAGCCACGTCCTCCAGCGCCACCCCGACTCCCTCGTCTACTCCTCCGAGCAGAAGCACTGCGTCCTGCAGGCCTGGGCTCACACTCACGGTGAGCACGGCTCTTGCGCTACGACCCTCTGCGGCCGCATTAAGAAGAGCATTTAGCACACTTGTAGACCCGCCGGGTCTACAAGAGTGATGGCCTTTCCACGACTCCAAGACTTTTGCCGCACTAGTACAACAACCATCTTACTCGTGCATCCCACCGACCCCCCACTCCTGCTGGAACTTCCTCTACCGCACAGGTGTCAAACTTAAGGCCCGGGGGCCACATCTGGCCCGCCACATCATTTTATGTGGCCCGCGAAAGCAAATCAAACATGTCACCTTCCACAATGCTTGCTAAACCAACATTTAAAATTTGCACTGACATAACAGTCTTACGAGTAACGTCTTTCGACATGAGTGTGACATTTCTGCGAACTACGATAACATCAATGGCAGACTAGCCCAACACGAGTGATGTTTGGTTCAACTTGTGCCCTCCACTCCTGTCTGAGCACCGGCAGAACTCGGGCGCATTTGCAGGACTACTACGCTACTCGTGGGGCAAAACTGCGTTCACACACTGCGTGATACTCGTACAACCACTGAGCAAAGTCTTCTAATTAACATCTCGTACTAGTGCTGCTTAGTCATCCAGTGCTGTTTTGAAGTCTTTCTACTAGTACGCAGAAATGTTACACAGTAGTGCAAGGACACCCCCTCGAAATGCTCCGCTTGCTTTAAAGTCCGAGTCACACAATCAAGACGCAACGGCTTCTCGTTTGCTTTCAAACTTAGCTTGTAGCAGACGTGCACATTTTCAGCATGACATCTTTGATCCACTGGTGAAAGGACACCCTCATTTAAAAAAATTTTTTTGGTCATTTTATGCTAACTGTCCTTTTGATGGCGGCGCGGGCACCCGCGGCGGCTCCTCTCTCTCCTGTGGTCGAGAGGAAAGAAATTTCATCTGTGCTGTAAAGTTGACTTGAACTTGAACCACTCGTCAGGACTGAAAATTGTTTTTCCTCTTGGCCGCGGCAGACGAGTCGGAGAACTCGATCCAATCAGAAGCAAACACCAAAGACGAGGCCGATCGCGGCACGTGGGACGCCTCGCCGTCTCGGGACGGCGGTCCGGAGGCTCCCCGGCCGGGCCCCGTCCGCAACAAGCGGCGTCGCGGTGCCTGCGGCGACTCGTGGCAGCTGCGCCTGGACTACCTGGTGGCGTACGGGCCCCGGGGCCGCCACGTCTACTGCATGGTGTGCTCTCAGGTGCTGCGCGGAACGCAAGTGCGGAGCTTCCGCCGCCACATCCAGGAATGCCATCCCGAGACGTTCAGCCTGAGCCAGCAAGAACGGGAAGCCAGAGCGGCCGCCTGGACCAAAGACTATTGCGCGGACGGCATCCTGGCGCAAGACGGTGAGATGAGCCCCCGCCCCCTGCCATTTGCAAAAGATTAGAAGTTGAAGAACACAACAATAATAAACACAGAGTGAATACTTAACAGGTAAACGAGCAATTATGTCCAAACATGATTCCCACTGTAATTGTGTTTGGAGGAATTTGAATTTGTTCATTCCATGTGGGAATAAGGTCAGGTCAAATAAAAAAATGTAGGAAAACATCAATGTTATTTCCTATTTTTTTTAAATAAATTTGCAGAAATGAAAGAAAAAATCATGTACTATGCAAACATGCGAGTATTGAAGATTAAGGCTGTCAGATAAAATGTGGAAAAGGTTGAGGTGACACATATGAGCAAAGTGGCAGTTTCATTTTTGACAAAAACATTTTTCATGCAACTGTGAGGCGTTGGTGCAGAATACGACCCCCCCCCCCCCCCCGCCCCCCAACTCAATGGGAAATGTGGGAAAAAGTAAAGCGCTGCAAACATTTGCCGGATGCACCGTACGTCAGTTGGCTCGACATCATTTTGCCGTTCCGTTTTTGGTGTTTGCAACCACAAAAGCGCCTTCCTCCCGTCTTGACTTTTTACTTGGCGAATCTGCAGAAATCAGCACAAGTGACGCCGCTGTCCTCAATACCAGCGGAGGCCCGAATGAGAACAGCTCCCCCGACACCAAACCGCCGGTGAAAGAAGAAGAGGACGACGAAGAGGAGGAGGACGGAGGAGGAGTCAAGGACGCGGCCAAGGACGCGACGCCGCGCCACGGCCACTACCCGGGCAAGGACCAGCGGCGGAACTACCAAGTGCGCTGGCGCACGGACTTCCTCATGGACTACGACTGCCGTCGGCACGGGCTCATCTGCATGGTGTGCGGTGCGGCGCTGGCCACGCTGAAGGTGAGCACCATCAAGCGCCACATCCAGCAGGTGCACGCGCACTCGCTGCGCTACGGCGACGACGACCGGCGCCGCGCCACGCTGGCCTACGACCGCGACGCCGGCCTCTTCGCCCACGCCGAAGACTGCTTCCTCTCCCGGGATCACGCGCGCACTGACACGGGCCACTTGGCTACATAGAAGGGGGGCCGGCGAGGGGGGGGGGGGGGCGTCCCGACACTTGTGCGAGCGCTTTATATCCAAGTGGCGGAACTTAAAAGCTTCCCCAAAAGCCTTCCGAGAAATACGCTGCATCTGGTAAGTACTCCACTTTGTTACGGCTTTATTCCAAAACGGAATCCATTTTTTTCCTCCTTATGATTTTGCCCTCATACTTTAAAAAAAAAAAAAAAAGTCTTCATCTGACAGGCTTATTCCAAATTCAGGGGCGTGCAAAAGGGCGGCTGACAGGGCGGTGCCCCCCCACACCCCCCCCATCCGACCGCAAATGGCAAAGTCTTCCCTCTGCAACTAAATGAATTCAATCACTTCTTTGCCCTTTGACATGCCACACCCCATTTTCATTCAACTTCAACTTCAATTGTTGGGTGTACATTTTTGCAAATGTATTCAATCAGAAACGAGGCAATCACTGAGATCTATTCATGTTTGACACTCAACAGATCCGCTTTATGTTCCACGCTTATTCCAATACGGAATAAATTCATGAAGTCTTAATGTTCACAAACGATGCACCGTGTTCACCACATACATTCGCCAGAATGGCTTTGGAGCCTTCTGGTGGTCAAGGAACGAGGTTAAATTGAGTTGAGAGCTTCAATTAGTGCTTTGCCGCCGTCTTGTGAACCGCATGGCAAAATTCAGCACAGGGTTTTGACGCCTGAATGAACCAACCCATCTCCGAGTGTTTCAACCAGACTACTAATTGAGTTCACATGTTGACATCATGTGACCGAGACGTGACCACCCAATACTTTCCAGATGCACCGTATGTGCCCCGCGATTGGCCAGCCACCCCGCCTCTCGCTCCCTAATGAGGACAAGCACTCGACGAGCACTTGGATGAGCCCGGCGTGGACTCAACGCACGAGTCACATTTCCAAGACGGCGTGGAGAACTTTGGAACGCTTCTCAACCGAAAAAAAAAAAATCTCAGGGATCGTGCTTCCGTTTTAACAACGGTCTAATGCAAGACGGGTTGCCGCGTGACCGATTGGCGAACGTTGTAAGCGAAAGGTCGACGCAGCAAAGAGGCACTTGGGTAACATTGACGTGTTTTCCAGACGACGGCACTTCATGTGGGAAGGAGGGGCGACATCGTCCACGAACATTTTTCAGCACTTAATTCATTTGAAATGACAGCAATGAAATGGCGTGTTTTTGTTACATGTGCTTGACCTCCACGTCACCTTTGATTAAATCATGCAATAAATGGATGCCTCTTTGTCCTTCGATCACCACCCAATTCCACCATGGATTTTTTAATTTTTTTTTGAAGTGATTGCAACGTTGGCGGCCTTACCCACAATGTAACGCAGCGCGCCAAGTTGTCCACCCCCCCAGTTAGCCGCCGTTTGGGATTTATGACTTTGGCCCTGTTATGAAACACGTTACATTGGCTTGCTTGCAATACCAAATGAATTTTGGGATGCATTTCTTCAACTCGATGTTTCCTGAACATTATTGAAAAAACAAAAAAATTCACAAATGAACTTACCCACTGTCACGTTGCGTGGTGGTGGTCCCGAAAAAGCAGGCAGGAGGGAGGAGCAGGGTGTACTTGACGAATTGTATTTAAAACAAGAAAACTAAATCCAAAACAAAGTCCAAAGTAACAAACAAAAATCATGACTTAAACAAAAACTATCAATAACCAAAACACTACTAGAACAAACATGACAGCAGCAAAGGAACAGCAAACAAACAAACATGACAGTAGCAAGAGCAAACAATGACCCGACACCAAGTGTTCGGGCTGGGAGTCCTTTTTAAAGCCCTAATTACATATGACCAACAGGTTTGCAGCTGCCGGGGGAGCCCTACAGTGCCACCTGTTGGTCCCTAAACTGAATCATGACCCCCCCCCCCATGCACGTGCCATGACTTGGTCTGTTGGGTGATTCGCAACTTAATGATGTACCTCCTGCCATCTAGTTGAACGACATGTAATTGTTCTGTCCGGATCGAAACATCATCAATGAATTAAATATATACAGTATATATACCGTATATATTTATATTTTTAGATCAAAACAGAAGACACCATCAGTCCTTTGACGTGTTTTTATTCATTTCACTTGAACATGAGTACAGAGACCACATACTGCCCCCCAGCATTTTTCTCTCCTGTGACATCATTCGCAAAAAACAACCAACCAAAAAACAAAAAAAAGGTAGAACCAAAAGAGCTAAACATAACATGTTGAGAAAGACATCAAGTGCAACAAAAGAAACACGGCACGCCTCTCTCTCTCTCTCTCTCACACACACGCACACACACACACACGATGAATACCTGATGAAAATCAGCATGCTTTGCGCAAAGCGGCTTCATTCATTATATCGCACAAGAAAGGAGAAACATACGAGGCCTTTCGGCAAGTACTGCCGGAACTGAGCCGAATGATAAAGACAGCAGGAATTGAGGGGGGGGGGGGGGGGTGTCGAACACGACATCCGTGAGCATGCAAAGCGGGCGGGGAATGTCGGGCGGTCTAAACATGAAACGTCACGGGCGACCAACACAAACACGTCTCGTTTTCCTTCGCAGCTCCAACGCATGACGATACGAGCACTACTGGTTATACCAAAAAACGATAAAGTCAATAGAAAATGTAATATGGTTTAGAACTATGCGAGGCCTGCAAAATATGTGACCCCCCCCACCCCCACCAAAAAAAAACTTCCAAAGCTACTCACACTATTATCGCATCTTTAAATTGCAATGACTTAACTGCCACGTCTTGAGAATTTCCGTAGTAGTAGTATATACATGCACAAGTGTATGCAAAGCGTTTGAGCATTTATTGGACAAGTACACACTTTGTCGTCACTCGTCAGACAAACTAGCGTACTACTCGAATGGCCATGTCGTCCTGAAAGCCCCCCCCCCCCCACCCGACCACCACCGGATGACATTTCCGCACACAAGTACAACTACATGCTCCTATTAACTCATTCAATGCCAAGGAGGTTCTTCCACTTTTTTATTTTTAGAATCCATGTACGATTAATTATATCGTTATTTTTACTCCCCCCCAGGGTTTAGAAGGGTCTAAAAATGGCAGCTTTTGTCCTCCCCGTGTGCTAAAACTGTCATTGAGATAAAATCCTCCTCGTTAAAATCCGGTGCATCGCTAATGGCGCAAGTAGTGCGCAGATATTTTGCCTGCAGTCGTTCTACAAGCGTGCAAACAAGTGGGGAAAAAAACGTCAACTGCCAAAACGTCTACTTGTGTGCTCTACTTGCTTCTCCTCGTGCGCTGCATTGCTTTACGAGTGAGGACAAAGTGCACGAGTCCGTGGGGCGCGTCGGCACACTCGTAAGGATCGCGCACAAAATTCCTTGCTTAGCCACTACGGAAACTAGCCAAGTGTGAAATCGTCCAATCTTCCGTCACTACTCGTACTAGTCACACACAAGCCGTCGCTGCAAGAGTGCCAAAATATCACAGTCGTCAAAAATCATCACGAGTGAGAAAGTCGTTCTAGTGCACTGAATTGTCTTACTGCTGAGAAGAAAGCGCACACATGGTAGGATATTGAAGAAATGCTCAAGTGGGCACGACGAGTACGATTTGCGACACCGACGGAAATCTGAACGAGAAGAATTTTCTAACGTTGCCGAGTAGTACGAGTCGCACAGATGTCGCCCGGTGCAAGTTTTGCCTCACTTGTGACATGCAGTGCACAGAAATGTCATAGTGGTGAAAAGAAAAAAGCAAACAAAAACAAACATTAGTAAGACAGCCGTTCGACTAGCGCGCCGAATTGTGGCGAGTAGGCTCTGGAATCATCTTCGCCATTCGAGCGAGGCCCGCGTGAACTAGACTAAATCACCACAGCCGGCTGAGTGTTGCAAAAGCGTTTATTGTTGTCAATCCAGCCCGCTCGCCGGCGTTTTCAAAATAAAAGAGCAGTGCAGAAACACACGTGAACGACAAGCAAAATCACTTCTACACCAAAAAAAAAAAAAAAAAAGACAATTTATGCAGAGCGACGAGAATAACGCCGAGGACAAGGTTAGTATTCTTCGATGCACTTTTTCAAATGTCTTCCTGACTTAGACGAGGGAAACGGTGTGGTTTTAGTACAGACATTTTGCTCGCATGCACCCTTGAAAGCAGGCCAGAGATTCAGTCTAGTTCACGCTCTGGTACAATAGCGCAGTAGTTCTGACATGAAAGAGAGATTTGGTTGCTACCTACGAAGGTTCAGTGTCGACGGGTGGCGCGCGGGGAGCCTATGAGCGGGATGAGTGGGAGGAGTTTTCTTTTGGGTTTTTGGAAATGGATCATTCGGTTTTGCTGCGCTTCACGGCGCCGGGGAGTTTCTCTTGCAACCTGTGGGGTGATGAGGGGAGGGGGGGGCAGTAAAATATTTGCGGTTAAACCCAAAGGCGGCGGCGGCGGCGCTTACTTGGCGATGGTGGTGTTGATTTGGGTACGAGCCAGGTCCACGTACTGGTCGATCTGCGTCTGCGGACACAACAAATGAAGCCTTTTGTGAGTGTCAACAACAAATAATGCGCGCGCACGCACACACACACACACACACACACACACACACACACACACACACCCCTGCACGCAAACAGAATAGGCGCACACACGCGCGTGGACGCAGAGCCTCGGGTGAGGTCATCACTGACAGTTTCTTTTTGACCAAGACTGAACCATTTTGAAAAAAAATACCCTAATTGACATTCACCCCCCCTCGATATTGCGATTTATGCTATGCCAGGGGTGTCAAACATACAGCCCGTGGGCCGGAACCGGCCCCCCAAGGAGGTGCGGTCAGGCCCGCAGGATGATTTAAAAGTGAAAAAAATTACATAAAAGATGCAGAATGAATATTTTTAGTAAGCTGCAATTCATGGATCATCCGCTAGGGGGAACACTGTTCTGATCAGAGAAGAAGACAGCAGCAGTAAAAGCCAGCTACCTAATTGCTAGCGAAATAGCATTCGCATCAAAGCCGTATTTCGACGTTGACTTTGTTAAACGATGCATGATGAAGGCGGCTGGACTTGTCTGTCACGAGAAGCGACAAGCTTTTGCCAACAAAGGAAATACATGATATTTTGGTGATTTATAACAGAGTATGGTATCATTTTAATGGTCCGGCCCACTTGACATCTACCGAGGCCCTATGCGGCCCACAATGTGAAATGACTTTGACGCCCCTGTAACTATGCAAGAGGACCTTAACAATTGCAATCAATCAATCTGCTAAAACAGAGGCGCATGAACCTTGAAATACACCAATTTGAATTTAGTCGACATTTAACGTGCCGTCTTTCATTCACTAAATTCGAACCAACAACTGCGGCGTCAACGGAAGTCAGATGACGACACAATTGTGGCTTGGACGTGTGTGGACCGCGTTTGTGTTCGTGGCAACAGCGCGGCGTCGGCCAGCAGCCGCCGCTCACCTTGTTCTTCTCGTAGATGGGCGGCACGGCGAAGAGCAGGATGTCCGCTGCGGAGAAGGGCAAAGCGAGTCAACCGAGTGGGATTTTGCATTTTCCGACATTCTTTCTTTTTAATTTGTGCTTTTTGTACGAAATGAAGACGAGCTCCTTAAGTTTCCAATACACATGCTTGAAAAACCCGCAGGTCAAAAAGCAGTCGATTCCAGATCAGACAACAAGCCAATAAGAGATGGTCTTTGGTGCATTTCGATTGCCCCAACCGACCCGGGGCATACGCAAGACGATAATCAGACAGCACGTGATGTTTAGAGACATGCTCGTCATTTGAAGACAGACGGCACACAAATGAGTTAAGTCGATGAATGGGCGGCGCGGCGCGCTCGAGGGCGCCTCCGTCGCGGGTCTTACCGAGGATGAGGATGGTGATGCCGTTAAAGACGGCGCCCACGTAGGTCAGCAGCCACATGACCACGGCCAACTGCGCAAAGGGAGAAGCGCAACCATCACTGACCGAGCCGCAGTCGAGGGAAAATCAATGTGCACCAGCTCTCCATTTTCCAAAAAAAAAAAGGGCAGCTAATCGCATCACTTACCGTCAATTCAATCGCATTTTAAAGGACATTCTGGAGGTCTCTTGATTAATTGGAGCCAAACGGCGCGTTCCCAAGTCCCAAGTCTCAAGTCTGAACGTTCAAGTTGAAGAAAGTGCCCAAGGCAAGTCAACCCCCCACCCCAATAGATTTCAAGCAAGCCATCAACCAAGTCACTCCGTTTTTTTGCATCTGCGGTAGTTTTGCTCAATATTCTGTAAATTAGGAGCGTCTACGAAGGTGCATGGGCCGTCCTGATCTGTGATGGCCCTTTTCCAACACGCTTGTGCTGCAGGTGAGCACCAGTTCCTTTTTTTTTTTTTTTTTCTCCATCGGTGAAATCAGCTCTCGCTCTGGTGCTTGAAACTGCTGCCTAAGCTGGTCCCAATTATTTCTCGGGCCGGACACCAACTACGTCAGGGGGTCGCGGTTATCACGACGATCGCAGATATCCAGGAATGACTCCCTGAACACAAACTGTTGAGCGGCGAATGCCGGCACGATTGTTGTCCCCCCCCCCCCCCAAAAAAAAAAAAAGCGCCAACGGATGTGCCCAGCTAGCACGCAATCTCCGATCTCCAAAGATGAGCAAAGCGTTGATTGCATGTCCCTGACTGTTATATGCTACATTAACGTATCATCGATGCTATGCTAGGTTGCTCAGCAGATGCTCACAGCGCATTGTTATGATGATTGTCTTAATAGCGCAAGGCACGCTTGGGTAAACGTCAACGTCAGCGGTGACCTTCGGACGCTTTACGATGATGTCATGACGTCGCTCCCGCTTGGCTCTTGGCCGAAAGACAAACACGTTCTTTGTATGAACGCGTTTCAGCGCCAACTGAGCGCAGCGCTGCGCCTTTTTTTCCCTTTGGTGCAAAAGGGGGTCGGATCGGTCGGGGTGTGGGGAGTCACGTTAGCCACTTGCATTCCGTAACTGTCGCAGCGGTGTTCGTAAACGGAATCCACACATTTGACAGTTGCCTTCGAGTCAATATTTGACCGGCTATCGGGCGGCTAAATTGTGAAGTGGCCGCATCTTGCTGCTCCTCGCAGGCTTTATAATTGATGGAAAAAGTCAGACGTGAATCGGTGCTGTCAAAGTCCAAGTCTCAAATGGGGCAGTGTGACTCCCCCCACCCCTCCTGGGGCGAGTGTCGCTCCGCATGGCCTCCCTCTCTCCCCAGTGGACTTGCAGAAAAGCGGCTCACCTTGAGGGAGTCCACGAGGTCCTCGACCAGGAAGAGGCGGCTCATGTGCTTCAGTGCTCGGTTAATGTAGGCCAGGCTGGTGTCCACGTGCTTGCGGAAGGTCTCGGGGGAAATGCTGACATCCTTATCTATCAGCGATCTGCAGGGAGGAGGAACAGATGAGCTTTTGAAACCGGGCTTTGCAAGTCTGTTAGTTCGGTGGTCCCCAACCGCCGGCGCCAGTCCGGAGTTCTATTTTGGACGGTTGCTTTGGCGACGAAAATAAGAGAGAAACGGCCAGATGTGGTCGTGGTCAACTGCGATTGGGGATTCTGGGGGCAGTATTACATCCGTAACAGAACCCCAGCTGACAACGCGGAGGTTCGCCTCGAAATAGACGCCCTGCGGGGGAGGGGGGGGGGGTGTCGCGTCACACGGCAGCCGAACAAAGCGGAAAAGTGGTCGACGCGATGGCCCTTCTGAGCCGGCCGTCACCTTCCGTGGCTTCCGTTTCAGCGAAAGGCGAATCGGCCTCGGTCGGCGGTTTGCGATCCGGCCGGGGCGAGGGCGCTTACTTGAAGGGGTGGCCGTCGCTGGACTTCTGCACGGCCTGGACGACCGACTTGTAGATGCGGAAGGTGATGGTGACGCAGAGCAGTGCCAGGAGCAGGTAGGAGACCACGCTGATGACGCTGAAGGCGGCCAGCGACAGCAGCAGCAGCATGGACAGGCCGAACACCAAGCCCGACTTCTTGGGGTCCCGCCAGTGAATCAGATCCTTGACTGCGGACAAAGTGGAGGGTGAGCGCGTTGCGCATCGGCACGAGCGGCCCGAGGAAATCACGCACGGTTGAACGGCGGAGTCGCAGTGGCCATGTTTGTTGAGAGTCGCGCATGTAGAAATGATCGCCTCTGAGCCAGTGTTGCGTAACGTCATAGTGGGTTGGCGCTCTCAAACTGCCGGAGGGAAATAAAGGTGCGTGCGTGTTCAATCCAAAAGTCTTGTGTCGAGTGGTGGCGGCGTCATGTGACTCGGTGCCTTCAGACAGCTTGCGTCTGGTGGTTGGGGCTTTTATTTTGCGTGCCCAAAGGGGCAAGGTCAGGGAGGGGGAGGGGGGTCATATATTTAGCTCAAGAGTCTCAAACCGTTCCAATCCGAGACGCCCCCTCATCATCCTGACAGCAATTTAACAAAAAATGATCGTACAAGTAGGAATTCCAGTTTCCGATTTTTGGTGACAAAATGTCACGCTGAATTCAAACTCATACATTTAAAAACAGACATTTTAGCGGGGTCAAAAGTTGTCCATCTTATGAAAAGGATGATGTCATAGCAGCATTTTGAAAACTTTTGCTTCCTCGTATCCACCTCATCCTGTAATATGCAATTTGTTGGGTGAAAAACAAAAAGATGATACGGCACATCATATTTCATTTGAGAAATTTTAATTGGCTCAAAGTGACGGGCAGGGATGAGTCATTGGTTTGCGTTTGTATCGCCAGAGCTGTGTGGGTCTGCACGACTGTGCTTTTTTTTTTTTTTAAATGCCGCAACATCATTTTGTGCAATTCATTTCGCAAGCTTGAGAAACACAACTTTGGCTGCACTGAATAAACCACGTGTCTTTGCCAGACCTGAAGACAAATAACATCCCCGCCAAATTAAAAAAAAATAATAAAAAAGCTGTCCGCAATGTAACGCGTTTAATAATTCAGATCATGCAAAAGAGATTACGTGTTCAGCCGCAGTAGCTCGCTAGCAGCAGCACTGTTGACGGGGCTCAAAGGGAAACAAAGAGGGCTCTATTGTTCCTGACTCAGGCCGCTATGAGCCAACAGTGAGGTTGCGTCAACAGCGCATACCGCCGAGGGAGAATTTTGCCTGCATCGTCGCGGGGAAAAGGGTCAACTTGGCCAAAGATGTGAATTCTTAAGGGCTCAAAAATGAGCTCTGCACACACACAAAAAAAAAGGGCTCCGCGAGTGCGCGCGCGCGCGCACTCGCGCTCCCGGATTGCCAAGAGGCTAACCGGGAGCCGGATTGGCCTGTCTAACTGCGGCTGTTTGCTCTCTTTGTGTGGCCCTGCTGTCTTATCGTCGGCGCTCTGGTGCGGTGGCCCGCTTTCGCAGTACATAGTGAAGCGCTTCGGGCCCTTTTCCGTCGCCGCGCTTGTGCTCGCGCTAGTTCTGCGTCGCGTAACTCCCCGGGTTGGCGTCAGTTCTTTTTTTTTTTTTTCTTTTCCCACCACCAAAAATCGGCTCTCGTTCTGGTGCTTGAAACTGGTGCTTAAGTTGGCCCCAATGATTTGTCGGGCCAGACTTTGGCACCAACTACGTCAGGGGGCGAGGTTATCACGACGGTCACAGATGTTGACGAATGACTCCCTGAACACGCGAAAGTTTTGCACCAAGCGGTGAACTCCGGCGCAATTGCTGTCCGACCAGAATAGCGATGGCGGATGTGGCTAGCATGCGATTGCTGACTCGCTGCTAGCATCGGGATCATCTCCAATGATGAGGAAAGATAGAAGCGTTTGCTGATTGCATGTCCCTGACGACAGTTACATGTAAGTAGAATTGATGCTATGCTAAGTTACCTAGAAGATGCTAACAGCGAATTATTGTTATTATTATTATTAATTGCATTGGCACTCTTGGGTAAACATCGACATCAGCAGTGACGTTTGGACGCTTTACACTGATGTCGCTCCTACTTGGCCCTTCGCAGGTGGAAAGCCAAACACATTGTTGTTCAACACCAACTCAGCACAGCACAGCACTGGCGCTGAATGAGCACCAATTTTTTTTTGGGGAGGGGGGGTGTGGAAAAGGGGTATAAGAGGTGTACACTGCAACCACAAGACACTCTCGGTGTACAGGGACACAAACGAACACAAACGGGACCAAGTGAAGCAAAAGACAGACCGCAAGAGCAAGGTCTGACGGGGTCCATTCTCACTCGTAAAGCCACCCCCCCCCCAAAAAAAACATGAGCCCGATCACCATCGGGAAACAACGCGGCATTACCACTGAAGTCGTGAGGTTCCAACATTCAGAAACTAACAACCTGAGCAGAGAAGACGACGTATGTAAGATTGTTTGCAGAGAGGCCGGCAGTACTTTGGACTCGTACTTTGCCCTGGGCCGTACACCAAACCGTCATCGTAGTTTTACATCTGTGCGTTGTCACCGGATAGTCCCACCGAACAGCAGCGACTTAAATAACCTCTCTATGCCACAGCAAATCCAGCGGCTCAGGTCTGACGCGCAGCCAGTGACAGCCGCCAGGCAACTAGCCAAAAAGAATTAGCATTACCTGATGCGTGGGTTAGTATCGCCATCAAGACATGCTCGGCAAGATGAGAGGCCTCCGCCACCCACAGGTCAACGGCATCTACCGCTTCGGAATAAGTGCAGTCGGTGCCAAGTATGTTGCTTTGCGAACACGGCACGCTTGTCAGCGGAGTAACAGAAGCCTGCCGGATACACGCGGCGTTCTCATTTTCTGGAGTCTTGGATCGAGGAGGCGGCGTTTCTTCTTTGGCCACTTGACTGCTGCCCAACTGTTTGGGAGGACCGATTGTCGGTTGCTCCTCTTCCGTATCCATCGGCACAATTGGAGTTGACTCCAGACCTTCCTCGTCATCGGAGGGAACGCTTTGAGAGTCATCCGGTTCTTCGCCCTCCCTTGATTTGAGACACTCTCTCATGAACTCCACAAAACTATCGACGGGCTCAGAGGCGAAGATGTTCTCTGGGACGGTCGCATCTGAAGCGTCGGACGGGTTGGAGGCGAAATGACGGCCGGCGGACGCGTTCGCTTTGTCGCGGTTCGGCAAGGCGTCCTGCGTCGGAGTATCAGTTTGAGCAGAGCCTGGAAGAAAGTCGTCTTTGGCTCCTTTTGTCATGAGCTCATTCTCGCAGAAGGGAGACGACGGCTCGTCGTACTCAAACGACTGCCCCTCGTAAGTATCGCCTCGCATAAACGACTGCCCCTCGTAAGTATCGCCTCGCATAAAACTAGTTCTCGAGAAGACAGCAAAGTCCTTTTCACGTTGGGGTGCGCAGCGGGCAGGATCAACATCAGCTTGGTCTTGTCCAGGAATATTTTGTCGAGCTTCATCTGACCACTCTTCTTCATTGCCGGGTGTGTCTTTGCTTCCGTCTATCAAAGAAAAGGGAGAAGGCTTTGATTGTTCAGGTTGCTCTGGGAATAAGTCAAATCCAGACTCATTCAGTTCTGCCTTCTTTAAGAATGCATCCGGTTGAGGACTGAGGATCTTTTCCAGACGGTCGCGTTCATCATCAGATTCGACGGGAGAGGAAGGGGGAGAATAGCCTTCGATGAATTCCGTTTCGACAGGCCTTCTGTTAGGTGCTTCATGACCATCCTCTGGCGCCGAGTCTGCAGTTTTTGGTCCCTCGTTGACAACCTCCTCGTCTTCTTCCTCAAATTCAATCTCCATCTCATCATCACTGCAGTTGGGCTCTTCGGTTTCTATGACATTAATGGTGGGGACCTGCATGAGCTTTCTTTCTGATCTGACTGGCGGCGTCGCCCTTTCTGCATCGGGGAAGGACACGGCAGGAGAAGAGATGATGTCATCCAATGGCGGGTCTGATTTTGGAGAGGGGATGTCAGGAGTGAAATCATCTTCAAGAACTGTTTCATCAGACTCCCCTGAACTATCTGCTTCCCTGGCCTCTACAGGCTCCAGATCGCCAGTCCAAGTGGTCCTCTTGTCATCCGGAGCGTCCAAAATGCCCTCGTCTGGAGGGGAGACGGGAGGACATGGCGACTCAAAGCCGGAAAGAGGCGGAGGTAAACCTGGTTGCGCCGAATCAAGCTCCGGCGAAGCTCGGACACCACAATTGTCCCGCTGAGCCCACATGGCGGCTGTTGGCAGAAAGTTGTGGTCAAAGTCCGCCTGCCCGGCGCAGGTCCCTTCTTGCGGCTCCTTCGGTTTTGGAGGATCATGTGACGAGTCCACGAAAGCATCGGGGAGGCCAGAAGGTGTCGCGAAAGCAGGATTTTCCACAGTCGGCTGAAATTCGGAAGAACCGGCGCCTTTAACGAAGCCCGCGGCATGCAAATCTGGCACGGGCGGTCGGTGAGCTTTCATCCAAGCTTCCGTTTCTTCAAACTCAATTTGTCGCAACTCTCCCAGTACCTCAAAGGGCGATTCCTGATCAGGAGAGCCTCTTTTCGTCTGAACCGTTGGCGCGTTTTCCTCCTCCACGCAACGCTTGTGAGGTTTCGCTATGTCAGAGGGAGATTTGTCAAGGTGGCGAGGAGCTTTGTGGTGCGAGGAACAGTCGTTTCTAAAATCCATCTCCTTTTTGGCGACGAGCGCTTCCAGAGCCTTGATGCGCTCAGAAACCGGAGACATCTTTATGAGCGACTCGGACTTCGCCTCGCCTCCAGAATGACCGGGCGAAATCGAGCCCGCCGGCTGAGAAGAAAAGCAAAGGGTCGTTGCGACCCCTTCCCCGGGCCTGCTGGAACCCAGGACCGTCTTTACGTCTGCATTGACACGCACGGAGGACGACAGCAAAGGAGAAGAGAAAGCAGGCCAAGTCATACAGATCACATCGAATCTCCCACGCAATTGTGATGTTCTTAACTACGTATGGCCTTACTGCTACTGCAGCCCAAGCGTTCATGCATCGGCTCATGGGAAAGTGAGGTCGATGAGCGCACGGGATGGGCCTTCTCGTTTCGCGGGACTGCAGCTGCGATGAGGAGGCAACTGACACGGGGCACCCGAGTCAGAATGAGATCGTGGAGCAGCAGACCCGACAAAACAACTGCACCTTGTCCCGTGGATGTGCAGAACTTGCAATAAAGTTCCCTAACTAGTCAACACGTGTGCACCGCACACAAAAATGTCAAATTATTCCTTCGTATTCCTTTTCCGGCTGACCAACCGACAAATGCAGCACCGGGCGATGCTGCAATTATGGCAAGAAGATCGGAAGTATTTGGGCGTATTCATCCATTTCCGTTTTATTCATTTCTGAGCTCTTCAACGAAAACACTGACCTTGACGGATTTTTGCTGCTCTTTCCACAAGAGTCTGACCAAACTCCCACAAAAAAAGACACCGCACCCAGCGTTGGGCATTAGCTGGTAATCGGACGACTTTACGGCATGATGGCAGATTCAAAGAAGCCAAGAAGAGACAGCGGGGTGGTAAAACTTCTCAAGGTGATGCAGAGAAAGATCAGAACCACCGCGAGAAGTGGTCCAGCACACAGCTAGTGGCTTAATATAAGGGATACATACAAAGTGCCCAACTAAAACTAGAGTTGTTTGTGATATACGTACTGATAACAATGACTACGTCTTTGTCTCAGTGAGTCAAAAATGCCATAAAATGTCCAACAGGAAAGTAGTAATTGCTATTTTGAGGGGTTGCAAAGCAGCAACGCACTCACACTCCCGAGACTATTTTGTTGAGATCCAATCTGTACGCTACCAAATTTTAACGGCACTATCGTAAAATGAATTGGACATTTTATTTCGAGTCATTTGGGATTATGGATTGGCGTTTTGACAGACATGACTGCAGTGTTCCTTGAATGTTGCCGTTGTGTAGATGCGCAAAATGAACACAAAGCGTCCTTACCGTTAAGACACAGCATTTCATTCTGGCATCATACTGAAGAGCGTCAACAAGAAACCTTCAGGTCCATCTACCGTCTAAGGCGAGCATCGCGAGGCGCTACGCTAGCCCCTACTGATATGGCACTAAATGGTGAAAAGCAGCTGATCAAAGATTTTCACTAAAAAGCGAGGTCAAAGCAAAGGAAGCGTGACATGTGCAAAGCCACAAGCAGATAGCGAGATGGCTGTAGGGCGAGTTGGCGGCCAGGCGGGGCGGGGGCCTGTGTCCTCATTGGGCCGGGGGGGCGGGGGGGGGGAGAGATCTCTTCCGTGCCACTCTTCCTTCCTTGGAGTCGCCTGGCTGCTCTGTCTGATGGGGGGTGTCGGGCGGGGTCAGATACTGGGTAAGGAGGAGGGTGGAACCAACCCCCCCTGCGGACGCCAATCTGATCCATTTTTAGGTTCCTACCCCGACCAGTAGAGCGTCAACTCCTCTTGCCGTCTTAAAATAAGGGTGGCAATCTGGGGATTATCTCAAACCTGCAGTCGGGCCCGCTGACCTCAATCATGTTCACTCGCAGGCGATAAGGACTGAAACAGGACTCGCGGCAGCTGCAGAGGCCCACGTCTCGTTTGTAAAGACGCGCAACAAGACATAGATTCATGTGATCGGAATAAGGCACTTTGTTGGGCTTTTTTTTGGCTGCGTCAAACGATTCCAGACTTGTGATTTTGGTGAGACGGGCACGGCAAGAGCGCTACGGGCAAAGAGTGGAGTTCGGACTTTGGGGGGCGAGGGCCGCGCACTAGAAAGAGAGATGGAGAAGCAGGCGAGCGGCATTAAGAGAAGCGTACACTTGCCTTGTGACGACTGAATGAGAGCTACAGGCGAGGAGGAAAGAAAGGAATCTGGAACAAAATGAAAACAAACAAAAAAACAAACAAACAAAAGGCCAGAAGAGTGGTGAATGCAAAGAGAACAATGAAACCCCCCCGGCCCACTGCACTGCATCAGTGCAGAAGCACTTTCACTTTTTCGACTCTATGACATGCACATGCAGCTTTACAACGGGAGGAAGTAACCAAGTACAAAGACTTTGACACTCGAGTAGACTTGTCAGGGATCTGGACTTTTGAGTACTGCAAATTCATTTTGACTTTCAGAGTCCTTAGTTCGACTCTTGCCCGTCGTCTTCCGACTTTTTTTCACCTCTGCGGGTTCCAATTGCACATTTTGCCATTTGAGAGCTTCTTTCTCCAGGCTTGTGTTGCAAAAATGGAGCACGACAAAAAAAAAAAAGATCATGCGCATGACAGCTCTGATGATACCGTTTCATGTCTTCTGGAAAAAAAAAAAAAAGTCCAAAATAGACAATGGCCTCTTTGCTCTGTTTTTCTCTCGAGGTCACAGTGCTGACGTCGCACGGTTCCCCGGCCAGTTTGATGGCCGACAATGAAATGTTTTGAATGGGCTGGCTGACGTTCCGCAAGTCGTGCATTCTTGTTTATGTCGAGGAATGCGTGGAGAGCTCTGACTACTACGCCTCTTTCACATCGACTCCCTTTTGGGGGTTGGCGTGGGGTGGGGGGGGGGGGGTGTGGCACGTGGATGCGGTACAGGCTTTGCAGGTTGGGGTTGGTGCGCCCTTGCCGAGCGGCATTCCATCTCGTGGCTCACTTCAGGTCGTTTGCCCCCAGATGCCACACCTTCAATTTGTAAGCTCTCAGCTTTCCCACACTCGTTTGGACTAAAAGACATTACAGAGAGTTTTTTTTTTTTTTCCTTTTTACCCAGATGGTGTGATCGCTGAGCTTTATCATCGCTTCTCCCCCACATTGGTGACCTGGGTGAAATGATCCAAGCGGGAGGCAGAAAAGACTCGGGTGTTCTGGAGCCTTCAACAGCCCCGCCCACATTGATCAATGGACTCTTTTCGGCAGAGGTGGCGCAACACGGTTGTAAAAGTGAAGCCACCGCTGTTCACTTGGAAACAGGTCAAAGCGTTATTCTGCTCACTTTAGAAGGTTAAACATACTGTCCGTCGAGACGCTGAAAAAATACAAACGTCACCCAAAGCTTTAGAGGTCGAATCAAGGCAAATTCGGCTTTGCTCATCAAGTCAACATTTGTCTGTTCTACTGGCAGATCAACTTCCTATAAAATTAATTATGGCAAAGTTACAGCACAACCCAGTGAGCATGACGATATAAATTGGGTGCGCTGGGTGTACTCAAAGACGACGGTCACGAGGAAAATATTAACTTTCCCACTTTGCACCAATTAGACAAATAATACCGTTGCATAATGATGCTACCTTTGTGACTTAGCGCATACCAAACACGCAACAGTGCAATCTTCTTTTTTTTTTTAATCTTCATTTAAACCGACGGTGTGCTTTGAGACGCAACGATATCCAACGTCACCGTACGACATGACCACAATACGTACCTCACTATGCGATGATTATTACGAGATTGCGGGGAAGTCGGCAAAATAAAAAGAGCTCACCATCGTGTATAAAAACTCACATTGCTTAAAAAAAAATAAAAAAAATTTAAAAAAGCACAATATTGTGTTTTTGTACATGGCAGCGGCGACAAAGAAATAGGATTGGCCAGTCGTTTTACTGTCAATTGCTCCTATTGGCTCATTGGCGCAAACTGTCATGACAATGCGGCATTTGGCTCATGACGTGCCATGTTGAGGCACCTAGTTGCTCGTGCGCGCACTCATTGCGAATCGAGTCAATTTGTCGATCGGCGCGGGCGCCTAATTCAAATTGAACGGCATGATCAAACTAACCGCTAGAGGGCGCGGGAACGGCACAAGCGGAGAAGAACCTGGCCCATTTCACAGAGGTGCCGCTTTTAATATCGCGACGTGACGGCGACGATATTGTGGCGATTTTCGTATCGCGCGGTTGCCGTTATCGATACATCCCGAGGTGTGCTGTCATGAACGCCGTGACCTCAATTAAGTGTCCGTTGAAATGACACACGTGCGCGTCTGTTTATATGTGGGAACTTGCCGTTCATTTGTGTCAAGTCTAAATCAGGCTGCAGGGGAAATGTACGCTGTGGGCAGATTTCCTCTGATGCAATGCAGTTGGAGAAATGAGGTCCTTATTTTAAGTGTGCCACTTCCTCTGCGACCGGCCCTGTTGACAATTATAACGCGTTTCACCTCCTGTCGCCCCACTATTTCATGGCTAGGGGGGCGGGGGGGTGTCTGTGGACCATTTGTCTCTCGCGGATATTCCTGCTTCACTACTGGCACGCAGCTGGCTCAAGTCAAGCCTCTCCTTTCTCAAGAGCACTTTGGAAAAAAGTCATTCATGCCTATGTCACTTTGCGCCTGGATTAGTGTAATCCACATGATTTTGGAGTGAGCCAATCCTCCATCAAGCGTCTCCAGTTGGTCCGGAATACTGCTGCTCGCCTCTTGGCTGGTACTCATATAACTCCGACTTTGACATCCCTTCTGTATACAGACAGCGGTGGTGGTTTTCAAGTGCTCCAGAAATACACTTGAGTTGTTCGCTTGATTTGAACCACTGCTGCGCTTGTTCAGCCATTGAAAATTCTTATAGCATGCAGAACATTTGACTGTTTTAAAACACTGTCTTTAATCGCCCCCCCCAACCCCCACTGTGTTACTCTTAGAATGTCTCTATATACGCATACCTCATTTGAGAATGCAAGGGAGTGCCTGAAATCCATGTTTTTGGGAGACTCGGTCAGCCATGTTGTTTTAAAAAGGGCCGTCGGTGGGAATTTTGACGGGAGTCAAACATTTCAATGACATTCAATGACCTATTTTGGAATATGGTTCAATAGATTAAAGCAAAGACCGCATTGTGGTGTGCCTGGCATCTAGTACACACACGTGTGGAACAGCTGAGCGGTGAAAGATGACAGCTGCTTATAGTGGGGGATCGCATTTCAGTAAGAAGAATAGGCCTACCTGATAGTTGGCCATAACGGTGAGCGAAATAAATGATCAATTGAGCTTGATGAAGCAAGGGATGACACAATGCGCAAGAGCATCCTTTGACATCACGACTTCCGGACTTTGATCAAAAAGTCCAATTAGCGACATATCGCTAGCATCACATGCCACACCCAAGCGTGTACGGAAGATTTTTTTCATGGCTTTAAAGGCTTTATTTGTATGGAAAGATTCCTGGAGTTACGGTGAAAACTGCCACTCCCTTACAAAAAAAAAATATTATTATAATAATAATAATAATAATAATGAGCAGCCTGTCTGGCCAGAGGTGAAAACACCGGTAGCTTGTTTGAATTACTTGATGAACAAGCACAAGACTTACTGTTATTTTGTTGTGAAAGCACTATATCAATTAAGATGTATAGTATTGTATATCAATAGTCGAGCTTTTTTTTTGTTAAATCATAGAAACATGGGGAAGGAAGGTCCTGCGCCTTAAAGAGATCCTGCCTTTAGGAACACTTGCCTGTTACTCCCCCGCAGCGGATAACAAGCAACATTTTGCACAAAGATATTCCAATAATTATTTTAAAAGATGTTCAAGTCGAAAATTGAACAAATAAAAATATTAAACGTGGGTCGAAACCCCGCTGGTGCTATTCTTAATCAATTATGACAACAGGTTTATTGTCAATACAGTACAATGGCCATCGACAATAGACATAACAAAAAAAGAATGACGGAAATAGACGCTCGCGAATCAAATATGTTAAAAACAAAATTTTCGTTTAACGTGATGGCTTCAGACTGTTTCTTACCGGAGGGCCTCGGTTCTTTCAAAGCTGAATTTTGTCCATCGGCGAGCCCCTGCGACGAGGATATCTGGGCAGACTGAGTCATTGGATCCATACTGCGTGCTCGAAGACGACGACGGAAAAAAGTGGCAGCAAATGTCCCGTTTCGGTCGAATTGGTCTCAAACGTCGTCGTCTTTTTTTGCTTCCCCAACCTCAAAGAGCGGGACTTGTGCGTTACACCGTCGCGTCCGTCAAATGGGGCAGCGAGTCAAAGCCGAAGATGGAAGGAAACGAGGCGGGTTAATGGAGGAGGAGAAAACACGTCGTGTCGATGCTGAGACGTTCAGGGACCCGATCTGCGATTTGTACATTCAAAAACCACCGACTAACTCCGCGCAGCTGAAATAAAATACTAATTCCATTGTGGGGAACCCCGTAATACACGCGTTATCCAATGTTTGTCTTGTAGGTTGTACGTGCAAAAATCGTCGCAAGAGTGTAAGAAAAATACTCAAGACATTTCCTGAACAAGAGTTGCTAGATTTATCAAGTCAAGTACAACTTTATTGTCAAATGTGCAGCACAGATGAAATTTCTTCTCTCAAGACAACATGCAACATGCAAAAGAAAAGTTAATAAAAAACGACTAAATAATACAACACAAAAGACAGACAATCGTGCAATCTGAACCACTTTCCTGCATACACCTTGTTGTTTGAAGCAGTTCTAGATGAAAGAGGAGCGAATCAGTGTCCTTTTCACCAGTGGATCAAAGACGTCATGCTGAAAATGTGCACACGTCTGCTACAAGCTATGTTGAAAGCAACTAGAAGCTGTAGCATCCATTAACGAAAAAGAGATTGTCTCTCTTCTGTAAATCCGCTTTATAAACCGTTGTTTGACAGTTAAAAATAGTCATTAGTAATAACATCGTATGATGATAATGATAATAGTAATAATGTGTTGACACAGTCCGTAACAACTGTACGGGTTGGGTCATTTGTGGGTGAAAAACACCAGGTTATCTATACTTAATCTACATTGCAACTTCCTGGGTTTCCACCAATCACCTTTCCATAAACAATTACGCAAAACGGTGCTTTCATGGTCCTCTGGAATTTTGGAAGACAAGGTAGCATGGAGGACTGCTTTGTTTCAGACCATTTTACTACATTCAGCAGAAAAAAAATACAAAAAATGTGTGTGTGTATGTTGACTTTTGATAACGTTTCCAAATTTAGATAGCATTGGCCAGCCCAGGGAGAAAAGTCTAGCTCTGCCACTGACCACAAATGACTAGATACGTTTTGGGTTTTTTTGTTGTTGTTTTTTTTAATTTTTAACACTGAACTGGAAGGAAGATGATCTCAGCAATTCAACATGCCAGAAGCCGCATGGATCCGAACCTTGCAGGAGGTACACCTGGTACTCGTCAGACCGAGAACCAGGACACCCAGTGCTGCCAAAACACAGAACACAGTGGTGACCAAGGGGTCTGCGGCAGGTTTGTATGCTGACCGGGTGCCCTCCTGGAGTAACGTCTCATTCGGTTGACTGGTTTGAGACCATAAAAAAAAAAAAAGTCTTTCATTAAATTGACTATAAATACAGGGTTGTATGAAGAAAAACACTTCACTTGCCCTGTGGGGAAAACATCCTCAGCCTCTGAGGGAGGAGGACTGTCGTCAGAGTCCAGACACAACCTCTTGTCCGGGCAGAAAACGGAACCCTGGTATCCTCTTATCTTAAGTACATACAGGGCAGAGGAAGAAGCGTCAAGTCGAGTATTTTAACATTTTAGAATCATTTTGGTCCACTTTGCAGCGGCTAACCTGAATGCTGCCTCCTGCGGGGCAGTCCAACCAGTCGGAGCCCAACACCTGGACTTGGTAGCGGTTTGGTCCAGTGCACCTGTGTCTGTAACAGCGGCCCGTCACTATGAGCTGACTGTGGTTCTGTTCGAGAAAGAGGATGCGGTCGGTTGTGACGCTTTGACACCTTTGTGTTTGGGGTACCAGACTCAGTTATGGAGTCAATACGGGACCCCCAAGGAGATTGCGTTCTCATACATTCTGGTGTTGCTATACAGGACATGTGAAACGTGTTCACTCTGTTTCACTTTTTCCACATTTTGTTATGTTACAGTCCTAATTCCATATGGGAATAAATTCTTTTTTTTTGCCATAAAATTCAGCACACATAAAAGAACATGCAACATGTGGAGCTTTTTTATTTAGTTTAAATACATGACTAAGAAATCACCTTTTACCTTATTTAAATTTAGCCTTTGCTCTCTCTTTTCTCCAAGCCCTGCCGCAAATTGCAGAAATCTGCAGATCTCCTCACAAAAAGATTTAGAACTGTCAACAAGATGGAAGCAAAGAACTAATTTTGTAAAAATAAAACTCCTCAGAGTACTCAAGATTGCTCCTTGGAACAAAGATGCCACAAGATGGCAGCAAAGCACAATTTCTCCTCAAAAAGAAAATCCTCAGCTCATTTCAACATTGTTCCTTGACACAAAGCAGCCCCAGGATGTAAGCAAAGCACCATTTGTCTCCATGAAACACCACAAATCACTTCAACATGATTTCTTCACACAAAGATGCCACAAATTGCACACCAAGCACTACTTTTGTCTCAATAAAAGTCCTCATTTTACTTAACATGCTTTGTGTCTGCTTTTTTCCCCCCCCAGATCATGGCCAATGCACGGTATTTTGAAAGTGATTTCTTAGCGTTTTATTTTGAATACATTTTCAAAACTCCCATGTTCAGGTTGTCATTGTGAGGCTGCCCGGCATGTACGTACGAGTGCGGTTAGATTGGAGAAGAAACAACGGCTGCCTGAGCCGAAGACCTCCCCACCGTGGCGCTCGTCACCTGACTGCCTCTCGTTTTCTTTTTTCCAGCATTCACTCTGAAACAAAAGCATGAATTGATTTTTTTTTTAAAAAGTAATAAAAATAATTTATTTCAGTGAACCTTCGCCAGAGGTACTTACTCGGTTCTCAAGAGCTTTGTAAATGCGACAGCCGTCCAGGTGGGCATCAGTCTGGCACTCACCTTTGTGGAGATGTAAATGATGGCACCCGAGTCCACTAGAGCGACGGACAAACGTGGTTACAATTGACAATTGTACTCAGAACACAGGACAGAAGTAACCGAATGGGACGTCGTGTCCACCTGCCGGTGCAGAAGAAGGATGACGAGTTGTCATGGCAGGTCAACTTGGAACCAAACAAAGCTCCTTCACCTAAAAAAAAATACAAATTAAAAAAAAAAAAAAATCCCATTCATGGCAAGTCCTCTTTTTCTATCATTTGGTTCACCAAGCATGAATATGAACCCAAGTTTTGTAACATCCCTCACATTAGATTTTTGGGGTTTTGTTTTGAAACTAAAACTGGTTGTACTGTATGTACTCATTCATGCATTAACATGAATAAATCAATTCCAAAAATACTTGAAAATGACAACAGATTCATATTTGACTGTTAAAAGAAAACACCCGACATAAAATTGAATAATAACCATGATAGAACTAGAAAGCAGGCGCCTTGTTCCAACAAACACGTAAATCCTGCGGCGCTGACGTTGACAGTCGCGCTTGGACGTTTGCTACAACGAGGATATGCGATATATTGCGGTCACACCCGGCGTTAATTGAGCTCTTCTCAAATTTGACAAAATAATTGTTGAATTAGTTTTCACTCAATTCATGAGAAAGACAAAGTAAGACAATTCAATGAATGACGTCTATTTTATCCTGAAAATGAACAATTTGACATATTGTACAAGCACGACTTTGAGGTCCCTTACCTTTTCCCCAGACCAGATTCTGTGCCCGGCTGGTGTTGACGACGTACCATCCCGTATCCTGAAACGCGGCCAAGGTGAGCGGGTCGATGCGCGCCGCGCCGGACGGGCCCGGCGCCGCCAACATGACGGAGCCCTGCAGAAGTCGGGCTTCCCAGTGGGAGGACACGCCGCCCGGCGCCACGTCCTGGAGAGAGAAGACCAACCAGTCAGGCCAAAGAGGGGTAAGCGCAAACTCGCTCGGCGAGGGTTGGCGCACCGAGTTCTCGAGCGGCCCCCCCAGCTCGGGATCGACGGCCGCCAGGTGCCTTTGCAGCGCCGAGATGACGGACGGGGTGTAGAGCCTCATCTGGCCCGTTCCGTCAGCGTGAGTCACTTTGCCCCGAGGGGAGCAGGCTGAAATCTCTCGTTCGACGGAGCAGTCCAACCACGTGGCAAAAAGATCTCTGGAGAAGCCCAGTGCATGGAACAGCTCATGGACCACAGTCTAGGGTGGCGGGGGAGGTTAATGCTACGCAGTCCTGCATTCCAAATGTCACTTTGAGAAACAAAGCAGCTCATTGGACTGAATCCGAGTGGACACGGACAGACCTGTACGCTCACGCTTGTCAGTCTCTCCCTGCAGATGACCACGACACCCGCCAAAGGTCTCCCGCTGGCATCCGTCCGGCAGTGGGCGGCGTAGGCCAACAGGCGAGGCTGCCGCGCGGGCAATTCAACGTGAGCCTTCCGACGACGCGCCTTCGGATCGGAAACGAGCAGTACCTGCGCCCTGCACTTGTCCGACATTTGGACGTGGAGGTAGAGCAGGAAGTCGACGTCGGCCACCCCGCCTCCCGGATGCCTCAAAACGACACCGCGGGTCGAGTTGGACTGCGGGTAGACTTTGCAGCCAGCGAGGTGATCATCCGGTATCTGGAGAAAAAAAAAACATGATTCTGTTCATTTTATCGTGTTTGTTATGTTCGTTACATTTTTTTTCAGCCTCGTGTTGCCATGTTCATCCGTTTGCCCAGGGCCTTTATGCACTGACCTTGACGTCCAGGCACATCTCATATCTGTAGTTTTTGTTTGCTTGGCCACACCTGAAAGCATTATTTCATTCAGTGATTGAAATGGAGTCAGGGGGGGACAATGCGCGGCCGCCGAGAACATTTTTTTTTTTGCTTGTTTTTAAGCACACACACACACACGCACCTGTTGTAGTTGACGCCGCTTGAATTCTTCCACAAAAACCTGCAGTATTTGTTGACGTCCCTGCTGAGCAGCAGTGGGCTTGAGGCTCGCTCCACTATCAAAAGCAAACATGATATTCCGCTTCTTGTTCGTATGTGTCAGATCATGTGAAAAGATGTCTTTCCTTGGACTGTGATCAGCCAATTTCCATGCAAAAAAAGTACGTGACGAGCAAATATTCGTCCTACCTTCTCACCCGCAGCTTGTATTTTGCAGGCTACGGCCAACATGTGAAGTGGCCCCCTCCCACTTGGTTGAACACCGCCAAGGGCCCGCAGTAAACCAAACAATCGTTTCCCTATTTTCTGGCATGTTACAGACCAAACCAGTAAATGAATCCTAAATATTTGTTTGTGCATTTTCTGCACCGTCAATTTCAAATAATGGTGTCCTTTTGTATGATAGATGGATGGAAATTTGAAAAGAATGCCTTTTCCAAAACGGATTCATTCATTAATTGGGGGGCAGGGGGGGAGAATTGACAGATGAATTCATGACGTATGACGATTATAGTTTGTGAGCAGCTCTAAATTTGAAAAATGTGCATCAAATGCATGCGATTGGTATCGGAATGAGCAACATAAAATCCAAATCGGAAACACCCCTAATTGTAAAGATCCCTTTGGAATAAATTTACCGGTACATGTCAAATGCGCAACAATTTCATATCATGAATAGATCGATTTGTAGCATATGACTACTCATTGAAAAGAACGTTCCAGATAATATTTTTAAATACAGCATTGTCCTATTTTGTGTCATTTTTTTTAAAGAAAGACATTTTTGAAATACACTATTTTTGATTTTATGTCATAGTATGATAACTTTTTTTTTAATCTCCATTTGACAAAATAGATCTGTGCTTTAGAATTTTTTTTCTCGCGCAAATAATTAAAACACTTCTATTGCCTCAAAAGAATACATTTTGTCATTGCTACATTTAGACTTTTTTTATGGGTACATACATACGCTACTTAGAGTGGATGTAAAAAGTTGACGCAAATGTCCATTTTTCTACGATTAAAAAAAAACGGGAACAAGATGAATGTGATTGATTAATTCTGAATAGTCACAGCCCCAGTTACAAATGGGTGCGCATACCTGTGCAACAACATTTTTTTTTTTTTACTTGAGATGACAGTTTTTCCCCAGTTGAGTTGTGCAGGTAATACTTTTTTTTTTTTTTTTTGGTAAAGATGACAAAAGCCTGTACTATACCCGAAAGTAACGACGACACGGTCCTCACGGCCCGCTCCACAGTGGCCCTCACTTGGCCTTCCTCGCGCCGCGACAGGCGCTCGCTCTCTCCGGAAAGCCGAGTCCCGATCCTCATCGGGGCCACTTCTCCTAGTTTCGGCACCAAACTTGGCCGGGCGGCGCGGACCACTCGCACCCGAGGCTGAACCTCGTCAAAGACGCACCGGTGCGGGGAGACCCGCAGCTCGGCACATAGCAGGAACACACACAGCCGGCTAAGCATCATCACCTGTTACGGGAACACACAATACAATTAGAACTTTTTTTTTAAAGAGGAACCGAGAATTCTCATTACCAGTTGACTGGAGTGTGTACAAGGCCGGGCAAGAGGCAACTCCAGACTGATTCTTCCCGTCTTGCACGAGGAGCTCTCTTGGGTGTGAAATTCCACAAGTCCTTTTTTTGAATACAAACGACTACAAAGCGCCACGTGTGGAACGCGGTGTGAAGCAAACAAAGACCCCCTCCCCTCGCTAAAAAGTGCAAATCTTTTAATCGCAGCCACATTTTGGACTTATATACAGTGAAATTGACCCAAAGGAACGTTCAACTTTCTCGTCCTCATCGCAAAACATTGCAAACTTAAAAGCCTCCGAGCTATTTGATACATTCGACAGAAAGCAACAAGACTAGGAATAATCATTTGAATGGCACAAGTGTCAAAATAAATGGGGGTATTGGGGGGGGGGGGGGTAAGAGGGGTCTTTCACACGTCCTAAAAACCAGCATCAAAGAAACACATTTCAATACATTCACTTGGGCAGGGTTGAGGAAAAGGGGCACTAAAACCCGCATCTGAAGAGTTATTGCCAGCGAGCCATCGGTGCGTGTTCTGTGGGAAATTCCTCCAGAAAGGCACTTCAGTCGGGAGCAGGGGGTGCATTTTCTCTTTCTGGAATACCTGAAGAGCATCTACAAACGTATGCCGCAGCATTTGCTCCCAAAATGTTATCCTGCATTGGGAAGGGGTCAAAAAGTGGATGGGGAAGCGCCTTCCTCTGTGTTCAAAGCTCACCCGATGTGTTCTAGCCTACGTCAACCTTGCCTTGGCCCGGAAAGAAGAATTGCATGTGCACATTTTTTTTTTGCTCTTTGAAAATCAAACCATCACTAAGGTAAGTGAGGGCAGATTCTCATTTGCAAGACCAACCTGGCATAAAAACACAAACTGATCAAACATATGAATAACATTTGAGGGACGGGGGGGGGGGGGGGGGGCGCAGGTTTAGCCAGGGGTTCATATCGGCAATCGGCAATGTTCCGGGGAAGCATAATTCAGTCTACAAAAAGGTGCGGCAGTTTTCCTGACATTTTTTGTCTGATGGCAATTGTTTTATTATAATGTTTAAAAAAAAAAGTGTCTAGGCTGGCGAAAGGTTAGGAAACACGGCTCTAAAACGGTCTCGAGTTGCTTTTCGAAATGGTAAAAGACTTAAAGGACAAGAGGGAAGGAAGGCACTAGTCAAGGAGGAGATTCAAGTGAGCATGGGCACATCGTCCTCGGAGGCGGTGTCTTCGGAAAGCGGGATGAGCAGCACGTCGTCGTCGGAGCACGACGACGACGAGGAGTAGGAGGGGGAGGCCGAGAGGGGCATGGAGTTGCCGGACGCGGGCGAAGGCGACGCTCTGAACAAGGACAGACTGAGGCCCAGCGTGTGGAAGATGGACGCCAGAGAGGGGCTGCTCGGCGGGATGGCCACCGGAGGCGTTTGGGGCGCCTCGGAGGGCGGCGCCGGCGGCGAGTACGGAGGCGGCGGCGGGGAAGCGCAGGACGGCGACGGAGCTCGAGCGGACAGGCTCAATTTCTGAGGTGCGGGACGGTTGGCGCCCTCCGTCGAAGACGAGGAGCCGGCGGGGGCGGCGCGACTCGACTCCTGATCCGCCGGGGCTGCTTCGGGCGCTTGCTGCCCGCCGCCGGACGTCTGGGAGGGCCTGGAGGGCGGCCTGGGGATCAGGCCCCACCTCCTCATGCGGCGGACCAGGCGGCGGACGAAGCGGGGCCTGCGTCTCCGGTGCGGGGACGTGACGGCGTCCTGGCGAAGGAGCTGCAGTATCCCCCTCAGAGACAAGGACGAAGTCTGAGGCAGCAAAATGGGACACGCGTCAGTCGCGTTGATTTTCACGGAGTGAAGCCGAGTAGATGGCCGGTGTCTTGTCGTGAACGAGGTTATTACAGTCTCACGAAAACTAAAGAAAGAACTCGCGTTGACAAAATACAAAGTGCTTTTGATCAAATGAATCACTAAAATGACGTTTTGTTTTTTTTTATCAATTCTTGCAAAAATGTCCGTCGTTTTGGTCTTGGTCAGTGAATTAGATCGATGAGCTTTCAGAGTTGATTTGAAACGTCTTTTCAGCATTACTGTGCAACCGTACACAAGAAGGAAGGTCAAAGACTCAAATGTAGCTTACTGTAGTACTCATTTGTGAGTGTTTGTTTTTCTTAATTTGACACTCAACAAATACAACACAGCCTTAAAAAAAAAATGGAAAAATGAACGAAATCCAACAAAGCTGCTCTAAAACTAATGAATGTTTTTTGACGGATAATAATCAAGAGGAAATAGAAACCAACGGCAATGACAAATCCCAAAGTCAGTTTGACTTGACCTCGCCCAAAAGTGTCTCTCACCTCATTGGGGTTTTCGGTGGGGAAGTCCTCCACTGGGGGGATGACGCCTTGTGCGATCAGCTGTCCGTAAGAGGGCGGGGCCTGCTGCTGAATCAGCTGCGCCTCATGTCGGCTGATCGGCGCAAACATACTGCGGGAAGAGCGCACGTACGGACACTCTCTTTCGAGCCCCCACCATTTCCCCCCCCCCCCCCCCCCCCCCCATCAAAATCCTTTGTATTTTGCCAACAGCTTTTACCTGTACTCCCTGGTCCGGAGCGAGTAGAGCTTACAGGTGCAGCCCATGGCAATGACCAGCAGCAGCCCGCACACCAGGCTGCCCACCGTGGCTGCCGTGATGACCTTCCGGGGCAGGATGATGGTGCAGTTGAGCTCGTCCGTGCCGTCCTTGCAGTCCGCTTGGCCGTCGCAGCGCCAGCTCTCAAACACGCACCTGAGACGAGCCCGCAGAGGAATGCAGTCAGTCGCCGCCGGCGGCGCGGTCCGCTCGCCTGACCAGTCGTCGGACAATTTATTCACGTGGCTATAAAGCCCGACGCGGGGGCAACGAGTGCAGTTTTGCCTCGCATGTGCTTCGAGTGAAGTTTTACCCGGTAGAATTTTCTAATGGCACGCAGCGAGCGGTCAACCAGTGCAAGGGATGACATGTTTTACTCGGCTTTGTCATCCGCCTACTGCCACTTGTCCTTCTCGTATTTACAACAAATACCACGAGTCGAGTACAAGATCTTAACTTGTCGCATTTTATGTCACTTTCAGAACTGGTTAGACACAGTTACTAACTAATGGACTGCTTTGCCTCACGAGGAACATCCCCCACTTTCTTACTTGTAATGATTAATATATTCGAAAACAAAGCCGAGACCATTTTGTGGCATTCTCATGATGGGAGTGTTGTCTGCACGTCATGGCTTTTGGACAGCTGTGAATACATTTGGGATTATCCCAGTTAAATGCCGACGGGCTCTTTGACAGGACGAGGGCCGACCTGTCACTGTCACAGTGGAAGGTTCCGGGCTGACACACGGCGCAGTCCCTCTCGTCGCTGCCGTCGCCACAGTACAGCTGGTAGTTGCACCGCTCGCTGACAGCATAACACACGGGCCGGCCGGCAAAGCGGCCGGCCGCGGCGGCGGCGGCCCCCCTCTGGCCGGGGACCCCGCAGGCAAACTGGTCGCGGCCGCAGCCCCGGCAGCCCTCCTCGTCCTTCCCGCTCTCGGGGCAATCCCAGTTGCCGTCGCAGCGCTGCTCCTGCGTGAAGCAGCCCCCCGAGGCGCCGCCGCAGCGGCCCTCCCAGGGCGGACAGTAGGTGCCCACGCGGAAGGTGGCGTTGAAGCCGCTGCCCTCCGAGCCGGCGAGCGTCCGATACGTCAGCGATAGCAGGCCGGTGCGGGACTCCACTTGGACCGATTTATAATTGGAGGTGCTGGTGATCTGTTGATGCATCAGAGCAGACAGCGGGTTACACTGGGGCCACACCCATCATTAAGCCGTGGACTATTTCTTGCATTTATTGTTTTCATCAAATTCATTCATGAACACGCCTTTATTCATGGGATGAACTGAGTTGTTTTTTGAGAAAAGTCGCAAAGTCATAGATGCGGGAATTTATCATCAGGCAAAAAAAATCAGCAATTCAATTCAAATAATTAAACCGATTTCACATACCAAGTATTAAAAAAATATACCTGTATATTTACTAATTCGGAAATAATTATCAACAAGCTTAGGGAGTAACGGAATACATGTGCCGGCGTTACGTATTCAGGATCCCCCCCCAAAAAAAATGTGTGTTCTGCTACAGTTACCAGGGGTAAATAAAATGGTTGGTAACAATGAGAGCAAGTTTGACCTCAGACTATGCATATTATTAAATACCAGTAGTGATAGGTTGGAAAAGTCCAAATAAATAATATGTCTATTTTTAGATTCCATTAACACATTTTTGGACAAGATTATATTATTAAAATGATCTATGACGTTCAATAAAATTGAAATCTTAGTAAAATAAACAATTCTACATTGTGGGTTTAACTAATTTAAAAAAATTACGTAAAATATATTTTAAATATAAAAATATAATCGTCATTTCTTTGTATGACTAAACGCATATGACCATGATTCATCCTTTTCTTACATAATTTGGGGTCAGCTATTAAAGGTAATCAATGATGACTCCGACATACACATTTTGATTGCCTGTAAAGAGACGAAAATGTTGTAGGATGAAACCTTTCTGTTTTTAAAGTGATCGTTTTAGATAATTGGCTAATTATAATTTCATGATTGCTTCAATAGAATTTTAGTAATCATCTTATTACAAAAAGACAACTAATTCATCTCTCTAGCTAGAGAGATGTAGAACAACACCAATGTGTCAAGTAGTTACAAACGCTTTCAATTTATTTTTTTTTGGTTACACTTTTCGCCCCTCGTCTACAAATGACTTGGCCCAACTGCCCGTTGCCCAAATGAGAACCGGCTCCCGAAGCTTTGTGCTGCCGCTCTTTCCAAATTGCGTGACGAGCACTCACAATTTTAATGACGTCTCCTTTGCCTTGCGCTCTGTTGTGGACCGTCAGTGTGTCGCCGGGCCCCAGCACCAGCTGCTGCAGGTCCAGCCTCAAGGGTCGGGAGTCATCCGGGTCCAGAGTCCAAACGCAGAGTAACGGGGGACCCTGAGGAGACGGAGGAGAGAAGGTCCCGTAGAAGGTGCGGAGAAGTCCTCCGCAGGGCCAGCGGATGGGAGCGGGCGTCCCCGCGCTCTCCCTGGGGTGCTCGGTCTCCTGCCTCTCCTTCAACAGGGCCAACAGCTCATCTGTCCTGTCGTCCTTGTGGCTTTGCACCGCAGGACTTGGATTCTCCGAATCCCCGGCGTCGTTCCTCTCGGTCGCTTCGCTGTCCCGCGGCATTCCCGGCGAGGTCTCCTCGGCGCCGCAGCCCTCCTCGTCCGCGCAGTCGCCTTGCCCGAGACATTCCACCTGCCCGTTGCAACGCCACGAGAGGGGCAGGCAGCGGCCTCCCGGGCATTCAAACGACGTCATGGGGCATTTGCCTGAGAACGGATCTGTCGGGACCACGCAAAAATGTTTTGTAGCAGCAGGTGCAAGTTGACTGAAAATTGGAAATATGTCATTGTCACCCTGTTAAGGTGTAGTATTTTGCATCAATGTCTTGTCATGACTACAAAAAACAAAACTTATTTATGCTTGAAGATGGCACCTGTCATTTAAATTAATTGAAAATGTCAAATTTGGAATGTGCTCTAAAATAATTCCCCAAATGAACGTTGCATTGAAATGTCAACAATTTTTTTCAGAAATTCAGCATACATGTTGAACCCCCTTTGCAACCCTTCCATTGAAGCCCCTCCACAATTGAACAAACGCACCTCTGGCGTAATTCAAGCGAAATGATGACACGGGATAGATATGTGGCAGGAAATGGTGCACCACTGTGATGTTTCCGCCCGCGAATTCGACAGGCGGCGGTAATTTGGAACCGCACAAAACTAGTGGCGTGCCGCCGGCGGATGATTTGATGGCCAGCCATTCCTTCCGGCACCGAGCTGAAAACTGCGTGAAGCTAAAAGAAGCAAGAGGTATGAAATATAACAATTTAAAAAAAACACACCAACCAGAAAATTCTAACACGATGTACAAAAACATGGGGGATGACCATCTTTTTTTATAATGATCCCTTTTTTGTGAGCAGCGTATTTCACCTGAGGATGACCGGTTCTCCCATCGAACCCTTAATGGTCCAGCAGTCATATGTGGAGCCGAAACGGTAGGAATAAGTGTGGTAAGCTGAACTCCTGATCTCTCCCACATCGCTGTCCAACACTTGAAGGGAATGTCCACAGTGGTCTGGCGAGAGGGGGAAAAAAAGAAAGAGACTTCACTACAAAAACTGGGATTGCAAAAATAGAACCGGGAAATTTCTCATGGCAAACGTTCACGTAAACAGACACCAATAGAATTGTGATTTTAACCTCTATTAAAATGTAAATAAGAGCTTGTAATACCTTATTATGATTTTTCAGGACCAAAATGTGTGGGAAAAAAGCAATATTTTCTTTCACAATTTTTTGGGGGGAGGGGGATGAGATATCCCACCTTGGCTACAACTGATTTTCACATTGTTTTAAAGAACAACACCAGCATTCGACATTGAGCGACAGTCCTTACCAAAACAAAGTGCCAGACGTGTCCAGCTGCTGCATGCTGTGGACAGGCAGAAACATGAGGTTGACACTCTCAAATTAAACACTGTCAAATGGCTTTCATTAATTTCCATCTACCCACCAGCGAAGCAAAAAAGCAGGAGGCTGCGGATGTTCACCATTGTGGTGATAATGTACAAAGATTAAAATTTTAAAAGTCAGAAAAGTGGCATTTTTGGAAGTTTGGCTCTGGAAGACGTCACCTGTAGCGTAAAAAAAACAAAATTTTGTCAAATGACATGCTGTAAAACAGAGTACTGATTCCCAACACATTATCCAACTTCACCTCACTATTCCAGAAAGTATTACCAAGAATAAATCTTCCTTCATCTATCTATGCCAGCGACATATATTGGAAGTATGTGACAACAGATTCTTATCCACCATTTTTCGTAGGACATTTTTGTGTGGTCACGTTTGTTTTGCGTTCCTCTCAGAAAAAAAATAGCTCTGGCTTGTTAAAAAATAATAAAATAACATTTAAAATAATAAGAAAAAAGCTGATGTACACTGGAATCTCCTCTGTCGCCTGATTTTCGGTTCTAAATGTTCTTTAAGCGCTTTGTTCTCCTGCAACTCTTGTGGAAGCGCTATTAAACAAAGCTGTACTGTCTTGTTAATTTTCATCCAGCAATTCACACCGCTTCGCAGACACTCGATCACAGGCCATTTCATGTCAACAATGGAGAATGTTGCCGACATTTTTGCTCGCTTTCTGAAGCCTTTCGGAACTTCCTAAATTCTTAACATGTTGACAACTTTGTAACCGCGTTTCATTCCGTTATTCCGGATCTTTTTTACAATGACATTGGTCTTGCTGGGGAAAAGAATAATAATGAATGTTGTTGTCACGTCTCTCTACGATGTCAGGCAGAAAAAAAGGTGGAGCAGTTTGTTTCAAAACTCATACTTTGAAACATTGTTTCATGTGCATTTTTTTGAGACGGAAATGTCCCCTCGGGTTGTGCTTTTGAGGAGGGCACAAGGTTTTAAAACAAGCAAAATCTCGCATACGACTCGTCAACAAATTCCCATACTGCCCGACACGTGTACCAGAATTAGTGTGAACCGGGTTCGTTTCTGTCTAAAGACAAGACGAGCTTTACTAGCCTTTAGCATCCGGTCGAGCTACATGCTAACGTCGCGCTTCCTTCCTGGGCGGCTTTTGACCGACAAGTAACGTCGAACACTTTCAGACATGAATGTGAACTGTCGAAAGAGTTGTCGAAATGGAATTAAATAACCAAATGTGGATAGAACGTTACCTTCTCTTTCGGTTCTTGTTGATTAAGTTCAGAGCAACTTCCGTGTTTTTTTTAGCACGATGACGCACAAGGGGAGGGATTACAGTGTCACATGGTTTTCTGTTTTATTAAAACTCCATAAGCAGGTTCCCTTTTATATCAATAGATGCCGCTGTTGCTCAATTCAAATTGTCGGCGTTGCAGAAAAATGTGCGCGCGGTCAGAAATTCCAACCACGAGACCCTTCTGCCGTTGCACTGCGGCGCTGTCAGCAGCAGAAGAGAAGAAGAATATCAATTACCTTGGTTAAAATTGTCATAATAATATAAACAAGTTTCATCAAAGCCTATTGTTTCCTCTGCCAGTCTGGCATCCACTTACCTTCATATGGACACAAAGGGGCCCGCAACAGTTTGGAATACTGAGGTCACAAGTTGCGGTTTACAACTGTAAAATGGGATGTCATCAATGGAATGTAATTCACCTATAACTAAAATTAAAATGTAGTCAAACAAGACGTATCGCTGGTATGAAACAGCTCTGCATGCCACACAGCTCCCCTGCTACATGAAAATAAAAGCATAGACCACCATGGTTTTGTTGCTGGGGCTCTGCCAAGAGGTGGTGATAGCTGGTGACCAGCTGGAGTATTGGTGGTGCCATCATCTACCAGCAAGGCAACATGTGGGTCTTACTGGGTGGCTGTGGCTTAGTAGAGCAGGTTGCCCAGTGACCAAAGCTTTTTTTGGTTTTGTTTTACTGACAGGATTTCCAGGGCAGTCACACTGGATCTGAAATGAACATGTAGTAGTTCCAAGTGAAGGTTCTCATCGAAAGAAATTGGTCTAGTCGCAGAGAATGTTTGGTCCAGTTGAGGGTTGTACTTCAGAGATAAGGTTCTCATTCCAAAGAAAGTTCTAGTTTTGGGAGGAAATTCTAGCCCCAAGAGCATGTTCCAATCCAGAGAAAAGGTTTTAGTCCAAAGCGAAGGTTTTCGTCCTAAGAGAAGTTTGGGAAGGTTTTGGTCCCACAAGAAGGCAGTAGTCCTAAATTCGATTCCTGAGAGTTCTTATCCCAAATGAACTTTTTGATCTCAAGAGAATGCTCTGCCTTGAGAGGAGATTCTAGTTCGAAGAGAGGTTTGTTGTCCAGTTAGCCAATCCTCCATGAAGTGTCTCCAGTTGGTCCAGAATGCCGCTTCTTGCCTCTTGATTGGTACTCATAAAGGGGAAGCACGTCACGCCTACTCTGGCATCCCTTCACCGGCTCCCAATCCATTTTGGGGTTCTTTTGAAGATCATGTGATCTGTTTTCAAATCTTGAAATGGCCTGGCCCCACCTTATCTCTCTGAGCCCCTCTGTACTTGCCTCTCAGGTCCGCGGACCAGACACTAGTCAAGGTACCGAGAACTAAGCGGAGGAATGACCTTCCCTCTCGGCAAGCCCCCTCGCTGCCCATCTTTAAAACTCATTCTTGGGCTTTTGACTCGGCATGAGACTTGATTTTTAGTTTGACTGTTTTTGTGTTTTTTATTGTATTTGTCATTCATTTGTTGTTTGCGCTTGTATGGAAAATCTTTGCTCCATGTACAGCACTTTGTATACAGCCGTTGTTGTTTTCAACTGCTCTGGAAATACACTTGCGATGAGTCCAGAGAGAAAATTCTGGTCTGGAGAAAAGACTCTAGTCAGAGATAAAGTACTTATCCCAAATCAGGGTTCTTGTCCAAGATAACAGTCTAGAATCAAGTTACACAGAATAATCATCACAACCTTTGCTTAACCAGCAAATGAAAACACATTCATTTAAGATTTGTAAGAAGATTCCAATGTATTTTATAGTTGTAGATTTGGGGAGCAACCAGTGTGTGTGTGAGAGATCGTGAAATTTTGCCACATCCATTATGGCGTTGACGTATGAGTCAGCCTTCGAGGCGGCACCTATGTGTCTCTGCCTATGTTCGTCCTGGAGCAGGCAGGGAGAGAGAGAGTTAAAAAACAAATACCCCAGCACATCTGGAGGAGGACCCAAAGGCTTACCCATCGCTCCGACCACGTCGTCACACGCTGTAAAACAATCCAAGGAAAGTGGCGGGGGGGGGGGGGGGGGGCGGGGGATAAATTTCGATACAACAGATGGGATGAGTTCATCGCTTTGTCTTGAGTTCTCACTTTAGATTCGACTCCGCCGCTCGCTCCGAGAATCGCGAGGGTAACTTTTTCTTGGATCATCAAGGAAGATTTGTGCAAGTTGCTCATCCAACGGCAGGGGTGGGGGAAGAAGAAAATGTTGCCGCTCACGGTTGTCGCCCTGGCCTGCGCCATCCGCTGCTTTTCGGTCACCGCAGATGTGTTGAGAGCAGAGGTAAGTCACGGCCGCATTAGTATGAATTGCACTTTTCGACACCATTGCGAGATTTAAAAAAAAATGTAATCACCCCCCCCCCCCCCCCACACCTCCAACTCCCAACCAACTGGGATTTTCCATCCACAAGAGCCATTCCGTTCTGCAAATGATGCTCCAGTGGATGGAAAAAAACTGGTCCCCACGGAATGTCTTGTCATAAACTCGCGGCTTCTGGTCATTCCCCGTACACTGACCCGCGATGTGACTCGCGGTGATCTATTCTCCTCTTCAGACGTGTTTATCTGGGGTGGGTTTGCTTTGTTCAGAGAGAGACAAAAGGGGCAAGTTGTTGTTCTATTGATTTATTTTTCTCTCCGGGGGAGTAAATTGAATGGCTCTCATCCGTCTGTGTAGACCAGGGGTCCCCAAACTACGGCCCGCGGGCCGGATACGGCCCGTCAGCACATTTGGTCCGGCCCTCTAACCCTCCTGTTGTCCTCGGGTCAAAATGACCCGTCACTGTGTTAAAAAAAAAACCAAAAAACCCCTAACTGCCAACAGCGGTGTCTACAAGCCTACTGGAACCTACAAAAGGATTATAAGGAAGGAACACAAGAACTTTAAGAGACTGCTCATATGTGTCAGAGAGATTCTGCTCTGACAACTGAGCTGAACTTTTATCTGTTAAGATTGTGCATGGCACAACAGAAAGTTAATGTTCCATGGCTTTTTTTTCTATGAAGAACCCAGAGAGAGTTATCTAGTTATTATTTATTTCCTGTTTTTTCTGTGAAGAACTCAGAGAGGGTTATTTAGTTATTATTTATTTCATTAATAGTGTTATTATTTGTTTCCTGACTTTTTTTCTGTAAAGACCCACGGCACCGCCCTGCAAGATTCACACATTGCTCACCACCAAAAGCGGCAATTTGATGATAGTTTGATGCGCTCGATATGTGCCAGCTGTTGAAAAAGCAACCAAAACGGGAAGTGAATCACACTTTTTTGACTTGACTGCGCAGGATGCGGGAGGGAAGGATCTCCTTAGTCACTGACCACAGACGGCAAAGACGTGGCGACTAAACCATGGAGTCCTGCACAGAAAATAGCTCGGCGACAATGTTGCATCACCTGCATGTGAAAGCATGTGATTTCAAAGAAATAAAAAAAAATGGGGACGTGACGTCAGGGGCGTGGACAAGGACACACATGGTGAAACCGCAGCAGTGTATTGAACTGAAAACAATCCTGTTGTTGCTCAACATTCGGAGAAACTAGGAGACGCACTTCCATATTTGAGGCCATTTTTTTTTTTTTGGAACCCCCCTTCAGATCAGTTTTCGGCGCGTGTATGGAGATACATTCGGGGTGTAACGAAAACCAACTGAAATCGGTAAATCAATTTTGATTGGAAAGATGTCAATGGATCGTTTTGAAACGTACCCTGAATTGTACCGCGCGCCATGCACCGAGATACGAATTTGATTGGCGGGGCCGTCTGCGCCATTGCGACCATTCGGGGACCATTTGGCTAATGGTCCCTGGTTCCCGTTCGACTAAAACACGAAGAAGAAACTCACCGCTTTGTCTTTTTTTTTTTTTCTGTGTGTGTCGTTTCGGAGGATGGAAACAAAACTCATGAGTCTGCTTGGACTAAGTAAGGAGCGGAGAAAAAAAATCATATTGCGGTAAGAGTATTTGTACTTGGTGACGTCTCACCGGTGCTGTTTGTCTACTAAAAGTGCTTCGCTGGAGCCTGTGAGCGAAAGAAGTGGGTAGCAGTGAAAACAAAAGGGGTCCGAAAAGTGATGATGCCAGCGCTTTCAGAGCCATCTGGCTTTAATTGTCCTTCATCTTGACCCAATGTGAGCATCAAAGACGCCGACTGGACCAACTGTCAAGGACAAACAAGGAACTCAAACAACCGAACCCCAAGCAACCACGAGGTTTGTTTTAAGACGTCGTTTGAGTTGGGCCACATTCGGCAGCTCTGGTGTGAAACTGGGTCGCTGAGGCAAAGAAATTCAAGTAATGTGAGATTCCGGGGACACGTGATTGTTTTTTTTGTTTTTTTTCCGCTGGCACAGACAAAGGAACAACTGACTTGGTCTCAAAGTGAAATTCAGCGATACTTGCAAACTCCCTCTCCAGTCCCGTATACTTTCCTACCGCCGCCGAGTCGAATATCTTGACCTTGCCTCATGTAAGCGGACACCGCAGTTTTCTCCTTAACCCCTCGTTCGCCGAAAGACTTTGGAGAATTCCAGTGATCCGATTCCAATGCAAGGAGTCACATGGCAAGGTCAGAGCGAGTTAATGGAAAGCCGCAAGTATGTGCTTCGCGAGCAAAACTATTTAGCGCACTCGTTGAATGACTGGCTTCCGATAATAATGTACAGTCATTCCCATGACTGTCTTCCACTACTCTGTGACAATTCTGCACACCAGTAGAACGATACGTGTTACTTGTGAATCAAATCTGCCCATTAGTTGATATCCAAGTACTCGTAGGTACTGCGAGTGAGCAGGGGCAGGGTTTGCCATCAGGAATTTGGGGAAAATGTGAGCATTTTCCTAAACGGCCGCAGTACTTCCGGGTGGTAATCAGGTCACCGTCTACTTTTCAAAGCACCTCCGTGACCATAACGTCCCCAAATTATTTTGGGGAAGAGGCAACCACCGTTGACGACGATTCCCAGCACGTCCCTGCGAGCGAGGCACGACATCTTCACGAGCATATTCTTGCAATTCTACTTTGGGAAAAATGTAAGAGAGTCAGGGCACCCTTGTTGTTCTCCAAGTGGCCACTAGTGGCCACTACCCTGAAAGCTGTTCCCAAATTAAAAAGCCTTTCCAAACATACGAGTGGAAGACAGCACTGGAATAAATGTCACTGCTGATGCGTTGTTGTTCTATTGGGGTGCCAAATTGTCCTCCAAGTGCGGGCAGACAGCATCCTGGTATGCGGACAATTCAGCGTAGAAGGCCGTACCGAAAGAGATGCTCAAGCGGCTTGCCGTAGCAGTTCCTCCAAAAGATTCTCCCACCACTTGCCATGACATGACTCATGTTTTAGTGCGAATTTGCGTCGGCAGACACACTGCACACTCTCAGGTGTGTGTTTACCCAAAGGGGCAGTGGCCAGCCCACGGGCCACACGTGGCCAACAATAGCAGCCATGTTCAAGTCTCGATAAATAGAAGCTTTGATGGCGCCTGCTCCATTGGCCTCGTTTTTTTTTTTTTTTTTCTTGAAAGAAGGAAACAGTGGCAGCAGTCAGGAAGCAATGAGGATGACTCCAATAATACGTTTAAGTTATCCGAAGCAGCACCCCCCCTTTTTTTTCTGCACCATGGACCAGTTTCACGTGAAGCAATATTTTGATGGACCAGGAAGAGACAAATACAGTGACCCCCACAACCGAACCATTTTCCAAATAAAACCAATTTCATGTATGTTTGGAGCGCCGATCCGGGGGGGGGGGGGGGGATGGCGCCGATTATGATGAGAATGTGCAGGCAAGGAGAAGAGTTGCCACCATGTGTGGACATAAGTGAACCTTGTTCCCTAACCACCGCGCTGCCACATCACCAACAGGTAGCCACGTGTGTCCCAGCTCACTCCATTTCTCCCTCTTCCAAGTCACATGCTGTCGCAGAATTGAGAAAACCAGCGTGAGAGGAGAGAGGGTTGGAGATCTTGCTCGACTCCCTTTTGGGCTTGGCAGAGAGCAGAGGTGGCGAAAGTAGACTGACTGGCTACTTAGGTGGAAGGACAGATACTTGTGTCCCCCCCAAAAAAAAAAATTAAACCCCGACTGTGGTTAAAGTAGAGGTTCTGATTCAACTCCTGTGCTGAAGTGAAATTGAACCCTTTCAGGGAAAGCGGCTACTACAGTGGACAGCTTATCAGGTTACAGGGTGCATGAAAGGGTTTAAAAAATATATACTGTATATACAGTCTGAAATGGACGTTAGAAAAGCAACATTTTTTTCCCAGCAGGTAAGGTGAATGACTCAAGACTGAGCATCATATTCCCTAAAGAGGTTATGGCAAAATGTCCCCGAGATACTGTACTCCTCTAAAAAGAGCCCCGGTAATGGAAAAAGGGTGCGCCTCTCATGCGAAGAATAAGCAGCGGATCTGTTTGACCCACTAACAGTGAGACGATGGCCTCCATTACTTTTCCGACATTGTGAGTTGTCTTTGGCTGCGGGAGTCCAGACAGACGCGTGGCTTCGCGCTGACCAAAGTTTTTCTCAGAGGATGATGTTTGGACTTGGGCACAGAGTTACACTCTTAACGTTCGGCACCGGGGGCATAAAATGAGACTGTTGCGTTGCTCGCGCAATCCGTGAGGCCCGTCCGAGTGTGCCGCGCAGGTCCGAACAAGCATCGGAAGCTAACTGTAAGCAGACGCACAATACGCATGCATACCCGGCCGCCCCCTGCAGATCCGCACAAGAGAAACCTTGTCCAAATTCCTCTTTAATCGTACGGGGAAATCTAAGCGGGTGTTTAAAAAGGACTCAGTCTCAGCTAACGAAAAATAGAGGCACCTTGTACAAGTTTCATTCATACGGTCATCTCACTGCGCCGCGCAACAACTTAGAAAACCAGTTCACTTCTTGATGTTATCTTTGATTGTGGTGTTGCTTGTTCATATGCGCCCCGTGATTGGTCGTGTCAGAGATTTTCTCGGACAAAGTTAAAGAAATGACTCGGCACACAGGAAAATTGTCTTCAATATCGGCGGGAGCGGATCTCTGAGAGCGAACGACGGTTAGTTGCTCCGCGATCACACTCTCCGTCCCGCCACCGCGAGTTCGACATTTTATTGTAACATATGCAAAATACAAGAAAAACACTGCCCCCGATGTTTGCATGCCGCACCCCGGTCCGGCTCCTCGGTAGTGATTGGTTACCTGTTTTTCCAACTTGAACCACCAGTACATTGGCGCCTTTTCTGGCTGGTCTACATCGAATTAGCATGTTGTAGACTTTGCGGATGGTCAATGTCGTCTGGGCGCGACGGGTGTTCTCAACTCGTCTTTTGTTGCTCAACCGCTGTTCCCGAATTATTCATTCCCCTTTTGTGACCGAGTGTCGCCTTCTCCCCTGTGGTTGTCCACCTGTATTGACGTGCTAATTGTGGACTTCAACAGTCCCCCGGCCAGACGGCCGGCGCCTTTGTGTGCAGGCATTTGGGGGTGCTGGATACGCACCCAAACGCTTCGATGTGCCCAAATTAAATGAAACTTTAAACATGATACAATTTTGCTCATAGATTCCTCTAACAGGTCGGCAATCCAATCCAAGGGGTGGGATGGGCTCCAGCTGAATACTTCGCTAACTAAACCCCTAAATAGGTTTTAATGGTTTGCCCTCCGCTTCTGATTTTATTTGAAGGCGTGGCTTCAGCAATATGGCTACCTACCGCCCGGTGACGTCAGAGCGCAGGCCATGCGTTCGCCGCAGTCCATCGAGACGGCCATCGCGGCCATGCAGAGGTTCTACGGCTTGACGGTCACCGGCTCGATTGACGCCAACACGTTAACGTGAGTCTTGAGGAAAAAAAATCCAGAAGAATGTCCTCGCAATTCAAAGACATGAGAAGTTTGCTTTGACCATCGACAGGGCGATGAACCGGCCACGATGCGGAGTTCCGGACAAATTCGGGCCGGAGCTCAAAAGCAACCTGCGGAGAAAGCGATACGCCGTTCAGGGACTGAAGTGGGACAAGTCCGAGGTGACTTTCAGGTCAGGATGACACGCCGCAATTCTCTGTTGTCCGTGTGCGCATCGAGTCTAAATGACTCGCTCTCGCCCTAGCATCGAGAATTACACCCCCAAAGTGGGCGAGCGCGCTACCTACGAGGCCATTCGGAAGGCCTTCAAAGTGTGGGAGAGCGCCATCCCGCTCACTGTCAGGGAGATCCCCTACAGCCACATCCGGGGCAAGGTGGAAAAGTACGCCGACATCATGCTCTCCTTCTCGGAGGGCTTCCACGGCGACAGCACGCCGTTTGACGGCGAGGGCGGATTCCTGGCTCACGCCTACTTCCCCGGTCAGGGGATTGGCGGAGACACGCACTTTGACCTCGCCGAGCCCTGGACAACTGGCAACGTGGACCAGGGTGGTAAGCTGAAGACACTTTCGACTCTAAAGTTCTCCTCTTCGACTCGTTTTACCCCCGAAATGAAACCACACACTGCGTTACTTTCCACCAAGGGAATGATGTTTTCCTGGTCGCCGTCCACGAACTGGGTCACGCTCTGGGTCTGGAGCACTCCAACAACCCCTCAGCCATCATGGCTCCCTTCTATCAGTGGATGGACACGGACAACTTCTATCTTCCGGATGACGACCGCAGAGGCATCCAAGCCATATACGGTACAGACTCGTCCAAAGATACGGGCCGTGAAAACGTTAGCGTAGCAAATGGATAGGACTTACGCCGATTGGGCACAATGCCTCATCCCCCACCAGGCACCAAGACAGGCGGTCCTCCGCCTCCGCCGAGACCCACTAAGTCCTCGAGTCCCAAGAGACCGGAACACGGCCCAGACATCTGTGAGGGACACTTTGACACAATCGCCATTCTCAGAGGAGAAAAGTTTGTCTTTAAGGTATTGTCACGATTCAAACGTCACTTTCAAGCTGATCTAAGTGACCGCGTTCAATGACTATCGACGAATCTTCCAGGACAACTGGTTTTGGCGCGTGCGCAACAACAAGGTGCTTCCGGGCTACCCCATGCCTATCAGTCATTTCTGGAAGGGCCTGCCTTCCAACATCAACGCCGCGTACGAGCGGGACGATGGGAAATTCATTTTCTTCAAGGGTAAGCTCCACGCGACATTGATCCGGGAATTTCAATTTAGGCTGACGCTGAGCTTATGACTTGCTAAAAAGCCTGCTATCGCGAGGAAGCGTTATGTCTCAAAAGCATTTAAAAAGCTTTCTGAGCGCCAGGTACGACCCCTTGAAACATAGACCATGGAATGAATTATGTATCTATCGTCATTTCTAGCAAAGTTGCACTCCATTTGCAGACGCAGATCTCCACGTTGTGCGTGAGAATGATATTCAACGCACAGATGAACATTTTGTGCGTGCTTTTATACCGATGTTGCGGCCACGGGTCAGTATTTTGTGGTCAGAAATGAGTATTTTGTGTCTCTGCTATACAGTGGTACCTTGACTTCAAAGTGTAACGGCCCAGAATGTTTCGTGGCTGTTCACTTGTTTGTCAATCTGCGTATGGGAGCTCTTCCTTCCTGATTGGTGGCAGTTGGGGCTTGTGAACGTGAACTCCATTTTTGTGGAGTAGTGACGTGCGCGCGTGTTGAGAAAGCCAAACCTTGATGGCGCAGCGTTTCTTACTCCCATCCAACTCTGGCAACCGTGTTGGACCCTAACAACAAGCCAAACGAATCAACAGGTGACAGGTACTGGGTCTTCAGCGAGTCCACAATGGAGAAGGATTCCCCCAAGAGCCTGAAAGACATCGGGACCGGTCTCCCCAAAGACAAAATGGACGCAGCTCTCTTCTACACCCCCACGGGACAGACGTACTTCTTCAGAGGCACAAAGTGAGTTTGCCCGTTGTCCGTCTCAGCCACCCTACACATAAATCTCTTGAGACTTTATTCCTTGGCACCTATTCTGACTTTCCGTTCACCATACTCACACGGCTGCGGCCTGCGTAGGTACTACCGCTTCAACGAGAGGACTCGCACGGTGGACAGAGGCTACCCGAAGCCAATCACCATGTGGAGCGGCGCGCCGGACAACATCAAGGCCGCCATTATGAGCGAGGACGGCTGTAAGTACGGCACGGTACAAGTCGAACCGGAGTGCTTCTCCTGAGCAAGCGAATGACCGAGCCGCCTTTCCCCACAGCGTATACATACTTCTACAAAGCCAACAAGTACTGGAAGTTCAACAACCAGTACATGAAGGTGGAGTCGGGCTACCCCAAGTCTGTGCTGAGCGACTGGATGGGCTGCGAGGGCGAAGAACCCAAGAAGGGCCGCGAAGAGGAGGTGATCATTCTGGAGGTGGACGAGGCGCAGGGCGGCATCGGGGCGGTCACCGTGGTGATCCCGCTCCTCCTCTTGGTTCTGGTGGTTGCCACGCTCGGGGCGCTGTTGTTCTTCCGGAAATACGGCACGCCCCGCCGCCTCCTCTACTGCCAGAGATCACTTCTGGACAAGGTCTAGGCACCGTTGACTAATGGACAACCACAAAGGGAGCCAAACATCAGCGAGGGAGGGCCAGATGAAGACGAAAACTGGGAGACAGAACGGCAAAAGCACTGAGAAGATGGTCGGGATGTCCAAATATTTGGGTGGTTTCCACAGTATGTGCTCCATCGAAACCCAAACCTGTTGTATTTGTATGGTAACTATTTACATGTACTGTGTCACAGAATAAGAAGATGACTACAACCTTGACTCCAGAAGGGATATGCCCCCCCCAAAAAAAGACAGTGACTTCCCGGTTTTCTTGCTCATATTCCAGGTTTATCCTCTTTTAAAGACACTTCTCTCCAAAAGTTCGGGATTTTGAGTTTGCGGCTGCTGTTCCTGGATGAACCTAAAATGCTCCAGATCCTTTACAAGTGAACTTGTTTTGACTCGACTCTGGGAACGCACGGGTGAGGCTTCAAGCAGGACGTTCTAGGAGGGAAGTGGCCACTTAGCTTGAACTGTAATCAGCAGGTTAGAACAGAATTGGAAATTGGGAGGAATCACAGAAAGGCAAAAAAAACGAATGTCCTCGGTTTAGTTTGGATTCATTCAGGAATCAGACGCCTGAAGGGAACTTTGCCATTCGGCTGCTTGATAAAGAATGGGCAAATTGGAGAAAAAGGACTGAAATAGTTGGGAGACGTTTCAGGAAGGTCAAACTGAATTAACCTGGAAAGGTTCTGGCGTGTTTTCAGTTCATCCGAAGATTTGATCGGAAAGCCCAAAATCCCAAACTTTTTTGGGAGCCATGTATGCTTAACTGGACGACTCCGGCTGAACTGCTGTTTGATTGCGAGGCATGAAATCCATTTCCTGTCGCCAAACATACAAAAAGACGTTGCATTTAGGATCCAAATGCCCAAAATGACAGGGATGCAATTTTTCTACATACATGTTTTTGTTGTTGTATATCCATATTGTGTCCACAGATGTAAATGTGGCACAAGCAGAGATTGCATAGATAGTCCATGTGGTACAGAATTTTCTTGTGTTTGTATCTGCACAGCTACGGGCAGAAAAGGGGATCGGCAGAGATCCCAACAATATGGTGCAATTCTTTAAAAAAAAAGTTTTTTAATTATTGTTGAATTTGTGTTCTTTTTTTATAAGTACGGTTATAGTTATTGGTGTTGGCTAGTTTTGTTTTTTCCTTTTGCTTCTGTACATTGTCAAGAGTTCTGCTGGACAGAGGCACAGCACGACAATGATCAAGCGAGTAATCCCAGTTTACAGGGCGTGGAGTGGATTCCAATCAAATCAGGTGATTATTTCTTGAACCATTTACCGGACATTAGCTCGATTATCGATGCTACTCATGAACACATGGTGCAGAGTTTCTTAAAACAAAAACAAACAAACAAAAAAAATGTTCTCACGATGATAATTATATTTATAATGATGAGCGTATCAATAAAACTGAATGAGATTGTTTTGTGCCTTTTTATTGCCAAGCAACTTCTCTCCCTGCTCAGGGAAATACTGATGAGGTGTTTTTTTTTTTTTGTGCTGACACAGTGTCTCAGTCTGGCCCCTCCGTGCATTGGCAGGAAGTGGCTGCTTGCAGTTTAACCTGGATTCTTTTTTGTCTGGGTGACCTACATAGTGGCACCTCAACAACTACATTTTCCAACTCAGGAAACCATCTGCGAAAAAGTAATAATGACGCAGCACCCTTTTTGGTTCACTGCTTAAGTAACAACACACAGTGCATCTGGAAAGTATTCACAGTGCTCTCGTCTTATTCCAAAACGGATTCATTTTTACCCCCTAATGACAACAAAGGAAAGCAGAAAGGTGCTCCAAACTTGTGCCACTTGAAGGGCTGAGTCCTTTGTACATGTATATTTCATTAAAAAAAAAAAGAACTTCATGTCTTCATAATGGGGAGTTGTATCCCGATCTTTGGGAGGAAATTCTTTTTGAAAAGTCACAACTTCATGCGGACGCACCGTCATCGACTTCCCGTCTTGTCAGCTGATCTCCCCTCACCCAAACAGACCACGGCCCCTCCCCCTTCCTCACAATGACCAACATCTGCTTCACATTTCCTCAAAAGCAAAACAAGGCAAGGGGGGGAAGAATGAGTTGGGGGTAGGAGCAATTGAGGCCTCACACGGACCACATGGGACATTCTGGCAAGAGCTCATCCTCTAGGTCAGCAAAAGTATCATTTATGGCGGGCTTACCTCTTTGGGTAAACATTGTTTGCAAGTCACATCCTACACTGCTGACTCCACTTTGAAGCGGCATCAACACCTTAAGTATGGTGCGGCGCGAACCGCAAAATCGGATCGAAGAAACACTTACCTCACCGGGGTGTTTCGGGAACCAAGACATATTATTTACGATGTAATAAATCACTAGGGTAGTCAAATTGGTTGATGAAAAAAATATGTAAAGCACTTTATTCTCCTATTTTTTAATCACTTGCATTTTTATTTGACTATTTTAAAAATTATTTACAATAAACCACTCTGGTTATTTAAAAATCACCATACTGTGTATTTTAAATTCCCCAATTAAGTAACAATGTTCAATGTGCGTATTTTCAAAATGATATTTCCAATAAATACAGCAATTATGAAAGAAAAACATCTTTAACATCCATGTGGTAACTTTTTAAAAGCTATTTACAGTCACCATCTCAATGAATTCTTTCATTAAAAAATACATTTATTTTGTTGACAGTAAATAATTTAACAAGATACACTGACACTAAAAATATACAGTATACATTAATTAAATTGTAGTTAGTTAAAACAAATGAATACAATTACTGACTGAATTAATAGAAACGCTTGGTGTGCCAGATTAAAGAAGAGAGTGGGCCGCATATGGCCCCCGGACCATACTGTGTCCACCCCTGCCCAGAGGCTCCCTTTGCAGAGTGGACAAAATGGCGCTTGAGCCTTCAAATTGCTGCCCCCTTTGGTGGAGAAATGCTGCCCTCCAGTGGAAGCTGGATAAACTTCACCAGCAGAAAATACCCAAAGATGGCCCCAAATCAGTCGATATCATTTATTGTATGAAAATGCCACAAAGAACTTGACGTTTCACAATGACAAAATAGGGAAGGGGACTTATTTACCAGGCTGTTTCTAACTGTCAGGCTCCTTTTTCCTGAGTAGCTTCCCTTTTGGTTTGAGCAGCAGAGACTTTTGGTGCTCCTCGATTCTTCGAGCTTCTTCCTGCCTTTGTCGCCACGACTCAATGCCTCTGTCGATCTCCGAGTCGAGCATAACGATGCGCCTCTGCGGAAGAGACATTTCAAAAAGTCCAAAGTAAGAAAGAAATGAATTCATGGCAAAGGTTTTTTTTTTTTTTTTTGGGGTAGCTTTTGATGCTACCAAAAATGTCACCCATGTCACTCACCTGATCAAATACTCAAAAGATATGACAGTGTGAAATGTCCGGTTTGTGGAATACCCGCGCATCTCACATGCACATTGTTGTTGAATGCAAAATATGTCTTTTAATCAGGAGAATAATAATACTCACTGCCAATTCTTCCCTCTCCCGCCTTCTTCTCAAAAAGCCCTTCATTGGTGGTGCTGGCCTGCCATCTGCAAAACAGTGTAAGCAGAATTGGAACCCAGTGGATCCTTTATTAAATACACGGAGCCTGAAGGGGATATATTATCTTTGTGTCGGTGAACGTGTACCTGCAAAAGACCAATCGGGGAGATCTGTTAGAGGCCCATATTCGCTGCCACTGCGTGCAAGTCCATGCCTAAACAACAAACATAAAAGAGTATCGTCAGGTGGCCGGTGATTAACGTGAAACTACACACATGTGTACATATTATATGAGTACGGTATCTCTACTTTTCTGCTCAGGTAGAAATATCGCTATTCCATGAGTTCGCCAATAGGCGGGGGTTCACTGTTTTAGCCTTGAGTTTGACACCTGAGTAACGTTTGAATGCTACGTACTCTTTCCTCCACTTTTCCCCCCCTTGAGCTCCCCGCGTCGTGCTCAGCCGCCGGCAGGAGTGTCTGAACGCTGCAACACAAAAGCAACAACAAAAAAACAGTGAGCAACACATGATAAAAGTCGGGTGAATTTACGCTTGACGCTGTTGGCCTTAGCTGTTAGCCATGCTAAGACGACGTCAGCGTTCTGTTTACGGAGGATTAAAAAGATAAGCAAAAACACTACCCCAACTTTAAAACGAAAAGCAACTCGAATAGCGAGGCCATTTCAACACGAGTTAAAAATATCGTGTCTCACCGGAGAAAAGGAGCATCCTTACGGGGGACGCCATGTTGCCCGCACTTACACTAAATGACGGCAGGAGGGGGCCAAAAACGTCAATGTACCTGCAAATATACCGAATGGCCGCTAGAGGATGCCAACATCGCCCATTTGGTTTTCTCTGCGTGGTTTCTAAACTACGTAACATTTTGATTCATCTACATTTCTCCACCAATTTAAGCACATTCCATTTTTTTCAGTCCTCCACGTTTTCATGACAACATTCCTAAATCACTACAGAATTTTGTGGGGGTTTTTTTTAGATTCTACCTATCTATTACTTAATCGATTCATACCACTCCAAATTGTAACCGTTCAGCTCATTCAGAACAACAGAGAGAGAGAGAGAGAGAGAGAGACAGAGAGAGAGAGAGAGAGAGAGAGAGAGACAGAGAGAGAGAGAGAGAAGGATGAATGCCATGTGGAGTTTATTCGTTTATTTAACGTTTTGACTGTTTGTTATTGTGCTTTTGAGTTTTTGCATCGTACAGTATTGATGTTTCTTTTCTGTGATGCAATCGTGGCATTTCGAATCAGCCGAGAGAAGCACTACGAAATTAAGAAAATGCACTGTTACAAACCATTTTAATGGGACGAAGAGAATGTTGGTTGAAAATTAGTTTTTTTTAAGGTCTAATGCGGTGGTTCTTAACCTGGGTTCGATCGAACCCCAGGGGTTCGGTGAATCGGTCTCAGGGGTTCGACCGCGCCTCTGCCATGGAGGTTAAGACACACTCAACATGTCAATTAGTTATGACATGCCTGCTTGGCCATCACTGGCTGGTTCATTTTGTGCAGAATTAAAAACAAAACGTATACATATGTATTTTAATTAAGTTTTTTCTGTTTTAATAAATGCGTTTTTTTATGTCTTGAATTTGTAAAAAATAAAAAATATATTTTTCACTCATGAAGAACCACTGGTCTAATGTCTATGTGAAGCCAATAAGTAGGTTAGAACAGCTTTAATGTGGTAAACACGTGCTACCCGGTGTTCCGTTTCTGTATTTGCTACGCTCCAAACTATTGTTTGGAATGGCTGCGGCACTAAAGCCCAGAAGAATTCCTCTGTTAGCTTTTCAGACAAGTTGCCACTCGCAGGCCCAGGCGAGGCGAACGGGGCGAGTGTGATCTGGAAGGCCGACGGCGGCGGGGGGGACTCCGGGGTGAAGGGCTCCATCTCTCCCCGGAGGCCGCCTCACTCCGATTGTGCACCTCCGCGCATTCCACAGGCTGCTGGTACAATCAAAAAGTGCCACCCAAAGAAAGCACCACCTTATTCTTATGATAATTTCTTCGCGTTAAGTAAAGTCGGAAAGCGGTGTGTGATACAACAATACAAAATTAGAACTCCTATGAAATCGCATGAGGTGTTCCGGTTAGCAACGGGGGGGCGAAGAAGGGGGTAACAAGCCGCCGCCGTTGACTGATAAAAGAAAACCAGGGAAGAGTCAAACGAAACAGTGACGGAACGACCGGGTCGGTGTCTGGCTGTCAAAATAAAACAAAAAGCTCCACTACCTGTTTGTATTTAATACAACGAAAGTGACTCTAATTTAGTTTGAAAATCACTAACCGGAATGAGCTAACCCTTTCATAGCTGACTTGACTGCTATAAAAAAAGGGGGGGAGGTAAATCATTATTTAAGGGAAGAAAGAAAGAAAGAAAGAAACTTGTCCACCGTGCAATGCACTCTGGGAGGGATTTCATTTATACCGAGTAGGTCTTTTGAGACGGAAACGAGTCGGTAGAACAGAGTTGCCCTTGTCTTTCTGAACTTCTCCACTACCGGACGGGGTCGAGCACCGCATACCTTTTCTTGTGGACTATGAGCGAGTTTTTGTTGTTGTTTTTATTTCCCGAGATGAATGGCAGGAGACGGGTGAGTCGTGCACGGCGGGATCTGTTGTCTTGAGTATCATTTTTTTGGCAGCCAATGAAAGAAGTTAAACTTCCCCATCACATTGAGCCAAAAATAGAACTTAGCAAAACTTGGGAACGATGCAGATGTGGAGCCACGCGAGGGGCCACAAAGGAGGCCCTCCACCGCTAGAAGCGTCCTGGATGTGTGCTTGCACTGACTAGTCCAATGGGGCGCCCGTACGTTGTCCGCCTGATGGTAAAATAGTAAGGATTAAGTCATGTCTTGAGTCCTCCCACTGACCCCTTTGGTCTTTATTTATCTAGCTATTTATTTTCTGCAGTAAATCAATCCGGGGTAGTCATTTTTGAGCTGCATCTGCGGGTATAGAAACAGTCGGGGAAAGCGTTTTACGTCATGGATCGGCCGATAAGTAAGTTGCTGGAGAAGCTGAAGCTCACAGATTCAGGCAGCGTCAAGTTCAACAGCTCCAAGAAAAAAACAGACGTGGTCGGGAACGCCAACAACAGCAACGGGAACAGCAGCACCGGCGGCGGTCCCGGTTCGGCGATGCCCCCCTCGCAACTTCCACAGCCGTCGTCTGTGCAGCCGGATGGAGAACAAGCGCCTCACGCTTCCACCGTGGCCCCGCTGAGGCGTCGCTCCCCCCAGCAAAGGGCCTCGTGTTACCTGGGCGAAGGCCTGGATTCCCACCTGCGGCGAGAGTCTGGCCCGGGCCCCGAATGCGAGGCTCTGGGTCACGAGGCGTCCCTGAACCAGCGCCGCTACTCCCTGGAGCTCCAGCAGCTGGTCCGAAGGCAGCAGCTCCTCTCCCAGCCGCCGCTGCCCCCGTACCCCGCCGCGGTCGGTTACGGGTCAGCTCCCAGAGGCACGGCCGAGACGGGCTACCTTTCGGAACCGGAGAGACACAAGCGGCTTTCCCTCCAGGAGGCTTTGTTCTACAAACGCCTGAGCACGGGGAGCGAACTGTGGGAGAGCCCGAGACCCGCATCCTTGTCTCACCCACCGCACCGTTTGGCCGACGGTTTCTTCTACCCCCCGGGGCCCGCCCTGAGCCCGTGTTCGTCCTTCAGCCTCCAGGAGTCGGTGCTGGTTAGCCCTCGGTCCAGTTTCGCCTCGAGCACGGCCAGCGGGGGCGGAGGAGGAGGAGGAGGCGGAGGGGGTGGCAGCCCCATGGGGAGCCGCTGCAGCAGCAACCGAACCAGCGGAATCAGCCTGGGCTACGACTCCCGCTATTCCATCCCGCCGCAACAGCAGTCCCCGTCTTTGCAGACGGGACCCATGTACGGGAGGACCCCCGCGGAGGCCTGGACTCAATACCTCGGCGGCGGGATGCGTCAAGGCGCCTACGACAGCCGGCACTCGTACCCGCCGGCGGTGGGAAGTCCCGCCGCGGCGTGCTACCAAGCCGGCCCCGAGTGGTGGGACGAGCAAAGGTCGGGAGTGAGGGGCAAAGAAGGGGACGTCGCGCCGGGCGAGAAGAGCCGCCACTCCGACTTGCCCGGGACGCGCTACCAAGAAGAGCTGACCCGGCTTCTCCTGAGAGACGCGGCGCTTGAAGGCGGCGGTCTCTTGGAGGGCCTCATGCTCAAAGAACAGCCCTTGGCGCTGACGGCTATGACCAAAGCCGGCGCGGCGCTGGCGTCGTCGTCGTCGGCCACCAAGGCTCAGGAGGATCTCGGGGCTCCCGCCGGACGAGACGCTGCCGAGAACCGTCAGGAATTCTTTGGTAAGAGGCCAGATTCTGTTTTTGTCCAATCGCAGTATCAGCATCCACTCCTGGAGTACTCGGTGATAGCGAGTGCTGATACCGCGATGACTTGTGATTATATGAAATGTCATCAGCGGACGATGATTCGCCGATGTGTCAAACCGCCGCAGTCAAAACAGTGGCACCGACTGCCGAGGAGGACTTCCTTGATGTCAGATTTTTTTAGATCGATTTTTTTTTTCTTTTGCCTTTAGCATCGGTGGCTGGTGCCAGCAGACGATACGTTAAAATAAATCGATACCGATTCTTCATGTCGCTCCTTGCCCGTCCCCACGGAGTAGACAGACACGAGATAAAGAAAAACAGGATGAAGGCGTTTAGACCACAGAACCACAACAACTGCTCTCGCAACAACATTAATGGTCCCGCAATGCCCACGATGACGACGACCACACTTGTGAGCTCGCGACACCGTCATGCCCGGCGCGAAGGGCATAGCGCTCGAGGTCACACGATGCCTGGATTTCTGGCTAAGTTCGTTATTTTATTTTTTTTCCCCGTCACATTTCTGTCTCGACCGCATCGAACCTGCTGAGACACGCGGACGTGTTTTAAAACCGACCCGGACAAGTTGGAGACGGGCCCTTTGATTGGCAGTATTACGGACTAACTCGATGATAAGATATCGTAAAACCATTTTTAGGTTTGCTTGCTGCTACCTGACGCCGAGCATCTAACTGTATAAAATAACACTCTCTGAGAAAATTGCATGGTTGGGATATGAGCGCCGGCCGCTAGTGTGAGTCACACAAGGCGGCGTAGGGCCCAGTGTGTGTTGTGTTGGTGTGCGTTACGGTGGCTGGATGAATGTGTGTGTGTGCCGTTTTTTTGTGGCAGGGTGTGTTTTCCCCTGGTGACTTCAGGCCACAGTAATGCTTCAGTGTGTGTGTGTGTGTGCGTATGTGTGTGTGTTGGGGCGGTGTGCCGCTGCCTGTTTTTCTGCTCAGGTATGCGTTCCCTCAGGGGACGCACACCGGCAAAGCGCTTTGCCTATTGGGAAAGAAATATGAGCTTTGCATTTCGTCATCTCGCCAGGAAGTGTATGCATCCTTTTTTTTTTTAAAAACACTCCCTCAACCATAGTTTGGGCTGTGCTTCCGGAAATAGAAGTGAGTACAGCGGGCCGCAGCACACACTTGCTGGCAAGATCAAGCCCCACTGTGCCACACTCACTGGTGAGATTCAGACTGTTTTTAAAAAAAAATGTATTTATTTTTTAAACATATGCTTGCCAGAGAGAGTCACCCTGCTGGGCGGCGTGGAAAAGACGGCCAAAGACCTGCCGCATTGTACACCTTCACCAGTGAGATCTAGGCCGCACTGTGAAACACGGATTCGCAACAAGTGTATGCGCTAAAGTGGACTGGAGTTCTCTAGCGCGTGTGCTGGCTGGATTTCACTGGCGGGTGCGCTCAAGTGGGGGTGCACGCGTTCCGGCCGGCAAGCGGATGCATAACGTGCGAGAGATTTTGTTCGTGTTTAAAGCGAAGACTGAATTTCACTGGGAAGGGTGCGTTAGAGATGCTGTTTGGCCACGTCACTCAGCAAGCGGGCTGTCTCTCGTCAGCTCGCCGGCAAGGGTATGCAGAACGGCTTCTCTGGAGCTTGCGTGCGTCCTGCAGGCAAGGCTCCATCGAACTGGCAAATGTGCGCCTTCCCGTTGGTGTTTGGCAGTTTGCTAGTCCGCGGGCTGCCTTGTGACATCTCGCCAGCAAGGGTGTGCTGCACACATCTTCACAGACAAAAGATTTCACGCAGGATCTGACATTAACAGCGACCCGATGGCCCGGAGCCACCGCACAACTGTGTCAGGCCACCTGAAGTTCACTGACGGTGGCCTTGACCGGACCACCAGTGCAAATTGTGTAAAGAAATGAGATGTAATATCTCGTACTGAATATTTGGAGCTGTCTCGACTTAAATTGATCGATTATCTCTGCTCGCCCCATTGCGCGCGTTCAATCTCCCCCATTTGCTGACACACGGTGTACTACGTACTCGCGTGCATCATGTTCGCGGACTGTTTCCTCTGAAAATATTTTCGAGTGTTTTCCAGGGATGCGCTTTTGTCCCTTTTCTCATGTCAAGAGTCTTGCGGCCTTTTTTTTCCAGACAGGTTATTTCAAGGACCCGTGCGTTCCCGTGGTGCCAATATTGAGGAGCGCGCAAGAATGCTCTGTTTGCGTGGCACTCCCTCAGCCACATAAGAAAAAAAAAAAATGTGGGCAGATCCCGGAATAGATCACAGTGAGTGGGGTGGAGCTGGCTGGCATGGTTGGGGGGAGGTGGGGGTCGATCGCACCGCTCGTACTGCCTGGCTGCTTTTTATTCAATTTGAAAAGCATGGAAATGAAGTCGTCATTTCTGACTGACCCATTTAGCTAAAAACGAGCCATGGCTCCTGGTTGATTCTCGGCCGTGGCTCCGCCAGGGGCTTCCTCCTAATGAACTGCCACCATTTTGCGCCTCAGGTAACGGGCAGAGTGCAAATTTCCTGCTTAAAGAACGCGTGAGATGGGTGGAGGGGCTTTACAGGAAGTGTTGGAAGTTCCCTTTAATGTCAGCAGCATTTGAGCAAACGGGCCTGGCTCCTGGGTGTGAACACCCCCCCCCCCCCCCCACAGGCGTTGGGAAGGAGTGACACAAATCTCACCCCAGGTTTAACCGCCCCCCGTTTCTGTCCCCCCTCTAGGGACCTGCATCAAGTGCGGAAAAGGCGTGTACGGAGCGGACAATGCCTGCCAGGCTCTGGACAGCCTTTATCACACGCGCTGTTTCACCTGCGTGTCCTGTGGTGAGTTAAAAAAAAAAAAAAAGACAAGTAAACGTAAACCTGTGCAAAATGGATTTGAAAGGGGTTTGTTTTTGTAGGACGTGCCTTGAGAAACAAGGACTTCTACAACGTGAACGGCGCGGTGTACTGCAAAGAAGATTACATGGTGAGCCTCTTTTGCTTGTGTTGTTTTTTTTTTGCCAACTCCTCATTGCTTTTCTTGTACTCGGCAGTTTTCGGGATTCCAGGCCGCTGCCGAGAAGTGCAGCGTGTGCGGCCACCTCATTCTGGAACAGGTGAGCTGCCCTCCCCTGACCCCAAAGAGGACACAGACGACACTCTTTCTCAATCGAACTTGTCCTTCCTCGTCTCAGCCAATCCCAACATCGATCGCGCCGTCTATTCTCACCATTCCACATTTTCCCGTGAGAAAAAATTGCCACTCAAATTCTTTTTTGAAACAAATGAAATATACTGTATCTTTCCGCATGTCTCGACAAACTGAAACCACAGCTCACATTCCCCGAATGACCAGAAATTCGTTTTCCTTTTCTTAAAAATCATTTCTTTCAAGTCAAACATTCGAACTGGTATTGGGGTGGAATCTGCATGACCTTCGGGAGGAAACATCTTAAATGTTCCCTATTGATACTTTATTACAAATTTCCCATCTTCCATGAGAAAATTCCCCAATGGAAATGTTTGAACACTTTTGAGCTCATTTCAACAATTCTCAGATCAAAGATGATCTTCTTCCGCTTAAGGAAATTCCCAACTTGACAGAAATGAATCATTCTTACTTGAAAAAGTCAACATTCCCACTTGAAGTCCACATTTCTCTCGAGAACGTAGAAACGAGGCAAGTCCACCACGACTTCAACATTCCTACTTTGCTGCAAAATTCCGAGGAAAAGTTTTCACCAACATTTTGCAACCGATTCAAACGGTTTTAATGTCAAAATTGTTAACAGCAGCCCCCTTGTAGAAATGTCATGACTGACTTTCTCGTGTGACAAAAAAAAAAAAAAGACTATTTCAGTGGCTGTCTCCCGACCGCAGCTCTGAATACATGAGAAAATCCAGGAGATTCCCCGCGGAGTATGTCGCGGTCCCTCTGAATGAACAAATCCCAAATTCGACCTCCAGAAAATTCAGACTTGGTGGGAACCGATGGCGAGTGTCAGACACTGGGGCCAGACCTCCGGGGCCAGACACTGCCTTCTATTTGAACTCCCAAAGTGACGCAATAAACGGAGAGCTCCGAACGGTGTCTCCAATGTTGTCATTGTGGCCTCAGATCCTGCAGGCGCTGGGCAACTCGTACCACCCCGGCTGCTTCCGCTGCGTGGTGTGCGCCAAGGCCCTGGACGGGGTGCCGTTCACCGTGGACCAGCACAGCAACATCTACTGCGTGGCCGACTACAACAAGTATGGCGCATCCCGTACTCCCCCTTCGACGTCACTCGTCTCTCAACTTTTGTCTTTTCCGTCTCCGCAGGACTTTTGCCCCAAAGTGCGCTGCCTGTTTGCAGCCCATCTTGCCTACTGAGGTGAGTGCTGTAATGGCCTCCAAAGTTGGTCATTTTTGACAAGCTCGTCGGCTTCCACAGCCCCGCCTCCGCGATTATTTTTCATCCAAACATAAATGGGCCGAATTTTTGGTCCCGGCTTGTCCCTGCTCACATCTCGCTCAATTCATCCAGAAACTGGTTCATTCTGGAATGATTTTGCAGGGCAGCGAGGAGATCCTCAGGGTTGTGTCCATGAACAAGGACTACCATTTTGAGTGTTACCACTGTGAGGTGAGTGACGCACACCAAACGCCTTTTCTGTTTGCGCTAGCTGACATCACTTCCCGTACGCATTCCTTGTCCCCCCCCCGCAGGAGTGTGGCAAGCAGCTCTCCGATAAGCCCGGCTCGCAGTGCTTCCCGCTGGACTCTCATCTGCTCTGCCACCCGTGTCACATGAGCCGAGTGTGCAGCACCGCCACGCAAAACTGAGGAAGCCCTCCCCTTTGCGCGCTTCGGTTTTATTGACTCTCGACATGTAACTGCTGATTTTAAGACATTCCCGCAGCTCCTTTTTGACTTGTGCCCGCCCTCCCCTTGACTCCACTGTACCTGCTGTTGTTCTACTTTTACTGTATGGTCACAAAGAAAAAGGGAACAGGAAAGAGACTACTGCTCATTTGCTGTAGAAGAACAAAGGATCCTGCTTAACTGTACATATTTTGTTCGCAAACATTTTGCACTTAAATCTCACTTTGAGATTTTGTTAAGGTGAACCAGTCAAATTTGAGGACAATTACTGTTATTTCTGTATGCTGTAACAACATGTTTTGTGTTCTATAGATTTAATAAGACTGCTTTGTGGTTGTACATTTCAGAGTTCATATAAAAGAAATTGATGCTTCTGAGCTGGTCCGTGTCTGAATCCCCCCCCCAACAGATAGCGTGCATGACGCCAAGGTTTTACCAACTGAAGTCGGTCAGCACTTCAATTTATTAACTTATATGTCATGACTTGCAATACATTCAACAGCAACAAAAATCAACTTTTCAACTAAAACAAGATAAAATGGTAAAAATGGAGCCATTTGTCAGAGCTATTGATTAGAAGACTAAATCATTTGGATCTGCTCTGCACTACTCACCGAGACATCGGGATATGTGACTTTCAGTTGACATGTCGGGATGAATCCAAACTGCACTAGGTCTTGAACAAGTTCACTTTCTATGTCCCGAGGTTCAGCACTGAGTGCGCGCGACTTGGCTGTTCTACAAGGAGCTGAAGTATAAAATTCACAACAGACGCTTGATGCATTAAAAATTTAAAGGACGTCCACTTCTATGCCTTTCTGTGACTCTTCCAGTCTCTCACTGATTTATCTGATATCTCCCCCGCCCCCCACGGATCAAAACCATGTTGCCGTTCACGTTAAAGTGGAAGTTATACATAAACGACTGAAACACAGTGTTGGATGTTTTCCAATCGGGAAGTCAAAGGAAGTTTACTTATAAAAGAGCCACTCTCGCTACCCAGAAATTTTGCCACAAGGCCCGACACACCAAATTTTTTTTTTGTAATTAGTATGGAGGGGTTTTCGAGGGGGCAAGATTCCTCTGATGTCTTAAAATAAAACAAGCATTACGATAGCATCTTCTATCCCTGTTTCAACATGACCGACAAATGTAAAAAGAAAAGCAAAAAAGAAAGAATGATCACAGGTCTGTAAAGTTCAGTGCTGAAGCAAGTCAAAACACTAAAACTGCTCAGAGACGAGTGTGGATGGAGAGGGGATCTATTTTGGACTTTATTATAGGGCTTGGGGAGGAATAAACTGTGGAACCACAGAAGTTGAAGGAGGAAAAAAAAAGGGGCCTCCCAAACCTCAGGAGGACCGGACCGCCCCCTCCGAATGGACGCCACATCACAACGGGAGCCCTCTTCCGCGTGCTTCAGTGGCGCCTGTCTCGGGTGTCGCTACAACTACGAGAGCGCCGCCCAAGTGGCGGTCGCCCGGGCCGGCGCTCACCTTCCCGCCTCCGCTCGCCATCTTTGTTCCGGCTTCGCTCCTTTTCCCAGTCGGCGTCGGCTACCTTGCTGGACGACATCGCGCCGCCTCGATCTTCTTTTTCCCGGGCCTTCAGCCGCTCCTTCTTCCGCTCCTCGCGAACTTTTTCCTGCTCGTCTTGCAGCTCCTTGAGCCGCCGCTCTCGCTCCTTTTGCCGCTCGCTGCGTTCCAGCACCTTCTGCACCACCTGGTGGTGAAATTTTAAAATCAGATAAGCATACACACACACACACACAGGGTTGAGCATGGTACTTGAAAAAAAGTAATTATAGTTACAAATTACTTCTACCCAAAAGTAATTGAGTTACCAACTCAGGTACTGCCTTGTAAATGATGTTTTTTCTATTATTTTACATCGCTCGTGTAAAATAATTTTGTAATCGCTAAATGAGCAAGTATATACATTCCAACATCTGGCAAGTATTTGAAGTCAACAGACTGCAGCTTGCCAGATGAATAGAAAGATTAAATACTGAATCAATATCAAATCTTGAAAATGTTATTGTACATTGAAATTCTGGATGGATGCCGCCAGAGGGAGAGGATCCCAGAGCATCCGCACCATCCATCCAACATGTACAGTGACGAAGCCATGTTCCATAGATGACCGCATTCGGCAGTTCAATTCCTCCCCCCAAAAACAAAGCACCCATGCATGAGCTCACCGATAGCATCGGCTTCGATTCACATCAGCACAAACTGATGCGCAATGACAGAGACTCGCGCTTTCTGCAAACGGGTCATTTGAATTCACCTTTTGGAATTCATACCCAAAACATGTCTGCAAATACAGGCATGAGGACACCCACCTGTTCTTCAGTGAGGGGAAGCCAGTATATACAAGGAGCTGCTTTGGTCTTGAGGAACAAGTCGTCGAGAAGCTTTGCGGGAGGCTCGTCTGCCTTCTCTGATGGCGACAAAAAAAAAGCACGACATTGGCACAGGCTCGTGTTAGGGCTCGGCGACCAATCCGTTTCATCTCATTGTGTTTCCCCTGTTGCGTATCAGCAGTTCGTCATAATCTTTTTTTTGGGGGGGGGGGTGCAGTACACAGTATGAATCGCAGTAATGGGTCAATATTCGTGGAAAATAATGAAGATTTCAACAGCCAGGTGGAAGTTTCATCCTCTCGGCTGTTTGAAAGTTGACACATTCTCGGATGGACCACTTTTAGTTTGGTTCTTAAGTCCTATGATGGCCCCTGAAGGCAAGAGAAACGTACTTGGGTTCCATTCCTCCAATCCTTCGGTATTCACTACACACGACACTTTGCATTTGAGACTTGATTTGGAATGAACTGGAGAAAGTGTGTTTTAAGAGGTTGAAATGTGTTTTGCGAGGGGTAAAACTCCAACACCGAATAACAAGGCGTCTACCCGTTGCGGGTCAGAGTCTGCGGAACGTGTGGGTCGAATTTAAATCTGTTTGATCCGGACGATTTTTTGTTTTGACGTGCACTCCTTCCAAAAACAGCATGGCTGCGAACACAGAGGAGACAATGAACCAAAACCTTTTCGACGGACAGCGAGCGGAATGAGTTTGGTTTGCGAAAGACAAGCAAGGGCACAAAGTGATTTATTGACATGTTGGAAACTTTTGACCCGAGGAATGTGCTTCCCAGCTGCAAATATTTTGCAAAGGTCGGCTTGCCTCACCCGGGCAGTGTGACACGAGAAAAGGGCGTGAGAGAGGCGGAGGGCCATCCGTGGAGTTTGCCGGCTGGCTCCTTTTTAGTCTGCAATGTTGAACATTTTCAACATTCATTTATCATGGACTGTGTTTATTTCCATGTTTTGGCCAGAGGCATTTATGTCCCCAAGAGGAAGCATTTATTTTGGCATTATCCGTGAGAAAAAAATATTTCTGTGGAAGTTGGTGGAAGTTAAAGCTCGGGAAAACCAGAGATAGAGAGAGAGAGAAAAAAAACCCCACCAAAACTTGTTGTCAAACCTACCCTTCTTGTCGCTCTTCCTCTCCTTGCTCTTTGGCCGTTCCCGTCGCCGCCGCTCCCGTTCCCGTTCTCTGTCTCGGTCACGGGACCTGGAGCGCCGCTCGCCCTTGTCGGCGCCCGGTCTGGCGAATTCCCGGATCTTGTCGCGATCCCACTCGCGCTCGCCGCGGGCCCGCTCGCGGCGCTCCATTTGCCGCTGCCGCTCAGCCCACAGGTCCCGCACGGCGGGCGCGCCGCGCTCGTGCTCCCGGTCTCGCTCCCGGTCCCGCTCCCGGTCTCGCTCGGGCATGAGCGGGGGCGGTCGGCTGGGCGGCAGGGCCGGCTGCGGGACTTGCGGCTCCGCGTGGTTTGGCTTCAACAAACCTTTGTGAAAGTCAAGCTGCGTGCGGGGAAGAGCAACAAAAAATGGCAAGGGGTCCAAATTGGAGCATTTTGCTGATTTAACGGTCAACAATTATTTTGATTGTGATATATATTTTTTCCTTTTGTGCAGCAGTTATTTTAATGGTTTCTGTGTGACTTTGGGGCGCTAAGTCCAAAATGCCATCCATTTATTTAAATTGGCTTTAGCTTTTGAAATTTCAGTCTATTTTTTCCAAACTGAGTGATAATGCATGTGCTTTGACAGTTTCCAAAACGTACCTTTGATTCTTAGTTAAGGCAGTGTTTGTACTTCGACATTTCAAAAACTAGCTTTTGACCTGAACTTTGGATTTTTCACATAAAAGAGGATTTGCATCTGGAAAGCTGTCTGCGATAACGATTGCCATCTTTCACCTAATCCCATCAAAGACGAAAGAATACTGTACGGACAGGCTTGAGGAGAAAGAGAGGCTCAATTACGTTGGAGCATAAAGCGACCCCAAATGTCATAACTGCACTTTGTTAATTCACTCCCAAAGACGTATTTAGATGTCTTTTCAGACGCCACAAATTTTATCCCAGCTCCTTATTTTATATTGACTGAAAAGGGTCTGAAAATGGCTGGCATCTGAAAAGATATCTAAATACATCTTTGGGAGTGAATGACTTAAAATCAACAATCAAGGAATATCTCAAAAACTGGAGCCAATTCGGAAAAAAACAAACAATGTTACTGTGGTGCCGCGCTACACCCTACACGTCAGTCTCGGTACTACGACAGCATGCTGACAAAGCAGCAGGCGCGTAAGCATTACCTCATCCTGCTCACAGAAGTCCACACTGAGCACTTTGGGATTGCTCTGGGGCCATTTGACTCCGTGAAGACTTTCCCTGGTGGCTGCCGCCTCCTCTGTCGTCGTGTACTGGGAAGGGCAGAGAGTGGACCATGAGCCCACAAACGTCACCTCGACCGATACAAATCAGTGGCGGCGGCGGCTCACCGTGACGTAGCAGTGTGACTTGATCTTGTCAATCCAGAAGCCGTCTTCCACCATGCTACCGGTCTGCTTCAGGAGCTCTTTGAGCTGGCCCACGGTGAACGGTCGCACCTTTGAGCAGACAAAATATGCATTTAGTGTGGTTGTGGCATAATAAAACAAAACTCCATCAATTATGTCTCATGAAAATGAATAAATAAATGCATTCAAGGTTGGAAATGACTTTTCTTCTTTGAGGAGCACTTTTGCTGATAAAAGACTTCATTTGAGGAGCAACGTTTTTGCAGGTGGGACCTGAAGCAAAGGGTTTTAATCGACAATAATCAAATAAAAATAAAACAAATGAACAATTGATTTCCTTTGTGACCAAAGTCCAGATGCAACCATTTTTTTTTACATTTCTAAAATTCACATCACAAATAGCAGCAAACGTATATTATTGTCCATACATGTTTTCAGTAAGCGCAATTTCCTCCGAATAAATACATTTCAGTTCAAACTTATTTCTGACTGGGTTGTCTGGTACTCTAGCGAACTGAAATTGATTTTTAAAAAATGGGAAAAAGAAAAATAATTTGAGAACAACAGCGATGTGAAACTTCTTATTTTGAGCCTTGAGATAATATTATTTCTTCTATGAATGACAGAGGCAAGTTTGGCCGGCCGGCGAGATACTGTGCACGAGCTTCCGCTCCAAACCCACCAGGTTGGTCACGTGGACGATATTGGAAAGTTTGCCGCGGGGCGGCGAGGGCTTCCGCGTGAATCGGATGGGGTCGTCGATTGTGATGGACACGCCGGACCGCTGCTGACTGATGGAGCGACGCACCAAACCGTCGTCGGTGGAAGCTAAGGACGAAAGGCGCGTGATTGGAAAGCTCAGAGATTGGAAGGAAGAAATTCCGAGGCCTCACCTTTCTTCGGTTCTCCGTCGGGCTTCTCTGCCGTCTTCTCGGGAGGAATTGGCTTGGGTTGCTCAACAGGGGGCGGTAGCGGGATTTCGCTCTCCGCCGTCTCGGCGTCTTCCTCTTCGTCACCTCGCCCGTTCTCCTGGCTGTCCCCGGGGACCACCTGGACGCGGGCAAACATTGACGGACAGGCGGACAAAAGAGCGACGGTGCCGTTCAGACGGCTCCCTTGCCTGTGTCACCGTGCGCCGAATCTTGAGACCGTCGTCCTCGTCTCCCTGGCCGTTGTCCTTGTTGTCCTCGTCCCCGGACAGCTGCAGCTCCTCTGGGTGCAGGTCCACCACGGCCTCCTGGGCTATTTTGATATCTGGAATTAAAGACTGCGAGGAAACACACAGGGAAAGGATCGGGTCATTATGAGAAAACAAAATGAAACTGATGAAAATGACCATGGCCAAGAATGAGTTTGCCCGTTCCATCCCTAAAGGAGACTTTTGTTCATCCCCCACCCCCCCACCTTGAGAGAGTCAGTTGTGATGCTGATGGACGGCTTCTTGGCAGTGACCGCCGTGCTGGAGCCCCAACGCCTCTTCCTCCCCGCCGCGGCTCCCGTGTCGACGTCTCCTGCCCCTCCGTCGGCATCGACAGGCGGCGTCTTGCTGCCTGCGCGGGAGGGGGGGGGGGGGGGTGTTAAATTAAAATCTGAGAAAAAGAGGAGGGCAGAATTTCGAACCCAATGGTTATCACATTCGGGTCCACCTACTGGTTAGTGAGATCTTGCGAGCGGCAAAAGCCTTTGGAGTGGTGCTCTGGAATGAGAGGGAGAGAGAGAAAAAGAACATACAGAAACCCCAAAGGGTGCAGCGGGTGAGATGGGAACTCCAAATGGGCAAACAAGAGGTCAAACAGGAAAATGTGGTAAGGAAGGTTTTTTTTTTATGGGGGGTTAAAAAGTGTTTGAGGAGAGTCCTGAGACATCCGTGTTCCACCTCTGCTCAAGGACGCAAACATAATCCACTGACATACATTTATGTCTTTTGTGTGTGTGTGTGTGTGTGTGTGTGTGTGTGTACGTGAGACTCAGGGTAAAGATGCGACTAACTAGCTGAGTGTGTCCACATCGCATTTTCCTCAAATTTCATTTTAAGTGTAAAAGCTTTAACGGTGCGTGAAGTAATTAGGGGGAAAAAGTGGCCTCATTAAAAGCCATTCCATGAGAAAAATTCCCTTCATTTTGCATGTGTTCTTTGAAGCAGAGGCGGAAAACTGAGCCCTGGAGACTTTTTTTTTTTGCAAGGACTTGCACATTAAACAATAGACAGCAGAATTTTTTTAGCACTACCACTTGAGTAAGACTATCAAATAAAACTGCAGTATAAAACAATTTCTGTCAATTATAATGAGGAATGTTAACTCCTCAAGCAATTAAGACATTTTAAATGGTGAAAAGTGATTGCCTGGTACCATTTGACACCTGATTCCTTACTGGCTCGACTAGGGCCCAACCGCACGACCCTGTGCACTGTATCTAGGCAACAAGGATCCAATCAGGGAAGGCTGAGGAGTGAGGCCATGCCTCGATTTGAGTGTGCAGGAACTGATCACTGGGGTGGACTTTTAGTCTTTGAAGGGGGGGTTGCTGCATTTGTTCATCAAGCGGCAGCTCAGAGTCACAATTGTGTCCGTGGGAGGGTGACGGGCGAAAGGTTCGCTTTCATGTCCTTGATTCCACAGGTAAAGCACAAGTCCATTGTGAGTCTTTGGAAAGTTCTTGTGGCGCTCTCAAAAATATAATTAAATCAACAAATGTAAGTAAGAAAAATGTATAAAGTCAGATGCATTTGTGGCATTCAGATTTGTAATCCAGGAAGCTGCGCATGTGGGAGAACTCGGAGAAGCGCCAAGTTGTGGGCGGAAAGACGTCACGGAGGCCGAAAAAGCAATTTCACAGCATCGGAGCCCAATGTGGAACATCTTGGCTCCACAGCCAGCAAGTCCAGGCACAAATGGCATTTCCATGGCTTAATGTCCACTGACAGTTTGTCGAAGGAGTCCATGGAGAAGCGCTTCTTTTAAGGTGTGTCCGACGGTGTCGTGCCAGCCTTCTTTCCATTGTGAAAGCGGCAGATATGTCCATATTGGATTCGTGGTGGAAGTTCAGTCCAGTGTCACAAAACGACCGTGCGCCTGGTTGTCGGGAGCCTGGATGGCACACCTTGCCCCTGCTCACTGCCGCGAATCAGCGCCACAAAAGTACAGTCCAGTTCAGTTCAGCGAGCAGCTCGGCTTCCAACTCTCGAGGCAAGGTGACCGTGACAACCGGGGTCTGCCGTTACCATCGCTGCTGCGGCTCTGACGTGTGCTCCAGTTCCTGCTGGTGCCACAGACTTTACTCAGGGCCACAAGGGCTCGCAGACTCTGGGCCTAACTGGGCCAGCAGCGACGCACTCAGACATATCGGGACAGGAGTTGAAGGAGGAGTAGGAGGAGTGGAGGAGGTGTTGTTGGTGGAGGTGGTGGTGGTGGTGGTAGTAGTAGTACGCAGCTTGTACCATTAGGGGCAATGGAAGAGACATGGGCACCTTCATAACAAAGCAATCAATGTGGTTTTAAGACAACAATCACACCATAAATATATTTCAGAGAGAATCGTTTATGAGGGGATACAAAAGGCTAGAGAGAGGAAGAAAAGAGGCAAGAAAGAAGCCATGATGCATCACTACACACCCCAGCACTCACTAGACGCTTGGAAAAAAAAATAAATCCCTGAGACTAAAAACTCGACCAAATTACCTCCTCATATGCACGCTTCAAGTGCAACATTGAGCAAATAGTGAGAGCAAAATGCTACGGGACAAACGCGCCCTTCAATGCGGGACATGCAGTTTGGACGCTGTGATTTGGACGTTCAACCACCCGGCGCCTGCGCTCAAGGGCCGATGAGGTGCGTTCTGGGTAATTAGTTGGGTTAAAATGCAACGAATTGCCACAGCTAAAAACTGGTTAAGAATGACCCAATTAATACAGTGGTGCCTTGAGTCGAGTTTCATTTGTTCCACACACACAGCCTCCCCACAAAAAAAAAAAAAAAAAAAAAAAAAAAAAAAAAAAACTAGCACAGAACACATTTTTCATCAATTAAAAAAAACAAAAACATTACAATAACAGAACAACAATCGAAAAGAATATAAAGAGTGTGCGCATCATGAATCATTTATTGTGCAGCTCCTTGACATGCATGCCTTAGCCACCAGGGGAAGTGCAATAAAACACATCCCTTTATTATCCAAACCGCTTGTCCTCACTCAGGTCGCTGGCGTGCTGGAGCCGATCCCGGCTGTCTCCGGGCGGCAGGGCCAGCCAATCACAGGCAACATTCTAGACCAGCAACCAGTCACACTCGCATTCACACCTACGGCAAATTCTGAGGACTCAATTCTCAATTAACCTACCATACAGGTTAGGAAGGTAACAATATCCAAACGTCACATTATCTTAAGTCAACAGTCTCAAACTTGGGCCTTAAACTGGACAGTGATTTCAAACTCGATCGGCAAATTGGTGCCGTTGTTAAATCCAGCTTCTTTCACCTTAGACAGCTGCCAAAATAAAACCTCTCCTCTCACATGAACACTTTGAGACAGTAATTCATGCCTTTGTCACATCCCGGCTCGATTACTGCAATGCCCTTTACTTTGGAGTCAGCCAGTCCTCCATTAAGCACCTTCAGCTGGTCCAGAATGCCGCTGCTCGCCTCTTGACTGGTACTCGTAAGAGGGAGCACATAACTCCTACTCTGGCATCCCTTCACTGGCTCCCCATTCATTTTAGAGTTATTTTCAAGATCCTCTTATTTGTTTTCAAATCTCTGAATAATCTCGCGCCACCTTACCTCTCTGAGCTCATCCGCCCCTACACACCTGCCCGGCGCCTCAGGTCTGTGGACCAGACCTTATTAGAAGTACCAAGAACTAAACTGAGACTCAGAGGGGATCGAGCCTTTTCTGTTGCTGGTCCCTCTCTCTGGAATGACCTCCCACTGAACATTCGGCAAGCCTCCTCGCTGCCCATCTTCAAAACCCTCCTCAAAACTCACTTGTATTCTTTGCCATTCGACTCAGCATGACTTAGATTTGTTCTTGGTTTTACTGTTTGGTGCTTTCTACCGCCTTTATTACCGATTTGTCTTACTGTTTATTGTGCATGTTAAATTGCTCCATGTACAGCACTTTGTATGCAGCGATGGCTGTTTGAAAGTGCTCTATAAATACTGTTGACTTGACTTGACATTACGATAATTAGCATCATATGAACCTCACAATACGATAGTTATCACAATATTATAGGGAAGTTGGCGGGGGGGAAAAAAGTCCACCATACTGAATAAAAATGCATGATAAAAAATAGAATAATATTCATTGAAGCACAATATTGTGTTATTGTATGTAACACCAGTGACAAGGAAACAGGATTGGCCAGTCATTTCATTGTCACATGCTCCTTTTGGCTCATCAGCGCAAAGTACCACAATGCTGTGTTGGGCTGGTAACAATTTTGAGGCACTGACTTGCTTATGCATACACATTGTGAAGCCAGTCAATTTGCCCGTCATCTGGCGATAAACATGTTTTTTGAACGGAAGGTGGCCAAAACATCCATCCATTTTCTGAACGGTTTTGTCACGGGTATGCTGAGGCCTATCCAAGATGATTTTGGGCAGTAGGCAGCGTACACCATGAAACGGTTGCCACCCAACCGCAGGGCACACATCGACAAACGCCCATTCACACTCACAATCACACCTAGTGACAATTTTGAGTGCTCCAGGAACCTGCCATGCATGTTTTTGGTATGTGGGAGGAAACCGGAGTCCCCAGAGAAAACCACCCCAGGCACGGGGAGAACATGCAAACTCCACACAGGAAGGCTGGAGCCCGGAATTAAACCCATGACTCCTGCAACATGAGACGGAGGTGCTAACCAGTTGCCCACCCTGCCGCCGTGGTCAAAAGCAGCCTTATTCAAATTAAATGGCACTCATAAACTAACCACCAGAAAGTGCTGGAACTTCACAAATGGGAAATAACCTGGCCTATTTCACAGATTTGCTATTTTATTAACGTGAAATGACGATGATGATGTTTTGGGATTTTTCATATCGCATTATTGCCATTACCGTTTTATCCCTAATACAGATGTTAAGAGACTGTCACATGAGCTGCAGTAGCGTGCTTTATTTTTTTAACCAAACGATTATGCTAGTGAGAATTGGTCTATTGTCTGTCTACCTATGTTGTTACACTGCTTGTTTTGAAATACCAGTTGCCCAAAGAGTTATAACATTATAACCGCAATGCTAGTTTTGTTAGGCCTGTTTAAGGGCTTATGCATCGTGTTACACTAGCGAAGTTGTGCTTTTTTTTTAAGATACTCGTATTTACTTGGTTTAAGATTAGCTTGACATTGTCATACCCGTGACAAAGCAAAAAGCGATTTAGTGAGGGCTCAAATACCTGGGGGGGGGGAGAAATAGCCACGTCCCTCGTAAATCAAGGTACCACTGTATTTGGGTTTTTCTCCAGGTTGTGTTGGTTTCAAGTGAGCCTCGTGTCAGCTAGCCATGCTTGATCATGAATGAGGATGCGAGGTTTTAGCAGGAGACGGCCAAACGCTCAGCCTTCTCGGCCAGACTTACCTCCTCCAGGCGACCCTCGCCATCGATGGGCTCCCCATTCGGCGCTGGCTGCCGGGCCTCGCTGCTCTCTGAGCGGGGCTCCCCCTCCGACACGGCTGCCTCACTGGTCTCTGACATCTCTCTGCCAGCAGAAATGGGTCATATGGGTCTATTGTGCTTCTCTTCATTAGGGACATTTACAGTCAGTAGTGGCTGCCCTCACCAGGGCCAAGGGTTAGCTAAACAACCATTGTACTAAAATGTCATATAAGCACCTAGAGCAAATGAATGGTTTTACAATACTACACTGTACTAAGCAAGTAACATCTGGGATATGTGTGTGGTGGGCCACATTCAACCTCATCTTCTAATGATATCCCCTTGACGGTGAGCTAATTCAGTCGAATGATTAGAAAAATTGCAAGTAAAAAGTGGCCACTTCCTCACGCCACAAAAGACACCCATCGCCATTCCCACATCTTCCCAATGCAGCACCAGCGTCGCCCTGTCTCCCTCCCATTCGTACCCGTTTTTGTTTGCCTCGGATACCATTCTCGTCGGTCTCGAGGAAGGGACGTGACACAAACGAACCCGACTCGCGCGAAGCGATCGTTCAGGTGCGCGGAGGGTTTTAAAAATTCACTCCCGTCGGACGTGCTTTGGTCAAAGCACCTGAAATTACTGCGACGCGATCAAAGATGCAATGTGGACATCCCAGCCATGTTGGCTAGCGAAAGCGGCGCCAAGTAAAAAAAAAAAAAAAAAAAAAAAACACTAAATGCCTATTCTATTCTTATCTCAGCCGCAAAAAAAGAGTTACATTAACGACTCTTAACCCGTGATAGAAACATACAACGATATTACTAAAACGCCTTGTAATCAATTAAAGGCCGGGTGGCGCCGTTAGCTATGAGTGGAAATCACACCGAGATGAAACAGGAGGAGGACGAGGACCCATTAGGGAAAAAGGCTAGAGCCAATACATTGATAGGGCGACCTGAGACATGCCTGACCGAAAATACAACAAGTGATCAAATTCAGCGACGTCATGACGTTGGATTACTTCAGCTTTCGGTTGAAGGCTTTTGTTTCACAAATGGTCCTGAATGTGTGTAATGGACAGTAAAAAAGTAATTACTCTAATCGAATACTTTTATTCAGGCACCCAAAACAACATCCGTCCGTCCATTTTCTAATCTATTCGCCTTTACTAGTTTTGCTAGAACTCTCGTGGCAAGGATGCAAACTCCGCACAGGAATGAATGCTGGAGACGACACTCAGAACCTTCGGATTGTGATGCAGACGTACCCGCCAGAGTAACCACGTGTACCCCGTTCTCCCGTGCCCCCCCCCCCCCCCAAAAAACACACATTTACAACACCACATTTTTTAAGCCCCTATGGCAACATGAAAAATATACACCCCACTCCAGTTAATCAAAAATTAATTATTTTGTTGCGCTCAATATGCTGTCGTTACCTATTACAATAACATTACAGTCAACTAAAGATTTTCCTGTTAGGAATAAAAATCACACAGGCAGCAAACTTGACTCGTTCTTACCGTGCTTTTTGTTTCAGGAGTTGACCACTGGGTCATGTTCTTTACATTGTAAATTGGCTTTCACTTGTATCGCGCTTTTCTACTTTAGGTACACAAAGTGCTTCAAACAAATATTTTCTGTAATTATAAAGTGCTACACTGTTTCCTCATTCATGTACTGATGACGCAGCATCAGGAGCAACCAAGGGTTCGGTAGCTTGCTCAAGGACACTTCGACGTGGTGTCAACGGCCACGGGATCGAATTGCTAGCTTCAGTTGAGAGACAACCACTCGACTACTGAGCCATGTCGTTCTGCACATACTGTGGACCCGGTGTGGGCAAAGAAGGACTCTGTTCTGTAATCTGACCTATTGAGCATTTACATTTTCAAATGTCCTATAACACTTAACGCATGTACTTATTTCATTCTATTGTTTTTCTTAATTAATTGATCTAATAAAAAATGTATTGTTCTAATGTATTGTTCATCCTAAAATTCAAAATACAAATATAAGCAAAAATATTTTATGATCAAAATCAACTTAAAATAAGTCACATTAAAGTGTTGACATTTTGATCTTATGAAAAAAATTGGTTAATTAGAAATATCAAAAGTATATATACATCTCTCTCTATATATATAATTTACACACACACACTGTTGATATTTTTTATATATATCTCTCTCGAGAGAGATGTATCTATCTATCGACACACACACACACACACACACACACATATATGCATATACATTCACACACACGAACAGACACACGTATCTCTCTCTATCTATATAAGTGCCTGTTGGCCCTTGAGCACAAGCGTTTGCTGTTGACTGAGGCCTCGTCTCCAAGTAGCCAGGTATTTTGAAAACTACAGGTGATTTTCTGCGGTTTGCCCCGTCATCCACATAGCCCCATAGATTTTTTTTCCATTAAAAATGAATGTTCCCGAAAACACTGGTCAAAGTGGATATTTGCAGATCTGCGGAAAAAAAGCCTGGTTACCTGTAGACAAGGCCAAAGATGGCAGCAGATGGATGCAATTAATTAGCGGCAATTCCAGTGGTGTCGGCTAATTCTACTTGAGTGTCACTGCAAACCTTTTCAGGGGGTGTCCTTTCTCTGTCCCCGTCCCCTTTGTCTCGTTATCTGCGTCTTGGCCTAGCTCAGCTCCCTGTGAGATGATGGGACACACACACACACGCACACACACACACACACACACACACACACACACACACACACACACACACACACACACACATTGAAATGGAAATAAGAGTGCTTTCGCGTTCAAATACCACACGGTTAAAGTTCTCAGATCTTCATTAGTGCTCTATCACAGTGATACCAGACCACTATAATGTGATCCAATTGGTCCACAAACGACTATTTTCTTGCCTACAAATAATGTATCTTTGTTCATTTTGCTTGCGTCGGTGAAACACACCTCTTTTAGCTTGATCACTGACCTTCGGCTGCCTCACACGGCGTGACTGAACCCTGACAGACGATGAGGATGACGATTTTGACGAGGAGTCGGACTGCGAGTCCGGATCTGACGAGGAGCCCGAGTCCCGATCCCCGGCCGTGCTCTTCTTACCAGCTGCCTGTTTTTTCTCCCCGAGCTCTTCTTCAGCTCGCGCTTTCGCGTCTTCCGCTTTTCGGTCGCTCATCTCATTTTCTTTCTTCTCGCTCCCCTCTGGAGACTTGCTGGTGCCCGCGCTGGTCTGCGCCTCCTCCGACTCCATCTTGTGCACCAGCAGAGAGAGCGGGCCAGGTCTGCGCTTCACTGGGGGCTCGGGACTGCTGGAGCGGGATCTCGAGTCTGAGTCTCGCCCCTGCGAGGTGTGAGGCGGGATGCCGGGTGGTGCTCCGGAGCATTCGCCCTCCTTATCGTCAGTGTCTGGTGGACTCTGCTTGGGAGTGTCCGGTAGGGGAAACAGGTCAGGCGGCGGCGAGGGAGGTGGCGTCGGGTGGCGCAGTTGCATCAGATTCTGGTGCGGCTGCGGTGGTGGGATGTGCTGTGGAGGCTGAAGCTTACGTTTGGACCTCACAGAACTGGCGGGCATCTGCGGAGGCCGCGGGGGGGCCTGGTTGCCTTTTCGCGCTCCGACGGGCCCTGGCCCCCAATCCTCGTCATCCCCGCTATTGTCGTCGTCGTCATCGTCCTCGTCACTGTCCTGCTGGACCGTGGCAGATACGCCGGCCGATCGGCTGAGGTGGAGGACGGAGTGGGCCGATACGCTTTCGCTCGGCGCGACGCCCTCTTTCTCTTGGGCTCTGGACAAGGCCGGGGGCAGTCCCTGGCGGTCCGGCTGGCCCAGAACGCGCACGGACAGGGAGGCCACGGCGCGGGGAGGAGATGGGGCCGGTGGCTCCTTGTGTCCTTGAGGAAACGTGGCCCTCTGCATCCTGGCTCCGGGAGCTTCCGGAGCCTCCTGGTGACCAGTGGTGCCATCTGGCCTATGTGACACCCCTTCACCCCTCAGACATCCCGCCCTCTCTGCCAAACCGGGATTCGGCTGTGCAAAAAAGTCACATGTCAGACTGACTTCAAGACTTAACTGGCTGAGTGATTCTCACAAGGGTGGTGGAAAAATATGAGGTTATTCAATCATCAAGTCATCATTCTCAGTAAAAGAAAAACAATTAAAATACAGTCACGTAATAATTAATAATAATAAATAATAATAACTTAATAGGTTTGCAATTGCGATGAGGTTAAAAATCTGTCACATAAAATCACATACGCACGCCTGAAGAATTTGCACGAGTGAGACCGCAAAAAGAAACTGTGTTCATTTTCCAAGTTAAGTTCAGTTGTATTTATCTCTAGGTGCAATACAATTGCATCCATTACATTTATTTCGACATATTTTTGACGTACACCGGCAATATATTTTTACTGAATCATTACTTAAGTACTGTTTTTATGTTCCTATATTCAAAGACAGTGTGGATGTTCAAACTGTGCATTAGGCTTCAATGTCTTACAATATTTTCATTTCTGGGAATAAATGTCTCATACTCTGTCTCTGTCTGTCATGCCTCTGTCTCATACTGGGAAAGCAAACTATGTCTTTTTTTTAAGTGGTACTTGGTTTAAAGAGTTTGCAAACCACTGTACCAGTCAACACGTGGGACACTGACTGACCTTGTCAGAGACACAGGATGAGGTGTCATTGTCCGACTGGTCTTCATCCTCTTCTGGCATTGCTGGGCTTTCTGTCAAGCGTAGAGGAGAGGAAAGGAAAGAAAGAGTTATTGCTTATAGCAGCGGCGGTTTCCGTTTTGTGAATAACCATTCGCCAATGTCCCAAATTATCCGTAGAATAAAACTGAAACGTTTTGCTTTCAATAAATAAATAAATAAATAAAAATAAACTCCATTTGCGCCATGTATTTTAGGACTGTTCCTGTTATGTCTTGAGTCTCTTTTACAGCTTCCAATTGAAAATAATGGCACAAGTTGCATATATACTCGATGATTGGGAGCGTTTTTAAGAACTTGTTATACCGTCAGCCTCCTCATGAAGCTGGGCTTCTCTCTCCAGTCTATGACGGAGGAGTTCCTGCTGCTTGGCCAGATACTGTTGGATGAAGCTATTCTGGCTCATCTCCTCACCGATCTGGAACAAAAATAAAGAATATTTCTGCCGTGTGCAATTCCAACACCAAAGAGTTGTCAATAGGATGCTTTTAACTCATTCAGTCCCAGCCAATTCTGGACCAAGTCTGAAAAGACGTTTAAAAACGTCTTTGGGAGTGAATGAGTTAAAAAGGAACCGAGAGAGTGAAATGGGCACTACCTGAGAGTTTGGCTGCAGTCCGCTGTGAGAGGTGGATGACTTTTGCAAGTTCTCCAGCATCAGTGCCTGCGCGGAACAGCAAAATGCATTCAGACAAATATGGAATCATTTTTTTTCACTTAACTTTTACTGGCTTAGATGAGTTGTAATATTTACTGCAATTGTGACTTTACCACAGTGTTTACACAGGTTAGTAATTGCAGCACAGCTACCAAAAAAAAAAGGAAGCGGGCGTGCCGAGTACTTAGTGTTTTTAATGTGATTGCTTTGTAATGAAGTTATACTTGAGGTTTTTTTCAACAAATATTTTATGTAATTATAATTTAGCATTCATGAGTGGAAAACAGTTTTGTATTTGCTTGCTTACTGCCGTTTGAACTCTTTTTGAATTTCCTTGTGTTACAATTAAGACTTAGAAGCGTTTTCCATAAAAAAATGTTAGTGATAAACAAACATGTCGTCATGGAGCACAAGAAGGCGCACTCGATTACCGCTTTACTTGCTGTTTTTTTAATTGATTGATCAATATCTATGGCATAGCATCGCAAGTGTTTCATTCCAAGTTTTACTGTAAGTATGGTTTTACTCCGGAGCTAGCATAGGTTAGCCATACAGTAAAAGTAACCTTATAATGTTGCGCTCAGCTACTGTCGTACTTAAAGCTGCTTTTTTTTTGGATGGCAATGTTTTTTCATACCAATATTTACTGTAATCGTGACTTCCATGATGAGTTATCGTAGACTCGTGACAGACAGCGAAGTCCGATTATTGTCCAAATTCGGGTTACATCGTCACCGCAGGAACGGAGCTGCATCGTAAACCGAGGAGCCCACGTCATGAGCTGTGTACCGAAGAAAGTGTCCGTCGTGCGCGGTAAGGTGGCGGTAATTCGAGTCCACATGTCAACCGAGCTCGACGGCCTTGATACGGCCGCGGGCTTTTGTGGCAGAGATGACAACAAACATGACAACGCTGGCCCACACGACACGAGTGGTTATTGATTTCGTTTCTTTCTTTTTGTATTTTCTTTATGGCGGGAGTCCAGGGAGAGCGGTTGTTGGGTTGCTTCCTCCCGGTCAGGCCTCCAATTGACAGGTGCACACTCCAACTGTGCAACACGGTGCCCCACAACTCGTTGCCAATTCAGTCGCGAAGCGAGGCTCACTGTTAGCTTAGCCGTCCGGGCGACGTCCACCATTACAGTTGACCGTTGCAAATGTTAACGTCTACTGTTTGGTACCGCCGCGACTTGCTAGCCTCTTCCCGCTTCCGAGCCGACATTCACCGTCAAGACCCTACGGCCCCCCTTTGCCTCCTCCGCCTGTCTCTTCCTCCTGCTAGAAAACTTGTCTACACTCAACACTAGGCGCCCCCCCCCCCAAAAAAAATAAACAGTCACTAAACTCACCCCCTTCAGTCGCTGGATGAGTTTGTTCTTCGCCCCGCTCTTGGACAGGTTTCTCTTCTCCAGCGCGGCTTTCAAATCCGCGACTCGGAGGGATTGTAAAGGCTGTCCATCAAGCGTAATATCCTCGTCCGCCATCTTGTCCAAAGTACTCCCGACAAGCTTCGTTTCGGCTGACGTTCGGCCTCATAGTTCGGCACTTTCCGGAAAACTTCGGTGCGGCCCGATTGACAGTTCAAGGGCGAACAGTTACCGACGAGCGTCGTCACGGATGCCACTCGGCATCGTAGTTCGGTAATATCCGGAGAACCAGGCACGCCCGGGTGATTTTACGATTTTGTCCACAGTTGAGTCCAATTGATGAGCGCTCAGCGTCGTGATTCGGCAGTTTCCGGAAAACTTCAGCACGTCCTATTGACATTTCAAATACAGTACAGTCCAATAATACCATAATTTAAGTTAAATTCGTTCCGTGACCAACTGAATTTTTACATCAAATGAATTCTCCCCATAAAAATGAATTTAAATACCAATAATCCATTCCAACACCCCAAAAATATTTTTTGGGTGTTTTAACAATGGAAAAATAGCACCGTGTTGTAAAATGATACAATAAAATATAACGGAAAGACATAAGTAAGCTGGTGGTTTACAAAAGTGAAAGACGAAAGTTACACACACTATAATTCAGGTGAGTTGGTGTGCCTTTAAGGGGCGTGGCTTAGCCATCCCACTCTTCTTAATGCGTGCAAGGGTTTTTATTTCGACTTTGACTGTTTGTCTCTGTAGATGAATACGGGGCACCATCTGCAAAGTGTCTCGAGCACTCAAATTTTGTCTCTCAACAAAAAGTTACCATAAATTTGTGTGATACCCGTGAGTCAGTGAATGTATAACTGTACGGTATTTTAACAGCAATAAAGTAACACTGTATTATTGCAAAAAAAAACTATTTGTTTATTCTGGACTGGAATACAAGGCAAGACATTACATAGTGTTCAAAAGTGAAGCTGTGTAGTTCTGTATTGCTAGAATTCAGCAAACAGGGATGAGTTCACATGAGTGTAAAAAACTTGCATTGAACAACATAAACAAGAATTGGTATATTTTTCCAAGAAAAATTAAGGGGTGGGGGGGACACTTTCTTGAAAATAGTTCAAAAACCTTTTAGGTCCATGGGTGCCCCTCATAATCCTCACGCCAATCACACATAACTGCCACATGTATGATATAAATTATTTTAGTAACATTACATCCTAAATATCCATAACCTTTGTTTGTTTTTTAAGGAACTGAACCAAATACCACTGAATTCAACAGTCCGTCATTGTCGCAAGCTGACGTGCACTACTGACACGAACAACATGGCTGCGACCAGAGGAAGAGCTGCTTTACAAATGCACCCCGTTGAGCGACCGCTTTTAGAATCGCTGCGATACAGCACCGAACCAAATCACATAAAAACGTGCATGACAAAGTCAAGCATAGTAAAGCTATGAATAGGGGGAAAAAACCAACAACATAGAAATGATCATAATAAATATAAAGGTTACTTGCTTCTCTTCAAACTCGTTATAGGTGTAGTTTCCATTAATACTTCAAACATCCACAAGGTGACACTACAGCAGAGAAAATGGGACAGGAAGGTTCCTCAAAGCATGCTTGGAAGGATGAGGTACATAATTATGGTGTGTCAATATGTTCCCAATTTGGACAAAGTAACACGTGATTAGTAGCCACGGCAAACGGCTTGATGATGGTCCGGCTTTGTAGAACATAGATGAAACATGGGCACAGTCCACCGTTGAGTGCCACGCTTTAAAAAACAAACAAACCAAAAAAAAAAAAAAAAAAACAAAAACAAAAAGCAAGCATCGGCGACATGCATGTAACATGTGGTGACAGGTAAACTTGTTCGACGGGTTTCGCATGCACGCTGTTGTGAGACTGAGGCAAAAGAGAAGCGGATGGGGCGATTTTACAAAAAGTAGGGATGGAAGGCTATAAGCAGGCTATAAGCAGGACTGAAAGAAAGATCAAGGAAGGAAAAAAAAAACAATCATCTGAATGGAAAGATGGTTGGAAGCAAGGTAGAAAGAGGAAGAAAAGGATGCAAGGAAAGGAAGAAGGACTGCGGGAATAATGTATGGATGAAAGGAAGGAACAAAAGAAGAAAGAAGGATGAGTGAAAAACCTGCAAGGAGAAATGAAAGGAAGGACAAGTTAGAATGAAAGAAAGGAAACGAGGCTAGGATGTATGCAAGGAAATCAGGGCGGCTGAAAGAATGGAAAGGAGGGATGAAGAATGGAGGGTAAGACATGAGGATGGAGAAACGCATTGAAGGAAGAATGCTAGGAATGAGACAAGGATGTGCGAAAGGAAGAATGGAGGGAGGTTTCAATAATTGAAAGATGAAAGCAACGTAGGACAGAAGGGGGTGAGGAAGAAAGGCTGGGAAGGAAGGAATGTTGCATGGTAGAATGGAAAGAAGGCAGGCAGGCAGAATTGAAGCCAGGATGGATAAAGGAATGCCGGCAAGATGATTATGAAAGACTGAAAAAAGGGAGAAGGCAGGAAGAGATGGAGGAACCAAGGATTGGACAAACCAGAAGGAGGAGAAGAAAGAATGACAGGCAGGAATGAAGGAAGAACAAAAGGACGGCAGCAAGAAAGGGAGCAAAAAGACGACGTGTCCATGTGACTAACTGTCAAAAAGCAGGTCGCGACACGTACAGACGGGTCAACTCGGTTCACGGGCTTCGCCGGCCTCGCTGTTCTGTGATCGTGGGAAAGAGTAGCAGCCCGGGAGCAATTCGTCCCCCTGACTTGTTCACGCGGCGGGAATTCTTGTCGGGCAGGAATTGTCACGCGAAGTGTGCCGGGATGGAGAACTGCACAGCGTCTCGCGCAAACACGACATACGAGCGCAGGCCGGGTGAGGCTGGCCGGCTGGGGGACCGGTGCCAACAGACCGACTTTGTGGTACCGCGGGTTCACAAGTAGACCGAAGCCAGAATGTAAATGTTTCCTTCTGTGCTATATTTAGCAGAGGTGGGATCTCATAAAAGTGAGTCTTTTCGTGGGGCAACGATATTTTCACTTCGGGGTGTGCTCTCTTTTGTTGCCAGCAATTTTGACATGCACAGGAATTAACAGCATATTTACTAAGCTCCACATTGCCCGCTTTATATCGTCGCTTCAGACTCGTCCCGCGAAAAGAAAATGTCAAGGGGGTGCTCACTTTTGTGAGGTACCGTAAAGCGCAAGTCAAGTAAGTCTTCAACCTTCACGCGTGTCAATCCGAGTGGCTGCGAAATTTCAAGCCAGTTGAGTCACGTCAAAAGCATATCCCAGAATTCTACAGATGGAGCGAGTATAAATCCACAAGCTTCAAGACAACTTTCCTTTGTATTGGCAGATCGTTCTGCTTGAATTGAGGATTGTACTCATTTCATGACTGTTTTAATTGTTGGGGGGGGGGGGGGGGGGGGTTTCAGACCAGATTTGAGCGTGCGCTTCACGTCACGGCTTCCGGCTAGGTTGTGCTACGCAGCATCGCTTTTCTTCACACAAAACAAATGTGAGTTGACCTGAAAACTGCAGATCCCTGAATGTAAACAGACTCGTCAGGTCGAGTCGCTGTTCCAGCCTAACGGAGTCGTTCATAAGCTTCAGTCTCCCCCACCTCTGATACTTAAAATCGGGAGGGAGCGAAAGATTCAAAAGCAAAAGCTCCAGAGAGCAGCTTCTGGTCCTCGATAAGTTAAGACGCACAAGAGGGGAAAGGGCAGAGTCGAGCCACGCAACTGAAGAAAACAACCCCCCCCCCCCCCCAAAAGTGTCATCACAAAATAAGGCATTTTCCAAGAGAGAGAGAAAGACGGCGTGTGGCGTCAACAAGGCTTTTCCCGCGGCCGTTCCAAAACATCACGAGGAGATCTCGGTCAGGCGCTGGAGCAGAGCAGAGAAGCCGGCGGCCTGCTGAGAGAGCTCGGCCACCCGGTCCACCATCTCCTGAGACGCCGACACCGACGGGTAGTTTTGCGCCGCGCCCTTTGTCGCCACGACCACCGCCTTCAAGGCCTGGCAAAGGCGACCCCCGGAGGTTGTGATCTGGAAAGGGAGGGGAGAGGGCCGTCACTAAACAACTCCTGCACATGGCAAAGTTTTTCTTATGGAATAAGGGAAACTACGTTGTGGAAAGTTGATGGAAGGAAGGAAGATGCAAAAAGGGTTGAAGAAAAAAAAAATCTAAGAAGGTGGAAAGAAGGATGGAGGGAAAGAAGGAAGAGTGCATGAAGGAAGGAACAAAAGAGACAAGGAGGCGAGGAATAAGGCAAATCCGGAAGACGTCACTAGGAACAAAGAAAATGTGCAAAGCTGGAAGAAGGACAGAAGGAAGTCCGAAGGAACCAAGAAAGGCATCAAGCGGCGACAGCTCAAAATGAAAGGAGGAGGAATGGAAAGACGGCGAGCGGGAAAGAGACGAAGCACCTTGGCGCGGAGGTCGCCGGAGGTGAGGAGGCGGGAGAGCGTGTCGCCGATGAACACCAGCTTGTGCGCCGTCACGATGAGGCTCTTGCCGCGCGCCACGAAGACGCGCGGCGGCTGGTTGCCCCGCACGCTGGTGAAGAGCACGTCGATGGCGTCGGCCAGGCAGGACAGGTGAGCGAGGCTCTGCGACGAGTAGAAGCACAGCAGCTCCGAATCCTCCAGTGACAGCGACACCGGCAGCGGAGGCGACGGCGTCAGCTGAAAGGAACGTTTGGACAAAACGTGAGATTTCGATTCGCAGCGACTGTGCGACGGCAAAATCTGCCGGAAGCAAAACAAATTCAAATGGCACCCGGCCGGGAGTCGCAGACAAGCGCAATTAGATACAGTACGTCAGTCGACGTCTGTCGAAGGACTCCTTGTCCTTGGCTTGTTGTCGTGCACGCTGCCGTCCGATGTGAGGCCGGATTGTTACCGAAAACAAGTGAGCTCTTGTTGGCTCGCCGGGGCGCAACCAAGGACTTGAGCGAGCGGGCCCAAAACGCAGACATCGGTCTTCCAGAGGAGACTGGATAACAAAACGACACCCTGCAAACTGTGTCTCAAACTCCCGTGACATCTTTATATTGACAGACCGTACCTGGTGATTTTCCCAGAAAAAAAAGCCCCAAAACATTTTCACAGGATGATCGGTAAGATCACCAATGCGCTGGACTCCAGCGCAAGATTATTTACTCCATATATTAAAAAAAACCCAACAAAACTAAAATGAAGTATTCTCAAAACATAAAAAATGTCTAACTTACAAACCTGCTCTAAAAACGGATTAAAACTAACAGAAGAAAAAACAAAAAAGCCAAAACTCGATAAGAACTAACTTGAATGAAGAATCCTAAACGGTGACCCTGTTCCTGATTGCACACGTCATCGGTAAACAGATGTGACTCATCTGCCAGTGATTTCAGGCCACTCATCAGGTGGAAAATGAAGCCATCTCACTCACCGGCTCGGATTTGTGATTACAAAATGTGCCAGCAACATAGAAATGCTTGTGCGCAAGATGGTCTCGTCCACATTAGTGCCCAGGAAAACATCGTTTTGGACAGCAGGGGCAACTTACTCTCGGCTCTGAGGTGATCGTTTGTCCGTTCTGAGCCAGGGGGAGCTCCGGTTTTCCCTACATGGAGAGAGAAAACAAACAGCGGCATGAATAACAAGGGGAAAAACTAAAAATCGCTCTGTGTGTATCAGGGTTAACGAAAAATAACAGAAACACTGCAGCTAACATTGAAAAAAAGGTTTTAGTTGACAAAATATAAACCAGAGTGATGGAAAAAAAAAAAACTACACTAATTGAAACCACATTTAACGTTTATGAAGCTAACTTTAACAGTTTTCGATTTTGGCAATTCATTTCACAGATTAGCTTTTGGAGTTTATTTTACATGTCTGTAGTCGTTTGGGAATGCTATTACAAAAACTGTTTTTTAAAAATCTTGCACTCAGCAAACGCTCCACACACACGCACGCACACGCACACACGCACGCCGGAAGTAACCTCAGTCAAAATAAAATAAAAGTAAAGTATCGTCAAGACTGTTCTCACCCCGGCGCGTAGGGAAAAAAAAAACTGACCTGCAGCTTCACATATCCAACACTGTCACCATTAGGGACCAGGGCCGGGACGGGTGTCAAGCCAATCCCGGCGTATTCGTTGCTCGGATCTTCGTCTCCATCGCTGTGGCCGACTGCGAGCGTCACCGTGGCCAAGGCGGGAGGCACGGGGAAGGCCGGCTGAGGAGTCGGGGGCAGAGGCCTTTCTTGAATCCAGCTGCTCTTCCGGGAGCCCATTCCGCCTCCGGGTGACTTGCCGTCCAATACCGGGAGAGCGGGCAGCGGCCTGCGGGACAAAGACTCCTGGGAAGGCAGTCGGGGGCGACCCTGAGACTGCAAGAGGAGGGCGCTTTCCTCCAGGGAGCGCTGGACCAGGGAAAGGAGACCTTCCGACGGAGGGGCGCCGCCGATGGCCGATAACGCGGGCAGCAGGTCCGAGAGGCGGGCCCAAGCCTGCTGAAGGGGCGGGGGAGGGTCCCCGGAGTGGCTGGCTTTCCACGCGGACAGGATTTCGGCCAGCGACGCGGCCAGATCCCGAGACAACAGAGCGGCGGGCGAGCAGGAAGCGGCGCTCAGCACGGCGTGGACGAGGCCGGAGAGCGAGGCCCTCCACTGGACGTCCCCGGACCCGTTGCTGGACACGGAGAGACGGCGAGTGGAGGCGGAGGAAGACGACGACGAGTGTGGGAGGACGTCCGCGTTCAGGGCGGGCATGTCGTAGATCCCGCAGTCAGGGGAGTCCCGCTGCTGGTCACCTGCGCTCGCTCGCTTTTCGGAGCTTGCGACGCAGTAAGTTTGACCGTTCTGGCTCGCCTCCTCCCCGGAAAGGCTGCCGGCGGACTCGCCGGGACCCGCAGGCACGCCCGGAAGAGTGGGCACGCTGTAGACGTCGTCCGTGTCGGCCGGCGCGGCGGTGCCTGGTTGGGCTTCTGACGTGGAGCCGTTCAGCGTTACGGTGGGGACGTCATACACCTGCAAGTGGAAACGACGGATTGGTGAGCATCCATTTTCTGAGGCGGCTTATCCTCACCGCAGTATATGAGGGAGTCAACCGAGCAGGACTTTTAAATGTGTACGCCTTCAATGAAGTAAGAACCTCTGGGAACCCCCGCACAGATGCATCAAAGTGTCCTCAACCACCAAATGAAGGCCAGGATATACTTAGGCGCTCGAACATCCTTGTGTCAGTGCATATGCAGCAAGTGGAGCAAAAAACAATCCCAACAGCTGGCACGCACATTCAAGGAGCATGAAAGCGAGCGAGACCACTGTTGCTGTGGCCTTGGCCCGGCCCGAACACATGGGCGTGGCCGGGAGAAAATAGCAGCGGCACTTGGACCGGAAAGACAGGCTACCACAGCGGGTCGAGACAGGTGTGGCCTCGCCTCAGGGGCCGAGGGGGGGGAAACCAAAAAGGGACTCTGGGTGAGGGTGGTGGGGGAAGTGGCTTGACAGCATTTTGAAATTCAGTCCAGGAAGGTGCACTTGTACCGAATTGATTCACCCCACCCCCCACCCACCAATAAAATAAAATAAAATTCCCTCGCCACAAGCACCTCTTTTGTCCAAATTTAAATCCTCAATATAGTTCCTTGACAGAAGATGCCATAACATGGCATCAAATATTCCTTTGGCCTAAGTACAATTAGTGGTTTCAGAATTTTTTTTTTTAAATGCTGTGAGCTTTTTTGGTTCGTGCCCTGGTGAAAACACTGCTCGAGACAGTTCCTCAAGCAGCTCAAGCAACCACCTTCGACAAAGAATGCCAAACAAAAAAGATGTTATCACCTCCGTCTCCGAGTCAACATGCGGGGGGACGGTGCGGGGAGTGTCATAGATGCCGTCGCCGAGGACCGTTGGCGCGGCGCGCTGCCACCGGCTGCTGGGTGGTGTGTCGTATACCTATCGACCACACACACACACACACACACACACACACACACACACACACACACACACACACACACACACACACACACACACACACACAAAAGAAAAAAATACCTGAATGAGGATAGAGTGAATATATACAATATATAACCTTTTAACTGTTAAAACACAACTTTTTAAACACATTTTTCAAACCCAATTCCAATTAAGTTTGGACTTGGTGTCAAGCATACATCAAAACAGAAGACAATGATTTGCAAATCGTGTTCAACCTCCATTTCATTGAATTCACTACAAAGATGAGCTATGTCATGTTCAAACTGATTAAAAAATTGTTTTTTTAAAAAGGGCTTGCATAGGTGGCCAAAAAGACAGAGACAATTGAGGAATGCTCATCAAACACCTGTTTAGAACATCCCACAGGTGAAGAGGCTAACTGGGAAACAGGCGGGTGCTTCCCTGCATTGCTCAGTCATTCACAAGCAAAGATGAGGCGAGGTTCACCTATTTGTCAACAAGTGCATGTGAAAATAGTCATTGCATTCCGTTTTTAATTTAATGCCACGTCCCAACTTCATCGGAATTGGCATTGGAAATATACTTCAAGAAACAAAAAATGTCATCTTAAAATGTATGCAAAATAGTTTGGTTCAGTGATGTGTCCTGTGATGGCAGTTACGCCTCAGGTAGAGTTCAACGGCAAGGTTGCTGTGATGAGAGGGAATGGAAATAAGCATGAAATACTCGACACAAACCTGGTCGTTCGCAGGATCTGCATAATCTTGGTTTTCCGCTTTGCTGTTGCGTGCGCTGCTGCCTTTCTCCGGGTCCTGACTCGTCTGCCTGTTCACCTCGTGTGCTTGAGATCCGGGGTTGGGGGCCACGGCGCAATCACCTGACATAGGTGTCGACAGCTGCCCGTCTTTCCGCGTGACTCCTCGCACGGGAGGAGCCGGCGGCGGGGGCTTCCGGGCGAAATTCGGCGACCCGGGAACTCGAGGGTGGGCGGCTCGAACCAGCAAAGGGGACTCCCGGGGGCAGGCGAGCCCCGGTTTGCCTCTGGCTACAGCAGGGTTGGGTGACGGGCCCTTTAGGAGGGGCCTAGGAGGCGCTTGGGCGGGGGACGATAAAGTTCTTTGTAGGCTGACCGCCACAGAAGAGGGGGTTTGGTACATCCCAGGAATGTCCTGACCCACTTTAGACTGATGAGTTCCGCTGACTGATGAGGGGCCATGAGGGCAGGCGGCCAGAACTCCTCCCGTTGGCGTTTGGTAAACATCCTCACCGGCAAGTGGTGTTCCTTTTGGCACCAAGTAACAGTCATCAGAGGGTCCTGTGGTTAGCGTTTCCCGAGGGACCAGATATGTGGTGTCCTCGGAATCATCATCCACTCTTGCGACTCCGCTTGGGGAGAGGTAGACAGACCCTGGAGCCATTTGCGCTCCTGGCTGCCGGGCATGCTGAGCGGATGAGGGCAGGGGGCTCACCGGAGTCTGATAGAGAGCTCCGCTCACATTCGTGCCCCGTCCTCTTAACGAAGGGGAACGCGGGCGACTTGCAACTCCCATTTCCCAGTCGGGCCTGGGTCGGGATCCGGAACTGGAGTGTGAGCGCGGACGACCGACGTCCGCCTTGCGAACCTCACCGGGTCTTGATGCCGTTCCGTCTCCTCGGCCTTCGCCCGCGGCCGGTGGGGAGCGGTACACGGCGTCTGCGTCGTCCACGCTACCGCGCAACAGCGGTGGACCAGGCGACAAGTACACAGAGTCGCAGCTGGGGGCCGGAGCGGTCTGCAGGAGGCGCAGACGATTGGCCGGGGCGATGCCCTGACGGCCGTGCAGGGAGCAGAGCCACCACCCGGGCCCACCGCTCTGCTCCTGCTCCAAAACCATCAGGATGTCCCCCTTCCTGAAAGCCAGTTCCTCTGGGCTCTCTGCCGTGTTGTCAAAGAGCGCCTTCGCCAACACCGTCTGAGGGAGAGGGGGAAACGTATTAAAACGTGATCCAAAAAAACCCAACAGGTTTTTAAGTCTCATTTCAGACGGGCAAGACAAACTGACATTTGTGCATCCCGAACAACAAGTACATTGATGGCAACGCTAAACAGCTCGGTTGTTTCAGGGCTTGAATACAAGAGAAGAGGGACGTTGTCATCCGTGACTTGAGAGGAATAATAGACTCAAGTTCCACCCATCCATTTTCTATCGTCCCAAATCGCAGTGGTTTTAGTAGGAGAGGTGAGGTACACCCTGGACTGGTCGCCAGCCAATCTCAGTGCATGTATGCACATTCGGGCTCATATTATGACCGACGGACAGTTTTGAATCATTCTTACACCCAACAAGTAAGAATCAGGAATCTCGAGAAACTCATGTGAGCACATCAACAAGACCCGAGAAGGCCAGAATGTATTCCAAGTCCAATCATCTGAACGGTACGGCGGCCACTTGCCCACCATTGCGCCTGGGCTCAAGTGAAAATATCAAACCATGCAGTGAACATGAAGTGCCAAATAAGGGTCAGTGGTTAAATGGACAGAGCGGCTTAATGGGCATGAGCGAGATGAGAACAGGAGGGGGGGGGGGGGATGAGGGAATGGGGGATGAGAGTCACATCTGTCCCTTGCCGTTTGGAGCTTAATTGCCAACCCACTAGCCCCCCGCCTTTCGTTTTAAAGCCAAACCCCCCTGGGGACCAATGCCATGTGGGACCGCACAGCCAAAATAGAAGGTCCACAAAAAACAGCCCGGCACCTACTCAATGTAAAGACGTTTGGATACTTACAGAAACAGACATGGCTGTTAAGTTGCGAGGGTTATTGGGTTTCGGGTGAACGTCGAATTCGAGTGTTCCGGTTGGTCAACGGGGTCCATTCAGCTCACATCGTCTCTGCCTTGTGAATCAGAAACGCTGGGCCTGTGAGTCGTTCGGAACCGTTACTCGCAGCACACATTTGTCGAAATCATACCGACACGAAGGCGACTGGGCACCACCTGTCCCGTCATTCCACGCCCCAGTAACGTTAGAAGCTAATCCTAGTTTAGCATCCGGTCCAGCGTTCAAATGATATCCGAATTCGTCGTTTGCGCCACTAGATAAATGTTAAATGTCGTCCCGTTTGGGATGTAATTCATTTTCCGCGGCCTAGGTCGCGAACATTAGCGACTCTAAAACGCTGGTTCTCTTCAGCATTTTCCACACAAAGGAGGTAAAAACCATTCGAGGTTTGCTAGCTGTGGCGTAAAAATAAAATAACAAAAAAACAAGCACGCACATTACCTTCCTTGCTCGAATTCGCCGGTAAACTTCACATCGGCTTCCAGACCGAGATGAGGTAAAAGCGCTTCTTCTCAAGCGTAAAAAACCAGTGCCTATTGGCGTTCCATCATTTTCTGCCGATGACAACATAATGATCTCCGCCTTCTCCTACGTTCACGTATTTTGGTCGCTCTACAAAAGACACGGAAGGATTGTGGCCCAGATCCCAAATGCAATGAATGCAATCCAGTTACTTGTGAGATTGCATAGCTCGGCCACTCGCTCGCTCTCTGATTGGCTCCTTGCCGTGAGTTGCGTTTAATGGCTCGATACAAATAGGTGGAAATCAGAGGATGGCAATTAAATTAAAATCGACAACTTTATCACAGAATAGAATGAGTGACAGCGTGAATTTAAAGCAAGTCTAAATACCCAAACGAACTAAACAGATAGCCACTATAAGCTTTTACTGTGGAAGTTCGTTTTTTTAACCCGGAAGAACAACAGTAGTTCCAGTTCACGGATGCAGTGAGTCTAAAGGTCTTGACTTTTTTTATTTCACCGAATGCATAATTTGTCTTCGAATTGCTGCTTTAGTTTCTGTTGAATTGTGACAACATAACGCGACTGCTAACTAGTGCGCTAAGATGTCTTAAAAAGCTTAAAGGATAATGTTTTTGCTACACAACTGGCCATTAAACGCCACACTGGAAGCATTGGCGGCCAAAACTTGTTTGGGCCCCAAGGCGAAGTTGAGTTGGGGCGGGGGGGCTTTACTACTGCAGGACTACAAACAGTTCAAGTGTTACGCTCAGTGGTGGACAGTCAGGACTAAGCCTCATCAAAAGATCTGACCTACAGCCTAAGTCATGCATTATATGAGCAATGATATTGCATTAATATATGTGCTTTATTTTGTAGCGTTTATATTAGCTGTACTGCTTTTGTGTACTGTATATTTCAGATTTTTTTCCCCAATCAGATTTCAGCTTCTGTGTGTTGCCACGTCAATTTAATGTGATGTTTTAACATTTTAACAGCAGCGGTGTTTCTTAACCCAAACGTGATTTTAAATTTGCAAAGCAACTGGCCCACGGTGACGTCAGATTTTTACATCCTCTGATCAGTTGGGCGGAGCAAAACTTGGTTTCTATTATCAAGTTTCAGTTCAACAAAAACTGTGCGTTGTCACTATCCTGTTGTCATGGAACTATGTTAAAGTGAGTTGAGTTTGAGTGGGACAAAAACAGTGCTTTGATGCCATTCTTAGCATGCGTAATCATTTCTAAATCTTTTTATATCAGAATTACTCTTGGATTCTCGCATCGCTGATTTCACCTCCTTGTCCTGTTTGTGACCCCACAGGTGATGTTGAGGGTTGCCTTCAGACGCCTTTCGACCACTCCTGTCACAGGGCAAAGAAGCATGTCTCAGAGTAGTCTTGCTGGGAAAGTGGCCATCGTCACGGCCTCGACGGCTGGGTAAGAATCTTGTTTTGCCCTTCAAAGGAAGGAAGAGACCTCTCACAATGCGTTTCCTTCAGCATCGGCTTGGCCACTGCCCACGCCTTGGGCAAGAAGGGGGCCCACGTGGTGGTGAGCAGCAGGCAACAGGCCGGCGTGGACAAAGCTGTGGCCCTGCTCAAGAGCCAGGGCATCCAGGTCACCGGCACAACGTGTAATGTCGGCAACCAAGGCGACCGAGAAAGGCTGATTCAGACGGTGGGAAAAAAAAGCGCAGGGCTGTGAATACTTTCAAGATGAAATGGAAACCTTATTGTGCTTTTCATGCAGACTCTGGATCAGTGCGGCGGCGTTGACATCCTGGTGTCAAATGCGGCGGTGAACCCTTTCTTTGGAAACCTCATGGACACCACGGAGGAAGTGTGGGACAAGGTTTGTTCCAGAATGGACATTTATTTTTAAACCCCCCGCACCCAATTAACTGCTGTCTCATCATTTTCAGGTGATGTCCGTCAATGTAAAAGCGGCCTTCCTCATGACCAAGTTGGTGGTACCACATATAGCAAAGAGGGGGTGAGTTACAAGCCAAAATAATTAGAATGATCAAGAATCATACTCGGTTTGTTGCATTGATTAGTTTTTTTTTTACATCTATTTAAATATGTACACATTTGTGAACCTGCTAATTGATTTTTTTTGTAGATAAACAATAATTATAATAATAAATCATAAATTAAATAGAATATTTTTGGGGGGAAACCTTTCCATAAAATATTTTAAAAATGTGATTTAAACAATTTCACATTTTTTCTCTTTGCTTTCCTTTCATCATTAAAAACAACAAGCATGAATTCTTCAGGTAAATGCTTGGTTAGCTGAGTACATTAATGCGGAATAAACAAGCTCAATTCATCATTAAAATAAACCATTTCACAAAATACAGAATTGAGTTGATTGCACATTTTAATACATTTTTATGAAATTCAATTCCATAAAATTACCCAACAAATGAATAAAAAATGCATCTTACATAAAATATAGACGTATACACAATAAAAAGATGTTACGTTGTAGCCACAGCAATTGACGTTTTACTTTGTTGATTTGTCTAACTTTACAACAGCGAGAAAGATCGGCCAATTTTTTTTCTTATGGGCGGGGATTTTTTTTTATGTCATTATCTTTGTCTTATGTTGTAATGTATAAAAATAAAAAAAGATTCTCCAAAATGTTGTGCTTCATTTAGAGGGGGAAATGTCGTGTTTGTGTCGTCCGTGGCTGCCTACCAACCAATGCAGGTCCGACCATCAACACAAATGACCAGAAGCCTCTTTTTGCAAGATTGTATTCCGACTTTTTTTTTTTTGTGGGGCTCGGGGGTTGGCGTTTCTGCAGGGCTTGGGCGCGTACAGCGTGAGTAAGACTGCCTTGGTGAGTCTGACCCGCGCGCTGGCCCCCGAGCTGGCACAGAGCAACATCAGGGTGAACTGCGTGGCCCCCGGTATCATCAAAACCCATTTCAGCACCCCGGTGAGACGTCTTCTAGAGTGTTTTTTTCTTTGTGCATTTGTCTTTAGGACTTAAATTGTTGACATAATTAGACAAATGATATCATTGTATCTTGACTTGCGAGTAGCGTTTGGACGTCTCGGCCCATTTCCCCCAAAATATTTCTACCTCCTCCCGCATGGCTCCTCTGTAGATAGGAGATGATAAAAAGCCGCCGGGCCATATTGATTTCCATAAACACGATATTTTGCGTGACTTTGTCTCGTCTTCTGCGCATTCGTGACACATTTGGTTCGCACAAGCCAGACAGACTGAGGTTGCATTCGATATGTAAATGATAACAATTACTCCCCCCCCCCCAAAATAAATTATAATAAATTGAGGATGGGGACCTGCAGCCTGAACATAGCCTTTTGGCGGGGCTGAACTGTTTAATGAAGGAGAAGCTGCTCAAAGTGAGGAAGGCAAAACAATAACAAGTGAAGATTAAGTTCAGAAAAAAAAGTAATTCTTTACATTCTATTTATTACTGTGCATTATTTTTCTTATTAGTTGTGGCAAAATGACGACATCATGGATCACTTCAAAAAGCAGTTGTGCATCAAAAGGTACGGTTCACCTCCCGTTCATGTGTTAAAACCCGTATCTCGACACGTGAACGTGCAGGGTATTTATTTATTTTTGCCCCTATCTCCAGAGTTGGCGAAGCGGATGAGATTGGGGGAGTGGTGGCCTTCCTGTGCACAGAGGCGGCTTCGTACATCACGGGTGAAACGATCGCAGCGACTGGGGGGATGGGTGGTCGACTGTAATTCCTTGAGGAGCAAGACCATTGTTAAGTTACACCTTCCAGAAATTGTTTCCTTGTTTTATTTGGAATAGCCACTGTAGGACTGCAGATATCCTTTTTTTTTTTTTTTTTTTTTGGGTGGGGGAGGTGGGTGGGGTGAATTGAGTATTCTCCTAATTAATCAGATTCAAATAGATGTTTCACTATTAAACACAATATCATGTTTATATGAGATAAAAGTACATTTGTCTTTTTGTGATCAGCATCCTCAAGTAACTGGTTTTAGAATGTGGGGCCATGGCTGGTGAGTGACTTGGGTGTCAGTAGAGGTGGTTGCCTGTGTTGGGTTGCGGAAGCTTGTGTATGAATGTGCTTATTTATGATCATTTTTTTTACCATTTGTGCAATAAAGCGATTAATTGTGCACCAGTGGTTGTGTTGATTCTAGCCACTTGTGGGGACATTACGAAACGATTCCGGTGAAGCATCGAGGCAAAAATTGTGCGTGACTTTTTCATTCTGTCATCAAATCATTTGAATTATCTGATTAATCATTACAGCCCAAACACAATTAAAGTGCGTTTGGAAAGTATTCACAGTGCTTCAATGTTGCCCTCCAGCCTCATTTTGAAAATATTTTTGGGCCCCACACTCATTACAAAAAAGTAACTGAAGAATTATTTGTTTTTGTTTTAAATTTGCAATTAATAAGCAAAAGTTCAGTCCGAAACCACCTCCGCATTGTCATTCTGGAGGGCTTTACGTGGAATTATGAGGGGGGAAATTAATTAATTTTTGGAATAATAAAATGTGCTCTGTAAATGAGAAATGGTTGTCAACTGACCTATCCCGTTAAACCCAGGTTTAAAAAAAGAAAAAAAAAAAGAAAATCCCCGGAAACCAAGGACATAAAGCACCAAACATGCAAATGAACAAACTCAGCATTTATTCAGAAACAACAGTCAGTTTAGTTATTAGTCATGTGATACTTAAAAGGGAAAGTCAAGTCAGAAAATGTCTTTCCAATTATGTTCTATGCAGCTCCACTCGTCTAAAAACGGCATTCTGATGACTATTGCATTTGTGGAATATGAATTAATTTATTCTTGTCAAGAAGTTGTCTGACTTGACTTCTATTTTACACGGTCAAATGTCATTTTTATCATTGGCCATCACATGGCACGGCGCGGTTCCCAGCTTCAAGAATTCCCGCAGGGTGGGGAAATACGTGCCGTGCTTGGTTTTGGAGTAACGCTTCATAAACAGCTGAGAGAGAGAGGAGAACGGGCTTTTGGAGGAAGGTAAATGTGGACGGGGCGAAGCAGAGCGGTGGAAAAAGTCCTCACTTACCCGCTCAGTGGCCTCGTCCTCGGAATCAGCTACGTAGTCATCGCCGGAGGGGGCCAGCGCTTCTACACATGCACGCAGATGAAACCCAATCAGAAAATTAGGAATGCAAAGCAAAAATGCTGACTAATAATGTAAGGGTTGAAGTCTAAAATTCACTCCTGGGTTCGTCACGTTGTGTATCACAAGCATAGGGCTGATATTGAACACCATGCTGAGTGCTGATGTTGCTTATTGGAAGTACAAAAACAACAACAAAAAAAACCCACACAGGACGAAGAATACTTCCCTGCGGAACACCACAATCCACATCAAATGTTATGAAACAGTCTTCTAAAGTGACCACAAAAAAAAAAGTTTCTGACAGGTGCAAGTGAACCCATGACGTCTCCCACAGCAGTGTTATTGACATGAAAAGTTACGAAATGGGAAGTGAAATGAACATTAAATGCACCAAGCAAAATAATCCTCAGAGCTGGTAAGAATGACTGACAAAGTAAAAAAAATTAGACAAAAAGTTGCAATTGTACTAGGGAGGCCTTTAAAACGTGACAGTGACTACTCAGAAAGTCTCGAAAAGAGCAAGCAAAGTCCACCGAGAAAATGACCTGCTTCGGTTTCAAAAATCGAACGTGGCACTTTCTACCTGCGCTGCTCCACCGGAGCGGGAACAACAAGGCACTTCCGCTTACTTCTTTGGGACGATTCCTGTTAAGTAGACACAACAAAAATATAAATACCAGTTAAAACTGGAGATGTCCTCTATTGGTGTTATATATAAAGACCATGTTATAAGACACAAAGACCGTGGATAGCATGTTTTTAAATACAATTGCCCCCCACACCATGTACAGAGCACAAAAACACAGTAATGCTGCACCCTCTCCCCTAAAAGGTCTATATATACTGTCTAAAAATGTTTTTGTCTGTAAGAATCGCTTAAACCAGTGATTCTCAAAACAGAGCGTGGTATTTGGGTGCATTCTAGTGGCCTTGAAAGCATCAATTCTCAAATACAGTTCAGTTGTATTTAACATTTTTAGATAACATTTTCCTATAGTGAGGCTCAGAGTTGATGTTCAAATAGTGTATAATGTTACAGTGACTTGCAATATTATTTTCATAAGCACTTAGACCGACTACGCAACTGTATTTAATGTTGGTCATTATGTTGGTGCTTGAAGTGGTCAATCCTTTTTTTTTTCTGGTGGAGTTTTCAGAACAACTGGTTTAAACCATGAATACGCCACAAACGATGCTCCAAAATGCTTGAATATTATTTTAACCTGTTTTACATGACCCGCAAAAAAAAAAAAAAATAATACATTCCTACCAGGTGTTTTTTGGGCGGGAAAAAAAGTGCTGCATCAAGCCAGGCGAAATTTGGCTGCTATGCTTGTCTCTCACTTGAGTTGCATCACATCAATTGGATCAACCGTACCGCCAATATGAGCAAATAATGTACTGCTTGCTTACTCTTTATTGTCATTCCTCCTCAGCCTGCCGGAAGACGCTCCTCTTCGACATAGCTCGGAGCGCTGCAGTTTCCGAATCACCACTCTGGGTTGGCGGCGCAGACAGGCCGCCATCCTGGGGCAATACTTTTGGGACGTGACCGTTCCCTCGTCGCTTCCCTCCTGGTTACGGTTACCGTTCCGTGGCTTCAAGTTTGTTAGCACACCGGCATCTTGGTTGGACCTCTTCATTGCTGGCACGTCATCATTGTCAGGTATCAGACGGCAGACCGCGGGGGCGACGGAGAGCAGTTCGTCTTTTCTCTGTGCGGCCTGATTGTCGGAAGAGGACGACTCGGGGCCATGTTGCCGATTTGAGGGCACTTTTCCGGAGAGCCGTAAAGAGAGGGATGTCAAGGTGGAGTCACCCAAGCTTGGTGCGAGGGATGCTGTTGGGGTTAAAAAAACAAAACAAAACAAAAAAAACACTGATTCATCATGAAAATCTAAGTTTAGTCCAGCTTCACTTCAGAGAACTGAAGTTTGTTTCTACATTATTTAAAACAACTACAGCTTCATCCATTGAGCTTAATGCTAACAAACACATAAAATGCCAACAACAGGCTAACGAATAGCATCAGTGTTGCTGTATTGTTTCCCTTTAAGCAATGGACATTTGACGCTACAATACTCACAGGCATAAATGATAAACATTTGTATTAAACTCCTGCCCGGTGGCAAAGGCCTCCACACCAGATAAATGTGCATTGAATTGAAGCAAAAAGCTCGACGATGGCTAGCTTGAGGAAAATGCTAACGACTCAAACTCCGCTGCAAAGCCTCTCCAACTCGACACTAGATCCTTAACACACAAAACGGATAAATTGGAACAACAGGAAGGGGGGGGGGGGGGAATCGCAACATTCTGGACTATTGCATTTGATCAATCACGGAACGGGGCGACACGCTCAGATCCCCCACGCTTCGGTGCAAATGTACTTGGGGCTCAGTGCAGCCCAAAGTGAAGTTTCATCGGCAGATTTTGAGGTCCAACAATGCACAGACTACAACCAACGCTATCTTTATTGAACACTTGCGACCCTGCTGGGGAGAAGTGGTTCAGAAAAGGGATGGATGGATAGCAAACGTGATGACACCTCACTGTCCTAATAGTCATTAATCCCTACTGGAATACCAAAGGGACACAGCTCGTTGAAGAGCAGCTATGGGAAGCCATCGTTTTCAGCATGTTTCTATTTTGGTCCTTGAAAATGTTTTCGCATGAAAATGACAATTAGCACTAAAACCATCGGCGTCCCGCATTGATTTCAAAATGTGTGTGCAATGTGCATTGTTGAAAGGTCACTGCAAAGTCAATCATTCTGCGGGTGACTTATTCTTTGAGGCATTAATATTAAAGATATACATATTACTCACACATACACAAGGACAGACAGTATACCACGCCCGCACGCAGTCCTGCTCTGATGTTCCCTACAGAATTTTCTTAGACAGGAAAATTAAGATAAATTGTTCAGGATGGAAAGAGGAAAGGAAGGAAATAAAAGACATCATTTTACTCTGCCACTACACATACTGTATGTGGTGTCTATGTTGTGCTAATACTCATTGAATGGTGTTGAAAAATATATTAAAACAATAAAAAAAGTAACAGAGCCTCAGTATTTATTTTTTTGTTAATTTATTTATAAATATATGTTATTGTTCTACATTTCAATGAAAATGTTCCAAAATCTTGAGACTTAAAATTTTGATAATGGCAATTAAAAAGGATGTACTTTAATTATTATTGCTCGAACAGCAGTCTGATCAGGGGCATAAAAAAACAACAACAACAAATAAACGATACTGCTGTTTATCACGATAGTGTGTGTATGTGTATTGGATTGCCTTTACTTGGGTCAAAGTGAGCCCCTTAGTGAGTGCAGCACACCCAGAAAATACTCACAAAGCCTCACCTTTTCTGCAAGAAGACACTCCTCGACATAGCTCGGAGGGCTGCAGTTTCCGAATCATGACTCTTGGTTGGTGGCGCAGACAGTCCGCCATGCTGGGGCAATGCTTTTGGGACGTGACGCTTTCCTTGTCGCTGCCCTCTTGGTTACGATTGGTGAGGCTGCTCCTTGCCTTCAAGTTTCTCAGCACGCCGCCATCTTGCTTGGGCCTCTTCATTGCTGGCACGTCATCATCGCCGGCTATCAGACGGCAGACCGCGGGGGCGACGGAGAGCGTTTCGTCTTTTCTCTGAGTAGCCTGATTGCTGGAAGAGGACGACCCGGGGCCTCGTTGCCGATTTGAGGGCACTTTTCCAGAGAGCGGTAAAGAGAGGGATGTCAAGATGGAGTCACCCATGTTTGGTGGGAGGGGTGCTGTCAGGGTGGGGGGGAATACAATACAACAATTCACTTTTTTTCCCCATATTTTGTTACATTACAGCCTTGTTTCAAGATGGGAAATGTGAATTTGATTCGTCACAATTCTGTACACCACACACCATCATGAATATTTAGCACATTTATTCAGTATTCTAAATCTTTGTTATATCACATTTGGGAGCAAATCCAGCTTCAACTCTAATGCCTCAACCTTGTTCCTAATTTATTTAAAACAACCACAGTTTAGTCCATTTAGCTAAATGCTAACAAACAATGTAAAATGCCAATGACAGGCTAACAAATAGCATCGGTGTGGCTGTGCTGCATCACTTCAAGCAACGGAGATTTGAAAATTATATTTCAGTACGCACGGACACAAATTATTAATCCTCTGTGAAGAATATTGTCAGTTATTGCGATAATTCATCTCCATCTTTATCTGTCCCGCGTGGCCAAGGCGTCCACACCAGATGGAGTAGGGCAACGTCCACGGAAGCAAAAAATGTGGCCAATTTTTTCCAATTTCTTTCATTATATTCTACTGTTAGCTTTTAATCAAGTACAATATTAAAGTGCCATCTTCCTAAAAAATAAAATGTGTGTGAGACCCCCTCCTATCAAAATGAGACCCATGTGGGCACATGAAAAATATTCAAAATGGGGCGTGGGGGTCATACTTCTCCTTTGCACGATGTCAGGTTTACCTGCGGCGTCGAGATGCCCAAGACCGGCGTCATGGTCAAGCAAAATTTTCAGGAGCTGCTGCTGGCTGGCGGCATGGGCGCACTCTTCCAAGACGGCGGGAGTCTCACTGAGCCAGGACACCGTCTGCACACCGGAACACAAACACTCTTCAATCCGGGCGACTGTGACGGACAGTTGCTCTCCCTTACCTGAGAAAGGCTGGGCACCGGGAGAAGTTGATCCAACCGAACCAGAAACTCCCACAGTAGCTTCTCCATCGACTGGTCGAATAAAGGACCATAGCCCTCGAAAAACTCCTCCTGTCAGTGAGAGATACAGTCGAACCTCGTTTAAGTTGATACATTCCAAGCCCACCCACCAGGGATGAAAAGCTGTCAGAGAGATGTCATTCAAATCATTTTTAAATACTGTATAGCTTTTGGGGCGGCCCGGTAGTCCAGTGGTTAGCACGTCGGCTTCACAGTGCAGAGGTACCGGGTTCGATTCCAGCTCCGGCCTCCCTGTGTGGAGTTTGCATGTTCTCCCCGGGCCTGCGTGGGTTTTCTCCGGGTGCTCCGGTTTCCTCCCACATTCCAAAAACATGCATGTCGGGCTGATTGGACGCTCTAAATTGTCCCTAGGTGTGAGTGTGGGCGTGGATGGTTGTTCGTCTCTGTGTGCCCTGCGATTGGCTGGCAACTGATTCAGGGTGTCCCCCGCCTACTGCCCGAAGACGGCTGGGATAGGCTCCAGCACCCCCCGCGACCCTAGTGAGGATCAAGCGGTTCGGAAAATGGATGGATGGATGGATGTATAGCTTTTGTCATTTTTAATTCACAAGGTAGCTACATATATGCCGCTGCTTGAGTGAAATGGAAAAAAAAAAAGTAGATTAACATTCACAGATTTCAGCCGCCTGTTTAACTTTGTGGGGCTGCGGCTACAATTTATTAGTTCTGTGCAATTGTTGCCGGGAAGTACTCGCCTGGAAAAACTCCTCTTTTGCAACCTGGTTAGTGAGCAGTTCACGGACCAACGTGTGAAAACTCTCGACTGATGTTTTCACCTTGACGTCCGTCTTCTGCGGGGGTAAAAGCTGGATGAGCTCAGAATAGAGAGGAGAAATCAAAAGTGCGCGCCTACCGTGGTAGGAGCCGAAGAGGTGGACGGTCGAGAAGGAGCGCTGATCTTTTTCAATTGGGTCCCGATGACGCTGGTATCGGGTTGGGGGACACGCAGGAGCTCCAAGATTAGCTGGAAAAGAAGCGGAGCGAGAGAGTTGCGGTCAGGCGAGGTCCAAGAGACAGCACTTTCCTAAAATGTAGACAAACTGTTTATGTGGCACTTTGCTACACGGAAGACAAGCAACTGATCACGCACTTTCCCAAAGACAATCAAACTTGTGACATGAACGTTCTGAAACAAACACCCACCCGCGCTCTCAGCCCCAATGCGAGCTTGGCCTGGTGCCTCAGAGTGAGCAAGCCTGGCACCGTGTCGCAAGTGGACTCCACAAACTCCGCCAGGACCCCGTACTGCGCGACATCCCGCTGTTTCATGACTTTCCAGAGGGCGGCGGACATCAAGCGCACGGGCGGAGCCAGCTGCTGCAAGGCGGTGATTGGGAGATTGACACCTTGGCAGGAGGAACAACACAAGTCAAGTACAACTTTATTGTCAAATGTGCTGTACAACACAGGTGAAATTTCTTCCCTCTTAAGGCAAGGGCAATGAAACACCTCGACATGTTCTCAAGACCTATAGGCAAAGTAGTTCCACATATTTTAAGGGCAAAATGTGTCTAAATATCTCAGCTTGTTTTTATTGATGACAAAGCAGTTATTTTTGAATAGTATGATCTAGTTTTATAAGGTGCATACATACAGACATACATGTAAACAAACTCAATCTATCTATCTATAGTTTGTTTGTTTATTGAATATCTAAAATATACAATACAGTAATAAATTGGCAAAAAGTGAAGGTAAGTAAAATTGTAAGAAAGGACAAGAAAATAGTCATCATCACAATCATATGTTCAAAGGAGTAGGAAGAAGTTTAAAAAAACGGGGCATGCATTGCTCAGGCAAAGACAATTCGATACGTGGGGTATGAAACGATTCAAGGACTGTTCGTGATAAAAGTGAAAAAATTTGTTCGACTCAGTAAGACTACGCTTTGATATGCTACGGCCCAGGGTATGATGCAATTACTTTTTGTCGTGATTTTACATACAGTACATTTGAAGTAAAATATGGTTCCATACGTATTTTGATGATCCTTCAGGGTGGTTAAGAATGTAAACAGTCGCTGATGCAATCTGTTCGCTTTTTAATAAAACAATTGGAAGAAATGGACTCGCTTCTTCCACGTTGTGTTTGGGGAGCGGGTTGCGCGCGCGTGCACACTTGCATATATCGTAGATAACTTGAATGGTAGTCATTCAAAGTGAGCGATATGAGAAACGCACAATTTAATTAAAGCTAGGTTAAGGTTACTCACCACCAGACATGTCGTTCGGCTTCCTTGATACCATTCTTCGGATCAGACAAATTGTTAACAGCGAGTAAGTTAGCAATTGTCCAGTCCGCTCTTTGACTTGACGAAAAACGAACTAAAGGGCGCTTCTTTTGCAAAAACGGAGTTGACGTTTTTTTCCGACAAATAGTGCCTGCCGTTGTTTGATTGCGGGTTGTGCCGCGCACTAAGCGCGCGTCTACTCGAAAGTTCCGCTGACGTTTCTTCAACTCCCGCCTTGAGTAAAGTGTCTAACTTCAGTCCCGAACATACTGCGCGGGCGGTGCTTAAATCCGACTGTCTGGAAATACCTTCGTCTGACGTGCCCCGCTCACTCAAGCAATGCATTTTTTAAACAAGCACACTGACAGCTTTTCCGGATATGACGCATTTTTGCGCACCCTGAGTCGTTTGTGAGTTGTTAAAACGTTATTAATAATTTTAAGAACATTTTGAAGAAAAATGTTATGTATTTTTTATACATACAGTATGTGTTTTAAGTAATCATTTTTAAAATTAAACTCATGATACGCATTTATACTGAAAAAGAGTACCGATATTTGTGTAAAAAGTACGGATTTCTTAGCTTTTTAAGTAAAAGTTCAACAAGTAGAATCCGAAAAAATACGTTCGTACAAAAAAAAGCATCCAAGCTAAATTTGTTAGTGATTAAAATGTGAAGAAAATGCCTCCGTACTCGATGTGGGGGTTTTCAGATTACAATTTTTGAATGCCAGAATCTGGTGTTTTTTCGGGAAGCAAAGCAAGAGCTCTCTTTTTACAGTATACTGTATCTGCAGATATTTTTGAATCTGTGTGGGGAAAAACAAATTTTTACAACTTGGGAGTAAAAGCATAAATTAGTCAGAAAAATAAATATTCGTGTTCCGATATCTGAAACAGTGAAAAAGTATTTACACTCATGCTGTAAAATAATTACCGTGAGCGTCTGTTGATAGCTTTAAGCTTGAGTACACAATCCTGGATGAACTTTGCCTACATGCTGCGGTATCTGAACGGTCATCACTTGTGGAGCAAAGTCCAGGGTGACCTACTGAAAGGAAAGCTGACATTGTTTTTGTTCGTCACACCAGTGAGAATAAGAGAATCTACCAGAATGGACACGACGTCCTCATTGCTTAAGTAAGTCAGAATTTGTTGAGGTTAGTTAGCAAATTTCTGAGAAATTTCACGTTTCCAATTTGGAATGCGGTATTTCCAAAATCCTCCAGTTTAACTTCCCATGGAAGTGAAAGCATGTACTGGAAACGTCTAATTTTTGTACAAATAATTCCACCTCTTTGCGGTATATGTGATAGATCTCAATCTGTTTTTTTCCCCGGTGCCTCCAGGTCGGTCACCAAGCGAGTGTGGGCCGCGCCCCAGCGACCATTCAGGGTGCGCAGTCACAACCGGGAGGCCAAGAAGGGCATCACAGCCGGGACTTTGGAGGAACTGAAAGAGAGGGTGATTTCTCCGATGGTTTCCGAGTTTCATTATGGATTCATGCAACTGCGTGTTTGGTTCCAGGTCTGTCGGGCGTTGTCGCTTGTGTCTCTGGCGTCCCTGGTCTGCGAGGAGGACGGGACGGAGGTGGACTCGGACGACTTCTTGGCAACTCTGCCGGACAACGCCGCCATCGTGGCCTTGGAGCCCGGACAGATGTGGCGACCGCCATCGGTACTGTTATTTTGTTAATTCACTCCAATTTCTCTGCTCTTGTTTTGGCTGCACCTTCTACAATTCATTGTGCGTCCTCGCTGACCTGCGTAAACAAATTGTCTGCCCAGAGAGAGGAGCGAGTTGGCAAAACAATCATCGGTGTTGCCAATTTAGCGATTTTTCAACGCCCGTTGCGACAAATTTTCCCAAAAGCAAATTGTGACTTCACTTCCCGATAAGATGGCCAAAATCAGTTGAACTATTTGGCGTGACAAGGCAGCAGCCATTGGCGGTTGGCAAAGCAGCTTAATGCTGCATTACTGCCACCGACGGATGTTGTTCTTCCCTTGCAAGGGAAACCAATGTGAATTGATGTTGGTTGGATTTTGTGAAATTTGCTGCCCCCATTTGGCGGTAGATGTCTGAAGCGCAGTACCGCCTCAAACTTTACTCGTATCTCAAAACAAGGGATTGGTTAAGTGACAGCTTGTAAATCGGGATAGGTTCTGGCACGCCCGCGACCCTCGTGACGATAAGCGGCTCGGATATCGGATGGATGGGTATTGCAGAATTTTTTTTCCAAGGTCTTGTTCTGTGTATTTTTGATCAAATCCAAGCAACAAATTCATCTGGATCGCAACTATCTGATTATTAATAAATGTTTTGGTCTTAGAACCAGAAAATATGACGAGACCGTTCGTTTATCTCCTTCGACAGGAGTTAACTTACTCAGCACTTTGACTTGCAGTCTTCTCAGCATTCACGACAGCAACCTCACACACATAATTCAACCAATCAGGTGTGGCGTAAACAAAAATCAGATGACAACAATTGTGCAAAGAAATGTGACTTGATCACTCCAACGTTTCATGACAAAATATGTCAACATGCGCACTGGGCTTCTGAAGCACTGAACTTATCTAGACGCGATATGAATGAATAAATAAAATATACACACCTGTATGTAAAAATAAAGCCGAGTGAGCGACCAAGATTAAGCATTCCCCCCCCCCAAAGTGGGCCCATAGCGATTTGAAATTTCCATTGTACGACATTGCAATATGACTCGATGATATGACAACTGTGCGCCTTTTCACCGCTTCTCACTGTTCCCAATCACCCCAGGGTGCGGCTGTACCCCGAAGTCAAGACAAGCTCAAGTCCAAGATGGGAAAAGACATCGCCAGTGTCACCTTGGACCTTTACAAAATGAGCCCCAAGGATTTGTTTGGCTCTCTAAGCGTGAAGGCCACTTTTCAAGGCTTGTACTCGGTCAGCGCCGACTTCCAGTGTCTGGGGCCCAAGAAAGTCCTTAAGTGAGTAGAAGCCCACAAGCCGAGTCCTGCGACCTTTGGCGCACTCTTTTGGCTGTTGTTTTTCCACAAAATGGATCAATTCAAATCGATTTGATTGATCTCTCTCACAAAATAGAGAGGCCCTGCGCGTGGCCTCGGGCCTCCTCAACGCCGCCGGACACCTGCTCATCACCTGCGCTTCCGTGATCCGCCGCGTCATTGAGGGCGTGGAGCTTTGGCAGCCGCCGCAGACCGCTTATCGGAACTGATCGAACGGGCTTGGTATTGGATGAAAAAAAGGACAGCACTTGGACCTGCCAAGTCAAAGCAAAAGTTTCAAGTTGATTTTGTACATACGCCTGAAGCCAAACTCTTGTTGCAGGTCGGTGGGGACTTTTGTGCTGCCTTTTTTTTTTTGTAAATATCTATCATCACCAATCATTCATAAATATTCTGGTGCATTTAATGTTGTCTTCGATGAATGTAACACAAGCGTTCAAGAGCTCTCGAGTCAAGACGGGAGCACGTGCAGAGGTGGAACAGCTTTATTGAATTGTACGCGGATGACGGAGACAGTCGCATGACCTGACTTCAACCCGCAAAAGGGACACTTAATGTCAAGGCAACAAAATATAATAAACATGAGCTGAAAGTGAACATCACTAAAACATTAAAACTTTGGCATTGGTCGCAGTTAAAAACAACAAATAAAATTCATCTAATTCTAAACGTTGCATCACGGAAGAGAACAGTTAGGGTTGCATATAACGTTAAGCATTTCAAATACACCGATTCCCAATCACTTCATTACTCCAAAAACTATCATTTACTTACCATAAATAATGTCACTTTCTTCATCTATCTATGACAATGACATATAATTCCGCAGCGACAGGGAGAACCATTAATATTCTTCCACTAGATGGCAGCAAGTCCACTTCTTGCTTTGTAGTCCCCTTCACGACTTAAGATTTCACATTGAGTAAATAAATTTGTGGAGAAGAAAAAAGGAGGGGGGGGGTTCATCTTTCTTTAGAAAGCGGTGGATAAAAGTATTACTTTGGCGCCAACTTGGGAGTCAAAAATGATGTTGAATTGCATTAGTTTGATTCAGATGAAAATAGTGCTTTGCTGTTATCTTCATGTCAATAAACTATGTTGAAGTGCGCTGCGGACTTTCATTCGGACAAAAATTGTGCTCAATGAACTATGTTAGATTACGCTTTAATGTTGCTTTGTTGCCATAAGATGCCATAAGATTGTTGCCATCTCATGGCATTTTAATGTCAACGAACGATGTTGACGTGAGTGGAGGAGTTTAATTTAGTCCCAAATAGTTATTTGCTCCCAAATTGTGGCGTAGTGTGTCAATAAACTATGTTCAAGTGAGTTTAGGGTTTTAATGTGTTCATACAAAGTGCTTTGCCACCATCTTGTGGCCTCTAGAGGTATTTATAAACCATTTTGGGGGGGTGCCAATGGGGTTCACTCTATATCACTCTTGTGACATTTTTTGAGGTATGTTGTGCCAGATTTTTTCCCCAAGTGTATAAAATATGTGAAACACCATTCTAACAAAAAAGATATTAAAACGTTACCTGAAGGTTAAAGGTCGGAACGATAGAAGCGAATGGACCGTTACTGCTTGGCATCGGAGAGTCCAATGGGAATAAATATCGTAGGAACGGCAGTGTAACTGTTTGCGTACATATAAGCGGCGCTGAAGACTCCCTCGGGCGTTCAGCCGTCGTTGCCGAAAACGGTATTGAGCTGCTGGGTGACCCTGATGAAGGTGGTCCTGCGGCTCAGCTCCTTCAGCTTGGCCGCCCCCACGTAGGTGCACGTGGAGCGCACCCCGCCCAGGATGTCTCGCATCGTTGCCTCCACGGGACCTTTGAACGGCACTTCCACAGTTTTGCCCTCAGACGCTCTGCGGGCGAGGGGCAAAGGGGCATTTGTTTTAAACATCTTTCACTCTCTTGCCTGCGACCACAGAAATGGCGTACGTGAAACACATTGAGTAAGCTCGTGTGTGCCTGCGGGCTTCTCAAATACACTCATCAGATATGAGGCCAACACCTTCGATGAGTCGTAAATCTCTTAACAGCGTGCCACTTTTTAATTGCTTCATTGATTGGGACTTACCGGTACTCGGCCAGGACGCCGGCGTGCTTTTTCATCGCCACTTCAGAGCTCATGCCGTAGAACAGCTTGTATTTCTTGCCCAGCTTCTCGATGGTTTCGCCGCCGCTCTCGCAGTGGCCCGCCAGCATGCCGCCCAGCATCACAAAGTCGGCTCCGGCGCCTGACAGATGTCATGTCGGTGAGAGGAAGGAAAAAAAAAGAAAAAAGAGCTCTTTGTTGCTCCTCATCCACGGGACTCACCGAAAGCCTTGGAGACATCGCCCGGGCAAGTGCATCCCCCGTCCTGTGGGAGAGACGCCATGCCGGCTATAAAGCAGTGGTTCTCAAATAGGGCTGAATGATTTGGAGAAAAAAAATATATAGATCATAATCTATTGGTTTTCCATCCCTCAATATTGCAATTGTGATGACATGATTATTTTTTTTCTTCCCATATCAAATCGCAATCGTAATAGTAAAAAAAAAAACAAAAAAAAACCTAACCCCCCCAAAATCGTTCAGCCCTTGGTGCTCATCACTTGTGATAAAATCTTTGCTCGAAAATGTTGGGAAATTGTTCAGATGCCAACATTGACTTATGAATAAAACCCCTTTTCCCCCCAAAGAAAATCAGCATTTCCGCGGGGGAAGGTTATAACTGTCGTCCCATTTTGATGGAAGAATAGGTGTGCTATTACAAGAGCAAAAGTGTACTTTTGAAAATCACGTGTTAAAATGTGAATTCCTTTCCTCAATCATCACTGACTTTAAAACCATATCACAATGAGAAATTTGAACAAGAATTCTTGGAAAAATAGATTTGAGTCTGATGATGATTCATCACAACAACTGTCTCTGTTCTGCTAAAGATTACAACTTATTTTTCGTCAAAAATATGACTTGTCGTTTTAGAGCATTCCAATTTCATTTCTTCCAAAAAATATGCCTGTTAGCATCACAATCCTTTTCCTCCCTCAACACAAGAAAGGTTTTAATTTCTGCAGCCTCTGCGCCAATGTGTGACTGGTGTGAAGCTAACAAAGGGATCGCCGTGGACCCAAAACGTTGGCGTCTCAACAATCCGAACGTTCCTTCACAATGGAGGCTCACCGAGATGATGTGGCCATTCAGTCCGTGGGCCGCGTCTGCGCACTCGATCACCGCGCTGAGCTGAGGGTACCCCACGCCGGTCTTCTTGCGTGTGGTGCACACGGAGCCTGCGGAAGACAGCAAAAGTTGGGCCGCGCTCCATTTCGCCAACTCTGCAGATACAGTCAACCGTCTCCAATTCCCCCGGTGAACTTCACTCAAGCTATTGTTCTGTTTTCCCGCGGAAAGGGTTGACCAAGGTGTCAGTCACTCGGGAGCTGATTTAAAATCTACCCTGACCACAACGTACACTTAACCAAAAACAAACGCAACGATCAAATCGCACGTTATGCGCACGTTAATTCGGCACTTTAATTTCAAACAGCCGCAAAGAAGTTTAGGATATTAATTTAGCAAAGTAGCGTTAGCAGTAAACCGCGACATTATAGAGTACAAGCATTGCAAAGGTAACAAAGTAGACAACATCAACCCCATAAAACAAGGAAAATTAGAAAAGCGCTTTACCGGTTGGCTCTACAGCGAGTCTTGATGTTGCGACTTTGTTTCGATGTTACACGACAGTCGGCTTGTGATCAATTTCATTGTCAGCTTAAAGTTTCCCACGTAACTCCTGATGCAAAATGGGCTAACTTAAGGCGTGAGTTGTTTTGGGTGAGCTAACGTTAATTCATTAGCTTCTTGTGTGTATCATCAAATATTAAAAGTAAAAATCGAAAACTAAATCTAAAATGGCTGCCAAAAAACAACAATGCTGTTCGCTAAGAAGTAGTATACCTTCATTATACCTGTTAACGACATCTCAGAATTTATGTGGCCTTTCTCCCGAAGAGTGCGTAGTAATTGGTACTTTTACAAGTTGTAAAATACATTCTTCCTGCTTTCTCGCACTTCTCAGCATTTCTTTTGGGGGTGAGTTTTGTTTCATTCTGTACAGACTAATCGCAGCAAGCCTTGGTCCCTACCCCGTGCACATAGTGGGGGTTCAGTGTAAAAAGTCGTCTGAGAAGATGACAATTGCTGCGGTCACCTGGTCCGATGCCCACTTTGATGATGTCCGCACCGGCGAGGATCAGCTCTTCCACCATCTCTCCCGTCACCACATTTCCTGCCTGAAAATATGGGGGAATACAATGACTACATTCGAGGTTAAATTCAGTTTAAAAATCCATGAATTACGTTTGGGAAATGCTGCGGAAACAGAAATAAAAAAAGAACATGCCCACTGACCATTATCGTGTGCGAGGGGAACTTCTGCCGCACATCCTTGACAAAGTGCACAAAATGCTCCGAGTAGCCGTTTGCCACGTCCACGCAGATGTACCGTAGCTGCGGCACGGCGGCCAAGATGGCGGACATCTTCTGGAAGTCGGCCTCGCCGGTGCCCGTGCTGACCGCAACATTCTGGGAAGGCGGAAAAAAAAGTGGAAACATCAGGTGGGCTGCTGTCAAAATCTCATGTTGTAAAACTGGAAGCCGTTTATTGGAATGAATGAGGAATTAATAGGAAACGTTGGGAGAAATATATTTTGCCATAACCTCAACTAAAATAACCAAGTTTCCTGCAAATCTTTGAAAAAACTCATTGGAAAATCCCCAACCTAACTTTGCACGCTGCTCACCATGCATACCACCACCCACACTCTCTGTCACAGCAGTTCTATTAATTGTATTCTCCAAGTCAGCACTACTTTAGACCACCTGTTGGTAAAATATTTCACACCAGATAAAGTTCTCCTGATGAACAAACTGTTGAAATATGATGGTTTCTAATTGTCTCCTTTTTCCCTTTGTGTCGGCTTCTAGAAAAAAAAATTACGTAACAAGTACCTCGAGGCATTCTGGTTGCTTGGCCGCAAACTCCTGCCAGTCTTCCACGGAGTAATGCTTGTGGACTGCAGTGAAGACGGTGAACTAGCGGAAGAGAACAGATGAACTGATTGCTCGTCATGCAAGGTGGTTCTGGTTCCCATCAGAACACGTTGCCTACGTTGTTTAAAGCCCTCGCCATCTCAAAGGTGCCCACTGTGTCCATGTTTGCCGCAATGATGGGGATTCCCGTGTAGCTACTCTTGGAGTTCCGGAACGTGAAGCTCCTCAGCAAGTCCACCTAAACAGATACACAATGGGTGACCAATGATTATGGTGTAATCGTAATCACCATCACCACCACCACCATCACGTGGTATGGATAGATATGAAATATCGACCTCACTCCTTGATTTGAGGGTGCTGCGCTTGGGCCGGAGGAGCACGTCTTTAAAATCCAGCTTGATGTCATTCTCAATACGAGGCATGATGGAAACTGAAGACACACCGCAATTATGTTATTATTATTACCTGCACACAACACACATACTGTGACTAGAATGTTAAGACATCCAGATGAGTGATTACAGCCTGGCTAGCACGATAATGACACATTTGGAGGACGAAAAGAACAAAGCAAGTTCGTTCTACTAAACTAGTTGCGACTTCCAACTGGTCCCAGAGTTGCAAAAATGTGCATCCTAGCAGATTGTAACGACATCTGAACCCAGTAATAGACACTTCAAAAGATTCAATTAGATTTCAGCATGAATCGTAGACACTAGAGAGGTTTACCTGCCTAATTGTTAACTTACCGGTTTTCTGTTTATATTAAAAACGTGAATTCGGTAACCTTCAATGAGTGAGTCGCATTAACTTCCCGTTGCAAAGCGTTTGAGCATATTAAGCGGGAAAGGAGAAAGCCGCCTTGTAGTTTTTTGTCTTGCACCAAGCGTACAGCTAGTAGGCCATTAGAACTACATAGTTGAAAATTGCTTTACGGCACATAAAAAGAAAATGTCGTAAAACACCCAGAGGAAGAGGAAACGTTTTTTGGGGTTAAAACTTTATTTATAACAACTGCATGGCAATAAACGACTCCCGTCCTGTCGAATTTATAAATATAAATAAAAATAAAAGTAATTTACGGGGATTTTTTTCACAGCACGTTTTCACGTGGCTTGTTTTCCATCTCTCCCTGTTGCAACACACCTGATTCAAATGATCAGATCATCGGCAGGCTCTCCTGGAGCCTGATATAGAAGCTGTTCAGTTCAATTATGTGTGATGCAACAGGGAGAGATAGGAAACATGCAGCGGCCCTCCAGGACTGGAATCGCCCACCCCCGCTCTAAATTGTCCCCAGGTGTGAGTGTGACCACGGATGGTTGGCAACCAGTTCAGGATGTACTTCACCTACTGCCAGAAGACAGCTGGTGCTCCTCACCTGGACAAACAAATGGTGAGTGAATGCATTGAAGCCATGCTGAGACCTGTACATGCCCTTTGACTTCTGGACATCGACATTCAGGGGAGGGGATAAAAATGGCACAAACACCAAATACGTCTGTCAGTGTTTTATTTGCTAGGAGACAATCGACCGTGTACACAATATCGCTAGGCACATAATCACAGCATTGTCACTGTAAAGACCCCATTCAAACAAGAGAAACAGACACAAAACTGGCCCGGCATTGGTTATAATTTCATGTCATCATGTTTTGGGGGGTACGGGCACTCCTGAGACAAATACAAATCAAAGTAGCACCTGTACAGATGGTTAGCATTTTTGTTTTTGGCAGCGTAGATAAGGAGGCTGGGTTGCCCTGAGAAACCGAGGTGATTATTGCTGGTATGAAAACATTGTCGACAGGCGGAGGATGAACATTTTTGGGCATAATGTATTATCAAACACCTGGTTCACTTCAAAAGTGCGTGTTCATTTCAATATACTGTATATGTCGCGCAGCCTGTTATACGTGTGTGTGTGTGTGTGTGTGTCTGTGTATGGGCGTGCAGAGGTCGTGGGTTCGATTCTGGGCTCGAGCCTTCCTGTGTGGAGTTTGCATGTTCTCCCCCCATGCCTGCGTGGGTTTTCGTCAGGCACTCCGGTTTCCTCCCACACTCCAAAAACACGCACGCTAAGTCAATTGATCATTCTAAATTGTCCTCAGGTGTGATTGCGAGCCCAAATGGTTGTTTGTCTATATGTGTCCCGCGATTGGCCGGCAAACGGTTTGGGGTGTAGCCCGCCTGGTGCCCGAAGTCGGCTGGGATAGGCTCCAGCTCGCCCGCCACCCTCGTGAGGATAAGCGGTTCAAATAATGGATGGCTATACATTTATAACTCTTAATTCTATGAATAATTATCTCATAATAATTCTACACTTTAAACAGCAAAATCGTTGGTTACAAAAATATTTTTGACCAGACAATCAATGCCTTATCTTCTCCCTTCAATGCTATTCATAGAGCATTCAGGGGTCGGCATTTGGGTTAATTGCATAAACAATTCAAATGTAGTGATGAAAAAAAACAAACAAAAAAACGTTTCCGGCTATTATCTGCATGGTTTGAATAACAATAAAATCGCCTACGATAGACAAATGAATGTTTCTGTCACATCAGTCGTCGCGTGACTTGAAATGCCAACGAATTAAGGCATTCACGCATCGTCTGCATGGTATACAGAGAACCCCGTTCCAAAAAAAATGTCATTGCCACCCTCCTCAAACGGTTTGGAATAGCCGATAGATGGCGGCAAAGGATTACTTTTGTCAACATGAAACCCCTCAACTCACTTCAGGAAAGTTCCTTCACACCCAATTGCCACATGATGGCACTCAAGCAATCCGAACAACAATTATGCAGAGATTCACTGGAAGCCTCTGGAGGACTAAGTAGTAAAAATAAAATGCAAATGAATATGAGGCTGGCAATTAAAATCAAGCATATCTAAAAAATAAAAAATAAATCAGTCAAAAAAAAAAAATTCAATCAAAATAAAACCAATTATAAAACAACAAATGCATTCTGGAATTTGCGCTTCACATACTTCACAAGAAAGGTTTAGAGACTCAAATTTGGTGTTTTGAATATGTGGAAAAAGCAGAAATTTACAAGATTGAAAACAAAAGTAGAAAAACAATAAGACGTCATCACAGTGAAACCATTTAACAAAAAAAATAATAAGACATCCTCAGATGTTTCTCTTACAGGAGTGTGAAGATGATGAGCTCGCCTGTCTATTTATTGCACACTTTAAAAAAAAAACCCAGCTGAAGGCTTGTGGGGTTGATATTGCTCTTACAAATGTCACAGCATATTTGGCACAGAGATTAAAAAAAAAAAAAAAAAAGATGCATCTAAACATATCCAGTAAGAGAGGGTGTACACGTATTGATCAATAAATCCACATCAAACTGTGGTACAAACTTTGTCGCTTCAGCAGTCTGCCGATTTTTGGTTTTCGCCGTCCTCTTTGGACAGAGGGGACCTGGCCTCCTTCATTTCCTCACCCTCGTCTCCGTTGTCCGGCGTCTGAGCGGGATAAACCACCACGCAAAACTTCTGACCCAAATATGTCATCTTATCTGAAGGAGGAGACGCACGCGGCATTAGTTTTGGATTGACCGCTGAGTGAAAGAAATGAACGACTCAGGAGGATTGGCACGGGGCCATATGGGCGCCTGCCAATCTGCGGGAGCCAGAATACTGGCCCACTGGTAAGGGATACTTTTTTTTTTTTTTACTGCTATGATCAGTCATCTACCGTGCAAATTGGATTAGTAATTCATTGAACTCCTTGGCAAGCGAGCACGCCGGCGTCAATAATTTTACAGCCCGACGTCGGACAAACCTACCGACAAATGCGTCGAAGCACTTCGGCTTGTTGTCCCAGTAAACACCCAGGAAATAGACGGGCACGCCGGTGAGCATAATGGCCAGGCCGATGCCGCACACCACAGGCTCCGAGTAAAGCGAGAAGATGAGCAAGAAGGCCCAGAAGACCAGATAAATGACCGGCCATATCAGGTTGATCTGAAAGCAAAAGAAGAACTTCAGCCCCACTCTCAATAACCGACCCCCTAGCCGTCAGACGCACCTTAATGGGCCTGTGCATGTTCGGCTGTTTGATTCGCAGCACAATCTGCCCGGCGACGGTGACGCCGTAAAAGAGGTAGTTGATGAAACCGACGTAGTTGATCAGGGTGTACATGTCACTGGTGCACAGCATGAGCAAGGTGGACAGGCACTGCGGAACGAGAGGGTCGGAGAGTCAAAACTCGCCTTTGCAACAAGATTTCCTCAAGGGCTGAGCGGACGAACTCACGGTGAAAAGCAGAGCCGGGATAGGCGTGCAGCGTTTGACATGAATCATGGCCAGAAGACTGGGGAGGTGTCCCTCCCTGGCCCCGGCAAAGAACAACCTGTGTAGGATGGCAACATTAACTCATTCACTCCCAAAGACGTTTTTAAACGTCTTTTCAGACTTGGTCTAGAATTGGCTGGTATTGAATGAGTTAAACGTCGCGATCAGGCTCCCCGCAGGAAGAATTTGGAAAGAGGACTGACTTGCCTTGACGACGTGAAGAGGGAACCGTTGACTCCCCCAAAGGTAGACAGGGCGACGGAGATGGGCATGATCCACGCCATCACACCCAGAAGCTTCTCTCCAAATGTCTTGGGGGTGCGGGGGGGAACAAGAGAGAATTGGAGTCTTCCGAACATGTTTAACGGCATTCTCTCTCGAGTGGACCGTAACCAAATACAAATACTTTATCTTGCTTTGTTATTGCTCCCTGGTTCGCGTTCCGCCACGTCGCTGCCGTCCCCTGTTTTTTGCCGCCTCACCCCCAAGATTTCAGTCAATCAAGATCCTCAACCACGCTTTGACTTGACCTTTCTTCATTCACGTGTTTTTCACGTTGGATCGGTCTTATAGTGATGGAGTGGACCGTGGTGGCGACTGTCCTGAGAGATGCGAATATGTGAGGCTTACGAGCTGCATCTGTGGCCCGCTGGATGCATTTGGGAAGGCAAAGTTTGAAGGAGTGTGCCAAGACTGTGGATAGGGCGTCTGAGGGGGAGGGCAAAACTCAAAGGTTCTGTGGCGATTTTCCAACGAGAGTGAATGTTGGCACTTACAAGACTAGAGCTATAGGGGGCGCTGAGGCGGCAAACGTGCACTCACGGGAGTCGTGCGGGTGCATTCTTAGCCAGTTCGGGCTACCGGCAGTAAAGATAGTAATTGCATGTATCACAAGTTCCAATGACAGGACGGTCGGTGGATCGGACTCTGGAAAATTGGAGCGCTCGACTGGATGCTGCTCAATTCAGAGGTGCTGGTTCCCGAGCTGGATCTGCGTTTCCTCTCGAGGGCTTTTGTTATGGAAAGCCGCAGTGCTACAAAGGCTGGCCCCTGGAGGAGGGTCTTGCCCAACTGGCCTGTTAACTATGGTAGCCCAGAGTTCGGACTTGGTTACTTCCCGCCACCGACGGTTACGGAACTGTCACGCGGAAGCCGCTCACCACAGCCACGGCATTGGAGGCCAGCAGCTCCTGTGGACTCATGGCCGTGACGTAGGCAATGTTGGCGAAGACGTAGACAAAAGTCACCAGTGGGATGGAGATGAAGATGGCGCGGGGGAGGTTCCTGCGTGGCAACAACGCGTGTTTTTCGAGGGTTTAAAATCGGACATTTATAGGAAGACTCTCTATGGCGGAAGTGCAATAACGCTTCAGAGATCCGATCCTGGGTCAGGGCTTTCAATGGCCGTTCGCGACTGTGGGAAAGCAATACAAGTCTTACACGTAAGGATCCACCAGCTCCTCTGTGACATAGTTGAGGAAGTTCCATCCCCCGTAGGCGAAGGAGCCTTGGAGGAAGGACAAGGCTATCAATCCCACGTCATAGTCCTGGAAGGGCTCGAAGGCGTTGGCCGGCTCCAACCAGTAGTACTCTCCTACATGTACGAGACGAAGGCTTTATACTTCATTTGCCACAGATTATGTTTCCCAGCCCAATGCATTTTCAAATAAGTCCCCAACCCCCTATCGGCTCATCGGACTTATTTTCCTCTCTCTCAACATTTGGCCTTTCCCCCTTTCTCAAAAAGCTCTCCAAAGATGTCTTTGCTGCCGTTCCCGCGGGAGCGAGACTGGTGGTTTGACGAGTCGGAGGCACAGCCTTTTAAGAAAATATTTTCTGTTCGGTCTCTTGATGTGCCGCCCCGGTAGCACATGTGCCACGCTCTGGCGGTTGGAGACCACGGACGTAAGCCACCTCATTCTTTGTCTTCAAACACTCCTGCTTTGTTGTCTCAGCGGCCTCATCTTCTGCGGGCCCCTGTAACAACTGGCGCTCTGCCGCGGGGCTACTAAAGCTGCAAATGCGCGCTAATACTAATCCCCGCCGTGTTGCTGGTGGGAGGGGGCGGTACATCCCCGTTGACCCTGAGGAGATACTCACCCTTGCAAATCTGCACGATGCCCATGATGATGATGAGGGCCAAGGCCAGCAGCTTCCCTGCCGTGAAGATGTCCTGCACCCTGGTTGCCCATCGCACGCTGGAGCAGTTCACCCATGTCAACAGCACTGGACACACAAAAATACATTAGATCGTCGATGTGTGACTTTTCACAGCTGGGAAACCGAGCGGGGTGGGGGAGGGAGGGACTTTGCTTCGTCATGTGACCCCATATGGTAACAGGTCAGAGGCTGGAGAGGCTGCACATAGACCTTTGATGTGGCTCATGCGCATTAAACTTCTCCATCAGCTTGCACAATCGAGCCATCTTAACATAACAGGCCAATAAGTTCAGGCCAATGGGGTGCCATTAAAAATGGCCTCTTTGACACACCATTTGGCAGGACTATGGATTTTTTTTTTTCTTTGATTAGAGCTTTCAGCAGTGATAGGAAGTCACGGACTTTGTCACTGTACATAATCACCCAGTCAAGTATATTCACATTTGTTTTGAAATACATGACACATGTCTCAAGATAATCGCTGAAAACATGCAAAGGCCGAGAACTTCGCAGTACGGTCGAACCTGGTGACGACGTACCTCGAGGGACAGAGCGAAGCCGTACGTTCTAACGGTAGTTTGTTGTCACCAGTTCCAATAAAATGGCCGACATTGACAGTATGAACATCTATAGATTTAAGAACATGTCAATTACAAATACTGTAATACTCTGTATATGAATTTTAAAAAAAACTATTTTATCTCAACTCAGCTGTATTTACGGAGCACTTTCAAACAGCCATCGCTGCACACAAATTGCTGTACATGGAGCAACTAACATATCTGTAAGTTGAGGGGTTTGTTGTTTTTCAGTGGATGGCTCTTCTTTACGAATGACAAAAGGAGAGATGGAATCCTTTAATGCAATTTATTAAAAGGAGAAAGAAAAAAAAATCAAATGCCAAAGAATACAGGTGAGTTTTGAGGCAGGTTTTAAAGATGGGCAGCGAGGTTTTATGAGACATGAAACAAGCACCTGTAGCAAACCCTTTTTCGTCTCTGAAAACATAAAGGCGCCAAATGATAAGTCCCCCTTCTTCCGGTCAGGATGTGAAAGCCCTTTACGATCATCTTTCAATCTGTTGGCCTCCAACTCTGCATTGATTATGTTGCCGTTACGGACGATTCTCAAAACCGTCGATTTTGCCAATTCGTGGTCTCGGCTGAGCTTGGTCTGGGAAACTCCCTTTCCCACGGTTCGTTATAAAACGAAGGCTTTTTCACTGTTTGGTGGGAAAGATCTGCTCGTTATAATGAAGTTGAAATTATAAAAGTGTTCGTCTGAAAAATCGACAAATGGAAAATGAAATACTGGTACATGAAATCGGGAGTTTGAAATGTGAACGTTGTAGGGGTGGAAATGTTGGAAACGAGGTACATTGAAACAATTTGGGGAGTAGTTTTCTACCATTTCAGATTTTATGATTTTTTTTTTTGGAGGGGGTGCGTGGCTAAAACGGGGCTGGTTTTGCGCTTGGGAGTCCACCATGAGTCCCCGATCCCCACTGTTAAAGCACTTCTGAACCACTCCAACATTCGGTTTGCTAGCTAGCACTGACCTCTCCCCTAAAATGCATCTTCGCAGGATGCCACAATTTACAGAGCAGCTCGGTGCCCTGGGAGCCTGTTAGCTGCTTAGCTAGCTAGCTGGCAGCTGGCACCTCTCCCTTGCGTGACTTTTCATGATTTTGAAGCCTCATTTTTACAAACTTGCTGAATTTTATTTTTTTCATCATTCAAATTTGGCATGGTTAACAACACTCGTCTTTGTGGTGTGTCATATTCATCGGATATTAACTTGACAGGGACTTTGACAGGGAGTGCATTTGAGAGTCTCAATACTTCAATCGATACTTCAGGCCAAAACATGCGAGTGCTTTTGCCACCTTGGACTTTCACTGAATTCAGCCTAAACGTCAACAACGGATATCCAACTGCAGCACTCCTTAGCGTGCCGCTCAGCTGTCGGTAAGATGAGTCCACAAAATCAAAGGTTACGCATGTGCAAGTGCAAACACGATTGGGTCGCCGCCTCATCGGGAGGTTCCTCCCACTCTGTTTTTGACCCAGCGTTATTTGGCCGGCGACTCTGGATACTTCCCTAAATTTAAGCTAGGCTACATTCATTCAGACTGTCTCGGAGGTAATTTTAGGTGTTCCCACATGAATTTGCTGGAGCGCAACAGCACCCCCTGCTCACCTTTCACCCGCACCACCCCCTCCCGGTGCTACTTTTTTTGGCACCTCTTTCGAGGAGTAGGAGAGGGGTGCAGCTGGACGCCGTCTCCTTTTAGAGAACCTTCGCACAAAACGTACATTTCCCAGTAAGGTTTGCTGAGCCAAACACCGCGCTACAAAGCCAGCAGTCATGCCGCCGCGTCTCACTGGCTGTCTGACGTATGCGTGCAGTATTTGCCCGGAGCATGTCAAGTTTTGAGAGGGATGCGGATCAACCGTTGTCGTGGCCGTGCAAACACTCGCTATTAGAAAACAAGTAGAGGAAGGGAGGCGTGCACGAGTCCGGCTAGATCCATTTTCACGGCGGTCTAATGCAGGGGGGTTCAAATGTAGAGAAGAAAATGGAAGGATGAAAGGGCCAACTTTTTGAAATTATTGTCCAGTTCATTTCATCAGCTTTCTGTTGAAGGTGTCAAGGCAAATAGTTGACAATTTCTTTCCAAGTTTTTGGGGAGGACAGCAGCCCTATTTCTCATGTCAAATATCATTTTTCATACGATCTATATTTTTTGGGTCCTGTCACGGGCCACTGAAAATTTGATGGCGGGCCGCAAATGGTCCCCGGGCCATAGTTTGGACACCATGGACGAATGTGCTGTCAGTGACGTTTTTTTTTTTTTAGTTCAAATGTGTTTCAAGACGTGTGGGAGGGGTTAAACTATACTTTTCTTTTTTGTGGTCTCTCTCAGATTTTGCCCTGCGTCGCGGTTGGTTTTGGAACGTATGAACTGGAGATCACAAACGATGATGCCAACACATTTGAACACAATTCACACTTATTTTCGGGTATTACAGAGGGACCCCCAAAATATGTTGAATGTGTATTGGACATTGCGTTTTGTTTTTTGGGGGCGACTTACGGAGGCAAACTGCAGCGAGCAGGCGCAGCCCGTTGTCCGGCGGTAAGCAGGTGGGGAAGAGGGGCTGCAGGACGTAGTTGGAGAAGGTCAGCGCGATCACGGCCTGGTTGGTCGGGTAGATGACCAGCACGGCAATCCACAGACGCAGGAACCTGGACCAAAAGACGGGGAGGTGGCGTTTGGGGATTAGGACAAAGATGACTTCTTGGAATGTTTTCGCTCGGTCAAAATAACAAGCATTGTTCGGACAAGGGTTTAATGGAGGCTTATGACGGCTCATTCCACAGGAATGTGTGTGTTTGACGTGAAAAAAAAATGTTGGGGGTAGGGGTTGTTTGGTGACAGGGTACACTAACTATAGCAACTTGACAAGTACAGCGATGGAGGAACAAGCAACCTTTGGTGTTTTTCTATTGAAGTCGTGTTTAGGCGGACGTGAGGTACAAAAGGAGCAGAGCTGACACAAAACAAACGTGGCATATTTATCCAAGATGGAGGCCAGACGCGTCAACCCAAGCTGAAGTTCTCTCAGGACGTAAAGGTCATTGATGTGTATTGATAGAAACTGGAGTGACAAAAAAAAAACAAACAAAAAACAAACCTCGGCTGCTTTGTCTGATTGAATTCCTATCCCAGGATACATCGTGATTGCAAGTACCCTGGTGATAATTGAAGTGGCTGGGGACACTGGGGGGGGGGGGGGGGCGCCATACAATGGTCTCATCCGTGTTTATTGTCTGGACCAAAGCACAGTGTGTTTTTACTCTTTTCTGGGAAATTGTAACACAGTTGCCAAGCCCTGAACGGTAACATCACCTTGAATGAATGAGCGGAAAAGAGAATGTGAGCCCCGACATGAAAGCCACAAGCAGCAACAACAACCCCCCACCCCGCAAAATGGTTTTGTAAGCCTGCCCATTTATAATCCAGGTCCATACGTCTGATCTCCAGGCTCATCCAGTCCTAAGTCCAAATGTTATTAATTTTAATATGAACTCTTCATGGTTCGGCCCCCCTCGACAGTAAATGTAATCAACCTCAGATGTTGAACAGAGAACACTGGACCTTGCTCCATTCCACTTTAGAGCTCCCCAAAGCAGGAGCGTCCAACATTTTCCCTCTGAAGCCCTGAACAGAAAAACCAAAGGCTGCAAAAGGCTCCTGGAAATTCTTTACCTTTGATTGCGCTGAGCACCAGCAGACTGGTATCTCAAAACGAGAACCATCTGTACTCAGCTGAACTTAACACACAGCAGAACGTGGAGCAAAGAATAATGCACTACTGCCACGCAATTACCTTTTTGTTCATCAGGAGATGAGAAATCCAATTTGGAAATAGTTTTGGGGTTTTTTTGTGCATTTTTGCCAAAGGCGACGTTTCCCTCACTTGCGGACACACGAGCCCTGCCCGGGTTTCGAAACGCCCACAGGTGCCGCAAGTGAAGGTGTTCATTCATTTTCATCCAATTTTAGGGATTCGTTTCTTTTTCAAAATGAAAACACAAAATTAGGAGTGAAAAACACTACTTTTGTTCAAGCAAAGCCCCTCCGCTCACTTCAACATAGTTCTTTGGTACAAGATGCCAGATGTTGGTGGCAAAGCGCTTCTTTGTTAGGTATAAGTTCCTCAGCTCACTTCAACATCGATTATTTGCACCAAGGTGATGATGACAAAGCACTACTTCTGTCGAAATGAAACTCTTCAACCTACTTCAATAAAGTTCCTCGACAAGATGGCAAAAGTTGGCAGCAAAGCGCTACCTTTGTCAAAACAAGGCTCTCAACTCACTTTGACATTAGTCTTTGGAGATGCCACAAGATGGTGGCAAAGTACTATTTTGGCGAAATGAAACATTTCATTTCACTACAACAAAGCCCCTTGGTGCCAAGATGCCACAAGAAGATTGCATAGCACTTTTTCACTCAATGAAACTCCTCAACCTATTGCAACAAAGTTCTTCCACTCCAAGATGCTCCGAAGTCGGAAGCAAGGCACTGTTTTTGTCTGACTGAAGCTTCTGAACTCACTTTCACATCGTTTCTTGGCACCAAGATGCCACCGATTGGTGGCAAATCATCACTGTGACCTAAGTGAAGCTCCTCAACTCAGTTCAACATGCAGTCTTGGCACATCATTCCTTTTGCCGGAATGAAGCTCCACAATTGTCCTTCACATAGTTCCTCTGTACCAAGGTTCCACAGAATGGCGCCAAAGTAAGACTTTATTGCTTTGGCCTGAGCATAATAAACAGGGAAATTTTCACCAAATAACTGAGTAGAGGTTAAACATTTTTTTTTTAAATTTGCGAATTTGTGAAGGAAATTAGTATCATGAGTAGTATTCAGCGCCACTTGAGCCTCGAGGGTTCGCTCACCCAGCCAATCCTCCGAAAATGTCCTTCACATAGGAGTAGTCGCCCCCCGACTTGGGGATAGTGACCCCGAGCTCGGCATAGCACAGCGCCCCGATGGCCGTGATGACGCCCGTGATGATCCACACGACGAGGGCCACGCCCACAGAGCTGGCGTTCTCCATCACGCCCTTTGGACTGACAAAAATTCCAGATCCAATAATGTTACCTAAAAGGAGAAGAAAAACGCGGATTAGGCAGAACATTTCAATACAGATATCAGTTACACATGTATCGCCAGTCCAAAAGCATCAAAAGCATCGCAGTACACTGGTCTCAAGGAACTATGTTGACGTGATTATTATACTCACTAGAAGAAAAGTGTTGGAGGAAATTGGGCAGGGTTTTAGCCTGGGTTTTTCGGCGGGATGTAACGATATCCAAACGTCACAACATGATATTATCACGATATATAAACCTCGCGATACGATAACTATCACGATATTGTGGGGAGGGTGGCGATATAAAAATAGTGGAGGAACTCAAATGTCATTTGGTGATTAGCGTGGGCCTTGAACGTCGGTGGCCAAAAAGTGCTTGATTCAAATTAAACCGCACTAAATACACTAACCACAAAATAACTTGGCCTGTTTCACGGAGGTGTCGCTTTTAATATCGTGTCCTGACGATGACGATATCGACGCAACTTTCGTATCGTGATATCACAATCTTGCCGTTGTCGTTACATCCCGAGTTGTTCATGGAAATTCCAGAGTCTTCAGCACATGTTGTAATAAGAGTTTTTTTAAAACTGAAATAGGCAACGTTTAGAATTTGTTTTGATGTGTGTGATGTTTTTACAAGTATGTTAAAGGTAGATAATAAGGTATATAATTACAGCACCCTTTGCGCAAATTTCTGTTAGCCAGTCTCCAGTCATTATATGTTAGCATCAAGCTAGCAGACTTTTGTTAATATACTGTATGGTTTGTTTGAACATTCTGGGGTGTAAATATACAGTTCTGGCTAATCGTTTGTTTTATGTGTCACACAGTTTGCAGAATGGGAGTTACCAGGATGTTGATATTAATCCTGAGGAATAATTTAAAACTGGTGTTGTAAAATGAAAAATTGTACAGGAGTGGTAAAATTATTTCAAATTGTTTGGATGTCTTGCTATACAGAGATTTTTCGATTGCAGGTGGATCAGATGTATTTTGTGATAAAACGGGTTCACAGCATCTGTGTATTTTTGAGACATTTGTAAGATTTGCCCAATGTAAAATAAGAGCCATGGCGTGATAAAGATAGCGACAAACACTTAGTTCATAGATCAATGATCACGAATTGGGGGGGGGCGTGCCATGCCAGCAAGTGGAACTGCTAACCTGACCTGTTTCAGTAGCTTCTCGACATGGGATGCCACTTCATTTCAAGATGAGGTCACTTTTTTTTCTCTCTCTTTTTTTTTTTTCTCATGTGGCTTTGCGGGCAAACAGCGCAGGAAAAATAACACGCTGGCACAAAAATATGAGCGACAGATGTGCACGAGGTGTGGGGGAGGGTTGGTTGCTGTCACTGCGATATGGCGGCCCAGTCATCAGGCCAATTGGGAAGTGGTAATCTGCTGATGTAGCAAGATGTATAAGGAGCGGGCGGCCGGCTTCAGGATACCGGAGTAGAGGTGGGCCCACATGAGGGTAGACGGCTCATAAAAGGGCGGTGATTTCAAAGGACGCCTTGAAACATTACAGCCCCGCATGCATGATAGTCCGTACGGTCCAAAAGTCCAAGGTAGTCGCAATTCCTCGACACAATGAACAATGATCCAGATTTTATAGCCAGTGCGTTTTGCGTTTGTGACACGCTGCCAAATGCGGAAAGGTGGAATCGCCGCGATGACAACTCGAGCCGGGTCGCTGTTTCATAAAGGAAGAAGAGCTTTGCTGTCAGACATGCTCGACGTGCAGGTTTCTGTTCCTGTTCAGCTCTTTGGACAGAAGCCCAAACTCCGCTTCAATTCCTTACACAAATGAAGCAAAGAAAATGTTAAGGAGCCACAACATTAGTGGAATCCAATGTGGCCCCCGGGACTTAAAAAGTAAAGATTGCGCAACCTGAAAATTTCAGTCGTCGCTAAGTAAAAACTCACTTTTCTACAAAGGAATGATAGAGTTGAAACATAACCAATGAAAACAAGAAGGGTTAAAAAGCATCTCCATTTTTGTGAATTGGGGAAAATGATTTCTGGTTCCACAGTAACGCTCGTAATTTCTGTTTATGGTACGCTAATGTACTGTAAATGAAGCAAAATAAGAGGCTAATTTGGTAAAATTCAAACTTCACATGAGACATGTAATCGATCAATCGACAACTAATCGATTAAGACAATTCAACAACTTTTTTGTTTTGTTACAGCTTTTTAAAAAATCTGAGATGTAAGCAGAATTCTAAAATCTAAAAATTCTCTCAAAGATTTTTTTTCTGATTCCAAATTTGCCCTCTTTTCTTTCTCTAGCACATCAGGTTTGTATAATAATAACAATAATAATAATAATGATAATGATATAATCAATTTATGTTTTTGCATTTTCTGCACAGTAAATATGAACTGTCTTGTTGTTTCATCAACACGTGGCAATAAAAGTTTTTTTTTCATGAAATTAATTGACCAAAAATAACCAAAAAGGCCGCCTTGCTCGAGACATGCTGACAACGCAGAGTTCAAACTTAAGGCGAGCAGTTACGCAGTTCAACACGGAAATAGAGCAGCGGCAAGAGAGTTCAACGTTAACGAGTCAATGTTATAACTTGCTGTTGGTTAAGTGAACTGTGTCGCTGCTTTCATAAGTTTTACTGACATCTGATCGTTCTGTTGGTGTTTCCTTCAGTGTAGCTCCATCTATTGGATGCATTGTAGATTGCGTCTTATAATGCGGTGCATCCAATGTTTGAAAAAAATTACAAAGTAGGCCATTCATTGAAGGTGCGCCTCATAATCTAGTGTGCTTTTTAGTGTGGAAAATACGGTAATCTCTTTTACCAATAAGATTTCAAAGTCGCCTCGCGCACGCACACACAGAATCAAAGCATTTTCATATTCTGTGATTGGTCGGTCAGGCCAAAACTACTCAGCTAGCAAAACAGGTTTGTCACAGAAGTTGCACATGAATACATTTAAAACTCAGTCAGTCATGTATTTTATTTCTGGAATGTCAGTGAGGAAAAAAATATCCACTCAATAAAGCGTGCTTTGCCAGCTCAAGTGGTTTAGCCGAGCATGCTAATGCAACTGAGTTATCAGGGTGGGGACCTTGTTGCAAGTGGCCAAGGGTTCACTTGTAATCCTTCTTACAAATTGCTGTGTGTGAGTGCGTGTGCATGCGTGCATGCGTGCGTGCGTGCGTGCGTGTGCGTGTGTGTGTGTGTGTGCGTGTGTGTGTGTGTGTGTGTGTGTGTGAGACTGTTTGATGTCCTTGGAAACAAGGATCGCTCGCGTCTGAGACGAATCACGCCGGACCCACGTGACATGAAAGTCCGGACTCTGGAAGGGCCGTAAAACCCTCTGACCGCACTCAAACAATTGGAAAAGGACAGCATGCAATATATGCATAAACAAATGAAATCATTTTGATATCAGTGAAATCTGAGGTTGCACAAAATGCACACCCCCGCTTAAAACTGCAGATGTGACCTTTAACCGCGTGTAAAGTTCAGATGTTCTAGTCGGCTTTTCCTGACATTTTCCTTGCCACGCCCGACAGCACAAGCCCTGGGCCGCGAAAGCTGACACCGCATTCGCGGTATCTCATTGTTCAAAGATGTGTGTCAGGTGAAGGGTACAAAAGAATTTCCCGGAATCAAATATCCAATGGGACAGCGCGAAGATGGTCATCCCATCCCCTAGTGGGGAATATATTTGCCCCGCAGTCACATGAAGAGTTCCAAACAGCTGTTAGGCCTCTCTGCTCGAAAGCAAAAAATGTCAGGAATAGAGTACGAGAACATGAGAAGTTTATAGTGGGGTGAATAAATGGCGGCAGGTGCATGACGAATGCAATTAACACAGGCACAGCCACAGTTTTAAGAGGATGTGCACACTTATGCAACCAAATTTGGTCATTTGTTGATTTGGGTTTTTTTTCTTTAATGGAGGTGTGCAGGTCACATTAAAGCTTGAAAATGATTTTTGTCTTTTTTTTTTACATCACAAAAACCTGGTCCTTTGAACAGGGTGTGTAGACTTTTTATATCCACCGCCGATGCAGTGTGACACAGAGAAGCGTGTAATGTTCTGCTTTTCTTTTGTCGTATGTTAAGGAAGTCATTGTTGGAAGGTTTCAAATAACTGTGCCAAGTTGTGCAATGCTAATTTCCATTAGCCCATTCATGGTTTTTGGCATTATATGTTAGCATTAAGCTAGGGCAGTTTTGCTAATACATGTTCCAATGCAACATTTTGGTGTTTAATTATACACTTTGTTCACATGTGTTTAGAATGTGAAAAAAGGTTGTTTTAAGAAGTTTCAATGTGTTTAAACTCGAAAAGGGGGGAAAAAAATCTGATAGTTTCTACATTGCAGATTTGAGACTTCCGTCTCATCTAATGTTTTTCTGTCTGTTCTCCCTCCACTCTCGGGACTCGTGTGCACTCTCACTCATCTTTTCTCTGGTTACCATGGAAACACACGGCTGGATGAGTCAGCCTTCCCTCGCTCCCCTTCCACCTGTCAAGGTCAATGGAAGGACCGCACATTTACAAGCGGGCTGCGAGCAAAAGTGACCCATGGGTTAAACCATGTTTCAAGATGGGGGGAATTGTCGAGGGTGTCATCAACTCCACCCTCCCTATAGTTTGACTTGATTAAGGACAAGCGCGATAGCCAATGAATGGATGGCCTAAATAATAGTGGGATGGCCCATGTATCAAAAGCGGAAGAAGAGTTTGTTGTTCAACACGACATGAACCAGGCTATTCCTCATTTGAGGTGCAACTTTACACTCAAGAGGACAAGTTTCTAGAGCATGGACGACAGATGGAATGTTGAGCCACGGGTGAAACCATGTGTCAAGAGGGCCGAATAGTAGGGCTTCTTTTTCAACACCGGTGGTGGAAATTTACCCTAATGAGGTTAAGTGGGATAAAAGATGGTTTGGTGAATGGTTGAAAGAAGATGGACACCTGCGGGTTAGACCACGGGTCAAGATAGTGGAACAAATTAGGGTTTTTTTGCCCCAAACTATAGACATCAGACCTGTTTATCATTTGAGGTGGAAATGGGCCCTGTATGAAAAATTGACAGATGGCTGAAACCATGTGTCGAGAGGGGGTGTTTTTCACCACTGCTTTGCAGGTGGTTGTTTGCCATTCGTGGTGGAAATTTAGCCGAATGAAGACAATTGAGGCATGGGTGAGGGTTGGCCCGTGCGACATCAGGAGCAAACAGCGTGTGCTTATCATTTGAGGTGGAACTCTGATGCCAAGTTGTGCCGACAACTCACCAACTATGATACCGCAGGCGCTGACAAGGCCGATTTCTTTCTTGAGTGCAACTCCTCCTCCTCCGTCTCCGGACTCCTCACCGGCAGCATCCTTGGAAGAAGCGCCCCGCTGTCTGGTACCGTCCGACATGTCGGCAGAGATTGCGCGTCTTCCCACTTCGGCTCCCTCCGCGGCTCCCACGTTTGCCCGAGCAGGTCTTCCGCCAAATAAACAACGCGCGTCGACGCGCTTTTCGGCGCTGTCGACAACCTGTAAGGCGCGCAAACGCACACGCGGAAGGACGGACTCGAAAAGCCCCCACCCTCGCGCGCCACAAATAATAAAAAAGAAAATAAAATCCACCGCCGGTCTCAGTGGAACGCGCGTCAACTCCACCTGTCGTGCCGAACGTGCATATTCTATTCCAAATGGCAAAAGTCTCCGTCGCCGAGGAGCAAACTGAGCGTTTGTCCCCGTGGGGGCTGTGGATCACGTTGAGTCAGCTGCGCGTCGTAAACATCCGCGGTGGTTTATGTAGTGCGCGGCTGAAATATGCACGCGCATTAGCCCCGCCTAAGACGGCTTTACTTTGCCTCATTTTGGGACACTCTTCGTTCCTGTCGACACCAGGGCGGCTGGCCCGTGTGATTTCCAAGATCTTGTCATATTTGTTGTACGAAGAAGAATAATCGCCCCACCCCGTGACCCGAATCGCTTGATTCAAACGAAAATAGTTTCATGTCATTTGTCTCATCAAGATTTGATGTCTGTCGTGTATTGTCCATCATAACAAAAAGATCGGTGTCATGAACAGTTTTTACAAAGGCACTTAACACTTAAACGTTTAAATTCGATCATAGGTTCCATTGTTATCCAATTATTCCCAAATGACAAAAGAATCAGAAGAAATGATTTTTTTAAATTTATTTAGCTCATGAAATAATGAGTGAATTGATTTAATGAATAATTACGCATTTTGTGTCATCAAATAGGCCAATATTATGAACATTTCAAATGTTTTTTAAATGAAATAATTGGTGAGCTAGAATATATTTTTTGCATTTCAAAAAAATTGATTGTGACACGACTTTAGTTTGTTTTTGTAATTTAAACATAATTAAATAATATGCCGACTCTCAGAATGCGCTGCATTATCTTACTACAAAAATTGTTCATCACTTCAGGTGGATATTTACCCAAATGAGAAAAAACATCCAAAAAGAGGGTGAATAGTCGAGGTCGCTTTTCAATAGTTGTAGCCCACTCACCTAGTTTTTCTTTTTTTTTTTTTTTTTTTTGGGGGGGGGGACAATTTTACAAATGAAAGGAATTATCTTATGCACGCACACACTTACTAGTCACCTTTCTGGCACTTCATTCACCTAGAGGCACCAGTGCTTCCTGTTCACTCTGACATCCGGCAAACAAAAGACTTACATCAACGCCGTGCTGCGAAACGGAGCATTTTTGTTGCTGACTCATGAAATCCACATGTGGAGTAAATGGAACTAAACTGCAAAAGGAGCATAGAGTCACTTGACTTCACTGTTTCCTTATCAGTGTTTGTTTGACGAGATCTGCCACAACGGCCCTCCGTGACCTTCCTGCCTTACTTTTTGGCCATCAATGTGCGGCGCTCCTGATTTGGCATTGTTGCCTTGATGGGATTAGCCGACCTCTTTTGCAGATGACATCAGCTACGTGCAAATTAAATATCTTGTTGAGTGCATTTGTCACGTGACCTGCGCCGCCACACATCCTCAGGGAGCACTTTGTATTTGCCGAGCTGCCTGAAGGTCTTGCGTGCGTCAGCGCCTGCGTGTGTTTGATCAGGGTGGACCATTTGAGAAATGCAATCACACTCAGGAGACATGAGAAAAATGGATAGGAAGTAAGCAAGAGAGTGTCCTTTGAAAGACAAAAGAGGCAAATTACGTGAAGCGAGGCCCAGAGTGGTTTTCCAAGTCTGTCTCGCCGTTCCAGAGGTTGTCGGTTTAAATCCCCATTCACCAAATCTGCATGTTAGATGAGTTGGAGACGAGCGAGGAAAAGGGGAATCACACTGGAATGAAGTTTTTTTCCACTCGAGGTGGAAACTTACCTTCATTTGAAAAAGCAGCAATGAATACAGATGGAGGGGTGTCCGTCCAGCCCAAAATTGACCCTTAGGTTAGAAGACCATGTGTCAAGAAGGGGGTGACGCAAGTCCTTTTTCCAACACATTTTTCTCATGTTTTGTAAGGGTGATGTAAGGGTGTATTAAAGGCACTATCCATCTAGTGGTGAACTATAAGAATGCACTGACCCGTGTTCTTGGCCAGACTGCAATTGGTGTCTCAGAGAAATCAGCTTTTGCAAGCCAATTAGTTCGATGTTTTTTGTAATCAGCAGAGATGTAAGCAAAATGACATCACGAACGACATCCACAATTGCCTCAATTGACAAAGTAGATGCATGGCATTCGTTCCACATGCTGCACCCATCATGTTGGGGAACTACGTTGGCTAAGTTTGTCTCCTTCGAATGTCCGTAGCAGAAACATGGCGGTGAAACGTCACATCCTCCTGTTGCGACTACTTCACCAACGATTACCTAAAAAATACCTTGGTGTGATAGAACACAGAGAGAGAGAGAGAGAGATTAATCTATCTACCGGTTGATCGCGATCGACGTACAGGGCACCCCTTAGACCATGTGTCCACACTTTTTATGTAAACCTTTTGAATGACAAAGCAACAAAGAGTGTGAGCAAGAGAAAATAAACGTACTGTATGTCTGCAAGTCTTTTCTACCCGTTGGGAATGTAGGCTAAGGAAACTCGCAGGGGATTCAAAGGGATTAACAGAGTTGTGCAGGAGGAAAGGCGGCAGTGATTTGAACTTGGCCGCTATGTCCTGACTCAGCGGTGCGCCGCTGACCATCAAAGCTGAACTCATGACTTTTCCCTGTACACTTTTTGCAAGTTCTGCGCAACACACACCGCAAGGAATACCTTTCCATCACGTGGATGCAGCTGACGTATTTATCTGGAACGCGCACACACATACACACACACACACTCACGCACGCGCGCACGCTGGTAGGCGACAGATTGATCTGTGAAAGGCTTGGAGATTGTCCAGATAAGGCTGTGAATGAGTAAGCCCCCTTTTCCCCCCTCCTGTGGAAAATTGGACCAATGACAAACAAACATGAGCAATCTGGAGATGTCGGCCTTTGCCGTCACAAGTGGACCGCGTCATAGATGACCCATATCAGTTGAAATAAAACGGCAGGAATGAAATAGGCCCATGCCGAAAGGTATCCTCGTGAGGACAAGCAGTAGAAAAGTTTCACATAATTGTCCCATCCCAACCCCCCGCCGCCTCCGCCCCACGCAGCAAGTTTCCCCGCCCGCGATTTGGAAACCCGGCTGGGTGAAGATCCACCACTTTCAAGCCACCCCGTACCGCATAGGAAGCGCTTTTACGTCAGTGGCAAAGAGGTAAGCGGAGCTGCAGTGAGGGACAAGTCGAAATTGGCGGTCTGGTGACGACGTGCTGCCGCCGGCTGAAAAACGACGCCGCGTGAAACATGACTATCCCGAGGTGGCCGGGGAACAAAGGGCCTTGTAGGCCGAGCCCGTCCGAGGATCACGAGGCCTTTTAATACCAAAGCGTTCTTCGAAACAGACAAAAGTAATGGGAGCTGCCATGGGAACATCAAGTTCCATCAGCTTCCACTCCTACGTGGAGCGTGTGAGAGCAGCGGAAAACATGATTAGAAGTTTCAGCTCTTCAAATCGACTCAAATATCACCTGAAAGAAGTAAACGCAAGCTCAAACAAGGATTCAAATTTCGTTTTTATGAGCCCCGCTCACGCTTTACGAGGCAACGAGTTTGCATATTTTTAAGTAAACATACTGAGTATGCAAAAGTAGGGACGCACCTTTTAAATGAACTGACTGCACAACGAGGAAAGAAGAGAGCAAGGAGCGCTGAAAGGAAGGAGGAAAAGTAGGAGAGGTGGGAAGGAAACACAGGAATCGAGAATGCTACCAAAGGAAAAAGGAAGGAAGGATAGCTTGAAGGGAGGAAAAACATGGCAAGCGGGGATGAAGGAAGAAAGGAAGCTCGGCTCTAGGAAAGGAAGAAGGATGGCCAAAAGGAATAATGGCTGTCCTGTCGGAAGGAACATGGACGGAAGGGAACAAAGGGAAAAGGAAGGAAGGGAGGAATGAATCGGGTAAACGATAAAGGAGGGGAGAAGGAAGAAAGGCTAAAAGAAAGGGTTGGCGACAGGGAAGAACAAGAAGGCTGAAGGCAGGCGGGAAGCATGGTTGGAAGGAAGAACGGACGCTCGGGTGGGTAGGAAAGGAAGGAAGAGAAAAGAGTAGTGAAGGAAAACATTAAAAAAAGAAAAGCAGAGTGAAGGAAAGAAGGACGGAAAGATGAAATCGAGGCACAACGGATGTAGAAAGAAAAGCATGGATGGAAAGAAATAAGGATGGATTAAAGGACGGAAGGAACCAAGTGAGGAATGAAAGAGGAAAGAAGGAATGAAGCTTGCATAGGATGGCAGATCAGAAGGAAGGTTGAAAGGGACCAAGGAAGGAAGGAAGGGTCCTAACACAATCCCGAACCCACACCTGGCCTCGACACCCTAATTTAAAACCTTACCTCGAAACGCAAACCCAGGCCGAAAACCCTATTTTGAAATTGAACCGTTTCGTGGGCGTAATCAGTGGAACGACTAAAGATTCAAGCGGACACCTGCTTTCAGTCGCTTTGTTTTCCTCGAAACCCGCGGGACTCCCAGGCACGAGCGAAACTTCTGGGACTGTTTGTAAACACCACGTTAGCAGGAGGGCGGGGGGCCGAAGAAGTGTTTGAACATTACGAAGGACGCCGAAAAGGAATGTGAGAATTTACAGTTGAAGCCACGAGAAAGAGGTGAGAGCCCAAGAGCTCGGAGGAGGAGGAGAAGCCAAGTGGGCGTGCGGTTAGTAATCGGAGCTGCGTGTTTACCATGCACCCAGAAACATCTGAGGTCCTGCCCCCGGCCCGGGGACAATGTGTTCCAAAACACGTGCCGAGTTCCAAAACGTGCATCGCGTCATAGCTTAGGGAGCCGTTTCTAATATTTGGCTCAGTCGCGCCGCTAAATATGGCCGTCAAAGTTTGACGAGTGCCTGCGGGCTCGACCCGACATGGCTCTTCTAGCATGCAGTCAAATACATCAATGACTTGATTCTTTTTCTCCTGAAACTGCACCCAGAACAGCCAAATCGTACGGCAATACCCCGACTTTGAAATTCTCTTCCTAACTCCATTTACTCATGTTTCAAATACACTTTCCCCATTGGAATGAATTGAAATGCTAGGAATCTGTTCCAGCCCCTAGACAAAAAAAACAAAAGACAAACAAACTATTTTTTTTGTTTGTTTTTAAATTTTTAAAAACTATCACAAAAACATAAAAAATCATAAAAAAATGCAAATAAATGAACTCGCTTTATAACGTTTAACTTAGCCGACTGTATTCAACATGTACTGTAGTATTCGTGTGACCATTTTCGTCATTTTTCTTCAATGTTTCATGAACGTGATGCCGCAAACACGGACACCCCATTGGGGTCGGGGGACCCACACACAAAAATGGACAGACATGTTTTTCGCATGGTTAAATGACACCAAGAAAAGCATCAGAATCTGAATCTGAATCTGAATCATCTTTATTGGCCAAGTGTGTAGAACACACAAGGAATTTGTCTCCGGTCTAACACGCTGCATTAGTATCATCGTAAAAACGAGGACGTGACAAATAGGTATGCAAGGACATTTCGTAATGTAAGTGAACCGTAGTGCGGTGGTACCACCCAGTGACAACTGTGAGACAATGTGCAAAGTATCAAGCAGAGCTAAAGTGAACAGTGGTAGAATACAATACTATGACAGTTTGTACAGTTGGTGCAGAAAATCATTTTGAAGCATTTTAGAGTGACCAGTAGCAGTATTTGTAGTACAAGAAGAGTGACTACTTGGTTGATAGCCTCTGGAACCAAGCCGTACCTTATCGAATGCAATCGCAAAGCCACTCCACTTTCACATGGAACGTATTGCACCCCTCGTATCGAGACACATGTCAAGCGGCCTTTCGTTGGAGGGACGCGCACCCCTCGAGGACATTGGATCTGATTTGATCCAATGCCGATGATGTCGGCGCTTGCCTGTGTTTCATTCCTCTCTTCCTCTTTGTTTGTTCATAGCAGACGCAGACAAGCAGGCTGTTTTGGACAATGTCGAACGGCACCGTAGCCAGAAACAACAACGAACTTGCATGCGCGTATTGTGGCTCTCAGATTATTTCTTCCCTCGCGGCTGTAGCGCCCCCCCCCCCCCCTGAGCGTTCAACGCTGAGTCTGTTTTCAAGGGAGTCTGGTTGAATCCGGTTCTCACTGCCCCGAGATTGGCCTGCCTCGTCTTGCGCCCCCCCCCCCCCCCCCCGCCCCCACCACACTTTTTAAAATTCTCCTCATTGATTTCTCTGAAAATCCTTTCCTTGCTTTGCCCTTGAGTGTTTATGCGGAAGCTTTCATTAGACTTTCTCGTGACAGGAAGTCTCGCCCCTTTTGCCCCCACAAGCAGGAACATGGAACCAAAGGGAAAAACATGACAGCTGGCATTTGTGATCATTTCAGTGGAGTTGTTGCACCTTTCAGTGACGTTTTCAAGCATTGTCATTTTCTGACGAAACCTCCTGCGAGTACTTTTGTACTCTGGCAAATTTAAGGCTGGCCTCCTCACAAGCACAGCCGGATTTCAGTCCATCTTAGTGACTCAGGCTCGAATAACCTTCAGGTCGTGCAAAGGTCACTGCTGGGCACGTTGCTGCTGCTCCCTAAATCGTTCCCATTTTTGCGCTTTAAATGTCTAAAATAGATACCGTTCTTCCCTAACAACGAGCAACGTATACTCTCAAAAAGTGGTCCTGTCCTCAAAAAAAAAAAGCCAACCTTATTCATGCAGTGATGTCAGATTTAATTGATGACACCAATCCCGTCAGACCTGTTAAGTAGCCCGACGTCAAGGTCATCGTAAAATTGGAGCGTATTTACACTTATTAGGTAGGAGACAGAGAGGAAGGCCAAAGAGGAGATTCGTGGATTCCGTGAGGGAAGACATGCAGGTAGTTGGAGTCAGAGTAGAGGATGCAGAGAACAGGGAAAGATGGAAATTAATGACTCACTGTGGCAACCACTGAAAAGTGACAAGCCGAAAGGAGAAGAAGAAGAAGAAGATTGAGTAATGATATTATAGCGCTTTTTTTTCATTTCATGCATTTTTGATTGATATTCGATCTGTTCCTGAAAAGACTGTAGCGCAGTGTAAAGAGCGAGTGTTGAATGTCGCGCGGTCCTCCCATGTGGACTTTTCCCACGAGTGCGCTCCACGACATGCAAATTTACGTGTCTGTCATCCAACAGCATTTGCTGTCATTTTGCCATCCTTAAATCGCAGGATGTATTCTGCAAATGCCGACCGGTGCTTTTTTTTTTGCTGGTTGTCACGTGTCGATGGAGGGATGGCAGCTCATGTGTTGGCTCATCAAACGCATCCAGTTGACTTCGCAGGGTGCTCGTGTGATGATGGATGTACAAGTGCGCGACCTTCGCTCTCTTAAAGGCTTCTCGGACTCATGAAATATTTACAAGAGTGAGGCTCGAGGGCTATATATAGCATCGGAACATGAAAGCAGGAGTTTGCGTGGCCACGCGGTTACTTGCTGCATTCTAATCGCGCTGATGTTGATATTCTGGCCGACACCTTGCATGCATTGCAAACCCAAGTGCATTTTTCTTGAACATGCAAATGAAACAGTTTTCCCCACAATAGTGCGATTGCGATTTAACCTGCAATTATTAATATTATTATCACTTTTTTTTTTTTGGAAAGAAGCATGTTCTTTTTTTTACATACGCAATCAATGAAGCCAGATTCCAACGATCATGCAAACATGTTTGGGGCTTTGTCATTTCAACTTTTCATGAAACGGATGTATAAACATGTGGACTGGACTTCTTAAGGATTGGACTTGTGTGTACATGATATACAGTAAATAAATAAAAAAGCATAAATATGCATTTGAAGTGGGAAGTCAACACCACCTCCATCCTGAAAAGGGCCCAGCAGAGGATGTACTTCCTGAGGCTGCTGAGGATGCCACAGGAGGTGCTACGTCAGTTCTACACGGCAGTCATCGAATCAATCCTGTGTTCTTCCATCACGGTTTGGTTTGCGGCCGCCACAAAAATAGGACAAAATCCGACTTCAACGGACAGTTAGGTCGGCGGAAAAAATCATTGGCACCGCCCTACCCACTCTTAAGGACTTGCACACTGCAAGAATCAAGACAAGTGCACGGAAAATGAAATTATTCATGCAGCGGTTTGCTCCCATCTTGTGGCATTTATATGGAATTCCAGTCTAAATCTTTAAAGGGGGCTGTCAATTTTTCGCTATTGGCAACAGCGTTTAGTCCTTATCCACTGCAACGGAACACGAAGGACATTGCAAATTGCAATTTCTGGGGACATTTGCCATGCTCTGCGTCCATATGTGAAATGGAACTGACTAGCATAAACTAACTAACTAAATAAATAAATATGCTAATAATTGTAAAAACCTCACAAGCAATGATGAATGAGCTCATGTGCTTGCTTCTCCTTTTGGAGAACACACACTTTTCAGCCCACCGAGCATTTACAACATCAGGAGGCCAAGATTTCAGTAAATGCTGCAATGTTGAGCCTCAGTTCTGGTTTGTCTATCTGAACGACTAATTGGTGAATTGATGTGTTACTATAAATCTCTCTATATCTTTCTCTCCGTCTCTCTCGCTCTCTCTCTCTGTCATTCTCTCTCTCTCTCTCTCGATTTATATATACAGTATACATATAAAATTTAAAAAAATATATTTGCCTTCACAGTTGAGGATCCAAACTTAGTTGATAAATTCAGTCCTGCACTGCCATCCAGGCGGCAAAACAAATACTACACCATACAATTGTATTGACAATGAGCCATCGATAGAGGGCAGTGTAACGTAAGTCTTCGATGACAAACGGTTCATGTGGGAGATAACGAACAAAAAATAAGAGGCCAGCAGTCTCGAAGAACACAAGCAAGTTAAGTTGCTCCTTTTTAGAATACATTCATTGTTAATGAGAACGGATCAAATGCTAACTATGTTAACACATAGTAAGCTAGCAGCCCGAGTAGAAAAAGTACTCCGGCCACTCACGAGTGCTTTTACATCCCTCCGACACTCAGGTACTTTTTCTTGTGAGACGTGATAAAATGCTATCATGCTAGGAGTGGCTAAATGTTAACACAAAGTAAGAGAGCAAATTGAATAGCGAAAAGTGCTGAGGTTTACTTGACTGGGGTTTTATCACCCTGTACTCGGGTACTCGTAAGACCACTGACGATGCTACTACGTATAAAATAACATTTATTAAAAGGAACATCTGGGGAGTTTTTACCATGAAAAATGTGGAATAGTGGCTCATTGTGACTTTTGGGGAACGCGTACGAACACGCGCACACGCGCATGCACCCCCACAGCTGTGACTTCCTGCTTTTCGGCACTGCAGACCTCATCAGACTTGGTGATGGTCCCAAGGGAGACAGAGGGGCTTGTGCAATGGAGACGAGCCGTGCGTGCATGTGCGCGTGGCAGTCTGCGTCCGTGTGTGTGTTCTGTATGAAGTGGCCACAGAAACCGAGTTCCCAACTTCCTTTTTGGGTTTAAACCCAAAGACACTTGACTCAGTCGAAGACGCCTAAGAATGTGAGACAATGGGGCTGATCAAATAAAAACGATTCAACGTCAGAGACCAAAGAATTGATGTCCTGCGAACCACATGTCCCAAATGAGCTGAAAAATTGGAGAGGGAATGGTTTAAAAATGGTTGCGAGATGTCAAAGTTGGAAGTTCGTATGCCTTTATGAATGCAAGGACTTGTGGAAATAGCGAAAATGTGGGAATTTGGGGAATGTGAAAACTCGTTCCGCACATGCCTTGAAACTCTGTTGAACAGCTGAAATGGTTTGACTCACTCAAGAAATGTGGAAGGGTTTGCTGAATACAATTTCAGCATTAGCGTGGGAATAATGTTGAGTTGGGAAATCTGGAATACCGAAAAATGGGGGTATTTGGGCGATTCGGATGTCCTGAATAAGTTTAACAGTTTGAAATTGGAATGCTTTTTTAAAAAATGTGGATGACTAAAAAATGTATACAAATACTACCCAACATGTCATGAATGAGCAACGTAGTTTTACATTACTGTATGGTTTGAATCAGCTGAAAAATGCGGCAAGATAAGGTCAAAATCAAAAGATCTACGTAGGAATTTTGTCTGTGAAAATGTGGAAATTGTTCCCCAGTATGTTACAAATGAGCTGAACACTTGGAACAGTTTGAATAAAAATTGCATCGGTCAACAGAAATATGGAAGGATCAGTTACTTTTGAAAAAGGTCTTTGTTCATTTCATTGGAATGGGATTTCTTTTCAGATCAGAACAGATCCCAAACATCTTTATTGGCCGAAAATGTACAACCGCACGAGGAATTTGTCTCAATATGTTTTGTGGTAAGAAGCAACCATGACAAACAAAACACTTGAGAGGCTAAGGACGTGGAGAGTCATCAGCAAAGCCAAATGAAGCGGGAGTGCGCTACTTGTGATACAACTTTTGAATGCGCCATGACGGGGAAAGTCCTTCAGCGTTTTCACGTGTCTCCTGCTCTGGAATATTGATCAAGGACCGTTTGATGGAAAATGTGCAGTGGTGGGAATTTGTGGAGACGAACCTCCCTCTTCTGACGCTGGAGTGGTTTGAAGTGGAATGTGGAACAATTCGGATATGATCGGTCAAGAATAAAACGTGATGCGTTCAATTGCCCCCCCCACCCCCTCCCCATAATTAATTCCCTTGCCTCTGTCTTTGTTTTGCTCGCAGATAAAATTTTCTGGGGAAAAGGAAAAAAAAAAGAGGGATGAGAGACTCCCTTCTTTTGGGTAGGTATGACTTTCTCCTTGGCCTCATCCTTCCCTTTCTTGCGGTTGGCGGCGCCGGCCCCACTGTTCTCTTCGGGAATGTTGACAGTCCACACATGTAGGGAGCGAGGTTGAAGACGATGGAAGGGGGGAGGTGAGAGAAAAAAAAAATGACTTCACCGCCATGGCTGGACTGCCCCCTTTTTTTCCCCCCTCAGCCTCTCTCTGTCTCCCAAATTTTTATTCCTGCCTCCTCCCTCCTCCTAAATGATTCTGGAAGAGAGTGAAGGGGCATTCAGAGCGCGGAGCGTCACATAGGAGAGGGTCGGCACGCTGGGACTGAGGGGAAGCGTCTCCAAAAAGGATGGCCTTTGTGGACAGGTTGCTTTAGAGTTTCGGAAGAAAAGAAGGGGCATGAGGTTTTTCTCTGCGGGGGACACGCCAAGGAAGCACTGGATTGAGGAAGAAGCGATGCTTTTCAGGAACGTCGCACTGACCTTCGAGGACGCAAATTCCGCCGCTTTGAATCGGCCAAGAAATGTGGAAGGATTAGGTAAAAAATTCTATCGTGTGGGATTTTTTGAGGGAATGTGCAAAACTAGTCCTGAGATAACTCTGAATGAACGGAACGGTTCTAATGGTTTGAATAGGATTTGAAATGTGCAGCCGCAAAATGTGCATATCCATAAAATGTGAATTGCGAATTTTGTCACCCCAAAAATGTGGACTACAGAAAGATCACTGAAATTGGGGATTGTAAAAAAAAAGTTTTTGGCAATAAAGTTTGATGTAGGAATGGTTTCAATTGGTGAGATGTGGAATACCCCAAAATTTGGAAATTTGTTGTAGGAATGGTTTCAATTGGTGAGATGTGGAATACCCCAAAATTTGGAAATTTGGGCAATGTGAAAAATGTTTTCCAATAATTTAGGAGCTGTTCTGAAGCAGCAAAACCGTTTGACGTTGGGAGTCCAAACATTAATTTGTGATTTTTGTCATGTGCGTAGGACGCATTGATCTTCCGTAAGTCCTCCTTGACCTGCGCAGAAACCTTCCTCGGTGCTCCTCACTATGTGGTGGCAAAGGTCCACGCTGTCATGGTGGACCGGTTGCTTCCTCGTCCTTTGCGTCCTGGCTGTATGGACGGCGGGCCAAGTGCAGCCCCGCTCCTCACGCCAAATGGCATCTTCGTCGTGGGCCGGCAACCTTTCGGAGAGCGCCGAGAGGAAAGTGGCGCGCCTCGGCGTGGCGTTCAAGCGCAACGTCCGCCAGCTCCGTGACAAGAGCGCCTGCTTGGACCTTGTCTTCCTGGTGGACGAGTCGTCCAGCGTGGGCGCCGGAAACTTTGGCAGCGAGCTGCGCTTCGTGCGCAAGATGCTCTCCGACTTCCCAGTGACGGCGGAGAACACGCGGGTGGCCCTCGTCACCTTCTCGTCCAAGACCCACGTGGTGACGCGGGTGGACCACATCACGGCCCCCAAGCCGCACCAGCACAAGTGCTCCCTATTCAACAAGGAGATCCCAGCTATCAATTATCGAGGAGGGGGAACTTACACCAAAGGAGCCTTCCAGCGAGCTGCGGTGAGTTGAAAAATGACACGGGCGTCGCAAGATGATGTGGTTTGATATCTGAGGTTGCAGTTTACTACATTAGCAGATTGACGATTAGCGGTTGAACACTTCTCATTTGAAAGACAATGTTCCCCAACTGCGGGGAACTTCCACCGACAGCGCCCAGCGCTCGAATGGTTTACGACTGCCTGCCAGTGCCACAAGATGGTGGCAAAAGCCCCGCTTCTCTCTAAATGAACCGGTTCAGTTCACATCGACGTAGTTTCTTCGTACCAACATGCCAAAGTAATACTTTTATTGCCAAACTACAAATTGGCGACAGTTCACCAGAGTGCCAGAAAACTGGGTGAGATGTCAAACCCAAGTCAGTTGGATAGAAGTGATGCTCTACTCTGGAGACATTTTGACCAGACTTTCTAAAGGTGACTCAAACACTCCATCCCCCACGTAATCCCTCATGCGATTTTCTGAATTCTTGGTGCATTGTTCTCAGGCTCAATTGGCCATTCCCGCCACACTTGGTATTTCTTTTTAACGGTTTAAAGTGGTTACTATATGTTAGCATACCAACAGCAAGCGTGTTGCTATCTTTCTATGTGCTGGAATAGCAACTGTTAGCGGTTACCAGGATACAACTAGTGATGTGAAACTGTAAATTGGCCTCAATGCTGTCATACTATATGTTAGCATACCAACTGTGAGCAGGTTGCTGCCTTGCTGTGTGTTAGTATCACAACTGGCAAGGTGTTAGCCTTTCGTCAATTCTCATTAAAATTACGAGCAGAGTATGAGGAGATGTGCTTTGAAACAATTGCCCGTTGGCTTGGGAAGTTGCTATATTACTATTAGGTGAGCATGGAAACTGTGCGCTAGGTTGCTACGTGTTAGCATAGCAACTGTTAGTGTGCTAGCATGTGTTCAAGTCTCATGAGAAAGAGTTCCCAAATACAGGGAGGCCTGTCAAACCGTTATCAGTCCATTTCAGCGCTTTTGAGTGGACTCATGTTGCCATCTCGTGAGGTTGTTATCTAAACCACAGCTCAAAGGTTAGCTTGTTTATGGTTTGTTGATGCGATGCTGCTGAACACACACTTGCTAACTTGGCGTGGAGGAGGACATATGGCCTGGTTCATCTGTCAAGTCTGCGCTGCCCAGTTGTGTTAGTAAGCCTCGTTGCTGGTACGAAGGCCGGTGCTGGATCAACACCTCGTGCCTCGGTCTGCCTTCAGCCATTTGTGTCTGCGGACATACATACTGTAAATACCCAAAGTTGTTGAAAAACACCCCAGACATTTTACACGTCGTCGTCTTTGCTCACTTGAGCGGTTGGTACTGGACCCCCCCCCTGCCCCCCTCCCCCAGCTCCCGTGTTTCCAGCGATTAGCCTTGGACCGTATCTGCTGGCTAACAGCTTGGCCCTCAGGACAGTTTTTCAACTCAACCTCCTTAAGTTAAATGCTGATAAGGAGACATCTGGCCTAGTGCCAGCTTCTAAAAACCACAACACCACCAAGAAAAAAAAAATCACTCTGGGGGAGGGCGTGGGTGCTGAAGCACTTTAACAGTACTCTCAAACTCTCCCTCATCAGTTATATAGTGAGGTACATAGACTTCAAAACGGTACCTCATGGGGCTCACAGGTTCAATAATCATGTACTGTAATGTCATTTTGTTGAGCAAGACTCTCTTTTTTTGTGTTCGGTGTTCTTTGGGAAAACGTCAGCGATGATGCTAATTGATAATTGCGTAACAATAATAACAGGGCCGTGTTGGATTCCCTCGCCGTCTCTCGGAGGCTGGGATGCATTAAAGGAAGGAGACATTTTTCCACCGGGCTTGCATGTGGAGACACGACTCTTTGGTCTCTGTCTCACATCTCCGTCTCGGCATAGGCTTCAAGCGTCGTCAGCATGTGTCGCGGTGATGTCTCATTTTTGCCCTTTTTTTTTTTTTGCATTGCATTGCATTGCTTGTGGAAAGAATGCAGACAGAAAATTGGGGGACAATACAGAGAATTCTTTCTTTTTTCCCCCCACTTGAGGAAAGTTTGACATTTTTCCTCATTTAATATGCTTTGTGTCAGGAAAGTGCAACATCAGTACCGTAGGTTGTCTTCTCTTTGGAGAAGTGCTATGTCAGTCGTTTGTCTTCTTTTTAGGAAAGTCTCACATCAGTCGCAAGTTATTTTTTAGGAAGGTTTGTCAGTCAAGGTTTGCCTAAAGCAGTGTTTCTCAAATAGTGGGGGGTTGCGAGGCTCTGTCAGGGGGGGCGCGTTTGACCTCGGGGAACATGCTTTTTTATTTTTTTACTGTCCTAAAATAACTTGCAGTTGCACCTCCCCTACGTTAGGTGGCAGTGTCACTCTCATTGGCAGAGTTTGCATTCTCAGGGAGGAAATATGACTAGGCGTATGTAGAACTTGGCTTCAATGTGCTTGCGGTGGCAGACAAGGGAAGATCGATGTGCTTACTTTGTCGAAAAATTTTGGTAGTGGACAGCATGAAGCCGTCACTTAAAGACATTACACCCGAATCACGCTGATAAGCTGCTTGAGTTTTTTTCAGCGAAAACGTGCCGAATATTGCCAACAATCATGCCGCTTGGTGACTGCTACTTCAGTAAACTAATAATACAGGTCCTGGCTACACATTGAGCAGGAGCCGAGAGTTGCTGTGTCCTGCTTCTAACCTCGCTTTGAAAAGCTGTGCATTGCAAAATATGCTCATTGTTGCCATTAATCCAGACATCATCTTTGATTTAAAAAAAACAAAACACAAATTCTTTTAGATATTTTTGTTTTGCTGGTTAAAGTTTTTTTTTTTTTTAATATTGTGCTCCTGAGATAATGTTGGTGATTAGTTTGAATGCATTCTTAGTTATTGAGTTTATGCCATTTTATTTTTCAGTATCGTATGGTTTGACATGGTCAGTCAAAAAATATTTATTGTTAAATTAAGGATTCAATGTTATTTTTGAATTTCAGATGCGCTTTAAATCTTTTCTGTTCCAGTAACTAAAGCTATTCTTTGTTGTAAGTTGGGCCATAAAGTTGGTCCATATTTCTTTCTTTTCTTATTCTCTTATACGTTAATAAGTATTTAGTGTTATGCAAAGGTGTACTTATAACAATTTTATAGACAAATTATACTATTTATAGCCGTACGGGGGGGGATGTTTTCCTTTTCCTTGGTGGGGGGGCATGACAGAAAATAAGGAAAGTACAACCTTTATAGATGGTCTCTTTTTTTCTTTTTTTAAAGAAATTTCCTCATCGGTAATTTGTCTTTTTTTTTTTTTAAAGAAAAGTCCAACATCAGTATTTTGTCTTCTTTCTGCCTTTCCTTTTTGGAATGTATGACACCAAGGGCTGTCTTCTTTGTGAAAGTGGAACGTTTTGGAAAGGTCATTGTCAACAATATGGCTTCTTTTTAGCAAAACCCAACATCAATCGTTTGTCTTCTCTTTGGGGAATGTAGCATGAATAGTTTGTTTTCTTTTTAGGAAAGTACAAAATGTGTAGTTTGTCTTCTTAGGTAAGTTGAATGTCACTGTTTTGACTTGTTTTGGGGAAATTACAATCTTCACAGTATGTCTTCTTTTTAGGAAAGTGCAACATCAATAATTTCTTTTTTTACAAAATTATACCAGCAGTAGTTTGTCTTTTCTTGAAGACAGCCCAACATCTGTCGTTTGTCTGCTTTTTCTGAAAGTACAACCTCAACCGTTGGTTTTCTTTTTAGGAAAGCATTTCATGGTCATCATGCCTGGTCGCCTTCTTGCTGCAGGTTTGGATTTCTCAAGCGGACTTGATGGCCTCACTTTGGGCAGGACGCGAGGAAAGTCTATGGGAGGGGGGTTGGGGGGGACTGAGTGGGAGCAAGAGGATGGAAGAATGTGAGGAAAAAGGCTGGAGGCAGAGAGAGAGAGACAGAGAGAGAATGTGACATTTTTTTTCCTTTTAAAGTAACTGATGTTAAGGTGGCACGTGAGTCTAGGTAAAAAGAGACACCTTACTGGAGTTCTTTCTTGCCGTGATCCAGTCTTGTTTGGCTAGCCAGAGTTTCAACTCGCAGGTGGACAATTTCAGCCGCTTCCAAACTCACCCGGAAAGCCTTTAGGCTCATTAATCACAGCCCAAAGTTTTCGGGGCCGGCTGCGTGTCTTTCCATGTTTGTCATCCCGTGTAATTAAGAGTACATTAGAGCGGTGTGAGCGCGAACGCGTCAACACGGCTGACGTCCGTAAAACAGACACGGGCCCGTCTGTGTCATGTCATCGCTTCAATAACTGCTAACCGGCGCTAAAGATATTCATGGCCGTGGCGGGCCTTGCCAAGCCGCGGCGGGCCAAACAAATAACGTGACTCTCATTCCAGTGAGTCAGCGCAATGGCTCCCGTTCCTCTCAGTTGTGTGTTTTCCGTCCCGGCTGAAAACCGCAAGGTGAAACGAGACCCGCGCTTATATTATTTGTGAGGTGGCAAAAGTACACCCGCTCAGTGCTTCGTTGAAGGACACGCACTATTTATGTGGCTCGAGCAAAGTTTTGGGCTAAAGGCTCACTTTTGATTTTTCAAAACATAGAACACATCATTGGTCAGTCACATAAAAAGAGAAAAAAAAGCTGATCTTAATTTACTGCATTTTTCTTTGCGGTTTCATTACTTTTGTGTCTCCTTTTTGGCTTCTATCTCAGCCTTGATGCGCTCGCTATCAGCCAATCGGAGTGCTGAATTTTCGGCCTCTTAATTGTCCTCGATTCTAAATTCGGCCGCACATGGCTGGGTTCGATTCTGGCTCCGGCCTCCCCGTGTGGAGTTTAGACGTTCACCCCCGTGCCTGCGTGGGTTTTCTCCGGGTACTCCGCTTTCCTCCCACATTCTAAAAACATGCATGGCAGGTCAATGCAACACTCGTCCCTAGGTGTGACTGTGAGCACGGACAGTTTTTCTTCTATGTGTGCTCTGTGACTGGCTGGCAACCAATTCAGGGTGTCCACCGCCTGCTGCCCGAAGACTGCTGGGATAGGCTCCGGCACGCCTGCGACCCTTGATAATGGATGGATGGATTTGTTCCAGGTTGCATTATGAGCATGTTGGGCAAGGATGCTCCATGAGAGCGATTTATTTCCTGAAACCCCGATTGGGGTTTGTGTTATCTTGAGCACTGACTTGCATTGCATTGCATCAAAACCTGGATGGCACAACATTTCTTGAAATTCAATGAAAAGAAGACAGAGGTGATACTGTTTGGTCCCAGTGGCCCTTGTACATCCCATCCTGTAGACTTGGGCCCCCTGTCTCCTTATCTTTAGTCAACAGTCTCAAACTCGGGCCTTAAACTGGACAGTGATTTCAAACTTGATCAGCAAATTGGTGCCGTTGTCAAATCCAGCTTCTTTCACCTTAGACAGCTGGCCAAAATAAAACCTCTCCTCTCACATGAACACTTTGAGACAGTAATTCATGCCTTTGTCACATCCCAGCTCGATGACTGCAATGCCCTTTACTTTGGAGTCAGCCAGTCCTCCATTAAGCGCCTTCAGCTGGTCCAGAAAGCCGCTGCTCGCCTCTTGACTGGTACTCATAAGAGGGAGCACATAACTCCTACTTTGGCATCCCTTCACTGGCTCCCCATACATTTTAGAGTTCTTTTCAAGATCCTCTTATTTGTTTTCAAATCTCTAAATGATCTCGTGCCACCTTACCTCTCTGAGCTCATCCGCCCCGACACACCTGCCCGGCGCCTCAGGTCTCCGGACCAGACATGATTAGAAGTACCAAGAACTAAACTGATGCTCAGAGGGGACGGAGCCTTTTCTGTTGCTGGTCCCTCTCTCTGGAATGACCTCCCACTGAACATTCGGCAAGCCTCCTCGCTGCCCATCTTCAAAACCCTCCTCCAAACTCACTTGTATTCTTTGGCATTTGACTCAGCATGACTTAGATTTGTTCTTGGTTTTACTGTTTGGTGCTTTCTACCGTCTTTATTACCGATTTGTTTTACTGTTTATTGTATATGTTAAATTGCTCCATGTACAGCACTTTGTATGCAGCGATGGCTGTTTGAAAGTGCTCGAGAAATACAGTTGAGTTGAGATTGATCAAAATCTTTCATAGAGGCAGGGGTGCCCAGAGAGCGGCAAATGTTGACCACGTAGCTCTGCCCCTGCTCTGGGGGGGAAGAAAAAAAAAAAAGCAGCAGCAGCCTTTCCCCAAAATGGAGGCAAGGTGCAAGTGTTTGATCAGGGTGCCAGTGGTGAGGCCAGACGGTGATAAAATGATAAGAGCGGGCTCCGCTTCCTGTCTCGGCAACCTCCACTTCCCGCCATCTCCATCCCAACAAGGATCATTTCCTCCCACTCGCGGGGCCGTCTGCCGCCGGCCTCCACGCGGCCTCTCCGTCTGGTCCTGGCTATCGCGGATGATTCACCTCGCCGCGATAAGACGGCGGAGAGTTCAATAGCTCCGGAGGGAAAATGATCTCAGTGGCCACAGCCAGCCACTCCATCTAACTGTTTGACAAGCGCTCGTTACTTCACAGGACTCGGCGCTCCCACCCTCTTTTGTGAAATGGATGCGGAATATTTTCCAGAAATTTGGGCGTATTTTCCAGTCTCTGAGCGTCTCGAGCGAAAGGACCCCGAGGCCTCCTCATTCATGACTGCGCAGATAGTTTCCATCATTTCAGACAGTACGTTGCCATGTGTTTTTTTTTCACCCCTGGAAACCTTACCTTCACCTCCCCAGTCACCCGTGACTACGTATAGAGGCGAGACAAAATGCAGGGTGGCTAGTATGGATGGTGGATGGTGGGAAGTAACAACAGTACTTTGTTACTGTACTTAAGTCTATTTTTCAGGTATGCTATTGCGCTGTCCGAAGGTTCATAATTGCCTGAACATGTCAAAAGATGGCGGCAAATGAAACTCTTCAACTCACTTCATGACATCTAGGTGGCACAAGATGGTGGCTAAGCACTCGTTCTGCCCAAATGAAACCACTCAACTCACTTCAACGGAGTTCCTTGACATGTAGATCCCACAATATGGCCACATAGCATGACTTTTGTTGAAAAGAAAACACCTCAACTCACTTAAACATAGTTCCTTGGCACCGGGCTAGTGATGAAGCACTACTTTGGACCTGATGAAACCTCCCCTCACGCACGGTAACGTAGTTCCTTGGCATCAAGATGCCACAAGAGGGTGACAAAGCACTACTTTTTGTCCTAATGAAAAGTCTCAACTCACTCCAACAGACAATTCCTTGGTGCCAAAGTATTGGAGTTTTTTTATTGTATGGCCTGGTGTGGGCTCCACTGTATCTTTCCTTGACTTGTCGGTTTGCATTTTAATAGGAGAGGGGAAACAATTTTTGTCCCTCCACTGTGCCAGGTTATCATAACGACAGTAAAACTTTATTTCAGGAAATAGGTCGACTCAGTATTTTTACATCACCAGGGTATCTGTACTTGTAGTTGCGAGCAACCTCGGCCCCGTCTGGACACACGACCCGTCTCTGCTGCCCGTTGTCACTGCGAAGCTCTTTGAACTCGGCAAGCGCGCCTCTGCGGCGGCGTGCTGACAGACGACGTGGTAAGGCGCAGAAATCCGCGCCGCGAGGTCGGCCGAGTTCAACAGACGTGATGGCCTTCGACCCGAGGAAATGGAAGCCCATTTGTCTACGTCAAAGACTGCCGCCGTTCTGTAGCGCAGGAGGACAACAACTCGGCGGTGGTTCGTGGAGCACCTCGAAAGTAGAACGCAATGCTGGTTTTCAAGAAGTCACTCCAAATATGTCATTGAAGTACCCCTGGAAATGACCGCAGACCCTTTCCTAAAGCGTTCCACCGAGTCCACTTCAGCACCCAAACGCCTGCAATCACCACCCACCCGAGGCTTAAAATAGCGCTCTGCAATCGCTGTGCCAGCCTTGTCCCACGCTTGACGTGTACGCGGTGCGCTGATAAACCAACGGCAGCCAAGGTGTGGAGATGTGAATGGTGCTGAGGCTTTAAAGGCAAATAGTTTGTTGGCAGGGTCAGGGGGCCTCCAAAGGAAATGGCCGCCAGTGGCTTTGACGGTACGGGCTGTCACCTTCAATGATGCGCGGCAGTCATGATCTCTGCCACTCAAGGAAATGCAGTAAAAGCCCACTTGAATGTGCCGTAGTTTAGCTGCGACGTCTTGGCAAGACCTGCTAGCAGGCTCATAGAAGCCAGTTGCACACAGCTTGCAACTGGCGTTATTGTGACCCAAGCAAAATATTAGCGTAGCATAGCAACTCGGTCAGACTGCATGGAATGTTGAAATGAGATTGTGCGCACGCAATGTTGTTCGGAAGCACCGCCGGTGGAGTGTTGCGCATGTTGATGTTTGCGTTACCGAAAGCATAGAGCGGAGCAGATAGCTTGTCAAAATAAGCACTCTCACTTCCGAAATGAATGGGGGCAGGGGGGTGCGAGTGTGCCTTGGAGGTTCTTCTCTGAACGGATGTGGTCGGATTGCTGCTGTTGTTTTGGGTGCATTTGGTGGATGCAAAAAAATAAAATAAATCAACAACAACCCAAAAATGACCGTATCTCCGGTCATGCTGGATGCAAGTCACGGGAGTCTGTTGACGTTTTTACTGCAAATCTCTGCAGGCATGTTGGTTGTTATCAGCACTCCTCCAACACGCACTCTGTCATTCTCGTCTCCAAATCACACACACTGATATGCGCTCGTTGTCGGCAGCTTCTTATCGCTCCCTTGGACCTGGGCCAACATGGCCGACAGGGCAAATGCACGGCAAGGCTTCTTATGTGCTTTCCGTCATGTACCGTTTATAGTCAGGATTTTTAAAATTGTTATTAGTTAAATTCTTATTTTCTTCCATGTTTTTCATTTTGGGAGAAAAAAAATATTTTTAAGTCTATACTTTTACGTAGGTTTAGAATTTCATTATTTTTTTTAATGTAAATTTAGTTTTTCAATTACAATTATTTTAAGAGGTTACATTTCATTAAAGGGGAAAAAACTTTTAAAGGTTTTTTTTCCCCCAAGAATATATATTTTCTGTTCTTTAGAATTCATTTTTGTTAGTTTTGTATTTTTTAGGCAAGAAAAAAATATAAAGTAGTAAAAAGTATTATTTTTGTCCAATAAAAAGTGTTTTTGTTCAAGAGTAAAATTTGGGGGTAATTGCTTTTTCGTTGAAATAATTTTGCTGTCTCATAAAAATAATTTTCTTTTAATTCATATTTTTTAAATGTTAGAGGAAAAAAGTCAAACTTATTTTTTGGGGGGTTACATATTTGGGGGAAAATTATTTAGGGAATTTTTAAGACATATTTTTGGGGAAGAATTTGTTATTGTTTTTCTTTTGTACATTTCCTCTCCCCCAAGAACCTTTAAAACATATTTTATTTTAAATGTTATAAATGATCGAATTCTCAATAAAAATAAACAATTTCAAGAAACGTATTTTTTTTGGTTGTTTTTTTTTAAATTTGCTTATACTTTCCAATTTCAAGATTTATTGTGTTATCCTTCATCAAATGTGGTTTACACAAGGGCGCGCATGAGCTTTTCAGCCTCATCTCCGCACGTTCTTCTAAGACCCAGGGATTCCGTGCTTTATGGCTCCTCTTCTATTTGGCGCATCAAATAGCGATTCAACTCCAGCTGGCGTCACTGGAACAAATGGCTTTCACTTACAATGTGCGCATTTTCTTCCCAGTTCTGCTGTGGGTGAAAAAAAGAAAGAGCACAAGCTGTGTTTCCAACTTTTCTTTGTTGCAATTTTTTTTGTATTTATACCAGCATGAAGTTTTTGTGTAGTAGAGCAGCGTACTTTTACATTTGACCGGCGACGATATTAAGCGAGCGGTGCCACGGAAAGTTCGCTGACGGTTGAAGGCAGCCGTCCGTTTCCTCCCTCGCTGCCGCATTGCCTCGCTTCGTGGCCTCTGTAATTAGGCTCCTGCTGCTCAAGGCCGCATAACCTTTGGCCAATTAGACAGCCACCGCCAGAGCTTTCTCTCCTTCGCCTCGTCACACCCGTCACGTCCTTCTTTCCTAGGATTGGACCCAAAAATCAGCCCTTGTTTTCACAGGTGGCGAAGGCACTCAACAATCTGTACAGACACTTACGTAATTAAGAAATAAATAAATACTGATTCAACTCCGACCAGAACAAAGTTGGAAGTGACAATGTGTTCCCCTGATCTCTTTGAACACGGAAAAGCTGCGCGATTGACACCCGTGCCAAAATAGATTGCACTTGCCTATAGATGTCACAAAATGGTGCCAAATCACTTATTTTGTCGAAGTGAAACTCCTCATCTCACTTCAAAACAGGCCCTTGCCACCAAGATGGTGGTAAAGCACCACTTTTGTCCACATGTAACGCCTCAACTCACTCTGACATACAAGATGCCACAAAACTGTCAGTGTGAATCTCCTCAATTCACTTCACCGTAGTTCTTTGGCAACAAGGTGTTACAAGATGGTGGCAAAGCACTCCTTTTGTCTACATATAACTTCTCAACTCTCTTCAAAGTACTGTACCCCCTTGACACCAAGATTTCACGAGATGGCGACAAAGTCCTATTTTTGTCTATGTGAAACACCTCATCTCACTTCAACACAGTTCCTTAACACTCAGACTCCACAGGATGGAGGCGAATAACGTATTTGGTTAAAATTAAACTCCTCAACTCACTTCAATGTAGCTCCTTGTGACCAAGATGCCTCAAGATGATACAAGCACGACTTTTGCCTAAATGAAGCCACTCAGCTCAGTTCACCATTGTTCCTTGACACTAAGATCTCACAAAATGATGGCAAAGCACAACTTTTGTCGAAACGCCTCAACTAACTTCAACCCAGTTCCTAGACACAAAGAAACTGGTTTGGTTAAAATGAAACTCTTCAGCTAACTTTAACATAGTTCCTTGGCACCACATTGCCACAAGATGGTGGCAAAGCTCAGTTTTTGTCCGAATATCATTTCCTCAACTCACTACAACATAGTTCCTTGGCTCTAAGACCAGTAGTAGTCACTTTTCCGGCTTTTGGTAAGAGCCAAACTGAGCCGCCGTCATCCCGAGCGTCGAGACACCACCTGGTTCCACGGCCCACCAACCAGCGAGGGACTTTGAGCTTGTAGGACCCCTGAAAAGAAGTGCCTCACCGTCTAATTGTATGTGCCGGATTGTAAATGCGCAGCTCAAGTTAATTTGGGAACCGTATCGGCGTCTGCCCAGTGTTTTGGGCGGTTTTGGACCATTGGCGAGCAGCTGGCTTGTCTGTCGGGGAAATCATGACAGTTTGAGGCCATTCTCGCATTTTCTCTCACTCCTCGCTCCTGCTGAGGTCGGCATTTGAAGCAGCCTACAATTGAGGGCTGCTTTTCGCGGTCGCGTGTGACGTCGGTCGATATTCGCGCGAGTCCTGCCCGTTTGGCTCGAGCCCGGCCTGGGTGATTATCTAACTTGCACTTTATGTGCACCCCGGCCATAATTTTCTTGTCCTGCTTGTCCCCATTTCACTCAATTAGATCAAGTCCCTCGATGGGGTTTGGTGTTTTGGTTTCCTTTGGACTTTTTAAATTCACCTAGTTATAATCAGGTTTTATTTTTGGAAAAGGGTTTATTTTAGTTTAGTTTTTACAATTTTTAGTTTTTTTTCCCCATCTGGAGTGTTTGTTAAGTGCAAGAAAAAAAAAAAGGAATTGTCCAATAAAGTAAAATAAACTATTCTGCAATTCACAAAATCACTCGATTTAAAATGAATGCCAAAAGCTCGTGTGCTATTGAAAAGGGGAAAAGGAAGGACATTTTTGCTATAATCACAGTTGGTTTGAGTGAGTTTGATAAACGCTATGTGTGGTATCACTTAGTTCTCATATTTTTTTGAAACCATTTTCATTTTGATTATGTTTATGAAAATGTTTTTCCGTTGGAATTATTTTCCCAGCCAACGAATGAATTTCGATTGTCTCCCCTTATAGCAAATCCTGCGCCATTCCCGTACAAACGCCAGCAAGGTCATCTTCCTGATCACCGACGGCTACTCCAATGGCGGCGATCCTCGCCCCGTGGCGGCGGCTCTGAGGGAGCGCGGCGTGGAAATTTTCACGCTGGGCATCTGGCAGGGCAACATCCGAGAGCTGCACGACATGGCCTCTCACCCCAAAGACCAGCACTGCTACCTGCTGCACAACTTTGCCGAATTCGAAGCGCTGGCTCGCCGGGCGCTGCATGAAGGTAAGAGGTCGGGCAAATTAATATTGTCAGGGCAAATGTAACTTTGGCATCGGTGGAAGTGACTTTATATCACATAAAGCAGCCAATGGAAAGACGTGTACAATCCGATCCTAAAGTCCGTCAGGTTTACAGATGTTTGTTTTTTTTTAAGTTGCTTAGCTCATCCTAACATTTGTCATAAAAAAATATGGAAAATGGTTTTGCTCCATTCTACCAAAAAAGAAAATAAAATTGCCATAGACTTAAGCAGAGCTGTAACCACTCAAGTAACTTGTAGTCTAACCAAAATCTAAAAAATAAAAACTTACGTTACTTTGAAAGTCAAGTAAGCAATAAAATAACAAATGTACTTTTTCAAGGTGGTGACTTGACACACATAGGCCCGATGAAGAATGTCCAAACATTTTCAGATGGAAACGGTTGAGGTGTGTTGCGCTTTCAAGTCATGCCAGCAGTCATGAAGACGGAGTGGGGATTCCCATGGCAGGACGTTTAGCAGATAAGCCGTTCTCCGAAAAGACACTTTGAAATGTGCTCGATTCAAAGTGTTTACAGGAACACAAAATCTAAATAATTACATGCTTTATATTATAAACAAAAGACATCATTCCTTCTTGCAATTCACTAGCGCTAGCTTAATGCTAACAGATAATGCAAAAGGCCATCGATGGGCTGACAAATGGCATCATTGCCCAAGTATAAACGATGAAATCAGAAAGATTCAAAACCCAAAATACTTTTCACATTTTTGGGGGTAGAATTTTGCAGACAAAATGAATTTAATCCATTTGGGGAAACGGCTGAGAAATAACACAATGTGGAAAAACTGTAAATCCCGAGCATCGACTTGCAGGCTGTCTGGCTGAAGTGGGGAGACGCAGTCGTAAAAGATCAGAGGCAGACTCGGATGAGGCCGTGAGAACCCAGAAAGCAGCCCCAGTCTCGCTGCGTCTCTTGCACGTTTGTCATGAAGTCGGCAAAGAAGCCTCCAAGTGCACTTGGAGGCTTTCAGTCACATGCTTGCTCACTTGTCACATGAGTGGGAACGAGACGTCTTGATGTTGGATGGATTTTAATGCCTCCCCCTCGAATTTCCCAAGATCTCCCTACGGGCAGCTACATTCAGGAGGATCTGTCCCGATGCTCATCCTTGTGCGAGGCCGGTCGCGACTGCTGTGACGTGATGGCCAGCTGCAAGTGCGGAACGCACACCGGCCGCTATGACTGCATCTGCGAGAAGGGATACTACGGCAAGGGTCTGCAGCACGAGTGCACGGGTGGGTTACACCGAAATTGGCCCTATTGTGTGTGTGTGTGCAGTATATGTATATGGGTGGCCCGGTGTTCCAGTGGTTAGCGCGTCGACCTCACAGTGCAGAGGTTCGTGGGTTTAATCTGGCCTTCCTGTGTGCATGTTCTCCCCGGTCCTGCGTGGGTTTTTTTCCGGGTACTCCGGTTTCCTCCTACATTTCAAAAACACGCATGGCAGGCTGATTGAACACTCTAAATTGTCCCTAGGTGTGGGTGTGACCGCGGATGTTTGTCTCTGTGTGCCCTGCGATTGGCTGGCAACCGATTCAGGGTGTCCCCCGCCTACTGTGCGAGGTCACAAGAGAACCAAGTCTGCCAGAAGGATGTCGGAATTAATGATTGATACATTTTCTCCAGATAAAAAGTCACCATCTTCCACATGTTAAAATCCAAATTTAATGAGGGAGTCATATTGTGACAAGTGAATTGAAACGCCACAAAAGACCGCATTGGGAGAATGTCTGCTGAAGGAGCCTCAACCTCATCCCTGTCACAAGTGATATAGCTGATGAACTTTGTTCGCGCGTTGGCCTCAATCGCGTCAACCCAGCAAAGGAAGGCCATGATGAAGTGCGTGGCGTCCCAACAGATTCCCTCAACCCGCTTGATTTACGTCGTCTCTTTAAGCCCCATCTTGTGTTTCCGTGGCGTCGTCGGTCGCACTGCAAGTCCACACTGGCAGGTGGTCTCGTCTTTAAAAGTTCATTGCTTTGGGGAGAAACAAGCTCGGGTGCGCGCGCTTACCGAGTGTTTTTTAACGCTTATTGAGTGGAGGTCATATATCTTTCAGGAGAAAAATCTCACGGCACTCCACCAAATCAAAATGTCACAAAAAAAATACATACACGACATAAAACCCCCCATGTATTGGTGGTTCAACGTTCGCAGATTTCATGTGGGCACACAACCTACCAAAGGAAGAGAGATCTTGAGCAGAAAACAAGCTTCTTGCATGGAGCTTTTCTGTCCTTCGGTAATCAGCAGTTGAACGTGGGTTGGTTTCACCAAAAATGCCCGTTTCTGACCAAAAAGCAAAGAAAATAGGACATTTTGCAATTCCCCCCCACAAAAAAAAAAAAGGAAGAGTGAGAAAGCTGCAAAATAATTATTACTTACAGATAGAGTGTACAAAGTGTCACGTTTTGCGAGATGGTAGTTGTAGGACCCCAAAAAGCAGGGAGGCAGGGTGGATTGACCAAAATGTGTTTAAAAATTACACACAGGAGTACAATGGAAAAAACACGAAGTCGAAGTACTCAAAAATGCCTGGAAATCACAAGTATCAAACCAAATTACAGCAGGAAACAAAACATGACAGGAGCACATGTATGCTCACAATGACCCAACTAAGACTGGCAGAAACTCAGGGAACTAAATACAAGCCAAGTGACGAGACAACGAGAAACACCTGGACAACACACAAAGGGTTGAGGGAGCTAACTGGTTACACACAAGGAACACTGATAACGAGAACAGGTGGCGAAAAAAGGGCACATGAGGAATCAAAACCAAACGTAACCAGATCGAAACATAACAGTACCCCCCCTCAAGGGACGGATCCCAGACGTCCCAAAGTCACCCAGTGGCCGGAGTCCGTGGAAACAGGGCGGGACGCAACACTTGCGTCACCGGGGACGGGAACAGAGGGCGACAGCAACCTTTGCCTCGCCGGAAATAGGGACGGAGGGCGACGGCAATCTTTGCCTCGCCAGGAACAGGGACGGGCGACGGCAACCCTTGCCTCGCCGGGAACAGGGACGGGCGACGGCAACCCTTGCCTCGCCGGGAACAGGGACAGAGGACGATGGCAACCTTTGCCTCGCCAGGAACAGGGACGGGCGACGGCAACTCTTGCCTCGTTGGGAATCAGGACGGAGGGCGACGGCAACCCTGGCCTTGCCGGAAACAGAAAAGGGAGGCAGTGGGACCAGGCCTCTAGTCCTGCGGGGTCCAGTTGGTTGGGTCATTCTGTCACGTTTTGCGAGATGGTAGTTGTAGGACCCCAAAAAGCAGGGAGGCAGGGAGGAGCAGGGTGGATTGACCAAAATGTATTTAACAAAAAATACACACAGGAGTACAATGGAAAAAACACGAAGTCGAAGTACTCAAAAATGCCTGGAAATCACAAGTATCAAACCAAATTACAGCAGGAAACAAAACATGACAGGAGCACATGTATGCTCACAGCTCACAATGACCCACCTAAGACTGGCAGAAACTCAGGGAACTAAATACAAGCCAAGTGACGAGACAACGAGAAACACCTGGACAACACACAAAGGGTTGAGGGAGCTAATTGATACACACAAGGAACACTGATAACGAGAACAGGTGGCGAAAAAAGGGCACATGAGGAATCAAAACCAAACGTAACCAGATCGAAACATAACACAAAGTATCAAACGCACTGACTCACAGCCTGGCTCCACTTGAAAGTGATTCTTTTACATGTCCTTCGTCATTCACTTCTTTTCTCACAACACCGCCGCACATTTTGCCATCTTGTACAATCTATCACAGCAAATACTCTTTATGCCATACATATACTGTCATTACCCATGAATAATAGGCCCGTGTTCTTGCATTGGATACTGTTTTAGTAATTTTAGTAAGCTACGTTTTTTTTTTACTTTTAAAACTACTACTTTTACTTTAAAACTACTTTTAAATGTTTTTTAGTTCGCTGTTTGCTCTTAAATTGTGTACTTTTAATTATGCAAAGCACATTGAGTTAGCTTGTATATGAAATTTGAAATTAAACCTACCCAGGACTTCAGACCGCCTCTAAATTTTGCCCCTTAAATTTATAATTACACTTAAAAAAAAAAAAGAGTTAAACAACCCCAGTTACTTGGGCGCACAAATACACCTGACCGGCTTTTAAGTTTCAACTTTTGATGTCGTGGAGATGGAGCCACCGTTTAGCTCAAGTGAGCCTGGCCGAATGAAGTTGCTGTGTGAGTTCTGGCCACTCAGTGTGTGTCACTGGTCAGCTTTTTAGACAGGCGCAGCAAAACGCTGCTGCCAGAGTCAAGCCTCCTTCTCCACAATGCGCGCTCGCGTGTGTGTTTGTACCGGTATGTATGTGAGTGGCTTCAGGTGGGTTAGCTGTCTAGACCAGTGGTTCTTAACCTGGCTCCAGTCTCAGGCGTTCGAAGGAGCCTCTGCCATGGAGGTTAAGACACACCCAACTCAACATGTCAATTAGTTATGACATGCCCGCTGCAGATGATCACATAACATTGCTTGTCCAATCAGTGCTGGAGGAAATATAGTTTGCTCAGTCGTCAACGGGTGACTGTCGTGATAGTACATTGTGTGATTTTAAAAAAAAAAAGTTTTAATACATGCTAACTATGCCGAGCAAAAAAATAAAGAAAAAGTATGCGGTCGGACGAATATGTACAACATGGATTCACATGCATCATGGAAAGTGATGGGAGTCAGCGTCCTATCTGCATGATTTGTCATGCCAAGTTGAACAACACAAAACTGAAAGAACACTTCTTGAATCACATTTTTATGTTTCACTAATGAAGTGAATGTGCATATAAACTGGTTGGGTTCGGTACCTCCAACAAGGTTAAGAACCACTAGACTCTGAGGTTTGCGGGGGGGGGGAGGGGGGTGTTGGTCCCTTTTTCCAAAAGCATCAGTGCTGTCAGTGGGGCTATTATTTTTATTATGATTATTGGCTGCACAATTTGGTTGGAAGCCCTATCCAAATCCCCACTGTGTAGAGCAGCATTGTTTATCGACCCATCCAAGCCAAGAGAAAGCCAAAAAAAAAATAACATCAGTGGAATTCCAGCAAAGACAAAAGGCGAGGCCTCATTTCGACACAGTTGCCAGACTGTGACAAACGGGGCATTGTCACCTCTTCAACATCTGTGATGGAGAGGACTGGGGAAGTGGTCCAGACCGACAAGGACCGAGTGTCAAATGGGGTCTGTGGCCTCTTGTGGAGCCTGCGGGGAATGACAGCAGCTCTGGACGGTGTGTTCTTGCGGTGTCCTTAAACTCACTCGGTAGCAACTCCTGGAAAGCTGAACTTGATTCTCCACACATGGACAACTCTCGGGGGGGGGGGGGGGGGGGGGTGTTTCGGCACCGGTTTCATCCATCGAAACGCATTTGGTGGATATCTGTCGTTACAGGACGCAGGAAAAAGTCTGAAAGACGCACACCAGAAAATGAACCAGGTGTCTGCCGTTTCGGTGTGAATCAGTTACTCTGGAGCCAAACTCCAGGAAGAGGGGCCTTGCAGCAGCCCCTGATACCAGTTACGGCTAAGAATACAAATTTCAGTAGACATGTTTGTCATAACAAGATGCGTGAAAAAGTCAGAAGGATTCGTACCTGAAACAGAACAGGAGATCAGCCATTTTAGGTTAATGGAGCCATCTTGGTGCCAAACGCTGGGAAAAAGAGGCCTAGAAAGTTTGAAGAAAAAAAAAATCTGCCCCTTACACCAGTTTCACCGAAGAAGAAAAATGTTGCGGGACATGTCTGTCATACACGGATGCACGAAAAAGTCTCAAGGACCCATCCCTAAAATTGAAAAGGAAGTCAGTCATTTTGTTGTGGAGAAGACAGTTTATGGGCAAATTCTCTAAAAAAAAGGACCGTAGGAGCCCCCCGGACTCCAGTTTCACAGATCGGCACAAAATTTGGTGACCGTGTCTATCATAACAGCATGCACAAAAACGTCTCACGGAACCATGGATGAAATTGAACGGGGGAAGCACCCACCGAGGGGACAAATTCTGTGAAAAAGGTGCCTGGCAAGATCACAATTAGCCCCCCCCAACACCAGTTTCACCCAAGGACATGCAATTTACTGCCCACGTGGTGATTCAAAGTGAACATTTCCAAAATATCTTGCTCTGGAAAGGCTGAATCCCCCCCCCCCCCCCCCCACACACACACACCCCTTCACCGCCGCCACATCCCCAAATTCACTGCTGCCAGCACAAGGATGAAAGTGGCCTTCTGTTTTCAGTAATTTACAGTTGGATGCTGTAATAAGTCAGCCTTCTCCACCTAAGGAGTGGGTCTGTTTTCATAAACAGTAAGGACTCTCTGTTACCTCTCGCCTGTGTAAACCTTAAATACCCCCACACGGCATCAGGAACTGTAAACCATCTGGACAGCATGCCCGTCTCCTTCCAGCGTCTTGTTTCTCTGGGGCCGAAGCGACGACCTTATTTGCAGATCTGGTGCGGCGGTGAAAACACACAGCACCTCCATGTTTGGCGACTCAATGACTCGTGCTGCCGTTTCTTCTTGTTTCAGCGTCAGGGCTACAAACAGGCCGGACAACACCACAAACAAGTACGTTTATATATCAATTAATGAACGGTACCGGTGGCCTTTGCGCACCAACGTCAGCCTATCCATCATGTAAGGTTTACGTGGGACCCAGAGGTCCGGTCTGGTCACCACTCAAAGCTTTTGCTTTTTCCAAGTGTTTATTTACACCGTGGCCCACGCGCACCGTGGGCCTTTTTGTCACTTGTTTCCCAGCACACTGCTGCCTGTAATCAAGCTCACCAGTCTGGAGAGCTGCCCGTGTTTGTACAGTTGTTTTGCGGTTGGCCTCACTCTCCCCGCCGAAGCTCAGCGTTCCCGTAGTCTGTAATAAGCGAGTGGGATGTGCACTTTGTCCTTGGGAGGCTGCGAGAGCCATCGTCGCTCTTGCGATGAGCTCGGGATCGCTTGACTTCCTCCTTGAAATTGCCTCTTTGTGTGTGTGTGTGTGTGTGTGTGTGTGTGTGTGTGTGTGTGTGTGTGTGTGTGTGTGTGTGTGTGTGTGTGTGTGTGTGTGTGTGTGTATGTGGGAGCGGGGGGTAGAAAATGGCCATTCTCACTGGATCCCGTTCCTTCGTGCAATGGTAAGAGGTCCAACATGTCAAATCACACTCATTGATGTGTGCCAAGTTGGAGCAAATGTATATACAGGCTGTGTTAACACCAAATAAAACCACCATTTTAGTCTCCACGCCCCCACACCTTCCATACCCCCTGTCAGACTCTGGCGTGAATGTGTTCCGCAGGCCAGACTATACACTTTGATTGTCCATTTCCAGTGTCTATTTATGCACATGTTAAGTCTGACTTATGAGTGGAACGTCTCTCTCGCAAAACTCTGGAATTTAGAAGCCGGCTTCATTGAATGTCTGCCGTGAGAGGGCCTTTGACCACAAGTGAGCCCACTGAGCCATGCCAGGGTAGTCCAGAGAGAGGATGAGATGGATCAAAACTTTGGCAAAGGACGAGCCCTGGAATTTGCCTACAATTACTGCTTGGACACCCAAAAGGCTGACTTCCTGTTCAATTTCGTTGATGGGTCCTTGAGACTTTTTAAGATGTCAACTTATGGTAGGCATGTCCACCAAATTCCGTGACGATCGATGACACTGGTGACACACTGGTGTCGAGGGTTTCTAAGTCGACACCCTGCTTTTTCATGGAATTTGGCCCCGGCATGGCCGCTTCACCACAAAATGGCCGACTCCTTCTTCACTTTCATTCATAGTTCCGTTCTGCAGCCGGGCTTGATTGACATGTCCACCAAATGTTATGGTGACTGATGAAACTGGTGTCAGGGGCTTTTTGTAAACTTTCCAGATCCCTTTTTTCATTGCTCCTGGCCAAAAAATGCATGCTTCAAGCCAAAATGGCTGGCTTTCTGTTCAGTTTTAGTCAAGAGTCTGTCAGACTTTTTTGTGTTTCATGACAGACATGTCCACCAAATTTTGTGTAGATTGGTGAAAGTGGTGCCTGGGGCTCATTGTCACCCCCCTCCCCACCTCCCATAACATTGCAGGCCCTTCTTTCATGGAATTTTGTCTCCAAATCACCCACTTCAAACCAAAATGGCCGACTTCCCATTCATTTTCATTCATTGTTACTTGAGACTTTTTCATGCGTCCTTTGATGACAGATTTGTCGACTGAATTTCGTGGCGATTTGTGTTTTTTTTTCTCCCCACTTTGCAGGGCTCCTTTTTCAGGCCCCAGAATGTCTGCTTTTTTTAAATTCATTTTCCTCACGTACTGCAGGAGAGTCTGGAACATATCCCCTGCAATGATGTGGGATTCACTGCTTGTATCTGTATGTCCACACTTGTTGTTCTCATGACCAATAAACACGTCAGGGCACCGAAACAACCCGCAGAAAACCAAACTCGTGACGTTTGATCCGTTCCGTCCTTTGGCCTACTTTGTGGGGAAACTCAGATTAGCCGTCGACGCTGCAGCGGTGACATGGCAGAATTTCGATTTCCCCCATCTGGAATCGGCCGGCTTCGGTTGCAGAATAAAATAAACCAGATGTCGACTTGGGCCAGATGTGCAGACGTATTTCCGTCTGTAACATCAAATTGTGAGATTTGCTGCCTTGCAATTAGATAATTTGTGTCGAAGATAAGAGGTGGGAAGCCGCGTTTGTAATTGCACCGTGTGGATGGCCGTGCGTTTTCTAGCATGTGTTTGTGGATTTTGTGGCAGCCGGCCTGCGAATGTACACCGGGACCTATGAATATGACCCTCGAGTTGAAACCGCCCTCTCTATGTTGGTCACTGCGGCGCCTCTGGATAAACCTTTCGTCTTCGGCCCAGTCTTTTTTTAGGCCGGTCTAATCGAATCGTTCTCGTGTGATTGTAACGTTGGCTCCTCGCTTATGAGCTGGCCTGCACTTTGTTTGCGTTTTCCTTTTTTTTTCCTCCACTTCCCAGTTCTGCCTCAGAGAATAATTACCCCGCTCCAGCCGTGAAATCTAGTCTAGGTTAGTTTGGGAAGCTGCGGTTGCTTTTCCAAGAGGGCCTCGTACTTACCATTAAGTTTGTTTTTAACGGCTTCAACCCCTATGACTTTGAGATTGAAGATTTTATTTGTTAGCACTCGCAGTATTCTGTGTTGCCTTTTTTACCATTTCCGCTTGTTTGTTTGCTAACTTAAGTCTCTTAGCTTCATGCTAACATGCAGTGGGAATCTCCATAGATGGGCTAAGCGAAATTAACTTCCCCGAAGTTTGATACTGTCAAACAACTGACAAAACTCAAGTCACATGCGTATATTCTCTGCTCTACGGCAACAACTAGCACGACTGGGGTTTGGCTTTGGTTTACTTTGTTGTTGACTCTATGACTTGAATTTAATAAAGCGTCACTTTTTTGTTTTTTAATTGTTGAATCAAAGACTGTGAGCCAATCAAAGCAGAAAGTCTTGCTGCTTTCTGCTCATCTGCCCGTTGACGCCCTACTTCCTCTCTAAATAAAGGCCTCGACGTCTGGCTGCTGTGTAATTCCGAGCGCCGCGACGTCCAAACACAATGGCTGCAGATTCATTATGTGGCCTGTGGCGTGCTGATACATTTCAAAAGGAAATTCATTCTTTTGTCGTTCATCACTTCCTGCTCATCCCGCCCATCTTGGCCTGATGCCGGCTTGAACAGGCCAGAGAGTCCGCGCTTGCGGAACTGTGCGTGAATTTGTGTGTCTGTTTGTGTGTGTGTGTGTGTGTGCTTGTGTGCATCCATCTGTTGTGTGCACGGTAAGCCAAAACATGCAACCTTTCGGGATTTTGGCCCCAAATGGGTGCTTCAAACCAAAATAGCAGACATCCTGTTCAATTTCAGGCTTGGTTCCATGCGACTCTTTTGTGTGGCATATTAGGACAGACATGTCGACTGAATTTCCAGACTGCTCTTGTCATGGAATTTGGCCCCAAAATGCCTGCATCAAACCAAAATGGCTGATTTCTTGTTAAATGTCACGCAAGGGTCCTGAGACTTTTTCATGCGTCGTGTTATGACAGACATATTCAACCAATTTCATGTCATTGTGTGAAACTGGTGACAAGGGGTTTTTTTAGCTTTCCAGTTCTACTCTTCCTGTTTGATTTCAAGCATGGGTCCTTGAGACCTTTCCAAGTGTCATCTTAGGACAGACATGTCCACGAAATTTGTTGTTTGGTCAAACCGGCATCAGGAACTAGTTTTTTCTAGGCCTCTTTTTACATGAGAATATGATCCCCAAGTCACTGCTTCAAACCAAAATGGTGGACTTCCTGTTCAGTTTTCGGCATGACTTTTTTGTGTGTCCTGTTATGACAGACATGACCACCCAATTTTGTGTCAATTGATAAACCTAGTGCCAGAGGTTAATATTTTCCAACTTTCCAGGTCCCCTTTGTTATCCCTTTACAACCTGAGCCTTTAAATATGAACGTGTCGGCAGCGACACGTGTCGCCGCAAAAATTGTCGCCGCCGACACGCTCTGAAGGGTTAAGGCCTACAAATCCCTTCTAATATCCCCTGTGGAGAGTTTTTTTTTCTTCCCCCTTGCATATTTGTCTATCTTGCGATCATGTGTAAATATGTGCGTGGGTGTGGACGCGCAAAGTTTATGACTGACGATATTAAATAGTCCCAAGAAAATGGGGCGCCTCAGCATCCTGTTTTTAATCTAGTGTGATCCCCAAAGTGATTTAAGACCTGATGGCATTGCGGACTAGTCTACTATCCACTAGTCCGCTGTCTCAACGGCTCTAGAAACTGACTGGACGGATGCATTTGAAACCTTTCTGAATGTCATGAGCTGCTGTCTTGTGTCTTGTTTGGTGCCTATCTGGGATCTTTTTGGCATTTTTGTTGTTGTTTTTTTTTTTTTAAAGCATGCCCACCCGGGACCTACAAACCGGAGGGAACACCCGGCGGTTCCAGCACCTGCCTGCCATGCCCGGACCAACAGCACACCTCCCGGCCCGGCAGCACCTCACTAAGCGACTGTATCTGCAAACCGGGCTACCAGCGAGTGGACTTGAGCTGCCAGGGTGATTGCAAGGATCAGTGACACGTTTGTGTCAACTAAAATGTTGACATGAGTTGCTCCACATGGCTCGTGGAAAAAAATCTGATAAAATCAAAAAAGTCATTGACCGATTCAAACGCTCAAATGTTTTGCTCATTCAGGACATTAATGGACAATTTAGTACCTTCCTCAATTAATAACGGTCCCCAAATTCACACTTTTACCAAAATTCAACATTTTGTGAAAAAAAAAATCAATTTTACCTCCTAGCATATTTTCCAAAACCAAATTCCAGATTGATTATTTTTACGTTCTAAAAAAGAAATCATGCAGAAATTGAAAAAAATGTACCTGCTCCTTCCCCATTTTGAGTAATTCAAACCATTCCAAGGCGGCCCGGTAGTCCAGTGGTTAGCACGCCGACTTCACAGTGCAGAAGTACCGGGTTTGATTCCAGCTCTGGCCTCCCTGTGTGGAGTTTGCATGTTGCCGGGCCTACATGGGTTTTCTCCGGCTACTCCGGTTTCCTCCCACATTCCCAAAACGTGCATGGCACGCTGATTGAACACTCAAAATTGTCCCTAGGTGTGAGTGTGGGCGTGCATGGTTGTTTGTCTCTGTGTGCCCTGCGATTGGCTGGCAACCAATTCGGGGTGTCCCCCGCCTACTGCCCGAAGACAGCTGAGATAGGCTCCAGCACCCACCGCGACCCTAATGAGGATGAAGCGGTTCGGAAGATGAATGAATGAATGAAGCCATTCCAATTGCAAACTGTTGAGTTTTCACATTCCCCTAAATTCCCACATTTGATAGTTTTTCACATTTTGCTTGTTTCCAAGTTCACAAATTAATGCTGATATATTTACCTCCTGCATCCACGTTTCTCAAACCAATCCAAATTTGCCCAAGTCTTGCATTCGACAGTTGGACATTTTTGCCTTCAATCAGCGCTTTTCTTCTTTTTGGTTTGTTCACCCCAGTGGTCCACTGCCCTTCACTGTCCCCCCCGCAAAACGGCTTCTTCATCCAGAACGTATGCAACAACCACTACGACGCGGCCTGCGGCGTCAAATGCCAGCCGGGATTCGACCTCCACGGTACGGGCATCCGGCTGTGCCAGGCGGACGGCACCTGGTCGGGCTCGCCCGCTACCTGTAGACGTAAGTGTAAACTCGATTTAATTCTTCAGCGTGTTGCACGATCCCATATTGACTGAACTGCTTTAGTAAAACTCGAAATACACTCAGGATTAGAGTACCTGTTGACATCCATCCGTCCATGCTTTATCCTCACAAGGGTCGCGGGGCTGTTGACAATTTTTTAAAATTTATTTTTGGCCCTTGTGAACATATCTGGGACGCCACCTCATGTTTTTGAGCAATAAAACATCCAACAATTAAACATTGCACTTGAATAGCATAGAATAGAATTAATTCTGTTTTAAAAAAAAAAGTTTATTTCCCGTATTTCGGATTTACAATTAATTTACGAATCGGAAATTACTCTATACATCTGATTTTAAAAGCATTAAAAAGTTAGAAGGAAGCTTACCCCCCCAAAATGGTGGGAGCATGTCGGTCGCGTGTTGTGTCACGAGCAGCAGTCAGGCACCCTCTTCCTTGGAGACCCCCTCCCTCAGGCCTAAAAAGCTAGGAGGTCCTCTCAAATGACTGAACGGAAGATCATACACGTATACTATAAATGATCAACCTGCCCGCCGATGTTCCGTATCTTGTGAGTCACATCATTGAAAATGCCGTTTTCCGCACGGAAACACTTCCTTTGCCTTGCCTGGCTGATTTCTTTAACTCCCTGACGCGCATCTGGACAAGCATCCCCACCCCTATAACATTCCTTCCTGTTGCTGTGTGCTTCCTCCTTCCTGAGCCCCCTCTTTAATTGGACCCGGCCTATGCCTTCTTCCCCCGGAACATCTGTGGAACAGAACGCGCAAAAAAGTCGTCTTCATCCCTCAGTCGCAACACGATTCATCCATTTTGTCAACCTGCTATGAGGTGGCCAATCACAGGGCCCATACAAACAACCATTCGCATTCACACCCATGGATAATAGTGTTACCCTGAAAAAAGTATTGCTCAACTTTCCCCATTGAAATTTATAGAAATGCCATTAACTCATTCACTCCCAAAGACGTTTTTAAACGTCTTTTCAGACTTGGTCTAGAATTGGCTGGTACTGAATGAGTTAATCAGTTCAACCCCCCCCCCCCCCCCCACCCCCTCTAAACAAAGAGTACTTGTACTTTATAAAAACATGCATTGAATGTAAAGAATTAAACAGTTTGTGCATTCTAATTTCATGCTGCAATCAAATTCATTGTGCCTCTCCTTCTGGTGTAGCCACTTTAGCCACCAGGGACAGTATAATACTGTGGAGTCATGTAGACACAAAGGAAGAAGGATTAACCTCTTCTTCTTCCTCTATTATTACAAGTGACCGTTAGCATTAAGCTAAGCAGACTTTACTAAGGCGCAGCTATGCTGTTGCTTTCCTCTTTGTTTCATGTTAAGTGTGACAGTAAACTTCAACGGGGAGTGGCATTAAACAGCTTGCAGCCTCTTTTTTTTTTCCTGGACCAATTGCTCGATATTTGACACACTACATCTTTTTATGATATCATCAAGTAACGGAGGACCCACAGAATTAGCGCCCACAACAGCCGCCTGCTGGGATAAAAAAACCCCCACCAACAAGAGTTTTGCAATGTGTGCGCAATTTTTATTTTTATATTTGGTTATATTTGTGTCGCGCGTTAATTGTATTGTCGTTGAAATCTGTGTGCAGCACGCTCCTGCCCGCCCCTCGCCAAGCCCCCGCACGGCACACTCAAGTGTAGCAACGGTGGCGCCTCCCTCAGGGCGGAGTGCCAAGTGGACTGCAACCGAGGTCACCGAGTGGAAGGGGATCCCAGGATCACCTGCCTGGCCAATTCCCAGTGGAGTGGACCACTACCTCGGTGTGTGGGTAAGCCTTCTCCCTCCGGTCAACAAGTCACCATGCATTGTGTTGTTAAAAAAAAGAAAAGAAAAGGAAATGGCAATGAGATTTCACAAACAGATGTTCGCTAGCTAGCTAGCACGATTCCTTTTTAAAAGTAAACAATTGAAGCAGGATTTTGCCAAAACTACAAACCCATTTTCAGCACCGTTTTCGGGACGCCATTTTAGTTTGCTTTGTTAGCTAGTAGGATTGCTGTTCAAAGGAAACAATTTGAGCTGTGTGACGCAAAAACAGCAAAATTAAACTCTGCGACATTTGCTAGATTTAGATGGCGGGATTGTGCGAAAATGAAACCAATTTCTGCAATGTTTTCCGGAGTTGGGAAAAGGACTGTTAGACTGTGAATTTTGTTCTCTTCATTCATTCTGTGACATCTGCTGTTGAGGCGACCCAGTGGAGAAGTGGTTTGCGCGTTGCCCTCACAGTGCAGATGTACCGGGTTCGATTGCAGCTCCGGCCTTCCTGCGTGGAGTTTGCATGTTCTCCCTGTGCCTGTGTGGGTTTTCTCCGGGTACTCCGGTTTCCTCCCACATTCCCAAAACACGCATGGCACGCTGAATGAACACTCGAAATTGTCCCTTAGTATGAGTGTGAGCGTGGATGGTTGTTCGTCTCTGTGTGCCCTGCGATTGTTCTGGCAACCGGTTCAGGATGTCCCCCGCCTACTGCCTGAAGACAGCTGAGATAGGCTGCAGCACCCCCCACAACCCTTGTGAGGATAAGCGGATTGGAAAAATGCGTAAATCCCCAAGCCGGGCTCCGGGTCGTTTTGTTTGCACTGCGCAATAAGACTATGGCCTCAACCTCCCCGAGAAGCCGCCGTTCATGGCTCATAGCGAATGACTTTGAGGGGGAGGCTTGCATCCCAGAAAGGAAAGAAAAGGCTTCCAGTTCTGTCTTGAAAACCGCCTTGTTGAACACAACGCTCGGGTTGCCTTCCTTGAATATTTGAGAAGGAAATCTTTCACTTGGATGTCCCCCAAAACATGTTGTTAGTGCCTCTCTTACTCGTGTAAAGCCTAAATGATGTTATCATGTTTTATAAAATCATTTACTCATTGGGGAGTTTCATTGTGATAAAAATAGTGCTTCGCCCCATATTTGTTGGCATTTTGCTTCAAGGAATTATGGCAAAGTGAGTTGAGGGGTTTCATTTAGACTAAAATAGTGCTTTGCCACCAACCTTGCTGGTTTCACATATCACTGAATTATATTAAAGTGAGTTGAGGAGTTTGGGTACCTCTAGGTGATTCTTTCACGGCAGGTCTCGGTTTTTATCCATGCTTATGAAAAAAAAATGCTTACAAATCTGCAAACGGTCTGTGATTTAGCAGTAAATGCTGTACTCTCCTTTTTTTAGGAAAAAGAATTCCCCATTTTTCTGTCAAATGTAAAAAACACGTGTTGAAATAAGTTTCAGTGTGACTTTGGTTGGTGATATTTTCAGGCTGAAAGTTCCTCCAACCTTTTTTGTTCCAACTTGAACGTCAACCCGTGTTTGCGTGTCGGCTGCATCTCACTACCTGGCCCTTTCGCTCCCAGAGGCGCGCTGTCCCCCGATTGGGCCCCTGAACAACATTTTGGTGTCGCCCCCCGCCTGCACGAAAAGGCTGGCATCCCCAGGCTCCGCCTGCATGCTCACCTGTCGCCAAGGATATAATCTCCATGGAAACAGAAAGGCAGTGTGTCTCGGCTCGGGCAACTGGACCGCCAATGTCCATCGGGCGGTGTGCAAAGGTATTCATTCCATTGCGCGTGCCGCGTCCCTGTGATTGGCCCAGCCGTATTCAAGCCGTGATACTTTTTTTTTTGTTTTTACCGCCGTCGTTCAGATGTCGAGCCACCGTGGGTCGAGTGTCCGGAGAGTATCATCGCGGCGACGGATGACCGACGCAGCACTGCTCACGTGGTCTGGAACGCTCCGGTCGTCCTCGACAACTCCAAAGAGGAGGTTCGATGCCCTGCAGAAACATTGTGGAATGTGAGAAGGCTTCTTTGTGGGGAGTTTTTTTTCTCTTCAAGTATGTTACTCTTCCTCTAGGTGGCGGTGCAGGTGAAACCGGTGTACACACCGCCGCAACTGCTCCCCATCGGAACGGAGACCATCTCCTACATTGCGGCCGACCGCTCCGGCAACCAGGCCAACTGTTCTTTCACAGTCACTGTCATTGGTAACCGTGTTTCGCAACCTTTCTGGAGCCACACATCTAACGTTTGAAAATGTTTCCGCTGAGTTTGTGCTCAAGTCAAGGCAACGGGAGTCTGACATTGCCGCCTCAGGTTCAAGGAACTATGTTGAAGCGAGTTGAGGAGTTCCATTTTGACAAAAGTTGTGCTTTGCCAGCACCGTGCTGCATCTTAACTCAGTGAACTATGTTGAAGTAATTTGAGGAGTTTCATTTTGACAAAAGCAGTGCTTCGCCGCCATCTTGTTGCATTTTGGAGTCAAATGATTATGTGGAGTGAGCTAACAAATTAGACAAAGAAATAGTCCATTGCTGCCATCTTTGGTGTTTTGGAGTCAAGGAACTAGCTCTTATGTCGAGGTGAGTTGAGGACTTTCCTTTGGACAAAAATAGTGGATTGCCAAAATTTTGGCGTCAAAGAACGATATTGAACTAAGTTGAGGTGCTTGAGTTGGACTAGGGTCGTGCTTACCACCATCTTGTGTTTTACTTGGGCAACAACAGAGCAATGCCGCAATCTTGGTGTCAAGGAACTATCAAAGTGAGTGAAGGAGTTTCGTTTCGACAAATAATTTGCTTTGTGACCAATTTGTGGCATCTCGGTATCAAGCAACTATGTTAAAATGAGTTGAGAAGTTTGACGGAGACAAACAAATGTGCTTTTCTGTCACTTTGTGACATCTGTAGGCAGTTAGAAAGCTTTTTTTTTTCTTCAATTACTCAGCGGCATTTCGATATTTGCGGAGTTCATTCTGGCAGTCCAGTGAGCCTAGGAAGTGTAATTATAGGCTTACATTTACAGGAAACGTCCTCCGATCTTTGTTACTCAAGCAACTCATTCATCTCAGCAGGTGCAAAAAAAACCCCAAACAATCAAGTTTGAGTTTTTGTCTGTAATCCCAGTAGGCAGGCGGAAAAAACCCCCATGAACATTTCCATATGTTACCACGGGAGGTGGAGCTGAGTGTTTATTCATGGGAAACATATGGTGCAAGCCGCCGTCACCTTTGGATTTGTTTACAGTTTTTTCGTTTCACGTGCTACCATCCTGTCTAGATACGGAGCCCCCGGTGATTGACAAGTGCAGGTCCCCGCCCACGGTCCAGGCCACGGACGCGGAGACGGCGGTGGTTTGGGAGGAGCCGCAGTTTTCCGATAACTCAGGTATGTCTGGCGACCGCCCTCCGCTGGTTTCTTCTCCTGAGCACCCCTCATGATCGATAAACAAGACCTTTTCCACTTTTCCATCCGGCGACTGGAAAAAAAGGGGCCCGGCTTGTGTGTGCGTTTTTTCGGGAGACTGCACGGAAGATGAATTGTCATTGTCTCGAAGAGAGACAAATAATGTTGAAGTGAGTTTGTCATTCCAATGCCAAAAACAGATGCGAGAAATTGCGCTCATTCCCTTGATTTTTCACACATGCACAGTGTGCACATACATGTGTATAGTGTTGTGAACAGCGAGTCAAAGTGACAATTATCCCATTTTATTCATTTATTTATATTTTGGGAAGGGGGAGGGGGAGAGATGTTTGAATTACTTATCTTATTATTACTTATCTTTGCCTTAAATTGTTCTGCGTTTATGTAAAAAAAAAAAAAAAAAGGAAACAATCATCATAAAGAATTGGCCAAAAATTGGTTAAAAAAAATAAAATTACTTGCCTATTTTCACATGTTGTAAAAGAGCTAATATCAGCTCGTTAAATTGGACAATTATTCAGTCGGGCCCGAATTGGGAGTATTTCTTTATTCGTGTTTTTTTTTTCACGAATCTCAATACATTATTGGTAAATTGTTTTAAGTAAATCACAAAGTCTACAAAGTCTTTTTACCGCCCCTTGCTCTAAATCATGCCCCCATTTCTCAAAAAAATGCCCCCCACCCTAATCGGAGGAGGTCACACACACATCTGCGATGTTCATCCGCTGCGGTCATTTGCACCATCGGCTTCCTGTCCGCATCCTGCTGCTCGACATCTGTCCAGCTGCCTTATGTCGCGGTGAGAGATGACAAACGGCATTTCGGCGCCGTGTCATTTATCATCTCGCTCCCCGTGTGACAAAAGTGGCAAAATTACTCCTGATTTCTCCCTTTTTCCCCCGTCCTTGTTTACCAAAATTGATTTAGATGAAGTGTCTGTACTCTTATTTTGCATAGAGTACAGCGTGAGTCATTTGGCCGCTTCTGCTATTTTCAAATGTGGCAGGAAAAAAGTAAAAAGAAAATTTCAGGTAGACACCTAAAATCGAGGACAGTAATCCAATCTTATTACTTTGTCACTCTCCATCACAGTACGCGACAGACACTTTCACTCGGCGTCTCAACAAGGCCTTCGGCGACCACCTGTCTGCCCCCCTGACCCCCCTTGTAATAACAGGCTGCACAGGCTTCCCACGGAGGCCGCACGGCGTCAGGGTTTTGTTTTTCCAGGCCCACACCCTGATGCCAGATCTAAATATAGCTGCCAGTCGCCAGACACACATACGATACGTTTTATATTTATTTCGGCTGGAAAGGGAGACCCCAGACGTGTGTCAGCCCAGCTGCTCCCGACACAAAGTGCTCTAATGGGCCGGATGAATCGCCATTCAGGTTTTTCCACCCCTTGTTTGTTTGTTTTTTTAATTTCTGACATACGTAGCCAAAAAAGTTTCAGCCTTTCCACGAGGAACGGACGGGAACAATCACGCGCATTTCAGTTGTGTGTAGAGGCAAAGCTAATTTTGGTTGTTATGTGTGAGAGGGTTTCAGTCATGTATAAGCAAAAAAAAACCCCAAAATAAACCCAAAAACAATATTGATGTGAGAGCATTTCATTCTTGTGTGAGACTTTCTTGTGGTGTAAGAGTCTCAGCGCTGAATGTTTCAATTATATATGCATAAAAATGTAGTGAATGAGGGTGTTTCTGTAGTTTGTGACAGAGCCTTTGTGTGTATGGAATTGTTAGTTTTGTTTGTGAATGAAAAAAAATCTGGAATGGTGTGACAGTGTTTGAATTGTGTGTGTGTGTGTGTGTGTGCGTGTGCGTGTGCGTGTGTGTGTGTGTGTGTCAGTCAGTGCATGCCAGTAATGAGGAGAGCCTTTCAGTAGTGTGTGAGAGTATTTTAAGTTCATGTATGAGCAAAAATAATTTCAATTGTATGAATGAGAGCTTTTTAATAGTGACTTAATAGGGGGAATGAGAGAGAGAGAGAGATAGAGAGAGAGAGAGTGCAGAATAATCCTATAGTGTGTGAGAGTAAAATTTCCAGGAGCTAGAAGACGTGAGACATACAGCTAGTTGTAGCGGTTGCACAAGTGCACACACCCTCTTGTAATTTGAGAAGCGGCTACGTTCAGAATTAACCAATCACACTCAAACTCGATCAATGGCATTCAACACATACCAGCCAAATAAAGTTCAACTGTTCCCAGTGGGCATGTTATGCTGAAGCACCTGCCCCCAATTATGTCCGCACATGCCTACCCAAGTGTGAGTGAGAGGCTCACACGCATTGCCATTCCCAGCTTCCAAACTTTTCGCTTCAGAATGCATCTTTATTCAACCATCGATGCCAGTGATGTATCGCGACAAGTTATCTTCAATGCTTCTTGAATGCATTTTGCCCCGAAAAGTAACCTCAGACTGCCCCCTGCAGGATAACACTTAACCTGATCGTGTTGAAATGTGATTTTTGACTCTGTGTGTTTGTTTGTTTTGAAGGTGGTCGTCTGTCGGTGACCAGCAGCCATTCTCCAGGTTCGCTCTTCCCCGTCGGAGAAACTCTGGTCCAGTACACTGCCACTGACGCGGCAGGAAACAGCCGCACTTGCAACCTCACTATCACAGTGCGAGGTAAACGGCGATGACATACGCTGCAATCACAGCGTTCCGTGCCTGCGTGTTGCAATACCATTTATTGATGTTTTTTTTTGTCGAGGCACGACTTGTGAGCAACCGTATGTCCCGATGAACGGAGAGTTCATCTGCCTGGACGAAGAGAAAGGCGTCAACTGTACGCTGCAGTGTAAGCAGGGCTACAGTTTCACTCAGGACGCAGTGCACAGCTACTTCTGCGCCCACAACGGGCTGTGGGAGCCACCCAACTCCCCGGACAGACCCGACTGCTCGGGTTCGTGCAACACAAGACGCTTCGATTGCCCGAAAGCCAACTCCCTGTCGAAAATTTTCTTTTTTTGGTTGTTTCCGCCGCCAGTAAACCGAGTGGCTAACAACGGGCTGAAGCCATTCGAGATGCTGTTTAAAGCCTCGCGCTGCGACGACATGGACTTGGTCAAGTCATTCACGGGGGAGTTGAAATCTCATCTGAGACGCATGGTGAGAAGCAGCTACGTTTACTTTGTACCGTGTCTAAAATGGACTTTTTACATGCTTCCTTGCCTTCGTAGCTCCCACATATTTGTAGCGGTGACGATGTCACCTGCAAATTGGAGGTGATGCCACAAGGCAACTGTCTGGAGTACAACTACGACTATGAGAATGGATTCGCCATCGGTACGTTGCCTAAATACTTATCGGACCGACGTTTGCAGCGAGCTTTTGAGGTGGCCGCTGGCTTCATCCTTCTTCATGTCTGCGGCGCCTCAGTACCAGGCGGTCGGGGGCCTCAGGGAGCGCAGGACTACGCCTACTCGGAGTCCGGCTTTGCCACTGGCACCCGCCATCGCAGCAAGAGGCACAGAAAGATCCGGGGCCCCACCCGGGACCAGAAAATCCAGATCTTTTTCAACATCACGGGTAGGAACTTTGAGAGTGGCAATTTTCCCTTTTTTATCCACGTGAGAGAGTGTCACCATTCAATTCGGTGTTCACGTGGTGTCCTTTGCGTTAAGTTGAGGTGACGGAGCCACAGATTTCCTTGACTTATTGCGGTCATCTGACTTTGTTGCATAGAATTTTTCACAGTTGTCCACATAAATTCTTAAAAGACTGCAAGTCAATTGACTCAAATTCAAAGTAGAATTGAAGTCTTTCATATTCATTCTTCAGCCTGATCTTGTTTCTTGTAAACTTTCTCCCAGCAAGCGTCCCTCTCCCGCTGTCGCGGAACGACTCCATCGAGGCGGCCAATCAGAGGAGGCTCCTGCGAACCCTGGAGCTGCTGACCAACCGGCTGAAACGGACGCTGGCCAGGCAGCCGCTGTCCAGTTTCCACGTGTCCTCGGAGATGATCGTTGCGGACGCCAAGTCGCTGGAGAGCAGGAAGGCTTCGCTCTTCTGCAGACCTGGCTCGGTGCTCAAAGGAAGGATGTGCGGTAGGCGGGTCGGAATAACCTCCTCCGTTATTTGCTGTCCACACCCGCGGTGATTGTGCCCGCTGTTTGCAGTGCAATGTCCGGTGGGAACTTATTTCTCTCTGGAATATCATGAATGCGAAAGCTGCTGGCTCGGTTCCTACCAGGACCAGGAGGGTCAGCTGGAGTGTAAAGCCTGCCCCGGGGGCACATCCACTGCCTACCTGCACTCTCGCAATGTGGCTGAGTGCAAAGGTTTGCGACGAAATCTCCCTGCTCCCTGAATTCGGATGCCCAAAAAAAAAAAAAAAAAAAAGTGTTAAAATTCCGATCTCTGTGTTCAAAATGTGTTTTCAGGGCAGTGCAAGCCTGGCAGTCACTCTCTGAATGGGCTGGAGATATGTGAATCCTGCCCTCTGGGTCACTTCCAACCCGGATACGGCGCCAGGGACTGTCTGGTCTGTCCTGACGAGACGTCCACTGTCACCCGGGGAGCAGTGCACGAGATGGAGTGTGGAGGTGATGGCCCGCTCTCTGAACCTAAGTGGATGTTCCAATACTTGGGGGGGGGGGGAACGTTTTGGTCAATTTAGAAGTGCTCGTTTTACTCCTGTACTTTCGTCAAAGTAAAAAAAAAAAAAAGTACAGGCACTGAAATACCCTCCTCGACTGCATTTGTCCATTAATGTGACAGAGACTCTCCACGCTTTCCTTTACATATAAACACACACACACACACTTATATATATATATACATACATATATATACAGTATATATTGGATACCGCCTCAGAAATGGAGCTACAATCAGTCACCTCCTCTACATGGATGACATAAAGCTGTATGTGTACCTCGGTATACCACAAGCCAATGGCAACCTCGAACTGGCAACAAGGAAAGCGGCTACGGCCAAATACCTCCAGCGAGTGAGGCAAGTCCTAAGAAGCCAGCTCAATGGCAAGAATAAGACCCGGGCAATAAACAGCTATGCTCTGCCAGTGATCAGATACCCTGCAGGAATAATAAGGTGGCCAAAGGAAGAGATTCAGACCACGGACGTTAAGACCCGAAAGCTCCTAACCATGCATGGAGGGTTCCATCCCAAATCCAGCACCCTGAGACTGTACGCAAGCCGAAAGGAAGGAGTGAGTGTGAGAGCCACTGTCCAGGATGAAACATCCAAGCTCCATGAATACATCAAGGAGAAGGCTCCAACGGATGACGTACTCAGAGAATGTCAATGGGGAACAGAGGATGAGGCGCTGGAAGAGGGACCATCATGGGAGGACAAGCCCCTAGCCCCTACACGGGATGTACCACCGGACCATAACTGAAGTGGCCGATCTCAAGAAGTCGTATCAGTGGCTAGAGAGGGCTGGCCTGAAGGACAGCACAGAGGCACTCATCCTGGCTGCTCAGGAGCAGGCCCTGAGCACCAGGGCCATTGAGGCCCAGATATACCACACCAGACAAGACCCAAGGTGTAGGTTGTGCAAAGAGGCACCTGAGACGATCCAACACATAACTGCAGGGTGTAAGATGCTGGCAGGGAAAGCCTACATGGAACGCCATAACCAGGTGGCTGGCATAGTCTACCGAAACATCTGTGCGGAGTATGGACTGGAAACCCCAAGGTCAAAATGGGAAACACCTCCGAAGGTGGTGGAGAATGACAGAGCGAAGATCCTGTGGGACTTCCAGATCCAGACTGACAAGATGGTAATGGCGAACCAACCAGATATCGTGATCATAGATAAAGAGCAGAGGAAAGCCGTTGTAGTGGATGTAGCGGTCCCAAGTGATGGAAACATCAGAAAGAAGGAACACGAGAAACTCGAGAAATACCAAGGGCTCAGAGAGGAGCTGGAGAGAGCCTGGAAGGTAAAGGTGACAGTCGTGCCTGTGGTGATCGGAGCACTCGGGGCAGTGACCCCCAAACTCGATGAGTGGTTGCAACAGATCCCGGGAACAACATCGGACATCTCAGTCCAGAAATGTGCAGTGCTGGGAACAGCAAGGATACTGCGCAGAACCCTCAAGCTTCCTGGCCTCTGGTAGAGGACCCGAGCTGAATGAGGTACGGACACCACCCGAGGGGGGGTGAGACGAGGATTTTTTTAAAAGTTTTATATATGTATATACTGTATATATATATACATAGTTTTTTATGTAGTGGGTACACATAAAAGTCTTTTATTTTGGTCGATGAGTCTAAGTTCTAAATTCTGCACTCCATGTCCGCACCTGCTGCGCAGTTCCATGTTCAGCAGGTCATTTCTCCCGCACCGGTCTGGTTCCCTGCTACCCTTGCCCCAGAGATTACTACCAGCCGGATCACGGACGCTCTTATTGCCTGTCCTGCCCCTTCTACGGAACCACCACGGTTACCGGGGCAACCACCATCCAGCATTGCTCCAGTAAGAGTTCCAATTCAGCGGTGATATTTACCTCTTTCCACATTCCTCAACCACTTCAAAACATTGTCTCCCATTCTACATTTCAACAATTCAAATAATTTCCCAGCATTTCCCTTCATAATCATCTCTTTGACAATCACATGTCATATCGACAGAAATAATTTGTCCTGTTTTATTCACAGGCTTTGGCTCCAGCTTTTTGCCCAAAGAGGAGAGTGTGACTGCCGCTCCACAGGTGGAGGTCATCGAGGACTACCAAGCCAGCAGCCAGGTTGGCCGCATGTTTTTTTTTTCTCTCTCTATTGAGCCAACTGCGCCGTGAGGTGTGCTTCAGTCCGATCTGTTCCAGCAGGTTTTCCACGAGTGTTTCCTGAATCCCTGTCAGAATAAAGGGACATGTGAAGAGGTTGGCGCTGGCTACGTGTGTACGTGCATGCCTGGATTCACAGGTACAAGCAGAGACGGACCCCTTTAGGCCTGGGCTTCTTGAACTTTAACTCCCTTGTATACTGCTAAATGCCTTCGGAGTTAAGACATACCCCCCCCCCCAACCCCCAACAGGTGCCAAGTGTGAGGTCGACGTCGATGAGTGTGACTCGGCTCCATGCCAGAACGGAGGCCTCTGTAAGGACGGCATGGGAGAATTCCAGTGTCAGTGCACGGCGGGATTTTTAGGTCAGGCATTCTTTGATTTTGTACTACAAACGTAAAAAAAAAAAAAAATCAATCAATGACATTGTCAAAACAAGTGTTCTACAGTAAACAATGTGTACATTGTTCCACTCGTGCTCTTTTTCTGAGCAGGAATTAAAATTCTGAGTTGCTGTTTTTTTCTTATTATTTGTTTGTTTTTAGTTTTTTTTTAATAATATGGTGAGAGGGGTTTAAAAAGTTGGTAAAATGGCAGTGCTGACTCCGTTCAAAATTGATGAATCGCTCAGCCCGACATGGCAACTTTTGACACAATTGAAATTCAACTTGACAAATTCAATTTTGTCTCAGGCTCTTTGTGTGAAGCGGAGGTGAACGAATGTCTCTCATCCCCCTGCCTAAATGAAGGCGTGTGCGTGGATGAAGTCAACGGATTCACATGTAGTTGTGCCGGGGGCTTCACAGGTTAGAAGCATTTCCCGTTTTGAGCAAAAACAAGAGCTATGTGCTACATTTCCTTCTTTTTTTTTTTTTGCTTTGCCTCGGCCTTCGCTTCCTCAGGACCTCGCTGTGAACTGGAAATCAACGAGTGTCTGTCGGACCCATGTGAGAACGGCGGCGTGTGTGAGGACTTGACGGGCGGTTACGCTTGCAACTGCGCCGTCGGCTTCTGGGGGGACCGCTGCGAGGTCAACGTCGACGAATGTAGCAGCGCCCCCTGTCTTAACGGCGCCACCTGTCTGGATGGGGTGAATGATTTCAGGTGATTCATTCCATTCAATCCCATTCCATTTCATTTGTTTTCTGAATGTCCCAGAGTGTCGTCAATAGAGATACTATTATTTTCATTTGCTGTTCATCTCCTTGTTCGAGAAAGACAAATGCACTGAAACCTAAAGCGTTTTACAGAAGGTTAACGTTGAACCAAACTGTATCATTTTTGTCTACATTTTGTCTACTGTCCACGAGCTCATTGCTAACATAGAATGTAAAACATCTTCGACAGGTGAACCAAAAATTACCGTAGCTTTGTTGTGACCATAATTATAAACCTTCAAGTAACTGCTCCTGAACACACATGGAGCAGCAACACATGCAAACCGAGAACTATACTCCCTGTCTGTGCAAGTCTTCCTGAAAAGGTTCTTCATGCTTAAATTTGACCCCAAAGCTGAATGCAAGTGCACATGTAGCATGGTGTCACGACCGACTCTCACAGTTGTATTTGGGAACGTGCCTCATCCATGTTGCCGATTCGCAGGTGTGAGTGTGTGGAGGGTTACAGTGGACCACTTTGCGAGGTGGATGTGGACGAGTGTGACCCCAACCCCTGTGTGAACGGGGCCAGCTGCCTCGATGGTCTCGGGTCCTACACTTGCCGCTGCCTCCCTGGGTTCAACGGAACCAGGTGTGAGACAGGTACTCTAGGACAGATGATGTACAAGTTTTTGGTCGCCATGAGAACGGAATGCCCATTTGAAACCAATATTTTATCCACTTGGATAAAACCGTTTGGTTCCCCCCCACTCCCCCCCCCTCCTCCCCTGCCAGAAATGTCTCCCGCCTTCAACCTAGACTTTGAGATGTCGGGTATCCATGGCTATGTGCTGATGGATGGAGTGATGCCGGCACTTACGGAGATCACGTGCACCTTCTGGATGAAGTCATCAGACACCACCAATTATGGCACGCCCATCTCCTACGCCGTCGAGGGCAGCGATAACGCCTTTCTTCTCATAGACTACAATGGGTCAGTCATAATTGATCAGACAGTAGTTCTCATCAAAGTTACGTTTGACCGGTGTTCGCGTTCTAAGTGGGTCCTTGGAAACACCGCGTTGGTGTCCCTGCAGGTGGGTGCTGTACGTGAACGGGAAGGAGCGAATAACCGACTGTCCGGCAGTGAACACCGGCAGCTGGTACCATATCGGGGTGTCCTGGAGGAGCTGGGACGGGGACTGGAGGATCTACATCAACGGCAAGCCCTCAGATGGAGGCAAAGGCCTGTCAGTTGGCAACAGTATCCCAGGTGTAGTGCTATTTTCTGCCCGCTCACGTCACATGCCCAAAGCTTTACTCTCAATGGAAACATCTCACTTCGCCATAATTCCTTGGACCAACTGGACTTGCTATCTATTAAGGCGGGGCTTTGGTGCCATCTCGTGACACTGTAGGGGGTATCAGAAGAAAACGCAAAAAATTGTGAGTTCTGGGGAAAATAGCGGAGCATAGGCTCCACACACACACACACAAATTGTCATGTAGTGTTAGTGAATTAAGTGACAAATTCACGCGCCCCCGAAAAGGGTGATAATGGCCAATAGATGCTACAAACGGGCGGCAAATCACTATTTTTGTCAAAATGGAGCTCTATAATCCACTAGTTTGTTGATACCAAGCTGTTAAACTGATCAATTCACTTCCACATTGCGCCTCGACATCAAAATGCCACAAGATGCCCTACAAGCACTCATTTGATCTAAACGAAACGCCTCAACTTACTTCAATGTAGAGCCTCGGGCCTGAGATTTTCAGCAAAGAATTGAGGATAGCCCCCCCCCCCCCCCCCCCCAAAAAAATCCATGATTTGGCAAATGCGTGAATGCCGAACCGTGAATACGCGCGCCGGTGCTTACTGGAGAAAAGAATCCAAGAATCCATTTATTTGTCGAATGGTTGTTAACGGCTGAGATTCGACCCTTGTGCTTTAGGTGGAGGGGCACTGGTCCTGGGTCAGGACCAAGACCAGAGAGGTGAAGGCTTCAACCCAGTGGAATCCTTTGTTGGCTCCATCAGCCAGCTCAACATCTGGGATCGCGTCCTGACACCCCAACAGGTATGTATTGAATCTCATCACAATCACTGTTTGTAAAACAATATCCTGCATTTTAATGTGGAGCGTGATGGTAGCACTCGGAGAGCTAAGTGTGCTCTTGTGTAGATCAAGGTCCTCGCGAGCAGCTGCCCCGCCTCCCACGTCACTCACAGAGGGAACGTCCTCGCCTGGCCAGACTTTCTCAATGGAGGTCTGGGCCGCGTCAAAGTCAACCTCAGCAGCATCTTCTGCGCTGGTGAGTGTGCATGGAGTCGGTCGCCGGTCAATCGCGCGGCAACGGCGATCGGTGTGGCCCAATCGGTGTCTGTCAACAGACTGCCCACCGTTGGAGAACGCTGCACCCCACCTACACGCCTCCACGGTGGAGGTGAGTCCCGGCGCCCTGGTTCAGCTCTCGTGTGATCCCGGCTTTTACCTGGTGGGGGAGCCAGTTCTGCAGTGCCAAAATCAAGGAGAATGGAGCCACCCTCTTCCCAGCTGTGAACGTAAATAACAAAGTCTCATGCTGTTGCAAAGCCTGTTTCCGTTCTTTTTAAATGGTGCCACATTTCGAAGGGATGACCAGTAGCTTATTTACACGATGCTGCATTTTCAGGGTGTCCTGCAGCAATGTTCTGTTCCCCTTCATTAACAGGAGTCTCCTGCGGGCCTCCTCAACTCCCCGAGAACGGCCAGTTTCAGGGGGACGACTTCCACGCCGGCGGCTCAGTTGTCTACCAGTGCAAGCCCGGCTTCTACCTGCTGGGAGACGCCAAGGTGCACTGCTCCAACAGCGGCAAGTGGGGAGGAAATCCGCCGGCTTGTCTCGGTACTTCACGCCACATTCTGGTTAATCCGCACGGTTGGAAGCGCAGTATGTGTTATGTCATCCTTTGTGTGCATTGGAGATGTGGACGAATGCGCCCTGGGATCGGACTGCGACAGTCACGCGAGCTGTCAGAACACTGACGGCTCTTACACGTGCTCCTGCATCCACCCGTACAGTGGCGATGGCAAGAATTGTACAGGTAAAGGCAGCTCGCCAGTTCACCAGATTTTATTGGGGTGCGGGGGAGGGAACTGATCCGTTTTCACAATTCACATTTTTTAAGGCAGCGCTTTGCCACGTCCTGTGGCATCTCGGTGCCAAAGAACTATGTGGAAGTGCGTTGAGTAGCTTTATTTCTATCAACATGGTGCTTTGCCAACATCTCGTGGCCTGTTGGTGCCATATACCTATGTTGCACTGAGTGGAGGGGATTAATTTGGGGAAAAATAGTGCTTTATGGCCCTTATGAGCCATTTTAGTGTCAAGGAATAATATTGATGTAAGCTGAGCATTTCAATATAAAAAAAAATTGTGCTTTTTTTGCGCATTTTGGGGCCAAGCAACAAATGCAGTGCTTTGCTGCCATCCTCTGGCAGCAAGAGGCAACTATAAACCCTTTTTGAGGGAATTAATGACATGTAGATTTTTACTCTTCTCAATAATCATCGCTAGGGAACTCTGTACTCGTGTGTATTAAAAAGAAATCGGTTGAATGTAGAGTTAGCCATTCGACTCTAGTACATTTTGTAAAAGTGGAGTTTCACAAAACGTAAAAATAACTGTTCACGCTTATTGGGGCAGAGCCCATCAAGTGCGAGCCACCGGGAGAGCCTGACTTTGGCCACAGAGACGGCACCAACTTCCTGATGGGCAGTCAAGTGGCCTTCCGCTGTGAGAACGGCTACGAATTAATCGGAGCGGCTCAACTGCAGTGCCTGGAGACGGGAAGATGGGACGGCCCTGTTCCCCACTGCAGAGGTGATTAAGCACAGCTTCGGTCCGTTGACTTCCATGTGTTTACAGGCACATCTGCCACATCCAATATGGCGGACGCCCCGCCGTCTTGCAGCAACGGGCGCTCAATGAGGCCTGCTCTCTTTGGTTTTGATATCGAGGGTATCTACACTTTTCTAAGAAATTTCCTCTCTTGTTTGGACAACAGCCCAATCTTGCCCCCCGCCATCTGTTCCAGAGAATTCTCTCATGACAGGAAGCAACTTCACCTATGGAAGCAAGGTGACTTTCAGGTACCCTTTAACACCATATCATTTTCCCGCCCCAAACAGTGGAGCCTTGTGCTCCCATCTTCCATGTGATTCTTCATTCGTCAACTATATGACAGGAAGCTCATTATTCAGGACATTCATGTTAACGACTCGCCTTCGCATGATTTGCTGATGTTGACGCGCATGTCTCAACTGTGCTTGCAGCTGTATGAAAGGTTTCCTTCCTCAAATCCCCTACGAGTTCCAGTGTATTTCTAGTCTGAGGTGGAGCGGGACACCACTTGTCTGCCATCCGGTGTCCTGCGGGGGACCGCCGATTGTCGGGAACGCCTACTACACCCTCACCACAAACACGTACAAGTCGACTGTCTCCTACTCCTGCGCGGAAGGGTTCAGGTAGGATTAAAATACATGTAGGGCTCAATCCTTCAACGATCCAACAATGCCTCAAGCACAAAAGTATTTCAGATTGTACATGGTGTTGACAACTTTGTGAACAACTGTGCGTCCACATCCACCCTCGCGAAGTGGACCACTTTTTTTTTATTTTTATTAATCATTTTTGCTGTCGCACCTCGAGTGATGTCATTGCCAGGATTTTCTTTGTGCAAAGACCACAGGGCCCCATAGAAGTGGTTTGTGAAGAGACGGGGGAGTGGAGCCGGCCCTATCCTCGCTGTGTCAGCGTCCTGTGTGGCGACCCCCCAACCATGAGAGACGCCGTGACTCGAGGAGAGAACTATGAGCTGGGGAATAAGGTGCACTATGTCTGCAAAGAAGGGTAAATTAGACTGCTTTTTGCTAAACAAAAACAAATTTAAAAAATACAGTATGTGAACATACTGAAGCCAGCGAAGCGCCTGCTTAAGGCTCCGCAACCACGAGGGGCCTCCAAAAGCAATTAACAGTCAGCAGAGTCTGCAATAGTGTTGAGGAAGAGCATAGTCGCATAAAACGTTCAATGTTCACAAATTAAATGTTTGTCTTCAGGGAGCCGAGTTTGTTTTTACATCGTTTTAAGAGCTAATTCCGCAACTTTCGATTCGGTTTTGTCCCTTTGTTTCGAGTCCCTCTGATCAGTCACGTAACAATTTGATATTCATTGTCTATCTCATTTAATACTTGATACATTTTAAATTAGCCTTGTCGCCTGCAAGCTATTGTTGACGCTGTCGTCTTTGTAATCCCAAACTGACTTTTAATTGAAAGGCTTGGGCCGGCTGTGTCAGATTTCAAATGACCTTCCCCTTGACTGTCTCGGTCTCCTTGACAGCTACACTATGATTGGCTCGGAGACCAGGGAGTGCCTGTCAAGCGGCCAGTGGAGCGACAGCTCGGCTCAGTGCGTGCCACGCTCTTGCGGACCGCCGCCTGCCATTGACCACGCCGAGCCCTACGAGAGCCACCAGCTTTTCGGCGACACCGCCAATTACTACTGCACCGATGGCTACACCGCCGGAAACAACTCCAAGATGGTGTGCAACGCTGAGGGCGTGTGGGCGCCCCCCGATGGAGAGGAGCCCCCTCGCTGCATCGCCAACTTCTGCTTGCGTCCACCGGAACTCCCCCACGCTATTTTGGACTCCCTCGGCAAACCCAAATACACGAGCGACTCTGAAGTCAGCTACAAGTGCGAGGGGGGCTTTGTGCTCAACACCACGGCGACGCTGCGGTGCCTCCTGGGAGGGGAGTGGGACCCTCGACCGTTGGATATCAGCTGCGTGCCCGTGAGGTGCTCCAAACCGGACGGCATCGATCGGGGCTACGTGAGCGGAAGCGATTACAATTTCGGAGCCGTTGTGGCGTACAGCTGCGATAAGGGCTTCCTGATCCGAGGGGAGAAGAGGCGGACCTGCAAAGCCAACGGAGAGTGGGGCGGAGTTTTGCCAACCTGCGTTCCTGTGTCCTGCTCCTCGCCACCGCTACTCAACAATGGCTACATCCAGGTTAGCCACAGAGCACACACCAGATTTCATTCATATATTGTTTCTCGGCCTCCGGTGAGCTCAGGCGCGTGCGGTTTCAAAGCTCCTAAAACAGGGAGGTTCATAAAAAAAGAGGTTACGCGATGTTCAAATGGAATGCTTCATTAACTGTGGTCCGTCACGACACAGAACGATCCGCAAAGCATCAACATCACGCATCTAGCATGCACACAATCATCAACCCGTGCTCCATCAACGATGGTCCTCAGTAGTGAAGTGCTTCAACACAAACAAGCCGCCTTCCCATGAGCCTTAGCAGCAGGCCTGGTGTTAGAGTGTTAGCCTAAATAACACATGAGCTCAAACTGACGTCATACACGGGCAAAGCTGACGACGCACTTCTTCTTTTGCTCCTCCAAAGGTCCGAGGTCGATTCACCTTCAACAGCAAAGTGATCTACGCCTGCAACGCCGGCTACAGACTGCTGGGCCGTCCGGAACGAGTTTGCCAGGCCAACCGCCAGTGGTCCGACAACGATCCGCCCACCTGCGTACTTTTGACCTGTGACCCCCCTCCCAAAGTTGCGCACGGACAATACAGGGGCTCGGACTTCCAGGTGGGTCGGAAAGTGGAGTACTTCTGCGACGAGGGCTACGAGCTCGTGGGTGACGCCATCTGGACCTGCCTCAAGTACGGCCGCTGGGACAAGACGAGGCGTCCGCGCTGCTCGCCCGTGCAGTGTCCGGAGCCGCAGCTGGAGGAGAACCACCTGGTTCTGAAAGGCCTGGACTTTGAAACGGGCACTGTGGAATTATCCTGCGAGGCCGGCTACATCCTCGAGGGGCCGCAGATCCTCCGCTGTTTGGCCTCCCAGGAGTGGAACGGCACCTTTCCGGTGTGCAAGCAGGTGCTTTGTGGGCCTCCGCCCGACGTGTCGTTCGGTGGTCCTTCCTCAGCTTCTGCCCCTTTTCCCTTCAATTCTGTGGTGACCTACAAATGCATGGATGGATTCACGCTGCGAAAAGAAGACTCGGTGTCCTGTCTGTCCAGCGGCAAGTGGAGTCATCCGTACCCAGAGTGCATTCCTGTTGAATGTCCTCAGCCCGTGGAGATTTCCAACGGCATTGTTGACGTTCAGGGTCTGATGTACCTCAGCAAGGCGCTGTACAGCTGCAAGACCGGATACCAGTTAGTGGGGAACGCCACTGTTCTGTGCGGGGAGAAGGGACTTTGGATCGGAGGGGTGCCTTCTTGCCGCCCAGTGGAATGCTCACCGCCCAAAGAGATCGCCAACGGAAAAGCGGCTTTCACCAAACTTCAGTTTGGTCACAGCGTCACCTACTCTTGCCGCCGCGGTTACCGCCTTCAAGGCCCCGAGACTCTCAAGTGCCTGGCGAGTGGAGAATGGAGTGCTGAACCGTCTGTTTGCGAGCAGATATCCTGCACCCCTCCCCAGCCCATTGAAAACGGTTTCGTAGAGGGCCAGGATCACGGTTTCGGGGTCACCATATTCTACAGCTGTTTCCCTGGCTTCCAGCTCATTGGCCAGGACCACCTCACATGCGAGGAGTTTGGCTGGTCAAGTGCCGTTCCCATCTGCGTGCCTTCCGACTGTGGCCTGCCTCCTCACATTGACTTTGGGGACTACGTGAGGGCCACGGAGTCGGGGGGAGGCTCCCCGAGAGATCTGAGCTTCCTCCACGGGACGACCATCGAGTACCGCTGTCACAAAGGTTACGACCTCACGACCCCCACCAGGTTGGCGTGTCAGGAAGACGGAAGCTGGAACGGGACGGCGCCTTCCTGCGTCCCGGCCGAGTGCGTGACGCCCCCGAGCCCCGAGCACGGCCGCGTGAACGTCACGGACACGTCCCGAGGCAGCACGGTCACCTACACCTGTGAGGAAGGGTATGAGCTGGAGGGCGAACCAGTGAGGCAGTGCTTGTCGGGGCAACTGTGGACCGACGATGCCCCCGCGTGTCGTCCCGTTTCCTGCGGGGACCCCGGGCCTGTGGCGAATGGCGCAGCTCGCGGAGGTGCCTTTGTTTACGCTCAAGTCCTACACTATACGTGCAATCCCGGTTTTGTCCTCAAGGGTGCTGACATTATTACTTGTCAGGCCGATGGGAAATGGACTGGACCGAAACCTCGCTGTGAGTTGGTGTCTTGCGGCCCTCCCACCCTCCCCAGTGATATCACTTTCAAAGGCCAAGACTTTGTCTACAACGAGGAGATTGAACTCACGTGCGAGCCCGGTTTCCTCCTTCAAGGCAAGTCAGTCAGTGTTTGTCAGGCCGATGGCACCTGGAGTCACGAGGCTCTTACCTGCGTAGCCGCCCACTGTGAGAAGCCCTCGCCGATACCTCACGGGCGAATACTGGGCTCAGAGTTTGGCTTCGACAGCAAAGTCATGTATGAATGTGAAGAAGGATACGCTATAAGTGGCGATCCGACGCGTCGTTGTCAGTCCGACGGCCGCTGGGACAAACCCGCGCCGCGCTGCCAAATCGTCAGCTGCGATCCGCCCGAGGACATCAGCCACGGCTTTCTGAACGGATCCACGTTCAACCACGACGACGTCGTGGAGTACGTCTGCTTTGAAGGTTACGTGGTCGTCGGGGACCCCGTCCTGCGGTGCTCGCCCCAAGGCTTCTGGATCGGCACCGTGCCCCAGTGTCGGCCCTGCGTCTGCGCCCTCCCGCTTTTGAAATTCGGGGTCGTTCTGGGCCAGGAGCGCGCCTGCGGCGACCGAGTTCACTTCCGGTGCGACGACGGCTACAGGCTGCTCGGTCCGGCTCACGCCGTTTGCGAGAAGGGAGGGGTGTGGAGCCCCGGCGTCCCCGTGTGCGGCCGCGGGAGGTGCACCGTCGCCCCGCCGACAGTTCCAAACACTGTATTGCAGGGCGGCAGCGCCGCCTTCCCGGACACCGTTGTGTACAGGTGCCGGCCCGGCTACCAGCCGAGGGGGTTACCACACCTCTCCTGCGGGAGAGATGGCAGGTGGGGTGAGCCGAGGATCAGCTGTGAGCCTGTCAGCTGCGGAAAACCTCCTGCTGTTGCCCACTCTCAAGTGGAAGGAGAAGCCTATACCTTCCCAAAGCGCGTCACGTACAGGTAAACTGCTGCCGGGGATGACTTTCAAGTGCCTTTTGAGAGGAGCCTACGCTTACATTCCAGACCCACCTAGAAAACCCTTTTCTTTAATATGTATTTTTCCACCTCCCGCATGCTTTTAAACACCTTTCCACTTATTCCTTAGCAAATATTACAGCGAAATTTGACACTTGGGTCTGGAACATGCCCTCGACCATCTACGGGGGTTTTCTGTATTCATGGCCGAATGAAATAGTTTCACTCTGGTTTTCCAGATGTGAGGATGGGTACGAGCTGGCGACACAGACAGCGACTCTCTCCTGTCTCAGCGATGGCACGTGGTCCAAGCACAGCATCCGCTGCCATCCCGTGCCCTGTCGCCTCCCCGGGAATCGCTCCATCGCCCGCCTGCTGATCACGGGAAATGAGCTCACTCCTGTCGGAGGCACGGTGGCCCTCTCCTGCCCTGCCGGGTTCTACCTGCGAGGCTCAGCGCTAGCCGAGTGTCAGGTACGGAACGTGCATGTCGAGGCAGAAAGTGGCCCCACCGAGAGACCAAACCTCTTTGGTTTTTCTGTTGCCTTTGTAATAAGGTGGGCGGAAGCTGGTCTCCCGGCCTTGCGTCAGTTTCGTGTGAGCCGGTGGTGTGTGAAAAGCCCCCTCCTCTTTTGAATGGTGTCTCTGAGGGCGACAGCTACAACTATGGAGACTTTGTCCTGTACTCGTGCCTGCCTGGCTTTGAGATCAAGGTTTGTGCTCACCAAGAGATTCTTTGAGAGATGAGTTGAGCTGCTCCCCTTTTTCTTGGATGTGATTCAAAAGCACAACCGACATTTGCAGCCTAAGTTCTCTCGCATTCCATGAAATTGTCTCACTTTACTCCCAAATGTCCTGTCTCTTCAGTTCGAAGCATTCTTATTGGCTGCACTGTTGGTGGTCCAATCCTATTTTCAGCCTTGATGTGTGTTGTTATGTCAGTTTTTAAATATCTGTCAGAATCAGAAGTGCTGGCCCGTGTTGCTGAAACAATGTTCGCGTCGGGTCTGTTTCTTCACCAACAACAGCTCAGCCTTTTTCTGATGGGTTGGTTAAGCAAGTTGGACTATCAAAACATTGCGATCTACAGTGACTTGCGCACATTAATTCATTTAATAACCAGCACCACTTATTGATGTATTTTTTTTGTTAACATATTATTAAATCAATATTGATTGTACGTGCCGCAGCTGCACGGTGTTAGACTGCACCTTTGCTTCGCATTGCTGGTTTCTGGATTTGCATCGAACAATCGCCAAGTGAATAATTCACCATTTCTTCTTTCTTCATTCTTCATCCACTGTAACAACTGAGCAGTTCCACTCTTGCTCACCACGCTAATGTAATGGCCAAGAATCCAGTTACACAAAGTCACGTGATTTCCCTGCAACGCTCAGAGATGATAAGATACTTCCTTGATAGGAACGTGAGTTTATAATGCTGCATTGATCGACTGAGGACGCAGATTTTTGCAACAGGAACTTGATAAAAGCCAGTAGTGTAGTCATAAATAGGAGGTATGGCCATGCCGTTCCCATCAAATGACAACGATCCTGAGGTGGTTAGAGTAAATCCTGTATGCGAAAGTCCCAAATGAACCAAATCTATAGCTCCTGTGGCAAAAAAAAAAAAAAATAATAATAATCAAGCCATTCCCTCCTCGTGACACCCTAAAATCGTACTAATCAGCACTTGAAACGTACTTGTAGCACGCGGGTGTCAGCTCATGCACAGTTTTGCCCGACCAGTAACATCCCGCTCCAATAATGTTGTCTTACGACATCCGTGCAAGTCGGTGGATCTGAAGATGAATTCCGAATCAGTGCACAAACAGCTATTCATACCTGTCCTGTGAATTGTTTTTTTCCACAGGGGGACTCTGTCCGGACCTGCCAGGCGGACAGAACTTGGAGTGGCACTCAACCAGCCTGTCTTGGTAAGTCTCTTCAGATGGGCGACAAAGCGGCGCCGCCCGAAGCATTGTTCATGCGGGCGTGCGTCGTCTCTCTAGCACAGTCCTGCGGACCTCCCCCGACGGTCAAGAACGCAACGGTGCGGGCGACGGGGGAAACGTACTCGCACAATGCCAGCTTTGTGTGCGACGCCGGCCTGCAGCTGCTTGGCCCGGCTACGGTGGTCTGCCTGGCCAACGGCACGTGGAGCCTGCCCGTGCCTTCTTGTGAAGGTAACTGCCAAAACCGCCAATTTTGCTTTTGATAGTGGTGGTACGTGGGCACTTCTTGTAGTGCTTGAGCAAATTTGTATTTTTTTTTTTTTAACTGTGCAAAAAAATCAGCCGCACGATGACTCAGGTCCCACGAATCTGGAGGTACCACTGTTTATTGTAAATGATGTGACCAGATTTCTCATTGAATTTCGGAGCTCTATTTTCACAACTGACGTAAATCCTGCGTGGCATAAAACCCGATTTTGGTCATTTTGTAGATGAACACAGGCTGGTATCAGGGCGATGACGAGGATCCGATTGTGTCATTTCAGCCACTCGGGGCTGCGAAGGCCCCAGGCAAATGCTGCACGGCAAGGTTCAAGAACACAACCTGATCACTGGACGCGCTGTGCAGTTCACCTGCGACATTGGCTACAGCCTGGTGGGAGAAGCCCTGGTGATGTGTATGGGGGGCAACTGGACCTCCGCCTTCCCAACTTGCCAACGTGAGAAAGCAGGCAGCCCATGCCCGTGACTTGGACTCATTGCAACAACAAATGGAAATGAGCTTGCATGTCCCCCCGTCCCGCCCGCAGCCAAAATGTGCCCATCTCCTCCGGGATGGAAGGACGCCAGGACGGAGGCCCGCAAGTTTTATGTGGGTCAGTCGGTACGGGTGAGCTGCCCTAAAGGCCAGCAATTTCGAGGGGGCGGCAGCATCACATGCAGGGCGGACCAGACCTGGAGCCCCGTCACCTCCGCGTGTGAGAGTACGTACATCGTTTCTACTTACTTTCGCTTCAAGTCCATTAGTGGGATTACAGTTCGTGCTAAGATGTGAACTAAATTGTCGACAAATTGAAAAACATTTCAAGCCACTCTAACATGATATGCGGTTTCAACATTTAATTCTGTGTTCCTTCACGTCCAACGAGAGGGCTACGCTACCAATCCAATTTTGAATAGCCTCCATGTTAAAATAGTGTTTGATCAATTTTGATTGTGCTGTTTAACGACCAGCTTGACCAATCAAGAAAGCAGTTTAACTTAGCAAATACAGTGAGCCCCCCTCATACTTGTGGTTTCGCCCAAAAAGTATTACGTTGGCACTGTCTTACTTTGGCTTCTTGGTGCCAAAGAAGTAAATTGCGACGTTTGTTTGTTTGGTTTGTTTATTGAACATAAAACATATACAGTAATAATTTGACAGAAAATAAGGTAGATAAAATAGTAAAAAGAAAGAAATCAGTGAATCCCCATTTAGTGAATCCCCAAACCTTTGAGCTGTGCATGTCTGTTTAAAAAAAAGGTACATTTTCACCCCCCTTCATTCATTATTATGCTCTCGCTCCCTCTCGCTCTCTTTGAACATTTGATCACATTTCATCGTTTTGCTTTTTGTTACAACTGCCCAAAGGAAATAAACATTGCAACCTTTGGATATTGGTTGTTCAAGGGCCCCAACTGTATTTTTCGACGTTCTCTTATCTCTTTATTGCGTATTTTCACCTTTGCTTTGATCCCAACCAATTGAGTTGTGTCTGATTATCTGCTTCCATGGCAACCATTGTCACATCAGCCTTTGGTCTCTGCTCAAGTGCGGTCGGCTTGCTTGTGCATGTGACGTGTCACCATTTTCAATTTCCATTTAGGTTCCAAGGAGGTTTACCTCCAGATATGACACATGATGTGGAAAACAAAGGATATTCACATCCCCATGGGGACTCCAAATTGGTTCCACAAAAATCCTTTAGAAAAAAAAAAAAACTATCTACAGATGGTCACGAGGCGGTCTTTAGAAAACATTTCTCGGCTGCGTGAGTAACTGGCGGGTCGTTCCATGTGGGCTGTTGTCCAGGGGTCTCCTGTGGCCCCCCCCTCCACGTGGCCCACGGGTTGGTGCGGGGGGCGGTCTTCCAGTTTGGGGACGTGGCCGCATACTCGTGTTTTGCCGGCTACGCCATGGAGGGCGTCGGAAGGAGCCGGTGTTTGGAGAACGGCAGCTGGACACCGCCTCCCACATGCAGAGGTAGAGAGCTCCACACGGGGCGGTTCGGGGATTGGGTGCCCCGTCCTGCCCGGTTTTATGGCCACGTCACGTCCATCTCCCTTTGCTCCTGCTCCCCTTCCAACTTGACGCATGTCTCTGTCCTCTGTCATTTTCTTTGAGCTGCATGTACAGTGAACCCCCGTTCATCACGGGGCATGTGTTCCAGACCCACCCGCAATAGGTGAAAATCCAAAATAGAGAGACTGAAAAAAACGTTTGTGGGATGTGGTTTCATCACTTCCTTGTGTCTAAATATGTTGAAACTTTGGAAAACCCTGTTTGATTTCGTCTTCTCTCCGTTAAGAAATGGGAAACGATGCTGCAAAGAGTGCTTTGCTCAAAAGATCTTTATTTGGCACCAGTTGAAACGTACTGTGAACTGACATAAGACAAAAAAAAAAGAATCAAACATTATATATTTTAGCACCAAAAGGTTCATTTCGTCAAACAAATGTCCGTTAGCTCAATGCTAACTTATCATGTGAAATTCCATCGATGGGTTACTCAAATTAGCATAGCTGTTAACGGTCATCATAAAACCTCATAATGGAGCCACAAAAAAAAAAAAAAAATCAACAAAATCACCAATAATATATTCCCGGCAGCCCCATTATTTGAACCACGCATTGTGATGAATATTGCGTGTTGGATTAACCTGGCACTTTAAGAGGGGCGGGCTGCCACTGACAGGGGACCGTTCACGCGACGTATAAAAAACAGGATCGCATTATGTTACGTTTGTGAATACACTCGCTTCGTCGTCGGCATGGCCCAATGGTTATTACCTGCTTCTGCTACTGCTTCTGATACTGCTACTGCAACTACTTCCATTTCATCTACTACTACATCTACTTCTGCTGCAAAGTGTCCCAATAAATGTATCTAAAAAGTACAGAAAGAGTGATCCTTCCATGCTGGCCAACGATCCCTATTCAGAGGGCCGTGAAAAAAAACGGAATTAACTGAACAGTAATAACCATCGAAGTTGGATAGGATCCCCCGATGAGTGTCAAGCCTTGAAGAGGAATCACTCTCCAAGCAAACACCTTATCTATTCAGTCCTGAGATTGGCCAAAGGAGCACCGCCATCTAGTGGGAAAGACCCTGGTAAAATAAGCTCTGGTCAGACTAGGAAAATGGACTCCCGTGAACTCGAAACCCTTAGAGTGAAGCGCTCTGCTGCGCAATCGTCCTTCACAAAGAGGACCAATAAGCTTGCCTCCAGAGTCAACCTGTTGGGAGAGAAAGCCCTAATTGATGAGCTGAAGGCCCTTGAGGTAGACTACGAGAGGGTCAGTGATACAGGATACGACTATGCTGAAGCCCTCAGTGCGGTAAAGGGAACCGAGGATGAAGAGGGCAAGGCAGAAGAAGAAGCGGCCTGCATCGCAGAGAAAACAGCTGAATGCCTGCGCAAATACACCGGAACTGTTGAGCTCATCCAGGAAACAATCTGGACGAAGTTCGCTGCAGATGACATCAAGGAATGTATTTCCAGTGCAGAAGCTAAAATGGTTCAACTGGAGAGCTGCAACATAAATAAATTACATAAAACTGACTTTGAGCTCACCAGAAATTGCCTGAAGGAGAGGGTTGACGAGCTCGAGAAAAAAATGCAGTGACTGGGACGCATTAATCTCATATGCCAACACAAAGGTGTTGAAGGAGAAGGTTCGAGCTCTGTGGCGCCAGGTTAGAGACTTTGAGGATAGCTGGCAGAAAAGATACGCAGAAAAGTCGTCCGACGATGTGGATGGCAAGGCCCCACTGGAAAAAGAGTCGGACAAAGCAAAAAACATGCCTGATCCTGTCAGCCCCACAGAGCCTCCATTCACCGGTCTCAGTCTCAAGCATGAACTTCCTTCAGGCAACACCACCCCAAGTGTTCCATTTATTCCCGCACAAACAACCATCTCAAATCCAGATACCAAAATCCAGACACCGCCAATGGACCAGAGTGCTCCCCGAGGTAACCCTGACATGTATCCTGGAGGGTACGGGTCCAGAAATCGGTTCCCTCTCGAGAGAGCACGGCTCCCCACATTTTCCGGTGACATGACAGATTACTTCCGGTGGAAGGCTGAGTGGGGAGAACTGGAGTAATTGGGGAACCCTTTTGGGACGGCAAGTATAACAAGATTCCATCTCCTAGGAAGCCTTAGTGATAAGGTGAAGAAGGACCTGGTCCTGTCCAGTTGCGGGTCCGCTGAGGAAATGTTCCGGCGCTTGGACAACAGATACGGGAACAAAGCCAGGATCGTCCAAACAATAGCAAATGAGGTGCAAGGCCTAGCCCCGTAAAGGGAAATCACCCTAGAAAAGCGATAGAGCTAATCCAAACAGTGGAAAGGGCCTTAAGCAACCTTCTTATCCTGGGTGAAGAGGATGTGATGAAGAACCGATTCGTGGCAGTCACTTGAGAGTAAGTTACCAAACTTTCTAAAGGAGAAATGGGTAGCTTACAAGAATGAGACAATGAATGGCTTTGCCCTGCAGAACCACTTTGAGTGCCTTCTCCAATTCCTAAAGAGACAGGAGGTCATTCTTGAGGAGCTGGACCAGCTGGAAACAAGTCTTGCAGAAAAGGCTCCATCTGAGAAACGCCCGATAGAAACAATCGAGAAAAGGGCTAAGAAGAATCAGAATCAGAATCAGAATCATCTTTATTGGCCAAGTATGTAGAACACACAAGGAATTTGTCTCCGGTATAACACGCTGCATTAGTATCATCGTAAACAACAAATCATTGAACCATTTTAGAGTAACCAGTAGCAGTATTTGTAGTACAAGAAGAGTGACTACGTCAGTGACTGTATAAGGAGTTAATGGCTAGAGGGAAGAAGCTGTTTAAGTGTCTACTGGATTTGGTGCGCATGGATCTGTAGCGTCTGCCTGAGGGGAGTAGCTGGAAAAGGTGGTGGGCAGGGTGCGGGGGATCCAGGAGGATTTTCCGTGCCCTTGTCTTGATTCTTGCAGTGTGCAAGTCCTCAAGAGTGGGTAGGGCGGTGCCAACGATTTTTTCCGCCGTCCTAACTGTCCGTTGAAGTCGGATTTTGTCCTTTTTTGTGGCGGCCCCAAACCAAACCGTGATGGAAGAACACAGGATTGATTCGATGACTGCCGTATAGAACTGTCGTAGCACCTCCTGTGGCAGGCCATGCTTCCTCAGCAGCCTCAGGAAGTACATCCTCTGCCGGGCCCTTTTCAGGATGGAGATGGTGTTGACTTCCCACTTCATGTCCTGGGAGACTGTGATTCCCAGGAACTTGAAGGTCTCGACGGTTGACACGGGGCAGTTGGATAGTGTGAGGGGCAACTGTGGAGAAGAATGTTTCCTGAAGTCCACGATCATCTCTACAGTCTTGAGCGTGTTCAGCCCGAGGTTGTGTCGGCTGCACCAGAGCTCCAGCTGCTCCACTTGTTGGCGGTACGCAGACTCGTCGCCGTCTTTGATGAGTCCGATGACCGTGGTGTCGTCTGCGAACTTCATGAGTTTGACAGCTGGATCTGTTGAGGTGCAATCGTTTGTGTAGAGAGAGAAGAGCAGTGGAGAGAGGACACATCCCTGTGGGGCTCCAGTGCTGGTGGTGCGTATTGATGATGTTGTTGCTCCCAGTCTCACCTGTTGTGTCCGTCCCGTCAGGAAGCTGAGGATCCACTGGCAGATCGTAGGGGACACACCGAGGTGGAGAAGTTTGGGGGTGAGGAGTTCCGGGATGATGGTGTTGAACGCAGAGCTGAAATCCACAAACAGAATCCTTGCATAGGTCCCTGTGGTGTCGAGGTTCTCGAGGATGTAGTGCAGACCTATGTTGACTGCATCTTCCACAGACCTGTTTGCCCGGTAGGCAAACTGGAGAGGGTCCAGCAGGGGTCCGGTGACGTTCTTTAGGTGGTTCAGCACAAGGCGTTCAAAGGACTTCATGACCACAGACGTCAGGGCGACAGGCCTATAGTCGTTCAGTTCCGATGTTGCCGATTTCTTGGGAACTGGGATGATGGTAGACTGTTTGAAGCAGGATGGGACCTCACACAGCTCCAGAGATCTGTTGAAGATTTGTGTGAAGACCGGAGCCAGCTGGTCAGCGCAGACTTTCAGGCAGGAGGGGGACACTTTGTCGGGCCCCGCAGCTTTCTTGATCTTCTGCTGCTTGAAGAGCCGTCTCACGTCCTGTTCGTGGATCTGTAGTGGAGAAAAAGAGGGTGGAGGGGTAGATAGAGTAGTTTCTGGTAGGGGTGGGTGTGTGTGGGAAATGGGGGTGTCCTTTTCAAATCGGCAGAAAAACATGTTTAGTTTATTAGCAAGACCCTTATTGTTCACTGTTTGGGGGGATGGCATTCTATAGTTAGTGATTGCTTTCAGGCCATTCCATACAGATGCAGAGTCGTTAGCAGAGAACTGGTTTTTCAGCCTCTCTGCATAGCTTCTCTTAGCGATGTTAATTTCCTTTGTCAATTGGTTTCGGGCGTGTTTGTACAGTGCCCGATCTCCACTTCTAAATGCGGCCTCTTTCTCTTTCCTGAGTTGCCTGAGTTTGGGAGTAAACCATGGCTTGTTATTGTTGAAGGAGCGGAAGGACTTCGTTGGTACACACATGTCCTCACAGAAACTGATGTATGATGTTACAGTGTCTGTGTATTCATCCAGTGTGCCCGTTGAAGTTTCAAAGACGCCCCAATCAGTGCAGTCTAAGCATTCTTGTAGAGCTAGCTTTGCTTCATCTGTCCATTTTTTCACAGTCTTAACAACCGGTTTAGCACATTTGAGTTTCTGTCTGTATGTAGGTATTAAGTGGATTAAATTGTGGTCAGAAAGACCCAATGCTGCACGGGCGACCGATCGGTATGAATTTTTGATTGTTGTATAGCAGTGGTCTAGAATGTTGCCTTCTCTGGTGAAACAGTCGATGTGCTGCTTATATCTGGGAAGTTCACGGTTAAGATGTGCTCTATTAAAATCGCCCAAAATTATCAGGGGTGACTCTGGGTATTTTAGTTCGAGTTTGTTTACTTGTTCGGCTAGCGTTTGTATCGCCGTGTTAGCGTTAGCTTGTGGCGCAATGTAAACACCGATTAGTAAAAAGGAGGTGAACTCACGTGGCGAGTAGAATGGCTTGCAGTTTAAAGACAGCGACTCCAGGTCTGCAGTGTGCGTCGAGCTTCGTGACATCAGTGCACCATTCTTTGTTGATATAGAAGCAAATCCCGCCACCTTTCGATTTCCCTGATAGCTCCGTGTCGCGGTCGGCTCGGAGAAGGCGGAAGCCGGGTAAGAATATCCAGTGCTAATGATGCTCCTCAAGGTTACGACCAATTCTGGCCATCTGATTGGTACATTGATTGACCTTGCTTCAGATACCAATTACATCACAAACACTGGAGCCAAGCGTTTAGGACTATGTGGAGAGGACATCAAACTGATTGTGCATGGAGTTGGCGGGATGAGGAAAACAGTCATGACCAGGAGATATACCCTTTGGTTGAGGGTAGAGACTCCTGAGGGAACAGTGGGGGTGCACAAGATCGTCTGCTATGGCCTGGAATGCATCGCAGAGGTCAGCCAGAAAGCAACACCACACCAGCTTCAAGGCTTCTTCCCTGGGGTTGGTGCTGAGGACTTGGTCCGGCCCACCAAAATCGATCTCCTCATTAGTCACAGGGAAGGTCGCCTGGTCCCACAACCAGTTCAGAGAAACAGGGACCTGATTCTCTGGGATGGCCCACTTGGAAAGACAGTAGGTGGGACCCACCCTGACCTCGTTGAGAGGGTGGAACTAACCTTCCGCCAATCCGACACTCATTTCGCAAGGTCCATGAGAACTGCCTCAAAAGTGTATGAGGAGGTTCTTGTGGACTCAAGTGATCCAAACCCTCTGTTGACAAAGGACGAAAAAGTCATTAGCAACACCACTATAGCTAACAAGGAAGTGTTAGAGTGGTTCAGGTGGGACAGTATCGGGGCAGCGTGCGATCCTCAATGTGGGGGCTGCAAATGTGGCACGTGTTCCCCAGGAGGAAAGGAGATGACTCTCGGAGAAGAAAGGGAGTTGGAGAAAATCAAGAATTGCCTCACCCACGTCCTAGTAGACAAACACAGTCAGTCACCCCACTGGGACGCTGCGTATCCCTGGCGAGGAGACCCGGCCTCTCTCCCTGACAATCGCAGAGCTGTGGAGGCTACTTTCAGGAGAACCGAAACTAGGCTGGAACGAGAGCCCGCCTGGAAAGCAGCGTATAGTGAGCAAATCCACGACATGGTCAGAAGAGGTGCAGCCGTCAAGCTCTCAGAAGAAGAACTGATGTCCTGGAAGGGCCCCAAGTGGTACATTAGCCACTTAGTCGCCCCAAACCCCCACTCTGCCTCAACCCCTGTCAGGATAGTGTGGAACAGCAGCCAGGAGTTTCAGGGTTGGAGCCTGAATGACCTTCTCGACAAAGGTCCGGATGTACTTAATCCAATAAGAGGCGTTCTCTTACGGTTCCGAAGCGGACAACATGCTGCCCTGGGTGATGTACGAAAGATGTACAACTCCGTTTGGCTTCAGGACAAAGAAGTTCACTTACATCGATTTCTGTGGAGGGATGACCCCCAGAACGAAATAGAAACGTTTGCAGTCGTCCGAGTGAATATTGGCGATAAGCCTGCAGGCTGTATAGCCCAAGTCGCAATGCGACTGACAGCTAAACTTCCACAGTTCTCATCAATGCTCAAAGAACGCAGAGTCATTGAAGGGGACTGTTACGTTGATGACATCCTGACATCAGACAATGAAATCGATGTGCTGCGAAAGATAACTGTTGGTGTTGAGAAGATATTGAAGGCTGGGGGGTTCTCTCTAAAACCCTGGGTCTTCTCTAGCCAAAGTGGGAGGGGGGAAGCCCAAGGCAGTCCCCAGCCTGGCTGTCCAAGCACTCCGACAATCCTCATGCTCCCAAATCAGCTGCAAGAGGAGGACAGTAAAGCCCTTGGCGTTGGGTATGAGCCTGAGTCAGACAAGCTCCGCATCCTTGCTTCGATCAACTTCTCAAAGAAAAGGGGGAAGATGAGGACTGGGCTCGACTTAAGGGAGGAGGAGGTCAGGAGGAGTACTCCTGAGCCACTAAGCCGACGTTTGCTTCTTGGCCAAATCGCCAGCCTCTATGACCCAATTGGTCTAGTTACCCCTGCAAAACAGAAGGGAGTAATCCTTGTAAGAGAATCCTTTCAAGAAGCAAGAAAAGATCATCCTGTGAAAGATACATGGGATGATCCGCTGTCACCAAGACTCCGGGAGGCAGCTGTTACACTCTTCGAGGAGTATGTAAGGCTCGGCCAAGTAAGATTCTACTGAAGCCTCACACCCACTGAAGTCTTAGGCCCCCCAGTTGGAATTACATTTTCTGATGGGAGTGAAGCCTCTTACGGAGCTGTACTTTATCTTCGCTGGGAAACCAAGCCTGGTCAGGTCATCGTGAAGCTGGTGGAGTCTAAGGCCAAGCTTACTCCTCTCGACCAGAAGGGGGATGGAATTAAGGCTGAACTGTGCGGTGCGGTGATCGCTACTCGCTTGAAGAAATACTTTGAGAGGCACTGCCGCATCCCAGTCGATCACTGGGTACACTTAGTAGACAGCCAGACGATCCTCGGTGCAATCCAAAAGGACAGCTATGGATACCAAACCTTCTTCGCAAACCGGATCGGAGAAATCCAGAAAGCCGGTCCGGTGGACACCTGGAAGTGGGTTGAAGGATGCCTTAACATCGCAGATATCCTCACAAGGGGCGCGACCCCTGAGGAGTTGGACGAAGACTCTGAGTGGCAGACCGGGCCTCAATTCCTCAAATGGCCTGAGAGTGAATGGCCGGTGAAGACTGCAAGTGAAGTCTCTGCCACGGTCGCTGACGAGAGCATCAAGAGGCTTCAAAGACGCGCATTCTCTGCAGTGGTCACAAGGCATCAGGATAAGAAAAACGACATGATGAAGCCTCCGGAGCTTGGTAGACCGGGAACCACTCCGCCTCCTTTTATCCCTATCCCACGGATGCAAGTCCTGGCCCTTGTGCGCCTCATTGGGCCTGGGAGATTCAGCTCCCTCACGAAGCTGTGTGGGACGGTTGCCTGGACACGTCGGGCGGTGGAGGCCTGGTTGGGAGGTAACCACCAGACCACAGTCAATAGGAATCCCAAACCCAGTCTTACAGCTATGGAGAGAGCAGAAGCCTTCCGATGCCTTGTCCTTGAAGCCCAGGATGGAGCTGAAATACGGGACTCAACACTTGACCGACTCGTGGTCCGGACCGATGGGGGGACAGGACTCCTGCTCTGCGGAGGACGTATTCAGTCCTGGAACGAAGGCAAAATTGCTATTCCTCTGGTCCCTATGCATACAAGACTGGCCACACTGCTGGCCCTAGAGGCTCATGAGAAGAACCATGAGGGGGTCGCAGCAACTCTCCTACGCACTCGGAAAAGAGCCTGGATAATACAAGGCCGTCGAGTCGTCAGAAGAGTGATAAATGACTGCATCCACTGCCGAAAGCAAAGAGCAAGAGTATGCCAGCAAGTGATGAGTGACCTCCCGTTGGAGCGCACACAAAGGGCAGGCCCTTTTGAGTATACAACCTTGGATCTATTTGGCCCCTATGAAGTCAAAGACGCAGTCAAAGGGAGAGTAAGGAAGAAAGTCTGGGGCATCGTCTTCTGCTGCATGGCTTCAAGGGCAGTCCATGCTGATGTATGCGATGACCAATCTTCAGAAAGTTTTCTGCTAGCCTACTCACGCTTTGTTGCTCTGAGGGGCCATCCACGCAAGCTATGGTCTGACAAAGGGACAAATTTCATCGGGGCGAAACCCGCCCTGAATGAGCTCCAAAACCACATACGCTGTGTTCAGACGTCATCAGTTGAGGACATCGCTTCCAAGAACGGGACGGACTGGGTGTGGAGCTTCCACCCTGCTGATGCGCCCCACTGAAATGGAGCAGCAGAAGCTGCCGTGAAATTGATAAAAAGAGCCCTCACGAGTTTGAAAGGAGCAACAGACTATCTCACCTGGTGTGAGTTTCAAACTCTACTGTTTCAGGCAGCCAACCTGACGAACGAGCGCCCGATCGACGCTCACGCCCAGGAGCAAGAGGAGTCCATCGAATACATTAGTCCCAATTCACTCATCCTCGGACGATCCTCAGTGGGAGGAGACACAGATGGACTTGATCTTGTCACTCACCCCTGGCACAGGCTGAGGAACATCCACAATTTAGTGGACAGATTTTGGACCAAATGGAACGAACTAGCTGGTCCTAATCTCTTTGTCCGTGAGAAGTGGCATACAAAACGAAGAAACGTCAAAGAAGGAGACGTGGTTTGGATCGTGGACCCGAACGCTATTAGAGGGCAATTCCGCTTGGGCCGAGTCACGGCCACAAGATCCGACAAGCACGGAATCGTCAGGGACGTTGACGTCAAAGTTTGTGCCGGACTGCCAATGATAAACACTGAGAGAAAAGGCAGAACACGTCAACAACTCCCACCAACCATCATCCTGCAAAGAGATGTAAGGAGGCTGGTTGTGCTTATCCCAACAGAGGCCTTGACTCCAGCTGCAACTCTGTGACCCGGACCCTAGCTCTAGTCAAGACCCTTTTAAGTCATTATTTGGCTGGTTGGTGTAGGCGGATCGCTGCCACCATGCCGACACAAAATGTACACCGTACATACACGAAGTTGAGCACCCACGCCTCATAAAGCCACTGACCCGCTTGAGGGCCATGATTGACTTTGGGGGTTATGCTCTTCACCGGGTCAGGGTTCAGAGAACATTGGATAACTGTTCGCAAAAAAAAACAAAAAACACACAACTATTGTAATGTTTGTGAGCTTTTCACTATTGTAACTGAATGGGGTCTTTGATTACGTATTGGTGTAAGTTCCCTGGATGGGACATCGGGAACTTAAGTGGAAGGTGTTGGATTAACCTGGCACTTTAAGAGGGGCGGGGCTGCCACTGACAGGGGACCGTTCGCGCGACGTATAAAAAACAGAATCGCATTATGTTACGTTTGTGAATACACTCGCTTCGTCGTCGGCATGGCACAATGGTTATTACCTGCTTCTGCTACTGCTTCTGATACTGCTACTGCAACTACTTCCATTTCATCTACTACTACATCTACTTCTGCTGCAAAGTGTCCCAATAAATGTATCTAAAAAGTACAGAAAGAGTGATCCTTCCATGCTGGCCGACGATCCCTATTCAGAGGGCCGTGAAAAAAAACGGAATTAACTGAACATTGCGTTTGTGGAATACGAGTTAAGCGGTAAAATCCACCTAAATGTGTCCAACTCAGGGGGCGGCCATTTTGCCACGTGCTGCCGACTGAATGTGACGCCACAGTTGCTCAGGTAACAAACAATCATGGCGCATCTGTTTTCTGAAGCTGAGCCTTGGGCAAATGTGATGTCATTGTCGACAGCTCCGAGCAAAAATGGCCGCCTCCTGAGATGGACACACACCGCTGGATTTTACTGCTTAACTTACCCCATATTCCACAAACACAATATTCACCAGCATGCCGTGTTTAGACTAGAGGGGACGCATAGAAGATATTGATGTAGAGAATATTTTGGGGTTGACTTGGCCTTTTATTGGCACCACCACCAATATTGCAATTTAACTTGCAATTAGTCCCCCCCCCCCCCCCCCCCAAGATTCTTTTTTCCTGTATTTGTTGACAAACTCAGGCAGTAAATTAACAATAGCCTGTATGGTAATCATATCAGATTTATTCTTCCACGGTGCTACACTGAAGGTGTGCGACTCTAAATTCGGCTCTAAGAAGAAAAAAACAATGCAAAAAAAAACAAACAAAACACCAAATTGCAATATGGTGAGGGTTCACTGTACTGTAATGTAGGAGTAGGCGTCATTCCTGTCAACATGCCTTTGAAATTTGCATTTCGCAAGAATGAATCATTTAGTGAAGCTATGAAAGAGGAAAAACAACATTCTCAACATGTTTTTGTGGCAGTAGGACAAAAGCAAGTTGCTTTCATACATGCATTACTTCAACACAGTGTGTGTGTGCCTGTGCGTGTGTGTGTGTGTGTGTGTGTGTGTAAATGTGTGTGTGTCTCAGCTGTGTGTTGGCTCCCCTGCCAGAACGGAGGTATGTGTCAACGGCCCAACACCTGCGCTTGTCCTGAGGGATGGATGGGCCGACTCTGCGAGGAGCGTGAGTAGCTGAGTCATTTGTGACAAGGCCGATTTGGCAAAAGCACTTACACTGCAAAAATATATATATATATATATATAAAATGGGGCTTCAAATGCACTGGGTATATCTGTTTAATGCGCCAAAACCCCAAAAATAAATAGCAGTTAAGTACACATACACAAATACAGTAACAAAGTATTTCTACATGTGTTGCTTCCTACCAAAGCAACACAATTACAGCACAAATTTGCAAACGTAAGATGGCTGTAGTGCGTAGTAACTAGAAGTCCATCCCACATGTGACACAAATGAGACTGAGGACAGCGGGGGAGGGAAAGGGCCTAATTTGGAAAGTTCCACTTGGGTGTCCTCACCTTTGTTGCCACCGCTTATGACACGAATGACTGTGTCGAGTCATTTTGCCTTTAAATGCTATAAACCCTGGGGGAAGAAATTGTGCATATTAAATCGCGGTATCGAGGAAAAAAAAAATCAAATCAAAACAGATTCTTTTTCGGCCATGTTGTAAAACAAGATTCCCGCGCCTTTCTCCCTCCTGGAACAGCCATCTGCATCCTGCCGTGTTTGAACGGAGGCCGCTGCGTGGCTCCATACCAGTGCGACTGTCCCACCGGTTGGACGGGCACGCGCTGCCACAGCGGTGAGTGATCGTCATCTGCAGGTCACTGACGTTTGCCCTTTTGGATTGATCTCTTGTGCCTTTTCCAGCTGTGTGTTCGTCACCTTGTCAGAACGGAGGCAGATGCATCAGGCCAAACAGGTGTCGCTGTAGTCCAGGTTGGAGTGGACACGACTGCTCCAGGTAAGCCCTTTTCAACGTGGACGCTACTCACAAGAAGTTAGTGATTGAGCCGGGAACTCTGTATTCCTCCTTTTTATGGATCAAAAATGAAAATCACATTTCACCCAAAGGCCCGTTATCTCAAACTCGATTTAATATATATGTCTAGTTTTTGGTTGCAGCGTGACCCTAAAATATTTCCCTTTGTCGTCACAGGAAAAGGAGGTCAGGATACTATCACTTCTAAACGTTCCACCCGGCCCCAGTTTGGAGGGGACTTCTTCACAAAGCATCTCTAGCAAAGCAAGAAACAATTTGTAAAATAAAGCTGTATTTTTTCATATAAAGAAACAACAGTATGGAACATATGCTGCTATATTCTTGTAAAAATGGATGTGTTTGTCCAGTGTATGTAATGTTTTGTGTTTTTCTTTTTTTAAGTAAAGCAGAAATGTCTGTTCATGACTGACATGCTTTTGACACATTAATTAGGTGGGTTGGAGTGTATGGAGACATTCAGGACGACAAGTATGAAGGGTCCCAAGATATCATTTATTCAATCCGCCAGGGTGGAAACACCACACACAGAAAAACATTTTTTAGCAAGTGTTTCAGCGAACCTATGCGCTTGTCAGATCCGCTAACTTTTTCTTTAATGTTTTTTCATTGGCTCCAGAGAAGGAATCTACCTGTAAAAATCCAAAGGAAAAGGACAAATTGGAGAATTGAAAAAAAGACAACAGCTTTTGACAAGATGACATAAAAATGCTCTCCTTACCCGACTTCCATTCCTGTAAAAGTGGAATGTGGGCATGCATTGGACACCAGATTTGGTGCTCACTTCCTGAAACGCACAAGGGGAAGAAGTGAGTCAAGGTGCGTCTATCACCACAGTTGAATCTACAACATTGTTTCACAAAAATTAGCATTGACCTAAAAAAATAATTAAAATCCATATCTGTCAGGCCTTGAGTAAGATTACATAAGAATTGCTTGCATTACCCAAAAATTGATAAAAGGTGGTTTTCAATTGGCCAAAGGTGCTTACAGCTCAAATTGGAAATGACGAAAACCTTGACCGTGGGACAATTCATCACTTTTCCATTAACGGAGCTACAACAGTTCGCAGAAAATGTCGTAGCACTCAAAATGGTTGACATTTCTACATCCACACCATTTTTTAAGCAATAGTTAGCATACCTCACACTTATCCACGTCGACTTTAAGGAAAATCACATCCGCGTAAGCCACGTTATTGGACAATTCCTGCAAGAGAATCAAACGCGTGAGCTTTTGTATTTGCTATCTCTACGCCCAACTTTGAACAGAAGATAGCGCAACTTGATCAAGAATCAGGCAGGCGCCATCATCAACTCACTTCAAAAATTGGGGTCATGGTTTTACAAGGGGCACACCACACAGCTGTGAAGTCCACCACAATGAGCTTGTCTCCACTGTTCTTCAGGTAATCATCAAAGTCTTCCTGGAAACCACAAATGCGGTATAGTTGCAGGATTAACAGCAGAAAACATTTCTGCTGTGCTTCGAAACTCATTTCACAACATTACCCTGAAAAATAAAATAAAATAGCTAAAAGACTTTGCCTCGGAACGAATTTATTTTGGATTAAACCATTTGTCCCGCTGAACCCGAACGCAGCATGACGTCAGTATGAGGTGACCGCCAGGTTCGATCTCCATTTTGAGGTAATTTGTCATCGTTTTGAGGACACCATCGAATAAACCCAAATACCTGTAGATCAGAAACAAGCACTCGAGCGAGACGAACTTTTAAGTTCAGCGACGGTGAGTTTTAAGGGGGGGAAAAAACAAGAATGACATTTCAATTACATGTTTGCCAGGATATTGTTGACTAATCAAGTTATTTTAGGGGCGAATTAATAGTACTCGGTTTTCCCGCCTCAACAGGTCAACATTTTCTTGAAATAAAATCTTCCCTTTCACGGGTCCGATACACTCCAAATTACCCTTCATTGTCGTCGTTGACTTGATTGAGACTCGGCGTGTGTCCGGAAATGTTGGTGCGATGACGCCTGTGTGCCGTGGCGTTAGCATTAGCATTACCGTTAGCTTTAGCTCGGCCCGGCTCCACTGTGCTCGAGTTACTCCAATGCGCCCCCCCCCCCACCGAGTTAGCTCCCTAAGTGTTTTTATTTTAATAATTAACGACCTACTCCGAGCCTTTCGTGTAGTTCTAACCATTACTTTGTGTAATTGCGTCAATTCGATGTCCGAACTATTCCTTCCGTAGTTACGTGACAGCAAAGTCCACACATGAACAGGAACTGTTCCAGAGGGTGGCATCAATGGTGGAGACATGCCAAATACCCTATATTAGTTGAACAAACGAAAGCGTTCGAAACACATTGAAGAAAAGCAAACTTACCGTGCTTTCAATGCTGACTACAACCATGGCGACGGTTGGTGGGGAAAACGCACCGGGGTTGTGCAAAACACTTGAAGCCGAAATGGAAAATGAGTCCGTTTCTGCGCAGGCACCGCGGTTTCATTGCCACACACTCCTCCTTGCGTCAAGCTCAACACGGCCTACAGAGGAAGTCGTCGTACCTTCCATAATAAAAGTCAAGTACTGTAGTCCTTCGGTAAGTACAAATAGTTAATTCCAACCCTCCGCCATTGCAGTATACGTACAGTGCATTTTAATCAAGTGTACTGGTTGTCTTTTTTAAGTAGGTTGAGACAATATTGGATTACTTTTTTTTTCAATCTATCTTAATTTTTTTTCTGCAAAAATTGGCATTTTGGAAATGAGAGAAAACTGCTATTTTTGGAGTGAAATGAATGTATATTCGTGTGTGTGTGTGTGTGTGTGTGTTTACAACAGAAGCAAAAAATTCATCATGTACTTCAAGTTTTTATCTTTTCATGTCATGTCAACCAAATTCACTCAATAGTATTGGTCTTATATTTTCAGTATTTTTATGAATTATTTGAGTTTTGTGAAAGTCCAACATTTTATTATGTAGTACAGTATTTAAGAACAAATCACATTTGATTTTCCGGTGCGTGAGGGGACGGCTTCAAACACATCACTGTTGCCCCAACAACCACAAAACCACTAAGTGGTTCACTTAACGCATCTTTGGTAACCAGAGGGATGAGATTTTCATCCCCGCCCGTTGAGATTCAAAATCAGGCTTAAATGATGGGGCAACACGACAACGGTCAACTTTAGCATGAAGCCTTTAATCATGATGGTTAGAATCTGTGGTATATTCTTTTGTTTAACCTTTATTTATCCATCCATCCATTTTCTGATCCTCTTTATCCTTAAAAGGATCGCGGGGCGTGCTGGAGCCTAGCCCAGCCGTCTTTGGGCAGTAGGCTCTGGGGACACTCTGAACTGGTTGCCAGCCAATCGCAGCCTTTATTTATCAAGTAAGAAAACTGAGAAAAGACTGTCGCAGTAAAACAATGATTGCGTGTGTGTGTGTGTGTGTGGGGTGGGGGGGGTTAGGATACGTATTGTGTTTGGACCAAAAATACCTTTTGGATGTATGGACAAAAAAAGTTATTGGGTCTCGTCAGACCACGATATAGTTTCTCCTGTGTTGACAACATTTCATGTGTTTTTGGAATTCTTCCAGCTGCTTTGATGTTTGCGTCCTGGCAGCCTATCTGACCATTTTTGTTCTCTTTCCATCAATTTCAAATTTGGAGAGATATCCAGGTGTTTGTAATGTCATGGTTGTGCCATTGATTCCGACTTCCTGTTGACTGTCTTCATTGTTTTGTTTCCTCTGTAGATTAGTTTTTAGTCTCTTCTTTGAACTGATACCTTTGAACAGCGTGATCCCTCCCAATGGTGGAAAAACTTGTGAAATGATTTGACTAGGTCTAATTTTTTTCATATAGCAAAAACCTGGCATCTGGACAACAATCTTGGTGTGTAGTAGACTTTTTATTTCCGCTGTAGGTGTGCCAAGCTTGTGACATCATATATAATTGCTGCCAATTGCATCATCGTAGTATTGTGCGAAGGTGGTAAAAACGGACACGTGACTTCTATGTTTTAACATTTTGAAAATATGTCCTGCAAAAAAAAGTTGCGTTGTCATTTAGGCGTGTTTCGAAAGTGTCGATCCTCCCCAGTAATAATCCTGGATTTCACATCAGACTGCCACGATAGCTTTGCCAGTGTTTTCTCCTCGCAGCATGCCCATGAAAGCTGCCGGCATGTTTTCAAAGCCTTTGGTGATGTGCTCGCGGCTCTGCAGTTTACCCTGTGAGACGCAAACAAAAGCCAGCCCTTAAATCCAGGCGAGAAATGCCGACAGGAAATGAAATGACGACGTGTTTGTCAGCGACAAACCTCTTTCAGCCAGCCCATGAGCCTCCTGAGGGACTCTGGATGCTTTGGCTCCCATCTGCTTTGCATGAAGCCCTCCATCTTGAGCTGCTTGACGATCATGGTCATTTGAGGATAAGGGCCTGTGAGAATGACAAATGCAATGCTGGAAATGGCACCTGAGAACAGGGGTTTATCCACTTTTTTGGATTTTTTTTAAAAAAAGGTTTAAAAAAAATCTTGTTTCCCTTTTCAATGCATTCAGAATGGGAGTCAATTATATTCAATTTTTGATTATTCGTGGGCTGGCCCACTCCCTCTCCTCCACCAAAACGTCAAAAATCCCTAATTGATTGACCCCCATTCCAAATGCATTGAAAAAAAGAAAAAGAAGAAAAAAACCTCACTTTTTTTTCAACCCTCCGCTCTCTTGAAAAAACTGAAACAAACCTCTGATAACCAACTAACTGTTAATTTTATTCAAAATAATTTTACATGCACATTTTAACTTTTGATTCCCAATAATTTTGTCTGGTAATATTTGCCATTTATTTTTGTTCCAATAAATAAAAGTAGAAATTGCCATATGAATTTTACAATTAAAATGAGAATTACAAAATACTACAAACATTTTTAACATCAGCTCATCTATCAATGACCTGGGTTCTAATGTACAATTGAAAACCTAAAGTTTGCCCATCCCCGCCTTAGTTTGTCAGAACCACAATGTCGCCCCCTACTGACAAAAAACTGCAAAGGCGTGCCATGCCACATGCAAAATATTCAAATTTTCCTCGAATTAAAAATCAAACCCAAGTCCATTGAAGTTGTGGCAGTGTGTTGAACAAATTAAAAACCGAATGCAATGATTTATAAGGTATTTCATGTTCAAACCGATCAACTTGATTATTTTTCGCAAAAACTCATTCATTTAGAATTTTACGGCTGCAACATGTTCCAAAAAAGCTGGGACAGGGTCATGTTACATAACCAACATTTAGGAACTGAAGACACTTGTCGAAGCTTTGTCAGTGTAATTCCTTCCCCTTCTTGCTCGATGTACAACTTCAGGTGTTCAAGAATCTGGGGTCTCCGTTGTCCTATTTTATGCTTCAGAATGCACCACACATGTTCAATGGGAGACAGGTCTAGACTGCAGGCAGGCCAGTTGAGTAGTCTTTTACTCCAATGAACCTATGCTGTTGTAACGTGCGGAATTTGCTTTGGCATTGTCTTGCTGAAATAAGCAGGGGCATCCAGGAAAAAGACGTTGCTTGGATAGCAGCATATGCTTCTCCAAAAATTAGATGTACCTTTCTGCCCAAATGGTGCCTTCACAAATGACTGCGTTACCCATGCCATTGGCACTAATACAGCCCAATACCATCACAGGTGCTGGCCTTGAACTTTGCGCCTGTAACAGTCCGAATGATTTTTTTTACCTCTTTGGTCTGGCGGACACGACGTCCACAATTTCCAAAAACAAAGTGAGACGTGGACTCATCAGACCACGGAACACTTTTCCACATTAGATCAGCCCATCTTTGATGAGCTCGGGCGCAGAGAAGCTGTCGGCATTTCCGGCTGTTGTTGAGAAATAGCTTTTGCTTTTTGTATAGTAGAGTTTGAAGTTGCGCTTATGGATTTATCGCCGAACTGTATTGACTGACATTGGGTTTCTCAAGTGTTACGGAGCCCATGTGGTGATGTCCTTGACAACACAAACACACACTCACACACACGTCCTTGCTTTGAACATGATTTGGAAATGGTATTCGAATTGGATTCACTTTTAACACGAGGTCCCAACTTCCTGTGAAATTGGGTTTGTACTAGCCAGGCAGTACCTACCTGTCTGAACCTCAGTGTCATTGTACGTGGATATACTTCCACACACGGCTATTCTTCCGAAATCTTTCATCTGTGACATGGCAACGCTCGAGAAAGGGCCTCCAACCTGATGAGGAATCAAAAATAAGTCCAGGAAGGATTTGAACAGTTCTCATCGGGATTCGCTCACGTTTTCAAAAAAGCAGTCGTATCCGTTGGGAGCGGCCTTCTTCAGAGCCTCCTCCAGGGACGCGACCGTTTTGTAGTTGAAGGCCTCGTCGAAGCCCAGCTCTTTGAGGAAGGCCACCTTGGCATCGGACCCCGCCGAGCCCACCACTCTGCAGCCCTTCATTTTGGCCATCTGCCCCGCCACCGAGCCCACCGCCCCCGCTGCCGCATTCACTAGCAGAGTCTCGCCCGATTTCAGCTCCAGGACTTCCTCAATTCCATATAGAGCCGTCAGCCTGGTGACATCGAGGACTTGCGATTGGTAAGAATCCGGGTCACGGCACCAGATGTTATACCGGTCCTTGCGGCTTTACTGCTCGTTAATTACAGAGGACTGTATATCCTCAGTTGAACTATTTCGCAGATGCCAGAAAGATCAGAGACATGGCCCAGGAGCCCTTTTTTTTGTTGCTAGATGCAGAAGAAGGTCTGCCCTCGCCATAACAATCTGTATTCTGATACTGCTTTAGCCACGCCCACGTCGGAGCGCAACAGTGTGTTGGTACCTTTCTGTGTGTGACTCCACGGTCTTAACCAGTTTCAACAGTTAAGTTGTTACGTGTACGAAGATGCAGAGCCAGGAGAATAGTCAGGTACAACATACAATAACGGCCTAGCTCAAGTCACCTCAAAGAGGCCTAATCTAACGCCGCCTGTGCTTTTGCGGGTATGTTAAGACTAGATTTTAACTTCTTTGTGCAATATGTTACCATAGAATGATTATTGAGGGGTTTTTTTTCATTGTAATTGGTGTAACATGTTTGAGAACTACTTGACAGTAATAACGTCACAGCATTCTTACCCAGGCATGCCGACGGTGCCCAGAGCCAAGGACAACGAAACGTCCCGAGGCCAGTCGGGCATGACGGGAACGAGGTCGGACCCGTCCGACACGGTGTGTGTTCTCCATCCGCCGCGGCTGACCACGTGGGCCCCAACGGGAAATGATGCGTTGTTGGTCTGGATCACCCTACAGAACAACAAAGCCAGCAGAACCGTGAAGTTCTCTGGAAAAATCAAGTGAGTGACTAATCCAAAACAGTCCAATTCCATCCCAGTGAGTCAGCTTGTTTGTTTCTCGGCGTCTGCTGTCAACCATATGTGCAAGATGTGCTCTCCTCCTCCTTACTTGGCCACTTGAGTTCCGATCATCACATCTCCTTCTTTCATGCGAACGCGGCTAAATGGCCTAAAGAGACAAGAAGCCACGTTAATACAATTGGCAATGCAGAAGTTCGACTCGCATTATAAAACACTTTAAAAATAGGGCGCAACGATTTTTAAAAAAATTGTGATTTTTCCCCCTCCCTTATTCTTTTAACTCCCCGACCTCCCAAGATTGCAACTGCGATTTAGAATGCGATGATGTTTGGATGGTTCGCTTCCCAATTATTAAATGAATCTGTATTACAATAAACTATCAGATTTAGAGATTTTAAAATGACAAAAAGACTCAAATTGAAATTAAACCAGTTAAGAAATGAGCCTCAGCATTTTGCACCAACTCAAGACTTTTCAGAGAGGACTAGCTGACTTATTTTCACCCACCTCATGTAAGGGTCAACACTTAGAAACAACGCCTCCAAAAGCACCTCTGAAACAAAGGACAACGACATCAATAAAACGTCAACGCGGCAAATGTCCATAAAAAAAAAAAGGTCGAACCTCCAGCTTTAGGCTCAGGGAGCTCCTCCTCTTTGAGCTGGAAGTCGCTTTCCTTGGGGAAGCCATTGAAATGTTTGGCCAGAATCCATGTCTGAGCTCGGACCATGGTTTGACGTTTTGGTCGGCACCTTGGAGGAAGACCGGGTGGACCCTTAGTAGTGTTAACGAACATCTTATAATGTCATGCCAAAAATAGGATGGAACGGCACATTTCTTAAACTGGATTGAAACATTAAAATGTTTTATTCAATTCGGTATTTGGTTTATTTGAGGATTTTTTTTTTGTTGGGCCGGTGCTGAGTAAATAAACTGCTCATGTAAAATTATTTTACATTTTTATTCAATTAACTGTCTAATTATAATTAAATTAGTTATATGGAAGTTTTGAAAATATATCATTTTATTAAGATAAACAATTTTCATGAAATTTTGGTTTTCATTGTATAAAATAAATACATTTAACCTTTATTAATCCCACTCTGGGGACATTTGCAATTGATTATACAAAAAAAATTGTCATATTGAAGAATTATTTTTATTTTACTATAACAGCGATTTTACAAACACTTTTAAACTTGTATTTCACAATTATTTTGACCTTATTTACGAATGACCTGGCCCGCCTGTCCACTGAAACGTCCCATGTGGCTCAAGAGAACAAAAGTCTGCACACCCGTAGGTTAAATTCATGCAATGTACTTCATATGCAATATTTGACCAAATGTTCAACAATCTGGACTGCACTGTTGCTTTATTAGTTTCAGATGGATTCTAAAAATAACAACCACCATGTGAGGGATGATTAGCGGGTGCCTTTCAAGCTGTAGAAAATGCGATTGAGCAGGTTGCTCATAAAATTACGCCAAAAAGTCATAAAGGAGCGAAACCTTTCAGAGTAGCTTTTTTCCTTACCAGTTATTGTCAGCTGTAACGGGAGGGCAGCGGGAGCTCTGAATTTGGGAGTGTGGCGATCTCTATCTGAGGCAGTGGGAGGAAGGGAGCGAAACATGGGAGGAAAATGCTTGTTTAGGTCGTAACGCAATTGGTCGAGCAGTGTGGTTGCGTCATCCCATTGACGACGTCCCCTGTTGATGACGTATAAGTTTAGGCGCGCGTTTCAAGAGGCTACTTGCTAACCTCCGTCCGTGACCCAAATTGTGAGTAGTGTTTGACTGACATTTAACGCTTGTCACGGGCAAAACGGCGTGCCTTTGACGTTACCGCCGGGCGCACTGACTGTTGCTTGCTGTATTACAGTGTCCTCACGTGTTGCTTGTTTTTACTGAACCGGCATCTCTAGTGTCTATTCGAAATCGCTTGCGCGGTGGTTGCCAGTGGTCTGTAACGTTGACACTTTTGGACCAACCAAAATAAGATGGCTTCAGCTAGATAAGAACTGACGTGTCGCATGGAATTAACGAGGCTTGTAACATCCTTGTTCTCAGGAACCTCTCATCCAGCTGTGGAACAACAGCACAAGCGCCATGTTAAACGGTGGGCAGTTTGTGGAGGCCATGGCTCGACTGGGCTATTCCGCCGCATCTTCCCTGGAAGCCTCGGACTTCGACTGGCTTTTTAATAGTTCCCAGGAAAACCTTCGTTTGTTGTGTTTTGTCTGTCGAAGCCTGAACCGGAGCAATGTTTTGACCACAGAGGAAGTGCAGGCTTATCAGGAGCTCCAGCAGTCTGGCACGCCCATCCTGGACGAAGCAGCCTTGGTCAAGGTCCTTAAAACCATCGGACCATCCCAAGAGAGCAGTGCAGCTGAGGATGGTGTGACTGTAGAAAATTTAGAAGCAGAGCTCCAGGCACTGATGAAGGAGAAAGCACGGAAGCGGCAGCACTGCAAGAGGCTGCAGGCTTTGGCTGCTTCTCGCGCAGACGTCCACCCCCGACTCGTCGCCGAATTGGAGAGCGCTGCGTCCCAGCTAACGGAGGCTAACGCTTTTCTCGGAGGCGAGAACGCCAATACTAATGCTGAGCTCCAAGTTCTCGCGGGCAAGGTGGGCGAGCTGGCATCACACCTCTCCGTTCAGCCGGAAGCCGTGCACTCCTCTGCCGGCAGAAAGCACAAGCCTCTTCTTTCTCAGCTCTCTCTGAATCTGTATCTGAGCCAAGAGGAGCTGAACACTAAAACGCTCTCCGCTTTCACTCGGAAGCACTTCTTTACGGACCTTGTTGAGACCTCTTGCTCAGAACGCTTCCAGGTGTTGGACCTCAGCTCTCGGGAAGGTAAAGAGGAAGTAGAGGATGAGGAAAGGAACGAGGTGGACCAACTGGCCAGACTTCGGCTTGTACACATTATGGCTCAGCACCAGCTGATGCGAGCTGCCGCAGATGAGAAAAGTGTCAAGGCCGGGCTTGACTGGCTTTCTGAGAAGTCCTCGAGTGTCAAGGTAAACGCAGAACACCACGACAAGAAGGTTTTGGACAATTCAGTGCATCGGGATTACCTCTTTTGTTGACCTTTTTACCCCACCAGAGCATTGCTGACTCGGCCTCACTTCACATGCGCGAGGTGGCCTCTAAGAAGGAATTGCAAGCCGTGGAGGCGGAGATCGAAGCTCTTCTCCATGGACCCGTGCCCCTCGACGTTTGGGAAGCCACCAGGCTGCTCTATGTGCCGGTAGTAAAGAGAGTTCTGGCCCTGCAACTGGCCAGGCAGGACTATCTCACGACCAAACTGGATGAGGTTTGTTCACACAATTGACCTCTAGTGTTTGCAATATTTATTCTGAAAAAGTATGAGAGGAAATACCAAACATTAATATGAAGGATGCTGGCATATATGTTGCAGTTTCGTGACCCATCAATGGAAGTATTACTCCTTTCCTACGAGCCATTTTCTAATTCTTTTGACTCAGTGATACATTGGCTCATTTTAAAAATCACATATCTACCAACCATTTCTTTATCTTTAGTTACACTACAATGTACCACTGACAATATCAAGAAGAAATTGAAACAATAAAATTCACATCTACTTTTCCCACCAGGTACGCGATAATCTCCTCCGCCAGAAGGCCTCCTTCGACATCCTCCACTTGGCTCAGCAGATTGAGTTGAGGAAGTGGGGAGTGTGCCTGAACCACCTCACGAACGTCAACACCAGGCTTGTCAAGGAACGCAAAGTCACGTCCCTCAGATTTGAGGCTCTGGCACATCCCGAGTTGGCATTAAACATGAGGCCCAACCCGATCATCACCAACATGGATGCCGCATTCCGCAGGTAAGAGTCGACCAAATCCATTCACGTGGGATGCAACTCATATCTCCGTTAACTAGCATCGCTTCCACACCATCTATGTTGATGCCATTTTAAATGTTCCTGTTAGCCTTTGCGGGCATTCAGCTATTTCAAGCTTTACATGTTGCAGAGGTGTTGCACGGTGACATTCAACAAGCAGCAGGATTATAAAAATATTGTCCTGTCTGGGTCACAGCTCTATATTATGTTATTTGTAATTTAATTAGGTTTTAATTTAAGGTTTTAATAATAATCTTTATAATTGTATATAGTCGCCACAAGATGACAGCAAAGCACCATTTTTGTATAAATGAAACTTTTCAATGCCATCATACCGGAATGCCCAGATTTGTTGACAAAGCTCAATGTTTCGCCAAATAATATTCCTCGGCTACCTTGGGCTCCACAGTCGTTTGCTTGAAGAACACATTTACAGAAGTGCTTCTGTAATTTTATCAACCTCACCATGGCGCGGCACGACAACACTGTTTTCTCACTTGTTCATCCACGCTTTTCCTCCAGACTCCTGCAGATCCTCGACCAGGATTCCTCCCAAGGGAGAGGAGAGCCTTTTCAGACATATGAGGCACTGGACCAGGCTGCTCGCGGCCTGGCCAACAACCTCCAGGCGTCCCGTGCAGCGCTGGCAGCGGCCTACAGGGACCAGTACTTCAGGATGGCTCAACTCCAAGGCCACTGCGAGGTCCTTCACAGGGCCGTGTCCACAGAGTTCCAGGAGCTGGTCTTAAGGCCACAGGTATGTCCTGCAGCCAGTGCTGACCAGGAGCTGCTGTGTCCCAATGCACAGGTGGGTTGGTTTCATTTTATGTCGCGTACGATCTCCTCCTCGCTGACAAAAAGCAATACTTTTCCGAAGAAATCCCAAACGTGAGTTTGATTTATAACTGACTGTTGGTGTGGGAAGCTGGTGGCACAATACGTTTCTTCTTTTAAGCCTCTGTCTGTTCCAAAAAGTATGTCCAGTCGAACCACAAGAGGGGTACGAACATACCGATCCCCCACCCCTGCCACATATCAAAATTTTATAGTGTCAAAAACCCCACACTTGAAAAGGGGGAAAACAAAATCCCTGTGTCTGTGTGCGCTTACTGCTCTTACAGCGTGTAGTGTACTGACCTGTGAGAGTACCACCGGGGTTCTGGACTGCTGTTGACCACACGTATAGGGATTTGTAGTCTTAAATCCTGCGTCATGACTATTGAAAGACGATTGTCAGAGAAAGATGTTTTCTGAGCAGATGAGGTGGGGGCGGCGGGCACTCTTAACACAGTCTATAGTCGCTCAGGAGAATTGTTCAGAGCCATCCGACAATCAGACTTGTTCTGACTTGAATCAATTTAGACCTGATTATCAGTATGTGTGTACTCCATTTACCATTGAACTATTTTTCAAGCAGATCTGACAGGAAAAATCACTCCTAACACACAACTACCCCGCAGGATAATCACTCAGGAAAATCTTCGAGACATCTGACAATGAGCCTTGGCTGGCCTTGATCTCAAGCGAGGCCAAATCGGGCCCGATTGTGTGTATGCAGCTCCGGGGTTTGGAGCCTTTAAAGCGGACCTATGAACTCTGATTGTATAACGCATTTCCCATCCTCTGTCCGCAGGAGTTGATGGAAAAACTCAAAGAAGCCGAATCGTTGCTGCAGCGTTTCCAAAAAGCCATCCAAGAAATCACAGGCAAGGTCAAGACGAAGCGCTCCCAGCTGGAACACAATTCCCTCCTCAGACGCGAGAGGGAACTCTACGTCTGCTTCCACTTGGATGTCGGTCTTTTGCAGAAAGTGGTTGAGAAACTGGAGCGCAGAGTGAACCTGACGAGAGAACGGCCATAGTGTTGTCTCGTGGAATGAGCACATGACCACCGTAAACGCTGATCTCAACGGTTCTGCTTTTTCTGGGGGAAAATAAGTTCTGTTAAGATGACAACCGACCTTGTATGAGTGTGACTGCTCCCGTTTTAAAAATGTCTTCTGCACCTGTTCTGTGTTGGGTGAATTGGTAATAAAGCACCTTGTATTTCATTGATAGGCTGTAATCTTTTATTAGGTATTCCATCCATCCATTCTCTGAGCCGTTTATCCTCACTAGCAAAACATGGTGTGTGTGTGTGAGTGTATATACAGTGTGTGTGTCTGTGTGTGTGGATATATATATATATATCTTATTGCTAAGGAGTGATAGACACCAACTTGAAGTGACAAATTGTTTGTGTTTTCAGCATATAACCAATAAAGATGGCTGTGAATTTTGTTGTAGATTATTAAAAAAAAGACAACAAATCGTGCAGTCAAGATGGAGAAATGCAGCACTGGACTTCTTTCCATTGAAGAGCAGGAGTTCCAGGATACTCTGCCAGAAATCAACCAAAGTCAGAGTAAGATGCGAAGATAAACGAGCTGGTTATGCAATACCACCTTCCCCCATTTACAGTAATTGCAGTTTCCCTACCTGTGCTGCATCACGTTTTTTGTTAAAATTTTTTTTTTTTTTTTTTTTGCACGGCGATAGACTGGTTAGCACGTCCGCTTCACAATGCCGAGGTCGTGGGTTTGAATCCGGCCCGGCCTTCCTGTGTAGAGTTTGCATGTTATCCCGGGCCTGTGAGGGTTTTCTCCAGGTACTCCCAATTTCCTCCCACATTCCAAAAACATGCACGGTAGGCTAATTGAACACTCTTAATTGTCCCACAGTGTCATTGTGAGCACGAATGGTTGTTTGTCAATGTGTGCCCTGCGATTGGCTGGCGACCAGTACAGGGTGTACTGCCCGAAGACAGCTAGGGTAGGCTCCAGCGCGTGCGCCCATGACCCGCGTGCTGGGCAAATACTATTTCACACAGGGCAAGGTAGCTTTGAATATTTTTTTCCCAAATAAATGAAATCACCATTTAAAAACGCATTTTATGTTTACCTGAGTCATCTTTGTCAGACATTTGCATTTGTTTGATGATCTGAAACGTTAAAGTGGGGATATTGTGCAAAAAAGTAAGAATTTGAGAAGAGCACAAAATCATTGTCACTCGTACACTGCTGCTGTTCTGAAGATGGATCCAAAGTAAAATGACTTCATTTCTGATTTTCATTTATTGCTCTTTGCGCTTTTCTGTCTTTGGAGAAATACCAGTGGGGATGAATCCCAGCGACCAAAGGGAGGCCGGTGCTTCCAGCAATTGGAAGAAGACGGTGGGGGAAAGGATGGTTGCACAATGGTAAATGACAAATGACAAATGTCTTTGTGTGTCAAAAAGACAGCGGTAAAAAAAATGGTCATTGTCTCCCAGCAGTGCAAGTGGGCCACAGGTCCTCAGCAGCCATCCTTCGTCAGAGGATGACGGCTGCGATGTTGAGGTCCATCGGACACTATCCAATACAGCGATGGATTCAGCGGCTGCGGAGGCTGATTTCGGATTCACGTGGCTGGATGAAACCTCCAAAGAGCATTCTCCGATTGTGACATGGCCAACTGACCAACGGGAAGATGATGACTTCCATGAGGCTCCCCCGAGTACAAACATGCTTATGGGAGAGAACGATCCTATGTGGTGTGGCGCAATCGTCAGGAGTCCTCCTACGGTTAAGGGCTGTGCTACTTTCAGCTTGCTCAGCAAGGAGGACATTACCAGCAATGCCAGTCACACCATAATGGATTGTGGGAAACCTTCAGCGGGAATGGAGATAGATTGCTTTGCGGATAGCGTCGTCAAAGATCTTTTTGAGGACTTGACCTGGACAAATTATGCCTGGGAAGATGCTGAGAAAACACACCACTTGCCTATCAAAACTGACTTGGATCTGAGGATGTATCCAGAGAGTGCATATAAGCCAAAGGAAGAGACCGACTTTGAGTATAGTTTCAAGATGAGAGATGCGCAACCTGATTGTGACAGTTCCAAAACCAACGTCGTATTCCCCAAGAGAAAACCACTGATGGACCGCTCCAACTTGTTGGAGACACAATCCCATACCGATACAGGTAAGCACGAGTAGCCCCATTTCCTGCCACATGTGCAGTAAATCTGCGTATCGACAGACATGCTCTCTTTCTTTCAGGGAAGCCACGGAGAAAACGCCGCGCAAGAAGCATATTGCCGAAGAGAATCAAAGTGAGTGCCAACTAGGAACTGAACAGCGTTACGGAAACACATGGACTCAAGAGATGAGATTCAAAATGGTTGCTTTGAAATGGGTTTTTCTTTCCCTAATGCACACAGAATTCAATGCAATGTAAGTAGTGAGTTTTTAAGATAGCAGGTGCTAGGACCAAGCGAAAGTACTAAAGTAGCAGTGCAGACACTCGTTTGAAAAGACTCTGGGAACAGTGCGAGTACTCAGTCAACTCCTTCACTCACGTACAAGTCACCAAGTGAGTCCTGTGCTAACAGCATGTTTTTTTTCTGATTATTCGGGGCCAGAATACCTCCGCCTTGAAGCGACAATCAGAAAATTTGCCACCGATGAAGCTACACCGTTCCTCTCGAAAGAAGCCCAACCATCCATCATCAGCCCCCAAACCAGCTACTCACACTCAAAGGCCGAAACAAGACCTGATGCTCGGGCAGGACACCCGACAAAGGGATACCAGGGAGAGCGCCGGTGCCTCCACCAGCGCCTCCAAAATTAACTCGCCGGCGGGAATTCTGACCAGGGACCTTAAAGCGAAGAGCACTGAGGCGCTGAACCAGGAAGAGAAAAAGCAGATGTTGGAGAGCGTTGAGCAGGCCAGGGCACTACTGCTAACCTTGATGTACCAAGATGGTACCACACAGTTGCAGTCAGAACAAGTAAGCAGGGTGCATTTTGGTCTTAGCGGGCCGGGCGATACAGCCTTGAAATGAAATCTCAGATTTACAATGACCGTCTCAAATCATCTGTCTCGTCACCCAGTCCTAACTTGACCTGGCCGAAATTTGACTCTTCTTGAATGTAATCGCTGCCTCTCTTAGAGTCCACCGAATCTCACGCTGTCAGTGTCTGGCCTCCTCCTACTTCTCATAAACGATGTGGACAGCTGCCATCGGGGGCACTCGCTCAGCCAGAACGACCTCCTGCTGTACCATCAACTGGCCTGCAGTTCGGTACAGGTTGAGCAGCAGATTTTCACCAGGTATGCTTGTGCCTCATGCTGCGTGCGCCTTGAGCGCCGTATCGTTTCCTTGGCTTATCGTAGACATTTGTGTGCCGCAGAGACCTGCTGCTGCAGATGCTGTCGCGAGCTGGCGTCACAGTGTGCTACAGAGCCAAGGATTTGCTCAGCGTAACTCTCCAGTTGTGCAGACCACACTTCAGCTGGAAACAAGGCAAAGCAAACAAGCATCTAAATGGGGCGGGGGGGTTCTCAAACTTATTGGATCAGCTGGCTGATCCTCAGGAAAGAAGTACTGGTCTAGATAACGTCACACTAATTTGTTCATATCGCGATCGAATCTCATCAGATCAGTCACTTGTTGTGCTTGTGAAGGAAGCTGTTGCTCACAGCCTTTCTGTCTCCCGTAGTGTCAGGCTGCCGTATCCAGGACCCTCATGTGTCAGGGTGGCTCCTGGACCCTGAAGATCCTTGCTCCTGCTACCGGGACCTTCATTGGAAACACACACACAAAAACCTGGCCCCTGCAACGCCCGCCACCGTAAGCTTCTTTCAGTGTATCTTGTCATTGTGGACCCCACTGAACAATTCATGCTTCTGTCCCAGGTCTTGTCAGAGCTCTATTCCCTCTACTACCTGAACAAGAAATTTTGTGCTGAAATACAGGTAAAAAGATTCTTCTGTTTTGGACTCTCAGTCCCATATGGTCAGACAGTATGTTCATGTGCGTTTCCAGTGGCAGGGCCTTTGGAAAACCTACTGTGATATCGAGCTGAAAATGATTCCAGTTCTAGCAGGTGATTGGTTCATGACCTTCGGCGGTCAAAACCACAATCCCTCAACAAATCCACACTAATCATTTTGTTGTATGTGTGCTCTGAAATTATTTCACAGTTGTGAATGTGTCGTGCTTGTTTTGTTTCAGCCATGGAGAGCCAATGCTTCCAGATGGACAAAGATGCTTTGGAAAGTCAGTCAGATCTACTCAAGGTAAGCAGACAAAGGCAACGAGTGTTACATCATCGCTGATTTTCCACGGCCGTGCAATGCAGATTCAAGACAACCGTGATCCTTCGCCTCATCATGTTTTGTGTGTCCTCACAGGGGATGTCAATTTAAATTCAACTCAAGTGTATTTCTAGCGCACTTGAAAACAACCACCGCTGTCGACAAAGTGCTGTGCATGGAGCAAGAAGAATTTATACAACAAAGGATAAATTAATAAATGAATAACAAAGACAGTAGAAAGCACAAAAACAGTCAAATTGAAAATCAAGTCTTACTCTGAGTCAAAAGCCAAAGAATAAAAATTAGTTTTAAGGCCAGTTTTAAAGATGGGCAGCGAGGGGGCTTGCCAAACCTTGAGCGGGAGGTCCAGTTGTTCCAAAGAGAGGGACTGGCAACGGAAAAGCCTCAATCAACCTCCGAGCCTCCCCTTAGTTCTCGATACCTCTAATAGCGTCTGGTCCGCAGACCTGAGGCAGCGGGCGGGTGCGTAGGGGGTGGAGGAGCTCACAGGGGCCATTTCAAGGTTTGAAAACAAATAGGAGGATCTTCAAAAGAACTCTAAAATGTATCAGGAGCCAGTGATGGGATGTCAGAGTAGGAGTTGTGTGCTCCCTCTTATGAGTACCTGTGAAGAGGCGAGCGGCGGCATTCTGGACTAACTGGACACGCTTGATGGAGGATTGGCTGTTGTGGTTCTGTAAAAAGCATGTAAACTGTGTGTGTGTGTGTGTGTGTGTGTGTGTGCGTGTGTGTCAAGAAGGAGCATCACTGCCAAGGCCAAATTGCTGAGTTGAGTGTGTTTCAACGTTGTTTGGAGCTGAGCTGTCAAGGTCATCTCTGCTGCTACTAAGGCTGCCTGCGTGTGTCTGTGTGTGCGCGCACATTGAATGAATTGCTGAAGGGCTCATATTTAAAATTAATGAGGCAGCCTGGTACTTGCTCCGAGGTGGGAAAAAGAACATATTTTAGATTTTGGGCTCAAATCGGAAATGTCTCCATGGGGTGGGAAGGCCACGTGTTTGTGTTTTAGGGTTCCCTCAACACTACACAACAAATCTCATTGTGTAGCATCCCCTGGAAACGTGTATCATACATAACAAGAAGCACATAAAAATCGGATTCATCAAATTCAGCAGGAAGTCAGCCATTTTCTTTGGTGTATGTTCTACTTGAGTCAGAGTCAAACCGTTACGGCGCGTGGTTGTCACTCATTGTTGTTTTTGTTTAATATTGCTGTCTCTGTTAGACTAAGATGAACCAGTTGGAGCAGGACGCCCATCGAGCTGCTGGAGAATATTTCCTGATCACCAGCACTATCCAAATCCGTCGGGTCAGTCACTCAGTGTGTGTGCATCGCTGTGGGTGGGACAGCTCAGAGCGCAAATGTTTTTGACTGTTGTTTTGGGCTTGACAATAATTGGCCAAGAATTTTTCTTTTCAATATTCATTCTATATGCTGTATATACAGTACATTAACACATCCCAACATGACAAATGTAAACATCCCGCGAATAAAAAAGGGCAAAAGAATTGGCTGTTTTCTCTCTCTGCTGTAAAGTTTGTAAAACAGTCAAATGCTCTGGCTGTAATTCATATTTCATATATTTGTTGTATGCGTTATTGGACCCCCAAAATGGTATTTTATTCTTTCTGTATTTTGAAATTAGTCGGCCCATTAATCAGTGATCTGGATTTTTTTCTGCCAAATATCAACATCAGCTTAAAAACATTTAAAAACCTATTGATTGTTCAGGCCGCGGTGTTGTTTTTTTTATGTTCAAAGGTTCTCTTTGAGAAACTGCGCCTGCATGAGCGCCTAAACAAGAAGATGCTTCCCCAGTACATGGCCACACGGGAGGATACCGCATCATCTCATACAGTACAGCCCAACTCTACCTTTGTAAACAAGTGAGTGAAATCTTTTTGGAGAAACTAATCCTCTGTATTTGTTGCAGTTGCAAATGTACCAGGATGTGCATCCTCTACCAAAGATCATTTTAGAGTACAGAGAAGTATGTCGTGGTTGGGTGTCACCATCCTACTCTTAACAGCGTGAACTGCACTTGGATACCTCTGCAAGTCATCATGGTGTACACTGTATTCGTCAGGTTGAAAAAACCAGGACGAACTTTGTCGACAATACCTACGTATACATGATGACGAAGGTGAGCCGCTTTGGCCTGGCACATCTCCTTTCTCGTGAGCACTTTGAAACAGTCATTCATGCCTTCGGCACATCTCGGCCGGATTAGTGTAATGCGCTTTACTTCGGAGTCAGCCAATCCTCCATGCAGCGTCTCCAGTTGGTCCAGAATGCTGCCGCTCGCCTCTTGACCGGTATTCGTAAGAGGGAGCACATGACTCCTACTCTGGCATCCTTTCACTGGCTCCCTATAGAGTTCTTTTGAAGATTGTATTATTTGTTTTCAAATCTTGAAATGGCCTCACCTCATCTTACCTCTCTGAGCTCCTCTGCACCTGCCCGCTGCCTCAGGTCTGCCAACCAGGCACTAGTTGAGGTACCGAGATCTAAGCGGAGGCTCAGAGGGGACGAGGCCTTTTCCGTCGCCGGTTCCTCTCTTTGGAACGACCTCCCTCTGAAAGTTCGTCAAGCCCCTTCGCTGTCCATCTATAAAACTCAATCCTAAAACCCATTTTTATTCTTTGGCGTTTGACCCCGCATGAGACTTGATTTTTAGTTTGACTGTTTTTGTGCTTTCTACCGTCTTTGTTATTCATTTATTAATTTATTGTTTGTTGTACAAGTTATTTTTGCTCCTTGTACTTTGCCGACATCGGTGGCTGTTTTAAAATTCTCTGAAAATTCATTTGAGTCGAGTTGAGAGTGTAAACAAAGACAAGCCCTCCCCGTTCACGCTTGAAAACTCCACAGGGCTTCATCTCCCCGAACTGGTCGCAGACCAGCGATGTGATGGGAAGAATCTTCTCGGCAAACCCCGTAAGTGCAGAACGCGTTGCTATCCTCAATTCATTCATTAAATGTCAATCTAATCTTACCTAAGCAGTAAATACTAGTATGCTCAGGGAATCAAGGACATGCATGGCTGACAGAACGCAATGAACGGCGGTTCGTTGTATTCATCTCATTTACATATTTTCTGCGGAGCATTTAAGTCAGTCGCACGCAAGCAGACTTCTGCTGTTGTAGCCGTGGCCCCACAAGTCGAGGAGCACACCCAAGTAGTTCTCAGCCTTTGCACGTGTACTCAACGATGATCTTGAAAAACAAATCCCAAATTCAGTTTTCAAGCATTTCCCTTTTTTATTCTTTTTTTCCCCCTGCTGTGGAAAGATTCCCGACCCTCCACCCTCTCCTGCTTGATCTGTTTTTAGATCTCCTGCAAGTCAAAGTGTAACTGCTCCCGACCTGAGTCATGTTGCCCGCTACCTCCCACCCAACTGCATTTTTTTTTTTATTGCGAGGTCAGCGCCAATTTTACTGCTGATGCGAAGCAGATAGAGCTTTAGCATTTGCAATTGGAATATGAAGCAAATACAAATATGTATGTGCCTCCAGTACTTTTGCTTCTTCTGTTTAAAAAAGGGTCCTCACAGTAGTCAGTCACCTTTGCGTTTATTGAATTTAAAACTTCCCCCCGACTGTCTCTTTTATGCCTCCAAGTGCTGGTGTCACCGTTGCACATTTGCATTGTTGTGTGGTGTCCACGCCCTGCCTCTGCGGTCCTTCTTCACCGACCCTCGCCTCTGTCACTCCCTCCCTCTGTCTGCTGAATAATACATGAGTTGTGGAAGCAGAGTATTGCTCCCTCACGCGCCTTCTGCAGATGACACCAACCTAAACTCACCGTGAGGGTCAAAGTGAGCGCGTGTCGATGCATCTGTTTTAGCACAGCATCCACGTTTGTAACGACGGATGCGGGGGGGACATCGTCGGCCCTCGAGTCCCCCTCTTGACATCAGAGGGCGTGCAGTGTGACCGATCGCCTTCCTGTTTAGCTTGCTTTGCAGGAAAATAGCCGCCCGTGCAGTCGTGTGTACGTGCGGCATATTTCTCAGATTCCTCAAGGCTGGGCTAATGATTAGACCGCCTTTGCTGCTATTTTAAGGTGCGCCGGAAAGTCTCGAAGAATACGATATCCGGTGTCATGTGTGTCATCTTCCACTGCTGCTTGAAGATTCCATTTAGTTAGAATGAACTACACTGGCATTCTGACATCAGTTGAAATATGAAAAAAACGACGACATGTTCGAGGCAAATGACATTTAATTGACCTCATGTCAAAAAAAGTGAAACATCAACATTGGCACAATCAATTCTCGCGTGCACATGTTTTGGAATTGATTTCACAAAAGTTCACAAATATTTGACATGCTTACTGTCTTTGACAAGCATTAACTGCGTTTTTTTGTCAATTGGGGGGATTTGTGTGTGGCGATGTTTCCATGCACCACATTTTTTTTCTCCCAACCTTTATTAAAAATAGGCACATCTTTGAATTTGGCTTGAGTAAACAATATAATGCCACATTTCAATCTTTAGTACCTGGCTTTTTGTAAGCTTATCTATTTAGCGGTCCATCCAATCAGAGGACGCTTACAGAGGAGTCTGTATCTGTTTTTCTTCCATACTTACTGTTTGTTTCCCCCGAACTAGAACTTCGACAACATTCCGCTTAAGATTACCCTGATGCCGCATGCCGAAGGTAAGGAGCACATTTGGCCATATACGGCCCACTCCTTTTTTTTTTTAATCCAACTCAGGGTAATTGATATGTTGTAAATATTTGAATCGTCCAAATATTTTGTGTATTTTATTACTTGATAGATTTCATTAAGTCTTAGAAAATTAATTTGACACGCATTGAGTCCAAACAAAAATCTGCTCATTTGACTGGTACTAAAGATGAGTGATCTTTGTGCATTTCTATTTCGGATCCACGCCACAAACATTTTACTCGACCTGTTTGTGGAGGAATATCATCAATCATCAATCATCTTCCGAACCGCTTCATCCTCATTAGGGTCGCGGGGGGTGCTGGAGCCTATCCCAGCTGTCTTCGGGCAGTAGGCGGGGGACACCCTGAATTGGTTGCCAGCCAATCGCAGGGCACACAGAGACAAACAACCATGCACGCCCGCACTCACACCTAAGGACAATTTAGAGTGTTCAATCAGCCTGCCATGCATGTTTTTGGAATGTGGGAGGAAACCGGAGCACCCGGAGAAAACCCACGCAGGCCCGGGGAGAACATGCAAACTCCACACAGGGAGGCCAGAGATGGTCTGCACTGTGAAGTCGACGTGCTAACCACTGGACTACCGGGCTGCCTGTGGAGGAATAATCCATCCAAATTGTTTCCTCCATCTGTCGGCAAGGCCAGGCCACATCAACACGCATGGCCACACTCAGCTCCTTTTCTGTGTGCGTGTGTGTGTGTGTGTGTGTGTGTGTGTGTGTGTGTGTGTGTGTGTGTGTGTGTGTGGAGTGATTGATCGGCGCTAACATCAGCACCTCTGCTTGCCGCCCAAAGCTACTTGTCATCAAATCCTGCTCCTCGCTTTCCCCCGTTGCTCCGCCCATCCCATCTTTCCCTCCGTCAGCACCCTGGCATTCTAACGTCCACTGTCACTACTCCTTGATGTCGTTTTGTTGTTGTTGTCATGCTGATGTAGCATCATCAGCACCGAGGCCAGCGTAAGACACGGAAGCAGTGTCCACACGGGACACAATACAGCCCCATACCATCACAGATGCTGGCTTTTGAACTTTGCGTCCATAACAATCCGGGTGGTTCTTTTCCTCTTAGATCTGTTGTTCTTGTTGTTGATGAATGGCTTTTGCTTTGCGTAGTAGAGTTTGAAGTTGCCCTGATGGATGTCGCACCCAAGTGAGTGTTCCTGAGACCTTGTGGTGATGTCCACGACACATCGATGTCGTTCTGTTGATCCGTTGAAGCCCGAGAGGTCACGAGTGTTCAGTGTTGCTTTTTTGACCTCACTGCTTCCATGCAGTGATTTCTCCAGATTCCCTGGGGCTTTTGATGATATCCGTAGATGATGAAATGCCTAAATTCCTCGCAAACGTCTTGAAACTGTTCAACTACATTGTCACGCGCCAGTGTTCACAAAGAGGTGAACCTGGCCGGGTGTTTGATGAGCACTATGTTTGCTAGTCTTTTTTTACCACCTGTCCCAGCTTTTTTGGAACACATTGCAGCCATAAAATTTTAAGTGAATGATTATTTGCTAAAAACAATCGTGTTAATCAGTTACATAAAAAAAACAACTTCTCTGTTGTGAATTAAATTTAATCTAGATTGAACATGATTTGAAAATCATTGCATTCTGTTTTGATTTGTGTTTAACACAACGTCCCAACTGTTTTGGTCTTATAGACCTTTTTTTTTTTCTTTCTTTTCCATCTCAGCCAACCATCCTAGAAACAACCGATTACACGTCGGCTAAAAAAAAGAACTACCCCAATGACAGTTTCCAGAAAATTCTACTTAAGTCTAGTAACTAAGTATTTGCACTCCCACCACAGTTTGAATGTTATTTCTGACTTTATACTCCACAGGCGGTGAGCTGGATGTGATGAGTTTCAATCCTCGAGCTGTATACATCTCTGAAGAAGGCTGGACCTTTGTCGCCGCAGGTAAAGTAAGACGCACTCCCAGCCGCAGTGTTGGATACGCTCACGAGAGCATCACATACTTACATAAGCAGAGAGATAAAGCCGTGGTAGCATCCACACAGTTTTGCATCCGGAACATTGTGGAGTCGGGTTGCCATGGAAACAATACCTTCAGGGAAGCCCTCGCTTGGCCACCCGTGTCCTTCACAAACTTATGAGAGCGCACTCTCCACTTGCCGGTGTCCCGAGGAACGGTTGAAATCGGAGGCACGTCAAAACACATTACAGCACGTGTGTGGGAATGTTATGCCTCCCAACTGTCAAGACACACAACCGGTCCCTCTCGAGTCACATGCACACTGCTTGGTTCAGGGACAATTTTACAATGATGACATTTTCCCCACGGGCCAGGCAGCTGATGTGCTGTGTCTATTTATGATTTGAATCATTCTTCTGACAAAGGAAGAGCCAAAAATGCAGGAAAGTGCAACACAAAACTCACTCATAGAAATTTTCACCACAATGGGCTGATCGAGAGCCCGCATCACAGCAGATGCAGCGTTTTATCTGTTGACCTCCCACTCCATCCTCCCCCTCACATGTGAGCAAGACCCCGAGATACTTGGGGCAGGTTTTCATCCCCGACCAGCTTTACGGTATCCCTCACCGCTGGTGTCCACTAGCAGGTTTGTGGGTTGCCGCCACAACCTGCGCCGACCCCCTTACGGCCACAGCTCCGGTCGGCCGCCTCAACAATGGACACTCGGATTATGGTCCACTCAGACTTGCGAGTTTTCTTCTGCCATGATTAAAAAAAAAAGTGCAGCAAATGGAGTGATGTGTAAGCATTTATTTAAAAAAAATAAAATAAATAAAGCAGCACCCGAATAAATGTGGCTAACAGTCCAGTTTCCCTAGATTGTTTGTTTGTTTCTGTAAAAACAATTAGAACATCGACAGACGAGGGGAAAAAAATGTCAGTATTAGATTTTGATATTTTCGAAGGACACCCTTCAACGGAAGAGAAGTTGTCCTCCTACACTCCTCACTTAGTTACAGTGCAGTAAGCGCTTATGTTTGTTTAGTGTGTTATCTCACTTATGTTTATATTGTGCAGATTTAAAATTAGAAATGAAATATATTTATATATCATCAATTGTCAAAAGAATTTGGAGGCCGGAACGGATTCATTACATTCCCCGTTCATTTCGATGTGAAACGTGATCTCCATTCACGATTGTTTCTCGTTACAAACGGGGGTCACGGAATGAATTCAGATGGCGACTTGAGGCCCGACTGTGTCGTGGAGTCAATGAACATGTGCCATTTTCAGGCTTCTGCCAACTGGAGCTGCGACTCCTGGCTCACTTCTCCGGCGACGACAAACTGATCAACCTTTTTACCAACACTGACTCTGACGTCTATGCTGTTTTGGCCTCTGAATGGTGGGTCCCACACATATTCCAAGGCTTTGTATTGGCATTATTATTATTATTATTAGCGAAATGTGCAGCATTTCTACCTTTGTTGAGAAAGTTTTGGTACACCCTACTCAGCAATTTTTTTCCCCTTCAATCTCTTATCTGTGGCTGGGATAACTCAACGCTGAATGTGGAAGTGCTAATTTAATTCTGACTCCGTTCTGTTTCTTTGTACTTTACGGGATTTTGCAAAATCTACTTGAAGAGTTTCCGACTGGGATAGGCTCCTGTGCTTTTGCTCATCCGGCAGGAGGCAGTCTAAATCTCATTGAACAGTGAGAGCCTTGATCCTGGGCGCCTCAAGTCAAGGTTTTAAGGTCACATGTTCATTTAGCATTGAACTTTGGGACCCTTTTAGCCTTTTTTTTTTGCCCGAGGTTTTTTAGCTCGTACCACGGGTGTCAAATTTATGTTGCCCGTCCACAGTTGTGTTTGACTAGCCACCCTTCAAAAAAATTCAGGGGCAATGTCATGCCATGGGACAGCAGTACAAACCCAACGTTTAAAATCCTCCCTCGCATGCTCTTCAGATGAAGTCCATGCAAGAACAAATCCCGTTGTGATGTTGCACATCCTGAAGAGAGAAGACGAACGCTGTTGACGTTTCAAATCAAATCTCGGCCAAGCGGTGGCAACCGAGGGAGGTCCACGGATTTCAAATTCAGTCTTATGGTCAAGCTTTGCTGTGCCAATTCCTCTTATGCAATAAAACACAGCAGATACACAAGCGTGTGTTTGTGTGACAAGGTGAAGGAAATAAATCCAGCCATTAATACACCGATGAGCGTTGACAGCGCTCCATCAACCGTTACTTTGGCGAGGTGTCGTCCCACCCTGTCGGATGCTTCACAGCGCATCTCTGTGTCTGTCTCTTTCCGACCGCTAGAGACGTTTGCTCCCTGCCTTAATGACTTTCCATAATCTAGATCCACATCGACATCGCTTCACTGTAAAAAATGCGGATCGTTTCTGTCCCATTGACATTGGATTTTCAATGTGATGTGATTGCGATTCATTGAAGTTGTCTGCTCTTCAGGCTGCGGAAGCATGCTGTGACGTCAGAGGAGATAGAACAAGCCAAGCGCATCGTGTCTTCCATTTTGTATGGGAAAGGTTAGTACCAACCGCCTCAATTTTCTATTAGGCGTGGGCGACTGAAGGCCTCGGCTGCGTTTTGGGTAAAAGGTGAAGTACACCCCGAAATGGTCGAAAGTGGAAGAGAACGTGGACCTCCACAAAGGTTGACCTGAGCAGAGGTTTAAAGCCAGAACTCTGAGCTGTGAGGCAGGTTCGCTCACCGCTATTCACCGCGCTGCCATTTGACTCGAATCGAAATGGAAAAAAAAAAAAAAAGCCAAGATGAAAGCAGTTCACATGTTGCACAAATGTGTTTCTTTCATGTCATGTTGTAAAAAAGACGAGCCGTCTCATGGCCCCTCGTGAGCTGTACGGTAGTTGTTTGTGTGCGTGTTACCGGTGACCCATTTATGGTCCTTGCACGTGTCTTTTTTTTTTTTTTCATGGGTGCACATGGACTCTTGTTCATGACATCTTGGCGACCTGCAACATAGACCACGCCAATATTGGCCCGTGTGATCGCTATCAATTTGTCCGCACAAACACAGCCTCTATCATGGGCAACGTTAAAAAGCCGCTTCTGGAAAACAGACGAAGAACTGCTTCAGAAGGAGGAACGAGGGCCAATGTTGGCGAAAGGGGTCATGGGGCCCAGTCTAGGGGGTTGGTCGCGGGGGTCAAATGAGAAGATAAATATAAGGAACTCCTGATCAACATAGACAGACAGCTCCCAGTGGAGGGATGTGTTGCCATGGAGACGGAATACTAAGATGGAGCATTCTCTGCAGGACACTAATCAGGCCAGGGAGGAGGGGCAGATCTCTGCGACACACATAATGGGCGCACACACACATGCACTCAACTACAGTCGTGCCTTGAGATACGAGTGACCTGATTTTGTTGTTTGATTAGATACAAAACGTCGTTTGTTTGTTTGTTCGTTTTACTTTGACAGAGCAGAACTTTAGAGTCTGGTGCTACATGGTGGCAGTGAACGTCATTGCCCTCACTTGGAAAATACTGATCACATCATCAAACAAGTGTCTGCGTTGTTTCATGCCATTATCAGGAAAGTCCACTTAGCTCAATGCTAACAAACGATGCAAAACGCCTTTGACAGTGCCCATAGTTGCCTTTTTAATACGAAATGACCATCTGCAGCAGTATGCATACAGATATCATGTCAGTACTTGATTCCAGTTGATTGGGCGGACACTAATCATTGCATCCGAATGTCTCTCAAAAATTGCAGAGTTGACGTATTCCTCGTCCTTTATGTGTTCCTCCGCAGGCCGCGATTGCCTAGCCAACACAATGGGGGTAACACTGCTGGAGGCTCGCCGATTCCAAGACAACTTCTTCCTGAAGTTCCCAAAAGTGAAAGACTTCATCCTGATGACTATGCAGCAGTGCCGCGAGCACGGTACAACGTTTGTTCTTTCCCCCAAGGTTGATCTTGCTTAGGACCAACACTTTGCAATGATCTTGGCCGAGGAAGTGGATGCATTGTCGGGAGGAATATAAACCGTAGCGGGTCAATACTGCATATTGGACTTGAACTGCCAACGCAGCACACCTGAGGCTTGAACACGCTTGACTCACACAATACTGTTCAGGCTGCACTTAACAAAAGTGTGTCAACAATCGGGCAGCAACTAGCTGGGTCCCTCACACTTGACCCATCCGAATTGGAAAATCATCGCTTATTAAATCGCAGTTGCAATATTGAAGGGCGGGGAGGCTCCCAATTTTTTTGTTTTTCCAAATGGTTCAGCCCTTGTGGTAATGTCCCAAAATGTACCCTCAGATTGGCTGAGGAACTCTTCCAGCGGGTACCCCGCCACTAACAAGTCGTCTGGAAAACATTCCAGTTTCCACACAAAATGCTGGCAAGTCTGCACTTGGCCAAAGAAGCCAATCTGTGTGCTTGTGTACATGCATGCGTGCGTGCGTGTGTGTACGCGTGCGGATTTACTCAGAGTTTTCGCTCTCCTGTGTGTGACTCGGGCAGATTCTGGAAAGCCCTTTTGGTTCACACGCGTGCACTTCCATACATAACATACGGGATGATACAGTGTCAGCAAGCACATTCCAGCGTCACTCACAGCCACGCCAGTGCACACATGGAAGCAACGTTTGTGGCCTCAAAGCGCGCCGCCTATCAGTGCCACTGGGGCCCGGTACAAAGGTCGTGACCGTGGCCAAAAGGCCCACGCAAGTTGTCACGGGTCAGCGGAGGGGTTTTGTGTTTGCCGGTATCTGTTGTGAGCTCACTTCCTACGTATTTGGCCATGAGATTGTGTCTGTGTGCGTGCGTGTGCGCGCTAATGGGAAGAGGACCATTCAGGTTCCATGGCCTGGTTGACTTTCCTCACAGTAAGGGATACTGGAGGGATTTAGTTGTCAGGCCGTGCCCCATTGTCCCACTATTGGAATGCACTGCTCTGCTGTGTGTGTGTGTGTGTGTGTGTGTGTGTGTGTGTGTGTGTGTGTGTGTGTGTGTGTGTGTGTGTGTGTGTGTGTGTGTGTGTGTGTGTGTGTGTGTGTGTGTGTGTGTGTGTGTGTGTGTGTGTGTGTGTCCAAATTGACACATCCCTGCTTGTGATCACGGTTTAGTATGTCATCTGTGTGGCACTTCACATTTGTGGGAACTCACGTAGGCGTACCTGTAGAGTGCATGCAGAATGATCGATCCTAGTTGCATTCACACTCCACTTTCTTCCTGCACAATGCAGCCGTCCGTCCATTGTCTATACAGCTTCGTGATCAGCAGGGTCACGGGCGAGTGGGAACCTTTGAGCGGGTGGGGGAGGGGCCAAGCACCAAACGGGCTTTTTGAAATGCGGAAGGAGAAAATTCACGCGAGCACAAGGAGAACATCCAAACCCCACACACGGAGGCCATATTCCCGAACCTCAGAACTGTGACGGTGACGTTCGAACCACTAGCGCACCGTGCTGCCCTCCGCACCATGAATAAGGTCTTCACAGAAAAAAATAAAAAAAATGTCCACATTGTGTCCACAGCTTTCGCGTGTTCCCTCACGGGCCGCCAGCGGCCCCTGCGACATATCCTTTCCAAAGACACAGCTCTACGCTCGCAATCGGAGAAGAAGGCTGTCGCCTTTGTGCTGCAAGGTCGGTAAAACTCGGTTTTAATGGCCGTCGCCTTTTGCTTCCCCTGGAGAAATGTTCAACTGTCTGTTTGCAAATGGACACTTTGGAAAGGTTTGCGTTCGCTGTCGACGTCGTGCTTCTGTGCAGGTTCCGTGGCCGACCTGTGTAAAATGGCAATGATCCAAGTATCTGAAATGCTTTCCACCTCCGAAACGCTCTCTGCCAGGTAGGCCTAATCAAAACAGTTTACCACCGTTTATCGCAGGGGCGGATACACCCTAAAAAATACCAGGTTGTTTTCCTGCCCCATTCACTGGGCAGCTGTGGATTTTGAGCAGATCAGAGTACTCCATGTTACCGTTACCCAATTACTTTCCTCCACTGTGAAACCTGTGCCAAATTGTGAACCCATTTCGTGGACGCTTACTCCTCGATAGTTGACCCAGTGTGCCATTTTAAATCCTCAACCCAATGCGCCGGGTCTAAATAACTCAGCATTTGAGTTGGTTCTGGGTTAGCTATTTGACTCAATTTAGGGTACTTTCAACCTGTTTGCACCGTTCTCCATATAAGAGCTAATACGTTACTTGCGTGCATACTGTCAAAACCCGCCATCGAGCTGGGCCGCCAACGATGAAGAGCAGACGAGCACCCGAGCCGACGGATTGTTCACAAAGGCCAAAAGGCGCTTCCGGTCGAGCAGGAGGCATGACTAACATTGGGTTCGATGATTGTCTTGTGTTGTAGGCTGATGGCTCATTTCAGTGATGAACTCCTGTTTGAAGTGGAGGAAGCGCAGCTGGAAGAGTTTGCTGGTGACTACTTTGGAATTTGGAAGGATTGCGTTGACTTTTTAGAAGACTTGAACCTGAAAAATGTTTCTGTGCGCAGCTGTGGTGAAGCGCAGCATGGAGTCCTTGAGCCACAGCCACCATCTGGGAGTCCATCTTAATGTGAGTGCAGAGAAGCGAAGGAACGCCGCAATGTTTGCAGAGTGTTCAGGCTATTTCCTGGCTCCGCTTGAGACAGGAGGGGGAGAATTCAGAGACTTGCAAACAAAAATAAATAATAATAATTTAAAAATAAATAAAAAATAAAATAATTATTTTTTTAAATTTAATTTATTAATTTAATTTAAATTTAAATAATTAAAAAATGTAAACAAGACCAGTGTTTCCCAAAAAAGTGTTTGTTTTGGTCACAAAAAAAACATTGTTCTCATGATACAATCATTTTTGCTTTCATCATTTCAGAATTTATGGTTGCATGTTTTGAAATTTTGTTTGCAAATTCAGATTTTTGGCGTGGTAGAGCAATCGACCCCCCCAACCCAAAGGTTAGGGGTTCGATCCTCGGCCATTGCGACCATGTTGAAGTGCCCTTGAGCAAGAAACGGAACCCCCAGCTGCTCCTAACGCTGTGTTATCAGGAGGCAAACGAGGAAAACAGCCTAAAGCGCTTTGAGTACACCAGGTAGAAAAGTGCGATACCATGACATCCCATTTTTGGTAGCGAATTAACTTCAGTCTTACGCGGCGGTCCTCCACTGAACCAACATTAAAAGCCTTTTCATTGGTCAGCTTGGAAAGAGGGAGTGACAACTTCCGTCCTCGCCGGAAAATAACGAGCCGCGTACTCGGGCTACAGTCAACACAACAATAGTTGCTATCTTTATTCTTAACTTGTCTTTGTTATTTCGTACATCGATCTAAAAGCCCATTGCACTTGTTCAGAAATTGAGCTTTTTTTTTTATTTATTTTTTTTTGGTAAAAACAAATTTGCCTCTTGGGCGAATGTTTTTTTTTTTTTTGCATGATATTGCCTTCAGAACATCTGACCAAAAAAAACCCACCTTCAAATTAGAGTGAAGCGGTACGTCTTCATTATTTCCGTCAAATGTTGAGTTGAAAATCTGCACCGATTTTTCAGGCAGGCCAAAATAGGGGCAAGAGGTCAATGAGTGAAAATTAGCGTCATACGCTTCCCTAAGACCTCGCGTGAACTAGCACAGATGGAAGAGAATTGGTGAGAAAAGCAGCGTGGGCAGTAAAATAGGTCACGTACGTCAGCGCTCATGTTCTCTTTTTTTTTTTTTTTAACCAGATGAATCCACAGGTGGCGGACCGCGAGTACGCAGGGCTCGGCTGTCGTTACATCGCGCGTTCAATGTGTGCGTGTGTTTGTTTGTGTGTTTCGCAGGTCCCCCTGAAGGTGGCAGTCTCCTGTGGCAAGTCCTGGAGTTCCATGGCTGCGCTGCACATGCCACCAGCTTAGCTCATTTTGGTGTTTTATCTCTCTCCACGTTCCAATGTTTGAGCTTGTGGGCCTTCCTCGCTGCATTTTTTTTTTCACACCTCGGCTCATTTGTCCAGCATCCACGTCGCCATGGAAACCTGGCAGCTGCTCCCAGCGCTAGTTTTCACTCCATCCGTCTCCGGGGGCAACGGCAGGAGCCGTAGACTGGATTGTACCAGTTTGTCGTCTGCCTTTCACACACGCTCACGTTACTGAAATGAGTGAGATTGTTTGGGTCGCTTCATTGTTATTAGGCGCGCATGTTCAATAATATACCCACTTGAATTCTTTCCAAAAATGTCTCATCCTCCCCCCTCTCCACCCCCTTCATAGTTGCGTGACATGATGAAATGATTGCTATTTAATAGATGATTTGTTTCCGTGTTTTTATACGGTTTCAGAGAATTGTTCTGCACTTTGCCTGTTGAACCGAGCATGCACGTTCCCACGTAATACAGGCGTGCAATTCTACCTTGAGCCCATCCTTTTTTTTTCTTTCCTTTCTCCCTCCACCTCCAACTGGACTCACTTGGCTCGAGACGCTTTTGTCTTGATTGGAGCAGCTCACACTAGCACACGCATTCCACAAATACTCGTACACGCTTGCAAACACGCACGCATACTCACTATCTGCCAGCAGGCCACCGTGCACGCGCTCACGCAGTGACCGAGTTTCTGTCTCGGGGAACCACGTACTCTTTTTTTTTTGTTTGGTTTTGTTTTTAGCAATACAGTACTGAATTGTCATGATTTGTCCAAGCATTACCATATAACAGTGGCTAGAAAAAGTCTACACACCCCTGTTCAAATGCCTTTTTTAAAAAACTTTGTATTTAAAAAAAAGACTAAGATATATCATTTTTAACTTTCACCCTCCTCTGTTTACATACTAGTGCCTCCTATTAATTTGACCAGGGGTGTGTCGACTTTTCTGTGTTCAACCCAAAGTGGCTACAATGTGGAAAGCTTCTTTTATCATCAATTCCCTTTTCTTTTCTGGAATGAGCTTTCTCTCTCCGAGCAGCGCAGGGCCTTGCACTGGACAGTGTTATGGAAATCTGGCTGTCTATCCTCTCATTGTTCTGTTGGTTTAAGAATTGAAACAGCCCCGCCACCCCCCCCCCCCCCCCACCCCTGATCCCCCCCAACCCTCCTCACCCCGCAGAGGGGAGTGTGAGACTGGCATGTGCACATTCTTCAGGGCTCTCTGTATTTTTGGAGAAGGGGTGTCCCAAGTCAGACAGGTAGAACAAACACTCCTGAATCCAGCCTTCACAATGACTGACAAATGAATGACTTCACCTCGTTGGTCTTTTACAGCGACCGTATTACGTCAGGAGTAAGACGGATCCGTTTGGCACGGTCAACAGTATGAGCCCCCCCCCCCCCCCACTGGTCCCCTGCTGCCATGGCAACCGTAAAACCTGTGAGTACTTGGATGTCATCGTGCAGTGTGACACATGCAGATTTTTCAAATGACAAAGCATTACCCTGGTCTAAACGTGTTCAGGCTTAATGCATGTTTTTAATTGATACAATATATCAATGTATGTACAGCCACATTTATCGTAATGCCAACTTTACACCTGTACAGTGTTCCAGTTGGGAGAAAAATGATATATACATATATATTTTTTTCCAACCGGGTTCATAGTCACAGATCGTATTTCCAGTGTGATGGTACAGTATGAGGGACAGACAGAGAACTGATGTCATGTAACAAAAAGTAAGTTTTCACTGTACCCACTCGCCACTCCCATCCCCGAATGTAACTGTGCTTTGTCTTCCCTTCCCGACTCCTCCCCTTTCGTAAACTAGTCAACGGGCCTCAGGTGCTATTTATTCCTTGCCTCCAGCAACGACGGCGGGCCCCTTCCCTCAAATTCCAGACCGTAGCATAAGTGCGTCCCCCACCCCCTGTCGCCAATTACAAAGTTCCCGCAGTCCCATCCCCCAAGGCCTTTGCATCCCACCATCCATCAGCTATTCCCTCCTTGCAGTCTTCTATTGCAGCCATCTGGTTGACCCGCCTGCCTCCGAAAAAGCGCGGCTGCCTATCTGTTCCCCGCAGCGCTGTGCGCGAGCTCGTTTCCCAGCAACATGCAGCAGTCAGGACAGGGCATGTTGCTGGACACAGATTTTTTTTGGGGGGGGGGTGGACTGCACTAAGCTCACTTTTGATATCTCCAGAGTGCAAGCAGACAGGCAGGAAAAGGAAGGCTGACATTCAACAAAGGCTGAAGTCAAATCGACACCTTGCAATGTACTCAAATGCAATTTTCAAACTGCCAAAGCTGCGATTTGAGGGCAGGGGGGGGCTGCTTCATTTTGTTCCGTGGGTAGACATTATTTTAATATAAATACATACAGTATATATTTTATTTATATACTGTTTTGATAAGTTCAGTGCTTAAGGAGAGCAGTTTACATTTTTAAAAAAAAGTATATGGGGAGAGGACCTTGGAAAAAAAATCACATATTAAGGCGCAAGACTAAGGGGGGAAAAAACACGTGACAATTAGGTGGAATCTTTTTCTTAATCGTCCCCGCGCTAGTTTGAAGCATCACTCCTTCAATCATGACTGAAGAATCGGTGCCCTTAATATCTTTGAAATAGAATTTGCATGTCTTTGAATGTACAATTTGAGTTGCAGAGTGAATCAAAATGAGCCCCGGATGCTATTTACATGAAACGTATCATACAGTTTTGCACTCGCAAGCTTAGCGATTCCAAATTTTGAACCTACACTCTTAGGAGTCGCAATTTTTATCCTGAAGGGTGTGACTAAAGTGGTCAGAGTAAAATGACTTGCCACGGTCAGGGTGCTCCCACGCCATCTTCTTTCCTGTCTGCTCGGACTCCTATTTCCATTCCACCACTTGTTCTTGACATTTTTGCAAACATGCGGTTGCGCATATGCCGACCAAAAAAAAAAAAAATCAAACACCCCTTAAGTGTGAGCAGTATTGTGTCAGGGAGATCAATACAGTGTTATGATGACAAAATCCATGTGGAAAGTATGTTGGCGTTTGCCTACTTGTGTTTATTGCTGGATTCGTTGGCACGTGGGCAGGGTTTTTCCTAAATAATCGCTTTTTGGACAAAATATCGCCACATAAGGATATACAAATTGCAGCGGTCGCCGTCACATTTGGCATTGGGTTTCCACTTGTAAAAATAGCAATCATGCAATGACGTCTTGAGTAAATGCTGATGACTGTCCGCAATACAAATTTGACCTGTATTCCCCTCAGAAGAAAAACAACAACAACAAAATCAAACAAAATAGCAATTGAAAACTGGACTGTGATTCAAGACACGGTTGCGCTACAAGTGCTGAGGTGTTTTTGTCACCTGTGGCCTCAGTCCAGAGTTTGTGTCGGCCAAAGACAAGCCAGGTGGCGAGAAAGAGGGGGTCCGTGTCCTCCTCGTTGCAGCATAACCTCCCAAACTCCACTCCACTTTTCTTTTTCTTTTTTTTTTAACGGCTCCCTCGCCCTCTTCAGAAGGTGGAACATTCCACGCCGCCGTCTTCATTTAGACGCGACTGATCGAAACGACAGGTTGGATGAAGTTAAACACCAAACGGTGGCCCTAGAACTATTTACAGCCTTCTGTTTTATCTCCTCCGAAATAAATCAAATAAACCCCTCCCCGCAACCCCCCCCCCCCCAAACACTTCATGTCAGCATTTTACATTCATGCCTATGGGTGCTCACCCCGCCTTGACATCATCAGAGTAAAAACCACACGCAGCATCTGTACATTTGTGCTGTTTCAGTTTGCGATCGGGAAACCGCTGACCTTGATTGAACACTTGGATTTGATTGTGGGCCACTGCGGAGGAGCTTTAACCGTCGGCAGTTTGGGCCTTCGTGCCTGCTCGTAGTGACGTTCTGCGGGGCCTAAAGCACTCAAGTGAACGGGACCCCTCGTACAGGAAGGGGGTCTCAATGCAGCATACCTTCTGAACCAAAGGGAACCCCCCCCCCCCAAAAAAAAACTGAAATCTGAAGAAAACCCACCGAAGAAAGGTGCAACTGTACACAGAAGCTGCACATTGAACCTTTTCTACATTCTACTAAGAATTGGTTGAAGTAGTAAACATACATTAAAAAACAAACAAAAAAAAACTGTGCACTTTGAGCTACTTCGGCCTTCCAGTCATTGATTTCACTGCATAAGGCAGGGGTGTCCAACCTACGGCTCGGGGGCCATTTGCAGCCCACCCTCCGTTTTTCAGCGGCCTGCGACATGACCCCCAAAAATATAGAATACTAAAAATGGCATTTGACATGAGCCACAGGGTTAGTTAAAAAAGGCCAAGGTGGGCAAAAGGGAGAAGGGAGGCTGTACTTTTTGCTATGTATTGTATTGTCTGTTCGAAGATACGAATAAATGCTTCAAAGAACAACCCAATTTATCTTCCAAACACTGTAGTGAATAAAAGGGAATTCAATGGCTGATGTACGAAGACATCAAATGAATGATCCTCATTGAACTGTTTGAAAAATGGTTACCTTACTTGAGTTTTGTCTTCTTTTTGCTTCTGAATGTGGAAATGAGATTCAGCTGCTGCGAAGTGCAGCGCTGTAACTAGTCAATGAGAGAGAGGGCTGTTAGCCACCCCAAAAAAATTCCCTCAACTATTTGCCTCAACGCTTTTAACAGAAAGCCGATGAAATGAACTCGACAATACAAACAATCTCAAATCGCTTTCATGGCTGACTTAAGCGAATTTCAAAAAGTGGCCTTTTCATCCTTCCATTTTTTTTCTGTATGCGGCCCTCCAACAAAAAAGTTTGGGCACCCCTGGCATAAGGCATTCCGGATGCTTTCTTCAGAATATACTGGAATTTTAATTCTGAGGAGCATTTTCCCAAATGAGGAGTATTTTCCTCCCGCACGTCGCGCCTCTTATTCCAAACATTCCGACTGCGGGTGGTCGCGAGATTTTGCACGCCACTTGCACAGCGATATCCAATTTGGGAGCTATCCCGATCCCGTTCAAATAGCTCACGATGATGGATGCTTTGTTCGCTCAAGTAGAAGACATTGCTCGAGCTTCGCAGATGCGTTCGAGTATTTAGCTGGAGCTTGGGCGAAACATGCCATGCAAACCACTTCCACTTCGTCCCGCTTGTTTACACTCCTCATCTGATCCGCTGTCACTCTCAGTTGTGCGCTCTGAGTAAATGCCCTTTACAATTTGAGAAAGACATTCCATGCAATTTTTTCACATGATCTAAAAAAAAAAAAAAGGTAGCACAATACATTTTTTCATATATATATGTCTCTATATAATTATATATAGCAGGCATATATAAATATAGATGAACGATTTGTTTTCTGTCTTTTTTTTTGCAGGGTACACCGGCATGCCGCATTGCATTGCTTTTGCAGTCTGCGTTTTGGTTGGCTGGCAGGCGAGATCTCATCCGGGGCAGTGTTGCATTGTTGGGGTCGAGTCCATGCACACAAATAGGGAGTGAATGTGTGACTGCGCGCGCTATATGTGTGTGTGTGTGTGCGTGCGTGCGGTTGGGGGGGGTGGAGGGGTTCAGGTTGTAGTGGGCCCCCGACAAGCTCCCAAATGACGTCATCAAAGCAGTGCAGCAAGGCTCTGTGGCTCATGCGGAAATGGTGGGAAAGTTGCTGAGGCCCGGGGACAAGGAAGGTCAAAGGTTTTCGGGGGTGGGTGTTGGGTCTCGGCCCAGAATTGCAGACAGACTCATTAAACGGGAGGTAGAGGAGAGGTGGCGAAACCAGGAAGGCCGTGTACCCCTCACATTCCTAAGTTGAGTTTTACAAAAGATGGGATGGCAACTTTAGGGGCATGAATGTCGCTGGCTTTGCTGTGTAAAAAGAATGAAATCGGCTCTTCTTGTGCTGAAGCTTCGGCGTTATTGCTAGTTGTCGCGTCATTACCCGACAATGGTGGCTTTCCGTTTTAGGTTAGGATGTCTGCCTTGCAGTTGTCGAGTTGCGGGTTCTCCGCTTTCCCCGCCGACCTGCCTGTGAGGCAGACACGCTAACCGCGACCCCACGTTGCTGCTGGTTGCAAAAATTAAAATGGATAAAATATATCTTCACGTATCCGTAGATAGATTCGATTTGATTCTTGTCACCTGCACCACGTCTTGATAACGTTCGGCGGAAATGAGCTTTTGTTGCTTTTGTGTATGAAATGCATCTGTCATACTTGACTGGTTTGTCAAAAGGATGTGCCGTGTGTTGGGTTCAAAGAGCGTGAGAGGGCGCTCTTCCCAGTGCCTCGGCCTATCACAGAGAGCATGGCTCAAGGGACAGAAAGCAAAAGGAGAAGTGACGGCTGGAAAAATGCGACAGCGAGGCCACAGCGACGACAGCGGGAGCCTTTAGGTTAGATTAGAACTTACGCCTCGATCTCGGTTTTTCCTCGTTTTCAGCTGCGTCCTTTCTAAATGATGCTGCGTTCGCTTTGTATTTCTGTTTTGCTGACGCGCTCGTTGGTCGGCCGTGTGTTGGGAGCAGTTTGGCTCAAAGTACTTTTACTCAAGAGTGGGTTCATTATTTTGACCCGGCAGATTGGGTTTGGCCCGAAGAGCCGTCGCTGGTCACCCCCTTTTGGACTATTTTGAAGTTTGCTGATGATGAAGTCAGTTGAATGTCAGATTCTTGGAAATCACCGGGAGCGGCCGGATGGTTCGGTGGGCCGGGAAATATCGCTTATGGGATGAGTCTTATTTTGAACCACGGCTTTGCTGCTATTGAATCTGGTCACCCATCTTGGGGTAGTTTCAACTCATCAGTTAAAATGTGTTGCGTTACTCCTTGCCGGATGAAAATCTCCAGCCAACATGCTCTGTCCAATCTGCAACCCAATGTCCTGGGAATAAATAACCCGGCATAAACTCGGTCCAATTTGGAGCCAGCGCCGGGCTCGCTATTTCACCCAGTTTGGCTTCCATCGTCCTCGTCTTGCCGTCCGGTGTATGTCCATGGACAATGCGCGCATAGGCCCCTCCCCGCCCGGTCCCAGCAGAGGGAGATAGAAGGGCTGCCACTCATTTCCACTGGGAACGGTACCAGAACAGATAAATAACAATCCCCCCCCCTCCCCGCCCCCGCCCCCCCCCCCAAAAAAAATGGAGAGGAAAAAAAAAAGGGGAAATGTCAAACGGTATTCCAAAAAGCAACAACAACAGAAGTACTAAGCAGCAGTAATTGTTAGTGACTTGAAAGTAAATAATTACTGGATCTCAAAAGAAATAAAAACTGTCAGAGACGCTCTGTCGCTCTCTCTTCCATCTCGCGCTACCTTCTCACTCCTCACGGAGCTGCAGGCGGTACCTGCTGTGCCGGATCTGGAAGAACAGCCGCTCGACGGCCGAGCGGCTCATGCCGGGCAGCCTGTAGTCCTCGCTCCGGCCCGTTCGGCGGAAGCCCAGCGACTCGTACAGCTTGTGGGCGGCCATCTTGACCGCCGTGGTGCCCAGGACCACCGCCGCGTAGTTGTTGCGCACGGCGAACTCCAGAACGCGGCGGCCCAGGGCCTTGGCGATGCCTTTGCCGCGGTAGCGGGAATCCACCGACATGCGGCGCAGCTCCACCGCGTTGTCGTCCTCGCGGCCTTGCGCCGCCACGATGCCCACCACGCGGCCTTCCAGCACTGCTACCCAGAAACAGGAGCCTGCAAGGCACAGGTTGGCAAAACCTAAAAACATCCGCTCCCAACTGCTGCTCCTTCTGGTGCGTGCTCCTCGGCGACCGCGGGAACGGTATCGTACAGTCAAATACGTATCCACGGAGATGGCCATTCCTCACTAAACCGCGCTAATGCTGCTGGTTCTTTGCAGAGGATAAGGAAGGGATGCCCTGAGTATTGTTCGATTATCTGCCGACGTGTCACTCCACTGTTTCTGTTGAAATGTCCGATGCTTAAAGTAGTCCCCCCCCCCCCCCCTTCCGGGAATCTGTCGAGAAAAAAAATGTTGATTCTGCGGAAAACAATCCTGGTTCTGCAGAGAGCAACTCCTGATTCCGCGGCCTTGAAAGTTGATTTTCTGTAGGCATTAAAAAAAAAAAGAAAAACGAAACTAAAACACTGTGGTTTTAAAATAATCCACATCAATTCTCCTTGTCCCTCTTGGGCAGATTTGTTTGCAGTGTTTATGAAGTGCAAAAATGTTGACCAAACTGTAGGTTTGAGGCACAATAAACAAAGTGTCGACGATCCATTAGACCCTGGATCTTGTTACCATACTGAATAGACTTTGCTCATAAATAGTCTTCATTATTACACGGTGCAATGACGTGACGTCATCTTTAGGGCGCGTCTCATTTTTCTGAATTCAATTTTCAAAAAATTGAATTCAGCCTTTCACTCGGCAGTGTGACCGTCGTCGCCGTCTATCTGAGCGCGAGAGACAACTGACCGCCGGGGTGAGAAGTGCCCGTGCACGTCATCTTGTGCGCCGGGCCTTTTTTTCCGCCGGCTGTTTCGATTTCGGCGGAGTGCTTTGAAAATCTCACGCCGGCAGACTATTCAAAGGTTGTAACACCGACACATCAACGCGATTTGTTCGCGCGTCTACGGGTGATCGCATTTAGCTCAGCGGACTTGCTTTCCCTTTTTTTTTTTTCTGTCTCCTACTCTTCTTCGACCTTTTCCTTTTTTTCTTGTCTTTCTATTCTTTTTCCTTCCTTCATCTGTTTTTTTGTTTGTTTCTCTTTTTCTTGAGCCGCCCCTTCCATTTTCCCTTTTTTTCCTTCCTTTCCCACCATTGTTCCTTTTCCTTCTCGTTTCCTTCCCTCTCCCTCTTTTCCCCCTCCTACTCCTCCTTTTTTCTTTCCTTCTCGATGTGACCCTCTTTCTTGTCCTTTTTTTTTCTATTTTGACATCCTTATTTCTCATTTTCCCTTTCCTTGTCCTTTTTCCTCCCTTGCCACTTTCAGCTTCCCCTCTTTTCTCTTTTCCTTTTATTTCTTTGTACTTGTTTCGCATTCTTGCCTCTGGCTCCCCTTCCTTCTCTTTTTGCTTTTTTTTTTCACCCATCCCTTGCCTTCCCCCCCTCCCTTTGTTGGTTACCCCCCCCCCCTTCCCCCCTCGACGGGGAATGATGCTGCAGTATTTGTATGTGTTAACCGAGGGGGTTGCTCCAATCAAACGCCCTCCTGAGCATTTGTTTGACTGCAGCCAACGCCGGGAACGGGATTCGGGCTCTCCGACGCGCACGCACGCATGCTTGTGCCACTCCGGCTGAAGGGTGTCATGACCTCGAAGCTCGCCGCCATCACGTCTTTCAGTCAAAGACGGCCAGCGTCGGGCCCGTTCTTGAACGCGAGACAAATTCGTCATTGATTGCGGATGCCATTTTCTCCCCTCCGTGTCGACTGTTACAGGACAAACGGAAGGTTCTGGAGCCTTGAAAGGATCCATTATGGCTGCCAGGGCATCCATCCCCGAGCGAGGGAAGGAGGAGGGGAGGATGGAGATGAGACGGGAGGGGGAGGGGCCGCTGCGAATACTGATGATGGCCGTGCAAGAAATCAACCTGAGGGAGGAAGACGGTGAGTGACGAAGAAGGTTTCCGCGCCGCCTTTTCCTCCATTTACTGCCCATCGCGGCTTCAACGGCTGCTTGCCGGCGCAAAAGGGTTTTCGCCGGGGGGGGGGGGGGGGGGTGCTTGGAATGCAATGATAGGAGCACGGCAAGGCTGGGCTCTCGTTCCTCGAATGGCAAAAGGCAAGTGGAGGAAAAGAAGCAACGAGGTGCGCGCGTTGTCGCCGCTTCGCAGACTTGCGCTCCGAGTAGCATCTCCGTGGTTGCCATGGCGACTCCGCCCGCACGGGGGGCTTCTTGATGCCTTTTGCCTTTCTTTACTCCACTCGCATCTTTTTTTTCTTTTGAATTTCCTTTTTTCATTTCCTCTGTTCATTTTTTCCTCACTTTTTTTTCAGTTGCATCCTTTTAAAAATTCTTTATTCTTTTTATGATCTCTTTTTTTTCTTCTCCTTCCCTTTTCCATATTCTCATTTGTCCCCGACTGCACTTGAATCTTGTCTTATTCTTTTTTTTTCTTTATGATCTGTTTCTTCATTTTCATCCCCTGTCTGATCTTTATGTCCCTTTTCTCTCCTTCTCGACGTTGAGCTTTTGTCTTTTTCTGAATGTCTTTCTGTTTTTGTTTCTTTTTCCACTTCCACCCCAATATTTTCCTGCACGTTCTGTTGTCTTTTGCTGGACTTTTCTCCCTCCCTCTCTCACTCGACGCGCTCACACTCGGTCCCTTCAAATAAACCCTTCATTAAACAGAGCGAGCGTGTATTCCGCACGGCCATTAAGGCCGCAGCTCATTGGATATTCTATCCGCCTCCTCCGCACTCGTGGGCCGCTCCCGAGTGATATTTGTGGCCGACGTTTGTTATAAACTCGCCCCTTGATTGACAATCATTGATGGCGTGATCGACCGACCTATGATGGCTTGACTGCTCCGGCGGCGATGCCAACGCTCTGTTCCAAAATTAGTGTCCGGGTTGCCAACTCTTTTGACTTTCCCTCTCGTGACTGTTTTCCCAAAAACTGACTCACGACGTTGAATTCCCGCTAAGATCAGGCAACATGCAGCAGAACCTTTTGCAGATTAGGACAAGGGAGGAGACCGGTGGGGAGGTCATCGGGGAGTCAATGGCGCTGAATTTTATCAACGTTGTTGGAAACTTTTGAACAAAGGGATGTTTTTCAAACTATTTCCCAAGGGTTGCCTCTACAACTCTACATGACCGAGGGGGTAAAAATTGTATTGGCAGAAATAAGGCATATACCAAATGGAGCGGGGTGCGAATATGCTTTTTTTCCTAATGATTCAAAAATCCAATTTTTGTGACCAAAAAAAAGAAAAGAAATTCAGCCCTGCAATACATAAATTGGCACCTCCCATGTCTAACCGCCCAAGGTAGTCACGGAGATGCGTCCGTTCATGCGTCTTGTCACATGTCTTTTTTTTTTTTGGTGGGGGGGGTGACACCCCGATAAAACTCCTGAACATAAACCATCCTCTCGAGGGCAAATAGTTGCAAAACTGAGGGTCAAGAGCTCCTTCCCCGCTCGCTCGCTTTACATTGTGCAAAAGCACTCATGCCTGAATACTGAGCTAGGCAGTTCTTCCTTTTTCCCTGGAGGATCAATGGTGATGCTGACCCCCCCCCCCCCACCCCACCCCACCTCCTCCCGTCAGGCCTCGAAGAAGGAGTGGAGGCAAGTGGGGGGAAGGAAAAACAAAAATCCTGGGAGGAGGGGTGGCGTATTGGCTACAAACACCCGTGTCGGTACGGGTTGCCCCGCCCCTTTTATTCAAAACATTTGGTTCCCAAAGGAGCACCCCCCTCCCCCCCCCCCCCTTCCCCAAATCTTACCTGCAGGTTTCATGTAATAAGCCTCGATGTCGGCCATGTCCGTGTGCAAGGCGTGGTCCAGGTAACTGTGGATGACTTTCCCGCTGTAGTAGTAGCGCGCGCCCAGAAGCGCCAGCGGCGCACAGCAGGTCAGCGCCAGCGATTTGGTCACAAAAAAGCACATGACTGCAGAGAAATGGGAGGGGAAACAACAACAAAACCGGTCAGAAGAAAGAATCGCACGCAAATCTTCATTCTATCGTGAACCCCCGAAGAGTACAAGTCCACCTCAAATGTTTTGCGGTCTTGAAACCAGCCCCCTCCCCACCTCATTTTGACTCATGGTCTCCCCCATGGGTCCGTTTTGCACACTCGATCCAGCCATCGCATTGTTTGAAAGCACATGTCCTCTTTAAAGGGGAAGTCAACCCAAAATTGTCTACGGCGCCCGACTGTACTCTAAACGATATAAGTTAAGTCATCTCAGCGTCAACTTGCCGTCAACTGAAGATGACATCACAGTTGCTCAGGACTCATTTGCCGATGACGAATCATGGCTGAGCTTAGCCACGATCCTTTTTTTTATTTTTAAAGCTTTTAAAGGTAAACATTCACTTCAAATGTTGAACAGTCGAATGCAGGAGTGTTGAAATGGTGGCCCGGGGGCCATTTGCGGCCCGCCGTCCAATTTCTAGCGCCCCCACCCCCCCCCCTCGGTATCTGCTAAAATTCACAATTGACACAGCCCGTGTCGTTGGACTGCCTGCTAGGGCGGTAAACGGAAGAAGAGAAGAAATTCATTCTCATCTCTGACTCCACCAACAACACATCTGTAATAGAGTAACAAAAAGTCTTTTCATCATGCCCCAATGAAAGGAAATCATCTCGGTAGAGTAGCAAAGAGCTTGAACGGCCACTGCTCGCGCCACTTGGTGCTTCCAGTCAAGGTCAATTGGGTGCAACATGCTCTTGTTTTCGTTTGGAATGTGAAGCTGAAGTGCTTCTGGAAAATCCTTCACTTGTTTGCTTCGTCGCTGAGCTATTTTTCTTTTTGAATCTTGGAGATCAGCACAATCTGATTGTTGAGCATATTCGCTATCCTAACAGATTGGTTTGACGTTGAAATAAAGTCAAAGTGAGGAATGTCTTGCAGGAATTTTTCTGTATACGGACCTTGACAGAAAAAGTTTGGCCACCCCTGGCCGACTGCAAACCGAGCTCTTTTTTTTCCCCGCTTTTGACACATGGTGTCACCCAGGGGTGCTTAAGTCCCGGTCCTGGAGAGCCCCCTATCCAGCCTGTTTTGGATGTTGTCTCCCTCCTCCACCACAGTGGATTCAAATGATGGGGATGGTGAGCAGGCATCTGCAAATCTTGCCGATGAGCTGATCATTTGAATCAGGTGTGTTGGAGGAGCGAGACAATGTCAAAACCAGACTGGATAGGGGCTCTCCAGGACCAGATTTGACGTCCCCCCCCTAGGTGACAGCATGGCTCAATTCAGCTTGTGGCCGTCCATCCATCTTTTTTTTAAACCGCTTCCTTTTTAATTAAAGTAAACCTTGAATGATGAACAGCCTAACACACACACCGGTGTTTAAAAAAAAAAAAAAAATGACCACCTTTATCCCCTTTCTCGACACAAGGCCAGGAGTTAATTTAGTGTAGGCCATCCACCAATCCCATTTTTGGAGCTCGAGACTTCTTTTGGCTGAACTTCCACTTCCAGTGTCTCCTTTTTTTTTTCAACCCCTTTTGACCCAAGTTCTCAGCGTGAGTCTCTGTTGCTTAGGCTATCCATCAATCCACACTTGTATTTTCTATGCTTATGAAATACCGGGTACATGGCAGAGTTGGAAAACCAACCTCAATTACCCCCCTCTCTCCTGACACGTGATAACGCAGGAATCCATTTTTCTGAAGCTGTCTCTGTGTAAGATGGCTTTGAAACTGAGGAAGCCATGTTGGAGCAAGTGTGTAGTTTTGATGCTCGGAGCCCCAAGGGAAGACGAGCAAGGCTTTGGGAGCTGTGAATTCCAAACCTTTTGGAAGAAAGGGGGAGTGGAATGACTTTTTTGGGGTGCGGGGGTGGGCAGATTGGTTCATTCATTTCAGGCGAAGCCCGTGTCGTCCGTCGCCTCGACTGCTTGCTTGGCCGCCGGTTACCGCGCATGCGCAGTGCGGCCGCCCATGCCTTTTGTTGCCGGCGGCGCAACACATTTCGACTCGGTGCGTCAAACACCTGTAGAATCGTTCGGCTTCGAATAGCGCGCGCACGTGAAAGAAAAAAGCCAACGTCACTGCATGTGAGGGGGCTTGACATACCTGTGAGAAGCGCGTACCAAAACTGCGCTTGGGGTTGCTGGGCGAGCCCCCGAAACGCCGTGTTGGGGATCCTCTCCATGATGCCTTCGTAAAAGATGCGCCGCACCTCCCCCTGGTCGCCGCGCTCGAACTCGCGGATGAACACCGCGTCCCGCCTCGCTTCCTTGGCCTCGCCGGACGCGGACGCGGACGAGGCGGCGCTCCACATCATGGGCTCCTTTTTGCTCCCGGGTATAGCATCGTGTTCGTCCGCCACTATTTTAGTCTCGCAAACCATTTTGGGAGACGAACAATGCATGCAAGTGGCCGCCGAGTACACCCCCCCTCCTCCCAGCCCCCAACGCGTACGGCGCAGCCTTTTCCTTCCAAAATGAATCGGAAATCAAAAAAATTAAAAAGGAGAGACGATGGATGGGAAGAAGGCGAAGGAGGAGGAGCGAGGGGGAGGGGGGGGGGGTTCCGCTGCAACCCTGAGCAATTCTGGCGACCAAGACTCGCCGCTTTGCCACCAGCTGTATTTATAGGCGGGGCAGGGCGTGTGGATGGAGCTCCGCTCGTCGCCGCCATTGGTGGAAGCCGTGAGATGCTGATGGAGGAGGAGAGACACGCGGGTCCCCTCTCGCTCTCGGATCGCATCTGTACCACAGCCCATGTGTGCGGATTGGGGTCGATATGAAGGGAGGGGGTGGCGCTGCTGCAAAATCTACAGCCGTGACGATGCGTCAAACGGAACTTTGGCTTTTGAACCGTTCAAACCCAACCACCTTTTCAAAGACACACACACACACGTACATATATAATATATAAACACACACACAGGAGAAGCTTTGATGCCCTGAGGTGGTTCCCGGTTGCGCATCCTCTACCGTCAAATCACTGGTGCGCTGCAGTGAATCCACACCCCTACGCCTCTGCACCCCAAAAGCCGCAGGTACGTAACAGTGACGCCCCCTCCCTATTCACACACGCGCGCACACCATGACCTCTCACCATTATCAAGCGGAGTAAATTCCACACACATTGCAACGCAAAGCGAGTTTCCCCACCGGATTTGCAGCCAGCCCTGCAATGCTTCTTACCAGTGCTGCCTCCTCGTGGTCAAAGTGCTTGGACTGGACTGGTCAGCAGCTATTGTAATGGCACACAGACTAAAAAAGCATCCACGCCGTGGGCAATTTGTAGAGTCTCCAATACATCGAATTTAGGTGCGATTAATTCGAACCGCAACCCCAAATGCAACTATTCCCCACGTGGTTTTCTCACAACCAGGAATGTGACCTTTGACTCATCTTGCAGCACCCCCCCCCCCCCCTCCCGTGTGACTCTGCTGGCTCTCTCTTCTGACATTGTGGTAAGTTGTGGTCCTTCTGTTTGAACAGATGTTCAAAACGGTTGCCGTGCTTATTGTGTCTTTTGCCATCCTGCACTCACAGAGAAACTAAATGTTCTCCGATTTTTTAAATCGACAGGTACGGCATTTATACCTGGAAATACTGTTCATGCATCATCTTCGGATCTGTGCCAGAAGATGGCGGCAAAGCACTGATTTTGTCAAAATGGATCTCCTACTCACTCCAACATAATTGCTTGGCACCAACATGGTGCCAAAGTACCATTTGTTACGTAATTTGGGCCCTATTTCACTTTTAAGTACAATACATTTGTATTTAATCTTTCAGAGCTGGTTGTGCCTGTACAATTTTATTATAATTTTACACGCAGCACACTTTAATGGAATCATTATTTGAGTGCGGTTTTTGTAATTTTCCTATATTTTAGCACACTGTTAATTCGCTAAAAACGTAAAGACTGTTATACGTGCTTTGTAGTCCTAGATACTCCTGGATGTGTGGGCGATCAGAACCCCCGACCCCACCCCGTGATGCAATCGGGCTCAAATAGACCCACGTGAAACTCCTTCAATTTCACATCTTTAAAAAAGATTTCGTTAGTATTTGGGCTAATTCGGACATATACGCGATGTTTATTGGGATTTGTTTGTTTTGGATAATTGCACAGGCCCCGGGTCAAATTGACGCAAGGAACATTGTTGCTCTTCATGGGAATCGAACGCAAACGGAGAAGTTCAAGCGAAGGCTGAGTCGAGGGTGGGCCGATCATCACAATCGGAGGTACGAGTGCAACGTTATTGCCTTCAGGGCACTGCGGGTGGCGCTTGAGTTTTCACTTACAGTAATTCCTGTATTGATCCAGCATTTGCCTTGAGAAGATCTCGCAACCATCCGGGATGGAGAGTGGCGCATCGCTGCGACACTGCCGCCTCCTTGCCTTGTCCAGCGGCGCCATTTAGCGGTGGACTTGAGGTACTGCGACACTGCCGCCTCCCTGCCTTGTCCAGCGGCGCCTTTTAGCGGTGAACTTGAGGTATTGCAATTTGACTTGAGCGTTCGCAATGGGAAAACTGAGCGGGTTTTCACGAACCTACACGAAAACGTTCGTCGTAGTTGCACTCAGTGAATGTCTGAAAGAAAAACATTTTGTGGCTATAGATGGAACTAAATGCGATGAAAAGTAGGAAGTAGGTTACATTAGGAATGGTTGACGAGATATCCTTCCACCAAGCTGCAGTCCCGCTAACCTATGCTAGCGCGGTAAAGTTTAACTGCAGTAAATATTTAGATGAAATAACACCTCTTGGCCACGAATAGGCTATAAAACGATCAAATAAAATACAGTAAGAACACACGTTTTATTTGGCCACACAGAAACATCGCAAGCACGAAATATTCACGTTTTCCCGATTTGTACACCGACCTACATATAACAGTGACAGTAACACACTCTTGTCATATTTGCCTCCTTTCCAAAATCTTTAAGTACCGACTGCAAATGTTTACAGTACGTTGTGGGTCGAGACAGTAGTGGCATATCACTTCTACAACCATAAGATCTAGACATACACTCTACGTTTACAAAAAGGTGCTGTGAATTCATGCTACAGTGCTGTGCTAAGGAAAGCCCAACAAATACGAGTGGCTTCTCTCTCAAGTTTTCTTGCGCAAAACAAACAAACATGTCATTCAATTCCATGTTTTGTGTTAAAAAAAAAAACATTTCCAAGCAAACTGGTCTACGGACATGAGAAGAGCGTAAGCTAAAGTGTCCGCTGTGTTGGGAGTCAAAAATCGCTGTACATGAGTACTTTGGAAGAGTCGTCCGTGTTGTGAGGTTTCAACGCAGCGAGCTGGGCATGCAGTCGCAAAGAGCCCTCCTCTCCGCCCTCAGCACCAGCGTCTCCGTCTGCGCCACAAAAACACCACACACATACAGAGCAAATCCATAGCAGCGAGTTGTTTGGAGAGTGTTAAAAACAAGCAAACGCTAGCTAGAGCTGTTAATAACGTGGTATGTCATGTGATCAGTTAGTACAACAGTGGTTGTACTGTATATAAACTGTTGTCGGGCTACAGCTATCGGATATATTCAAAAGCAGGTATTCTCCCGAATGGGATAAAGTGTATTGATTTGTTGTTATTAAACAACAGTATCAATTCAGTATGGGCACGTGCCTTTTCAATTTTTGCCCAGCTGGGGGTCACCATTCTTGCATTCTACACATTACTGTGGAAGGGTGTGTTCTTTTCAAAGGTGGGACCAGGCCAGGTGATTAACAGAATTTGAATCAACACGTCTACTTTCACCACTCTGCCCAAAGTACTTTTGTCACCTCTGCCCACCAGTACTCCATCTTAAAACTAAAGACACCTTTAAGACAAATACAGAAGATTTTTAGGCGATGAATCAAAATGGTCCTCTGTACCCTGGCGTCTAGGTTGAAAGCGGTCTTTTTTAGGTCCTGCAGGGCCCTCTGCATGAACTCAAACGCATGGCAGTCGACGCACGGGCGACCTGGAAAAAGAGACAGCTTTGCGTTATTATTCCTATCTTTAGCTCATCCTGAATATTCACAGTCGAATGCTCTGCCATATCTTTCTAGGGGATACTTTACGACGTTACGTGAGAGCCTTGGAGCTTATCAACGCCCTAGAAGTGTTTCTCATACAAGTATTGACTGAAATGATAAGTGTACTACACTCGCACAGGTTAGTGACAGACGACAAGGCGCATCGTAAGATTTAGTGGTCACACGGCGTAAAAAGTACACTCCGTTACCGCCTTTGTACTTTTCCCATTTGATGGTTTTATAATTACGACCAAGAAGTGTTTTTCGTACAGATATTTACTGTAATGATAACTTTTCTACTTCAATGTCATAGGGAGCGACAGATAAAATTACGTCACTGCAAAGCAAAGCAAATGCAGGTCCGCTCAGTTACTCCCGTACCATCTTTTTTTTCCATGACAGAAAATCACTTGCCATTCAAATATTTTTAACCCTAATGACATATGTATGAAGGGCCTAGCCTTCACACAATCAATAAGACGTATATTAGTGATATATACGACGACGCGATCCGACTTACGCTATGTAACAAACAAAATAAATCGTGTTAATGTCTCCGTCGTACACCGAGAACTCCCTCCCCTGTAGATGATTCATCGGAACTGTGTCCCCATTGAGACTGAAATAAGAGCACGTACTTTCCGCGGGGATGACCGTCCCGGTCTCCCGGTCCACATCCGCAGCACTACCGCGGCACAGGACGAGCTGGGCCGCCAGCAGGAGCATCGCTGCCTGCATCATACCTCCGGATGCCATCATCCAACACCTAGGCGCGTGGCTCTCGGTTATTATTCACACGGAGGCAACATTGCGTGGTATTCCGTTTACCTACCCCGAATCTGTCCACGGTATGTTATTCGGAACACCAGGTCACCGCGAGATGCCCGTGGAGATGTTTTTTTTTTAAAATGTAGAGGTTGCGCATGCGCACGGCTTGCCATGTTCTTTGAGGGCAAAACCGCACGACCTCCCTCCGAATAAAAACTGACAGTCAACGCCGTCGATACAGAAACGAAAAACACTCCTGATACGGGCCAAACGGTTTTCCAACATCATCAACCCAGCAGTTGATTTATTTTTTTTTTTAAAATAGCCAATTTAGTACATACATCTATCATGGAAAGCTTTCTGCAATGGTTGCACCAGATGATGGACACATCGCATGATATTTTCAACTTAAATCAAAGATGCGAACAATTCACCATTGAAACTAGATAGTTACACACTGTAAGTGAAAAACTTTGTTGGGAAAAAAATAGTCTTTTTTTTTCCCCCTGGTCATACTACATGACGTTCATATATGACTACTGTACTACCTACCAGTTGCTACCTTGTACAGAACCATAAGAGAGCACAAACCTGCTGACTTATCTCATAGGTCCATGACTGTCTGGTGGATGATACAACCTCTTGTCTTGAAATGTATTTCAAAATAAAAGCCATTTATGAACGGTCGCACTACATGATATTTCATAAAATGAGCATCATCGGACAAACTTTGCATGAATACGATGATGGAAGTAAAAACAGTCACACTTTGGAATTTTATACAGTAAAGCAAAACCCAATTGAAAATTTGCCAGGTATGGTAGAAAATAAATCGACGCGCTAATCTTAAAGATGTTTTGTATTCAAAAATCATGCTTGTATGGTCGTACTGCATGATGTTTTGGCACTTTGTAAAACCAAGTTCAATATATAAAAGTAATGTATTATTTGAAGGTTCAAAAATCCTGCTGCATCGAGAGAAGTTATATTTAGTAATTTAAACAATGTCGCAAGTTGTTTAAAGTGATGAATAAATGATGTCACAAGGCTTTGTTAGCGATGACATGTGAGTTGAGTAAAGGATTAAAGAGCTAATCATCTGGATAAATTCTGTATCTTGCCTAGTACAAACACAAATCAGAGAAGACGGAGGAGGACATTACTGAAATGATGCGTGCTAAAGTGAAGAAGCCAGGTGATGCCACTGGTATCTGATATCTATTATTTATTGAGTCTTTGTTATGTCCACTAATAGACTGTGATGTTAGCTAGAAATACCAATTTCTGTATGATGAGCATTGTATTAGGTTAATGATATGTAAATAAGGTTGAAGATTTATATGCTGTCTTCCATTGTCAGATGTAAACTAGCTGACTTTCGTCTGATGAAATAATTTGGGTCTGTTGAACGTTTCAATACATATTGTGCAAATGTTTAATTGTCTTTGTTGTAGGTCTCAGACTCAAGTTAAACTTCAACTGTTAGTTGTGTGTCTTGTGGATTTGACTTTTTTTCTTCCATCGCTGCTCGGGTAACGACCAATCACGGTTCACCTGTTTTCTGAAGCTGAGCCATGATCGTTTGTTACCTGAGCCCGAAGCAACCATGATGTTTTTTTCAGTGGACAGGCAGTGGCAAAATGGCCACACCCGACCGAGATGGACAAAAATGGGTTCTACTGTTTAACTCAAATTCCACATTTGCATTATTAATCAGAATATCGTGTTTAGACAAGTGAGGTTGCATAGATGTATTATTCTTGAGAAAATTTGGTGGTTGACTTCCCCTTTAATATGGTACGAAAGTATCCGTACTTTTTTCCCCACTCCTGATTTTAAGACCAGAAATAATATTCATTTCTCAAATGAAGTAATTACTAAGACATATTATTTAGTAGAACAAATGTTGAAGCGACCGAGTACCTGTTTGTTTTTTGGGGCATGTTAAATAAAGTTTTTTTCCTACGTATTGCGCTTGCGCACGACTCGTCAAGTTAAAAAAAGACCGCACCTCACTTTATCATCTATACTTTTTATTTTTGCGGTGTGGAATGGATTTGATTAAATAAAGTTAAGGTCCCCATGACGTTGTGTCATAATAATTACATGCATTCGTTTTGAAATACTTTAATGTGGTTCAATGGCCTTCACACAGACGTGGGCGGGGTCCTGACGGCCGTTTTCTTAGTAGTCCATTAAAATGCCCGAACTCAAACGCTTCTTTTTCCAAGATGGCGTCAATGAAGGACAGCGACACTGGCCTGTGGCTTCACAACAAACTGGGCTCCACGGACGAGCTGTGGACACCACCGAGCATCGCGTCGCTCCTTACTGTGTCCGTCATCGACAACATACGCCTGTGCTTCTCAAGCTTGTCGCCGCCCGTCAAGCTCAAGTTGCTTCTCGGGATGCTGCATCTCCCCCGACGGACCGTGGACGAGGTGGGCGCCCTCCAACAACATTTTGTGCCGTTTGCTTTCACTTACCCTCGGCCAGGTTGTCTTAAAATAAGAACACGCTGCTTGACTTTCACTCCCTTCTTCCGAACGCGTTGTCGGTGTAGTATATTAGGCACCGCACCTCAAAAACACCAGTCGGCTACTTTAGCATTAGCATGCTAGTGACGAGTGATAACGAGAGGTATTGAACAGAAAGCCCGGCGCGTTTCCCCATTTACTGAGCTGGTCCACCTTGCAAGATTAACGTTGACATGACCTAATCCACCAGTTGTTTGCATTCATCGCCGAACGTCCGCGGTCTCGTTCAGACGTTGTGACCGACTGGCGAAAAGATACAACCGAGGGGGCGGTACCGTCCTTCCAACCTTTATTGAACCGAGTCGCACATTTCCATTCCCTAAATTCTCACGCCAAGCTACCAAGCAGAAATGTGACAAAAACGTGTGTAAAATCGAATACAGTATTGGGAAGTATGTTCGACTTTTTATCCTGACTTGCTGCACTTGAAAGCTGATTTGTACTTTTTTCTCCTGTTTCAAAATAGGTTCATCACTGTTTCGTATACAATATACTTTTTTTTGCCAAATACGTTCGTGTGATATTGTCAACAGAAACTGTGGTCAAAAGAATTTAATTAAGAGTAAGGTCGGTGACATTTGATCCTTTCTCAACATACTCCTCGAACCTATCATTTCAGTTGCGACTCGTTGGAGACCCCCGCACCTCCCTCTCCGGCTGGCGGTTAAGGTTCTGTTGGAAATATCTCCCAATAAGCTCGTACAGGTTGAAAGGGGTTCTCCAAGTCCATGTGTGAAAAAGACCATGGTGTTTCAAACGGCATCACTTTCTCGAAGAAGATTTACATAGCACACATGGAGCATTATTTGCAAAAAGTAGCAGTTTGGGCACATTTTTTTTCACCAAAATATTTCATATCATTCCATGCCATTCCATAGAATAATTGAATATCGTTCCACACCATTCCTTACTTTTTCGTTCAAGCATTCCAGCATTCATTTTCTAGTTCATGCTGGAGTCTTAACTACCACATGAAATGTTAACGGTTGTTTATGCTCTCAGCAACATCACATATCACATGCCACACCACACGGCCCCGTTTCTTAAAGGTACAAACGGGGTAATTGACGAACCTTCTGTCTGAAGATTCATGCTGAAAAGTTGTTGTGATTGCCAGATGAAGGAGGCCCTCTCCGAGATAATCCAGCTGGCCACAGTGGACTCTGAGCCGTGGGTGCTGATGGTCGCAGACATCCTTAAATCCTTCCCGGAGACGGGCTCCCTCAATCTGGATTTGGAGGAGCAGAATCCAAACGTGCAGGACATCCTCGGCGAGCTCAGGGAGAAAGGTCAGCCGTTTGAATTGGACATTTTGGTGCCAGAGGCGATTTTTATTTATTGATGTATTTTTAAATACGGTTGAATCTCTCTCCCTGGGCATGCCCGCATAGTTGGGGAGTGTGAGGCGTCTGCCATGCTTCCTTTGGAGTGCCAGTACCTAAACAAGAGCGCGTTGACCACACTGGTGGGACCCCTCACGCCCCCCGTTAAACATTTCCAGCTGAAGAGGAAGCCCAAGAGTGCCACGCTGAGAGCTGAGCTGTTGCAGAAATGTGAGGCCTTTTCTTTTTGCTCGCCCAACCGCCCGGGCGGCTAAACAGGACTGGTTTTGTGCTCTAGCCACCGAGACTGCACAGCAGCTGAAGAAGACTGCCGGAGTGCCTTTTCATGCCAAAGGGAGAGGTTTAGTCAAAAAGATCGACACCACCAGTAAGTGCCACGCTTAACGACACTGCTCATCAAAAGTTGGCCACCGTTGGGCTTTGGGATGCTGCGGGTCAAACGCCTGTTGCCAATTTGGTTGCTCACTTCCTCGTTGGCAAGTTGTGCAAAAACCTAGCCCGCTTCTCTCTCTGTGACAAGTCAATCTCCAGCCATGGCCACAACCTGGGGAAGTTTTTATATTTTTTTCCATTTTAGCCCCCCTCAAGGGGATTCCCAAGGCGCCGTTTCGCAGCCCCACAGCTCCAAGCATGTTCAGCCCCCCGAGCAACCGAACGCCCATTGCCCCAGCGCGCACACCTCTGCGCAAAGAACGTGGCGTCAAGGTACAGCACCGGCGTCGACGCGCGCACACACAAGCGATTCGATCAAGTTGATAATGTCAGGACGAGTTCCGTGGTTGAAAACGTTTGTCTCATCCCCGGCAAGAGTGACACGCTCGGGATTCCGTGCTGCTTTTTCCTTCTTGTGCAGTTGCTGGATATCAAAGAGCTGAACATGGTCGGGGCCGGAAGAGAGGCCAAAAGGCGAAGAAAAACTCTGGGTAACCGACCGCATTTCGCCAGCTCGCACCCTACCGTCGAACCACGTGGACTTGCCCGGAAAGCGTTGCGAGACTTGAATCTGTGGCCGTCATGTATTTTTTTTTTTTTTTTTTTTTTGTAGACACGGAGGCGGATGAGAAAGCAGCCAAAGAAGAAGCGGTGGTGGAGAACACCACACCGGACTATGCTGCAGGCCTCGTCTCTGCACAGGTGCTTCAATCGAGACGATCGTGTCGTTTGTCCTTTTCAGTACACACCAGAAAGATACACACACGTGTACCTTGCGTCGGTTGGGGATTTCTTTTGCGCACAGACTCAACCGTACCGCTCAACATGTTTGAAAACTGAGCGCCGTGGCTTGTCCGCAGGCATATCCGCTGCTCTTCGATCTTTGAAAAAAGCTCGGCCAAAGCCTGGGAGTCCAGTTTTTTTCATCAACTCTTGATGACGGCTGACATCATCCGTATTTTGGTTGATTCTTTTGAAATTCAAATTTTGTTTTTTTCAAAAAGATGCAAAGACATGTTAGAGTCACTTAAGAGCCCAGCAGTGCCATTAAAGTCTTTAAAAAAAAAAAGGGAGGGGGGGGATCGTTGATCAAAAAAATTAACTCATTCACTACTATTGACGGCTTTTGACTTGAATGATGCGTTTTTACTGGGTTGGCAGTGAATGAGTTCATCTAAAATATTTTTTAACCCAAAATTGACCCCAAAAACGTTCATTTAATGGCCCGGCAATGGCACAGATTGCGCAGCAGATAAAGCCGCATCACGTGCGCGCGCCGACTCCCATTTGCGTTTGAATGTGCTAAGTTAGGGCGGCCCGGTAGTCCAGTGGTTAGCACGTCGACTTCACAGTGCAGAGGTACCGGGTTCGATTCCAGCTCCGGCCTCCCTGTGTGGAGTTTGCATGTTCTCCCCGGGCCTGCGTGGGTTTTCTCCGGGTGCTCCGGTTTCCTCCCACATTCCAAAAACATGCATGTCAGGCTGATTGGGCGCTCTAAATTGTCCCTAGGTGTGAGTGTGGGCGTGAATGGTTGTTCGTCTCTGTGTGCCCTGCGATTGGCTGGCAACTGATTCAGGGTGTCCCCCGCCTACTGCCCGAAGACGGCTGGGATAGGCTCCAGCACCCCCCGCGACCCTAGTGAGGATCAAGCGGTTCGGAAAATGGATGGATGTGCTAAGTTAATTCTGCACTTTAACATAAGCGGCTGATGACGTGCACAGCATAAGCATTCCTCTGCCTCCGCGACAGAAACTTGGGGCGCTGAACGAGAACCCGCTCCCGTCCACCAGCTACCTGCCGGCCACGCCCAGCATGGTTCCCTCCTCCTCCTACATTCCCAGCTCCGAGGCCCAGCCAGGTGAGCGCTCGCTCTTCCTTTCACGAGAGCCCCGGGCGCAGTATTCATCGTGCGCTCTCATCTCCTCGAAAGCAAACGCCGGCTGGGACACGCTGCAGTCGGCTCGCCAACCGGAGGAGTCGGCGACGGCGGGCGCAGGCGCCCCCGCCGCCTCGCTCCCGGGCCAGTACAAGCAGAGGACGCCCATGTACAACGCCAGCACGGCGGCGAACCCGGCCACCCCCGCGTCTCCCAGCACGCCGGCCTCCACTCCGGCCAGCAACGGGCCGCCGGCGGCCGCCACCGCCGGCCAGCCCGAGACGCCCGCTCAGCCCCTCGGCACGCCTCAGACCCCGACGCCCGCCCCCGCGCCCACGCCGCCGCAACCTCAACCCAAAAAGAATCTCTCGCTGACGGTACGGGCTTACCTCCGCGTTGCCCGGTTCACTCTCCCCTGGTAGCTGGAACCAAAATCTATTTTGGTTGTCCGCGCTTTTCAGAGGGACCAGATGTATGCTGCTCAGGAGATGTTCAAGACGGCCAACAAGGTCACCAGACCGGAGAAGGCCCTCATCTTGGGCTTCATGGCAGGATCCAGAGGTAAAACGTGCGTGCTCGCCCAGCCAAATGTCAATTTGTGCGGCCAATCAACAACATGAGGAGATGGACGCAAATTCACCCCAAGTCCCTTCTTTGACAGTCACCGCGACTTGTCTCGGCAAAATGCATTATCGGAGTGTTTCGCGTGACGTTCATGACAATCCAGCGATCGCTGTGAGATCGGAAATGGTCTCTGTTGTTTTTCAGAATAAGAGCACAAGACGGGAAGATAAGTCACTGTTGTTCTTGATCATTTGTAACTTGTACTCCTTTTCTTGTCACGATTTAAACTCTATTTTATAACTCTTGACTGAAACCATTTGCTTTTACTGTGGAAAACGAGGCTCAACATGGTTTCCGATGTTACGGAGCAAACTTGTCACCAAATCATCATGAATTTGCTTGTGCGTTTTCCGCTCTGTCAATTTGAAAGACGATCGTGTTTGTCAGTGGGTGGAATTCATCGGTAGATGAACCGACGATTTATTTATCCCCCCCCTCACAGAGAACCCGTGCCCGGAGCAGGGGGACATCATCCAGATCAAACTGAGCGAGCACACGGAGGTGTTGCCCAAGGCGGACGGCACGGGCAGCACCACCATGCTGGTGGACACGGTCTTCGAAATGAACTACTCCACGGGTCAGTGGACCCGGCTGAAAAAGTACAAGCCCATCACCAACACCTCGTGAGAGGCGCAACAGGTGGACTCCACTCGCTCACCACCCCATTCGCTCGCGTTCACACGTTGCCATTCGGGCCCAAACGAGCCAGCGGCAGGAGAGAAGGTCCTTCCTCCCGCGCACACACGCAGGATATCTTTGCATTCGGCCCTCCCCCACCTCATTTAGTCATGGCAGCTGTGTGAATGTTTGGCAACACCGAGCCATTCACTATTTAGTTTCCCCCCCCCCCCCCTACGCACCTCTGACATAAGGAAAGAAAATAAATGACAGCAGACTGTTCAGACTTTTTGTTGATGAGTCATTTTATTTGTAGCACGGCAGTTGATTTACACTCACGCAACCGACGTTGTAAAATGGATTCCTAAGGCTGTGATGTTGTGCCGCGGCGCGGCCAATTTCAATCCATTGGCCCCAAAATGATTCACCCAAAATATCTAAGCGATGAACGTGTACATACAATAAGTCAGACGGCAAATAATGGCGCGTGCATTGAAATTCGATCGTCTCAGGAAGTACTTTTTGTGTCAAATGAAAGTCGCCGCCTGCGTACATTTGGCAATCATCTTAGACGAGGAACATTCAGCATCGCTCCACTTAAGTCCCATCTCCCACCGATCGGCGCAAATGTTCTTAAAGATTAGAAATCATTGAATCGGCCCAAGTGTTGCGATTCGAGCAAATGACCACGCTATCGGAGCACTTTCGCAAATAGTGAAAAATGAACCCCCCTTAAAAAAAATGTAAGACTGCACATATAAAAGGTAGCTATGATTACCAAGCACTTGATTTTCTCATTTTACATTCCCCTTACAAATAAATGGCATCTGTTAATTTCACCCGCAGAGGATCAACATGCACACGCAGCAAACGCTCCCTAACTTCCGCTAACAACCCAGGCTAAACTTTGCTCCTCCCCGAAGGACAAAGATCTCTCACTATCCCAGAGGTACAAATGTCACCAATGTTTTTTTAACTACTGCCCTATTAGCCACATCTGAAGAAGAAAAAAAAAACTAATTTGTATTTGTAAATGTTGACCCTTGACTCAGTCGCAATTCATGGTACATATATGTTCGATGTAAAATTAGTAGCCTTCTACGAGGAACATTCAGTATCACCTCCATCAATTGGCATGAACAGCTGTAAAAAGAAAAAGGTTTTTAAAAAATTGAGGGGGAGTCAGGTTTCGTTTTTTTTTTTCCTTTTGCAACTATCCCCCACCAACGGACTAACGGCTACACCATCTTCATCCTGCGAATGTCAGTCGGAGGCTCCCTCCAGCCTCCGAAGGCCTTCTCCAGGTAGCGGGCCACGGCCAGAGGCAGCCGATCCTGCAGCTTCCCGCTCACCACCTGCACGCCCATGGGGAGACCCTCCCGGTTCAGCCCCAAAGGGCACTGGGTGACCGGCAGACCCAGGATATTGATGATGCCTAGGGTGGGGGGGGGGGGGGGGTGAGAATGACTCGAGACATTTCCCGCTCAAAAGGAACAGATCACCTGCGCCGTGGCGTACCCGTGTAGGCAAAGTCAAAGGGTCGAAAAAGCGCATGGTGGTGCTTGGGGGCCACCCTGGGATGTGACGGGTAAAGAAGCACGCTGTCCGTTCCCAGCAGCTCGTCCACGTCCTTCTGCAGCTTCTCCTTCAACCCGACGAGGAAGGCGGATGGTCTGGACCATGACGTGTTCTCCAAAACGGACACGGCTGCGGACGTCGCGCGCACAATCGGCGTGTGTCACGCGCGCGCGCGCAGGTAAGGGTTGCGGTCACATGTCGACACTCACCAATGGCAGCGACGGTATGGTCGGATTTTCCCAGAAGACTTTTCAGCGCCTCCCACACGGGCCACATGGGCCGGCCCGGCTCCCCAAACTGCTCAGTCATCGGGACCGGAGGCTGCGGGGGAAGATGAGTTAAGTTTGGCGAGCGCGGCGAGGAGCGAGCGCCTCCTCGCACCTTGCCCTCTTTGTCCGGAAGAGACATGTAGGCGTCCCAGATGCGGAAGCCGTAGCGCAGCTCGGGGAAGCGCACTTCTTGGACCGACACGCCGAGGTCCGCTTCGAGACGCTCCACCACCTGAGATGATCGTTTTCAGCAGAGGTGAGAAATGGTTTTGAGACGCGTCTCTTTGTTTTGAGGGTGGATCACTGGTTTTCAACTTGCAGCGGGGGTGAGAAGTGAACATACGCTGAGACGCAGATCTATTAGGATGCAAATCATTTTGAGATTGGCTCACCCGTTTCTGGATTTCTCGGAGTTCTTTGCTGACTGGGGACACCAGGGGAGAGCCGCCGTCGTCGGGGATGGTAAAAAAACGCAACTTTTTGAGCTCCACCTTCTCGTTCAGGGACAACCTGCGCAAACGCACACAATCCCAACCTACTGGGCCATCCCGGCTGCGACTGTGAAAGTGCGGCGGCTCACATCGGCGCGTTTGGCCCCGCCATGATTTTCAACATGGGCAGCAGGTCCTCGGCGTAGCGGCACATGGGCCCCGCGCTGGCGTACTCTTCGTGTCTCCCCGAGTACGGCGGGTACTGGTTCTCATTGGACACCACGCCTGCACGGGGTTCAAAAACCCGCAAGTGAGGGTTTGCGCGAGGGCAGAGTGGGACCGCGAGGATCAAAAAGCGCCAACGCTCCAGCACGTACGCAATCACGAGCCCACGTTACATCGACGACTGACTTCAGTCGTTCGACTCTTCCAACACTAGTGCCACCTTCGCACGGGGCTCATCGAGAGCGTCCGCTAGCATCCTTGCCTAAATGGCACGAAAACAACCTGAGAATTTCTTCCACGGTGAGCTTACCGGGTGTGGTTTTATGGCCAAACACTCCATTGAAGAAGCACGGCATGCGGATGCTGCCGCCGATGTCGGAGCCCAGTCCAATGACGGCGCCGGCCGCCGCCAGCAAGCTGCCCTCGCCACCTTTTGGGGGACACAGTAGGCAAGGCGGTCGACCCGCCTTCGTTTCGTGAAAATCTGCTCTATACTGTCGAAAGGCCCTGACTACATGCTTAAAAAAAACAACAACATAAGCTTTTGTCATTTTGCAGTTCAGAGCATTTTTGTTTAATTTTAAATTTTTTACACCACACGTGTTCAAATTGCATGTCTGGTAAACATCGTTGGCTAATTGAGTACACGCCAGCACCGCCATTATGAACGAAAGGCAGACTGGAGACGGTTTGAATGCAGGCAGGTTGAAAACCTTTCAATCGCTTCATGAAACAAGTTGGCAACAAAATGCAGCAATCGAAGCACATCCTCGGACATCCTGCCGGTAGCCTCAAGCGAGCCCATCACCGAACGCCACAGCGGCTGACGCGCCAGCAAGTAGCCGGGCGGCCACTACAACAAACCCAATTCCAATCAAATGGGGACGTTGTGTTTAACCAAAATCCCATGAACATAATGATTAACAAATATTCAACCTGAATTTAACTGAATACACATCAAAGACAAATATTTAATATTCAAACTGACCAGTTTTGTTGTTTTTAGCAAATGATTAACTTTCTATTTCATGTTTCCCACAGTGTTACATTACCAACATTTTGGAAACGTTTGGGAACTGTGAAGACACCAATTGTCGAAGCTTCTTGCTCGATGTACAGCTTCGGCTGTTCAAGAATCTGGGGTCTCCGTTGTCCTTTTTTACGCTTCAGAATGCGCCACGCATGTTCAATGCGAGGCAGGTCTGGACTGCAGGCGGGCCAGTTGAGTACCCGCTCTCTTTTCCCTCCAATGAACCTACGCTGTTGTAACGTGCGGGATTTGCTTTGGCATCGTCTTGCTGAAATAAGCAGGGGCATCCAGGAAAAAGACATTGCCTGGATGGCAGCATGTTTCTCCAAAACCGGGATGTACCTTTCCGCACGAATGGTGCCTTCACAAATGTGTGCGTTACCCATGCCATTGGCACTAATACAGCCCCCATACCCGTCACAGGTGCTGGCCTTGAACTTTGCGCCCGTAACACTCCAGATGATTTATTTTATTTTACCTCTTTGGTCCACAATTTCCAAAAACAATTTGAAAGCTTTGCTTGTGACTGACTGAGCAATTGAGGGAAGCTCCTTTTCGAGCCAATGGTGGCACCCGCTTGTTCTCAGTTAGCCTGTTTCACCTTTGGGCTCTTCCAAAACAGGTGTTTGATGAGCAGTCCAATTTTCTTTTTTTTTGCCACCTGGCGCAGCTTTTTAGGGAACAGCTGTAAAATTATATGTTGATAATTACTTTCCAAAAACAATGAAGTTTATCAGTTTGAACATTTAAAAAAATCTTTTGTAGTGTATCCACTTCAATCGAGGTTCAAGATGATTTGCAAATCATTGCATTTGGTTTGGATTTATGTTTAGCACAATGTCCCAACTCCAAGGGAATGGAGTTTTTATGTCCTCCAAAAAAAAAAAATTGCTATCCCTCACGTGTACCAGTTGGTCATGAACTCAAAAGTCTGACCGCCCAACAGATCAGAACCCCAAATTCACTCACCCGAGCTCCCTCCCGGCATCCTTTCCAGGTCGTAGGGGTTGCTGGTGATGCCGTACAGGTGGTTGTGCGACTCGGCCCACATGCAGCCCTCGCTGGTGTTGGTGACGCCCAGCGGGATGGCGCCCGCCCTCTTGAGCAGGGCCACGGGCGGCGCGTCGGCCGCCGCCAACACGCCTCGCCTGGACACGATGCCACTGGTGTGGGGCATGCCTGCGACCGGCGAGTAGCAAAGGTTGGATGAGTCAGTTATTCATGAGTGAACAAAGAAAATTTTGCATTGAGGATTTTAGCACAACAAACATTTGACAAACTTGTTTTTCTGTGGGCGTTTTTTCTCTCTCCAATAACTTGAGTGCAATTTACCCAGCAAGTTGCTTTCGGGCATCAACTATGTTAGGTTACCTTGGAGACCGAAGGACTCTTTGACCGAGAGAGGCACGCCGAGGAAAGGCAGCCGATCGGCCAGCACCTCCTCGCCTCCCGGTTCCTCATCAATCAACTTGTCGACCTGCGCCGCATCCTGGAGCGCAGCAGAGAACCTGAACGGTGGCGTATGTGTACATGGGGTACATTCAGTTTGGAATAGGGCTCGACCGGATAATCGACTCAAATTCTGTTGAATCAATATCTACATATTAACACATCACACCATAGAGACAAATGGCATTCAAACATGACCTCCCTGAAGCAATCCAAAACACACAAGTTTTTTCAAATTCATCCGCCGATTAATCAGTAACCGGAATTCTATTCTGCCGAATAGATTCACGCCTCGCCCAGAAAAAAAAATCGTTCAGGCCCTAGGTCCGAGTACCCACAAGTTTGTTGAGTTTCTAAACTCTGTTGCGAGCACAAATACGTTTCGATGCCCGGGGCCAGCGCCGCAATCGACCACCCGTTTCCCAATCTCCCCCGGCAACGCCTCAAAATTAACGCGCATGTTGGCGGAAGGAATTATATGCTTAAATCGAGGACCGACAAAGGAGTGATGTGGAATATGGACAATATCTCCTTGGGGGGAGTTGGAAAAAAAAAAGAAACATGCCTGTCTTTGACCACTGCGTTCAGCAGGGGGTTGACTTGCTGGATCCGGTCAATGTAAGCCTGCACCACCTCCACACTGGACACCTGCGCACACATGAATGAGCACGGAGTCGTGGAAAACTCACGTAAATGTGAACACAAATATATATTTCGCATTGCACGAATGATAGCGAGGCTGCGCGCGAAATCGTTTTCCACCACCAGCAGCGAGCCCGGAGCCCCCACTCAGACCGACGTTCACCTCTCGTCGTCGGATCCTCCCGGCGAGTTGCGTCGCTGACACGGCCAGGAGCGGGTTGCTGACCGGAGGGAGCTTTCTCTTGTTCTCGGTAGGCCGCGCACACAAGAAACGATACAAAATGAAGCAGACGGCCAAGAAGGCGTCGAAGAGCAATTTCTGAATTTGTTCAATTCCACTCAGAGCCATGTTGACAATAGTCAAGTCCGACCGGCTTCAAGCCTACTTGGCAGCACGTTAGGAATTAAGTTAACGGGCCAATCAGCGTTGAGTGTGGCGATGGCTTGTGACGTCATTTAGCGTCGCTGAGTGCACGCACGACCGGAATTAGTGCAATAAAAGTAAGAGTGTTTACAAAATAAAATATACGCGGCTGGATTTCGAAGCCCGGGGGCCGACCTCGACTTGGGGCAAGTGGCACTCGCAGGACGGGACACACCAAGACAACACAACAAGCATCCGTGGAAGGAAAATTAAAGTGTAAGCTTGACTTGGCTTGTCGCTAACTGACTGCCAAATTGGACAAATGTTTTACCACTGGATCTAAAAGCAAACTTACAAGGATGAAAACACTAACTGAACATTAATTTGGGATTTGAGTCAAACATTTTTCTCCCTTCGTTTTCTATGCCAGTGACAGACGGAACAATTAAACCGCTCTTCCACTAAATGGCAGGAAATGTGCCTTGGTTCAGTGAAGATTTGGAAACATTGAATTCCGCAATACTCTGGATGGAGGCAAGGCACATTCTCGCCTCCAATGAAGCTCCTCAGTTCACTTAAACATAGTTCCTTGGCTCCAAATCACTACGTAAGTCTGACAAAAGTCTTCAACCCACGTCAACATCAGAGCATGCCACCCAAATGCCACAAGATGGGAGCAAGGTTTTTTACCTTTGCCTAGTTGAAGCTCCTCGAGTGACTTCAATGTACAGTACTTCCCTGGCCCTATGATACCACAAGGTGGCGACAAAGTAAGATGTAACATGAAAATCGCCAAAACGCTTCTAAATCCACTTTTGTCTGATGTGTCCGTCTGGAACTCATTCTGACGAATAAGGTGAAACCTGAAGTGACCCGAGTTTAGAAAACTCGCAACAGACATTGGTTTTCACCCGGGTACAAACCGAATGCGCGGCCTTTTATTTAGTCGACAGGAGGAGAAAGACTTCTGGCTACTGACACTGAAATTGGACATGAATCAAGTTGTCTGTGACATGAATCAAGTCTTTGACCGATACGCGGATTCCTTGGCCGTGTTTGTCCAATGTAGAAACACTCTGATGACTTAAAGCTTCTTGATGACCGACAAGGGATAAAGGTAACCTGCTTTCTCACTTTAAATGTGGCTTCTCAGTGAAATTTAAAGAAGGGTCAAGGGGTTCTCTGTCAGTTATTATTGTAAACTGCAGGCAAATCCAACATTCATAATAATAATAATAATGCATTTTATTTAAAAGCGCCTTTCATGCCACCCAAGGACACTGTAGACAATAAGAAAATACAATGTAAAAATTAGTAAACGAGATATTATGTAAAAACAGGACATAAAATCATAAAAACATAGGAAATGGAAGAGCTATGTGTTGTAGGCAATCCTGAACAGGTGTGTTTTTAGACGGGACTTGAAAGTGGAAAGAGGTGTGCAGTTTTGGAGGTCCGGAGGTAGGTTGTTCCAGAGCTTTGGAGCAGCGTGACTGAAGGCTCTGGCTCCCATGGTGCTCAGTCGGGCAGGGGGCACTGACAGGCGGAGGGAGGACGAGGATCTGAGGGAGCGAGAGGGGATATGCACCTGGAGAAGGTCGGATAGGTAAGGAGGGGCCAGGTTGTGGATGGCCATATATGTATATAGAAGCAGTTTGTAATTGATGCGATGTTGAACAGGGAGCCAGTGGAGCTGTTGGAGAACGGGGGTGATGTGCTGCTGGGAAGATGTTTTTGTGATGATGCAAGCAGAGGCGTTTTGAACCAGCTGGACTTTATGAAGGGACTGTTGAGGTAGGCCGAAGAGGAGAGCGTTGCAGTAATCAAGGCGGGATGTGACAAGACTGTGGACAAGAATAGCAGTGGTGCGGGGGGTGAGGGAAGGGCGAAGTCTGGTAATATTGTGGAGGTGGAAATAAGCAGTGCGGGTGATGGTCTTGATATGTGAGTGGAAGGTGAGCATGCTATCCAGGATGACACCCAGACTCTTAACCTGGGGGGATGGGGACACTAGGGAGCTGTCAATGTTGAAGGAAAAACTGTTTACCTTGGATAAAGTGGATTTGGTGCCAAGAAGGAGGACTTTAGTTTTATTAGCATTTAATTTAAGAAAGTTTGTTGTGAACCATGTTTTGAGTTCGGAGAGGCAAGAGGTGAGGGAGGGGGGTGGGAGTATGGAGTTTGGCTTGCAGGAGAGGTAGAGCTGGGTGTCATCAGCAAAGCAGTGAAAGTGGATATTAAATTTGCGGAGGTTCACTTAATAAGTAATCGGCTGCTGTAAATAATAAATACTGTGTAATATTTTCTAGAACAATGATGTGACACGTGTCCCCTCACCGCAGAGCCTCAACAGGCTGATAAATAATGCAGCTCAAAGCTAAACATGCTTGGACGTCAGGTGACCATACAAGTTGGTTCCATCCATCCATTTTCCACTCCGCTTACAAGTTGTCGCAGGCGTGCTGGCGCCTATCCCAGCAGTCTTCGGGCAGCAGGCAGGGTACACCTTGAACTGGTTGCCAGCCAATCGCAGCGCACACTCACACCTCGGGACAATTTAGAGTTTTCCATTCACCTACCATGCATGCTTTTGGAATGTGTGAGGAAACCGGAGTAACCGAAGAAAACCCACGCACGCTCGGGGAGAACCTGCAAACACTACACAGAAAGACCCGAGCCAGAATCGAACCCTGCGCCTCTGCACCGTGAGGCCGGCGGGCTAACCAGTCACCTACCGTGCTGCTCCAGGCTCGTTCCCTGCATTTGACATACAGTTTCTCTTAATTTGAAGGGGAAAAAATCGTTTATTTTAATAACAGAAACGTGTTCTCATTTTAAAATTGTATAATTGAATTAACAAATATGTTGATCAAATAAATTCTGAAAAACGTTTATGCAAATAAAAGGTAGTTTAAAAATAATTTTATTTTTATTTTATTTTCCCCAAACAAATCCATGAAACGCCGTCATCGGAAAATAATTTACAATCTATTGAATAAGCAGTTGCTTAAAGGGCTAAATAAATGAAAAATACATTGTAAATAAATGAGCTATGTTGGGGAAAAACGTCTTCTTCAACGTGCCCTTTTATGGCGTCATTAAAGAGCGTCAATCATTCCAAACAAGTCCAAAATGACGGCTCTCGCTGTTTGTTTTGTCAAAATGTTAATATATTTAATATAACATATATATATATATATATGTTATATATATATATATATATACACACACACACACATACATACATACACACACATTATATATATATATATATATATTTAAAAAAAATAAAATAAAATCAACCTCAAGAAAATGGTTCCGTCTGAACCCTGTGCGTGGTCACGTGAACAGCAGCCCTCCTCCTACCCGGAAGTGGCACCAAAGCAAACAGACGAAGCGCCTCCAGTCGTCAACTCAAGCACCGTGGCGGAGGTAATCATGACATTTGTTTTGACCGTATTTCCGGCAGACTTGTTGCAATTCAAAGCGCGCGCGGACACCGGTCATGTTAAATTGGGGGTGGGGGACGTCACGTGAGCAGCAGCCCCACCCCCCATCGTAAAAGCCGGCGCTCCCCTCCTCATGTGCAAACGACGACACAGTGGTGTCGAGTGGGGCCCAGCGACCTGTGGCGGCCTTTGCTTGGACGACAGCGGGCAACGGGGGGGCGGGGACGGGCACGGGAACTGCCTTGGGCTGCCGAGAACGTCGTTCTTGGATTTTAGTCATTTTCTTTCAATGTTTTTGCTGCGGGTGAGTGACGTCCGCTACATGCACGCGTCGCTTCTCTGACTTGAGGCCGTTTCCGTTTGCGTCGCCGTTTACGTTGTGGAGGCAACCGAGCTCCTCAATTGACGAGGCAGCCGCTTGGTTGAAAGGGGACACTGCTTCCAATCAATCGAATCACCCCCACTTCCACGCCGCCCTCTTTTCCCCCTCCGTCCGGAACCTCCATTGGATCGATTTCAAAGCATGTGTATGTGCGTGCGTGCAAAATGCAGCCGTTAACAATCTGCTGAGTGCAGATAACGCCGACAACAGACTCTTAAAAAAAAAAAATAATAATAATCTTTCCAGCTCTCGTGGATGTTGTGCCTCCGAAACCAAATGGCGGGCAACATTTTTAGAATGTCTATTTTACTAATATTCATGGGTTTATTAACTATTAATTCGACCAAATATTGTATGAGATTTACAAAAAAAACCTTGCTTCATGTACATGCAATGTTGCTCATGAGATTATAGTTCAGTGAACCATGTAAATCTGTTGAAGTGAGTTGAGGAGTTTCTTTTAGAGTAAAGTAGTGCGTTACCGCCCCATTGCAAGATATCGGACCCAAAGAACCATGACCGTGTTTCAGTGGTTTGAGGAGCTTCATATTGACCAATGAAGTGCTTTGATCTCATTTTGTGGTTTCTTCGTGCTATGGAACAATGTTGACGTGAGTTGTGTTTCATTCAGACAAAAGTAGTGGTATTCCAGCATCTTGGTGCCAGGGATCTATGTTGAAGTGAGTGGAGGAGCTTCGTTTAAAACAAAGTAGTACTTTGCTGCCATCTTCATCATCTAAAACTGGATTGAACTGAGCTTCATTCAGACAAAAGTAGTGCTCTGCACTACTCAGTTACTGTAAAAATGATCTGAAGTGCTACTGTATGTGTTGAGAGCGGATCAAACCGGCAACAACTTAAAAAAAGATTTAAACCTGGTGTTGATTTTGGGGCTGCAAAACCAAGGCTGGTTTCTCACTCGATCTGTTTCATGCCATTTGATGAGTCGTTGAATTGCCTGATTTTGATGTGTCGCAGCCCTCAACTGGACCGGATCGAGCCGCAACCGTGGAGGGGAGCCGACATGGCGCACGTTAACGCCACCCCGACCCAACTATGAATCCGCAGTCCCGCTTCTTTCCCGAAATGGAGAGGGTGGAGCCGGAACAGGAGAGCGAGGCGGAGCCGCCCATGCACGGTGTGCACGGTTCCAACCGGACTCGACCGTCCTCCTACCGGGCCCTGCGCAGCGCAGTGTCCAGCCTGGCCCGCTTGGACGACTTCAGTTGCGAGAAGATCGGCGCCGGGTTCTTTTCCGAAGTGTTCAAGGTCAGTTCCTCAAGTGCGATCCATGGCAACCAGAACTTCGCTCAGAAGTTCCCTGTGTAAAGTGGAAGCACGACTCGAGTACCCAAAGTCAGCTGGTATTGGCTGCGGCTCACCCGCAACCTCATAAAGAGCAAGCCCGACGGAAAACGGATGGATGACTTGATAAGCAATTGCCCTATGAAGGATGTGCCATTTGGCGAACCCCATTACAGTGGCCCGCTCCCTCAAGCGGTGTCCATTTTTGAATAGCAAAACGAGCAGGCAAATGTCAGTGCCTTTAACCGGCTGATGCTCGTGCGAAAGTGCGGGTGTCGGTATTTCTAATCTCGCACTTGCTTTCTTGATTGCGTGTTGTCGTGCTTTTGGGAAGGACTTGGGGTTTCCGGTCTATCGTGTTGACACGAATGAGCGCCAGCAAGTAGGCTTGATCTCTGGCAAGGCCCGCTCCCTCGCCTGAAGGTAACGTTTTAATGGCTATGTATCTGAATGGGCGTGCTCACTCTGCCACATTGGGGCTCTTGAGGATAAATATGGGCCGAATGCATCTTTACAGATTGAATGATAAGGCTTCCAGGATTGACCCCTGGGGTACCCCGCAGTTCATAGCCATTTTGTTCTGAGGCACGGCATAGCAGGCCCTGTCCTCGGAAAATAAGACTTGGACGAGTTTAGATCGGGATCAGAGATTCTCACCTGGTGTTGTAAACTCTGTAATTAGATCATATGTGTGGCAACTGTTTTTTGTTTTTTGTCTGGGGGAGCGTGTGCTGTTTTGAAGTGTTGCGATTGTATCACGGCCGCAGGTCAAGTCGTGTTTCTGAGAGTGGGACCTCCCATGTCTCTGCGGTGTGCTGGAAAATGGAGTTTTTATTGGCTGGGATACAAATTATGCCCACCCATCAGGTGTGAAATTAAACAGCTGCGTGTCAGGCTGTAATGTATGTTTGTGTGCGCAAGACTTGCTGTGCGTGTGCATGTGTGTGTGTGCGAGACTGGAAAGTGCGTTTGTTTGTGTGGCCATGCCTAAGATGCGTGTGGGGAGGTGAGAGACTGGAAGGTGTCTGCCTCTGTGTGTGATATTGGGTGTGTGTGAGAAAGTGAAGCGTTTGTCTCTGTGTGTATTTTTTGTGTCTGTTAGGTCCACTAATGTGTGTGTGTGGGTGTCTGTGTGTCTTTGAAGACAAATGAGGGAAAATGACTCGGCGCTCTTTTTCACCTACACGAGCGTGGCCACGGTTGTTAGCAGCGGCGCGCTAAAATGTTTCCCCAACCAAAGTCTCCATGCTGTGGCATCCAGGTGCAGCATCGCGTGTCTGGCCAGGTGATGGCGCTCAAGATGAACATCCTGGCCAGTAACCGGGCCAACATGCTCAGGGAGGTCCAGCTGATGAACAGACTGTCACACCCCAACATCCTCAGGTAGCCCTCAATAAATCGCCAAACGTGTTGTTTTTTTTTCCTGTGTGTGTGTGTGTGTGTGGTGCGTTTCATCCTAGTTAACCCACTGGTCCCCCCCCCCCCCGACCCCCAGGTTCATCGGCGTTTGTGTCCACGAGGGGCAACTCCACGCGCTGACAGAGGTAAGCCGCAAACGGTTGGGTATTCAACGTACTTCGGTTTTCGGGTCACGGCGCGGTTCTTAACCACCGTTTGCGCCGATCCAGTACATCAACGGCGGCGACCTGGAGCAGCTGTTGGACAGTGACGTGCACCTGTCGTGGAGCGCTCGGCTCGCCCTGGCGCTGGACATCGCACGGGGCCTGCGCTATCTGCACGCCAAGGGCATCTTCCACCGAGACCTCACCTCCAAGGTGACGCCCGACACGTCCGTGGTTTCACTAAAAGGCAGCGCTTGCGATGCATTGATATATATTGCGTTTGAAAACGTGGTTATGGTTGTCCACGTGTGCCTGTGCAGAACTGCCTCGTGCGCTGGGAAGGCGGCGTGTGCTCCGCCGTGGTGGCAGACCTTGGCTTGGCGGAGAAAATACCGGATTACAGGTGCGTGGCGACAGTCTGACCACATATACTGTACACACCATCCAGATAGATCACCAAGTAATAGCGTTTGTGCATGTTTTGTATTTTCTTTTTTGACCGGTAAAACATCTTCAAAATATTTTTTGTTTAAAAATAAAAAGCTACAGTGTATGTGTGATGAATGTATGCGTGTCAGCGTAGGTGACGTGACTTTCAGCCAAATCACAGATGCAACCAGCAGGCGGCATGTTGAACAAACACCAAAATAGTTCCGTTGATGGCCACAAATGAAAAAATCTCTTTTTTTTTTGCGCCAAATGAGGATACGAGATCACATCTGAAGTCAGGTCACTTTGCAGAGACGGGAATCAAATGTGGGCAGCACGGGTGTCCGAACTGGGGGGGGGGGGGGGGGGGGGGGATCCTGGAGTGTTTCCATCTCTCCCTGCAGCGACGCACGCATCGGATTCAAATGACGAGCTCGTCAGCGAGCTCGGCAGAAGTCTGAGAAGCAACCTGATAATTTGAATCCTTTGTGTTGCAGCATGCTCTTTTTTTTCCTCAATTCATTTCTGAGAAGGAGATGATGTAAACATTTCATGTGATCTTTAAAATGATTAGCTTTATTTTTATTTTTTTGAGGGGGTGGGGGTAAATTATTTTTTCAAATGGATTTTCGCTATAATGGGTGGACTGAACAATAAATATACAAATTGCTCCTTTTTCTGATCGAATTGCTGAAAAGTAGTGTTTCTTTAGTTGGCTTTTTTTTTAAACCCCCCCCCCCCCCCCCCCCAAATTCGCTGATCACGTTAAATCTTCTGTAAAGTGTACTAATGTGTGTATGTGAGTGAGACGAAGTTGTACGAGTGTAAGGTTTGCATGTCCTTTTGCCCACCACTTGCCCAACCCTCGCCCTCAATAAAAGCGCATTCCTTCACTGCCTTCTTATCGGGCCCCGGTGGCCGTATCTGAGCGGGCTGGCGGGTGAGGCCTCCGGCGGTGCCCTTGCACAAATCAGGAAATGTGGGCGGCCAGTGTTTAAGCTGTCGTCTTCTGTCTTTCTTTATGGCACACTGGCATTTACGGGGCATATTTTATTGACACTATAAATGGACGCATTGGATGGAATCATCGGTGAGGTCATCATTTTCAAGCGCCCGTGCCGTATCAATGATTTTCTGCACGGCTTCCACATGTTGCAGCTGCTAACCTCGCTCGACTCCCAACTTCAACCCGGAGGGGTGTGGGAGAGGGGGGGGGGGGGGAATTACCGTCAGAAAAAAAATCTGGATGAGACTTACTTTCCCCCCTTCTTCATAAGCTGTACATTTTTTATTTTGGTCAAGTTTCCTCTACACTTGGGACTAACTTGCATTTTACTGTTTGCTCTTTATTGGACCCTGGCTTTTGACAACCTGGCTTGCACGTTTGCATGGGAGGGCACTTGGAAGGTTGACTCCAAATAAGGTCAAACAATTCTCGGTTGCCTCTTGTGACTCCTTACTGGGCTTGTTGACACTTTTTTGCGACTGTTTTCCTTCCGCCTCGTAGCTCACGTTCACTTTCACAAATAGCACAGCGAGGAAGTCGAGTGTGTCAGGAAAGTCGTCGCAGCACTTCCACTTTTTTTTTTCCTCCACCTTTTTACCATGTTGCTGCCTGACAAAACGGATACATCTCTTCTTTTCCTCTCAATGTTGTTCCCATAAAACCCCCACAATGACATCACAAAAAATGAGCCAGGGTGGGGGTTGGGGGGTGGGGAATGCCATTATGTGCTTGATAAAAACAGACCATCATAAAAATTAAAGTCATGTAAAGAATGTGCACTCTAATTCATTCACAGCAGCTCGTCATCTGTCCGACTTGACCACAAGGAGGCAGCATAATGCGGTCACAGTCACAAAGCCTTTCACGGCTATTGCAAGTTACCGAGTAGCTGCAGTCATATTATTTGTGTTTTGCAGAGGATAAAGAATATATGACTGTGGGTATTGTTTTATATTTTCTTTGCCTGGAAAAAGTGAAGTGCAGTGAAGGCACGTGTTGGTCCCGCACAGCAGGGGCGGTTCTGGATCAATTTCACTGAGGGGGCCAGGCTGGGGCCAGGGGTTTTGATGGGGGGGCACATTCAACCCAGGGCTAAAAAGACGCATTCGAAATCTTATTTGACTTTTTATTTCTTCAGACTTTGAAATTGTAGTCATAACATTACAGTGATGAGAAAAAAACAGTATTAGGAGGGCTAAAATGTCTGCAAGCGTAACAATACGCCGTGTCCATCTGTTGAGAATATTCAAGCCAGGGGATGATATGGTACCAGCCTGCCGGGGACAAAAATTGCAAATACACTGAAGCTAGATGTTTTACATGCATATAATCATCCAAATTTTAAAAGGCAATGTCTTATATATTGATCCTGTTAAATAAAAATTAAAATAAAAAGGGAGACTAAAAATGTTACACACACACACACACACACGCACACACACGCAAATAGCACTCGTGTCGTGGTAATTTCCTTCTCTGCGGACTGCTTCTCATTTTCCCGCTCATTTTTAAGTGGCGCAGCGCACTAAAGGGTCCGACTAGAATGTTAAATCACGCACTTTAGTTCCACCTTTCGCGTTGGCGACTCGGCACGACTGCGTAATCTGCGCTCGGAGGGGGGGCCACAGGGGGGCCAGAATCGGTGCTACAGGGGCACTGGCCCCCGTTGGCCCCCCCCCAGAACCGCCACTGCCGCACAGCCTCAAGCGGGTTCCTTCCCGTTTTCTCCAGCTCACAGTTGCGCAATGCTCTCACCAAATAAACTAAAACGTGATGGTAATGTCGAGCTTCATTTTCCATTTCCTCTTTTTTTTGTTTTTTGCAGTGGAGAAGTACACCAGGAGCCTTTGGCTGTGGTGGGCTCCCCCTACTGGATGGCTCCGGAGGTGCTCCGTGGCGAGCTCTACAATGAGAAGGTTCATGGGGAAATGTCACATAAACAGCAGATAGATGTACTGTACTTTTTTTTTTTAAAAGTGCTTTTTTGCTCTCCGCAGGTGGACGTGTTTGCGTATGGCATAATTCTCTGTGAACTGATTGCCAGGATACAGGCAGACCCTGACATCTTACCACGCACCGAGGTACAGTCATGTTGAGGTTCGCTATTGACACCTCTTTGCATTTTTTTCCTGCGCAACCGATCTCCAGCCATTCTCTGAAAAATGTGCTTATCAATAACTCTCTACTAGTTGGTGCCAAAGTCCCGCCGAATAAGAATGTAGTCATTGTTGTCAAGGAAGTATGTTGGAGTGGTGCTGTACATCACATCTTTGTACGTGTGAGAGGAGCCAAGTTTAGCCTGGGTTGTAAGCGGAAATTATGGCGAGTCTGTACTTTTTAAAATAAAATGCCCGTATAAATCTGACACTTTTTTTTTTTGTCTATCTTGGTTGATTGCCTTTCTCGTTGTCACATTATGAACTTATACTTTGTATGCAGCGATGGCTGTTTGAAAGTGCTCTATAAATACAGTTGAGTTGAGTAATATTAGGATACCATGGTGACCTGTTGAGTCTCTGACATGACGTCTGGAGTTTAACATTTCCAAGACTGAAGTGAACAGATCTCCCCAAAAATGTTTTCTTTTATTTTTTGTACCTGTGCAGGACTTTGGTCTGCATGTGGATGCCTTCATGCAGATGGTTGGCGACTGCCCCGCCCACTTCCTGAATCTGGCCATCGTGTGCTGTAATGTACGAAAAGACGAGACGCGCGCCGTCCCCAGCCGAGGCCGCTCTGACTCTGGTTTTGTCCGTCCCGCCAGATGAGCCCCGAGCTGCGTCCGTCTTTCTCCCAGATCGTCGCGGACCTGGAGCGGACGGACGAGCCTCCGGCCACCGAGCGTTCCGCGGTCGCCGGCCCACCGCGGCGGGGCTCCGCGGGCCCGCCGCCGGACGCCCGTCTCTCCCGCAGCAATTCGGACATGCTGCGCCCCGCGTCGCCGCCCACGCGGGTCAACCCCTTCTCGCGGCGCGAAGACCTCAAAGGCGGCAAGATCAAGCTGTACGACACCCCCAGCAAGTCTGTCATCTCCCTCACTTTCGCCCTGCCCCCGCCACCCGACTCCCGGCGAGGCGAGCCGAGTCTTGGGCGCCAGCGGCGCTGCCACTCGCTGCCGTGCCCGCCGCTCCCCTACCTGTCGCCCCACCTGTGCGACTGCGAGATCCACGGCGGGGACGACTCGGGCCTCCCGCCCTCTCTCGAACCCCTGTCCCTGGACCAAGAGAAGGATGAGATTGTGCCGATGGACTGCTCGAGCTCGCCGGATACTCTGGATGGCTCGTCGTTGTCATCTTACTCCAAGCTGCCCTCCCCTCCCAGCTGCACCTCCACTCCATCCCAGACCTTCATCAATGGGTGGCCACGTTTGGACAACAGCAAAGTGGTCCTGAACGGACCTTCGGTCTGGAGCGCCGGCCCCGCCGGCATCAACAACAACGGTTGCCGCTCGCCTCCCAGTGAGCCCGACGCCCAGTCCCTGGACCAGGACGAGGTGGTCTCGTGTCCGGCGTGCTGCCTGGCGGGCCTGCGCTTCCCTTCGGTGTGTCTCCGCACGCCGCACCGGAACGCCTATAAGAATCTGAACAGGGACGGCGCCGCCTCCCGTGGGCTGCTGTGTCCCAAGAGCCCGCCGCCATCGCCCACGCTGGTCGCCGCCGCCGCCCGGTTGGAGCCCAAATAAAATGGCCCCTGGGTGAAATCCACCTTTTGGGATTTGCACACATTTTAACGCAGCAATATATAGTAGAGGCTTGCTAAAAGGGTTGGGGAGTTTCCTGTACATTTCCAGGGAGCTTTGGTCAATTTCCATTTCAAATTGCAAACTTCCCGTGAGAATCGAGGCTCATTTCATGGAAAAGTGTTATCTTAGCTTTCCTATTCCTTTTTTTGGTTAACTTTCTGGTTTATTCCATTGATTCCCATGGGAAGTTTACAACTTTCAACCCTAAAACTGTGAACCCTGCTCGGTAATCTACAAAAAAAAAAAAGATAACACCCTAGCCAAAGGTGTATGTATAATTGCCTACAGATGTCATAGCGGCAAAGCACTACGTTTGTCTTAATGAAACTCCCTTGTCACCAAAATAGTTCCGCCTGGGCTCGGGGCTTCGCTTGGGTTTGGCTTGTCTGCTACCCTCTGCTGGGCTGAGGGTGCCCCTAAGCGCCTTCCTCCATGACCCCCCACCTGACTCATTCCACAAGCATCCAGTCCAGCATGAAAAGTCTTCGCATGACGCAAAACCACCGATTCCAACGAGGAATGTTAAGCTGAGTATTATTGTTGCAACAATCCTGTTTTGGGGATATTTGGTGCTGTTAAGTCTTAAGTTTGTGTGTGCGCGCGTGTGTGTGTGTGTGTGCCTTCTGTTTAGGCTGTTTTGGTTGCCCTCCATTCTGTATTGGCACTTGAGTTTGCCACTTGAAGCACTTCAAGTGAATTCCTGCTGTTATTTAAACTTTCAAGGGAATGAACGGTCTGAGACCTGCTTACAAGCTGTTTGTATTCTTATTTAATAATAAAAAAAGTTGATATTGAATTAAATAAAAAGTATCTATTAAATGCAGAGTTTTGTGTGTCTGTTGCGTTGTCATTTTTATTTATTTGGAAATGTTTGGGGATTGGTGTGACCTGCACCATGTTGCAGAGTATTAGTAAAAACAGGAATAGACACACAGACTGAGTCAGGATATATCTTCTATATTCTTGAATTTAAGTATGAATACTGTGTTAGATATTGAATTGGTGTCAAAAATAACTAGGTCCTGAAGTGTCGGTGTGTTCTGATGTGTTGTTTTTTCTAATTAAGAGCACTCATTTTTACAATTTGGATGATTCGTTTTTGTATTGAGTGATACATTTGACCACTAATGATGGAAATCCCTTGAGGTATTTCTCACTGTTGTACAGTGGAAAGTGTGACAAAAATGACTCAACAAGTAACAATTAGGGCAGTTACTGAGGACAAATTTAGTCAAATAATACTGTCATTGAGTTTTATTCTCATAACGATGTTACAACAGCAAAGAAAACTCAAAAGTGTTGTTAAATTGTTCCTTCTTCATCCCATGAGATGTAATTTGATCATAAAACGATTGCTGCATCTCCAAGCAGCAAATGAATAATGCATCTCCTCATATCGTTCCGGTTTGCCACATCCAATATGGCAGCGGTGTCTCCGTACGGATGGTTGCCGAGAATAGGAATGAGGAAACGGTGACATCTTTTTTTGACAAGTCCTCTGGCCACAAGGCGGCGCCAGCTCACGACGGAAGCTGCAGGGCTTTGCCGATTCATGACTTCCGGGTTGTCTGTTTATAATAACAATAATGAGAATAAGAATAAGTTGGCGGCGGATGGATAGAAGGAGAGTTTCCACCTCTAGAAGACACTTCAATACGTTCCATACCAATGTAATTTAGGGATGATTATAGGATGACTTAATTTAACTAAATGGGCTGACACCTGATAATTCAAATTTTTGCATCTGAACTATGAGCATAAACTTTGAAATAAGGGAAGAGGAAAAAGGCCTAAATAATACCGGCTCTTTGAAGTGAACGATGAGCCGTTTTTAGACGAAAAAAACGACCATGTATAGTAAGGCGTTTTTAGCAAAAAAAAGAACATGTATAGTAAGGCGTTTTTAGACGAAAAAAACGACCATGTGTAGTAAGGTGTTTTCGACGAAATAAACAACCATGAATAGTAAGGTGTTTTGAGCCGATAAAAACGACCATGAATAGTAAGGTGGTTTAACAACAACAACAAAAAAAAACGACTATGTATAGAAAGACGTTTTTAGCCGAAAAAAACAACCATGTGTCGTAAGGCGTTTTTAGCCGAAAAAAATGACCATGTGTAGTAAGGCGTTTTGAGCCGAAAAAAACGACCATATATAGTAAGGCGTTTTTAGCCGAAAAAAACGACCGTGTTCTAAGGCGTTTTTTACTGAAAAAAACGACCATGTATAGTAAGGGGTTTTTAGCTAAAAAAAAAACGACAGCATCGTAAGGCGTTTTTAGCAAAAAAAAAAACGACATAGTATAGTAAGGCGTTTTTAGCCCGAAAAAAACGACATAGTATATAGTAAGGCGTTTTTAGGCCAAAAAAACGCCTTACGATACTATGTCGTTTTTTTTTTTAGCTAAAAACGCCTTACTATACTATGTCATGTTTTTTTTAGCTAAAAACGCCTTACTATATACTATGTCGTTTTTTTCAGGCTAAAACCGCCTTACTATACTATGTCGTTTTTTTCGGGCTAAAAACGCCTTACTATACTATGTCGTTTTTTTGGGCTAAAAACGCCTTACTATCCTATGTCGTTTTTTTCGGGCTAAAAACGCCTTACTATACATGGTAGTTTTTTGGGGCTAAAAACTTCTTACTATACTATGTCGTTTTTTTGGGGCTAAAAACGCCTTACTATACTATGTCGTTTTTTTCAGCAAAAAACGCCTTACTATAATATGTCGTTTTATTCGGGCTAAAAATGCCTTACTATACTATGTCGTTTTTTTTGGGCTAAAAACGCCTTACTATACTATGTCGTTTTTTTCGGCCTAAAAACACCTTACTATACTATGTCGTTTTTTTCAGGCTAAAAACGCCTTACTATACTATGTCGTTTTATTCGGGCTAAAAACGCCTTACTATACTATGTCGTTTTTTTCGAGCTAAAAACGCCTTACTATACTATGTCGTTTTGTTGGGCTCAAAACGGCTTACTATATTATGTCGTTTTTTTTCGGGCTAAAAACGCCTTACTATACTATGTCGTTTTATTCGGGCTAAAAACGCCTTACTATACTATGTCGTTTTTTTTGGGGCTAAAAACGCCTTACTATACGATGTCGTTTTTTTTGGGGCTAAAAACGCCTTACTATACGATGTCGTTTTTTTCAGCAAAAAACGCCTTACTATACTATGTCGTTTTATTCGGGCTAAAAACGCCTTACTATACTATGTCGTTTTTTTTGGGGCTAAAAACGCCTTACTATACGATGTCGTTTTTTTCAGCAAAAAACGCCTTACTATACTATGTCGTTTTGTTGGGCTCAAAACGGCTTACTATATTATGTCGTTATTTTGGGCTAAAAACGCCTTACTATATTATGTCGTTTTTTTCGGCCTAAAAACACCTTACTAAACTGTCGTTTTTTTCAGCAAAAAACGCCTTACTATACTATGTCGTTTAATTCGGGCTAAAAACGCCTTACTATACTATGTCGTTTTTTTCGGCCTAAAAACGCCTTACTATACTATATCGTTTTTTTCAGCAAAAAACGCCTTACTATACTATGTCGTTTTTTTCGAGCTAAAAACGCCTTACTATACTATGTCGTTTTTTTCGAGCTAAAAACGCCTTACGATGCTATGTCGTTTTTTTTTAGCTAAAAACGCCTTACTATACTATGTCGTTTTTTCGGCCTAAAAACGCCTTACTATACTATATCGTTTTTTCCAGCAAAAAACGCCTTACTACACTATGTCGTTTTTTTCGTCTAAAAACGCCTTACTATACATGGTCGTTTTTTTCGGCTCAAAACGCCTTACTATACATGGTCGTTTTTTTCGCCTAAAAACGCCTTACTATACATGGTGGGTTTTTTTTTTTGTCTAAAAACGGATTACTAGACATGGTCGGTTTTTTTCGGCTAAAAACGCCTTACTAAACATTGTCCTTTTTTCGGCTAAAAACGCCTTTCTATACGTGGTCGGTTTTTTCGGCTAAAAACACCTTACTATACATGGTCGTTTTTTTTCGGCTAAAAACGTCTTACTCTTCATGGTCGTTTTTTTTCCGGCTAAAAACACAACGGCCAGCTGTGCCAGTTTCATGCCGAATCCGGGCCAGATGCCTTTGCTGACTGGGCTACTGTATATATTCAAAAGGCACCGGATAATTTCAGGTCATTGTAAGAAAGCAATGGCATATTTTACAATCTGATCCGCCTTTAAGTAACATTTTAACCCCCTGGCGGTGCACAAAAAAGGAAGGAACCTCAGAGAGACCGTGTAAAAAGCACACCACAACAGGCCACCTTCTCTTCCACCCACCTACGCCGGTAATCGGCCTCATGGAAGTTGCAGACAACAAAACCAAACAAAACAAAATACCCCATTGGAGGCATTATATCTTGCAGTAGACGATCAGTCATTTTTGTTGTTACGTGTCTTTACGGTAAAACAAGTCGGGCGCTAAAGAAGACACGCATCCCCGTCCAGTTGTCGGCCAAACATTTCCCCCCACGGCGCTCTTTCTGTAAATCGGCTTCACTGGGTGCTTCTCCTTGTATCCAGCAGGAGGCGACATCACACGCTAGAATGTGCTGAAATCATCTAAACTGCCGCAACACACTGCAACTATTTTGTGGTTTTGTGCTTGCTCTCCCCTTTATTGACGATTATCAAAGCAAAGAGAACGGGAAACTCACTGGAGCAAACACGGAAAAAATAAATGAAGAATACGTCACAGGTAAGCGTGTATGTATATATTCACACGTTTACACACGCGTGTGCGTGCGCGCTCGCTCGCGCGTGTGTGTGTGTTTGCGTGCGTGTGTTTGCGTGCGTGTGTTTGCGTGCGTGTGAGAGAGAGAGAGAGAGATTAATGGCAAATATTTTGAGTCAACAACAAAGAAAGAAGGAAGGATGGAAGAGAGGATGGAAGATTAAGAAGGAAAAAACGGAGGGACGGAAGACGGGAAAAAACCGAAATATTGATCACCGTTTTGTATGTATGACCATTTCAACATCAAGCTACACAATTATACGTTACAAATAATGTCCTCATAAAAATGTATGTACGTTTCCTGGAGAAAACCAATGCAGGCCCAGGGAGAACATGCAAACTCCACACAGGGAGGCTGGAGCTGGAATCGACCCGGTACCTCTTCACTGTGAGGTCAACGAGGGTCCCAGGCGTGCTGGAGCCTATCCTTGATGTCTCCAGGCAGCAGGCGGGGTACAACCTGAACTGGTCACCAGACAATCACAGTGCACACTTTGACAAACAACCTTTCACACTCACAATCACACTTAGGAACAATTTAGAGCGAGGATAGGGAACTCCGGTACCATCATGAACAACTCAATCAGGTGTGTTGGAGTTCATCCGCAGTTGTAAGCATAAAATGATTAATAAGAATCTATACCGTACTGAACAGGTACATAAAAATAATACACTAATAGTTTTACCTTTAACCTGATGACTCATACTGTGTGTGTGTGTGTGTGTGTGTGTGTGGTGAGTTAGCCACAAGATGCCAGCAGGAGGCATAAGAACAGCTTCATAAGAAGTGCAAGAAATGTGTTGGTGAGCATCTGCCTTTCAAATAATCATGTTAAAAAATCCGCTGAGTGACTGGATGGGAGGGAGGGGCCATGGTTGTATCTACTTGTCAAAACTCAACACAAAGACACCTGCTTGGCCCCGAGCGAACACAGACAACATTTTGTTGAATGTGAATGTGCGTTCGGATCTCGAAAGGCGATCAGGAGCCCACGGCGCCGGCCAGCGAAGCAGCTGGCCAAGGTTTTTGTGTTCCCTCATGCTCTTTGTGAATATGCATCAGTGACGTCGCTGCTCGGAGCTGCCAGTTAGCCTTTGGAGATGATCCGGCTCCAGGACCCCATGGCATTTCCAGGCATATGCTTGCCTGTCACCTGCTGGGTATATTCCAGCGACTGAAGTGAGCCGACGCAAACACGCCAGCGCTTCGGTGGCGAGCTACGCGGGGCATCAAAAGATTTGCCGCTTTTCAAAGCCAAACACAAGATGAATATGGTATCGCGATCTCGTGACTGAAATGCAAATGGGCAAACTATGAAAAATGCAAGAGTGGGAGGGCGACTATCATGTGAATGCCAAAAGGCCAGTCACGCTTGAGTTTTCTTCCATTTCGGGCCCAGTTATTTGACAGCATCGCGTCATGTTTTAGTGTCCTCAACATGAAACGTCCTTGAGTCATTTTGGAGTTGTACAATGAACGATACTGCGGTTCATGGTTTACACCCCTGTAAAGGGTACTTCAGACATTTGTTTCTAAACTCATTACGCGTATGCTGAAGCGTCAAACATGTTTTCACTATTTTGGTTTTCCTGCTTTTTTTTTTTAGCCGTGGCTAAGTATAAGTTGCCCCGTTATTCCATCAGAGGCTATCCTCGTTACTGAGTTGTAATTATTTGGCCCATTTCTACCGCGACAGCATGCAGTTAGCTAGCTACGGTGAGAAATGCATTTTCCTGGAATACCACAATTTACAGAACAGTGACATTATTTCATTACTTAAGCGCCATGCATTTCGTATAATGGTGGATTACTGTAATATGTTAACACGTAAAGCACTGCATTTGAGCACGCTTGCTGAAATGTCTGTCGCGCAATAGGAGCCAAATTCTGTCCAACCTGTGCCGCTAATAAACGGTAAACTTGCCCCAAAGTGTCTCTGTTACGCGGCCCTACAGACAGACGCGGCACCAAGTGAGACAGTGAAGTATCGAACGAGTCCACCGTGTCCGGTAGCCTGTTAGCCTGCAAGCTAGCTGGTGGCTAGTGCCTCTCGTCGCGACGATGACTTGGCGCGATTCACGTATTCCAGTCAGTCCAAGCGTTAAGCAGATATATAGAGGGATGTGTAAACATACAGTATGCTAGCTAGACGCACAAAACATATTTGACTGACAGTTGACAGCTAAGCGGGGCGTGTTTTTAGCGCATAGCTTCAGCAAGGATCACTGCATTGTGATAGAATTCAGATAGCATGTAGGAGGGGTAAAACTACGGTGTTTAATTTTATTATTAAAAAAAACGTTTCTTACACTCACATCCACATCCATGCTTAATCTTAATCACATTTCTTTAAGAAATAAAATAAATGTAGTACCATGAGACAAACATTTAAAAACAACAGTTTCCCTCTTACATCTGTATGAAGTACAGAATACATCAATAAATATTTGAATCAATACCTTTTTGGTGCAGATCTTTTTCAATATACAAGCAGACACTCCCCACGACATCGCCTCAACCGCCACCACTGAAATTTTTCACATTGGCAAACGGTTCCAAGAAGTCTTAACATGGCTACGAGTCCAAGACATACTTAGGTCAAAATAACGCTTGAGTCAAGAATAAATCCTATAGCACACTTTAAATAGGCAATTTCTTGTTTCTAATCTGTGTATCCAACTGGGGTTGAATTGGTCAAATAGTAGTGAAGCCAGATTATAAAGTCACCGCTTTCGCAAAAATGATGAGGACACGCCTCTTGAGTAGTGAGGGCCTCTCTCGGCACTGAGACGTGAAGGAGCAAGCCCGTAACAGGTCGAGTGGATTTGCGCGCTTAAACCTGACCGCGACGGGCAGATTGTGTATGGCTGCAGGGCCAACAACATCCTGCTAAAAAATCAAGCAATTTCACAGTGAGCAGTCTGCTGTCATCACATCATTCCCAAACCGAGCTCACATCAGCAGCCGCGGTATCATCACGTGGCTCTGGCACGATAACACGTCCAGAACAAAATGGCCAGCGGTTGCCTATGCTAAACAGTTAACAAGAAGCTGAAAACTCATTGTGAAACTGATTTTTCACAATTTTTTGCTCTTACGTTCGCGCTTGCAACGCACGACTGTTATTCAAAACCTTTCCTTCGGCGGAATGACTTGCGCATGTTTGACTTGATGCTCATATTTTGACCCGCAGCTTGACTACGAACACCCCGCTGACTCCTCCAACCACAGCTGAGCAATCAAACGCGCGTCCATCTTCGTTTAGATTATGGATTAATGCCCAAAACGTACGACGACGCTCGTGCAAACACGCGTATCGTATTTGTGCAGCCGCTTCGCAGCGGCGGGCGCTAATCATACGCAAACAGGCTCGGGGAGGAGGAGGCTGCCTTTGCCGCAATCTTGCAGGACGGCAGCTTTTTCCTTTTCACTGTTTCATCACATGAAAGAAGTTTTTCATAAACGTATGCAAGGGCTGCTTGGCCCGCGGCCACGGCAGGATTTTTGCGTCTCACGCCGTTGCAGGTGAGGGCCTTTGATTTTTCGCCGTGTTCCGCCTCCAGTGGTGCAGCCACCTCGAGCAGGCTGGCTTCATACACACACACACACACGCACACACGCTCACGAGGAAACAAGCAAACACACACTCTCCAGGTGCCAGAGTGTGAAGGGATCAGCCATTCCTGGCGTTGGCCTGAAGCTGGATGGTGGCCATCCAGTTATTAAAAGCAACGGGAGAGCTGGGCTGCTCACCTCTCTTCGACGCTCGATGAAAAAAAAACAAAAAACAAAAAACTCAAGTGAGCTAAACCTGAGCAAACAGGAACGTTTGCGCTCTCAGAGGACACCGAATGAGCCAAGAAGGGACAAGCCACCGTAACCTGATCCGCCGCGACTCTTTCCACACGTTGCGGAGATGAGATCGCGTTCTCGCCCGCTCCTTGCCCGTAAGCCAAAACAGCGGCCTAATTGCGCTTTGTCCCATCTGCCAATTATTATTAACAGGGATTCATTTACCGCGCTTCCTTTGCCAATTTCCTAAATTAAAAAAAGTGGAGATTTACGGCAGGAACAGCCCCCCCCCCCCTCCACCCCCGCCCTTCGCCCCTCAGCCATTTCGGGTGACGGCTTCCAGCGTCACCACGGCAACTACCAACCTGCGAGGATGGCGACGGTTGCCGGCCGCGCATGCGTGGCGCGAGGAGTCGAGAGGCGCAGCTGGAGCGCGTGGAACCGAGGCGCCTGCTTGAAAAACAAAGACAAGACAAGAGAAGACTCTGGCTCTCTCGTGATCAGGGGCTACGTTGGAAACCACCCCCTGGCGTATCCCACAATGCGCCACCAGCAATACGAGAATGAAAATGTGATTTTGCGTTTCCGGGGTCAGTTGGAGGCGACTTACTTTGCTGCCCTCTTGTGGCATTTTGGTGCCATGGAGAAGTCATTGAAAAGTGTGGACAAATGTCATGCTTGGCCGCTATCTTGCGGCACCTGTGAGCAACAAAACATTTCCAGTCGTCCATTATACAAAATTCTCGCTATAGAATCCTTTCGAATCATCTTCTGCGGAGACATTAGGGAATACAGTAATCCCTCGCTATAAAACGGTTCATCTTTCACGGCTTCGCTGTTTCACGGTATTTGTTTGTGCATTTTTTTAAGGGCTCTCTGTGCCTCATCGCTGAACAGCTTGCATAAATTTTCTCCATGACAAAACCCGTAATGGAACGTTTTGTACAGTATTTTAAAAAACGGTCATATTTTAAATACTTGGGCCTGAAAAAAAGGTTTAATCTTTGGTTTCATTCAATACAGTGTTGTATAGGTAATAATTGTGAAAAATAAAGATGACGACTTCACGGATTCTTTGTGGAACGTAACCCCCGTTTACACATAAGAATCCCTTTGTCGTGATTAGCGGGTATTGGATTACTCGAATCTGTCAACTATGCAGTACACAATGTAGAAATCTCAATACGGTGATTAGGGAGTATTCGGTGAATCGTTTCAGCCCTCGCGTCAACCCTGCAGTCCAGCATCTCAAAATCCTTGGGGATTTTGGAAAAAGTCGAATGGTTTCAGCCGTAGGACTACGGAGTCCAAGATTTGAAAATCCATCTCTGGTGATCGACGAGGGGAGAGCGACTGAAGAATTGCAAAGACCGCCGCGGAGCGGGTGGGTATCTGCCGATGGCGCTTCCCGAGTCCAACCAGCGCAGGTTGCGGGGCCGCGCCTACTTTGACTTTTAATGGCTTTTGTGGCCGTAATGTTATGGAAATCGCCAGCCCGCGCAGTAAATAAATCAATCATGCGAGGGGGCCTTATCTATCACTGCACATTTAACCAGTCAGCTCCTATATAGGTTAATTAAAGCACAATGGCGGAGGAGAGGACCTGGCAGCCGTCCTGCTTCTGTTTAAGCCTTCTCTCGGCCTGCTGGGCTGCGCCTTTCTACAGCCAGATGATATTCGCCCGCCTGGCCCACCCGCCCCTCATCCCAGCTGAACACATAAATCATCCGTGAGGGACTCTGGCTCGGACCCCAAATTCCGTGAACAATGGCCTTGGTCCGCAGATACCAAACAGAATCGCTGGATTGTCTTCAAAGCGAAACCAAACAAACAACGGCCGCACCCCCCACTCCCAAAATTTATCTCAAGGCATATAGAGCAGATTTGGAACAAATCAATTAAGGTGCTGCTCTGCGTCCCTCGTGCTGATATTGTATAGCGCGCAGCACCGCCGGTGTGCTTTTATGTGTGGTCTGAGTGGCAAGATAAGACTTGAGCGGCACGCGAGTTGGAGAGAGAGAGAGAGAGAGAGGACGATTGCGTAACACGCGCACAAGCACGCAGCAAAATTCAACTAAGGTGTATTTCTGATGAGCCCGAGCGTCCATGTTGAGCGACAATTGAAAATGGTTGTCCAGCTAGCGGACGATGAAGTCAAACTTGAGCTTGGCCTACGATGCTAACCTGTTCCTGCATCCATTTTCAACAGCGCTTCTCCTGAACGGGGTCGCGGGGGGTTGCCGGAGCCGATCCGGGCGGAAGGCAGAGTGGAGCACACCCTGAACTGGTCGCCAGTCAGTTGCATGGCACATTTTGAGACAAAGGACCATTCGCATCCACACCGAGTGGGAACCGATGCCATGCTGCCTGCACACAAGTCTGGAGTGTGGACCGCGACACCTTCAGCGACACACTATGCCACCCTCTAAATCACTGGTGTCAAAGTCAAGGCCCGGGGGCCTGATCTGGCCCGCCACCTCATTTCATGTGGCCCGCGAAAGTAAATCAAGCATGTCAAATTCCACGATGCTTGCTGAAGTCTGAGCCAACGTTTCAAATTGTCATAGGCACTCCACGATGACAGTCATTATTCTTGACTTCTGATTTTGAAATGAGTTATAATTAATAATTTATAAGTTGAGTTATAAGTTATAATTATAAGTTATAATTTATTGTGTATGTAATATGGGGAGGGGATTAAACATTTATCTGATTTCCCCAAATTCCTAACGGCCCTCCAAGGGGAACCGCAACTACAATGTGGCCCCGCTACAAAAACGAGTTTGACACCGCTGCGCTAAATGCGAGATGATTGTCAGCGGCTTGCAGGGGCTCGGCATGTCCTGACCTGGATGAGAGGTACTTTTCGTTTGCTGACGGAATGTTTTCAGAGATGAAATAGGAACGCCACAGTGGTTTGTTTTATGTTTCATAAATTCCCATTTCCTCTTACTGTATCCACGCATTTGGAATCGACACGTTTATAACTACAGTTTCATGCTTTTACGTCTGTAAATGTTCATACTGTCAACGTTGGTGGCCATTTCATTGGAAAAGGTCACAACAAACGACCGTCATAATGGGCAGATTCACGCTGACCCTCGAGGTACGTTGTCACCATGTTCGACTGCATCTCGATATCACTGATCGGTAACGACGCCGACTTCAAGGAAACCAAGACCACGAAAGTCTTTGAACTACAATGAGATTTCTTTCAGCTACATTTACAGATGTGGGATGGAGCGACTCCCCAAGCAGTGGGGCGCGGCCCCCCTTATACCATTTTTTTTTTCCCTCTTGGGAGGGGTTAAAGTCTGACGCACAACTTTGCGCAGCAGCCAACTCGCATAGCAACACTTACGGACAGCAGGACGCGGGATACAAGTTTAGGCTGTTCAATGTCAAAATTCCACCCCAACCCGTCCGTGTCTGTCATCGCAACATTCACTTGGGTCCCGGTCTTTTTTCGGTCATGAAGATATCAAAGCAATACGACCGTTATTTTGTGTTCAATGTTCTGGAAAGCGTCTGCAGCTGTCGTCAAAGCACTATAGACAGAAAGCTGTACGGTATTGCATCGGAACATAAATATTCATGGAAAAGCGACGCTCGTCTGTCGAAGGATGCCGTATTTCAGTTAAGGAAAATTCCAAAATGTTCAAAATCATTCAGGTGGGACCCCATCCACTTTGCTAATTGCGGCTCTCTTGACTTGCTTCCTCTCCAGGTCGTTGAAAGTCGATGGAGAAAAGTGTGGAAACTGAAACGAGATGATCATCATTCTTTCAGAGCATTGTCATTTTTTGCCCTGATCATCTTGTGTCGGTGACACGGGATGAGATTTTTATTTTTTTTTCTCTCATGTAAAAATGTGCGCGTTGGCTCGGTAAAGGGTGACAAATTCTGTCCCGGCGGAACCAACAAATGCAGAAGAAAGTGGAGGAAATCGGCCAACACGGAAGCCATTTTACACTTGGCTATTAATCAGATGGCTTTCTCGATTGATTCATGAGGCATTGTTTATACACCCCCCCCCCCTGAAAAAACAAAAAAAGAAATCAATCTCCCTTTCAGTGTATAATATCAGTGCTTTGGCTGACTCATGTTCCTCGGCGAGCGGCTCTCCCTTGATTCACATCTTAATTATCTTTGATTTCCATTGCACTTTATTTGCGCAAAGGAAATCAATGGGCCAGTCCCTGATCAAGACAAATTGAAAGATCAGTCGCGAGCTGAGTGACCAAATGCAAATGAGAGTCCTTTCATTGATTTGCACAAGATGGATGCATTCGGCTCCGTCACGTACCGCGTTCTCTCTCTCTCTCTTTAAAAAAAAAAAAAAAAAATTCGCTACATCATGACAAATGTGCTGCATTAGGCTTTTGGGTGTTTGTGTGTGCGCGTGCTGGCAAAACATTCGGGGTGGACAGGAAAATGAATGGATGCAGGTTTTGTGACAATTCAAAAAGTGGTGATAGGAATCTGACAATGTATGATTCATTTTCTCTGTTGGAGGGCAATGGGAAGCTACCCCAGGGGGAGACAAAGGCCCAAGTTCTTGCTCACCTTCACTTAACACACACACACACACACACACACACACACACACACACACAGAACAACAAACTTCTTTTCCAATGCAATGCCAATTGTTAACTTTAAATTTTACAGTACACGAATCATAAAATAAACATTTAATAATTATTAAAAAAATAAACATATATATGCAGATACACTTCCATCTCTTTCTCTCACTATATTTTATAAATATATATATCTATATATAGACAGATATATACACACAGATAAACAAAGAGTATTGGCAGTATATACACGTTTTAAATCTACAAAGTCAATAAAAATTGTTCCGACACTGAAATATTTGTAGAGGCTCTCGCAGTATCATTTTTTAGAACATTTCCATTTTACTGCTGTTGTGGGTGTTATGTTCCCTTCACCTTTCAGCCCCTTGACTAATTCATCAAAAATTTGACCTGCATTAGCATCCTTTTTTTTTTTTGCTAAACGTGCAACTCATCCAAAAGAATTACTCTCTACAGGCAAAGTTTTTATGCAATAGAGAAGACAATTGCAGGATAATCAGCTCATACTTAAAAAAAAAAAACCAAAAACAAACAAAAAAAACAATCGACGACTTCAGCTTTCATGAGGAGATCATCGAGAAGAAATGTTCCCCGCGCCGAGCCGGGTAGCAGTGGGCTTTTGCCAACGAGACAGATGGAGGATTAATGAGAATAACGAGGGGTCTTTGTCTATGCGGCACCTTTAAAAAGCTGCGATGGGAACCAAAATGGCGGCAGATTACGGAGGTTCTTTTTCCTCCAACGCCGCAAATGGCCGCCGTCACCGTTGTGACGGGGCGGCCAATTGGAGCGAACACCTGTCACGCGCACTCAGCGTCGGAACCCTCGAAGCTCGGCGTGAATGCCGAATAATTAGTCCGGTTTCAAAAACCCGCCTATTAGCGCTAACCAGGTTACATTGGACATCTGTCTGCGAGCGCCCGGCGATATAATTGGCCACCGTCGCGTCGCGCCTCGCGCAGCCACCGGAATTGTGCGAGATGAAAGTCGGAAAGAGAACACAATATGTCGGCGTGCGCCCCTCGCCGGCGTGTTCTTGGCACGCTCGGGCCCGACAACATATGCTCGGAGCTCGCGAGGCTTGGGGCGGGAGGGAATAGTCGGGGGCGCGCTTTTGAAGTCGGCCGCCGTGTGAAGCGGGCGATCGGCAGCGTTGCGGGTTGGAGACGCTCCTTCTTGTTCAAAGGGGATGGAAGGAAACGCTCCGGGGAGCGTCCGACATCAAGCGCTGACCCCGCTACCTTCTGCCGCCGTTCCCAAAGACCGGCAGGCCCGTGCCATCTGGCCTCGCTACGGATTCCCCGGACACATACGGGGAATCCCAACCATGCCGCCTCCCTTCCCTCCGTGCGGCGGCTGCAAGGGGGCTCTGCTCTCCCAAGCGATCCCGCGGTGCCGTCCGGCGGGAGCGGTCGGTCCGTCGCTCGATGGGGTAAAAGACACTCGCCGGGCGGGACCCGCGCCTTGCCTCAAAGCGGTTTGACCGAAAAACAATCTTCTTTTGTGGAGACGTACAGAAGACAAGGAGCGCTTGCATTCTTCAAACGACCAAAACGCTTTGCCGTAAGACCGCCCCCCCGTGAGCTTCATTGCCAACACCGGGCATCGATAGTTCGTTGGGGTTAGAACAACACAATCCGTTTTGGCCTACTCGACATTCTATTTACAGATTTTATTCCTCTAATAATCCTGAATGAATGTTTTGACGCCGTGTACGTTGGGACGCATCTAAACTAGCACTTGTCAGTTAGTTTCTCTTACTCTTCCCCGGGAAGAAGAAAACAGTTTGCGTTTTGCACCACGACTCTCCACCGCCACTCAAAATGGCATCCCTCATGCACAACTCCACCACTCTCCAAGGCTTTGTATAAAACAAGAACAACTTTGAAGCCGTTGTTTTGAATTTGGAACAGATGGTTGGGGGTGCGAGGATAAGATTAGGGTACCAAAAAGGTTGATCAACAACAAACGCAGGACTGACAAAGTGGAAATCACCACGATGGTCAACACGCCAGGATCAAACGAGACAAACAAAACGCACTTGCAAAAGGCAAGCGAAATACAAACGGAAATCGCTCGTCTCAAAAGAGACAAGAGAGTCAAATCACGACAAACACAACTGAGAAGAACTTAGCAAACTAAATTATGACTTACGAAAACAGAGAGCTTGAGCATGGCAAACGATCCGACGGTCAGCTGTCGGCTTGGAAGTCTTCACATCGGCTGTTGAGCATGATGGGTAAAAGGTGCGCAGCTGGACAGACTGGAGCAGCTCTGCCACCTGCTGGAGACGAACAGAATCGGAATCATGAAAAGCGCAATTTTGCTTGGGGAAAAAAAAAGTTCGCCGCTGCCACCTACTGTCGTGGATGAGCAACTACATTTTATTCTAGTACGAAGGGGCAGTGGGGATGCATCTTTCCCAGGGTCATGTGCATCCCCCCCCCCCCTTCCACCCCCTTTCCCAAGGTATCACCCCGTCTACCGCACCACTAGGTGAGAAGGACTGATCTCATCTGACTTTTGGAGGATGATTCTGCGCTGCACTGATGGCACTTGAAATTCTGTGGACCGTTATGCAGTGCCCGGTTTTATTTGTAACGGGTTGCTCATTTGTTAGTACTTTTGAAATGGTATTTTATTTTGTTGATCTTTTATGACACAATACTTCTTGTGACCTTTTATTATTAGCTCACCCTCAACAGATATCGTGCCCCCAAAAAATAAAACAAATACTAAAACTGATAAAAGCCAAACTACAACCAAGCATGAAAAAAAACCCCCAAAACACAAAAAAAACCAAAAAAACAAAGCAAAACTAACAAGATTTGAAAAACAAAACTAAAAACTATCATGAAAAATCCTGAACTCGCTCCGGTATGCTTTCACACACATTCAAAAGACATTTTGGGCCTTTGAAGCTATCGAGAACCAGCCGGCCGCCAAACCGTACACGTACGGTGCATAAAGCAGACATATATCGTGCGCGCTTGCTGACGGAAGGAGAGATCTTGCGCGATGTTGCCGGGCGGGACGCGTCTCCGTGTACATCTGGTGAGGGAAGATCCCGGTGGCACCGGTTTTCTCATTTGGCAGGAGGAAGAGCGGCGAGGATTGTGATTCTCTAATCTCACGACGGCAGGTTTCAGTGCCACTGAGCTGCAGCCAGGCGCCCCCATCCCGCCTCTGGCAGCGCAAGGCCACCCATCCAGTCGACGTGTGTGCGTTTGTGCTCGCCGTTGCTAGGCTACCACGGGAGCCTTCTTCCTCACCCGAGTTTTGGGCGGCTTCCACGGCCGTACCGGGGGACCAACATGGCGCCGTTCCCAGAACTGGGAAGAGGATGAGTCATTTCGGTAGCATCGCTCTGCCCCGAATGTCCTGTCTAGAAGAGGAAATTGCATTTGGAGAAAAAGGATTTTTGGAGGAAGTTGCTTAAAAGGGACAAAAAAAAGAGCCATTTTGAGCATTTTGGTCGACTTTGCTGCTGTGTGATGATGCAACCAAGTCAATCTTTTTGTTCTGGCCGCACTTTTTTTCCCCCTTTGTCTCTTCGGACTGAAGAAAATCACGGACCTTTATGTTTTTACCCTTATTTTATTTTTTTCCAGTTGGGATTGTCCCGAGGGCCACGACCTCAATTGTTGCCCAGTGTAAACGGGGCAAGGATGCGGAAGACGCGGTCGCCGCGCATGTGACTTAGTGGGTGGGTATGGGGGGGGCAAAGCTGTCAAAGCGGCCGAATAAAAATGCGCAGATCCACTTTTCATTTGAACAGGCGCCAAGTTCCCGACTTTGGGATCCACCCATCTTAGATCGATGTCCGCCCCCACGTTCTGCGCTAAGCTAACCGTCAAGTCTTTCTAGAGTGCGAGAAACATGCTGTAAGTTGGACTCAAACGACTCAATAAATCCATTCTCTCCCTTTTTTTTTTTTTTTTTTTTTTTTTTGCGACCACGGTGAGCGGAAAACAGATGCTTTGGCGTCGCGAGCCAAGACGATGGATAATCTGCCAAAGGATCCCTCGGAGGCCGGCGGGACGTTGGAGAGCATCTTAAAAGTAAAGAGCGGGATATTAGCGCCGACATGATTGCTCTCGCTGATGGCACCCCAGCACCTCTGGCGCCAAATACAAAGAAAGGACAGCAGGTGCATTTCATCCTTTTGCCTGTCACTCTCATTTTCAGAGGCAATTTTGGTGCCACGTGCGAGAAAATGAGCGAGAAAATGCTGGACTCCACAATGGAGATTTTTTTATATTTGACAGTAACGCATAGACAGGAGTTGATTTCGAAAAATGGCCAAATAAAAACAGTGTTACCCTGAATTCAAGTCTGCGTTCACAACTGCCAACTTTTTAATCCTCTTCAATCTGAGCTCTGCCGGGACCTGAAAGGTCCCATCCCGATTCTCAAGCTTGCATTTCATCTCGTCTAGACATCTCAAAAAGCCAAATTAATTGCGATAAAAGACGCAAGTCGCATTTTGACAACGGTTGACTACGAAAAAACCCCCAACAACAAGGAAAAACAAGGAAAAAAATGGCAGTGACTTCTCCAAATAGGAGACAAAAACAAAAAGTAGTAGTAGTTGGGTTGGGGGTTCTGCTGCTAAACATAGGCGATATGTGTACTTTGAGTGGATGTTAAAAATAGCTGTCCAGAGATAACAAGACTGCCGGGTGGTGTTGTAGTCACTTCTAAAAGGACACACTGCCAGCTCAACCTCCATCATCAGATTTGAGGAAAGCATTTTCTCATAGGTATGCACACCAATATTTGGTTAGATTGTCGGAGCAAACCAAAATTGCAGCCTGCTAGTAGGCGAGAGCGAGTTACGTGTCTCACCATCGGAAGAGCAAGAACGGAAACGTGGTGAGCGCAACCTGTCCACTAGGGGCAGTGTAATCCAGTCAGAAGACGCCACGGGTCTGTCACATTGCTTGTTTTTGGGCAGAGGATAAAGAATATATACCTGCGGGGGTTGTGAAGAGATATGCGTACATGGGTTACAACACCTCAACGATTGAAGGTAAGATAAGAAAACCGTGATTCGTCTCAAAATGGAGAAATTCCCAATTTAAAGCAGCAAAATTATGAAAGGGAGAAAGTCGAAGACAGAAAGCATATAAATAAATCTAAAATCTAAATATAAGCAGATTAAAAATGGGTGAGTGGGGTGAGTCCAGGTTTTCAGGACCGTTTATTCAATAGCCTGACAGCAGCCCACCATCTTTTCCACCATGTGTTAGCATGAAGCTAGCAGAGGCTTGAAGGCACAGTTGCTTGCTCTCTTTTGATACACATTGTGTCAGCCTCTTTGCAATGAACATCAACCGGGGGGGGGGGGGGGGTGAGATCACTGCCACCACCGGGTGGATGATGACTTCCATTTGAGGGCACCACTGTAGTTGGCCCTCCAAAGACATCAAATACGCTAGATGCAGCAAAGCCTGTGGGAAGCGGCGTATCAGAGGCCCTCCGTCTCACACACACACACACACACACACACACACACACACACACACACACACACACACACACACACACACGCCCCCATGCAGCAACACACAGCGAGTCTCACGCTCCCTGTGAACAGTGGTCTTTAACGAGGGGAGTGAAGAGAAAGCATGCATGATTGTTTTAGAGAGGGTGCCCTAAAGGCACGTTTATCGCTCAATGCTTCTCTCAGTCATACGTCCTCTCTTGTTGATTGTGCGCCGTTGATCAGCGGCAACAAAGGCGTCATTAGTGGGGCTTTGGTCCCCACCAGGCCCGGGGTAATTATGAATGGGGGGCCCGGTAATAATTCAAGGGCCCATCAGCGCCGCTTGAAACTGAAGAGAGGGTGGATGGGGGGGGGGGGGGGGTTGAGAGATTCGGCAGCAGCGACGGGCAGGCAGGCAGGCCCACTGGGCCCATCTGCCTCCATTTCCCGGCCACCTGCCTGGAGATCTGACCCACGTCAGCGGCGCCAATGGAGCACCATTACGCACAAGAGTGAGCTAGTTCCGAGCATATGGCGTTGACACGTTGCTCTAATGAACGATTTAGGGATGTCGTTAAGCGTCTTGACTCGACCGCGATGTGGTGCTTGGGGATGAGGGGGGGGCGCAAACAATCGCAAAACGTTGCGTTTATTCCATTTATGGGGGATGTGGTGGGGTATCACATCATCGCAACGCTAGAAAGGTGCGCAACTGTGACAAGTGCGCCGTGTGAGTCACAGTGAAAAGATGGCGCCAGAAGAGGGCAGTGCGCAGTCTCAAGTGGCGAGCACCGTCGAAGCCGACTGCAAAGTCAACAAGCCAGTCCTTCTTCCATCTCCCCCCCGTTCACAGCTCGCTATCCACACAAGTGCAAAGTCACTGGCTACTCTCTGCCTGCGTCTCACTGGAGGAGGTCGCCATTTGCCTCCCCCCCAAGCCGCATTTCTCCCCAGCAGTGCCTTCGCGTCTCCATGCGCGTTCCGTTTGTACGCGTTGCGGCTCTCGGTGTGATGAGGCAGCGGTTGTTTGAAAGTTTAGAATTACACGAACGTCGCTGACATTTCCGTTAGCCCGTCTACGACGTATCGTATGATCTGCTAGCATGAAGCTTAGATTACATGAACTCCCGAAATAAACAATCAAGTCAAGTCAGCCTGATTGTCAGATGTTCTCTATGTGCAACATACGGCACAGATGAACCGTCTTTCCTCTCAAACACGGGAGAGAGAGGAGCCGCTGCGGGCGCCCGTGCCGCCATCAACACAACATAAAATGATAAAATAATACAACACAACGCCTACTTGATACTTGAGAACACAGACAGTCGTCCAATGTTAACCACTTTTGCTGCATACGCTTTGTTGTTTGAAGCGGTTCTCGATGAAAGAGGAGCGAATAAAAGTGTCCTTTTCACCAGCGGATCAAAGATGCTGTGCTGAAAATGTGCGCATGTCTGCTACAAGCTAAGTTTGAAAGCAAACGAGAAGCTGTAGCGTCCATTGATGAAAAAAGTGATTGGCTCACATCTCCTATCCCATGTCAATCTGCTTCAATTCCAATCGGCGACTCCACATACGCATCTGCGCTTTGCGCTGACGTTCCTTTCTTCCCATCGTCGGCTCCACAAGCCATCCATCCAATCCAGCCGCGATGTCAGCTTTACCGTCAACTTCGACTGAGAGTGATCTTTAAAGTGATGTTATATGAAAAGTCTCCCATCGTGACAGCGAGAGAAGGAGAAGAAGCACAAAGCGTCTCTCGATACCAGGAATTGAGAATCGTGTAGACATCGGGCATCGTCAAGGCTGCCGATACCAGCCACCGATATTTAAGGGAAAACAAATACCCGGTACTCAAGAGGGAATTCTCATATTGGTAACGGTGTGAAAAAAGTGACATCAAACATCCCTTGTTTTATGGCCTGCAAATGTGTTTGGTGTGTAAATGAGAACAAGGATGTGGTGTCCAAAGTGCAGATTTTCACCCACTGGGGTTGTGTCTGGACTAATTTTCCCAGTATAAACTCTCAAAGACTCCGTGACGAGGCGATCAGAGTTACCCACACTAGAGGTTTTTCTCCCGTTATACCCAGACTGCCTTCATTGGTTTTGCAGCATATAAAGGGAATCGGTCAGTCAACAAATGAGTCAGATGGGATGATCGGCATTCTAAAACTCCCTGACGCCGCCACTTCTTTTTCTTCTTCTTCTTTCCTTTCCCATGGAACCGTTTGCTGGTTTCAACACAAGGCTGGGATTTATTTGCTGCTGCTGGATTTATTTGGTGACGACGTCGTAATTCATTTTTACCTCTCGATAAATAGGGATGAGGAAATGGCTTACGGGGTTGCCATATAGTGAGATTTCGACACTTGGACAAAATCCTTTTTTTTTTTTTTTTTTTGGTCACACGAGGCTGCTCAATTCTCAAAATGTAGTCGTCATCACTGTGACGAATCTAACAACAACGGGACTAGATTTATATTTCCGCTCCGCCTCGAAGTGCTTCTCGGCGCAGGCATTTTCACAATACCAACGTAGCTCATAATTGCGGTTTGCGGTGGACGATTCACACCGGGTTTTGGTTTGCAGACAGAAGCAGATGGGGAACACCAATGGGTTGCTTTTGATCTGGATTCAATGGCCTGGAATAACTGGCCCCCGAAGAGCTCTTGTCTCAAATGCTGTCTGTGACCGGCTGCGAGAGACGGAGGGGCGCTCAGAACGATGCAGCGAGCACGTGGACGCAAGTAACGTGGAATAAATACTTATTGGAGTAGCTTTGGGAGAGGCATAGCTCGACTTTACGAGAGGATTTCCTCAACACTCAACTACAAGTGTATTTCTAGAGCGCTTGAAAACAAGCACCGCTGTATATAAAGGGCTGGACACGGAGCAAAAATCATTCATCCAATAAAACAATAAACTGATAGCAAAGCACAAAAAGAGCCAAACTCAAAAAGAATGAGTTTGAAAGACGGGCGGTGAGGGGGCTTGACCAACGTTCATTCCAAAGAGAGGGAGCGGCGACGAAAAAGATTCCAGCCCCTCTGAGCCTTCGCTTAGTTCTTGGTGCCGCTAATGGCGTCTGATCTGGAGCATTGAGAGGTAAGGTGGGGCCAGGCCATTTCAAGATTTGAAAACAAACCAGAGGATCTTCGAAAGAACTCTAAAATGAGCCCGTGAAGGGATGCCAGAGTCGGCGTTACAGTGCGTGCTCCCTCTTACGAGTACCAGGCAAGAGGCGAGCGGCAGCATTCTGGACCAACTGGAGACGCTTCACGAAGGATTGGCTGGCTCGTCCAGTGCACGACACTAATCCAGTCGACATTTGTGACACATGCATGACTGTATCTGAAAGTGCTCTTTGACTTTTGCCAGCTGCTTAAGACGAAAGAAGCCGGATTTCACAACGGCACCAATTTGCCGCTCCAATTTGAAATCACTGCCCAGTTTAAGACCCAAGTTCCAGATGGTTGGCTTAAGATAAGGAGCCAAGGGGCCCAAGTTTGCAGGATGGGATGTCAAAGTTGTGAAGTCAAAGTCTTTATCTCCAAAAATACCAAGTAGCTACAGAGGGCAGGGCTGGAGGCACGAGAGCTGACACTCTGATAGAAAGCTCGACGTACTGACAAGCTGTCACTGACTAACCCACGTTTATATACTGAGAGACATCACGCCGATAGGACAGGATAAAAACGATACGAAGCATAGACAAGCAACAGCAACTGAAACATTAAGAAGGAATAAACAGGCACAACAGACTGATTTCCAAAGTCCCTTGAGTTGATGAGTCCAATTAATAACGCGATGAGACCATCAAACATTTTTGTAATTTGGCCCTTCAGAGGAAGACGAAACTGCAAAGTGGACCGCGACAAAAATGAGTTTGACACATGATAGTTTTGAACCAATTAATTGTTCGATTAATCGTTTATCACAATTATTATCTATTGTAGTTACTCTGCCAAAATCCATACTGTTTTAAATTTTTTTTTTTTTTTTACACGTGTACTGAAGTACAGCGTGCAAGTACTTTTGTCACCTCTGGACTGGACACATTCTCCTAACCGAGTTGCACGGAGAAATCGCTTCTTCCTTTTTGGGAATCGGGTGCTTTTCTCGCGCAAGGATGTTTGGGAGGTGGGTCAAAAGGGTCTCTCAACCCAGGGTCTCACCTACTTCCTAATGAATTCCCAGGATTCGTCCACCTGCAGGCGCTCCCATCTTAGCTGAGCAATGATTACACCTTGAGGGAGGGGGCGTCGATGGAGGTTTCCGTGGGTTGAGGGGCGGCTGTCGAGATGGAGCATCCCTGGCACACCAACACACATGCGTACTGCGCGCATGCGGGCGCAAACCATCACCACCCGCCCCCCACCCCCCACCAAAAAAAAAAAAAAAAGATTGGAGGCAGGTGCGGCGGCAAATCAAGCCTCATTAGCTGCACCTTCTGCTAGCGTACAGCGCGGACAGATGGATGCTCGCCCTCACATGTTACCTCACATCAGATGGCAGTCGGAGAAGGGTGGCTAGGGGCGAACCGGGGGCGCACCGTTGCGCGCCCCCCCCCCCCCCCCCCCCCCCTCCACACTTGCCACCCTTCCGCCGGCATCACTTCCCCGCAGCTACAACTTTCTCCCCCTTCCCTCTCGAAGTGCTCTAGAATGCTCTTTCACCTTAATAGCGCCGCTGGCCACGCTGGAATATCCAGGGAATGTCTGACACGGGATCCGTTTATTCTTCGCCTCTTGGCCCAAGGAGGAGTTGAGGAGGGGGGGGGGGGGGATCTGCGCTTTCTGTTTGATTTAAAAAAAAAAAAAAAAAGTGTATTGGCATGTTCGCATTGGTTACACGTATAGAGACAAATGACGGGAAAGTGACTTTTTAATTGCTCGTGTACAAATATTTGGTTCTCTAGAGTAACTGCTCAGCCTCCCCGGCCCAAAAGGTAAGGCGAGCCCAAACATCAATCAGTCTTTGGTTTGAAAAGAACCCCAAAACGGTCATAATAAGCTCAGTTTGAAACCTCGGAGAGCCAATCCGTGTGCAATTCAAGCGCGGCCCTCAAGGGAACGTCAGATCCTCGTGGCGTCGAGTCCTTGTTGGAACGAATTTATCGTCAGTCGCTTCAGTCAAGCCGACGAGGAGCTACTTCTGTTGCGGCCGCCAGCTAATGAAAAGAAACAGACACCCATATGGGACTTCTTTTTCTTTTTCTTTTTTTTTTTAGCCAACGCATCCTTGCATCGCAGATCCATACGCCATATGGGGGAAAGTGTGTGTGATGCCAGTTGCGTTTCCCCGCAAACACAGCGGAAGGAAAAAAAAAAGAAGAAAAAAGCCCCTCCCTTGTCTTGCTCACTCCCATGGGCACATGAAAGTGAAGGTTATACTTACACACAGCTTTTTTGGGGGGGTGAGGGGGGGGGGGGTGGTGGGTGGTCCATTTCCTTTCCCACAAATTATTGTTCATCTTCCGCTCTTTGCCAGGTTTAACCACGTGAGCCATATGCTCATCTTCGCATTGCTACCGGACTTCTTTTGGCTTTGTGAGGCGAGGAGGCGCTTTCGAGCAAGCACGCTCGTAATGCGACATCATCGAACTTTGTGAAGCAAATCATGCTTAGCGTCTCGCGACATTATGCAAATGCAAACCCAATTCCAGTCAAGTTGGGATGTTGTGCTGAACACCGTGGCAAACATGACCCTGTCCCAGCTTTTTTTTTTGGAACATGCCCAAAGACAGTCGGGGTAGGCTCCGGCACGTCCCGCGACCCTCGCGAGGATAAAGCCGATCGGAAAATGGATGGATGGATGGATATAGAGATTTACATCGACATCTGACAAGTTGATTCTTGGCCTCGTCCCCTCTTGAACTGAGCTGTCGCTACCACGTGAAATGGAACGGGAATCGGGTCGGAACCGAACGAGTCGTTCCACTTTAAAATGACCCGTCCTCAAACTCGGGCCCATTTGAGAAGCGGTGGCTGGAAACGGCAACTCCGGGTGGCAATTCTTGCAACGCAGATCCAAGAATTGAAGAAAATATAACGTTGCCATGCCTTGTACAGCATGAACACGCAACGGCAAGTCAGCCCGTCTCAAACAGAGAAAAGGAAGGACCCGCGGCTGCTGAAATCTGGAAATGGTTGATCGCAAGACGATCACGCCGGCCCCGGCGCGCAAAGTATCGCAAATGCTAAACAGGTGAGGGATTCCAACACTTTAATGACGCCAATTTCTATCATCAATCTTCTGCAAGAAAGCAGCTGGAAGTCAGAAACTCGGGATTGGGGGGGGGGGGGGGGCAAAAACATGCTCGGTCAGCAAGTTTCAGGGTGGTTCCGTTTTGTGGAAAGCTACTCCAAACTCGGCGTCAGATCACCGCCGGCAAAAACACAAACAATTACTCCAGCGTGTGTTTCCGCAGGTGGGCGTGTGATCTTCTGGTGCCAGGGTCTATACATGGCACCATTCATCACGGAATTAGATTTGCAGGAAGTAGATTGCCTCCTTATTAGCTGTCACTTCCACTCGCTGCTGTCAATGGCAGGTGGGGGCAGATGTTATCTTCATATCCAGTGTGGGCAATAATTTGAATACATTCTAACACAGCTACCGTGTCAAGTAATCGTCCCGACATTGGACGTCAATCATTTATCGACGGCTGGCCGGCCGTGACGGACGCAAGTGTGCTTCCCTTGAGTTGGAAAAAAAATAAGAATGAGCAAAAAAAAAAAAAAACGTGAGCAAAGGTACCAGAATGCAGAATTCAAACTGACAACACACACAAGTACTACTACCCCCCCCCCCCCAATCCAGCCTTTGCCAGGGGTGCACCTGCAGCTTATTATGGAAGCCTTTAGCTTCTTAATGGTACGCAGGTGCCAAAGTGCCACGGTAACACGCAAGGCAACAAAAGCCTCCAATGGGCAGACACGCTTGCAGATGTGCCGCCACATTGTGCTTCGGGGAAAAGACGGGCAAATCTTTAGGAATTTTGCCGTTCTGTTACAACGTCCCGCAAGAAAGAGAAAGCGCTCGTTACGTCTGAAGCGCACGCATTATAGTAAATTGACTTTCTAAGTGTGTGGACCGTGAACCTCCATTATTTGACACATTTCTTCGAGTGTGTTGAAGACAATATAGTCCGGCCATGGCTTGAAAGTGGCGGCGCCTCAACCGGCCTGCTTTCCAAATCATGAACAGGGTTTCTTTAAATGAATTGCGCTGTTACATCACAATCTAGAAACGTCTTTAAATTCCAGGTATATTGGATATATATATATATATATATATATATATATTTTTTTTTTGCAGGTGGGGTGGCACAGTCAGATTTCAGTTTCTGTGTGTTGCCATGTCACTGTAATCTGCCCAGGGCCTTCAGACCCAGAAATGCTGGCCCAGGACACACCCAAACTATTACCAATGGCCGATGTAATTATTATTATTTTTTTGTAACCAATTAGATTCCAGACTGTCCCGTCTTGAGCTTGAGCACAGATTTAAAATCCCGCCGGCATTTTTCTGACCTCTGATTGGCTCAACTAAATAGTCTTTCTCTTCTTCTAACATGCAGTGCGTGTGTATATATACACATACATATATATTATATTATGACGTACGTCCCCTAGCTTTATGCTGACATATAATGCAAAACACCATCTACCAGCTAACTGAAATGAGCATAGACCAGGGGTCACCAACCTTTTTTGAAACTGAGAGCTGCTTCTTTGGTTCTGATCAATGTGAAGAGATTCACCAGTTTGATCCAAACTTCTGAAATGGAAAAAGAAAATGCTCAAATAACTTTTCTGAACTTAATTATGATAAATGGTCAGTAATTATTATTGTTTGTAATAAATACTTTCAATTCATCTCTGCCAGTGTTTATACTTTGCAATGGTCACTTGGAGAACATCCTTGGAAAATCACAATGTCCACTCGCTAGTTAGCGATTCTAGAAAAGGCCTGTGTACTGGTCACGTGGCGCGCGGGTGCACCACGCTGGTGACTGCTGGCTGGCGCCGATGTTTGGCTAAGGAGAAACCTTCAAACAATTGGAAATTAAACCGACACGAGCAGCGACTCATACTTTTTGTTCAATACATTTTAATTGATTTAGTGGGCCGAGGGGTGGGGTGAGGTGGGCCGACTGTGTGGCTATTTTAAAATCGCCGCAAAAAGGAGGAGCCGCCCGCTCCAAGGCTGCCGGGCTCTCCCTCCGCCTCGGCGCCAAGAGCATAGGAGAGCCCGGGCGGGAAAACCTGCGCAGAGCCAACAACGGCGTTGCCAAAGCAGTTCGCTCAAACATCAGCTCCATGGCAACGTGGAGGAGAACACACACATGCAGTATTCCTCGAAAATATCACACCGACACCAAATTTTATCCGACATGTGCCGATGCCATAAATTACGCTCGTCTGACAACACATCCTTCACTGTGATTTTCACACAGAGCAAAGTCGCGTCATCGAGCTGCAGCTATTCCAAGCAAATAGTTTGCACGTGGCTCACGCCACATTCGGCACGGCCTCTTGGAAAACAGTCCATTCATTTTTGGAATTAAAAACAAAGCCAAACGGCAATAAACCATCATACACCATCTTCTGATTTGTCCGGCTGAACCAGCAACTTGATGATAGATATCTTTTTCATTTCCTTCAACCCTGTCACAGATGCTACGGCACCTGAAACACGTAGATTTAAATACAATAGCTCAGTTAAATCCTTTATCATGAAATAATGTTCATTCAAGTACTGACATGTTACTTTAATTACAGTAACATGGTTGTATATCAATCCTAATGTTAGTTTTTGCTCAGTCATCCTTGCTAGCTGAGTTGGATACGGTGGTAACTGGTCAAGAACAAACTTAGCTAAATAGTTCACCCCCCCCCCCCCCTCCAAACTTTACTATTGTGTCATTTTGTGATTTAAAGAAAAAGGTGAGTGAATAGGGGACACAAACATGACCAAAAGATGAAAAGTAGAAGAGGGGACTTCCCTTTGGTGTCTTCAATAACACTTTCGCTGAGTCATGCGGCTCCATTTTTCTTGACCTCCGGATGGCTCAAAAGCGCTTCGGCTGTGTTCATGTCACAATAGCAAAGCATCATTACTGTTCAAAATGTCGCAGAGAAAACATAAAGCTCCTAAAACTACAAGGAAGAGAGAAGTTGAGCAGATTGGGAGCAGGTGTGCATGCGTTGAGGAGGGCGGGGTCAGGGTGCTGATTAACCCCGCCCACAAATGTGGTTAAACAGGAAGTCGACCAATTTCCATGAAAGAAGTTTGCTTCCTGTCACCGATTTAGCAATCGACGGACACGCCCGTCACAACGGGTGGCATGAAAAATCCTCAAGGACTTTTGCCTGAAATTGAACAGGAAGTGGTCTGTTTTGGTTGGAAGCAGCCATTTTTTCATCTGAATCCCGCCACAACCCTGAGCTATCCATCACCACTTTCACCGATGAGCAGGAAACTGGGCGGATATGTCTGTCATAAAAGCTCACATGAAAAAGTCTGAAGGTGGAATTAGGTTGTCGTCCATTTTGGCTGTGAAGCAGCCATTTGAAGACTGAATTCCATGAAATCTGTCGCTCCCTGTCGCCACTCTCACTGACCAACACTGTCATCACAGGAACTTCAAGGATCCATTCCCAAGATTAACATCAGCCATTTTGTTTCCATGCAGCCATTTTGGAAGTGAATAATAATGCGCAGGGCCTCGCTGACGCTGCCGATAGGGCCCCGTTGAACGTTCTTGTGTGAGAGCGGGAGTGCGTAGCGCCGCGGAGCAAATATCCTCTCGTCTCATATTTCAGCTTGGACGGCCTGAGGAATGCATCGAGCGCCATAAATCAGCCGCCTGATGGGAACTTGGCAGCCGGACAGCGGCGCAGAGAGCCGAGCTTCGGCGCTCCAGTGAAATATGTCGCAAGGTGGCCATTTTGGAGGGACTGCGCTTATTTGGGTTCATGTATAGGAGGCAGCCGGTTGGCGTTTTGTGTGTGTGTGTGTGTGTGCCAGGTTTGTTTGTCACATCGCCGCCTGTCTGCGCCTTATGCAAATGTGCGGGCAGGAGTGGGGGGTGGGGTGGGCTACTGCTCCATGGGAAACTGCTGGTGCTAATCCAGCATGTTGAACAGGGGAGGAGAGGCGCACTTTTCAATAAAGCCCCCTCCTTCTTCCCCATCGAAGCCCCTCTGTCACATGTATACACACACACACACACACACACAGCCGAACACAACAGATGAACAGCGTGTTTTTTGCATCCTACGGACGCACAAACACCCAACACCTGTTTCTTTTTCCGAACCCATCCTGCTGCTTTCATTTGGGAACAAATCCCACGATCTTAAGACCCGGCTCGTGCTTTCAGCAAGATAACAAGGAGCCTCAGTGCGACGGGCTGGTACCGCCACCTCGACGTGGGCTTGTAACACGCTCCGATCCCAATCCGCGATTCAAGACTATGAAATTTATGCAAATGCATGTGGGAATACACGGCGATGAGAACGCTATTTAAGGCATTTTCCCTCCTTGGCCCTCTTCAAGTGCAAAATAGGTTGTTGTGTCCCTTTTGAACTCTTGGTTTCATAAACGGTGGCCCTAGCGGCAAGGTTGTGTGCACAATGGATGCCAACAAATGTCTTGTCTGGCAGTTCAAAGTGCGAGGCCTGGAACTCGCCCAAAATGGCGGCTTTAAACCGAAAGGGTTCATCCATGGGGCATGGATCCTTGGGATTGATTGCTGAAAGTGATTTGCCCCCCCTGCCTCCTTATTTTCCAGGTCTTTTCCATCAAATTTGGCCCCAAAATGTTTGCTTCGAACCGAAACGATTAACTTCCTGTTCGCCTGCAGGGCAGGGGGTCTTCCATCCTGTTCCTCAAGGGCCGCTGTCCCCACACAGGAAGGCCGGAGCCCGGATCGAACCCACGACCTTTGCACTGTGAGGTTGACGCACTCACCGTTCGACCACCGGGCCGCCCCATCCTGTTACCTCAGACACAAATTTACGTCGCTCGGCGAAACTGGTATCAGCGGCTATTGTATTTGAACTTTTTTCCCAATATGGTTGCTTCAAACAAAAATGGCCGACTTCCGGTGGAGGGTCCTATTCTGCTCGACATCCACCCGATTTCATGTCCATCCGTGCCGCTGGTAGTGGTGGGCACTATTGCGGGCTAACTATTTGGGACCCTCGAAATACATCGCACATCTTTCTAACAGGAGAAACAAAAAGAAGCAGCTCAGTGACGTGATGTGGGTTCTTTGTGCTGGCACAGGCTCGGGTCTAGTCCAGCTTCTGCACTCACAAGTGTGTGTGAGAGCACTGCCCACCCGTACACATACACACACAACTCTTGATGTGAATCTCAAGGCGGGGAGAGAAGCATTTGCATGGGGTGGGGGTCGGGAGGGGGCAAAGGCAATCAACAAATTCGCTTTGCGAAACATAATAGGGCCAAAATCATCATCTATTTGGCCTTCTCGAATCACTGACAGCAGCCCTTGATAACGGAGGGAGGAAAATATGCAGGAGACAAGCGGGTGCCAAGACCTTCACCAAGTCCTATTGAAGCCAGATGCGGACTCCCAATGGCCAATTTGGATAAACGGCGCAATGATTGCCATTAAAGATGCGGTGGTTTGATATCAGCACGCCCCATTGGCGGCGAGCACCGCATAGCGCCACGTCCGGCCTGTTGGGACACGCGGGGCACTACCGGGTGCATCTGAGGCCGTGGCATAATGAGCCCTAATTGGCGCTTTAGACAGACTTTTGTCACCTCGATCCCATTAGGAAGGCTTACTAGATCAGAGCTGGGTGTACTTGACGCTGTGACCCACATGGACTTTACCTCAAGTGACCCCGGAGAGACAATGCGCTCCCTGAGATGGTTCTCCCAGCCATGCAGCGGTGAAGAATTATGCTCGATTAGCAAAGTGAAACTGCGCCTGGTCTTGGGGGAAGCGAGATTCACTTCGGAGAAGGGATGAAATCCAATTAGCCAGGGGACGGCAACGGCCAAGGTGTCTTAAAAAAAGCCATTTTTGTTTTTGGTCTTTGCCGGTTGCCCACTGACAAGACTTTTCTTGAATCCAGCAAGTCCACATCTACATATATACATATTCATATATAGGTCTACATACATATATATATATTAGAGCTGTCAAACGATTAAAATATTTAATCTAATTAAAAATGCAACTGTCATAATTAACTCAAATTCACTAAAAATTAATTGTGATTACTCACGCATTTTTGATCGTTTCTGAATTTCCTTTTACATTTTTTTTTGGTCCTATTTTTCCCCATTTTAATGCTCTCATCAACATGGAATCATGAATCAGTTTTCTATGTGCAAAATGCAAATATTTACTGAAATAATTTCGATTTTCAATTTTACATGAACATTTTTCACTTGGAGCAGTTCTTCACACATAATCTCTCACACAATATGACTGCCCATCAACAACAGTGAAAAAAATATTTTGTCACACAACAGCTGCTTTAACAGCTCTTTTTATGGAATCAAAACAGAGCATTATATAACATTATAAAGTGCACATCTAAGGTAAACTAGTACTCAGCCTATAGTGAGTGGATTTAAGCCATGGTTGCATACTTCGTTTTTCTCAAGTTTGCTTTGAACACAGCAGTCAGGCTGTTGATTCTGTTGGTCCTTCTTGCGCGGAAGTCTCTCTACGGTTTTGTGTAGACATCATTTCGGATGACTACACTTGGTTCGATGACAACACCGGAGACGTTTTATTTTCACTACCACTGCAGCGCACCGTCACTGTCAGACGAACACAGAGAAGCTCCACCCGCTCTATTTATATGGACACGGAACACTGTAACCTTCCACACAAAAGAGTTCCAAACAAGTAACAATCGCGTCAGTGGCATACATCGTATACCTGTATGATACAGGTAACTGGTCTTGTCAGTGGAGCAATCTGGCAACTTTTTAAAAGTAAACTTTCCATTCATAAACTCTTTAAGTATCCATTTTCGGTGTCTCACGCTGCCGTGGCTGGCAAAACAAAGTGCGTGGACCTATGCTGCGCGCTTGTTGTTTTGTTTCTGGTTTATTTATAGAGCAACATAACATCCGCTGTGACGTGTTCCACGTTAATCTCGCGAGAAAAAAATTAATCCCGTTAAATTTAATGCCATTAAAAACGCGCCTGACTGAAATATTTTATTAAGCTTACGTCACATTTCAACTTTTCATCCAATACTTGTATTAATTTTAAATAAAAGCTCATTTCTAATTCAATAATTGGTATCTTTTTTATTGTAACTAGTAAAATGAAAAAAAACCTGATTGACAAAAGAATGCATGTAAAAAATATGCATGCATTTTATTTTATTAATGATTGTAATTTCATTTTTTTTTCATCTTGGGAATTTCTACACTGTGAGACAAAGTTTTTTTCTTTCTTCTTTCTTATCTAATCTGTTCATTTTAAAAATATGTATACTAAAATTTGGATTTGTCTATGTCAACCCAGAGGTGGGGAAAAAAGCTTACACTTACCCTTCAGTCAACAGTTGGTAAAGTAGCTGGACTCCAGCTTCCGTTTCAAAATAAATCGCACTGGAGGAAGATAAGACATTCTTTTTTTTTGTTGTAGCATAGCTCATTTTATTGTTTAAACAGTTTTTGCATAGGAAATATATCCACTTCCAGTAATTGACTGCAGTAAGAACAGCTGCTAGCAGTATAGGCTGGATATAACAGTAACAATCACAGGAAAAAAAAGAAAAAGAAAAGAGTTGAGCCTTTATTTACATTGATTTTTAATCTTGTGGCAATTTTAACCCCTGCACCAAATGTAACCGACCGGAAGGTGTCACTTCCCCGAAAAAAAAAAAATCACTAAAGAGAAAAAGGAGGCTTCTGTGCCTGTACTGTTCACAATGGACACCTTGTGGCTCCTAAAATGAAAAAGGGCAAAAAAAGAAAAAGTCCTCTAAAACGTACATTCAGATACATAGAAAGACCTTTTGCACACACTCGCAGCAAAACTACGATCACTACATACTTACACAAAGCCGCCTCGTTAGTGTTGTTGTTGTTGCATGCGCGTGGAGGGGAGATGGGGGGGGGGGGGGGGTAAAAGTGCCACAAGACCTGCCCTGCATTTCGAAAGACTGTATAGCGCTGCCCCAAACAAATAAACAAAAAGAAAAGTATGTTTCATCTCATTTTGAAAACTACAAGCAAGCTTCGTGTGTGCTGACATGCTTGGACATGAATAAGCCCCGCCCAAAAGTAAGTCTATGTCACATTTCACATGTATGTACAAGTCGGACAGCTGGAACAGGCACTGCATTGCTCGTCTTGTTTTAGTTTAAAAAAAATTGCTGGTTGATGAGAGACAGAGAGAGAGGGAGAGCAAGAGAGAGAGAAAATACTTCCTGCAGGTACGAGCCCTTGCGGTGGCTTCAACGTGGGTGTGTGTGAGGTGATGGTGGTGGTGGTCGTGGAGGGGGGTTGGATTGCACGTGTTTTGCATAAAAAAGTCACGGTGGGCAACACGAGAATACTTGAAGGGCCGCCATTCAACACTGGTCTACATTCACACCCTGGAAAGTACGCTACCTGGGGCTCATGCTTTCCGTTTCACAAAAAGGGAGTCGCAGGAAGACACGAGGAGAAATGGGGGCGCTAGCGGGAACTCAAGGAATTTGTCAACTTTTTTTTCAAAAAGGAACATTCTCCGCGAGCCAATCGGGAAACAGCACCGATCATGTTAAAAAAAAAAATTAACAACAACAACAAAAAAACAACGACAACTATCTGATAGTAGGACGTTCGAGTTACATTTAAAAAAAAAATTAACCCTGCTGTTTTCGTGCAGTCCTGGAGGGTGGGGTGGGGGTCTCGAGCGGGATTTTCGGCAAAGTCGCCACCCAGCTGCTACAAAGAACACACACGCCACTGTCTTGTTGGACAAGAAACCACACCCACAAGGAAAGATGCACATCACACGCTAAGGAAAAAAAAAATGCCAAATGGAAAGATCAACGAGCACTAAGTTCGCTCAGAAAAATCCTAATAATCTAAGAAACCAAAAAGCCTTCATGTTGTTGTCATTTTATACAGTGAACCCCGCATCTTCACAGTTTAGAACTATGTTGACATAAACTTGAGGAGCTTCGCTGAGATAAAGATAGGGCTTTGCCGACATCTTGTGGCATTATAGTGCCGAGGAACTACGTTCATGTCAATTGAAAAGTTTTATTTGGACAACGAGAGTGCTTTTCCGGCTATGTCGGTGTCAAGGAACTAAGTCGAAGTGAGCTGAGGCTTTAACTTCTTTTTCTGCCATCTTGTGGCATATTGGCACCATGAGACCCTATTGACATTAATTGAGGAGCTTCAATTAGTCAACAGTCACGATTTGCCGGCATCTTGGTGCCGAGGAACTAAGTTGCCATCTTGCCACATAGAGGAACTTTATTCAGAAAAACGGTCATGCCTTGTGGCTATTGTGTGGCATCTACGGACAAAAAAATTTGGGGGCAGGTGTCAGTTGCTCGGCGGGGCTCGGGCTTGCGCTGTACATACTAGCGGGATCTCCCCCCACCCCCACCCTGCAATCGCATTACATACAGAAAGGCAACAACATTTGAAATTTTAATTCATCCGGCAGATCTGGGGAGTTCTAACTCCAAACCAGTCATGGAAACACTTTTTTCCTTTCCAAAAATGGAATTGACTCTCCCCCCCCCCCCCCCCCCTGAATTGGAAGGTTTAAAAAGAAGGGCATTAAACTCTCAGGAAGGTTTACAGTGTACAAACTTTGTTTTTTGTCCATAGGGAGACCCTCGTCTCATCCTCACTCACTCAACTCATTGAGACCATCAGGTCTCTCCAGCCAATAAACACACACACACACACACACACACACACACACACACCCCTGATGGGGCACAACGCACTTCAATGGGGTCTGAGATGGCCGCCGGCTGCAAAGCACTTTCGAGGAAAGGACCCCCCCCTTCAAAAACAAAAAAAAAGTCGGAGAGATGCAGCTCGACTTGAGGATTTGTCATCCTGCTTTTGCAGTTGGGAGGGGAAACGAGTGCAAAAGGTGTCAACGCGTGTCGCACTGATTGACATACATAATGCCCCTGTAACGCCTGAGAGATTTCGCTCGGAGGGATTGCCTACATGTCGTTTAAGTGCTATGTATTCCTTCGATGGAGCAGGGAGAGGGGAGTGGGGGGGATTGCAAAATTGATTCTGGGAATTGATGTGCATGTCGTTGAGCGGTGTTTCCCAAATTTGATGAAGCCAAGGCACATGTTGTACATTGTACAAAAAAAAAAAAAAAAATCACTTAGCACACCACTAAAATGCTCTCAAAAGTAGATCGCTCAAGTCATGATCTTGTCTCAATTTGTTGCCACGCTAGAAATCACACACACTCCACTGACTACAGCTGACATTTGGGGGAGGATTGGATCAACTTGCTTAACATGATATCGCATGATACACACACACACACACACACACACACACACACACACACACACACACACACACACACACACACACACACACACACACACACACACATATACATACAGTATGTAGCACCAGGCGAAGATCCTGAGCCATTCAGGAGAGCATAAGACTCCTGAATATGTTCTGGGAAGGACGGAATCCAACAGCCAAAGGTTGTCGTTATGGCCTCCAAGAACACACACACACACACACACACACACACACACTTATCTATTTGTGTGTGTGTGTGTGTGTGTGTATATCTATCTATCTATATATATATATATATATGTGTGTGTGTATATATATATATATATATATATATGTGTGTGTGTGTGTGTATTTTTTTTCCATATGGTTTGTCTATATTGCGAACTGTGATTTGTATGCGATCAAGCGAGGTGCACTGAACTCACAAACCTGTGTGGGTGCCAAGACTTATTCAAGGTGTGTCCAAACTATGGCTATAAATTGGGTCATTTGAAAGTGGGTGGGAATAGAGGATGGACATACACTGGCACGGTCGACACTGATTTGGGCGGGCCCTCGCCAGGATTGGTCGCTGTGTGTGATTGGTGCGCAGTTGACGGGCCGCTAGCTGTTGCTGCTGTTAAGGCATCGATTTGGGAATTGCATCCAGATGATGTGTATGTGGGGGGGGGGGCACGGGGCGGGGGGATCTTAGCGTGATTGTCCTGGCCTCAAGTCGAGTGGTCTCTCCGGCAGCAAATTTTTTCTTTTCCCTTTTTAATTTTTTTTTTTTTTTTTTTACTCAGTCAGACTGTGAGGTGACTTTGCAGTTGTAGAACCACCGTGGATGCACTTGTAAAAACAAGTGTAGACGTAAAAACAAACAAACAAACAAACAAAAAAACACAACGTTCTAAATGTAGACTGGACGAAGCTTGAAGACCTTGACAAACACTGCACCGACAGCAGCCCCGCTTTGGTCAAATTAAAGAAATGAGAAAAAGGAAAAACCAGTCGCCGCCACCACCACAACAACAACAACAACAACAACATCAACATCAAGGAAATAAATGCATTACAATAGTGTCTATCTCCAAACTAGCCTCTAATATTTGACGTTGTCTATAAGCACTACCTATATAGGCAAAACTTGGTATTGCATAAGTTTCATCATTCTGAATTCAAGGACAATGAGTGCGGAAAGTCGGGGGCGGGGGGCATGATAGGTTATTAGAAAAGCCGCGGGGGAGGGAGGGGGCAAAATACTGGAGGGAAAACCAAAAAAAAAAAAAAAAAAAAGATTACAAACTTGACTATACACAGCCTGGATACGCGATGGAACTGTGACACTGAAAATATTACATGAAGTTAAACAGTTCATGTTCGGAGTACAAAAACTTTAAAAATGTTAACTCTGCGTGTTCCTACGATGATTAAAAAGAACAAAATGTGTGTGTGTGTGCGTGTGTGTGTGTGTGGATATGCAGAAAGGCACGCCATGTGGACGTCATGTATCGTCGTGCAAATGAAGTGAAGACTGCAGAGGTTGATGGCGCGATAATGAAAAAAAAAAAGTTTTTTGTTTTTGTTGTTTTTTTTCTTTTTGCCACCGCCTGACTGATTGACAATTTCACTGCACGTTTCCATCAAATAACACTTCTTTCTTCCTCCTCTTGTAAACATACGCTTTCAAAGCCAATGGCCAAAATGCTGTTGATCTTATCAAAAAAAAAAGTGAAATGCCTTTTTTTTCCTTTTCTTTTTTTTTTTACACACCATATGTGTTCATTTCTTTCTCAAAGGGGTTATTCCTCCCCCTTTGCCAAGAAATAAATAAGAAAAGAATAAACAATATGTCCCTGTACAATTGAGAAAGGACACGGGACAAAAACAAGTGCTGGTGTTGCTGCTGGGACCGAAATCAAATTGTTAAAAAAAAAAAGAAAATCAAAATATTTTACCCATAAAACCATTCCATGTTTATCCCCCTTTCCTTTAGAGTCTGAGGGCTGACAGACTGATAGCTTCCCTTCAAAAAAAAAAATTCAATTGCACTTGCCTCCATGGAAATTGCTCTTCTTTAACAAAACCCCCCCCAAAAAAACTAAAACCATTTTGAAAGGGGTCATAAATCTTTTAGTGAGGGGCCCAATCTCAAGTAGTTAACTCTCTAAATTTTTGGAAGTCTCCCAAAAAACAAGCAAAGAAAACAACAAGCAACAAACATTTTTGTTTCTCCCGGCATCACAGTCGACGAAGAAGCACTCTGAATGTTTTTCGACGGTGTACACAGTGACTTTGTCTGACCCCGCCCCCGCGTTTGTCATCAGAAGCACAGATTTGAGTGTCATGCAGTAAAACATTAAGGCATCTATACATCACAGTATTTGAATGCATTGGAAAGTTCTGCAAACAACAACTGGCTGGTGTGTGTGTGTGTGTGTGTGTGTGTCTGTGTGTATACTGTATGCATGTGTGTGTGTGTGTGTGTGTGTGTGTGTGTGCGTGTGTCACGTGGGTGATTATGTGGTGTCAGGGTGAGGAGAGGGGTGGCACACCTGACGCGTCCTTCCTTACGCCGGCGTCCATCATGGCCCGGGGAAAAGTGGGCGAGGGGGCTTGGGATAGTATGGAAGAGTGTTCGGATTGTACAGCCGCCGCCGCTGCTGCATTTGCTGGTTTCGGCGTCCCCCTCATGGAAAAAAAAACAAAAAACCCCAAAGCCCACCGCACCTCCTCCGAAGCGCTCGTCCACCCTCGAGGCTCAATTCCCGGTTTCCGCGGGGACCAGCGGTTCACCAATGATGCTTATGCTGTAGTTCTGGTGGACATTTGTTGGCAGGATCGGCGTCCCGTTCGACACTTGAAACGGAACTAAGCTCGCCCAGGTACCAGGACTGTCGGGAAGCAGAGAGAAAGAGAGACACGCAGAAATTATTAAAAAAAAAAAAAATCAAAATACCACTCACGGTGGTGCCTTGTGTCATTTAAAATAAATAAATACATGAAAAGGGAACCAAATGGGGGAGAAAATGGTTGTATATTCGGAGTCCTTCATTGCGATGCCTTCTGGAGTGTGCAAATGAGCCATCTGTGGCATTTTGCATGAAGACTGTCTGATAGTCAATTGAGTGTTGTGTGTGTGTGTGTATATATATATATATATATATATATATATGAGCTCTCAGTTTAGCGCGTTTTTATTGGCATTAATTTAAATGAATATTAACGGGATTACATTTTTTCTCGCGAGATTAACGCGGCACACGTCACAGCGGATGTTACGTTGCTCTATAAATAAACCAGAAACAAAACAAGCGCGCTGCAGAAGTCCACGCCCATGTCTGTTTTTTTGCCAGCCACGGCAGCGCGAGACACCGAAAACGGATACTTAAAGAGTTTATGAATGGAAAGTTTACTTTTAAAAAGTTGCCAGATAGTTCCACTGACAAGACCAAAGTTACCTGGATGTTTTGCAGTCGTAAACTGAGCTATCATCATAGCACGTCGAGTCTGAAATACCGCATAATGGCCAAGCACACAGCTGATGTGAGTACTCGGCCCCCTCGTCTAAGACAGACAGCTGTGGATCATTTCAAAGTGAAGAAAATGGATAACACGACGAAAAACAAATGTGCTGAAGCCATAGCTAAATGTAGCTAAAACGACTGCACGCAAGCCTGACAACATTGTCCACAGCTCGACTCAAGCTGAAATCATTCGCATTGCTTCAAACGACTCCACTACGGATTGCCAGCGAGAGCCTCCATTTCAAGTTGTGTACAGAGATTGTACGTAGCGGAGAAGACACTGTTTCGGGAGAGAAATAAGAGACGAGGTTGACGAGTTTCTGGTAAATAAAGAGCAGGTAGCCTGTCGAATGCGATGTATGCCACTGACGCGATTGTTACTTGTTTGGAACTATTTTGTGTGGAAGGTTACAGTGTTCCGTGGCCATATAAATAAAGCGGGTGGAGCTTCTCTGCGTTCGTCTGACAGCGACGGAGCGCCGCTGAGGCACGGCAAGAGTTCAGCGGTGCAGTGGTAGCAACCTAGCTGAAAATAAAACGTCTCCGGTGTTGTCATCTAACCAAGTGTAGTCATCTGAAATGATGTCTACACAAAACCGTAGAGAGACTTCCGAGCAAGAAGGACCAACAGAATTAACATGGCAAGACCGCTGTGTTCAAAGCAAACCTGAGAAAAACGAAGTATGCAACCGTGGTTTGAAACCACTATAGGCTGAGTACTAGTTTACTTTAGATGTGCACTTTATAATGTTATATTGCTCTGTTTTGATTCCATAAAAAGAGCTGTTAAAGCAGCTGTTGTGTGACAAAATATTTTTTTCACTGTTGTTGATGGACAGTCATATTGTGTGAGAGATTATGTGTGAAGAACTGCTCCAAGTGAAAAATGTTCATGTAAAATTGAAAATCGAAATTGTTATTTCAGAAAATATTTGCATTTTGCACATAGAAAACGGATTCATGATTCCATGTTGATGAGAGCATTAAAATGGGGAAAAATAGGACAAAAAAACTATCAAAGGAATTTCAGAAACGATAAAAAATGCATGAGTAATCACGATGAATTTTTAGTTCATTTGAGTTAATTATGACAGTTGCGTTTTTAATTAGATTAAATATTTTAATCGTTTGACAACTCTAATATATACATACTGTATGTATGTGTGTATATATTTTTTTACACTCATTGCATTCTTGCAGCATTAGTCCTTTTTTAAAAAAAAAAGATCATATGCAGTCTAAAGGGCTGTGTGAGAGCTTGTGCCCCTCTGGGAAGGATGAGGAGTGTGTGTGTGTGTGTGTGTGTGTGTGTGTGTGTGCGTGCATGCGTGTGTGTGTGTGTGTGTGTGTGTTGGCGGGGGTCCCTCCACAAAGCCGCCCCATCCCTATTCATATCACGCTAATGGCAAAACAACACCGGGATTGTTTCTTGGGAGCAACGGTGCTAACTGAAAACGCGAGCAGGAACAAGTGCTGCGTTGTTCCCAGGGGGTTCTGCGTTACGTACATGTCAGATAATTAGGCCCCCCCCCCCGCCCCTCCCCAACTTGCCCTCACATTGCTGCCCACCTCCTTTACCCTCAGAGAGCACCCTCCACCCCCCACCCCGGCCCACAGTGGGCACTCATCTCAGCTCTTCTGCATGAGGCGGATACCTGCGCCTCACGATTAAGCTAGCAGCTAGCAGGTTTTTTTTCCTTCTCTTTGTGGAGTTGTTCACGTTACCAAAACAAATGTGACTATTAATGTCAACAGAATGCGCTTGTGCCGTCCATTTTCTTGACCAAATAATTTGAGATCACTGACTGCAAGTACGTTGCATACATATTCCATTTATTTTCATAGATGCAAGAGGCATGTGTGGGACTTCAAAAAAAAGAATTGAATTGTATTGTGATATGAAAAGAAGTCACAGCCCTAGCCCTAACCCCAACCCATCTGGACTGAAAGTGAAGAAAAAAAAGGAGCCGAAGCCTGCCGCAGTTGACTCGTGGCAAGCGGTGTCGTCCACCCAAGCAGCCACTGTACAGGGCTCGCATCAACGATCAACAATTCCACTCACAACTGCGGGCAATTTCGTCCCGAACGAAGCCAACGTCCATTCGCCGGGTTGTGAGGATGCAGATGAAATTAGAACTCAGAAGCGCAAGACAGACGTGCTAACCGCTCAGTCACCTTGCACTCAGGGAAAAAAAACTTTTTCAGGATCACTTTTTAGAGGGTTCCATGTCTGAGTATGGGAGAGTCCTAGAACTGGTCATCGGGTCCAGGCCAAAGTCTTACAGGAAGTAGCAGTCGCGGAGAAATGGGGCCGCCGACAAAGACATCACCAGATTGCATTGGAAGGATTTAAAAGGCTAATTCTCTTCGACACGTCTTTTTCTGTCCAACTCGTCCTCAAGTTCTCTTTGCCTTCTCCCCTCCCTCCTTGTACTCCTGCCAAAAATCATCGGGCAGGAAACGGGGGCAGCGGCGGCGCCGGTGCCTCGCAGCGGGGGGATTAAGTTTTTCCTACCTTGCCGAACAAAGGAGGCACAGAGCGGCCAAGAACGGCTCTCTTTCCTGTTTGAGGCCGTTCTTTATCCCTCTCTCTGTCTCCCGTCTCAGGTAATGAAACATCGCGAGGACCGCACAGCCACAAAAGCGCACTTTGTGGCCTCCGCCGCCGCATCGCTTTTAATCAAGTTCAAATTGACGGCTGTCCGATTGGATCTGCGTCTCGCCGCTGATGGGACGCCGCCGTCCGGCTCATCGCGTCACCCCTAATGTCGGAAGTGGGCGCCGAAAAAGGTTGGGGGCCTCAAATGGGTTTAGGACGGCAACAAAATGTTTGGTGACTAGAACGGGAACCTGGCGGGACCTCGGCCGGCAACTGTGCAACGCTTAAGGATTAGCCGGCCAAATAAGATTAACTAATGGCATTGCAATGGATTGCCCGGTGATTTCCTGCCAGTCAGGCAGAATTATTCCACGTCCAGCCTTGGACTAGTACACTCTTTGCCTTCACTAGTAAGACATTTCAGCGCACTAGTGGAACAACTGCATTACCTGTCACGGTCTTTTCAATTAATACCCTTCACGAGTGCATGAGATCACTTTGCACCAGTAGAACAACAGTAACAGAATGACTATGGCGCACTAGTAGAATGGTGAAGGTGCACCAGCAAAGTGACTACGTCACATTTGAAGAACATCTGTCTCACCAGTACTTTTTTTCCCCCCAATCCTGCCTCCCACGATTGTGTGACATGACTGCACACGGGTCAACTGAAGAGGGGGGGGGGGGGGGGGCGCACAGGCAAAATATGAGCACGACTTGACATCATGTCCACCTCACAAAGGAGGACGCAATCAATGAAGCAACGGTTGGACTCATCACTTGCAACATGCTGCGAGTGCGGCGGAACGTGTTCCGATTCAACCGCTAAAATATCATCTCACATCTTCGCCATACAAATGATTTCACAAACACATTTCATATTTGAATGGAAAATCCGTTGCATTATTTCACATTTCGGCCCTGAAAATAGTTCCTTTGAAATGTACTTTGCGCTCGTTGATCTCAATAACTGGTTCATGGAAATAATAAAATAGAAAATATTGTTGTTAAACAATTACGGTACATTCATTTTATGAGTTGAATCATAAAAAATGAGACGACAAATTCCACACTTCAAAAATGCAAGTAAAGTATTGTAATCATTAAAAGAAACGCAAGTCACATCTTTTGAATCTCACGTTAAAAGCCAAATGAGGCCCGTCACTAAAAATTCATTTTCCTGTTCAGGAATGCAAGTCAATACCTCATTTGACTTTTTAACAACAGCAACCAAATAAATAAATACTGACACTTTTTTTAAAAAATCCTGCCTCTTTTAGCATGAAACCTCATTTTAGCTTCTTTTGTTTGTAAACGTGCCGATTTGACGCGCTGGCGCGGAAGGAAGACGACGACGCTTAGGGTGGTGCGTGACAACTTTTTCTCCTCCTGCTGTGGCCGATTTCGGGGGCCCCAAGAAGGGGATTCTGCATGTGTGCACGCACGTGTTCGGAAGGACCTTCAGCTGGCGCTAAATTAACTAGATCAGATACGCACACACACACACACACGTGCTCTCGCAGTTTCAGGGAAAAGTGGAAAGGGGAGACGTAACTGGGGGGTGGCTGAGCTCATGCCTGCTCAGTGGCATAGTGGTGCGGGTGGAGAGGGGGGGTTGGTTTTCATTGAAGAAGCATGACTTCAGCATGGAGGCTAATAAAACTTGGCCTGTTGGAACTTGGAAAGTTAAACGCATTTCCTCACCAATCCTAATTTGAAACATTGAGCCATTTTGCTTTCAAAATGTTGTAAAAATATGTTTGTGTCCATAGTAAGGCTGCATCGTTTGCCGGGAGAATTATTATTTTTTTTTTTGGGGGGGGGGGGGGGGGGGGTTAATCATCTCAGCTGATGTGTGCCGCTTACATGAACGTAAAAGGAAAACGGCGTGAGTAATGAAGCGATGGTGTGCACACCAAAAACAAAACAAAACGAGGGGTGAGCGTGAAAGAGTGGAAAAAAGTGTTACCTTTGCCAAGCAATCCCCAAAGTGTCGTCGGCGGCACTGGGGCCATAATGCCTGCCGTTTTGAGTCACGCTCCAGTCACACTTCTTCAGCTGTCAATTGAAATGCTCGCGGTCAGATCACTTGGGCCATGACACAACAAGTCAACAGTGGACAGAGAACAAGAAGCATGCAAGACAGAGCATTATGGGGAGACCCCCCCCCCACCCCCAAAACAAACAAATAAATAAATAAATGAATGGAAAACATGCAATCGCGGCTAACCTGGAAGTAAGGAAACAAAACATGGAGTTAGTTAGTTGCACAATGTGGTTGTTTGGTTCATGCTGTGCACCAGTCATCCACACACGCGTCGAAGCGGGCTACGCGCATCCCGACTATCGGACGGATTAAGCGATTGGTTAACTCCTTCGTTGCCACGGACGTTAATAGTGGTCGAAATGCAACGGTTTACTGTCACCGACGAATGTATTGGACAAGCATGTTTTTTGTTTTTTTTGTGGAAGGGTTATTGTGGAAAAGGGTCGCCTCTGGCTGGTTTGTAAACAATCGCTTTGCATCACTTTGAAGAGCAGATCAGCACAGCTTTTGAGTCGAAAATGAGAGGAGGGACCATCAGCTTGTCAAGTCCATTATGAGAAAGTCGGACAATTTTCGGCACGTCGCCTGAGAACTGCAAGTTCCAAAACAGTGCTTCCCAACCTCTCCTGAGAAAAGGGACATATTTTGCCGGAGAAAATCTCACGGCTCACCACAACACAAAAATGGGGAAGCGGCAGTGAAAGAGGCCAAAATCGAAAGGTCAATGCAATGCAATGCATCCAAAGGGGTGAGGCAGGGCAAGAGACGAGTTGCAGACTCGGCGTAGTCCAAATGTGCCAGTATGGAAATAAGTCTTTGTTTTTTTCAGCAGTAGCTTTTGTAATTTTCACGGTTAGGACACTGCTGACTTCTTATTTATTATTCATGATTAATTATTTTGTCATAAATGCAACATCCTCCGTCTTGTTTTTGTTTATTTTTAATTTCGAGGTGTCACAAAAGCAACAAACATTCTGTTCCAATTCTAGAAACAATCGTTTTGTTCTGATCAGGGGGAAAAAAAAAACAAGTCGAGTCTGATCTTCCGGTAAGCTTGCTGCTCATATCATCACTTGACACAATATTTGGCGGGTCCGTTTTTTCCCCTCATCTCGATGGTCTCCCCCATTGGTGAAGATGTTCAAATTTTAGGATGTGTATAACTGGGTTAGCTTGACATGCAAGCTTTGGATGGATTAGTGCTCTCACTTACAAAGCGCATATACACACACACACACAGACTTGTACGGCCTTTTAAAAGGCAAGCTCGCCTCCACCCAAGAAAAGGGCGTGCATTATGCCGGCGCACGTGGCTGCAATCCAGCTGAGAGGCCGACGTGGAGCTAACCTTGCCCCGCATTCATTTGGCAAAGCGGTGGGACGGAAAAGCGCACCGTCGGCACTCTGCGCTCCCGCCGCCTCTTAAAAGCCATTTCATCAGATAGCGCTGAATATTCATCGTCTGCGGCGGCGGTCAAGAAATTGCATGGCGAGCATTCAGGGTTGGTCTCGGGCGGGATAAACAACGGCCACCACAAAAGCGCTGGCGGCTTCTGCTGGAGGGGGCTTCGCCATCTGCCCGCTGACACCGCCACATCTGAGTGGCACGGGCGCGCGCGGGGGGGGGGGGGGGGGGGGCGGCACGAACAGATGCGGGCAGATTGCGGATTAGGACCCTTCCTTAGATAATGCCAAATGACATCTGATCACGGATCTCTCCCAGCGGAATGCTGGATGGTGGCATTCCCTGGAGGGGTTAACCAAGGCGAGAGAGATGAATGGAGGCTTCTCACACACTGGCTGCCTGGGAATCGTGGAGCAGGTGTGTGGGAGATTGTCTCTGCGTGCGCATGTGTGTGTGTGTGGTTTTTTAGTTTTATTTTTTGGTGGGGGGGGGGGGGGGCATCTCTCTTACTCTGTCCTGTTCCAACAGTGGCAATACAATTAGCACGTATTTAATTATGTTTTTATTGATTTGTCCTTGTAGGTTAGGATTGCACAATAGATTATCAACCCAGTGAAATCTTTTTCAGGTGTGTGTGTGTGTACATATCTAGATATATATCTATATAGATATAGATATATATCATATCTATATCTATATAGAGATAGATAGATAGACAGATATATATACATACACACACACACACACACACACACACACACACACACACACACAACGAGAGAGAGAGAGAGAGAGAGAGTTGGGTTCAAATTTCTCATTACTGTTCAAAATTAAAATGGAAAGAGTCCCCATGAAAGCACCCGATGACACTGAGCATCCGGGTGGTCTCATATGTTTGCGCTTGTCGTAACCCGAGGCATTTATTGTGCACCGCTATGTTTCTGTTCAGCAATGTATCGTGACTCCCATCAGAGAAGCACCTCCAGCATCGGCGGCAAGTCGAAATGTCAAACGGAAGCCCGACAGGTTGAAGTCTCCGAGAAGCAAGTGACTGAAAAACGACGTCGGGTACGCGCCCCCCACCCCACCCCGCGCCTCCCGCCGGTGCCCCTCAACAAACATCACAAGAGGGAGAAGAACAGAGGCCGGGCGGCAGTTGCGCCGCAGAAACCAAAACAAAAGAAAACAAGCGGAACACACACAGAAGCGCGATGAATCCGAGCGCAGACGGCTCGCAACCACTTCTCACGCGTTCACCAAGGAACGCCGTTTCATTTCACGACCAGATCCCGAGCTTGCCATTTATTTTAACAACGCTGAAAATCAAAATAGTATGAAACAATTATGGCCAAACAAGACCTCCTCTGAATCTGTTTTGAAACGAAAGAACAAGAGAGGATACAGAGGCCAAATGGAGCATTAGCATTATTACTGAACACAAAAAAAAGGAAAAAGAAAAAAGGGGGCGATGGTTATATAGCGGCGTACAGATGCATTCAATTAGTTGTGGTTGGAAAAGCCTTGGCCTCAAACCAGCACTTAAAAAGGTCGGGGAGGGGAGCCCGCGTGCACACACACACACACTCACCAGTGTGTCTTCTTCCGCACTTGCACACACCCACTCGCACTCTCTCATGGACACACCTCACCTCTCCTGATTAACGACGGGGGCAACAGGCCTTCTCTGATCCTGATAATGACGGTCGGCGACTGAGTACTGGCCACGGACTTTGCAACTTGAAAACGGATTTCAACACCCCCCCGCTTCCCTCAGGGGGATTTAATTTGATCGCAACAAAAGGGCATTTAAGGACAGAACGAGTGCCTTGGGAGGACAGGACAGTGCATTCGGAAAGTCGTCACAACTTTAACTCCAAAATTATTTGATTTTTTTTTTTTTTTTTTCCCCACTTGGGAATAAGGCCGTCACTTCACAGACTGGGGAAAAAGTGAAAGGCGGTCCGGGCGCACCGCAAGTGCAACCAAGAGAGAGGGCGGGGACGTTTTGTGCGGGGCCCAGGAAAAAGGAGGAAGGTGCTGGTGCTGGTGGTGGGTGTGGGGGTTGTTACCTGTTGCTGGTGGAGGAAGGCAGGATCTCGGGGGCTCAGACCAACAAAGCGGTTCGCCGTGGGGGTGCCGGGAGCCGAGTAGCCTGGGCGACACACAGCAACGCGTCACACTTGCGGCCACTGATTGGAAGTGCTCTATAAATTCCGATACAGTCATCAGCGTGGCAAGCGTCCAATAGTGACAAGTGGAGCACCACAAGGTCAGATTTTGGGCCCACTTTAATTAGCGGCTAATAAACCTGCAAGCATGACGTAAATACCCCTTAAATGTTTTATAACGGTAAAGCAGGCGAGGAGAACGCAGAGATGTAACACGGTGTGTGTGTGTGTGTGTTATTGGGCGGGCTTGTCTGCCAACGTTCGGTCATTTTTACGAGCCGATGTACCATGGAAATGCTTACGAAGCATTTTTTTTTGTCCCCGAGAGTGGCACTCACCTTCCGTTGACGTGGTGATGGGCTTGGTGTCGGGCATGGACAGCGAGACGGGTCGCACAGCGCCGTGGTGCGGGGAGGGAGCCAGGACCGGCGTGAAGTGGCCTGGGACTTTGCCCACTACTTGGCCGCTGCTGTTGGGCTGCGGGGGCAAACGTTACATTTCAGCCATCCATGCGTTTATTATTATTTATTACGAGTCGTAATTAGTAGCTGTTGGAGTTATTGCAAACTCACTCAGCAGCCCCCCCCCCCCCGGAACAAAATTGGGTCGAAAAAAAATCCCCAAGACCCTTTCCCCAAATTGAAGAGAAAATTGTCCATTTTGAATTTGAAGTATCCAATGTGGATGAAAAAGGGGCTGAAGAAAGGCCGCCTCGTCATTTTCGGCTTGAATTCTTATTCTCGTTGTGATGACGTTGTGCAAAAGCTAGCCGGGTAATCTCGAGAAAGGACATGGTGAACGTCACTTAACCAGCCTGCTTCCACATTCAAAGAACAGATTTGAGCGGTCACTATTATTGCCGTGACTCCTAAGGGGGACTCTCAGTCAATGAGTATGGATTTCCTACATGATTTTACACAAAGATTTTAATAGCGGCCATCAATGGAATTCACTGGCATCCGGGGGGGGGGCGTGAAAAGACGGGCCGAGCCGGCGCTCACAATGGCATGAATGCGCCGGCACGGAGAGACTATATAGGAAGAAAGAAAGCAAAGGGGGCGACTCTTTGAGGCGGCTGGAGACTGTCTGGGGCGTTCATTTTGGGACCGCCCGAAGTTCAAAACTCAAACGGGGCTTTCTGGAAAAGAATTGTGTCCGGAGGGTTCCCCTGGACGTGAATAGAATCTTTAATTAGAGTGTAATATAATCTGCGTTAAAGCAAGCATAAAAACATTCTGGCACTCGTCCACGGGCTTACAAGCGCCGTCTTATTTGTCGGACCCCCGCCCCCGCCCCCCCCCCTCCCCTCCCCGACTAGCAGAGGGCCAGTTAATTCTGCACAAGAGCTGGGCCCCGGCAACGGCAAATATTTACGACCTTTATCATTCCCCGCGGTTTTTCTCTCGAGTAACAGACACCCCTTAAAAAAAAAAACGCATTGTGGCGACGGAGCCATTGTTTACAGTGCGAAGCGCACGGAAATAAAATTCCCGTAAATGTCACACGGGGCTCTTCTATTGAGACGCCTGCACCTTTCTCCTTCAAATGCAACGCCGCGCGCTTCCTTCAAACGTCTCGCAAGCATTTTGCTTTTTCTGCGCGGCGATGATTAGCGTGGCTAATCGGGAACAATCGTTGCGGCGATAACGGTTGGAAAAAGATGTCGAGACGCACGAATGGCACTTTTGGGGACAATGCCTTCCGTGCGCAGCTTGGGAATTTTAGCGTGTGCTTCAGAAGCGGCGGCAACAAAAGCCAGAAGATCTCTTGGTGAAAGTTTCGGAATTGGCTCCAGGATTACAGGACGACAGCAGTACAGCGGATCTTCGCGAGGGACGCATCATCGGGATCGTATCTTATCCAGTCATCCCGTTACCTCTGCGTCCCGCGTCCTAGACGCAGAATTTTCCCATAATGTGCGTTTTTGGGACGCAAGGAAATTTCTCAGTCCAAACCAAAAAAAAAAACACTCCGGTACATCTTTTTTTCCAGCAACGCAGTGTCGCAGTTTGACAATCGCCGCCATTGTTGTTTTGATATCGCGTGAAGTGATCTCGCATGACGAGATTTCCGTCCTCGCGAGACGAGATCGGTGAGATCGGCCTTCAACCTCGCGGAAAGCAGGACGATTGTCAAGTGGTGTTACGTTAAAACAAGTGTTGCGAAAATTGATTGCGGAGATATCATATAAGTTAACTTTGAGAAAGTCTCGCATCCTTGGAAGCAGAGTAAAGAGAGGAGAATTTATGAACTCAAAGACTGAACCATGGGATGAAATAAGAACTTATTTCTCAGCAAATCTTGTATACCTGAATTCATTCAACGTTTGCAGCATTTGTTTATAAGAAATAAACCTATTATCGATGTATATTGTTGTCGGCTGAGTTATTATCATATGCAATTGAATAAGTGGACCATTTCAGAATTTGAAATTTGGAACTCATACTTTTTTTGATCAGCGAGTCGCTGGGGTTCAACTGTAAGATTATCACTGGTGGCAACAAAAGTGAGCACACCCCCCCGAGTGAAACACTTGGAATGTGGACAGCTTTCCCTCCGTATGGTGAAATAGCGCACGTCCCTATTCGGATTGGGAAAAGACAGCGCAAAGTCGTCGGCGCTCACCTGGCTGCTCTGCGGGCTGGACGGGTCGTACGGCGGCACGTAGCTCTTGAGGGTGTCGGCCGGGTTGAGGTGGGGCGGGTAGCGGATGGTGGTGTGCGGGAAGTAGGACGACGGCGCGGGGGGCAGGATGGCCGAGGCGGAGAACTGCAGCGGCGAGTGCGGCGGGGGGCTCCTCGTGGAGATAACTGCGAGGCGGCCGGCGGAGGGGGGGGGGGATAAGGCCTTCAAGTATCCCGGAGGCTCCACGACGGCCGCGCCGAGGCAACTCACCACTGTGTCCGACGCCCGTCAGGCCCGGGTGGTGAGGCTGAGGAAAAGTGCTGATTCGCGGCGAGGAGTCCTGCGGCGAGGTGGGGCTGAACATGGCCTTCTCTGGCTTCTTCATGGTGGGCGACGACATGTCTGCTGGATATCAAAAAAGACGCGCGACGTGCGCACGCTCAGCAAAATGGAAGTCTCGTCCGCGGAATCAAAGCAAATGGACCCGTTTGGAAGGAGACGGAAAAAAAAAAAATGGAGCTTTTTCCTGCCAAGAATTGATCGAAACACGTCCCTGTTGTCGCGAGAATGGGCTTTGCCCGGATTAGGATCCTCGGAGGGACAGGTGGAAAAGTTGACTTTGCAAATTGTACACAACATGTGCAAAAAAAAAAAAACATTCCCGGGAAATAACAGAAGCCCTGCGAAAATTCTCCTTTCTGTCAAGTCCGAGGACGTCAGATCAGATCCGAAGCATTCAAGGGATCATGAATAGAATATCGCCGGCCGACATCTGCTTGGCTCGCCCCTCGCACGCCGTCTGACAAGCTTCCGTAATCCGCCGTGGCTAATCCCCGAGCTTTTTAGGAGACATGAAATTTGTTAAGAAAATGGAAGAATAAGCAAAGACGCCGACACGTGAGCCGCCGTCACAACTGTGTGCCTTTCAATTTTCCACGCTCGGACTCGGGGCTTCCAGGGGGGGTGGGGAAACCGCCCGACACAATAGACGAACGAGACGGGACGCCTTTACGTCTTCCCAGGGACATTCCTCCGCTTTTTGTCACAGATTCTCGGTGAGTGCCCAACTTGGAAAATATTTTTCCCTCCCATCATAAATCATGTCGTTAGTGCGCCGCCTTTGCCCACAAGAGGGAAGAATCCGCCCGTGACAGCGGTAAAGGTTGCTGGAATTTGTGTGTGTCGGGTCAGGGGGGGGCGACCGGGGGGGGGGGGGGGATTCCCACTAAGAGGTTGTGAGAGGATAAAGGCTTCATGTTTCTGTGGCGCTTGAAGCTTTTTCCTCTCTTCACGTAATGAAATCCTTCAGAGAGGTGAGCGGGGCGCCTCAGGAAATGCACGATTAATTACGAGAAACAAAACACACACACACACACCGCTGAGAAAAAAAAACTGTGCTGACTTTTGCGCGGCTCCTTCCGCCATTTCAATCATCTTCTACATTGAGCGAGTCAACGAGTGAGTGAAGCCGCCTCGGACAAGAAAAGGGCGACCCCGCCCCCTCGTCACCAGTTTGACCGCTTAACGCCAAATCGGGTGGAAACGTCTCGCGCGAGCGGTCGCATGAAAAAGCCCGCAGGAGCCGTGTGAGAATCTGAACAGGAAGGTGGCCATTTTGTTTTGGCGACCCAATTATGTTCAATAAACAAACAAACAACGTGCGCGCGTGCGCGTTTCCATGTCGCCGTTCGATATCTGCTGCATTCCGTCATTGGTTTGTGACTCTCGCCCCCCTCGTTTGACGGCGCAGTAATGACCGTCTTGGGAGGGGTCGGTTTTCCTCTGCGGCCGGAGCGGCGCTCTGAGGCCCGGCGCCGAGGGAGCGTATGAAATTTCATGCGGCCGCACGGACGGACGGGCCTTGCGGTTGCAGTCCCACTTGTGGCTTGTCTTGCGTATCGGATCTTTCCTGCATTACAGCAGACGGGAACAAAACAAACATACGCTGCGCTTTTCACAAAACACCGCTAAGGAATTCTGAAGCCTTTGAGGGTTTTCGGTACCGGGATCTGCAAATAAGAGACGCGCCCCGCCCCAAATCACAAAGTCGTCAACGTTGCCTTTCGTAATAATTGCCTTTCTGATGAGTTGAATTTGGGGGGGGGGGAAAAAAAGGAGCAAAAGTGCAGGGCCACCGCAAGTATGGGCGAGCGGGATAAATGATAAAACATGATTCTTTTTTTTTTTCATAAGGTCTATAACAGGCATGTCCAGCTGCGGGCCGCCGCCGTCCTCCCTGTTTTCCGTCTCTCTCGGCTGCAACACACCTGATTCAGGTGATCAGCTCATCATCCAGCTCTGAAGCAGCACGAGAACATTCCTGATTCTTTGAATCAGGTGCGTGTCTCCCGGGAGAGCCGGAAAACAGGCAGGACGGCGACCCTTGAGGACCGACCTTGGACACCCCTGGTCTATAAGGTCGAGTGTAATCTTTAGTGTCGTGAACCGCGTAAAAACACAAATGTACACCAGAGCGGTTCCCGCGCTCGTAAGCGATTTGCACATGTTCTCCTCCCGCTGATTTTGAATCGTCAGCTTTGATGGCTTCAAGTCCAAACGCATGGAAAAAACACTGTATCGGGAACCACCGCTGGAGGGCTTTGTTCTCGCGGAGGATTCTCCGCCCCGCAGAATCCGGCGTTTCCTGTAACGCGGGCAACAGGTGCGTTGAGCACTGGGACTCGCATTCAGACAGGCAGCAGTTCAAACGGGCCCAAAGGCCATCCCGCCAGCGCCCCCGCGGGCTATCTCTGTCACGGTATGTATTTTGAGAGGGGTGAACAGGTTCGTGCTCCTGGAAGAGCAGACGCGCTCCATATCCCAAGAAAAATGCGTCGGCTTTGAAATGCGGTAATTTACGACGCTTGCAACCACCCGCCCCCTAAAAAAAAAGGGGGGGCAGCTATAAGTCATCCAAATTCACCTCCATCCCGGTCGTGCCAATTCGCCCGACTGCTGGCCGGTGAGCTGGGCGACGAGTAGAAGTCGGGGCCCGTCGGGCTGGTGTCCATGTTCTCCTCCATGTTGACGGTTTTCGGCCTTTTGCTGTGGAACGGAGTCAACAAGCGGCGCGCGTGAGCAAGAATAGTTTCAGCCAAGGAATGCAGCCGAAGATGCCTTTGCTCTCGTATGTAGACTGACGCTACTTGCATAGTGTACCTCCGCTTTTACCACATTTTGTTTTATTTATTTTTCCCCCGCAAAATTCTACAGTCTTCAGTCATGACGGCGTGATATTTTTTTCTCCCAAAAATATGAAAATGCAAACAAAGAAGTGTTGAAGTGAAATGTTGCGCAATTGTCATCGGACGTAGAACGTTAAGACGAAAGGTGAATCGGTCAAAACATGTGGAAGGAGTTGGTCAGTCGGAAACTGTTTCTTCACTTTCGAGTAGAAGCTTGTGCTCCGATGTCTTTCTACATGATTTACATGCGATTTAGTGTCATTAATACCCCCCCCCCCCCAAACCAAAACATTTTCCTTGTTCTGAAGTCCATATCTGGGAGAGTGGATGTTTTTTCGTCAGGCTTCGCCAGATGTCGGCAAACAATTTCTTGACATTTTAAACATGTTGAAAATTTGAAGGAGGCAAGCAAATCTGTTTGCGACCATTAAAACTGTCTGCGGCTGCCTGGCGAACGGCTTTACGACCTTGAACGAGCCTGGATGAAAAAAAATCTATCAAAAAAAAAAAAAAACAACAACATCGGCGACGTTCGCTAACACCGGCGAGATTCTGGCTTTCTGGAGTGACGGCTGCACAAGCGCTCGAGTCACACGTGCTTGCTGACCTGCCGGGAGGGGAGGACAAGGAGCGGTGCATCCCCACGCTGGAGTTGAGGTCGTGATAGTAAGGTTGGCCGGGCATGTCCGCCATGGAGAAGTTGACCGCCGCACCGTGGGTAATGGGCACTGCGGAGGGAAAAGTCGAGGTGGTGAGCTGGAAAGCCGGCGAGCGGCAGATTGTCTTTTCTTGCAACAGGAGACACGGAATTAATTGTAGAATTGCATGAGTGGTCGTTATTGACGCTTTAGAGGCCCAGCGCATCAAATTAAAGGCTCCTGTTTGACCATTACGGCATTTCTGCTGAGCCCTCTGATTAAAAAGTCACCGCTTCCCACACATTATGGCTGCGGGGCAAAAGCGGCCGACTCCTTTCGGAGCAAAAGCGAGCCATCTCGACGCTCCTCGTTATTGTGCGCTGCGGCTGTTTCGTCCGCGACGCCATTTTCAGGGGACAGGAGTTTTTCAGCGCTGTGGAGGAGGCGAAGAGCGGGCCAGAATGAAGTGAACAATGGGACGACATCACACCCCCCCTCCCCCTCCCTGGCGCTTTTTGGTGCGTGGCCTCCAGCTCGTGCGGTCGCTCGGGTTTGGAGCCGATGAGAGGATGGAGTGTGTGGCGGCGTCTGTTGTGGTCTGAGGTTCGCCGCTGGCACGATCCCGCCGCCGTCCGCTGCCCTGGCGAGCCACGGTGGGGACCACGGAGCAGACAGAACATACGCCTGTGCGAATTGTGCGTTCTGCTGCTCTCTGTGTGTTTAGAATTACCAAAACATCGGTGCTATTCTCCAGTGGCCTGTCTATGGCAAATGTCATGGTGTGTTAGCATTCAGCTAACAGACTTTCGCAGGACGGAATGTTATGGTTTGGTTAAACATTTTCCTGTTTAAACATACAGTGGGACCTCGACTTACGAAATGAATTGGTTTTGGAAGAAATTACTTCAGAAAATTTTGTAAGTAGAGACACGTTTTCCATGTAAATGCCCTAATGTGTCCAAAATCTAGCATCGGGCTCCAGGCTCCGAATGCACGTCATTCTTGAAGCTGGACCTCTAAGAATGTCTCAGCAGCTCGACGATGGACAAGCAACCGCATTCATGTCTCACCGGGGAGTGAGGGGATAAATTCCCATGCGTCCGTCGACCTTTTCATATTCCAAGATGGCGCAGAAAATTAAAGGCGATCCAAAAAAAACAATAACATTCTGTCTGGTTCAACTTTCAGGGATTCTTGCCTTGTTCATGTACTGCTTTTTGTACACACAGAAACTCGTTTCCCCTTCGGTACACTTTGTTCCACGAGTACAGTAACAACCCTCGGCTTGAAAAAAAAAAAAAGAAAAAAGGAAAAAAAAGCTGGAGCAGGTTAACGCCGCCTGCTCTGAAAGAGGCCCAGGATTCCAGATGAGTGGAAGAGAGCGTCAAAGGCGGACGTGTCAATAGACATACGCAGCGGCTATTTACAGATGTGGTCCCGCTACTGCAAAGCAGACTGGCCCAACTGGATTGACCACAGAGCCCAGACTAGAATGTCAAAAGACAGCAATGTCCCCGTAATTTCAGCGAACGCACAGGGCATACTCGCAAATCCAAAAATCACAGGCGGCCGACATTCCTGAGCGTTCAAGTATGCGGTTGCCGCTCTGTGCGTGCAGGTCGTCCCTGAATGACATGTCATGCACACATTGTTCGACTTGTTGAGGCAGGTAAACTGCTTCGCAACCTGTAAAAATACCAATAAGTACATTCCTATTAGCCATTTATTATGATTTGGACTCAGTGATATGGAGATACCCTCATGATTTAAAAATAAAAACCGATATCACAGATCACACTCCTGTCTGCTGTCAAGCTATCAGACATTAGCAATGTTAGCTTCAGCATTACCTTTAACATGAGCCTCGTTACCCTTTCATGCATGAATTATGATAACCTATATCAGGATTTTTAAAGATTCATTCATATAGTAGAAGGACATTTTTGAGTAGCTGTCCACTGTAGCATTAGCTAGTAACATTAGCTTCCACATTAATTTCAACCTTGGATTTCAGTGGTAGTGTACCACCGTGCTTTCGCCAACGTCAACCGCACAAGGAACCACATCTCTGACCACAAGTCTTCCATTAGGCCATCAATCACCTATTGGCCAACGCAAGCCACTCATCGCTAACATACTCAACGTTTTAACAATCCCTATGAGTTATTGTTAAGCCTGCTTTCCTCAAACGCTTTGAACACAGGATGGGCTGATACAGAAAGACCTAAAAATGTTAGTTTACTATGCTGCTTTCTACAGCGTACCCGGCTATTAGCCTTTGGCCAGCATTAGCTAATATAGAAATTTTAACATACTCAACATTTTAATTATCGTCGTACCTCTTAACGTTACCATACAACGTTCAATTCTGAAGTTAGCGGCCAATGATACCTCTAACATTAGCTTAAAATGTTAGCGCCAACATTACCTTTAACGTAAGCTTCAACTGTTAGCTTTTTAAAGTGAGTTTCCGTTACATCCAATCTTAGCTTTTAGTGTTACCTGTCTCACATAACGCTATCTACTCCTCGGCTAGGAATGTTTTCTCTAAGAGGACCGACCGCCTTGCTACAATCAATCAATCAATCAATGTGTAGTCAATCACCTCACCATATCATGACATAACGATTGCGAAAACTGTGCAAATGTCAGAAGTGGGGTCCGCAACACTTGCTTTCATTCCATTGTATCGACGAGATGACACAAACGTGGTCACACTTACTTCTGGACACTCGAACCAGTTCCGCAACGCTGAACACTCCCGATTTGATGAAGCTGTCTTCCAAATAGACTGTCAATAGAAGCACAAAAAGACGTTCTTTTTAGCATTTTACCCAATAACATTGCTCCGAAATGATGTTCATTGGGTCAATGTGAAGATGATCCTGCGCTTGTCACTTTTTCTATCCAGAGTGAGCTGTAGATCTTACCTGGGAAACGTTCTTTCAAAGGACCTCTCATAATCTAAACACCGATTAAACAACTGCCATGTACTCTTGATTTCTATTGTTGTTCTCAACAATTTTACACCGAGTACCCGCTCCAAAAAGATTAGCTCTCAAAGTACCACCATAATGACCAACATAAAAATAAAATAAAATGATACCATGGTAATTGTTTTGTGCCCACAATTTATGGCTTGTGGAGCCCAGTGTCAGAACCATTGTAGTTTTTTTGGATGACATCACCTTGATTTAATTGAGTAATCCAAACGAGTCAGAGTATCTCACTAGACTCACAACCGTGGCAGCGGCTCACTCGATTTGAAGGTGTCAGTCTGTCCCGGGCGGGCTGTCGGCCCCCGTAAATTAGCTTCAAATGTTAGCATCAACAGCAAAGGAGTCAAAAATCAGTGCAGCTTGGCCCCTTGCCAGGGAGAAAGGCAGCAACTTAGTTGGCACCCACGGGTGGCCCCAGACGCAGCGGGTGACTCCGCGGCTTCCGACGGTCTCCCGAGCCAGAGTCGTTGGCTGGGTGGCATGTTTATCTTGGCACTCGTCTTGGCGGAACCTGCTCTTGAGGTAGCTAATGATACTTTCAAACTATCGTTCCACCACAATGGCCTGGAAACAAGAGTACCATTAGGGAATATTTGGGGTTTGGCTCCCTTGTGCCCTTTTATATTTGCGCTTGAATTAGGACCATTTAAATGTCCATCTTTAGTAGTAGTTAGTCTTCATTCGGGGCGTGGGTGAGTTGGAACCTATTCCAGCTAACTTTAGTCAGTGTGCTACCGTGTCACTGCGAATGCACAACGTCACAAATGCGCATTCAGGTCATGCGGTTTGTTAGCTACCGTGCTCAATTTTGGTTCACGGTTAATGTAAGATGTCACAAAGGCGCGTTCAAGTCACGATGGTTAAGTTAGTGTGATCTTTGCTAGTTTGTGCTAACAAACAAAATGTGATGCTAACAACAGCCTTAGTTGAGGCTACTTGAAGAACTGAACAAGAAATGATGTTAGAGTGTTAACATAATAATCCAGTGGGACGCTAACAATTTAGCAGTGGCTGTCCTTGTTGATGCTCTCGTAGCGTGGCGGCGACACCCTGGACGTGTCGCCAACAAGCATCCATTTTCTCGAGGGTTTTTCCTGATGCGGCTCGCAAGTGAGCCGGAGCCTATCCCGGTTGACTTGGTCTCCCCGCCAAACACCACGCAGCAAGGCCGCATCCGCGATGCGAACCCCTGACGTCAGAACGGCGCGTCAAGCGTGCTAACCACTCTTCCACGGTGCTGCCAATTTAATCAACTTGTTATTACCAATCAAATTTTATCTCTGCGCGGGCCATGTCATTTTAAAAACGGCGCCCTCAGCAATGATTTTAAGTTGCAATTACCTTGACACCAGATGTGTCTCTTTGACTGCAGTTGCTATCGCTGTGGCGCTCTTTAGTTTTATTCGTGAGGCGGTTTTTCACATGCTCGTCAGGCACATTTTTAAAGTCAGCAAATTGGGAGAACAGGAGAGGGTGTGCGTCGTGTGTGCGCACTGAATTAATGGCGGAGGAACAATAGCCCGGTGGAGTTGAGGAAGGATGACTGGCACTCGACATACCTGGAAGAGGGTTCTTGCCTTGCTCATTGTTACTGGGACTTCCTGACTGCTGGGAGTCTGCAAGTACACAGAGACGAGGAGACGAAGGGGGTGGTAAGTGGCGGGGAGAGCAACAACGGTTGAGGACAATAGCTCGATTTTTATACGAAGCAAAATAGAAAGGAGAAAAAAAAAGGGAGGGGGAAAAAAGTAGATATGACGAGCGCGCAATGGAATCTTTTTCCTTGTCAAGAAGAGAAAAGAACCAAGACAGGTTTGCACAACCGTGAATGCAGCGTCAAAGCAAAAGCCGCTCGGTGACAGTTTGGGGGGGGGGGGGGCGATGCCCCAAAATTGGCCAAGGAGGTTTGCGGAGTGTGCAAGGTATGAACCGGAGGAAGTGAGGGTAGGGGGCCCGGGTGGGGGGGACATATGAGGCAACATAGGTGGAATTCTTTCCACTGAGCTTTTGTTGTTCATCTCAAAGACTCGATGAGAGGGGACTTTTTCTTCATTTTCACCTATCACATTTCACTTGGAGAAGGGAAGGCCAAAATATGAGAGAAAGCCCGAGTTTTGGACCACTAACATACATCATGCAGACAAGCAATTCGAAATAGAGATAAGAGGAGACAGAGAGATAGCGATAGAAAGCGTTAGCGACAGAGAGATAGAGAACGTGAGAGAGTGAGGGCCTGAGCTCAGAGAGCTAAAGACCGAGATAGATTTGATCCTGACAGAGAAACAGACATCAAATGACAGACAGATAAAGAGAAATAGAGATACATAGGGAATAATACAGCGATAGAAAAGGAAATTGATAGAGAGAGAAAGTGACAGAGGAATGACTGTTCAAAATGGAAATATTCCCTTTTTTGTTCACTTTTTTTATTCGTTGATCGGAATCAATTGGGTAAACAATTTATTCGAAAATCTCAAAATACACAGAAAAGCGAAATAAACACTTTTACATCAGGCAAACCAAAACAATTCATTTTATACACCGAAAATGGAAATGAGTTAAGCAGCAGTATTTCTTCAAATCATGTATTTCTTTTTACACGTACACACAATTTTTTAAATGATTTTTTATTTTAAATAATGAGGTCAGTTATTATTGTTCCAAACAGCTTTTGTCATTTGGTGGAGACAGAAGCCGATTGGCCCGTGCAGCCTTTTTTGGCGCAGGATGGGTGTGGCTGCAGCGCGCAAAATAAAAAAAAAAGGAAAAAAAGAGCAGATGGCGGCAGCAATTAGAGATCCCAGGCAGCATCTTCCAGCAGGAGGCCCCACTGCGGCACCGGGAGATGCCACCTGGATAACTCAAGGTGGGGTGCAAACATATGACGGCACATCTGCCGGGCCCGGAAACACCTCCTTTCTCGCCTTACACGGTGCACCTTTCACCTCGTCGTTCCAACAATTTCAGCTTTTGACCATCCGTGCGTCCATTTTCCGTACCCCTTCCCCTTTGCCGTTGTTGTCAATGGCGACTTTCGCCCTTGTTAGAAAAGTCGTCCCTTTTGGGAATTTAGAAAGAGCCGCCCACTTGAGGAGGAAGGATACGAAAAACAAGAGCAGGCAAGACTTCTGTTCTGATATTTACGAGAGCACCGCGTATGACTTTTCGGCAAATTCAAGATGACGGTCGCGCATGAATATTTTCAAACCAAGCAGTGATGAGAGTTAGCACGTGTACAACTGGTGAATGAAATACCGTACTTATATCCCGTGGCTAGCTAGCACGGCTAACATCACTTTCCGCTCTGATGTGACTTCACAAAGCGCAGCAGAGCCGAAAGTACTTGCAGCGTTTTTTACCTGTATTAAGGCAGGTCAACGCGGCTAATCGGCATTGACTATCGTCAGCGTGTTTCCATCCTAATATCAGGCTAAATCACAAAGCGGAGAGGGGCAGAACCTACTCGTACAGTTTTTGGAATTCCATTAGGCACCCCCCCCCCCCCCAAAAAAAACATTTATTAATTTTTTTTCATGTAAGAAGGAAGGTAACATGGCTAATTAGCATTGGCTAACATCAGCTTGTTTCCGCTCTGGCGCTACATCACAAAGTGCAGAAGAGCAGAAAGCATGTTTAATACATGTTGGTGTTCTTTAGAAGAAAAAAAAAATCACTTGCTTGATTTTCTTTTTTGCTTTTTTTTTTGTTAAGGCAGATAAGGCGAAACAGCAACGGCTACCATCAGCTTCTTTCCGCTCTAACGCGACTTGACGAAGCGCAGAACGAGCAGTCCAAAGCTGAGGCCAATATTGCAAAGCTCTCGACGGGGACGGACGGGGAGCTGACATCATTATCTTTTGTTCTTTTTGTTGTTGATTTTTTTGTCTTGAAACAGAAACACAGGCGAGGGGGAAGCGTGTCGAAAACACGTCCTGTGCACGAGTCCCGGCCAATCCGATAGTCTTCAAATAAACAGTCGGCTAACCTGTAAATAAACAGTTGCGGTCGAGAGGGTTGGGCTTTGCCCTGGGAGCTTGGCAGGGCTCGAACACGGCACACACACACACACACACACACAAACACACACACACACACACACACACACAAACACACACAGGGCTGTTCCAGAAACAACATTTCTTGGCACACTTCGCTCTTGCCACTTGTTTAAATAAGCAAACGTGAAGGAAGTGAAAATACAGTCTGAATGCCATTATCTCCTGTTGCTTGGCAAGAAAGGAGGAAACAAAAAAGAGCTTGTGGCTATTCTGGATGGGAGTTGTTACACCTTCTTGTCCAGTGGGATACTTATCATAGCACAGCAATGATGAGGGCAATTAAAGCTAATTGCAACAGAAATCTGGCTCGGCAAGAAAGTTCCGATCAACTTGTGCCATTCCTCCATGCCCAAGTGTGTCACACGCCTGCATGTTGGGATCACTGATACAACGCACGCGCACGCGCACGCGCACACGCACACGCACACACACACACACACACACACACACACACACACACACGCAAACCGACCAACGATCAATCCCCCCCCTCCCCCCAGCATTCCCATTCTGTTTCCATTCAAGCGCACTCACACACTACAGGATGTGGAGCAAATTAGCCACGGAGTTTAGAGCTGCGATTCCCAACCGCGGTGCCGGGAAATGATCCAATTTCATTACTCTATTTTATTTACCACCAATACGGTATCTTCATTCTCCTAAGAAAAAACAAAACACTGTATATATATATACAGTATATATATATACACACACACACACACACACACACACACACACACACACACACACACACACATGTTAACCACACACCAAAGGGGAAGCATAAAATCTATTGAATAATGTGTACAAGTGAAAATAAATGAATAAAATAAAACCATGGCCTTTTTTTTCCGTGAATGTTTCTGATCTGTGAATGAGTGTCAATGTCATTTTCATCAGCACTTCTATTTTGTGTACTTTGGAATGATTTTGCACCGCAGATCTGCCATGGTGGCAGCTGTGGCAATTTTGCGCTTCATGTCAATACATTTCAAATTTACATGGAACACAATTGAGGTTTGCCTGTTTTTAAGATGAATTGTGCCGCACCGGTTTAAGCCATAAAATAAAACTCCCAACACATTGTAAATGTATTTCAACAGAAAAAAAGAGAACTGTTTTAGGTATTACTGAAAATACTTTTTTATAGCATTTTGGTTTGGTCAGGTGCCATTTTTAAATATAAATATTTTTTCTGATTGTAAAATAAGTGCCTTGTCTCAAGGGTGCAGACCTTTATATTTCCTTCCTACAATCGACTTTTTAAACACAATGGAAATGTAATCGAACACAAAAAAAATATATTGCAATCATAAAATGCATGGAAAATACAAAGCAATCATCAAGTCAAAAACGAAAACATTGGTTTTGTCGTTTCAGCCCCTCCCACATGCTGTCATGACATTGGAACTTATCAAAACACACTTTTTTCAAACACACGGTCAAGATAATTTATCACAAAAAAATGTTTTAGAGGAAAGTCTGCAATACCGAGAGTAAAGTACCGGTACATACTTTTGACTTTTTGTGACAACTTATTTGGTGGTAGGCTGTGAAATACTTCCAATTTTTTTTTTATATCGACGATGTGCCTTGGCTCTCGAAAGGTTAGGAAACACTGGTTTCAGGAATGGTTTTTTTTTCCAACGGCGGCCCGCGTTTGTAAGCCACAGACACGTACAGATATCCTCCCCCCCACCCCACCCCAAAAAAAGGTCAGCACGCGGAGATGCATACCGCTGTCGACATTTCAGGAGAAGCCTGCCTGGCAGCCATTTTATGCTGAGCGGGGTTCTGTGCACATGTATAGCACTGTGGCTGCCAGAGGCCTGGGTCCCGAGCCAAGACGCATTTCAGCAGCGAGGAGGAGGAGGAGGCGGCAGGGAGGAGGGGGGGGGGCAGACTTCCCAACAGAAGTCGGGAACCAGCGAGAGGGCCAGAAAGGATCTAGCTAATTACGCCGCTCCGATGTGTAATGTTTCGACAATACAGCTGCTCCCGGGTAAATATTTGATGTGGCCCCGGCGGACTTTGGCGGATACGAAGGGGCCTCACCTGGAAACGGTCACGCAAGTTAAAAAAAAAAAGTGCTCTGGCTCATGCGTTACATATGTGTGTGCACACGTGTCCTCTCGTGCTCCTGCTCTCCATCACTCGCACTCGCCGCTTTGGCAACAAGCTCACGTTGTTCAATCTTCGCCGCGCTATCCAAATCTCCAGATATCTGGCCAGATATCGCATGCGGGGATTTGCACTCGGGATAAAGTCAAAGTCTCGAGGACGTTTTAGAGCATCACACTTTGTTCGAATTGAGGAAACAGAAAAAATAAAAAATAAAAAATAACCAAACCCCCCCCAAAACAAAACGCAATTCAATGATTTTTCTGAATCATTCGGCCCTCTTTTGCCAGACTCACACCGCAAACATGTCAAACAGGAGAACGGCAACGGATTCATCGTTTTGTTTGGCCTCTGCCTAAAATGTAACAATTTGTGTTGCGTCGCCTGCTATTATCCCCCCCGCACCCCCGCAAAAAAAAAAAAAAATCATCATTTTTAACGGCCTTTGTTTGTTGTCTAAACAAAGCGGGGCCTTTATCGGGATGAGCCGCGAGCCCGAACGAGGTGAACAAAAGGAGCCGGGTCGAGGAACCTTCAAAGCCCGACGCGTCGTGCCAGCCATTGTGTGCCAGGCCTGCCAACTGGTGATGCCCCCCCCCCCAGTCAAGTGCGCCCACCCCCCACTATGCCGCATCGACATCTGAGTGCCAAGCCGTTCCTTGCATCGACGCATGTCTGCTATTCACTGCCAACCCAACCGACCTCAAAAGGAAGCGAGACGGAGGTCAGAGATACCGGGAGGGGCATTCACCACTTCATATTTTCACTACGATTTAAAAAAAAAAAAGTCAAACTATAAGACGCTACTCTTGGATGCATTGTGTCCATTTCAGGGACACACAACAGCTGTTGTCGTGTCGGCGGCAGAACAAGGCTTGAGAAAGAAGAAACAAAGCTCGAGTTGCGATTAATTGTCCACACTGACAGAGAGAGAGACGAACAAATTCATTTATTGTTAAAAAAACAAAAACAAAAAAACCAGTGGCTGCCTTGACTTAGGAGCGGGGCTAATTGATTTTCAGAAATGATCTAATTGCCATTTTGTTTCCCCTCAATATTGCAATTGCGATCGGAGATGTGATTCTTTTTGTCAAGGGACGACTTGAGGAAATTCCAACGAGCACGCGAGGCCGGCGAGCGGCTGTGCGGCATCCCGCGGCCGCTCAGCCGCAGCGTCCGTGTGCCACGCAGACAAATTGAAGAACGCAAATTGGACTCGGTGGCTCATTCACTCCCCCCCGCACTCTGCACCCCTCTCATTTTCTCACTGTGTGCTCTTTTGCTGTTGCTCGACTTGAAAATGACGACCCTTCGCTTGTCTTTGTAGCATTTGGTTTTTGATGGACTTTTTGCTCTGGGCCCAATTGGACGTCTTGCAGGTGCTTCGATTTTGGACTTCCGCTGCTCTGATGGTTGTCATATTTGTCTTATGGTGGTGCCCTCGGGGATGAGTGACCTGACGTGCAGGTTTTACAGAAATCACAAAAAAAAGCCAAATAAACAACGAACTTTTTGTCCAATTTATTATTTTTTTTGTTTCTGCTGTGAAGTTCAATACTAATGGACAAAATATTGTAAAAGAGTCGAATGCTCTGCCTGTAATTGTTGTCTTTCTTGTTGTCAGCGTTGAAGGACCCCAATACAAGTTATTTTATTTTATATCAATGTCATCAGTTATCAATTTTTTTTTTTTCGTGCCACCAGCCTCCAAAATCCAGATCGCTCGGCCCGTCAACATTTCATCCAACCAGAGTCTTCAAGCCGTTGACCTGAATTAGTCGCCATTGAGTGTCAAACTAAACAAGAGCCAGAGAATTGCTCGGCTATTTGAAAATGCCAAACTAAGTTGCCCGCTAACATATCCTGGAAAATCTGGTTGACAAGCCATCAGTTAATTGGCAGTTTTTGAACCCTTTGGCTATTTCAAGGCAAATGATGGACAAGGTAAGAGAACGATACCCGCGGCCATATTTTGTTGTCCTACTTCTTCCTTTCATAACTTTGCTGCTGTGATTCGGGAATTTCTCCATTGCGAGACTAATAAAGGTTTTCTTATCTTATATATATTCTCTGTCCTCTACGCAAAATGACTGTATAGTGGTAGCAGTAGTAGAAGAAGTCTTTTCTATAACCGTCGATGACAACGGCGCCTCCCGGTGGCCAAGGCAGAAGGCGCGGCGCACTGAAGTGGCCCAACTGTTGAATGCTCGATGATGATCTTACTTGCCGACCGTCAACGACAGTCGGACCTTGCTCACGATGAGAGAAGGCGAATTTCCCACCCTCCCGCTCAACACATCACTTTGCCCCCCCCCCACCCAAGTCCCCCTGTTCCCGTCGAGACGCGCAGGTTGGGAAGCGTCTCTGTGTTGGCGGCCTCCCATACCCATTGCCACTCAAGCAGCGGGGGTCCGCCGCATTTGTCTCCTAATTATCCAACTGTACGGGGGGGTTGCCCAGATGAAAGCGGCGACTCACAGAGCTCCTCTGTCAAAGGTCTGTCTGCCCGACCGGGGGGGCTTTTCTCTGCATCTCTCGGCCTTGTCCTCTTCCCTTGTGCTCATGTGCGGGGCCGCCCAGCGCACCTCCTCTTCATGGCGGCGTCCCTAAAGGAATGCCTCCGCCGAGCAGAATCGCCCACGGCGAACGCTCGTGCACAAGACGCCCCCTCATCTAAGGGCGCCCCCCCACCCCCACCCCCCACCCCTGCGACCAGCCGCCCCGCTGCTTCATTCACAACTACAAAACTGCAGAAATACCCCCCACCCTTATATCCTCAAAGACTTCAGACCTCCACCCCCCCCCCCCCCCCCGCCGCACCCCTTCGTCCTAGTGTGTGTGTACCTTTTTGAGTATTTTTCTTGCGGTGAGATTTTTCCAGCGGATGTGCCTCAGCTCAATAAATGTGTCATAGATACAGCAAAGTCTTTAATTCACAGCGCTCGGCAGGATTTGTGGAGGCAGATGCAAACAAAATATGTTTGGGGGTTGTTGTTTTTTTTTTTGGGGGGGGGGGGCCCGAATGCTGACTTGAATTACGGGCGGAACATTTGACTGCTTTCCAATACTTTGTCCTTCGGTATTTGTTCAACTACAACAGAGAGAAAGGTCAGCAAAATCAGCTGATTTTTGTTTTTTGCCAATGAAATTGTTGAATGAATTTTTTTTTTTAAGGGGAAATATGATTCTTTCTTTTTGTGCTGTTGTCGTGTGTGAATGTGAAACCAAAAAGAAAAGAAAGAATAAACAGCCTGTTTGTTTCCCGCTTTTAAAAGAGCCATTTTCTTGGCCATCTGACTAATCGTCTTTAATTGCGTCCTTGCGCTTGCAAAGGCAGCAAATCCACCGTTCAATACTTCAGCTCAATTTTTGATCTTTCTGTCTCCTTCTTCTTATGGCCATTGATTATTGATTGATGATTGATTTTTTTACACCCAAACATATTGAACAAAAGCCATAGAAAACGACATTCAAACATTTAACCTCGCCACAAAAAAAAGGTTTTTTTTGGGGGGGGGGGGGATTTCTTCCTCTCTTGTAAAGTGAACAGAACAAAAGGGACAAAGTACTGTCAACAGTCCAAAGGTCTGCTTTTAATTCAAATTATTTATTGTTGTAAGCGACCAAAAAACCCCAAATTAATCTATTCATAATTTTTTTTTTACATAAATGAGCCGATTAATGGGTTATCAGAATTTAATTCTGCCATATATTGGCTCCAGAAAAACCCTTACCCACTAACCCGTAGTTATATTAATCAAAAAAAACTTTTCCTGTCGGCCGATTCAAGGTACTTTTGTATTTAAAAAAATAATAATAATAAAAAATAATTCTCCTTCAACCGCATTTCATGAAATATTGTATGACGTCGAAAAACGTTTGGCAGTGGGCGCTGATTTACAAAAATTGGGGGATAGAGTGTTTTGGGTTCGGAACTCGTTCAAGTGATAAGTGCATTGAAAAATACGATATTTAGCATCGCCCATATCCACATTTAAAAAAAAGACGTTTTTTTTTTTTTTGCAGCATGCCCCTCCCCCCACTCCCGCCGCTTCATTCCCAAAAGACTTGTTCGCCGGGGCCGGCTCACTCCGTGGTCGCGCGCCTCCTCTTTTCTCCTCCCCGCGGCCGCCTCTCTCCTTCTTCTCCTCTTAACGAGTGGCTCGGAGTTAATGGACTGTTTTGGCTGCTCTCCAGACGGTGAGTGTCACCTCATTAGCCTATGGCGGCTCGCTCCCAGACTGCTCCTGGCGCGCAAGGAGGAGGGATACCAGCGCGGGATGCCATTGGTCATCGCTGGCTCTGGCCTCAACCCTCCCGTCGCACCCCCACCTCCTTCCCCTCCCGCCGTCCTCACTCCCCTTCCCAGCGCTACCATGAATGAGGATACACGCATGCATAATTCAATCCAAAGTCTGCTCACTTCTCTCCTTCCTCCTTCTTGGAGGTTTGCCACGACGGGAAGAAAGCGAGTGCCTTGGCGACGCGACCGACCGCCCGACCCTGTATGGACCCATTCTTTGTCCCCCCCCCCCCCCCCCCTTCCCCCACCCGCCAACTGAATGGCAGGGTGGCAACAGCGGGCCGATGTAAATGCCAGCCGGGCCCCTGCCAGTCAATTACACCGCGACAAAGCTAATTGTTTGTGCGGCTCCACCATCGAGGCGCTCTTTGTACACAGCGCAGATGTGACGTGGCGGCTTTCTCACAGGCCGGCCCCGGACATCGGCGACTCCAAACGTGCGGCGCACCAAACGCTCAGGAAACGGTTGTCCAACAAGTGAAAAGTGGCCGCTTTCCCTGTCGGACAAATGGCGGCTGTCGCCATCCCAACGCCGGCCAATCGAGCGCATCATCTTGCCTTTCAGTTTTGCCCACTTGACACCGTTAGGGCAACTAATTCCCTTTTTTGTTGTTGTTGTTGTTATGAAAACATTGTTGGATGTTTTTTTTCCGTTGAAAAAAAAAAAAGTTGTCATATGAAGAAAGCCCCATTCAAAACACCGATTTACATTTCATTCTGGAAAAGACACCTTTCATTCACCCCAAAACAATTGGCGGGACTATTTCTGTTGTAATAACCCCCTATTTTAACAAAAAAAATAAATAAGTGACACAAAAACCATGATTTCCGTCGAAGTTGATCAAAGTTTATATTGGGAACAAATTGCTGCAACCAAACGGTTTGAATGCTGGTTTGGCAAAAGGAAAGATGAAGCGGAGGGAAAAGAAAACAGCACAAGTTGTTTGATATTGTGTTTGAACACCAGTGATTCAAATTTACTTTTCGCTGAAAAGGAAAATAATCGGATGTTCCTCAAGGGCCAGATCACAGAGTGCTCTGCCAATGTGAACATTTAAAATCTGTGCCAATTTTTTTTTTTCATGGGCAAGCACCTTTTTCCCATTCTTTCTAATTTCTAAGTTCAGGCAAAACCATCTTGAAAAGCTCGTCTCGTTTCACATATAACGCAAAAGGTACAACCAACGGCGATTCCATGAGAAGGCCCTCCAGCGATACGTCAGCGATGGCGGCGGCCAAGAGGAGTTTCCCACAGGCGGAGCCAAGGAGACGGCGGCCGCGCCAAGAGAAGCGGCCGACCGGCCGGCTGGGCGCCGGGCCGCCGCCCCCGACCATTCCCTTTCGACCGCCTGGGGCGACGTGCAAACGCACACCTTGGACCGGGGAGAGGAGCGCGATGGGATGGGTGCGTGCGTGCCACCACATCTAAGAGCGCAACTTGGCCACAAACACACAAAGAAAACAAAGCGCGCACTCAGTCAGATGATTTTGCTGGCACGGCTTCCCTGGAAATGGGACATCGGGCGGGAAAGGGGGGGGAGAGCGCAACCGCAGAGTTTAATGTGTCATTACAAGCATAAAAACAGACTCGCGACATCGCCAACAGATGTACTCCTGCCATTACGCCGAGGGAAGGCGACGGAGCTGCAGGTGCAAATCAAACACCCCCGTCGAGGTTTCCCTGCGTCGGCTTAGCACGCTGCTGCATCAGCGTTCCCGCAATCTGCTGTTCGGACGCGCGGCCCTGCGAAGAGGCCGGCTGAAAATCCGGCAAATGCAAACGCGGTCAACGCTCATTATTCCCCGGGGTCAGTGTTGCAAATTGGGGGGGGGGTTTCACCGAGGGGTGGACTCACTTTTGTGACCGGCGGTTTGGACGGAAAGCGTGAATGGCGCACTAACCGTTTTGCGATACTGTGTGTGCGTGTGTGTGTGTGTGAGAGAGAGAGAGAGATGTGCAAACTGGGCGAGTACTGATAGCAGGTATCGGGCCGATAGCAGTATCGGGTACTTGTGAAGGCTGCCAATATCAGCAAAGGAGACTTTAGACGAAAAAATAAAATTCAGACATCGAGCCCTCCTCACCAGTAGCTGGCACCACACGGCGACAGTTTGACACTGAGGTCCAATCGAAATGGATTCTGTCACCTGATTTCAATATTTGGCAGAAATGTTTTTTTTTGTTTTTTTTCTTCGAATGATCAATTTTTGGAAACTGTACATCGGCTTACAGCAAACAAAAATATGAATTACGGGCAGAACATTTGATGGTTTTACAATACTTTGCACGTTAGCATCCGCTCAAAAGTATGAAGGCATGAAAAAGCCCAAACTGAAGAATTGAGCCTTTGATTTCGACGCGGCGCATTAGTGTCACGGTGAGAGAAGTCATGATGGATGCACCAGTGGCTTTGCCGCCTAGTGCCGACTTCGACATCCCGAAAGTACTCACGGTATCGGTACCCGTCAACCATCCCTAATATTTACATTCATTTTCATCAGCGAGCGTGGAAACAAGCCGTGTGCCGATAGCTGCCCGACTGGTGCGTCAAACGGTCGCTGCTAGCGAGGCGCGGTCGCTGCTAGCGAGGCGCGGTCGCTGCTAGCGAGGCGCGGTCGCTGCTAGCGAGGCGCGGTCGCTTCCGCGCAACCGTTCACGACTTCCGCTAATGACTCAGAGTCGGGAGCGTTTCAACTCGCGAGCTTCCGAGTTTTGCAGGCCGCACGGCCAGTAAAAGCCCCGAGCCCCGCCACTCTTCGGCTAATGAGCCCTCCCCAGTCCCAAGGTGGGCAGGGCATGGCGTCTCCCCTAAAAAGCGTCGGCTCGGACCAGGTGACGCGTCATAAAACCAGTTCTCACATAACTCCAGAAGGAGGGAAAGCGGCCGTGCCCGCTACAAGGACACGTCGCTGGCAGGCGTCCAGACGCCGAGCGGCCCGTCGCCCGCAGAGACCACGGCTCGCCGCAGCCGGGACGTGAGCCTTTTTTTTTTTTTTTTTTTTTTTAATGGGGGCGCTCTCCTCAGGCCCCCAACATGCGCAAAACACGCAGTGCGCCGCTTTGGCACCTTGCCGGAGGTCGCGGCGCAAAGCTCGTCGGACAGGTTGAACGGCAATGCCAGTCTTTGACGGGGAAAAGTCAACTGAGGAGAGACACACAACCCTGCCAGACGAAGGGGGGGGGGGGGCAACGCCGAAGTGTTTCGAAAGTATTCTGATGTGGTCTTGATCGAACGGATTTGGGGATTTTTTAATTATTATTTTTTAAACTCTGTGACTTGGGAGTCTGGAATGTAACTTGCGCTTCCTTTCAGAGAACCTTTGATGAAAATGTTTATTTTTTTTTCATACATGAATTGTAACCAGCCACATTTATGCAGCGTGTTTTCACTTTTGCCTTTTTTCACCCCCCCCCCCCCCCCCCCCCAATAGTTGAGGAGTGCAGCTTCAACGCAGGTCGACATCGCGACGTTCCCACGAGGCTCCGCGACGATAATCTCGCAAAATATTTGCCCGGATGACGCCAGCGCCGGAGCTGCGTGAGGAAGATGACGCGTTTGTCCCCCCCCCCCCCCCCCCCTCACCCCCACCCCTGCAGAGGCCACTCGCCTTTGCTTCCATTCTGCGGCCCATCGCGCCTCCCGCCAGCCTGCGCCTGCGAGGATGCGTCCTGCCGCACGGCGGGAAGCCCAAGGCGGGACAGGAAGCCAGCTTTACATTTGCAACAATTCGATACCGTCGGCTCCGGTGCAGTTCAAGCTCAACCGAGCCACCTGCACTACCTCGCACGCACGCAAGCACACACAATTGACTTACTCGCGCTTCAGTCCACATGCGCACACACACACACACACACACACACACACACACACACACACACACACACACACACACACACACACACACACACACACACACACACACACACACACACACACACACACACACACACACACACACACACACACACAATATTAGACAGTGCCCCTGTGCGCTTTTCCACTTTCGCCACACTTGCAACGCACTCCAATTAGCCACCTCTCAAATTGGACCACAAGCCACAGCGAGATGGCACCGTCATTCGTGCACTTCCTGTTTGTGATGGGGAGCGGGGGGGGGGGGGGGGGGGGGGTCAGGGGGCGCTTGGTCGGTCCAAGCCACAACTTGGCACGACCACCCCGAAGGGAGCCGGCAGGCAACAAGAGCAGCGCCGTCCAATTCAGGGGGGGGGGGGGGGGGGTCAGGGGGCGCTTGGTCGGTCCAAGCCACAACTTGGCACGACCACCCCGAAGGGAGCCGGCAGGCAACAAGAGCAGCGCCGTCCAATTCAGCCACGCCTCATGTTGATGTTGAGAAAGTGGAAATTGTTCACTATCATACGGATTCATTTATTGGTTGCACTGGTAAAAATTTTTTTTTTTTTTTAATTAAAAAAAAACGGGAAGAAAAAAAATCATCACATAATAAATTGCAATATTGGGAGTGGGGGGGGGGGGGGACTGCAATTTTGAAAAATGGCTCAGCCCTACTAATTGGACGCGCTCTCGAGCAATCTGCTGAAAAAGTAACCTCCTTCGAGAAAGTGCTCCCAAAATGGCACGGAGGCCCCATCCCAAAGGAAGGCAGTACATCGGGTGGCGAAGGAGTTCTGTTGAAGTGATGCAGCTCAACTGCGAGACTGGCATGTAGTCGCGGTGCTTTTTCATCTGGAAGCCATTTTCTTTGTCGGGGCAACGTTGTTACGTTACGTTGCCTCCTTTGCAAACTCGCCGCTCACAAACTTTACACGCGTACAAAACAGACATTGTTCCATTTCCTGTGCACTTTTTTGGAGTGGGAAAACCAGCGCGGCCCTCTCACAATGTGCAGACTTGTGCGCAACAAGGTGACTTTTCTTTCCTTTTTTTTTTTAATCAGTTCAGCGAGAATTACACAGATCAGATGACACCATATGGAATTCTTTTTACACATAATGTATTTCCTTTGCAGGCGGTGTGAAAGGCGAGGCCTACAGGGAGTCCTCTTTAGGCGGAGGGAGAGACTTAAAAAAAACAACAACAAAAAAAACAACTGTATGTATGGAAAGGAGGAGGTCTAGGGGGAAAGTGGGGAGGGGAGGGGTCAGGGGGGGGGCGTTGAGCAAGGGGCGGTCCAAGCATGCTCAGCGAAAATATGCCTCATGCACTCGTTGAACTTGGGGCCTTCGTGGGCTTCTCCGAAGGTTACAGGAGAGGCCTGTGCGGAGAGGAGCAGGAGAAAGAAGCCATGCATGGGCGCTCCACACGCAACACCTTTTACACCCGAGTCGGCACCCGCACCTCCACCACCACCGCCTCAGAAGGGAAAAAAAAAATAAAAAATCCCCCAAAACACCAGGCGCTCGCCCCGCGGCATCCCAGCATTTCTTCGTCTTCTTCTCTCCACGGCCGAGCGCGAGTGTCTGTTGCTCAGATAACAGCGGCGGCGCGCAATCGCCTTTGACACTCGGCTTCCTTCCCTCCTCGGAGCCTGCCAGAATCCGAGCCGCCGAGCCGAGTATCCGCTCGCCCCCCCGCCCCTCCCCGCCCCACGCCCCACTCTCCCTCCTGCCTCGAGTCCTCGGCCCACACAAAGGTAGGAAGCGGGGCGCATTGTGGCGAGGGCCACTAAATCACCTCGCGTTTTATCCGCCGCGCGTTTTAGCACCGACACAACAGGGCCTTGCAAGGAGCTCATGGAACGCACGCTTTTTTGCTCGTCAGGCCGTGTAGAATCACAGGTCAGAGGTCAGGTGGCATGTTCGTCCACAGCGAACGCTTTCCAGCGCCGGAGCGCAGAGACACGCAAAAAACACTAGAGGTCGTCGTTAGGGTTAGCCTCGAGGGGAGCTGTTAACTGCCAAACAGCAGAAATGGAAAATACCTCAAGGGTGTAACTGTAACCCCCCCCCCCCAACCCTAACCCCCTGCAAACAAAATCCACGTTTGGTACGTTATCTTGCTTTCACCGTACCGGTTTTATGGAAAGGTGCAGGTGAGGACACCATCATTCATCGAGCCTGGGCAATGAGGAGAAAATGTTCCAAAAGTTGAGCTTCGGCTCCATCAATGTTTTGGATTACAACCCCCACCCCAAAAAAAAAATCGAATGTTTGAAACATTCTTTGCTTTGCGAGGGAATTTGGGGGGTAAATTTCAAAATTTGCCTTGTACAGTTGGCAAGACCGCAGGTCACGCTTAGCTGGTCTTAGCTTAGCGTACGATAGCACTGACTATATGGCGCACAACTGATAGTTTCAAGCCGAGTGCACCACGAATGGAAGCTGACAGCTAATTAAGAGCCACGTTCACGTTCAAGGAGCTGCGCTTAACGTAAACGCACACGAACAATAATGATTAACGTCCTCATAACGGCAAAAATTCAGCACTTCAATGGCGCAATGCATGCTAGCGACCGAAGCTAATATGAGCAACGTCGTCAAATCAAAAATACATCAACAAAGTTTTGTTTTGTTTTTCTTCACCACAACCGTTGACAGTTTGTTTGAATGGTCATTTTCATGCGCGAAGGAACAATGTTTTGTTTTGTTTTTTTAAATCACAGAATGTGTTTGTTTCAAAGCCTTTGTTGTTTAACTCATTCACTCCCAAAGACAGATTTATATGTCTTTTCACACTCCACAACCTTCAACCCTAGATCCTTTTTTTTGGTCAATTTTTCCAAGACTTGGGGTTAAAATAAAATAAAAAGGGGTCTAGTACTGAATGGGTTAAGTGTTGACCTCTTTTATATGATTTGAAAATGAAACGTATGGCGATGCAGCCATTTTTTGTCATCCATCTGGTTAGGAAGCGGACGGTCCGCACGGAGGGTCGGATCTGGCCACCTGCGCCACCCGGCTGACCAATTCACCGTGAGGTGCGTCCGGAGACTTTTGTACACGGCGTCCCCTCCGGGAGTTCCAATCAGCACGTCGGAAGGGAACGGTAAACAATGGAGCGCGTTCGAGTGGCTTCACCCCAGCGGAAGAGGAGTCAAAGGCCAGCGGCTAGTAAACACCGCGGCTGAACGAACTGGTCACTTTGCCTTTCCTCAAGAATTAGCAGACCGTTAACAGCTCATAAAAGAGCCACTTCTCCCGCTTTACAACAGATTAAAGCTGCTTTCCATACAAACAGCACGGCAAAAAGGGATAAACAGCGGGCCGGGACGACTGGCGTCAAAGCACATGCGGCGGGCCAAGCGATATCGCCTAAAAGCAAATGACTGCCAGTCGCGAGATGCCGCAGTAAACAAAAGAGTCCCGACGACGTCACATCGCGGCTCGGATGTCACTAGAGACGGCCTCGGCGACGTAAAGCTGGCGGACAAAATGAAGAGGGCTGCACTTGGTGGATTAGTTTCTGATTTATAGCAGTCTGAGAGTGCGAGGAAAGGAAGGAAAAAAAAACCCAAAACCATCAGGCGGCGAGGAATCGAGCAGGATCATCGAGGAGCATTTGAGGCTGCGAACCAGCCTAACCTGACGGAGCGGCGCGCATTTGCCTAAGGTAACCCCGGCAACTGAAGCCTAGCCAACTGTAAGCGTGCGGCCGCCTTTCTCACCGCTTCGTATGCACGGAAGCGCCACCTCGGGCATCGGCGCTTCAGAAAACACGGGCGCGGCGTGGCGCGCTTGCGTGCGGACACCCATCGTCGGGGGTTCAAGTTGACGCGGGAATGACGAGTAACCGACACGCGCTTACAATTGCGACGTTGGCCCAGAGTAACACTTTCAACTTGCAAACATTTATCATCGGTTCAATTTTGTTGGTCGTAATACAGGTGGATTTAGCTTGCTGTTAAAAATACGAGGGAAGAGGACCTGGAAAAAAAACAAAAAAACAATCGCATTTTAAATTGCAATCGCAGTATTGAGAGGGAAAAAATGAGCGCAATGAGAGCGTTTTTCAAAGGCCCAAAAACTGTTTGCACGTCAAAAAGAAATATTTCTGCTTCTTCTGATGTGCCATTCCTGGCCACTGGGGGCAGCATAACGCAGCCGTGCCGACCCAACGGATAAAGAACATGTGCCTATGAGTGCCAAATTAATTAATCAACAACTGCTCTGACAATCGATCGATCGTTTGGAAAAACTGTCCAAAGTCCGATCTCAGCCCCACAACAATAAATATTCTCATTTTTCACTCGTCCTCCACAAAAGCACGACAGCTTATCGATGTTTTGAATCAAAATACGACATTTGCAAACATCGGCTTTTATTTTAGCGGTCAACATGTTGGCAATTTTCTGAATGTAATCGATTTCTGTTTGAGCGTTTTCTCCACTATCAATTTTGAAATAAATGAAAATGCAATTGTTTTTTTTTTTTTTAACCAATTCATCGGAAAACGTGAAAGATGAATTAATGATTAAAATAATGGTCAGTTGCAGCCCTCTTGTTGTTCCAACATTAGAGTTTTTATTATTCTTGGCTTAAAGGATGATGACGCTGCAACAATCCATGCTAAGTGTTAGCCTGCCAATGGCCGCCTCCATTATGTGTTAGCATTAAGCTAGCGGGGGCTAGTTGTTTGGCGGTTTTAAATACATGATATGTAATTCTCTTCTCTGTGTTCAGTTGGGTGAAGCGATCTCAAAGGAGCTGGACAAGTGACGGGACTCCGAGGGGGGGGGGGGGGGCGGAAGGGCCAATGAATGCCGACAAGTCCTCTGAGGTGTGCCGCCAAATCGAACGGCCGTCCATCCCTTCTTGATGCGAGCATCTGAACGTGTGCCGCCGCGAGCTCGCGTGCCTCGTTAGCGACTTGCCGGGGTGAAAGTAAAGAGCCCCGCGAGACATGAAAAGAAATCGCCCAAAAGGTTGGAGTCTTAATCGGGGGGGGGGGGGGGGGGGGGGCTCTCAAGGCACACTGCGCGACTGTCACTTGAGACATGAAAGCGCAGCCGCCGCGTTTGGTTTACATTAGCTTGAAGTGCTTTCCACAAGGCGGCTGGGGGGATAAGCATCGGCCTGAGCTTTATCTCTGACGCGGCGCTCTATGGAATATGTAAACACCGCGTGCAATCAGCGCTGCCGGGAACGGCAGAGGAGCGCTCGAGGAAGCGGCGTCGCCATGCCAGCCCGGGGGAAACATGCTGTTGATCTTATCGCTCATATCAGTTTGACATTGTCAAATCTTGAACAATCTCCCTTGGCGCATTTTGGACTCTGGACGCGAGTTTTGTGGCCGACGATAGCGTTTTCAATTTGGGGCACCAAATGAGGACCTGACCAATATGGATGGGTTTTTGTTTTTTTTTAAATAAATGAGGCTGATTATGATACGGCACTCCAATTCAAATTTCAACGAAAATAAGACAGAAGTGATGGTGTTTGTGTACCAGTGGCCCTCGCACCTCCCACCCTGCGGACTTGGGCACCCTGGCTGCTTATCTTAGGCCACCAGTCTCAAACTTTGAAATTGGACCGGCAAATTGGTGCCGTTGTCAAATCCGCCTTCTTTCATCTCAGGGGGTTGGCGAAGGTCAAGCCTCTCCTTTTCTTAAGAGCCTTTTGAAACAGTCATTCATACCTTTGTCACAAATGTTGGCTGCATGACGAAAATACATTTGACTTTGGCGTGAGCCAATCCTCCATGAAGCATCTCCAGTTGGTCCAGAATGCTGCCGCTCGCCTCTTGACTGGTACTCGTGTAAAGAGGGAGCACATCACTACGACTTTGGCTCCGTTTATCGAGTTCTTTTGCAGATCCTATGATTTGACCTGACCTTTCTGAGGTCCTGCCCGGTGCCTCGGGTCTGCTTGGGACCAGACACTAATAGAGGCACCAAGAATTAAGCGAAGGCCTCGAAGGGATCGAGGCTTTTCCGTTCAATGTCATAATCACCCCCCGGTTACCAATGTCAAAATGTTGGGGTGGGTACGGGGCTCCGTGAGTCAATTTTTGAAGTTTGGGTTCTCCTGCACAGGCAGGCTCGCCCGCAGTGTGTTTTTCAAGCTGACAAAACCACACAGTGTCAACACCAAGACAACAAGATATCAGCCGTCCGCAGCCCACCGCCGTCAACGACTCAGCATGTGCGACACCATCAGCCTGGGAACCCCCCCCCCACCCCCATCTGCCCCGCAACCCCCCGGCCACATCCACAAAGCCAAAACGAGCTCCCGCCACCACTGCCGCCGCCGCCGTTCCTGGCTCCTGCTTTCAATTTGACGAGAGCGGGCCCGAGTAATAGCTTCAGCGTTTTGCGGTCTGCCGACACATATGGTCCGTGCAGCCATTCGCTAGACGGGGGGAAACGGCCGTGCGGTTACAGGCGCCGGCGGGAGGGGCCCCCTGGGCTTTATTAGGATCTGCGGTGCCCAACCACAACAAATGCCGCACTGCTCCAAGTCTGAAAATGTTGGATATTCTCAAAATCAGGTGCTTCCGCCGAGGATTGATGTTTGGATCTGGATTTTTTAAATTTATTTATTTTAAAGGCCAGTTTTTCAGGTATTTTTACTCGAGTACTTTTTTTTCTGACACAAAATTATTCTTTTACTCCCGACATAAAATTGTAAAAAAAATATCAGAATACACGTTGGGGCTTCATTGTCTCTCGTTACGTTGTACACGAGATGAGGGTGGCTCATTGAAGCGTTTCAAGATAAACCCAAAAAGTAAAAAATAAAAATCAATCAATTATGACTCCAAACTCTAAAAACTCACCATGGTCATTTATTTTGCTTTTTTTTTTACAGTGAACACAAACTCGTAATCAAAAAATAAACAGCTGAAGCAAACACGCATGACCTCCGAGTCTTCTTTTGGCTCCCTCAAAGTGATATTCTACAACAGCCTCGCATTTCTTGACGCTGAGAGCGTCAGAGCAGGCCCGAAAGGACACTTTCAAACCCTATTTTGGAGACGTTTGGATGTGTTGAAAAAAGATACGGCCGATAGGTCTCCAATTTCCACCCAAACATGGTGCAACTGTAATTATCTGCATCCTCAACAAAGTGGTGAGCAGGCGCAACAATGTCATCAACTAAAGACAATCTACGAGGGGATCGACCGATATCCCGGATTGCGTCATCGCGACGACCTTCCACCTTCGTCCGTCTGTCAAAAGCGACGCTATGCGAGGACTCGGCTCCAAAGTCGAGCGGAATGAGACCCCGGGCGAGAAAATAGAATTCGCTGACCTCATTCTGACAAGGCCAGGGGAGTGGAGCATGGGACGGGGGTGGGGGGGGGGTCTGGTTTCGCAATAGCGCGCTTGTTTATACAGGTGGTGGGCGAGTCGGGTCCGAGGCGCACCGAGCATGCGTCTGGCCAAAGGTTGTTGTCATGAATATTCTGCTTGTTTTGGGTCACATTGGCGAGTTTTTAACGTTCGGCACATGCGAGTGTGTCCGTGTCACCTTTCCCTTCAACGATTGTTTGCATTGCTCGTTTTTTTTTCTGTTTTGTTTGCATTCATTAACTTCTTTCGTAAATTAAACAACCATCAAAGGTGCCCCAGGGCTAATTTTCTTTTTTCTTTCCAGATATGAATAGGCAAATGTTTAAAACAGCCCCCCCCCCACCCCCACTGAAAAAAGGTTTGAGGGTGGAAAGAGTGCATCATACTTGTGATAAATAAATGATTCCTTCTCATTTTTCATGAAAACATTAACTGCCTCCTAAAAAAGCATTTTGTGTCGGTGTAAAATCGCAACTTTTAAAATATAGGCACAGTGGTTGAATGGAAGACATTTTTTGATGATATAAATCAAAAAATAGTTTCATAAATTGACACATTCAACATCAACTAGTATGTTTTACTTTATCAATCTTAAGATGTGTAAGCAAGATCGATGAGGCTAAAATGAAATAATACATTTACAATTTTTATCTGTTAATATGCAGAATGAAATTAGATTTTTTTAAGTCATTAAATAAAATGTCAAGTCTAAAAAATATGCTTTATCACTTAAAATGTGAAAGCAAAATTATTGAAACGGTATTTTTCATCATAATTCACTCATTCATATTGCATGATATTTCATTTGGGATGGGCGAGCATTGATACCAGATATTGATATCGGGCGGATACCAGCCTTATTTTAAGGCGGTGACACTCGTGGAGGCTGCCGATACCAGCCACTGATACTTAGGGTAAAAAAATAAAAATAAAAAATCAAGTCAGTTGCTAAACTTTGGTGGTTTGACACATCGGCGAACAATCATCTGTGGCAGAAAGAAGGCTCTTGGTTCACTTTTTGGGGGGGGGGGGGCTAAGTTCTTTCAGTGAAATTTTATATCTCTAAAGTAGGCAAGCTTGGTATTGGTGAGTACTGAAAGAGTAGATACTCTTGGTAAATAACTGAAGAAATGGTTCCAAATTTGTAACTATGAACGCAGACTCAATGCAGTTTTTACCTCACCGCTGCAAGTCGGTGTGCGAAAAGCGAGGGGGGGGGGGGGAAACCCAACCCTCTGTCACTGTTTCTGGCTGGGAGGCTCAGCAGGATTACAGCTGCTTTCTTTGCTGGTGTTTTACAGAGCTCCCCAGCTTAAACACTCCAACGCAAACAAAGCATAAGCTCACGGCATGGGTACAAAAAAAAAAAAAGAAAAAGGAAAACATTTTGATCGACGACGGTGCAAAAGGGTCTTCTGAGGTGAGGACCAAGAATTTAGGTCAGCGCGGGCGAGACGAACTCGCTGGAGCCGCTTGCTGCAGCCCGGGTGGAAATAGCACAAGAGGCCGGCGCGAGGGAAGGCACTGCGTCACGCCTCCCGATCTGATTCCAGACCTTTGCCCCTCCTCACACGCGCGCGCGCGCTCGCACTCAGACAAGTTCATCCCATGTCGGGTATGGCAAGCGGGACACCAACGTCACCATATTTTGCTGCTTCATGATTCTACAAACTTGTATAATAGTTATCGTCAATTACACACGCATGGACACACACACACACACACACACACACACACACACACACACACACACACACACACACACACATTTTGGCAAGAGGGTTACACACTCAGTGGATGAGTGGTTAGCATGTCGGCCTCAGTGCAGGGCGCTGGATTGATTGGATTCGGGCTTTTTGCTTGGGGTTTGCATTGATGTACTTGTGCCCTGGGTGGGTTTCTTCCGGGTACTCGGTTTCCTCCCACATTCCAAAAACGTGAATAGCAGGTTGATGCAACGCTCCAAATCAGGAGTGTCCAAGCCATTTATTGTCCCGGGCCACTTCGGAGTGGTGCCTTCCCTCGCAGGGTCGTTACGACGGCGACACCAAATCACTTGTTTTTGTTGTATAGAGTCAACGCTCATAGTTTGTTCACTTATTGTTCAAGTGAGTGTTTACAGGGGAACAAAATGATTGCAAAATCTCAATGTTATTTATTCCACATCTCCCCGGGCCTGCGTGGGTTTTCCCCGGGTACTCCGGTTTCCTCCGACATTTCAAAAACATGCGTGGCAGGCTGATTGAACGCTCCAAATTGTCCATAGGCGCGAGTGTGAGCGCGGATGGTTGTTCGTCAATATGTGCCCTGCGATTGGCTGGCTCATAAGCGGATCGAAAATGAATAAATGAATGAATGACAATTTGACATTTCGGTCCAGATTTGAGCGAGCAACATGCAAGCTGACACATGTGATTTTCTTTCGCAGGCCACCTAAAATGACGTGGCAGGCCAGATCTGGCCCCCGGGCCTTGAATTTGACACTTGTGCTCTAAACTGTCCCCAAGTGAGACTGTGAGTGCCAACGGCTGTTTGTCCGTGTGTGCCCTGTGATTGGCTGGTGACCAGTTCAGGGTGTACGCCCCAAAGTGCTCCGGCACGCCCGCAACGATAAAGTGCTGCAGATAATGGATGGATGGATGGATGTATAGGTGACACACACACACACACACACACACACACACACACACACACACACACACACACACACACACACACACACACACACACACACACACAGTAAACAGCCTTTATTGAGACATGAGTGCTTGTATAAACACAGACAAGGCCTATTGAGAGTCCGGGGACTGAGGTGAACAATATGGGGGGGGGGGGGGGGGGGTGAAAGTAGCTGGACGTTCCTCATAGACGGTGCGCACCAAATCCAATTATCAGAGGCACGGCATTAACATTCCAGCAGTCTGGCAGGTGACAGCTCTGTTTTTTCACCCCCGCCACCCTTACATTTCCAGCATGGGAGCGCACAGTGGCGACTTGAACAATACGCCAGCGTACACATGCAGCCGCGCAGCCCCTCCGCCGGCCCCCCCCCCCCCCCGCCCAGTTCCTCAAAGTATTGAGACGTACAGAAGACGGGCAGAAAAGGGGAGGGGGCATCAGTCAATGGGGCATTCTTCTGCACTGGCTCTCAGGGTGAGAATAGGTTGATCGCTGATCAAATCGCTTTGATTGCCTTAATGTGTGGAAGGGTGGGGGGGGGGGCCCTCCGGTTTTGTTTTGCGCCCCCTCGTCTTTCTCAAACAGTGCGAGCTTTGTACGGCCCCGGGGTGCGTTTGTTGCGTACGAGACGGCGTTGGAGGGGAAAGTTCAACCGCCCAAGACAAACAATGTTGCTCTTCCCGACGCTTAGCATACACACACACACACACACACACACGAGCGCTTATTCGGGAATGCGGAGCGCTGTGGCCGTGAGCGCCGGCGCTCCGCGCTCCGTTCGCGACAGTTGTTTGGAAGGTTTGCGTCGGCCGCTTTCACGTTATATGTTCGCGCCAAGCTAGTTTGTTCGTCTCGCCATGCCAGCAACCAAAGTGGCCGTTGTTGGAAGGTATACAATCATCGCGCGCGCGTGCGGATGCTAATTTTCATGAGCGAGCCTATGGCACTTTGCATTATATGTTGCCATGAGGCTAGCGGCCTTCCCTTTTGCGTGGTGGAGCTCGACCTTGTGCTATTGACGCATCCGACGTTTCTTCCGATTTCGCTCGACATCAATTTGAAGCCAACCGGCATCCGGTGACGGTTTGAAAAAGCCGCATCAACGCCCAACCCACAGCAGTTAGCGAGGCAGCGCACGTGACATCCGACGCCATCGCGTGCCGTCCCGCTCGGTGCCCTTGTCGGGTCCCGTATATACTGCACCGTACGCATACATCCGCCCCCCCCCCATGCCGCTGCCTTCCATCTAATCAGCCGGCTCACTGCGCCGAATACATTAAGAAAAGTGCGTCTGCCTGCCACCGATCAATAGCTCCACTGCTGACTTGTCCCCCCTTCATCCATTTTAATGTCCGCAGCATACTGTAAGAGGGCAGAGCGAATAATAACAGAAGAGCTTCATCTTCCTGGCGCGTGTGCATTTGTCTTTTTTTTTTAAGACGTTTTTTTTTTTTGCATCTTGGTTGAAATGTGCATCGAGGACCCCTCAGCCCGTGTGGGGGGGGGGGGGGGGGGTTCCTGCCAACTCTGAATAGGTGGCGATGCATCCACGTCGTCTGCCAGAGATCGTGTTCACCTTCCCCGTTATCCGTTTGTTTCTTTCGCGTTGCAGATTTGACCCCCCCGCCCCCCGAGCATTCCGCCCGACGGCCCATCAACCCTTCGGCGCCCTTCGTTTGCCTCTCAAACTTTTTGGCTTTTGACATTCAAAAGGTGCGGAAGTCATTCAAAGCTGACATGATGGAGGAGGTGCTGGTTCAAGAGCTTTCCGAACTGGGAACTTGCATCATGCAGGAAAAGGCACACGAAGGTATCGCAAAAAGCCAAGTCCATGGGAAGAAACTCTCCAAAGAGAAAATTGGGGGGGAGCGCCACCATTTTTTATTTTTTTAAGCTGTAGAAACGGCGGTCCTCGGGAAAACTTTCTGGACCCGAAAAGTTTGGGCTCCCTCGCCAAGTTGTGCATCTGAATTGAGTGAAGGCCTGGCGAGCGGGGCGAAGAAGAGTCTCCCGGGGTGGCGTTGGCTCGGCAAACAGGACCAGAAGATGGCTGCGCCGTGGATTAGGGCCCCACAGTGGTCCATTGTTAATTGGGCGCCATGTGTGAAAGCTACACAGGGATTAGTTTGTACAGCTGCCGCCATTTGTCATAACTGCCCTTAACAAGACACACATGGCGAGCCCGAGTTCCAGCCAGAGGTTTGGAGGGAAAACGCGGAGCTGGGATGCGCGCGGCCGCGGGCGGCAGAGGGCGCACCGTGGGCGGGTCCTCGTTCAACCCGCGAGTGGGTGCGCTCGAACTCATCATCGCAACGAGCCGAGCGAGTGCTTGGGAAAAAAAAGAAAAGAAAAAAAAGCCGTTCGTTAGGGAGCGACAACGGAAATCATCACGGGGGGGAGTCGGATGGGCTGCTCGTCTCACGCGAAGCTATTCGCCGATCAACTCAGCTCAAGTGTATTTTCTCGAGCGCTTGAAAACAACCGCCGCGGTATGCAAAGTGCTGGACACGGAGCCAAAAGAATTCGGACAACAAATAATACAATAAATGATTCATTCATCACGAAAGCGCAAAAAAAACCCTGCCAAACTAAAAACCAAGTCTCATGCGGAGTCAAAAGCATGAGAAGTGAGCCTCCGCTTCGTTCTCGGCACCTCGATTAGCATCGAGGTGCGTAGGAGCGGTAAGGTTTTGAGATTCTAAAACAAATCAGAGGATCTTCAAAAGAGAACTTGAAAACGAGCCAATGAAGGGGACACCAGAGTAGGAGTGACGTTCTCCCTCTTATGGGTTCCAATCAAGAGGCGAGCAGCAGTATTCTGGACCAACTGGAGAGGCTTCATGGAGGATCGTCTGACCCCAAGGTAAAGTGCATTACAGTCAAGGCACGAAGGACTGTTTCAAAGTCCTTTTGAAACGATGTCACCAAAGTCCTGTCAAAGTAAGAGTCGTGTAAGGCAAGACCGGCATAGAGCTTTTTTTTTTTTTTTTTTTTTTTTTTGCTGAGAATCGCGCAGCAGTAATTGCGGGTTGCAGAGCTGAGCACATGCCAGAGGCCTCATCACAAAGCCGACGGGGTAAATGCGGAAGGCGCTTTTATTGCGCTCACACTTTCACATTTGGGGCGAGTAAAAAAACACGTGCGCGGGGAGTTCGAGGCTCGTTTTCCAGAAGCGACGCCGACACGCGCTGGAAGCGCTCGCGCCGGCTCGCCGTCCCCGCCGCGCAAAATTTGCCCAAATGCGCCCACCCAAAAAGTACATTCGGCAACGGCGCTTGACTTTTGTTCTTCTGTCCCGCTCGGGCGTTGTCGGGCCGTCACGGTGACGGGCCGTACTGTAGCGCCTTACAAAAGACGAGACAACCATCACTCTGGGGCCGATGGTCCGGCCTGTCGGCGGTGAAAGGACTTTGATGGGACAAAGCGGGGCGTGGGGGGGGGGGGCGCACACAGAAGTCAGGGTCTCCTGGGCAACCACTCTGCTCGTCTGTCCCTGCCCGAAGTTCCCCTTTGCAGCCCACCTCCTCGACCCCCCCCCCCTTCTCATTTTTCTTCCCTTCATTGGCTGTCCAAAAGGCTTCTTCCTGGGTGAAAAGTGACTGCCTTTCGCTTAACTCATTCAGTACCAGCCAATTCTGGACCAAGTCTGAAAAGACGTTTAAAAACGTCTTTGGGAGTGAATGAGTTAAGGGATGTTTTTTTCCCAGATCACGGCATTAAAAAAAAAAAATCATCCCAACATCAACAAATTCTTCTTCTTCTTCTTCTTCTCGTTACCTAGGCGGAAAGCCTTCACGTTTCAAGCCCGAAGTTGAGTCAAAGTTGGGTAATCAAGTCCGAAGTCATAAATCCAGTGGTGAAAAGTCAGGAGGAAGTGGATTTTGTGCTCCCGGAACTTTTTGAGCGAGGAACAGATTGCCACATCCGCTTGGGGCAAACATTTCCCTGCCCTGGGAAAGATCACGGCGAGGGGAGCCTTTGTACACAAGACAGTGAGGTACAGTGTAATGCCTGGCTTGGGGGGGGGGGGGGGGGGATGTGGCCATTTGTCTTCATTTGGGAGGACCGGCAGACAGGCTGGGGGGGAGAAGGGAGGGGGCCGGTTGGGGGAGAATCTATCCGGGAGGAGTGGGAGGTGCCGGCCCTCCAGTCAAGTGGCCTCGGGGGGATTTGAAATGCATTCGGGGTCCTCCCCGAAAGCCTGGGAAAGTGCGGCCAAGCCGAGATCTTAACCGCAGACCGATGACACAATCCGCAGCCCTTAACCAAAGTTGCGCCGCCGAAAGCAAAACGAGCCGAGCCTCCGGCTGAACGAAACAAGAAAAGCCTTTTCAGCGCGACGTCTGCGCCTTTTTTTTTTTTGGTTCGTTTTCAAAGAGAAGCCACGTACGTTTGCGTATGCGCGCGACTCGGGCAAATTAAACACACGGTTGTCGAGGAAAAGAAGGAGTTGTAAATTTTCCAGGGAGGGAGGGAGGAAAAAAAAAAAAGAAAGAAAGAAAAAAGGGCAGCCACATATCTCGGCGGCCTCTGCTCAGAGTTGCCTTGTTTCCATGGAGGTTTTATGTACACACGGCTCAGCAAAAGGAAGGCCCAAGGAGGCAACAGGGCCCATTTAAGCCTTGAGGTATTTGCTGGAGAAAAAAAAAACCCCGCTGCTAATACCACAAACTCCGCACCGAGCCGCGCCGCAACCGGGGGGATGGCGTTTGACAAAAAGAGCAGAAGATCACAAGCATCCGCCAATGAAAGAGGCAAGGCCAACGCGCGCAAGAAAGAAAACCAAAATAGCTCCCGGGTTAAGAGGAAAAGAGATTGGGAAGACACTGAGTGGGAAGCGGAAATCAATAAGGCGAGCGCCGAGGCTAGGGAAGGCGTTCTAAGTGGATTAGATGGAGGGAACGTGTTCGATAGGTTACGGCTCGGAGATGGAGGTGGCCAGACTCCGCGGGCTCTGTTGCATACTGATCAGGAAGCCGCGGTGCAAGCTAAGCGCAGGGTTGCGCGGTTCACTCGGAAAAGCTTTTCTCCACGCCTCAAGTTTTTCCACCCCCCTGCGGGCTTCCCGCTTTAATGTTTGGCTCGTTGCATCGGCGATGTTGGCAAACATCCGTCCGAAAAAGAAGCCCGAAGGTGGGGCTGGCTTGCTCTCCCACCAAAATTGGGAAGCGCCGCTTAATGCCGCCTCATTACGGCAACTTTGGGTTTCACACTTCTGGCGATGGAGCGGGGGGCGGCCTCTGTCTGGCCCGCCGCCTCGGATCGTGACAGCTGTCGAGCCCCCCCTCCCCCCAAGTTGCCGCAGATCAGAGAGATGCCCGTCCCGATGCAGGAGGAGTAGAAAGGGATGCGGGGCTGCAACGACGTTTGGGGCGCCACCTCCGTTTTCGTCAACCGCAAACCGCGCAGCGCTCAAGGACTTAACTTCCGCTCACGTCTGGCTTTCTGCTTCGTCTGTTTAGAGCCATTGGCGCCAGAGTCCATTTGTTGTTGTCGTTCCAGATGAGGTCCGAGTTTTAAAAGGTTTTTTTTTCCTGGTTGCGCTTCGGACACAGACAGCCGTTGAGCGTCGTGGTGATTTTGAGGGAGAGGTTGGGCAACCGCGGGAGATTTCCAGTTGCCGTTTGGATCACGGAATCTCCCTTTCAACGATGCGCCACCGGTTCGCGATAGGGTTGAGCTCAGAGAATGACGTTTGATTTTCCTGTTGCAATTCGGAAAGAAAACTAGCAAAGGTGGCCGACGCCACCGCCCGCAACGCTTGGAGGTAGATCACCCAAATCCAAAAGGACAACCGCCAACTGCCTGTTTTTGCGACTCTGTTGGAAGACCCCTTGGCGAGACACTTCGAGAAACACCTCAATCCATCGTGTGTGAGGTTGTTGGATACATATCTATATCCATCCATCCATTTGCATATCTGCTTTATCCTCGAGAGAGAGTCGCAGGTGTGCCGAAGCCCATCCCGGCGGTCTCCAAGCAGTAGGCGGTGGGGGACACCCTGAACCGGTTACCAGCCCCACAGGGACAAACAACCATTCGCGCTCACAATGACACCCAGGGACAATTTCGAGTGTTCCGTGAACCTACCACGCGTTTTTGGAACGTGGCAGGAACCTGGACAACCCGGAGAAAATCCACGCAGGCACAGGGAGAACGTGCAAACTCCTCACGGGAGCCAGAATTGAATCCCCACACTTCCGCACTGCGGGGCCGACGCGCTGACCGGCCGACCACGGTGCCACACGCATACACACAAACCATTGACAGAGTATGTACAATTTAGAGTCTTAAAAGAACCAAATCGATTTTTGGGCTGAGGGAGAAAGCGGATCGATCGTCCAGAGCCCCGATCGGAAGCCGCAACTCGTGGGGCAATCCTGTGCTTGCCACTTGGCCACTGTGCCGGTCCAAAAGGTCAACAAGGCAGGCTGACCAGGGACAAGCCACTTTTTTTTCCCACCAATCTGTTGTGCTCAATTAAACTTCACATGACACCCCCGCCACATCTCTTTGCAAAGGGTCACGACCCGGGGGGGGGGGGGGGGGGGGGCAAAGGTTAAGCCCAGGGCTCATTTAAGGCGCTTTCCATTAACACGGCGGGGCCATGTGTACGCAAGTAATCTGTCCATTTCGACAAATGCAAATAAATAAACACAGTTTGTAAACATTTGTATAAATTTAAAAAGTTACAATGTTTGATGGCAACATTAACTTCTTTCTGGATACTTTTTTTTCCCGCAGCCATTTTATTGCAGATTTTCACCAACTGCAGGTGCGCCTGGAACGAACCCGCAGCGAGAAAGCCGAGTTGACAGTCGATGAGAATTGTGTTTCAAATTATTGCAGTGTGTGTGTGTGTGTGTGTGCGTGTGCGCGTGTGTGCGCGTGTGTGAGGGAGAAGCTCGTATTGAACCCGCCAGTTGGCACAATGAACGCCACACAACACATGACGACAGCCCTCCCCACCCCCAAACTCACTCCCCAGCGGGCATTCATCTGTGCCATGCAGAGGGGGTGCGGAACACGCCCGTGCAGCCGCTCGTCTGCCAACCTGGCGGCCGCTCTGGACTTTTGCTTTGTTTGTTTTTTTGTTTTTTGAAATAACAAAGCTCACACACCGCGCCACGGATGGGGGCACCATCTTTGGGTTTACACAAAAGATGGTGACCATGGCTCTGGAAAGGAAAAAACAAACAAACAAAAAAAACTAACAAAAAAAAAAAAACAACCGAAACTCGCGGCGGCTGCATTGCGGATGCCGAGCGACGAATCAAAGGCATGCGGCAGCCAGACAAAGAGGCTTGAATGTCAACCTCCCCAAACCTCCGACGGTCCACCGCCGCTTTGGTGGGCTGCCTGCCCGCCTCCTTGGCACGGCGCGAAACAAAATGGCGCCCCACGCACAATACGGACACATGATCTAGAGCCGGGCCCGAAAAAGATAAAGGCGCCGCCACGCTTTTCTACCAACAGGAACGAATTCAGCATTCCTGCAATGCGTGAAATAAATATTAGGTAAAAAAAAAATACAGATCAATTAAAAATATATATATGTGAATTAAAATAGAGTCAGCTGATTCAATATGGGTGGGCAACTTTTTTTTCCCCCCCCCAGCCACCAAAACAGGCAGTTCAGCGAATGAGACCTTCAAGGAAAACAAAAGTGTTCAGCTCATTCAGCACCTTTTGGGAACTCTTTTCCACATTCAACATTGCCCAAATTCGATCCCCCCCCACAATGCAATGTCCACGGGTCAGAGATCGTTTCCGCGAAGCTGCATTTCCGTCCCCCTTCCACAAGTCATGACCGGTTCAAACCACTCCAGCTCCAAAGTGTTCAGATCATTCAGGACGATCCCTTTTCCACACGACGAGCATTCCCCGAATCCCTAATTTTCCTCCACAAGACCTCTTTGACACAGTCACCTCCTCCTCCTCGCGCATTTCTTGTCCGATTCAATTTTTAAATGAAGACAACGTATCGACGTTGACCTGACCGCATCCTTGCACATTTCTTGACCCATTCCAACCTGAAAATGTTCAAATCATTCAAGAACTTCTCAGGATCCGTTTCCCACCTTTCAAAAGGTCACAAATTTTCGCAGGAAAAAAAAACCTAATCCCAAATTGAGACTAAATGTACACGTGAACCTCATCCGATCCGTATTTATTGACTATTGACTATTGATTAAAACCCATTTCCGAACTTCTCACTGCTGTTCCGAAAATGCCGTATAATTCCCAAAGTAAACGCGTAGCAATGTTGACGTGGTGTTTAAAAGCAGTCCTCTCCGGTCTACATTTCAACTCATCAATAAACGCGAGTTTGCCGTCGGCTTTTCGGCAGTCGCGCGCAATTCCTGCCGCTTGAGAGGAAGTGCTCAGAAGGGACCTATTCAAGTTTGACGTCGCCCCGTTGGCCATGCAGCAGATGCAAAGCGCAAAGAGAAAGCGCTGGCATCATCCCACAAAAGACACAAAAGAGGCTCCGATGCCAAGCCCGGTGCCAGTGGCAACCATTCTTGTGGGGGCACTCTGCCTTCTGCTTTCCCTGGTACGATTCAAAACACAAAATGGCGCCCGGGCTTTGGCCACAATGAGCCAGCGATGCCACCTTTTTTTTTTTAAGGGGGGGGGGGGGGGGTGTTGTTGTTTTGTTTTTTTAAACCAGCCCGAAAGCCTCCAGCGTTGTTGGAATGGACCGATCCATCATCCCCCACCCGCCCAAAAAAAGAGAGAAGGAGCGCTACAGTTTTGCACTTGGAGAGGCATCAAATGTTAATCGGGACTCAGATGAAGTCAAATGAATACTCTTCATACCTAGTACGGTAAAATCTTTAAACAGTATCTATAAAAAAAGATATTATACTGTATATACAGTATATATATTTCTCTCTCTCTCTTTATATATATATATATACACACACACACACACACACACACACACATGCATGCACGCACACACACACAAATCTATATTTATTTATACATCTCGATGAATGCTTGTGGTCATAACTCTAAAATATCCATTCATATGTATTTTCTAACATTTCAAATTGCAGGGGTATTCAACATACGGGGTTGGAAAACAACCCCAGAAATAATCCATTTAGAAAATGTATATTTTCCCTCCCACCCACCCACCCAATTTCTTCATCTTTGGACAGCCACCAGAGGGAATGTCAACTTCTTAAAGTCAAAATGGCGTCAATGAAGCGCTCTTTTTTTTATTTTTTAACATTATGAAATTGTGCCAAACTGAAACCTGGTTGGAACCACTGAGCCAAATGTCTGAATCACTTCCGTCAATGACCAGGAAATGTACTCATTTAATATTTTCATGGCTTTCAAAACGTCAAAAGCGACAACATTTACAGTTGTCAGGATCGCATCACGTGATTGGAAATCGGGGCCGATCTCGTCATTTTCAGAGCATCAGTCTCAAGTGAAACAGATGTTTGTTTGTTTTGTTTTGTTTGCTTATACATGAACCAACCCTCAAAATGTCGACCACACATTCACCCGAGTCGACAAAATAAAAGCTCTTCAGCTCTTCTTAATGCATCGCCGATGTATCGGATCAAGACTCGGTATGGGGAGACACTCTAAATTAAATGAAAAAAAAAAAGACGCAAAGAGGCCGCGATGAAGAAGTGAGAGGGATCCTACCTTGGTCTTGGACATAGTAGGCGAGGAACAAGTCCAGCTCCTTGACGGAGACGGTGATGTGGTGCGGCTGGACGCAAAGTGCGGGGTTGGTGCAATGCGGCGACTTGACCAGGCGCTCGCCGTCCGTACTTTCCAGGGGGATGCCTTTGAAGAGGATGACCATGACCAGGTCCAGGCGCCAGACTTTGTCGGCCTGCCGCAAGCAGTCGATGCGGCGGATCTTGCCCTTCTGGTCCGGGTTGGACAGCACGCAGCACGGGTGCTTCTTGCCAGTCACGCTGAGCACAAAGTCCTCCCGGTACTCCTGCCGGATGTCCTTGCGTAGCTTGGCCAGCAGCCGGGAGGCCCACTTCTGCTTGACCTCGGCCTTCTCGCTCAGGAGCTCGTCCTTGACGGCGCGCTCCTCGTCCTTGGACATCCGCTTCTCGTGCTTCTTGAAGTACTTGCGCTTCCTGGCCTGGAGGTTGAACCACGTGTAGGCGATGGCCCGGACGTGCGGGAGGAGGGCCTCGATGAAGGGATGGAACTCATCCTGCGGAGGAGGTGACGCCAAAGCAATGAGTGTCCGGCCGGCCCCGGGAAAACAAAACAAAACAAAATCGAATCAAAAAAAGAAATCGCTTGTAGGATTTGCTTCATTTCTCCAAAGAAGCTCTCAAACGTAGCGACGGACGGCAGAGCGTCAGCTCGCATCGAGTGACAAAAAAATTTTCAAGTCAAATAGGTGTCCAAATCTTCCCCTTTTGGGATTGGCAAAGGACCTCCACCAAAATGTTAACTAGCACACACAGAAAAAAAAAGGGAAGTCTGGAAAAATGTGGGAAAAAAATGTCCTCAATGGATTGAACACCTGAAAAAAAAAAACGAGTCGTAAAACTTGCAGGGCTGCGCTGCCCACGCAAGCCTTTTGTCTCCTGTTGAGTTGTCAAGTGATACAAGGAAAATTTGGGGAAAATATAAAGAAGCACATACCTCGGGTCAAAAGTTTCAACGTCTTAACCAATAACAAGTCAGTGATTACCTTCCACCGGCTCCTTTCTTGCCAGATGAGAAATTATGTCAAAATGTTTCGGGGCTAAAAGACATTTGGAGTTGGTTTAAAAAAAGTCAAAACACTGCAAAAATGCATTTCAACAAAACGTAAAATGTTGTCTGCCTATTTCATTTGTTTGTTAAGTACTGTACAATCATACTAATCCAATTGATCTCCGAAGCTGTGCATGAACGTGGTGATTATTTGTCAGACACAGCATCCGCCGACATTTCCGACGATCGGATCAATTTAGAAAACCACAAATAACGCATTAATTTGCAACCGTGCTTGTTTTCAAAGCAAAATTTACTTTTTTTTTGGTGCTATTTTAACATAGCTAGCAAAACAAGCCTTTTTTTTAACTTTCAAACTTCTTCCTTCCCGAAATGCAAAGTCACCTGTTTAGTATGCCATTTCAACAAAGAAATTTTGTTAATTGCAATTTTGCTTCGTTTGATTATGATTCTTTGTTTTTTTAAACTAATCCAAATCCTATAACGAGAAATAGCTGGAGCGGTAGGAAGGGGGGGGGGGGCGCTGCACTGTACTTCAGACGGGGGCTGTGAAAAGCACAATCCTCTTAAGCACAAACTAAACCACATCCCAGTCAATCACTTACTTAATGCCAAGTAAAATATAAACAGTCAAAGTCAGTCTCGTTGGACCTTATCGGGAGCCTCATCGCTTCGGTGAAAGTGGCTTTATCGCCAAACATAGGCGCACGCACGCAAGGAGGGGGGTTCCTTCAATAAAAATATACATTTAGAAACACTTGAAGCTCGGCAGGTTATGAGAGGACACTATTCTTTTTTTGTTTTGTTTTTGCAGTCTTAAAGGACCAGCAGACTTTTTTTTTGAATCGCTGATTTAGAAATAAAAAGGTCGATAAATACCTGAGTGAGACAAATTGGAGAATACATGACGAGTCGGCTGCACACCAAAGTGAGCGGGGAGAAGAAGAAAGGGGGGGGGGGGAGTTGGTGCTGACTTTTATCGCGCCATTCCTGCACCGCAAGCCGTACTCATCCTCAGCGAGCGAGAAGAAAGCCTCCGAGAAAATCCATCAACTTTCCCTCTGTTTTCGCAGTCCGGAAGATTGTCGAAACGGGGGTGAAAAAGCAACAAATGCAGCAGAGTCAAAGTGGAGCTGCAGAGAGTTTTGTTTTTTGCACGCGCGCGTGCTTGTGCGCGTGGGATGTTGCGCCCTGAGCTCGCGCTGCTTCATATGTGGCGCACCTTCGCTCCTGCTTGTGCGATTCCAGCAAATCAGACCAACTTTTTTTTTTTGAACCCACGTAATTACACGCTCACACCCCTCCTCCTAACACTCCTACCCACTCCCCCCTCCCTCCTCCTCCTCTTCTTCCAACCATCCACAGAGCACCTTGTCTGTAGAATCTCTTTTAAAAAGCCATTCTTGTACTTTGGACCAGAAAAGAAGTGAGTTAATGAACAACCCTGCTTTAGATTTCACCCATCGAAATGTGCTTTAACTTTGCAAGTATAATAAACGGCACTAAAACTTTCAATAGAAATATGGAATGGCACATACCATTGCACTGTACTGCATTGGATTTAACAGAAGCTTGACAGCCTGGTCGAGACACATTCACATTTGGCAACTTTTTTAGGACGGTAGGGTGGGTCGGGGGTTGAGTTGGGGGGGGGGGGGGGTGTCGGGAACTCCCGGCGTCCCTTCCCCCTCTTTTTATGCTTGTCTTCCTTCCGCTTCCAAGTTTAATTTTTTTTGTTTTGTTTTTGTTCAGTCAAGTTGATCCAAAAGGGGAGGCCGGCTCGGGTTGTCGTCCCCGCCTTCACTTTCACTGTGCGGCAGCTTGATCGCCAGCCTCGAGCCACTGAACGAAAATAACAACGTAGTCTACAGTTTCCGTTGAGTAGGCCCTTTCAAAGTAAAATTTAGGTGCTTCTCTTTCGCAAATTCGTCCACAACGAAAAAAGCAACCATTCGTGATATGTGGGGTTGAGGCAACACACTTTTGAAAGCGTTTCAATACTTTGTTCAAAATAAAGTATTACAACAGTAAATGCTTGTTTCATTCTTTCATTTTGAAACTTCCTACACAAGCTGAGCCTACTTGGCTTGATGCGGATAAGTTTTCCCACGAGGCTTGGCGTTCCGGGCGTTGATTGGCTAGGAGAGCAACCCTCCGCCCTTCGCCTCTCAAGGTCGGCCCCTGACTTCCGATTGCTTGACGTCTTTACGCTGGAGTCAAGAAAACATGGATATGGCGCCCTCGAGTGGCCATAAATATGACTGCGAATAACCTCTTCCCAAATACTGTACAGGAAATAATTATGGCGTTTTTTAAATACAGAACACATCTCTTGTCTTGTTACAGCGTCGCAGGTGAGCCGACTCTAGGTGAGAGTAAACTGGTCACCCGCCAATAACAGGGCACGTCTTAACAAGACAAGCGAGGAGGAGAACAGTCAGACCTCACAACTGCGAGTCAGACGTATTAACGAGTACAACACGATATCGAACCAAAACAAACGTGCAGAGCTGTACTGATATTTCACATGAACATATGAGAGTCATGCTACACATTTACAAGCCTGATGTCATTCTGAGTGCATCCTGCCGGTGCAGTTTGTCCACTAATTGCCTCATACTTCCTTGCGGAACCTTTCACAAGACTCCCCACTTCTCAGCCGCTCTCAACATCCAAGACCTCCAATTTTTATTCTAATAACACACACGTAGATTCTTCATACATACAGACAGACATATGCAGGTGGCACAGTGATCAAGTAGTTAATACGTTGGATTCACAGTGCCTATATACATACATATATATATATATATATATATCTCAGTGGCGTGCCGTGCAGTTTCATATAAGACACCAACCACACAATAACATTTTACAAAATGTTTGTATCTTTGTCATTTTATTTCGTGACCATAAATACTAACGAAATAAAATAACAAGAAGAAATGTAAAATAAAATTCATTTACTCACCAATGTAGTGCCTGTTCACTGAGCTGCAGATCTACGCGAGTGTCCCCAAACGTTTTTAAACGCACCGTAGCTTGTAAGTGCCCAGCCGTGCTCTGATGTTTCCTTGCTGCCTTGGTAAAACAACTTAAATTGGTAAATCCAGTGGAAGGTCCGTCTTGAAAATTTTGTGGAAAGTAGTCCTGCAACCAGATCAACGTCTTCTCCTTCGGCCATTTTGGGTCAAAATGCAGCAACAGCTCCCTCTATAGCAGGTGCTAATCCAATCACCGAACGCGCACGTCCAGTGTCGACGTAAGGCCTTTTAGCTGGCCCTGGTACGCAGACTCGTGATCTGATTGGCTATTGCAAGCTGACTGTGCCCGTTCATTTACAGCGCACAGGGGCCTGCTCTGTTTAATCTGATGGCCCCGAGCAAGCTTAGTTTACCTGGCAACACAAACTATCTGAAATATGATTGGTTAAAAACTCTACCATAACAAATGAGTTATTTATCGAGTGGCTTTCAATGTTATTTAAAATAACATTGAAACCCACTCGACTAAGTGGAAATAATATGACGTAAAGAATACAGAGAATAATTTTGTTGACATATTTATGAAAATAAAATAAATTAAATTTATGTTATTCTCAGAAAAGTAAATTTACATTTCTGAGAATGTTTAGGCCAGCAGAGAAGGCCTTGCTGGCCCTGACGGAATGGCACTGATATATATATATATATATATATAAAACACACTATGTACAGTACAGTATATAAAATTTTGTTTCTAATCGGCAATAGATGACATCAGATAGAACTAGAGCACGACCTTTCTTAATTAATCTCCTCAAATGACTTCAACATAGTCCCTGGGCTCCAAGATAAAAAACAGTCACCAAAGGCAGACAATAGTTTCACAGTGTGTGGCAAGTCAATACATATTCAACATGGCAGGCCTCGTCGTTGTGGGAAAGACGCGGGCCGGACAAGGAGCTTTTGTTCGGATGAATTATTATGCATCTAAGTATGAGCATTGACAATACGAAAACAAGAAAAGCAATCAGAGGACGTAAATGTACTCGTATTCAGTATTTCAGTACAAATATTTGTGTAAAATAAAGTTGTGCCGTTTTTTAAGCCTTATCAAGTAAAATACCATCATAAAATTGAACACTCAAGTCAATTCCTGATTGACGTATTGGAGTAATTCTCAAGTTTTTGCACTTGCCATCAGTGCTTTGAGCCAAGAGGTCAAAAGTATTGAGTACTCACCATCCACCAGGTCCTGGTTGTCACGTCATAACAAAGTTGCCACTTGACGGGCCGGTGGGACAAGTTGGCAGCCATGGCGGAGGACGGGAGACGGCGGCCTCCGGACAGACTGGCCGGGGGGCGGGGGGTGGGGAGCATCAGCGGAGGCAGCCGATGGTGCGCGTCAGCAGCAGCTTGACTGCTGACTCGGACCCGAATGTGGTAATTCCGCGAGTCGTGACCCTGCCAATGCCTTCCCCCTCCAGTGGCAGACCCCCCCCCCCCCCCGAATGTGGCTTAATGACAACATGGAAACCTCCAATCATATTTTCATTCATGTGGCTGGCGTGAGCAACATTTGAAAGAAAAGCCACATGACAGAATCATCAATATTTTCTTTACAGATGTGAAAATAAGTGCTTCCTTTTGCAAAAAACGCGGGAAAACAGTTGCCATAAAAAGCGATTTTTTGGGGGGGGGACAACATTTTGTATCTTGAGACAAATGTAGTACTCTGCTGCAAAAGGTGTCAAAGTGAGCTGAGGCATTTCATCTCGACAAAAGTAGTATTTTTCTGCCACCCTGGTAACAAGGAACTATGTCGAAGTGCGTTGAGGCGTTTCATCGAAACAAAAGCAGTACGTTGCTGCCATTTTGTGCCATCTGAGTTGAGGTGCTTCACTTAGGCAAAAGTAGTGCTCTCCTGCCATCTTGCTGCACCGCCAACAATGTTGAAGCGCTTCGTTTAGACAAGAGTGGTTTGCTGCCATTTTGCTGCCTCTTGGTTCCAAGGAACTATGGCCGAGTGAGTTGAGGCATTTCACTTTGACAAAAGTACGGCTTTGCCGCCATTTCATGGTATCTGCAGACAATAGTGACCTTTTTTAGGGGGTGTCAGCACAAATTGCAGTTCACTGTATTCAGTCAGGATCCCTACTGTGTACAGGGGGGAAAATGTGAGAAATTGACTCCCTCCTCCACATTTTTATAACAGACTCTATTGTAACCATAAATATATCACAAAGCAAGGTTCCAAACCAGTTTCACATAATTTCAAACCCATCTTAAAAGGGTTACAAATGATTTGATTTTGTCATGCTCACAGGCAAGATTAGAACCCAGGCTAAACGTAGCTCCACCCCAAACGTGCAAAACTGGTCCTCCTAGTCCAGATGCAACACTTCAACATACTTCCATGAGACCAAAGTGCATTTACGCTCACGGTTGTTGAAAATCAAGATGGACCCACTGATGCCAACCTAGCGCTTTTGTTGCTACTTTTCAGATCTCACCACCCACCAACTATTGGTGTCCAAAAAGCACCTTGCAATAAATTTAGCTATTTTTAAAATGTGTGTGTGGAAATTCTTGAGCGGTTCGCGCACACATTTCCTGCGTAATGTTCTGTGCAACTACACGATGACGTCACTTTGCAACTTTTAGCGACCACCAATGTTGAGTGGACAAGGAAACGCGGTAGGGAGACAGGCAGCAAAACGACGACATCGAACAATGAGCTACGTCCGACTGGTGTGTGTGTGTATTTTGCGAGGACACAAAGAGAACGTTGAAGTAAAAACAAACCAAAAAAAAATCGATACGATTCATTATCTTGATGTGATTAAGCGACTCTCCTCCAACTTTTAATTGGATTTCTACTTTCTACAATGAGAGTTTATTTGGAAAATCAATGGGTCAATCAATAGTTCTTGCGTCAAGGAAGTCGTCGGTGGGAATTGAGTGGAAAACCACCCTGGCCTAAATGATACACGCGGGACATGTTGCTTGAACACGAATTACATTTCTGTTGTGTTTTCCAGAAAAGCGCAAAGATGATCTTGAACGCAAGTGCGAAATGAACAAAATATGGGGAGCGTCCCGGAAGCGGCGACATGGCGAAACTGGAACCCCGGAGCCAAATGAGCAACCGGGCCCAACCGCTCAGATTGTATTCGCCATCTACTTTCCACTTAATCTGTGTCTCGCAACGCCAAAATGTGGCAGGTACACACGGCCTGGAGACGTACACGGCAACACAAATTGATGTGATTATTTTCTTGATGATTATTTTCTTTTGTTCAACCAGATGTCACCGACAGCCCAAACAGCAGGTGGCCGCTAATTGAATTAGTCCACTTGAGCAACCATCCCGAGAGATTACCAGCTTCCCTCCGCGGCCGCTATCGAGGATGGAGTCCTTTAGCAAATTAAACGTTGATCCCGTCTCGTTCGGGTTGACCTGATTAGATGATTTTATTTTGAAATTAATCAGGACACGCGCTGCGATAAAGTCACGCTGAGGATGTCACGACCTGGATTTCGCAGAGGATTGTTGACCGTTAAACTTGTCGGTCCAGTCCTTCTGGATTATCAACGCAAAAACCGTGCGTGTGTTCGAGAACACGCGTGCCTCTGTTGAGTGCCGGTTACGCACGCCTCACTGAGATTTGAGAACTTCACAGGATAAAGGAACTGCCGCTTGGGCTCTTCGACTGATCCCATTCTTCTTATTTCCGTTGCATGCGTACCTATTGGACGGCGTCGTCCAAAGATCTTGATGCAGAGTGATTAATTCTCCCCCTATTTGGACAAAACCACTGAAAGAAGTGCAACACAACACTTTTAACCCTGGAGAACCCATGGGGTCTAATTTGGCCCCTATAAATTCTGCTACTCAAATGCTACCCTTAAATCCCAAAGGGTCAAATTTGGCCCTAATCCTAAATTAGGATTAAAGCATTAAATATTTGAAAAAACACACAGTATATTTTGGTGTTCAGTGAATTTTACATTAAATATGACTGCTATATGTTCATCATTTTCCAAAGAAGAAAAGGGTTCTTGGGTTCTCCAGGGTTAAATGGGTTTTCTCTCTCGAATAAAGAAAAAAAAAAGAAAAAACACTTTAGAAGTTCTAAATTCCAGTGAAATAATGTTATTATCACATCGATAGGTAAGGAAACTCGCCTAACAATTTGGAACACAGTGAAACGCAAGCAGAGGCATTGTTGAATTACCGGTACATTCAATCTTGATCATGTCATCATCGCGTTCTTTGGCGTAGGATTTCCTTCATGATAATCGCTGTGGCTTAAGATAAATAGGCAACTTGTAATATAAAAACCAAATCTGAAATAGATACAAGAAAAAAGAAAAAGGGAGAAAAAAACAACAAAACAAAAAGGCAAAACTATTATTAAAAAATTGATTTCAGAAAATCATAAGTATGTACATCCAGTGTTATGTGAATATGAACAGTCAAACAGCACCCTTGTCCCCCTCCCAAATAATGATAATGAAATTTAAAAAAAACAAAACTCCCACTTGAAAACATAAAATACTTCACCACCCACTAAACAGTAGCGTAAACACTCCGACCTGAAATATACCATTTTAAATAAAATACCGGCTCTGAAGAAATATATGGAAGAAAAAAAAAAAAGCTACTTCAAGTGTCTTCATGAGAACCAGTGAGGACCAGTGCATGATGTTGTGGAAAAAAAAGAAAATTGATCGATTTAGTACAGACGCGTGTATCGTTGTACCCCTAATGCTTGTCAACGGTTGCTATATGCGCGCGTGCATGTGTGCACAGTATCTAGACACAAAATAATCGAATCAACCTGAGAGGTTTTCCTTTTAGCAGCAGCTTTTCGGTTGCCGGGTGGCAGTCACGGAGGCGCAGCTGCGATCCCAAGCGTTGAGTGAAGGCTGGGTTGGCGGGGCTACACGTGGTCTCCGTAAGAGCCGCCGGCTTGGAGCCCCCGCCTGCTTCGGAACGGCACGAACCACAGCGTCTTCCAGTGGGTGCCGCACACCTCGGCCAGGGCCCACTGCCACGATCTCCTCAGGCCATGACTGTGGAGGCAAAAAAGTCAGAGGAAAGAAGGGAAAGCAATCGATGGTGGATTCGTAGGAAAACTCCACAGCCTTACATTTCACTGGAGAACGGTGTCATCTTCTCGATGGTGGTGGTATCCTATCATGGGAGGGTCAGGTATTAAGACAGCCCCGGCACAGAGTCTGCACGGCGCTCAAGTGCTTACCGAGAGGATGCCGACCAGCTGCGAATAAAACAAGGCCGACATGCCACCGAACATCACCACACCCATGAGCGCCGAAGCCCGCAACAGGGCCAGCTCGTGCCGCGTCGTGAACTTCTCCTGCCCGGCAAAAAGTGCATGGTCAAGCGATGGGGAGTCATGTGACGTGGCGAAAAAAAAAAATACATCTTCAAGTACCTGGTCAAGGTGTGTGAGGGGCTGGAAGTAATAGTACTGGCAGAAGTCCAGCACCAGCGTGAAGCCACTAAGGACTTGCGTGTAGAAGCAGAGCTGTAGGAAGAGCCAGTGGTTGTCTTCCCCCACGCAGTTATTGATCCTGGAGAGACGAAACGGTTAGAAATGTTACAGTAATATTTAAAATTGCTCAGATGTGTGGTTCAAACTGGAAATTTACCACAATTGGTCGGCGTTATGAGTAGAAATATTCATACTTTTTGTTTTAATTCCACAGGGTTCAACTTTGGGGCCCTTGCTATTTTCATTGTATTTGCAGCCCTTTAGGTTCCATGTGAGGAAAGTTTGGTATGTCTTCACACTGCAATCAGATCTATGTCCTACCAAGCAAAAAGGGCGCATTCTCTCCGAGGCCACTTTTGTCCTGTTTGGAGAGAATCAAAGCCTGAAATGCACCGAACTCCTTGAATTTCAATGAAAAAAGAAGTCCTGGTGTTTGGTCCCAGTGGCGCTTGTACATCCCACTCTATTAACTTGGGCCCCCTGGCGTCTTATCTGAAGCCAAGAGTTTCAAACTTAGGTTTTAAATAGGAGAGTGATTATAAACTGTACCGGCAAATGGATGCTGTTGTTAAAGCCATCCTTTTGATTGTCTTAGGCAGCTGGCTACAGTAAAGTCTCCTTTCACAACAGCATTTAAGAACGATAATCCATGCCTTCGGTACATGTCGGCTGGATTACTATGATGCACTTCATTTTGGAGACAAGTGTCTCCAGTTGGTCCAAAATGCTGCTGCTTGCCTCCTAACTGGAGCTCACCTCAGGGGGGATCGAGCCTTTTCTATTGCCAGTCCCTCTCATTGGAATAACCTCTGCCTAAACGTTAGGCAAGCCCCTTAACTGTGCATTTAAAAAAAAAAATCATCTTAATACGCAGTTTAATTCAATGGCTTAAGATGGTGTGGTTTTAAGCTGTTTGCTGTGTTTTAATTTCTTGTTTTCACTATCTTTGTTTTGGTATGTGTCATTTGATACACCTCAAATGTACGGAAGCATGGAATTGCCGATGTGGAATAAATGGGGCTGGCGAATATGTTTGAACATACTTGCAAGTACATTCAAAAGTGCATTTTTTCGCACAATGAAATGGAGTATACGCATCCCCAAAGTCAATACCCTGTGCCATTATAGGGGGAAAAATGTAGAATGGAAATCCTGCTTTGCAGAAATAACAAATCACAAAAAATTATGAATAAACAATGGTTAGTTAATTTTTGAATGAACTAATATAATGTCGATCAAAAATATATACCTGTACATATTTTTTTACTAGCAGAAGTCAATACCCTATGGCATTACGGGAAAAAACCCCATTCAAACGTACTTGCAAATACGCATAAATGTATTTGCCACTTAAATATGCTTACTCCACAGTGGCAGTTCCACACTTCCGTATGAATGGGACACCAACATCTTTGTGTGTTGACAAGAAGCTACATTAGGTGTAGTGGTTGGGTTAAGTTGTTAGCCGAAGTTACGGAGAGTTGTACATACTGTATGCACACTTTTAGTTCGTTTTTTTTTCTCCTCTAAATCAAACTAGCTGAAAGCAATTCATTTAGGAAGATAATGTTATGAGTGTGAATATATTTACAGTGGTCTACTCGATATGCCGCACGCCTCTAAAAATGGATGACAGGCCGGAGATGGCTCACAGCCCGGACTTTGCACACCGCTTACTGAAAAGCATCGGGGTACTTGTTACCATGGACAGTGGTGGTCCATCCTGCGCACGCAGTGACCACAACGACTGCAGTGATGGGTCCTTTTGGGCCTCATGAGGTTGCACTTGTTGCACAATTCCCAGTGCTCTCGCTCTGAAACACAAAGGCAGCATATAAGTCAAGTCAAGTCAAGTCAAGTCAACAGTATTTATAGAGCACTTTCAAACAGCCATCGCTGCATACAAAGTGCTGTACATGGAGCAATTTAACATGCACAATAAACAGTAAGACAAATCGGTAATAAAGGCGGTAGAAAGCACCAAACAGTAAAACCAAGAACAAATCTAAGTCATGCTGAGTCGAATGCCAAAGAATACAAGTGAGTTTTGAGGAGGGTTTTGAAGATGGGCAGCGAGGAGGCTTGCCGAATGTTCAGCGAGAGGTCATTCCAGAGAGAGGGACCAGCAACAGAAAAGGCTCGATCCCCTCTGAGCCTCAGTTTAGTTCTTGGTACTTCTAATAAAGTCTGGTCCACAGACCTGAGGCGCCGGGCAGGTGTGTAGGGGCGAATGAGCTCAGAGAGGTAAGGTGGCGCGAGATTATTCAGAGATTTGAAAACAAATAAGAGGATCTTGAAAATAACTCTAAAATGAATGGGGAGCCAGTGAAGGGATGCCAGAGTAGGAGTTATGTGCTCCCTCTTACGAGTACCAGTCATAAGGATCGGACTCATCCCCTCATGTCCTGTTTACATACCAGAGTGAGGTATATGGGGGTTCGTAGGAAGATGACCAGGGTCTGCCGTGGATGCCCTGAACAGGGCCGCGAAGCAGAGTGCTGACGCGGCGTAATAACCTAAAGAAAACATTTTTAACTGGGACTTCTTTTAAACCCCTTTTTGTGTTAAGAGTAAAAGAGGAATAATCTGTGACAATTTTTTGGGAGCGTGGAGTCCTTACAAATGACTATAACCCAGGGAATGTGGCCTTCTCTGTAGTGGGGCAACAGAACCAGCTTGGGAACGAAGAAAGAGTTGTAGAGCCAGACCCCAAACACAGCGCTGACACACAGCCACCCCATGGGGTCCACCACAAAGTGCAGTCCTAGTTTCATGGCTGCGGACCTCCAAGGAGACCGGGATGAGATCTACAAAAGAACATACATGACACCAGATACACAAATACATTCAAGAATTGCGTAAATGGACAATGTGGGATTTGTGTTGGCTCACATCAAGAGTCCTCAATCAACTTTTTAAAAAATGACTTCCTAGTACATAAGATTTGAAACAGCCGTAATTATAATTTGAAATGGTCTTTCAACAATTTTACAATTAATACATTTTGGAGTGATTTTATCATCTGAAACACCGGAAAATACTGTGCATGACACCAGCTTCACTGAATTCAGAATTCAAGACGAGTTTAAATACATATTTTGTCAGGAACCCCAAATGAAGATGACCGAGTTGTTTTTCTTCAAATGCTTGGTAAAAGAGGGTACAGTATCAGCAGAGCCACTAGCTAGCATTCATTACCATGTAACAACCACTCGAGTTTAGCATAAAAATATAAAAACAGCTTTTTTGTAATAAAAAGTTCCATTCAGTCACAAATATTACCAAAGACATTTATGAACTATAATTAACAATAATTTAAAAACATACTTTTTTCGTGACGTCCTACTCGCCGTAGGTGGCCTCGTCAATACTTCCGCATTGAAGTTTCCGTGGGCGGGAGAGGAAGTGTCGAAGCAAGAAAAAAAAACCCTCCTGGTTGCTTTCCCACAAAATAAAAGCATTCGTTCATAAGTCAGATCGTTGAAAAAACATGCATATAAATAAATGTATTGCGATGGATTACAAGGCCAAACTATCATGATATCATTGTTTTATTACTATCATTGTTAAGTTTTCATTTCATCTTTGCACGAAAAAAAAACACATTTCATGAGCTGAAAATCCCCCCCAAACCCACCACTACAGTTAGAGTTTGCTGAAAAACACATTTAAAAATCAACGTAAATTACAGCAATGTTAAAACGAAACAAAAATAATGCGAGATAAAATCAAAAAACCCTGAAAGACATAACAGCAACAGCCAGAATAATCATTAGAATACGATACCCAGCACCTTAATACAACGATCAAGTTTGAAAGAAAATCGGACTTAAAAAAAAAAAGGAAATAAAATTAACAACAGTGTGTCATCATGTTAGAATGCAGTGACCAAGCCTTGTCCCGTTTCCACCCCTCTGTGTGTGTGTGTGTGTGTGTGTGTTGCTATGCTGCTTCAACAAACCGGAGGCGAGCACGGAGAAAGAAATTTGAATTGGGACTGAACAAGAAATGTGTCTTGGCTGTTAGAATAAGGGGGAAGAATTTCAAAATGAGAAGCCGGCGTCATCACCGCCACCATTGAGAAATCCTGAATTTGATAAAATGATGTCAAACGGTGCACGACAACAATTACAAAAAGGCAGCAATGATATAAACTGACATGAACCCACTGAAACGAAAACAGAAAACCCAAAACATTTTAGGAATCCCAAATTATTAGAACAACACAAAAATATATTAGCAAACGAAAAGTATGTGAGAGTTATTCACCATTGGTTTTTGGTGATCGTTCCGACACTCATGTACACGCTGGTTGTGTGTTCCGCTCTTTGGGACCAGTCAAATGACGAGGTAAAGTGTATGTAAGAGGTGGGGGTGGGGGGTTGAGACAGTTAACCCTCTTTTCCAGTGCACAACTGTGTCGAGAAAAAAAAAAAGCCTTAAAAGAAGGAGAATACACATTTTGTTTCGGGTATTAACATCAGGTCGAACTGGCCTGGTCTGACCTGACAGAAATGAGAGGTGGGTGTGGAGGAAGGTCTAGTTTGAGCAAGGGGTGAAGAAGGCAAAACCATTTGTGTGTGTGCGCGTGTGTTTATATGTGAGTCCTGGCTCAGCTGAGAGCCTGCTCATGCGTTTCGCAACACTTGCGAGGGAAAAACTCCAGCAAACTAAGGCTCCGCGTTTCATCACGAAGTTTCAGATGATCCTTCAAAGAGAATGTCCTGCCCGGAACCGTTCTACTAAAAAAAAACTAAAAATAATAATAGTAAAATTAAATTTAAAAGGACTGTTGAGAATAAATAGCAAGAAAGTGATAAGAGCGCTCAGGAGCAGATCCGACATGCAGTGGAGTGGTGACGAAAAAAACAAAACCAAAAATAGAGAAGAACCGACTGCCTTGGAATCGGAACCTCGAGAAAGTAAGGTGAGAACGGCTAGCCCCGCTTGAAACCACTGGCGTTCATTAAACTGGACCCCCACCCCCCTCGTTGGCTCACCCCACTCAAAACCTGCTCCTCCATCCGCCCTTCAAGCGCCGCCCTCCCGGCCGCTCACAGCTTGAGCTCGTTGGCGATTTTGGACGCAATGTTTTTGAAGGCGATGGACGTGCCCGAGATGCGCTTGAAGCGCACGCCGTTGAGCGACAGCCGCGGCAGCTTGCACACTTCCATCTCCCACTGGACGAAGTCGTCGCGCGCCGGGTTGCCCGACACGCACAGCAGCATGTAGCGCTCGCGCAGCTCGTACTCGCAGCTGTTGGAGTCGAGCACCTTGCGGATCTCGCGCATCATCTCCGTGGGCTCCATGGACGACGTGGTCTTCATGGACCAGGTGAAGCGCAACGATCGCGGCTTGGCTGAGTCCTTCTGGCCGGCGATGGCGGGAGGCATGCCCATGCCGCCTGTGGGGGGGGGGACAACAACACCTTGTTGCAATGACAAAAGTACAGTTGCTCCGAGGAAGTTTCGTCGTATGTCAGGCGAGAGCTAAGCTTAGCCTGGGGTAGCGTTAGGGCTACAACTACTGAATTCATACTAACATCCCTATGTAGTTGAATGCAATTTTCAAATAGTAAAGGCTGTGATGGGGGGAGGGGTGAGGGGGTTTCATTTGGGTCAGTCTGTAGGTTTGATGCATGCATGCACACATGAATGTGTGTATTTATACTAGTGTTGTGCATCCTTGCAATGGAACACAATTCGATATATTTTAAAGGGGAACAATTCCATTTGGTTCGAATCTGATTCATGGCATACAGAAATGTGTTTGGTAAGACTGCAGAAAGTTGTTGTCATGAATGGTATATAATAAACTACAAGTCAAAATGATTAGAAAGTTCACTATGTGAGTAGACAAGCTGTTTTTCATTTTAAGTCACTGTTCATTTGCCTTTATTTTAGTGTAACCTTGACCCAGGGGTGCCCGACCCGTGGACTGGTTCCAAGTTGATTGCGAAGGGGTTAAAAAAAATTGTGTGTCCGTGTGCGTTGTTATGAATTTTATATGTAGTGTTAGTGCACTCGAAGCATCCTATCAGTTCCACTTTCACCAAAAAAGGTATTTCAGAAATAAAATAAAATTTTAAAAAGCAGTCTACATTTAACCTACGGTGACGCATGATCTGCATCACTTGGAAATCGTTTTTGGTCGACAGCCTGCAATTGCAGCCTTCGATCGGAGCTGTTGCAATAGATCATTAAATATTTTAAAAAATTATTCTCATTTAAAGTTTGTTTTATATGTAACTTCCCGATGGCACTGGCAAAGAAAGGAGGATCTGGGGCGCCAGGAGAAGCATTTTAAAACGGTACACATGAGCTACGATAGTGATGTTCCTGCACTTAACACGTTGCAAAAGGCAGCGATTTCCCTTTCACAAATTCACAAACTCTCATATCGACCATTTTTGTTTTAGTTCATGTTCGGCGCCGTTATGGATTTTGCTCATCATGGCGTGCGTGCCTGCGTATGCACATAGGTGCATGTGCGTGCACATGCGGTAACGGGTCGATCGCAGGAGGTGGATTGCCTGAGAAGCACATCGTCAGTTAAAAAAGGTTGGGCCCCCTGCCCTAGCCTCTAAGACCAAAACAATTATGCATCATAAGTCTTATTAATTGTAATACGGATGAATGTATGACTGGAACTACTGAAATATGTTCTCTCGTTTGCCGATTGACCTTGCACCCGCTGCCTGTCCAGCGCAGTAAAAACTGGGCGTTGTAAAAGACGACCCGGCCGGTTCCCGTTCTGTACACTCCCATGTCAATCTCGGGGGGGGGGGTCTATGTCTCACGAATGGGTTGTGTCTGCTCCTTTTGGTTGCACCTGACAATGGCGCTCTCCTGAGTCGGACTTATTGCGATGCAGTCGTACGTACCGGTGTTCCCAGATCCTGGTGAGGAGTTGTTCTCGTCATTGTTGGACGACGAGGAGAGAACGCCGCCGGACGTCTTCTCGGACTTGTCCACGTTGCTGCTCAGCATGGATCTGGAGGAGGGGCGGAGGGTGGGGAGAGGGATAGAATTGTTTGAAAATTCAAGTACGAATAAAGATGAGGGAGACGATGAGGACAACGAATGAAGACCAAATTTAAAACAAAAAAACAATTAGGTACCCCTGTGCGTGCTTGCGTGCCTCTCTGACATGACTGGGGCACACAAGCACACACTTGGGTGCAGAACGAAGATGATTTCCCTCACGCGCACGCACCCACACACCCATGCAGGATCACCTCCACACCATCACTCGCGCCACTAATCTGCCATCCTGATTGGTCGAGCCGTTACCACCATCACCACCCGATTAAAGCCCAGCTCAAAGATCATCTACTGCGCTTGGCGTCGGTCTACTGATTGGCGGGTAGGCGGGGTGGGCTGGTTCGGTTCTGTAGCTCACCTGCTCCCTTCTTCCCGACCCTCTCCCTCATACGGACTCCTCGGGAGAAATCAACACAAGTTTAGTCTTTTTGAGCCCCTGTCAGTCAACCGCGTGCAGTCCCGCCAAAGCCAACCAAGTCAAATTCCACTCCAGCTTTGAGGAAGGCTTGCGGTGATTCCAAGAATTGAGGACTACACAGCTCACAATGCTTTGCAGGCATACTCGGCAAAGCCGGGTGACGTGATATGCGCGAGTTGATGGGCTTGAATAGTAGATTGATAGCTCATCATTGACATGAGTATGGTTGCATCACAAACTAAATATGACACACCACGACAAGAAAATATTACGTCACTTGTTGCTTGTCCCCCACAAAAATAATAAAAAATAAATAAATAAAATGGTTTATAGAAAAATAGGGTCTGGGAAATCTTGGGCTCCAGTTGACATGCTCATTGCAACATGGAAGGAGGCAAAACGGCTTTGCGGCATCGAGAAGGAACACGAGAGCAATACAAGATTTCGTGGTGCCTTGAGATATGAGTGAGCCGACGTTCTTTTACTTGCAAGCGAATTGAACTTGGCAAAGACTGACAAAATTATATATATACAGTATATATAAAGCTTCAAGCCATTTAAAGCCACTCACAACTGCCAAACTAACAACAAACTTACGCGTCCATCCATTTTCTTCATTCCTGTCGCAGATGCGCTGGAGCCAAGATTATTAATTAATGAATGAAACAAAATAAGAATAAAAAAAAAAACGAGAACTAAAACGAAATATAATGTCCTTTTTCCTACACGAGCTTTTCGGGCATATTTTAAATGAAAAGTCTGTCTTTTGGTGCTGATGTTCTGCTGCAGAGTCAGATTGTAAATTATGTTCTCACACAATACTAATCGTGTCCTTTTCTTAATCCTACAACTAGTCTCTTTGTCAACTGAAACTAAGACTGCAACCAATTCAACGCTACACTAAAACAAATCAATTTCGCTAAAAAAGAAAACCTGTGGAACATGGCCCGAAAACCGATTAAAGCTAACTGAATTTATATCAGCCGAATGCTACCACAGCAACATATGTATCCGTGAAATACAACAGTACTGCATTTGGGACATCGATCCTTTTGGAAACGAGACGCGAAACCACATGTCCGCGTGCCCTCGACCCAGTCGTCTGTTTTATACCGCCCCCAGGCGGCCAAGGCAGGCAGCAGCACAACGGCCATTTCGATTGATGCATCTTTTGACTTTTATAAGGCAACGCTGTATGTTTATATACAGCACAACATTCTGGAGTACTATTACAAACACATCACCATATTTTTTTAAATTATTGTTTTCGGGGGAAGGTTGGAAGAATGGCATTCCCATTCACTTCAATGGAGAAAGCTGAATCGAGCGTGGTCACGGAGCATATTCAATTTGTATCTCAAGGCACCACTCTGTCTAAATGCGGAAATCACATGTTCTGACCATCAGATGGCGCAATGGTGCAGCTACACAACTTGGATCAAAATACAACACGAAAAATGTTTAAGAGCAGCAAGTCGGATGGATGACTTCCTTCTCCACTGGAAATGTAAAGGCTATTCAGACCGTGACTTACATCATGCAAATATACATTGTGTGTGTGTGTGTGTGCACAGTATTAAAAGTGTCCAGCCAGAGAAAGTCAAAGCCATCCAGTTCTGTTGCTGCCGCTGTTAAAGAGAGGCAGTGAGAGGAAAAGAGTGATAGAGTGCAGCCTCCGGAAAAAAAAAGAAGCCCCATCCCTTCGGGGTCCGCTCCTCCTTTCCGCCTCCATCCATCCCCCGACTCGGTAAAAAGAGGAAGAAACTGGATGACATTCATCATTCATGTAGGCCTCTTTTCCGAAGGGGAAGAACACAACATGTTGCATCTGCGGCCAAGACAGGAAGGTAGGAAAACATTTGGCCTGTTCTCATTTCTCACACTCTACCTGGCAGTTAATTGCTAGTGTGCCGGTGTGTGTGTGTGTGTGGGGCGGGGGGGCGAAGAGAAGGAGAACTGAACTGAACTGAGGTGTTATTGTGTCGCGTGATGGTGATGACAGCGAGCAGGCGAGCGAGTGAGTTTGGTGCGTGGGCAGGTGAGGAGGGACATTAGTGGCGTGAACAAACCCCCCCCTCCCCCAAATAAATAATAAAGAAAATACAAAGGGGCCAAACACAGCTCAACTCAAAACCAGAAAGAGCTTAAAAAAAGGGGGTGGGGCCCAACCACAGGAAATCAATAAATAGGAGAAAAGATAAGGCTCAAGGCACAGGGAAAGAGTTCAACAGAGCTGCACAAAACACCAAAAGGGGAGGAAATACTGATATGTAAAATAAATATGAAGAAGAGGAGATTACACGATATATCAAGGCTTTATAGTTTACGTTGGGGGTGTTGGCCTACCTTCTTGGAAACCTGAACGAGAGATTTCTACAAGAACAAAAAGAGGGATAAGAAAGAAAGAGAAAGAAACGTACGTATAAACGTGTGTAGTCACGACACGCTGCCTTCTCAAGAGCAAAATTTGGCACTCAAAGCATCGGGACTCATCAACGGCCTCCGCAATTGCTTTTATCAATGCCGCGTTCATGTATGTGCTCGGACAATAGCAGACGCACGACGGGACATGATGCTTTCAAGTGGCTTGATTGCCACACAGCGAACGTTGCAACGCTGGTTGAGGTGATCCTGAAAACAACCGCCGCGCGAATACGGGCGGCGCGCCGAGAGGGAAACGCACACTTTTCACGGTGAACAAAACAACACGTTGAGCACACACAAACAAAACCAAGACGACCACATGCGCTGAAAGAATCAGCAGCGACCTCATGGAGTAACGTTTGACGGACGCGTAGCTTTTAGGTGCACAATCGGTCACCCCCCCCCCCCCCCCCTATGAATTTTACTGCCTACGACTGCACATTCAAAAGTTGAGAGAAAGTCAAATAAAGTTCATTTGGAAAAGGTTTGAATGTATTTTAGCCCTCATCCCTCCGAGCCCGATATACGTAACTTTTTTTTTTTTTTTTTAACGAGTCCTGAAAATCAATAAAGTGCACCGACTGCAATCAGGTGAAACGCACGCTGCCTAAAGTCTGCCAGCCCAACTTCCTTTCCACTGCGGCAAGTTGTCATGTGTGACAAGGTGTCCCCGCCTGCAGTATTAATAGTTACGGGAAGAGTGATCTGCACTGTAACCATGGTTACCGTCACCACAGCGTTAACAGTAGCTCTTGCGTGGGAGGACCTCGAGAGTGCCTGTGTGGCTGCGCGTCCGCCCCCGCGCACGGGCGGTACGTTGGATCGCTCCTTTGCCACGGTGCTCTCGACGCTCAAGGACTTCCTTTGATTTAAGCCGACCACTTCCTGCTCCATCGTCCCCCTTCATCTTGGATAACAACAACGCGGCCTCCAGCCTCGCGGACTAAAAAACGCTCACCTTGCCCAACACGCTCATCATACAAGCAGGAACTCAGCTAAGTAAAGCTATGTTTTGCTGAGCTTAATTCACTAGATTGTAGATCATTTAACGATTTATAAATTTTTGGGGTGATTTAAAATTGTAATTAATGAAATGATTTTGTGTAAATATTAAATTTGCCATTTGAAAAAGATTTACAATTCATTAATCATCAATAATATGGTTCAAAATGAGTATACGTGATCTTCGGAAAAGAAAGTCTTTTACCTCATCTACAACTGATCTGGATTATCTGGCTGAGGTCAAAATCAACATTGGTGAAGGCGGTTAAAATTTCATCTGGCCTTACGCGTCACTTCTTGAGCTAGCACCAACGTGGCACATCCGAATTAACCGAGATGGGACTCAAAGTGTGCCTCAAGTCAAGAGTGGAACGCAAAACCGCAAAGACTCCCGCCGCGAGGAGCAAAAGTATGGCGGAGAGTCAGCTGCTCGGACTGCGTTCCCTTCAGACACGTCGGCAAGAGCGCATCGACGGACGGGCAGGAGCGGCTGCCGAGCAGAGATGACATCGCCGTACAGTAGGTGGCTCCTCGGAGGATGTGAGCACATTAAATGACATGTAACATAAACCTAGTTATTTTCTGCTCAGTCTGAAACCTCAAAGGGCCCCAAAAAAAGCTCAAGCTGTACGCGCACTTCAAGGAAGCGGCTGCTATCGCGACGGCTTTCCACTCGCGGCGAGGTTTATTTTTGTCACGCTCATCCGCACGAGCAGAATTTGGAACTCTTGTCATTTTCTGCCACGTCCACTCCACTTCTCCTACATCCTTACACGCTACCATTTTAATTTGACTTTTTTTTCCTTCATTTTAGCAAACTTCTCTTCAGCGCCACTCACCTGCGCACAAACTTTGACGTGAACTTGCTGAAAATCCCAGTGGCACCGTGCGTCCTGCGGGCCTGGCTGTTGCCATGCGAGAGCGACGGCGACGCAGGCCCGCCGGGGTAGGCCGAGCCCTGCTGGTCCCGGGCACCCCGTTGCTGGCCCGCGTGGAACGTGCTGCGGATGCCCACCCCCCGGGAGAAGTTGGTGCGGTCCGTCACCGCGGCGCTGCTGATGTTGTGGGCCGACGGGGAGGCGCCGGGTGCCCGCTGAGGTGGGGCGCTGCAGGAGAAAGTGGAGGGCGGAGTGGGTGAATCATGAGAGGAAGTCAAAGGCGGCAAGAAAAACATGAACAGAAAGCTCGCTGGCACTACGAGTGACATATGATGGAAAAGGCATTTTTCTTCACTGCCTCGGTAATCCCATGCCACAATTCAATCAATCAATTCACAATTCACCAATGAGAAACTCCCGGCCGGCTATGGGGAAAAAGGCTTGGTGTGTATGAGGGAAAATAGCACAGCTTCAGATTATGGTACACCGGGTGACAGAATTATATCAAGACACTTTGGTACCACTTGAATGCCCCTTTCTTCTGGCGGGACCGCCTCGGGGTAGTGTACGACAGACGGGCCTCATGTGAATTTAGACGTCTCAGCTCCTCTCAGCTCATCTGTACGGTACTGATATTAGTCATTCTTGGCAGAGGATAAAGAATAGGATGGTAGTTACTGTTATAGTTGCACGACGCGCTTTTTGCACCATTATGATACTGAACCATCGGTAGTCATCACATCTTTCGTTCCATGAAACGTCACGTGTAAGCCAACAGAATGTGAACATTTCGAATGGCCATGTATGCAGCTGAAACAGGTAGACTTCCACATAACATTTTAATACATTATAATCAGGCTGGTCTTGAAAAAATTGTTTTGGGTGGGAGGTGGGGTAGTGGCTACTGCACTCCTCTATGGGGATGAACAATACCATCTCTCCGATACTCCCAACCAGGTTCTGAACAGCCCGACCGAGCCCATTGCTGAAGGACGCATGCAACATAATGAGACTTCAACGTGGAGCAGACAAAAGCCTCCAAGAGCTCCGAGGGCCACCTTGACATTTACTCGGTGTGTTGCTCTTTTTAATCTGCTGAAAAAGGTCCTGCTACTTGTACAATATTGAGAAAATATTCGGGAAATATCAAAGGGGCCAATAAAGAGACTAAAACACACAAGCCGAAAACAACAACAAAGCTCACACGCCAACACACCGCCGATGAGACCATGTGACATTCTTTCTTCAATGGCATTAGAGATACTCGTCATGGCGTTTTATTTTGAAGTCAAGATGGCGCCCGAGTAATAATAATAATAATAATAGATTTTATTTATAAGCGCCTTTCAAGACACCCAAGGACACTTTACAATAACAAATAACACAAAACAATACGGGTTGAGCAGCGGCAGCCAAAACGCGCCTGAGATGGAGACAGGTGTTCCCCAACCTTTGGCTGCAGTCAGCCTAAAAACAACCACATGCATTGCGTCTACTTTGTCCGGGCGTTCCCCCGAGCGGCAAAGGGTGCACTCAGCATCCTCATGGAACGCTCCACTGCATTTCTAGATTCAGCACCCACAATTAACTCCAAAAAAAAAAGAAAGAAAGAAAGAAAAAAAGAAGAAGAAACAATGAAGGTTCTCCTCGTTGCCACAAAAAACCGCAACGACTTGAATTATGACATTGAACCCGCACACACTTACAGTATGGCCTGCACACTTTAAGTTTCAAAGTTCCCACCATTCTCCGGGATTCAACACACACTAGGAAATCCAAAATCCGTTTTAATAGGCACAGGTAAATTTGACCCAGGACAGCACCACTGCACAGAAACTTTGTAAAACAGAATGACATTTTTAAATTCCACTTTTGTCCATTTGGGGTTGCTTGAAATGACTCATCAAATTTCAAGGCAAAAGAATGACATTCAGGTTACTTTTGTTGCTGTTAAAAAATCCAAACGGGTCAATTTTGCCACAACAGCACACAGGGGTTTTCTCGTAAAAACAAACCAAAAAAAGGGGATTGTTGGTGACCAATAATCAAGGTTATTATCGTTTATGAGAACTGACACTGAAAAGGCATTTTCATTAACGAAACAAAAAAAAATGAAAACACTAAAAAACAACATCTGAAATCTAGTAAAAATGTCCTTTGTTTTCATCTTTGTCAATTACTATTACACATACTTTCAAGGTTCACTTTAAATTTATTATTTCAGTGTTGCTGTACGTTCATACACAAGACGAAAGGTCTTTTATTTTTAATCTTGCACTTGCCAAATATGTCGAAAAATCCGAAGCTAATTAACTCATCCAAATTAAACCAAAACAAACTGTTTTCTAAAAAACAAACACAATTGTTCTAAAAGCAAATTAAAACCAAGTGAATTTAAAAACACAAAAGTCAAAACAAAAGAAGAACTACTGATAATGATTTGAGAGCGAAACCTCCGTGCGCAAAACTGTGTGTGTGTGTGTTTGATGAGAGACTTGCCTGGGTCGTGGTGCATGCAGGTCAGAGGGGCATGGATGATTGGAGGAGGACAAGGACTTGTGGTGGCGGGGGCGCGAGGATGAGGAGGAGAGGATGGCGGCGGCTGAGGCAGTGGAGGCACGGGAACCCGGAGTGTTTAGGCTGGGAGGGACGATGTCAGGACAAGACACACACACACACACACACACACATACACACACACACACACACACACAGTTGTGTGTGGGTGGGCAGTGCAGTGCAGTGAGGTGGAGCATGGTTAGAGGCAGCACATATTAAAAAAGGCTAAATGAGAGGTGGGGAAGGTGAAGAGAAAACAGGAAGGCAAGACAGAGGAAGCATTGAGCAAGCCGTTGGAGCATTTATTCGATACCCTACTACATAGGTGTCGAAGTCAGGTCCTGGAGGGCCGCTGTCCTGCATGTTTTCCAAGTCTCCCTGTTGAACAGGTTCAATGTCAGGCTTCCGCAGAGCTTGCTAATGATCTGATCACTTGAATCAGGTGTGTTGCAACAGGGAGACTTGGAAAACATGCAGGACAGCGGCCCTCCAGGACCTGACTTTGACACCTATGCCCTACTAGAACCCTGGAATAGAACAACAACCAGAGGCAAATATTCTTTGTCCTCTGCAAAAAAACAAAACAAAAAAACAAATAAACAATAATTACTGCATCTTATTGAGTCACTTTGGGTCATAGTATGAGTGCTATTTGTTTGTGCCATGACAGGCGCTGTTTATTTAAAAAAAAAAAAAAAAAAGTCTGGTTAACTTCAATGTCACTTCTCGCCGCTGTTGGAGCGGTCATTTTGCAGCTCATCCTTTTTTAAAAATAATACGTTCGGTTCAAGTATACAAAGGTGCTCAGAGGACTGAGGCTCCCCGACTCCAGTGCTTTGAGCACATTTCCTCAACGTCATTTAGGGAAAGCTTGAAAATGATGTTCATGTTAATAAGTAGTAGCATGTCAAGTAGTGCACACTTTTGTCGAGTGGCATGTCACTGTTCGAGTAGTGTGCAACACTGTCTTACTGGAGATGACCAAGTAGTAGATGGACGATACAGCGCACAAGTAGGAAATGCAGAAAAATGCTCTTCTAGCTTGCCACAAAAGTGCAGACAGACAGACGGACAAACAGGAGGCTAACTGCTCAAACTTACACTGTCACGATTGAAAGGGGAAGTCGGGTTAAAGACGTGTTCAATGCACCCCTACTAGTCCAAACAAGGTACTGTGATTACTGTCGACTTTGTGGAATATGAATTAAACTGCAAAAGCCACCCATCTTTATCCATCCCAGTTGAAGGGGTGGGGGGATAATTTGCCACTTGAACCAGAATGCCGTGATGAGACGAGTGTGGGTGCATAAAACAGATTGTAAAGAAAATGTTAGACTGGACTTCCCCCCTTCAAATAATTCATGATGAGTCATGAGTTGTCGCCTTTCATGGATATCTATATATCTATCTCTATATCTCGTGTGGCTACACCCGACAACCACGTTTGTGGGCCGCGGGGTGAATTTTCATGCGCAATGGCTGTGTGTGCATGGCCGTTACTGTGTAAGCCTATTAAGGGGGGGACCACGTCATGCCGCTCGGAGTTAATATTCTATCACAAGTCATTTTAATCTCCTTAGAGAGGGGAGGGCGAGAACCCAAAGACGAGAATGGGAGGAATAAAGGTGGGGAATGGAAAAGGGCTCCGATATAAATAAAAGAGCACAGGGGCAGAAAGAAAAGAAAGCTAATTGGGGAGTCAGTGGGCGTTGACACGTACTGGATACAAGAATGAATGACATGACTGAAACCCACAAGAGAAAAAAAAAAAGCAGCGCTGTCTCAAATGACCACTGGAGGATGAACAAATAAAAACAGATTCTCTTTTTGGTAGCGGGCCATTTGAGACTGGCGAAGAGCCAAACAAGTCATGGAGCGGTGAAAACGATGGAAGGCTGCGTCAGTTGGGAGATTGAGGGGTTCGTGTTGAATGCGAATGAAAAGCTACCAACAAAGCTTTGGCCGGTTCAGCGTGAGTGCTGCGTACGTCTTTCCGCTGCGTGTGCGGACGTGTGCAAGGTGTGTTAAAATGCAAGTACAACAGCTCCGGGTGATCAAGCACTTTTGAGATTTGCGAGCTCCTTTTGAACGGTCAAGGGAAAAGCGGCTCATGTCAATGTGTGCCCACCAAATTCCACCACTGTTGCGCTGGTTTCCGTCGAACCCATTTAGGTAATCTGTATAATCTACTGGAGGTTTGGCCTAAATTCTCAAGAAAGCCTGATTTCCTCGTCCGGCAGGGTGGGATGGGGTCAAATCTGGAGTAGTTCTCCCTGAGCCGACTGGCGCAGCTCGGTGAGAGCACCAGCCAAAGTCTGGGACTGAGCCACAGACAGCTGGCAAGATTGCCTCATTCGCAAAGCAGGGTGAGGCAGTTTGTCGTACATTATGTTAGCCGAGCTTCCTCCCGGACGGCTTCGGGTCGCTATCAAAGAGAAAAAGAAAGCGCCTATGTTTGTACATATTCGTGTATACCTGTCCTTGCCGTTCTGGATGCCCTGACCCAGTGTGGCTCTCTCAGTCAGAGGGGAATTCCGACTGCGACCAGTGCCAGTTGACAGGATGCTATTCTGAAAGGATAAATGAGAGGAGTCAACCAATAAAACGGATTGGACTCAAAACAAATAAAATGTCACCAAATGGCCATGTCTGAAAAATGGAACAACTATGACTAATGTTGTCTTTTCACTCTGAGTCTATGTTCCGTGTTGTTCTAGTCACAAGGTCACAAATCAGGTTAATTACTAACTAGCTTCCGTTTTGATCTTTGGAACATATCATCAGATAAAATACAGCCGACACCCGTATTTTCTTGACTTCCCTTGAGTTGATTGTCAATGGCGTAGGGCTCAATGATTTTGAAAAACCAAATGGCGATTATAAATACAATGATTTTTTTCAAGGTCCTATTCCAAAGCATTTTTTCTTTTTCACAAAGAAGCTCAAGCCCATCTGTATTCCAATCAACAATATCAGATTTATTATACACACATTTCGGTTTTATAGATTAGGTTTACGCTATTCAAATAAACCATGAGTTCATGTCAAAGACAATTTCTTTATGTTCTTCCAATTGGAGTTGTTAACTTACGAAACACTGTCTTGCAGTCTTTTAAGCGTTTCATTAAAACAACAACATGCAAACGTGTGGACGGCACATCAAGCACTGAATTTATCTGGAGACGATCTAAGTAAGCCATAAAATTCAAATAAAAGCGGATTCATTCTTCTTCAGCTCTAAATTTGTGAATTCATGTGGTGGAAATGCACCGGAGCTCACAGTGGAGGGCGTGGCGCTCTTCTTGCGGTCGGAGGGAACGAGGGGGCTGGCTGGCACCTTGGTCGTGGAGCTGCCTGACGAGCCTTTCCTCCCAGAATCCTCTCCGGCAGTCCTGTGGTCTGCTTGCCCCCCTCTTCTTGAGTAAGAGGAGCCTGGAGAGGAGATATTAAAGTCAACATCTTTACAGACCAAAATCCTGAAATCTGGGCAATACCCCTCCCCGCCATTTTGAATGTAATCCCAGCGAATCTTTTTTTTTTTTTCCCAGCTTCTCTGCCCTTCAATGACACACGCCAGGCTCACCCTGGTCAGTAGCTCTGCGGTTTTGAGGCTTCTGGTTGGACGATACGCTGCGCTGTACCTGAGAAAGACGGAAAGGACATTGAGGTCGCTTTGGGATTCAGCTGAGCACTCGAGCATGCGGGTAAATGAGGTTTGCGGAAATGGTGATTGTGACGCCGCCGTCATTTATGGCAGCGGCTGGCCACAATACAGAGGCTATTGGTTAATAATGGTTCCCATTGTACCTTGTGTGGCGGGGAGGGGGCATTTATGTTGCTTACATCACTTCCGGGCCGGGCCTTGACACCACCCTCATCCAGCTGATAAACAAAAGATTAATGGAGATATTTAACGACAGCCTCAATGCTGACACGTCCGTGTCACATGGAGATCCTGACGGGAAAAAAAAAACAAAGAAAACTGTGGTACTAGTGTGCACCTCAGAGTTCCTATAATCCAGTAGCAGGTAGGTAGCCATCACGTCGTTGTACTTCTGATTCACCAGTGAGTCCTGGATCTCGTCCTGAGAGAATCCCATCTGCAGCATAATGTCTTTGCGTGCGTGGGATACTTCACCGTTAGACTTGTGAACTAAAGATATAAATCACCACCGTGTGTATGTGCCCACCTGTCCTCCTGGGGTCCTTGTAATCTGGTTGGGGTTCGATGTAGGGTTTGAGTTCTTCCTCCTCGTGTCCCACATTCATCCATCGGTCCCTCATTATCTGCTGCTGGGAGAAAAATCACTAAAACACTTTGGCGACGAACACATCAGCCATAAAAAAACATTTTAGAGGGTCTTGCAGAGAAAAGTGGCGTGGTGATGTGAGTTGACGTGGGTACCTCAAGGCTGCCTCTTTTGGAGGGGTTGAGGATGAGGAATTTCTTCAGCAAGTTCTCACAGTCAGTGGACATGTAGAACGGAATCCTGTATTTGCCACGCAGAACGCGCTCTCTCAACTCCTGGAATTGGACAGGGCAAAGTTATTTTATGGTCATTCTCACTTTCCACCCTTCATCTAACGGAATAAACAGTTAAACAAAACCAAATGCTAAATGGCAAAAACAAGTATCCGTTCGATACGGTGGACCACAGTACTCTCTTGGCTCGTTCGCAGCACCAGATGGGCATTCGTGGTTGCGCTCTCGAGTGGTTTGGCTCCTACTTGGCTGGCAGGACTTTTTGCATTTGTCTTAGTTGCTCTGAGTGCCACTCTGCCCACGGTCATATGGTGTTCCACAGGGTTCAATTTGGGGCCCCTGCTGTTTTCATTTTATTTGCTGCCATTAGGTTCCATCTTACGAAAGCATGGCATTTCCTTAAGTTGCCATGCAGATGACAGTCAGATCCATGTCCTGCTAAGCAAAAAGGACGTCATCGCCTCAGGGCCATTTCTTTCTTGTCTGAGAGGAAAGCAAAGCATGGATGGCATTGAACCTTTTCAGTAAAAGAAGAGAGAAATTCAGGTGTTTGTGTCAGGTGTCAGCGAGCCTTGTAGATCCCTCCCTGCTGACTTGGGCCTGATCCCGCTTATCCTCATGAGGGTTGCGGGTATGCTGGAGCCTATCCCAGCCATTTTCGAGCAGTAGGCCAAACTTGTTGCCAGCCATTTGCAGGGCACACACAGACAAACAACCATTCACACCCACAATCACACCTGGGGAAAATCTAGATTGGTCATTTAACCTATTGGGCAAGAAATAAAGTGGACTACAGTACATTAACCAGCGCCAGTCTGTTAAAGACATAGTAAGGCAAGTAACATTGGTGTTTAACAAAGCCATACACAGAGTGAGGCAGTGAAATGGCAAACTTGCTAAACCGAGATACTTCACAGGAATGTTAATATCAACATCACATTAGGTATCAGATCGCCCACCCAAAATGTGTCGGCACGTCCAGGATGCGTCACGTGGGTGCTGCCTGACTTCACAGCATGATAGGTGGCGTGAAGAAAAGCAGTACGCACCAAGCCTTGATCACTTCTCATCGAAATACGATTCTAATAAATAGTCACTCTGGCTCATACTGGCGTAATCCAGTTGGTAGAAGGAAAAGAAGCCAAGAAGAGAAACGCTGCAACCACCCACACTAAACAGACAGACCGCTTATGTAAGACATGGATCCACACGCACATGGACTAGTCTGCCAGTCCCAACCTTGAGATTTTGTCCATCGAAAGGCAGAGAGCCGCTGACGAGCGTGTAGAGGATGACCCCCAGGCTCCACACGTCCACCTCGGGCCCATCGTACTTCTTGCCCTGGAACAGTTCAGGCGCGGCGTACGGCGGGGAGCCGCAGAACGTGTCCAGCTTGTTCCCCAGAGTGAACTCGTTGCTAAAACCAAAGTCTGCGATCTTGATGTTCATGTCGGCGTCCAGGAGCAGGTTCTCTGCCTGCAAACGGACAATTCAAACCGAATGGGTGGAGGACAATTTTTCGGATGTGGAGAAATACTTTGGAAGCCTTGCTACTTGAGTGTGCCTGAAATATTGGTTAATACGGTGGAGGGGTTGTAGTCGCAGGCAAGGTAGCACACAATGGGCAAACTCAGCGATGACACTTCCTGAAGCTTGAAGGGAGTTATTGAGTAAGTGGACCCTGGTTGCCTAGCAACAGGTGCACTCTTCCTTTTCACTTGCTCTAAATATTCTCTACCTTCTGCGCGATTGCGATCGGGAGGCTGGAGACAGCTTGAATGGAAACGATGTCGACGATGATGAGGGGTAAAACTCAAGATAACCGCTACACTGCATTATTGATGAAAGTATCATTGATCGCGTTACTGTGAAATTCAGACTCATTCAACAACCAATCAAAATCCACATCAGTGTTAAGCCTGTGACATTGTTTTCGTGCCAACCCACTGCTGAGTGGGATTAGCACAGGATGCGCAAGCCCGCAATACTACGATGCGTTGGGGTCTGCGCTCCAGAAAACGGTTTTTTTGGACTGTATAAGAAAATAGTCACAGCTTTAATGCAGTAAGTGTATGACGCGATAGACAAAAGAGGCTTGGTCGCCACCATTTCATAATCATGTGCGAGTGTGTTTTGTCACCTTGAGGTCTCGGTGTACTATACACTTCTGATGGCAATACTGCACCGCTGACACAATCTGGGGAGTGAGAAAGTGAGCAAGGGACAGAGAGCAGAAGGAGGGTGAGTGAATAACGCAAGAAAAAAAAACACAATTAGGAAGCAATTGTAAAGATAACGCAGGGCTGGACGGTTGTTCTTTTTTTGGGGGGGGGGGGGGGCTTCTGTATTTTTGAAGTGATGTGCACTGCCTACTTAACAAGAGATGGAGAGGGAGTGGCGTTACTCAAGCTAAGACATACAGCATTGTGAATCATCAAATGACGTTAAATTGTTTGTTGTTACTTATCAAGTATCATCTACAGACAAGTTTGGACAAACATTTTTTTTTCTGCTGGGAGAAAGCACTTTTTTGATGCTGGGAAACGTTTGAAAACTTCCAAACCTGTTCTGAATGCTGCTGCTTTGTGCGTAAGCCATCAAAATGGTAAATTGAAGGAATTTATATTGACGCACTGGAACATACCTGTCGGAATTTGGCACGGGCTTCTTTCTCCTTCATCCTGCCATGAGCCACCAAGTAATCAAACACCTCTCCTACAAGACGGGCACACAATTGGGGCTCCATTCCACTCCTGCACTTGAATCAAAAGCTCCCGCGCATCACACGCTCGCTCACCTCCGCTGGCGTACTCCATTACCAGGTACAAGGTCTTTTCGGTCTCGATCACCTCAAAGAGCTTAACTGATGGTAGAGGAGAATGCAAAAAAGATGGTGAGTGGCCATCATTTGCACCCTTTCCATTTCGTTTGAAGCGTGGCAGTCCTTTCAACTCACCTATGTTGGGGTGGTTCAACATCTTCATGATCCTCACCTCACGGAAGAGCTAGCAAACAAGACGCGCACACACAGAGACGGCTGGGTCAAACACTCAACGGACACAGGCGGCGCTCCAAACTAAATAAACACCATCTTGAGGTTTGCGTGTGCCTGCCAATAGAAAGTCTATGTGTCCATGGCAACACCACATGTGGTCGGGAGGCCCTTGATTAGGGGCTTAACGATTTTAAAAATAAGCAAATTGCTGTTTTTCTTTCTCTCAATATTGGAATTGAATAAGCTTTTTTTTTTTTAACAAGCTCCCTCAAACACGAGCGATTAATTTACCTGTATCTCAAGGAACAATAGTCGATGCATTGTATTGTGTGAATGTTTTGGCTTCATCGGTTAGGCTTACACTAAGATTAGACTTTTCATGTTTGATGAAACAATGACGTGTACATTTCCAATTCCTAAGGGCTGAACCTGTTTAGAACTGACAGAAACAAAAAAGTAAAATAGATAAAGAATAAAGCCTACTGACTGACATGAAACACTGGTTGTTGCCGGGGGGGGGGGGGGGTGTCCCTCAAAATTGACGCCTTTGCCAAGTGTTTGATTGTAAGGTGTCCTTGAGTGTTTTGAAAGGCGCTTATAAATAAAATGTATTATTATTCAGTGAAAATTGCATTCTGCTACTGTGTGCGGTCGATTTGAATTTGAGTAATTGTTGAGCTCTGGTCCTTATGGTCATTGTTGGGGCAAAATATTACAAGAAACAAATGGCAATCTGACTTTGTGAAAAATCTGGATCTGAGCATACTGATCCTTCTTTTTGCGCAAATCTGACAAGCAGTGGCTGTTATGTGGCAAGCACAGCAGTGGTTCTGCATTATTTGTCGTGATGCAAACACACATGGCGAGAGTGCACTTGTGTGTGTGTGTGTGTGTGTGTGTGTGTGTGTGTGTGTGTGTGTGTGTGTGTGTGTATGTGAGAGAGTGAAAGTGTGCATGTGCGTGCAAGTGGACACCCCACCCAGCCACGATCAAGGGAAGTAATTGCAGTTTATTTCCTGTCATTAAAACTCATTGAAAACCAGACCGCTTCAGAAAAGCAGAGGAAAGGAAGAGTTAGAGTGACCATTAGATTTTTGTAAATGTGTGTGTGTGTGTGTGTGTGTGGTTGGGAGGGGGTGGGGGGCAACCCACCTTCTGCAAACTGGAGGAGTTGAGTTGTGTCTTATCAATGATTTTCACAGCCACCTAGAAGGCAAAAAACAAAAACAAACAAAACAACAACATGACTTGCATGCATCGCACAAGCACCTGCACCTCAGAGGACGAGCCGATGGCAAACGTTGGCAAACGGCGGCTTGTGTTGAGGTGTGCAAGATTGACTATAACATGATAGCAGCAGGTGTCAGTTGCATAACGGGGGTCGAATAAAGACACACGTGACGGTCGACGACACGGTATGAAAACACGCAGGGAGCAATGAAACTGAAACAAAAATAGAGTCAGAGGGGAGGGATAAAAAGTGTGAAGTGTGACGGTGTGTGCGGCGGGGGGGGGGGGGCGGGCAATTCAAGAGAGTTCAACATGCAGGAGAACAAAGGACTGAAGACAATTGAGCACTTTCTTTCTTCTTTTTAGTGGTGCTCATTTGACTCCTTGGTGCCCTCTGACTCGCCCTTGTTTTTCCCACTGTGTGTGTGTGTGTGTGTGTGTGTGTGTGTGTGTGTGTGTGTGTGTGCGTGCGTGTGCCAGCGAGTCACATGGGGTGTTATCAGGGTGTCAGGCAGAGAGCTGTCACACGTTGACAGAGCCCGCCCACATCCCTCCTAACCAACGTGCCGTGTTGGTCCAAAGAAGGAGCCCCAGCATGGCTCGCCGCTTTCCCTCTGAAAGCGACACGCCGCAAGTGCATAGCACGCTGAGCCGGAGACTTTCTCCGCGGCGGAAGAAAACGCTGAGCTAATTTTCTGGAAGGGGTTTTATGCTCTCCAAGAGCCGTATGAGCTCTGGCCTTTAAACAGAATGACAGCAGCATGAACATGAACACGCACACACACACCTTCCACCCACCAGGAAGCCGCTTTTGAGGTGTCATGCGGGGGTCTGCCAACAAAAATGGCTGATAGGCGGGTCAAATTTTTGCAGATTCCCCCCCCTTTTTTTTTATACACTTTAAACACATGACAACATAAGATAAAGATGTTCAAATATTCCCCACCCCCTTAAAAAAAAAGTCAGCAACTTTGCTGCGAAGTTAAACACTCAAGCACAAAGGATTCATAGAGCTGCATATTTGTGAATTTTTCCCCCTTTTCAATCTTTCCAAGGAGTTCCCCCAACCTCCCCCCACTTTTTGTGTTCAACACTGATATTTTTTTGTTTAAAAAAAAAAAAATCGCAATGGATTCCAGTGGCTGTCGACTACATACAGATTTGTGTTTTTCGCCGGCTGACCCCGTCCCTTTCCTTTGTGAATGGATGCATTCCACTCGATTACAAAACAGTCAAATGTTCCACCTGTAATCCATATTTCTACAGTTCCAAGCAACAAAAAAGAAGTTACCATATTCATTCAGATTTTTTTTAATTGGTCCAAAATTATCCAAATTTTATGCCGCCAAAAAGAACCTGAACTGACGTCAGTCTCAAAAGTTCCAGAACGGTCGGACAGTAATTCTCACAACAAGCAGCGCAAACCTTCGGGGTTTCTGGCGTGTGTGAAGCCCAGAGATTTACCTCCTTTCCAGTGAGGACGTGGCGAGCCAGCTTGACTTTGGCGAAGTTGCCCTTGCCGATGGTTTTCAGCAACCGATAGTTGCCGATGTGCGGCTGCTCGTCCGACGTGGTCGTCGCGATGGAGTTCCGACATCGCGACATGCTGGAGCGGCCGGACGACGACTTGGAGTCCTGACAATTCCGAAGAAATCAGAACGCACGTGTTATACAAACTGCAGCTTTGGGCTGGGTGGGATAAAATGTCAAAATATTTACAGTGTGCGAACATGATCCCGAATAAAATAACCTTTTAAAAGCTCAACCATTGAAGAAAAAAAAAACCCAGGGATCGACCTCCTTTCACTGCGCTGCGTTCTTTTCAAACGGAACACAATGTCAAAAAAAAATTTTTTTTTAATTGCAGACACTCGTTTTGGCAAGGCTACACTGTATTCCACTGACTTGGTCTTGCCAAAAAGTGAGCAGGTAATGCACCTCAAAGTGTCCAAATATGGCCGTTCGAGGCTAGAGTTTCCTGTTGCTGCTGTTGCTGTTGAGCAACCGCCAACCGGGTCCCCAAAGCGGCTCCTAAAGCCGCAGCGACCCGGGCACCTGCAGACCCAGTTGTCGGCTGTTGACTGGGAACTGTTCGTAGCCCGAAGGCACGTACAACACCGCTCGGAGGTCGTTCCCGAGTCGGGCTCCTGTTGCTGCTGGTTTTCCCATGGTTAATGATTAGCATACAATATTTATCCTCAGACGTGCCCGGATAATGCAGCATACCATTTGTGTTTTTTTTTTCATAGTGCTCCTGGCAAGAAGTTATAGGAAGCGACAGAAAAACAACAACAACAAAAACTGCCACGCTCAGAAGGTTTGAGCACGGCTGGCAACAACCTGGCAAAGCTTCATTGCATTTGTGTGTGAGGGAGCGATCTGAGCGAGCAGGTGAAGGGGGGATCAGGGTCAGAGCGGCTTTGGGGTGACGACGCACGCAGGCGCGCAAGTCCACACACATCCCATGCACGCAAAGGCGCGCTTGCACCAACAAGCAGACGGGCGGGACAAAAATCACACACACAGTACCCCGGCGGAGGGTTTTTCGACGCACTCTCCCGAGTGCCCCTTTCCACACCAACTAGTGATTTGATTTGTGCAATTATCTCGGGACTAATTAGAGGCTCACTCGGTGCTGCGAATAAGCCGCAGACCGCCAACGAGCTCTTGCTCGCTGCGCTGCCACACATTTGTGGCCCTGGGAAACCGGGACAACCATGATTACTTCATTGTGTTTCCCGACTCCGAACAGAGCGTGCGTCTCCCGTTCAACAGCCTGCCTGCACACACGAAAGTGGAACGGGAGCGCTTCATCTCGGTCGGGTGCCAGAATCCGGGAGCCGAGCGGAGATCCTTATGTGGTCTTGTGTGAGGGTGGAGCAAATGAGTTTTATTTTGGGAGCGAGAGGGCGAAGGAGTGGGAGACAAGACAATGTCATTGTGAACACGACTGCAACGCAAAGAGAAGCAACGGGGAGTCCAGTTTCTTATGTTGATGCTTATTCCGTAACGTGAGCGGACTGGACAGTAAATGCCATGAGAAAATAACAGTGTTGCATGAAAACATAAAAGTAGTGTAAAAATATGAACTGCTTTTATAAAGCACAAATCATGTATATTGGAAACGCCCATCGATACGAAAGCGTCATTGGTTCAATGATCTCAGATCGTCGAAATCAAAACCGATTTTCCAATTCCAATTGGCTTCCGTTACACCCCTCGGGTTGGTCTATTGCAAGGGTGCCCGATACGCTGGGAACCCCGCGCTGTGCATTTTCTTCATAAGCAAGGTCGCGGCGGCAATTAGCTTCCCGCGGTTGATCGGAACAAATGCATTTTCGCAATGTTGTGGGGAAAATCTGGTCGTTATCATGAAGTTTAAGTGATAAAGATGTTCGCTGGAAGCAAAATCGGCAGATGGAAAGTGAATGACATGAAATCGGGAACTGTGAACGTTACAGGGGTGGAGACATAAACAGGGCACTTTGAAAAGAGGTTAGACTGTACAATTCATCAATGGCACTGGCAAAGAGCGGCAATCTGGAGCGCCAGGAGAAGCATTTTCAAACAGTACACATACGTACGATAGTTTCTGCACTTAACACGCTGCGAAAGTGCGTCCCGAGCCTACGCATCAGGTCTCAATTAAATTTGGCATCGATTTCCTTTTCACAAACTCTTGAATCGACTTTGTTTTTCTGTTTCATTCACGTTAGGGGCCGTTAGGGCTGTTGCTCATCGGGCGTGCATGCGTATGCTGGAACAGGGACGATCGCGGGAAGTCGGTTGCTTGAAAAATAGATCTTTGGTCAATAAAAAAGTTGGTCAGCCGTGGTCTAGTGAGTGGCGACAGAAACACGCAGCTTTTGGCCTTCTGTAGCTGCTTGCGAGTGGTCTTGTTTTTAGTTAAACTGTTTGGGTCGCTCAATAGTGGGCTGAAAACACTTTGGCGAACCGCGACTCTTCTTTATTTCACTACACTGGAGCATTGGCAAATCTGAAGCTCGTTCCTTAAAAAATTAAAAATAAAAAAGACCAAGTGGTGCTTTGAACTCAAAAGACACATTTTGGAAGAGCCATAAATCAAGGTACCTCGATCAAGATGTCAGTGCTGGACACAAGGGAGCAGGATGGCAACAGCTGCATGAAAAGAGAGACTCTGGCGTAGTGACACGTGAACCAAGCATATTCCTGCCACTGAACCAAATTCTTCATCCACTGAAGCTATGGAATGAGCTTCTGTTAAATGTTAGGCTCGCCGCCTCTCTGTCCGTTTTTAGACACATTTTGGATTCATTGGCCTTTGACCCAACAAGATTTCACACTGTTCGATTATTTTCTGAACGTGCTCTATGAATCGAGTTAAGCTGAGCCAAGTCCGGGCACGTGCGGCAAAGTTATTCCGCTCAAATACAACTGCAGGCTGCTAACCGCATGCTAGCGCAGAGCAAACCTTTTTTTTTTTTTTGTGAGGGAACAACTGGAGACATTGTGGCACTTTTCCAGGGGAAAAGTCATTTTTCACTGACTGGGAGGGTCGCGAAGGGGGTCATAACGCAGGTACTACTTTCTTCAACTCTTTGGTGGCGTTTCATTCCAGGACTATTTTTGTATACCGACTCTTCCTTCATTTTTGGGCAGCTGGAGGCTGACGACTCCCAACGCCCCAGCGCGCACACATTCAAATACACGCCAACCGCATTTTGTGATGTTGCCTTTTTTTTGGGGGGGGGGGGGGGGGGGGGGGTACACATGAAGCGGAACCCTCGTGACTTCACAGAGCCATAATTGCAATAGCACGATCCTGTGAAACTGTCATGCGTTGGCGTAATCACACCGTCACAATCTGACACCGCCCCCCCCCCCCGTCTTCTTGTAGATTTTGTGTCTTGCATGAGACCATTGGCTCCACGCCCCTCAATTGGATCAAAAGCATAATCTTTGAATCAAATTGAATGACTGAGATCCCTCCCTAACACGTGCTTCATGAAATGGCCTCTTGACTCCACATTACAACACCCTGGTAGGTTGCCAGCTTCCCACGCACGACACCCACAGAAACAAAATCTCCCTTTCAAAAACAACACAATCGGTGCGCTAGCTTGAAAATGCAGGTTCTCAAACGTAAGCAGGCATGCCGTCTCAAGTCATGAAGTTCAGGTTGAGGTCAAGTCGAGTCTCGTCATTTTGAGTTGGGCAAGTCTCACGTCCTGGGGCGGGTGAGGAGTTCAGTCCAGGCTAACTGAACACTACCGATGACTTCTTCTTTGTCCTCACTGCCCCGCTGTTGACACTTTTGGGGATCATTACTTGCAATTGAGTGCCTGTGCATTAAGTTTTTTGGTCTTTTTTTTCCCCCCCCTGAACATACACCAAGCAGATTTCAGCTCTGACGTGCATCAAATATTCCGACAGAGGCTGCGCAAACCCCACACGCGGGCGGTCAACTTTAGCACGTCAATGTCGCTGTTTCTCTCGGTTTGGTGTGAGCGGGCTCTTGAACTGGATTACCGTAAGATGCGAGTATCCACCCCTGTGGCACGCATAGCGCAACACAGTCTGAGCTTCTATATCCCAATGGTATATAAATGATCTATTTGGATCGCGGCAGAGATTCGGACTCTTCCGAGCAATCGCGGTAACTCTTGCTAATGACTGATGTCATCGCATTTTCCCCCGGGACAGACTGACACTGGCTTTGGATCCGAAACCACGGAGCAGGAGGTTAAAACACGAGTTGGACTCGGTTGAGATTGCACTGAGGATTGAGAGGAAGAAATTTCATCTATGCTGCATGTCATACATAAAGCATATTTGACAATAAAGATGACCTGGACCTTGACCTTGAGATGTTGACAAAGGTCTCATGTTGATTCAGCACCCAAAGAGAATCAGTCAGCTTTAATGAAGCAAGACAAAAACCTGAGAATATTTCCCGCTGACAGACTGAAATTTCAAGTTTCACGTGAATGTCTTGAAACATTGAACTCATGGTGAAAATAGCAGCGATTTGATTCACAGTTCTGCCATTTCAAAGGCGACGGGTTCCTGTTGTTTCCGTACTTTACCATGATGATCTTACTGTGAATCATTTTGTTTTATTTGCAATTTGCTTGATTTGTTCTGTGCCCGTGCCGCTCTCAAGTCGTTGGGCGGCCACAGAGGGCTTCCCGTTCAAGTGTAATGGGGCACACTAACAGGATGTGTAACTGTTCAACCTAATTTCAGAAGACGGCGACGTTTTTGTACCTGCTTTTGCTGCTCTCACTCAAATCAACATTATATTTTGGCTTTGGTTTCATTTTCACCAATTTACCTTTGCAAAGGGACGATAGAACCCATTCGGAAAGGCTTCCATTACAATTTTGTACACGCAGGCCAATATCGTGAAGGGATCCAATTTATACAGCAATATGATTTTACTTTTTCGTTCACATCACTACTTAGCTGACCGATCATGCAGTTTAAGAACAAAAACAATATTGAGCCACTTCATCTTTTTTTTTTCTTTTCTTCCCTGGCAACCGTTGAGGCACGCAAGCGTCGTGGCGGAGAGGGAAGTCCATGTCGACAATGTGCCGCCACACCTACTAGTCCACTCAACTGGAAAGGCTTGTTTTAAGCTGCGCTCTGTTTTAAACAATCCTATAGACACACACAAACAAACACTCACACACACACACACACACACACACACACACACACACACGCACCCCGAGCCTCACCGCAGCACCTGTTTATGCGACGATTCATAGGGTTGCTGACACAGATCATTCTATTAAAATGTCATTCCAGTCAAGTGAAACACAAACTGTGTGGGGGTGTGTATCTGAAGGAGGGCTACTGTGTGCCACGCCACGGTGAGAACAAAGATGAATGCGCGCGTGTTTGTGTGAGGCAGGTTTTCTGTTGCTAGGACCCCAGCTAGCTCCGTGTCTCCGTGTCTCTCTCTCTCTCTCTCTCGGCTCTTCTGCCTAGCGACTGCGCCACGAAAGGAGCAAGGCAGAATTTACGGTTTCTCGGGCGGGATGACGACGCGCTTGCTACGGATTGTCATACTCGTGCGATGACTCATTCAACGTAAGCAAGAACGAGGAGAGGCCCCAGGGAAAAAAAAAAACAAACAGGGGAAATGTGCCAGTGTTTGCTGTCAGCCGTTTGGCAAGAACAGTGGGAGGTTGACTCGTAATTATCAAATCAATCTTCCGCATTAAAATAAAGCAACATGCCATTAATCCGATTTTTTTTTTGTGTGGTTATACATATCCAAGGCGGCCCGGTAGTCCAGTGGTTAGCACGTCGGCTTCACAGTGCAGAGGTACCGGGTTTGATTCCAGCTCCGGCCTCCCTGTGTGGAGTTTGCATGTTCTCCCCGGGCCTGCGTGGGTTTTCTCCGGGTGCTCCGGTTTCCTCCCACATTCCAAAAAACATGCATGGCAGGTTGATTGGACGCTCTAAATTGTCCCTAGGTGTGAGTGTGGGCGTGGATGGTTGTTCGTCTCTGTGTGCCCTGCGATTGGCTGGCAACTGATTCAGGGTGTCCCCCGCCTACTGCCCGAAGACGGCTGGGATAGGCTCCAGCACCCCCCGCGACCCTAGTGAGGATCAAGCGGTTCGGAAAATGGATGGGTGGATACATATCCAATTCCAAATGACGTCAGGGTGCCATGTTAAACGGAAATCAGTATGGAATGCCGTAATTTGCAATTGAAGTTCAACCGAATAAACGACAAAGACAAGATGTGTAAAGTTCAAACTGATCAATGTTATGGTTTTGGCCAAATGATCATAAACTTAGTATTTTAATGGCCGTAACACGTTCTAAATGAGCTGAGACAAGGTCATGTTTCCCACGATGTTACGTCCCTTTTTCTTTGAATGACATTAAATAAACATTTGGGCACTGAAGACAAAAAAAGCTTCTTTTCTAGCCAATCATGGCACCGCCTGTTCCCAGTGAGCCTGTCACTTGTGGCATGTTACAAGCAGGTGTTTGATGAGCATTCCTCAACTTTCTCAGTCTTTTTTGGGAGGGTTTTGCAGGCACACAATTCCAAGTTAAGGATCAGTTGCTAAAAACGATAAAGATGATCATTTTGAACATTCAATATTTTGTCTTTGCGGTGTACTCAAAAATAGGTTCAACATGATTTGCAAATCACTCTACTCGGTTTTGATTCATGTTTAACCCTGTGTTGTGTGCTTTTAAAAAATTGCATCAAATGTATAATTAAATGATCATAAAAGAGTAACGCAAAACGTTGTTTCAGCAAACATGCCACAAGTCACACAAACTGTTTGCATTTGCGGTGTGATATGAGGCTTTAAGAGGACCGGCCCAAGTCAATCAGATCTCAAGCTCAGATTGTCCATTGACCACACGGTTAGTTCAGTGTGAGTCTTTGCGCCTTGAGAGTGTTTTCATTTTGCTTTTTTATTATTATATTGGCCAAGGAAAGGGGCAAAGAGTCATTGCTTAAAAAAACAAAACAAAAAAAAAACACTGTGGACAGAAACTCTGATAAATGGGGGTTTGAAATGCGATGACACTGCGGACAGGTCTTCTCAAATAAGGAAATGGCCACGTTTGAAAACAGCGCTAGTTCAAAGCCATCGCGCGAACGTGCCCGGCTCGTGTGCGCGTAGCACCCAACACTGAGATGAAGGATGACGTCAGGGGCAGACCTGTATTTCGAGCTCCGTTGGTCTCTTTTCATGAGACACGGGGGAATATCGCCAAACAGGAAAAACCCTACTTCCTCACACACGGACACTAACTAGTGAACGACTGAGCTGACTTGAACTTGGTTGCTCGAGAAAAAGCCAACAGTCAACACAGCTAACACGGTTAAATATGATTTAACCCCCGATTTGTCAATGAACACGTCAACACCGCCTCAGGCGCCATTTGAGGAAACACAGCAGTTTTCCAATCACTTCATCGGATGCTGCCAGTGAAGGGTTTATTGATAGACGGTGATGAAACGGGAAATGGTCAGTGTTACCACCTTAAATAGCAGCTATTGTTCCTACTTCTTTGTTCTTTGAAGTCAAGATGGCGCCCGAGTAGGCAGCCGTCGGCAAGTGCTCTCATGAGCCTTGCTTTTTTTTTTTGTTGTTTTTTGGTTTGTTTTGTCACTTTGTGTTTGTTGTTACATCGTGTGGACCTGATGTGGACTTTCTTCAGCATTTTTTGGCCACGACATTCATCAAGGAGGAGACTCTGTGCTTGGTGGTTGCGCCTTCTCGGCAGCATGGGTATGCCAGCACTGTTTTTGCCGGGGAGGAATGTCGGCGCCATTTGACTGTCGTTGCTGGACAGTCCCGGGGCGCTTGTGTCTTGCGCCCGTTATGGGCAGCATTTTTCACAGCCCCACTTTGTTCAGCGGAGAGATCGGTGCTGTTGAACGGTCTGCGGCTGGATGGATGTAAGGCTTGAGGAGCCGACGATGAGAAGAAAGGAGCGTTAGCGCGGAGCGCCGATGCGGATGTGGAATTGGGAGTCGTGGCTTGGAATTGAAGTGGATTTACATGGGACAGGAGATGTGAGCCAATCTCTTTTTCGTCAATGGACGCTACAGCTTCGTGTTTGCTTTCAAAACCTAGCTTGTAGCAGACGTGTGCACATTTTCAGCATGGCGTCTCTGATCCACTGGTGAAAGGACACTTTGATCCTCTCCTCTTTCATCTATAACTGCTTCAGAGAACAAAGTGTATGCAGAAAAGTGGTGAAGATTGCACGACTGTCTGTGTCCTATGTGTTGTGTTATTTTTGTTATTTTGACTTCAGAATGGCACCGCGTGAGTGGCTGCCTTTCCAGCAGCTCCTATATTTTGTTGTTCTACTTCTTCCTTTCATAACTTTGCTGCTGTGAACCTGGAATTTCTCCATTGCGAGACTAATAAAGGTTTTCTTATCTTATCTTATCTCATCTTACTTAACATGAGCACTTGTAAGTGGGCCACAGCGTTGCTCTTACGTCAACAATGAATCAAGATTTGGGAGTTTTACGCAAACCAATCCAAATTAGGATTCATTTTCCTTTGTTCAAAACACAAGACATTGGGGACTTTCTTCTGAACAAGCGCCGTTTCCGTCATCCCATAAACTCATGTTCAAGACAGCCATACACATTCAAGGCTCGATGATATACCCGGCCCGTGAAGTAGATTGGAGGTTTTGTACGTTTTTCTTACACTTTTAGATTTCCTCTGTCCATCGGAATTATCGCAAAGCTGACTTCGGGCGGAAGGCGGACTCCACCCAGAACTGGTCGCCAGCCAGTCGCAGGGCACATATTATTGAAACAAGCAAGCATATCTCCACCGTCACTGAGGGGAAACTGCCCGAACACAAGTCAGGCAGCATGTACCGCTACACCATTAGCGACGCGCAGGGCCATGTGGAAATAATTTTCTTTTTGTTAGAATTGATAAGATGGCATTTTAAAAAAAAGTAGCGAAGGGAAGGTATCGGCATTGAACATTTTTGATTGACAGCCATCCTTGCGCGTGACAAATACCCCTTCCCGGTCCCGCCCTCATCTCCGGGGACCACCCAAATGACTGACTGCTCTTCCTGTGTTTGGCCATTCTTTGATCCAGTATCTTGGGCTTCCTCATCACTGGGTGGATTTGAAAGCTCTGCATGGCTTCTTTGTTGCTTTGAATCAAATGAACTTTGGAAGCACCGCAAGACAAGGCCCCTGCTCTTTCAAAACCTGCAATTCTCTTCTCTGAAAACACGTTTGAGAAGGCAACATTTCAATTTCAAGTTAACACCAGAAGACATCTATCTCAATTGTGAACTTGGCAGTTGGCGTTTCTCTGCCGAAAATGTGTTATTTCCAACTCAAGTATCAGTGATCTAGGTCATAGTAATCGGCAAAGGTTGAATTGAGGCGAGTGGAGTCTTCCTGTTTGTTCGGGAATTTGGTGTTTTTAAGAATTTCATTTCACCAAAACATTGTAAATTGACTCAGGCAACTACGTTATTAAACATAACAACATGCGTGTAAGGGTGCAGGTATTATTCTAAACTTCAAATGTAGTACTTGTCACTTGAGTGTGTCTGGCTTCAGAAAGGCGGGGTTTGGACAGGTGAGTGACGTGGGTGTCAGCGAAGGAGAGCGTGAGTTGGCTGGCTTGAAACCTCTGCATGTTGATGAGTGACTCGTGTTGCGGCCATTGGCAGTTTGTGTCGAAATGTGCTGATCGTGTGTTTCGTTGAGACACTGATTGATCGTGACTGGCAGCTGTGCTGTGTCTATGTGCATGACAATAAATTCTAACGGGTGAAATGTGGATACATGAAATTCGCTAACAGTGATACATTGACGTATCATTGTGGTACATGTTACAGTTTAGTTTTTTTTTTTTTTGGAAGTGTGAAATCCATCGCGACAACTTTTTTCTTTACTTTTATGGCCCTTATTTAATTAAATAGTGACATAATTACATGCGGCAAGTAAACATATACGTCTTCGGTGTAGCATGCATCCATCTTTTGACCACGCGAACAAGGGCGCGATGGAGTCTGGCTTTTTTGAGTGCACTCGGCTATTTAGTGATGTGTGGTTTTTCGATACGTTCTGATAGTCATCAACCCATCCCGGTTTTGCTCCATGAGACAGAGCTTCAATGGATAAAAGCCTGTCGCTTCAGTCGTATTTTGCTCACTTGTCTGTACAGTTTAAGTTCTTCCTGTCTTGCCTTCTTGGGATTAATCAATGCGATTGATGTGCCGTGGTTTGTTTTGACATTTTTTCAATTACTAACAATGAATAGTGTTTTGTGGGTGTCACTGGATGATAACTACAACGGAAAAGGGGATAATTTGATTCAATAGAATAGAGGGTTAACGTCAAGTCAATACATACTGAAGAAGCTTGTCCTCATATCAGAAGTTAAAATTATCTGCATTTATGGAGACCACTTTTGGGGTTAGTTCTTGCCTCCTTGGTTTATTTTGAGACCTGACGCCTTTCTACATGTGGCCTTTATGAGATAGCAACACATACTTTTGGAAAGTTGTGCAGCAATGGTACACAAGTGAATTGAACGGATGGATTGCAGGGCAAACAGAGGACCAAAAACAGGGCTTCATTGAAAAACTACCAGCAACGGGTGAATCGTGTCAAACCACAGTTTTTGTCTTGGATGATATTTCTCATAGTAATGCTTCCTGAAATTATGATTACAGCCAATTCTGCCTTGGGTACAAATTTAGGATCGTCCCAAATCTGCAACATGCATATCAGGTTGAACCCACCCTTTTATATGGATTAAAAACATGAATTTGAGAGCCCTTATTAACCTTTTTACTTGGGAGTGTGAGGATACATGTATTGGGGAACACCTTTGTTCCCGCAAAGGGCAGGAAGTGCTATGCCCTCGAGCCACACAGCTACCCTGTAAACAAACACAGAGCAGCTCAGCATCTGGCTAAGAACGCCTCGGCTCGAGATATCGTTTTGTAGTTGCAGGATACCAAAGTGATCTGAATATCGGTGCAGTTCCACAGAACCTTACAGTTGTATTCGAACCGATTCGGTTTCGCCCCAAAATATTCACTTTGGACCATCCTTACATTCTTTGACTATGATAAGTTTTTCACTACTTTATGTTGTCTGTATCTGTGTTTGGTAAGCTTTGCATTGATATCAGCATTTTGAGAAGAGCATAAATATTTAGAGTCAAGAAAGTCCGACACTGGGATACAACCTACATCGAAGAAAGTCCGACACTGGCATTCACCCGATATCATCTTGGCATTCAGAGGTTGGCCGGGAATTGGTGCATTTTCACCATCATAACGTTTCATAACTTTCTGAATATTGTCCACTGCAAAATGATAATTTTACCACAGGAATCGGTTCCTACAAACACAACAATGTTGCACTTTTCTCAGCAGACAAACTATGTTGCATTTTCCTAAAAATAAAAGATCAGTGTCAAGATGTAAGTGCAATTGTGTGGCTGTATTTTGTGCAAATTGACTATTCATTGATCGACGTGATGATCTTACCTGCACAGAGGAATTTTCAATGACTTGCACCAGTGGGGTTCTTGTTGACATGTTGGCTTGATTTGAAGACTTGATTTGTTGATGCAAAAAAGGCGCAAGGGAACAGTGACCCAAAAGAATGACTAATCAGTGGCTTATATACATTTAAGCTCTGTGTGGGTACAAAATGAAAAAAAAGAGCCCCAGTGCTAGCCCGCTAGCAACACGTCACAGTCCGTGAATCAACAAGTTGGATCCCACATCTGCACATCAGTTAGCTTCGCTAGCTCAACCGCGCTTCCCATCTTTGTTGGCACAAAAAAAAACAATGCCAATGTGAGGGGTTCGGGTTTGTTGTTGCCCTTCAAAGGAGTCACTGGCTGGCTAGTGGGGCTGGTTTAAAGAGACAAGGTTCAACTAGGTGGCTAGCATGCTAAAGCCAGCACGACACCGAGGGAATAGACGACAAACGGCTGTTGTGTGTTTCCGTAAAACGAATTTATCGCCAGGTCTTGTGTTTTTATTGTGTGTCCCCCCTTACAAATAGTTTTTTTTCGATGTGTAAAGAAAAAAAAATCAGGCCGAAAAAAAAAACCTTCCAGGCCAAAGTTATTCCCGGCGAGGTCCCCGTCGTCCCGACCTTGCCAACTCACACGAAACAATCGTCCCCAGCGAGATATCCAGGGTGGGGTGTCCAAAGAATAAAAACACCACCATGTAAAACGGTAACATGTCCCAGGTGAGAATTTGTTTTTCGTCTTCTTTCTTTCTTTCGTTTTTAGTCCATCGAGCTAGCCCGACTTTCCTTCAAGGCGGAGCTAACTAGGCTAGTTCGCTAGCCGCTAGCGCTCCAGCGGCCACAGGCGGTGGAGGAGGAGGAGGAAGAAGAAAAGACGACGAGGGGGCTGGTGCCAAACACGCGAGACGCCAAAGTCCAAAATCCACGAAAGCCAGCGGCGCTCTGGCGTTCATATGACTAACTAATAAGGCCGTTCACCAGAAAACGCACTGCACTGCGGTATGGCCGATATATACCCAACCAAGCCAAAGTACCCGACGATGATGACGATCCACCAGCAGCTTGTTCGAGTTTGGAATCAGGTTGTACGATCCATGATCGACGAGGTTGTGGGGAAGCGACGGGCTGCGTCCGAATGCTGTCTAAGCGCAGCAGCCAGCCCTCATACCGGAACAAGCTCGCGGCAACATGGCTGCTTGCACCATCGAGAGACAACCGGGGAGCCGGGGGAGGGGGGGGGGGGCAAAGGAGGTGGAGAGCGAGTTCGGCTCTCCTCGGCTTCTTCCGGGAAGCCCAGCGGTGACTGCTTCCCATTAGTGGTGTGTCGTTCGCGAACGAGCCGGCTCTTTGAAGTGAACGATGGGACTCGGCTCCTCATTGGGAGCCGGTCCGAATAGGAGCCGACTTTTTTTTCTCCTGTTTTTTTTCCCCCCTTCGGTGAAAGCCGCACGTGATTGGTCAAGATCCGTGGTAGAAGAGGAAGGGGAGGGTTTTACACACACACACACACGCACACGCTGCAGTTTAGAGAAGGGGGAGGGGATAGAGAAGAGACACACACAGCAGCACACTGAGCAGCACGCAAACAAGACAAACGAGGAGACGAGAGAGTTAGTGAGCGAAAAAAACAACACGGTGGAAAGCGGAAAGGTGAGAAAATGGATAGGAAACGCAGTGAAATTTGGACTCATTTCAATTTAATTGATAGTTCAAAGGCGGCGTGTAGACTGTGCAAGGTTAAAATATCCCATCGATCAGGCTCCACAAATAACCTGCACAGGCACATCAGAAAAGTCCACCCATCAGTACAATTTGAAGAGAAAAGACAAGCAAGGGAACCAGCTATTAATGAAGGTGCTAGTGTGTCTGCAACTGTTGCTGCTCCTGCAATGTCACAACTGCCTAGATGTACAACCCAGAGCTCTATGAGCCACTTTATGCAAAAAGCTATAAACCAGCAAAACAGAACACAATTGACGAGGAACTGGGTATTATGATTGCAAGTGATTTTCAGCCATTTTGTGTTGGATGTGTGTTGTCGCAACATCTGTCCCCTCAGAGAGAATCTTCTCCAAAACAGGGCAAATATTAACAGAGAGGAGAAACAGGATCAACCCCTCAAAGCTGAGGCACTTGATTTTTCTTCATGCCAATCTTCGCGAAAGACAAGTTAAAACTTTTACCTGGGTGCTGCTTTCTTCTTTTTGTTTTACAAATTTTAACTTATAATTTGTTGTGTGGTATTCAAAGCTTACTTATGTTGTTTTACTGTAAATAGTTAAAAACTTATAAATATACACATTCAGAGATTGGAACTTTTTGTTGACCTTGTTTTGATATGGGTCTTTGTACTTTGTTTTTATTTTTGTAGCACTCCATGTTGTACTCCATGTTGAGTATGTTCAGAAGAATATACATAAAGCCATATAAATAATAAATATTTGATATACTGTCTATTTTTTGCATTAGTAATTCATTTTACGCATAATATTACGTTATTTTTGGTAGTAAATTAATTTAAGCAACAAAAAAACTGAGGAGCCATTTGGGAGCCGAAAGAGCCGCTCTTTTTAGGGAGCCGAAAGAGCCGGCTCTTTTTAGGGAGCCGAGCAAAAGAGCCGGAATTCCCATCACTACTTCCCATCAATCGACCTCCATTAAAAAAAAAAAACCCAAATCCTCCAGTAGCCGAAGGTAGGCATGAGGGGTGTGCATCCCTCCAATAAAAGACGATTCGATTCATAAAACGATACATGGAGTGCAATGTGATTCAAACGCGATACATTTTAAAGTTTCTTGCTGTCAGTTTATTGTATGAACTTGTCAGTGCTGTAACCGTGGCATTTCCTCCAACGATATTATATATACGCATATTTGAGGTGTAATCTCTCCAATAAAATACGATTTAATGTCTATCTCCACATATTATAAAGTCGAACGATTCGATGCATATGTCTTTTGCATCAAACCCGTTTTTCGAATTCAAACCATTTTGTTACACTCGGAGTGGGTATACATTTTTAAAAATAGTATCATTAATGCACAGGTTTATTTTTGTTCTATTTGCCTTCCTGACCCTTTTCTTTTCTTCCACCTTAGACCGGCTTGTTCCACAGACCTCCTTCCTCTCTTCCGAGTCGCGTTGTATTGATTCGCTGTTGCCCATATTGTGCCCCAGACTCGTTTTTTCATTCCTGCTTCCTGCCAACCTTCCCTCTTTCCTATTTGACATCTTCCCTACCTTCTTTCCTTCAGTATTTAGCCGGTACTGCTTTAAAATTCACTTTCTGTTCTAAACATAAGTTAATTTCTACTTTCTTTTTGCAAGTCTGAATGCACCATACTGTTTCTCTAACACAGTAGTTAAGTCATATTTAAAGTAAAGGTTAATATGAAAAACATTTGAGTTCCTCCCAGTGAGCCCCTCTCACCCCGTGAAGGGATGGGTGAGCACCGATACTTGGAATCGGTGTTGCCAAGATTACACTTAGGTTGTGAAGCTGCCGATACTAGCCACTGATATGTAAGGCAATTAAAAAGAAATCTGGCATTGCGCAAATACTCCTCAGTAGTTGGCGCGACACTGCGGCATTTGACTCATTGGTAAATTATCATGTGCATCAGAAAGAAATAAAGGTCTCTGTTCCTCATTATGCCAATTTAAATTAGACAGAGAGGGGAGGGAGGTTATATTTGCACTAGTACATTTCCCTTGTATTGATAAAATACATTTTTGGCAAACATAACATTTTTGTTTAACATTGGCGGTGTGTATCATCCACAAGTGAGAGCATGACACATTGACAGCTGGCAGGTTACTTAGCAACAGTCTTCGACTTACTAAACAGCGAGGCTGCTTTTAGACATCTAAGCGTTTTTTAAAGAAAAAAAGGGTGGATGCGATGCAGAATGTACACAATGACAGGAAGTGGGATAATAAAATTCAAAAAAAGACGAGAGGGGGAAATGAGGTGTGTGTCTGGGGGTGTGGGGCTTGTTTCCAAATGGGAGAGCAGAGGCTTGATAATGATCTACTAATCATCTGTTGGATTCCGCATTCATGCAAGCGACGTATATTGATTGCCAAGCAGAACATTTAAATGGTCTTCCACTAGATGGCAGAAGGTACATAATTAACCTGCGTGCCCACTGTTGTGATACCGTACTCGTGTAAAAATACAGTATGTAGAAGCAATAGAAGTTGAGAAACGCCACACCAGTGAGGATTTTTTTCCTCGAGTGGTATGCAAAGAATCACCGAATAAAGTTCAAATTGCACATAACATTTCAGTGGCTGAAACATTCTCTTCAATCCAGTTTATTTGGTCAAATCAGCATGTATTGTATTGTATGAGTTTAACAACTTCATTAATTTTTCATGTGCAACAAACACGTTTTGCTACTTGCCGTCTACTGAAAACGACATCACATGTATTCAAGGATATAATGAAGTTGCCAAATTCATTCTAGACAAAATATGAACTTTTTTACTCCGGAAAACGGCAGAAGTAATATAGTAATCCCTGTAAGTACAGTTCGGTGCTCTTTAACTTTACGTACATTTAATCGTTTAGAGCAGTTTGTTTCAAATACTTTTAGAGGTAGAATGTTTACTCATGTGCAATACATTTTCATTGAAATAAACACTTTTTTGTAAATTCTATATTTCGGTGGTGTTAATCTTCAAAGTGCGCATTGTGTTACAGTGGCTTACAAGATTAAAAACACTTCCTCGTTTTTTATTTTAAAAAAAGTATTTGTTTTTAAGGTGATCCTAGACGTCGGAGAACAACGGCTCCACTTTAAAAAAAAAATGATGAGCGCTTGCCGCCCTCTGCTGCATGCCTATTTGCATTACAGCAGCAAAAATCAATCAACCAATTGCGTGTGACCTGAAAGACACCAAAAAAGGATGAATACTGTACTTTTATACAGTGATTTTATTCAGGATGATTGTCATGAGTGCAGCTGTTCGAAAACAGCGCTTCGGCAACAATAATATGGTCTAACGTGCAACAAGGCACCAGATTCTGTATAAAAAAGAAAAAACATGTTTCATTGTATATTACTAAGGACAGAATTCAAATAACTATACACCAGTAATAAGACACTGATAAACAGTACTCAAATGATGTGTGCAAATTGACAAGGTGAAGTCACACAAGCTCTGATTTGACACAGCCCGGCGTTATAAAGAGAAGAAAAACGGAATTCAAGTAAGGCTACGATCTGCAAGCTGCAGACAAGCCTAACGGATCCAAGTTGGGATTCCAAAAGGGACCGCGGCAGAGCTCATTGACTTGCACCTCCTTCGCCCCTTGCGTGGCAGCCATCGCGCGAACGGTTCAGAGCCAGCTGCATGGCCCAGATGCTGAGCGGCCTCATGTACGCCAGCGAGCGGTAGATCCCTTTCTCGCAGTAGGCTTCGGGCGTTTGGAAGGCCATGCCAAGCCTTTCCCAAACGGTCCGGTAGCAACCCTCTGCCGTGCGCATACCTTCAGCCAACATACCCTGAGAAGGGGGGAAATAAATAAATAAAAATCATGCCACTACTAGCTTAACGCTAACCTATAACAGAAAAATTACATTCACATGCTAGTGGTTAGCAATGATTTGTAGCGGTTTTACAACCCGTTAAGCAATGAATATTAGAACATAAATTATGGTACAACACATAGACTGGTCGGATAACAATAGTTAGAGGTGTATATTCTTTGTCCTCCACAATATAAGATCAATTTTATCACAAGTGGGAGTAGTCGAAGTCTTCTTCACTTGTGCCTGCAGACTGCATCGTACGGTACTGCCTAGCAGCGGCCAGTGAGGGCACACCAAAAGGAGCGGGACACTGAACTGGATTGCGGCATTAAATCATAACTTACAAACAGTTTAATGTTATACTTAATTATGTTTTTACTTTTACCTCGTGGATCATAGTGGCGGCCAGTCCGTAAACCACGCCGATCCAAACCTCGTCAGACTGGACGCTGGAGCGGTCGGCTACGCCCTCGGGCCGCATGCCGTTGACGGCACCCATCTGACCACCGCCGAAGCTCATCACGTTCAAGTCAAAAACTGATTGGAGTGCGGCCCTGATGTTTTCCTTGGGAAAAACCTGGATGGTGAGAGGAAGTGTAATCATGAAATTGACACTTTTGATTTGATCATTTCCAACTTAGGATCTTCAAATATACCAAGAATATAATGTCCACTTCAAATTGTAGCTTTTGGTTCTGTCATGGCCACTTTGGGAAAAGGAAATGTTTTTCTATTTCTTATTTCCTAAATTTTAATTTAAAGTTTAACTTGGCCTAAAATTCCAAGCTCAACACTTAAACATTTTCGTTAGTATTTTCTACTAGATTACATTATTTATCAAGTTATGGACAGGCTAGCAATTCATTTTTAAGTTCCCAAAAAGGCTTTCCTGCATTCCAACGGAGCAAATAAATGAACCAATTCTGATTGAAGAAGTTATGTGACTACATGAGAAAAATGACATTTTCTACAACGACCACAATGAAAACACATGACGTTAGCTAAAAACGTTATGCCATAACATCTTGCAGTAAGTTAGTTGCCTGGAAGTCTCCTTCTCCGAGTCCAGAAGCTCTGAGGAACCATTGGCCAGCACACTGGTCGGACATGATACTGTTCGAAAGGTCTCTCCCACTGCTGTCGTAGTTGTAGTACTTGCCTAAATTATTTAGGGACAGATTACATCAAAGTTGCCCTTGTTTTAAGTACGATGAGTTCAAAGTGTTTGGGGATCAGGGTGTTATGAATGCAGGCATCCATCAGGGATCAATTCCTAGCCCCTGGGAATAGCCAGGGCTCACCGAATATATTGGGTCTTACCATTCCACAGTAGTTTATCAAAAGCGACGCTGCCTCTGTCTAAGATGTCTTTGTAGTGCCGTTGAGCCGCCTCGTTGTCGAGCAACGCGGCCATTTTGCACATGACACACAATGACGCCAGCCACAGCCCGCCACAGTACGCACTGCAACACAGAATGGGACACTGAGCGTACAGGGAAACCACGCAGGCGACAAAGATACAATCTTGAAATAAGAGATGTAACTTAGGTTACATTCGAGTGTCAGTCCAAGATGGAAAAGCCCCAATTTCCTGTTTTGACACAAGTCATGCTTTTCCTATCGCGATTTCCTTCCCTTCATCCCTCCTCCCAGCTGCCCAGAGCAGACACTGACTTAAAGGAAATGCAGTGTCCCCCCACCCCCATGTCCCCCTTACCGTATCTATCAGAGAACTGACTTTTCACAAGATGAAATGACGTAAATGGCTTGTGTAGATTAGATAGTGTTTGGATATAAAACATTTCATTCTCTTTTCGTTCATGTGTCAGTCAGTCTTACAATGAAATTTTACTGGGAGTGCGGATAAAAAAACAAAACAAAAAAAGCAGGTTAGGTCTCTTCGGAAGTCTCCTCTGACCTTGGTCCAGTTACTGTCCAGCCATCATAAGTCTGATCAGGAAAGCCAGAGTTTTCAATCAGGCCGTCTCCGTCCAAGTCAAACTTCAGCTCCGACTCCATCACTGCCTAGCAGAGCGAGCACTAATCAATCCACAGTCAAAAAAATAAATCAATCTGACAGTGCAAAGAAAGTAAGGTCAGCTCTACCTGGCAGATGGGCCACATGTCCTGCAGGTACTGCTTGTCCTGGGTGAGATGGTAGTCCCTGTAGACCTGCAGGACAAACTTGAGGTTCAAGTCCTTCCAGTAGGCCGTGTCGTGAATGAGATAGGCGTTCACCCTTTGCCACGGCTCATCGTCTACACAACAAGAGACATCAATGACTTCCCTGCATTCAACTGGTCCATAAAATGTCTCATTTCATGCCAAGACGTGAAAGTACTTGTGCCAAAACGTAAAAAGACGCTTGACGTCTGAAGTGAATCAATATTTAAGTACAGTTAATTTGCAGTGCTAATGTTGTCCTTCTAGGCTCGTGTATTTCAATGTTGGTCATGAAGGGGGTGCCTGGAGTGGCGAGACTTTTTTTTCAGAGCGTACTTGGTTCAAAACGTTTGAGAGCCACAAAGTGAAGTCATTCCAAAGCACTCGCTCCTTGTACCTGGATCCCCAATGTCGTGAGGCACCACATTTTTGGCCTTGACTGCAGCGCACTGGCCACTCATCAGATGCAGCCTCTCAGTTAAATCCTGCTGAACCACACTGCCAGCTAATAGGAGATTCAAGTTAGGGAATGGAGTGAAATATTACCACCTCTCACCCCACCCCCAAAATATTTATCATACCAATATCATATTGCACACTCAAGGCAAGTTTGGGCCACAGCATGATAAGTGCAAACGAAGCGTAGAAGTGCACGTCGTAGGTATTGTACATCCTGTACTCTTGACCTGAGAGACAAAAAGCGAGCATGACATACATACACACAGAGCGGCTGGAGCCCAATTACGTTCCGTCTACCTTCGAGGTAGGCAAAGCGGCCGTACTCTTTAACGACGGCCGGCTGAGCGGGCAGGCCGCCGTCTTGGCTGCGCACGCCGCCGCTGACGTCGGCGTCCTTCTGCAGTTCCGTCCACACCGTGCCACCGTCGGCCACAAAGTACAGCTCGTTGAACAAGGCCGACTTGTACCAGGAAGGGAGAGAACTACAGGTAGCATATAAATTGCAAATGTGTGTCGGCTTAATTTGCCGAGCGCATAGACATTGTGCAGAGCACTCGATCAGCAAGGGTGGGATGCGTCCGGTGAGACTACTTCAGTCGATTTTTTTTTCTTTACAAGGAAAAATTTGTATTTTGGAAGGGCATCGCTTTGAAGTACCTGTCCTGCAGTATGGCCGCTTGCCACTCCTCAATGTTCTTCTCCCACAGTTGGTAGTGCGTCAGGGCGTAGTGACTGAGTGAGGGCGACGCGTCCCCTTCGCTCCCGAAGAAACGAGTGTACCGCCTGGAAGCAGGACCAGCTGCCTTGTTTTTATTTCGGTAAACATACGTTAGTAGCGCTGGCTGACTGATGGATATTTCGCATCCATACCACACAGCCAATCTGAACCAAAGAACCCACTTTGAGGTTATTTTGTTGCTTAATGTTCCATGGATTTCGGACAAAGAGATGAGGTGGCTGAGAGGCTTCGTACATGCCTGTACCGTACCTTACACGCCACCGGCAATCATCCAAGGCGCGTGATTGGTTCCCTGCGCGACATCGACCAATGATAGCACGAGTGGATTGATCCCGTGAGCCGATTAGCTGCGCATCATCGCAGCCTCACCCAGCATTTTCCCTTATCTGGCATGCTCTATCCTAGTGTTTTTTTGTTGAAGAGAGAACTTTTTTGGATGGCTTAAGCTGCGCTCCAACCTCCCGCCGCCCGCTGAAGCAATGTGTCCCAGGTATGTGGGAGCAAGTAAGCCCGCACGTCCCTCCACAGAGATGGCACAATCAACGGGGACACATTGCATTCGTTTGACCCAACAGTTCGGGTGAAATGGACAACCCAAAAAGTTGGGTCGGTCCCTTTTTGAGCCACTTTGCATTTGCCGTCTTTACCTGTGGTGCTGCCTCTCGCGAGACCCAAAGGTGATTTTGGGCATGTCCCACGCCAGACAGAACTCCAGGGTGCTCCGGCCCTGCGGCAACACGGAGCAGCCAACGGCCAGCGCTGCTGCCACCTCATCTCCTTTGGGCGTCGGCGGGCTGGAGCCTGCGGGGTCGGACGGAGAGGACGCACCTTTGAGTTGCTGATCCTCCACCTAAAGAGTGTTCCTCTCACTCGTTTAGTGATGCTGACCCGTGGGGGAGTCCAAGCGTCCATCGGCGATGAGGTCACCCCACAAGTGGCCGCAGGTGCCCTTTGGACTGAATGCAGTCTGATGGCTGATGTCCCGGTTCGTCTTCAATCAATCAATCAATCAATCAATCACGCTGTCATGGAATTCCCATGAGCAAAAATCAATTTCAGAGGAATATTGAACCTGCTCTCGAGCTGCGATGCATAAAGTATAAGGGTTGACGGTTGTGGAATGATGCAGCAACACTCCAGACACGGCCTCTCCCTGCTTTTCGAGATGAAATGGTTCATTCCAGTGGCCCCCACTTTTGTCATCCTTGTGCCCGGACCCGTTGAGCATTGTGAACATGATGGTGACATCCAGAGCGTAGTCATTCTTGTTCTCCACGTCCCAAATGAACACCGCCACTGGCAAACAGGAGTCCTGCCAGAAAGGAGACGCCGCTTGTCCAAATCTATTTTCTTTTTTTCCAATGGATGCTGCTTTTGTATTTTCTTTCTAAATGAGTGTTTTTAAATGCAAATTTATTGGGCACCCCTGGTGTACAGAGTGAACATTGATTTGAAGAAACTTGTCAATATGGATCTAAATTTGTCAGAAAAAAGAAAATCGCAATTCTCTCTTTTGCGAAACAGGTTCGGCCCTACAAAGCACGGCCACCGTGTCGTTCAAGTGGGTCACTGCTTACCTGGTAGTCGTGAGGAATGACGGGCGAAACCTGTCTGCACGTGAGCGTGACGTTTTGCCCCGGGAGTTGGTAGACGGTCCAGGCCCGGGGGTAAAGGGCGTGATAGAAGGCGTACTCGCCGCAGTAGCCCCAGTTCCAGCCTTGCAGCGTGGGAGGGCGCTCCACCGAGAGCACCTGTTGGTAAACCGTTTGTCCCCCGCGACGCAAGCACACAGTAAACTGAAAAAAGACAAACCACAGCGTTTAGAGAGAAGTCGCCGTTTGGGTTCATTATTCGGCGTCTCTTGTGGCTCTCTCGTTTGGTGGACGCCACCAGGATCCACTGTATACCTGGTTTGCCGCGACAGTCTTGTAATGGTACATCCCAGGCGTCAACTGCCATCGACAGAACTCACCCCTCCACCCTCGGGTGATAGTACCTCCTCCGATACCGCCCAGCGGGGCACCTGCCGAATGCGGAAGCGACTCGATTGGAGTGGATGCATCTCAGAGAGAAAGGCATGAAAGAAACGTGACGAAAGAGAGCGCGTGAACCCACCATAAATCTGTCGCAAGGGCTGTGCACGAAACATGTCGATGAAAGGTGCCTTCCTTTCCACCTGGGTCTTTTTGTACCACCATTTTAGATACCTGGATGAGCACATACAGTATTTTACATGACAAAAATCTGACAGCACACCACCAACAACTATATGCAGCACACCTCCCTCACCCTCGCACTGATTTTTGTTGCGAAACCGACCGGGAGCGAACAATTCATTCAAGTCAACATCGCAATGCACAATTGGGGGAAAAACAATTACTCATTTCACACAAAGTCTCAGTTTGGCAGATGGTGAGCAATTCTTCAAGCAGTTCACTGCTTCTCCCGGTTAAAATTCAGTGTCAAACTAAACATCAATCAAAGAGAATTACGTCTCGTGTATTTATAAAGTGATAAAATCTCGGAGGAAATGGCTTTGGAGAGAGAAGTCTGGGCTTCCCTGCTGAAGCTGCTGCCTCCGCAACCCGACCCCAGATAAGCAGTGGACAATGGACGATGGACGGCCCTCACATGTGGGAAAAGACATCCTCTTATTGAACTCCACGAGAACAGTAAGAGAGTCGGTGGCTACAAGGTTCATCAGAGATGCCCAAACACGTGATCCTGACTTGTAATCAATTACGCTGCAAGTGACTGCCAGAGAACACAATAACGGCCCATCCATCCACAAAACGAGATCAGATGAAACGCGAGGCCGTGGCGGGTTACGTCGCTTGTTATTCCGCAGGGTCAGCCGGGGACAGCGACAATGATTGTCATCCCGATCAGGATCTAGGACGGCAAGCCACAAACGCGGACCCGAATCCAACCTCAGCGCTAACATGGAGGAAAACAGGTTGCACTTCAGCTTACACATTTAGCGGCTAAATCCTTCAGCTATATTGCATTTTTTAAGGTACGTTTTTAGGATATAGAGGCAAGTACAAATGAAAGATTTGTAATAATGCGGCTTCTCCTGTTGTGCATGCCCCTGCCGCCAGGCGGCGGTACTCTACACATAGTACAAATATATGTGAGACGGTCACAACTGAGGATGCTTCAGTAATGTCAGTCGTTCTTTGCAGAGGATAAAGAATATAGGATGCGTTTATGTCTTTTCGTGATAAGTGGCCAAATTATCCGGCCTGATGTTGGTCGGTTGTGATTTCCCTTGGCCAAAGTGTAGAAAGTCTCCCTCTTCAAACAACCCGGCCGCCGGTGCAATGATTAACAACTGTTGCCATGGCGACAAACGCCACCACACCCTGTGGACAAGGGAGTGTTGTCCTCCAGATTGCAAAAGAAACACAGCATGCAGTTGGGCCAGCTCGGAAGCAGGATCCTGTTTGTGACAATTACATTATGTATGACCACATCCCAATCGCGTAACTGAAGAAGTCAGGGGGAACATCTTTCAGCCCGGTAATCGAGCCCAGGCCACAGAAACCTCCACATACTGCTGAGGATGATCTTCTTTCATTTAAGACATTTTTAGTGGCTTCCGTAGTTCAAAGCGCATCATCACTGACCTCCACTAACAACAAAGAGGAGCTAGTTTACAAAATCACAGTCAGTGGTGCCAACTTTGCTACTTTTCCCACCCCTGTCGTGATCATTTTTCAAAAGATAGCCCTGACAATTTTATGCCCGCCAAGAAACAGTAAAAACACAGGGAATTATTTCATTTTTTGTTTTCCATTTCAATGACTCAGTTACTGGTTTAGAAATACCTCAAAATGCTTCTGTAAACAGTGAACCAATAACGTGGTAATCGATTAGTAATCAATTAATCACTTAATTGTTGCACCTCTAATGATGAATAAAATCACCTGATCCCAAGTCCAATGTGCTCCACCATATTAGCCAGGGACACATCCTTTGCTTGAAAAGGTTTCCTCTTCTCCTTGAACTCATGGGCCAAACAGATACGCCAGCCGGCCGTGGGCACCCCATGTCCCATTTCTTTAGGCAGGTACTTGCTCATGAGCTCCGCAGTGGATCTCTCCCCCCAGTCTTCAGTCATCTTGGTACTTGCTGTTATTGTTGTTGTTGTCGTGAGTTCGAGCAGTGAGGGGAGTGTGACTACAAAACGAAGCTGCCACCACCCTTTGTCAACACGGTGTGTTTATCATAGAATTGGCGTGATCACTCTGACACACCAACCGGTTTCCACTCGTTTCTGGGCGAGGGGGCGAAAAGCCGATAACGAAGCCTTTATGTTGGAGTGCCCAGTGCCGTTATAGGGATATTAAAATCCACATGAGAGGCCGGGCTTCTTTGTGCAGCCTCGATGCCAGATCTTCGCCTGCGGGATGGGGGAACTCGACATGTATCGGTGACCCCTGGAATGGTGTGAAAAGCGCCATTACAATCCTTGTGTCGGTCTGCATTGACTAGGACTAGAATAAAAACAGCCATTAATTGGCACGGAAGAGCAGCAACCCGGAGTTTATTTTTTCCCCATCAACAATGTGCACAATACAAATGGAAAGCGCACGTACCTTGAAGTAGAACAGAGAGCTTTCAGGGCAGAGGATAACTCGATTAAGTGAGCAGGAAGCCTCAACCTTGTCTGACAACAATCAAGAAGCCCAGACCACCAACGGACGACTAAACCATATTTGAGTACAACTGCGGGGCGGAAGAGCTTTTAGCCATACTGGTTATCATAGTCTGTCAGCGACTGGCACTATCAGAAGCATGGACATATACGTTACAGAGACTTTCTTCCACCAATCAAGTGTCAAAAAGCTTTTAATGACGCGAGGGTAAAAATGAACAAATACATAATATGCCCACACCCCTAAAGTTAAGATAGCAACAAGCCGCCTGTAACGTGTGTTGGCTGTGCCACGTGATCTTTTATTTTTTTATTTTTTTGAGGTGGCCAACCAAAAAGCGGCGCTGTTATTCTATCAATGTTTTTGTTCCCCAAATTGTAAAACATGGAATTGGTTTACTGGCGCAACGTCTGATAAAATCGTACTGTTAACAAGTAATACAACATATTGTGTTTTTGTACTTTCATCCATTGAAAGTTTGTTTTTCCATGGTTAGATTTTGGTCGTCCTTACGGACACACTTTGTTTACCTACTGCGACTAGATACATTTTGCTAGGTGCGGATGAAAAATCTATGACAATGTATTAAAACAGCATTCCGTTTGCTTTGTAACTCGGACAAGAAAAGAACCGATACTATCTGGACGCAGACTTCCTGGGAAGAAGGTGTGTGTTCAAATTACGAGGCCAAAACATTAGCTTGGTTTAGCATACTAGCTTACGTCCGTGCAGTCGCTACATTGTACGCTGCAGATTATATTATTCGGTTTATAAATTGTCGTGTTCCCACATGCAGATGATCGAAGTGGTGGCTTCCATGGCTCGGGGTCCCGTGTTTCTGGCCGGGGAGCTAATGGAGTGTCTCATCACTTTCAGAAACCCCATGTCCCACGTTTCTACCTCCGCGAGCAGGTAAAGCAGGGACTTTAGTAGCATGCAGTGGCCCAAAAATCACAAGCACGGAGCTACAGTACATTTACAACCTAAAGTCTCATCATGTGTGTGTTGCCATGGCACTCTAATCAGCACAGAGCCTCCAAAGTGCTAGCCCATGTAACTTAAACTTTATTAGTAATGGGACTGTCTATTTTACACACTAAAAGGTCTGACGGTGCACATACCAAGTACACAGACCGCCTCTAATTTTTAAATTGGTTTTATTGTTCTGTGCCCCAGTGAGATTTTGGCGTGGGCCAGCGCCCAGATCCACTGCCAGTTTCACACCAGTGAGAGCCGAGTTAGTCTGCCAAGCCGGGACAACAAGCAGGATGTCCAGGCTGACAGCGACACCGTCCTCATTCCAAGCAGAGGTCAGTTAGTGACAAGGCAAAAGGCATCGTATGGTTTCCTGCGTGTGCTGAAATCTTACTTGACATCTTTCCGTCTTCACCAGGAGAGCGAGGCCAGTGTGTTCTGGACACACCACCCAAAATCCTGTTCTGTGACCTGTGTCTGGATCCAGGAGAGAGCAAAACCTGTGTGTCAATGTGCGATTGAAAATGGCAACACTGTCACAAATTTTTAAAATGATGTGCTGTTCTTTTGTATCGCAGATTCGTACGGCGAGGTCGTACCCGTTGACGGTCCTCCAAGTTTCCGCGGCCAGGCCGTGAAATATGTCTACAAATTAACCATCGGGTGTCAGAGGGTCAACTCACCCATCAAACTGCTTAGAGTTCCCTTTCGAGTCCTGGTTCTCCAAGGTGAGACCCTTTTTTTCCCATGTTTGAAAAGTGGATGGCAGGCCGCAAATGGCCCCCGGGCCGTAGCTTGGATTTAGTGTATGTAAACCTCTGGTTTGAACTGCTATTACTGCAGGTAGCTTAGTAGGGGACCTTCTCTTCCTCTTCTTGCTCTGAATGAACACGTTCAAATGTTGTACCTTCGGGTAACTGCTGTTGATGCTGTGATCATCTCTCCAGGCATGCCAGAAGCCTCATTCACGCAGGATGAGGAAGTGTCACCCTCAAACCCGTTCCTGGAGGAGGAGGAGGCGAGCCGGAGGGATGCGCGACCTTTGGAGAGAGCGCTGGACATGCTTATGGTCTCCACGTCCAGACGCTGCCCTCGTGAGTTGTGCTGGTTGTTGTCCGGATGAAGTCATGCGTGTTCACGTCGAAATTTGACCTCCTCCAGACATGTTCAACATCACCAACGTGCGGGGGAAAGTGGCAAAGTTCTGCATCTTCAAGACTATGTACAGACTCGGAGAGGACATCATCGGCACGTTCAATTTCTCAGAGGGAGACATTCCGTGCTTGCAGGTACTTTGTAAAAAGATTGTTGGTGTAAATATGTGACAGTGGGGGCCCTAATCAATCAACGCCCGTGGACAATTGAGAGATTGAATTTCTTTCGGAAATGAACAAACTTTGAAATTCATTAGGGGGATCAAATAATTGTTTGTAGCACTGTCACAGAACAATCTGTTTGTTTCACTTTGTTTTGTTTTGTTTTTTGCAAGTATTCGGTGAGCCTCCAGAGCGAAGAGGAGATTCAGCAGGAGTACCAGCGTCGTCCCGGTCAGCCTCTCAGTGTGGCGGGACACGGACGGCATCTGGAATCGTGCCTGCACACGGCGTCCAGCCATTTCTCCCTCCCCGTGCCCCTCAACGTCACGCCGGGCTTTGCCACAAACGTCGGTCAGTGGACAACATCAATGCGTGTTTCCTTTGTTCTTACTATTTTTCAACTGGCAGTCAAAAATCAAAGATCAAAAAAATGACCGATTACATTGTTTTCTCTGTTTTAGTTAACTTACAAAATAATTTTTGGACAATTCATTTTTGGCAAAGATCACAAACATTTTTTCGAGGAAGCTCTTCAAATGACTTCAACATGTTTCCATGACACCAAAATGCTACAAAATGGCGGCAAAGCTCTTTTTTTTTTTTGTCCGAATGAAACCAAAATGCCACAAGAGGGTGGCAAAGTCCACTCTTTGTCCAAATAAAAGTCCTCAACTCACTTCAACATAATTCCGTGGTCCACCGTGGTGCCAAAGCCTCATTTTTGTCTAAACGCAACTCCTCAAACTTACTTCAGCATATTTCCCGGACACCTTTCCCCCATCTTTTGGCATCTTGCTACCAAGGAATGATAATGTTATGTGAATTGAGGAATTTCGTATAGACAAAAGTAGTGCTTTACCACCGTCTTGTGGCATTTACAGGTAATTATTAACATTTGCGGAGTGGGGGGTCTTAAATTACTCCTAGATTGTTGCTTTTTTCAGGGGTCACTTTTTTTGGGGGTGGGGGGGGATTTTCAACTGCCAATTGAAAACGGAAAGAACATCCAGACTGCCATTATGTTCCCACTTAACAAAAGGCAACATTCCAGTGACCTTGAGGTGGCGCCTGCACTTTGAATTCGTCACTGCTCGGGAGCCCGCCGAGCCTCCCGTCGTCTGCCAGAATGAATCAAAGGCGACGGTGTGGGCCGGTGCCGAGAACGTCGAAGTCGACACATTCAGTTGGGACTTGCCCATCAAGATCCTGCCCACCAACCCAGCCTTGGCATCCTACGAGTCGCAGTTCACGGGGACCAACAGCATCAACATTTGACCGTGAAGGGAAAACATGCCCCTCAAAGCTTCAACACGCGCCATTTGGTGTCAGATGAACCCTTTTTTTTTTTATTGTTGAAATTCCAGTTTCACACCACAGACATGTACATTTTACGTGAAGACATCCAAGTTAAAAATGGGATGGAAATTGAACATGGCTTCAAATCCCTGTATTTTGGAACACAATACATTTCTTGACATTTTAGCTTGGTGGGCAATTTTCATTTATGACAAATGATACTTTTTTTTTTTGTTCATCAATCTCCGTCATCAGCAAAATAATGGCTGGTACACTCAAGCTGTATGGAAAAACCCCCAAAGGAAATTATATTTATCTGTTCTGTACCCGCCCCCTTCAAAATATTTTCTTTTGGGGGTGTATTGCGTTTTCAATAAGGAATATAGCACTCTATAATATTGTACTTGGAAAAAAATGCACTCTTCTCCAAATAGAAGGTTCAGCATGCTTGCTTGAAGCGTTTACTTGGAAAAAAAAAAAGATTGTAATTCTGACGCATAAAACAAAAGACAATGAATATACGTATATACACATTTAAAAAAAAAAGAAAGTTGAACCAAAGCATAACTTTTGGTTTCACTTTAACGCCTGCGTGTCAAGCCTGCAAGCTGATTGTGTATCTGAAGCGACCCGTGGCTGGGGTCCGTCATGCGCTCCCCTGGAACGCATGGCAGGCGCGTGTCCGCAGTGAGGACAAGGAATGCCTTGCAGCTCACCGGCTCCACTCGCACCTCGCACCAAGCAGGGAAATCCACCGGCCGTTGTACCCTGGAGAGCATTTATTTCTTTAAAATGTTGGGTTCAAGAAGACTAATGTCAGACGCCCAAAAAAACATTTTCGAGCCATTTGGTACTCACATTTCACAGCATCCGACCCCCGCCGGCTGCAGACAGGTGCACTGCATGCAGGTGTCATCCAGCCAAGTATCGCCCAGCGCGTAGTGACGCCCCTCAAACACACACAGCGCTGAGAAGAAGACAGCAGTGAAATCCCCAATAAGAAACATTCATCCAAAGCAGGGATTCTCACACCAAGGTATGCAGCCGAAAGAATCCCTGGATTTAATACAAATAAATGTCAATTTCCCATTTAAAACACGAAATGTAATCAAAGTGAATGAATGCAGCCTGCGTGGACGAAGCCTGCTTAAAAATGATTTTGAATCCAATAGTACCTTTAACATTTAATCCCAAAACGTAAAAATACATTTGCAAAAAACTGATCACTTAGAATTGGTCCAGTTTTTTTTTTTTTAGTGTCGTATTATCACCTCTGGAGTTGAAGTGGCAAAGCATTGGGGCCGCTGCGCCGCCGCTGGTCCAGGACAGAAGAAACGCCGCGACCCGGAGTACCCACTTCAATGCATTAAGCTCCATCGCCCTGCACTTTTGCCTCCTCCATTTCCTCCCATTTATATGTTCAGATGTGGTGTTGACCAGGGTGAGGGGGTGTGGCGACACACCTCACTGGCGGCCATGGCAGCGAGTGGGGGGAAAAAAAATGAAGGAAGAAAGGCAATGGAGAGGCCTGGGAATGCTTTAGGCAACACAAGGTAAGCAGCTTTTTTTATGCAGTGCATTTCATACACAAGATGCTTCACATAATAAAAACAAACAAACATTTAAAAGCATTTACATACACAGTACGATCAAAAGTAGGTTACGAAAATCACTAACATTGTCAAGTATAACATTTTTTTGAAAGCAGTTGTTTTACAAATGCTTTGAATGACCTTAATCGTAGGTATGAGGAAGGGGGGGGGGAGCATAGTTTTTAACAGGATTTAAAAACATTTACACTTTGGGCTGACTTAACTTGTGTTCATCTTATTTGTGTGCAGCATAACAGCTGAATGCTTCTGAACCATGTTTGTTTGGAACTCTGCATTCAACTCATTGACCCGAGTCTGCGAGTCCAATACTTGGTTTATATTCAGCCGAAGCCCTACAAATTCCCACACTAATGAAAATACCAAATTCATAGAGCAGGCGTTTCTGCAAAGACAGGGAAAATCTTCCCCGAGGTGCTGCACTGGAACTCATCATCCATGGAAGTTTGACTCAGCAGAATAATCTTTGCCTCATTTTAGCTTTCTGAGCTCCTCCGCCCCAACGCAACTGCCCAGTGCTTCAGGTCTGCGGACCAGACCCAATGAGAGGTACTGAGAACTAAGCGGCGGCTCAGAGGGGATCGAGCCTTCTTCGTTGCCAGACCCTCTCTTTGGAATGAATGTTCGGCGAGCGCCCTCGCTTATTCAATAGGCTTTTGACTCAGCATGAGACTTGATTTTGATAGTTTTATTATAAAGCGCGGGCTTCATGCTGACAGTGAGAGCTATTTGGATGGCAAGTGTTCCTCCATAAGTTCCGGCAGAGCTGGTCTAACCCCCACGAAGATGAGATCACTCCCTTTAATGGAAGGAGTTGAGGTCATTGTTGATGAAAGGCAAGGGGGCCGGGGGGGGGGGGCGGGGGACACCCAGGGGGCCCACCCAGAGTCTTCCCGCAGAACTTTTGTTTTATATCATCAAATGAAAAACAACACACGCAGCAGTAGTAAAGTCACAATGACTACATGTCTTAATTTTTGTTTTCTTCCTTTCTTGCTTCATTTTGTGTGCCTTCCATCCTCCCTCCCTTCCTTCCATGCATCCATCGTTCTTTACTTTCATACAGCCTTGTGTCCTCCTTCCCTGACTTACTTGTATACCATTTTCAGTGCGTCTTTCCACATCCTCTTCCTACTTTCCGTCCTTCCTGCCATCCGCCATTCCCCCCTTTCATAGCATCCTAGTTGCTTTCCCCCGTCCTTCCGTTTGTCCTTCATCCATCCTTCTTCTCACACCTCCTTTCTTCCATTATTCCTTCCTTCATTTGCCCTTCCTTCTCCTGCCTTTCCTCCATTGTTTCATCCATCCTTGTTTCCTTACCTTCATTCTTCCATCCTACCTTTGTTCCCGCCCTCCTCCCTTTCTTCCATCATTACCACCGTTCATACCATCCTTGATTGGTATTCATACAGTTTTCCTTCCAATGGTCCTCCTTTTGCACTTCATTCTTCCTTAATGATCCCTCCCTCCCTTTTCTTCTTCATTTCATCCATTTTCCCTTTTACATTATCCTTGTTTCCTTCCCTCCATCCTTTCTTTAACTTTAACTCTCTTTGTTCACCTTCCTTCCTGCCCTCTTCCTGGGTTCCTTCAAGCCTTTCTTTCCTCCTCTAGCCTTTCATACTGAACTCTACATGGACTATGATTAAGTTGTTGATGCACTGCAGTTGCTTTATGACCATGAGCGGTACCTGAATGGAGATTCAATTAACATCTGCTATCGATCTGCTAACTCAAGCCCAGTGTGCACATACGGATTCCACGACTTGAGACGACTTTGAATCTTATGGATAAGATGGATGGACGTTGTCTTAAATGTCCCTTTGCTCAGTGACTCTTTCATTTGCTGATGTCACAACTGCCAGTGAATAGGTCCACGGTGGCTTAAATAGTTTAAAGTAGAAAGTGTACATTGTCCCCAGTTTTGGTCCTCTCTGTGTACTGACGCAAACAAAGAAACGAGACGCAAGTTCAAATCTTTTCACTACGTTCACTGTTACTGGCCCTTTAAATTCAAGTTTGGCTCAAGCGCCAAACCCCGCCTTCTCCTTCCCAACTTCCCTCATTTCTCCCCACCAGTGGTTCTAATCGAGATACGATACAATCGATCGCCCTTCTCTTCTAAATTCCGTACACTGACATATCGGCAATGGGCTGCCTTAGTCTGAGAATAGCTCTCGCTCCTTGCTGGGTTGTTGTGTAGCTGTAAATAAAAGATCAACAAGGCCCGGAAAGGGCTGTCTAAATGACACATTTGCCTTTTATGCACTATTTTAATATCATAGCTGAATGCGTATAGACCAAGAGCATCTCGAGGTCCGAATTGTGGGGCTTTTTCGCCGGTCCGAGGTCTTGTAGCAAAACAAACTGCACACACACAGAAGTCTTCCTCGGACAAGCGAGTGTGAGCTTTTTTTGCTCCAATTATGGGTGCTTTCGGAAATTCCATCTGACGCCCTAAGTTTGCTCCGAGAGTGCGAGTGTTGCCTTTCATTCAGCAACGCTTTTGAGTTTTCGAACGGTCCGAAGCGTAGAAGCACGCACTCTGGATTTTGCCCCGCATGAAAATGGACACGGATAAGTTTAACTACGTTTACAGCTGCGACTTGGACATCAATGTTCAACTCAAGATGTAAGTCGTGTCCTTACAAGCGCACACAATTGTGACTTAGTGGAGGATAATTGGTGCCCTATGCCCTGAGAGGGCGTGAGTCATTTATCGGACTTGCCATATATAATGTTTCGTTTCTTGTTCTTTAGAAACACACACACACACACATGACAAAGGGAAATGTTCATAAAAGCGTTAATGTGAAAAGGGTTCTCAATTTACGACGGACTTCCGTCGTTAGGGCGGCGAAATGTACGTAAGTCGGGCTATATCGTTATCCTACGCTAGCGTAGTTGTAAAGTCATAATTTCGGCACATTTAGAAAACTTGAAGATCACAAATTTTAAAAACATAAAGTACTGCGCGTGCCTCCTTGTGCCACATGACAGTGTATTCCTACAACAGGCCATAGTCTGACACTAAGCTACCCTAACACAATAGTAAAGTTGTAACCGCGGTAAAAACTTTAATACAAATCATTTCTAGAGCATGAATACAATGTAACAACAATAAAGGTAACTGCACGTGCCTTCTTGTGCTGTCTGATGTCCTATTCTTATACCAGATGTAGTGTAGCACTAATTTATGCGAGTGCGGTAGTAAGGTTGTCAGGTAGAAATGTATGTGAAAAATTAAACTGAATAAAATATTGACTAGCAAAGTGTCAATTGGCTGCAGTCGAATCCTAACCGAAACGGATGCACTGTTGTCGAGAAAACCGTAGAATGAGAAGTTGAAAATCAGTTTCCACTATTTAGGATTATTAACACCCATAAGAATGGTTCCTGGAGACTGCAGCAGCCCCTTTTTGTGTGTTTACACTGCCAACAGAGGCAGTTTGGAAGGCAAGCGAGAGCAAAAGAGCTACAAAGCCCTGCTGGCGGACCCCATGCTGCGCTTCTCTGGCCTCTACCAGGACCACTGTTCAGACCTCTACGTCACCTGCCAAGTGTTCGCCGAAGGAAAGCCTCTGGCCTTGCCGGTTCGCACCTCCTACAAGGCCTTCAGCACGCGCTGGAAGTGAGTCTCAAGACGTGTCTCTGGGCATCCGCTTGCATTTTCAAAAATGACCACTTACTCATGTACAGTTGGAACGAGTGGCTGCGACTGCCGGTCAAGTACCCAGACCTTCCCCAAAGCGCCCAGGTGGCCCTCACTGTGTGGGACATCTACGGGCCTGGTCGAGCTGTCCCTGTCGGGGGTACAACGGTCACCCTGTTTGGCAAATATGGGTGAGTTGTCGATACATTTTATCCTAAAGCTCGGGGTGCTGGAATGTTGCGCCATACAGAGAAAGAGAAAGAAATGTCCTCCTGTCTCGGCACAGGATGTTTAGACAAGGAATGCATGACCTGAAGGTTTGGCCCGGCGTGGAGGGCGACGGCGCAGAGGCCACCGCCACGCCCGGACGCACTAGCAACAGTCTCACCGAGGACCAGATGGGCAGACTTGCCAAGGTATTTATTTATTTATTTGTTTATTTTTTTGTCAGACAAAAGCGCAAGTCCCTGACTGGCCTTCACTCTAAAGCGTCGTATTGTTCTAGGGCCCCGACTTGGAGGTACTTTGTGATGTGAGTACGAGTGGGGCAGTTAGCCGTCTGTGTGTGTGTGTGTGTGTGTGTGTGTGTGTGTGTGCGTGTGTGTGTGTGCGCGCGCGTGTGTGCGTGTGTGTGTGTGCGTGCGTGTGCGAGGATGCAGTCAGGGTTCATGAATGTGCACGGTGAATTGTGACTTGCCCTGCCCTGCAGGAGAATACACAACTGATTATTTAATCACAACAGTGACTTTGATGCTAATATTTGCTGTAGAGATTCCTCAAAACATCTGAACAGTACTTTTTTTTTATATAAAATGCCAACAACAATAATGATGCATTTACAAATATTCACCAGTGTAGCAATTTTAAATTTGACAAACTTTCCTAAGTGTGTGCATGCTATTTAATAGTCTTGGTAGTAGTAGTATCTAGTAGCGTGTGTGCATGTGCATAAAATACATCATCACTTCTACATTTAAATGATCCCTGTCATGTTTTCTCTCTTTTGTGACACTCTTTGTAGTAGATTTAATGTGACAAACAGCTGGACCACAAGCTAGTTGTAAAATTCACATTTCTGAGGGTCGGCCATGTTTTAAGGGCTTACACATTGCTTTGACACACAGCAAGCTCATCTAAAAGAGAGACAATGCTGCCATCTGCTGGCCATAGTTACTTTTATGATTACTTTTTCTCTGAATGCTTTTCCGTCTTAAGAATCAAACTAGAGCGGCCCAAGACTTTTCTCTCCCCATTCCCAGAAAAAATGAAATTGATGGCAATTGTCGTCGCTGGTGCTCCTCGTTAGGGTGCTGTCAATGGCAGTCAAGAGTTAATAATGCAAAATTGATGGTCGATGGTATTAATCGATTCCAAAAAATATTAAATAGCTCCAGCCCTAGTTATGAGTACATTTATCCTAAAATAAGAAATAGAATTCATAATTCTAGTGGTGTAGCTAGTATAAATAAACTTATTGAAAGAAATAAGGGCCAAGTCAAATTTTCCTGTTCATTGGCAGATCATTTTGCTTCTGTCAAGTTAGATAGTCCTCATTTCATTCCTTGTTTTTTGCCAGGTTTTGTAGTGTTATACGCTTATTAACAAATAATCACATGCAAGGAATGATGACGACCTGAACTGGTAAATGTGTGCACCATGTAGTTTGTTGCGTGGCATAACGGGAGCTCAGCTCTCTTGTCTTCCCCACTCAGTTGACCAAGGCCCATCGGCAGGGCCACATGGTCAAGGTGGACTGGCTGGACCGCTTGACCTTCAGGGAGATCGAGATGATCAACGAGGTGAGTTTGTGGCAGCGTTTTGTGAACAGTTTCACTGAGGTCCATGACGTTTGCTTGGCGCGGCAAGTGGGTTGATATGCATATTTTTATTTGATTTCTTTTTGCCAGAGCGAGAAGCGTAGCTCCAATTTCATGTACCTCATGGTGGAGTTTCCCCGAGTGAAAACAAATGACAAAGAATGCAGCATTGTCTACTATGAAAAGGTGAGCTCACTTTCTTTGACATCCAATGAACACAAGTGCAGATATATATATTTTTTTACCGTGACGACTAAAGTCATAGTGGAGATTTAAGATTTAAGAGTCTCGATGCGTTTACCGCCGTGCAGGCAGCACTTCATTAGCAAGCCACGTGTGTGGCGCAAGGTGCAAAAACCCCACCGAAAAGAAACCACAATATAAAGAGACCATATCAAAAATAAGAAGTCGTCGTTTTACCCCTCCCACACACATTGAAAAATATTATAGATCTACTGTATGTTAAAACACAAACAAGTGCAAGATTAAAACGTGTAGAAAATACTGTGCGTTTTAATCAAGGTGTGGGCTTTTCATATTTATATGAAAGCAAAAAGCCATAAAAACGGCTGATATAGCGTGGGAACTGTCATGACCCAAAGACTCGGAACGATCACTCATTAAAATGTTTTGTTTTATGTTGTGTTGTGTTTGCACTTGTGGAACCTAGTTGACCTAGCCTATCTATTTGCTGAAAACTATCTTTTTTTTTTTTTTTTTTTTGGTGCTCTTTTTGAAATTGCTTGAGCCCTGTCTAATAGGAAAGTAGTAGATTGGTGTCAAGGAAGTCTGTTTTGGGCTGTTGGTTGATTACAAGGCACGGACAGGCAAATAAAAAGTCAATTTTCCGTCATATGTCCTGAAGAGGAGGAGGAGGAAAATTGATTGCGTGTGCAGGTGACAGATTGAAGACTTGTTTGTTTTAGGATGGAGATGACGCAGCTCCCACGCTCACCAGCTGTGAAATCGTCAAAGTTCCTGACCCACAGATGGGGATGGTGAGCGCACGCATGCACGCACACACACACATTCGGAGCAAGGAAGGAGTGCCATCCTTCCATCCATTGTAAAATTTTTATCCTCACGTGGGTCGCGGGCCAGTCAGTCAATCACCGTGCCGCCATGCAAGGAAGGAGCGCTCTATCATCATATGTTTACCATTCGCCCGTCGCAGGAGAACCTGGTGGAGAGCAAGCATCACAAATTGGCCCGTAGCCTCCGCAGCGGGCCGTCCGACCACGACCTGAAGCCCAACGCTGCCACGCGGGACCAGCTCAATGTAAGTTACATTACGTGGCCACCTTCGGGCCATTAAAACAAACAAACAAATAAATAAATCAATAAATGGAAATCCAAAATGGAAAAAAAAATGGAAGACAATAAAACAAACCTGATGATTCCTCCCTTCTTTCATTTTTGACCAAGCTCTGATGTGATTGTCAGATGATCACAGGACCTTGTGATCCTTCTGCATGAATAAAATCAATTCATTTTGAAGAGCTTTAACATACTTTTTTCACTAGTGGAGTCCTATTTTTAATTTTCAAGAATAAAAATAAGAATGTGTATTTTTGTAGTGGGATATGTCAAAACTTTTAGAGCTAAAAACAATACGAATTGAAAAAAAAAAGCATGACACAGTAAACTGATTGTCATGTGCGTGCATGCGTCAACAGATCATCGTCAGCTACCCTCCGACGAAGCAGCTGAGCTCGGAAGAGCAGGACCTGGTGTGGAAGTTCCGATACTACCTCACCACTCAGGAAAAGGTCTGTTCCGCCCTCAATCGTCCACCCTGGCATTTATATTCTTTATCGTTGCAGTTCTTAATCCGCTACCGCCGCAGGCGCTGACAAAGTTCCTGAAGTGCGTCAACTGGGATCTGCCCCAGGAGGCCAAGCAGGCTCTGGAACTGCTGGGCAAATGGCGGCCCATGGATGTGGAGGACTCCTTGGAGCTGCTCTCTTCGCAGTTTGCCAACCCGACGGTGCGACGCTATGCTGTCGCGCGGCTGCAGCAGGCGGATGACGAGGTACTTAGCGAAGAAGAATGATCAATCAGTTCCTCCAAACTTTAGTGATAAAGCACTTTTCATACAGAGCTTGTGACCTTGTGTGGATGGATTAAAATACGCTGACTGTAGTTTAGCTGAATGTTTTCGCTCTCTGTGCTTCGGGACCAAGGACTAAACCTTCAGTTTTGTCCTGGTTAAGATGGAGAAAGCTATCTGCCATCCGGGATTTGACATTTAAGAGGCAGTTAAAAAAGTGCATCAATGGGCCTCGTCTCACCGGGAGACCCAGAGATGTACAACTGCGTATTTTCTGCGTAATTGTTCATGTGGACTCCGTGTCTCCTGATGACATCACCAAGAATGAGCACGTACTGGTGAAAAAGCACTGGGCCTACAATCGAACCCTGGGGGACACTACATGTAATTTTTTGAAGCATGAAGCACCTCTCTGGCTTTTGGAGATCATCAAGTGTGTAGCGGGAATCATCCAAGTTCTCGTAATTTACTACAATAAATGTATCTTCCCACCAATTGATGGCTGCATCGACTATGTAACGATGCCAGCGACCTGTAGTGACAGCCAGATCTGACCCGATGGCAGAAGGTACAATACAGTATTTTCTGCGACGACAGGGTTTGGTGGTGCGGCGTGCGATTGTTAATCCTGACTCGATCAATGTTGGTAAATACTGCTTTAATCCTTGAATCTGAATTTGTCTTCCACACTCTGTAGGACCTGCTCATGTATCTTCTCCAACTGGTCCAAGCACTCAAGTATGAGAACTTCAGTGACATCCAAGGAGGCCTGGAGCCAGGCAGCAAGAGAGAAGGCCAGGGACTTTCAGATGACTCCACACTCGACAGGTCAGCGCTGTTGGATGTTGTGATGCTTTTCACTGCTATTCTGGCTATCAGCTGTTTGTCTAAATTTAACTCAGAAACGCTGCCTGGGTGGCGACTATGATTATTTTTCTTTGGCACACCGACACGAGCCGTTGGCGCGTTTGAATTTTTCTGGATTAGCAGCCAGAATCATGCAGACTTGTCTTCGCCCCGCATTTTTTATGCTGCGTTTATTGGTCGTGCAGCTCCCAGATCCTGACGGCCACATCTGCATGCCTCGCCACTACGCAGAAAGGCAAAGAAGGAGCAGATGGTGAGAATCTTGAGGTAAGACATGGTTTCTGGGGGGGAAAAAAAGCACACTGTGTCTAAGTGATGAGATGCAGAAGAAAGAAAAAAAAAACATTATAGGGGAATTTAAAAAAAGAATCCCAGAAAACAATTGAGGTGCAATGACTAATCGACAACTAATCAATTATCAAATAGATAATTATTTTTGAGAATCAGTTGAACGTTTAGAGACCTAGTTTGATTTCAAATGGTCCAAATCCTTGGAATTTCAGTCTCTCAACAGTAAATATTCTTAGATTGCTGTCGTCCTCCATGAAATCAGATTGTGTCGGAAAAATATAAACATTAGCAAACATCTGCCTTCTTTGGAAAACAATGCTCACCATTTTTGCATATTTCTGGCATTTTACAGAACAAACCATCAGATTTTCTGCAATGACAGTTTGAAATAATGTCCTGTTTTTTTTTAAAGCGATGAGGACAGGGGGGACTAAATCGATGTATCAATTAATCACCAAAATAGCCGACGAAGTTTTGTCTTATTTGCAGCAAGACCTGTGCACGTTTCTCATCTCGCGTGCTTGCAAGAACTCCACACTGGCCAACTACTTGTACTGGTATGTGAGCATGTCTCGTGTTTGTGTGCACTCGCCCCATCGCCAGTCGAAGATTTTTACTCACCCATCACTCCTCCTCAGGTATGTTATCGTGGAGTGCGAGGACCAGGACACACAGCAGAGGGACCCCAAGACCCACGAGATGTACCTAAACGTCATGAGGAGGTTCAGCCAGGCTTTGCTCAAGGTTGGCCAAAGCAGCCCTCATCCGTACTGCCCCCTGCCTTTTGCTAACTCAGTTTCTTGTCTCCAGGGCGATAAGAGTGTGAGGGTGATGCGCTCGCTGCTAGCCACCCAGCAGACCTTTGTTGACCGGCTCGTGCAGTTGATGAAGGCGGTGCAGAGGGAGAGCGGCAATCGCAAGAAGAAGGTGAGGGGGGGTTGGAATTTGTGGACATACCTTGGAAATGACACGGTGATGCCGTGGCACGAAGGTTTAATATGTGACACACACACGGTGCCGCTCATTCTGGTAGACAGACGTACATTTTGGTAGTAATATCGGTCATTCTTTGGAGATGATAAAGAATACATGCCTGTGAGTAATTGTATACGATACGCCACATGTGTTGCTGTGGCAAACCGTTTGTGTTCTGATATCCGTTGCTTTAGCAGGCATGTCCGGCTCCGGGCCTGGAGGGCCACTGTCCTGCCTGTTTTCCATCTCTCCCGGCTGCTACACACCCGATTCAGATAATCAGCTCATCAGCCAGCTCTGAGGCAGCATTAGAAGAATCCTGATTATTTAAATCATTACTCCTGGGAGAGCTGGAAAACAGACAGGACAGCGGCCCTTGAGGACCGACTTTGGACACCCCTGCTTTCAGGGCAACAATGCGCCAATGCTAATTGTTAGCCTATGGTGTTTCCTATTGTAAGTTGCGTATGCGTTAGCCTAGCTTTTAAATACACAATGTGTAAATCAGTTTTGTTTTGTTTATTGTTTGCTGATAAGGGTAACACACATTTACTTATGGCACCTGCTAAGCTTTTGCTTTTTCTCAAGTGCCACCGTATAATGCTAAGAGAGAATAGTCATTGTGGTGAATTGACATATCTCAACTGTGTGTGTGTGTGTGTGTGTGTGTGTGTGTGTGTGTGTGTGTGTGTGTGTGTGCTCAGACTGAGCGGCTGCAGGCGCTTCTGGCTGACAATGAAAATGTATACCTCTCGGAAATCGAGCCCATCCCACTCCCGCTGGAGCCTCAGATCCGGATCCGAGGCATCGTCCCCGAAACGGCGACTCTCTTCAAGGTGCCCCAAAGCTCTTGCTCCATTTTTTAAAAATGTTTTTTTTGTTTTGTCTTTCGCAACGATGCACGAGACTCACTTGTGTGTCTGACTTTGTGGCATCAGAGCGCGCTAATGCCCGCCAAGCTGATTTTCAAAACGGAGGCTGCCACCACCTATCCGGTCATCTTCAAACACGGCGATGACCTGAGACAGGATCAGCTCATCCTCCAGATCATCTCGCTCATGGATAAAGTATGCGTACCTGTTGGGGACATTTCTGTGTGATCCCCTGTGTGGTGGTGGGGGAGGGGGGATTTTTCAAGTTTTTAACTTGATGTACATTTGCATACTGTATAAATACTGACACATAGGTGTATATAGATGTACATGTCTGTGTATTTCTTAGTGTTTGTGTGTGTGTGTGTGTGTGTGTGTGTGTGTGTGCGTGCGTATATATATATATATATATATATATACAGTATGTGTATACACATACATACATATGTATGTATGTAAGTGTGTGTATGTATATAATTATATATATGGTACATATATAATATACAGTATATGTATATAATGTGTGTATGTATATTATATTTACTCCGGTTTCCTCCCAACCATCAGGCTGATTGAACACTCAAAATCGTCCCTAATTGTGAATGCGAGCTCGGACGGTTGTTGTTCTCTGTGTGCCCTGCGATTGGCTGGCAACCGATTCAGGGTGTCCCCCGCCTACTGCCTGAAGACGGCTGGGATAGGCTCCAGCACCCACCGTGACCCTTGTGAGGATTAAGCGGTTCGGAAAATGGATGGATGGATGGTGTAATCATAATCATGTCCATCCATCCATCCATCCATCCATCATCTACCGCTTATCCGGGGCCGGGTCGCGGGGGCAATAGCTTTAGCAGGGAAGCCCAGACTTCCCTCTCCCTAGCTACTTCTTCCAGCTCTCCCCGGGGGATCCCGAGACGTTCCCAGGCCAGCTGGGTGACATAGTCTCGAGCGTGTCCTGGGTCTTCCTCGGGGTCTCCTCCCGGTGGGACATGCCCGGAACACCTCACCAGGGAGGCGCTCAGGAGGCATCCGAATCAGATGCCCAAGCCACCTCATCTGGCTCCTCTCGATGTGGAGGAGAAGCGGCTCGACTCTGAGCCCCTCCCGGATGACCGAGCTTCTCACCTTATCTCTAAGGGAGAGCCCGGACACCCTGCGGAGAAAACTCATTTCGGCCGCTTGTAACCGGGATCTCGTTCTTTCGGTCACGACCCATAGCTCGTGACCATAGATGATAGTTGGAACGTAGATCGACCGGTAAATTGAGAGCTTCGCCCTTTGGCTCAGCTCCTTCTTCACCACGACAGACCGATACAACGTCCGCATCACAGCAGACGCTGCACCGATCCGCCTGTCGATCTCTCGCTCCCTCCTGCCCCCACTCGTGAACAAGACCCCAAGATACTTGAACTCCTTCACTTGGGGCAAGATCTCCTCCCCAACCCGGAGGGGGCACTCCACCCTTTTCCGACTGAGGACCATGGTTTCAGATTTGGAGGTGCTGATCTTCATCCCAGCCGCTTCACACTCGGCTGCGAAACGCTCCAGTGAGAGTTGGAGAGCCCTGTTTGAAGGAGCCAACAGCACGACATCATCTGCAAAAAGCAGGAATGCAATACTGAGGCCCCCAAAACGGACCCCCTCAACGCTTCGGCTGCGCCTAGAAATTCTGTCCATAAAGGTTATGAACAGAATCGGCGACAAAGGGCAGCCTTGGCGGAGTCCTACCCCCACTGGAAACGATTCCGACTTACTGCCGGCAATGCGAACCAAACTCTGACATCGGTGGTATAGTGACCGAACCGCCCGTATCAGGGGGTTCGGTACCCCATACCCACGAAGCACCCCCCACAGAACTCCCCGAGGGACACGGTCAAACGCCTTCTCCAAGTCCACAAAACACATGTAGACTGGTTGGGCGAATTCCCACATACCCTCGAGGACCCTGCTAAGGGTGTAGAGCTGGTCCACTGTTCCACGGCCGGGACGAAAACCACACTGCTCCTCCTCAATCTGAGTCTCGACTTCCTGACGGACCCTCCTCTCCATCACCCCTGAATAGACCTTACCAGGGAGGCTGAGGAGTGTGATCCCTCTGTAGTTGGAACACACCCTCCGGTCCCCCTTTTTAAAAAGAGGGACTACCACCCCGGTCTGCCAATCCAGAGGCACTCTCCCTGTTGACTACGCGATGTTGCAGAGGCGTGTCAACCAGGACAGCCCCACAACATGCAGAGCCTTGAGGAACTCCGGGCGGATCTCATCCACCCCTGGGGCCTTGCCACCGAGGAGCTTTTTAACCACATCGGTGACTTCAACCACAGAGATAGGAGAGCCCACCTCAGAGTCCCCAGGCTCTGCTTCCTCCAAGGAAGGCATGCTGGTGGAGTTGAGGAGGTCTTTGAAGTACTCTGCCCACCGGTTCACAACGTCCCGAGTCGAAGTCAGCAGCGCCCCATCCCCAGTGTACACAGTGTTAGTGGTGCACTGCTTCCCCCTCCTGAGACGTCGGATGGTGGACCAGAATTTCCTCGAAGCCGTCCGGAAGTCGGCTTCCATGGCCTCACCGAACTCTTCCCACGCTCCGGTTTTTGCCTCGGCGACCACCGAAGCCGCGTTCCGCTTGGCCAGTCGATACCCGTCAGCTGCCTCTGGGGTCCCACAGGCCATAAAGGCTCGATAGGACTCCTTCTTCAGCTTGACGGCATCCCTTACTGCTGGTGTCCACCAGCGAGTACGGGGGTTGCCGCCACGACAGGCACCAACCACCTTACGGCCACAACTCAGATTGGCCGCCTCAACAATAGAGGCACGGAACATGGTCCACTCGGGCTCAATGTCCCCCGCCTCCCCCGGAACATGGGAAAAGCTCTGTCGGAGGTGGGAGTTGAAACTCCTTCTGACAGGGGATTCCGCCAGACGCTCCCAACAAAGCCTCACAATACGTTTGGGTCTGCCAGGACGGACCGGCATCTTCCCCCACCATCGGAGCCTACTCACCACCAGGTGGTGATCAGTTGACAGCTCCGCCCCTCTCTTCACCCGAGTGTCCAGAACATGCGGCCGCAAATCCGATGATACAACTACAAAGTCGATCATCGAACTGCGGCCTAGGGTGTCCTGGTGCCAAGTGCACATATGGACACCCTTATGTTTGAACAAGGTGTTCGTTATGGACAATCCGTGGCGAGCACAGAAGTCCAATAACAAAACACCACTCGAGTTCTGATCGGGGGGGCCGTTCCTCCCAATCACGCCCCTCCAGGTCTCACTGTCATTGCCCACGTGAGCATTGAAGTCCCCCAGCAGAACAAGGGAGTCCCCAGCAGGAGTACTCTCCAGCACACCCTCCAAGGACTCCAAAAAGGGTGGGTATGCTGAGCTGCTGTTTGGTGCATATGCACAAACAACAGTCAGGACCCGTCCACCCACCCGAAGGCGGAGGGAGGCAACCCTCTGGTCTACCGGTGTGAACCCCAATGTACAGGCACTGAGCCGGGGGGCAATGAGTATGCCCACACCTGCTCTGCGCCTCTCACCGTGAGCAACTCCAGAGTGGAAGAGAGTCCAACCCCTCTCGAGAGAACTGGTACCAGAACCCAGGCTGTGTGTGGAGGCAAGTCCGACTATATCCAGTCGGAAATTCTCTGCCTCACACACCAGCTCGGGCTCCTTCCCTGCCAGAGAGGTGACATTCCATGTCCCAAGAGCTAGCTTCTGCAGCCGAGGATCGGACCGCCAGGGTCCCCGCCTTTGACTGCCGCCCAGCTCACATTGCACCGACCCCTTTGGCCCCTCTCATGGGTGGTGAGCCCATGGGAAGGGGGACCCACGTTGCCTCATCGGGCTGTGCCCGGCCGGGCCCCATGGGTGTAGGCCCGGCCACCAGGCGCTTGCCAACGAGCCCCACCTCCAGGCCTGGCTCCAGAGGGGGGCCCCGGTGACCCGCGTCCGGGCAAGGGAAACCTTGGTCCATATATTTTTCTCATCATAAGGGTCTTCGAGCCGTGCTTTGTCTGGCCCCTCACCTAGAACCTGTTTGCCATGGGTGACCCTGCCAGGGGCATAAAGCCCCAGACAACTTAGCTCCTAGGATCATTGGGACACACAAACCCCTCCACCACGGTAAGGTGACGACTCACGGAGGGGTCATAATCATAATCATGTGTGTAATCATAATCATCATCTTTTTGTACATTGGCTCAGCGCTGCATCTATTTTTCAGTTACTAAGGAAGGAGAACCTGGACCTGAAGTTGACACCCTACAAAGTGTTAGCCACCAGCACCAAACATGGTAACTTTGCCAATGTAGGACAAGCGCGGTTACTCAGCAATGTATTATTTAATGTTTATTTGGGGCTTTTATTTTTTTAGGTTTCATGCAGTTTGTGCAGTCGGTTCCGGTTGCCGAAGTGCTGGCAACTGAAGGCAACATTCAGGTCAGGGCCACTCGTACAAGTTGCTGTCATATTACTGTGACCGCATTAGCATCAACACACTACCGGCCCCAAATCATGTTTCATCTTAAAAATTTAACGCACTGAAGTCGTGTTGTGTGCTTTAGAGCTTCTTCAGGAAGCATGCGCCGAGCGAAAAGGGGCCGTACGGCATCAGCTCGGAGGTGATGGACACCTACGTGAAGAGCTGCGGTGAGTCTTTTCGGGACAGGTCTTTTGGGGACAGCGGGACTCAATGCTCGTTCTGATGCTTTCCAGCCGGTTATTGCGTCATCACGTACATCCTGGGCGTAGGAGACCGACATCTGGACAATCTGCTCCTGACCAAGACGGGTAGAGTAAAGAGAGCCCTCCGCACCCCAAAGTGGGTTTTTATAATCGCTTGTTCATGTTTGTCATCCTCCAGGGAAACTCTTCCATATCGACTTTGGCTACATCCTGGGCCGCGATCCCAAGCCGCTTCCGCCGCCTATGAAGCTGAGCAAGGAGATGGTGGAGGGGATGGGGGGCATGCAGAGCGAGCAGTACCAGGAGTTCCGGAAGCAGTGCTACACTGCCTTCCTGCACCTGCGCAGGTACTCCAACCTGATCCTCAATCTCTTCTCCCTCATGGTGGACGCCAATATTCCCGACATCGCCTTGGAGCCCGACAAGACGGTCAAGAAAGTGCAAGACAAGTTCCGGCTGGACCTGTCGGACGAGGAGGCGGTGCATTACATGCAGAGTCTGATCGACGAGAGCGTGGGCGCCCTGTTCGCCGCCGTGGTTGAACAAATTCACAAGTTTGCTCAAGTAAGTCACGCTCGCTGGTTGCTCTGTCGACTTGCAAGTCAGGAGATGATGGCAAACCCCATAAACAGTGCGCACGCTCAAATCTGTGATTCATCAAGTCTGTTCTGACTTGAATTTGTTCCGAATCCGCGAATAAATTTAGAACCTCGGACCATGCTTACGGACAAATAATGCTCACTTTTCCCCCCTGAAAATGTAAAACACACATCGATTAAGCAAGATGAACAACCGATTGAATCTTTATTTGACCACCGTTCATGTACCGTATTTTCACGACTATAAGGCGCCATTAAAAGTCTAAAATTTTCTCCAAAATGGACAGGACGCCTTATGATGCGGAGCGTCTTGTCTATGCGCTGAGTTCCAAAACCTGACTGACAGCCGACACGCTGTTTATATAGAGAAAAGGCGGACGTGACTGTGGACAGGCATGCGGCAAAGAAGTCGGCCAATCAGTGAAGGGTGGGCGTGTAAGTGGACGCTAAAGGGACGCGACAAGCAGGTACCAACACCTGTATAGAGTGTGGCTATGTGCATTGTTGCAAAACAACTTCGGTTTTGGTTTCTAAAAACCCCCGAAAATAAATTCTACAAAGAGACACGCCTACGAAGCTCAGTTCAAACTTCAAGCCATCGGTTATGCTTTTGGCATGCGTGCCCATCTCACAGCAGCGGTGAAAAACCAAGTCAAGCAAATGAACTCTGAGCTTGCCGTTATTCCCAGAGGCTTGACTAAAGAACTCCAACCGCTGGACATCGGCATCAACCGGGCGTTCAAAGTAAAGTTGCGAACGGCATGGGAACAATGAATGATCGATGGCAAACACAACTTTACAAAGAGTGAGAGGCAGCGCCGGGCGAGTTACGCCACAATTTGCGAATGGATTGTGGCTGCTTGGACGAACGTGTCTGCTTGCACTGTTGTTCGAGTTTTTGGCAAAGCCGGCATCATTTCTGTGGAGCCACATGGCAATGAGAGTGACTGACAACGAGAGGGAACACGGCGTTTTTGATGGATTACCGGTACTTGCACAATTGTTCAATTCTGATACAGAGGATGAGGACTTTGATGGATTTCTGGGTGATGATTGATCGAAAAACGTGAGTACATTGTACGATGGCTAAATAAAATACAACGGAACTCAGTTTTCCGTTGCCTTTTTAAAAACGTGTTTTTAGCTTGTATCTGTATGTCTTGGCATGCTAGCGTATGCTACAAGCTAACGTGTTTTTAGCGTGCGCGCATGCATGCCGTATGTTTAAGCTGGCGTATGTTTTACCACTTTAAAATTGCGCCCAATCATACAGTGCGTTTTGTCTATGTGTAAAATACAGAAATAGCACCCATTAATGAGACTGCGCCCAACCATACGGTGCGTCGAATGGTCGTGAAAATACGGTACTTAGAAGTAGGGCTGTAATTCATACTGTTATTGTCGTAAGCGTTACGGACCAATAATTAACTTATTCCATTCATTACAATCTATACTTTTTTAATTGCTTGGCCGATTAATAGGTTATTTATCAGAATCGATCTAAAAAAAAATCTTGGTCGGGCCTTACCTCTATGCTTGAATCGTCATTTCAACACTTCATTTTCAAAGCAAAATATGAGCACGAACGTCACCACTTTGTTTTGTTTGTTTGTTTGTTTGTTTGTTTATTGAACATAAAACATATATACAGTAATAATTTGACAGAAAATAAGGTAGATAAAAAAAGTAAAAAGAAAGAAATCAATCTTCATTCAACACAGTTATTATGTTCAAGGGAGTAGGAAGAAGTAGAAGAAGAACTTTCACTGTTGTTCTTCTCACACGCTGTATGCCAATGATGTTTTTTTTTTTTTTAACGGTACGGTGATAATCTTGAATTGTTCCCCGTCAAGAATAATGCATATTTTTCCCCGCGTGTGTTCAGTACTGGCGTAGGTGAGCTGTGGCATGAGGCCAAACCTGGTGGACCTGCAGAGAAGGAAGCTACGGGGGGGGGCAAGAATGAACTGCAAGAACTGACTGATGAGGACAGGCTTTTTTTTTTAATCTTGTAAATATCATATAGTGTACTAATGAATTAATTAGATGTATAACCCAACACATCTTTTCAGCCTGTCATCATGCTATTGTTTTTATTTATTGCGTGTCAGTCAGGTCAGCATTGCAAATGAGATTCTGTTCTCAATTGCCTTATCTTGATAAATAAAGGTGAAATGAAAAAAAAAATCATCTGGATGGTCCCAGATGCTTGTGTCAACATAGTCCAGCCTTTCTCTGCTTTGTTTAACATTACAGGTCTAATAATAACTCAAATCCAAATCTAGGGGGCTGCACAAAGGGGATCGGTGAAGTTGGTGGTGGTGGTGGGGGTGTGCGGACACGTTGTTCTTGTTTATAAAAGTTGGCACTGTGAGGCAAACCACAACCGCGCTGTTTTTGCTTTTTTAGTCCCCCTTCAGTCCAATCCCGTAAACTATTTCCACTTCATTAGGAATTTGTACTCACCAGGCGCTCTTGTGGTCCATGACGTCATGACTAGCACACCATTGCCAGTCTGGTAAACACCCCCCTGCCCCCCGCTCCCCATCTTAACCTTGTTTTAAACACGTAAGCACACATAAAAATGACAATGGTATATTTTTACCGCTGCTATAGTGAGTGGGTTGGCCCGGGGCCGCCAGTGTTTAGCGCGTCAACCTCACAGTGCAGAGGTACCGGGTTCAATTCCAGCTTCGGCCTCCCGGTGTGGAGCTTGCATGTTCTTCCCGGGCCTGCGTGGGTTTTCTCCCGGTATTCCGGTATCCTCCCACATTCCAAAAACATGCATGGCAGGCTGATTGAACACTCCAAATTGTCCCGAGGTGCGGGAGTGAGCGTGGATGGTTGTTCATCTCTTGTGTGCCCTGCGATTTGGCTGGCAACCGGTTCAGGGTGTCCCCCGCCTACTGCCCGAAGATGGCTGGGATAGGCTCCAGCACCCCACGCGACCCTAGTGAGGATGAAGCGGATCAGAAAATGGATGGATGAATACAGTGAGTGGTGCGCAGTGGTGCAAACTAGAGGATAACACGGGAGTGGGTTTTCACTATGGTCCCATCCCACTCCCACAGAAAAAAAAATCCCATTCTGTCCCAGTCCTGGGTCATAGTAAAAAAAAAAAAAAAATCCCGTCCCATCCCCATGCAAAGCACTCACACTCCTGTCTTGCTCCCGTTCAGAATGACTCCCAGTCCCATTTGGCTCCCATTTTGGAGGTCAGCTACATTAAAAAAACAAAACAAAACAAAACACAAGTTGCATTTTACTAATTAATTGAACAGTATCTCCTCATGGGTTCTCCAAGGTTGTTTTTTTTTTTTTACCACCACCACCTTAACTTTTTACCGATACCGTGACAATCCCCTTAAAGGTAGAGTGACTTCCATCTTGTGGGAATCCTGCAGGATTCCTTTGACCCACAGGATTCCCGACAGAATGTCCATCTGAAATGCAAATTTAGCAAATGTGTTGCTGGATTTGGCGTTTTTTTTCTGAGTTTATTTTACGTTTGTTTGGAACACTACTTGTGCATTCAAGATTTCGAATAGTTTCTCAAATATCAATGAATGACAGAAGGAGCCATTGTTCCACTTTATATATTGCCAAACTTGACATGTGATTCTGTCGTCAAGGTGGGTAAGATAACCGCACTAACATAACATAACATAACATAACATAACATAACATACCGGTCTTACAAAGAACTTTTTAACAGAACAAAATTACCAGCCATAACTTCACTTCAGCTAAATAGTTCCACAAAGCTCAATACTTTGCCTCGTCTTGTTCATGATTTACATGGGCCACTTGAATAATTACGACGATTATTTTTTGTTCGTTTGCCAGTTTATCTTAAATTGGTGTGTAAAATTGTTCAAATCAAAGGGAAAAATTAAATCTTTGCTCATTTCTATGGCAAGTGGTGTTATTTTGAGGCGGTACAGTATTGTAAAATGTTTTGAGGCCTTTAAAAATAGCACCATCTGCTGGATGTTGAATAAATGGCACGCCATGGATGCAAGCACAACAGAATGGCACGAGATCCGTGTCCACATATTCATAATTTCATTCGTAACGGTAACTGCTTTCTTTTTCAAACTGCTCATATCAGAATCAGAATCATCTTTGGCCAAGTATGTAGAACACACAAGGAATTTGTCTTTCGCTTCTCTCTTTTCTGGATGTGTCGTCGTGGAAGTGCAAGCTCCGCCCCCGCTGCCTCTCAGACAGCCAATCGAGTCATGCCATGTTGGGACGCCGCAGCCAATCAGAAGACGGAAGAGACGTCTGACCGAGAGCGGGTCGGCTCAGTGACGCAGCTTCCAGACTGTAGATGACACACATACACACGCGCTACTGTATTAACCCCCCCCCCCGCTCCCCATTCTCCGCCCCCTGCTCGCTCATTTGCATAGTGACTTCCGCCCCTGCTCGACGCGCGCGTCCTCCCCAAGCGCGCGCGCGTTCGCCGGCGACCTAGCAGCGATGGCGTGCGGTTCCCCATGCCGCACCGGACCTCTCGAAGCGGAGCAAATCGGAAGCGGTGGGGAGAAAGCAGCCATGTGGTTCCTTAGGAACCGGAGGAGGAAGTCCTTTTTTTCTTTGTTTATTTTTTTGTGAACAGGCAGCTTTGTGGTGAAGAGGAGGCGGATCTGCACCTACGTGTTTATACTCGACTGTACGTGGAAGTAGGGCACTACTTGACAACAACTCGCGGAGCCTGGCGTGAGGATTTTACAATCGATTCACTGACGTATCGGACGTTTTTTGGAGGGGCCCGGTTTGAACGTTTGGGATTTCTGCACATAACCCCCCCCCCCCCCCCGCCCCCTGCCGTGCACGATCAGATGCGTGATTTAGTTGACAGCTGATATCATGGGGGAGCCCGCAGCGCGCAGCTTCTGGCAAAGTACCTGTGGAGGCTGGTAGTGTCGCGCGTGGGACGTTTCCGAATCTCAATGAGCGCCCCAGAACTGCCACTTGCGTGTGAACATCTTCCAAGAGACCGATTTGGCTCATGATCCCAACGTCTTAGCCCACTGCCGGATCTTTCTCCCACCCACACGTCCACGATGTGCACCATCCCCGCGGTGCTGATCGTCTTGCTGCGTGGACTCGTCATCTCTGCGGTACTGGGATCCAAGTCGTCGGACACTGGAGATGGAGCCACCCCAGGTAAGCGCAGCTCATGTGGAATGCAAGCCCCCCCCCCCTCCCCCCCCCAAACCCCCACAGCCTTCCACACCTCCCACTGGGGAATACCCTCCAGGTTTAAAATGTCGATCCCCGTTTTCATGTAAACAATCAGAAACGAACTTTCTGTCTTGGGATTTGAATTCAATATGTTAAGTATGGACCAACAGACGTGTTGGCACAGCGCCACGCGGTTCTGATGTGTATCAGCTGGCAACCGGCCGCACTCGATCACTGGCAGGGAGTAATGACACACGTGACGGAATCCGGGGACATGGCGTAGTCAGTTTGCGGGACAGCATGGCACATCGATATACCATTTGTAAAAAGCGCCACAACATTTCAAAAGGGGATCACGGGGGGGGGGCAGAAGAACCCCTGGGCGTGACGCAAATATTGGCAGTCAAAGGTACGGCTTCCCGTCAACTCTACCTGACGTTTAAAATGCTAACCTGGAAATGTTTGCTCTCGCACTGCAGGCTGTTGGCACACAAGCATAAACTCCGTTTTGGACAGCTAACATTGACAAGAGGTGGAAGACACCTGAAAACCGGAGAAACCGGATGCCCGTCAAGGCCAGGCGAACCCTTCCCAGGATTTGTAGAATGTTGAGTGCTTCATGTCGTAGTCCCTTCATGATTTAGCAGGCTTCTCGAGTGATTGTTGTAGACTAAGATTTCACGACGCCGTGTGTGAGATTTTCAAGATATTCCAAAGAATGACATTTTGTATTTAACCAGACCGCGGTTAGCTTCATGCTAACACACAGACGGCCTAACAAAACCAGCATCACCGTTCTGGTCATCAGAAACCTTCGACACGAGGGGTCACAACACATGTTGGCGAGATTATACAGCGATGCTCGTATGCACGTCGTCTTGATCGTCTGCGAAAAGACGACGGCTATCGTTGCAGGTTGGTCTTCGGTGTTTCATCATCAACTTTGCATTTGTGGTTCGGTTGAAATCACGTGAATTGTTGCAAATTCCCGGAAGGACCGTCAACGAAACTTTTCCCAGTGTGAGATTCTGATCTGTGTCCAGTAGACCCGTGGACAAAGACGCGTCACAAAGTACCCGCCTGCCTGCCCCCCCGCCGCGGCAATTTGCGTCAGCTCCACTGCGAGAGCAGAAAGCGAGTCCTTGTGTGCCCCTGCGGACGCCCCACCCGTCTCCTAAACGGATTAAAGAAGATTAAAAAGTTGGCGCGTTTTTTTTTTTTATTGTTTTCCGGTGGCGCTTTGGAATGTTGGCGCCGTGATTGAGCGTGTTGGGGTCACGAAGCAACAGCGCCGTCCGAGGCGAGTCGGTTGAGCGGCGGCATGAACGTGGCGTCTTCCAGTTGGAGTGGTCTTCTGTGTTGAGCTGATTTGAACAAACAAAGCCCTTCTCAGTGGGTGCAAAGCGACAGCCAGTTCTTGAAGTCATCAGCCTGCAGGATGATGGTCACTTCTGGTCGGACTGCTCGTCTGGAACCGCTGCATGATGGCAAATTGAGTCACGTCGTTCCGTTTCACTCAACGCTTGCACTGTTGTTTCAAAAAATTTTAAAAAATGAGGTCAACTCGCAATATTCAGGCAACAAACTGATGGTGTGATTTTAAGTTGAGCAATTTGACTAAAAAAGTTTTGCCGTTGTGAAAATTGGCTTGACAAGAAAGACGTTTCCAGAAGTGCTGTCTCGTGCTTTGGCCCCGCAACCTCAAGACAGAAGTCAAAACAACTCTGCAAATTACTTGCTCGCTTTGTTGGACTAAAGACTAACATTTTCCCCATAAATGTCAATCATCTATATTTTTAACTCATTCACTCCCAATGACGTTTTTAAACGTCTTTTCAGACTTGGTCTAGAATTGGCTGGTACTGAATGAGTTAAGTAACTTCAATTACTAGCCCCCCATTTAAGAGAGAACAGCAAAGCAACCGAGTCGTTTGCTCCGAAACAATTTGATGAGTTGCTTTTACTAACAGTTTATTTTTGAGAGAGGGAGGGGGGGGGGGCATTACAAGGGCCAACACAGTTCTGTCAACACTTGTAAAATGTAGGAAAGCCCAATTTTGACCACAGGCAAAGCTTTGGAATATTTCGTGAAAGTGCTCAACTTAATGTTATGGAAGTTTGTTGCCTGCAAATGTTGAGTTGCTCCATCATTTCTGTATTTTGACCGTGCGGCCTTAAATAAGAAAGTGGCCTCAGTCGTCCCACTGGAGTCTTGTGTTACACAAGTATCTCTACTTCTACTTCGGTCCAGAGTCCGAGTACTTTTGCCGCCTCCGGTTTCTGCAGCGTCATGCGTGGCGCATTTCAGCATCAAGCGACTCCAAAGCCAGTCAGGTGTTTCTTCGAGCTCAACACGCAGACGATATCCCGACGTTCGGATTTATTCTTTGTCGTGTTTTAAGTGTCGCGTGTGTTCGGATTCGTTCTCTAAAGACTCATAGTGAAGGTCAGCTTTGCGTCGCCGACTTGCCTCTTGGGCGTCCCCGAAGGTGGACAGCTGCTGCTCCAGTCTCAGTCCACGGGCTTTAGGGTTGTTATTCAAGCTAACGAAGCCCGAGAGCAGACCCCCGCGAGAGTATTTGTAACGTTTCCGCTGAAGTTTTGCCTGCTTATTTTCCACCGGGCGGCAGACGAATGCCGATTTCGCACGCGCGAATTCCGCTGTTGTCAGGTTCCGGGTGGTAAAAGTTAAGTCACCGTCAACGGTGAAAGGCGGACCCCCGTCAGCGCAGAGGCAGCCGACTCTGCGGTTTCTCGACACGGAAGCGCGCCACCCCGTTGCCGGCCCCTCGTAAAAGGTGTTTATCCCCTAGTTGGCAGTGCTCGCCGTCAGGCCCCGGCTGAACCCGTCGACTATATTTCAAGACGAGAACGTTTGGCTTTGGTTTCGCCGAGGGACCGGACAAAACCTTCTCTTGATGCACCTTTCGCGTGATGCCGAACAGGAGGAAGGGGGTCCCGAAACGGACGGATCACTGGCTCCATCTTGCGATGCCAAACGGACAACAAGCTCTCCGGTGCACTTGTCATTGCTTTTATGAATTGTGACATTGCGACAGCACCTGTTCACCGGGCCCCTGAATCGGCTCTCGATTATGTGCGGCACCGCTAAGGCTCGTCACCCTAGCACGGGAAGAATCAAAAGCTTTGCCCTTCACAGACACCCGAGACAGTCGCCGCGGCCCATCTCTTTTCGAGAGTGACTTCCGCTGTCGCATGCGAATGACGGTTTACGGTGTCGTTTCGGATATGCCGAGGTGCGGTCACTTTGCGCGTGTTCGGGACTTTCCCGCCGCGTGAATGTGGTACAGCCTTCGGGGAGGTGTGGATTTCTTAGGCACGTCGCTCGCCGCCGCGCTCGTCGCGAGCGGGTCAACGAGTGCGCGGCCCGGTTTGTCGCACGCAACCGAAAGCCAAGCTGCTTCCTGGAAGCCCGTGTTTGAAGATTAAACGCTAACGGGAACGGTGATGCGGTAACTACCTTTTGATTACCGTGTCAATATTTGTCAAGTCGAATCCTGCATCTACAGCCAAACTCTGATCCAACTCGCCCTGAGATGAGGCCTGATCCCTTCCATCGCCATCGGAGTGGCAGGTACCTGGCGGGGGCCCCAAGGGGCCCCGATATGCCTAACACACCGCACAGTGGGATGACCAGGTTTACTTCCGGACCGAAAAAGTTTCCCACAGCACCCAGAAAGACTTGTGGCCGAATTCCCTGCGGCTTTTCTGTGGCGCTTAACCGGTCAACGCGGAGCAACCGGATGGCGTCTAATTCACAAAGCCCGTGAAATGCGTCACGAGCGAAGATGCCCCGGGAGAATGCCTAGAGAATGCGAGCCTCACCTCCATGCAAATGAGCTTCATCGATAAAGAGCGTCCTATCCCCAAACAACTTTGTGTGTTCGGCCCCAGGTATCCTCCCGACTCCACCTACCCGCTGTCTGTTTGATGACTTCCTCGGCTCGCCCGTCCTTCCTAAGCCGTCACCCGTCGCGCCGGCACGCATTCGCCGGCCAATCGTCAAGATGGGAAAAGCCCCTCGACAAAGAAGTGGACTGTTGCGTAATGGCTGGCGACCTCATCACGCCTCGGCTCATTGCGGCATTTCAGCAATGCCATCCAACCGGATCTGGGCACCAACATGACAAATCACATGAAGAATGACGCGTCTCTCTTTACTTTTGACCCGCTTGGTATTGCGGCTCTTCCTGTTCTCGCACCCGCGTTTCAAAGGGCCTCCCTTTTGATCTTTCCGGCCAAGCGTGCTCACGTGGGCTTGTTCTTTTTGTTCGCAACAACGAAAGATGGCTCGAGTCGCCGGCAGCGGGCTCTCCTTGCTGCCCTAACAAGAACCATGCCGTGACACTTGGACGCATTCGATTCTCTCTTTCAGCTCCCCACGGGCAACTCCTTCCGCTTAACCCTGACTGCAACTGTCTGCCGGCAAGCCTCGTCTAACGACCTCTTGTCACACAAAACTCGCATGTCAAAGACTGAAGTGCGTGTTCGACCTCGCCTCGCCTTCCCGGTCAACCCGCGGGCTCCCCCCCGGGCCGACGCGGATATGGTCAACCTCGTGTCAGGGGTGCCTGTTATTCAAACGTTCCAGCGAAAGAATCCTGGCTCGAAGGAGCATCTCCTTTTCTGGAAGCGTTTGGCTCCGTTAAAGCCGTTTCATTTTTTTCCCCCCCCTTTCAAACGCCCAAGAAAGGATGAATGATTACTTGACGGGGGCTTTGGGCATTCGGGGGGGAATGATGGTGGCAGCCAGGCGCTTCAAGTGATCAGTGGGAAAGCAAACGGAGAGGAGGCGGGCGGGGGTGGTTGTCTCCCGAGGACACGCCCATTTCTTCCATTCCATTCTCAACAGCGCTCATCCTGAACCGGGTCACGGGGAGTTGCCGGACCGGAAGGCAGACGACACCCTGAACTGGTCGCCAGTCCGTCGCAGGGCACGTATAGAGACAAACGAACGTTCGTACCCGACATGGAGTGGGAACCGATCCCACCCCGCCCGCACCCAAGTGTGGCGAGTGGACCGCTACCCCTTCGGCAACACCCTTCACACCTGTTTCTTTCCTTGTCTGATCCACCCGCCGATTGCAGCTCACGTCATATCGCGGTCGGGTTCACACAAATACTCAAAAAGGACGACCACAAGGACTTATCTATTTCACATGCACCTGTGCTGTGTTAAGAGTAGCCCTCGCAGAATTGAAAGCGTCCGGCAAAGTTGCGGGAAGGTTTGACAGGACAAGATGCGAGCTTAAAAGTTCTCTCCAAATTCCACCGCGACACGTAAAGAAATCGAACCAACCTTGTTGTTGCCGCGCATCTTTTGCTTTGTCCTGGAGGCTGACATCGCAAGGCTTTTGTTTCCCGATTCCTTTGAAGCGCTTTTTTTGTGACAGCTTGCTAAGTGAATGAGCGCTTTCTGCCGATGCGCAAAACATCCGCTAGTGCGCAAGCAAGGGGAGACCTCTGCCATTGTTGGGCTCTTACATCCTGACAAACGGGAGCCCGCCAACTTAAAAATAACTCCGTGCTTTCCAATTTTACAGTCTTTTGGGACCGGCTGTTTTGATTAGATTTTTTTTTGTGCGTGTCGCTCCCCCCTACCCCCCACCCGCCATCTCCTCTCGCGGAATGCAAGGGGTCATTCGTCGTGACTTCCTGTCACATAGTACCTCATAAGCATCCCGCGGCACACAAAAGACAAGAGGACACCAGGGAAGGGAAGGCTTGTAATGTCGTTGTTGTGAATTCCAAACGCTTGTCAGTGTAAATGACAGTTTTTAAAAATATCTTGGGATTGTCTTTCTTCTTAAGCTTCTGAAGGTATCTTCGCAAGAGTTTGGCGAACATGCGGAACAGAACTAGGCCAACAATTAAAGGAAACAGTGGTGTAATTGACATCACGGAATATGAATCCCCCCCCCTCCCCTCCCAAGCAACACACTTTTAAAGCAGTTCCCAGGTGGCTTGAATAAAGAGTCTCGGCCATTCTTTGGATAACATCCAGACTTACAGCACACTTCTGTTGCCTTCTTGTTTTTCTGGGTCAACGGGTCTTTGTGACCGTGACGATCAGGCCCCCACCACCCTCGACATTGATAACTTCAACAACCGTTCAAGTGTGCCTTGCGTAACATTGTGAGCTATTGTATGCTGACTCTGCAGCTCTGCTTACATTTAAGCTTTTCGCATCATGGGCGGGCAAACTCAGTGCTGGGGCGCTATGATGTAAATGAGGCTGACTTAACTCATTCAGTACCAGCCAATTCTAGACCAAGTCTGAAAAGACGTTTAAAAACGTCTTTGGGAGTGAATGAGTTAATAACGTTCAGAACAGATTTTCTAGCGGATGGACACGCACTCCAGAGGCACAACTATTTCTATACAAGCCGTTCACGTTTTTCACAATATGTCCCCTTGAAGCTCTTGAACGCAACTTTTATGTAAGCAAGCGATGACTCGATGACTGTCTGATTACCATTAAAACTCGGTTGAATTTAAGTACTGACAAACTGTAACTGGCTCTCGGTCATGTGTAAACAACCAAGAGTTTAAATTGATTTAGATTTAAGTTGAGCGCCTGTCTGGCCAGCAACGCAAATACCGTACAGTATTTCATATGATGTAACTCTGAACAGCCAATGCTGGATATCATGTGAAGTACCCTCATTGTGTAACTGCTCCCGTTGCTGTCGGGCAAACGATTTCGCAGCCGCCACGGTTTCACTATCAGCCATTTTAGCTCGACCGCCGACATTCTCGTCCAAACACGTGTTCAGTCAAACATCTCCTCTCGCTTCTCAAGTGAATTTCCGAGCTCCAGTCCGATACCGAAACGTGCTCAAAAGGCCGCATTTGCTCAGCGCTGAAGCGAGAACTGACACAAAGGATCACCAGATGGAAGCCAGTGTGTTTCCTGACGCAGTTCGGAAGCTGGCCTTTGACGGTATTTTGTGGCATGACCACTAAAAAGTAGACATACTAAAATGTGCTTCATAGTTAGCGTAAAACAACGATGGCAACACTTTATGTATCAAAAAAGTAGCAAACAGAAACAAAGGCCCCGCTACCTTAATGCTAATGCTAGCATCTACTGAACGACTGCTATTATTGCCGTACTGACAAACTCAAGGGAGAAGTTGAAGTACAATCATGAATCCCGTTCTAGGCAGGGCATGTCCGACTGCCGAGAAGTCTAATGGGATTCAGACAAACAAGTCACTGAAGAGTTTGTTGGTCTCAGAAACGCCACTCTAAATCTCCTGATGGCTGCTTTTCAGAAACCCCCTCAAAAAATGGGTGCGTGAATTCACCTGCTAGGGCTATCCTTGCGATTTCCTCCCCGCCCCTCCCACCCTCAATTATGAAATTGCCATTTAAGAGTGAGTGTTCACCACTTTGAGCCCAGCCAAGAGTCGATTTAAACATTTGAAGACAACCCTCGATATATATTGACACAAAACGGTGACGAATGAGAGGAGTGGTCAGGGCCTGAAGGCAAATGGATGTACCCTCATGCAAATCGGTGAACGCGCGGGAGGACGCTCATTACACAGCTCCCCACGATAAAAGTGACGACGTGACGAGTTTCACACACTTCCCGCGTCAAGGCTACCGAGAATGAAGTGTGCCGGGGCTGCCGCGCTTTTTGGCGACACGCTAGTCTTTGCCCGGTGCGTCTCCCACATAACCGCGGATGGACTGACTTTAAGCTGGTCCCACGTTCTGACAGCAGAGGTTTTGCGCTTGTGCTTGGCTCTGTTGCAGCTGAACAACGCTCATCTGCAAGGTACGCCGTTTTGGTCGGAAAACAGAGAGAAGTAGATCACGTCCACCGAACACACCACTCGGTGTCTGGACCCGCTGATTTGCAACCACAGAGATCAGGCGGTGTCGGCGCGACATCTCCCGCGTTTTTGGGACATTTTCCCGCGGTGTTCGAATGTGGTCCCTTTGGTAAACGCTGACCGGGCCCCCTGTGTGTCTCCCCATCTAGAAGACCCCTGCCTCATGGTCATCCCCCCGTGTGTGAGCGATGCGGACCGCTTCAGCCTGGTGGCCTTACGCCACATCCATAAAGAGCTGGACGACGACAACGATGGCGGCATTGAAGTGAACGAGAGCGTGGAGGTGAGTTTTGCAAATATACATTTGCCCACTACGGCCAACTCCGGTGTATGGATGTTGACGCCGACACGACATTGTTAGGATAGTGTTTAATGCTGGAGCGCCAGCAGCTGACAATAGCAGTCTTCCAACATTTGGTTGAAATCATCGAAGAGCGTGTCTCGAGTTGACACAAGAAGGCTTCCCGGCTCATATTTAGTTAGCATGCGTCTCCTCAAACTCCCTGCTTTGCTCGTGCGCTTCTGCGGGCATCCGGTACGGCTGACATCCGGGAGCTCGCTGCCCCGACGTGGCCCACTGATTTCTCAGTAATTGACCTTCTTGTAAGGGCCGCCTTTGCATCGCATGTCGCTGTGAGTGCCGGTCTTTGTTCCGTCAGCTGACAAGTCCTCACCCGTGACGGGAGTGACACCGAGTCGAAATGCCAAATGGGACCGGCCGGATGCGAATGGCAAAACAATTGCCATCGGTCGATCCCTCAAATTTGTTTCATCTCGACATACGGCAAACTACAAGGCCACAATGTTTTGACCTTGTTTCCCACTCAACTTGCAGCATGACTTTTGAAAATAAATGGATGTTAGATGACTACTTTTCTTTGCTGTCCCCGTGAGACATGGACTTTTTTTAAAAATCTCTCTTGAACTGTAAATTACACCTTCTGTACATCACAGCTAGCTTGGAGCTAGCTGTAAGGTAGCCGCTAGCTAGCTAGCTAGCTAGCTGCCAATCATTATCTTGCTATTAACTGCGGCAACGCCGTGGCCTCCTTGCCCAGTGTTTGGGTGAACTAAATGCTTGAGGTATGAGGACCTTTAATTGCGTGTTCATGGCGGCCGGTTGCTCGAAGCATTGAGACCTCGACACCCTGCAGGCGGCAGAGCCCGCTTGGAACGCAAAGGCAAATTCCAGTCGACCCGGAGTGACACGTGTCACCCGACCTGGACATGCCAACGGCCGGAAAGTTAAAGCTTTCCGGATGCGGCGACTCTTAACGGGACAACAATGGGGAAGACCTTCGGAGGAGAGGGCATTAAGCGTAGAGCTTCTCCTCGCTCCCCGCCGGTTGACACCCTACACCCGTGGAACAAAGATTCCACTGGCGTTTGCCGCCTTGGGTTCCCTCCCGCCGCCCACCCCCACCTACCGACTGACCCGAAGGCCTTGCTGGTCATTATTGTCGGGGAACATCCGCGGGCTGGACATCCGCTTTTCCGTGACCTGCATTTCAGGCATTCTTGATCGACCATGTGGGGTAACATCACGGAGACATCAGCTGGACCTTGGCGCACCAAGGTGGTTCAGGTATAACGGAGTCATCGGTTCCTGTTACCGACTGATTCTCGAGCTCAACGCCCCCACGTCGGGTGGCGTTCGGTGGCCCGCCGGGATAATCCGCACCGAGGTTGATTGCGCAAGCTCCCGCGGACTAAACGCGTTCCTCGGCATGATATTTGATCATCTGTTTGCATTTCAACTCGGGTTTATTCATGGACTTGCAAAGACAACTCCTCAAAGACCCGCCTGCAGCTTTGATCACACTGTTCTCATATCAGCCTGAGGCAACAACAACTACAACCTCTTGATGATTATTTATAGTCCCGGATTTGTGCCACTTATTTGGTGTAACGTGGCTATTCTATGAGTTCCACCCAGTAGGTCCCCGTTTGCTCCGTCTTCTTCTTGCCTCAGCATGTGTTTGTTTGCGCCTCACGTTTTCTGGCAACAGTGAGGTTGCTTGAAGCCGCTGTGCACATTGCCACGGCTCAATACGCGTTTGCAACCATACCTGAGGGATGGGGAGTGCCCAAACGGCAAAAGTGAGGATGACAATCAGCTGGAGCTGAAAGTCTTATGGAATGTACAAAACAACACGATACAACTGTGCACAGAGCCGCTTTCGCTCGGAGATGCTGGGCACGGTATCACCGGGAAGCACAATGCAAAAGGGTGCCTTTGAAATGTCATCGCGGTTGATCCTGAGATCGTTTCGTCCCTGCAATGGGACATTTAAGGGCAAAAGGTGTTCTGGCATTTCTTTTGTTGTGGCTCAGGCTTCTCTACAGGACTGTGAAGCTCCCAGCTGTCAAAAGGAGAGCTGTCGGAAAGTTAACGCAGACACAGGTGGAAGTGCAACTCTTGCTGGCTTTTCAAAGTCCCTAAAAGGCAAAAAGATGAGAAATGAGAGTGTGTGTGTGTGTGTGTGCGCGTATATGTGTGTGTGTGTGTGTGTGAGAGAGAGAGAGAGAGAGACACACACACACACAAGTCGAACACTGTGTATATCAGTGGTGGCCCACCCACGGCTCGCGAGCCGCATGTGGCTCTTTGGCTGGTTCAATGCGGCTCCCGGGCTTTCACACCACTAGCGTCGAAAACGCCTCGGCAGTGGCGCTGCCATTCAAACAAAGACGCTAAAGGCATCTCATCAATCCTGTTATTTGATTGACATTGAAGGCAACCAATCAGATGACTGAATCACCGCTCAAGCGCAAACAACGGCGCTAAGCGCTAAGCTAGTCAGCGAATTACCTCTGATTTTAAGGCAGCGGGGCCCAATACGTCGATCGCAATCGACCGGGAGCCAGCGGACTGGTCCCAAGTCGGCCGGTTGGTCCCCCTCCTGGTGTCTACTGTCAAACGCACAATAGTTGAGGAGCGGGGGAACGTGTGCTGTTAAGAAACAACCCCCCCCCCCCCCCAGAAAAGCAGATGGCAATAAATATGATCATCTCTCCTTAGTTTATAATGGAAGACATGAAGCAGCAGCAGACCAACAAGCACAGCAACCTGCACCGCGAGGACCAGCACATCACCGTGGAGGAGCTTTGGAAGGGCTGGAAGACCTCTGAAGGCAAATACGCGCCACTTTTTTTGACACCATCAGCACAGCGAAACAACTGTCACCTTGGGAGTTGTCAACCTCCGTCATGCCTGTTACCTACCGTACACGCTATTTGCTCCGGACATGGCCTCGTGAGATGATCGTATGCCTGTTTTTTCTGTCTGTTAGTCCACAACTGGACGGTGGAAGACACGGTACAGTGGTTGAAGGAGTCGGTGGAGCTGCCCCAGTACGAAAAGAACTTCCGGGACTTCCGCGTGACGGGCAACACATTGCCACGGTGAGTCGACGCTTCACTTCATTCATTTGTCTTACGGGGCAATGCCGCCATCTGCTGCTTGCAAAAGGCAGCACAGGTGTGTGTGTGTGTGTGTGTGTGAGGGGGGCGATGAAGACATGCGGATATCTTTGGCGGCCACATGGGATCGTATTCCAGCCTGAACATGCGCGTCTTAAAATAGGGCAGAGTCTTGGAACTGAGAAATGTGAAATAGGAGCAAAGACGTGCCCGAAGAACACAAGAGTCGACGGTGACGATCGTTGGACTTTGTGTTGCAGGATCGCCGCAAATGAGCCGTCCTTCTTGTCAATGCAGCTTAAGGTGTCAGACCAGCGACACAAACAGAAACTCAATCTCAAGGCGCTGGACGCGGTCCTTTTCGGGCCCCCGCTGCGTAAGTATGCGCCTGGCATTGCCTTGACCCAAGCGCGCGTGGCCTGCGGACGCTTGAAATCCCACCGCCGGCGTCCCCCCCCCCCCCCCCCCCCTTTCCCTCAGGTCCGCACCACAACTGGATGAAGGACTTTGTCCTCACGATCTCCATCGTCATCGGCGTGGGCGGCTGCTGGTTTGCCTACGTGCAGAACAAGTCCAGCAAGGTGCACATGTCCCAGATGATGAGGGATCTGGAGAGCCTGCAAAACGCCGAGCAAAGCCTCCTCGACCTGCAGAGTCGGTGAGCGGTAGAAGCACAAATAAGCAGCGGCCGGAAACAAGGCGGCTCACGTTCAAGACGGGTTTCCGTCCTTTCAGCTTGGAAAAGGCTCAGGAAGAAAACCGCACGGTCATCGTGGAGAAGCAGAATCTCGAGCAGAAGATGAGGGACGAGATCACCGGCGCCAAGAAGGAGGCCCACAGACTGAGAGACCTGCGGGAAGGCGCTGAATGCGAGCTCAGCCGGCTCAAGTACGCCGAAGAGGAGCTCGTACAGGTGAAGCCTTAAAAAGTTTGCAAAGTCGGGAGACAATTTGGCACCACACGTCTCAAGCCAAACCCGTTCAACCCGGGCAGGTCCGAAAGGCGCTCAAGCGAGCCGAGAAGGAGATGCAGTCCGAGCGGTCGCTGCCGGAAGCTCTGCAGAAGTGGCTGCAGCTCACGCACGAGGTGGAGGTCCAGTACTACAACATCAAGAAACAGAGCGCCGAGCTCCAACTCTGCGTCGCCAAGGACGAGGTAACTGTGACCGAGCGTCCTCTGGCCCTTTCTTTCTTTCTTTCTTTGCAAATGTTTCCTTTTTGGATTCCAGGCGGAGAAAATTAAAAAAAAGAGAAGTTCTGTGTTTGGAACTCTTCACGTCGCACACAGTTCGTCACTGGATGAGGTGGACCACAAGATACTTGAGGCCAAGTAAGTGCGAGGGGGATCTCAAACGTTTTTTTTTTAGTTTGGTCATATAAAGTTAAAAGGCTAGTTTTGACATGTTTTTTTTTCTTTAGAAAGTCCTTGTCGGAGGTAACGGCGTGCCTGAGGGAACGCCTGCACCGCTGGCAGCAGATCGAGAGGCTCTGCGGTTTCCCCGTCGTCAACAACTCGGGGCTGCCGAGTCTGACGGCCAGCTTGTACTCTGACCACAGCTGGGTGGTGATGCCGCGCGTCTCCGTCCCGCCGTACCCCATAGCCGGCGGCGTGGACGACCTGGACGAGGACACGCCTCCCATCGTTCCACAATTCACGGGTGAGAGCTTCGTAGGGAATGGGAACAGGGACCTGGGGGGCCGCGTATGCGGAGCGTTTGGCAGGCATCAAACGCTTGTTCAGAAAATGTCTTTGCCTCAAGCTTTCAAGCTTCAAAATTAAACATTGTGTATTCACCCAAACCGCAAAGCTTTGTTTGCCATCAATCTGGTAGCTTAACGCAAACACGTAATAATGTGAAATGCTAGAGACGGGCCAGCAAACCTAGCATCGAGACAATGAACTATTAACCTCGAAACAGCTGATACTTGAACACAAACTCTGGAACAAGTGACACACACAGGCATGTGTGCTGTATGCGCTACAAAAAAAAACTAAACAAAGCAAATATTACTGCAGCTTAGTGAATCAAGGCAAATTACATTTGTAGTCAACTAAAGCACATACCCGTGATCTTGTTAAAGTCTAGTAATTTATGCTAACACTTCATGTGAAATGTTTTTTTGGTTTGTTTTGTTTTTTTGAACATAAAACATATACAGTAATAATTTGACAGAAAATAAGGTAAAATGCATTACGCAAGCTAACAAACCTAGCATCAATATCTCCGTAATTATTAACCTTGAATCACAGCAGCGCGTGCCGCACACAGAGCATATAACGCGCACGCGCACACACACACACACACACACACACACACACACACACACACACACACACACACACACAAAATAAATAAAAAGATAGATTGAGCTAAACGCATAATTTTGTCTTCTGGAAGTCAGGTAGCTTGATGCTAACACATGTTGTGAAACACACTAAACAGGCCTCCGAACCTCGCCTTGAAATTGCAGTTGTTATTAACGTTGAAACAACACTAGGTCGCAAGCAACACACGCATAAATTTGTCTTCCAGCAGCCTAATACGAGCACATAATGTGTAAGCCACTAAACGGGCTAACAAACCTAGCATGGAAACCACACTAATTACTAACCTTGAAAGTACTGATATCTGAACACTAAAATTCTTTTTCATCTGTGACTTATTTATTTTTTTCTCAATAAGCCACGTTGATGCGGCCCCCGCTGACGCGCAACAGCAGCGCATGCCGCTCCCGCCGGAGCCTGATGAGCTCGTCGCCGTCCTCCGTGATGTCCCCGGATCCCGACCTGCTGTCCATGGCCAGCTCGTCCCTCTCCTATCCCCCCGAGGCGGACGACGAATATGTCATGTTCAGCTCGGATAGGAGGGGGTACGTAGCGGCGGCCAGAATCCCGAGGAATGGTTTGAAAGTGTGGACTCTCAGGTGTTTGATTCAGACATTTTCACTGGTGCTTTGGGGCTAAAAGTGGTGATGGTGATTCATGCATGAAGACCTCCAGGCGACGTTCGCATTGCAGGCAAATCCAAACCAGATTGCATTTTTTTCCGCTCATTTATGACCTGCCGTTGAAACAGCTCAATTCCGATTTTCTTTTTTCAAATCCGACCAAATCCTCTTTCATATGGAGGTCCTCGATCCCAAACGTGTCGGATTTTTTGCATTGCAACCGCAGTCTGAATGGCCAGGTTGCATATATCTGACCAAAAACGCCAAGATGCCAGACGGTTTATTTACGATGAGTGACGATGACATGAAGTCATCTTCAGCAGACGTGATTGAAAAGCCTTCCCTCGTTTCCTCAAAATATTTCTACCTCCTCTTCCGGCGCTCTTCTTTAGATGTGAGATGGTAAAAAGCCGATACACACCGGGCCACATTTACTTCAGCAAACGCTGAGTGACGTCGTCTCTTCTTCCGCGTATGTGGGTTTGGTTCACACACCAGACAGACTGATATCACATTTAATACAGTATGTACGTGAATGGGGCGGCCCGGTAGTCCAGTGGTTAGCGCGTCGGCTTCACAGTGCAGAGGTACCGGGTTCGATTCCAGCTCCGGCCTCCCTGTGTGGAGTTTGCATGTTCTCCCCGGGCCTGCGTGGGTTTTCTCCGGGTGCTCCGGTTTCCTCCCACATTCCAAAAACATGCATGGCAGGTTGATTGGACGCTCTAAATTGTCCCTAGGTGTGAGTGTGGGCGTGGATGGTTGTTTGTCTCTGTGTGCCCTGCGATTGGCTGGCAACTGATTCAGGGTGTCCCCCGCCTACTGCCCGGAGACAGCTGGGATAGGCTCCAGCACCCCCCGCGACCCTAGTGAGGATCAAGCGGTTCGGAAAATGGATGGATGGATGGATGTACGTGAATGCTTATGCCCAAAATGAAAAAAAAAATCGACCGAAAATGCCATATAGCTGTCACCCTTGCTTAAAGGTGTGTGTGGGGTGGGGGTGGGGAGCATAGGACAGCCGGGTTTTGTTGTGTGTTAGTGGTGATCACAAAAAAAAAGCAAAACAAAATAACCACAATTTGAATAGCTGAACCTTCAGTCAGCGTGCAACCTGCTCTCAAGACCGAGCCAAAGCCACCCACCGAGATTGGCATGCAGTTCGTGCCCTGCTGGGAGCCGGTGACACCGGCAGGACAGCTGGTCACCAGCTATCACCAGCTCCTGTCAGTGCTCCCGCAAAACGCTGGCACCTGTGGCTCAGTTTGCAGGTTGCACGACTGAACGTTCGGCTGTTTGAATCACGTTTATTTTCGTATAGCTTTTGCTGCTGGTCAAAACCAGCATGAAAACACAACAAAACCATATGGTATCTGCTTGAGTGTATTCAGAAGTGCAGTTGTTCAACACAAACCATCTTCAGATGAGGCATGGCCTAGCTTACTAGCCTAAATAACACGCTAGAACGGACGTCACGTCACACGTGGGAACCTTGCTAGCTAGCTAGCAGTTAAAGTCACTCCACTCACCTTTGGGCATTGACACAACAGGAAAGAGGCAGACACATACTTTGGGTTTCAACAGCAGCGCGAGAACCACCGATCGGCGTGACTTGTGACGTTTTGGTGTCCTCCTCCATGTCTCCCAGTGACCAGGAGGTCAGCCCCGACACGGACGCTCCAAACTCCTCGATGGGCCGCAAGCCGCCGCACTCGTACCGCAAGATTTCCCGCGAGGAAATGCTGCTCTTCAACCAGAGCTCCGAGTTCCCCACATCCACCAGCATCAGCGGGGACTCCACCCCTCCTCCTTTGCCCCCGACACCCGCCGCCAGCCCCTCTGGGCCACCGTCCACCTCGCCGTCGCCGGACCTCACTCGCGTGGCGCCGGACCTCCGGGCCGTGACCCCGCCGTCGGGGAAGGCGGCGTACAACGGCGTCCTGGAGAAGTCGCACAGCTTCGGCGTGCTGCCCGCCGTGGGCCGCTATCCGTCGCTCACCTCCCTGGACTCGGAAGGCCGCAGCGTGGGGCGGGAGCACAAGCTCCTGAGTACCTCTTCCCAGGACTCCAGTGACAACGGAGAGAAAATCAAGCGCTCCTCCTCCAAAATCAAAAGCCTATTCAAGAAGAAAAAATAAGTCACGTGCGCCGGACAAAACAAGGACGTCGATCGCGAGCTCCGACAGCTCTTCCACCGCGGTACGTAGCTCAGTCGCCAGCGGTTCGGCAAGGCCCGTCATGCCACAACCAAAGGAAATAGAGGACTGCCTTTATTTCCAAGCACACCACAACTTTGCTGACCACGGCAATCTCCATGACAAAAAAAAAAAAAAATTGTTCCCTCTGTCACATAATTTCTGGATCGAGGTGGTCCTCAGCACTTGATTTCTTGTTACCTGGAGGGGGGGGGGGCAAAAAGCTTTATTGCACTACTTCCTGTTTTTGGGGAATACAGCTGACATTTATGACAAAAGAAAAGGTCACAATATGCCACTTGAATGTTGATGCTCATTTTAACGTTGTTTGCTCATGTTAGAGATTTCAATTTTGGGAGAGGAGAGGGGAGGAGGGGGCTTCCTGAAGTTGTTGATCTGTTGTTCCCGGTTGACCTTGCACTACTCCATTGCCTTCCCTGCGTGCCGACGCCTGGTCTCTTCAAGAAGAACATCAAGGCAACTTCTTGATTTGGAGGACGCACAGGTGTGTCCGTGCCGTGATGCTGGTGCGTCTGTATCAGACACAGGAATTTTTGCTCACCCCAGTCTTACCCTCCTGGAAAAAAAAGGGTCTCGGGGTGGGCCGAGGGGGAGCGACCAGGACACAATACGGACGTCCTGGCGTGATGATGTCAAAAAGGCCCTGCCTCACGCCGTGGCTTCAACGCACTTCTCACCACTGATGGTGGCCGGGAGGTTGACGCTTTTTACGAGGTGTGCGCGACAGGATGATCAATCAATGCAATTGTTATTATTATTATTGTCGTAACGGGCTAAACAGCACACACTGAAGGAGTAAAGAGTCAGAACTGCACGGTGGGGAGAAATACAAAAGTGTTTTTGAGAACATTTTAAGTGTGAATATTTGTATACTGTAGAAGAATTAATAACAAATAAATGACAAAAAAAATGGCGGGGACAGTTGTTGAAATTTCTCATGGACAGTAAGTAAATTTTGGAAAACAATGATCAACATCACAACATCCGGAAGTGATGCTTTTTGGAAAAACGAGGTGAGTTAAAATGTGCTGCAATTGCAGCCTCCAGTCACAAGGTGGCGTCGTGGAAAAAAGATGGCCAAGTACAGCTGCGGTGTTGTTTCAACCACAAGGTATATTGCAAATGAAAGTACAGTGGTACCTCTACTTACGAACGTAAGTATCGACCATGTATCTAGGAAGGCGTTTTTAGCCAAAAAAAGCCCCCCGAACATGTCTAGTAATCCGTTTCTAGCCGAAAAAAACGACCATGTATCGTAAGGCGTTTTTCGACGAAAAAAACGACCACTTATAGTAAGGCGTTTTTAGCCGAAAAAAAAGACCATGTATAGTAGGGCGTTTTTTGCCGAAAAAAACGACCATGTATAGTAAGGCTTTTTTTTGCCAAAAAAAACGACCATGTATAGTAAGGCGTTTTTTGCCGAAAAAAAACGACCATGTATAGTAAGGCTTTTTTTGCCGAAAAAAACGACCATGTAGAGAAAGGCGTTTTTAGCCGAAAAAAATGACCATGTATAGTAAGGCGTTTTTTGCCGAAAAAAAACTGCCATGTATATATAGTAAGGCGTTTTTAGCCGAAAAAAACGACCATGTATAGAAAGGCGTTTTTTGCCCAAAAAAAACGACCATGTATCGTAAGGCGTTTTTTGCCGAAAAAAACCTGCCATGTATAGTAAGGCGTTTTTAGCCGAAAAAAACGACCATGTATAGAAAGGCGTTTTTTGCCCAATAAAAACGACCATGTATCGTAAGGCTTTTTTAGCCGAAAAAAACGACCATGTATAGTAAGGGTTTTTTGCCGAAAAAAAGCGACCATATATAGTAAGGCTTTTTTTGCCGAAAAAAACGACCATGTATAGTAAGGCGTTTTTAGCCGAAAAAAACAACCATGTATAGTAAGAAGTTTTTTGCTGAAAAAAAACCCGACCATGTGTAGTAAGGCATTTTTAGCCGAAAAAAACGACCTTGTATAGTAAGGCGTTTTTTACCGAAAAAAAACGACCATGTATAGTAAGACTTTTTTTTGCCGAAAAAAACGACCATGTATAGTAAGGCGTTTTTTGCCGAAAAAAACCGACCATGTATAGTAAGGCGTTTTTAGCCGAAAAAAAATACCATGTATAGTAAGGCGTTTTTAGCCGAAAAAAACAACCATGTATAGTAAGAAGTTTTTTGCTGAAAAAAACGACCATGAAGAGTAAGGCGTTTTTAGCCGAAAAAAGCGACCATGTATAGTAAGGCGTTTTTAGCCGAAAAACAACGACCATGTATAGTAAGGCGTTTTTTGCCGAAAAAAACGACCATGTATAGTAAGGCGTTTTTTATCGAAAAAAACGACCATGTATAGCAAGGCGTTTTTAGCCGAAAAAAACGACCATGTGTAGTAAGCCATTTTTAGCCGAAAAAAACGACCTTGTATAGTAAGGCGTTTTTTACCGAAAAAAACGACCATGTATGGTAAGGCGTTTTTAGCCGGAAAAAACGACACAGTAAGGCGTTTTCTTCTGAAAAAAAAAGACATAGTATATATAGTAAGGTGTTTTTAGCTAAAAAAAAACAAACGACATAGTATAGGCGTTTTTAGCTAAAAAAAAACGACATAGCATCGTAAGGCGTTTTGAGCGAAAAAAAACAAATCGACATAGTATAGTAAGGTGTTTTTAGCCCAAAAAAACGACATAGTATATAGTAAGGCGTTTCTAGCCCCAAAAAAAGGATATAGTATAGTAAGGCGTTTTTTGCTCAAAAAAAACGACCATGTATCGTAAGGCTTTTTTAGCCGAAAAAAAACGACCATGTATAGTAAGGGTTTTTTGCCGAAAAAAAGCGACCATATATAGTAAGGCTTTTTTTGCCGAAAAAAACGACCATGTATAGTAAGGCGTTTTTGCCGAAAAAAACGACGATGTATAGTAAGGCGTTTTTAGCCGAAAAAAACAACCATGTATAGTAAGAAGTTTTTTGCTGAAAAAAACGACCATGAAGAGTAAGGCGTTTTTAGCCGAAAAAAAGCAACCATGTATAGTAAGGCGTTTTTAGCCGAAAAACAACGACCATGTATAGTAAGGCGTTTTTTGCCGAAAAAAAACGACCATGTATAGTAAGGCGTTTTTTACCGAAAAAAACGACCATGTATAGCAAGGCGTTTTTAGCCGAAAAAAACGACCATGTGTAGTAAGGCATTTTTAGCCAAAAAAAACGACCTTGTATAGTAAGGCGTTTTTTACCGAAAAAAAACGACCATGTATGGTAAGGCGTTTTTAGCCGGAAAAAACGACACAGTATAGTAAGGCGTTTTTTTCTGAAAAAAACGACAGTATATATAGTAAGGTGTTTTTAGCTAAAAAAAAAAACACCGAAAAAAACGACCATGTATAGCAAGGCGTTTTTAGCCGAAAAAAAAGACCATGTGTAGTAAGGCATTTTTAGCCGAAAAAAACGACCTTGTATAGTAAGGCGTTTTTTACCAAAAAAACGACCATGTATAGTAAGACTTTTTTTTGCCGAAAAAAACAACCATGTATAGTAAGGCGTTTTTTGCCGAAAAAAACTGACCATGTATAGTAAGGCGTTTTTAGCCGAAAAAAAACCACCATGTATAGTAAGGCGTTTTTAGCCGAAAAAAACAACCATGTATAGTAAGAAGTTTTTTGCTGAAAAAAACGACCATGAAGAGTAAGGCGTTTTTAGCCGAAAAAAGTGACCATGTATAGTAAGGCGTTTTTAGCCGAAAAACAACGACCATGTATAGTAAGGCGTTTTTAGCCGAAAAAACCCACCATGTGTAGTAAGGCATTTTTAGCCGAAAAAAACGACCTTGTATAGTAAGGCGTTTTTTACCGAAAAAAACCGACCATGTATGGTAAGGCGTTTTTAGCCGGAAAAAACGACACAGTATAGTAAGGCGTTTTCTTCTGAAAAAAACGACATAGTATATATAGTAAGGTGTTTTTAGCTAAAAAAAAAAAAACGACATAGTATAGTAAGGCTTTTTTTGCCGAAAAAAACGACCATGTATAGCAAGGCGTTTTTAGCCGAAAAAAACCCGACCATGTGTAGTAAGGCATTTTTAGCCAAAAAAAACGACCTTGTATAGTAAGGCGTTTTTTTACCGAAAAAAAACGACCATGTATAGTAAGACTTTTTTTAGCCGAAAAAAAACGACCATGTATAGTAGGGCGTTTTTTGCCGAAAAAAACCGACCATGTATAGTAAGGCGTTTTTGCCGAAAAAACCGACGATGTATAGTAAGGCGTTTTTAGCCGAAAAAAACAACCATGTATAGTAAGAAGTTTTTTGCTGAAAAAAACGACCATGAAGAGTAAGGCGTTTTTAGCCGAAAAAAAGCGACCATGTATAGTAAGGCGTTTTTAGCCGAAAAACAATGGCCATGTATAGTAAGGCGTTTTTTTGCCGAAAAAAACGACCATGAATAGTAAGGTGGTTTAACAACAACAACAACAAAAAAAACGACCATGTATAGAAAGACGTTTTTAGCCGAAAAAAAACAACCATGTGTAGTAAGGCGTTTTTTACCGAAAAAAACGACCATGTATAACAAGGCGTTTTTAGCCGAAAAAAACGACCATGTGTAGTAAGGCATTTTTAGCCGAAAAAAACGACCTTGTATAGTAAGGCGTTTTTTACCGAAAAAAAACGACCATGTATGGTAAGGCGTTTTTAGCCGGAAAAAACGACACAGTATAGTAAGGCGTTTTCTTCTGAAAAAAACGACATAGTATATATAGTAAGGTGTTTTTAGCTAAAAAAAGAAAAACGCCGAAAAAAACGACCATGTATAGTAAGGCGTTTTTTTACCGAAAAAAACGACCATGTATAGCAAGGCGTTTTTAGCCGAAAAAAAAACGACCATGTGTAGTAAGGCGTTTTTAGCCGAAAAAAACGACCTTGTATAGTAAGGCGTTTTTTACCGAAAAAAAACGACCATGTATAGTAAGACTTTTTTTTTGCCGAAAAAAACGACCATGTATAGTAAGGCGTTTTTTGCCGAAAAAAACCACCATGCATAGTAAGGCGTTTTTAGCCGAAAAAAACAACCATGTATAGTAAGAAGTTTTTTGCTGAAAAAAACGACCATGAAGAGTAAGGCGTTTTTAGCCGAAAAAAGCGACCATGTACAGTAAGGCGTTTTTAGCCGAAAAACAACGACCATGTATAGTAAGGCGTTTTTTGCCGAAAAAAACGACCATGTATAGCAAGGCGTTTTTAGCCGAAAAAACCCACCATGTGTAGTAAGGCATTTTTAGCCGAAAAAAACGACCTTGTATAGTAAGGCGTTTTTTACCGAAAAAAAACGACCATGTATGGTAAGGCGTTTTTAGCCGGAAAAAACGACACAGTATAGTAAGGCGTTTTCTTCTGAAAAAAACGACATAGTATATAGAGTAAGGTGTTTTTAGCTAAAAAAAAAAAAAACGACATAGTATAGTAAGGCGTTTTTAGCTAAAAAAAAAACGACATAGCATCGTAAGGCGTTTTTAGCGAAAAAAAACAAATCGACATAGTATAGTAAGGTGTTTTTAGCCCAAAGAAAACGACATAGTATATAGTAAGGCGTTTTTAGCCCCAAAAAAACGATATAGTATAGTAAGGCGTTTTTAGCCCAAAAAAAACGACCATGTATAGTAAGGCGTTTTTAGCCCGAAAAAAAAAGACATAGTATAGTAAGGCGTTTTTAGGCCGAAAAAAACGACATAGTATAGTAAGGCGTTTTGAGCCCAAAAAAACGACATAGTATAGTAAGGCGTTTTTAGCCGGACAAAAACGACATAGTATAGTAAGGCGTTTTTAGCCCGAAAAAAACGACATGGTATAGTAAGGCCTTTTTAGCTCGAAAAAAACGACAGTATCGTAAGGTGTTTTTCGCCGACAAAAAACCGACCATGTTTCGTAAGGCGTCTTTAGCCGAAAAAAAACTACCGTGTATATAGTAAGGCGTTTTTTACCGAAAAAAACGATCTTACTATACATCAGCGTTTTTTTTGGGCTAAAGACGCCTTACTATACATGGTCGTTTTTTTCGGGCTAAAAACGCCTTACTATGCATGGTCGTTTTTTTCGGCTAAAAACCCTGTACTATATACGGTCGTTTTTTTCAGCTAAAATGGCCTTACTATACTTGATTGTTTTTTTTGGCTAAAAACGCCTTACTATACGTGATCTTTTTTTTTTAGCCTAAAACGCCTTACTATACATGGTTGGTTTTTTTTGTCAAAAAACGCCTTACTATACATGGTCGCTTTTCTCGTCTAAAAATGCCTTACCATACATGGTCGTTTTTTTGGGCTAAAAAGGCCTTACTACACATGGTCGTTTTTTTCGATTAAAAAGGCCTTACTACACATGGTCATGATTTTTGGCTAAAAACGGCTGACAATACATGGTCGTTTTTTTCGGCTAAAAACGGCTTACTAAACATGGTTGGTTTTTTTCGTTGAAAAACGCCTTACTATACATGGTTGTTTTTTTTCGTTGAAAAACGCCTTACTATACATGGTCGTCTTTTTTGTCGAAAAACACCTTACTATACATGGTCGTTTTTCTTGTCTAAAAACGCCTTACTATACATGGTCGTTTTTTTTCCGGCTAAAAACGCCTTACCATACGTGGTCGTTTTTTTCCGGCTAAAAACTCCTTACTATACGCGGTCGGTTTTTTTCGTCTAAAAACGCCTTACTATACATGGTCTTTTTTTAGTCTAAAAATTCATTACTATCCATGGTCGTTTTTTTTGGGCTAAAAACGGCTTACTATACATGGTCGTTTTTTTCGTCTAAAAACGGCTTACTATACATGGTCATTTTTTTCGCCTAAAAACGCCTTACTATACATGGTCGTCTTTTTTGTCGAAAAACACCTTACTATACATGGTCGTTTTTCTCATCTAAAAACGCCTTACTACACATGGTTTTTTTTGGGCTAAAAATTCCTTACTATAAATGGTCATTTTTTTTCGGCTAAAAACGGCTTACTATACGCGGTCGTTTTTTTTCGTCTAAAAACGCCTTACTATACATGGTCTTTTTTTGGTCTAAAAATTCATTACTATCCATGGTCGTTTTTTTGGGGCTAAAAACGGTTTACTATACATGGTCGTTTTTTTGGGTTAAAACGGCTTACTATTCATGGTCATTTTTTTTCGTCTAAAAACGCCTTACTATACATGGTCGTTTTTCTCGTCTAAAAACGCATTACTATACATGGTCGTTTTTTTTTGCCTAAAAACACCTTACTATACATGGTCGTTTTTTTCGTCGAAAAACGGCTTACTATACATGGTCGTTTTTTTTGGCTAAAAACGCCTTACTATACGTGATCGTTTTTCTCGTCTAAAAACGGCTTACTATACATGGTCGTTTTTTTGGGCTAAAAACGCCTTACTATACGTGGTCGTTTTTTTTCGGCTCAAAACACCTTACTATACATGGTTGGTTTTTTTTTGTTAAAATGCCTTACTGTTCATGGTCGTTTTTTTTTGCCTAAAAACACCTTACTATACATCGTCTTTTTTCTCGTCTAAAAACGCATTACTATACATGGTCGTTTTTTTTTGCCTAAAAACACCTTACTATACATGGTCGTTTTTTTCGTCGAAAAACGGCTTACTATACATGGTCATTTTTTTTGGCTAAAAACGCCTTACTATACGTGATCGTTTTTCTCGTCGAAAAACGGCTTACTATACATGGCCATTTTTTTTCGTCTAAAAACGCCTTACTATACATCGTCTTTTTTTGGCTAAAAATCCTTACTATCCATGGTCATTTTTTTTCGCCTAAAAACGGCTTACTATACTGTACATGGTCATTTTTTTCGTCTAAAAACGCCTTACTGTACATGGTCGTTTTTTTCGTCGAAAAATGCCTTACTATACGTGGTGGGTTTTTTTCCGCAAAAAACGCCTTACTATATATACATGGCCGTTTTTTTCGTCGAAAAACGCCTTACTATACATGGTCTTTTTTTGGTCTAAAAATGCATTACTGTACATGGTCGTTTTTTTTGGGGCTAAAAAAGGCTTACTATACATGTTCATTTTTTTCGGCTAAAAGCACCTTACTATACGTGGTCGTTTCTTTCGGCTAAAAACACCTTACTATACGTGGTCCTTTTTTCTCGGCTAAAAATGCCTTACTCTTACTATACATGGTCGTTTTTTTTTTTTGTTAAAACGCCTTAATATTCATGGTCGTTTTTTTCGGCTCAAACACCTTACTATTCATGGTCGGTTTTTTTCGTCGAAAAACGCCTTACTATACATGGTCGGTTTTCTATGGGCTAAAAACGCCTTACTATACATGGTCGTTTTTTCCATCTAAAAACAGCTCATCGTTCACTTCAAAGAGCGAGCTCTTTGTACCGGCTCGTTCGCGACTGACACATTACTTGTGAAAATGTAGGTGATAGAACAGTCAGAGGTGCTGCCAAAAAGAACCCTTTCTGCACTGATAAAAAATTAAATTAATTTTGATTCTGTTTCCTTTAATACAAATCGGATACTTCATACTTGACCATAAAGTTAATTTATAACTTAGTACCTCAATTCAAAAACAAAATCTGACGTTGAAATGAAGTTTTGTATTTGTAAGACTGAATATGAAAATAAACAGAATTTAATTTTCAGTGAGGATCAAATACAGTTTCAAAGAAAAAAAAAGTCTATTGTTTCAAATTCAGATTGTACAATTCAGATTCAGTTATTCAATATGATTCAGAGTAAAATATACAAATGCATTCATTATCCGAGCCACTGACCTTCAATTCACGTAATTCAAATTCAGTATAAACTATTTAAAAGTTATTCACGTTTAGTGTTTGGTGGCAAATATTCCGCCCCACAGCGTCACACCTAGTTTAGTTTTGGTTGTAAAGTGTCCTTGAGTGTCTTGAAAGACGCTTATAAATGAAATGTATTATTATAAGAAATTTCAAGGGTTATTTTACTCACCATTCATTGTTCATGACATGTACAAATGTTTGTTTTCCTAACACACTGTCCATTCTTGTTTTCTTACAGTTCTTACAGCCGCTGTGAGACCTAACAGCCTAACATCTTGGGCCTCAGACCAGGAAATTGATGACACAATCAAAAGATGGCTACATCTGGCTCCTGATCGGGATGGTGACAGGAAGGAGAGCATGAGAAGAAAAGAGGACATGGAGAGCGCAACAATTTGATGGACAGACAAATACCGTTCAAGAGTAAGCTGCATCCCAATTTGGACTTTGTGTTCACTGTTAAATAAAGAAAAGTGCATTTTTCCAGTGTATGTGGAGTTATATGTGAGGTTCACAAATTATGACAATAAACATATTTTTATAACAGTCGTTTTTGAGACTTTTAAAAAAAAATGTGGGTCAAATATGGCTCATGAAAGATTTGGCTTTGTTGAGGTTGAATTCAGGATATCATTCAAGATATGAATTCAGGATATCAGGAACCTGTTCTCGCCTAGCGTCGGGCCGCAGTAGGGCCAGATATGGTTTTACAATGCGGCTCCGAATGCGGCCCACATCATGGATGCCAGACGTGGGCCACTGCAGGACCGTCATTCATTGAGGTATGTGGGCCGAGTGTACGTGCCGTGTCTGCCCAAGAGCCTGGCCAGACCTATTTTGCAGACTGGGGAGCTGGTGGAGTCCTGCTTCGGTGGAGCGCGTTGCCGGCTCGGTACACGGCTCGCGTGAGGTCCACCTTCTGGACAAATCGAATCACAAACACATTCATTCTTTCAGCACCACGTGAGCAACAACAACAACACCACTGCAATGTGCAATTTGGCTTCCTCAACCAATCGATCTCAACGCAAAGAGCGGCAACGCAGCGATAACACCTCCCCGTGACACCCCTCCACACCCTCCGGCCATTTGTCTCGCGGCCGCTGTGGAGAGCATCCGTCATGGCTTTATCAATATCAAGTAATGGTGACTCAAGCGGCGTCGATGGGTCATCCATTCACTGCAGCGGCGACATCTGCCGGTGATGAATGCGGTTTTTGCGCTGCGCCTGCCTCCCCCGAGAAAAGGAGCCGGAAGCCTCTGCGCCTGCGCGTTGCAGCCACACGGAGGCAGCAGAGCATCAAGCTTGACTCCCTCACAACTTCCATTTTCAGCTTGGATTTCAAATCTCATGCCCATATCGATCCATTTTCAGGAGCAAGGTGGGCTTGTTTGGGTCACGAAGGGTCATCAGACAATCCAGCCCAAGATGGATCAGGTCCCTATGAGGCTTTCACATTCGCTTCTGAGCCTGTGAACGAATGTCAAATTAGATACGACTATTTTGGCCTTACTGACATTTTCGTGTAGCACTTGATTAAAAAAAAGTTTAATTGGGAATGTCACAAATAAAAACCCATTTTGCTGGATCCAAAACTATACAGAAAGTTGGGATCAAACAAAAGCAAAAATCCCATGCTACCTCCTCTGCAGAGGTTAATACAAAAAGCCAACATTAAATGAAAATGTGCTCAACTGAAGTGGATGTGAAGCCAAGAGTTAGTCATTAAAAAAAACAAAAAAAAACAAACAAAAAAAAAAAAAAACAGAAGCCACCAGCACCAACACATTTGCAGCCAGCTGTAAAAAAGAGCGCACAGACGCCACGTTCCCAAACAGCCCAAGCTTGTCCGTGTCGATAGCTGCCATGTTTAACCTCTCTGGAACGGACAAAGGCGGCACTGGCAGCGGCCGTGCTCTGTAAAAAGAAAAAACAGCGAGTGTTTGCGCTCCAAAACTCTGCCGGGGAGACCCGCAGTCATTTCGCAGCTTATAATGAAGCCATTTCGGTCGGTCCGCTGTGCTCCTGTGATTACGAGAGCGGAGAATTCATCTGAGAGTTGCCGCCAAAAAGGATAACAAACTTTATCCGCTTTTAACCACAACAACACGAAAGGTAGAATCATTTTGTCTGTACCCGATGGTGGATCTAACTTTCTTCAAATAATTTTCATGCAAGACAACCACTGATGCTGCAGCTGATATGAGAACCTGTGCAGAGTCATGAAAAGGAATCCATGCATGTCACCATGGGCTTTGCATTCAATAAAATTCCCCATTGTCATGAAAATTGGAGTACAGTAATTGTTGATGAATAACATATTTTGACATCGACTAGTAAGGAAAATGAATCAAAACAGTCTCTTAATTTGAAAAACTGTGTTTAAAATAGTGTCGTTTTTGGCAGCCATTTTAGATTTAGTCTTAGTCTTTTGGGCAAAAATGCTTATTAGTTTTAGTCATATTTTAGCCATGCCTATTCGTGACAGTTTTAGTCGACAAAACCTCAAAAAGTTTTAGTTTCGTTTTCGTTAAAAATCGCCATATCGGGTTTCCTTCGACCCAATCGCACAGACTTTCTGATCTACTGAGGATTATCCCTGACACGCAGATAAAGTGGTAACCGTGGAATCAATGTTCATGACTGCTTCAAACAGTCTACCATCAACCCAGTTCCTAAGAAACCGGCAACATCGGAACTAAACGACTATAGGCCTGTCGCTCTGACGTCTGTGGTCATGAAGTCCTTTGAACGCCTTGTGATGAACCACCTAAAGAACGTCACCGGACCCCTGCTGGACCCCCTTCAGTTTGCCTACCGGGCAAACAGGTCTGTGGAGGACGCAGTCAACATAGGCCTGCACTACATCCCCGAGCACCTCGACAACACAGGGACCTACACAAGGATCCTGTTTGTGGATTTCAGCTCTGCGTTCAACACCATCATCCCGGAACTCCTCACCCCCAAACTTCTCCACCTTGGTGTGTCCCCTACGATCTGCCAGTGGATCCTCAGCTTCCTGACGGGACGGACACAACAGGTGAGACTGGGAAGAACAACATCATCAACACGCACCACTAGCACTGGAGCCCCACAGGGGTGTGTCCTCTCTCCACTGCTCTTCTCCCTCTACACAAATGATTGCACCTCAACAAGTCCAGCTGTCAAACTCATAAAGTTCGCAGACGACACCACGGTCATCGGTCTCATCAAAGACGGCGACGAGTCTGCGTACCGACAACAAGTGGAGCAGCTGGAGCTCTGGTGCAGCCGACACAACCTCGGGCTGAACACGCTCAAGACTGTAGAGATGATCGTGGGCTTCAGGAAACATCCTTCACCACAGTTGCCCCTCACACTATCCAACTGCCCTGTATCAACCGTCGAGACCTTCAAGTTCCTAGGAATCACAGTCTCCCAGGACAGGAAGTGGGAAGTCAACACCATCTCCATCCTGAAAAGGGCCCAGCAGAGGATGTACTTCCTGAGGCTGCTGAGGAAGCATGGCCTGCCACAGGAGGTGCTACGACAGTTCTACACGGTAGTCATCGAATCAAACCTGTGTTCTTCCATCACGGTTTGGTTTGGGGCCGCCACAAAAAAGGACAAAATCCGACTTCAACGGACAGTCAGGACGGCAGAAAAAAATCATTGCCACCACCCTACCCACTCTTGAGGACTTGCACACTGCAAGAATCAAAACAAGGGCACGGAAAATCCTCCTGGATCCCCCGCAGCCTGCCCACCACCTTTTCCAGCTACTCCCCTCAGGCAGGCGCTACAGATCCATGCGCACCAAATCCAGCAGACACTTAAACAGCTTCTTCCCTCTAGCCATTAACTCCCTAAACAGTCACTGACGCATTCACTCTTCTTGTACAACAAATACTGCTACTGGTCACTCTAAAATGGTTCAATGATTTTCTGCACCAACTGTACAACTGTCATTTTTTGGGCAATTGATGTGGCCTTATTTCTGTGGACCAACCTGTTCGAGTGCCATGAACATCCGTGTGCCCAAAATTGGAACGAAACTTTTCGGTGACAATGAGATTTATCACAAGCCGACTGTCGTGTAACATCGAACATGAACACATGTACAGGTATACAGTTGCAGTATGCTCCGATAGCAGGACGAGTTGCGACTTACCTGCGGAAAAATATCTGTGTGATGAGCCTTCATCATCGTCATTGAAAGCAACACCGACTGAAAACAAAACCACGTCAAAGGAAAGGTCTTAGTAGCTCAATGCTAATGCTAATTAACATGTGTTGCGGCACTGTTCTTGGTACGTGACAACAAAATGATTTTTTTCCCCCGAGCAAGACCAATGTCACCGAAAAGAGTTGGAATGAAAGAGCACAACTGTGTGTACATTTTGTCAATATGTTAGGAATCAAGCAAATTATGACATTTTAAAAATGGCTCATTTTTCTGAGAAGGCAAAACTGACCTGCATGATGTGGTCACACGAAAATGACCTCATGAAAAATGGAGGAAATGAGTTCCATACGTAGCTCTTCCCTTGAATGCAAACGGTGAAGGGTTGGCTTTGCTAGCATCCGATTTCAAAGGGAGTCCTCCAGCAGACACACACAGCAGGACTGACACTTGATAAAAGAGAGGCGACAAAAAAGCAAATCAGCAGGACGCCAAGGTCCACCCCAGCAAGAGTGCAGCGAACAATTAACATACCGCGCGTGACCATTAGGATGGCAAACAAGTTGAAGGAAGCAGAAATTCACAACATTGTGTGCCAAATCTGAAATCCAAACATGCCTTGATGTCAGAGCTCAAGCTCAAGAACAAAAGGCGCGAGGGGTCGGAATTCCAGAAGCTTTGCGGAATTGAATAAAACATGGCTTCTCCTTGATGTGGCTCAGAATCGCCAAGTCAGGCGTCACCCTTCTTTAAGCTGCCTCGGTGACACCGCCGGACAGATGAAACCAAGGCTGTGCTGCGGTCTCCGGCGGATACGTGAAGCTCTGACTTGGAGGCGGGATGACTACGCCGGGACAAAGAAACGACGGACTTCTTCAGATGCACCGCGGCCCACAAAGGGAAAGGTGGATGCAACTTGGTGGTCGTGTGCAACTCTTTTGCATGCTTCGATGGATCGATTATTGACGTCCCCACAAGAACAAGAAGTGTAAATGCCACACGCTACTTGACATTTCATTTTTTTTTTGCATTTTCCTAAAAGGGAAATGATTAGTGTTGAAGACAAATTGCTACAAGTGCAACAAAAAACGATTTGAATCAGAACATTTGTTTTTATTCCATTCCATTTTCCGATCTGCTTATCCTCACAAGGGTCGCGGGGGGTGCTGGAGCCTATCCCAGCCGTCTTCGGCCGGCAGACGGGGGACACCCTGAATCAGTTGCGAGCCTGTCACAGGGCACACAAAGAAAAGCAACCATCCGTGTTCACACTCACACCTCGGGACAATTTAGAGCAGGGGTGTCAAACTCATTTTTGTCACCACATTGTAGTTACGGTTTGCCTTGGATGGCCGTTATGAATTTTGGGAAACCATATCAATGTTTAATCACCTCCACATATTACATATACAGTGCACAACAAATTGATGGATAAGTAGTTTTAAAAACAGAATTCAAGAATAATGACTGTTATTGTGGATTGCATATGACAATTTGAAATTTTGGTTCAGACTTTTGCAAGCATCATGGAACTTGACATGGTTGATTTGCTTTCGCGGGCCACATAAATTGATGTGGTGGGCCAGATCTGGCCCCCGGGCCTTGACTTTGACACCTGTGATTTAAAGTGTACAATCAGGTTTTTGGAATGTGGGAGAAAACCAGAGTACCCGGAGAAAACCCACGCAGGCCCGAGGAGAACATGCAAACTCCACACATGGAGGCCAGAGCTGGAATTGAACCCGGTCCCTCGGCACTGTGAGGTCGATGCGCTAACCACTGGACCACCGGGATGCCACAGACCATTTGTTTTAAATTTCAAGATATGAGAACTGAATTGTACTGAATCGTTTAACATATATGAAGACCCGTATTGAATCATCTATTAATGTAGAGATGCACACTCCTAATAATAAAAACAATTTTATATCTATCTATCTATCTATCTATCTATCTATCTATCTATCTATCTATCTATCTATCTATCTATCTATCTATCTATCTATCTATCTATCTATCTATCTATCTCTCTATCTATCTATCTATCTATCTATCTATCTATCTATCTATCTATCTATCTATCTATCTATCTATCTATCTATCTATCTATCTATCAATATCTACAGAGATGAAGTAGGAACGCTACAGTTGTTTGTTTCGTCTCATCAATTCCTTTTTCTTCACACTCTGTACACGTATTCGTAATTGGCATGTTGAGACTGTACAACACATTCATGTTTTTACATCTCTAAATGTTCATACTGCATTGTACATCGTAGTTGGCGGCCATTATATAGGAAATGGTTACAATAACGTCCAGATCCGCGTTGTCCCTCGAGGTACGTCGTCACGAGGCTCGACTGTATCTATGACTCCTGCGCTACATCATAGACACACATTAGCTCATGTAGGAATACCGCAAAGCAAATACCTTGTCGTCACATTTGGAGTCCACGAAATCGTTAAAAAAAAACCTACAAAGAGGAACGAGGAGCTGCCCAAGGTGACAAAGAGGGATGGCCGCCGCACTGGAGGAACAACGTTTGTCCGGCCCGGTGAGAAAGGGGCGGACTCGACAATGAGAAGGCGAGGGCCGCGAACGCTCGAGGAGATGGATGGAGAAGCGTCTGACCCCGCGGTTCTTTGGCGGCGCCGCTGACATTTACAAAGCGCCGCACCGAGAAGAGAGCGAAGGACATTAGCGAATGGTTATTGAGCCAAGAACGCTTTGATGCCATTCATCATACACCACCATGTGTGTTTCAGAGCAGCCCTTCTCAAACTATTGACACCAAGTTGAACCTCAAACTTCTGTTTGAGAAAAGTTTGAAAAGATTCAACACAGTGACGCGCGATGATACGGAAAAGTTAAACTACGGTACGTACTTGATAAAAATCAAATCAAACAACAACCTTTCTCAGGGGCCTCGTCTCAATTCCAAGCAAGGGCTCTTGGGGAAAATGCGACTGGAAATCAGAGTTCACAGAGCCCTCAAACCTACTTTGACCTGGAATAATTGCGCCGCTGACAAACAATCACAAGAAAGGACACAGACCATATGTGAATATGTCCACATTCAGGGGCGGCGTGTTGAATTTCCTTGCCGAGCCACATTGGAGTGTTTGCATTCGGTGGACGGCCTTGTTCTGACGACAGCTTGAAATCAACACTGCGCTCCATCGCCGACACAGACTAAAAGCGCCAGAGAACAATCCGTCCGCCCAGGACGGGCTCAGGAGAACGCTGAAGGCGCAAGCTTGCGCTGCCATGTTCAGTCTGGTGTAAGAAAAACAACAATAACAGCCCCCCCCCCCCCCCCCCCCCCCACAACCTGTTCTTTCAAAATTGAAACATTCTGTCAAATGAGGGGGCGGTCGGAGGAATGGCAAGCGGGCCCATTAAGGCCTCACCTGGTGGAAAGTGACACACAACACTCGTCATTATCACCGGCCTCGACGGGACACAATGCGACAGTCGTCCTTTAATAGCCTCCGCTGGCACGTCTCAAGCAAATCAATAATTTATTTGTGCATACATTTCTCTGACAAGCAACACTGACCATTTAGGACCTCAGAGCTGCGGCGGGAAATGCAGAATAGGGATGAGCCGAAAGACGGGGGGGGGGGGGGGATCTATTTTCAAGATTAAGCTTCATCTTCTCAGCTATAATGGAGTCCCTGGCGTGACCTTATCACCCTGTCACACATTGGGCATAACAAGGAAGCTGATGTTTTTGTAAACAACTAATATTGTTAGTCCCCTCAGCCTCCTGTTCTCAGCCGCCACCGCCTCATTAAGGCTAGATTTAGATGGTGACATTTGGGTTTGCGTTGGACCGCGCTTCCTGCTAAATGACCGCCGACGGAGATGCGAGGGGGGCCGCGGTAGCCGCACGCCACTTTAGCTGCACCGGCGACGATGAGGCATACGAAAACCGGTTGATGTTTACCGAATGCCAAAAGGTCTGCCGGTGGTCTGATTGATTGCGACCCCGATGCGGCCATCGGTCATTTGTGGCCACGTCACGGCCATTTTAACAAGCGAGTCGCTCTCTCGCTGCAAATGCTAAGTGGCGCTCTGAAAAGGGAGACACGGTTTTCTCTCTTGGCATTGAGATGAAAGGAGACACAAACGAGGGGTGTCAGAAGCGTCCCAGAAGCGAAGGAAAAGAGGCTGAGCCCGCCACCGGAATCTCTCTAGGTCAAGAAACAAGACAGCCCAGCGGCGCTTGGGACGCAGCTCCCTCTTCTGATGGAGAAGAAACGAGACGCTTCCATTCGGCAGAGCAGGAAGGGACGACTTTAACCTCTTCTTCTACAACGCAGTCTTTACGTCCACATTTTGTTTCTCGCTAATCAAGGGCATCAATGCCCGACGATCTCATGTCTTTGAACGCTGTCCTGGAAGATCTTTATGTGTCGGGACCGACAATCTAACATATTAACCATGTTGAATATTTACGAGGCGGCCCGGTGTTCCAGTGGTTAGCACGTCGCCCTCACAGTGCAGAGGTATCGGGTTCGATTCCAGCTCCGGCCTCCCTGTGTGGAGTTTGCATGTTCTCCCGGGGCCTGCGTGGGTTTTCTCCGGGTACTCCGGTTTCCTCCCACGTTCCAAAAACATGCGTGGCAGGCTGATTGAACACTCTAAATTGTTCCGATGTGTGAATGTGAGCGCGGGCGATTGTTTGTCTCTGTGCGCCCTGCGATTGTCTGGCAACTGGTTCAGGGTGTCCCCCGCCTACTGTCCGGGGGCTCCAGCACCCCCGCGGATCGGAAAATGGATGGATGGATGGAATATGGGGTTGGTCTGAAACACGACGCGGAAGTGCCCGCTTGTCTTGGCGTTTGTGTGATCACGAGAGTTTCGCCTCAAGTGGTCTCACATCTGGCAGGTTCTTGATGACCAAATCTGTTCATTGCTGGACCAAAACACATCAAGATTTCTGATGGATGTAGCAGGCCTTAGGGGGTGGGGCCTGGGAGACTTTGGCGAGACGCGAGCGCCCTATGTCCGTTGTACTCAGGTGCGTAATAGTGGGGGGGGGGGGGGTGGTAGAGGCCCACAGTGTGCCGCCTTAGCCTTGTTGGCTATTCAAAGCAGCAGGCACTCACGTATTGATCCGTGAAGGGGCAGAGCCGCACATGACCATAAATCTCCAGAGAGCTGTTGGGCGGAAATAACGCTGACCGAAGGGCCGAATACTTTTCCATACAAAGAGTTTCTCCGCGCTTTGTAACCCCCAAACCGAAACGCGCTTGCCTGCGTGCATACAAAGCCCGCCGCCGGTCCCAACTGCAATGAACGTTCCTCGTCCACTCCAAAGAAGGATGACTGAGCAGGAGGAGGTCATAATATTTCGCGCGATCCTTCCCAGGAGGGGAATCGCGGGAAATAAATGATGGCCCGAGCCTTTGCAATACAATACACATGATGGAAGGCGACGTCAAGCGGCCGAGTCGGGCCGGGACGAGGAAGGAGATTTCGACGCTCTGTGGATTAGCGCCGGCCGGCAGAATGGGGCGTCTTATATTACGAGTGGCCGGGGGGGAGGGGAAAAAAAAAAAAAAAGAGAGGGCCCATTTTTCCAGTACAAATGACCCTCACGGCATGCTCCCCCACCCAGGCCACACGTCGGGCTGAATTTATTGGCGCTAAGGTCGTTTCTGACACCCCCAAATTTACTGAGTTTCTCTGTGTGGCGCGGATGAACCGATCAGTGGCTCTCAAACTTTGTACGAGTAGGAAAAAAAAAGGCCCCAGTATACTCCGACATCGTTTCTTTTGCGTACAACAAAACGGAGCCAGCGACTACGGTGGGAGGCCTCTGCAAATCCCTGGACTAGATGGGAGAAAATCTGGATGCAGAACCTTCCTTTCGGCTGTTGATGAAAACTTTTCTTCGTGGGAGTTGTCCCTGAAAACTGCGCTACCTTCAAGCAAAAGCACAAAAGCATTTAAAAAAAAAAGAAAAAAGAACGTAAGCAATGGAAATCCATTTACGATGTGCAGCCCGTTGAGGGGGGAGGCGCTCGACTACTTCAGTTCAAGGATTCTCCGCAGACTCCGTGCGAAGGCGGTGCTCCGCTTCCCCGCTCCACCCCCCCTCCCCCTCATCCGTAATCCTCGTCTTCCCATTACGGCTTGAACTATTTTTTAAGACGAGATGAAACTTTAATGATCTCTGTCTGGGAAAATGGGTCGTTGTGCTGACACAAAGATGAGTATTTTAAAACGGGGATGAGGGGGGGGGGGAGAAAAAATAGGCAAAAAGAAGAAAACATTCTGACAAATCGAGAGCAAGCTGACTTTGGGATTCACAAGCACTGCGCCACTTGTTGCCTGCAAAATTTCAACAAGACGCCGTGAACAAGGACAATTTGAAACATGTCTGTGACATGCCATCCATCCATCCGTTTCCGATCCGCTTCATCCTCACAAGGGTCGCGGGGGGTGCTGGAGCCTATCCCAGCTGTCTTCGGGCAGTAGGCGGGGGACACCCTGAACTGGTTGCCAGCCAATCACAGGGCACACACAGATGAACAACCATCCCCGCTCACACTCACACCAAGGGACAATTCTGAGTGTTCAACCAGCCCTGCCATGCATGTTTGTGGAATGTGGGAGGAAACCGGAGTACCCGGAGAAAACCCATGCAGGCCCGGAAAGAACACGCAAACTCCACACAGGGAGGCCAGAGCTGAAATCAAACCTCTGCACTGTGAGGTCGACGTGCTAACCACTGGCACGGGCAACAGTCTTTGACATGTTTTTATTAAATTACGGTTAACCCTCATTTATATACACACACACACACACACGTAACTACATAGCATATGTAGAGTACATACATATATAAATAAATATATGGTAGGCTCGATATGAACAGAACTGTCATGTTTTGCGAGGTGGTAGTTGGAGGACCCCACATAGCAGGGAGGCAGGGAGGAACAGGGTGGCTGACCAAGTTGTACTTAACAAAAAGGAATACACCGGAGAAACGAACTCAAAAACTCATTCAAATGAAGTCCAGCAAAATCACAAGAAATCAAAGCAACAAAAACCTAAGACAGAAAACAAAACATGATACGTGCACACAGCAACAACCACCCGACACTGAGTGGTTGAGCCTGGAGTCCTTTTCAACAAACAAACTAGTGACACAATGACCAACAGGTGTGCAGCTGCAGGCGGAGCCCTCCAGTGCCTCCTGTTGGTCACAAACAGATCCATGACAGGAACACAATGAAAAGAAGACAGAGGTGATGGCGTATTGGTCAGAGTGGCCATCCTGCGGACTTGGGGCCCCTGTCAACAGTCTTGAACTTGGGGCTTAAACTCGACGGCGATCTGAAATTGGAGCGGCAAATTGGTGGCGTCGTGAAATGCAGCTTCTTTCATCTGAGGCAGCCTCTCCTTTCACAGGAGCACTTTGAGACAGACACTCATGCCTTCGTCACATCTCGGCTGGATTACTGTCATGCTCTTGACTTTGGAGTCAGCCTGTCCTCCATGAGGTGTCTCCAGTTGGTCCAGAATGCTGCTGCTCACCTCTTGACTGGGACTCATATAAAGAGGGATCGGGTCTTTTCCGTTGCTGCTCCCTCTCCTTGCTGAACGTTCAGCAAGCCCCCCCCTCGCTAACCATCCTTAAAATTCATTTTCATTATTTGGCTCTTGACTCAGCATGAGACTTGATTTATTTTTGTTTGACTGTTTTTGTGCTTTGTTATTCATTTATGGGTTGTTGTATGAATTCTTTTTGCTCCATGTTCAGCATTTTGCATACAGCGGCAGTTGTTTTAAAGTGCTCTAGAAATACACTTGAGTTGAGTTTTATTTATCCAACGCGAGTGCAATTTTTCATTTGGACGAACTTGGTCACGGACCGAACTAAACTTGTAAGCCGAGGTATCATTGTCTTCATTTCATGTTTCGTTTGGCCCAGACTTTGAAGTTTTAATGCCCTTTGTAAACTTGCCGCTATTTCGGAGGCGTGAAGTGTCGGTCGGCTTCCTGACAGGCGAGGAGTTCTAGGTGGTTATTTCTCCGTGCGGCTACCGATACATATAATTAAGACGGAGAAGGCGTGAGATGGAATGATGGGGGGCGGGGGGGGGGGGATGACACGCCGCTGTTTCCCGATCAGTCGCCTGTCAACGCAGTGGCGCGGAAACAGGGCTGCGACGCGCACGGCATGTGGCTGACAAACAGCAAAGAGACAGGGCAGAGCGGCAAATAAGCCTGGGAAGAAAATGCATACTCGAGAACAGTCGGGTCAAAAACAACCCCAGTAATCAGTGAAAAAATGACCGACCATTTTTTTTGTTTTTTTTGGGTTGTCACAACCCGCGCCCCACCAAAAAACTAAACTCTTTTGGACAAAAATAAATTGGGCGAAATTGAATTAGTTTGATGGCGGCGCGGGAACCCGCAGCGGCTCCTCTCCTTCCTGTGGTTGGGAGGAACGAAATTTCATCTGTGCTGTATGTTGCACATGTAGTTGACGTCAACTTGAACTTGAACTTAGGATGCACTGTTTAAAGCAGCTGTTGAAACCCAATTTTGTTGGCTTCTTTTGTACAAAACAACATGCACCCAACCTTCTGGGGTGTGTGCAAAATAACCAAATTCTTTGTGTTGTTTTATGAGTTATTCATTTACACCCACCTTTTTCGGTCACTTGAATAAGCCAACAAGTTGGATCAGATTGTCCCATCGTGGCTTATTTTCTTGACTGGTGCAATACACCGGAGCATTGATTTACCCAAAAGATGAAGTTGCAAATCTTGGCAAGTTTCATGACATTTGTATTCACGGCAATAAAGAAAGCAATTGGGGGACATTGGCCGGCATTGAGCTCCGAGGTGAACTGGCGCCATGGTGATCATACAAAGGAGGCCCTTCTTCCATTAGTTGTTGCCATGGTTACCCGCATTTTAACACACCTTTACTGGAGATGCTTAATAAGCAGGCGACGCATTTGAAATCATCAGACGATGTGACGCTTCGAGTACGTGCAAACATTAAAAGGATGTGTAACGAGGGGCGGGGGCGGTGGCGAGGAGGTGAGCACTTAGGAGCACTTGTGCGTCACCGTATCACGGTGAAAATGTAAGCAGGCAGACTGCTGACATTTGCAACTAAGGCTGTGTAATTACTCCCCATTTGACGGTCAAAGCGGATGCCACAGAGTGAAGGAGTTTTGTTTTTTTGTTTTGCGTCATCTAGCCTTTGCATTTCTTACCAGGTCCTGCAGGACCACGATTCAAATACAACTGTGGTTGCCATGGTCACATAACATGCCCACAAAATGTGGCCACAAAACACCAAACACGAAGCAAAGTGCAAATTTTTTGTTTCTTTTTTTTTTTTTTGGGGGGTGGGCGGTGTGGAGAGGGAAGTGTGGGCAAGCTGCTGCCTCTGCAACCTGACCCCTGAGAAGCGCTAGAGAATGGACGGATGGAAAATTTGTGAGTTTAATACCATTCCAATGAACAACTTGGACATCAGGGTGAGCAAACCGAGCACACCTTTTGCCAGAAGGAAGTCAATGCAAATACTGTACATGATTTTGGCCATCCAAAATATCTGATGAACTACAAACCCCCCCAACAACAACAACAAAACTCAATTGAGTATTGAGTGGAACGCGCGCTCAACGCTATTGCCCTTCATTTCCCCCTTTCGCCGAGCACTTAAGGTTTGCATTACGGAGAAGTGGCGGAGCCTGATTATCGCTTAATAACTTGCAAGGTGTCATAATTAAATTCCCATCAATCAACAGCGCCGTGCCTCAAACGCTTTTCAGAATCATCGGATCATTATGCAAATGAACATGTCGTAGTCTCTGACTAAATTAGCCCGTTAAGTGGAACTTTATTTGAAAAATCTCATCTTAATACCGCTGAACAAAAATGTACATGCACACAGTGAAGACCTGCACATTTGCAGATTTTAATTAATTTATTTTTGCACCGTTTGAAAGGGGCAACAAAAATAAATAAATAGTGTAATTCTTCCACGTGCCACTAGAGGGAGTCGGCGTAGCACTTTGAGAGTGACTGCATTCGAGACGCGGCGTCTCTGGAGGAACACGCTGATGAGCATGATCATCAGGCTGCTCTTGTTTTTTTTCCTTCTGCGGCAAATTACTTCTTTTGTCTACAAAGGCAATTTATTTAGGCGGTGAAAGATCCACGCCGCCTTCGGAGCCATTTGCTTTTGTTTTGATTCGCTCTTTTGCTCGCATAAAGTCAACTCGTAGTCAGCCTGACCTCGATTAGTTCCAATCTCCAGCTGATGAAAAGTGCGCGCAAGGCAAATAAGAAAAGTTGACGTTTTGCCTTTTTTTTTTCTTTTTCCCCAGCGGCTGCAGGTTGAGGGAGTTGGGGTCACCTCCGCCATGATGTCGATTTCTCTGTCGCTTGTCAAGGGCCTTTTCAGCCCCACTCCTGCCTGATATGAAGCGCTGCTGGAATGTGCAGCGCGCCGACCAGAAGGGAAGGAGAAGAAAAGCCAGCGGGAGGCTACTGCATGACACTCGGCTGCCGCTTTCATCTTTCATCTTTCGGGCGTTGGTGCTCAAACGGCGGCCGCAGGCATCAGCTGCCTGTCTCACATTGCGTCGCTAACACATCCGCACCGTATTCCGGTGAGCAGGTCACGACTCGGTCCTTTTCAATCGGTCACATGCACGGGTTCGGACAACTTTTACACCAAGGCACCACCTCAGAAACGACATGCACACACAGACAGACATATATATATATATATATATATATATATATATATATATATATATATATTAGTGCTGTCAAACGATTAAAATATTTAATCGCGATCAAATGTATAATTTCACAGTTAACTCAGAATTAGCTGTAAGACATTTGCAAACATCTGCCTTGACTTTGGGAAAAAAATGAAAATCACTCAGTGAGTGATAATCGACGGTTGGTTGTGCACTGAAAATAATTTCCTGTTTTTGAATAAAGGGATGGAAATACATCTATTTTGAATACAATTCACTGATTAATCCAAAATATATTTATAACAGGAAAATATCAACTTTATCGGCTGAGTATGACTAGAAGGAGTCGTGGCTTTGCTTTTCCCATCCAAAGAATTTCAGGTTTCACATGAAAACTTTTGCACCTTCCACCTGCTCGTGTCGTTCGACGCCATCCCTCCCGATGGCGCCGGTTTGCCATCTGCGGGACGAATTGATCAAAAGGCGTCGGAATGCGCGGCGGAAGCGGTATTGAAACCGGGGAGCGGGTGGCGTCGTCAGATTTCTTTTTTTTTTTTTCTCAGCCCTCAGCTTCCCTGGCGCGCCCCTCCTCGCCTGTCACGGGAGCTGTCGCCTTTGAATCCATCCTAGCGCCGACGTGGCTGATGCCATCCCAGAAAGGAGATCACACAAGAGCAAATCCGTTTAACCATCCAATCGGCCCTCGAAAGAAGATCTTTGGGAAAAGTTCAGCATGTTCAACTCGACTCAGGCTCGATTCCTCATCCTTGACACGAGGGGGTCAAGGTGTAGTCAGGAAAGTTTTTGCATATTTTGATTTTGTCAAACTTGAATAAGAAAGAATCGAGTCAAATTCGAGAAACCGCTTCCACAAACATTTTGAGGTTGTTCAGAAAAAGGCTTATCAAGGAAAGTTTCTCTCAAGCAAAAGAATCATGTTCAGAGCGGTCTATTCAAATTTATTTCCCGTGTTGCTAATTTTAGAATAAATTAAAAATGGCCGATTGTGTGACGTTTCTGACGAGCCAACGCATTGTGTCGAGTGAGCGATGCAATTTTCGGACAAGCCGAAAAAAATTTTCAGCGACCGCGGCCAGTTGACGTAACATTCCGATGTTTCGTAATTGTAGAATAAATGAAAAAGGCATCCTAGGGAAAGCTTCTGTTGCGCAAATGCATTGCATTAAGTGAACATTGAATGACAGCGAGAGCTCTGCTTTGAATGCCACTGTGGTCAGGGCAAATACATGTTCTCCATTTTTGAACAGATTAAAAAAAAAAAACATTAAAAAAAAGGTGTATTTATGAAAGTTGCTATCAAGCAAATGATCCACTTTGTGAAAAACTTCCTTCCGGACTAGCACCTGCAAATTGCGATGGAGCATGTTGCTTGCTGTCAAGCCTTCACAGTAAAAGTGGCATGTTGCTGTCAGAACAAAAGCCAGAGATCCGGGGCGCATCAAAGAAAGTCAAACTGCACCTAATGTCAATTTGCGGCTGACGTTCGACGTGCGCTCTTCAAACCTCATTTGTCGACACGCATGCGGCGGCATTTCTTTATCAAGCGGCTTTGAAGAGAAACGGCGAGATGTGCGGTCGTCTCGCCGAACGCACACCATCAAGCAAAACAACGATGATTGATGATCACGCGGGAAAATCGAGGCCACAAATAAAAAGGAACTCTTAAGGAACATGTCCATCTTGAAAAAAATAAAAGTATATCATGAAGAGAGTGGCTAACATTATTATTTATGATATTTGTTATTATTGGGATCATTGCGTGGTCAATTCAAAATGCATGCATTTTGCAAAACAATAAAAAAAAGGCATCTTTAGGAAAGCATCAAATGTACTATGAACTGTACTCCCTGTTGTTTCTGTAATAGTTGACTTTTCAAGCTACTTTGGTCAACCGTCAATTCAAATACAGTACATATTCCCGATTCTTGTAGAAAAAAAAGGCGTATTAAGGAAAGTGTCGAGCAAATGCAACGCATTACAAGAGAAGCCAAACAGCTGACTTTTCATTCCGACACATTTTTATAAAATACATGAAAACAGGCGTATTCAGGAAAGTGTCTGTCCAGTTACTGCATCGTATTAAGAGCAGCAAGCAGTGTCCTTTTTTTGGCTGCCTACTTTTTGAGCGGCTGTCGTCTATTCGAATAGGTGTTTGTCATTCTTGAACAGCAAGGAAATAAAAAAGGTCTATTAAGGAAAGATTGCGCCAATGCCAATGCACCGTAGTAATAAAGCAGCTCACAGTGATTGTTGTTTTTCCATGGCAGCTTACTTTTGAAGTCACTGTTAACAATTGCAAAACAGGTTTTGAGTTTTCAAATCATTCCCACGAGGTTATTAAGGACAATTTCTGCAAATGCATCATCGTATTCAGAGCAGCTAACAGCTGCCATTGTTTTTGATGGCTTTCCATCATAGTCTACTTTTTAGCGGGCCGCTGGGGTCAATTCAAATACATGCTCCTAGTTTTTTGAAACGAGGCATATTCGGGAAATTATCTTGTACTACATAAATACAAAGTACTATGAACACTGCTATGTTTTCTTTTTTCATTCCAAGCCACTGTGGTCAATTGAAATGCATATTCATAATGCTTGGATGCATAAGGCTTGTTAAAGAAAGTTTCTGTCCATCAAATGCATCGTACAAAGGGAGCGGTTAACAGTCCTCACTTTCTTGCGGGGGTGAAAGTGAGGATGGCCAATGGGAGACGGCGGGAGTGAGGCAACGGAGCGAAGGCGATGAAGCGATAGCCAGGAGGCAGCGCGGGAAAGCCAACGAGGAGGGCGAAAAGGTCGGCGAGGAAGATTCATCACAGGAGGCAGCGGGACAACGGGGCACACGGCGAGGAGAAAACATCCGCCATGCTTCATGTCCATGTCACGGTAAACTACTGCGGTTAGAGACTACGCTTCGCAGTTCTCGGGTTCAGCATTGGATCCCCTGCTCCTGCCTTCTTGCATGTTTGACCCAACATGCAAACTCCACAAAGCGGGCCAGAATTAAAAACCCACAACCTCTCAACTGTGAGCCACAGCAATTCCAAGTGATCATCTCCTCCTTGCTCAGAATGTTTCCATTGGTCGAAGGAGCGCAATTACGACTTCAATGCAAATGTCATGACGGCGAAGGAGCTTACGGAGGCGCGCTGACAAAAGTCATTGACACAATGACATTTACAGACCTTATTATCAACAAGCGCCACCACATTACACAGTGCGCCCCCGGCTCCCCCCCCTCCTACAATCTTTTATTGGCTTGCGTCTTCCAAAATGTCAGGCTGACATCGGAGTTTAGCGCAGATAGGGGCCGCGGCGTGAAATAAGAAAGTCATAAATTGCCGTTGATGGAAACGGAATAAGCGTGAACTCTTGGCGGATGACATTACTTGGCCAGCTCTTTTCTTCAACCCGGCCCACCAAACGGTTACATTATGGAGAGCTGTCAGATTTTAAGTATTCATTTCGATTCTCTTCCAAAAATGGGCTCGCTAAAAGCTATTGCATTATTTGGCACTACTGTCCATCTCTCTCTCTATTTTTTTCTTCAAACGACTATATTCAATTGAATGCACTGCAAGATATTGAACGTTCAAAGTGACAACTGCTCCCCCCCCCCACCCCTTTCATTTGGAATTTGATGCCTGCATGAGGTTCCAAAACAGGCCAGGGGCAACAATCACTCAGGTGGCACGCTTTTCAACATTTTCATTGCGTAAAAGATATTGCCATGTTGGCACTTCAAAAACCTCGTCATCAATTAATACAATTTGTCATCACATATATGAATCCGATTTTCGGTCGGAATCCGAGGCATAAAAAACTTGAAATATTTGATCGATAACCGATTTGGTCAAGAACAGAGACGTTCGAGAACCGAGGTTTGACTGTAAATATATATTTTTTTATTCCCGTGTGGGGCCAACGCATGCAGCCTTTCAAGCAACGTCTTTTTCAGGGACATCCCTTCGTATTTCAGCAGATGACAGCAATGACAAGCGGCATTCTACATGTGTTACGATAGCACGGCTTCATTGTAAAAAGATGCGAGAACTAAATCTTAGATCTGCCAGCAGTCCAGACCAGTCTCCCATTGAAAATGCAGAATACCCCAACGGAGAGCCAAATATTAAGTAAATGAAGTTGCACATCAAGCAAGAATGGCAAAGCTATCAGTTTGAACATGAAATACCTGATCTATTGTCATGGTTTCAATTGAATCGTGATTGGCGGCATGATGGACGACTGGTTTGCACGTTGGCGTCACAGTGCCGAGTTGCAGGGCTTGATTGCGGCTCCGGCCTTCCTGGGTGGAGTGGGCATGTTCTCCCCATGCCTGCGAGGGTTTTCTCCAGGTACTTCAGTTTCCTCCCACATTCATGCTAAATAGGAAAACTAAAGCATTTGCATGGACTTTTGTGGCTGGGGGAGCCACTCTCATGTTGCACGTGCTCTCTTTTGGTTCACTTCCACCGCGAGCGCACTAGATGGCAGTCACGGGACTTTGCTGGCCGCCAGACCCGCACCCCCTGGCCCCCGCCACCTCCTTTCCCCGGGCTGAGCCTAATGGCATGTGGCGGCTGGTGCCTGTGAGTAATGCCGCAGGAAAAAGCATTCCATAACCTATTGTGCTTATTGGCAAAGAGGGTTGGGACACCGACAAAAACAAACAAGAGAAAGAGAAGCAGGGAACAAGAGGAGAAGCCTGTGCGGTCGACTCTTGGAAAACCGGCGGATGGGGAAGCGATGCAGAGGCACAATGTGTGCGCTGACACGGCGCAGTTAACGACGCGGTGTGGCCCAAAATCATCCTCGGTCGCAGGCTAGCGCAGTCGGCCTCCTGCTTGCATCTGTTGCTTCGAATGAAAGCTCTGACGCCCGGCTCTATCCACAAATCAACGGTGGGAATGAAGACGTTTCAAGGAGCTAACGCGCTAATACTATAAATGTGAAGACTGAGCAAGACCGTCTGCCTGAACTTATAATTGACTTAACATCATCATCATTGCGGGTCGAACGTCTCAAGAATTATGACAGTCCACCATGCAATGAAAGATGAGTAAAATTGGCTTTGTTTTTTTGTGCTACAGATCGGTTTCACGCATTTTGACACACTAACATCGAAGCGCATAAAAACAAATGATTTAAAATACAACTTATGATTTTGCTGAAGGTAGTGATTTCAACTAGCGGCAGAATTCCGAATCCCCATTTTGCTACTCATCCACAACCAGTTTTTCGTAGTCTCGGACCTGCGCGGATTGAAGGCTACGTTGCATCCTCGGATGGACGTATCGCCGCCCCCCAGAGTTTAACGGGGTGCTCAAGACGAGATGTCAAAACATGTCATGAAATTCAACGTTGATGCGGATTAGCAAAATTGACTCGTCCACTTGAAACATTGGAGGGGACGAGGACATCCGGCTTGATTTTAACTTGGGGCTCGCTTATGAGGAGAAGGTAACGACTTTCATACGCAGTGTCTGACAAAAGTGAGTACACCCCTCATATTTGGGGAGATATTTCATTCTTATCTTTTCATGGGATCGCACTGAAGAAATGACACTCTGCTACAATATCAAGTCGTCGACATGCAGAGCCTCGAACATTGTAGATTTACTGTCCCCTCAAAATAACTCAACACGGAGATTTTCACCATCTTAACAAATGGGACAAGACCAAATCGGGCCAACATGTCATTTCCCTCCCTTGTTGTTTTGTGAATTATTATTTTTTGAATGCCATCGGATGTGAATGGTGGTGTCAACTGGCTCAGTGGGCAACATTTGGCCATTTTCCCTTTGGGAATGAACTCATTTTGTTTAGACATAAATGGCTATGGAATGAGTTTCTGGATGGGTTCGCAAGCAACAAAAGCGGGCCCGCGGTTCCCGGCAATCGCGGGCTCCAATGGGGCTGCGACATGGATTTCTGCATACCGCCATCATGTCCGCCACTGGTTGTTGCAAGTAGGGATTGGAGATTCCCCGGTCCGAATGAAATCCTTATTCCATTTGGGCTGTTTCAGTTTATTCGACAAATGCACCACTTCTTTGATAAATTAGGCATCCGCTTTAGTTGGGATGCGTCTACACACACACACACACACACACACACACTCACGTGCATATTTTAGTATGAGGCGACACTGATTTTAATAGCCACTTTAAATGTCTTTATTATTTTAAAGGCACTTTATGAGTCCCCCCCGGCATATGCGATTCCGCTTAAACAGAAGCTGCTGCTGCCGTCGCCGCCAATAACAGTTCCACGCGCAACTACCTACCACCTGCTTGTGGATTAAATTCTGTTTGAACCCAGACCTCCCAAATGAACGGGGTGGAAGTGGCAGACCTCTCTTTTATGATGATTCAATCCATACACTAATCGACAAGTATCATCCGGAGACGCGGCAATGAAGTGCCGCCTACACAAGTGAAAATCTAATCAAATCTCAGAAGTCCTAAATCTGTACTGGACTCGGAGGGAGCGGTCGCGGCTCAGCCTTAGCGCGGGACGTCCACCGTTTGAGTCCGAGTCATGTGTCGTCATTTCCTTGGGCAAGACAGCTTTCGCCCGCAGTGCCACTCACGCCAGTATACGGCTGGGGGGGAATTTTTGGCGGGGGGTCGGAGGGGCCGCGGGCGCACACTGGCGGCCACGCTTCCGTCAGCCTGCTCCAGGGCAGCTGTGGCGACGCGTATTTTACTGCCAGCGGAGTGTTAATGTGCGAGCGCATGAATAGTGTCTCCACTGTGAGCCTACGCCAGGCGTCTTCAGGCGGTAGGCGGGGTACACCCTCAACTGCTTCCCAATCGCAGGGCACACAAAGAAGCACTCACAGAATTGAACCCTGGACCTCTGCACTGCGAGGCGGACATGCTAACCAGTCGACTACCGTGCCTCCCGACATACATGTCAAATCTTTTCATTTCAAAATGAAGCTGAGGTGACACTTCATTTGCAGTCCGGACGCAGGAGGATGAAGACTTCCTGCTCTGGAGGACCACTCTGGCTTCACAAGTCTTTAAAGCCACTCAAACTGTCGCATTTTTGAAACCTTTGGCAACACTAAGTAGCCGAACACCGCCTCCGTTCGTCAAGCCGCCTCCACTTGCCGTTTGTGTTTCTCGAAAAACTCGGGTAGCCACTCGCCTTGTCGCAACGCCCCGGCTCCGCCCCCGGGGAAACAAAAGCCGTACTTCACATCATACAGATGAGCAGTCGGTCATTTTGCTTGAAAAATGACCGCCCCACTCATTGAGAAACCAGAGTTATTTGTTTCAGCTGTCCTCCTTTGTGTTGTTTCACCAAATCATGTCAGAGACATCTCGGAACTGTCTCAAGTGTCAAAAATGCCTACTTGGGAAAAGAATAAGTATTTCACATGCCGACATTCTGCAACTTTTCTTTCGACAGATGGTGAAGGCCGCATTCGGCATCGAAGGGTGTCTAAACTGAGGACACGGGGAGATTACTTCCATCAGGCCACCGGCACGGGAACGTCAACTCTCCCAGACACTTATCAGCTTGGAAATGACACAACGCAGTGATGCCGGGAGGGCAGGGAGGGATGGGGGGGGGGGGGGTGCAGGGGGACTCAAATATTAGTTCCAAGCCTGGTGAGTCGAAGAATAAATCCTTTTGCTAATCGTGCCGCGAGATGCTCGCCGCCAGTGAAAAGAGGTTTGTGTAAATGGCGAAAAGATTAGCTCCTTTGCCGCTTTATCTGCAAGTCCAAACTGCAGAGGTGCATCCCACCGACGCCTCAAATTCCACTCCAGAGTTCCAGTCGGAAATTTCAGGCGGATTTAGAGGCACGCCTTTGAAATCCTGCGATTGTCTCTGCAGGAACAAGATAGTGGCGCAGCTTTGAAGGCGGGAAGCCGCGCCAGGTATTGCCGCCGCCGTGCGAGGAAGTCGCGTCCGCTCGGACGCTTGTCAAACGTGATGGAGAAGCCGAAGATTAGAGCCTATTAGCCGGGGCGGGTGCCAGTCAAAAGGCGGTATTGACACCGCATCCTTGGGAGTAAACATTTGAAGGAAAACGATATAAGCTCCTCGCTCGTGATTAAAGGCCTATTGGAGTCGCGCTGTGATGAGAAAGACGCATTGCATCTGCACGCATTCGGCAGGAATCTGAAAGCACCTCGGTGGATTAGCTGGCACTAAAAGGCTCCCTCTCATGCGATAATATATCGAGGAGCCGCCGGACAACGTACTTGAAAATGAAACAGCCTATTTGCTCGGATAAAACGCTTATAATATCCGAATAAAAGGGGGGGCTTCCGTCGTCCTCCAAAACGGCCCGCGTCAGCAACATTGCGGGGCGAAAACGATGTCTGATTTTATGACCGTCGTCCCCATCAAGGTTTATGAATGGCTTTTATGCCCGGGACGTGCCCATCGGGCAGTTCTGCAGGCTTGGATCCAGGATCACAAGTATCAGGACGCCCTCTACTGGTGCGTGAAATAATCACGGCCTTAAATTCATTCCAGTTTCCGATACTACGAAGAAGCGAAGAACTGTTGCTTTTCAAATATTCTTGAAGGGCAAAGTCATTTACCTTATGATGAGTGCTATTAATTTGCTGTCACGTTGATCAGAATGTAACTTTGAGAGTACTTTTTGGAGTTGGCGTAAAAAGATGAGCGCACCACCGGCTTGATCAATGAGAAGCCTTCCTTCATGTTTTATCCGGGCGAGGAATTAATAGAAGATCAAATCAGGTCAATGCGAAGCGCCCTGCTTTGACTGCAAGAGAAGAGGGATGAAAAGACTTGAACAATTAGGTGCTTTCTTGAGGAAACTTGCTCGCTGCCTGCTGGGCTTTTTCAATAACAATGTACAGGATGATTATGTCGCTCGATATTGATTTAGGACTTCTTCTAGATGAGACCGAGCGAGCTTTTCTTTTCAAACTCTCCTTTGTCATGTTCCCCGGCACAGATGTGAACACACACACACACACACACGAGCACACACACACACTGGCACACCCCTGGAGCTTAATTTGCATCAGAAGACTACTTCATTTGAATGTCTTTGATGCAGCGCGGCTTTGCTCAAACGAAGTATCTGATCTCAATCCCCTGGACGGAAGCACGCGGGCGTACCGGCGTATCCAGCCAGTCCTAGCGGCAGCTACTTCTTTGTGTTCCTCCGCGTGGTCGCGGCTAGCCTTCCTCCATTCACTTTACACTTTTAACATGCCTGCTTAGGAAGCCAATCATGCGCTTTATTAATGGAGATGAGGTCTCGGGGCTCGGTCTCTCGCCGGCTCCACTCGCCTTTGGCCGACGTGGGCTTTCGCCAATAATAGGACCACACCGGCAACCGAGTGCCGAAGAGTCGTGACATTTTGCAAGGTTGTCAAATGGGACTTGAGAGGAATAAAACAGAAAGTTACAAAACGGAGCGTTGGCACTGAACTCATTGACCGACTTGGGTCTTAACTATCCTTAAGTGCGTCATTTCCGAAATGGAAGGTCTGGAGGACAGTCTCACCCAAGTTGTCTGCGAGCATCGACTCGGCAAACCGCAACACTTTAGACAGCTCACAAAGCTGAGGACTACCGATGGTGATTTGTCACCAATCTCCAAAAGGGAGACATGAGCAAAGAGGTACGCACGAGACGGGTTCAATCTTCAGGTTCCTCGGTTGCGGGTGGGATCTCCACCACAGCAGTTTTCAGCCAATGAAAAAAAACTTCGCTTGTCAACTTTCCTCCACAACCTTCTTGACTTTGACGCAATCTCTCAAATGGGATTGATGATTTGATGCGGCGAGTTCGACATTCAGGTCGGCATCGTAAAGCAACGAAGGATGAAGTGCCTTTAAGTGTCTCCTCATAAAAACGCCTTCTGTTCCTTGGTGACACCCCCCCACCCCCTAAGCCCATTAAAAGTGAATCTGTTCATTGGCCGGAAAACATACTTGATGTACAGCGCGATGGGTGGACAACGTTTGGGCAATTTGTTGCTTTCGTCCCCTATTTAGTCATCGCGGCTGAAAACAAAGGCCACTATTTGTTTGGAACTTTCCGCGCTAGGATTGTTCAGACAGGAATGCCGCCCTCTGCCTTGTCACTCTTGAGACTCGTCCTCACTGCACTCCTTTCTGGCGGAGAACAAAGATGATGCGGCTCTGCGAAGAATTAGCCCTGGTCTGTGGCGCAGGTCACAAAGTATTTTTTTCCGGAATTTGGATGACTTTTTAGTTAAGACAGTTTTTGGTGTACCTACAAAAAAAAAAAGTCGCATTAAAACTGAATTGGATGAGATCCAGTGCAATGTTCCTGAAAAAAAACAACAATATGTAAATCCAGACATCCAGGAATAGTACTTCTATCGCACGTATCTTCCTGGGCTACTCAAAAGGCTTCGCGCTATTTTCCTCGTGATGACGCAGCATCAGGAGTAACCGGGCGGTCCGTTTCTTGCTCAAGGACACTTTGACACGGTCGCAATGGCCGGGGATTGAACCGCCGACCACGGGGACGGGGAAACCACCGCTCTACCGCCGAGCGGCCAAATTTTTAGAGAAAATAACGATATAGCTTTTCATGGATGGACGGGGCATTGTTGAGCCCATGACGACCACTCGGAGCTTTCCGTCGTTCTCGAAAGGGAGACACGGCCAAGCGTATCTCAGCGCGGAGAAGTCAAGGCTAGAACCAGCCTCCCGGTCTGCTCTGCCAAAATTCCAGCGACAGTGGCGTCTCAGCATGTTGCAGAGCAGACGGCGAGGCTTATTGCTTTGAGATTTTATGAAAAGCGAGCAGAGTGGATTGGATGCCTTGTCGCCTGGATCTTTCCTTTGACAAGAGCGCGAGCACTTTGAGTATTTTAGCCACCTTGTCACAACAAGTGCAGTCCTACATTTCGATACCATCATTATTCTTCCGCTCGCCCGCTGAGCTGTGACATCTGGTATTTGCATTTGAATTAGCGCAGCCAATCACCTCGTATTGATCACCGATAACGTTTCTCCACCAGCTCAGTTTGAGATTGTTTTTTTTTTTTTGGGGGGGGGGGGACTGAAAAAAAGACTGCTCACTGGTAAGTGAGTAATGGCGGAACTATTGTTTGACATCAATCGATCATGTGCAATGAGGACATACGTGCAGGGTCATCGATTGGTTGATGAAGGGGAGGGCGAGGACAAATGAAGGCAGATTGTGTGTTTACCTGCCACTCCAGGAGCATTTTAGGACAAGCTCAGCCTTCCCTGTCCATCCAAATGAAAGCGACTCCCGCTATTGCCGCCCTGACCGCCGCGTGTCCGTTTCCAGGCGGCCGGATGAAGAACCGCGTCCGGTTTCCACCAGCGCTTTTGATCGCAAGGTCGCCGCAGCCGGTGTGCCGGCGCCCCCGACGGGGTTAAGCGGAACCTTATTGCTATGGCCCGCGACGCGCGAGAGACTGGGTTGTTGAAGGACACGGCCGGGTAAACAAACCCAAACGGAAGCGGGCGATAAACAGGAAACGACTGCGCATGTTTTTCCATGTTAATAAAATGGGATTTCATTCCAAAGCCGCAGAGCTTCGGGGACTGCTTTGTCTTTGGATGATTGTTATTGTGTGTCTGGGCAGATGGCGTCTGCGCTGGGTTGTGGGTGATAAAGCGCGTATCAAGCCAGTAATGATAGCATTAGCCGGGGGAGCTGCAGGTGGCTCATCACGATGTTTGCCCGCTAAAGCGCTGACTTATGTCCCAGGGTTAAAAAGACCACAGTCATCTCACGGCGAGTGGGAGGCGGAGGCCGCTTTTTATTTATCTGGCTGTCACGTTCTCCAAAGCTCCAGAGAGTGAAAAAGAAGAAGAAGAAGGGAACCCCCGCACACACTCCCCTCCCCAGCAAATGAATATCACTGTGGACTGCATTGGGACATGATGTGGAAATGGAAGAAAAACTTGATGTCTGCGGCTAGTGGCAGCTTCCTGGAAGACTTACAAAATGATTTCGGAGAACAGAATTGTCCAGAATGTGGTAGTTTTGCATTTCTTGAGAGGAAGAGTTCAAAATCAAAAAAGAAACAAAGATCCACCCATTCGATTCCTAATCTGCTTTATCCCCACGAGGGTCGCGGGCGTGCTGCAGCCCATCCCAGCCGTCGACGGGCAGTAGGCGGGGAGGGGGGGGCACCCTGAACTGGTCGCCAGCCAACTGCATGGCAAGCAAGCGGCCGGCAGTGAACACTGACAAAGGAAACGGAAAAAAAAAAAAAGGCAGAAGGTTTTGGCAGAGTTCCGAACCCAGCCGTCAAACTCGGCCTATTTGGCATCGGGGCGAGATCAGAAGCCCGCGAGCGCGGTGTCACGCGGCCATATCTGTCTGACATGTTCGTGTCGTGCGCGCCGCTCGCTCCGTTTAAAATTCGACAAATGAAATGGTGCCGAAATGAGGCCGGCGCGTCCCTCAAAGAGCGATAATCACTGTGACGGGTGTATCCATCATGTTCGCGCCTGAATGGAAATGAGCTTGCCCTCCGTGTCGGCAAAGCGCCGCTGACGGCCGCAGGTATATTTCAGGCAAATTATCTGGCGTGTGGAGGCAATTTGCCGCCGAGTACACGAGTGGGAGTGAATTAAAGAAACGTCCAAGCGATCTTGCGCGGGAGGGAAAGATTGCCTCGGCCGAGGCGTGAAAACGGATGCCTGAGAAAGGCGATATCGGCAGATACCGTGATGCAAGCCGCGTTCGGGGGTAGGAAGTGACGGGACGGGGGGGGGGGGGGCAGACGAGCGGATGAGGTAATTATCCTTCCAAGCCTAATGTCTGGTGCCGTTTGAAATTAACCTATGCAAATCAGCCGCTTCAAATGACCGCTGCCCAAACTCCGTTGCTTTTCATCGCATCGACATCGCCGATAAAAACCTCCTGGAAAGATTGACATCTGAAAGCGTGTGGAGTACACACACGCGCGTTTGCATTCCGACAGACATGCAAGCGAGTACACAAAACGACCGGCGCGCGCCCGCCTCACGGAAACCTGAGCGGCCGGAAGGCTTTGGTTGAACTGAGGTGGCAAAAGGCTGCGCTCCGCTTCAACAAAGGTGAGCGGGATTGGGGGTAAGGTGGGGGGCGGGGGGGTATTTTGCTCCAAGGCTGCATTTTTTTTTTCTTCATCCGCTCTCATGTACCGCTTGGTTAGCAGGGAGAAAAACGTGCAGTGGAAGCTCGCTTCGGCGGAGTCGACGGAGAGAAAATCGTTTTCAGTCCACGCCAAATTGGCCTTCGTACAGCCCCTTTCAAAGTCCGTTAGTTGCAGAACTGGCCGCAATTGGCCATGGAGTCGTTTTGATCTCTTCGCATCAAGAAACAGACTTGCAGTCGACGAGAGCTGGCTAAAAAGTGCGTCAATGTGGCGGCCTTGTCAGCGACGGTAAAGACAAACAATGCACATCAGCTTCACATCAGCACGCAATTGCATCTCCCGAAAAATGCCGTTGGCTGTGTTTACTCGGGCACTTCTCGGGTCGGTGTTGGTCCACTGTCTGCAAAAAGCTTTTCTGAGGATATTTCCAAACCACGCTTGATCCAAACCCACTGGAATTTGAATCGTTTAAAAAAATGAAGATGGCCATTTTACTCAAATGACAAGAACTCATGTTTGTTAAAGACTTCATGGTAGTAAAAGACACGCACATGACACTCTCCATAACTCCCACAAACAACCCAGGCTTAATTTAGCTCCTCCCCACCGGTCTGTTTATCTCCACGCACGCTCACGTGGATTGATTCTCGGCTTTCCTCTTCCGGCGTTCAAATGGATTATGGATTCACTGCTGGGTTTCTCATCCGCTCGCGGGTGCACGGCCTGCACAGACATTTATGTACTTGTATCTGGCGCTTTAGAAAGGGACATTATGGGCTCGGGATCATCTCGCGATCTAAATGCAAATTTGGGGAAGTGGTGTGAAAGCGCAGGTTATTACCTACATGGCTGCCTTTAATGAACAGCGCGCCGTGGCGTCGCGGGCAAAGTGAAGGATTGAGTTCGTACAATTACACTGAACAATTACTCTTCTTAAAAAAAGTGTGTGTGTGTATACACACACACACACACATATACATATATATATATTCGCCTCATGGTGAAAAAAAAATTGTGCTGGTGCTTCGCTTTGCTATGATTCCCGAGGACACCTTGGATTTGAAGCTGCTATTGCTTAGAAAGAGAGAGAACATCATCCTCATCATTATCCCCTAACTTCAACCCTAGTGAGAATCTGCGCAGGATTCCGAATGACAGAATTAGGACAGACCGCCCCCCCCCCCGTCCAAAAACAGTCCGCGGTGACGACTTCAACTCCGAAAAACACATTTGAAATGAAAGTCGCCTTTAATAGGGAGAAAAATAGCGAGCGAGTGCAATGCAAGCTTTTCGCCCACCTCCCGCCTTTTGAAATGTTAATGTCTGGCGATTTCCTGAATAGCGATTTCAAGAAACCCCGTTATTAAGAATCAGGTGTCTCGACGCCTACGCCTTCATTGATCCACCGTTCCTCATCTGAAATGACATATATTGCTTCCTCGTGAAATTTCTTTACCCTTTTTACACTTTGCTAAATGGAGAGCGAGCTTTGTGGGGGGCGAAAAAAGGTCACAAGGTAGGCAGGGAAGCGCACGCTCGGCTGCTGACTGGCAAATGTCATCACTTTCTTTTGAACTTGACTGCTTTTTTTTTTAAGGGTGGGGAGGGGGGCAAATCTCTGTGAAATAAAACTTCTTTGTGCCATGGTTTTGACAGCAGGCTCTCAACCCGATGAAGTCTTGGATTTTGCTGCTTTGAAAACAGATGCATTCCAAAGGGGCCCAATTGGCCACGCTGCTTTCAACCAAAATGGCCACCTTCCTTTTCAATTTCTGGCCTTGAGAGTGTTTCAGGCGTGCTTTTATGGTAGACCGGTCCTCGCAAAACAGTCTGTGGAGGGATTACATTTTTTGTTTTTAACAAAATTTCCGGCCACTTTTTTCCGCTCTAAAAGGAGCCCTTTCAACCCAAAATGGCTGACTCACTTTTCAATTTGGAGCAGGGCTCGATGCGCTACTGCTAAAATACATGGATTTTCTTTGGGATATATCGCAAACATCTCAGCGTTTTCAGGCATGTTGAGGCCTTCGAGCTCTTGGAGAATCACCGTTCCTGGTTTTAAACGGCTCTTGTTCTTTTTTCGGTCAACTTTCAATGCGGCGCCGTTTGGAAATGCATCTCCATCTGAAACCCATTCCTTCCCTGTTGACCTCCGTCGCAGCTTTTCTGCTTCCCCGCTGCCTTACACCATCCATTTGTCACGCCTGCTTCTGGCGTTATTTTCTTCCAGCCTTGCTTTTTTTGTTTTTTTCTCGGCCTGTGAAATAGTTGCTTTGCTTTATTTCCCACTGGAAAAGTTAAAAAAAAAAAAATCTGTATTTTTGCAGGCTGCAGCAAAAGTCCTAAAAGTGGACATATTATGGAAAACATACTTTTGTGTTTGCAAACGCATACTGCGGTTTGGTGTCGGAAACTGAGGTTCACGCACTGTCTTTTTATTTTTCATTTTTATATACACACAATATATACATAAACGGTCACCGCAGTGCTGCAGTGCTGTGCCCCACCGGAGTTCTATCGAGAATATTGCACCGTGCAGAGGTAAAGATTTTTGCATGTTCAGTGTGTTGGTCTTGATGGAGAGGAATGCAGTGACCGACATCGGCGGTGGCACGGCACCCTCGCGCCCTCCAGTGAGCGGCAGTCTTCCTTCCACTGCCAGGGAAACCCGTGAAGTGTATTGCGCAACGGGTCACCTTTCAAAGACACCCTGTGCTCATTGGTAAAGTTTGGTTCCACACTTTTGGCGGCGCAAACCCTTGAAAGCATTTCAACCTTGTCCAAAGCAAACACACCCGCGACCCGGCATCCAGCGAAAAGCGAAGCCGAGAAGGGAGGGTCTGCTGGCCTTAAAAGCACTAATGGGGCCCAAACTGCAGCGCTTAGGCTGCATGAGAATGCAACTCCCGCTTGAATTATTGATGGCGGGGTTGCACTTGGCATTCTGCTCGGCACTTCCCGAGTTGATCCGCCTCCCGCGTGGATTGGAAGCTGTCATCCGTAATTGGCGAAATCATGACGGCGCCGAGTTAAGTGCTCCGCCATCCCCGGGTGAAGAATGGCAATCCGCAGCGCCAGGAGAGGCGGAAACATTTGCCTACGTGGGCATTTGACAACATTCTTTTGAATCCTTTCACGCCGCGGGTCAATGCGACCCGGATGATATTCGAGGGCCTCCGCGGATGCCGGCGGACATCCTTTGACATCAACGTGGTCAAACGTGACCGTGGCAGTTTTGACGCGATGTGGACAAAATTCAAATACGTCCATTTTGAATAAATAGCTCATTCGCAATTTCCAATGGTCATCTTTCTCATTTATGAAGTTAATACATGATTGAATTAAAAAAAAAACAAAAAAAAAACAGTCATCATAATTTTTAAACGGGCATTGATTTAATCAAAATCGTAAAAATTAGATGACATTTGTTCGTCCTGCAATGGAGAAATGTGAAATTCATCAACAAATTAACTAATTGCTGTGCTTGGTCCTCTTCTCTTCATTCTCTACCTTTTACCCCTCGGTCAAATCATTCGTCATCATGGTCTCCAGTTCCACTGCTACGCTGATGATGTCCAATTGTACATATCCACCAAATCATCTACCCCAACAACCCACTGCACCCTGTCTAACTGTCTTTCAGATGTCAAATCCTGGATGCAAACAAACTTTCTCACTCTTAACTGTACTAAATCTCAACTGCTTATAATCGGTCCTCGGTCCCTCACCCAAACAACCTCCAACTTTACCCTCACTATTGACAACTTCACCCTGTCCCCCTCCTCTCACTGTCGCAACCTCGGTGTCCTTTTTGATAATAACCTCTCTTTCGACCAACACATCACCCAAATCACCAAAACTGCTTTCTTCCACCTCAAAAACATTTCTCGTCTCCGCCCATCACTTTCTTTCAACGCTGCTCAAACCCTCATCCACGCCTTCATCACCTCCCGCCTTGACTACTGCAATAGCATTCTCTACGGTACAACCCCCAAACTCCTCACTAAACTACAGTACATCCAGAATGCCACCACCCGCCTACTCACCGAAACCCGCACTCGTGATCACATCACCCCCGTCCTTAAAAACCTCCACTGGCTCCCCGTTCCCCAGCGTATTCAATTTAAACTGCTCCTACTCACCTATAAAGCCCTTCACAATCAGGCCCCCTCCTATCTTTCCGACCGTCTTTACCAATACACTCCTTCCCGCAATCTCCGCTCCTCAAACACAAACCTCCTCGCCATCCCCGTGACCAAGCTCAAAACCTGGGGGGACCGAGCCTTCTCTGTCGCCGCCCCCACCCTCTGGAACGCTCTACCACAATACATCCGCAACTGTACTGACCTCCAATCCTTCAAATCATCCCTTAAAACTCACCTGTTCCGCAATGCTTTTAATACCTTTTAATCTCTTTTACCCATTTTGCTTTTTGTTCATCTAAATGTGCTTTTGTAAATTATGTATGCTTGTTTTAAGTGCACATTTTTATCCTGTGTTTTAAGCTCTTGTAAAGTGTCTTTGAGTGTGATGAAAAGCGCTTTCAAATAAAATGTATTATTATTATTATTAATTCTTTCGATACACAGTACTCATGTGAAAAATGTTTTTCAATGTGTTCTTTTATGACTATTTTTGGGGTTTTTTTGCATAATTTTTTTTTGCATGATTTTGTCTTTTTTTTTTTGTTAACTTTTCTTTTGATAGCGGCTCGGACACCCGCAGCGGCTCCTCTTGTTTTATGTTGAGAGGGAAGAAATTTCATCTGTGCTGTATGTTACATGTTACACATACAGTACATTTGACAAAGTTTAATCCAATCCAATCCAATTTATTATTTGTTTCATCCCATGAAATAAGATAAGATAAGATAAGATATCCTTTATTTGTCCCGCAATGGGGAAATTACAATCAGAATTCAGAAAGGAAAAAACGCTGGGTAGGGAGAGGGAAAAAACCCCCACGCTCGAACTATCCTCTTCCGAGGATAATTTAAGTCCAGGATAAAAAAAAAGACCCTAGCACAGAAATAAGCATATGACAGTTACAACAAGTCACAAGACATAACATGTAATAAGGGGGAGGATGAATGGGAAGGGGGGGGGGGGGGGTTGAGAGGGGTAACCGTGACGCGACCGAAATGACCAGCTGCACGGATTCACACGAGCGCTCTGCATGTCAAACCACGTCACGGGGGAAAAAGAATCGGAGCGATGAAGACGGTGATAACAAGGATGTGTATGCGCGTGTGGTTGTCCAGTTATGTATGTGTATGCGTGTGCAGGTCATAGCTGCATCGTCGAGGTCTGCTCATCGTGAAGACAGTCCCGGCTTATCAGTCCATGGCCGAGAAGGAGGGGGTGGTGGGGGGCCCTAGACTCCGTGCGTATTTCCATCCAGGGGAAAGGCCAGATAGCGTTGTTTGTTTTGGAGAGACGGCCGCCAACAATTCCAGACAGCCTTGAGTCCTAGGTCTGTATCTCCTCAGTGGCGCCGATCAGTCTGATCCAGAAATTCTTTCCGCAGCGTGGATTCCAACGTCTCCATGGTATTATCGATCGCGCGGAGTCGCTCCAAAATCACAACAATATTGCGATTGAGCTCAGTCACTGCTTGAGTCTGAGTGTTGGACATTCGCGCCAAGCCATCCAGAGTGACCGGCAGCTTCTTCACTTCCAATAGAGCCGCTCCCGTCGGTTGAATCTTGCGATAGAACAGCAAGCTGCCAACACAAAACAGCAGCATACCTGTTATCAAAAGGCCAATAATGTAGATGTCTTCCACATCCTCCACGGACAGTACTGTCAGGCACACCGGTCTCCACTTTCTCCATGGATCCAGGGCGTATCCGGCAGCAAGTGTCCCCGGAGGGCAAGCAGGCTCCCCACTGCCTGCTCTTTTCGTCAAAAGAATTTTGTCAATTACATCGAGAGACCAGCCAACTAATTCCATGGTTAGTTCTTCGGATGAAAACACGGTAGGAGGCTAGGGAAAAAAGTTGGACAAAAAGACAGCACAAGAAGACTAAGTGGCGAGCAGGGAAAAAAAAGGTGGGGGGGCAGGGAGCAGAGCAGAAGCGTCCGCCTTCGTCGAGAGCCAAGCAGAAAAAGGCAGTGGCATTAATAAAATTGTTAATTTTTTTTTTAAATTGACGGTAAGTCAAGCAACCAATTTAAAAAAACATTTTGTAGTTGGAATTTGAATGATAAATTTGAAATTATTGAACAAACTGAATATTTTAAATACGTCTATAACACAGTTTATTTCTGTGTTATCATTCTGAAATGAAATCAAACAATTGTGTGGAAAAAAAGTTCAATGGCTTTTCTGATTACTGTCCTCTTTATTTTTTCCGAAAATCTACACGTTAAATATGCATGTAGTGAAAGTATTTGTTCACGGTTTTGTTCAATTACAATTCAACAAATATAAATCTGGAAAATGTTTGCCAAATAGTTGACTTATCACGACTTTTGCATTTTATCATTGAAAAAGGACACTATAATCAGGCAAACGTTTCATAAATGAAATAAATGTCAAACCCTAATTTGTGAGATGTCTTAATCCAAACAATTTCCCATGATTTCATAAAGCACAGTCCATTTCTTTTTTAAATCTATGCGCACGGCGAAGTAGACGGGCGGCTTCAAGCTTGACCTGAGGGCCGACACGACCATTAGCTATCACCTGTTCTTCACGGCAAAGAAAAGTCAAAAGGGCTAGAAGGGTTTGCACTTTTTGGTGGGGGGGGGTTGCCTTTTCGTGGATCAAATACAAATAGAGACGCCGGGAAAGGCCCAGATGACTGTTTGTCAGCACTTTTTCTGTCTTGCTGGCGGCTTCAGATGAAGAAAGACTTGACGGCGGAGGAAGAGGAAGAAGAGACAGGGAATACATAAAAGAGCGTCGGAGAGGAGTGAAATATTAGCGGCGCTTCATATTCGCCTTTTGATCCTGGCAGACCGACGCTCTCTCTCATCCTTGACGCTCTCCCCGAGGAAAGCGAGTTTGCGCCGGCGTCAGCAGAAGAGCCGAAAACGCAGTGCCGGATGGGGCTAATGAGTCACGCCGTTGCTTGAGCTTCCTTCCACGGCGTTGTGATACCAAGGGCATAGCACACTAACGCGGGCATTTGCCTTTAGGGCCGGGGGCGAGGGGGGGGGGGGGGTCACGGGTGAGCCGGAGCCGAGCCCTGGGTGACTACTTTGGGTCAGAAACGGAGTTCTCCACCCTGGACCTCTGGTCAGTCCAGCACAAGGATACAGACAAACACTCGTCCGTTCCTCGTTTCTCACCCTTGTCCTGATGAGAAATTGGGAGCGGGTTGGTGCTGAGCCCAGATGACTCGTCCCAAGCTTTGGTCGCCAGTCAAGCACAAAGGACACGCCCTCGGGTCGGAGACGACGCCCACCCTTCGATCGTCATCAGACGATCGCAGGGCACTTGGAGACAAAACAACCATTCGCACTCACGCCGATGAACAAGTCTTGAATCAACTCGCTTCGCGCCAGACCAAGGAAAAGACCCCGGGAACAGCGCCATCTTTCACGGCCGACTTTTGACAAAGCAAAGCAAACTCTTTGACAGCGAAAGTAGGAAGAACTGGTAGAAAGTGAACAAACTGCCCCCACTTACTGTACTTCGGTCACAGCCAAGAGAGCGGGTCATCCCCTTATTGAGTCGCCATCCTGAAAGCGCATTAGCATTGTTGCAAGTTTTCGTTTGACAAACAGATTAACATGTTGAAGCGGGGCGGTTTTGTATTAGCGCCAGGGAGGCAGGCCCCAGTCGAGATTTAGTTCCGGCGTGGGATGTTGCGTGTCATTCTTTCCATCCCCACTTAATCCCCGTGTACTGTTACTAGCATCCTCGCTAAGAAGCTTGGCTCGCTTTCTCGGGGCTTGCTTTTTGGAAAGTTAGGCGAAGGGGGGGCATTGATGAAACGGCGAGAGGTGCGCCGGTGGCTGACTGTTGCCGGCCACTCGGGAAAAGTCAGCCCTTCGCCGCACACATCTAGCGTGGGGGGCTCGCGCGTGGACCAAAGGCCTCGTGTCATCGAATCAATCAATGAAGATATTTGAAAGCATATATTTCCCCTCGGAGCTCTGATTGAGTCTTGCTGTCCGCTCGGAAACGGGAGCCCCCCCCGCTCCCCAAGCGACCATCAAAGGACCTGGAGTCCAGGTTGTTTCTTGAGGCATTGAGGGAATTTGTGCTCACAAATAACGAGACACTATCGCGCACAGTGTGGAATAGCGTCATGAAACCAAACAAAAGTACTCCTTCTGTACTTAGTAGCGAAACTGTACTCGCTTGAAAACAGACTCACGGAATTCTTTTTTTTTTTTTCTCCTGACACAGCACAATCTAGCAGAGTCGGTTTTGTAACACGGCTGCCGTCAAAGTGATTTGCAGGAATTGGGTTGGCACAAAAATAAGAGGTGTGGAAGGCAGCAACGCTTGGCAAAACACTTTTGGAAATGACCCCAAACAAAACACTCGGCAATCATCAGCTCCAGTCAGCAAGAGTACTCACCAACACACTCGTGTCGGAATGAAGACGGAGAAGTACCGATTTACTTCAGAAAAACATATGAAATGAAATGTATTGACGCACAACCCGAAGAGGAAAAGCCAGTTTTTTTGTTTTTTAACTCCAATCCACGTTTTGATCACATAGCGCAACAAATTAATAGCTAGCCTTGGCTCCGGCTTTTCTGCTATCAAAACAATTTTCTTCTCATAGCTTTGCTAACATTTTGAAGTGACAAAAAAAAAGGCATGATTTTCAGGAGCGATGTGACAAGTGCCCGCCATCTTTAGGCAACACGAAATCCCCCATAACAAATGAATTGACACAAAAACAGCCAACGGCTGAAAAAGGAGCTTCCCCGAGTAGCAAGCGGGCGAAACCAAAGGCTCTCGGACAAGTCCGGTCCTCGAGACTGGTTAAGCACCAACTAGGCACCCGACGAGCACCATGTTTTTTTTTTTTTTTTTTTTTTGGGGGGGGGCTGGGTGAAAAAGGGGTATGAGCGGTGGGCGAGTGGACGGCGTCCCTCAAATGCGCCCTTGGCCAATGACCGGCTCGAGATTTGACGCAACATTGCGCACATTCAAAGAGGGTCATCCACAGGCAGGCTCATTTCCAGAAGCAGAAGGGCCGATTAACACCTAATCAAGACGGAATCGGCCTTCATCGGCTCATTTTGCTCCCGACTTGCATCATTCTTTGCCGGATGTGACTGGCATCTTAAGGAGAAGCGGGCATCGTCGCAAACTGATGCAGACGGAGGCAAAAAAAAAAAAAAGATAAATCAAAGGGCCTAAAAGTACTGAGAGATCAGCAGAATTCCGAAAGACGCTAATGGCAGAACAACGTCAAGCCACTTTTGGGAGAAACGCGCAGCGTGAAAATGATGACGTTCACGACGCTCGGCTCCTGAGTAGCATGCGCGCGCCACTCGAGTAAACATTTGGGTCAGGCTTTTTCTGCGGGAAGATTTTGCGCGTTTCTCCTCGTCTATTTGGATCAGCGCTATCCATCTGACAACCATTATTTTGGAACATGAAAAAAAAGGGCACATGCCCGAGAACTTGGCAAAGAGTGTCAGAAATGATCACAAGTCCGCAAGGGTGAGTCACCAGAAGACATCGATCCCTCCCCTGGCTGGGATGCGTTAACGTCTCGCTTCCCCGTCATGACCTCGACATTAACGTCTCCGCTTATCAGCCCCGCCGTTTTTTTTATTTTAAACCAAGCGCAATAGCGATACTTGAAAGGCCTCGCCATTCACGCTGACCTTTAACTGGCCTTTTGCACCTTTTTTTCTTTCTCCCCCTCCAAGCGCGGCCGTCATAAATAAACCAGAGCTCGAGGGCCAAACAACGTGCGCTGACATACCTCCGGCGAGGAGAAAGGCTTGACAAAGCGCAGCCGCGCTCGCGGATCGCAACAATAACAATTAGCCGCCAAACCGTTTGGCTGATGATGATGAAGTAGCTGGTAGGGCGCCAACAAATCACTCGGGTGAACATCTTCACTGCTCGTTTGACAAATTGCATATGCCGTAGATGCTCCCCTCTCCTCTGTGACCTCGAACGAGTTTGGCTGCTCAGAAATGGATTCAGACCTCAGCGAGTATCCTCCATACAAGAACGGAAGACGAACTGCTTGAGGAAACGACCCTCCGAGGAAGGACGTGTGGCCAACTTGGTAGAAGTGGTCATTCGATAGGCATGGGAGGTTTTGTCCGCTTGGTATGATCCCAAAGTTTGACCGTTCTCTGTCTTTTATTCAAAATACATATGTGCAACACACACACACGCACACACACACACACACAAAAAGTGATACGCAAAGCCACAAAAACTGAAGTGCTCGTAATAACATGAAGTGGATTAGTGAATACATCTTCAAGGAACTCACTTAACATCGATAGCTACTTGTTTTTGTAAAAAAAAAGAAAAAAAGAAAAAGAAAAAAGTCTTTCGAGACTTCACATCAATGTTTTTGTTTTGAAGGCAGTCATGAGAAATTCGCCTTTTTTTTGTGTGTTCAGTGACGCACAGTTAATTGCTGTGCGTCTTTATCTCGGGATGGGGGCTCCTCCCGCATTTGATTCATTCGGAATGATTGGTTTTATTCTTCGTACACCGTGATTGAAAATTCCTACTCAAGTCTTGTCAAATGTCACTCGCTGCTCCAGCAATTCATGGCACGAGCACGATATCGTGAATTGCAAGTGAGTTTTCTGCCAGCTGCGTGTCATCCTTCCTTGCCGTAGAACAACAATTTGTTATCTTGCTAAGGAACTGTGGTCGGATGACTTCGCTGAGAAAAGTAACGCCTGAGATTAGACGTTGCAATATGAGCGTAACGTCTTCCCTTCAAACGTGATAGCGGCCATCGCTGTTCAGTCTCTCTTGTCACGCCGCTAAATCCCAAATCGAAATGCAACTTGCGACCTTTCACCCCGCAAATATCTCGGACATACGCCCGTGTTAAGTTAGAACCTTTTTCTTGCACATCCGCTCGTCCGAATTGAGAGTGGAGCACCTTCAACGCAATGCCATTTTGCGCCGTATGCTCGATTTGCACGCGGGTTAACGTGAGATCGGTGCTAATTTCCATGACGCCGGCATTAATCAAATCATCATTGAGTTAAATATCGTTACATTGCTTTCATTCTGCATATTTTCACATATCACGAGGGCGACTGGGGGGCATCTCAAATGAAAACAATCAAATCAAAGTACCAATGAATTGTACCATACACCAAGATTCCACTAGATGGCAGCAAAGTAACGTATCTCATAGCCGTCATAAAAAAATGTCCACGTGCCTTGCTTCAATCCAAGTTGGGAATGAGAACCTCTGCCCTACCCGGCTGAAAAATGAGGAGGCTGCACTTGGCTCCGTTGACGGTAACTTTTCAAGTATTTCTTGTCAACGGCGGTGATAAACCGCTGATTATTTTTCTTATCGTCTCCCGCCGCCTCTCCCGCGGTTGCGCGTGCCAGCGTGTCACTGCCGCTTGGCTAACCTGTGGCTCCGGCTGTGACCGCATTCCCGCAGTTCCAGTCTCGGTGTGAGCGACCCCCCCACCCCTCCCATCTCCCTTCCAGTGCCGTGCCCTCCCACCGCACGCCCCCCCCCCACTTTTTTTTCCCCGCTGCGCTCCTCTGGCGGAACCGGCAGGTCTTTGTTACTAGGCAACTGCTCTCTTTAAGATTTTCCCAGTAGAGTTTTGGAGGTAATAAAACAATGCCCCGAGACAAACAGCAACTGGAACTGGAAAAGCCTTGGGGGGAGAGGGATGGGGGTAGGGAGGGGGAGACAGATAGAAGCAAGTTCATCCTGAAACTCTCTTGGTTTTAATTAAAAGCACATGTTATAAATGCTTCTGCTGGAAAGTTAGCTCGAGAGTGCAAGAATACAGCAAAGTACTGAATGTCGTAACACCTCCTTCTTATCCAAATAAATGAAAAATCTGCGGCGGAATAGCCACCTTATTCCAGGTGACACAAAGTCAAGTCAAGTCAAGTCAACAGTATTTATAGAGCACTTTCAAACAGCGATCGCTGCATACAAAGTGCTGTACATGGAGCAATTTAACATGCACAATAAACAGTAAGACAAATCGGTAATAAAGGCGGTGGAAAGCACCAAACAGTAAAACCAAGAACAAATCTAAGTCATGCTGAGTCGAATGCCAAAGAATACAAGTGAGTTTTGAGGAGGGTTTTGAAGATGGGCAGCGAGGAGGCTTGCCGAATGTTCAGTGGGAGGTCATTCCAGAGAGAGGGACCAGCAACAGAAAAGGCTCGATCCCCTCTGAGCCTCAGTTTAGTTCTTGGTACTTCTAATAAGGTCTGGTCCAGAGACCTGAGGCGCCGGGCAGGTGTGTAGGGGCGGATGAGCTCAGAGAGGTAAGGTGGCGCGAGATTATTCAGAGATTTGAAAACAAATAAGAGGATCTTGAAAATAACTCTAAAATGAATGGGGAGCCAGTGAAGGGATGCCAGAGTAGGAGTTATGTGCTCCCTCTTACGAGTACCAGTCAAGAGGCGAGCAGCGGCATTCTGGACCAGCTGAAGGCGCTTAATGGAGGACTGGCTGACTCCAAAGTAAAGGGCATTGCAGTAATCGAGCCGGGATGTGACAAAGGCATGAATTACTGTCTCAAAGTGTTCATGTGAGAGGAGAGGTTTTATTTTGGCCAGCTGTCTAAGGTGAAAGAAGCTGGATTTAACAACGGCACCAATTTGCCGATCGAGTTTGAAATCACTGTCCAGTTTAAGGCCCAAGTTTGAGACTGTTGACTTAAGATAAGGAGACAGGGGGCCCAAGTCTACAGGATGGAATGTACAAGGGCCACTGGGACCAAACAATATCACCTCTGTCTTCTTTTCATTGAATCTCAAGAAATTTTGTGCCATCCAGGTTTTGATTTCTTCCAGACAGGATAGGAGTGGCCTTAATGAGAAGGCGTCTTTCTTGCTCAGTGGGACATAGATCTCGCAGTCATCTGCATAGCAGTGGAAGGGAATACCATGTTTCCTTAAGATGGAACCCAATGGGAGCAGATACAGTGAGAACAGCAGAGGCCCCAGAATTGAGCCCTGTGGAACACCACATGACAGGGGAGCAGTGCGTGACTCAGAGCAGCCAAGGCTGACACAGAAGGTTCTGTCAGCTAAATAGGACCTAAACCACTCAAGAGCACTGCCACCAATGCCCACCAAGTGCTGCAAACGAGTCAGCAGAATACTGTGATCCACTGTATCAAATGCTGCAGTTAAGTCTAATAAAACTAGACACACGTGGTCTCCAGAGTCATTTGCCAGGAGGATGTCATTAGAAACGCGTAACAGGGCTGACTCCGTGCTATGCATCGTCTTGAAACCTGACTGGAAGACCTCCAAGATGTTATGTTCATCCAAGAAAAATTTCAACTGCATGTGCACCACTTTTTCCAGAATTTTGGAAATGAAAGGCAGTTTGGAAATTGGCCTGAAACTTGACAGCACATCTGGATCATCTGGATCAAGACAGAAACACAAAAGAGGTCTTGCGATATCACCTTGACAGGCTAACTTCATTTGACCTTCTGGAAACTTTTGAATGCACAAAGCATGCGCGTGCCAGTTTCTTGTCTTTCTGTTTTTAAATGTCCAAGGACGTCCGCTCCGATGCCTTTGCGACTCGTTCCGTCTCACCGTTGCAACGGCAAGGTGTCATCTTGGTTTTATGAGGCCATAACGTGAACAGCATGCAGAGGACTGTTTAAACGCTAATTGTACGTGATCCAAGAATGACATTGCGTATTGAAAAACAACCGCATCCCTTAGCGCAGGGGTGGGCAATCCCAGTCGTCTAGGGGCCGCTGTCCTGCGTGTTTTTCATCTCTTGCTGCTGCAACGTGCCTGATTCGAATGATCAGATCATCAGCAAGCTCTGCGGACGCCTGATATTGAAGCCGTTCATCTGACTCAGGTGTGTTGCAACAGGGAGACATGGCAAGCATGCAGGATAGCGCCCCCCAGGAATGGAATTGCCCACCCATGCCCTAGCATCATGTCGACTACAATAGCATCGGTGTTGTGGTGTTTGAATCTTCAAACGAGGCCTATTTGAACACAGCTAGACGAGCAACACGTGAATACATCATTTAACAGTACTTACAGGCATATATTCTTTATCCTCTGCACTTTACAGAAGGAGCAACGCAATAGCCATAGAATGGAGGCATGTTCAGGGGGTAAAAGTAACAAGTCATCAGGAAACTAAATACTCAGGTGACATACAGGTACCTGAAAAATCGACTTTTGCTTCGACTTGCTCAAGTGTGCGCACAAAGCAAACCACTTTGTGCTGCGGGTGTTTTGGTTTTTTTCCCTTCTGCGTCTCCCTGTGAAATTAATGCAACACAAACAAACTGTTTTGTGCACGGATCCCCCGGCATGCTGAATTCTGACAAAGCATGGGGGAGGAGATGAAAAGTTTTGTTTCATGGCTTTCAGTACGACTCATCCAAACCCGTGTCGGAGAACGCACATCAAAGACGAGCTCTTACGGAGACAAGCCACGGACGACTCCCACGAGGTTCGAATTTACCCCGACACCGAGCTCCAACGTGAGTGACAGCCGAACACAACCGCTAACTCTTCTCCTCCTTCCGTTTTTTTTCCCTCCTTCCCCCAAATGTCAACAATAGGGGTGCCTCACTTGACACCATGCAAATAACAACTCCGAACGTCCGCACCCGTCCCCTCTTTCGTTCGTGGCCTAACGTATCGTTTCAACGTGCACAGCCGCGCTTCGGATGTTGCCGAGGCGGTTTCGGAAGGGAGTCGCATGTTAGTGCGCGCTAATCAAAATGCAAATCTCGGCCTCCCCATTGGCGCCCGCGCGCGCGCGCGTCTCCGGGGGCGAACCTCGCCGCTCGGAATTGAAAGATGATGAATGCGCAGGGGCTATTTTTTGAAGACGCGTCGTGAGGCAGCTCAGAAAAACTCATTAAAAAGTCACACTTATAATAAGTGAATGCAAAACAGCGGTGCAGCACGGCGAATAAAAAGACGTGCGAAAAGGATTCCGTCATAGCCCGCGGCAGGTAAAACCAGATGAGGTGAGGTGGGCCACAAAAGCCTTTTGTGGGACGTGCTTGTCAATCATACCCAACGTGACAGCTCCAGCCATTATTTCAACTCATCTACAAGAGCGTGTGCAATCAAGGTGTTGGACTAAGACGGATTTCTTTGGACAGGGATGGGGTCGGATCAGTATTTGGATTTAGTTTGAGATGTATGAGAATGGATCAGTCGCATTCCATTCTCTTTTTGAAAGCACCAGCTGTTTCACTGTGTGTGTCAAGAAATACAGAGACCTGTGCGTGTATACATATTCTGTATGCACATACACACCAGAGGCGGATGCTGGTCTGTCAAGGAGGGGAAGCTCAATTTCGGCCTACATCATAAAATGTGTCCGTTTATTTATATGTGAATTCTACTCTCGGAAACTGGGGTGGTATAAGTGAGTCTGCGAACACAAGCAACGACAATAAAACCCACCAGAAATACAAGATTAATTTGTCGCTAGTTGTTTTCAACAAAGAGAGGGTCGCTAAAATGATTAGACGAAGTCTCCATTTCAACTCAGAACAGAATGAAAATTGAAAAATGCTCCCACGGACGCCTACGCCAAAAGATCGGTGATTGGCTCATTTCGCTGTCAATCAAAGAGAGATTCAGCCTCAGACAGATCATCCAATCATCATGCAGAAAAGCTGAGCGTCCGGGCTAGCTGATAAACGCCCACTGTCCAGAGACTCCCAGAGATGCTGAGCGTCCGATGGGCGGGACAAAACCAGCATTTATCCAGTGACTCGTCTCGTTTCAATGCATTGAGACTACTCTCGAGACGCTGAGCGTCCACACAGTTTAAAGCACAGTGAAGCTGCGGGAATGAATGAGAAGAGAGTCGCGTCGTAACCAGTCGTAAGAAACTGATTCGGAACAAAAGTTGAGCGCGATGTAGCCCATATTTAGTCAATGACATGTCCACACAATTGTATGTACACACATCCACACATCCCCTGCAGTCTTAGAGCAGTCGCCTCTGATACACACGTCCACAGGTAAGGGGCAAATCCGATCTCACGGTTGTCGTGGGCGGTTCTGGTCCCCATTAACTGTGAAAAACGCCGGATTACTGGAAGCAGTATTTAGACTGTATACAGATACATACACGTCTGTCTATATTAGAGTTGCTACGAAAACCGATTGGATTAAGAAAATAGTTTTGATTTGTGGGTGCTTTTAATCAAACGGAATTGAATTGATGGATGTGAATTTCAAGATTTGCTTCTCAAGACATGACAGATGCTTGTAGGTCACTACTGACGATGTTCCCAATTGGGCTCATTGACATCACGCCAACCCTCGCGCCAACTTTCTCTGCCTATGACGCTGTTCCCCTAAAATGTTTTTAATTTATTTATTTTTTTATGATAGTTTTGTTGTCACCGAGTGGCTGTCACAATTCAACTGACCGATGTAACGCCGCCCTCAAACGAGGACTCGGCAGCTGGCCAAGTCTGTCGCGTTGAAGCGGACGCGACATCACATCAGGAAGCTGAGCAAAGCCACGGTGTCGCAGAATAAAAGAAAATTAAAAAAAGAGAGAAAAAAAATGCAGCCTTCAATAGCACTCATCATGGAGTTCCTTTGACTGCTCTTTTGCAGAAATCTTCGCTAACACAAAAACGATCTCATGCTTGAAGATCTTTGCTCTCTCCAAGTCATACTCTTCAGGACCCTTTGCTGCAAACGCTCTCTTGACTTTCACTAATTTCGCCAGGCTTCATATTCAAACCGCACTGGGAAGCACCGTGCCACCGATATGAGAATGATAACGAATTTCCAGGGATCTCACCCCACCCCTTTCATTGTACCATTGAAGACGCCCCGAAACCGCATGGCGAGACTTTTCGTAGGAAAAAAAAAAACTGAAGACGTTCCATCCATTCGATCAATTATGCACATGTGGCGGCGTGACAAAATGATGGATCAAAAGGCGCCGCGAAGAGGAGGGCATCTGGCATAGCGACGGGTCAGGTGTCGGATGGCACGTCCTGTCATGCCAAGGAGCAAATACGGACGTGGGGCGGGGGTGCGAGAGGGTCATTAGAGGCAGGAACATATGCCATTCGGCATGCAAGATCTGCTGTCCAATTAGTCACCGAGCGAGTCACCGAGAGGCCGAGCAAACATACGGACGCAGCCGCTGCTTCAGGTTGGACTTGCACGTCTGCAGCCATGAACTCCGCAGATAAGTGCACCAAGAATACAAATACAAAAGAAATGTCAAAAAAGCCACTTGAGTAGTGCTTGATCTGGACATTGATCTGGTGCTTGATCTGGACCATTATTCGGACATTGGATGACCTACATAGACGTGTCCCAGGGACTCGCTGGGGTTAAACTGTAAAATATTTGAGTCCCAGGGACTCGCTTATCAGAGAAGTATGCGTCCCATGATGCATTGAGAGCAGTGGTGTCAAACACTGCTAAAGCAGTTCACAAAATGGATGGATGGATGGATATAAACTACACACAGTGTGTCACCCAAAGAACCGAGATACAATGGCTACTATGCATGACAGATAAAATAGGCACTTGGATGCAATTAGCATGGTTGCAACGCTTGAAGGGCTCGTCGCAAAAAAATGTGTTTTTCCCCTTTTATGAATATGACTCCAAGCATATCTTCCGTCTGCCGAAACGGCCGCCCCTGCAAAGCACGTCGTATCGCTGACAAGACTCCGTGGCGGCGAAGAAAATATTTCTTTTTTTTTGCATCTCCCATCCTCACTCCCACACGGTCGCTGCTGCCATCTGCTTTGTAAGCGTTGATATGCATGATGCTGGGGAGGGGGGGCTTTTTTTTTTTTGTTATTTTCCTTCCATCCAGGAGGCAAAAATGAAGGCTGAGCTAAGCAATATCTGCACAATGCCGACTGTGTGTTCTTCACAAACAAACCGTCGAATGAGGACCGGGCGGGCGAGCAATAATGCGGAGCAACAGCTGAGATCCACGGCAGGATGGGGAGATCAAAGCGCGGCCCGGTGCACGGCATCGGGCCAAATGTCTGTTGACATTTGGAATCTGGCTTCGAGACCTGCGAGTGAGCTAACTCATCTGTCCAGTTCCATTTGGGCTCTCACACCTGAATGAAGACAGTCCCATCCAGAACCAGGAGGAGTTTGTTTCGGGAGCTCTTCCGTTCTGAGCTCAAACGACCTCCAAGCGAGCCAAGGACGAGCGGTCCGAGCCGCTAAGATGAATCGGTCTGCCCGGAAAAGGCCCGGATTATCTCTCTGGCACAGAACCAAGTGAGCATCTCTGCATGGTGAAAAATGAAGGCCCGAGATACTATTTCACCTTTAGTTCGCAAGCGTGGTGGCGCGGAGGGGGAGTGTGTGTGTGGGGGGGGGGTGCAGGTGGGGGGCTCCAGGAGATAAGACAAAAGTGATCAACATCCTCTAAATTGCCGGCGACTTGGCCTCCTCTCGCAGGCCGATACGTCGGATGTTCTTTGTTTCATCCAACAGATAGAGTGTAGCGCCCCCCCCCCCCCCCCAAAAAAATCCAAAAAGCAGCAAGAGAGTGACAGTGAGGAATCATACGCACGTTTGCGGCACCGAAGTACCATACGGAGCAAAACTCATATCTGGATTTATGATCAGGGGCCGTAAACGCAGCTCCGTTGTGTCCGCCGAGATACTTTGAGTTCCTTTTAATTCATTTCTCCGATTGAACGCTGCAGTTTCTCCAAGGACAAAGTCCCGCTCAGAGTATCACTCTTTCTCAAAGCATAAACTTCCGATGCACCCTTTTCATGGCAAGACTCGAGAATTGAGTCATTGGTGTCGCCTCAAGGTTTATAAAAAAAAAAATTAAAAAAAAAATGATATGGCTGATGAAGGATCATTCTAATCAGCTGTATCATTTTTCCGGGGAAGGCCTCTCTTTATTTTCTGTTTGGCGCATTATATGTTTGCTTTTCTGAGTGTCGTTGAAGTCATCGTTGATTTACGTTTTCGGGGGCGGTCATTTAACGCCTCTCGAGCAGAAGGCGAAGGACGTGCCTGTACAGCAGTTGCTTGAGTTGTGTATTGTTTTAAAAAGAACCAACACGCCAGCTCTTTGTTTTCTATCCTTTTGCTCCGCTGCAGAAACTGCCGTGTGAACCCAAGTGGGGCTGCACCGGCGCTGCGCCGGTGCTAACGCGCTCAGCGGCTTTGTACGTGTGAACGCTCCACAAAATTTGCTCCGTTGTAAAATATATCGCAAGAAAATACATCAGCGCAGCACCGGAGCAAATGTGTGCCGTGTGAACACGCCTTTAGTTTGCTCTTTTTTATGGAGTCGGCAGTTGGCTTCCCACGGTTCATCGCAACAAAGTCCTGGTCATTAGAGTGACGTTGACGGAAGGAAAAGTGTTCATTTGAAGGAAAATCGGCAAATGGAAAGTTGAATGACGTGAATTTTTTGATTCCTTTGAAATGGGAACGCCGTGGCGGCAAAAACGAGGTTGGACCGTCACGCAGTGCACACGACCATTGGCAATTATATCGAGTACACGTATGGGACGGTACCACGTGCTGCACAGCGGACCGAACCGAGTGGCGACAAGATGCACTTTTTTTTCCCATTTGACGCCGCAAGTTTGAAGGGCTGACGTTTTTCCGGCTGCCATTCCAGACAATTGCGTTCAAAGAATGGCTCGCTTGGAATAGCTTAGACTTGTCTGTCGGTTGGGTGCATTTGAAAAGCTCGTCACCCCCCCCGACATTTTTCACGGGCGATCATTCTCATGCCGGAGATCACGCTCATCAAGCACCTCATGTAATTTCTCTGCCATAAACCGTTGGCCATTTGCCTTCTCCACTCTTGTGTTTAGGGACGTAATGACATTCCATCGTCTCCCGTAACAGTCCTGACATTTTGGTTGCCGGCTCCCGTATTTTGGTGTGCACCCCCCCCCCCCCACCCCCCACCCTCCCCTCTTACACTTGAAGGTCAAATCATAATGACGTTAAGCCACGCAAATCGGTGTGTCTTTTAAATGCTGAAGGTGAGAAAGGGAGGGGCGGGGGCGGGGGGGCATCGCTCTCTCAGTTCCGAGCAATCGACTGCATCAAGTGTAAGTCAAGTCCTTTCGGAACGGCGCCGCGATGAGCCACGCGTGCTGCAAAGTCTCCGCGATCACCCTTTGTGCGCCTCCTCCCGAGCAGGCGTACATTTTGAATCTTTCATTCAAGACAGATGGAATCCTAATCTTAGCTTGGAGCTCCGGCGCTTTGTCAGCCGTCCATTTTCGAAAGCAGGCAGCCTCTTCCTCCTCCTTTTTTTTTTTTTTTGGTCACAGTCTCGCCCCTGCGGCCCTGCCACCCATCTCTCGCAAATTTCTCGCTTCTTACTTTGCTGAGGCGTGTCGGAATATTGCGGCCTTTCTGTTAGGAGGCGTGGCATTCAGGATTATCGCGATTGTCTGAATGAAATGTTCAGCGCGTGCCAAATCTGACCTCAGATTGACGGAATGCAGTGCAGCGGTTCAGCGCAGTTCAGTTGTATTTCACTTTGAACGAGACGCTTTTCTTTTCGCACAAGCCCTCTCCCAACCATTCAGTCATTAAGCACAAGATAACAACATTCACGATGTAATTAATCCTCAATTACACCAACTGGCTCCGGTTTTGACCTCTGGGCAGACGCTTCTTATTCCTAATTGAGAAGTTTTGCCTTATTTTCATCCAGGCCATTTTTCTTTTTTTTTTTTACACGAAAACAAATTTTCTCATCAATCCCCATCAGCCGCCTGCCCACGCGCAATGCAAAGGCTTTTGTTTACTCCCCGCAATTAATTAACGGCGCTTAATTAAGCAGCAATCGAACAATCGGCGCGTTCACTTGTGCTCAACCAACGACGTCTCGATCCGTCTTTCTGATGGAGCAGATTTGATCAAGTCTCTCCACATCAACTTGTCTTGAATGGGTAACTGTCATTTGCCCAGCAAGGTTTTGTTTTTGTTTTGTTTTTTTCCCCTGAATTTCTTTTTGAATATGGCACGGCTATTTGCAGCCCGTTTCACCCGCTCCCCTTTACAGCGCCTCGCAAGCCTCCACACAAAAGCGTCGTTCCGCTGTCACGGCAGCAATGTACCTTGAACCAAACAATTTCTGATAGCTGAAAAAGTTGCAGGCAAAGCAATTCTGACTATTGAGCGGCCGCGAAAATTGCCAATTAGGAGAGTAACATCATACTAGGAGGCATCCGTCGAAGGGGGCTTTCCTCTGTCCGAGGATTAGCCGTCAATCAAACAGCACCCGGGGCAATTTGGTATCTCATTAAGCCATAATTAATGAAGGCGGGTATTAGGGCGTCCCTTGGGCGCGAGAAGGCCGCGACTATTTGCTCATTGTGAAACCGTATTTTCAAAAGCGCCTTTTGAGGATCGAGCGCTCTGCTCGCGTCACGTTTGGTTTGACCAGATGGACAGCGAGTGTGCAGATCAGGAAAAAAAAAAAAAGAAAGAAAGAAAAAACTTTTTTTTTTCTTTACTTTTCATTACTTTGCGAGCATAATCAACTGAGCTGCACGCGCAGAGTTACCGGTGGAGCGATGTAAACAATGCAAGGCGCCACATAAGTTCGTCAAGGTTTGCGTGTTTGCCCTCTGGCTAAGCGCCGTCAGATTCCTCCTGCGCAAAGCGTTGCGTTCACACCGGGGTAAATATGGTTAGAACTTGTGCGGAGGCCGCCAGCGTTCTTGACACTGGCGGCGATGCTTTCTGACAACAGCCGGCGATCAGCGAAGCAAGCGCGTGGGAGGGTTTGTTCTTGCTTTAAGAAAGAAGAGGGGAAAAAAAACAATCTGAAGTCGTACGCTTGCCTTGCGGTTCAACACGTGGATTCGGTACGTGCGTACGTGCCTGACAATTGTTGAAAAATGACCATGTCATTTTGTCCGCGTGGAATTCATCTGAGATGGGTTCCGAGGTTGGTATGTCAGAACACAAAGTCGAAGGAATTTTCTGCACAACTCAGAGGCAGGATTGTGTCGGTACAGATCTGAGGAAGGCTACAAGAAAAAAAAAAAAAGGGCAAGAGTCAAGTCCACCTTTATCGCTGGCGATTTTGGTCAACTGAAAAACGTTATTTCATTAAAGCACATGTGTCAAACTCAAGGCCCGGGGGCCAGCTCTAGCCCACCAGGTCATTTTCTGTGGCCCGCGAAAGAGAATCATGCGTGTCAACTTGCTAAAATCCGTACGGAAATGTCAAATTGTCATGTGCAATAAATAACGTTGAGATTTAGCAATAAATTTGTTGTGCCCGGTTTCCACTCACTTGAACAAGAATTGAACAAACGATTATGATTGACTTGACTGATTTCAAAACTACTAACCTACTAATTTGTTGGGTACAAGTAATAATTTAGCCATTTCACTGTCATAATGGCCCTCCGAGGGAAGACGTAACTCCAAATTGGCCCTCGACCAAAATGAGTTTGACACCCCTGTTTTAAAGGAATGAAAACAAGGTCGAGTGTCACGTTGCGAGGTGGTGGTGGACCCCAAAATGCAGGCAGGAGGGAGGAGCAGGGTGTACTTGAAAACTGTATTAAAACACAGAGAAAACTAAATCCTAAACAAAACAAAGTCGTGAAAACAAAAAGAATCCATGACTGAAGCAAAAACTATCGATAACCAAAACATGACCGGAACAAGCATGACAGTGCCACCTGTTGGTCCTAAACATTATCATGACATAGAGTGGCTGAAAAAATATCTTGCCAGTCCACACCAAAGACAAGTTCAAGTCGAATGCCAAGGGGTCCCAGATCATGTCCGGGACAACAAAAACAAAATCCGCTGTAAAATTTCTGCGGAACGGCGCGATCGGGTCGGAGGTTCGACCACAGGTTGGCGCGACTGAGCACAGAACAAGCATGAGGTCAGAGAAATTGTTGGTAGACCTCCGGGACAGCTTTGTATTGAAGAACAGATGCGGAAAAGGGGACAGAAAATTCCCTGAAAGAAAATTGTTCCTGTCAAAAGTTCGACAGCTCTTGAGAAGAAGACTTTCGAAATGATCACGTCCAATGTTTTGTCCACGAGGAATTCGCCCGACACGGTCACGGCGTTTCCGTCACTTGTGAATCCGAGTGGCGTCAGATGTCTCCGCAAAGTGGGCACGTTGAGGAATTTCCCCGATGCGGCCCGACTGGAAGCGGAGGACAGAAGCCGGCCTCGTAAATCACAACTTTTTCTCATTTCCTTTCGTCGCGTCGCCGCCGATCGATTCCGACGCCGCTCTCCTCGATATGCAACAAATAAAAAGCGACTGACACCAAATCATTTCCCCGCTGATAGATGCTCTTCTAGCTTTGTCTGCGTTGTCACCTGTTTGAAAAGACGGAGCCGGTTGCAAATAATTGAAAGGGGTAACCGAGTCGGCGCTTACGGTCGGGATCCTTGGGAAAATGGGCCCGCACCGGACGTCGGATCATCGCTCGTTTTGAATCGGGTGCACTTTTTTTTTCTTCATTCCTCTCCTTTTGCGGTAGAACGGCGGTCATATCGCGATCATGCGCATGAGATAAATACAATAAGTGAAGGAATAAGGATGGCGGGATATGACTTGAAAGACGTGATTCCGACAACTCGAGCGCCAACGCAGCATGACGCCGCCTGTTCCCCCATGAAGCCAAGAAAAGAAAGTAAAGACTCGGAGCGATGACGATGCAGGCCCTTTCCTGTTTTTATTGCCGCTGAATCCCACGGGCGATAAAGGATATGAGCGGTAACCTTTCGATGTCAGCAGTCTACTGTTTCCTAAATTCATACATGCAAGTACCAAACAGATATTGCAGAGGGGAGATGCGGTGATGAGCTGGGCCCTCAAACCCCTGCCATGCCCCGTGGGGCCCAAAAAGTCTGCTGCTGCAGCAAACTGAAAGAAATTGGACCTTCTAATGAAGAATCAGTAGGGGGCACCAGTGAAACAAATTTGGAGAAGACATAGACTTGTCGCAAATTGATGTTTTACAGCGGCGGTCATCAAACATGAAGCACCACCTTCAAAAAAGACTTTGCTCTCCAAGTACCATCATGACGACCAACATTAAAATGCAACGTCTGTCTGCCTAGTCCAAGTGTTTCAAACTCGTACATAATCTCTCTTTGAGGCATCACGAGAAATACTGAAATTGACCCCAAAATGGCCGCTTGGGACCAAATGTCTGGTGCCCCGCACGTTCTACGGAAAGAGTTTTGGAGACTGAATCCTGTCATCTTCAAAACAGGTGTACTGAATTGCATGTTAATCAGAGAAAAAAAAACATGGCTCATTTTTGTTGTTGTTATTCACTACATATCGAAACAAACAAAAGAGATCCGTGGCACTGAAGTGGTGAGCGGCTATATTAAACATAAGTCACAATGAGAAAGCTAAAAAACAACTCCCCGCCGCCAGGCATGCCAATCATGTGCCAGTCGAAACTACAGGAGTTCATTAGAGGCGCTAAGTCCTTTTCGCGAGGCTGACCGGCGTACTCAAACGCAGGCGATGTGACCCTTCGGGATGATGGCGCCTTGTCCGACTTGTCTCAGTGGAGGCGGTTGCGAAATGCTACGTGTCATCTGGAATAACAGCTGCGGCAAAGACAACACCCAGCTTTCATTTCGAAAGCAACTACGACGGCATTCCTTTGAAACATTGCCTGTCTGAACCCAAAGATGGAATTTTTGCTTCCACTCCAGTCCTGTAGGTGGCTGTCATGCGTATTCTTGGACTAATAAAACGTGTAACGTGAAAGAATTGCCAAATTCAATGTTCAAACAGTAGCTTATTATTATTATTATTATCATCATGTTTTTATGATATGGTTGAAGTATTACGGGATTGAAGTCAGGTCGATTACCTGAATCTTTAAAGGATATGCTTCACATATCGCTAAATCACTTTTTAAATGCATTTTATCCGCCATACACTAATAGAGGAAGTCCTCGATTTGCGAACGAGTTCGTTCCGACATTGGTGATTCGTCAAATGTTTTCAAATACATAAAAATATACACTGTATATAATAAGATGCTGTACTTACCGTGCCTTCTGAGAGTTCCAATGAGGCAAACGCTTTCGTAACAAGCCGGGTTCGTCCGTGTTGCAAATTTGCAATTGGGCTGACATCGAGCCTCCGATCCATAACGTAAGTCACCTTTTTCCACCTCGCCAAGGATCGAAGAACGTTGCTTCGTGACCACGGTATCCCTCATCGGGGCCAAACCCTTCACGCGCGCTATATAGAAACGTCTTAGTCCTTAATTATGGTCGCCACGGTTGACGACGGAAGAAGCCCCGAGTCCTGAGCGATGTTCGTCGGTGTCTGGGCAAAAATACTCCCGGCGCACAAACACAGATGGCGGACGAGGCAACGTAAAGTCGAAACGTCGTAGGTTGAATATGTCGCAAATCGAGGTCTTCCTGGGTTGAGTTCTTAAAACTAGTGTAGTCTTAATTTCTGTCCTTGTCGGACTGATTTTTCGGGTTTATCTCCTTAATGGCTGCCTTTATCTCATATGCAAACACAAGTTCAATTAAATCTGCTGTTTGGCAAAGGAAGTCTTATGCCGCTAATAAGATTAGAATGTGAAATATTCATCAGAAAATGCTGAATAATAAATAGGGCGTATTAAAAATTGAATTAATTCAGATTCTGCCCATTCCATGAATGTTTAAAGACACATTATTATAAGTACACCGACGAGCCATTTCATTGTTGTCGTGTTTTAACGCTCTGCTGGCGCCCGACTTGTTCTCGAGAATTGCTTAGGAGCGACTAATGGGCCGAGGTGAAACAGCCCGTCCTCACGCTGCGCCCTGTTAGCCGGCAGACGAGAGTCAAAAGGAGGGCCGGGGTCAATTATTTAAGGGACCCATGGCTAATTTCAATCCATCACGTTGTGGTGTGCATACGGTGTCAAAGGTAAGGCCAGTGGGGCGGGGCCGGGGGGTAACCATCATGTGATTCATACTCGAGGGAGGGAATTAGTTCCGTGACACGTCATATTTTTAATGCGTTTTTAGGAACTCGCCGTGACTTTGCCAAGCTGGGAAGACTGGAGGGAGGGGGGAGGAAGAAGAAAGATGAAGAATGAGATGGATATTAAATTATGGAGCACCGTAACGGGGCAATCTGTCTTCTGGAGCCGCCATTGCCTCGCCACTTTGGATTGATGAGAACGGGTTTAGAAGCGGGCCTGAAGGAATCTCTACGGGCTCAGGTCGGAAACGAGAATCTGGAATGCACCACCGGCGTTGAAGTTGAATGGATTGATTTAGTTTTGGGGTTGGCACTGCCACACAGGCTTCAACTCACCCATGTTTGGACTTGCTTGACAGTGAGCATCCGTTCATTGCCGTTGATACGAATGTGGTGGATCAACCTGCTGGAGGTCAAAATCTGCACATTTTTGCTGTTGGCATTGCTGATTCCAGGTTGAGAGGAGAGATTTACGGATCCGGGTTAGGAAGCGTTACGCTGGCCGCCAAGGTACGAGAACAACATAGACCATTGCTTACTTTTTCTTTTTTTTTGTGAACAAGTGACTCAACTGTTGACTGTCTACTTCCTTTGAGGTGTGGACGGCTGTAACTGCCGGCAGCGACTTGACCGAAGTTAATCACCTCTCATGCTTTAATTGATTGTACATTCAAATAAACAAAAAACAAAACCGGTAACATTTCGTTTTTTTGCGATACGCTATCATCGCAATGTCGCGCGCTCGTGAATGGGCTGAGAGGCGATTGGCGGGGGGCAGTTTGTACAATACAATATAATACAATACAGGCTGATTTATATAGCGCTTTCACAACAGACAAAAACAGTTGGTAAAAAAGAGAGGCTGCATTCAAATCTTGCGAGCGCCACATAATCAAGCCTTAATTGCCACCTTTTTCCCTTTTCATTTGGACTCCACGTGATCTTCACCATTTTGGGCCTTTTTTCCACTTTCAGCAGCTTCTCGTGGATTGAAGAAGAAGAAAATGATTTTAAAACTCGGACTTCAAGCTTCAATTCAATGGAAATCAGACGCTTCTTTTCAGAGCTAATGTTCTCAGTATCCTTGGTGAGGGGGAAAAAAAAAGCCTACTTATGTCAAAGCGTAAAACACACCAAATGCCTGTACTTTGACACTAAGCGTGTGAACTGAGCGTGCGAAGCAGTCTCAAGTAAAGTTTAGATTGCAAAACAAATCGACCAAGCGATGCGATGGCTTGTACCACGAAAAATGAGGTTGGGGCACTTTGAAGTCAAGTTGGGGCCCCGAGAGCAGGAGGGATCTTTGCTGCCTTGGGTTCTCAGGAGTCGAGGCGACGTCTGGCAGATGGGGGTTGGGTCACTTCATTTGTGGGTGGAGAAGAGTGCTGAGCACGGTCGAGCGGAGGAGGCTCAAGGGCTTTGAGGGGAAGAAAAAGAAATCCGTTTTCCAATCAAGCGACAGTTGACTCGGTCATGTTTTATGCAGTATCCCGAGGCCTCCGCAGCTTTGCCTGTCCTCACCCCGGAGAGAATCGGCATTTTAACCGGAGGAAAGAGCGGCCGACGTGTTTATCCGCCGACGCATCAGCAATTCATGAGGTGTCGGGGATCGCAAAAATGATTTCGCAACCCGGAAATAAATGGGAATTCATCCCATTCGTCATTATAAAACAGAAGATTTTGCTAACCCGTTTTACACTTTGCGCCGCCATGTTTTAAACATTCCTCCCGGCAGCCCCGACCGGACAAAGTTTGTCACTTCAGAGCCGCAGGAGGCAAACGACCCTGAAGGAGGGCGATCGGGATCTGGCAGAGAGCCCCGAGGAAACGAGTGCGGCGCTCGGAGGATGAAGAGCGGATCAGAGGGACCAAAGGAAGAGAGGGGAGAAAGGCCCGGCGATGGGCTGGAAGGAAAATCTTATCGGCGGTGTTTGGAGGGGATAAGACGGAGCCTTGCTGAGCCGCACGGGGGCGGGGGGATGCGGTCACCCGACAAAGCGAGCTCAGCTGCCACCTCCGGCCCGTTTGATGCCACCACCTGGCAAATGCCATCTGCCAATGAAACCTATCTCCGATCTCATCGCCGCCGACCGCCCGGCTGTCTGCTCCTGCAACCAAATTTCAACACCAGAAAAGTTCAACTCAACTTACGGTGGGGCCGGAAGGAACTTTTAATTGCTTGTGCAGTCGAAAGCACAGGAATCTCTCCTCTTGACTGGTACTCGTAAGAGGGAGCACATAACTCCTACTCTGGCATCCCTTCACTGGCTCCCCATACATTTTAGAGTTCTTTTCAAGATCCTCTTATTTGTTTTCAAATCTCTAAATGATCTCGCGCCACCTTACCTCTCTGAGCTCATCCGCCCCGACACACCTGCCTCAGGTCTGCGGACCAGACATTATTCATACCTGTCAACGTTTCGGAGCGCCAACCTGTATAAACTACCAAAAAAAAAATCCTTATAAAGAGCAAAAAAATCCTTATAACATACCAAAGCATTTTATATGTCAAAATAACAGCAGAAAAAAACCTACGAAATTTTCAATGATATTTATTGTAGACCACGTGATTTACTGGAAAGTTACTGGAAATGAAAGCATTCGAGTAGACTAGCACCATTCTGGGCAAAAGCAAACGGAACTACCTGTTGGGACGGACATTTTCAGAATCCGTATGATTTGTGCGATACGGCCATATACGTAAGATTCACCACAAAATCCGTATAAACTATGGCTAAATCGTATGAGTTGACAGGTATGCATTATTAGAAGTACCAAGAACTAAACTGAGGCTCAGCGGGGATGGAGCCTTTTCTGTTGCTGGTCCCTCTCTCTGGAATGACCTCCCACTGAACATTCAGCAAGCCTCCTTGCTGCCCATCTTCAAAACCCTCCTTAAAACTCACTTGTATTCTTTGGCATTCAACTCAGCATGACTTAGATTTGTTCTTGTTTTTACTGTTTGGTGCTTTCTACCGTCTTTATTACCAATTTATTTTACTGTTTATTGTATATGTTAAATTGCTCCATGTACAGCACTTTGTATGCAGCGATGGCTGTTTGAAAGTGCTCGAGAAATACAGTTGAGTTGAGGAATCGTCAATATTTAGGATTGTCTGTAGCAGGGTTGGAATAGCTTTTTCTTTTTTTTAAAAATCTCGAAACGGACCTGAAAATGAGTAAATCGCTTGCTGAGTTAAAAAACAAATTCAAAAAAATAGTACAAACAACCTACATCAATCAGAGTTAAAATGATAAATTCAAAACATTAAATATAATGATAAATCAGAACTAAGTTGATAAATAGAGAAAGGTATATAAATATCCATTATGAATTTAAGAGAAAATTGACACAAGAGTGTCAGGGTGTGTAAGTATATAATCCCGATACAAACCAAAAGTTGTAAAAATATCACGGTTAAGGGTAAAGTATGAGCCTTAATGGAGACTTCTTTCTTCTTACTTTTCTGACTGATATAAAAATGATTTATTAGATACAATCACATAACGGGGTAGGACTAGATAAGTTTTTTACTTCTTCCTACTCCCTTGAACATAATAACTGTGTTGAATGAAGATTGATTTCTTTCTTTTTACTTTTTTTATCTACCTTATTTTCTGTCAAATTATTACTGTATATATGTTTTATGTTCAATAAACAAACAAACAAAAACAAAAACAAAACAAATGATAGTTCATTCTTTATTTAGACTTTTTATTTATTTATTTATTTTTTTGGGCAGGAGGCAGAGGACACCCTGAACTAGTTGCCAGCGACTTGCAGGGCACACATCGACAAAGAACTAATCACGCCTGAGGACAATTTAAAAAGTTCAATCAACCAACCGTGCAAATTTTGGGAACGGGGAGGAAACCAGCGTACCCAGAGAATACCCACACAGGCACGGAGCAAACCTGGTAAACTCCACACACCAACCCACGACGTCTGCACTGTGAGGCGGACATGCGAACCAGTCAACCACTATGCCACTGATTATATTTAATGAACAAAAATGTTTTTATGAACATAAAAACTAATAACCTTGGCCTCGATCTCTAGTTCAAACCTAAATACACCACCAACTCTAATCTCCTTGTTTCTTTCTTCCCTCTCACGAACAATTGTAAGATATTAGTTTATGTGATTTAACAAGAAAAAGCAACGTTTTTTAATGTTAAAAAAATAGCAGAACATTGTATTCAATAAAAAAAACATAAGATAATAGAACATAAAGAATGACACATTTCTTGCCACTTTTTTGTTTGCTTTTATTCAAATGCCCTTGTGCTGCTCCTTCTGTTATGCATACTTTGGCCGAGTGGGGGCAGCATCATAAAGACACAAAGGCTGTCAAAATTCCTCCGTGAATTGCAGCAAAATTACTTGTTCTTTGCTGAGGATAAAGAATATATGCCTGTGAATGTTATCTGTGCTCAAATATCCATTGCTTAAAGCATCACAACTCTGATGCTATTTGTTCGCTCATCTATTGGCATTTGGCATTGTTGGTTAGCATTAAGCTAGTTCTTTGTTTTATGTTTAGCTTGGCAGTAAATTTCAACTTGCAGTAATTTTTTTGTTTTAACTTTTGTATGTACATTTTAGTCGCTATTTTTTTTTTAACAATTAAAGAATCGGAGCTACTTTTACCAGTCTTTATTTATGAAGGCGCCTCTATTTCTTCCAAAGTGTCAGTCAGCGACACCTATTATTTCCTTGCCAGCCCGATTTAGGCAAATCACTCCTGTAACGCAGATGATGGCAGCCTTTTCACAAATGGCCTGCAAGAGGCAAAAAAAAAAAAAAAAAAAAAAAGAAGCAAGATTTGCACTTTGAAAACGGCTCTCCTCAGTCAGGCCACCTTGCATTCCGAAGAAATGAAGCGGCTGTTAAAAGGCGCCAAGAGCAAGACGGTTCGACACGCATTTGCTGGAAACGGCCAATAACATCTCGCCTCGGCAGGAGCTTTTGAAGGCGTCACTCTGGCCCCGAAACGCAGTCGGAGTGAGAAATTGGTGCGCGCGCGCCAGCCAGGCCCCCGAGCGGAGAGCGTGTGCATCAGCTTGCAGCATTTGTCCCCGTCGCTTATCGCCGCTCTCTGCGTGTAGCGCGCCGTGCTCGGCGACATGGGGAACAAGCCGCCGTTGACTGAATGACAGATTGCATCTTTGGCTCATTTCAGTGTTGCACTGCTGGAAAAGGGGAGAACGGCGCAAGTGAAACTCGGATGAAAACGCCAGGAGGACTTCCCTGCCGGTTTTCGAATTGATCGGCGAACCCTTCTGCACTGATGTGTCATCAAGCATCTATCCGGTAGGCGTGTAACCATCTCGGCCACCGTGGCTGTGTCAGCTCGACTGGACCAGCTGACACGAAGCAACGGAAATATCCGCCGCGCCGTTCAGTAACGCCAACCAATCAGCGCGGCGGCCCTTCGAAGCAGGGATAGAAGCTGTCAGACAATTGCAGGGCCAGCACTTATTCCGGTCTTCGATCAATCCCTTCACGACTTCCTCATCAAGAAGTGAAACCCGAGCAACCGCTTCATCTTTTGCCATGTCACAGTGCAACTTTTTCACTTCAGGAAGACGCGCAGCACTCACAAAAAGGTCGTGATGATGACTTTTGGGTGACATCTCAAGATGAAGCAAAATTAAGCAAGAACAAGTCAACTTCATTTGACTCTTCTCGAAACCAATCAACGGTCCAACCGTTCGATCTCAACTCAAGTGTCTTTCGAGAGCACTTTCAAACAAGCACCGCAGAAAAGAAAAACAACAAATTATGAATATTCTGGGAACACGGTTTTTGTGTTTGTCGGAGTGAAAAACAACTCATCGGAAAGTTGCATTTGGTATTTTTACAGGTCGGCCAACGACACCCACCAAACGCCGTTTTGAGTTTTCACCGACATCCAGAAGGTAACAAACAACACCTCATTGCCGGCGGAGGCATGCAATTGGCATTTGACAAGGGCCCGATGGAGTCTCAAATCGTCATGGGGATGCCGAGGCAAAGCATTCATTGCCCGGCGATTCGACAGGAGTCTCGTCGTCGTGCCAAGAGCAAAAGTCACAGCGGTCAAACGTGACGCCGTATCCCAATGAACCATGTGCCAAAAATATGATAACAAGTGTGCTTTGCCGCATCCAAGAAGTCTGGAGGAAGGAGAGAGAGACAAAGAAGACTTGAAGAACTGGAACGGCGCCACCATCACTGAACAGCAGCGCTCTCGGATGGAAATGAAACCGCTCGAGCGGGATTCTCGAATTATGCTCATCGTGGCACGTGGGCTCCCTCTATTGGTATGCAAAATAACTGCTGAAATACGCAGTCATAGTGTGAGATATACAGTATAAAGGTACGCATGCACGTCTCTCTCTCAAACACACGCACGCACACACACACACACACATATATATATATATATATATATATATATATATATACACAAGCACACACAAAACCTTTGTTTTTGACAAAGAGTCTAATAATGTTCGCCTTGATGGTGGTGGGACCTGGACAGCTCCATATTTGGGAAGTGGTACCTGGTATAAAATGTTTGACAACCGCCGGTGTCAAGGAAAGGGAGCCGGATGTTGATTTACGGCCAAGGAACAAAGAAAATCAATTCAAACAAAACTTCAATTTGAAGTTTCCCCACACAAACTGCCAGCGATCTGAATACATATTTATTGGAGAGACAAAGGTAATTGCATTTTGCGACTCTATCGCAGAGATATTTTTAAAGGCAAAAGGGGAGAGGCCCTCAGGGAGATTGCAAATGGAAAATCTGCAAGCAAGCTGGAAATAACGTTTGCACTGAAGGGCCTCCCGTTATAATGGACTTAAGCGGTGTAAGCGCAGACAGTTTTTTTTTTTTTTTTATATCTTAGCCGAGCGATGGCATCCGCACTGCCGGGAGATCAACTCACTTCACAACCAGCGTCAGTTTTACAGATATCATTTGCAAAAACATCCTTCAAAAAAAGGCGATTATTGCCATTCTCAGCTGAAAGCTTCAATCTAAGTAAACATAAAATAGAGAGAATTACAAATTGTGAATTTAAAGCAACAACATAGCCTGCGCTAGCTTTGCGCCAACATCAAATAAGAATTCCATACACAAATGAGCTCACATATCGCATCTTTGTGGTGGCGCTGCGACTTTTTCAGCAACAGACATCTGAACACAAACAGTGCCGTGACGCATACTCATACCTCCTTGGTACTTTTAATAGTGTCTGGTGTGCAGACCTGAGGGCAGGTGGGGAGGAGCTCCAAGAGGTGGGGCGAGGCCATTTCACGATTTGAAAAGAAATCACAGGATCATAAAAAATAACTCTAAAATGAGCCAGTTAATGGATGCCAGAGTCGGTTTATCCGAGTGCCCGTCAAGAGGCGAGCAGCAGCATTCTGGACCAACTGGAGACACTTCATGGAGGATTGGCTAACTCCAAAGTCTCGTGCATGACAGTCATGTGATGAAGGCATGAATGTGTCTGAAAGCGCTCTTGACTTTAGTCGGCTGCCTAAGAAGAAAGAAGCCGCATTTCGCAACGGCACCGATTTGCCGCTCCAATCTCAAATCACGATTCAGTGTAGGACCCCAGTTCGAGACCGTTGGCTTAAGATGAAGAACCAGAGGGCGCCAACTCTGCAGGATGGCCACTGGGACCAATTTCATTGACATTCAAGGAATTCAGTGCCATCCAGGTCTCAATGAGAATGCGTCTTTTTCACTCAGCAGGATATAGACTTTGCCCTTGACAACATACAACTTCAAAAGTATTCCACTCAAGAAAAAGTATGCCAACGTCTGTTGAAATTGAAGGTGAATTAGCGAGTGGGCGTGGTTCACTCCACTTGGAAATCAAGAGTTCTGCCGCCACTCGGTGAAGAGCACAACGTCTATTCGGAGCCGCCAGCTCCCTCGCAGCCTAACGAGAAGAAAATGAGTCCGCAGGCGTCGTCGTTGGAATCTGCACAGCTTGCCGTTTTCTCCCACCCCCCTCCGTTTCACTTTGCCCGACTTTCATGAGTAGTGACAGCTTCTCCGCTCAAGTGGAGGCATCCTGCTGGCTTCCATTTTTTCCCCCCCTTCCCCTCTAATCTCAGTCACCCGGGCATTGCGGAACCGCTAACTTTATTTCATCACAAGAACCCGGGGAGGAAACTCGGAAGCGCGTCCGCCGCCCGCCACCTGCGGCGGCCGACGGATGGGCCGAAGAAGGGCGTGAGCGAACGGGGGCCGCTGAAGCTGAGTCGCCGCGATATACGTCAATCGTCAAGATGCAGCCTACGGCTTGTTAACTTCCCTTTTTTTAAAGGTTCTAATCTCACGATGGAGTTTTGCATACAGTTGCCGGCGAGATGCACTCCATCCCTGGTGAGCTCTAGCCCACTGCTGGTTATTTTGGAGAGAAAAAGTCGATCTTTCATATCAATGTAAGAAGAAGAAAGTTGTATTTTTCCCAAAAGTGAAAGATGAAATTTTTTTTATATACCTGTATATATACTGTATGTATGGATTTTTTTTAAACTCAGTCACATATTTCAGTTTAATTTTGATTTCTGCTTTTGGGGAAATAATATTTTGGAGATTTCAAAGCTGTTCATTTGACATTGATGTTGTCATTTGAAAGAAAATCTTTTTTATTTCAGGAAAAAAAAAGTGGAATATATTTTTTGAGAAGGAAATCATACATATTTTCTTGAATCCAAATCTTCCACTCTTTTTAAGTTTGAAGTTGTAATATTACGAGGACAAAAGATGCATATTTCCAAGAAAAAAAAGTGAGATCTTTTCTCACAAAAAGTCCGACATACTGTATTCCAGAAAAATATGAGAATGTTGAATGAGAATCATTTGTCTGAAAACTTTTTTTCACAAAAAAAGTCAAATATTTGAGATTGAATTCCAAAGATGATAAGAGTTAATTTTGAGCAAATAAAGTAGTCTATTTTCAAGATGACACAATTGCACATGAAGGAGGTCAAAGCGTCGAGGCGCTGAATTTGTCCGATTTGAATGCTGACGCGCACGAGTTGCATGCCGAGCGGGGCTTTGCTGCGAGCGTTCCGTACGAATGTTTACATGCATCTTTTGTCTTGGTTGCTCGCGTTGGGCATCGGCGCGTGAAAAGGAGCCCGTCGCCTGGTCCATCACGGCGCTTATTTTTTATTTTTTGCCACCGAAATGGCCTGTCAGGGCTCCCGCAAATGTCGATGAGCACATAATGACGCGTTGAAAGCTCTGAACCGCCAGCTTGTCACCTGCTGGTAATTGGTTCTTCCTCCGGCTTTATTGTCTCCAGCTGCACTGTTCATCACCGATATTCCCCTTTTCGAATGAGAGCGAGACGAATATAAATATAGGAACATTTTCCTGCGATGAGTAGAGGCAGCCAGGCGCTTATTAGCCAGGTGCTGCTTGGAGGGGAGATCACGTGCCCTTTTTCATCATTAATTAAAATTCCACCCGACAAAAAAAAAAAAAAAAAGTAATAATCATCATCATCATTTCAAGTATGTACTACATTTTCAAAAGTAGGGCTGATATATGAGTCAAGTCCAAATCCACGTCCCAATCCCGTCGATTGCAATTTGCAAATCACAAAAGCTGCAACAATGTGGGGGGGATGTTTATTTTTATTAAAAGTGTGTGTGTGTGTATATTTATATATGTATATATATATATATATATATATATACATATACAAGGCTCCGGCCTCCCTGTGTGGAGTTTGCATGTTCTCCCCGGGTCTGCGTGGGTTTTCTCCGGGTGCTCCGGTTTCCTCCCACGTTCCAAAAACATGCATGGCAGGCTGATTGAACACTCTAAATTGTCCCTAGGTGTGAGTGTGCGCGTGCATGGTTGTTCGTCTCTGTGTGCCCTGCGATTGGCTGGCAACTGGTTCAGGGTGTCCCCCGCCTACTGCCCGAAGACGGCTGGGATAGGCTCCAGCACCCCCCGCGACCCTAGTGAGGATTAAGCGGTTCGGAAAATGGATGGATATATATATAGTGTGTGTATACAGTATCTCTCTCTCTTATACAGTATATATATCAAATTTCTTTAGGGCAGTGAATCAATAAAAGGCAACTTGATAAATGGCGCAGTACAATGAGGTGCTATATGGGTTTACGGTGCAATTCTGTTTTCACGGTGCAATACTGTCTTTACTGTGTCCTTCCTGTGCAATACTGCTCGATGTGCAATACTATTTTGTTGCTGGAACCACTACCTCAAGACCTCAAGTGCGAAGCTTACAGCCCCCCTCTCATCCTATGTTTTTCCTTTGCTCTTTCTGTCTCTATAATAAGTCGATCTCGCACAACTCTAATTGCCCCACAGGGATAAATAACGTTTTCTGAATCTGAATACAAATCAAGGATTGGAGTGGAGCGATTCAGTTTGATTCAGTGGGATTATGATTCAATACAATAGAGTCGGGCTCGGTTTGAGAAAATATGATGCAGTAAGTTTGTTTCTGACAGTTCACATCCAAATAAATAAAAGTAGCCCTGGAAACATGGCATTGCCTTCAAATGTATATCCAAATAACGGACGAATCGATCCATATTCAGTGTTGATTTCTTTTAAAGTGGCATGATTCCATTCGAATCGCTTCATTTCACTTGCATCTTTGACCTCAAAATCAATAAAGTACATAACAAATCAGATTCCTCAAAATAAAGATGAATTCACTGCTTGTATTTGTTACGAAATAGATGGGAAGAAGACCTTGAGGTGGGGGCGGGGCATCTTTAAGTGCAAAGGCAATTATTAGGAAAAACAAAAAGGATTTAGATTATTTCTCTGAACGATCGAGGCCTCATCTGTAGTTCATTTTATGAGGCAAAACTGGATTCGGGCCATCCTGCGTGTGCACTGAAACCGGACAATAAGGGTTCAAAGTTTAATTTAAAAAAAAAAGTCACTTGGTACGTTACGCAATGACTTCCCTTTTTCAATGAAAATTCAAACGTACCAACATCACCATAAAGCGGTTGCCTTGGGTGCTCAAGTCCTCCCCAAAGCGGTCTTGTTCATTGAAACAGTTGCCGAAAACACACGGGTTCTTCATCTTATCTGGCCAGTGATGTTTCCAACTGCCCGGGTGCGCGGGAAGATAGCCCGCGCAATCCTCAACCGCTTTCAATATTTTCAACCATAACCACTTTTGGCATTGAGAAGATTGCATTCAGAGACGGAGCTGCTAAATTTAATCTGCTGTGAAGACGCACACGAACACACACAGATACACACACACACACACACACACACACACACACACACACACACACAGACACACAGACTGTGTCTGTCTTCCCCCAGGAGAAGTGAGCATGCATGTTGCTTAGCTGACGGCGAGAATTTGCATCTGGAAACCATTTGCACGGAACATACACTAACATGGTGTTTGGTTTGCGATGCTACTTAAGCAGTACACACGCACACACACGCACGCACACACACACACACACACACACACTTTTGAAAATCAGAACTATTTTAACTTTTTTTTTTATCACGAGAGCAAACGTGTGTTCATACTGCTTTGGTAGTCATGACACCATCGGTAATATTTCAGCGCCAATCGGAAGTCTTCTTCTTTGTTGACAGCACACATAAGCATTTGCAATCGAACATATTGAACGGGTTTGGCATTTACACCGGTCGGTCTCGACCATGTTCCCAGAAGATGGGCAAGGAAAAAAAATCTTTGGACATTTTTGATCTGAACAAACCCTGCACAGAGCTGCCAACTGATTGCCATTCACTTCTGGAACAAAAGATGGATGTCTCCATCCACCCATTCCCTGAGCCACTTCATCCCCACAAGAGGCGAGGGCGTGCCGGGGCCTATCCTGGCAGCAGTCGGGGTATACCTTGAACTGGTCACAATCCCAAAATTGAGAGGATTCAATCAAGCAACCGTGCATATTTCTGGGATGGGGTGCGAAAGTGGAGTACCCGGAGAAAAGCCACGCAGGCACGGGGAGAACATCCAAAGGCCATGAAGGAATTCGGAGCACGCTCTCCGCATTTTGCGACGGACGTGCTAATCCGTCGACCACGAGATATTTTCATATTTTCAAAGACTGACACAGAAAATGATTTCAAGTTTCACTCACAATGATGTACGCTTCAAGGAGCCAGCGTATTCCGACTTTGAAGACGCAGGTGCCCCGAATTGTCATTCTATGTCGGTCGGATCTGGCGATGAAGCTTCACATTGTCCCGCCGCCCTTGTTGGTCACCGCTGATAGGATTTCTTTTTTCAGAAAAAACGAAAAACAGAAACGCATTCCGATGATCTTTCATGTATCAATAATTTCATTTCAGGTGTAGAATTGAACGATGTGCTTTACTCAGATGCAGAAGTGGCCAACATCCCGAGACGATGTTTAGGGCAGGAAAGGATCAAGTTTGTCAAAATATGACTACGGCCATAATTTTAAGAGGTTGAAGTGAATTTCTATCCATATCTTTTTCAATATATCGGGTTTTTTGGTGATTTTGATTTGAAAGGGAAAGTCATCCGACAATCAGCCACAACTGTTTCCTGGACAGATCGTGAGGAAAAAAAAAGACTAGAAAGCAGCGGAATGATCACTCGGAATGATCGCTGACATCCGTCTGCTTCATCGGATTAGAAAGGGCAATTAGACGAAAGATTATTCGGATTATCGGCACTTGAAATTTAGCTTGTAGCAGACGTGTGCACATTTTGAGCATGACGTCTCTGATCCACTGGTTAAAGGAAACTTTGATTCTCTCCTCTTTCATCTCAAACTGCTTCAAACAACAAAGCGTGTGACGGAAAAGTGGTTCGGACTGCACGACTGCCCGTGTTTTATCTTATGTGTTGCGTTTATTATTTTACTTTATGTTCACTGTTTTGTGAAAGCGCTATATAAATCAGCAGGTATTGTATTGCATTGTACTTGTGGACCATGTGTTTATCTGGTATCTGAGATTTTTGGGATAAAACCAATCATTTTGAATCGTTTTTGGAGACCTCTGACAAACAACTGCAGCCCTTTTCTGAGGTGGAAAAATGACTGAACGCAGCCCATGCCAGAGGACAATCCATTACGATAATCTCATCGATACATCCGATAAATGGGCATTTGCTGCGTTTGATCAGATGTGGGAAATCGGGCTCGAAACTGGCGCGGTTGACAATTTCTCCCAGACATATCGGCCAGAGATGTGTTCCTCGAGCCGGTCCTCGAGGCCAAGGACCGGCTCGGTCCTTGGTCCTTGGCCTTGGCCTCGGAGACAAGTCCTTGGTCCTCGGCCTTGGCCTCGAATTGCCGGTCCTCGGACACAATGAGGGATTAGAGCCTCGAATCCCTTTGTCAAAAGACCGCAAAATCACGAATGAATCTAATTATCATCGAAGGAAACCCATATTGATGGATTAACTCTGACGCTTTAAGAGGGGCGGGTCTGCCACTGACAGGTGACAGTTTGCGCAACGTGTAAAGAGCGGCATCACAGTTAGTTTCAATCACGGTTCGTTCTGTTCGCGATCGGCAGTTTAAATAGCGTGTAAAGCCTTTCTGTAACAGTGGTGTCTTTTATTTTGTTATTTTTGCACAGTCGCACTCGAATGTTTGTTTGAACCAAGTAATTTGCGTTACAGCTGGAGTCAATAATGTCGGCAGTTCACTTCCGGGTTTGGCCGTTGGGATTTGGAGTCCTTTTGCTCGATTCCAGTTATGTTTGCTGAATGCTTTCTCATGTTTGGAATAATGAATATTGATAATACATCGTTTAAAATCATGGTTGATTTAATTATTTATTATTATTATTGTGAAGTTGAAGGTATTAATTAATGTAGTATTAGTGGTAGTGGTAATAATAGTCGTACTCAGAGAATGGTTAGAGATTCAGCCATCTCGTTACCTCTGCGTTCCGCGCATAATTTTCCCACAGGACGCACAGTTCCAAACAATGTGTGTTTTTGGGACGCAAGGAAATTTCTCAGTCAAAACAAACAAACAAACAAAAAAACTACGGCAAGCCTGAGGATTTCACAGGAACAATCGTTACCGGTAGCGTGTCGTTTCTGTGGCGTCATTTTCACGGTACCGAAAAATAGTTTAATTATAAAAGTCACCGCACTTGAATTGACTGTGTGTTCCACGCGATTTCGCTGCGCCTGCATGTGTGTTTGTGATGTGGTGTGGTGTGTGAGTGTTTTTCTTCTAATTTACTTTCATTTTGTTTTGTTTTCAGTGTTGGGGGGGACACAACAGATGACGTTATGTGCGCATGCGGGTTGTTATCTTAGTCCGCAAACTGAGGAATCGCGCGGATGAAAGTTTGAGATGGCGGCGAAAAAAACTCACCATGGTCTACTAATTACGATATTTAAGAAATGGGAATGCTTGTCTGATTTTTTGTATGAATTGTCCAAAGGGCATATCACTAAACTCACCTGTGACGTATGCACAGAACGCGAGAGCGAAATACGACGCGAGGCACGATTACGAGCCAAATTGGTCATTAGATTTGTAGGCTAATCGCTGTGAAAAATATTATGAAACAGTATTGGTTATTCTATAATTTACTGGTTGTAGCATGGTAACTTTATGAATAAAACATTCGTCACAAGGTGTCGTAATGCTAATGTTAACTGTTGGTAGAACTAATGATGACGTGTGTTAAATTCTTTCGTCAAATTGATCGTAGATTACACATGCATCGTTCTGGGAAGAGGATGTCAAGCCACATCAATACTTACCTGTATTAATGATCATCAGTCAATTAATCTTTGCAGTGTGAGATTGGAAAAAAATACTCTGATGATGCCACATGAGTACACCAGTTTTTGATCCATTTATTTTTTGGAATAAACCTGGAGTACACAGCTGCTGATGTAATGTTCATTGTTAATGCATAGTTTTCAAACATTGACCGTTGAAACATTATACTTTTGAGTTTCGGAATTCTTGATTATCAATATCAGTCAAAATAGAAAAATGGGTTCCCATGATGAACGTTTACGGAACCCAACATTTGTTATCGTGGTTTCCCATTGGGTAATCCGACGGAACCGAAAAACGGTTACCATGAATTTCCGAAATCCTCAGGCCTGCTCCTGAATTATTTAAAATTTTCCAGCATTTGTTTATCATTGTATGTATATGTTGTTGTTTGTGTTATTATCATATGCAATTGAATAAGTAGACCCTTTCAGAATTCGAAATTTGGGACTCTCTCAATCCATAATGGCACTCATACTTTTCTGATCAGCGAGTCCCTGGGACTCGCTGCCGGTAAACTGTAAAATTATCATTGAGAGATTACCGCTTTTTCTGCAGTCAGTGATTGACTTCTATGCAAAGTTATTTCTCAACTTGTGTTCCGTGCCATGTCATGCCTGTTCAGTGTTGATTTACTTCATATTAAGAAACTACTGCACTAAAACATTAATTCATAAATGTATACCATATGATTTTATTTTTTTTTCTCAGTATGAATAACACGTACCCTGACTGTTCTACTGTTTGAATAAAAACACTTCATTCAAGTGTTAGGGAGTGCAAAGGGTTATGATGGAGGGGTGTTGCAAATCATGAAGACCTGCCAAGTGGTATGATAGCATTGTTTTATACATGTCCTCGGCTAGGCCTCAGTTTCAAAATCAGTCCTTGGTCCTTGGCCTTGGCCTCTGAGGCAAGTCCTTGGTCCTTGGCCTTGGCCTCGGAAAATTTCTCAAGTCCTTGTTTGGCCTTGGCCTCTGAGTCAAGTCCTTGGCCTTGGCCTCGGGTTGCCGGTCCTTGGACACAACACTGATATCGGCCAACAGGCGCCGACAATTTGCAACTATACACAATGAGCATCACTCAGGAGAGTCTTTTCGACTAATTTGTAAAATGCTCAAATTCTTAAGCTCTCGAATGGGAATTGAAAGGACGCTGGGCCCATTGGGATGATGATTTATCAGGCTCCATCCGAGCGTTTTCCGTGAACAAATAATTGCAATGAATCATGCAAAAGTGCCCCCCCCCTTTCACACCCAGCCTGACCTTTTGCGTCCAATGACTAATTTGTGACGCTTTGGCAAAGCGAAGCCTCATTAGGGCGCTCGCTGCCTTTTACGCTTGCTTACCGGCCGACGCTGTTGCTGACACCGAATAACGCCGCCGTGAAACAACTTCACACGACGGGCCAACCGGCCATTTTTCTTTTTCCTCCCCCCCCGGGACGCTGATGATTGGATCGCAAAGCTCTCCGTGACCTTTCCCCCGGAGCGACGCGCCTTTAACAAGCGTCAAGTGGGATGAAAACATCTCGCAAACTTTACGGGGCTCAACGGCCTCACGGAGCGTTTGCTTGCTTGCGCCGCGCCACGGTGGAAGGCGCCGGTGAGGTGATGACACCGGCGTTGGCCGCTAAATCATTCGTCACGCGACGATATCAAACGTTTAAGGGGCCGCCGCTCGCGGGGCCGCAGACTTTAACGAGCCTCTGTTATGACCTCAGCTCTTTCACTCTGATTTATCTTTTCATTCCGACGGGCGGATTATTTTATTTGTATTTTTTTTTTTTTTGCGCTTCACCAATTTCCTTGTTCTATGGCGGCGGCTCGGCGGGTGTCCAAAGTGATGAATCTGGAGTCGTGATCTTGTCAGGTGTTGTGAAAATCCACTTGGCCCCGCAATCCATCAGTATGGTCTGTCGACGCCCTAATCTAGCCCGGTGGTACCATAAAAATCAATTGATTTGGCCTGCAGTGTGCAAGGATTTTATTTTTGTATTTTCTTTTATCACATGGCTTCCTTGGATTTCAAAGGAGCTGCGTAACGATTCAGGTATACTCGTCTTCCAGACAAAACTTAATTTACCAGAGACATCTTTTTTTTTATTTAAAGAAGGCGTTTTAATTCATAGATTGCGAGCCATTTTCAAAGCCGAGTTTGTTTTGCCCGATCTTAGAAGACAAAGCGAGTTTTGTGTTCGGTGACGTCCAGAAGTGAGCCAACCAAAAGAAAGAGAAGACAGGATCAATCTGGTGCCGCCTATTCTGCTCCTGTCATAAAGCAGGGGTGCTCAAGTCCGGCGCTGGAGACCCCCCCAGTCCAGCTGGTCTTTGATGTCTCCCTCCTCCTACACGCCTGATGCAAATGAGCACGATCGGCATCAGGCTTCTGAAAAACTGGCTGATGAGCAGATGATGAGAACGTGTCTGCCCTGCATGTACAGCACAACCGTTCATTTTTTTTTTTTTTGGTCAAAAGTCTATCTAGGATTGAAAGAATGAAAATGTGTGCATTAAAAAGCGACGTGTTTGTTTTTCACAAAGGAACTGCACATCACAAGCACCTTCTGGTCTCGATCATGAACCTGTCTGGGATTTTTTTATTCTTTAGTTTTTGGAGCTTTTGCAAGTTGCATCCTCTTCTTTCATGGTCAGGATGAAACCAGCAAAGACAACACGTTGCTTCGACATGCCAACAGTTTGGGGAAGGACTTTTTTTTTTTTTTTGTCCAAGGACACCCCCCCCCCCCCCCCCTTCCAAATCTTAATGCCAATTAAACACAACCATCATGTTTCACTTCTGAATGACAAGGGAATTATTTCCGGTAAATTTGAATCCAAATACTTCGTACTTGTTGATAGAAAGGAACCTACGCAAACCAAAGGCGAGTTAAATTCAATATCATATGGACAACAGGGTTACAAACAGAGGGGTGGGAGTAAAAAAAAACAACAAAAAAAACACCCGCCCGCCTTTGTTGTCAACTTCACCATTTGGTCGCGATGTTTCCTGCCGCTCTTGCAAAACCTTTTTCAAATAAGTGTGTTGAACTGGTTTAAAAAACAGCAGTCATGCTCTGGGGGGGGGGGGCGGCACCAGTTTGCCTCAATTTCATATATTCAGAATTGGTCGTCGCTTGTATCTCTTCCGCGTACGTTTTTTTTGGATGATGAGGAGTGCAGTGAAGATATCTGCCGCTCTCAGCACAGCTCGGAGGGGAGGTGGAGATCGGGGGGGTGCGGCTTTGGATGTCTCCCCGAGACTGTACACCTTGGCGGGCAAGACGGATTTCCCAGCAGCCGGCCTGCCACCCGATAAGACTCGGCAAAATCCCAGAGGGCAGGATTCGATTAAAATAATCAACAAGGAGGCCAGGATATCTCGGCGTGTCTTCTAACGGCACAGACTTGGCGATAGCGGGAGAGAGTTGGGGGTGGGGTGGGGGGGTTGTAGGCTGATTGAGCGTCGCAGTTGGTTTTGGAATAACTGCTATAGGCCGATGTGGCCACGTTGCGGGATTGGACTTGTTTGGCCGCGATGGAGACGTTCCTCAGTACCAAAATACAAATGACGTTGGTTGTGATGCTCATCATCCGACAAAGAGAATGACATTTTGTCACTTGGCTAACCTCATGCGAACACGTCAGCAAAGCACCTGAAACGGGCAAACAGGACTCGCGTCGACATAGCCGTAGTTGTAAACCTTTAAAGCGGGTGTCACCGAGCACCCGGCCGCGGTTGCCCCATCGAACGCGGCTGAAATGCGCGCGACTCGCGCTCATCAGAGCACCCGACTGAAAACAACTATTTGAAAGGAAGGAAAAAAAAAACCCTTAAGGTTAATAAAATGTTTCTTGACGCTCTAATGATCTTTGTTGTCAGTGCCAGCGCTTTGAAATTGGGCAATTGAAAATGAATGCAAAAAAAATGGTCGCCGGTCTGCAAAGAGCATGTACGCGTCGCAACTGGACACAAAGTTGGTCAAAAAATGAAACTTGATATTCAGACAAAGCACAGAATGAATTCAGGAATTGGGTTCATTTTTTCAGCCCGACTTTAAATCAGATTTTTTGTGGTGATTTTTAGAGCAGGTTGCTCAGTTCATAGTTTTCCCAAAAATGATGAATTTTAGTTTTTATTAGTTTTACTGTTAATTGTTTTTTTTAATGGATGGAATATTTGTCAAGTGCAAGGAAAAAAAAGGTCACTAAGTAATATGTAATAAAGTAATTAAAAAAAACGACGGCTGGACCTTCCTTCTGTCTGAATGTACAGCAAAACAAAAATAAATCCATTTGAAATGGGGTGTTCGGAATGCAAGATGTCATTTTGGTTCGTTTTCCTTTTTGGGAAGCGCGTTTTCACTGATGGATTCTTTTTTTTTGTTCATGAATTCAAGTTATTTCGCTAGCTTTAAACGCCGTGCTTCAACCAAAGAGAAGGTCGACGAGTGGCACAGCTGCCACCAAACTGTCTGCTGTCGACCACCTCCGCCACCTCGGGGTAAAACGTCAGGGGCGCATCCACAGATAAAGCCCCGCCCCCACCGACTAATTTCATTGAAATGTCCCCGTGCGCTTTTAGCGGCCGAATGCTGCAAAATTCATGACTTGAAGCGGCGGGATCGATGCTGCGCATTTGCATTTGGCGACGAGGTCCCACAAGAATTGTTCCAATCGAAGGTGAATTTCTCAAGCTCTTGCCAACCTGTAAAAACCTTCCTGTTGGCCATTTCATTGCGTTTTTGACACATATAGAATTCAGACTAAACACCTTTCAATGCCGCTCCAAACCGGTGCGAAGTTTAATCACACGTTGATCGCCGTGACTGCACAAGGCAGACTTGCACTTCACATCGTGTCCGACTGATGTTCAAGCAGCAGCGATCGAGTCCAAACGAATTTTGGCCAATTGTGAGACTTGATCCAAGAGGAGAGCATCGACATCACCGACGAACGTCCGACCGAGTAAACGCGTCAATCATGACCGCGATGAGAAACGGCATTTCTAAAAGCCCGATTGGCCGGATCTCCACCTGGATAAAAGGAAATAAAATCGAAACAAAATCAAAGCCAATCTGAGGAAAAGTGCCAATTAAATCCATTCGCAGCAGCACAATCGTCTTCGCCTTTTACGGTGACATTTTTGCGGCACCTCGGCTCCCGCTCAGACGCGACGCCTCGCGCGCTTTGTGTTTGCAACCGCCTCGCGGGGAATTCACCGAAAGGTCACGCTAAGATGGCAAGCCAAACAGAGGAGACGAGTCGAATCCCTCTCCAGGAATCCAAACTTCAACGCCGGACGCATAAAGCCATGCAAAAAGTGCGCTCGCGGCGCAACTGCTCGCTCCTGTCGTGACTGGAACGTTAGCATGGAAGGAATTGGACGGTACGGGAGAAAATGGCCTTCGGGTTTGTACGCGAGGTGTTGGGCCTGCTTCCAATCGAGTGTGAAATTAAACAAGCAAGTATCGCTTGACTTTGGCAGACAGTGATGAATTCTTCCCAAAAGAGCCTTCCAACAGTGGAACGCCGCTCCCAATATCGGTCGACCGTTCAATTCAGCATCAAACAAAGAGAACATTGCGTGTTGAAAACATCCGCGCAACTTTCTTCGGCTAGCTTCATGCAAACACACAATGCAAAACGCCATTGACGCTCACGTTCTGTGGCTTCAGTGTCCACCCCACACCCCCATTTTTTTTTTTAAATAATAGAAAAATACAGCCATATTACGCAAAGACTCATTCGTTACCCTGCATGCCAAGCAAAGAGCTGAGGTGACTCAGAGGCTTTGCGCAAGCCTGTTCTGCACTGCGCACGGCCACTCAAACAGCCGAAACTGTCAGATCGGTAAGAGTGTTTGTCTTCACTAAAAAAAATAGACCATTGTCTGATCTAAAAGCATCCTTCAACCTATATCAACTCCTATAAATATTGCGATTTACCTTGCAATTATTTTTCCCAAGCCCCTCTTTCCATGTATTTTGTTTTCGAAGACCCAAGTGTCAAGTATCAATTTCATTTGAACAATTCCGTCTCGGAAAGACACAAGCACGCCATCATTCCGAGTCCAAGTGCGGTGAGTTTACAGACAAGGCTCTCGTAAATTGTTGGCAAGCGCGATTTTGGTGCGCTCTGCTTCACAGATCGGGCCGTGGGACCGGCGCCAAGCTAGTTGGAGGTCACCTTGGCAAACAAGCTGGCAGGAAGCGAAAAGCTCCTGTACAGCTGCTCATCCGACATGCCTTTTCCTCACTAATGTTCGGCTTGAAAGGAGGCCCGCAGCGGTGGGGGTGGAGGCGAGGGGGGGGGGGCAGTATCTGCTGGCAATCATCCGCCACGCAAAGGCTTCGCCAAAGCAGTTTTAACTTGTCACCTTTGCCTCCTTGCTCTGCCCCTTCTCTGAACCTCGCAAGCCGTTTCCTGCGGCTGTCATGTCAAGCCGACGCTGTCCCCCAACAAGGTCTCGCTGACCTCCGGCCAGCGTCTCCTCTCCAGTCCTGGCTTTAGCAAGTCGCGCACTCTGCAGGGGCTTGCAACTTTCATTAACCCCGAGTCCGGCGACATTTGAAAACACAAAAAAAAAAAGAAAACGTGGCAGCTTTTGAACATCTGGACAACTTAGCATGATTGCGGCGGACCTGCCAGCCGGTCTTCAAGTCAATCTCTTTATGAAGCGGCATGAATAAAGCTCCTCTAATAGAACTGATCATGTCCTTACTCTCTATCCCAATGCATGCAGGCTGGAATAGCAAATTAAATTCTGATCTTCAGGGGAAATGTAAAGGTTCTAGTTTTGGGCAGCCTGGAACAGCGCTTCCCAGCCTTTGAGCTCCACCATGAGCAAACAAAACAAAAAGTTCCTGTGACGTGCCGTCGCGGTTTAGTGAAGAGGACAACCAGCCAAGTAAGCAGATACAAAATGAAAAGACACGCAAAGAACGTGGAGCGGACGCTGTTGCTATACGAGCCATTCTCAGCCAGCGTGCCGTGAGATCTCATCAGGTGCGCCGCGGTAAATCGCCCAATGGCACTTATTTCCACGGGAAAATGATGGATTTACCACAAAGCCACATCTAGTAACAATCAGAACAATCAAATGTGTTGCCGCTCAACAGAAGGGTACAGAATTAACCTGTCCGTCATTATTTTTTTTTTGGCTGTGGCGTGAGCTTTTTTTCCCCAATGTGAAAAAATTGTACCTCGGGAAGCACTGCCCGAAACGAACGGCGTGGTTCAAGGCCAACCTGAGCCCGAGTCAGAGCTCCTGATGTCACTCGCACATGAGGACCAAAAGGCACCTCGAAAAACACGGATACTACAGCGAGTGCGTGTGCTTGTCAGTGTGACTCAATTACTTCTTTTATTGTGTTTTTTTTTGCAAGCTGGGGTACATCATTATTAGTCCCGGCAGAGCGCTTGGCACTCGCCACTGTGGAAAGTTCTGCAGGGATCAATAATATCATTCTGGCACATGCAGAGCAGCCAACGCCAGCTCTTGCTTTTGGCACGAGTGCTCGGTGGAGGTGCATCTTTCCGATTTTTTGAACATTCTTCATGGAAATTACGAGGGAGTTGCAAAGTCGTGGCGTTGCTTGTATCGCCCGTCTGCAGCCTGCCGCTGTCTTCATCTCGCAGCTGAGAACAAAGCTAATCGCCAGCAGGCAGTCCCCGATTCAAAGCCGGCTTTTTTTGGGAGCCGGCGCATCGAATTAACATAATAAGGAATGAAACTGAGCCACAAATGATTGTTTTCACCTGCCGGATGGAGAAGCGGCTGATGGGTGCCTTTTTATTTTTATTTTAAAAAGTTGTCGATAGTATATCGCCCCCTCAAAGGACATTTGTCCTCCAACTTTGAAGTGCCAAGACTTCAGAAAAGCGCTTCTTGAAATAGAGTTCCCAAAGCCTCTGGGGGGGACAAATAAAATTCCATTCATGATGACGTCGCATCATTTCAGAGAAAGTGCACACCTGCAAAAATATTGAGCAAAGCATATTTTCCTCCTGACGTCGACTGAGGCCAAATAGAAGCTCTGATGCGATTGCGACACACCACTCACACACAAAAGTTGATCGGGGACGGTTTTCGATACGCGCGGTGCGAAACGATTCAAGCAGGATTCGATTTGAAAGTGGAAAGAGTCAGTTTGGGTCGACTCGGTGTAGGAGACGGATGATGCAATGACATTTGACATCCAACTTGAATGAAGTCTGCCAAGATGTCGCTCTCTGATAAAAACTGATTGGATTGATTTCCAAGTGGAATGATTAGAGATGGTCAACGGGCCGTCCCTCCGATAGCGCTTTACACTGTTTTTTCTCATGCACCTGCACCTGATGCAGCAACAGGAGCAACTGGGGGTTCGGTTTCTTGTTCAAGGACGCTTTGACAAGGTCGCAACGGCCGGGGATTGAACCCCCAACCTTTGGTTTGGGAGACGACCACTCGACCGTCTGTCCGACAGCATACGTACCGCTGGGTAGACACGGCCGTTTGATTTAATAAGGCATTAGGATTATGAGGACGTCCTTGGAAAAAAAAAATTCTCCCCTGGACTGAAAAAGTTTGAGAGTCCCGCGGGTGACAGGCGGATCGTGACTTTCGGCGGCGAGACGAAGAGAAGTTCCGCCGCGTTGTCAGCAGTGTTCTGAGAATTTGCCAAGAGGCGTGCAAGAGTTCTCGTCGCCGCTGTCACGCGTCAGCGTCCGGAGAAATTGGAAACAGGTTCAAATACAAACCTTGACATTGCTGACTATCTGGATGACATTGGCCACTTGAAAACGGCGAACGCGAGCAATTACCCGCCTCTAACAATGGCTTTTGGCTCGCAGCGCGCCGGGGATATTTTGGTCTCCGCCGTACAATTATTATCTCATCGCCCCGATCTGCAAGCGCTCTCTCGTACGGGAGCAGACCGGCCTCATGCATTAATTAGACTCTCTTTGCCAGGTCACCGCCAGGGCCAGAGGACATGGGGAATTATTCATTGTATCGGCGGAGCCCGTCGAACCCCGGCGGAAAAGGACACGTGTTGATGAGGGCATGGGGTGCGTGAATCTCCTCCTACGCAAGCCCCAGCTTCCCTTTTTCTTTCGGCTTCCCTCTTCAGTCCCCACTCCTTCTCCTCGCCGATGTCAAGAGGTGCGAAGGAGAGGGAGCGGCTCTTTCTCGAGCCGCTCTCTCGGCGGGAAGCCCTCTTTAGACTCACAATTATTATTCTCTCCTTCCACCTCCCAGAGGCCTCCTTAGCGGACAACTTCTTTCCTCGCCCCCCTGCCCCGCCCCGGACGCAACCATTCCAGATAGCAAGTCCTGGAAGTCTAAACGTGTTGAACTTTTCCTCCTCGCAGACTGTTGTCGTCGTATCTGAGCAACCGGACGGACGCTCGACAGCGTCGCCTGCCGCAAAGTTAGACTTGTCTTTGAGCATATTACATTGGCCTATTTTCTGGTCCTGTGAGATAACAGACAAGGCAGAATGACTTCAAATTATTATTTCGTTTTACCAAGAGCTGCAAGACCTGCTCTGTATGGGAGTTTACGTCATACCAGTCAATCTTCATGAGGAGTACAGACAATTTTGGAAAATGGTGATAAGAAACTAAAAGCCTCACTGTTTATGCCCTGGTGAGAGCGCTTCTCTGCTTCTGGCCCTTGTCTTCAGGAGAACAACTGGGAAGGGGAGGACAAAACAAGACCGGTGGTAGGTGGGGGCGGGGCTTCTCATTCCAGGGCACAAGCAAAATGAAGAATGAAGAGCTTTTCGACAGACAATTGCGTCCGGCCTCGTCCAACAAGGTCGAGATGTTCTGAAGTGATCAGCGCAAACCGGCAGGGGCACGAGACAGAGCCGGCCGCCTCCAATCTTTGGGCATCTCAAGGTCAGACGGAACGTCAGCTCGGCTTGTTCCAAGTTGCGAAATTTCTCCGACCAGGGGAGGCTTGCAGCTTGGCGCAATCACAAAATTCCACTAATGACAAGAGTGCCAGGTGTATCGCCAGGTGCGGTTGATTAGAGGGAACGCCACGCGCGGCGGCGGCGAAGGTGACAAGCGGCGCCGCGTTCCGGCTGAGAGCCGATGCAAGTTTCTCTGATCAAAGTGCCGCTGGGGACGCCGACGTCAATGCGGCGCAAAGTGACGATGACGAAGAAAGTTTTCAAGAGTTTTCAGATTTGGACTCCTGGTAAGGCGGATTCAAGGTTGGCTGCCTCCGTCGAGGCAAAATCACATCAATGCCCGTCGCTTGTCGGGATTGCGCTCTCTCAAACTGGGTCTCCGAAAGGCCAAGATCAGCTGGTGATGGCTCGCTACTCCAAATACGGTGCCCAAATGAAAATAGTCAGATTGACAAAATCAAAAAATGACAAGCATGTGTCGCTGAGGGAATTGCCAATTGTTTCTCATGTTTTGATGGTTTTTCTTTCGGGGTGCGTCCGTTATTCATGATTGTTTTTGCACAATGGTCCCTCAACCATGTCGATTGTGAGCGTTCGCCGTATTTGCATCCATTTCATGCCAACTTGGGGGAGAAACATTTCAAGTTTCTTTCATGAGAGATTAAAGTTGTCTGAATTGCACGCCGCAGTTTTCTTTCCTTTTTTTGAGGCAGGGGAGGCAGGTTGTTTCAATTTTTTTTTTTTTTTTTTTTTTTAACATGACACGATTCCAACTGGCTCGTTTCGGTTTCAAGGCATTCTAATCAGCGTCGTTTCAACGCGCCGCACAAAACGAGAACACCGGAGGAAGAGCGCTATCTCCTTCGTGGGACTCCAATATCCTAATTTGTTTGAAAAGCCAAAATGTTCGCAAAGCAATCACGAGATAACGCAAAGGCTCCGACACCAGGCAATCACGGCGCCGGGGAACTCCATTTACATTCCGACAGACCTTGGCGCTGACAATAATAGGGGAATCATATGGGATAATTACTGGAACTTCTCTGGTTGTGATTGGATGTGGAGCGTTTTGCATTTTCTTCAAACATTTGGACCCCCCCCCCCCCCCACCACCAAAAAAAAAAGTATTTAGCAAGTGGGGATTGCTTTTCCAAAATGGAATGCTGCGCCCTTTTTCTGACCCCCCCACTCCCAAACAATTCAAGACAATGAACTAATACAAAGAAGAGACAGAGATCTCTTGTGGCCTTCCCGAAAATACATTTGAGGGACACGGAGCCATCTCCGATTACAATTTCCTGTTGGCCAGCGTTATCATTCGATAGCGAGGTTAGTACTTGGCCTGTTAGCATTTCAGCTAACACAAATAGTACCGACTTGAAACCTGGTTAATGAAATAAGAGTTGTACTAAAATACACAAAGAGATCAATATTCAAAGACAATTCACTGATTTATTCCAGCCCCGAAAATGCACTGCAAGGATCCAACGAGTGGGGGGGAACGAAAGTTGTGTGGGGAGAGCGGACTCGTTGGGCCACTCGCTTCATCGTCCTCATAAAACTGAAAATAGAACTCCAAGGAAAGTCCACTTGGACCTTGATCAGAGCCCCGAAGCAATGATATCTGCACGGTTGAAATAGCCCGTACTACGGGAGAGAAATTCCTTGTGTGTTTTACATACTTGGCCAATAAAGATGATTCTGATTCTGATTCTGATCAATTTGGATCAGATGAGCTCGGTCACGTTTGATGATGTCACCATTCAAGTTGCGGTTGGTTAACCAAGCAAAGGGCAACCTTTTCAATCATCAATCCGTTTTTTTTCTTTTCTGATTGAGATCCTTCCAACTCGTGAATTATCACACAGCAATGGAAACCAAGTCCGACGTGGGACAATGTCAAATATTTCACTGCACAGGCAGTCGTCCGTTTTAATAAGGAGCAGCCACGGAGCATCAACGGGCTTGTCATTGGAAGCGGTGCAACTGAGCGGCCCCTGCCAATTATTTATTTATTTTTTACTACCTGTCGGGATCTGGAGCCAGCGAGGCGCATACCCTGACGATCAAAAATCACCTTCTTCCAGGGAGGGGGGGGGGGGGGCGGGGATTTAACTTAATTTAAAGTGTAATGGCTCCCATCAGTCAGTGAACCTAAAGCATTATTCTTCGGCCACGCACCGGCGCGCTGTCATTAATTGCCTAGTCATGATACTTTGTCAAAAAAAAAGGCACTGACCACCAATTACAGGCGCCGCTATCGATTTTGATTAAAGCTGTCCCCGTTTTGGCGTGAATCGCACTCCAGGCAAGACTGTCGTTTTAGTGGTATCGCACAGCTGCGCCCAACTGATTTCACAGAGAGCATTTGCTCTTTTTTTACGAAGGCTTTTACAGATGATTGAAGGAGCAGTGAGGTACACTTTGATTTGCCGTTGTGTACTTTTTGTCTTCGCTGAGCCAGCCCGCTTCCGTCGGTGGTCACACAGCATCTCCGAAAAGCCCAGAGCGTGAATCTTTTATCATTCCACTGGATTAACATGAAGAGGGAGCCATCTCTTGAGCCTTGCCGATGGAGCCACCTCGCCGTTATTCAATTACAGAGACGACGGCAAAGGCTAACAAGCCCGCCCTTCCGCCCCTCGTTCCGGCAGCCAGGACGCCATTCGTGTGCAAGGTTCACTGAGATGCAGAAAGCCTGCGCCGCGCAACGAACGCCGCTAATCCCTTAGCGACCGGCTTGATTGGTGTCTTAGCGATCGATCGGCATCGGCGGCTTTTATTGATTTCTGTGGGAACAGAAGGCTCATCCAACTAAAATCTTGGGGATTTCGGTAGCTGTCTCCGCAGCAGCTGCGATACCAACTGACAAAGCAAAGGCGCAATCAATCCACTGTGTGCCTTTTCACTTCCAACAGCGTCTGAAACGTTAAAACCCTGTAAGATGAATTCACAGACCGGTTGCTAAATAGGACGGCACGGAGGTCGACTGTTTAGAATGTTTGCTTCACAGTGCACAGGCGCAGGATTTGATTTCGGCACCTGTGCGGCGTTTGCATGTTCTCCCCGCGCCTCCGGGGCTTTTCTACGGGTTTCCTCTCACATTCCAAAAACATGCATCGCAGGTTAATGCAACACTTTAACCCTATAATGCCATTTGTATCATATTTGCTAGATGCATTTTCATTATGTAACTCATTCTTTATATTACATTAAATCATCTGTATCAAATTTGATACCACAGGTATGATTTTCACCAAATGATCATTTTCAGATGTAATCTACATAATGCTTATAAACGTGATACAACAAATATCTAAAACAACGTGATATGGCAAAAGTATTTTTGTGGATTTTGTTATAAAGGTGAATGAACATCTCAAGTTTCCAAAAAATCTGATTTTTCTGGCTCTTCCTTTAATGGGTCAGGCATTACAGGGCTAAAAATGGTCCCTAGGTGTGTTTATGAGTGCAGATGGTTGTTCGTCTCTGTGTGCCGGCAACCGGTTCAGGGTGCGCCCCCGCCTACTGCCCCTGAAGACAGCTGGGATAGGCTCCCACCCCCCCCCCCCCCCCCCAACCCTTGGGAGTATATGAAAAGTAGAAAATGGATGGATGGACGGATGGATGCACTTTACAGGGACTAGGAGACATACTGCCATCAGAACAGCTTTCTGACATTCTGCCGAAAAAAAAACAACGTAAATTTGCTCTACTTTTGCATGCCAGTAGTTCATAGCAGAAGCACCAGCGGGTCCCAGCCCAAAATATGAAAATTGGGCCTGGCAGCCAACACTGCTATTTTCTCGGTGCAGTGCACTGACGTCGTTGGATGGCTCTCTTTAGCTTGATGGCTTTGCTATTATCCCCGAAAAGATCGCAATTAATGTTGTACAGCTTGGGAATGTTGTGGATTGGAAACTCTTGACCTAATTTCACAGAGGGGGCCTCCATCTTGCCTCTCTGACATCAGCAAAGTGGATCAAACGGCCACAGACGAGCTCCCGCCGTCCTTTGTTTCGACAAAAGCTGCAAAATAAGTCCTCAAAAAGTGTCCCCGGGAGTCATCCGCACTTTGGATTTCATGACAGAAGCGAAAATGACCTCGACTGGCTCGCTGCTGCATTGGGACAGTGACAGCTGCCTAACTTGGCAAGTGATGTCATCGGCGTGCCCGTGACCCGCGAGCAAATCGCCGTTCCAAAAGACAAACCGGCTTTCTGATCAGGTCCCGATCCGCGCGGAAAGCCACGAACGCGTCGGGCGTGCGTGGAAAGCCATCGCAATGAACCGCTGGCAGGCGCCGCACGCGCTCCCTGGCAGCGCCTGCTCTTTGATTATCCCTCAAAAAGTTGAGCACATAAACGGCACAGCACGCTTTGATTGCTTGAGAGGCTGCGCATTCCCTTAAATACCATTCCCGTTTTTTTTTATTGACCAATCAACAGCATTGCACCACCAAATTAATCATCTTGAAGTTTTGCTGATTAATCCCCTTCATCTCCTTATTTGATGCCTTCAGTGTTCAATAATATGCAGATTTGGTCTTTTACTCCGGCGAGCAGATGGCAGGGACAGACAAGCTAACAAATGGATTCTCCTAATCCAACATGCACGGGGGTCGCTTGTTTGAACTTCAAGTCAACTTTTCCCAACGTGCGCATGCATCCTTCCTCCACCCAAGCTCACATGACGGGGCCGACTTGGAAAACCGCATTTCATTCATCCGTTTTCTATGGTGAGCGAGAAGCAATCAGAGCTGACTCGGGGCGAGGTCGCCAAGGATACTTTGAACCATTGAAGTGTGAGGCCGCCACGTGATTGTTAATGAAAAGCAATTTGAAAAGAAGACTTCAGTTCGGCGGAAAAAACATTCCACTTTTGATCATTTCATCCTTTTCCATGTCAACCATTTTAATTTGGTGCGTTTGGTCATGTAATTTGCTCTTTGCAGCAAGTCGCAAGAGCGGAAGGCACTTGGTTTGAAATACTGAAATCGACCTCCGTGAACATCGCAGATGCTGCATAGAAGCAAATCGTCCAATTTCACTGAATTGGTCTGAAAATGATACTTTAGTTACTGTTCTTGTTCGATGCCGGTGACCATGAGATGGCAGAAGGTTTGCCATGAACCCGCGTATGATTCTGTTGCCATACAACAAATTTGCTTCGTATTCAACCAAAGTGTCCCAGATTGCACCACGATCAGTTCATACAAAGGCTGGAAGTGATTCAACTCCCATTTTGGCATTTACACACGAGAATGCATGTTAGCAAAGTAGACGACGCCAGCTGCTTGTCTCTGCATTGTGAGAGAAGTAAAAACATAAATTAGGTTTAAGGGTTCTTTTATTCTTTTTTGGGGGTGGGAGGGGGTGTGAAAAGGGGAAATAAAACCTCTTAGATGGCTGACAGTTTTGGCTGTCGCTTCCACCCCGCTGCCGGAGAAGCTTTTTGGGGACCCTTCATTTATTGGGAAAACATTTGTAAAAATGTATGATTACGGGATTGTTGTTTTTCGTCTATTCTTCCCAAAGCAGTGCTATTCGTTATTGGCATTCACCCACCTCGTGATTGAGTCCTTTTTACTGACTCTTAGATTCAATTTTGCATCGTAGGTTTGTGATGTACGGTGTTACGATTCACTACTCTCGAGTGCCTCGTTGTCAGCCCTGAGCGTATGCCTGTCACAGATTGATTTTTCACTATTTTAGATCCTCGTTTGAAGTACTTGCCAATTTCTTTTAATGGTTTAAATTTGGGAGTGTTGTTGATTCCTTGACTCTCTGTCAAATTTCAATGTGTTTGTATTTTGTACTTTTACTTTCTGACATTTTTCGGCCATCATTCCCCCTAAATATTGCGGATTGTATTCATAATGTCATGTCCTGATATCTTGGAGGCGCTGTCGGTGTCCCGGGGCGAGTGGATGCTGTTTTTCTCTGCGCTAATTGGACATTGGTTTGGGTAGGCAAACAAGCGAAATGTTTCTTTACGAGAAGCCGCCGCAGATTCGTGATGTCGTGACGCTACGCCTGGCCCGCAATTAGGAACGCCGTCGCAACAGCCTTTTGTTCAAATAATAAGTGCCGTTGGCGCAACGTCGTGTCAGTGCAAAATCGAAACACACGTGACATGACAGACGTTCACGCACTTGAGGACATCAGAGGCAAACGGTTTGTTTTGGACTTATTTCCACTCGAGGAAGGAGAGAGAGATTAGACAGGCACTGCGGGAGCGATACTAAATCTTTCGGATCGGCGGCGGAGGGACGGCCAAACTGGCGACAGAGATACGGAGGCACGATGGCGAATCGCTCCCACGCATCCCAGACAATGGGCCATAGACTCAGAAACACTGATGGACCGACTCTCCATGCGTACACGCACACCTGCTGCCGAAAGAAAGCATCACGAAAATAACAATTTTGTCTCCAAGTACCCGCCCCCCACCCCCCCGCCCGCCCCCACCTCGCCAAACGCGTCTTACTTAACTACCATCCTTCATCGTCCAAACCAAGGTCAAGCTCGACAAATGCTCTTTTTAGGCGAACTCGGGTTTCCAGCGCAACGCCCGCCGAGTCCTTTCTCCGTGTTAAATTTGCTTTGCACGTCCGAGAGCTCAAGGCTTTGCCTCGCCTGGCGAGAGGTAAACAAAGAGGCAGAAGCGATCCATTTCTCGACCGCTTTGCTATTCCCAAATCCCCGTAAAACACTCCTGATGTGTGCGTACTCCAGCGTTTATTGAGCATGCCGCTGTAAAACTGCACGCCGAATGCCTCGCCAGCCACTTGTGGGTCCAAGCAAAGTGGCGAACATCATGGCAGAAGTGCGCCTATTCACGTGCAATGTAGAGTGTCAAGTTGTGCAGTAAACAAATAGCCGTGGCTTTTATTTCCCATTTTCCTTGGCAGTGACGCCGCCGGCCCAAATGAACTTGTCAAGGTTAGCTGATTTTATGCTCTCCTTTTTGGATAAATGCTCACATAGGGCAGCTTGTCACCTGTGGAAAGCTAAAAGAAACAAACAAAAAAACAAAACCCCACCACCCGGAGCACAAATGCTGTTTTGGGACCTTTGCTGGTCTTGTCGTCGTCCTCTTTCCCTTTTCTCTTGTGGCCGCAGAGCGTCATCCATCGCCTTCGATGGAAAAGACCAACTGCCTTCATGTCTTGCCTCTCTCTCGATTCGACTTTCTCTGAGCTCTTTCCTGAGCCAGCTTGCCCGGCAGCGCTCTCCTCATCAGCCTTCTGCCGGTACACTCGCACTGGGCGTATCCTCAAAAGCATCCAGGTCTGCAATCTCTCCTGTTGTCTCTGAGACACGCTCGCTTGGCTGTCCTCCGAGGGGCCCGTTTCCAATCTTGGAACGGTCACTCGGAACGACAACCTCCAACCTCTTCAATGCCCCCCCCTCTGTCAGGCCCGCATCAACCCCGCCCCTCAGATCCTAACAAGGACTCTTGTATCACACAAGACATCTGACTCTTTCCTCCAACCTGCTCGGATCTTTGTCTTCACCTCCTGACCACACTCACTTGCTCTGGACCGTTGGGCCAAAGCAAGTCTCCTCACTCTTGGCTTCCACCCCTCTCACCCTTGCACGATTCTGTCTGATTTCCTCTCATGGTTGTTTTCCTCTCCTTCCCAGCACGTGCCTCGCCCTTTCTAAATGTTCCTCCACCTGTTCCCTGTTTTGACCGCAGATCACAAGGTCATCGGCAAACAGAGCCGGAGCGATTCCCACTTTCTCCACGCTTGTGGATAGCTCACTTGCTCATTGATGCTCTTGACGCCCAAGGTGGTAAACGTGCATTCTTTGGACTGCAAAGAGAAGACTCTGCCCTCTTTCTCCTCCATTTTCACCCACTGACACTTCAACAAACAAAGCTCCAATCCAAAGCTCAAACTTGAGTTTGCCTCAAGTGGCTTGAGTGCAATCCAATTCACGACCTAACAGCAATTGTTGAAATTAAAGGCAATCCCCCTTAAGGTGAAAGCGGCGCTATTGGAACCGCGTCTTGATGAGAAGGCGACAACAAGGCAGGCTGCCGGGTGAATGAAGGACACCGCAAAACCACCGTGCGGAGGCGACGCATGAGCGGGCTCAAATTACGGGTCATAATTGGCCCCTTTGCCATCGCAGGCCTGGAATCTCACATGTGAGGGAGTAAAGGGGGGGGTGGGGAAAGAAAGTGGAGGTGATCCAAGGCCACAGCGAAATGCCACACGCGTGAGATTCTAGTCAATTAAGAATGAACCACGGCCTCAGCCAAGGGTGAAATAAATGAAAAGAAACTTAAAGGTTAGCCGTGTGATTGGGGAAGCTCCAGTCATCAAGAGGTGAGCTTGTTAGACCTTAATAGGAGGAAGCCAGTAGGGAGATGTGAAAGCAGCATGGGCTTCAGGGTGGGGGGGAGGGCGCTTGCGCAAGTGGGCGGGGCTCACCTGATGATGATGATGCCCTTTGCTTCGACGGCAGATTTACGGCGTCATCCAAAGAGCTGCCGGTGTAGGGGGGGAGGGGGGGGCGTGTTTTACGAGGCGTGCCGGTTACGAGCGGCCCGGTGTCGAGCCGACGTATGGCGTTGCTTTCTCTACGACTTGTTACTTGTGACTCGAGAGCACTTTTGGCACGTCAGCAGAAAGCTGCCATAAAAGCAAACAGTCATTACGCGCCCACCCGCACAACTTTGAGCAGCTTGTCGCTTGGCACGACACCGTCTGGTGCTGATGGAAAGACTCCATAAGCGGTCGTGGTACTCGGCGTCCCGGTCGGCCCATCCGACACGTCTCCAAGGACGCAGACGCTCGCTTCAGCCTCAGCTGACTTGCGCTCGTTAAGTCGCTTAGGTCTCCCCGTTTCGGATGGCCATGAACGGGGCCTGCCGTCACAGCAGTCCGTGATGCTAAGTGAGGCACAGAGTGGGGTCGAATTCATGCAGTGACGTCAAAAATGCATTTGCAGTAAAAGGTCACCGAGAAACTGCCTGTTTTCCCCAGCGATTGGCTTTGTTTGTGACGCATTTTAGCCTCTCGTCTAATGGGCTGCCATTGAGTACATCTATTGTCTGCGTGTGACATTTGAAGGGCTGAAAGGGCCAAATAAGTTTCATTGAAGGCTCCACGGCAGGCTTGCATGGACACCGATGACAAATTGATGACATCATCGCCGACAGGTATGGCAGCCTCGGTTACACGCTCCATAGTATTTATCCCTATTTTTGTCATTTTCGTCGACCATGAGCGGCTTACTTACACGAGGGAAAAGTTGCTTAGCATTGGGGAGTCTACGCTCGGTCTTTTTTCCCCAGCACACGAAAATCCACAAGGTTTTTCGGAGCTAATCGCGAGCGGAGCGGCTGCGCCGTACGGAGCATGGAAACGCCGCCGGAGGAGGGGGAAGCGAGCCGGCATGCTCGTCCAGCTGCGGCAGCGTGGATTTCGAACCCCGCTCCCATCGATCCATCTTGCTAATCTACGATCTCTGCCAAACAAGATGGATGAACTTCTTCTCCTCACAAAGACCAACAAAACCTTTGCACGTTCTGCTGCGCTCTGCTTCCCTGAAACCTGGCTCAGTGACCGCCACCCGGATTCCGCGCTACATCTACCCGGGTTCCGCCTTCTCAGAGCCGACCGCGACACGGAGCTATGAGGGAAATCGAAAGGTGGTGGGATTTGCTTCTATATCAACGAAGAATGGTGCACTGATGTCACGAAGCTGGACGCACACTGCAGCCCGGACCTGGAGTCCCTTTCTTTAAACTGCAAGCCATTCTATTCGGCACGTGAGTTCACCTCCTTTTTACTAGTCGGTGTCTACATTGCGCCACAAGCTAATGCTAACACGGCGATACAAACGCTAGCTGAACAAGTAAACAAACTCGAACTAAAATACCCAGAGTCACCCCTGATCATTTTGGGCGATTTTAATAGAGCACATCTTAACCGTGAACTTCGCAGATATAAGCAGCGCATCGACTGTTTCACCAGAGAAGGCAACATTCTAGACCACTGCTATACAACAATCAAAAATTCATACCGATTGATCGTCCGTGCAGCATTGGGTCTTTCCAACCACAATTTAATCCATTTAATACCTACATACAGACAGAAACTCAAATGTGTTAAACTGGTTGTTAAGATGAATGGACAGATGAAGCAAAGCTAGCTCTACAAGAATGCTTAGACTGCACTGATTGGGGCGTCTTTGAAACTTCAACGGGCACAATGGATGAATACACAGACACTGTAACATCATACATCAGTTTCTGTGAGGACATGTGTGTACCAACGAAGTCCTTTCGCTCCTTCAACAATAACAAGCCATGGTTTACTCCCAAACTCAGGCAACACAGGAAAGAGAAAGAGGCCGCATTTAGAAGTGGAGATCGGGCACTGTACAAACACGCCCAAAACCAATTGACAAAGGAAATTAACATCGCTAAGAGAAGCTATGCAGAGAGGCTGAAAAAACAGTTCTCTGCTAACGACTCTGCATCTGTATGGAATGGCCTGAAAGCAATCACAAACTATAGAATGCCACCCCCCCCCCCCCCCCCCCTTCAAACAGTGAACAATAAGGGTCTTGCTGAGGAACTAAACATGTTTTTCTGTTTAAAAAGGACACCCCCATTTCCCACACACACTCACCTCTACCAGAAACTACACTATCTACCCCCCCCACCCACCCACCCTCTGTTTCTCCACTACAGATCCACGAACAGGACGTGAGACGGCTCTTCAAGCAGCAGAAGATCAAGAAAGCTGCGGGGCCCGACAAAGTGTCCCCCTCCTGCCTGAAAGTCTGCGCTGACCAGCTGGCTGCGGTCTTCACACAAATCTTCAACAGATCCCTGGAGCTGTGTGAGGTCCCATCCTGCTTCAAACAGTCTACCATCATCCCAGTTCCCAAGAAATCGGCAACATCGGAACTGAACCACTATAGGCCTGTCGCCCTGACGTCTGTGGTCATGAAGTCCTTTGAACGCCTTGTGCTGAACAACCTAAAGAACGTCACCGGACCTCCCGGAGACAAATTCCTTGTGTGTTCTACATACTTGGCCAATAAAGATGATTCTGATTCTGATTGATCGACTTATCTTTTTTTTCCCTGTTCTCTTCAAGTTCAATGATCTTGTTTTTTTTTTTTTTGGCCTGATAGGAATATAATGCTGCCTCTCTGCGCGTACAGTGTGTGTCGGTTAATGCCGTTGGATCTGATTTTCCATCAGGTCTGAACGTGCTGTAATTGATTTGCTAATTGCTTTTAATTATAAAGGAAATGACTTTTCTTTTCTACCGCACAAGTTGGGTTATCTGTTTTAGTGGCTATCAGAGACGACGTTAATAAACTTGATGATAGGGTTAATAATTCCAATCAGGGATTACACCCAACTAAACCTAGAGAAATTGAATTTCTTCAAGCGCGTGGGATTGGCTCGTCGAACATTCTTGATGCCAATTATATCAAAATGGTCCGGAAATAACACAGGGCTTCAAAGAAATTCAGTCGGCATTACATTTGGCTTTCTTTTTTTTCCCCGAGAACGCAGTGACATTGTTTGTTCCTCATTCGACTATCTATTTTCTCACTGCTTCCTGTCATTAATGAATAACCGAGGCATCAAAAGTCCCCGAGGAGGGACAAAACACAATCCAAAGCAACGGGCTCAAGCGTGACCATTCCTAAATGCCGAAAACCGGTTGAGTGCTCTCTGCACCCCCCAAAAAATATATAAATTATTATGATTATTTTTAAATAAATAAAAAAAGTCATGCAGTCAGAGAAAAGAGCCACATGCATAATTGAAACGGAATGCGGAAAAGGACCAGAATAACTATATATCAACGTGCTTGTGTCTGAGCACCTCCCTTTACTGGCGCGAAAATAAACAAGGAAATGAGTGAATCGGGGCCTGGGAAAGCCCTATAAAAATTTCATGGCTGGATATTATTAAACTGCGTACGCATGGATGCCTGTTGTAAGGATTGTCTTGGCGAAGAGTGCTGTCAATGAGTGGGAGGGGATTAAGGCCTCGGACGGGGATTACTACTTAAATGCGTTCAATGGAAAGTCTAAGATGTATTCTTGCACGATTGGCCTCAGGTTGACAACCGTTGAACCCTTTCGACTGAACGAGACTGTCGAAATGGTCTCAAGATGTCTCCTTGCAGACCACTGAGCTAACTGAACCGTACGAACTGACCGGGAACTTGGTGAAGATGTCTCAAGCTATTCTTGACGCGGGCGCCTTCAAAGACCTTCTAAAAAGGGACAGTCAAAGCTCGTTTCAACGGACCCTGTTTGCAACGTTTCCACCGCAACGTTTGCATTTCAAAGTCATGATTTCACGTCATTCCTTTTCCATTAGCCAATTTTGCTTCCGACGAACATCGTTCTCACGTCAACTTCAGATCTTCCCCACAAAATTGTGAAAAGGCCTTTGTTGCAACAAAGCGTGGGGAAGCTAACTGCCGCCGTGACCTTGCTTATAAAGAAATAGTACAGGGCGGGGTTCCCCTCCGTTTCTAAGCAATGCTACTGATCGACTCGTACATTGTTGTGCTTTTGGCACGGCGCAGTCCTGAGCACATGCTCCGAGAACCCGTCTGGTAAATGAAAGCAAATCTCGCCGTCTGTGAAGGCTGAAATTGTCTATCTCTTGGGAAAAGTAGTCTCCCAGACCAAGCTCAGCTGAGAGTACCAATTTGCAAAGTCGACGATTTCGACAATCATCGGTGAAGGCGACAAAATCATGACAGAGTTCGAGGCCAACAAATCGCTAATGGCTTTGGGGCGCGTATTACACATTCATGTTGTTACATCTCTAAATGTTCATACTGAATTCCACATCGGAGTCGGCGGCCACTTTATAGGAAATGGTTCCAGCAAACTACCGTTAGAACGTACAGATTCGTGATGTCCCTCGAGGCTACGTTGGAACGAGGTTCGACCGTAACTGAGACCTTGCCGATGGTCGACAGACAACATCCTGAAGAAGTGAATGAGACAATATCCGAGTGTGGCAAATCAAGAAACATATTGGAACCCTTAGCCTTTACCGTTCAGCATAATTTACAGGACGGGATGAGAAAGACGTGCTGGTTGGATGGCATTAAAGTAGATTCTTCAAAAGAGAGACCGTTTCTGGAAATGAAATGCTCACCTTGCTCACACTGAGGATGGACTGCGAAGAAGAACGGCAAACACACCGAGAGAAAGTCTTGCGCTGTTGCAGCGGGGCTAAGGCTGCTTCAGCAAATAACAAAGATACAGCCGCAATGACAACGCAACCCCACCCCCTTTTCACACTTTATATACAAATAGCTGTCAAAATAAAATTGCCTATTTTGAATAAGAATATGGCCGGGACAAAAATACAAATGTGTGAGAGGGCAACCAAGTTCACTGGAACAGACAGCCAGCGAAAGCATGAAATAAAAATTTAAAGCGTTCTAAATTGAAAGACAGCGCAGTCGGACTTTGCAACCAGAATGGACCCATTTCAATTTCGTTCTCCATTCCGCCGACAGAATACTTCAACGCTCTGACTGCTCAAGCTCGTGTTTTACATTGAAAGAGTCGCTGGAAGGGGGGGGATCGCTTCACAGATGGCCCTCACCGTTATTCCCGTACACTTCCTCAGACTGTTAACGGAGTGCACTCGATCTATCGCGACGAGCAATATATTTGCTATTTCATGCATCAAAGATCATAGACCGAAGCGGTCATGGAACTGACCAAGTGCCTCATCATCACGCCAAGACGAAGCACGCTGTTCTGCATCTTCAAATACAATCAAGCATTTCGAGAAATGAGGCAATTATCGATCAAGGTCATCGCAGGAGGCAGCAGCCAATCCATCCTGGGCGAGAAGGCTGTGAATAGCATGTCGTTTGGCCTTACGGCCAGAAGAAAACTCTGTCAAGCAAGCATAATTCAGACCATTACGGGCTAAAGTTAGCTCTCCCTTCCAGACACCGCCAAGCCGCCAATCTATCAGAGCATGTGCCATTTTTAGTGCAAACTCAACAGCGGCTTGCGAGGGAGCGGCCCTGAACAACGCATGTTTCATTTTCGTTAGACGCCAGCTCGCGCCAGTCATCAGGGCACACGGACATGTGCGGCCGTCGAGGGCGGGCAAAAAGTTTCATTTTCGGGAGAGCAATGTTGCACAGTTTTTGTTTGTAGAGCTGGTAAAAGTACTCCGACTTTGTACTGAACACCGACTGAGGACAAAGTGTCCTTGAGCAAGATACTGAAGCCACAGTTGCTCCTGATGCTGCGTCTTCAGGAGGTGAATGAGGTCACAGTGGGAAGCGGTGGTAGAAAAGCACGATGCAAGTGAAAAGGGGAAAATCGGTGACTGAGACAGTTGAAGTTTGCTTGTAACTCTTTCATTCCACAAGACGTACTTGGACGTCTTTTTAAAATTAGGCCCCACCTACCAAGGACGTGCTTGTACGTCTAAGTCTTTTTCTTTTTGCGTCATAGAGAGGAGGAGGGTCTGATGCAATCTGTGAATGAGAATAAGCCGTTTGCATTGTAAATCATGTAAAAAAAAGTGACCAGTAGGTGGCAGTGGTGCCTCACGTGATTGAAATGCATGCTTTTACAAAAAGCTCTTTTTCTCATTTTTTTTGCCCAGGAATCACCATTGCCATGAAACGTAGCCAAGAATGCTGAAGAATGGAAAAAGAAGAGAGCTTTATTTTGGTCAGTCCATGTTTATATAGCCTTCGAACCAAATATTCTGTGGGCCTTGCAAGATCAATCAAAATCTAGTAAAACGCTGGCATCGAGGGGGTTGCTCCAGTGAAAATGGCTCAGATTGAGAGACTTAAACTGGCCCATGGAACAAAAGACAATTAAACATTGTATAATTCAACTTAAAAATGATCACCCACATGTCGTTTCGTCACATGAAAGCCTGATCGCTTCATGCTAACGACGCGAAACGGGCTAACGCAAATGAGCAAAGAGGCTCATTTTGACAAATGAAGTCGTTGAAAGTGCAGATATCTGTGTGTTGATATGTAGACGAGAAACGTCGCAACATGTGCGGATGCCTGAAAAATCCACTTGAGGAGAGTAACCGAGGACTTGGCGTTTTTCTGACTTTCTCATTGGATGCGAAGACAACAAAAACATGTTCAAGATGCATTTGTAAGAATTGACGGACCTTGACACGATGTTGACGATTGGGCTCCTGGCAAGCGGGTCAACCAGAAACGGAGGGTGTCGGCGAGACACATTTACAAATTCAAATCAAGTGGCAGCTTTCCAAAGATTCCCTTCCCGCCCTCCGAGGGCTGCCGTGTCACATGAAAATGAAAAACACACACTCGATGAATGGACTTTTGCAGAGGCCACACGCCTCCGTGGCGCGTTTTGATGTTCATGGATTGCCTGTAATTGCACTGTCAAAAGGCTCTGTGGCGATTGGAAGCAGGAAATGCAAACAAGCCCCGCCCGACCCTGCCGAGTTTCACACATAGGGGAGGGGGCACCGACTGATGCACATCCAGTCGAATCTCATTTCAATGTACCCTGTTTACGTTTTCACCGCTATTTCCTGATTTTTCACGTCGTTCATTTTCCATTGACTCATTTTGCTTACAACAAACACCTTAATCATGTCAACTTCGGATTTTTCCCACAAAATTGTGAAAATTGTGTGCCTTCGTTGCAATGAACCGTGGGAAGCTAACTGTCGCCACAACCTTGCTTATGAAGAAAATGTTCTCAACTCTCAACTCAACTGTATTGATAGGGCATTTTCAAACAGCCATCGTTGCATACAAATTGCTGCACATGGAGCAACTAACATATATACAACAATAAAGCAATAAATCAGTACAGCGCGGGATTCCCCTCCTTTGCTTAGCAACCCTACTGATCAACTCGTACATTGGTGTACTTCGGGAGGCACGGACTGGACACATGTTCTGAGAACCCGTCTGATAAACGGAAGCAAATCTCGCCGCCTGTAAAGGCTGAACTTGTCTCTCACTTTGGAAAGCGAGTCTCCCAGGTGAATCTCAGCCAAGACTTCTAATTAGCAAAGTCAAACATTTCGACAATCATCCATAAAACGGCAACAAAATCATGGCAGAGTTCGAGGCCAACAGATTGAAGGACGGTGGTGAAGGGCTTCGGGGCGCAGGGCACCTCCTGACCTGGAGATGAGGCACTTTTCATTTGCTGACTGGATGTTTTCTTCGCCCTGTACACACGTATTTGTAATTGAGATGTGTATCCTATCTTTCACGTTCATATTTTTACATCAATAGATGTTCATACTGTATTATACATCCTAGTTGGAGGCCATTTCATCGCAAATGGTTGCAACAAACGTAAAGATCCGTGATATCGATCGAGCTATGTTGTCAGGTTCGACAGTTCCTTGAAAATAAATGAATATTTACTTTCACGTGGACAATGAAATCGGATGATTTCAAGCAAGGAAGTGACTTGCCGCTGATATTTCTATCCGCTTTTATTGATATAATTTGCAAGTGAATCCGTCCTTGTCTCTTGTGGTTAGGATGTGCAGGCTCCGAGATTGTGGCTTATTGACGAACGACAGGGCCATGCAGATCGGGAAAAATGGATTCTACAACTTGAACAATTGGAGGATGATTAAAATATCCGCTGAGGGAAATCAATCCGAGTCAACCGAGTCGTTCTAAAAGCGCTCCGTACATTGAATGCCGACACGGTCGCACGTGTCCCGGATGGTTCAACTCTCCTTAACGGGAGGCAAAAAGAGCAGCTGTCAGTGCGGGTGGCCGGGATGATCGATAGCCGACTCCACCAGGACACCGAGGCCACTTCGAAATGGGGAACCGTCACGTGGCAACAGAATTTACACCATCCATCCTCGTGCGTCTCCAAAAGCCTCCGTGTCAGCGTGACAATCTCCACCAAGTCATTGTTACGACCCCCGTGGGAGGCAAGATCTTCCACATAAAAACAAAACCAAAACAAATAGGAAGCGCAACACAGCCCGGGCTCCCGACGGGGACACTTTGAAATGGATTACCTGTCTTTAAACACCCACACTCCTTCATCGAGGACTCTCTCTCCATTTCAACATCTCCAGCCTCCTAATCCAAATTATAAATCCCAACAGGAGGGTGAAAGACAGGCCCCACAGGGGACAGCTTTCATGTCAAGAAGAAGGAGCGGCATGTAGCTGACTTGACTAAAAATATACCGAGCAAGGCCTTTTTCTTTTTTTTGGGGGGGGGGGCTTCACTTCCTACTGTCTTAGTTTCCACCTTAACTCTGACGACAATGACTTACGTATGTGGTACGGTAGGAGGCTTCAGCAGACCTCCTGGTACCTTCAAAATCAATACTTGCTGTGTTGGACGGTCCAGATGGATTTAGGTCTGCATGGCCGCCAAACCCCACCAAGACTATGACATAAAAAAAAAAAAAAAATTTAATTAAAAAAATAACATCGTATAGTTACATCATCTTGTCCGTTCTTACGTTCCGGTAAGCTCGTGAAACGTCACCAGTTGGGGCATTCAACAGTTGCCCAACAAAGACGTGACATCATCGTTACTGGACGTCTCCGTAAAATGGAGAGAAAGAAAACACCATAAAAAGAGTGAATTTATCAACAACAAAAATCTGAATTGGGCCTGCCGATACCCAGTGAGAACATAGCCTGTCTGACCACGACAATCGAGCTGCCGGGATCAATACTCCTCGTTCATGTACTGTCCTGCGCCTCGCCCTTATTTCCGCGGACTGCTTTCAACTCCGCGAAGAGCTCTGAAAGCCGCGGCAAATTCCGCCATCACGGAATGACGGATTCCTGCGCGATAAATTCTTGTCTGCTAGCTTAAGCCGAGGATGCATCGGTTGGATACGTCTAAGCATTTGCCTGGGAAAATATCTCAAGTTGCATTTGCTACCGTTGCAGAAATATGTCAGAGTCTGGGGGGGGGGGGGGGGGTTCACAAGTACACAGCCGTTCCATTTTACAAAGACACGCGCGTTGTTAGCAAGTACATTCCTGAGTACGTTATTAGGGCGACCGTACTTGGCAAGTTCACAGAACCAGACTTGGACTTCTCGTTATTGAGGAACTCCAACTCGGAGAGCAAAAGCAGTTCTTCTGATCGAGGGGTGCAGGTAAAGTTTACGTGAAGATTGACTGTTTATTATCATTCTTGGACAGTCCAGACGGATGGCGTTCCACTTGGTTGGTGGGTGGCCACCATCTTGCGACCAGGCTAATGATGCTAGAAAACTTGTCACCGAGAGTAGTTCTCATTTGCGGCGCTCATCTTTTTCCATCAAATCTGCTGTTGATTCCGGCCGATGCGCGACGTCGCAAGAGTTGCGGTATTCTGGCAAGTGCGCACCACATGGCCCTGCATAATTGCCCTCGCTGGAATCAAAACAGCAAAATAAACCAGCCAACTCAATGACATTTAGTCGTCACGCTTTACGCGGCAGCTGCTGCCACGGATGCCCGGACGCGGGCTCGCCGGCGTCCCGTTATATTTGCCGGCGTAAAATCACCGTCATAAATCGGCGGGCCTTGATGAATGAAGTCGGTTTCCAGCTATCAAGCTGGGTGCAAACTGCTCAATTATGCAACTTTGACTCTCCTTATATCACGTCCAGGTCGCTTCCAACGCAAGACACGAGTGAGCTATATTTGTCGGAGCGGTAACCTTTCGCCGTGGCGACAAATTAAAGCCAAGTGATTGGTGACTGCTGACAATTTGGCCTTTGGTGAGGCCTTTGCTAGGGTTACGGCACAGATCTTGGCAGGACACGTTAATATTCTAACGTTAATCAAAGTGCACGACCATCATAAGACGAATGCGACTCCAGTTCCAGCTCCTCAATCCTCAATCGGTGCTCGTTTTACAAAGGCTCGGTTGTTTGGAGTGTGCACCTTCTTGCACGGGGGTCTTTTTTTCCCCCCTGCAATCCCATAATTCTTGATGGGTGTGACAGTCCAGTTCATGGCCATCAAGTCTTTTTTTTTTTTTTTGTGTTGGGTTCATCTTTGCATGTGTGCCGGATCTCTCCCCTTGCTCTTTTCCGATTGGTGGCCCGCGTCCCCAACTTAGCCGACCGATTAGTGCAATTTGTGATTAGTTTCAGGTGCCCCGCCACCTGCAAAGATGAAACCACCACTTTTAAGAGTTGTTTTCAGCTAAAGGAGGATGTGTGATATGTTTTATGTGTCGTCAATACCCGGGGCTGGCTGTGTCGTGTATATTGCCTTGTTGTGTTTGTCAGCCCCAATCCTTCGTGTGTCCAGGGCACCTCTGCCTCTATATTAGTGCAGCCAAATCAATTCTTTGCCATCATCCATCCATTCTCATCTCAACTCAAGTGTATTTCTTGAGGACTTTAAAGCAACCACCGCTGTATACAAAGTGCTGTGCATGAAGCAAAAATAATTCATACAACATACAATAAAACAATAAATTAATAATGAATAAGGACGACGGTAGAAAGCACAAAAACAGTCAAACCAAAACTCAAGTGTCATGCTGAGTCAAAAGCCAAAGCATAAAAATGACGAATTTTAAAGATGTTGCAGCGAGGGCGCTTGCCCAACGTTCGTTCCAAAGAGAGGGAGCGGCCATGGAAAAGGCTCCATCCCCTCGGAGCCTCCGCTTAGTTCTCGCCACCTCGACTAGCGTCTGGTCTGCAGACCTGAGGCAGCGGGCAGGAGCTCAGACAGGTAAGGTGGGGGCCAGGCCATTTCAAGATTTGAAAACAAATCATAGGACCTTCAAATGAAGTTGAAAATGAGTCCGTGAAGGGATGCCGGAGTAAGAGTTTTGCGCTCCCTCTTATGAGTACCAGTCAAGAGGCAAGCAGCAGCATTCTGGACCAACTGGAGACGCTTCATGGAGGATTGGCTGACGACATTATTCACTTCCATGCTTAGGAACATCCGCAAGAAGTAGTTTCAGTTCAATCATTGGCACCACCCTACCCACTCTTGAGGACTTGCACACTGCAAGAATCAAGACAAGGGCACGGAAAATCCTCCTGGATCCCCCGCACCCTGCCCACCACCTTTTCCAGCTACTCCCCTCAGGCAGGCGCTACAGATCCATGTGCACCAAATCCAGTAGACACTTAAACAGCTTCTTCCCTCTAGCCATTAACTCCCTAAACAGTCACTGATGTAGTCACTCTTCTTGTACTACAAATACTGCTACTGGTCACTCTAAAATGGTTCAATGATTTTCTGCACCAACTGTACAAACTGTCATAGTATTGTATTCTACCACTGTTCACTTTAGCTCTGCTTGATACTTTGCACATTGTCTCACAGTTGTCACTGGGTGGTACCACCGCACTACGGTTCACTTACATTACGAAAATGTCCTTGCATACCTATTTGTCATGTCCTTGTTTACGATGATACTAATGCACCGTGTTATACCGGAGACAAATTCCTTGTGTGTTCTACATACTTGGCCAATAAAGATGATTTTGATTCTGATTCTGATGTTGGTCAATTTATTCGGGTTGCACTAATGTGGTAGGATTCGCGAGTGTTGATGCCCCCCCCCCCCCCCCACACACACTCCCATTGTTAGTATTCGTTTGTGTCCAAACCATGGCAACGCACCACTTTTTGCTCCTGCGCTATTCCCACCCTTCCTTAGTTGCCATCATGTGGAAGGGCATAACTACGGGGTCAAAAGCCTCACTTCGATGTTGGTTGGCTTGAGTAAGAAACGGACACTTTGGTGGTGCGCAGTTCGTTTTTCTTTCGGAGCCGCTCAAAAAGGAAATCCTGCCTATTCCTTTCTTCCCCTCGGTATCTATAAAAATGTAATCTTCACATCTTTTCCCCCTGAACGACAACAAAATGAGGAGCCAATTCCTCAGGGCCTTGCGCATCAACCAAATACATACAAACGCAAATACGGGGTTGGCTTGATTGCCACGAAAAAATTGATGCAGACGCGATGAATTCTAATGAGTTCGGCTATCGCCAGACACGGCCTCGCACGCCACCCGAGTTTACAATTACCCGTCTCGTTAGGATGGTGGAAAATGCTCGTAAATATGGATGTTTTAGGTGCGGCTCAGTCACCGGTAAATGTTGAGGCATCTCCCAAGAAGCGGATGTATAATTGCTATGAAAAGCCATGGGCGGTGACAAATTCATGTACATTACCGAGAGAACGGTGCAGTGTTTTCATCCCTCTGCAGAGAGCGCTGGAGAAGATGAAAAGGGAAGACCAAGCGGAAAAGCCATCAATTCTCCGTCATTAAATGACGGAGGCACCGCACGTGTTTTTTATTTTATTTTATTTTTTTTTAAACGGAGGACGTGACGAATCGACGCGGTAAAATCGGTGGATCCATCGATGGCGCCTTCATCCTTGGGCTCGCGGCCGGCGCCGCTCACTGACATCCGCGTTTTACATTCGCCCAATATCGGATGACAATATTTAAACACGTGAACATTAGACGATTTGTTCCGGCACATACACATTCTCCCATTCGCTCTGGGAAGCGGCCACTGTGGTTGCAGATGATTCCCTGGTGTGCAATGCAGCAGGTGGGCGGATGGAGCAAACAAAAGATCAAATCAATAGTTTCAGCCACAACTTTAATTGGGCAGTGGGAGCCAGGGAATTTTTTTTTCTTTTACTGGGGGACTCGGTCAAAGTCAAAGTTTTAATATAGTGTCAGGGTCTTGGGGTACAGTGTTCCAACACACCTCGCTAGTCTGGGAGACAAAGGCTCGGTGCAGCCCCATTTGTGACGAGGCTGAGCAAGTCGTGTTGCTTTCAGGAGCAAACCGTCATCGGCAAACAAAACAGCATGTAATGAAGTCGCAGTAGCCGAATTAAGCGGCTTAAGGGATCGGAGTTTTGCCTTCTGTGGAGCGTGGAAACAAAAGCGAGGAGATTGTAAAACTAAATTGGAGATTTTCCTCCTCACTTCAAACGTAATGCGCTTCAAATGCGCCCTGCTAATTTCTCTCTTCTTTTTTTTCTGTATGTACCTGAAAAGGCTTGGATCATTAGGCAAAATGAATGCAAACGCATCACGCTAAGGTGGTTCAGGTGTCCCAATTTCCAGATGAATATGCTCCAAATATAATACAAATGATCCAAGATTAAAAAGAGGAGAACGTCAACATCCTGAAAGACTGAAAATTTGAGGATTAACCCGGAAAATGTTCACATAATTTAAGTTTGTAATCACCGTGACAAATTGGTCGAAGCGTGGTAGACACAGCTCAGCTAAATTTACACAATTCTCTTCCCCAGTAAAGACAGCAAAGTTTCTCAAAGGTGATCCTGAGCGATTATCCTGCGGTGTGTGACGTGTGAAGGATAATTTGAGTTGTTTTTTTTATCCCCCTGGCAAATCACAAATGCCGGTTCAGTATTTCTCATGGCAAACATTGTACGTGCCGGCACACCGAGTGTTACCGAGCCGCGAACTTGGTGAAGCGGAAAGCTCACTCAAGCGACAACACAAATCGAGAAACAATCGGTCGTGTCGAGTGTCTGTCCAACGCGTCTGTCGAGTCATCCAACATGTTAAGCTAGCCAGCGAACAGCTAGCCTAGCTTCTTCATCTTTTTTCTAGTACTCCTGCTCGCTGTATTTTACAGCAGTCTGGACAGATTTGTGTGGGGCTTGAAATCCAAAGCCTCTATTTGTGTATCTGGGAAGGATTTTTATTATTTTTAAAAAATGTAATGGCAATGTGAAAGAAAGCTATCTGAAAGCTATCCCATTTAGCTTTCCTAGCCGAAACTTCTCTCCTGCCCACACACATGCAGGAAACGACTTTTTGTGTGCCCCCCCCCCAAAAAAACAACAATTGTTTCCCATCAACTTGCCTTCCATGAGTCTCGCTTAGCGTTTGATTTAGATTGGTTTCATGCCAGCCGCTCACTAGCGAGAACCAGAGGTCCTCGCCGTCGATCCTTTTTTTTTTTTTCCCTTTTGGGAAACGATGTGTGGGCAAGTAAGCCGGTGAAGCCTTTTATTTATTTGTTTTTTTTTCTGGCTTCATAAATAACCTGTTTGTCTTCATCCATCAAGGTTGTGGATGTAGAAAAGGCAACGTTTGCAGCAGGCGGCAGCTGATTGTGAGACGGGCGTCTGCGCTATCTTGATGGATAAGCTTGCTCTTTGAGCAGGATCTGGACGGCGACAGAACCGTTCTGTCGGCCCGGTGCCACAATCCGTCATACCATTAACTGCCTATTTCGCTTCAGCGGATGGGCCAGATTCAAAGAGTGCAGCCGCCCTGAGATCGCTCCAGGATATTTGGAAATGTTCACTTCCCACTGGAGAAAAAAGTGCATCCTGCATTATTGGGGCTAAAATAGGTTTCTACTGCCTCATGAATTCACATTTGGAAAAGAAGTAACTGGGCTTTTTCAAACTTTTTGGGTTCATTTTTCCCAAGGACCCCATCATCATCTTACAGTTTTTATTTTTAGAAAATTCCAAGCTTTGTATTCTTCGTACGACAAAGGAACTAAATTAAATGTTACGAAAGAAAATATTTATCTATCATCGCTGGGTGACACACAGCAAAACTCATACAGCAAAATTCATGTGATTTAGATTTTGCATGTACACGTTTATAAAAATGTTACTGTTGGAGAAAACTGATTCACGTGCTGAATGCGGGAGGAAACCAGACTACCCGGAGAAAACCCACACAGGCAATGGGGAAAACATGCAAATGCCAGACAGGAGGGCCGGGCCGGATTCAACTCTGCACCTCTGCACTTTGAGGCGGACATCAGAATCAGAACCAGAATCAGATTTATTGGCCAAGTATGGAAAGCACACAAGGAATTGACTTTCCTAGTTCCGACCCGTCCAGAGGAACATGAACCATACAATGACCAACAGGGGGCGACAACAGGAAGCCTGGCAGTTCGCCGTGAAGCGCCGCGATATCGAAGATGTGAAAAGAAAACACAAAGAACAATCGAAAACATGCTAACCGAGGTCCACCACTGTGGTGCCCAAGGTTATTTTTATAGATTGTTTTTCATATCTATCAGTTTAGTTCGATTCTTCTTTTACTTTTTCAGTTTCAGGGTGCTCTAAAGCCAAATTTCAAGTTGAGTTTTCAAGGATTCAAGGACTTTTTATTGTCCTCCCAACACACATTCAAACATGATATGGCATGCCATCTGATACAGCTCGCCCAGAAAATCCCAAGACTTGTGAAAATAAAAACAGCACAACACAACAAGATCGAATCAACACGCTAAAGAGATAAGAGAGAGGCTTCCGCGCGCTTTGAATATGAGCAAAGGCAGAGCAAAGGCACGGATGTGGCGGAATGAAAATGCCTTGAGCTTCACAGACTGCCATGGTCATTTTGTACTTGACCAAAAGAAGAGAGAGCGTGCACGGGCAGCGAGCATCATGGTCCTTTTGAGTACTTCGGTTTAGGGAGTTGAACAAATACTCACTTTTGATATCAATGGCGAATCATTTTTATTCATCGTGATTTCAACGTCAATCAAAAATCATCCCCCCCAGCCCGAGCGCTGCCGAAGCGAACGGATCGAGTTTACAGAAGCAGCCACGTTGTCGTTTGTTTTAGTGTCTTTTACGACCACTTGAAAAAATAACAAAAAAACAAACAAACAAACCAAAAAACCCCAAACACTGGCAACTCAGAGGCACAAAACATAATTTTCATCATTTTCACATCATTTTGTTTCGGACAAGAAAGGAGCCTTTGGAAGGCAACAACTGAGTCAGTCGCACAATGATGATCGGAGCTCATTTTTGAAAATCAAGGACACAACATGAATGATGGCGAATGTTGTCGCGGCCTACCGAGTTGCCGTCCGATGAGCCCCGGGGCGTCTGGAGACCCCCATTTGAGAAAGGCGGTCGTCAAGTAGGAACCAAGAGGCACGGATCGCTTGAAAAGACGAGCAATTTGGGAAAGATATCAAGTCTTCAAGTCAACGTGGCTTCATTTGGGCGTGCAGAAGGCTCGTCTGAGAGCGGGGGGCGGGGGGGACGCAGATGCTTATTTTTTGGTCTGTTTTTTTTTTCAGTTTGTTTGTTTTGAATGCACTGCCGTGGAATAGTTGCTCATGTTATTCTTCGGTGCCAAAGCGCCTCGGCAGAATGCTGATGGATGCCGACTGCTTTGGAAGTCGGCGAGGAGACGGCAAAGGCAAACATCTGACGCCCGATCTTGCCGCAGACTCGGCGCGCACGCGAGGAGACTCCAAACTTCAGCGCTTCGCGGACGTCTCCCACGTTGCGGAATACCTCCGGGCTACAAAAGCGGCATCGAACAACGACCTCGCACGGGAAAGCCAAAGGACGGGTTATCGTGTCCCTGCGATCCGCCGGAGCGAAAGCTGTAAAAACCCGCATCTATTTACCACGCGATCATCCTGGGAGCTCGTTTACGCAAACAAATGTGAAGCGGCATCCGAGGAGCCGCTAATGGCCGGCGCTCGTGTGGGCCCACATGGGTCAAATCAATGCAGCGCTTTGGCTTTCAACAATCTTCTCGTGGATTGCCAAGGGTTCTCCCATGTCGCCCAATTTGCAAATTGAGAGATTTTTATTTTTTTTTGCACACGCTTTTCAGATTCTTGCTCATCCTAAAATGCCTCTGCGATACATCAATGATTGGGGAGGGGGAAACTTCAGTGAATTCCCGCTCGATGCCTTTCACGGCGACATAAAAATCCCGAATGGTGGCAAAAGTCGGCTCTTTGCAAGCATTCAACATGATTTGCCAGTGGTGCCCAACTTTTCTTTTGTGTCGCGGAACCGTCGAGACAAGAACATGTTGTTCGAGGTCCGGCAACCATTTTTTTTCCCATTGCTTTTAAATGGCCAGTTTTAAAGCACGGCTACTGACAACAAAGATAGTTCAACATTTTACCACCATAGATTTTCTGTTCCTTAATTTCAAACAGTGTTATGCTACTGCACAACAAACGCAGAATAAAATAAAATAACACGACTCGGAAATGGACCAATCGGGAATCATAAATAGGCCTGATTTTTCAGTGAATTAATCGTTCAAAACTCACTTGTATTCTTTGGCGTTCGACTCAGCATGACTTAGATTTGTTGTTGGTTTTACTGTTTGATGCTTTCTACCGTCTTTATTACCGATTTGTTTTACTGTTTATTGTATATGTTAAATTGCTCCATGTACAGCACTTTGTATGCAGCGATGGCTGTTTGAAAGTGCTCGAGAAATACAGTTGAGTTGAGATTTTTCAGTTCTGATCCTACAAAACGGCGTTCGCATCATTGCCACTTGCAAAATTTGACGCATCAAAAGAGGACACAATAGATTTGCTGCTTTCATGCGGCGGCTGCCGGCTAGTTATTAGCGATGGAATTTTTACTGCTTTCAAATGTCAAGAGGGGTTCAGGTTTACCCAAACAGATGTGAAGGTGAAGCAATTTGACAAAAACGCAAAAGTAGATTCGCTCAGAAAGGGAAGACGACTCATCGCCTCCTGCAGACCTCCTCACGTATTATTAGCATCTTGAGATTTGGATGTCGTGGTGCTTTTCATTCCAAATTGCAACCATAATGACGCCACTCCATAACAATTTGGACTTCGGGGGAAAAAAACTTTCCGAATCTTCAAATGAACATAAGCAAAATGTGCTTCATGTTGCCCTTCCCCCGCCAGCCAGTTTTGGAATGCAACTTTCATCAGAGGTTTGTAGTAATTGGCTCGACTTGATTTCTCATGTGTTCAGAATACCCAGAAGCATTTTTCTTCGCGGAGCGTGCAGGCAAACACTTGAGGGAGGGTCCTTGGTATCACCTGTCTGTTGCCCAGGGGGACGGGGGAGGGGGGGGGGATGTTCTGTTCACCCACCAGACCCCAGAGGATCCAGCAAACCCGCGCTTCTCCGTACACCTCATAACTCACATACAGGCCTACGACTATGACTGTCATCCGGGCAGAGAACAACACGTGGATTTCTCGCGTCGGGGCTTCTGTTCGGCCTCATTACAAGAGGCAGGTGGAAGGTTCGAAATCTCCTGGGGAAGGCTTCTTCTCTTCACTTTACTTTAGGTTGGTCCAGACAAAGATTCCTTCATTTTTTTGTTTTTAAACATGAACTTGAGTTTGCTTGAGGTAATATCAACACCGAAAAGATCGGCGATCGTAAATCTCGAACGGGTTCAACGTTTACAATGGTCGCCCCCCCGAGTGTTTTCTGAGCAGATCCGGGAGGACAAATCCTACCCAACGAATGCCACCAATGCCACAACGCAGAACTCAGGAGAATCCTTCAGACCCACTGGATGTCATAATAATATAATAAATGTTGATGGCTTCTAGTCAATCGGGATTTTAGCGATCTGCACCTTCATCATTTGCCAAACCTTGAGATGTTCACGATTGTTTTCGTGCGACGAGCTAAACCTTTGCTCACTTGGATGCGACGACCTAAACCTTTGCTCACTTGGATTGGAAAGGGCTGAAAAATCGGCCCGATTATCTGCACGTCTCCATCTAGTTTTAATCTGGTGCTCGAGAGCCGGCCAACGCGAAACGCCGTTCAGTCTTTGCCAAGGAATCATTGGGCTTGAGAACAAAAAATGGCACGTCACAACTGCTGTGGAAGTCATGACTTGTTCCAGCGGGCTTGCGCTTGTGCTAGTTGCGGGCCAGTGCCCGGGTGAGCGCCAGTTCTTTCTTTTTCCACCACCGAAATCGGCTCGAGCTTCCGGGGCTTGAAACCGGTGCTTACGCTGGGCCCAGCTACCTCAGGGGGCGGGGTTATCATGACCATCGCAGATGATTCTGATGGTGAAAAACGGTTACACACCATCAAACACGAACCAACCCCAAAAGGATCATTTGAATCCGATATGATGGAAGGGGGGGGGGGGGGAAACATGTAAAAGAGGTGGAATCTTAGCCATCGGCTAATCAGTTAGCAAACTTGTTTGGCAATATCTGATCATGTTTCGTCAAGATCAAAATTGGCCAAGGCCTACAATGGAGTTGACGACACAGGTCAAGTTATCACTTGACGTTATTTAGAGCCCAGTAAATATTTCTTCTTTTCTCCAAGATCAGGAGGGTGAAGAAGCCTTGGGGGGGCGGGGGGGGGGGCATTGTATTTTCAGAATGGTCTGCACAGCTCAATCCCATTCTCAAAGCCCGAGGCTTAATCCCCTCGCTGGCGGAAGGCGTTTGTTTGAGGCTAACCCTCCCCGTCCTTGACATGCCCTTCCCAAGGCTCGGTGGCAGATGTTCACTCAGGATTGCTCTTCAAAAAAAAAAGAGCCAGCCGGTCCTTTACACGGCCTTCTTATTCATATCACCGCCGACAATCTCTTCACTGAATCGGGCCGATGAAATGTACGCTTGCCTTGATGATATTTGGACCTTCGCAACAAACGACAGACGACGACAGGCCATTTTGTTGTGTACGTCGCCGGAATTCTTTCATCTCTGGCCGCGAGGCATGTTAATATCACATCAGGGCCGTCGCCGACATCATTACGAGCGCTCGGGCGAGGGCGGGCAGCCACGAATCTCGACGCTGCCAATCCCAGCTGGCAAACACGATGGTTATCTTTTTGCCTAACGAGGCATTTAAGCTGGGCCGGAGGGATCAAAGTAAGGGAATAATGTCCTCATTCGGATTTGACACACTGGAAGGAAAATGCTGATCATTTTTGCGGTCATTAAAGTGGGAAGCGGGGGAGGACGACACAGTCTAACGCGTGTTTTGTTTTTTAGTTTTTTTTTCCCATTCCCATTCAGTAAACGGACGGACACTTCTCGATGGGAAGGAGCCGACACGCTCGATACGCTGGCATCTGGTCCAATTCGCCTTCGGCATTCTGGGTAATTACATCATTCTCCATCGCTTCTCTTGAAGCGAGCCTCGGTCGCCGCTCATGAAATCCTAAACGGTCGAACATTCAAATGAACTCATCAGCCTAGAGAAGGCATTCAACTTTTCAAACTGCCAACGTGGGCATTTCAGAAATGTCTGCTTGACCACCGGCTCAAGGTTTGAGAAATGAATAACGGCAAAGTAAGACATTCTGGTTGTTGACAGCTAAGTTGTGAATGCTAAAAAAAAAAAAACCTGGCCTGGTCGGAGCCGCTATCTGAAGGGGAGCCGCCGTTGATTGATTGCTGAGCTGTCAAGAGGTGCCGCCGGGGAGGGATTGGGAGCGTTTCGACTTGACGACGTGCCAGCAACTCATTTCCAAAGAAATAAACAAGGTTTACAGCAAATCAGAGACACGGCGTGAAAGAAAACACGTTTGTTTTCATCCATCGGGTGCTTCGCACTCCCTGCATCGGCGGAGGCAATCGCTGCTGCCGCTTTCATGAGGACGCCTTAAATGTCTTTTATACGAGTTCCAAACCAGCCTGCGAATCGTCTTTTCGGTTCTCTGGGCCGGTCGTAATCGTTTCATGTGAATTAGATTCTTGATGGAAAAACAACCCCCGCTTGCAGTAACCACTTTCTGTCCCTGGCGGCGCTGTTTGTTTGTCTGGCAGAAATCTGAGCGCCGGCGGCAGCCAGCCGGCACAAACCAACCACGTGACCGGGAGAATATCTTCCGGCCTCAGGACCCCAGACCCCGACCAAAATTCAAACAAGCGGGGCCGGCACGGGACCGACCCGAATCAAAGGTTGTCGTCTCCAGTGGTTGCGCCCCTAAGCGATGAAAAGACATAAATGGAGAGTCACGAAAGGAGCTCCCAAGTAACGGGGGTACCGGCAGTCAAACTAAAGCAAGAAAAGTTCCGGCCTGCCCGTCGTACGTGAAACTGGGCAGTCGTGGGGAACAAAAAGTTCGAGGGCAAAAGAATGATTGGCCAGGCGTAATGTCATGTGCCGTGTCTTTCAAAAGCAAAGCGGCCCCTGCAGCCTCCTTGCTCCCCATCCTGCGGGATTTCTCGAGGTTTCTTCATTGCAATTCTTCCCAACAGATCTTTGCACGTGGACTTTGCTTTGGCAATGCAATTTTGGGTGGCAAGAGATGCCCCACAAAGCCCATTTTGCCACTTGCTTCTTCCGTTGTTTCGACACATTCATCTCAAAGTCGTCTGCGATAGAAATGAAATGTTCCTTCGTACAACCGTGCGCTTTTTGTGGGCTCGGATGAGCCGCAAAGTCCTCAACTCCATTTTGAAAAACGAGCTCATGGCTGTCAAAGCGAAAGAGAACAGGCCAAATATGGCGCCAAGTTGTCCAAAAAACGGCGCAGAGACATGAGCGGAACACACGAGGCAAAGGCGTCCGAACTACTGTGCAAGAATCAAAAAGCACAATCGCTGGAGTGTCAAAGTCACCTCGTCTCCAAAGGCCTCTTTTGCACCTGGAGGAACTCGAGTGGACGCAGTTTGCGATTCCTGCACAAAGCGGTTTACTGATGAAAAAAAACCAAGACAAAATGCAGCTGGCGTGGCAAAAAGGCCCAGACAAATCGTGCCGCAGCAGGTCAAAAGTCGCTCCGGGCCGAGCCATCTCTCACGTGACAACTGTTTTCTTTCCGCTCGGCTGGAGTCTTGACATGACGCCGGATGGGAGGAATTATGCAACGCGGGTAAGGCAGGAGGGTTTGGAGCCATCTGCTGACCTCGAGCGCGCTGTCAAACTCGTGATTGACAATTTGTGGTTTTCTTTGGAAAATGGCGGTCATTCGTATTCACTTGAAGCGAGCTAAGATGAAGCTTCAAAAATCCTGAACATGCATGCTCAACTGGCGATCAGGGAGGAAAACAAAAGTTCTTTTCGGGTCGTCTTTCAGACACGTCCGACGGGTCTCGGTGGACTTTGATCGCAAGGGAGAAGGGGTGAAAGGCCACATTTTGTCCCGACGGTCGGCATTTGTGTCCCCGGCGCATTGAAACTTCAGTCGGCTGCTCCATCAAATGTCCTCAAGTCACCGATGAATCCTGTTTGACAAATTCAATTGCGGCGAACACGGCGGAAAGAGATGCTATCAAAGTGCTCGCAGATTGCTTTTGACTTAAAAGAGATGTTTTTTTTTTTTTTAAATCAGACTGTAATTTTCCTTTAAAAGGGAACCTTTTCATTTTTTTTTCTCCCTCTGGGGGAAGATCAAGACGTACCAAATGTGATATGTTGATGCGTTCATCTCAGCCTTTGCAGCTCATTGGAGTTGATTGCAAAACGCAGATAAGACCGTTGCGAGTCTAACGCTTGTGTGCCAGCTCGCAGAATTACGCCCCCCTAAAACAAACAAAAAGAAAAAAAACTGCTTCCATGAAAGTGTGGAGCGGTGGCAGCAAATGATTAACCCGCATTAACATTGCTCATATTTTATCGCCAGAGAGGCTCCCGACTAGTGAAGTAGATAATTCCACCTCTGCTGCCTTCACGACAGACAGAAAACCACAAAGGCGGACATATCGTACACGTTTCCTCATAGGACTGCAGTTGTGTTTGTTTTGACGTCATCTTTGGTTCAACAGGCTGCATATCGACTGCGACGGATTGAGAGAAATGCCGTGTTCTCCGAGCAACCAAGCTTCCCGGGTAGAGTCAATGCGATTCCATCACAATTTGGCCAAGGTGGCTTTGCGAGCGCCTCGCCCACGCCACGCCAAGAGTTGATATGTACAATAAGCCCTTCATGTCCACGCCGAGCGAGGGAACAATCTGCCGACATGTGATTTGCATCGACAGCACGGGGCGGGATTTCGGGGACGCGTCTCACGGAAAAGGAAATGCAACGTCAATCGAGAAATACTGCAGAAATCCACACGCCTCCATCAGATTTGTTTTCCATCTGATTCCAAGCGGCAAATCCTGATCAGACATTGAAATGAGCAACATTTGTCAATGACAGACAGACGACGGCATATCAAGCAAGCATCGTCCGGGATGATGTTCCTCTTTCCTCCATATCTGCGAGGGTGACAAACAAAAGCAACCCCCTCCCCCAAAAATCTCCTTGACATGATTTGTTCTGCTCTTGAGCCCACGTTTGTAAATTCCAAGTTGTTGCCCTGTGACAGGCTCGGGCCTTGAAGAGAGGACCCGGCAACTCCGCTCGGCAAGCATGAATCCCTGCTGGCACCTCGCCGAGCGTACGTGTCAATTATTTGTTTGCATCCTCTGAAGCCTGGGGGCACTGTGTCGCCTGGACTCGGCGAAAACAAAAACAAAAACAAAGAAAAGGATCTTGTCGATTCCAGGGAGTCCACCAGTGATTCTGTTTGCTATCTGGCTGTCAAAACCATGTTTTTGTCTTTAAAAAGGCAAAGGAAAACATTTGAAGGATGATGGAAAATGCTGAAATAACTTCTATTTCGCAAATGTGGCACCAACACAGATTGATAAGGGTTTTGTTGTGACGTTTTAAATCTGGTTGAATGGCCACGATGTGTGGGGTACCGCAAGGGTCAGTCTTTCGACCACTTGGGTTCAGTTTGTATATGTTGAGTCAAATGCTTCAGCACGCCACCGCCGGCTGAAACTACTGGTGAACCGTGGTCCTGCAGAAATCTTGAGAACAGGATCGTCCTCTCCTCATACTCTGTTACTCGACAGGAATGAACTTTGTCCGTTGTCTCAAAGAGGGAGTAAGCGTAGGTCAACAGTACAGTGGGGGGAAAATTCCAGTCCGCCTTAGCTAGCAATTTCACCGGCCTTGATGTCACCCAGAAAGGTTGTTAACAGGATGAAAAGCAACTTGTCATCCAGCTTTGACTTTATGGTTGCGGCTGATAAGGTCAAAAAGATGCCGAGAGAAAAAACAAACAAACACCTAGACTTGAAAGTCATTACAGTTCTTTAATATGCTAATTGCCATGTTTCAATTTGTGTTCACCCCTGAGCTTAAAACTTTCTCAAAGGGTTCAAAACCTGCTGCAGTGATGACATAATTGTTATGTTATTGCTGAAGTATACAATAAAACAAAGTTTGATGACAGTATTTCTTGTTCATGGTCTTCACGTTCAGATGTAATTGTTTAATTGTCATGGGCTAACTAAATCTAGAATTGTATGGTTTCTTTTTTGGACTCAATGAACGACAAAAGAGTTTTTCGTTCTTGTTTAACTGTGTACACTCTTTCAAACACGGGAGGCTACACCAAGATGTCAATTGACTGACGTACAAGTACAAGATGCCTTATCTTTCTGTTTTCCAGCATGTACTGCATCTTGTGAGTTAATCAATTTACATCCCGCGTGTTGCCCGCTTGAGGCCCTTCGGGAGATTGCAGCTACGGTCGATCCACCGGGCCGCCAGCTGCCTTTTTCCCCCGGGACGAATCCAAAGCCATCTCGTCTCAAACGTTACCCGGACAGGCCCAGTGGGAGATGAGCCTCCGAGGGGCCTCTTCATGCTGGAGGAAACCGCTGCCGCTTGACTTTTTTTGTTCTCGCAAAAATGGGGGCTCAGTGGCATTTGGGAAGTTTTGAATTGACTCGGGCCCAGTGTTTTGGAGTTTAACCAAGAGGTTTAAGTCATAATGCTTTGTTATGAGCCATCACTTGGATGATTTTTTTTTCTGCTCTGTGTTGCAATCAAAGTCAGTTAGCGTAATGGGAACACAATGTTTTGTTTTGTTTTGTTTTTTTGTTGCATGATATCAAGACACTTTAGCTTACAAAAGTCAGTTAGCTTACTGCTAACACATATTTTAATTAAGCTACTTTCGAACCATGATGTCATGACTAGACTTTGTCTTACGAATGTCAGTTAACTTAATGCTAACACAATGTTTTTAAGCAATTTTCGAACCATGATGTCAAGACACGACCGTCTTACGAAAGTCAGTTAGCTTCATGCTAACACATATTGTTATTAAGCTATTTTTGAACCATGATGTCAAGACTTGACTTTGTCTCAAAAATATAATAAAGTCATTTAAAACATGGAGTGTACAATACTATAGCGTGCTAGGCTTCTTATTAAAAATATACATTTATCCATCCATCCATCCATTTTCCGAACCGCTTGATCCTCACTAGGGTCGCGGGGGGTGCTGGAGCCTATCCCAGCCGTCTTCGGGCAGTAGGCAGGGACACCCTGAATCAGTTGCCAGCCAATCGCAGGGCACACAGAGACGAACAACCATTCACGCCCACACTCACACCTAGGGACAATTTAGAGCGTCCAATCAGCCTGCTATGCATGTTTTTGGAATGTGGGAGGAAACCGGAGCACCCGGAGAAAACCCACGCAGGCCCGGGGAGAACATGCAAACTCCACACAGGGAGGCCGGAGCTGGAACTGAACCCGGTACCTCTGCACTGTGAAGCCGACGTGCTAACCACTGGACTACCGGGCCGCCCTAATATACATTTAAATTCGTTTAAATTGTAACGGATCAACAGCATTTCCATTCAGTTCAGTGGTAAAAGTTGTTCGACATGAAATCTAGGATGTTTTAATTGTACCTCAAAGTACAACGTTTATGAGGCAGTTTCTGAGACAACGCGAATGCAAGGGTAAGCGTATGCGTAATTATTCCTTAGCCACCGATGCTCAGTCGTTTGATCGCTCCCAAGATAATTTTCAGGTAAATGTATTTCATTCACACATCAGCCAACACAGTAATTAATTGTTCCACTGTCTGCTACACCATAGTTCAGTGACTCCTTTGTGCCACTTCAGTCGCGGTAGTATACGTGTTGCCATCTGTAATCTACTTCTCTCTTTAATTCCCTCTGATGGGGATGCTCAAAAGGAATTGATGGTAAATGGCAGCATCCATTAGGAGGTTGCCGCTTGTCGTCATTTCGGCATTAACATTTTTTTTCTTTTTACCCTCTGAAAGTTGTTGGGGATCACTGTTGCGAGTGCGGTCCAACTTTCAGGGGAAAAAAAAAGAGCAAAATTAAAAACGTAACCTGAATTAAGTGCCACAAATTATGAAGAGCGCCTCGAGATCAGTGTGTTGCTGCGGTGGCAAAGTTCATAATTCTCGCATTTTGGTCCCTCACCATTATGGCCTGACAGCAGGAGAACGGATGACGAGAAAGGACGTCCCTAATTAGCCCGTTTCAGCCCAACGACATTCTAATCATGCCTTCATGGTAATTACTTCACTTCTATGATCTTCCCGCACAACTTCGGGGTGACGCGATGATGACACTCATCACCAAAATGAACCTGAGTGCATTCAGGGCTTGCTGGCTGACAAGGAGACGTGTAAAAATGGAGGGGCGAGGGGGGGGGGGACAGCCTCCATCTTTTACTTCCAAACCCTGAGGCTCTCTCATGTGAAGGAGGGGAAAAAAAAATTATCATTTTATCATCTCCACTGCATAAAACTGAGAGCTGCGTGGAGTGCTTGTGAAATCATCACAATGGCCAAAGAATGCCAACCACTTAACAGTTTGTTGATTTCTCTGGCTTCCGTTCGGCGGGTATGCGCGTAACTCCTTTTCACATCCATTTTTTTTTTTTTTTAAATACGATCGACCTCACGTACTGCTCTACTCATGTGTGTGAAAGCCAAGAAGTTAACCTGCTAGCTTGTGCTAGTCAAGGACTTGAGACAACCACTGGAGACAAATTCATTGGCATCTTCCCTCTCTGCTCACCAGGCATACCACCACCCGCACAACCCGCTTCGGCGGCTTTATGAATCTCTCGGTTCATTTCCGAATTCCGCACTACTTTTGGCAATAATTTAACTGGAACCCTCTGCAGCAAAGAATAAAATAAAATAAAAAATAAACCTCATTCCTCCCAATATGATTGCTTAAAAATATAAGGTGTTAAGTACTAATGTAGTGCACCAGAACAAGATTTTCGACAACGTGAACGCTTTCAGAGACCTGAATCACATGTCTGGGGAAAAGCCATCGTTTTCAATGTGGATTGAAAAGCATTTACACTCAGGCCTTGACTTGACGTCCGTTGGCATCTTATTCCATTCCGTGCAACACAACAGCTACATGCTGCTTCACCGTGTGTGATTTGAACTCCGAAAGCATTCAGAGATTCGGAAACCGGGAGCAGAGCTTTCAAATGGATTCTACTTCATAATTCTCATGGTGAAACGCCATCTCGACGATACCAACGTATGCCTTCGTTTTCTGAAAACGGCTGGCCGCATCGCTGACAACATTTGTATGCGTGACCACATCCTGAGCGGGTTGAGCAGACGCATCCCCGGCACATCCGCCGCTCCTTTGCCGCATGCCATTCAAACGAGGCTGAAGCGGCGGAGCATTATGCTAAAATATGGAGTCTTTCCGCAGCGGCCCACCGGGCCTCCGTGGGCTGTTGTTTGGGGCTGTCTTGACCCGCTCCTTCTCTAACTCGGGCCTCATTATGTGTGACAGGGCTCCGAGGAGCCGGGTGCACGCCATGGAATAAAAGGGAGGCAGGCAAGCGCAGGTGCTCGACAGTTCCTGATATCACGGATTAATCAATTGATGCTGCTTGGTGCAGCTTTTCCCGCTGACCCAGCGAGAAAGTGAAACCTTAGAAAAAAGCATCTTGGGGGCAGGAGGGAGGGGTGGGGGTGGTGGTGGGGGCTGTATTCCTCCATCTCCATACGTGCATGCTGCATCCACTTCTTCTGAAATGCATTTGCGGAGTTCGTTATGGCAGAGGTTGCGCGGATGAATCTGGTTAATTTCTGTTGCGTTGTCAAAGCACTTGATAAAAGAACGGCGCTCAAAAGAGGGACGTTTTACTCTTCAAATGCTCGTCATTTGTAGCCCAGCCTTGACTCGGCTTCCAAAATCATGGGAATTTTCAAGGATGGAAATTATCTATTTATTTAGCCCCTCTCTGTTGTTGTATAAAAATGTATAGAGAAAAAAAAAACCCTACCGACTGACTGAACACCCCTCCCGCCTCCCACTCTGATGCCATAGAATCCGCCTATCCCCGCATTCTAGGTAAACATTATCACGACTCCTCGATCAAACGCTTCCCCGTGTCAGCTCGATGGAGTGAACCGAGGCTGTCGTCTTCTCTGGGAGAGAAATAAACACCGAGATGCTCCAGCGGCCTGGTATGTTAATTAAATACGTCCTTATTGAAATTCAATGACAGCTGGAGTTTCACAGTGAGTGCGGGGGTTGGGGGGCGCGGGTGCATCTCCCCAAGAGTGTAAAATATAATTGGTTGACAGCAAAATGTAACACACAATTAGTTAGGGAGCTTTAATTAATATAATTCGGGCGAGGTACCGGTTTTGGAGGCGTCCTAAAAGCTGGATGCGGCGCCGAGGAATCGTGATGAGAAATTGTCATCTTAGTCCGCAAGCGGTGGACAAGATTAGTTTAAAATGACTTCCATTTTTAATGGGCAATCAAAATTCAAACAAGACAAAGTGACTGCCTTTGACTTTGTTTTTTATTTAACATAAAAATTAGGCTAATATTCTGTTCATGGAGATGTCCCGACCCCTCTCAGCTCAATCGCTGCGGCACTAATAGTTGTTCTTTGCAGAGGATAAAGAATACACACGCGAGTCCAGTTAAATTGTCTACGTGTGTTGCTGCAGGGTTTGTAGTCAATCCGTGGTTTGAAGTGTTGGAGCGTCAAAACATAGTTGCTATTTAGCTTTAGCATTAAGCTAGCCGAGTTAACTGTGATATGATCCGCTAAATACACAAAATCAAATTCTAATTCTTTCACGTATGCCGCTCGCCTCTTGACTGGTACTCGTATAAAGAGGGAGCACATCACTGCTACTCTGGCATCCTTTCACTGGCTACCTATAAAGTTCTTTTGAAAGTTGTATGATTTGTTTTCAAATCTTGAAATGGCCTGGCCTCACCTTACCTCTCGCAGCTTCTCCGCATCTGCCCGGTGCCTCAGGTCTGCGGACCAGACACTCATCGATGTACCGAGAACTGAGCGGCCGCTCAGAGGGGATGGAGCCTTTTCTGTTGCCGCTCCCTCACTGGCCAACTTTAAGATTTGTCTTATAACTCATTTTTATTCTTTGGCTTTTGGCTCAGCATGAGACTTGATTTTTAGTTTGACAGTTTTATGTGCTTTCTACCGTCTTTGTTATGAATTTATTGTTTTGTTGTATGTCATATGATTTTTTTATTTTTATTTTTTGCTCCGTGTACAGCACTTTGTTTACAGCGGTGGTTGTTCGAAAGTGCTCGAGAAATACACTGAATTGTTATCACCCTATTTCATTTCGATGGGTGTCTGTAATCCGCACATTTTGGCTCTTCGTTGGCCGGGCTGCTCCCATTCTCCTGCGCGGAAGTCGACTGTACAGTAAAATAAGTCAAATCTTCTGATTGGATCAGCAATGGGTTATCAAGTATCAAGTCCAACTTTATTGTCAAATGTGCAACATATGAAATTTCTTCCCTCATAAGACAACATACAACAAGAGGAGTCACTGCGGGTGCCCGCGCTGCCATCAAAAGAAAAGTTTCCATAAAATGACAAAATAATACAAGACAACACATTAGACACAGGCAATCGTGCAATCTGAACCACTTTCCTGCATACACTTTGTCGTCTGAAGCAGTTATAGATGAAAGAGGAGCGAAGCAAAGTGTTATCTTTTTTTTTTTAGAAAGATGTGGGAAATTGGCCTGCGTGTTTGTTACCCATTTTTACCCTCGTATAGATATCAATAAAAAGTAAATATCTGATGCGGTCACGGCAATGCCCGCAACGCACCCCATTGTGACAACAAGACGGATCAGATCAAATCAAAGAGAAGGCGCAAAAGGGATGTTTTGATAAGCCCAACGACAAATGCTCTCTGTTGCGCACGCTGACAAACAACAATCTCGCTGAATGCCGGATGACTCCTGCACGCATTTGCGTGTGAAGAAGGGCCCGGCGGTGTTTGGATTTAAGCTCGCTCTTCATTAGTCAGGCCTTGTTCCAGATGAACGCTGTGCCCGCCTCCCCCCCAGGCACAGGCACGACCATCATTCAGCGCAGCCGCTCTTTTCCTCGCTTCACGTTCACTGACGGATGATTGTCTCCGACACGGATTAGCCGAGGCACACTCCACGTACGGGATGCTTAAGTGGTGACAGGTGACCGTTTGCTAAACCCAAACCTTCAGCAATAATGCCTGACACGAGTTTGAGGAACACAACTGCAAAGTAGGTCTGTTCGTCTCAATTTGATGATGTTGAAGGGACACACACACACACACAGAAAAGCACACAGCATCTTACGAATTGTCGTGTGAGGACCACACTTTCTTTTTCCGGCAAAACACAAGCAGGAGAGACCGTGAAAAAGGATTCCACGTCCTCATATGAAGATTCATTTTACATCAAGTAACAGGAGCAGTTATATTATTGATGGAGTCGCTGTCAATTTGCCGTGGATATTAAGGGACATGATTCCATTACAGCCAGAGGGAACAATGAGTGCCGCGGATGACAGATTGTTGATGAGTAATTTATCGCACATCACCCACTATATGCTCTCATTGTTCCTTGCGTGTGATGTTATATTTATTGAATGCAGAGTTTGAGGAAATAATCTTACTGTTTTTATTTTCCGAGGTGGCCTCGCAATTGGGCCGAACCATTCAGAGAAATAATCCCCCCCCCCCCCGCCACCCTCCCTCCATATTGCGATTTAATGTGCGATCTTTTTTTCAAGGTGATCCCCTCACCACATGTATTTTTTTTTAACACACGAGCAGTAAAATAATCTGTATTCCAATAAACAATATCAGATTCCTGATACAGTACATCGATGTTTCGGTCCTATGAGCCATGAATTCATAGGAAATGTGTTTCTTCGACAGTATCTCAACTAAACTCAACTGTATTTATAGAGCACTTTCAAACAGCCATCGCTGCATACAAAGTGCTGTACATGGAGCAATTTAACATACACAATAAAGAGTAAAACAAATCAGCAATAAAGACTGTAGAAAGCACAAAACATTAAAAGCCAAGAACAAATCTAAGTCATGCTGAGTCGAATGCCAAAGAATACAAGTGAGTTTTGAGGAGGGTTTTGAAGATGGGCAGCGAGAGAGGGACCAGCAACAGAAAAGGCTCCATCCCCTCTGAGCCTCAGTTTAGTTCTTGGTACTTCTAATCATGTCTGGTCCGCAGACCTGAGGCGCCGGGTGGTGTGTAGTATCTCCTTCAGTTGTAAATGGTTATACGACCAAACATTGATTTGCAGTCTTTGAGGCTGTGACAATTTGAGCAAATCTTGCCAAGCGGATTTGGTGTAAACATAAGTCAGAAATCTGATTACAACCATGCCGCAAAAAAATCTGTGACCTACCTCATCACTTCAGGGTTCATGAAAGAATGAGATGCACACACGTCGACTGCACTTTTTAAGGGCCAAACCACAACATGTTTAGCGGGTACTAGTATCCAGTTGAAGCTGGTTGCTAAGCTCGCTATCGTAGGTGAATAAAGTGACTGTCTGTCGACCTACCTATTTTTTAACATGCAGATCAGTGGACATCAATTTTTCGCCGATTTTCGATAGTTGCGAGGATACAACGTATATGATAGCAATATCTCTCTCTCTCTGATAGTTAGATACAAAAGATAAACACTATTTGTCTCACAATGAGACATTCCCAATTTACAGCAGCAATAATCATGAAAGGGAGAAGTACATAGATAGATACATTCATTTATCCTCATTAGCATATGTGGCATTCGAGTACTGTAATCCAAACGTAATTAAGAGCAATCACATTGCATTCCTATAATATTATGCCAGCCGTTGTGATTTGAAAATTGAATCGTACTCCTTCTTTGATTTGGATTCAATGCAGTCCTACCTGAGAAAGTAAAGAAGGCGAGTGTACATCCATCCGTGATGTGATCTGCTTCTCCTCACGAGGGCCTCAGGGTAACAGTCAGCAAGTAAAATAATGACGTGTATTTGTAGTCAGAGCAGTACTGCGGCGTACCAAGTTGCGACCTACAACAGAAAATATGAGGTAAGCCTCAGAAAATGTGACTCGCTTGTGCTCGAGTCACTCGCTACTCTGCAAACAAATAATAATAATAATAATAATAATGCATTTTATTTAAAAGCGCCTTTCATGCCACCCAAGGACACTGTACAGACAATAAGAAATACAATGTAAAAATTAGTAAACGAGATATATAAAAACAGGACATAAAATCATAAAAACATAGGAAATGGAAGAGCTATGTGTTGTAGGCAATCCTGAACAGGTGTGTTTTTAGACGGGACTTGAAAGTGGAAAGAGGTGTGCAGTTTTGGAGGTCCGGAGGGAGGTTGTTCCAGAGCTTTGGAGCAGCGTGACTGAAGGCTCTGGCTCCCATGGTGCTCAGTCGGGCAGGGGGCACCGACGGGCGGAGGGAGGACGAGGATCTGAGGGAGCGAGAGGGGATATGCACCTGGAGAAGGTCGGATAGGTAAGGAGGGGCCAGGTTGTGGATGGCCATATATGTATATAGAAGCAGTTTGTAATTGATGCGATGTTGAACAGGGAGCCAGTGGAGCTGTTGGAGAACGGGGGTGATGTGCTGCTGGGAAGATGTTTTTGTGATGATGCAAGCAGAGGCGTTTTGAACCAGCTGGATTTTATGAAGGGACTTTTGAGGTAGGCCGAAGAGGAGAGCGTTGCAGTAATCAAGGCGGGATGTGACAAGACTGTGGACAAGAATAGCAGTGGTGCGGGGGGTGAGGGAAGGGCGAAGTCTGGTAATATTGCGGAGGTGGAAATAAGCAGTGCGGGTGATGGTCTTGATATGTGAGTGGAAGGTGAGCATGCTATCCAGGATGACACCCAGACTCTTAACCTGGGGGGAGGGGGACACTAGGGAGCTGTCAATGTTGAAGGAAAAACTGTTTACCTTGGATAAAGTGGATTTGGTGCCAAGAAGGAGGACTTTAGTTTTATTAGCATTTAATTTAAGAAAGTTTGTTGTGAACCATGTTTTGAGTTCGGAGAGGCAAGAGGTGAGGGAGGGGGGTGGGAGTATGGAGTTTGGCTTGCAGGAGAGGTAGAGCTGGGTGTCATCAGCAAAGCAGTGAAAGTGGATATTAAATTTGCGGAGGATATGGCCAAGAGGCAGGAGGTAGATGATGAAGAGAAGGTGACCTAGGAGGGGATATACAGTGCAGCTCAGCCTTTGGCAAACACACTTGATCGCTAGCAATTTGCGATGTGTCAAACTCATCTGGAACCGCATTGAAAAATGTTACATAGTGAACATGACAGAGGCTATTTGTGCCACCCCCCCCCCCCCCAAAAAGTTATATTGTTCTTGGCTTCTATAAAATGGCCGATGTCTTTCCAATAGGAAGATGTGGCTCCCAGGTTGACATTTTAAACTACCAACACGGGGGGGAGGGGGGGGGGCAGATGCCAGTCCTAATTTTCTAAAATTGGGCTTAGCATGAAATTTAATAATTGACTCTATTAGATTTAGAGTTGAAAAAAGAGGGCCGAATGGCTCATCTCGCAGGTAGTTTGAAGTACAAAGAGTGCATCATCTGCTTTTAAATGAAAACACACATTCGAAGCTTTAAGAACAAGTTATTCAAAACACGCTGACATTGAAGGGATGAAAGGCGGAGGTGAAGCCGGGGTGAAATTCATTCATGACATTTTTTTTTGTCAACCCCCCCCCCCCACCTCAACATGACGGAAGGTTATCGGGAGTTCACCAGCACGTTTTCAAAACCGAAAAGAGTAGCGCACGCGCGCCACTCTTTTCGGTTCTTGCCGGTGAGTTAGGCGCACGTCTCAATGAGACGCCGAGGACGCACCGAAGCGGATACGAGTCACAAGACGAGCTTTATGGACATAGTTGGGTTAAACAATAAAAAAATAAACAAACAAACAGGAAATGATTCTTTCTCCAGAGGGTTCTCTCATATAACATTGATGTTTCCGACAGAGCAGTTTTTTTTTTTTTTTCCCCTGATGAGATAAAGCGTTATTGCCTGGGCTTCTTGATGCTGGGGATTCATAAACCAACACGTCTCAGTTATCTTTATGTTGAATAATTTAGCCGCGCAAAACATATTATGGGCGCGGGTGCTGTTTTTTTTTTTTGTGTAAGCTAAATGAGGTTGTTAACAAAGAGGGCGATTTCTCTCAACGGTCATATTTGAATGGAAATGGGGCGACCCTCGGGTTGGTTAGCAAAACAAGTTAAAAGCTGCAATTTGAATTTCACCAGGAGGTCCGCCGTTGAGAACGACATTCCCTTCCTACGGCTGCAATATAATCTGAATTTATATGTACGGTGCTACCTTGACTAACAAGTTTCATTTGTGCTGTGACGACGCTCATGACGCGCGAAACGTGCATCTCACATCACTATTCTCCATTAACAAGAACTGAAATGCCACGCATCCATTCCGGATCGTGTCCACGCTCGACACGCTGCTGTCTGTGACTTGGAATGAGTTTATGTCACGTTTGGCGTGATGGTAGTGCCGGGGACCCCAAAAAGCAGGGAGGAAGGGAGGAGCAGGGTGGTGTGGCTAAAATGTATTTAACAAAATTGCAAACAGAAGTACACAGGAGAAACTAATTCAAAAAACTCACTCAAATAAAGCCCATGTCACGTAGCAAGGTGGTGGTGGACCCCAAAAAACAGGCAGGAGGGAGGAGCAGGGTGAACTTGACGAATTATATTTAATAAAACAGAGAAAACTGAATCCAAAACAAACAAAGTGCTAACAACCAAAACTAATCCAAAGTAGCAAAAAGAAAACCATGACTGTGGCAAAAAAACTAACAGGAACAGAACCATGACAGAAACAAACATGACAGTTGCAAGCAAACAATGACCTGACAATGAGCGGTCGGGCTGGGAGTCCTTTTAAAGCACTAATTGCCTAATGACCAACAGGTGTGCAGCTGCAGGGGGAGCCCTACAGTGCCACCTGTTGGTCCCAATCCCAATCATGACAGTCCAGAAATCTCAGGAAACAAAGTAGCAACAAAACCTGAGACAGAAGACAAAACATGACACGCAACAGCAACAATGACCCATTTCTTTTATCATGAATGCTCGCTATGTCCCTCTCTCTGGAATGACCTCCCACTGAACATTCGGCAAGCCTCCTCGCTGCCCATCTTCAAAACCCTCCTCAAAACTCACTTGTATTCTTTGGCATTCGACTCAGCATGACTTAGATTTGTTCTTGGTTTTACTGTTTGGTGCTTTCTACCGCCTTTATTACCGATTTGTCTTACTGTTTATTGTGCATGTTAAATTGCTCCATGTACAGCACTTTGTATGCAGCGATGGCTGTTTGAAAGTGCTCTATAAATACTGTTGACTTGACTTGACTTGACTTGACTATACTAATAGCAACTACCTGGGGGACTGGTGAGCTCTCAGGTGAGCTCAAACGTGCAGCCTTTTCTGTGAGGTAAAAAGGACATTTAGCTGCGCAACATAAGACAGTCGTACTTGGCAATAGCGACTCTGGCTTCTTGTACTAAGTGCGAAATGATCCCAAAACTCTCTTTGCTCCTCGCTTGCGCCGAATGCTTTGCGAGTCTGCAGTGACAGTCCGTGTGGGCAAAATCATCAGAGCAAAACACCACAATTGTAGCGAATGATCCATGATGCGAGTACGATGAAAACGAGTGTGCGTAATGGCACTCACCTGTGGACACCGGCCTATCAGACGCCTCATCTGTAATTAGCCACAGGGTTTGTCCTCGACCAGTCATCCCACAATAGAGCAATTTCAGCCCCCTGGGCGTTTTTGTAATCGGCATAGGCCATCAATGCTGCTGTCCAATCAAGGATGCCTACTGAGTTGCTACTCCCTCACAATACAATCTAATTGAGAAGCTATTTTCAGGGTGGCTAGTAAACGTTGCTTGTGCATGGGGGCGGGGGGGGGGGGTGTTGAGGTGATCTTTCCAGTGAACTTCAGGCGATGGGCCGATGAAGAGGACAGACAATGCAGCCAGAATAGCAAAGCAAGGTGATTTGGGTCGCCACGTGATCCATTACTCAGCAGCCACACATCATCTTGGACCAACTGCATTAGAGTAATTGAGATTTGTATCCCGGGATAGTAAATTAAAACAACCTTTCTAGCTCGTGTGCGCATGTGTGTGGGATGGGTGGGATTTCCCCGAAATGTAAATGGGGGCGGAGTGAGTGATTTAAGACTCCATGACATCCTCCCTGTTGTACTCAGTCAGTGAAAGTGCTGAGCACGGGGCGCCGGATCTGCTGCTTCCCCTCGCTCGCACTCCATCACTGTCGCTCTTTAGTGACCCCGCCCTCTCCATTTGCCTCTTGACACGGGCCGCCGTAACTCAGACTTGATCTTCTTCTGCTGTGCGTACTAACGCGACGCATTGCCGCGGGGTTCCAAGCGGATATGCGCGATCACGGAGGACATTCGGTGCCTTTGTTTGGAACAAGCTAACATGTACGAAGGAAGTCTGACTGAAGCCGAAATGGACAAAATCCAAAGCAAAATTTCCCATATGAAATAATATAAATCCAATCGATCTGTTTCAGACAGGACATACCAACAAATATGCGTTTTAGGCTTCGTATGCTGTCAAAAGTCGGGCCGTCAAAATAAAAGCACAGCCCGAAACAGGTTCAACTGGAACAGCGCGCGGAAGGCGAGCGAGCGGTGCTGCAAACAAATTCCCCGCCGATGCTGCAAAAGCGCGACTCAAGCAGCCATCTCCGTTGCCGCGGTGAGAAATGATGCCCGGCTTTCTGGCGGCGACGCAGGTAAAAGACAAATGAGGTGATTTACTGCCGCAGTCGAGAAATGATGACAACATTGTTTGGAAATGTTTCAAAGTTGATACATGTTTGGTGAGATGTGGCGATTTGCGGTAATTCAAAAGAAAAAAGTTTAAAAAAAATTGTGAAATTTTTAAAACTATGTTCGTTTGGAACCCGAGTGAGCTGTTGCACTCGTTTAAACTGGTCGAGAAACATGCAAGAAAATGTGCAAACTGCTTTCTCTCAAGTTTGGATTTTGCGAATGTTAGGAAAGAAAAGGCTTGGTACAGTGTTCCCATTGATTTGGACTTTGGGACACGTTTCAGTTGGAATGATTTCAAATGGTCGAGAAATGCGGACGAGGTTGTGAAATTGATTAAAAAATCTCTTAATTTGGGAATTTGATTGAAAAGGAGCACATTTGACGAATAGTTCGGATTGTCCTGAATGAGGCCGAGAAATTGACGTCGTCATGATTTGAATTAGCCGAAACAATAATGACAAATGTGGGGATTGCTGGCAGGGGGTGCAGGGGGGTTGCAAGATGTCCTGCATGCACTCAACAGTCAGAGTGTGAGTTGGAATGTGGAAGTGTTTTTTTTTTTTTTTTTTGAATGTCATGTGACGTCGTGAAATTGGAAAGGAAAGACATTTAGAAGGAGTAGAATGCCAATGAAGCGCGGAGAATAATACACACATTCCCCCTGACCCCCTTCAAAAAAAAAAAAATGTTTGTTCTGGCTGCAGAACAACGTGCGCGAATGCTCTTTTGCATTCACCCAAACGAAAGAGATGCCGGCCCATATTTGATGCGGGTGGGGACGACGTGAAGAGGAGAACTTGTTAACTTCAAATATGCTGAATGCTGCATTCTTCAAACAAACTGTTTGCTTTGATCACTGCCAGGTCCTCGGAAGCGCCGCGCAACAATTGCAAACATGCTAATTTATTCCAAAGAAAAAGCTTGTAGCACATATTTACAATTAAATGTGAATCACCGCTGGGAAAAGGCGAGCGGCAGGCGTTTGTATTCCTCCCGCAGATGAAATTAGAAAGCCCTCCGCGGCGCACCGAGCGGCCCAATCGGAAGGAATCGGCCCATTGCCGTAATGGAACAAACAAGGCGGCGCATTTGTTTTGGCCTTATCGGGCCTCGCCCGGCCCAAATGGCATCGTGGGGGGTGGGGGGGGGCGCGTTTTGCGACGCTTCCCCCCCATACCCCGCCCGGCAACCCTATCACACCTTGCTGACAGTCGGGAGTCAATATCGGCCCAGATCTCCGGGTCATTTCCAGGTGGGGGGGGGGGGGCGCTTTCCACGGCTCGCCTTTTGCAACAAATACTTGCCGATTGCCATCTTGTTTAGCAGGTGATTTACAATGCGCGCCACACGCGCCGCACAGAAATACCAAAAGCAACTGCTCAAATAAGATAAGAAAGGCTTTCTGGAGATGAGGTCGATCCAAAAGGGGCGGGAGTCGCCCGGGTGACGGCAACACTCGTCAAGCCCGGAAAAACCAGATTGAGCCCTCCACATCTTTTTTAATTTTTTTTTTATTTTTTTGGTGGCCCACTGAAGTAATAATTAATCTTGCAGGACGGAAATTGCAATCCCCTCTTTACGTGAACTGAACAATAGTACTTTCTTGCCACTGTTTGCCATGACTTACAATGTTGCTAAAATATAACCGGGGCATGTTCTCGAATGAGGCGGCACGACGGTCGACTGGTGAGCGCGTCCAGCTCGGCGCACAGTGCAGTGGGTTTTCTCCGGGTACTCCGGTTTCCTCCCACATTCCAAAAACATGCGCGGCAGGTGAATGGAACACTCTGAATTGTCTCGAAGCGTGATTGCGAGCGTGGATGTATCGTTCGTCAATGTGTGTCCTGTGATTGGTTGGCAACCCATTCAGGGTGTCACCCGCCTTCTCCGGCACCCCCCCCCCCCCCCCCCCCCCCGCAATCCTTGTGAGGATAAAGCGCATGGATGGAAGGATAGTCTCAATTCAGCAAGTAAATGAAGTCACATTGTCCATCTCTGATTGGTTGTTTTTCCTCGGACCCACTGGTTTCTTCCATATCAAATTCGAGGCGCAAGATGCGGCCAGCCGACGGCTGATTTTTGTTTGTTTGTAAAATATGAGCAGTTGTCTTGTCACACTCGAGTTAAGCAGTTTTAGGAAGACAAGTAGCTAAATGAACCAGCATAAATATGACAGGCCTCTTGATTACGTGCGTGATGTGAAAAACAAAGTACAGTACAGCGCTCACCCTCGAATTACAGAGAAATAAAAGACAAGTGAGACGGTCTTAATTAGTTGAAAGCTAAAGAGAATTTTTCTTTCCCTTCTTTCCATGACAGAGCAGTGTTCACCTTGAGAGCAGAACAACTTTTTTCCGCCTTGTTTCGCATCGACACAAAGTCATGTAACAGGGCTGCAAAATCGGATAAATGCGGGAAGGCTCACCGCCGCAGCGGAGGCTAACAAATGATGACCGGGAATCTTATTATGGATGCAAAACGCCTGATGGGCTGCGCTGTCGCTTTGACCCGATTCATTTCTTCTTTTGTTTTGGTCGTGTTTGTACAAGCGCATGCAAAATGTCATAGCTGTAAGTGGTCATCCACGCATTAAGTGCTACAAATGAAAAAAAATGAGAACAACTTCCGAACTTAATTTTAGTATCCACCCATCCATCAATTTTCCGATCCGCTTCATCCTCACAAGGGTCGCGGGGGGTGCTGGAGCCTATCCCAGACGTCTTCGGGCAGGAGGCGGGAGACACCCTGAACCGGTTGCCAGCTAATCGCAGGGCATGCCGAGACAAACAACCATTTGTCTCTCACCTTGGGAAAATTTAGAGACTTCAATCAACCAACCGTGCACGTTTTGGGATGTTGGAGGAAAGCCGAGTACCCGGAGAAAAGCCGCACAGGCACGGGGAGAACATGCGAACCCCACGCAGGAAGGCCGGCGCCGATATCGAACCCTGCACCTCTGCGCTGTGAGGCCGACGTGCTAGCTGGTCAACCGCCGTGCCGCCGAGAGATGCAGCGATATTTGAATATCAAGAAACAATGTAACACACTCATTGATGATTTTGTTGTTCAAACTTGAAAGCCTATTTAAAATGTCCCATTTAAAAAAAGCAAACGCGGCCCTCGAGCCAAAGCTTGCCCACTGCTTGTCTTTGTCTTTTTCCAAATGTACCAACTAACACTTTTTCCAACACTAAAGAGTGGATTCGGTGCGCGTTGGCTTGAGGTGCGGCGCCGCCCTTCCACGGTATCGTTCGCTAATCAAGGTGCCGCAATGACGAGAGTGCAAAGAGCCTCGGAAGTTCCCCGGGCCCGCGGAATCCCATGGTGTTCTCTTGCTGTCAGACCACTCAAACGAGATTAGCCAAAGGCCCATCAACATCCCCATTACACATTCGCATGGCCCACGTGTCTGGCCACGTTAGGCGGGCGGCCACGTGGTGGGCTCAGCTCATTATGGCTATTTAGGCCAGCAGATCTCTCAGGCCCGCTCGTTTCCCACTTTAGAGGCTACGGGGCAGGAATCAGCCGGGGGCGGCCAGTGTCTTGGGGAAGGAGTTTAACCTGGAGCACCTCTTCGGAGAGAGCGTCGTGTCTGCTTAGGTCTTGAAGAACTGAACTCAAACTAATTGCTCTTTTTCTTCTCAAGCCACGCTGACACAAAAAGGGGAATTATGGACCTAACCGTGGTGCCAAGATGCATCATTCGGAGTCCACTTGAAAATCAAGGAGGATTCTTTGCATAACACGGGCTACGGGCATTTCCCTTGCACTTCAAGTCCTCCCCCGAATCTGTTGGGACAAGTTTCTCTCTGAACACTCGTCAGTGATGAAGCGGTTTCCGATTTGCTCACGCAAAATTTGCTGATCCACGGATCAATCACGAAGGCAGCTCACGCTGTTGCCAGACACAAAAGGAAGAGGGACTATAGTGGTACTGGGTGTTTGTTTAACGCGGGGGTGGCCAAACTTTTTTGGACCGAAGATCGACTTTTGAAGTGACCAACCTCGCGCGATTGACCCGATCGCGCGCATGCTAGCATATACCCGCGCATGCACGCCACAATGAGCAACATCCGGAACGGATGAATGAAAGCAAAACGTGATCGACTCGGGACCAGGCCGCGAGCTACTGGCCGATCGCGAGCTACCGGCCGATCGCGATCGACGTAATGGGCACCCCTGGTATAACAGGTCTCTCTGGTGTCAAACTCAAGGCCCGGGTGCCAGATCGGGCCCGCCACCTCATTTCAAAGCAAACCACGTGTGTCAACTTGCAGGATCCTTGATGAAATCTGTCCCGAAATGTCAAATTGTAAAATGAGATTGATAGCGTTGAGATTTTGCAATACTTTTGTTACCCTGTTTACACTCGAGCAATAGTTGAACAATCGATTCGAGTTGGCCGAGTTCACAACTAGTAATCCATCAATTTGTGTGTATAAGCAATCATGCGATGAGACACTGAAACATTCATTTGAATTAGATTTTACTGTCAAAACGGAATTTACGAGCGAAGATGGAACTCCCAAAGATGAGTTGGACAACCCTGCTCAAGACATTCACCACAGTAAAAATAACAAGGAGAAAGGCTTGCCGCTGCGATGTTATTACCAGGTGAGCTAACGGCGAGCCGAGCTTCTCTTGTAAACAAATAAAAACATTCATAATTAGAGAACACCTCAACCAGCATTCATCGGATCTGATTTTCAGCTCAATGTCTCCTTTTTTTAGTTCAGGCTACTCAAGACCGCAGTGGGAACTTGTGGGGGGGGGTGGGGGGGGGGATTGAGAGGGGAGCCAACAGCCACCTCTACGTCTTTGTACGTTAAATCAATTAAGGAGGTGGGCTACGAACAGGCCTCCTGAAAAGAAGGCTTTTCCTCAATGCTCAGCATTGGCAGAGTAGAGTTTGCATTTTTGTTGCGAGAGTAATCAAAACAGAACATTCCGTGCTGATACGACAGGCCGCCCACCGATGGGGATCGGCGAGATTCATTGAGGGAACATCAACAAAACTGATGATGCTCATGAATAATGATCGAGATCCTCTCAGAGGCTTCCCACGCATTTCGGTGCTACAAAGCTCCAAGATTCATAATGGGCGGGGGGGGGGGGGGGGGGGGGTGGCGAGAGATATCTAATCCGGCGTGGCGGGAAAACACTCCGGCGTGTGTTGATGTGACTGCGACTCAGCACCCCAAGCAGGTGTCGATCGACAGAGGGTGATGAGGGTGCCTAAAAAGGCAAACTAATCCTCGGCGAGATTTGCCAACGTAAAAGGGCGAGCAGCGCCTCGGGGTTTGATGCCGATGCTGATGCTGGAGAGGAGGCACCCCTGAGGGGAAACGGGTGAAAAGGGGATCTCGGGAAAGCGTTCCGGAGGCCAAACAAATCAAAAACACGCACGGATAACAGGCAAACAAGCGGGAGGGGAGGGGGGGTGGTGAAGGAAGATGCTGGCGAGGTGGGAAAAAAAAAGGGGACTCGGCTCTATTCCATCAAGGAGACAGTGAAGGTGACTCCACCTTTGCGGAATCACTTCGGAGGGGCCTGTTGCAGGAGAATGGCTTATTAACCCCGGCGGGCCGCACTGGCACGAATCACATCGGCGAGACGACCAAAGCAATGCAAATACAAGACAACGTTTCTTGTTTGCTTGAATACAATTTGCGGTGCAATTCTCTCTTGATCCTGACCGAGGTAGCCTTTTCCAACCGTGACGAGTGTTATTTTCCTCGTCGCGTTGCTCGGATGAATTCTAATGCTGGAGCTTTATCCGTCTTGGCAAATGCAGAACGTCTAAACATATACTCCCCAAACTCCCGCGCCCCATATTTCAGCGAGCCTGTAAAGAAAAGAGAATTCAGCTGACACCGGGGGGATCATATTTCTTATTCTTATGTTTTCTTCCCGTCTGTCTGCGGCGCTCACGATTCCGTGGGTGTGAATTATTAATTCGCACTCCGCCTTGGGTTTGTACGGCTTGTCACTTTTATCAAATTATGTGCAGTCAACTTTAACTCGTCGAAGGCACAACTACTACCGATGCCATCAAACGGCGCGACTCTAAAAGCAAAGTTAAACGGATCAGTTTCTTTGGCGAACACAGTGGAAAGAGTGCTGCCAAAACACCTCGACAGAAACGCAGCAATTCAATTAAAATTAAAGGCTGGAAGCAGACTTGAATGCTCTTTCGCACTCCCTTTTACATGGCGAATCCGCGACAAGATCCTCAAAAATTGGACACCGTGTGTTCAATAGCGTTCGGGGGAGAAAAAAAAGCTCTGCAGTGTAGCATTGTGCCCCTTGGTCTCAAAAAACTGCTCTGAGTTGGAGATTTTCCCACAGAGGAGACACCTGGATTGGCCCAAAATGGCTGCTTCACACCAAAATGGCAGACGTCCTAATTATTATTATTATTATTTGTAGAACACAAAAAACATATTTAAATCAACATAATTGGATGTAAATGTCTCCTCTGTACAACCCTGATTAGCTGAGGTCATAAATTGTGCATTTAGTTGAACAAGCACGGGTCTTCAACGTAGCTGACCAAAACATTCCCAATTCAAATTCAAACGCAATTATAAACTAACTGCCAGAGGGTGCAGAAGTGGAAATAATCTGCCCCCTCCTTTCAATATGGTGTCAAATTTTGGCTATTCAGCGAACTGAAGAGAACCAATTCAGCATCCACGTTAATGCATCTGGAGCTTTTAGACCTGAAAGCGCTGACTGACACGTTTTCTGCCCGCGCTCCCTGACATATGAATATTGAAACACATTTCCGAATTGCGCGAGTTGCTCACTCTCCTCCGGTAAAGGAGAGAGAAAGGCCTTCCTCCCGACCTGATATATTTTGAGCGGTAATGTGCGAGATTGACACCGTTTTTCTACGCGGGCCGCCATTAGTGTCACTCAGTCTCCAAATGTAGCACATTGAAATAAACTAATGAGGTTTCTTCACTAAATGTCCTATGGAGAACTGCGAGGTAATGTGCTCGTTCTGTACCTAAGCTGCTGTCACCTGTAATGGAGTGCAAGTGCATCAGCAATGTTGTATTAAATGCAAATGCCGGTGAGGGGGGTGGGGTGGGGCTGGGAGATCTCCACCATCTCAGCGTTAATCTTCATGCTGCTGAGGTTTGTTTTACTGAGGCAAGAGATGTGAAACGATGTCAGCGATGGGCATGAGGCTTAGTTCTAGCCTAAGGGTCTGCTGGCCCCCTTGCACGGACCACCGCTACAGGCCTTTTCCTGGAAATGCTGAAGGGTAAATTGAAATGTGTTCCCTTTTCACAAGGTCGGACTGACTCAAAGCGCCGGCTGAAGCAAAAGACTTACACAAAACTCGGCAAACCAAGCCGACATATTTCTCTGCTGCTCCGATGGCGGCTACGAGTTCGCGCTACGTACTTGCCAGGGCCCGGTGTGTTATGAATAGCTCGGATGCCTATACATTACAGTGAACAACTCAACATGTCTGCCAGGACTACTTGGGGAAATCACATTCCTGGGTGTGTGGGAGTCTTGCTTTTTATTACCTGCCTCAGAGCTTCAAATCCAATTCCATCTCCTTGCCCCTCACCGGGCCCGTGTCGGAGCCGAAGGAACATTGGGCAGGCAGTATGGATGGCACGGCTTTAGCCTGCAGCTGACTTCAATTAAAAGCCTTCATTAGGAGCAGGATCCATTGGGAATCACCATGGACCACCCATGACGCCTGAAAAAAGGCCGCCAATGGTGAATAAGACCTATTTTTATTCTCGGCAGAGGGGTGAGATTCTGAAGTCTGTTCGTCCTTTATTAGTTAAGGGGGAGACTGTTTGAAGACGGAACCATGGGCCATACACGGAAGGAGACACACCAGGGATCTTGGATGAAAGTAAAGCACTCCTTGTATCCATTCGCGGTTATCCTGCTCAAACAGCCACTGCACTTGGCTAACATGGATGGCATTGCCACGGCAGCTGCGGGGCCAACGGGGGATTTCGCAAAGGGAAGATGAAGCAAACCGGACCCCCGAATGTGGCATTGTCTTGGGATCCCAACGCCGACTTGTGAACGGCTCATTCGTCCAAAGTGGCAGGTTAAAATGTCCACCGGAACTGCTGCGAGGCATCGAGACACGCAAATGGTGGAATAGGCGATCGTCGTATCGACGCCACAGACATTGAACGCAGTCCACGTGGACATGCTGTCTCTGCCACCATTTCATAGCCCGGGTGATCAAATCAGAACACGGAAAATGATAAATCACCCGTGACATAATCACCGTGAAAATATTAAAAAAAGAACACCCCTGATCTTCTTTAATTGAACAAAGAGTCCGGTCCGAGTGGAAAAGAATACATTTGCATCCAATTTTTCCCATGCTTAGAACTGACATCTCGCCAATCTACATTCAACGGGGAATAAAATTATGAGGAAATTACAGGGAGAATGAGTTCTGGTCCCACAAGGAGAATTAAAACTTATTATCTATGACAACCTGTCAGCCAGAGAGAGCTCAAACATGGGCATTACGCTCTGGAAGCTGCAAAAGGAAATCAGAAAAGAGACTGATGAAAGCAGAGTGGAGGGAAACTCTGCAGGGGGGGGGAAGCAACTCCAGGTTGCCTGAAAACATTTCCTTCAACCTGGTCGGATGCTTCGGTGCTTGACCACGGATGCAAGAATGCTCTTGAGAAAACGAGATGTTTAATGATGGTGTGTGTGTGGGGTGGGGGGATCATTGGCAATTAACAAAGTGAAAGCCTCGCTCATCACAGTCTCTTCACCGAGAAATGGTGAGACTCGTTGAGGAAGCAGCCTGACGCAAGTCGTGGAACTGATGGCAAATGATACAAAACAATCAGTGCGGTCTGATGAAGGGTCTGGATCGGTAAATCCTCATGTTAGCACTGGTATGATGTCAGCAAGCTTCTGTCGTTCACAGGAAACTGGAGCCTGAACGAGCTGACTTTGGGCGAAAGGTGAATTGCATCCTGAACTGCTCGTCGCTCTATCAGAAGGCGCATCGGGAACCAGAAAGACGTGGAAGCCAGGCCGCCTAACATCAACGATCACCAACATGAATCCTCAATGGTGGCGGATGCTGGTCTGTCAAGGAGGGGAAGCTCAATTTCAGCCTACATCATAAAATGTGTCCGTTTATTTCTACGTGAATTCTACTCTCCGTTCCTTATCAAGAAAATGATCTGTGACCCTGTCATACCTACAAGGCGTCAGTCTGTCAGTCTGCGAACAACAAGCAACGGCAATAAAACCCACCAGAAATAAAAGATTAATCGGTCGCTAGTCGTTTTCAACAAAGAGAGTGTTGCTAAAATGATAAGAAGAAATCTCCAGTTCAACACACAACAGAATGAGAATTGAAAAATGTTCCCACGGACGCCTACACCAAAAGATCGGTGATTGGCTCATTTTGCTGTCAATCAAAAATAGATTCAGCCTCAGACAGATCATCCAATCATCATGCAGAAAAGCTGAGCGTCCGGGCCAGCCCATAAACGCCCACTGTCCAGAGACTCCCAGAGATGCTGAGCGTCCGATGGGCAGGACAAAACCAGCATTCATCCAATGACTTGTCTCGTTTCAATGCATTAGGACAACACAGTTTAAAACACAGCTGCGGGAATGAATGAGAAGAGAGTCGCACCGGAACCAGGAATAAGAAGCTGATTTGGACCAAAAGTTGAGCGTGTTGTAGCGCATATTTAGTCAATGACATGTCCACACAATTGTATGTACACACAAAAATTTGATCACTTATTTTTGAACATTTTAGATGAAGCTGAGCTTCCCTTGCAGTCTTAGAGCAATCGCCTCTGATCCTCAAGAGGGAGTTTCTTGAGGGACCATGACTGTAATTGGGCCGACCCTTCCCTCAACATCTCACCTGCGAATGCCTCAAAAAGCATTTGGAGGATCATGTTTCACGCAAAAATTTGGACCGATCAGCAACTTGTCAGAGAAGGAATGCCATAAGCTGCTGAGATGCTGTCAAAAAATGCTACCGCAGAGAGGAGGTGGAGGGATGAAGAGAATCTTGAAGTCATACAATGGCATGTCATTTGGAGAACCTTGGATTAAGAGCTTACAAGAATCTTGTCATATCACATTTAACCACCTAATCATCTTACGGATGTTTTATCCCCAAAGCTTGCAAAACTCGTCACGCGGCGACCACTCTCTCGACTCTTTGTGTTTCTAAATTTACTCTCAAACGGTCTCTCCTGTACTGTGACCTGTTTGTCATCTGGAATTGTGTAGCTCAGTATTTTCCCGGAAACTCGGTCATCAGTTTTTGTTTTTGTTTTTTTGGTTGTTGTTTTTTTTCCACTCCAAGGCTACCGGCTCTTCAGAAAGCTCCATCAAACATTTCGCCAAGGTCTCAGGACCAGCGGACAATAAACGAGCGTGTCAAAAATAAAAACACCAAGGCCGCCTACAACTCGGTGATGCCCCGCGGGATACCCAAACAGACGGACTGGTACACACACACACACACACACACACACACACACACACACACACACACACACACACACACACACACACAAAGACACAATTTATTTCTAACTTTGGAGAGGCCGCATTCTGATGGGTTTGCTCCCATCTGACAAATGTTTAATTTTAACCCGTGCTTATTTCAGCCCAAACGTTTCTATCGGCTCTGTAAACCGCAAAGTGAAAGTGCATCACACGAGTATGCCAACCTGAACAATTTCCTCCCTGACAGCCTCAAACACCCCAGCAGTGTATCCAAAGTCGCATTCCGGCAAGCTGACTCTGAGGTTTAATTGTAGCGGGTCTCTAATGAGTGCAACGGCTGTGGTCCTGAAACTTTCATCAAGCTGATCGCTTTGCTCCAATGGAGGTCCGGAGACCGAAACGATACAGGAAAAGTAGAGCCCAACGGTCGGAATAGACTATGCGGACACCACAGACGGGACTCGGTGGCAGCCATAAACTCTTTGGGAGTCGAAAATAAATACAAATATCAATTTTGCAGCAGACAATTGTTGAAGCGATATGTCATCCCATCCGCCATATTGTATGTGGCTTTAATATTAGATATAGGTTTGGCAAATAATTTTGTAAAACTGGTGGGGTACACCCTGAACTGGTTGCCAGCCAATCGCAAGGCAGACATAGACGAATAACTGTTCGTGCTCACAATCACACTTGGGGGGCACTTTACAGCGTTCCTAAATTCACCCGGAATTCAAAACTTTGCATTTCATTAAACGCAGATGTTTTACCCTTTTTCCATGTTCACAATCCTTTCACTACTTCTAATAATTCCACCGCACATCCGTTCAGCATTCGCCATTCAACGTTGACATGCAACTGCATTCTCTCGTTAGCAAAACGGCCGCATCACATGTATCCGAATGCCGTCGTCTTAGCGACAGAGCGAGTTCAAGAGCACCTGGATGACGGCCACCTGAACGGCTGTGGCGTTCCCTGATTGCCGTGATGGATTCCGTGGCACGTTCGCATGAAGTGAGAAGAGCGCTGCCATCATCAGCGAATACAAGTCAAGTTATTCCTCAGGCTGGAGAGCTGCCACTAAATAGGAATCTCATTTTGATGATGAGATGTTTTTCTTTTTTCCTGAGCCCCTTTACCGACCATCCTCCCCACTCTCCAACAATGCAGCGTCATCTGCTTTTGTCATCTCAGATCTCGCTTGAGATAGGACGTCGCCTAAGGCCGCTGATTTCCCTTAGAAAGCGGCCTGCAATTGCACACCCGCCTCAGAAACCCTTCAATATATAGTATAGTGTTTAACCCCCCTCCCCCTCACACACACACACACACACACACCCCGCCGCCACCCATACCCCACTTTATTGAGGTTTCCTGTTCATATCCCTGCTATGTTGCAGATTTTTAAGAGATCGTTTTTTGCCGTTTTTACAGCATAAAGGTAAGTCTAAATTTAGCGTTGCGCGCCTTCGGTGCACTACCGCGTCATGCGTAAGGTGGACCTTCCACTGGATTTACCAATTTAAGTTGTTTTACCAAGGCAGCAAGGAAACATCAGAGCACGGCTGGGCACTTACAAGCTACGGTGCGTTTAAAAACGTTTGGGGACACTCGCGTAGATCTGCAGCTCAGTGAACAGGCACTAAATTGGTGAGTAAATGAATTTTATTTTACATTTCTTCTTGTTATTTTATTTCGTTAGTATTAATGGTCACGAAATAAAATGACAAAGATACAAAAATGTAGCAAATAAATCAGCTCACCTGCAACTTATAATGGCGCATTGTAGTCAGCTTCGTGCACTAAAATTCGTTCAATCTCAGCTGCTCAACATTTTCAGTTATTTGCTGTTGTATAACCTATTCTCAAAATGCAAATGATCAATCTGTTAATTTTATTTTCAAAGAATAGTTTGTTTTGTTATTGTGTGGTTGGTGTCTTATATGAAACTGCGACATTGCGCAATTTATTGGACAGACTTGTTTATGATTACACAGCGTTATTTGGGTGGCATTTTATTGAGTATTTTTAAAATCTTTTTGTTATGCGATTGTTATTTGCTTCATATTGTCTATACAGAAGATTTCACCTATTATGGCTGGATCTGGAATGTATGTTCGGATCACTATATCTTTCATCCTGCCGTCCATGCTAAAATATGGATGCACCTCAAGTATTGCTACAGTGCTGTTTTCATAAAAACGACATTGTGTGCAGGGAAATTGGCGGCACCACTGGAGTCGTGTATTAACTTCTGTGATCGTCCAAATCCTATTCAAAACATTCAAAGACTTAAATACTTAAGCTGTTGCTTGATTCAATTTCTTATTAACACTTTTTTTTTTTGCACTCCGAGCAGCTGACTGACAAATAAAACCGATGAAATAATAACACGCCGGCAGCTATCGGCAGCTTTGTTTTTCCTTCTTTTTACGCAAACAGCCTGTTTTATTACCTCTGACTGTGGATGCTCCGTGAAGCAACAGTTGGGGAGGACATATGGCAGGCGATACGTGGGAAACCGTGGCATTCTACCGCTTCTTTGTGCACAGATGTTTGACTGGGCCCAGGAAAGCTCAACGTGTTAAAAAAATAAAATAAATAAATAAATTGGCCGTATTAATCAGAATGTACCATTCCGAAGATTGGCACTAAAAAGGAAACTCCCCCCTTATTATTTCACCGCGCAAATCTTAAACAGACGAAAACAGCGCAAAAACAAACAGGTTTGGTTTCAGTGGCCATCTGTGCCTGATGCAAGACTTCAATAACAGATCTGGAATACGCTACTGGGACCACGAAAGAAGAAACTAAAAGGCAATTTCAATCAGAATGTAGCATTTCCAAGAGTCGCACGAAAAAGCAAAAGTGTGCATTAGTATTTATAGTCGTTAACAGACAGAAAAAAGCACACAGGCTTGGTTTCAATGGCCGTCTTGCCTGACAGCAAGTCTTCAATAAAATGTTTGGGCACCGTTTCTCTTTGTTTACTTTTCATGTACCTTCATGGTATGAGCAAATCTTACACCTATTCATTTGTTCTTTATTATTTTATTCATGTTAGAACATGCCTCCCAAGATTAAATCTCTGTTTTTGATGTTGTATTTTGTAAAATAAATCACACGCCCAAAAAATGCAACTTATACTCCAGTGCGACGAGTGTATGTTGTTGTTTTCCTATTTCATCATGCATTTTTCGGCTGGTGAAACTGATACTCTGGAGTGACTTGGAGTCCGGAAAATACGGTAAATGATTTATGATTGAACAAGTGCAACCACACTTATACAGATTGTATTGAGCCTTAATTAATTATCCTTGAAATGGCCCGGTGCTAAAACAAAGGAAACACACCCGGGCTGATTTTATTGGCACCAAAAATCTCGATTCTAAGCGGTTGGGATGAAAATCAGCATTGGGATCAGCTGGAAGAAGTGGCTGGGAAGAGAAATGTGGGCTTCCCTGCTAAAGCTTCTGCCTCTGTGACCTGACCCCTGATAAACGCTAGAGAATGGATGGATCGATGGAAATCTCTATTCAATTATTTATATATACAGTATATATATACTTTGAAGTCAAGATGGCGCCCGAGTAGGCAGCCGTCGGCAAGTGCTCTCATGAGCCTTGCTTTTTTTTTTGTTTTTTGGTTTGTTTTGTCACTTTGTGTTTGTTGTTACGTCGTGTGGACCTGATGTGGACTTTTTTCAGCATTTTTTGGCCACGACATTCATCAAGGAGGAAACTCTGTGCTTGGTGGTTGCGCCTTCTCGGCAGCATGGGTATGCCAGCACTGTTTTTGCCTGGGAGGAATGTCGGCGCCATTTGACTGTCGTTGCTGGACAGTCCCGGGGCGCTTGTGTCTTGCGCCTGTTATGGGCAGCATTTTTCACAGCCCCACTTTGTTCAGCGGAGAGATCGGTGCTGTTGAACGGTCTGCGGCTGGATGGATGTAAGGCTTGAGGAGCCGACGATGAGAAGAAAGGAGCGTTAGCGCGGAGCGCCGATGCGGATGTGGAACTGGGAGTCGCGGCTTGGAATTGAAGTGGATTTACATGGGACAGGAGATGTGAGCCAATCTCTTTTTCGTCAATGGACGCTACAGCTTCGTGTTTGCTTTCAAAACCTAGCTTATAGCAGACGTGTGCACATTTTCAGCATGACGTCTCTCATCCACTGGTGAAAGGACACTTTGATCCTCTCCTCTTTCATCTATAACTGCTTCAGAGAACAAAGTGTATGCAGAAAAGTGGTGAAGATTGCACGACTGTCCGTGTCCTATGTGTTGTGTTGTGTTATTTTTGTTATTTTGACTTCAAAATGGCGCCGCGTGAGTGGCTGCCTTTCCAGCAGCTCCTATATTTTGTTGTTCTACTTCTTCCTTTCATAACTTTGCTGCTGTGAATCTGGAATTTCTCCATTGCGAGACTAATAAAGGTTTTCTTATCTTATCTTATACACACACACACACACATATCTATATCTATCTATATATATATCTATATATACTGTATATATAGATATATATAAAGTGGTTTGTAGCAAATCTAGATAATTTAACTTGTTATGATCTGAGATTGTGAACGGATGTAATCGTGGTTTGGCTGTCGCGGGCATGTGTGACATTGCTCACCGTGGTTCAAGGAATGCTTCAGGAACTTGCGTGAATGCGCAGTTGCATGGAGAATTAGAAGAAACATTTCTTGTGGATTGGGATTTTTCTTGAATGTTTCTCAATCAAAAGGGAACCCAAAGTCAACTTTTCAAATTTATACTTGGCTCTCCAACATCGATGATTTGTGGACAGTAAAAGCAATCCATCGTAATAAATAGACAAAAAACTGTGATCCACGTGTCAAATTCTTGATGGGGTTGAAAAAAAAAAACCTGTCCAAATAGGAGGAATTATGTGCTCAGTGTGTCATCACATGGCCCCTCCAGGCTTCATCATGCCGCAAAGTCATTAGTATAATGATGTTGTCAGTGGGCGCAGGCACGACGTGTCTTCACGTCGCCCGTGTCAGTTTGTCTGGATGCGCCCTCGGAGCCCAGGCAGCCATCGTTGCTCATAACCGCAGTGTCACTCAAAGACAGTGTGGGTGGGGTGGGGGGGTCAAAAACAGCTTCCTGCCCTTCGGAGGCGCTAACGCAAAGGTGACACTGCAGCTCGGCCACATGTGTCTTTATTCATATCGCGGGCAACAATATCACAAGTGTGACTTCCACAAGTTAACTCTTTTTGACACTCCTGTCTGCCAGTTGGCTTGACTAAAGCACAGTCGCATAGACACTCCATCTCTCACTTGTCAAACATGTCAGTGTGCGCCATAGCACGCAGAACGGCTGTTTTGATAGCAGAGCTCGAAGGTGCTACCTCACGTCCACTTTGAAACGCATCGGCGAGAAATGGTTCCAACGCTGGCGAGGTGTCGCCATGACATCGGGAAGATGGAGGAGGGCGATGACTAAATGTGGACTGTCCATTGTGACGTGCGAGGCCACCATATTCAGGACCATCAAAGATGCCCACAGCCGGAACTCGGGATCTACGGTTACCTCTTTCTTTCGACTGAGTAATACTACAAGTACTTACATTTCAGTACTGGCCTATACCAAGTACTGATACCTGATTATGTCATCATGTCTTGTAATTGTAAGGAAATATATTTTATTTTAGTAATATACTGTTCAGTAATACAAACTTTGATAAAACATTGCATGCGTTTACCCAATTCCAAGGAACGTGTATCCATCCATCCATTTTCTAATCCGCATATCCTCATGAGGTTCGCGGGCGTGCTGGAGCCTATTCCAGCCATCTTGAGGCAGTGGACCCGCCTACACCCTGAAATGGTGGCCAGCCAGTCAAAGAGCACACATCGTCAAGCAACCATTCAGACTCACAATCACATCCAATGACAGTGCAGAGTGTTGATTTCAACTACCATGCATGTTTTTGGAATGTGGGAGGAAACCGGAGTACCCGAAGAAAACCCACGCAGGCACAGGGAGAACATGCAAACTCCACACAGGAAGGCCGGGGCCCGGAATCGAACCCTGGACCTCTGCACTATGAGACGAACATGCGAACCAGCCGTTCACCGTGTCGCCAACGATATATGCATCCATCCATCCACTTTCCGAACCGCTTGATCCTCACTAGGGTCGCGGGGGGTGCTGGAGCCTATCCCAGCTGTCTTCGGGCAGTAGGCGGGGGACACCCTGAATCGGTTGCCAGCCAATCGCAGGGCACACAGAGACAAACAACCATCCACACTCACATTCACACCTAGGGACAATTTTAGAGTGTTCAATCAGCCTGCCGCACATGTTTTTGGAATGTGGGAGGAAACCGGAGTACCCGAAGAAAACCCACGCAGGCACAGGGAGAACATGCAAACTCCACACAGGAAGGCCGGGGCCCGGAATCGAACCCTGGACCTCTGCACTATGAGACGAACATGCGAACCAGCCGTTCACCGTGTCGCCAACGATATATGCAATGATTCTTAAATCCTTTTGAAGTGAATACTCTCCAAAGGCAAGATAAACTCGATTGCTTTTGTAAAAATATTGATATATTCTGGATTTTTGTAGTTTTGTCGGTGGAATTCTTTACAATTCCCGTTTGAGGTATAAGTTTGCCTGCTCAACATTCAGGTCTATGTTTCTCCCTTCGTGATGCACCACACATTTTAAATAGGAGACACGTCTGGACTGCTGGCAGGCTAATCTAGTATTCACACTCTTTTGCTGCGAAAATGTGACATTGTCTTGCTGAAACAGGCATCGACGTCGATGAAAAAGGCAGCATATGTTGCTCTAAACCTGCACGTACCTTTCAGCAATGACACCTTTGCAGATGTGCAAGTTACCAACGCACTCCCAAACCCTCCCAAATGCTGGCTCGTGAAAGTCCTTTTCCTCTTCGGCCCAGAGGACATAAACTCCATGATTTCCAAAAACGATGTGAAACGTGGACTTGCCAGATCAGCGTTGTACTATCCAGTCAGTTGTAAAAAAAAAAACTGAATTTAAGTTGTGGGCATTTATTATCACTGTGGCCTATTATGTAGATGAGTAGTTGAGATGCTGACACACCGGAGGGTGTTGAATATCCCCAACCCCACACATAAACAAGAAATGGAGTGCTGTAATTATCTCATGTGTTGACTATGCAACAGACACATGATCACTTTTTGTGGAATTTTGAAAGAAAAAAAATGCATGCGGTATGATTTTTTCACAATTTGAATCATCTATCAAAAAGATCAAAACATGCTTCTCAATTTACAGCCAATCCACACCTGGCTGATGTTGGAGGAGCCATTCTGGTACATGCTATAAAATGGTGACGATTGTAATGAGGTTAGCTCTCATGAAGCCTTCTCTACTTCCTCTTTGTCCCTCGAACGCAAATAAATATGCAAAGCATGCACTGCGGCTCACATCAAATCATTGAAGGCTTCAATGTTCACTTGATGTGATGATCTAACGCGTCGTGTCCTCCAAGTAGGACCTGCGGTGTAAACCTCGTCTTTGGCAATAATGCCACTGTCCTTCTCATCTCCCCAAAACCTAAAGTTAAGTAATTTTCCTTCTCCATCCATCCATCCATCCATCATCTACCGCTTATCCGGGGCCGGGTCGCTGGGGCAACAGCTTTAGCAGGGAAGCCCAGACTTCCCTCTCCCTAGCTACTTCTTCCAGCTCTCCCCGGGGGATCCCGAGACGTTCCCAGGCCAGCTGGGTGACATAGTCTCTCCAGCGTGTCCTGGGTCTTCCTCGCGGTCTCCTCCCGGTGGGACATACCCGGAACACCTCACCAGGGAGGCGCTCAGGAGGCATCCGAATCAGATGCCCAAGCCACCTCATCTGGCTCCTCTCGATGTGGAGGAGAAGCGGCTCGACTCTGAGCCCCTCCAGGATGACCGAGCTTCTCACCTTATCTCTAAGGGAGAGCCCGGACACCCTGCGGAGAAAACTCATTTCGGCCGCTTGTAACCGGGATTTTCCTTCTCTTTCATCCCTAACCAATCCCAATTAGGGTCACGGAGAGCTGCGCGATATTGCTGAGACCACAAATCCTCCCCTCCAGCGGCACGCCGGTGCTCAATGCCCAAGGTGTGTTATTATCTTGTATTAGCACACCACCTGCCTTGCCATAATGGCTGGCTAATTGGCTCGACGCGTGTCTCGAAATAATAAAGAACGGAGACGTTTTACAGCGATTAAGGAGGCACGTCGGGAGGGAGCGAGACTGCCACGTACGCGTCCTGGCTGCATACGAGCCGCAGGGATAACATTCGGACCCGAGGTGAATTTTAAAGCCGTCGCAATTAGCGTGCGGATCGCTTCGCTAGTCTTTTTGGTATCATGCAGTTTGACAAGCCCGATGTGTCTCATACCTTATTATGCGCAGTTAGGAGATGTTTCATGAATTTATTCGCAGTTGTCTATTATCTTCACTTTGTCGCATTTCTCCTAGCTGCACTGTTTCTAGTATAGATATTTGGTCCAGACAGATTTGTTGCGATGTCAATCGAACCCTTCAGAATCGGTAGCAATGGGGCTGTTTCTTGAAGCAATCGGATTTCAAATTCGCCTGACTAACAACATAAGCATTTTGCCATCCGATTAGTTGGATCGGGCAAAAGTGCTGTTGTCATGGTTTTGGACTGTCTTTGCTTTTGTTTTAGCTCCAGCTGGAGTGGAGGAGGAGCGTTCCCTCCTGTGGCGCACCCGTGTTGCGTTCTAATCTAACCTGGACTCTGTGCTCTACCTTGCCTCGTCTGAATATTGACCTTGCTCGCTCTTCTGTTTCAAGCGATATTTTCTAGACCTTGTGCTCATGTTCATCGTCGCTCTTGTTCTGCTAGATTTTTGGTTCATAAGTATTTTGGTTTCCAAGTCATTCGACTGATTTGAGTGAAGTTTTGTGTGATTGGACTATTGTCATTTTGTTTTGTGTACTTACTGCATTTTCACGACTGTAGGGCGCACTTAAAAGTCTTCCATTTTCTCCAAAATGGATATATATAAATACTGAATAGCAGCCATAACTGACACTGCACCTTTTAATACAGTGCGCCATATGGTCGTGAAAATACGGTAGCTTGCCGTTTACAAGCGTGTTTTGTTCATGTCTGATTTTCCTGGCTATTTGTTGCCAGCGTGTTCTATTTATACAGAAATAATGTTATAAATAAATGTTTTTGTTCTGCATTTTATCCGAGTCTGCGTTTGTGGTATCGACACACCATCTGGTTCTTTTCCGAATCTTGTTTGCTGTAGCGTGGGTATGGAGTATTTTATTTCAATGTTTTTCACTCGGAACTAAAGAGTTCAAATGCAACATATCTTGTCCACTTTTTTAAAATTGAGCAAAATGAGTTTTTTTGGGGGGGTTTTATTTCTAAAATTTGAAGTTCTGCTGTATTCAATCACTGATCCACTTATCTTCACGAAGGTCGCGGGCACCTTTAGTTCAAAAATACCAAGTCCAACATTTTGGGGATTGAAGTGATGACACATTGTTTGTGGAATATTTACAGCTGTAAACAAACGTAAGGGGGGGCAGGGTCAACTGTGTTTCCTTTTCTTCTGGTATTGGTGGCTCAATTTAAAGTGGCAAACATTTTTTTCCACATTTCACCTTGGAGCGAGCACAGAGGCGCTATTCAAATGGGGATAAAGTCACTGACAGTCGCTTTGCCCTGCAGAGTTGTCGTCCTCCAGAACCTAAACATCCCTCCACCCTGCAGAATGAATAAGCGGATGACAAGAACCGAAGAAATACTCGCACTGCCGCATCCTCCCGAGGATAACAAGAATAATGCCTTCATTTGCTGCAGGGCCTCCGCTCCACGCCAAGTATAGACATGGCTTTTATGGGTGTAGTATTTCTGATTGGCATCCTAGGACAGCCGTTTGAATTATTTAATAGCACTCCCATTCGCCCGAGTGCTGTGTGTGTTTGTGTGTGTTTGGGGGAGTCGGGGGGGGGCGCTATTTTGCGTTTCATTATTCTTCTCTTTAATTTAAGTGGGGCAGGTGACTGAAAACAGGTCAGTGATCACACCTCTCACTAGTTTTTTTTTTTGGATGCCGCCGTACGACTCCCAGGGCGGATGTCTGAATCTGAGATCACAATTCAGAACGTGGAGGATATTGAAAGGGATTAGGTTGATCCATTTCCTGCCGCTCGGGAGGCGGAAAGAAGTGGCGATGAGTCGACTGTGGCTGTCACAGGACCTTGAGGGGGAGCACGGAGATGCCATGCTGCCAATTCTCTCCCGTTCACATCCATTCTCCGGCCGGTTGTGCATGAAACAATTTGTGGGACCATGGCCTGAATCAAAGCACCAAAATCTGCAGGCACAAAAAAAAACAAAAAAAAAAACAGACAAGACCCAGCTCTTGTCCAGCTCAGTCGGTGCAAATCCTGTCCATATCGATCCGAGCAGTGAAAAGACTCATTTTTCAAAAACACCACATCCAGCCAGGTAGCGGTGCATCGGCACTCGCTTGCCGCAGAGAGCGCCTCTTGGGCGGCTGCGAGAGCGCTGACGCTAAGCTGACGTTCCGCTGCTGGAACCAAGGCCCATTACTGCGACGGCATGCCTGTTAAGAGCGAATCTCAGCGGCCGTGAGTGAGCCCGCAACTCGCTGAAACTCGGGACGGGCATTACATTCGCCTGCTAATTGTTTTCTTCGATTTCTTGTCCACATTTTCTCACAGTAATTCTCATCAGTTACACGCACACGGTAGCGATGCATTTGACAACAGACGTGTTTCTAACTATGCTTTGACTAAGTTTTTAGCATTCTTGTCGTCAAACCCAAATGAGGTTCCATTTGCAGCTGTCTTAATATGACATCGAGTCTACAAACAGCTTGCACTACTTTCCAACTAGCAATAATGGAGTCAGTAAAAGTAAGGTAAAAGGTAAGCAGAGCTACATTTCCCAGTACTGTTGCATTAGCATTAGCAATTGCCGTTCGCCCCTGATAAGTGGCATCAACAGGACTTGATACATACTGGAAGTCATCAATGCGGTGAGGGTCGTCGCAGATGCAACGCAATCTAGTCTGTGTAATCCAGAATGTTCATTTCACCGAAAATCCCGCTTTGGATTTCGCATCCTCGGCTGGACGTGACCTGTCAGACCAGGACTCCACATCCCCGTCTTTATCGGGGACAGATAGCCTCGGGTCCGCCTGACCTTGGCACGGACGGAGATAACACACCAGGCTGATAAGCGAGGGAAATGGGGTGTGGTGGGGGGGTGGGGGGTCGAAGCTCAAAGATCCAGAAAGAAGTGGAAATGACCAGCGGCAGCTTGCCACGAAACAGCATTTTCCTAAAGTGCAGCTTTTTAAGGACCGCCATTTACATGGCCCAAGAGATGCGCCGGGAAGCTTCATGATAGATGAATCAGACCCCTCCACCAAGGGGAGGAGATGAATTCTGCGATGACCTGCTTTTGCAAATTTGGCCCAAGGGAGGGCGGCGAGGAAACGGAGACTTTAACGGTGCGGATATCCGTGCTGAGGCTCTGAGGTGGCACGAGATGCTGAATTAATCATTGTGTCATATTTGAGGAGAATGAATGACTTGGGGTGAAGTTTTATGAAGCGCGTCAGCAGGGTAACAGCTTTCCAAGCCACTCCCTTTCCTACTACACAAAGTCAAGGGCAATAAAGCAGCTGCAGATTTCCCCTTTGATGACAAACTAAGTCGAGGCCGCATGTGAAGGCGCTTTCCAAACAAGCTACCTGGGACCGCAAACACGCATGTAACGTCGAGAGCAAACTTCTACACAGACAAATATGCTTTTTAAGGGCTTGATCCTTTAACGTTGTTATGACAAAGTAGGGTATTAAATTTAGGTTCCATGCTTTGCGCTTCATGAGCCACGTTAGTTTTTGCTTTGACTTGGAAATGTATCATCGTGCAAAGTGAGAGCTTTTAATAAGCTATTGTTCTCCCAGAGCAAGCACATAACGCCTGATGAAAGCCTCAAATTAAGAGCGCTGGATTAATTTCAGGCATCTTTTGCCGGGATGCAGCAATAACGCACGGCTAAATAAATATGACAAAGAAACAAAAGCTTTTCTTTCAGCCCCCCCCCACCCCCCCACCCGCAAAAGCACAGGGGTAGCTTGTGCGAGGCAGATGCTAATAAACCACCGCTGTGCGCCTTCATGCTCCGCCGTGGACACAAAATAATGAGAAACGACCCTTAATTGTGTTGTTCCCTTAAGGCGGCACGATGTCAGGTGAAGGGTGTCAAGGGGGTGTCAAGGGGGTGTCATGCGCTTATTCACAAGTACACAGAAAACTGCCAAATGAATTGCATGCTCGAGAAACAGCAGCAGGGTTGGGTTGCATTGCCAGCGGTATGTAGCGTCATTACCAGAGCCAGTCTGCACATCTCCCCCCCGAAACAGGAGGTCGGACCGGGGGCGGCGCTTTGAGCAAAAATGACCTTTATGACTCACTCGCCTCGGTTGGCTGCTTTGCACCCTGTCAAACAAGAGACACTGAAAATGCCACCTCTTCCGATGCCATGTGCAACCGTAGTGTTGATATGTTGAAGGATGTGGCAGAGGTGAACTCATCTTCTTGTTAGCGCTTCGACAATTCTTTGATGCTCGGAAACAGGGTAGACGACGATAATCAGAGTGGATGTTCTGCCATTTCTCGCCCCGCCGATGAAAGTCAGCTCAGCCACGATTGTTGTATATCTCTAGAAGAATATCTTGATAGATTCTCCAAGTAGTCCGGGGTGTCTCGGGTGGGGTTCGCATACACTGTTAATTGAGCGCAAGCTCAGTATTTTCCCATACTTATCAAAGTCAGCAAAGGTCCGACGATGGGATGTCTTTAGTTCGGTTTTCGGACTGATTATCTCGTGGCGCCGGGCGAGTAATGAGGGCCACACACATTCCGATAATCGGTCTGAATTTGTGCAGTTTCCTGCCCATCTGACCAAAGCCAGCGAAGCCCCGATTACCGAATATCTCTTGAGGATGATCCCGACTCATCATCCTGTGGTGAAGTGGGGTACGCGCAGACTGATAACTGGGCAGATTTTGACAGGACAGTCCAGGTAATCTTTGAGAGACAATCGGGCCTTTGTTGACTTCATCGGAAGAGGTGAAAAATGCTGTTGTGTTGATCTGTGTGTCCTCAGCTTTGATGCAGTACAGTAGAAATGTACCCGATAATTCTCTCGATTGGCTAGCGTTCAATTTCACATTTCAATCATGGGAATCCGAGGCTCGGCCAAACAGTGTTGACCAAACACAAGGATTGAAATAGCCGAAATATGGAACAGGTTTTACACTTGATGTTAAACACTGTTTTCTGAGCAGATCAGAGAGTATGGTGGTGGTGGGGGGTGGGGGGAATCAACCCATATCACAGGATAATCAGTCAAGGCTGTTTTCCAGAGACATCAGACAATTGGGCTACTTTGATCAGTAGGGAGGACGAAATACTCAATTTGCCCCTGGTATGTGTCGAGTACCTCTGACGGTAGTTTGTGTAGCGCTTCAGTTTCTTGACGCGGATATACAAATACAAGCCGTAGTCCTCAGATCACCTCAACTAGAGATGTTTTCACTAAAACAAACGGCATTCCGCCTTCCCAAAGCAGCGGTGTGCCCACCTGTCCTGGTCTCACATGCCTGCACACCCTCCCTGGTACTTTGTACAACAGATGAAAGGACCGGGGGATGACATTCCAAAACCCTGCGTGAGGATCCCTCAGACATATGCTCTTGGCCGGCTTCCCCAAAACCAACAAATAAATAAACAAATATCCGCGCCAATGACAAACATTGTTTTGCAGGCATAATTAGCATACTTGTTGTCAAGCGCGACGTCCCCAATCTCTACCTGCGGCGCGGTCGTCTGGGCTCGATCTTCCATGAGGGGCGTCGCGTTGATGGCCTTTGCTAATGTCAGCGTGAATAACTCAACACGGCGTCATCTCTTTAGCTAACGTCCGGCGGGAGGCGTTTGGCGCTGTGCGCGCCTGTTGTTATGACAATTAATCTGCCTCCAATCGAGCTCTGGGGCAGCGGCCGGTATTAAAAGGCCGAGGGCCCCCGCATGACGAAAGAGGAGGCGATAATTGCCTTTGTGTTGCAGAGGACGAAACGGCGAGGCAGTCAAGGGCAACTATGGCACATCTTCACAGCGTGACCTGTGGAAGTAAAGACGCTGTGCACACAAACTGTGTTTGCCATGCGGTTAATGGGGTGGGCTATGTGTTTTTAATCTCCGCCTGTCAATACGTCCCCGTTGTCTGCATGCAAGGACAGCCCGGCCGGTCCACGCTATCTCGTCTGCCGCATAAATTGGATGTGTTTTTCTTGTAAACACCATTTCGGCTTTTCTTATTACAGATGCGCATCGGTGGGCTGGTGGCCACAACAAGCGATAAGTGGCTTTGTATAACCCTAAACATCGCAATTGGGTCCCATCTCCATGGCGGGGTATCATTGTCATTTCAAATGACATGGCCCAATGGGGGATGTTTGCTATTTCACTCCTGGAGTACCAACGCGTGTCGTTTTCCGCCACTTTGTACTACAGTGGATTTCATTGACCCGGTTTGACGGGACCGCGTCATCGCTCCTTTCTGTTTCGTGATCAATTAAACCACTTTACACTGACCCCTCAATGTTAGCCGCTGGGACACGTACGTAATCCTGTTGAATTTTGATGAGCATTTGCCTCACAAGGGCGCAAGTATCCGGCTCGTACTCCAAGGCATTCGAGAACTTTTTCTCGGTGTATCCACAAGGGATGCCGATCTGAACATGCATGCGAGATGCCGCTGACGGAGAGTCCTGTTCATCCGTCGAACAAAGTAAAGCGCGCAAACGCTGACGGTTGCTTTTGGTCCATTATTTGCATCAGCTACAAGATACAAGGACAGATACTGTTTCCTATTCCTAGGGATCTTTTTGGCAAGATGAGAACTCTTCATCCAATCACGAGGGCGCAACACGGGGCCTTGCGGGCATTTTGCTTCTAGGCCGATAGCTGTACTGCCGCTTCGGAACTGACCGACGCGTCGTGGGGGACGCGTGGCGGCATCAAAGGCATGTACATGCTAATTTGCATATATAGAGAGAGATGAGAACTCTGCGAGTCAGGAATTGATCTGCGGCATGCATTAGCGCATTGCCTATTGATGAGAGCAAGGAGAAGATTTATAGCGCTCTGATTGATGGTCACAATCTCCAAGTATAAATGAATGAATACGTGCCGGGCCCAACGATGGCAGTAGAGCCCTGATTTGCAAGCTCATCAGAGAGCGCAAATGCCATGTTTAGCGCAGCCTCATCACCAGGCACTCCTGACTGATAATAAGTGAGGCAAAGTTATGCGTCGGGCTTGCCGAAAGGCCAACAAGATCCACTGCAACACAACAATACGTGACCATTGCGGAACACAGGCAATTAAAGATAGCGGCTCTCCAGATCAGAAAAATGCATTTGGACAACCAATGCCGACGGCTACTTGATGTTTCAGGCTATGCCCGTTTTCCCGCAACGTCATCATACAAATCAAGGAAGCCCTTACTCAACGTCAGTCAGCGGCTTGACCGGCTTGACTTTGGGACTCTCCGCTCCCGCTCTCCTCCATGACATGTCCTCACCTCCAACCTGGAAGGGATGGAATGACCTCCAATCTCGGAACGTCTGCGCCCGGACAAAGCACAAACATTTCCCCCGACCCCGTAGAGCACCCCACCCCGCCCGCTTCCCATCCATCCCTCCCTCCAGCCATGCTAAGGGAATCTAATCACACCTATCAGATGCTGAACCTGATATGAACTTCCTCGAGCAACTATAATAAACTTGATACCATTTGATCCAGTGGTGCGTGCCTCGAATTCCAACCAAGGCCCGGCTACATTATTTATCTACTTGGGAAGACCCCTCGCCCTTGGGGGATTCGCACCCAGCTCCAATTTCCCTTTTTTTTTTTTTTTTTTTTTACTTTTAATGGGAAGTTACCAGGGGTTAAGTGGCGACGGGTCTCTCCCTCAGGGAGTGAACTGATTTTCTTGTCCCGACATTGCAGTGAGTATCCACGCACATGAAAGGGGAGTCGTCCGTGTTGACTGGGGCATTGAAACACAACGCAACAACAAATGAAGCTCTTTCTCTCTCTCTCACTCTCTCTCTTGAGATCTGGCTTTGAGTTGAGATCAGCGCAGAGTCTCAGGACATGCTAAAGGGGGCATACGGAACATGTACTTCTTCATTATTTTGCCCCTACACCGAGTGTGAAATTCAACAAACTCGTCAAGATTTCAGAAAATTCATTTTGGAGCAAGCCATTCTGAATATCACCCTATTGTGACATCCGTGAGGCTGATTTGTCGAAAACCCCGCACATGGTTTCGACTTGGCAGCTGGGCTGGGCCAAGGTTCACCTTTTCATTCCGCAAAAGCAGAGCTGCAGTATTCGCGTTGCATCTGGCTGTCGCCTCCACAGCGGGAAAGGTGTGACAATCTCGCACTTTACCCGTGAGCCTCTCATTTCGGGACTCTGGGCTGTTTCCGAAAAAGTAGCCACTTTGCTTCGTCGCACCACCCTACCACTTGCCACTTGCCGTCACCATGGTTACAAAGCCCATTGGCCCTTTAGAATAGAGAGATTTTCAAGGGGCTCCTCTTCACACTTGATATATTTTGACCCCGAAAACCTCAGGGGCCTTTTCCTAAGATAACCGTTTTAATGCTGTGAATATAAACGGAACAATGTCTCAGTTTCCAACAGAACAACAGCCATACCGCACACATACTAAACTTGCGGGCAGAATGAATAATAATAAAGCTTGTGGTCTGCATGCTGAGAAGTCTGCCAGCCAGGCAGCCCCCCTTCTTGCCCCTGGGAAGCAAACAACTGCTCGCACCGATTCACCTGACACACTTGCATATTCCCGGCGCACTGCGGGCTCGCTAAAGTATACGGGAGAAACATAAGGCCACGTGATCAAAACCGTGTCGACGACGTGTGAACATGCACTGGCCTGCCCTGCATTTTTCTTTTTTCTTATTTTGTACCCACCGACATCCAGGGGTTTAGCAATCTTCTCTCCTCTGGTGGAGCGTTCGCCAATGGGAGATTAAAAGTTATGCTCATTAATTATTTGAACACCGAGCCCAACAAGAAATATTGGCCCGTTGCAAGACCTCTTGTTTGCATCTCTTTTATAATTGGGATGGTGATAATCACCCATCCACGCATATGAATCATGTAGCATCTATTCTATTTTCGTGTGGGTTTTTTTTTTTTGCATTCAACTGTGCATAACAAATGACCCAACAAGGCCCTTGTACTCGCATTGTCTCATTTTTTTTAAATATCCATCTATATTTGCCTACTCCACGTGACAAGGGGTTTGTTCCGTCGCCATGACAATTCCGAGTGAGACGCAGTCATGCGTGTCAATTGTCAAGGGATCAAGTTCTCATTAGTCCCATCGTCGTTTAGTTAAGCGCGTCAATAAACTACCCAGTGAGCAAATTGACTTATTTTGTCATGCCTTTGTGCACTTATAATTGTGTATTTCACATTATCGATCACCCTCAATGAGACACATTTTACAGTCAGTTTTGGAGATTGGCGTCTCCCCCATCTTGATCTTGAGTGACCTCGTCTTGATGTGAGCTTCATTCCTCGCCAGGTAGATATTGACCTCCGCGTTCAGCCATGTGTAGTCAATTGCACTTTGCACCAATCACGTGTGCACAGGCTCCCGGAGGACCCGTGGAGTCAATCAACAAAAGGCAAAAACAAAATGAAGTACACAACCAGCCAGATGAGTCCAAGACAAATGAATCATTAACGCATGTTTGCTGTTGCCATTTATCAAGTCGTGCCATTCCAGGAAGCTTTGAAATTGCTATCTGACCCCATTTGCCTGGGAGTGTATTTTTGGCACTCAGGCATTCGGCCGAAGGCCAAGGCATTGATAGTATTACATTGAGTTATTGATTAGAAGATAAAGGATGGGAGTGTCGACTGATAATGAGTGCTTGATTTTATGCTTTTCTATGGGGCGAACAAGAAAACAGTCTTAAGAACTGTTCGACACGCCTCGTCCGTGGTCCTTTCTGAAGTAAAATAAAGCCGCACGAGTAATGAATGAGCCCGAAGCAGCCAGCAAAGCCTGGATGTCATCGCTAACAACCTTCCCCATGGCTGCCCCTCACACTATTCATGTGCCCCGTGTCAACCGTCGAGATTTTCAAGTTCCTGGGAATCACAGTCTCTCAGGCCATCAAGTGGGAAGCCGACAGCAACTCGATCCTGAAGGAGATGATGATCCAGATGATGAACTTCCCGAGGCTGCTCAGGAAGCACGGCCTGCCACGGAAGCCGCTGAGACAATTCCACACAGTAGTCATGGAATCAGTCCTGTTTTCGTCCATCGCAGTCTGGTTGGGGGCCGCCACAAAAAAAGAACATAATTCTACTGCAAAGGGCAGTTAGAACTGCAGAAATAATCATTGGTACTGCCCTACCCACTATGAGGACTTGCACACCACAAGAAACAAGACAAGGGCACGGAAAAGCTACTGGACCCTCCACACCCTGCCTACTACCTCTTCCAGCTACTTCCTTCAGGTAAGCGCTATCAAACTATACGCAGCAAAACCAACAGACATTCCAACAGCTTCTTCCCTCTCGCCATGAACTCCCAAAACAGAATCACTTGATCTCTGTTCGATGACTCCACACATTGTCGTCCAGCCGTCATTGGGTGCTACGACTGCACAATGATACCCGCACATTACGGAAAGTCTTTCGAGACTCATAGATCATGTCTTTGCATATTACAAGCCAAATAAGGTACATGAGACACCCTGCACACACCTGACCCAGGTGGCAGTGTGACACAGGCCAAGTTGATTGCTATCAACAAGTCAGAGAACCAAACTTAAGCTGAACTCTACAATTGTTTCTTCAGAGCAAAATGTAAATTGTTCGAATGTTGGACAGTATTGCAGTAGCGATCCTAATTTCTTATCACCACGCCTTGAATGTTTTATATTAGCATTAAGGTGGCAGGCTACACTGTATTAGGCTAATACCAATGGTAGCGATGCTGTGCTGAAAGTAGCTGGACATTGAGGACAACAGAAATGTGTGAGGCTTGAACCTTGCCCCTCATTTGACAAACTGTTACTTGTAGCTATCCACTGCAAATTAGCGATTGGCCAGAATTGATTCTTTTTTTTTTTTAACTGCTTTGCTGTAGGAAATAAACACTGGAATGAAAACAGCTCAAAGTGGCACTGAGACTGAAACACTGCGAATGCCACAACAAAGTATGTGAAGCAAAAGACGTTTTAGACACAAAATTCTCCGGTGTGTGCGGATTCCATTTAAAAACATGAAAAGATCATACAAATATGGAGTTTAAAAATTCATGAACAGTAAACAAGATTTTGGGATGTGAAAGAGGCCAAGAGTAGATGAAAATATGACGCTCCAAATATGGGCAAAACCCGCAAATGTGCCACGTCTTTGTTGAGGCCGCTTAAAAATGTTGCTGTGGGACCTTATTCCAAAGTGTCTGTATACCAACACCCTTGAGTCACTTGTGTCACTTTCTAGGATGCAGTACAAAGACCGTTGTCAGCCGACAGGAGTGGACTGAGAATGCGGTGGATTTATGGCACGTAGTATACGTGCATACTGTACATTGTACCGCTTCCGACTGTCCGTTCAGTGCGAGGCCAGCGTCTGCAAGCTTCAGAACCGTGTGGCAATCGAAATGCCATTAATCAAAGCTGAAAACATTATTCCATCGTTGGACACTAAGAGGTTGGCAATGAAAAACTTGCTCTTGCGTCCACCGCTGACAGTTGCTAGCCTGAGGTGCTCCATGATGTAACGTGCTGGGTTGTCCATGCAGAAAACACCCATGGGTTGATATTTGGACTTGTGATTTCTTTTTTTTTTTAGCTGTGTTTCACTACCTCCTCACACGTTGTATTTTATTCACATTGATTTTCAAGGCTGCTTGTGCGTGAACCAGGTTCTGACAGTGAGTAGCAGCACAAGCTCAGCGGTACTGTCCGGCATATCTGACCTTGAACAAGGTTGCGACGGTGTTCAGACAATTTAATTAGTTATGACACGCCCGCTTGGCCATCACTGGCTGGCTCATTTTGTGCACTATTAAAAAAAAACGTATACTTTATACTTATACTAATTGTGTTTACTTTTTTCTGTTTTTAATAAATACATTTTTTATGTCTTGAATTTGTAAAAAAAATGTTATTTATTTTTCACTAACGAAGGGTTCAGTGGAATGTGCATATGAACTGGTTGGGTTCGCTCCCCCGAAATAGGGTTAAGAACCACTGAGATATATATATACAGTATATATACACACGTTTTTCCAAGAAATGGTGCAATTCTTAGCTGTGAGCTTTTAAGTGCATCTGAAATAAATGACACGTTTCATGCTCTTTCCTGGCATGCCGTTGCAGAAGGGCGCAATCGAGTCAACAACTCCCCAAAGGTGACAACGAGCCAAGTAAAAACAGTCAATGAATCCCATGGCAACACTCAGTTTGAGAGTGTCTTCGCAAGGGCTCCAGAGCTGTTGCTACTTGCAAGGACTACTGCAGCGCGACAAGACTCCTGGTACAATGATGAGTTTATCACTGTTTATTTATTGCTGTTTACAGCCTATAGTCATTCCTGCGGCTTTGGATTTATGCCTCCGGTTAAGTCGACAATGTCAATCAAAGCCGGCAGTCAGCAGGCATTAATGTTGGAGCAGCTTGTGCTTGCAGTCGAGGACAACCTGGAAGTCGATGTCATGGGGGGGGGGGGGAGCAAAGCAAAGTAATGGCTCTCTTCATGCTAGAACTTCACTGCAGAGAGATCCTCATGTTATCTCTCAAGCCTACGTCCATCCCCGAGTTGATTTGGCCTCCTCTTATCTGGCCGCAAGACCTCAAGTAGGATTAGACTGAGAAGTGCCATTCATTTCATCTTCTCAGTGTCTGCCCGACAGTTGGAGGAAATGCAGACGGGCTCGTATCTCCACCAAGACGTAAGCCTCTTGACTGGTTTTCGGAAGAGGGAGAACAAAACTCCTACTTTGGCATCCCTTCACTGGCTTCCTACACATTTGAGAGTTCTTTTTAAGATCCTACTATTTATTTTCTAATGTTGACATGGTCTGGCCCCGCCTTGCCTCTCTGAGCTCCTTTGCCTTGCCCGGTGCTTCAGGTCTGCAGACCCGGCACTATTAGAAGTGCCAAGAACCAAGCGGAGGCTCAGAGTGGATCAGGCCTTTTCCATTGCCGCTCCCTCTCTTTAGAATGATCTCCCCGCCGAACGTTAGGCAAGCCCCCTCGCTGCCCATTTCAAAAACTCATCTTTATTCTTTGGCTTTTATCTCAGCATGAGACTTGAGTTTTAGTTTGACCGTTTTTGTGCTTTTCTTTGTCTTCGATATGAATTTAGTGTTTGTTGTTGTATGAATGATTTTTGCGCCAAATATTGGGAGGTCCTGATCAAAACAGGATAGTTACCAAACCGTTGTACGTGTCGCGCCTTTCTTGGACGACTTTGAAATGCAACCCTTTCAGTCGTCAGCCAAATTAGTCATGTGCAAACCAATAAATGTAAAATACAATCCGAGGACAGACTCGATCTCGCTGTTGATCTCTTCTAAATGGTACGGAAAGAGCATTCCGCCACAGAAAAGCAATAAACTAATAGATTGATTTATTGAAAGATCAATCAGTCAAATTTCGACAACGGCAAAAGGGGGAAAGCGTCTATCCAGGTAATATTGTTGCGGATATGAAAGGCAGAAGGGGAATAAATTCAATCAAAAAGCAATAACCCGACTCTCTAATGGAGCCTGAGAGGGCGGCAAAATAAATACAGCCATGAGTGTGTTTCGACTGACAGCTAGACAAATTAATAACATATGATACACACAGCTGTGATTGACCCCCCCGCAGCTACCCACACACTGCGGATTCCTCCATAATCGCTCTAGTCCAAGTTTATAAGATATAAAAAGCTCCTGCTGGGAATGACGTGTGATTTGGGGAGTGAAACAGCAAAGCGGCAAGAAAAAGAAGAGGGCAAGCCCTTCCCTTGTGGAAGCGCTGCTCCCGCAGATGGAGAGATGCTGCAAAAGAATGAACCGGAAAGAATCCAGTTTCTGGGGGGCATCCAAGCGGCGCCTCGTTCCCTGGCCCTGCGTGTACCAGCTCCGGGGAGGGTGGCCGGCCTCCTCAAGCACAGGATGGAAATGAGGTGGCCAGGGGAAGAAAGATGGGTCGCCAAGTGAAGGGACGAGGAGGGAACATAATTGAAGGGATTTTTGCCAAATTGCCAAGTGACACGACAAGCTAAATTACAGTTGCTGTAATGCATGATGGAGACAGGACTTTTTAAATGCTGGAGGCTACCTTGCCCATACCATCATCATCCTGTGTGGTGTACAAAATGGATGGATGGATGGATGGATGAATGGGTGGACGGATATCGACAAGGATCCCGCTTCTCCCGAAGAGGGTCGCAGGGAGCTGTGGCCTATGCCAGCTGACGCCAGGTGAAAGCTGGACCACACGGAGAATTGGTCGCCAGTCAATCACAGGGCACAATCGGAGACAGACAATGGTTGTTTGTCTACATGCGCCCTACGAATGGCTCGTGACCAGTTTTTTTTTTTAATTGTTGTTGTTGTTTATTGAACATAAAACATATACAGTAATAATTTGACAAAAAATAAGGTAGATAAAATAGTAAAAAGAAAGAAATCAGTCTTCATTCAACACAGTTATTATGTTAAAGGGAGTAGGAAGAAGTAAAAAACTTATCTAGTCCTACCCCGTTATGTGTTTATATCTAATAAATCATTTTTATATCAATCAGAAAAGAAAAAAGGTAAGAAGAAAGAAGTCTCCATTAAGGCTCATACTTTACCCTTAATCGTGATATTTTTACAACTTTTGGTTTGTATCGGGATTATATAAATCCACACCCTGGCACTCTTGTGTCAATTTTCTCTTGTATTCATAATGGATATTTATATACCTTTCTCTATTTATCAACTTAGTTCTGATTTATCATTATATTTAATGTTTTGAATTTATCATTTTAACTCTGATTGATGTAGGTTGTTTGTACTATTTTTTTGAATTTGTTTTTGAACTCAGCAAGCGATTTACTCATTTTCAGGTCCGTTTCGAGATTATTCCACAGATTAACACCTTTGATAGATACACTTCTTTGCTTGATGTTTGTTCTTGTTTTGAGTTTTTTGAATAAGTTGGTACCTCTTAAATCATAGCTGCTTTCTCGAATTTTGAAAAACGTCTGAATGTTTTGGCAGAGCAGGTTATTGTGTGCTTTGTACATTAATTGGGCGATTTTAAAGTCAACCGGGTCATAAAATTTCATCGTATTTAATTTGATAAATAGTGGATTTGTGGGTTCCGTATATTTTGATCTATTAATAATTTGAATTGCTTTTTTTTTGTAGTTTTAGAATAGGGAGTGTGTTTGTTTTGCAAGCATTTTCCCATATTTCCACACAGTAGGTCATATATGGTAATAATAATGAAGTGTATAATGTGTACAAAGATCTCTTATTTATCACTTCCTTGGTTTTGTAGAGGATCCCTACGGTTTTGGCTATTTTTCTTTTTATGTTATCGATATGTGGCTTCCAACATAGTTTTGAGTCTATTACTAATCCGAGAAACTTGGTTTCATACGCTCTTTCTATCTCAATTGAGTTTACCATAATTTTAGCTTGGTGTTTGATTGGTCTTGTGCCAAAAACAATTAACTTTTTCAGGTTAAGTGACAATTTATTTCTGTCGAACCAGTTTTTTAATTTGTTTAATTCGTTTTCTACAGTTGTCAGGAGCTGTTTCAGATTTATTCCAGAACAGTAAAAGGTTGTATCATCAGCAAATAGGACACATTTAAATTGTTTGGAGACCTTGCAGATATCATTTATATATAAGATGGATAGTTTTGGACCAAGCACTGACCCCTGAGGAACTCCATGAGTGATTTTCAGTTGATTCGTTTTTTTATTGTTGAGCTGCACGTACTGATATCTGTTTTCTAAATAACTTTTTATCCATTTATAAGCTACACCTCTAATGCCATATCTTTCTAGTTTTTTCAATAATATATTGTGATCTATTGTGTCAAAAGCTTTTTTTAGATCTAGGAAAACCGCAACAGTAAATTATTTGTTGTCTATATTAGTGGCTATTGCTTCCACAAACTCCATAACTGCCATTGAGGTGGTCCGTTTTTCCCTGAAGCCATATTGATTCTCACCTAACAGTGCATGCTTTTGTATAAAGCTATCAAGTCTGCGAGAAAATATTTTTGAAAATTGTGGTAGTAGTGATATTGGTCTATAATTTGTAAACAGATGTCTTTCTCCAATTTTATAGATTGGAATAACTTTAGCAATTTTCATTTTTGATGGAAAGATACCAGCTTTGAATGACAGGTTGCATATGTGCGTGAAAGGTCGCACTACATATTCTATAATCTGCTTTATTATTGTCATATCAATATTAAAGCAATCAGTTGACTTTTTATTTTTAAAAGTTTTTATAATATTTGATACTTCTTCTTGTTTTACAGCAGTAAGGAACATCGTGGAGGAGTTTTTTTCTACATATCTATCTATTTCAAACAAGTTTGTTGGAGCAGGAATTTGTTTTGCTAGGTTACTGCCGATGTTGACAAAATACTCATTAAATTCAGTTGCTATTTCTGCAGTTTTTTCCAAAATAGTATTTTTGCCTTTGATAAAATACTCTGGATAATCAATTTTTTAGGACTATTTCTGATTACTTGGTTAAGTATTTTCCATATTTCTTGTGTGTTACTTTTATTCTGCTCTAATAGTGCATGATAATGATCTCTTTTACTGGTTCTTATAATATTTACTAGTTTATTTTTATAGGTCTTATATTTTTTTCTGCTTCTTCAGTTCTCAATTTTAAAAACAATTTATATAAATTGTTTTTCTTTTTACATGCTTTTTCTATGCCTTTCGTTATCCATGGCTTACTTAGGTCTTTATACTTTTTGGAGACTTTAGTTAATGGAAAATGTTTATCATATAAGGAGATTATGGTAGACTGAAATACTTCAAACGCTGTATTTGGGTCTTCGTTTGAGTAGACCTCGGTCCAGTTTTGTTTTTCTAGGTCTTGCTTAAAAGCATCGATGGAGCGTTGGGTTCTTAGTCTTTCTTTCTCAGGGAGTAGCCCTGCCTACTGGCCGAAGGTGGCCGGGATAGTTTCCCGCACGGCCGCGACCCTCGTGAGGAGAAGTGGATTAGAAAATGGAGGCATGGAAGGAATCATGTGGAAAGATATGGAAGGATGTTGAAACACACGGAATGACAACGATGTATTGCCAATCAATGATGTCGTACACTGGTGAACAATGTGCAGGAGGTTGATGAAAAATGCCAAGTTAAGTCAAATTTATTTGCGTCGCCCTTCGTCACAAAAAGCCTCAAAGTTTGACAAATATGAATGACATCCCAAGGAAACACAAAAACAAACAAAAAAATGTGGGGGGGAAATTAGGAATTTTGAGTATGTGCAATGATCATGGACGATAAGGAACGATGTGGAATGATGTTGGTGAAAAATGTGCAATAGGTTGGTAGAAAATGCGGAATTTGGGGTGGGTGAGAATATTTGAAATTTTGAATGAGCAGAATATTTTGCGTTATGACTAGGGAGGTTGTGAATCTGTGGACTGCGTCATTGGGAATATTTGGGGGTGGGGGGATGAAAATGTGTCATTGAAGGCAAAACTGAATTTTCGGAATGAGAAAAATAACAGCCCGTTCGGCACAAACTGTTGGGATGTGTTGCAATGGGGGAAATCGCTGGGGAAATGTTCAGGAAGGAGCAATTCAACAGTGAGGAGAAGAGAAAAAAAAACTTGCACACAATTCAAATGAAAGAGATGATTGTGTTGTGTCCTCATCTCCCGCGGACGAATCTCCTGATTTGTGTACCGGAGTTGGTGGGGCGAGTTCGCCCGGAGTTATGTTTTCTCCGCCTTGACGACAGCCATGAGAAATGCGCTCTGACGTGGCCACGCTTTGTCAGTCAGAGAGTCAGCAAGGTGCGGCCTTGTTCTCAAAAGCGTGACTGATTCAATAGTCACGGTTAGCCCGTTTTTGTGTCGACGTCGGTTGGCAGAGGCGCGCCCACGTGCAACGGGCGGCGGGACGGGGGGGGGGGGGGTGAAGCCGCAACGTCCGTGACGGATGAAGTCGAAGGGGCGGAAAGGAGCGAGCGGGTTTGCCTGGGGAGCTGCCGCTGTTTCTCGGCCGGGTGGGACCGGGTGGGGAGACGGGGGTGGTGGTGGGGGGGTAGGCAACGGTGACAGATGATGTGAATTCACACAGGTGGTTGTGCACTGCGGCGCTGGCAAGTTTTGACGTTTTTCAAGCAAACACCGTCGAGTGAGTAGGCGCCACAGATTGAGCGGCTCGGCATCGCGTTTTCATGTCGTCTGCTAGTTTGCCGTTTGTGACGATTCAATGGCAACCGCTCGGAAAGTTGTCAAATGACCAAACTCAGTCGACAAATGACAAGAGAAACGCTTGTCGCGCCGGTAATTGTCAGAGATTTTCTCGGACAAAGTTAAAGAAATGACTCGGCACACAGGAAAATTGTCTTCAATATCGGCAGAAGCGGATCTCTGAGAGCGAACGACGGTTAATTGCTCCACGATCACACTCAAAGTCCCGCCACCGCGAGTTCGACGTTTTATTGTAACATATGCAAAATACAAGAAAAACACTGCCCCCGATATTTGCATGCCGCACCCCCGGTCTGGCTCCTCGGTAGTGATTGGTTACCCGTTTTTCAAACTTGAACCACCAGTACATTGGCGCCTTTTCTGGCTGGTCTACATCGAATTAGCATGTTGTAGACTTTGCGGATGGTCAATGTCGTCTGGGCGCGACGGGTGTTCTCAACTCGTCTTTTGTTGCTCAACTGCTGTTCCCGAATTATTCATTCCCCTTTTGTGACCGAGTTTCGCCCTCTCCCCTGTGATCGCCCACCTGTATTGACGTGCTAATTGTGGACTTCAACAGACCTCCGGCTTTGTGCACAGGAATTTGGGGGTATTGGATACGCACCCAAACGTTTAGATGTGCCCAGATTAAATGAAACTTTAAACATGATACAATTTTGCTCATAGATTCCTCTGACAGTAATCGACCTGATTTTGAACCCGATTAGCCGATCCACGTCAGGAGAGACCCGACTATGGAACGCGCCCCCCCCCCCCCCCGAGCCGCCTGGAGAACGGCAAAAGTAAAAATGAAGCGGGAGACAAACATACCAAGATGTGGGCCTGATTTGAGCAGATCTCCTCACTTGCTACGACCCGACTGTTAGACGGTTCTTAATAATTATCTGAAATGATTATCGTGTGGTGTGGGGTGAACTCGAATCTCAAATCAGCAAACTTGATATTGTTGTATGACGTGTGCTTTATCATTTTCCAGTACAACACACGGGCTACATTACGCAAAGTCTTTCGATACTGATATGTCACGTCTTTGTTTATCGTAGCTGCTTGTTATTGCGATACCCGCATAGCCTCTTCGACCAATTCCAAGTGTGTGCTACGCACTTGGCCAATGAAGCTGATTCTGATTCTGAAGTTCACCCGTTTGAAAACCGGAATGAAAACGCAGTAGGAAGGAGAATCCGTGAGTGACGCCTTTTTCTGTTCTGGTTTTAAGAGTAACTTGTTTCTGATGCAGCAAAAAGACAGTGAACTCGCGTGGCGCTGGAAGAATTAGGCGCGGTGCCGCAGAATTAGGGTCGGATGAGGTTAGAAATCGGGCCGAGGTGCCTCCCTTCAAAATTTAAATCCTGTGCAAGAGCAGGAAGCGGACATTGATTACGATGAGGGGAACAAAACAAGCATGAGGTCGCTCACGTTTCAGAAATTGTTGAAGATGTTCAAAAGTGTTGCGTGCACCAGCTCGGCACTTGACTGCAAACTTCTTGAAAGGAGGATATCTGTCGAGTTTGCTGCATCCACGATATTAACAACTTGGCAAAACATCTCACTGTCAAATGCAGATTAATTGACGGGAAGTGACAAATCCTGAGCTTCAGAACTGATGTTCTGTCCTCCCTTCCCAGATGACAGAATGTGGGTAATTTGCGTTTTTTTTTTCCCAAGCGCTCATTAGGAACAAGGTGAACATATTGAGTTGTGACAATGCGGACGTCAAAATAAATAAATAAATGACTTGGCATTTTCAAACACACGGACTTCGTCATTAAAGGCTTCGGCTCCTACGAAAACAACGTATTTATAATTTAACACCTCACCTGGCTTTTCCCTCATCTTGTGGGAATTCTGTAACTCGACGTGGCCGTCGCCCGCATGCATCTCAAGTCGCGCACCGGGGTCGACGCCCACCGCCTCAGTGGCGCTTCGATTTCAGTCACTAACGAGAGGCCTTTGGCGTGGCGCCTTCATCTTGAATGAAGCAGACGGGTACGCCTGGTGGAAAAGGAGGCAAAAGAGTCGTTTTGAATCTCCTCGTCTGAGCTCTGCAAGGGATTTCTATTGATGCAATGCTATCAAAAAAACAAAACAAAAAAAAACGTGAGAGTAAAATTTCCCCATATTCGTCTGGGGTTTTAATGCCTGGCAATATTGTAAGCAAGCCCCGTTGAAATTGTCAGGATTCTGTCCTGCTTACTTTTTCAGGGTCTGCTGGGAGTGGAGGGCGTTCCCTCCAGAGCCGCACCTGTCGCGAATCTGCCTAGTTACCCAGCTGCCGTTATCAACTCAGCCACGCCAACAACCGGCCGTTGGATTATTCCCCTCGCTCACGACTCTCGTCTCAAGTGCCAATTCTCAAGACACTCGCACTTCGTTCGTTCCGCTCTAGTTCTTGCCTTAGTTTGTCTCGTTGTGTTAGTCATGTTTTTTTGTTATTAGATTCCAGGAGCTCTTTTGTTTCGTTCTCGTAATTAGATTTCCACATAAACAAACTAACTCCAGTTTCGGTCATTAGTAGGTTTGCAAGGGCTGGAACATTTCCTGTCTTTTGTGAAGCCTCTGGTAAATTACAAGGGGATCCCTTGTGAAGACGTGGACAACGTCTTTCGTAGGATCCCAGAAGAATTCGGCAAGAAGGCATGGCAGAGAAGCCCCGAGGGAACGTGTAGTTTGGATTTGAAAACTATCTTTCCCGACACATCTCATTAGCATGTACCTGCAGTAAAACCCAGACAGTGAGCAAAGTTACTTGGGAAAGTTAGTACCATGACCTTCACTAAGCACTGCGGCTCAGTTGAATGAGAGTCACTTCTAATAAAATCTTACATCCATAATGCAACAAAAACTGTTTATGTCAACTGAATAGACTTTGCCATTGTCCAAGTTCGATGGGGGCTAGTTTAGGAGAAGGGATCGCATTTTTCACAGGCCAGCCGCTCTATCTCCCAAGTGAAGGTGAAGCTCTTTGGAATTGTCAATAATACTTTGCAATGACTCTTCGCTTGAATTTTGGCATGGATTATCTGAAATTTCATGGACAGAAAATGTCCTCCAATTCCAAAGGTTGGTTTGGAGGATTTGTCATGGCGAAGGGCTTGCGAGGGCGCGTTTGTTGCTCCTCGCAGCTTAAATTATCATTGCTTTTCTTCTCCCTGTCCGTTCCCCTTGACCGGCAAAAACGAAACCTACAATCGTACTTGAAATTGCCCCATATTTCCTTGGTCGGTGAAGGGTGGAAGGGTGGGGGTGTGGGGGGGGTTTGGTCTCTCCAGCAGAAGAAGAGGACAGAAGAAGCTACGGCAAAGTGAGGGGTGGCACGCGGATGCCCGCACAATGACAGTGACCGGGATTCATCTTGTGAGTGGCGGATAAAAGGAAGGCACAGTGCGGGGATGAGATTGGAGTGTGACGGATAGCGTGAAGCACATCAGGCGCAATATCTGGAAATCATCATCTTCAAGGCTCTTTCGGCACCTTCGCAGCGAAGTAGCTCGTTTATTTGTGCCGCAATGTGTTCAGCCAAGTAAATTCCTCCCGATAATGTTGCCCCGACTGTCATATTTCAGCCACTTATTTCCATGTGCTGAAGAGCCACTACAGAGACATCCTCCAGCTCTCCCATTCGATTTCTTGGTTCTTTGTGGGCTTTTTTTTTTTTTTTTTTTTGCAATGGAGGCGAACTGATGAAGTCCAAACATCTCATGACTGTACTGAAGTGGATTTTTCAAATATCGGTCGATTTGTTCAATGGTGGTGGCGACAAAAATGAGGAGTTCTGTCTCTAATTTAATGAAATATATTCAAGGAAAGTGTATCTTTTTTTTAAGTTGGTTTAGTTTTGAAAAATCGGCACTCCTTTGCCACGACTGAAGCACAGCAGGAGTTGAATCACGACCTCTACTTCGACCAAAGTCTTTTCTTCGGCACGTATGTGTACGTCTACTTGAGTCCGAGTCGTTTTGCCACCTCTGCTGTATTTTTTGGGTGGGGGATGGGGGGTGAGTGAACCCACATGAACGTCAACTTTCCGGACTGGTTTTCTCAGCCGACGAGATACTCGGTGATGCCAGTCGTGTCCTATGCCGTCACCTCTGTCGCCGTCTGGAACAATCGGTCTTCTCGCCTTTTTATCCGGTCGCGGGCATTGTGGCTGTGACCAAAATGAACGCGACGCTGCTCTGTCCCCTCACTCGGCTGACCGCCTTTGATAGCACGAACGTCAAGTGAAAGACTGCTCATGGATATTGGATGAGGCGGAGCACAAGACGAACGCTTCAATTCCAGGCCGTAATCTGACAGCAACAGATCATTGGATAACGATATCTTGAGCAAGAATGTGACAGGAATTATGTAACGGGAGCATTATTCCAGCATTACTTCCAGTTGCATCGTTACTTTCAAGGAGACAAAATCTGTATTATTTTTATTTATTTATTTTTGCATCATTTTGCACCATGTGCCTTGTAACAAGTCTCATCTGACTTTGGGCGAGAGGGTTCCAAAGAACCATCCATCCATTTTCTCGACCTCTTATCCAATTTGGGGTCGTGAACGAGCTGTCGTGTATCCAGCAGTCTTCAGGCAAGAGAATCACAATCAGAATCATCTTGATTGGTCAAGTATGTAGAACACACGGGGAATTTGTCTCCGGGAGTACAGTACAGGCTACCATAGTATTGCAATAATATGATCAACAGAGATACGACCCACAAGTCTCGAAAGACTTGCCGTAATGTGCGGGTACAATTGTGCAGTCATAGCACCTAATGACAGCTGGACGACAATGTGCGGAGTCATCGAACAGAGATCGAGTGATCAGTGTAGCGATACAATACGATGACGGTCGTGCCGGAGGCGCAGATAATCGTTGCACCATTTTTGAGTGACCTGTGGCCGTCAGTGTAGTACAAATTTAGGTGCGCAATTATACAGAAAGTCCTTGAGCGCTTCAAAGTGTCAGGGTGCTGTTGAATATTGAACGACAATTGTTCAAGTATGTGGAGAGCTGGAGCTAAAGTTGATACCTGTCACGTAGCAAGGTGGTGGTGGTGGTGGACCCCAAAAAGCAGGCAGGAGGGAGGAGCAGGGTGAACTTGACGAATTCTATTTAATAAAACAGAGAAAACTGAATCCAAAACAAACAAAGTGCTAACAACCAAAACTAATCCAAAGTAGCAAAACAAAACCATGACTGTGGCAAAAAAAAAAAAAAAAACTAACAGGAACAGAACCATGACAGAAACAATGAGCCGACAATGAGCGGTCGGGCTGGGAGTCCTTTTAAAGCACTAATTGCCTAATGACCAACAGGTGTGCAGCTGCAGGGGGAGCCCTACAGCGCCACCTGTTGGTCCCAAACCCAATCATGACAATACCAAAATGCCAAGTTGAAGTGTGCGGACGTGCAGCACTTGTGCCACCTCCCAGGATGGCTGCAGTAGGAAAAAAAAAAAAGACCTCCCAGAATACCTTGCTCAGAGCTGTGTGCAAGCCACCGACAGACGAGCAACCACCCCATCCATTTTCTATCCCGCTTGATCTCATTAGACGCATGAGTTAGCTTGAGCTAACCACTTGACGACCACACGGCCCGAATGAAAAACTCACAGTCCAAAGTTTGGAGAAAAGAGAAGGCACGGGATTCCAGCATCAGTATTCATTGTCTGCGCGGCGCTTGGGCACAACTTTCAAAGTTTTCCACCTTTCCTTCCTGTCCTATTCCTCTTTCAGCAGCTCGCCGCCGCTCTCTCATTTCCATTCGTCTTCCCTTGCAAACTTGCGCCGACACTTCATTTGCAACACCATCGGCAGGCCGCAGGCCTGCGTGCGGCGCGGAATGCGAAGTGATCCCGTGCGCTTGATTCTATCAATCCTCTTTTTCACGCCGGGTTTTGAACACCTCAATCAAAACCCTCCGCTCAAGGTCGCCTTTGGAGCGTGCTCGGCAGATGAAGTCCGCCCCCGCCCGGCGCCCTCCGCGCCATCCGCGTGCTTTGAACCGGAGACATCACCCGGAGGAAGATGGGGGAAGTGAGGCGGTCATAATTTTTGCTAGGGTGTCACAATTGAAGTCCGGCACAAGGTCAAATGCTTGAACCGACAAGGTCGTTGTACATTTGTCATGTACCAAGGTCCGCAAATGCATATCCTGTACATTTGCATATGATCTTTTCCAACCGTTTTGTTCCCTTCAAACATTTGATATGGTTCACTTTTCATCCATTTATCCTGGTGGGGCCTACTTCTCCCTTTCATAATTTTGCTGCTGTAAATTGGGAATTTCTCCATTGTCAGACAAATGAAGGTTTTCTAATCCAATCTTATCTTCACTTATCTTATCTTATCTTATCCCAGCTGTCTTTGGGCTGAACCGGTTGCCAGCTAATCGCAGGGCACACACAGACGAACCTCCTTCAGCGCTCACACTCACACCTCGGGACAATTTGGAGCGTTCAATCAGCCTGCCAAGCATGATTTTGGAATGTGGGAGGAAACCGGAGTACCCGGTGAAAAGCCAGGCACGGGGAGAACATGCAAACTCCACACAGGAAGGCCAGAGCCGGGATCGAACCATGAAACGTGTTCTAGAATAAACCGTGTGCTCAATCTTGCTTTGTTGAGTCTATGCTAGAATTTCTTGCTCCTGGCGACATCACCTCAGTTCAGGAAGTTGTATTAATATGACGATTCCCAAACAATAAGATGTTCTTTGTCTCAGAGGTGCAGGCAAGTTGAGGTGGAGTTACTTGCTCCAATTGGAAAACCAACAAGGGACCAAAGCAAAGCCCTTCAGAGCAAAGGTGACAAGGATTGGAGCACATTTTTTGCTTTTCAAAGTTTGCCATGAGATGCGTTTTCACAGGCTACACTTGAGTCACTTCTCGTTGGAAGAAAGTCGTACGGCTTGAACGTCATTTCTCAAACGTGTATAAATGGTTCCCGTTTGCAGTCGAACCTCGATGTTTCGTGGTCATTTGTGACGGCCTTGCCACAATGTCACAAGTCGAAGAGTCAAAATTAGAATGCAGCATCATGCAAATCATTTTGCAAAACTACACCCCAAGAAACAGCCCGCGGATCCAAGGACCCCAGTTTGAGAGCTGCTGCGGTCCAGCAAACTCTTCCATCACATCGCAGGCTGTCAGCATCAGATGTGGCGTTGGAGCGGGGGGGGGGGGGGGGGGGTGGAGGGGGGTGGATATCATTTTTGAATGGTCAGCCTTGACGCGGTGTTCAATTTGCAGCCGTCTGAAAAGGGGATTGGCGCTCCCTCGCCCCCGTTCTGCCTCACGGGCTGAATATCAAGTGGAGCGCTGAATGGATACACGGCGCGCGCCTGCGTTCTTATCCAAGACGTCTGGCACATCTTGCTTCCTTTCATCACAGTGGCATAGTCCCCTATATGCCCCCCCCCCTCCCCACACACACACCTCCCCTCCTCTACCGCCGCTAATCAATAGAGCGCTCTCCCGGCTCATTTTCTTCCACTGCACAACACTGCTCGCCGGCTGTAACACCGGACATCGATGTTATGTCCAAGGCTCCGCGGCATCCTCTCTCATATCGCCCGTACCCCCCCCCCCCCCCGTGCTACTCACACTTCCTATTAAAATCTGCGATGTTGGACATCTTTAAAAAAATAAAAAATAAATGGAAAAAAAACCCCTCCTCACGAGCCCTCTGTTCACCAAAGCATACATTTAGCAACACGAGTACACACACACACACACGCATGGCTCGCTTGTTAAGGATCCTTGGGCTCCTTGAATGGCCCTATAGAAATCTCTTTCCATACTAAGAAAACTAGCAGTAAATGTGAAAGAAAGATATGTACATTGTATATTTTAATTTAAAGTCGTCGCACCCCCCCACCCCTCCCGCCCCCTTCCTTGATACTGCACAGGATGAGCACAAAAGAAAATGGAATGAGCGGTCCCATGGCAACTGCTGGATGCATCCTTTGAACTTGGTAGCATTCAGATGATGTTCTGTTCCAAAGTAGCGCCTCCACATGCATCTCGGACGGAGATTTGCGATTGGATTAGATGGCAGCAGAATGTGCTAACCCAGTCCAATTACATGCACCGAAGATCAGTTGCCAAGAAAAGGATGCCTTAAAGCCACAATCCCCAGGAGGTCCTTGCTCACCGCTCATCTCCTCCATGCAGGTTTTGGCGCAGTTGATTGATTGATTTCTTTTTCTCAAGCTCATCTCCGCGGGGCGACTCTTCTCAAGTGTTCTGATACGACCGCCTCCCATTAATTAGTCTGAGGCTCGTCCTGAGATTTCGGCTGATGCCGGTTCGTGTTTCTGATATCGGTCCGATCCCCCGCGGACCTCACAGGTAACCTCGTGTTTCTCGCCGAAGGGGGCTGGGGGGGGGGGGGGGGGGGTAGGTGTTATTAGAAAGCAGCGAGGTGTGTGAAGGCGGAATAAAGTGGGGCGGGATGTAGGAATCAATGAAAGCAATCACAATGTACAACTGAATTTGTTGGCAACTGAATAAAAGACGGGTGGCGGGGGGGGTCACCGGGCGCTTGTTGGAAATGAAGAGAAGGGCTACGGTAGAAACGGATACGGGAAATGATGCACACGGGAGAACGTGTCATTTTGCCTCCAGTTTGGAGGCGGCCGGGGGGGGCAATCTATGTGCAGTCTCGCACTTCAAATCACCGGAGGAAATATTATTGGGAGGATTCTTTGACTGTTGCCAGATCCTTGGAGTCATTGATCACGGTTGCCATGAACAGCAGCGGCATTTTCAGACTTGGGCTGAGGAGACGACTTGTCAGGGGAAAAAGGGGGGCCGGACGTACCGCGTAGCCCTCGCATGTCAGTCACTCCATCAGACAACAAGAAAGAAGGCTCTGTCTCGAAAAACAAACAAACAAACAAAACCTAATCAATACATCTCTCTTCATCATCTCGAAAGGGAACTCAAGGTTACATTTGCATGACTTAGAGCGCATTCGAAAATGATTGAATGGTTTGAGGACATTAAAAGTCGCCGAAGCAAAGTCTCAAGAGGACGGACGGCCCTTTTGTCATCGCTTTAATGGAAGGAATGGTTGTGATCAATGGAACTTCATGGTGCCAAATTCAGCCCCCCCCCCCCACACACACACTCTCTGTTCCCCTCCCACCCTCTCTCGTTATGCCTGTATACTGTTTTGTGGCCACGGATGATGCACACTGATCGGTGGACACAAATTTGGCGGTTTTGTTACGCAGGTTCTGTACATGCATGTTGTGGCCACGATTTCCCACGTTGCGTCTGCGGCTTTGCAGCCAAGAGCACAACAGAGTCCATTCCTGCAAACGGAATAGGATGAATACAAGGGGGTATCACAAACGCAATTATGCCACTTCACAAGCAAGCAACCCATCGCAGGTTCGGCGATGCGTTCCGTCAACACGCGAGGCGATTGTTTTTTCCCCGCTTTCATTTACACACTCGTCCTTCACGTGGCAAATTGTTGCAGAGAAAGGGAGGCGGAAAGGCGACGGCTTCGCGGGAGCTAATTTTCCACTCCAGGAACCTGTCTGCAGAATAATAAAACCGGCTTTTTTTTTTTTTTTGTGTTGTTACATGAAAATGATGATCTCCCTCGCGGCACGATGTCGTTTGGAGGTCCCTGTGCACTCGCCGCTTGTTAGCTCGCAGGCGTGTCACCTGGCGAGGGAGCCGACAGGCAGGGAGAGGCCGCGCCGTCGGACCGCCGCCCGACCGGGGAGGTTATCAGCCGCGTGTCATCATTAGTACTTCAGCTCCCTGGCTGCGGTCCACACGTTTCCGGTCGTGTCCAACACGGCCGGCTTCTCCCTCCGAAAGGTGTTTGGTTCTCGTCTTTTGGGTGGGAAACGATCCACTGCAAAATGCCGGGATGAATGTCTGGACAGCTACAAGAAATGTCTGTGCAATCAATAAAAGGTCATCTTGGCAAGTCCGACTCAACAATGAAGATGTAGTTTGTCGTGTTCTCTCGAGGATGCTTCAAGATCCGATGCTTAACTCCCCCTTGCAAGATTGTGCCACCGAAATGTGCGCTTCAAGACCTGAAAATGCATCCAGTCCATTCTATTCTTTTTTTATTGGCGGTACTGCCGACCCCCCCCCCCCTCCCCACCCACACTGTTGGTGGAAGATTGGGATGAGCCTAGCTCACAAATTGCCAAAATCTTTGTACAGAAGCCACCTATCAAAATGCATTGGGAAAAACAACCCCCCCTCGAAAAAAAAAAATTAACGCTGAGAAAAAAAAATTTCTCCCGAAAACACAAAGACTCAATCCACAGTGGGGTAGATTCGACATGAAGGCAGTCCGTCAGGCATGATTGAAGAGGCAACATTTCCATCTCGCATTTCCCCAGCGGTGGTGACGAAGTGAGGCACTTAGCGTCGCGCAAGGCCACGTGCCATCCGCCACATAGCTTTTTCCTCCTTGACGTTTGCGCGTGCCGGCGGCTCTGTGATGGAAATTAATTAGCCCGCGCTGACTTAATGCACGGCTGTTGAAGGAGACAATAAGCGGAGCTTTCCCACTCACTCGCTTTTTGGACTCTTGATGAATCCGTAAGTGAAGAAAAGTGGAAAGAGAAAAACATCAACATTACACGTGATTATCCCGCTTGGGATTTCAATGGCGCTCTCATTTTCCCTTCTCGTTATTGATGAGCTATTTAAAAACGCTATTGTTTGTTTTTTTTTTCTTTTTTTTTTTCCTTCTCTCTTTTGCAATTTAAAAGGCCGGTGGCTTCTCAAACTGGGGCTATTAACTTTGCCCCTTAAAAAAAAAAAGGCGGTAGCACTCGTTTGTATTTTATTCCATCAACCAAAATATCAATTTTTTTCAATTTTAGGTTGAGTTATTTTGTTTGTTTTCATTACCTATAATAACATTGGGGTGTGAGTAGGGAGTCGCGTTGATTAGTTTGTGCGTGTGTGTGCGTGTGTGTGTGTGTGTGTGTGTGTGAGAGAGAGAGTGAGTGAGTAAGTGGGACGAATGGGATGGAAATGTGTTTCATCTTGCACTCAACAAAGACTCCATATGTTGAAAAAACAAAAACTAATACTGACACTAATATAAACAGAAAGCACTTTCAAATAAACAAATAAATCTATAAAAGTAGCAAACTCACTCCAAAAAACGAATTCAATATCACTAAATTTGCAAAAATAAATAAATAAATAAAAGTGAAAGATTATGACAACCTCGCCCCCCACGCGCCCACAAAGTGGCCCTATATTATATGGGAGCAACTTTCATCATGCCCATGTTCAATAATCCATCAAAATTGACATTGCATCAATCATGCTAGCTGTCTGAGGCAGAGCAGCCGTCCAGCGGGTGCTGGCCTCGCCCGTCCTCATGAAGCGCACACACAAACACACACACACCTGATTTACAGTAAAGGGAAATACTGAGCCTACCGCTCTCCCAATGCGTTAAAGGGCACCAAATCATGTGCATTTGTATATTTGTCAGCAACTAGTGGGTGACTGCGGTCAATGGAGAGGTTTTGGGAGGTTTTCGGGGGTTTTTTGTGCGTGGCCATAGAAAAACAAAAGGTGGAGCTGCAAAGGCGTCAACGAAATCTAATGTTAACTGAGAGGGAGGCATCAAAACACGGGTGGTGCGCTACCGCCACCGACTTCCAACGCCCGTGGCTAATCTCTTCTGAATTCCACGCGGCTAATTCCCGGCGGCTCAATATGGAACTCGGAGCGCAAGTCTGCGTTCGCCGGAAGCGTACGTGACGGATCAGAAACGCGACGCCGTGTCGTCTCCCCGACGCAGAGTACTTCACTTCGCGCTGAAATGTTCACAGCCTTGTTATCTTCACACGAAGCCCGCTCATGCGTGCGCGCACAAGCACGCACGCACACACAAAAATGCTGCCTATAGTTGCTGTTTTTTTTCCTTGAGCCATAATCTTTTCTTCCTCACAAGCTGAGTACGGTGAGGAGGGTGTTTGTGTGTGTGAGGGGGGGGGGGGTGGCACTGTTCTTTTCGGACTCCTGGAAATGATGCTTTCAATGTCGCATGCGGGGAAAAGCATTATTGGAAAATATTACATGGTGGAGATTAAATGAAACATCGTTCTGTGCCCACAGTGTATGTAGTCGACCAGTAAACAAACTATCCTCATCGAGCTGCTTGTGGAGGACGTGCGAGTTCTTAGTAGGGTTGAGGTGAGCGGATGTATGCGTGTAGTCCATTCTGCTCATTTCATCGCCATTGTTTTGGTTGCCCAGTGTCCAGTCGTGTGGAAGTTAGATTTTTTTTTCTTATTCCAATCAGATTTCAGGATGTTTGTGTTGCCATGTCAGAGTCACCTGCCCAGGGCATTCGATGACAATGTCAGGTCCTGGTTGAGAACCCATATGCACTTTTAGCAATGGCTGCTTTTTTTTTTTTTTTTTTTTTAACCATTCCGATTTCAGATTGACCAAAGAAGGCCTGCGAGCAACCCGAGAGTGACACCTTTTTCCATCTTCTGACCGTTTGGCTAAAGAGTTTTGCAATGTGCACCAAAAATGGATTTCGGCAGGAGAACAAATTCTTTTTCAGGAAAAAACCCATGCATGTTTTTTTTTTTTTGGTTTCTTTTACAGCTTACAACCCACATTGTGTCATAATTGACTTGCTGTGTTTTACAGTGTAATTCTCCATGCTTTTTTTGACCACATACAACATAGGTGTCAAAGTCAGGTACCCGGAGGGCCGCTGTCCTGCATGTGTTCCAAGTTGAGTTCCAAGAGCTTGCTAATGATCTGATCATTTGAATCAGGTGTGTTGCAACAGGGAGACTTGGAAAAAATGCAGGACAGCGGCCCTCCAGGACCTGACTTTGACACCTATGGCATACAACAAGAGGGTAACTTGCAACCACCATGTTGGCTAGTTTACAGTGAGACAATGTCATTGCAGCACGAAACGCATGCACTTGCACAGATGCGACCAGATGATAATCATGAATGCCAGCGAGTTAGGGTCAGTATTATTCGCGGATACAGAGGAAAGAAAAACTTTTATTTTTGGGTGTGCGTATTCTACAGTGGTGCGTATTATCCATGGGATTTTACGATATGTGTATTTTGGGTAGCTTTTCATAAAGTCGTGAAATTACGGGTTCAGGCATGACATTGGCAGTGATGTGTTTGCATCCCGTGATGGGAAGCACGCGTACCACAAGTGGAGTGGATCATTATTGCTCTCAGCAGCCATTTTTAGGTTGTTAATGAAGTTCTTTATTTGTCACATTATGAACGCAGTTGATACAGGGTATGAAACATGTCGAAAAGGTGTTTTAATATTACCCCGCCAGAAGCTGTGAAATCCAAACTTTACACCAATCGAGGTAAGACAGTTGCGGCTCCCGTTCGACGACAAGAATAGAACAGTATCACAAAAACGTAACAGCGAGACGAGGAATTCAGCGCTCACTCTCCGTAGTCATCAAGATGTTTCACACCACCCTCGCCCTCTGTAATTAAACACCACCTGCGTAAGTCTTGTCAAGATGTGAAAATAAATCTTACAGCTGCCAGCTCCTCGCCAAATAGAACACGGTATAATTTAGCAAAGGGAGGCCAAATATATTCATAGTCCTCATTTGCTTTTTGACCTTTTCACAGGCCCCGTTCTGACTCAGTCAACAGAGACCCGTAAAAACATGACGGACAAAGCCTTGATCAAAAAGTGGCGGTAGTGAGGCATCTGGGAAGGGAGAATGGAGGTAAAAGAGTCTCACTGTGGCACACACTTGGCTTGTAATAGCCTCAGGTAAGTTGACTATCTGAAACTCCCCAAACTGATTTTTAGGGAAAGGCGCAGAGTGTGGGCGTGAAAATGGCCCTGAGAGATGCTAAGCTGCTTTTAGAGCGGCAGTGGAGAGGATGTGGCGGAAACAGACCGAGCAGCAATGAGTGGCGGACGAACTGCTTCGTATGCCGTCACAAGTCCTCATGAATGGAACAACCAAGAAACTTGAATTGATTGAATTCAATTCAATAAAACCAGACGAGAGCGAGTCATCAATCCAATCCCTGCAGCGCAGCGGCCGGTCCTTCATTTGGTTCCTGGGTCGGCAGATGTCTGAATTTGTCCTATTTGTCGGAGCAACTTGTAGCGCCATCCGTCAGTCAGTCTTAGGATGGGTCGTGACGTGTCATAACTCCCGCGGCAATCGCAGCAGGAAGTCGTCATCTTGACAACCCTGCCATAATCCTTTCACACTGTGCCGCTGCGAGTGAGCGACGACCTGAAACTTAAACGGCAGCGAGCGCCGATGGCTTCACGCTCCGCTCCAAATTCCATTTCACACGTTGGCCGAAATCACAGCTGCACGCCCGTGGGGTCTTGGTCCCTATCACGAGGCTTCACCAAACTGGAAAAGGTGCGCTAAGGGCCGACTCTCTCCAACCTGCTGATTGGACTTTTCGGCTTCAGCAAGTGCTGCGATCAACCTCCACCTGCTGTGATAAACGTCGGCCTTGCGGCGGGGTCACGTCTTGGCGGGTTGACCCCGCTGTTTCGCAACAGGCTGGAGATACTGTAAGCGCAAAGATGTTTCTTTTTTTTCCCCCCGTCTCAGTAAGACAGACGGTGTGGGTCAGCCCAGTAGTTGCTTGATGCCCCTGAAAGAAAAGGCTCGAGTCTTGTAAAGGGGGGAAAAAAAGCGGAGAGAAAAAGAAAAACAAAACACGGTGCCGTATCGCACGAGCAGGCGTTTGACATTTACATTGATCACCAACTGGGGTTAATTCAACCCGGCCATCCACCCTTTCGATTAGGAGGGCACCCCGGAGGCTCGATTACAATCCAAAAGTGGCAATGACGTATCTAAACAAAAGAAGAGACGCTCAAGCAATTGGGCATCTTGTCATGCTCCTCCCGCATTCCATGACAAGTGGCTCAACATCTCCACAATCTTCAATCTTCATTCAAAAGCTCAGCAGCTGGGAAAGCAAAACAAAGCAAAAAAAATAATCTTCAAGCTTCCTTCAAGACTTGAAGCTTAAAGTGTAGCCATGGTGGTCAGGACAAACGGACGCATCTTGGCAGAAGATGTGTCTCTCGAATTTCCTGCTGCGTGCTCGCCGGTCGACCACCGTGCCGCCCAATCCCAATTTGAAGTTGCAAAAAAACTGCCGCCCTGGCGTCCAATCAAGCTCTTACATTAGCAGTATGCTGCAATTCCATTTGCTTCACCAGAAAGAAAGATCCTGGAGAGAGCTCACAGGCTTGTGGCTTGTGAAAATCAAACCGACGTCGATCGTGTCACCTGCCGCGCGTCGCCCTCACACTTGCCTCGAACGTCTCCAAAGTAACAAGTGAAAAGCATCATCAGTGGACCGTCACCGACTGGGCTCAAATGACTTTCGGAATTGCTTTGTTTCTCCCACCTTGCGCACACGTCACAGATGTTGTTTCTTTTTTGCCGCCGGTGTGGCACGCTGCCTGTGTCCACTTTGGGCTTTGTCGGTGTGCACAGAAGACTGCACACAAAGACTTTTTTTTCCTTTCATGCGCCTTCGTTCCAACAGGAACTACTTTCGAGATAAGCCGTCTTAGATTTTATCCTGGCAGGGTGGAAAAACAGTGTCTGTAAAATGGACATTTTTACAGAAATCCGTCAAATTTGCACCGATTCTGAAGCGAGGACCCGCCGGAGGGAAGATTCTTTTCCACAATTAGTGGCAAATGCGGCACTTTGTCGCAGTCTCTCGTCTGTGCTCTCCAAGTTGCCCTCGTCTGAGGTCAACTTGCGATGAACTAATGTGATGTATCCCTGCTGCCAAGATGCATTACCGCTTGCATTGTTCTCCTGCTCCACTTCGCGGGCAGGCTTTGCCTTCAATTACTACCTCAACTTTTCTTTTTAATTGAACGTGCGGGCACATTAGCGGTGGGACAACTTAAATGATGGGGAAAGAATTTTAAAACGAGGTGTCCTGAAACCTTGTGTCTGCTGTTACTCTGACCCCCTCCAACGCGAGCCTTCAACCTGTCACCCCCCCCCCCCACCACCAACCCCCCCCCCCCCCGTGCCCCATTATCCGATAAACAATGATGGGGGTGGGGCAAAGGGGGCGGGGGTCTGTGTTACAAACGAGTTGAGTCACGTGGCGCAGTTTGTTTCAGTTTGCTCGACAGGTTCGATTCTCGTGAAGACATGGCCCACAAAATCAGCCACCTGGGGCTGGAGGCTGGATCAAAAACTAATTATAGCGGTGTTAAAAGGCGAGCTCGATGAGGCTCAAGGAAGACTGAGGAGCGTACCCTTTTGAATTAAAGGCCAAAAAACAGAACCAAACAACACTGGGGACTGATCGAAGCATTTGATCAACAAGCCACTAAATTATATCGTGTGGAGCATAATCATGGCCAGCAGTGGGGCAGAAGTGCACGACGGTCATTTGAACGGTTTTTACACGTCTGAAGAGAAACTCAAGCCAACAGCTGCAAGGGGTCTCGAGTACTGCCGTTCACATTGTTACTTGTACCGGGAAACTGGACGCCATCCCGCCTGTATTTCAAGTGAAAAAAAAGGCCCTTCAGAGACTTTCAGATCCCACAGGTTGCCCGGCGAAGGCTTCTTGATTGATTTCAGAAACAGAATTAAGTAAGCCACGATTGTTTTCCACTGTCATGTTTTGGTTTGTGACCAACAGGTGGCACTGTAGGGCTCTCCCTGCAGCTGCACACCTGTTGGTCGTTACGTAATTATTGCTTTAAAAGGACTCCCAGCCCGACCACTCATTGTCGGGTCATTCTGTCATGATTACATAATGACCAACAGGTGTACAGCTGCAGGGAGAGCCCTACAGTGCCACCTGTTGGTCACATACCAAAAATTGACATCCACTGTGCGTTCCACGACTCAACACTTGAGATCCCGCTCAAATACATTTTGATCTAACCTGAAAACTTTGTTCACAACTTCTTTTGAACAACTCAATAAATACATAATGATGTAGAAAAATACATCCTATTTTCACATTTTTCCATTTTGTTTTATCTTTTCATTCATCCTGCTTTTGTGTTTGGCATTTTCTCTTGAATTTAATCTTTTCTCTTAACCGCGTTAAAATCATGACTTTTTTTGCCTCTTAAAAGCACAATGGATTTGGCCTTGTCTGCGGATGGCGCAAACTGAAATTGCCGGACCTTGACGAATAGATCTCCTTTCAAGCCAGACCACGGAAGGGTTGTTCTAATGTAGTGCTGCAGAGAACTCTTCCGCCTCATGCAATTCTCAAACTTACCACGTGACACAAAATGGCGGTGTACACAATGTGCCCGCGTTAGCCCGTAGCACAACCGACGACAACTGTGACTCATACAAAAGACTTTGATCAACAACCACCTTTTTGTGTGCATGTTACAGCCTGTGAGGAGTTATTCATTGAGCACCATCCAAAGCTGAAAACGACATGCAGGCTTGCCCTTTAATAGCCCACGGCGGTCGCTTGCTTCGTTTCAGCCTCACGGATGTCTGCAGAGGTCCGCATTGGACAGATTTCCATTGCGGCATCCAGGTGATCATCGAGATCGATCCGATCTACATCGAGAGGACGCGGCGGGGCTTGAATAAAGGTCCAACAACGGATATATGGCGATCAAACAAGCAAAGCCCGTGTGACACAAACATGTTATGAGACACGGGCAACATCTGGCGCAACGGATCTCATCCTTGCTTGGACTCGCAACACAAACTGCGCCACTCGCGCGACTAATCTCAGCCCCAATTCCCACGTATCCTCTGGCCTAATGGACTCTTCGGAGTATTCCCTTTTTTTTTTAAACTTCCCCCCACTTGTTAATAGTGCACGTTAATGTTTCTCCTGTCAGAAAAGAGCATATGCTCTCTGGTCATTTGCTAAGTAGCTTTACGAGGGATTTTCAGGAACTACTTTTTCAATGCACACTTCCAGACCAAATTACTCCCAAAAAGGAGTCGCTGTTTGGCGCTATACAACCACTACTATGACAATTTTAGGGCTTGCGTGGGTAAAACTTGTCAAAGACTGGACTTGAGTTGCACTTGCCATTTATGAGATGAGACTTAGACTTGACCTACATGACTCCGCAAGTCTTTCCTGTGTACATCCGAACATTTTTCCAAGCCCTTTTGTTGCTGGAGAAAGAGTTGTTGATGTCGTGGTCACAAAAGCAAGGTGACCTACCAGCATGCGATGAAACGGATCTCTGAAGACGACTACATTTGGATTCAAGGATTCTGATTGCAACGTTTGCCGTGAAAGACTCAAAATGCAAAAAAGGCATCAAAGCGACTGCGCGTTCACTTCACAGTTTCGCTCGGATCATCAGCAAGCTCTGCGGAAGCCTGAGATCGAAGCTGCTCATTTCATTTGGCGAAACATGCAGAGAATGCCAGGCACTCTGGGACGGCATGGCCTTGCCCTGGTTGAGCTGCTTCAAATGACACGCTTCGTGTCGGTTGAGTTCAACGGACAAGACGTGACATTTATGAACAATATTGGGAATGTGTACAGAAACACAAAGTTCAAAGCCTGACTTGCTCCGTCTTTAGCACGGTAATTTGAGAGCAGCTTGAAATTTTAAGGTCAAACCTGAGACTTCATGATGACTTCCACCTGCCGGATGTGAAGTGTCTCTTTTAAGGATACACCGTAGGTTCTCATTCGGGTTGAGGTCAGGGGATAAGGTTTGGGCTTTTTCTCCCTCTACCCCCATAGCAGCTTTAGCTCCCACTTGATTTTTTTTGCAGCATGGAACAACATAACAAATCCCATGCGCATGATGATGTGCAACACGACGCGTGCATTTTCTTTTTTTGATATTGCAAAGCGTGATCGTGTGAGAGAAGCAAAGCGAGCGGTCGGAGAAGGGCTCCAAACTCTCTCGGGCAAAAATGAGACCTGCCCCTGAACTAAATCGAGGGGATTGAAAGTGGATTGAATGCATTTTCTCGAATGCAGACGGCTTGGCAGAACTGATGGGAGATGAGGCGGGGAGGGGGATTGGAGGAGGGCAGGGGGTGGGGGGGGGGTTCAAGGAGAATGAAGAAAAGGAGCGTGGCGGGGACAGAAAGAGAGCAGCGGTGCGTTACTGGCTGACCACTGGATCTCTCGAAGCGCCACCGCTACTGACACCCACGGTCCCATTTTCACCTCGCCAATAAAAGTGTTCTGGTGCAGGGACCAAGCTTCACTGAGCGCCCCCCCCCCCCCCCCCCCCGCCGCTGCCATCTTGTGACACCGTCAACACTTGCACACAGACACAATAGCACAAAAAAAAAAGGCAGGCTAATTCCCTAACGATGGGAGCAAAAGTGCAACGGGTTCCGCGGGGGTTAGAATGCCTTCATCTCTTTATCCTGTGCTGCAGAGGACTATTCACAGATTTGACACACTCAGGCTAAATCCTTAAGTGGCATGCCTGGGCAGGACCGCATGTGGATGCGGCAACATGCAGTTTGAGGATTATGATCTGCGTGGCAGCACTTTCCTTCCACTTCCTGGCAAAATGAGGCAGACGGGGAAAAGAAGCGAGGTGGCGACGGGTCACGCGGCGCCTCGCCGATAGGAATAAAAAAAAAAACATCCGCCCGCATATTTACACAGTAGACAGTCACGCCTTCGCTGCTCTTTCTCAGTCTCTCCAGTCTGATTTTTGCGCATCCTAAGCAGCCCCAGTTCCCTAATGAGGCGCGATCGCTGTGTTAAACCGCTAATTAAAATCGGATATTAAAGCCTACTCGCCATCATCCCTCCTGGCTCCAAACACGGGGCTGGCTGTCGCTCGGCGCGACGTGGCAACAAGTGGCTCCCCCGTAAAGCCAGATCACCCCATCAGCAATCATTTGAACGCACCAATACGATTGGCCGGGCGCAGGCGGACGCGCATTGCGGGCATACGGTGCGTGTCGGCGCCGCGTCAGTCCAAGAGTGAGCTTGTAATTTGGATGAAATGGGGACGGAGTGTCAGAGAATACGCCTGATCGCGCCATCAATTAGGGATCGGGCTTTCGCAGAACAGCTGGCGGGCCTTAATGAAGCGTGCGCTAATGATCGGCCATGCAAAATTGATGAGTCATTCCTTTCAAGACGTGCAATGAATTCAGGACTATTAAAATGGACCCTTCACAGCCCAACGTATCGAATGTGGTGGACGATACTGTCCTGCTCCATGCTGAATCGGATCCAAATTTTTTTCCCGCACGATACGGGTGGAAAAAAAAGATTTTTTTTCTTGGGGGGCAGGGGGGGTGAAAGCCTGCTATTAGAACATGATGATTTGTACAATTCGTCTTGATTAAATATCATATGCAGCTCCAACTTTTCAGAAGTTGGAAACAAATGCTATCGAAAGTGAGGCAGCGCCTCATTTTTATCACGTACAGTCTGGAAAGTTATTGCCGTTAAGAAGCTTGCTCACGTGCAAATAAATGACTGATTGTTTTGGACGTTGGGTTGCTGATCATGGTACAAGAAAGAATATCAGTGAATATCAAACGTATTTGATCCGTGAAAACTCGGACTGCATCTGCTTGGCTCGCGCCCATGTGGGCCACTGACCAATACTGTACTGTACCGTAGTCCCAAAAGCCCCAGGCTCTGGAATGGCCGGGCCAAGCAAAAAAAAAAAAAAAGTTGAAAACTCAACTTGGATACTGGATGCCTTTTGTTCAATGGAATGCAGGCGTTTTTATCTGGCTAAACAGACTTGAATAGCATTCTCACTTTACCAATACTATGTCAAATGTTGCCCACTGGGCATCCACTTCAGCCCGGTCATTCTGGAAGGGGGATTTTCCAATCTGCGGCCTCTCCTGGGGGTTAAGGTCAGGGGACATCATGAATATTTGTCAACTGTGGGCATGTGAAGCCCTTTGACAGTGTTTGTGATGAAGGGCTTCCCTCCCAATCTGTATGCCGCCATGGGCAAGACTCAAAAATTGGTACAGCCAAACAAATTCAAGTCGTGAGGCAGTCAAGCTCAAATTGGACCCTGACGTGCAAAAAGGTTACGAACCTCTGCTGTAAAGTAAACCATTGGTAGGCCACAGAGGTGCACTTGATACCAAGAAGACCTCATCTTCAAGTTGGCAAAGAATCAAGTCAGGTCCAATGGCCACTAAATTTGACTCGCAAGTCAGAAGTCAACATTTTGATGCGACTGTTGTGATTCACTCTCACCTCACATTTGTTGTCTTTCAAATCAGAGGCGCCGTTCAAACCTTTGCAGGTCTTCTTAAGAGAAATGGTTTTCCCCACCAATTTCCAATGAATATTCTTTGCCTTGCAGCCGTCGAAACCCCGCGCGACCTTCCGTCTCTTCTACTTTGGGCGAGGTCGCGCCTGCGAACAAGTCAGAGTCTCCGTCGTGAAGAACGGGGGGCAAACTTTGAACCTGCCGCTGCTACTTCATTAGCCTCCGTACATATCGGCATCTGTTCCATCGTGAACTCCTGCGGCTCAAACGCCAGAGTGGGAAATCAAGCGCTTTCATTAGACGGCGCCGGATTAGCCGCAGTTCACAGGCCGCTCGCAATCGCTCCGCTCTCGTCGGGTCCAAAGAGAATGTACTCACAAACTACTCAAGTACAGATGCTAAAAATGGAGTCTGGCAAATGTAGACGTCGGGTTTGGGGCTCATTACTGTGCACAATGTCAATGTCAAACTCAGTAACGCCGCAGCCACAAAGACTACGATTCACCTTTAGCGCGTTACGTCACAGCCTTGATCGGACCGCCCCCTACCCCATGACGGACAGCAAAAAGACTCTTTGCACCTGTTGATACGTTGAAACTCCTTGAAAGAGTATCGCCCTGTTTCTATTTATATGAGCAAGTATCTTCTAAAATGTTCGTATCGTGCTGTGCGGTCGCATGTACTAATAGACGAGGGCGCGCATGAAACAAACTTGGCTTTTGACGATGATCAAAGGACGGCAATGGATAGCGGCAACCAACCGAAAGGACTGGCGGCCCTCAAACTATTCGAGGATTTGCAGCCATGGTTAGTAGATGATTGTTCATAGATTTTGTTCATAATCATTATATTACTGCATGTTGCTGGATGCAAACATCGGATGGAAAAAAAATGTTAGCGTTATAAGCAAGTTTTGCCTTCGACTTTACAAGGTATCTTGTCCCCCCCCGGTCTCAATGCCGGGACCCACCCAGCGACAAAAGCATACTGGTATGCTTCCAGACTTTTATAAGCTTTTAAATCAGCTCCAGTGAAAGGGGATACGGCATTCAAAACATAAGAATAATGGCCGTGCGCTATGAATTCCGGCAAAGTCGGCGATTTGATGAAAACAGTGACCGCGGCAGGCAGCAGTCGAAGTGGCGGACGTCATGGATCGATGGACAAAAACAAACCGGCTAAATCGCTCCGTTTTGCGTCCACTATCATTCGGCGATCGTTAACGTTTGCCGTCCGTCATGCCGTCGTGGCGCACCCGCGTGATCGTGTGACGTAGCTGCAACGGATCAAAATATACATCCTGTCACACTAAGACTTAATCACACATTCACGCACTTGCTCACACTGTCACATACTCACTCTCGATCTCCCACTGCAGACACAATCGTTGTTAGCATTAGCCAGAGCAGCAGCAATATCCACAAATACAAAAGGAATGATTTTGTATGTGTGTGGCAATACAAATTCTCTCACGGGATGAAGAAAGTATCAATCCAGTACGTGTTGCTACTCCAAAAGTAAAGCCTGCAGGACGGACTCCAAAACATGATGTTGGTCTCGCCCACTGAAAACCAGCTGTCAGCAGATCGCAATTGTGTATCGCTTGTAGGTTCCGCCAAGCCCATACACGCATTATGAAAGAAAAATTGGCTAATTAAGGGTCTCTCGTCTCCTCCGACGAGCCCTTTGATCGCGTCCTCGCACGCACTTTGGCGGCAAAGGGAATGGCAACTTAAAAAAAAAAAAAGAAGGACGTTCTCTATTATGATCGGAGGGCGAGGAGGGTGGGGGGTGAGGGGGACGAAAGAGTTGAGATGAAGAGAGGAGACTGGCGCAGAAAGGCAGACTTGTCTGTGTTCCCTCAGGCCATCGGCGTGGGCACTGACTCCATTTGACACGGCGAAGGACGGCGGAGGATAGCAGAGACGTCAGAGCCCCGCCGCCGTTAATGTGAGTCATGGACAGGGAAGAGTCATGTCCGCCTGGAAACCTTCTTTTGCTTGACTGAGTTGGAGTCGTGGAGACTTTTTTGCGCCCGACCCCTTTGGGAGTCGAGGACAAAGTCAGGCCTAAATAGAAAAGGTGGCAAAGTGGGATTAGACACGAACGCGAGCGTTTCAGAACTTCAGGGACATGAACCCGTGAAGCCCCGAGAAGTTGTCGCTCAGTGCTACGAATCGAAACCATCGGCGCCGCATCCAATGGGAATTTGAAAAGCTGCATTTTCGTACTCGAGCATTTGCAAAGTCAGCCCTTCACATTTTGTTTTTTAAACCGCTGCACCATTTGTTTGCCTGGCTCGCTCTCGCACATTCACTCTCTCACATTCTGACTCAAATGTTCTCACACTTGAACTCTCACATATTGACTTGACCACTCACACCTCCTTCCTCACAAGATTCTCACTGGCGTTTACTCTCACACAACATGCTGGTCGTGATCAATACATAGTTCTCGTGGCCTCCCACCCTCCCTCTCCATGTTTCCGAGTTTCTCTCTCTCTCTCTCTCTTACAAACACACACACACACACACACACACACTCATTTATCCTCACATTTATTCTCTCAGTAACACACGCTCACCGTCACACTGACTGGCTCTCACTGGCTGACCGCATTTCTTGCCGTTGGCGTATGCGCAACGGTGCCCCCCCCCCCCCCCGACGTTCCCCACGCAGCAACAAGGCATTCTCGCCGTGGCAAATCCCATTTGAGTTCCTCGGCAAGCGGCTTGAGTGGCCGCCTTCTCAAAAAGCAGCGGGGAGGCTCTTTGATAGGTGCCTCAGGAACAAAAGGCGGCGCCGTTTGCCTATAAGGTGGCATTTTGCTATCAAAGAGAAAGGCCATAATCCAGATTTCCACGCTAAATCCTGTGTACACTGACATAATGCCCTCTAAGCTGCCTAATTCCTTCCAGAGCCTTCCACGGTTGCGCCACTCTCGCACTTAATCAGTACGTCTCCACTTCAAGCCTGTCACTTGATGTGTGTTGTTTTCCTTTTCCTCCGCTTCGGCGCCCTCTTTGCCTCCTGGCATTAACTCCCCCCTCCCCATCACCTCCCCACCCTCCATATCTGCGGCTCACATCACAACAATAACAACATCCTGTCCTATGCCCAAACAAGCATCCGCAAGCTGATGGTTGCTAGGATACCGGGCGGATATTGCCATTGGTTCTCATCATGCTCGGGATTTTCCATTTAATCCGGGCTATGTAATTGACCTCTTTAACTCCTTCTGACAAGGATGCAATTTGCGCTATAGAAAAGTGAGCTGGACATACAAATAAGAGAATATTGCTCATGCACGGGAATGAGGCAACACGACCCGTCTGTCCGCCACATAAATGCATAGTTGATGTTGTAAGCATGTTATGTGTTGCCATGTAACGTAGCAAGCCATCATCAATGTTGCAGTCAATATTTTCTCACTTACAATGGCCTTGGAAACAGACACTGCCGGGTTTCCATCGACAATTCATTCACCATTCCCACGTAGTCACCCAATTTACCCTATTTGCATTTTTTTTCCTTTGGGGCTGTTCACAAAAAAAGTCCACAAGTCACACTTTTTGCCACAAGTCAAAAGATGCCACCAAATGGGAGTAGTAATTGGTGTCGGGGAGTATATTGGAGTGATACATCCTGACTGTGAGCCTGCGTATGTGAGGATGACCTACGTTGAGCCTGTTTCGGGGGGGAAAAAAAAATCCCCTGGTTGATTTAGTTACAAAAAGCGCAAGGCCGACAAAGTACAACAAATGACGACGGTGACAAAGAATCGAGACAAAATGAGACAAACCAAAAACGCTTGCAAAAGCCAAGGAAAAGTGAGTAAATTGCGTGTCACCGACGGGGGCCTGCGTTACCTCTTCAACAAAAGCCAAATGGCTCGGCACGTGAGCGTCACGCCACATCATTAAATCTTGATGGGCAGTTTGAGAGCGCGCTTAACGACCTTAAGAGGCCTACATTTACATCAAACGTCATGATAGACCCTTTGACAAAAAATGGACAAACATTATTACCCATGTGCTGTTTTTTACTCTGCCCTGTGATCGGTTGGCGACCCCTCCAGGGTGTCTCTTGCCCAAAGTGGGGGGGGGGGGGGGTCCGGTTTTAAACATGACAACATCATGAAAGGCAATTGGTTTCTTGACCCATCGGGACTCTTTTGTTTTTGATTTTCCAAATGAAACCTCCAGGATGACAACAGTGATTTTGATTTGTTTGCTAAAGTTGGCTCTGGGCCCGCAGGCTTTCAATAGGGTTGAGGTCAGGGGGATGTCGGTGCATTTTTTCCCAGATATACACTTTGAATACATTTGGACACCTCAATGAGCCTAAATCAGACGTTCTCAACTGTTTTGCTGCCGAGTACCACCCCAAAAAGACAATCAGCAATTAAACCCAAACGTATTGAGGTTAAATATCCCTCAACTGTACTTGGGGAGTAAATCATTCACTCACGTGCCACCAGAAGTACGAAAGGATCGGAGCATCTTGGCCTCCTCCTTGCTCATGCCATCGATTTAAATGCGCAATCTTAATCAACAGGAGGAATGTGCTCAAAAACTTTCCTTTCTTGCCATTTTGACAAATCTGACTCGTGTTGTCGTTTTCTCCTGCGGGCCAAGCTTTTACACAGCCCATCAATCGCCTGAGCATCACACATGAAAAGGACCGGCGGAGTGAGACGGCAAAAGCGATACCCTCGGTGAACAATTCCTTTCCCGGTAGCCACCCCCGCAGGCTCTCTCTTCCATCGCACTTCCTCCAAACTCATGGGGCCACTTTGGAGAGGCTGCACTACATCTGCTGGAGTGGTCATCCAAGTCTGGCCCGACATCCCCCAGCAGGCGTCGCAGCAAGCGTGCAACTAATGAACAAAAAAACAACAGAATGTTTTCACAATTGCACACCCGGCCCGGTTTTATCTGATGAGTTTTGCGCTCAGTGGGTGGGGGGGGCACTGTTTGTTACAATCTATCCACCCGGAACAAGGCGGAACAGCAATGGTTTTTGACTCGCATCGCGTATTTCAGAGATGGTGTACGCACACAAATGAATCCTAAAAATCACTTTGCTGAGACGTTTACCAGAGACTGGGCAATACCTCGGCACTGTAGCGGCACTAGTTCGTGCCATGCATCACGCCGCCAACGTTCAAAATAAACCTTATCCAACCAAATAATGTATGGACATCAACGCCTCGGTATGCTTTGAACACAAAATGGACGCCGAAGTTCAGCGGCGGCTTCGCCAGTGGCGAGCGGGATTGGCGAGAGCTGTTTGTTGACTTTTCAAAGAGTGCACAATTGGATAGCGACAGCCCGGCACAGTTGCCGTTCCTAATGATCACTTTTTACCAAGCCAGGCTCACTCAAATGCGCCGTTTTAGCCGGCCACGTCGCTTCTGCGCTTGTGGCGTCACTTCACGAACGAGTGGTCCATTTACGAGCTGCTACGTTACAGTACTTAGCTGGGCAGGCTCTTTACAATTCCTCGAGAGCAACACTCAACAATAAAATGCAAAACATCTCACGACATCATCACATCGTATCTGTTTCTCCAGCCTGTTATGTCAAAAATCAAATAACATGTTTAATTCGGTTTAATCGTGTGCAACTGATTGATACGTTCAAATTAAGTCAAGCCAAAGAATTTCTGTTGTTGTTTTTTTGACACAAACAGTTAGAACGAGGGTGGTTGTCCAGTGGTTAGCACGTCGACTTCACAGTGTAGAGGTACCGGGTTCAATTCCAGCTCCGGCCTCCCTGTGCGGAGTTTGCATGTTCTCCCCGGGCCTGCGTGGGTTTTCTCCGGGTGCTCCGGTTTCCTCCCACGTTCCAAAAACATGCATGGCAGGCCGATTGAACCCACTAAATTGTCCCTAGGTGTGAGTGTCAGCGCGCATGGTTGTTCGTCTCTGTGTGCCCTGCGATTGGCTGGCAACCGGTTCAGGCCTACTGCCCGATGACGGCTGGGATAGGCTCCGGCACCCCCCCGCGACCCGAGTGAGGATTGAGCGGTTCGGAAAATGGACGGATGGATGGACAGTTAGAACGAGGGCAACCTGCAACCATCATGTTTTCTAGTGTACAGCGAGACTGTGTGATGCATTCAAAGCGTGCATGTGCACAAATGTAACCAGCAGATCGGGGTACCTGATGATGCACGGGTATGAAGGAAAAGAAAAAAAAAAAAACCCCAACTTTTGAAGGTTGATTTTGGCCCGGCGTATTATACACGGGATTTTGCAGTAAGAAACATCCGTTTTGAGCGGTTCTTTTGTGTAGCGGTGGAGGCAGGCGGCACGCCAGAAGCACACTTTGAGAATCATCAAGTCATCTCGTTTCTTTGACATGAAGGGGTGACTGCGGGTTGAGTGGGGTTCTTAAAGAAATATAAGAGCAGAGTCCTTGTGTGAATAACCAAACGCGAATATTCATCTGGCTTTTATGAAAGCTGTCCGGGCGAGCGAAAAGTCAGAAATTGCTTTCGTTGGTAACACAATGGTCGCCTTAACCGGAGGTATTAATCCTTGACCGGCAAGACCTAATTGGCTGACCTGTGAATAGGCCAATGAGTGAGTGGCTTTGAGGGCGCAATGTCAGAGGGCCTGACAAGTCATCCTTTCTCCTGCAAATGAGAAAAAGTTTCCCTGTTGATTGAAGCGCCGTATCGACTTCCCATCTCTCCTCGCGACCGTCCTTTTGTTCGGCCCGTTTTGCGAGAGAACTACCAATGAAATTTTGCACTGAATACTTTTGGATGAACCTTTCACTTGCGCTTTATTCCCCGGTGCACACATTTTGACTTTATTTAACTCCCCCCCCCCCCCCTCCCATGTGACGAAGCCGATAGAAAAACACTCAGTCAAGTGAAAACACATTGTCGGATCTTTTCCCGCAGGGGCTGGATGGGTGGTCGGGGTGTATCCAATCGCCGACTCCAATGAAGCGAAGTCGTCCCCAGCCAATTGCGGAGACAGACGGTGGGATGGCGGAGCACAATCAGATCCAGCCAAGTGTACTAATCAAAACCTTGTCTGCCTGATCAATACTTGCGGACAACAGATTGCACTCCTGGGGAGAGCGGGCGCAGGTTAGAGGTGCGCATCGTCCTCCGGGGTGGGGGTGGGGGGGGGGGGGCGAGCGGGGACAGATAAGATAGAGCGAGCGTGGCAACGGGGGAACGGTTAAGTGATTTCAACGTCGAAGGTCAGATGCGTCTTGGGGGAAGATGGAGGATCAAAACGCCGCCAACTGGGCTGCAATGAGTCAATCTCGGTGCCAACCGTTTGTCTTTCTCATCGGTTGGAATTGTCATCATCTAATCAGCAAATCTTAAATCATTAAAGTATTCATGAGAAGTGGCTTTCGGTAATCGATATGTTGATGCAGTCCTTTTGTGGCGGAATTCGAAAGCGTTCATCTTTCCTGTTTGAATCCAATCAGCCAAACGTAAGGTTCTTATCCTCAGTTTCACGGGGGCCTGTGTGGCGCCAGTATGGAACAGAGATGCCGAGGACGTGACGAGTCGCATCTCATGCCACCGCAACCGCGACGTATGAAATGATCGTCTCATTAAATTTCAGATGAAATAGCGATCAATCCTGATCACGTCGTTCTGTCCAAAACACTGCGGTTAAACACCGACATGTGATGGATTACTTCCTGCGGAGTACCGGGGTACCGAACTCGGGGTGGGGGGAATGGTGGTGGTGGTGGTGGGGGGGCGGGGGGTGAGCTAATTACACAGGATGGATCGCATTCAGTGGGAGGCAAATGACTTGTCGACTGTGATTAAACCAACAGATATGTTTTGAAGTTGGGAGCCCTGAAGCAGCTTGATCGGAACAGTGTGAACCCCGTTAGTTTGCCTGATGACATTCACGCATTTGATGAGACCCACATTGCCCTCCGGAGAGGGCATAGACCTTTTTTTTTTTATTTTTTAACTTTCCCGACAATCTTGGTTTGAGGCGTACGCTGGTTTGGGGGTGTTATTCATTGAAAATCAATATTTTCCATTTCTGCGGCTACCGAATGAATTATTACCGAGATGAGCATTGTGAAGAGATTGAAGGCTTAGTCTGAGGCATCACTCATCTTTAGACTTTCACAAGAACATCGACTTCTCCCTCCCGTTTTGACGTAGCAAACATCGGCCCGCCGTTTCTTACTGCTGCCAAAGTACACATTGCACCTTCCTGTCCTAATCTCCGAGTGTGCGCTGAGTTTTAAATAATACTGGTAACGGTATTATGAAATGGATTTTTAGAAGTTGTAACAGACAGTTGTCAAAAAAAAAAAATCTTTTTCTAAGCTGCCTATTTCTGAAAATGCGCAGCTGGATATGGTTAAATTAGCCAGTGTTGGGAAAGTCACTTCGTTGGCAACGAGTCAGTTAGCGTTCGCGTTCGTGAAAACGGAAAACAGCTCATTCAACTCGAGTGTGCTGCGCTTCAATTTGGGAGTATTTTGGTGGAAGAAGGTCAGAGAGCTTTTACAGAGAAACATGCCAACTGTTTTAAACGGGGGGGGGGAAAGGTACAATATGTCCAGGGGTGTACATAATCGGTATCCCGATGCACATGAACACTGTGATGGGAATAACGCGCTCCAATTCAAACCCATCACTGCGGTTTTTTTGGAGGGGGGGTGTTTTGCGCACTGAGATTACACGTACTTCCGAAAGCCACCTTCAAAATAAAAGCTCTGTAAGGAATTGGTATCCACGTGCAGTCCTACTTTTCCGTACTTTTATTTTGAAATCGACCTTAGAGTAGCGTATGAACAGCCGCCATCGTGCCGGCTGGCTAGCCGAGGTTAGCTCTGGCGCTAACGGCTACATTCGCCAGTGACCCGGCGCGTCGGCCGAGAGACGCCGGCGATACGGTGATTTCTGTCGCTATGCCGCGGCTCCAGCCGCCCGTCACAATATGTCCTCGCGGTCCGTGGTGCAAACAGTGATTGGGCACTGAACGACTGCCCTGGAGGTGTGTGCTAAGCTAGCTAGTTGATTACAGGGTCCCATACTGCATGTCAGAAGTGAGCAATTCATTTTTTTTGAACGGGCCATGCGAGTACATTGTGTTAAATATGAGTAGAATGTATTTTTTAATCAAACAGTAAATTGTATTGTTTTAATAAGCTGCTGTTGTATACCCTGGTACGGTGTTCTAATTATGGTTTATTCAGTTATATTCAAATGACATAAGATGAACCGTGCCCAGGTGTGGCACAAGTCTCAGTTCATCCATGAGGTCGGTGGGTTGGAAAAAAAATGAGCACCAAACCAGCACCTCCGGCGTTCGTTTGAGGACCACAGCAAAATGTTTGTCTATTTATTAATTATTACAATGGATTTCTTTTTTTTTCTTCGACAGCGGCGATCCTTCACGAATACACCCTAAGAACACCATCCATCCATTTTCCGAACCGCTTGATCCTCACGAGGGTCGCGGGGGGTGCTGGAGCCTATCCCAGCCGTCTCCGGGCAGCAGGCGGGGGACACCCTGAATCAGTTGCCAGCCAATCGCAGGGCACACAGAGACGAACAACCATCCACGCCCACACTCACACCTAGGGACAATTTAGAGCATCCAATCAGCCTGCCATGCATGTTTTTGGAATGTGGGAGGAAACCGGAGCACCCGGAGAAAACCCACGCAGGCCCGGGGAGAACATGCAAACTCCACACAGGGAGGCCGGAGCTGGAATCGAACCCGGTACCTCTGCACTGTGAAGCCGACGTGCTAACCACTGGACCACCGGGCCGCCTCCCTAAGAACACCAAGCGTGCAATTCCACAGTGACCTCCCCTCCGACGCGAATATAATGAGCCAAGCAAAGGCGCGATAATTAGGCCAGGGCCGCTTTTACATCAGAAATGAACAAATTAGGGAGGTGATTCGAAATGTCAAGATAAGCAATTATCAGACAAAAGTGGCCATTAGCTAGCGTTCCCTCTGGCCACAGGTGATGAAGCCACCTGGAAGAAAGGGAAGAGCACCAGCGGAATGGGATTTGAGACGTTGCCATGGGAGAAGTAGGGTATTAGCCTTAAATGCAAATGGCCTGGGTGGAGATCCTTCTTCTCTTCTTTCAAGCACCCCTCTTGAGAAACAAACAATCATTGGCTTCTTACGCCAACATGAAGCAGCACCTGGGCCTTAGGACAAATCTTTCGGATCGGTTTTGATGCTGCGCTGACTTATAAAAGGAGTTTCTTGTCTCTTGTAAGTTCTTTTTTTTTTTTGTCTTGTCGCCAGTTTGTCACCAGGAAGTAGAAGCCGTCTTTCAGGGGGTACACGCATACAGTCAATGGCCGTGCTGCTGCTTTGAGGCGTGTTCACACTTGGTTTGGTTCAGTTCTACCGTATTTTCCGGAGAATAAGTCACAGTTTTTTTCATAGTTTGGCCGGGGGTGCGACTTATACTCTGGAGCGACTTATGTGTGAAATGGTTAACACATTGTACACATCACATGTTATTTTCACACTAAACCGCAAGAGGGTGCTCTCGGCCTGTGTTGATACTTTCCACGTTGGCGTTAACTGAGAAAAAACAGCTGACGATGACTCTGACGTAAGTGACGTAGAAGAGGAAGCGCTGCATCTTCTACCTCCGGAGTTGGTGGAGTTGTTTAAAAGTGACACCACACGAGCATGAAGATTTCATTGGATTTCGTGATTTGGGGTGATGCTGATGGTTTGGTAAATTTGTTAGGATGTTCTTTGCACTATAGTTGTCTAAATAACTCTTAATATGTTATGTGAACATACCAGGCACATTCACAGTTCGTTGTTTGAGCATCATGCAACGTTAGCATATCGTACACTTATTCAGCCTGTTGTTCTCTAGTTTTATTTTTATTTTAAATTGCCTTTCAAGGTGATATGTATGTTTTTGGTGTTGGATTTTATCAAATAAATTTCCCCCAAAAATGCGATTTATACTCCGGTGCGACTTATATGTTTTTTCCTTCTTAATTATGCATTTTATTGGCTGGTGCGATTTATAATCCGGAGTGACGTATAATCCGAAAAATACAGTAATAATAATAATAATAATACATTTTATTTATAAGCGCCTTTCAAGAAATAAACTCTGCAGCGACCGTGCCGATAGATTGGTGAAGGCTGGCGTGCAAACCCAATCATTTGCTTTTCAGGCACATGACAACCGCTACCAAAAGCCGAAAAATATGATACAACACGACGGGGTGACTACTGGGGTTCCCACACAGGAACAAATTAGGTACGGGAGAAGACGCGCAAATGCCTCGTGTTCTATACAGAACAAATCACACTCAAGTTTTCAAAGCTTCATCCAAGCATCATGTAACTACATAAATCCCCACTGTTCAATGTTACGACTGCACTCCTGTGTCCTTTTTTCCCCGGAAAGGGAAGACGAAACGAAAACAATTGATTTTGCACCCTCCTGAAAAGAAGAGGTTGATGTCTCCGTCTTTCTAAAGAAGACGACAAACTACTGTTATTCAAAGGCAGGATGGAGAGGAAGCGCCCGTGGATCTTTGGAGAACAACGAAGGTCCGAGTGACTGGCAGACAGCTTGGTGAAGACGGAGAGCCCAGGCGGCGGGCATAGGGCGTATTTCTCAAAGCGGCATTCTGTGAGACGGCCGCTGCCCTTTGCGGTGCGGGATGAACGATGGACAGCGAGAGGGAGGTTAGAAAACCAGAGGCTAAGAGAGCAAGAGGAGAAGGGCGAGAGAGGAATAACTTTCAGTCTGTATTTTCCATTCAAAGACATTTTGACAGGCCAGAGCCCACTCTGTGGCAGGCAGTGGGGCCATTTTCAAGTCTCCTACCGGCAGCTTGAGGGAAGCGGGGAGCCAGAATAGATATATCTTCAGGCTGCCTGACTGCTTCCCCTGCACCCTATTGCCACCCCCCCCCCACCTCCTGCCATCGCCTACCAACACTTTCTTTCCTGTTTTTGACAGCCCGCCCCGAATAGCCAAGCAGGTGTCTTCTTATTTTCTGCCGAAACGGTGGGACCAAACAGATAAACAAAGCAGCAAAGAAGGCGGAACCCGCATGTAGACTCTTGAGCGGAACCAGTGGAAAAAGTAACTTGGACTTGGACACGCACAACTTTTCACGCACGTCACGTCGCTCAAGTCACAAGAGCATGTCACAAAAACACAAGTGCTATTTTCAACGTCACGCGGATGCAAAAGAGCCTAGAGGGGCCGGTCGAAATGCTGAGAATCAGCCTCGGTCGCCCCACTGAAGATCTTCATAATGGGGCCGGTGTTGCACGAGCTTTTCTTCTTCCGACCGGATGGTTGCGAATGAGCAGGGAGGGCATTGTGCGGAGCTTCTCTTTTCTCCGTGCCAAGTGGCCGGCTCGTGGAGGACCGCGGGGCCGAGGGTGGAGCGTGCGGTGTCGACACTGGAAATCATCACCATTGGAATGGCCTCCGAGCACGTTCGCCGTGTATCGAGCCATTGAGAGGAGCCCCCGCGGGCCTCGTCCCATTGAAAAGGGGCCTCTGAATCGCTTCTTTGAGTGGTCCCCTTTTGATGTTGGAAGGGTGTTGAAAAGGCCGGCCGGGGGTGCCCCTTTTGTCGCTGGTGTGATTAAAATGGGACGGCTGACTCAGTGTCGAGCGGGGGACGACGAAAACTGACAGTGTGTGTGTGTGTGTGTGTGTGTGCCCTTGTACCGATGAGAGCGAGACGGTGCGGGTGCTGGTCAGAAATTCCAACGCTGTCAACCGATATTACCATACGCAGGGCACATATGGAGACACGCGACCACTAAGACCAACATCCACACAGTCACTGAGTGGGAAACCAACCCCACCGTGCCTGCGCACGAGTCAGGCGAGTGGACCACTGCACCATCGGCGAGTCAATACAATACATCTTGATTGATATTGCAAGATGGAAAGGCTGAATAAGAACCAAATGGGACAGGTCAATCAGAGACACCAATGAGTTTCGGGAACGGGGTAGGGTCGTCCTCTCAAAAACATCCTTTTTGAAAAAATAACTTTTCGATCTTGGGAATGAATCCCAGACAGGTACCTCGGAGTCCGGTCATTCCATTTCTGGGGCCGGGATGGGAGGGATGTTTAGTCGATCTTATGTCGAGGAACGGATACGACGACACTCCTGCCGCATGCCGGGGTTGCCGTCAAGGACGAGTGATACCATTTGCGGTTGGGGTGTGCTTCCAATTTAGGTTGGTCAAGTCCTCACCAAGCCATGTGGCAGGAACTGATGACGTCAACTCAGATGAGAGGAAAAACCCCAATGCACTTAAGTCGCCATGTTCTCCTTTCCATTTTGATTCTCATCAAACAACCACAATTGATTTCCCCTAAGTGACCTATAAAACAAGCACCAAAGTCCTAACCAAGTTCCGTTTTTACTGGCCAGAAACTTCAGTGAGCTGAACCATGTCAGGTGCAAGAAGAAACGGACGGCAATCTGAACCAACGTTGCGGCAAAACCTCCCAAATTGTTCTCCGCAGACGTAAAGCTTGTAGTTATTAGCGATCAGCTATTTCCATCTTTTCCACGATGCAAGTGTGAAATCGCATATCGCAAATTTCAGTTCAGAGTGAGAGCTTTCACACTTTTGTAGCCAGAGCCACCTTTGAGTTCCAGAGTACATCCGAGAAATGTGGTGATTATTAATCACAGAGCGCCGCGTTCATGTCATCATGGAGAACAGAGCCTCCCCATTCAGTTGCCGCACTCAGTTTTGCCCCCAAATGGCTGGAATGCCGATGTCAAAGCCGAAAGGTAGCCCGAGCTGCAACAGAGTCTTGGTGAACGCACACATCAGCATGAGGCGCTTCCATTTTGCTTCCCTTTTATGGCCTGATTGATCTGTGCAAAAAACAAAGTTCCTAAACCAGTTCTCCAGCCAGTTGTTCCCCCCCCCCCCCCCCACACACACACACACCCCAAACTGCTCTTGCGTGGTCCAGAAGGAGCCGGGCAGAGCCACGGCTTTGAAAGTATCAAAATAGCCAAATCGCCAGAGGGAGTCGGAATACAAGCGGACATTGCTTCTCTGCGGCTGTTGAGTCACGCCGTGTTGTTTCCTCGCTGCCGTTCGGAGGACGATGCTGTGACATATTACCTCCCGGGCAGCAGAACAAAGACTCGCTTAAGAGTGGCCTGGCTGTCTGCCCGTCGATCCCGCCTCCCGCATGCCGTCGGGCAACTTTTCACACTTTGTTGACAGACAGCTTCGCTCGTCTCTCAAGGCGACTCCGGATTCGTGCCGAGACGGTGACTGACATCGACACAGTCAATGAGAAAGCCGTGCATGGAGCAGGTCAAAGTCGACCTTGGTGTTGGCAACGTTGCAAACAGCTGACCGGGAATCTTTTTGCACTTGGGGATGTGACCCGCACGCTTTGGAAAAAATAAAAATAAAAGATATCAATCGGATGGACTACGTCAGGGGTGTCCAAACTTTTTCGTTTGAGGGCCGCATCCAGAAAAATGCAAGGATGAAAGGGACGCTTTAAAATTGGTCCACTTTTTGACGCACGCTAAAGTCAGTCCAGAAAGTCATTGTTTATTGTTTGTGGGGTCGAGTTCATTTCATCAGTTCAAGGCGTTGAGGCAGAGTTGAGGCTTTGTCCCAGATTTCGGGGTGGCCAACAGCCCTCTCTCACACAGTCGGGTTCCAGCTCTGCACTTGACAGCAGCAGAATCTGCACATTCAGAAACAAAAAAAAAAGAAAAAAAGTGACCATTATTCAAACAGTGACTTGAGGATCAGTCATGTGACGTCTTCATAAATCAGCCCATCGAGCAGAAATTGCCAGAAAACATTTTTGCCTCGAAAATGGAATGATCTTGATTTAACGCGGTGTTTTGAAGGTCAATTATTCTTCGGATAATACGTTGTTTATTTGCATCTTTCAATATAGAGAAAAGGGCTGCAGTGTATAAACACATTTGTGAGGAGTAATGGCAGCCATTTTTTTTTGACACGCTTCCTTCTCACTTTGCCCACCTTCACCCTTTTTTGCACGAATCCTGTGGCCCACGTCAAATGTCATGGTAGTGTTTATTTTTATGGTGGGGGGGTGGTTGTCATGTTGCCGAAGATTGGACACCACCATTTCTGATGGCAAAGACGCCAGGCGTCAAGTCAAAGCCGAGGGAAAGAGAGGACAGACTCTTTCTGGAAGAAAAGACAAACGGTTGATGATGCGCTTTGCAAAAAAGACAAACTGCCCGCAAGGGCGGTCAAACTATCACCGAGTTTAAATATCCTCCCAAACTTTTACACAGAGGCCTTCAAAAATCTGAAAAAAAAATTGACTTTAAAATAATAATTGCATTACGCTCCTTTAACTGAAATGACAGCCACGTTGAAACAAACAAACAAACAACAAGCAAAAAAACAAACAAAAACAAAAAAACGACAACTCCGATGCTTCATTTGCACTTTGTTGAATGTCGGGCTTTCAGTGATGGTGCTTGAGTACGATTCATCCGGCTTTCGAAACACCAGCGGCGAGATGTCGGTCAGTCATTTTCAACCAGTCATTGTCACGTTCTGCGTGATGGTAGTTGTAGGACCCCAAAAAGCAGGGAGGCAGGGAGGAGCAGGCTGGATTGACCAAAATGTATTTAACAAAAAAATACACACAGCAGTACAATGAAAAAAAAAACCACTAAGTCAAAGTACTCATAAAAATGCCTGGAAATCACAAGTATCAAACCAAACTACGACAGGAAACAAAACATGACAGGAGCACACGTATGCTCACATACTCACAGCAAAGACTGACAGAAACTCAGGGAACTAAATACAAGCTAAGTGACGAGACAACGAGAAACACCTGGACAACACACAAAGGCTTGAGGGAGCTAATTGCTTACACACGAGGAACACTGATAACGAGAACAGGTGGCGAAAAAAGGCCACACGAGGAATCAAAACCAAACGTAACCAGATCCAAACATAACAGTCATCCGCTCGAGGGCAAGCCTGAGAACGATTTTCTGCAGCGATTGGGAATCGTGATCATGGCGGTCCGGGTCTCTCGATCTGCTTATTCCAAAGGCCACGGGACAGTTTTCCGGTTTGATCCAGCCTCCGGTGATTGCATCGCTTGCTGAGGCTGTCTCGAAATCAACATGAGTCAAATCTTTTATTTTTTCTTCTTCTTCTTTTTTTTTTAAGGATTGATTAGACTGATCGATTTCCTGGGAGGAGATGACTGGCGGCGCTGCGGCGCTTCATTTTTTAATTTTTTTTTTCTTCTCTGTGTATCACTTTTGCTCGTGGATGAATCAAACGTGATGGCATCGATCACCGACCAACGGACGCTTCATTAGGGCCAGGAAAAAGGAAAACAGGAAATGCCAGCGTGGCGACCTTTGCAAAGTGTTTGCAAGGTAGTCAATGTCATACACCATGTTTACCATTGAAGCAACATTTTTTTTCAATTAACCAGTGGCGTGTACAGATGTCTGTTATCAAATGTTGGTCGCAACAGAAAAATTGCCTGAACTACAAAGTACAATCGGGTCGGTTATGTCTGCATGGATGCGAGTACGTCTCCTTTAAGAGAGCCGTGCTGAATATTTTGCGTCTTTCATGAAGCTGAGAAACATAAAGCATCACATAAATAGTGCCCCCACCCTAAAAAAAACAACACCAACAATGGAGTGGAATCGATGCGGATATCGGAGCTGCAAAAATAACACGCCGGCGTCTCAATCCCTGATGATGCCGTTCAAGGCCCTCGTGTCTGTTTGCAATCCGACGATAGAGGGCGCTCGTCAGCAAGGAACAAGCACTGCCGGAATGCAGACGCAATGGCTTTTTCTCTGCACCTCCTCTCCTCACTCGCTCGCAGCTTCTCATCAGTCTCGCGCGCAACGTGAATTTGAACTCAGGCGCTGCAGTGGCGCGAATCAACCAAGACCAAGTGTTTCCTTTTTTTGTTTGTTTTTTGGGGGAGGGGGGGGGGGGGGGGTGAACGCATGCAGCCTTTCCCTGTACTTGACTGCGTTCTAATTCCGATGGAATATGTGATGTGACGCTGTCCAGTCGGACGGCATCACACTCTTCGGGCCGGGACGCCTGGCGCAAGCGCGTGCCTGTTTACGCACGCTATTGGGGAGGAGGTGGGGGTGAGTGAAGTAGAGAGAGCGAGAGAGAGGAGAGAGAGAAAGAGACAGGGGGGGGGGGGGGGGATATCATTTGCGCGTCCCTCTCCGGTTGCTGCAGAGAGAGGCTGCCGACACACGTCTGCAGGCAAGTGGTCAGGTCGCTGCATTCGTTAAGGAATCCAATCATCCCCCCCCTACCACCAAAAAAAAGTCACAAGGGATTAACATCTATTTTTCTGCTTTTCTACACTCCTGTCATTTTTTTTTTGTAGTGGATCTGCGTCGCACCGGGAAGCAACTAAGTGACTTGCAGGATGAGAGCAGCCTGAGCAAGGTGGCTTTTTTTTTTTTTTTTTTTTGCGTGTGCGTATTTTTTCCCCTCCCGCCACACTTTTCAGTGACTCGAGTGGACATTTCGCAGCGCAGAGGAATACCGCCCACAGAAGAGAAGAGATCCCGCGCAGAAAAACGTGAGTGACGATGAGAACAGCACGCGCTTCGTGTTGCCCCGACTGGCGCCTTTTACGCGCGTGAAAATTCACTGGTGCACCGAGCCTCCTTCTTCTTTTTATTTTTTATTTAATTTTTATTTTTTTGAAGCACCGCTGAGGCGTCATTGAAATTCATAGAGAAGGAGAGAGGGGGAAAAACTTGCTGCCTTCCACTGCAGTAAGAGCGATGTAGAAGAAGTAGCGTTCTATTCCAACATCCAGACGATCACAGTGTTTTTTTTTTGTTTTTTTTTTGTGGTGGACACTTTGACAAGGGCAGCAATGAGGACTACTGGTGCAGTGGACTATTTCTACTACTGCATGCTTATCCTGCAGTTTGTGCATCAGCCCGCCGCCAAGCAGGTGCTCCGGTACCGCCTCGCCGAGGAGGGACCGCCGGACGTGCGGGTGGGCAACGTGGCCGCCGACCTGGGCATCGTGGCGGGCTCCGGCGAGGTGACGTTCACGCTGGAGTCCGGCTCGGATTTTTTCAAGATCGACAACATCACGGGCGAGCTCACCACCAACGAGAGACGGATCGACCGGGAGAAATTACAACAGTGCCAGATGATATTCGACGAGAACGAGTGCTTCATCGATTTCGAGGTGTCCGTCATCGGACCGGCCCAGAGTTGGGTCGACCTCTTTGAGGGAAAGGTCATCATCTCCGATATCAACGACAACACCCCTTCTTTCCCCTCGCCCGTGCTGACGCTGTCCGTGGAGGAAAACAGACCCATCGGAACCCTCTATCTGCTGCCCACCGCCACGGACCGAGATTTCGGCCGCAACGGGATCGAGAGGTACGAGCTGATCCAGGACGGCGGCGAGAACTCCCGGCGCCCGGGAGACGCGTACTCGGGCAAGAGGAGATCGGAGGAGGGCGCGAGCAGGAGCGGCGTTTTTGAGCTGCAAGTGGCCGACACCACCGACGGCGAGAAGCAGCCCCAGCTCATCATCAAAGGGGCGCTGGACAGGGAGCAGAGAGACTCCTACGAGCTCACGCTGCGCGTGAGGGACGGCGGCGATCCCCCGCGGTCCTCGCAGGCCATCCTGAGGGTGATGATCACCGACGTGAACGACAACAGCCCTCGCTTCGAGAAGAGCGTGTACGAGGCCGACCTGCTGGAGAACAGCTCCCCCGGCGCCCCCATCCTGCAGCTCAAAGCGGCCGACGCCGACGTGGGGGTCAACGGTCAGATCGAGTACGTGTTCGGGGCGGCCACAGAGTCGGTGCGCAGGCTGCTGCGGCTGGACGAGAGTACGGGGTGGCTGAGCGTGCTGCACCGCATCGACCGCGAAGAAGTCAGCCAGCTGAGGTTCACGGTGATGGCCCGCGATCGAGGTCAGCCGCCCAAAGTGGACAAGGCCACCGCCGTGTTGAACGTCAAGGACGAGAACGACAACGTCCCCGCCATCGAGATACGCAAGATCGGACGCATTTTCCTGAAGGACGGCGTCGCCAACGTGGCCGAGGACGTGGTGGTAGACACGCCCGTCGCCCTGGTGCAGGTGTCCGATCGCGACCAGGGCGAGAATGGCATCGTGACCTGCACGGTGGTCGGCGACGTGCCCTTCCAGCTCAAGCCGGCCAGCGAGATGGAGGGCGAGCAGAATAAAAAGAAATACTTCCTGCACACCTCGGCGCCGCTGGACTACGAAGCCACGCGGGAGTACAACGTGGTCATCGTGGCGGTGGACTCCGGCAGCCCCAGCCTGGCGAGTAACAACTCGCTTCTGGTCAAAGTGGGCGACACCAACGACAACGCTCCCGTCTTCAACCTCAACGTCGTGGAAGTGTCCTTCCCGGAAAACAACGCCCCCGGCGAGAGGGTGACGACGGTGGCCGCCAGCGACGCGGACGGCGGGAAGAACGCCGAGATCAGCTACTCCCTCGACCCGTCCGTCAACGGGATCTTCTCCATCGACGCGGACAGCGGCGACGTCCGGGTCAACGCCATCCTGGACCGGGAGCAAACCGAGCGCTACCAGTTCAAAGTGATGGCGAGGGACAAAGGCGTCAACGCCTTGCAGGGCTCGGCCACGGTCGTCGTCCTGGTGGCGGACAAGAACGACAACGAGCCAAAGTTCATGCAAGATGTCTTCACCTTCTACGTCAAAGAGAACCTGGAGCCAAACAGCCCCGTTGGCATGGTGACCGTCATCGATGCCGACAAGGGGCGAAATGCCGAGATGAGTCTCTTCATCGAGGAGGAGGAAGAGATCTTTTCAATCGAGAACGACACGGGCACCATTTTCTCCACGCTGTCATTCGACAGAGAGCACAAGACCGCGTACACCTTCCGCGTGAAGGCCGTGGACGGCGGCGAGCCGCCTCGCTCGGCCACCGCCACCGTCTCGCTGTTTGTCATGGACGACAACGACAACGCGCCCGGCGTCACCTTCCCCATCAACAGCTCCTACACCCTCCTGCCGCCCTCCAGCAACATCCGAACCGTCGTGAGGACCGTCATCGCCACCGACGCCGACACGGGCGTCAACGCCGACCTCAACTACAGTCTGGTCGGCGGGAACCCCTTCGGGCTTTTCGAGATCGACGGCGCCACCGGTGTGATCTCGCTGGTGGCGAAGCTGGAGCAGAAGCACTACGGACTGCACCGGCTGGTGGTCCGGGTCAACGACAGCGGGCAGCCCTCCCAGAGCACCACCGCGCTGGTCCACGTCTACGTCAACGAGACCGTCTCCAACTCCACCGTGGTGGAGGCGCAGGTGGCCAAGAGCCTGAGCACGTCCCTCAACACCAACATCGCCGGCGACCCCGACTACGACCTGAGCAAGCAGCGACTGAGCATCGTCATCGGCGTGGTCTCGGGAATCATGACGGTCATCCTCATCATCCTGGTGGTGGTCATGGCCCGCTACTGCCGCCCCAAGAACAAGAACGGCTACGAGGCCGGCAAGAAGGACCACGAGGACTTCTTCACGCCGCAGCAACACGACAAGTCCAAGAAGCCCAAGAAGGACAAGCGCAAGCAGAAATCCAAGCAGCCCCTGTACAGCAGCATCGTCACGGTGGAGGCCTCCAAACCCAATGGCCAGCGCTACGACGGCGTCAACGAGAAGCTGTCCGACAGCCCCGGCATGGGCCGCTACCGCTCGGTCAACGGAGGCCCCGGAAGCCCGGACCTGGCCCGCCACTACAAGTCCAGCTCGCCGCTGCCCACCGTCCAGCTCCACCCGCAGTCGCCCACGGCCGGCAAAAAGCACCAGGCGGTCCAGGACCTGCCCCCGGCCAACACCTTTGTCGGCACCGGGGATAACATTTCGCTGGGATCGGACCACTGCTCCGACTACAGCGGTCAGACCATCAACAAGTACAACAAGCAGGTAAGAGGACTTCGGCTCCGTTTTGCTCGGCTTTTCCCTCCGCCGCTTCGGAAACGCCGTCTGTTTTCCGACTCTCGGCGTTTTGTCTGGCGTAATGCGTTCTGACAGGCCTGGTCTCAGTAGTCGTGTTGCCTTTATGCTGCTAATGTGTGTCAAGTTAGCAGTATTGATCTGTTTCGGTTTGGAGTGCCATTCACATGAAATATTGAGAGGGACCGTAATGGTTTCGATGAGCTCATCGGAGGGGAAGCGCGACCGCTCGGACCGAGGCCCAACTCTTTTTTTTTTTTTTTTTTTTCATTTGCCGCTAATGTGTCTTGAGGGCTGCAGACAGCTCGCATAAGGGTTTGGTTTGCGGTTAATTCATCCCAGAGGCGGAGGGCAGTGGGGGGGGGGTCTGCTCATGTGTGTGTGTGGGGGGGGGGGGTTGGCGGGGGCTGGGGGTCGGCGGTCGGCGGGCCGCCCTCGGTCTCTGACAAAGCGGCCTTTTCTTCTCGTCGAAAGGGGAGGCAGGTAGATGAGAGTTCATCGCGGAGCAAAGCGCGCTTTTTGTCGCTATCCAACCAGAGGCGCCATCTGGTCATCAGGTCACGCTAACGTTGCGGCGCCTCTTTCATCACGCTGACATTCCATTTCTCCATTTGCCTCTCCATCGCCATCCGAACACTTTGGCTCGTCCCTTCCGCCCTCTGGCAAGTCTTCGCTCCCTTCTGTTTGCTTCCTCACAAGGCATAAAGAAAGAAAAAAATAAAAATAGCTTTTGGCCCGGCATGAAAAGAAGGAGGCACGACAAGCGGGGAAAAGAAAAAACAGTCAGGCGATTTGCAGAGGTGCTTCGTCGCGCTTGATTAGGTGATGAAATGAATTATTGATCCGTTTCTGGTTTTATTTGACATTCAGCATATCTTTTCTTCCACCCCCCATCTCCAATGCCACAAACCCACCCCGTGCTGTAACATTCTCCGCCTGCCTCCACATCACAACGCTTCACTCCTTCTTTGTGGGTGGGGAGGTTGGAAGGGTGCTTCCTTTTATTCTTGTGTTCGGGTCTCCTCTAATATACAAACATCCAGTATATACATGTATACACACACACACACACACACACACACACGCCTCTGGAACCAACTCACCCTCTTCTCATCCCAAAAGTCACAGCTTCTAGTATTGTCTCCAGAGGGCGTTGAACGCCGTTGCTTCCGGACGTCTCCTGCATAATTACAAGGGCCCTCTTTTCTCTTGGTTGTTTTGTGTGTCAGTGTGCTCCAATGGTATCATTATTTTCCCCGCCACACGTTTGCCATGTTTTGGGCGTATGTTATGACACCGTTGCCCTTCTTATTGTCTTCTGGTCATCTTTGAAATGCCATTTCCATTTGAACGCTCATCAATGTTGAGATTGTGGAGATCTACCGGGTCCAGCTGCATATTGCATTTCCCGGCCTTTCGAATGACCTCTCTCCTCGGCCCGTCCATGGGAAAAGATTGAATCAGGCACAAGAAAGAAGGCCCTGTTAGAAGGTAGAGAGAAAAGGCCCCTGCTCTCCCGACAAGGGCCCTCGGGGAGGGAGAGGGGGCGGGCGGGCGTGTAAGGATAATAGCGAGCATTCACTGTAACCTCTCGGCATCAGGTTTCTTTTCTCTGTCCCCTCATCCCCCCGATCTGGCAACCCGGCCAAGTGGGTAACCAGGCAACTGCGCCGGGTTTATCGGCCTTTCTCTTTTAGCCATCCCGTTAAAAAAAAAAAAGCAAGTGATCTGGACATTTCCTGCCACTCCAGCTGATAAAATATTAACACACTGTCTTCGCGCGCAGCTGCCTCCTCATCTTCATCTCATGCACCTCGCCGGACATTCCACTTCGTTATTCTTGGCTGCGGTTTGCGTTGTGAAAATCGTGCGGGGATTTCAATCACGGCGGCCCGGTAGTCCAGTGGTTAGCACGTCGGCTTCACAGTGCAGAGGTACCGGGTTCGATTCCAGCTCCGGCCTCCCTGTGTGGAGTTTGCATGTTCTCCCCGGGCCTGCGTGGGTTTTCTCCGGGTGCTCCGGTTTCCTCCCACATTCCAAAAAAAACATGCATGGCAGGCTGATTGGATGCTCTAAATTGTCCCTAGGTGTGAGTGTGGGCGTGGATGGTTGTTCGTCTCTGTGTGCCCTGCGATTGGCTGGCAACCGGTTCAGGGTGTCCCCCGCCTACTGCCCGAAGACGGCTGGGATAGGCTCCAGCACCCCCCGCGGTTCAAGCGGTTCGGAAAATGGATGGATGGATGGATGGATTTCAATCACTTAGCCACCCGATGAACAAAGGTCATCGGATTCACTTCATATCATTGCGCCTCCCAAGGACCACTTTGAAGCGGTGTTGCAGTTTGTCGTTTCTGCTCACGTAGCCAAAATACAACCGCACCGTGTTTTCTTCAATTTCCTGTCTGCTGCCACGAAAAGGGAATCAAAACGCACAAGAGAACACGGGATGTCTAAAAGCACAGTTTTTGGCAGCAAAATGTCACGCCAAAAGTGATTCGATCCAAGAACTTGTGAGATCGTTTGGATGACGATCAAGCAAAACCTTCGGAAAATGTCTGGCTCGGCTTTTGAGCTCAACTCGATTGACTTTTTGTTGTCATGAATAATCTGGTCCGAATAAATGGACTGATCGTTGGGCTGGGCAGGAAACTGAAGACGGAAGGGTGGTCTCGGTTTTTGTTTTTTCCTGAGCAGCCAACCAAACACATTGCAGCTCTGCTTACCTTTTGACTGTGGCATGATAGCAAGGGAGTCGCACTGCTGCTTTTGCAGGATCGTGGCTCACACATCGTAGTCTGGCTCTGAATCTTTGTCCACCTAAGCCGGTCATGCCACAATCAGGTAACGGTGGACTGCACGCTCGCAGAAACGGCGAGATAAAGCGGTTACTTGACTTCACATTTGATGGGTGGACAGACATCCCGGAGATTCACTCACCTGCATTTCTTAAAAATAAATAAATCAAAAATAAGAATAGGAATAATTAGTCCCTCTTAAGTTTCCCAGGCTGGGCTTCCGATAGTTTTATCCGTGAGGCCGCGAAGGCAGTCGCTCACTCATCAAGTCCAAGAAGACACAAAACAAGAGGCTCCGCGGGAGATCTCGAGTTTCATTCACCCCACCGGGGTTGAGGTCGGCTTAGTCGGTCCAAACATTTGCCCAGCAAGCGGTCGTGCCGTGCTGAGATGCCGGCTACTGAGAAACAGATTAAAAAAACAAAAAAAACAAAAACAAAGACAATAAATAGTTTTTGGACTGCTCCATTATCGTCATCCGGCATACCACCAGCTGAGGCTGCGTTTGGATCTATTATAGATCGATTCAATCAATGTTTTCCCAGCCCTTTGTGTACATGCTGGGTGGTGGGGAATGGAAGCGGCATTAGCCAAGCGGCGCTCGTGAAACTACGACAGAAAGCCGTTTTCGACAATCATTTGCTTTGGTAATTTGAATGGATTTGCTCAAAGGCAAATTACGAAACTCAGACACTCGCCTAATAAACGAGCAGAAATGTTAAAGGGACTCAAATGGAGGAGTTTCTATCGATAAGCCAATCGGTTAGCGAGCGGCGCAATGACTTGGCACCATGCCGGGGTTGTTTCCTTAACGCCGCATCGCACTTATTGTGGTTGCACGGCTATAATGGGGAAATCACAAATGTACCGTATTTTCATGACCATTCGGCGCACTGCATTGTTGGGCGCATAAGGGGTGGTATTTCTGTATTTGACACATACACAAAACGCACTGTATTATTGGGCGCAGCCAGGCATGGTAAAACATACGCCAGCTTAAACATACGGCATGCATGCACGCACGCTAAAAATACGTTTTTAAAAAGGTAACGGAAGCAAAACTGAGTTCGGTTGTACTTTATTTCGACATTTTACAATGTACTCACGCGATTGGTACCTGCTAGGGGCGTGCCTTTAGTGTCCTCTTACACGCCCACCCTTCACTCATTGGCGACTGGTACCTGCTAAGGGCGTGCCTTGAGCGTCCTCTTACGCGCCGACCCTTCACTCATTGGCGACTGGTACCTGCGAGGGGCGGGCCTTAAGCATCCTCTTACACGCCCATCCTTCACTCATTGGCAACTGGTAGGGCGTGCCTTGAACGTCCTCTTACGTGCCCACCCTGCACTCATTGGCAACTGGTACCTGCTAGGGTGTGCCTTTAGCGTCCTCTTACGCGACCACCCTTCACTCATTGGCGACTGGTACCTGCTAGGGTGTGCCTTTAGCGTCCTCTTATATGCCCATCCTTCACTCATTGGCGATTGGTACCAGCTAGGGACGTGCCTTTAGCGTCCTCTTACACGCCCACCCTTCGCTCATTGGCGACTGGTACCTGCTAGGGGCGTGGCTTGAGCGTCCTCTTACGCGCCCACCCTTCACTCATTGGCGACTGGTACCTGCTAGGGTGTGCCTTTAGCGTCCTCTTATACGCCCAACCTTCACTCATTGGCGACTGGTACCTGCTAGGGTGTGCCTTTAGCGTCCTCTTATACGCCCATCCTTCACTCATTGGCGACTGGTACCTGCTAGGGACGTGCCTTTAGAGTCCTCTTACGCACCCACCCTTCACTCATTGGCGACTGGTACCTGCTAGGGTGTGCCTTTAGCGTCCTTTTATACGCCCATCCTTCACTCATTGGCGACTGGTACCTGCTAGGGGCGTGCCTTGAGTGTGCTGTTACGCGCCCACCCTTCACTCATTGGCGACTGGTACCTGCGAGGGTGTGCCTTTAGCGTCCTCTTATATGCCCATCTTTCACTCATTGGCGACTGGTACCTGCTAGGGGCGTGCCTTGAGCGTCCTCTTACGCGCCCACCCTTCACTCATTGGCGACTGGTACCTGCTAGGGGCATGCCTTGAGCGTCCTCTTACGCGCCCACCCCTCACTCATTGGCGACTGGTACCTGCTAGGGGCGTGCCCTGAGCGTCCTCTTACGCACCCACCCTTCACTCATTGGCGACTGGTACCTGCTAGGGACGTGCCTTTAGCGTCCTCTTATACGCCCATCCTTCGCTCATTGGCGACTGGTACCTGCTAGGGGCATGCCTTGAGCGTCCTCTTACGCGCCCACCCCTCACTCATTGGCGACTGGTACCTGCTAGGGGCGTGCCCTGAGCGTCCTCTTACGCACCCACCCTTCACTCATTGGCGACTGGTACCTGCCAGGGACGTGCCTTTAGCGTCCTCTTACACGCCCACCCTTCACTCATTGGCGACTGGTACCTGCTAGGGTGTGCCTTTAGCGTCCTCTTATACGCCCATCCTTCACTCATTGGCGTCTGGTACCTGCTTGGGACGTGCCTTTAGCGTCCTCTTACACCCCCACCCTTCACTCATCGGCGACAGGTACCTGCTAGGGGCGTGCCTTCAGCGTCCTCTTACGCGCCCACCCTTCACTCATTGGCGACTGGTACCTGCTTGGGTGTGCCTTTAGCGTCCTCTCATACGCCCATCCTTCACTCATTGGCGACTGGTACCTGCTAGGGTGTGCCTTTAGCGTCCTCTTATGCGCCCATCCTTCACTCATTGGCGATTGGTACCTGCTAGGGACGTGCCGTTAGCGTCCTCTTACACGCCCACCCTTCACTCATTGGCGGACTTCCGCATGCCTGTCGTCACTCACTCCGCCTTTTCTCTATATAAACAACGTGTCGGCCGGAGGTGCTCTCAGTCAGGCTTTGGAACTCGGCGCATACACTAGACGCACGGCATTATAAGGCGTCCTGTACATTTTGGAGAAAATTTGAGACTTTTAATGGCGCCTTATAGTCGTGAAATACGGTATGTTTGAATAATAAGCATGGTCATGGAACAAACGAAATGCTAAAGTCAAAACAGTCAAAGCCGAAATGGCACCATCATATGACAACATTGCCTTTTCGTTTTGAAAGATGGTGGCTCTTCGTTGCAGAGCTCGAGTTTGACTCCTGCGGCGTAACGGATGATTTTTTTGGGGGGGGGTGACGGAAAACAAAGCTTTGTCTTTCCCTCCAGCCTTTCTCTGCCTGTGATAAATGCACAAGTGAGATTGAGATTCCTCTCGGAAAAAAAAATAAATAAATAAGAAAGAAAACTCCACTCGTGATTGAAGGAGCCGCTGCGGCTCTTGACATATGTCACGATAAGAAAGATACGGCGAGAGAAGCGCAGCGAGAGAGGAGGTTGGAAACAGAGAATGACTTCGGAGGGCAGCCGCCTTGATTGCCCGGCACGCCGCTGATTGTGAACGTCGGCGTCGAGGATGACACCTCTCCGTCGCCGCCGCGTCTTTCAATTTGCCTTCATCGAACGCGCAATTTGATTTCACGCGGCGGATTCGTCGGCGCCGACGCGCTGCCGCTTTTTGCCAGAAGCGTCATATCGCACGCGTGTTTGTCCGCGGCGAGTGTTAGCGGGAGTTTGTACAGCAAATTGACTTCTACAAGGCTCCCGGGGTGTGTGGTGTGCTACGCTAGCACCGCTGTTTCCTTTGTGCCGTATCGACTGCGGGAGTTCAGGCCGGCTGGCTGGGAACATCACTTAAGCCGCGCCGCGGTCAGACTCAGATGAATACTTGCCTGTCGACCCGTCGCGTCGCAACACAGATCAGAAGTGAGGCTTGTTTGTGTGACTAATGGGCACGGCGGCGGTTTCGTGTGTACCTCATCAAAATTGCAAACATGTCTGGCAAAGTCAGGCGTGATTGTAGTGTGGCTAGTTGTGTTGTTTTGTGCAGAAAAAAAAAATGCCTCAGGCGCTCTGCTGTCTTCATTCAAAAAGGTTGGCTCTCGTGGGTCTTGTCGGATTCTGTTTACCAAAGGCTGGCACAAAGTCATATGTGCAAGTCATGAGTGACTTTCAAGTCTTAACCTTCAAGTTTCAAGGGAGTTCCGAGTTACCGTGGCAAAAAAAAATCACCCAAATCGAGCTCCCACTAAACTTTGAGCATTGCACTTCAGGTCACTCGTACAGAACCGTCCAGTTGCGATCGATTCAGTGGCCCGAGAATGTCTTTTCAGCTCAAAGCAATGACATGAATCTTCGTTCCTGTCTGACCAGCTATCGGGAAGATAAACTCATCCGAGTCTAGCTGCCTTTGTCGCTTTTCAAGTCAGGAATGAAGTTAAAAGACCTTCTAAACTCCAGTTCAAAATTTGGGCGACTCGAGTTTGAATCAAGTCAAGTCATGTGCCCACACTTCATTCTTATTTGTTTGTTTGCTTCTGTGGGCCTTGATCAATCACATGACTCACCCCCACGATGTCAAGGCAGCAAGCAGAAGAGTCCGAGGCGCCCCTTGTCGATGGACACGGACGTGAAGCCCCTCCCGCTGGCCGTGTTGTCTCACTCGGCCTTCGAGAAACATGAAAATAAGAGCTGTGAAAGCTCGCCGCGCTGATCCATAATTTAGTCTAAGTGCCACCTTTTGCTCAGGCAGCCAACTGCGGAACCTGTCAGCGCAAAGTGGACTTGTTTAGAAAGAGGAGTGGTGACAGGTGACGACGAGCCTCTTTTTCACTCCACCAAGCGAGGCCTCCAAAGTGAGACCATTACCATTGAAAATGCTGCGTTTTTTTTTTTCCATTGTGCGCCGCTGCACCTTTCAGCCGGGACGGCACGTTTGAATGCTCCTCGCCGCGCATACGGTGAAGGCGCTCCGACTCTGCGTCTGTCAGACGGCGCACGCGCAAGGAGGCAACTGGCATCAGCATCGATCCTGCGGCTGGCGGCCACCTTGCACCATAACGTACTTGTCAAACTTGTGCCCTCGTGTGCTTAGCGAATACACCAAACATCCGATCCATCCTGATTCATATCGACATACACAAGCTGCATTAAATCAGGTAAACGGGCGTGAATGATATGATGGGCCGGGTCAATTTAGCGCCAGCTCAGGCCAACGTTTACGCACGTCCATCGCTAGCGGCAGGAGGACGTCAACAATGAGCAGTCCGCGCCCGACTCTTTCATTGCGTGCTCGTCGCTTGACCGCAACGCCAAGGGAGCCCCAACCATCCCTTGACAAGCTTTCAACGCATTTGCACTTATCTCGAGGATTTGTTCCGCAAAGGTCAGAAATCTGCCGACGGGCGGAATATTCTCATTGCTGTTTTGAAAGTAACTCAACAGTTTTGTTAGCCGCTGCTTGTTGCGAACAAAGTTGTGGTTACAGGATTTTTTTTTTTTTTTTTTGCCAATACATCTTCAGTCGCTGTCAATATTGAAATGACGGTACTTAAAATGAAACAACTACTGTCGACATCAAATATGGTCTGGCTGTACCGCCCCAAAGAAACGGGTGCGACCAAATCTATGCTGGTGCGACCCGCTCCCAAAGGTTAGTGTGGAGCCCTGCAAGACTCCCTCTTTTGGCCCAAACTTGGGAGAGAGAGAGAGAGAGAGACCAGATCTTGGTAGACTCTGGTGTGTGATTAGACCACAGGTCTAAATTCTCGGTTTTGGCTTTGAGGATCAAATTAAAAGCGCAAAGCACGACTGTATGTCGGGAAAGAAAGTTGGAGATAAAAGGTAGTGCCGCGGGTATTTAAAAAGTTAAACCTTCGGCAGGGCTTCAGGTTCACATTGATTTTCTTGTGGCTGTGACAGCACCTGTTCCTGCTCTACACTCCCACCTCTGCCGATTGACTTTGACCTTGCTCCTTTTGTAATGCAACGGATCTGAAATATTCCCAAGTGCAGAAATCCATCGACTTTGTGAGACACATTAAGGTCTGTCTGAGGATAAATAATGCATTGAAAAGCTTTACATTTCCAGGGCGCCCTTTCATGAGCGGTCTGCAGGCGCACCGTGCATATTAGCTCAGCGGCAGAAGAGAATGGCAATGACAAGAGGACCACTTGACTGCTTGTATTAGCCCCTCTTTCGGTTGTATGAACCCCCCCCCCCCACCCGCCTAAATGAGATTATGTGTGTATGAAACAGTAGGTGCCACACTCGGCGACCATCTATCAAAGCCCGGGGAGGCAGGAGGTGGGCAGTGCGGGAAAATCAGTGCCTGCGCGCTCAGTGGGTGCGCGTTGTACAGTATCGGAGTGTATTCTGGGAGGGAGCGCCACGCCGCCGCCTCTCCATCATCCTGCACGCCAGGCAGCGACATGCCTGAGAGGATTTCAATATCCTGCATGAATATAAGCGTGTGTGCGCGTGTGTGTGTGTGTGAGTGTGTGTGCGTAAGGTGTTTACCCAAGACTCGCTGTTTGTCACATTAGAAAGTGCGTCTGGTCATTAGGGCAGGAGGCAGGAGGCGTGACCACTACTTCAGCTATGACAAGTGAGGGTGGGCGGGTTGAAGTTTTTTTTTTTTTTTGGATTTACTGCTTAAAATATGCGTCACAAGCGCTGATGTATGACACCTCATCTCAACATTTCTTGAGCCATTCAATCGCCGGTAGGCCAAGCATAGATACATCCGAGAAAAGGTTCGCGAGAAAGCACAACATTTCATGCTGCATCATACAAATTAAAAACAAACATGTGACACTTTCCACAAATGACGCCAGGGATGTGCCCACATTCTATGCTGAGGATCAGGAGTGTAAACAACAAAAAAAGTTTATATATATATATATATATATATATATATATATATATATTACACAATTTTAGCTGTATGAACGCAAATGCAAAGGAACTTCCAAAGGCTGGGATTTTGGTCTGTTTTGGTCATTTCCAACTCCAAAATATCATTTTTTTCCCCTTCATGGCCACTTTTGTGCAATTGATCCCATGAAAAAAAAAAAAACTTTTTTGAAATTATTGACGAGATTTAATTTCCATGTCCTTTCATTTTGTTCTGGAAGCATCAACGAATACGTAGAACTTATATCTTAAAGGGGAAGTCAACCCAGAAATAGAATTCTGAGTTCGGGGGGTGCGGGCGGCCATTTTGCCACCTGCTAGCGTCGAAATTGAAATTGTGTGTGTTTAAAAACTTGATGCAGGAAAACATGCAAGAAAGGGGAGTCTTTCAGCTCGTTTCCGTCCAAAAATCAGATCCGAGCTTGTAATCAGAAATGGGCACTTTGCAATGGAAATCAAGTCCTGAAAGAAGTCCCGACAGAAGAAGTTGTCAAAAGGATCAAAGGTCGGAGCAATCGCCCGCATTCTCTGTAGCCCGCTGTTGCAAAGTGGACTGTAAAAACAGAGCTTCTCGTCAGTCAAATGGATTGAAGAAATTCCAGACATTTAATTTCGCTCCAGGCGGTGGAATTTGCAGCTTCGTGCCCACTAGTTTGGGATTGGGCTTTGATATCACCTTTTACTCTTTGCACCATCTCAAGAGAGGAGTTCTCTTCTCTCGCTCTCTCCCCAGCAACAAAGTCCTTAGCAACGAGCAGCAAATCAACCCGACCGCCGGGATGGAGCGCAACAGCCATTTTGGATTGAAAACGAGCGGGTCAACCCTGGCGCTGGAATGGCGCTTTGCTCCGTTTGCTGCAATCACCCTAGGGAGAGAAAAGCCAATTGTTGGCGGGCGGGTGGCCCGTGATAATCAAGACCCAAATGCTGCTCTTGGACACGCTACATTTAGCCGCAGTTGGTCCCGCGCAACACTCGGGGAACCAACTGTAAATTAGTCGAGATTCGGCGCTTGGGATCTGCCGTGGGCGAGATCCGGAAGCGCTTCAAAAGGATGAGGACGGGGGACGATTATTTTACGAATAAGGTGAGAGGGACAATGACGTACCCAGGTCGCGGACAGCAAAATTGGGTCGAGTGCCCACCTGTGCCGCCAGCTACACGTAGAGCAGATTTGGAGAAAGAATCACTGCTCTCGAATCATGATCTGTGAGAATCTTACGGAATCTGAATAACGCCAGCCTCTCACTTCCGCTTTTGGATAAGCAGCTAAGTGCCAACACAGGTGACATTAAAATGTGTGTCGTGGAGGTCCCCAGTCGGACGTGCGGCGTTTAGCCGCCATCGGAATTCCGCGGACGCTGCGGCAAATGTTTGAGCGGCCCCGATTACTTTGTCCCCACGAAACCGATCGGGGAGGGGGTGGGGGGAGGTGAATTGTTTGATGTCTGCGCAAATGTGCTTAGCACACAAACCTCGCCACCTCCCTCGGCTTCCTCCGTGGCTTTTTTGGGGGCTTGGATTTATGTCAGAGCGTGCGCACGTGTGCGCCGACTCCCTTTGAATCTCTTTGAGTTAAGCTTTTCTTTACCCAGGCAAGCCTCCTCTCGTCGAGAATCGGGGACATGACATGACAATCGCAGACCTTGTAATTTATGTTGAAAGCGTTATCAGTGCCAACATGGTTTTGTTTGAACACGCGGGCGGGGCGGGGGGGTGGGGGTGGTATTCTGGCGAGGGGCCTGAGTCGCCGTTGAAAGCGTATGCCTGTGTTTGCCCAGGAATCCTTGGTGGGCAATCCATTGTTACTATGGCAATATAGTGCGACAGCTCCCCCACCCACTCTTAACTTCTCCCATGGCAGTATGCCTGGATATTGGGGGAGGGGGGGTAGTGATGGCGGGGTGAAGCAATTTCACAGCTCCCATCAATGCCCAAAGCATCGCTCAGAGACGGCATCCTCCTCAAAACTGTCACCACGCTCTAACAAGTTGGCCCTCGGTTGGATGAGGCGCAGGAACACCGTGTTCCACTAAAATCTTGTGATAAAGCCACCTGGGGAAGCGGGGAGCATTTCAAACGCCCAGGTCCCTCAACACTAAATTGGCGGCGCTTGCTTCGCCACAACGGACTCATTTCGTCGCGATGTCAACTGTACTGTACTGAACTGTAATTCACTGGCCTCACCTCTTTTCGAGTTCCGGCTCCCTCAGATCAAATTAGACAGTGAGCGCACCGGTGACGACACAACAGTCTCGCGTAAGTCTGGATCAGTCACTTACCTCCGCCGGAGTTTGTTTGTGATAGCAGAGGCAGGTTCTTACCGCTCCAAAGGAGGCGATGTTTTCATCAGAGCCTCTTGGAATCTGTTTTTATTTTGATGATTTTTCCATCTGGCTTCGACATCTCTAAAACTGACAAGAATGAGCACCCTGGCGAAAATCTATGGTGGCGGCCCCTTGATGCCAAGTGAGAGCGACAGCAGCAAACGATATAAGCAGCCAAACGCACCAATACAAAATGAATCCACTCGCAAAGAGCATGGAAGACGGACAACCGATATCATCGCTTGGAAAAAAAACAAACAAACAAAACAAATAACCTACCAGATTGCAGTGTGTGTGTGTGTGTGTGTGTGTGTGTGTGTGTGTGTGTGTCACGTAGCGAGGTGGTGGTGGTGGACCCCAAAAAGCAGGCAAGAGGAAGGAGCCGGGTGTATTTGAAAGATTGTATTAAAACACAAAAAACTAAATCCTAAACAAACAAAGTCCAAAGTATCAAACAAAAACCCATGACTGAAGCTCAAAACGATCAATAACAGAAACATGACCAAAAACATGACCTAAACTTGACTGACAAACAAACATGACAGCAGCAAAGAGCAACAATGACCCGACCATGAGTAGTCGGCTGTTAGTCCTTTCAAAGCACTAGTTACGTAATGACCAACAGGTGTGCAGCTGCAGGGAGAGCCCTACAGTGCCACCTGTTGGTCACAAACCGAATCATGACAGTGTGTTTGTGTGTGTCAACCTATTGGCTCGTGGCTGCGGACCGTAACACAAACCCTTTCAATCGACATAAAATGTTTCAGATCGTTTCAAGGACTTGTGCCCGAAATTGAACAGGAAGTAAGCCTTTATTTTCTTTGCTTAAAGCAGCCATTTTGGAGGTAAAAAAAAACGGGCCTGGAAAGTTAGAAAACAAGAATGCTCGTCACAAACTTCACAATGGACACGTGACTTGATGGACACGTCTTGTATAACACTCAAGGACCCACGTGTGAAAGTTAACAGGAAGCCAGCCGTTTTGGTTTGAAGATTTTAGGAGACAAATCAAAGGAGGCTGGGAGCTCGCTAAAAAAAAAAAAAAAAAAAAAGTCAGCTTTCCGAATCCAAGGCCAACAATCCGGGGTCGCTCAGTCACGAGGAGCCTCCTGAAACTTTGCGAGCAGCACCGCCTTGCAATGGGATATAATGAGTTTGATATGATGAAACGCAAAACTTGAGTCGCGTATTAAGACGCCAGGTCAAGGCTTACCGCTGATGTGACGTGCCGCAAGCGATCATTGCACTTCAAATCGCCATTCATCTGGGAAAAAAAAGACAAACAACAAACACCAACAGACAGACGAGACCGGTCTCTGATTTGATGAATGTCAAGTTGAAGCGATTAAAAGGAGATGGCGTCAAAGATAGAAAAGAAAGAGAGTCACGGTGACGGTGGCGGAAGGACGTCGAGATGCAGGCGACCGACCTCGTGCTTGCAATCTGAAGCTTATTCGGTGGTCGACTCTACCCCATGATGCACGTCTTGGGCGATGGGCTTGGAGAAATCTCCAGCAAGGTGGGACCTTCCCAGGAACGTTTGTGCAAAATCTCGACACGGGTCAGTCTCTATCCGAGGCCGCCTATGGAAAGGAACTCGAGCCGCAGTCCTTTTGCAGCTCGCATACCTTGGCCCATTCAAGGACAGAAAGTGAGCGACAGCGAGGAGTGAGCCGGATGATGAGGATGTGAGTCAGCTCGCGGCGTGGGTGGGGGTGGGGGGGGGGGGGGAAGAACACACATCTTTGACACGGGAGAATAACACGGCCGTTTTTCATTGGCTTCCCCGCATGATTTGAAAGGTTTGCCGAGCCCAAAGGAGCGCCCGCTTGCCAATTTTTCAAAGTTGTCACTCCCTTTCCGTGTTGTGTCGGCGTCGCGCCGCTGCACAAAGGCCCTTCCTCCCGCCACCGTCGCCATTGTCGTTGTCACCGTGCCGATGCAAGGTAAACACCGTGTCGCCCGCCCCCTACCCTTTTCTGTCGCCACAATGCATCACTTAGACCTTTATGGAGCAGTCACGCCGAGGCGGAGACGGCGCGTATTCTTTCCGGCGGGAAACGACAGCGCCTCTGAAGGATCGCGCCAACGCCCGGAAATATGACTTGTGTGAATACGCCTTGACGGCTTTCAAAATCCAAACACGCGTGCCTTTGACAGTTCATCAGATTCGGTACCAAGTGTCGCTGCCCTGCCCTGCTTCGTAATCACATTTTGCCGCGCCGCTCTCACTTCTCAACATCCTTGCACCTTCTGGGCGCACAATTAAAAAAAAAAAAAAAAAAAAAAAAAAAGAAGCAAAGAACGCCTCACACATGCCGCCGCACCCACGCCGAGACACTGAGAAAGGATACCTTTTTCGCTCCCATTACCAGCAATGACTAAATCGCGCAAAAATCCCCCACCCTTGGGAAATTTCATTACGTATGCATTCACACAGCTGAAATGGTTCCAAAAAAAAAAAAGTGGCTAACATGGAGCCCACCTGACGCGGATGTGTTTGCTTTGGATTTATTTCCCCAACGGCAGTGATGAGTGCTCTCGTGCTGTTTTGACTGAAAGCCGAGGTCGGGCTCGGGGCCCTCAACCAGCAGCTTTGTGGATGCCAATTAGCCTCAGAAGCTAGCACACATTCCCCGAATGCCTTCCCCCAAAGAAAACTGTCGAGGACACACCTCGCAGGGGGATTGACTGCAGACTTAAGACAAATAGTTTCGCAGCGTTTGAAGTGAACTGACACCTCGGCAAACACCCTCGACTATAATTTCCCAGACAATGAACGCTAAGTAGGTTTTGTAACCACAGACGGGCTTGTGAGGGAGGTATTTTCATCAGGGCCCTCAAGGAATCACACATTCGATTATTGAAATATTGAAACGCCCCCAAAAAGGTCAGAAAAAAAATAAAAACAAAAGCTCCTGGCATGAGTTTCACCAATTGTCAAATTTGGTGGACAGGTCAATCAGAAGAAAAAAAAAAAAAAGTCTTACGATCCCATGGCGGCCATTTTGGTTTGAAGCAGTCATTTTTGGTCAAATTCAATGAGAAGGGTGCCCGGAAAGTTGGAAACAAACAAAAGCCACCTCGTTTGCTGATGGCCACCAAATTTGCTGGACATCTCAATCACACCGAGATGCACAAAATAGTGTTGGTTTGAAAGCACCCAAGACAAATTACAGCTCATTTAAAAAATTTTTTGGAAAGTATGTATCAGAGACAGATTGGGCAATGGCAAAGTGCTTTTTATTTTTATTTTTTGCCAATACAATGCAAGATGGGTGCTCGTTCTGAGGATTCACAATGAAGAAGCTGGGACAACATGCCACATCCTATTTGTCACAATTACAAAGCAAGAATTTTTTTTTTTCATTCTTGGAGATAATTTCATCACTTTTTTTTTTTTTTTTAAGTCTGTGACCTTAAATTAGACCCGATGCCTGTCTGACAGGTGTTTGTTTGACCATGGTGGAGGTCAGCGTTCGACCGATTGCCTGTGCTGTGTGTCCGCCGCGCGGTCACCGTGTGATTTTGAGCAAACAGCATGTCACACGCAATCCTGCCCTTGCTAATTAAGCTCTGTTTACCTCAACGCACTTAAAGCAGACTCTGGACTAATTATAAGGCCGCGGCGCCGCCAAGACCTCTTTCAACTTTCCCACGCAGATGATAGAGCGCTGAGGCCAGACAGGAGAGCGCAACCCGAGTGGCTGCCTCGAAGCATCCCTCTCGGCGTGCCCGCGTCTGGCCTATGTCGATTGGGCGGAATGCTCCATCACACTGCAATGGCTCTAATTAATAGGTTGCAAACATTGTTTTTGCTGTGAGAAAAAAGGGGAAAACTTCCAGAATGGAAGAAAGGGAAAAAAAACAACAACAGAGCAAACTAGTTCATGTGTTGGTGTGCAGTCGACATTTAAGGCAGGGTTGACGTTTCGGACTGACGACTAATAGAAACCTTGAACCACTGACGGACTAAGCTCCAACAGAAGCAATTGCTGGCCGTCACTAACCCGAAAAGTGAAGACGACCATGCGGCAAATCATGTTTTGCTGCACAAGTTTGTGCATTAGTGCGTTCGTCCCGTCCGTCCATACTACAGAAATTTCTGCATGACCGCAATGTTATATCACAGCCTGCTGACAGACCGACGGCTGGCCTGAAATTATGACAGAGTGGCCGGACACATTGTTCCACTCAATGTTTCCCATTTGTATTTATTCTACATGAAAAGACGAGTAATATTTTGTCGCATCTGGTGACATGATTATTAGGATTACCGTATTGGCCCGAATATAAGACGGCCCTGATTATAAGACGACCCCCTCCTTTTCAAGACTCAAGTTTGAAAAAATACTTTTTGAACACCAAATAAATTTTTATACAGAAAATAATTACAGTACATCTGAAACAAATGATTTTAACAATATATTTGAGAGAAAAATCATGTTATTTTGCCTCATTCAAATCTTAATATTTGAACATTTAAATATGTGAACTAAAGTGCAATCCCATTTGTAAATGAATGGCTTCTGGTTTTTGAAATGTAAATGACATCATAACTTCTCCTCAGCTGCCGGTTAACCTGGCCGATCTTCGACCCACTTTTCTCCAGATTGTCTCTACGTTTTTCCATTTTCTGTTATCTCTTCTATTATTTTCTTCTCTTTTCTTTCTTTTTCAGTCTTATTTAAATGCAAAAAACACCATCTTACATTCGGGCCAATATGGTATTTTATTTTTTATTTTTTAGATAATCAACGACAAAGGTCACTTCTGGAAAAGACCACAATGGCACAGTAATAACCACACTCCGGACTGAGCAGAAAGCAGAGAATGCACCAAATTCCCATTAAAAAATGTTCAAGTTTATCCACTTTGGTTGAGGAATGCTCCTTTTATCCCGTAGGTATTGTGGCTGGTTGGCACACTCGCGTTCTCTCTCATCCGCTTCCACAATATCCCGTGCTGCAGCCCGATTTAATTAGCTCGAGGTGAGGAGCGCAGAGATGAGGGTCACGCTTGCCATTCCGGACCAAATGGAGATGCGTCCTGGGAGACGGCGCCAGTTGCTATTTTAGGCCCGCTCCTGGGTCGGTGCACCTTGTTAAGCGCGAGCTAGAGTTAGCTCTCATGCTGAATTAGCTCGCTACCCATTAGCCTTTTCTGTAGATTGGATGGGGAATTTTTGGAAGCTGGTGGTTTTTGAAAGAGCTCAACTCAACTCAAATGTATTTCTCGAGCACTTTAAAACAGCCACCGCTGTGTACAAAGTGCTGTCCAAAATACTTCATACAACAACAAACAACAAATTCGTATTGAAGACGTTCGAAGGAGTCAGCCGATCCTCTGCTGCAGAGTAAAATAATACTTTATCCTTTCTTGAGGCTAAAATGACCACCAGTGCTCCTCCTATATCGAGGTTGTGAAATGAGCATTCATACACAGAAGGTATCAAGTATAGATTTCCAGTAATGGCGGTTACGGGCAACGCTCGGTTCTTCCATCAGGCCGTAATGGATGTGGGGCTGGGGAATCAATGTTGGATAAACAGCAAGCATTCATGTTGGAATGTTATTCAAACAAGCGCCAGGTCCAATCTCTGATGGGAGCGTTTATCGAGAGCACCTGGCTCTCCGGCGCAGCCTCCCTCCCCCAGCCCGTCTAGACGGCCGTTCCCAGCATTGCCGGCGTTTTATCAGAAATAAAGAAGGACCTCCTGCATACTTTCAACAAAGTGCTTTCGATATAAAGCCGCTGAGATCAAGAGCGTGAGACTTAATTCACAAAAAGCGGGTGCGCGTTTGCCTGCGGATGTAATCGGTACTGTAATACGACATTTTATCGGACTTTGAATCTGCGAAAACGCGTTCTGTCGTATTGTTTTCTTTATGTGTACAGGAGGATTGACAATAACTTGCAGGAGTAGCCCCTCAGGGTTCACCGTCTATCTGAGCCGGAGCAAACCAACTTTTTTTTCTCCTTTTTTTTATTTTTTATTTTTTTTAAACATGACAGGCAGCAGGAAGATGGCAAGGGGCAAAGTTGCGTCGAGTGATAAAACGTGCGCACAATGTCGCCGGCTACGACCTTTGAGCCCTTTTTGAAGTCACCCAGGTGTGGTTAGGATGGAAGAGGTGGTGCTTAAACGGCAACGGCACCCACCGGAGACAATCTCGTCCTTCCTGCCGTCACTTTTATTGCCAGCAAGTTCCGTGCGGGTCTGATCGAATGTGACGCTTTGAATCAAATTGCTAGTGGCGCAAGGCGACATCCCCGAAGGCGGCGACGTGCCAAGGCTCAACAATGGGAAAAATAAAAACCCGTTCTCACTTTTTGAGGCTAATTACGAGGCTTGGTGTTAAAAAGAAGCACATAAGGGAACACATCACGGCGGTGGCGGTAGCGGGGGAGCGAAAAAGCCTATTAGTAATTACACATCTTTAGTGATTCACCAGCACATACGCAGTCTTTTCACGCAAAAGAATTTGATCTAAAAGATTTTGAAATTCCCATCCAAGGAACTAAACAAAGACACACTGGTGTACTTGCATGAAATTGACACTATGCCGTTTCTTTTTTTTTTTTTTAATGGTTGTTCATTGATTTCGGTAATATATCAAATTTATTTCAATCCGTCAGAAAATGCTGCAAGTCGTGCAGAATTTGAGCGTGGTGCAAACCAGGGCCAATAAGCATTATTTGTGATCTCATCTCCATTTCTGACTCCTCCAATCGCTCTTCCATCATGGGCAAGGAGGCTCATGTGCTGAAAAGGACAAAGATATTGATCTGCACTAGTCTGCAATTATTATTATTATTATTTAATCATCATAATCATCATCATCATCAATCAGGAAAGCATTCTGTAGCTTCCAAATTGGAAGCTACAGAAAATGACCATCAACTGCACTTGGTCCTGAATTCGCCATGCCTGATCTTGCCTTGTGGCTTAAGGATGGCGATGAGGAAGGTAAAGGAGCAGCTTCCAAGTACACACTGGGAATTTTTGAATGACCTGAAAGCAATTAGACCTCCGTCTTCAAGAAGTATGGACTGAAATCTCGCTGCGCTCGAAGGGTCAAAACCTCCAGATTTGAAATTTACCAGTGAACACACTGAATCTAAATGCCTGACATATTGTGACAGATATTCTCTCTACTGCTACGTGCAGACCAAATCCGTCGCGAGCGTCCCGCCTTGCTTTATTCGCGAGCGTTTGACCGCTGCAGCGACTACATTCGCGCACACTGGAGAAGAAGGGGAAAAAAAAAAGTAGTTCACGTATGGAGCTTGTTCAGTCATTTCAAAAGCATACATTTTGGAGCTGCAAAACTGTGACTGTGAAACTGCAAAGACTAAACCGTTAGCCTAAGAGTCCAAATGTTCCCATTCCAGAGCTCGCTGAAATAATAAAATAGCAAATAAACAACAACATGAAAGCATTTCATGGCGACGTATGACCTTTTCTTGTTGCAGTATGTGTTCTTTTGGAACAAAGAAAAGTGCGCATCTGCAGCCCAGTCACAATGCTATTTTTGCTTTGAATTTTAGTTCAATGCCGCATCGAAGAAGCGATTGCAGCTAGCTTCCCTACACAGGGGCATGTCATGTTTGTTTTGGCTTTGTTTTTTTTTTTTTAAAACCCAGACATCAATAAAAAATAAAAATAAAAAAAGTACTTCTGGTAAAGCTCATGTAAGCCATTTCTTGTCTTCCGTGTAGGCTCCCCGCCCCCGCCATCTTTTCGGCACTGCAATGTTGCATCACCTCACTAAAGTCTACATAAGGTTTCGCTCATCCAATGCGTTATACTCGTCTTCTTGTTTCCTTCCCTGTTTAAAAAGCGAGCGCTTGAAAACGTCGGCGAACAAAGCTGTGAGCGGGGCGAAAAAATTCATTTGGTTTCATAAATTAAACATACATTTCGCTCCTTACCTCGTATTTATTTATTTTTTTTGGGTTGCGCTTTCATTCGCTCAGGATAATGAGAAAACTCGTGTCCACGGCAGAATGAGGAGGGCTCATTTGTAAGCGCACCACAGGGTTAGCAGTCAGCAGAAGAGAAGAAAGGCCATGTTAGCATGGATTCCCTCATTTGACCATGTTTCGACTTCTGTCACTTTTTTAATGAGCCGGCCACATTGTTTCCTTAACTCATTTTCTCATTCAACCAAGTAGCCCCGCCCCTCACAAAAAAAAAATAAACACTTTCTTGCATGGTTGCAACTTTTTGTTCTGCAAATCCGACTAAATATTGACTTTGTTTTTGTGACATATTGAAAATCAGTTGATTTTGAAATCCCCAACCTTTTGTGACCAAAGATCTATTTTTCAAGCAACCGACCTCCCGCGATCGACCCGTGACCGCACATCCATGCATACAGACGCACGTGCACATGCAAGCCACGATGAGCCAACGTCATAACAGCCCCTAACATGAACAAAACAGAAAAATGAAGTCGATATAAGAGGCTGTGCAAAGGAAATCACGCCTATCTTCGTGGAGACCTGATGCGAAGGCACGCGATGCACTTTTGCAGCATCTCAAGTGCAGAAACTATCGTATGTATGTGGACCATTTGAAAATGCTTCTCTTGGCGCTCCAGACCGCCATTCTTTGCCATTGCCATCGGTGAATTGTACATGAAACAGACTTCCTTGAGAGTAATAATAATAATAATAATAATAATAATAATAAAAAGAAGAAGATAAATCGCAACAGCTCTGATCGCAAACTGCAATTGACTGCTGAACTTCCAATGATGCAGATCGTGCGGCACCATAGGTTCAAGGTGACCTGCTTTTTTTTTTTTTTTTTTTGTGAAAGTGAAACTGATAGGACGCTTCGGGTGCAGTGAGCACCTACACAAAAAAATATATCATCAGAATAACCCACACACAGACACACAAATCTATTAGGGCCAGTACGCGGGCTACCGGTCGGTCGCGTATTGAGCACCCCTGCCCGATGGCATTTAAGTGTGCACACGTTCAGTTATTTTGGATCGTGAGGTGGTCCTTGGACCCTTAACAGCGTTACAGTGTCAGTATAGTTCCACGTTTACGTCACTAATGGCTGCCCTAAAAACCTGCTCATGTCCCCGTTATATAAGAGCTGGCAAAGACATGAATTAGAGCCCATTGACTAAATCACACTTTCAACTTCATTACCGAGGAGGTAGACAGATACATTAAGTCCCGCCTGCATGTGAAAAATGTGTCCACATCAGCATTTTCATCCAGAGCGGGCCCTTTTAATGAGGGGGGAATTTTTATACGACGCTGCATTATTCAATTAGGAGGCAGAGGAAAAGTCAAGCCTGCTCCCGTGGCGCTTGCAGGAAAACACCAGGATGGAAAAGTCACCCACAACGTGCGGGATTGACACACACGGTGAGGATGAGAAGTGGGTGAGTGGCGGGGGGTGGGGGGGGGGGGGGGCTATTATGGAAAAAGGACAATGCAACGGAACGGCGCATACGTTCAGCAGCGGGCGGCTTAATAATGCGGAGCCGCCTACGCACGCAGGCATCAACCTGCATATGAAAGCAGAATGATAATAAAGCATTTCTGCTGGACTGGCACCGCACACATTAGCGCTGATGACAGTTGTTGAATTGCAAATGTCCTCGACGGGATGTTCTTGCTTCAGTGCGTTATTAGAGCGACTATTTAGCATTTGCTCCGTTTGCCGGAGTCGGAAAGGCTCGCACTCAAAAGGCAAAGGCCACTACTGTTTGAGTCAACTCAACAACGAGGGCGTTTACCATAAAATCAGCGAGGGAACAATAATGCCAAGCTATGCTACAGCAGCCACGTGCACACATACACGCGTCACTGCGAGGTACACCACGTGCACACATACAACTGAGGTACACGCTCAACATTGAAAATGGTTCGGGGAAAAAGCTGCCGCACAAAGGAAATGAAAGGACAAGGAGACACTACTCAAGACAACCACTATACAAAAGTAGTACAGTGAAACTCCTCTACATGAAACCTACATGGGCGAAAATACCCCCTAGTGTGAAAAAATCTTCATGCATTAACACCATTCCCACTTTCCTGCCCCCCCATACAATGAAAAAAACCCTGTTGCGTTATACGAAATCTTTTTCTCCGCTCTTGCCTCGCGATGAGATTCACGACAACAAAGTCTAATCCAACAGCGACCTCTTCTGCTTCGTTCAGAAACGGCAACAGCAACCACCACACGGGTTTACACATGCGCTTTAGTCCAGGAAGTATTTGTTATTGTTAGTTTCAGACACAGCAAGAATGTTCAATTGCTAAAATGGCTCCAAAACGGACCTTTGGATGTCAAGCAGCTAAGACAAGAAGAGCTCTGACACTGGAAGAGAGGGTAAAAGTGATCAAAATGAAAGACGGAGGAAACAAATTTTGACAATAAAGTTGCATCCAATCCAATCCAATCCAAAAAATAAAAGACATTATCCAAGAAATTGATGTAAATGAAAGTGAATGCTGATCATAAATATTGCAATTTCTTTCCCTTTTTTTCTTTCTACACTGACTATATGAAGTGTCAAACAAGTGTATGCTCATACTTATGCACTATTGGAATAAATATAAAGAGTACAGATACATTTGTGTGTGTGTGTGTGTGTGTGTGTGTGTGTGTGTGTGTATGTTTACATCTGAGATCAAATTTGCTACAGTGAAAAACCCCCTGTTGTGAGAAATTTCTTGCTGCAAACATGATTTCGTTGTAGAGGAGTTTCACTGTATTAGTTTCTCTGTATTGAATCTAAAATATACCGTATACTGAGAAACGTAACAAGGAATGGTAGCTCAAAAATTCTAGTGCTTGTTCATGCAGGCATCCGGATCACTCGGAGATTGTCCACATTGACCGTCAGCTCACAAAGTTGGCCGAAAGAGCAGTCGCCAGTTGGTGTTTGTTCCTCACGCTTCAAGGCAATCCAAACCCAAACAACAACCGGGAATCAAAAAGGCAAAATGACGGGTCGTTTCGTGAGGCTCCCGGAGCGGGATGAGCATACAAATAGCCCCGTTTTGTACGTGGGGGAGGGAAATGGAGAGAAATAGAGAGAGAAAGAGAGAGAGAGAGGCGGGCAGGCTGGCTGGGATTGCGCTCAAAGTCTTTCAAATCCTCCGAGGCGCTGGCGGCCGTCATGTGCCAAGTGGCAAATTGATCATGACATCGCGGCGTGGAGAAAGAAGAAGCCGGAGCGTACGAGCATGTCAGAGGCACAAAAGCAGCAACGAAGGTCCGGGGAGAGGCGGGAACACACACGCACACACATGCAAACGTACCTTAAGGTGCTGGAGGAGCCGTGACTTACAGGTTTTTGCCCTACATTTCTTTAAAAACCCTCACATGGTCCCAGACCAAAAAATATACTGTATATATATTTGTTGATATATACTGTAGGTTTACTGTCAAACTAAATACAAAACAAAGACGACACGTTTGGTATTTCAAACAAGCATGCAAAGTGGCGTTCTACGAATGCCTGCGAGTTTCACGCTGACACACACGGCAAAACGACACAGAGGAGCTTTGGAAACGAGCATTTATGTTGGCGTAAGCCTTTGCGTCATGTATATCTGAACACGCACACAGTAAAAACATGGTTTTGAAAATATTGGGGGAAAAAATTGCAAGTATGCAGGGGCCCAACAACAACACAAAACATGCACGTGAAAATGCCCATTTAAAAATGTGATGCTCCAAATAATTCTTCTTGTGTGAATCCTAAAAATCATTCATCAGTCCAATTTCAAGCCTCACATTCTCCATTTCAACAATTCAATCGGTTTCTTAGCATTTCAGTGATTTTTTTTGAATATCATGTAAACACATTACTTTGCGGTTTTCGTATCGTGTCAACCAAATTATTTCAAGGCGAGGAAAAGGTGAAATGAATTCAAGAAAATGTGTTTTGCTGTTTTGTTTTTAATCATGCGGATGTTTGGTGGTTCATCTGCACACGAAACTCAGGCATTGGCATCGGCGTGATTTTGCAGTTCACTGCGGGTCCACAGACGCTGCACTGTTAATCACACTTTGCAAGCCGCCATTTGACAGAATTGCTACTTTCTAGGTTCAACATCCCCTCCTTTAGAAGTGTGCTTCTGAACCAAAGTATTATACTTGAAAACCTTGGAATATTAAAGGCTGCAACCATATCTGGGTGAATCCTCGCTTTGCCTTTTATTGCATTTTTTTTTCTGGTGGCGAGTGACCATCTGGATAAAGCCTGCAGGATTTAGTCATCCATCCAAATGGCAAAAAAGAAAGTAAATCTGCCACTGAAGTATTAGGTGGGAGGTCAGACGAGGGGAGGGCTTAAGCCAAACAATCTGCCGCTCCGAAGACACGCGGCAAAACGGGGCTTTCAACCTGCTGGCGTTGAGCACGATAAAATATTCATCATAAAATGTTTTATATGACAGGCTGTTTTGTTTTGGTTGAGTGAGAGCTGAAGCCTTGGCGAGATGACAGTGTGTTTTATGTCAACTGTTTTAATAGTTAATCAGAGGGCCTGTTGCGGAGAGCGGCTTTGCTTTTGTTGGGACTGAGCGGAGGGCGAGAGCGAGCGGAAGGGAACGGGTTGCCCCACCCGCTCGCCGGGGCAGTGGAGCGGCCCCATTGGGCCAACGTGAACGCTCAGCAAGCGGACTTGCAAGCGGTGCACCTCGCCACGCTCTCGAACCCTCCCATTCCTTCCGAGATAGAAAAAAACCCCAAATGGTTGCTATGTGGAGAGTCGGGTCTTTGGAGCCTTTGGGAAAATTCAGAATTCATATACTGTACGCGAGGAAAAACGTTGTACTCTGCCAAGGCTGTCATTGGACAGAAGCAAATCGATCTTCACAAGAGGACAAACAGAATTCTAAAATAACGCCATCGACCACAACCGTCATTTTGACTGTTGAGCTGTGGCAGTGACTTTGCTTTGGGGTCAGACAATCCTCCATGAAGCGTCTCCAGTCTGTCCAGAATGCTGCCGCTCGCCTCTTGACTGCTACTCGTATAAAGAGGGAGCAGAGAACTCCGACTCTGGCATCCCTTCTGTGGCTCATTTTAGAGTTCTTTTGAAGATTGTATTATTTGTTTTCTGATCTTGAAATGGCCCAAGCTGACCTCTCAGAGCTCCTACGCACATGCCCGGTGCCTCAGATCTGCGGACTGGGCACTATTAGAGGCAATGAGAACTCAGCAGAGGCTCAGAGGGCATCGAACCTTTTCCGTTGCGTGTCCCTCTCTTTGGAACGACCTTTCACTGAAAGTTTGGCAAGTCCCCGGGCTGCCCAGCTTTAAACTTTGTCTTAAAACTCATTTTTATTCTTTGGCTCAACATAAGACTTTGTGCTCTCTTTTGTCTTCATTTTTAATTCCTTGTATTATTGTTTGTTTTGGTGTGAATTATTTTTGCTCCATCTACAGCATTTTGGTTGTTTGAAAGTGCTCGAGAAACACACTCAAGTTGAGCCGAGTAAATGATGTCATACAAATGAATGAGAAACAGGTGGCGGAGCGCCCATTGCGAGTTAGCTGTTGTAAAATATACGAGTGTCGTGCCATGAAACGGAGAAACGGGAGGTGTGTCGCAAAAAGACTTGACTGCACTTCACTCCGAAGGAACAGGGAGGAAACAGGAATTCAGAACACACCCCGAAACTCTTCATTCCATGGACGAATTATGTCCACAAGCACCACATTAGCTGATTAGTATATTGATTTTGACTCTCCGGCCTGCCCTGCCCAAAATGGCACGGCTCTCACAGCTAACAGCCGAGATTTTACGGCAGCTTTTCAATGCAGCCAAAAATCAATGCCACCGGTGGTTGCTCCGAAAACCCGGAGGCGCCGTCCCGGCAGCGCAGAAGAGTTGCATTAAAATGAACTGGCGGTCGCAGTCGTTGTAGCAATAATGACTTGTAAACATTGTTACTGTTTTTCATGCAGTAAAATTGCAACGTGCGGCATATGTGTCGAGAGACGTGAAAAGCCAAAAAAGCCAGCAACATTGTTCATCTGGAACACATCAAATTTGAGAGCTGTCAACACGACGGCTCTGGTACTTGTCGTGTTCTAGTCGAGGGTGCTCCCAGACAGTGAGGTTTTCTGGTCTCTGAGGTTCAGGGTCAGACTGGCAAACCGAAAATGGACATCGAAAACGTGACGGGGGTTGTATCACGATCTAAATTCACATGAATACTGTACTTCGGTTTCTTTTTAATCGTTAAATTATGGCGGCCTGGTGTTGAATGGGTTGGACGTCCGCCTCACAGCGCAGAGGAACAGGGTTCGATTGCAGGCCTCGGCCTTCGCGTGTGGGGTTTGCATGCTCTGCCCTTGCGTGGGCTTTCTCCCATATTCCAAAGACCAGCACCATTTTTTGTGTCTGTTTTTTTCTGGAAAAGGGGTACATACGTGTAACCTGTGATCAGCCGGTATGGCCCGCCTACTGCCTGAAGACGGCTGGGATAGTCTCCAGCAAACCCGCGAACCTCGTCAGGATAAGTGGATCAGATGATGGATGGATGGATGGATAGATGGATAACTAATGACCAGGGAAAACGGCAGATTCCAAGCTTCTGTCATCCACTGTTGGGCCAAACCTCACATGGCTTCTTCGGTTCCTTATAACCCCAAAACTGTTGTGATTGTTTGTCTGCTTCGCCAACAGCTGATGACGGGTCCAGGGTGTACCATGCCTCTCTGCCACGAGTCAAGAGTCGTAAAATCAAACACAACCCGAGAGTTCAAGATTGCTGAAGGGTTCTTTAGTTAGGTCGATAATCCTATGCTAGCCAAATTGCTAATCTGGAAAATTCCCCAAAATACAGCGGGCTGTCAATGGATTGAATCCCTCGCGGCAGGTAGCTGCTGGTTGACTGTTGAGCAATAGATCGGCAGTAGCAGTTCGAAAGACGACACTCCCCAACCTCTTCTCTTCTTCCGTGACCAATTAGCAATTCCCTTTCGAGTCACCGCCGCGTCGTGTTTTGACAGCTCACATTTTTTTTTTAATTGACATTGAATCCTCCTCTCTCTTTCGATGGCCTTTAATCTCGCTCGTCAAACGGAGGCTCGAGCGGAGCATTAGATAAAAGGCCTTTGCGGAATCGTCGCCGTCTCTTTGACCTTGATTCTCCGTCCTCGCGAGCGGGGCCTCGTTACCAGCGGAGCGGTGTCACCAGTCAGATCAAACGGCACACGCAGAGGACCAACAAATCCCATTAGAACACCTGATAACGTGAAAAAGGGACGGAGGGGAAAGCGATAATGACGACACATTTCACTCTTCTGGATTGAAACTTCCCCCTGAAAACGAAAGTTTGGCCCTCAGCTGTCACTCTTATGTCCAATCCCAAGAACCGTTTATAGCCCCAAATTCAACAAAAGCTAATCCGTCCCCTGAGGGGGAGCTGGGTTCTTTTTTTTTTTCTTTTTCTTTTTTTGGTGTGTCGTGTCTCAAGAACAAGGCAACAGCCCAAGTTTTGAACTCAAAGAATACTTTCTTGTTTGGATTCACCCAGGTCAGGCAACTGCGAAAAGAATCTCGCTCGCAATTCAGCAGACAGTAGAGCAAAACCAAGCAAAATATAACTAAGTACACAAACAACTGGAAATGTTTCTAACGGCCAATATTCAGCGTCGGAACCCCTAACACCCCATAAACGATACTCCCAAAACATTTGAGATCAACCTCACGTGGTTCTATAACCCATAAAAAGAAATGGCTTACATTGATGGCATCTTAAGACATGAAAGAAGAAGGACCAAACCCCCCCCCCCCCCCCAAAATTTCAGTCACGTTCTGCAGAAACTGAGCAAATCGCAAATGGGCGACGGTTGACTGGAGTTACTTTTCGAGAAACAACTTCCCGCCGTTTCCTGGTTCGTATTTTGCATTTATTTCATCTTTCTTCTCTCGATCGCGATGCCCTTCGTGGCGGGTCAAGAGCCAAGAAAATGTTGTCTTAGTTGCCTAAGACGTTGGATTCCGGAGCTCCCCGGCGAAAGCACGGCACTTTTTGTTCTTTTGAACGTCGTCATCTGACGCTCAGCCCGCCAGCTCTGCCTTGGAAGCACCCTCTTCTGTCAACACATTTCTCCACGAAGCCACGTCGATTCCACCTCTGGCAACAACAACAACAACAAAAAAACGTCTTTGCTGTTTCAATGTCACCGACAAGAAAGACGGAGCGAGCTTCTCGACACACCGCCTCCAGTCAATCGAGCAGGTAGCTACCAAGTTCAAGGGCGACGCGGAAATGCCTCTGGTAGTCAGCGCATTTAACGCATGTCGGCGTGTGAAAATCACGTGGCTTTGTGCGCATCGCTGTTCTTTTCCCGCCACCTTGTGAAGGTGCAAGCGGTTTTCATTTACAGAGCCGTCAACTTCAATGACCGGAGGGTAAGGGTGCGGTAACGTATCATCCGACGGCTTTGGGGTGACATTTGGCAACGAACCTAAAATGGCTTCGAACCTTCGACGGAGGAACATAATTTGACCTGCCAAATGTGCAACGTCCACACGTTGCAGGCTTTGCTCTTTTTTTTTTTTTTTTTTTGCACCGTTCTGGATATAAACGGCACGATTCCCAACAGGTCTTTTCAAATATCAAGCAGATCAAAGGTGCGCTTGTTTTTTTGTTTTTTGTTTTTTCATTCTGGCAAAGCTCACAGTTAGCACTCGGGCGATTGAAAAAAAAAAAAAAAATTCCATAATGCACAACGTCCCCTTGAATTTGTCTGTGAATGATGCATGAATCTTCAGAAAGAAGCAGGCAGATGCAGGATGTCTTCGGTTGTCTGCTGGTTTGGATCGACTGAAGTTGTTGTCTTGTCATAGATTAATTAAAAGATTGAGACCAAGGAGGAAATAAAATCTCTGCCGGTTTTTAATTATTAATTTTTTTATTATACAGCAGATCAAAGTGGTTGGAAAGCCCGAGCAGCCCACATGGCTAAAATGTAAAATGTAAGTTCACTCACAGTGGACACACGCAGTCCCTCGCACGCACTTTCCGTAAGCTCCTTTGTGATCCTCTTCCATGCCTTTTTCATTCATCTTCCCCCTCATCTTTTCGATCTCATTCTTTTCATCGACTTTCATCTACTTTGGTGTACCATTTTTAAGCCACCCCCTCCCTCCTCCGCCCCCCTCGCTTTCCAACCCACCGCCTCCTCGCTCTGCCGTCTTGGTCTGCGGATGGATTTTTTTTTTATTGGCCGCAAAAGAAGACGCCTGCTTTGTCCCCATGCCGGATGCTGAAGTCTGACCTATTTTGGCTCCAAGACTGGGAGGCATCTCTTCTTCCTGCCTCTATTTTACCAAGTCGGTCAAGCAAAACAAATCGAGGGAAAATCCTCACTCCTCATCCCCAAACAAGTTGGGGCCCAAGTTTCATGGCCCACCAATGCAACTGTTTGTGATTCGAGACCGGGGGGTGTCAAAGTTCAGGCAAGGTTATAGTTATGGAAGCTCTCAGGGGGCCACTTCGAGTGAAAGCATATCCAGCTGCATTTCAAACCACTGTTTGGTGCACACCTTGGTTTGAAGCGGACTACAGCCTGAACTGGTCCATAGTCAGTTCCAACAAAAAAACATTCATCCCCACATCCACATCGTCCCCGAGTGGGAACCGATGCCACTCTGTCAGGCTCACAAGTCGTGCGAGTGGACCGCCACAGCAATCGGGACGGTGACTTGATGGACTGCTTATAGCGAGTGTAAACGGAAACAGATTCAGCGACTTCTGTCCTCTCTTTTGAAAATGCTGATAGCTGAAAGCTGATAAGTGGAGCTGGATGTCTGGATCTGGCCCCCAGGCCTCGAGTTTGACACCTGTCTATTTGCCTGTTTGTACTTTGCAGCCGCACACCTGTTGGTCGTTAGATAATTAGCGGCTTTAAAAGGACTCCCAGCCCGAACACTCGCTGTCGGCTCATTGTTTGTTCGTGGCTTCTGTCATGTTTGTTTCAGTCACGTTTAGTTCATTATGTTTTAGCTTCAGTCATGTTTTGGTCATGTTTTTGTTCTTGAGAGTTTTTAGTTTCTGCCATGGTGTTTGTTTGTTACTTTGGATTTGTTTTGTTTTCATTTCTGTGTTTTATCAATCCACTTCTTCAAATACACCCCCCCTCCCTCCTGCCTGCTTTTTGGGGTCCACCACCACCACCTTGCTATGTGACACAAAATATGTCAGAATATCACAATATCTTTGCAGTGAAATGTATTTAACATTAATCGGGACCACGTCCTGGTGGAAATCGTACATGATAAGTCGAGACCGATCATCCGGTCTTTAAATTGACTTTTGCATATTGTGTGTGTGTGTGTGTGTGACCCCGATGATAATGACGCTATTAAATCCTTCACTTAAGCTGACTTAGCTCCCTCCTCCTTCACTGTCTTCCATCTCTTTCACTTCGGTTCCCCTCCCTCACACGGCCAAACGCTCACTTCCTTCCCAGGCTGCATTATTAGCGCACATTGCGCTCTCTTGCCTCTGCAGAAGCCATTAGCCAAGATTAGCAAAAGGAAGAGAGCCCCGGCTTCTCTCTCGCTCTCTCTCCCTGTCTCGCTTTATTTCTTCTTTCTCGGAGCTCGCTGTAGCCGCCATGCGGGATGAATGATTACCATCCATTATAGGGGCCATATTGTGCTGACAGAGGCAGCTTCGGATCCTGGTCCTGGCCATTAAGGAAAAAAAAATCTGAAAAGACTAACTGTGCGTCAGAGCAGCGGGCACATGTGCGTTTCAAGGGAGGTGACATGAAGGCTTTGGAAGCAAAGAACTCTGAACTGAATTGGTTATGCTTGTGTGGAAATATAAGCTTGTCTTATTGTCTCAAGCTCCGAAGAAGCGAGATAACCGACTGTTCTGATCATTTGAATCAGGTGTGCTGCAGCAGGGAGAGACGGAAAACAGGCAGGATGTCGGGACTGGAGGACTCGAGGAGCGAGTCTGGACAGCCCTGGTCTGGGCCGTAGGTTGTGCGGGAGTCGTGTCGTGTGAGGACACAAAAGATGCGGCGTCAAGTATCTTGCTCCGGGAAGAGTAGCGAAAAAGTGGCTTTTACAGCCATTCACTTTGTTGATGTCGGGATGCAAATGTAGCCACGAGAGAGTCCCAGCAGGGTAGAAGTCAATGTGTTGACAGTCCAACAGCCCGCCCCCCAACTGCTAATGGATTCAAACGCGGCGGGTAAGGAATTGCATCACTTGACTTGGACTTTCTATTGTTACTTCTCTTTAACTTCTATTCTCTGTTTTGGGGTGGGAGCGGCATCATCCAAAAAAAAAAAAAAAACAACAACGACAACAAAAAAAGGTTGCACGCAGTTGATAAGAGCTTAAACGGCGCACACTGCTGTGATTTCCTTCGTAACTGTGTGGAGGGATTTCTTTCGCCGCCCCAAGCCCCCCCCCCCTTCTTCCTCAACGCTTTGCCGCGCCGCATTGCAATGAGTTTGTCCCTAAATGCACTGTCAATATTCCTGACAAATCTCCAAGGCATGATGTTGTAAGCCGGCAAAATGACGAGCGGCGGTGACGTTCCGTTGCTTTTCACTCTCTGGGCATTTTGTCCCGTCGTCCAGCAAGACGCCATCTTGAGTAGCCCCTCTTCCCACTCGAGAAGCAACCCCTCTCCGTCATCTATGAAATTGGTGACAAGGGGGAGCGGATTCTATTGTAGCTTTCCTGCATTCGTGGATTTTGGATTCACGTTATGTTCCTTGACACTTTTGGGTACGTCTTGTGATCCTCGACGAATCCGCCGAACGTTGCGCTCGCTTTGCACTTTGGCATTTTGTCCATCATCCACCACCGAAACATCGCGCGTGACGAGAACCCCCAGCGATCGAAGGTCCGGATCCTCTCGCCGCTTCCCGGCCTTTTCCACTGCAGACGCATCCTCCTCTCCGTCGCCGCTGTCATTCTGGCTCCACTCTCCTCCCCTCTTTATTTACAATCCATTTTTCTCAACGTTCCCTCTTGCCAACAGCTCCCGTCGCTATCTCTTCCACTTTTGCCCTCGTCACTCTTTTCAGTCTCTCTCCACTCAGCCGTCCTCGTCTCTTTTGGTTTTCCCATCCTGCGCTCGCCACCGCTTGTGTTTCTCACCAGTCAATAATGAAAATTGCTCGCTACCTTGAATGAATTATGGAGGCCCCGGGTACTTTGTTTGAAGGCGCCGCGGTGTCAAATGAAACGGCCGTGGCCATTTTCTACCTGCCACGGGCTCTCGGCCTTCCTTCACGATCACACTCGGACAAAGCAGTGGCCCGCGTGGTGAGAACGCACCAGCTCGCACTCGTGATCGACGACGGCGCATCAAGCTTTTACCAACCAACCTCCTTTGCTTTCCCTTTCCCTCACCCTTCCTCTTCCCTCCGGTCATGTATTATGAATGTTGCCTAATTACTCGGCCCGGATTGCTTCTCACGGGTTGGCACGCGCATTTGTTTGCTTTGTATCTCTTTGCCGTCGCGCTTGTATGCAAAATCCTTGCGCGATTTTGTTGTTTGTTCTTTTGGCGCAGCCGTGCTGAGATCAAACAGCGAGCAGATTGAAGCACCATCCGCGGTCAACCCTCGAGTTGATACACACCAGGAAGCAGGAGGGAGAAAGGAGGAGCGCAGGGGGCGGGGTTACAAGGGGATTCTAATCCGAAAAGCCTCTTGGAATCTAAAAAATAAAATAAAATACAGTGGTGCCTTGACTCACGAGTTCCTCAACGTCCAAGTTATGCGCTGAAGTTTACTGTGGAACACACATGACCGTTCACGAGCTAAATACTATCACAGTATGAAATGTTATGCTCGCACAACTAGCATTGATATCGGGGCAGTGAAATCATTGTTTTGTTGTTGCGGACCTGGAACGGATGAATGATTGATTTTTTTTTCCCCCTTCATTTCAACGGCGACATCACCTTTGAGATGCAAGCACTCCAAGTTACGAGTATGGTCACAGAAGGAAGTCAACTATCATGAATTAGAGCTAGCATTCGTAGTCCAATCACTTGCTTGGAGCCGGTGACTCACAAAAGCCATCGAGCGGACCCACGAGTGGGAGGACCTTTTGAAAATGCGCTCAAGCTCTAACTGATGGCCGCGTCGCCCAAGTGGAATTCAAAGAAGAGCGATAAGAAATTGTGACGGACGGGCCCTTCACACTGCCTTTTTCATGGCCGAGCCCCAAAATGATCAGCCAATGATGGGCTCCGCCCGCATCAGATGGCAGAGTCCAAAAAGCTTGTGTCAAGGGGTGAAAGCCAGAACCGGAGCGATGTCGTTTTCTTTCCAGACCACCTGTTCAGGGATTCAGGCTCCCAAATGGCTGTTTCAAACCAAAATGGCCGCCTTCCGATACAATTAATACTTTGTCGCCAGGGTCCTTGAGAAGACCTTGTGAGTTCGCTCATGTTACTCACGTCCTTGGAATTTGGTGATGAGAGGCAGAACTGGTGACCGGCCAATATTTTCAAATCGTCCAGGCCCAGCCTTCAAGCAAGTGGGCCACAAAATGGCCGCCGAAAGATGAACATTTGTGTTCATGAGAGAAAGTACGTTATTTTTAGTCGCACGTAATGTTTGCAACTTCCTCATCAGTTTTAGGAGGTCATGATTGGGAACTGGACACAGACCTTTGCAAATATTGATTCCTTTGCAAGCATGACGACACCCCTGAATATGTGATTCCGAATCAGGGTACATGGAACCATTCCAAGCACGGCCCTCAAAATGTGCGTTTCAAATCATCCGCTTGACAAATGCGTTACGACGTGCTCATTTCGGACGGATTCGGAAACCAGCTGCAATCCAAAAGCGCGGCCACCCGCTTTTCTGTGTCACATCCGTTTAGGCGCCACGTCAATCGACCGCAGAACGCGCCGAAGTGGGCTTGCGTCATGCTTTTTTTCCTTCTTTTTTTTTTTTTTGGTGGGGGGGGTCCTCACTGCGTGGGCGCCGTGCGGTTGTGTGCCACAATGAATGTGTGTGTGTGTGTGTTTGTAAGATTACCTTTTTCAAATGAACAACAACAAAAAAATAGATAAAATGCAAGGCATTTGCATATTTGGAGGCAGTTGAACTATTTTACTGCAATGTAGCATTGCTTGCAAGAGCAAATATTCATTTTATTTCATTTTTTTGTGGGAAAACAGAGCGGCTGCAAAATGAAAAACATCGCTGACTGAAAGCCCGTGAGAGGAGCTTTGGGGGATCTGATTTCACAGACGCTAATGAGCATTCAGCATCGGTCTCCGCCTCCTTCGCCTCGGCGACTAATGCGTGACTGACAGGCCATGGGGTTTTTTTTTGAGGGGGGGGCATTGGGCTCGAGTGCCCCCGATCATCAAGCATCCCTCTTTTGGACACCTGTACCAGTACTCCACAAAAAACACTCTGTAGATCTTTAGGTTTTAATCTCAAGGGATGATTTTGGCCAAGACGTCGGAGGGTGGGTGGCAGCATTGGGGAACATTGTGTTTTTATTTTATTTTGCCAGATTACTGAGCTGCCCGCATCGGTTGCCTGCTTAAATTAGCCCAGCAGGGACATGCCTGCGCCAAAGAGGATTGTTTTTCATCGTCAAATTTGAACATGATTTCGAGCCACTCCACAGTTACCCGTCGCATCTCGTTTGTCTTCCGACCGATGGAAGAACATACTACGACTCCACTCGTGGGGCGGGTGGTCGGTGCAAAGGATCAGCAGTCCCAAACCAGCAACTCTGACTTGATGAGCGACGACGGTAGCAGTTGAAAGCCTTTCGCATGCTTCTCAGATGGCAGCACCGTGCATTGTTCCCTGAGCTGGCCAAATTTCTGTTTGTGTATTAGCTCGCCTAAGCCGATAAAGGGACTGAGATCCCTTGAAACCGTTCCAAAGCAATCCCAAAGCCGCCGTGTGTACATCCGGCAATAAGTCGCGCGGGTATTCGAAACCGAGGTTTGCCCAAAAAGAAGGCCAACCCAACCCGTAGCGTTGTCATCAAAAGATTCAAGTCATGATTCAAATCAATGATTCATGATCTCTTGAATGAAAAGGACCTGACGCAAATTCAGACGGGCGCCGGAGGAGCTAGTGCACAAAACACAGTCGGTGTTATTACCAACAGGGCGAATCTCCTGACAAATTCCCACCAAGAAACTTCCCATGACAAAAAAAGAAGCCCAGTGGCAGTAAATCATGAGAAACTCGGCTAATCGGTTCGCTGCGTTTGTTTGATCAGCCCGCCATCAACGTTGCATTGTTTTCACTTTGCAGGTATGGCAAGCAAAGCCGCCGCTAAGCCAGGAGGAACCGGCAGGGTCACTGGCAAAGATCTTGCATTGTTAATCCAGTTCAGATTCCGTATCTAGGGTAAACCCTCAGAATCCGTGCACGGACTTAAGACCCACGCGGGGCACGTGATGAGCCTTGCCCAGATGTCCCTTGGAGAGGACAAACAAGAGGAGGTACACCATTTAGAGAGCAAATACACGTTTAGCGGCCCTCACGCTCATTTTTATTTGAACTCGGCAGCGGTGTCAGTTTCCTAAATGAGGAATTTGTCCGAGACCAAAGAGAACCTCCAGCTCGCATATCTTCATTTTGCAGCTCAATACGTTCAAACGGAAATCCTATTTTATTCATGTGGATTCCGGCGGTCTCTTGCTATCTCCATTACTCCCCTCCTCAACCCCCCGCTCCCCCTTTCCCCACCCTTCCTTTTGGACCTCCTCCGCCTGCTGCTCTCTGCAGCGAGCGTGCAAATTAATTTTCAACTTGTTAATTCTCTTTGAAAAAAAAAAAAAAGGAGGGTGGAAAAATGGGCAAGGAGAATTCAAGAAGCGAGCGCAGGTCTCCTGTTTGATTTGCAGCCTGCCGGAGCGCAGCGTGTGACCCGCCGACGTGCGAATACGCCAACCTGATCAACTTTTAACAAGACTGTGACACTCTGGTTGAGATGGGCCGTAATGGAACAGAGCAACGGCTGCAACCCGACACGCCTCGGGCTGAAGAGGGTCACGTAAAGGAATGCGGGAATTAAATAGACCTCGTTAAGGGAAGAGCGACAGGGGCATTTACTCCCCGAGTGAGCGCGCCAGATACCAGCTCCTCCAAGGTCTTATGTGGCATCAAACCGTAATGTGAAACGTAGCGCTAACCTTATCGCGCGGATTTACGACCCGACAAGCCATTCATCTCGTTCGCTCCCTTGTTAGTATTACGCCTCAGCTCCAAAGTATTGAGATAAGCAGAGCGGGATACGGCAGAATTAGGCAGCGGAAGGGAGTGTGATGGATGATTCGTGTCGAGTAATATTCCTGACAGATGGACACAAAATGGAAATGCTGGGGGGGAAATGGAAAAAAAAAAAACTAACCCTAGTTTGCTAATAGTGACGACGACATCTGGATGGGTTTGGGAGGAAGGACTCGGTTACAATGTCATGTTCCAGTGGAGGAACCATTTCAATATGAATGCTCCACTTGCAGACTGCACTTACGCGCTTCCATTAACACGCAGTCGAATACAGCCGTGCGCAAAAACATTTCAATGAACGTACCGTGACGGCTTCAGAGCAGAATCGAAATTGCCTGACCAGAGAATTTCCTATGGCATGAAGTGCTGAACACCCGATCAGCCGTTCCACACCACGCCGCCACGAGAGCTGGACTCAGGGACTCAACCGAGAACCCAATCATGCCGATAAATGACAGGTTGGATTCACTGCCTCCAGGCTTTTGGCGATGTTCCCGGTCATGGTTTTCTTCTGATACCGCAGATCAAACCCATCCTTGCTGCAGCATTTGACACGGCACCGCCGACCTTTTGCTGGACAGGACCAAAAAGACTTTCCGCACACAGTCAATGATTCAACTTCATGTCCAGAGATGATCCTATAGTTTCTTCCTGCA